>NC_137149.1:75029150-79842906 GCF_951394435.1 Stenella coeruleoalba
TTTCATCATTCTTTTTTCTCTTTTCTGTTCTGTTGCAGTGAATTCCACCATTCTGTCTTCCAGGTCACTTATCTGTTCTCCTGCCTCAGTTATTCTGCTATTGATTCCTTCTAGTGTATTTTTCATTTCAGTTATTGTATTGTTCATCTCTATTTGTTTGTTGTTTAATTCTTCTTGGTGTTTGTTCTTTAATTCTTCTAGGGCTTTGTTAAATGTTTCTTGCATGTTCTCAATCTTTGCCTCCATTCTTTTTCCGAGGTCCTTGATCATCTTCACTATCTTTATTCTGAATTCTTTTTCTGAAAGTTTGCCTATCTCCACTTCATTTAGTTGTGTTTCTGGGGTTTTATCTTGTTCCTTCATCTCGTACAAAGTTCTCTGCCTTTTCATTTTGTTTATCTTTCTGTGAATGTGATTTTCCTTCCACAGCCTGCAGAATTGTAGTTCTTCTTGCTTCTGCTCTGACTTCACTTTAATCTGCCATTTTCATTGTGCCCATTTATTTAATACATTGATTTCAGGATTTTGTGGTGAATTAATTAAATAGGCTTAATTTATTAAATAGCTTTCATGAAGATGAAACTGTTCAAAATGATCACACTGCTTGAATGTGAAGAGAAAGTCCATGCAAAATCAATTTTCACTGGTTATATATTTAATTTCAACATATATGTCAGAATTCTGTCTAGATTTCAAAGTAGTTGAGGTTTAGAACTTACTATGAGCTAATTCTTTTTGCCCCTGTAGCATTTTGTATGTATCTCTGTTATCTCACTAGTCACATTTTCATAATTATTTGTTTATGTTTACGATTCTGTTGAATAGCAGAGACTGTGGTCCTATGTGTCTTTGAAAGACCCAACCACCACCCACAAGCACAGTGCCAGACACAGAGCAAACATTTAAATAATGTTTGCTGTTTGAAGGACTGATTCACAATAATTTTAAAAATGAAAATTAACCACAAATAGACTAGGAAAGCATAATGTAATTTTCTAAGAAGTTATCAAATTGTTCTCAATAAGCAGTCAGTGAAATAACTTTAGAAAAATTTTAGCCTTTTTAACATCAATTCACACAGTACAAAGGGTTAAATCTCAGAATATACAATGTCTCTGCTTAAAAATCTTGAGTAGCTGCTCATTACCTATTAATCAAGTGTCCTTTCAACTCTGATTATAAAGCTCCAGTCTCTGATTTCCTGCCTGAAGGATCCTAAAATCTGATATGAAAATAAGGTAGATAGTATGCCACAGTAACTAGAATAGTTATAAATATTCATTTGTGAATCATGATTCAGTAGCAGTAATTCCAGCAATTAGCAATTTGGGTCTCGTTTCATATTTCTTTTGTGAAAGACAGTTATCTATCTGATTTGAGTTGTCCTGCCCTTTTTTTAAAAATTAATTAATTAATTAATTTTTCACTGCACTGTGTCTTCGTTGCTGCAAGTGGGCTTTCTCTAGTTATGGCAAGTGGGGGCTACTCTTTGTTGTGGTGCTTGGGCTTCTCATTGTGGTGGCTTCTCTTGTCATGGAGCATGGGCTCTAGGTGCGCAGGGTTCAGTAGTTGTGGCACGTGGGCTCAGTAGTTGTGGCACGTAGGCTCAGTAGTTTGGCTCACGGGCTCTAGAGTGCAGGCTCACTAATTGTGGCCCATGAGCTTAGTTGCTCCGCGGCATGTGGGATCTTCCCTGATCAGGGCTCGTGTCCCCTGCATTGGCAGGCAGATTCTTACCCACTGTGCCACCAGGGAAGCCCATTATCAGTAAATAATCATTTCATTAAAGAATTATTATATACTTTAGTTTAAAAAAACAGTTATAAACAATAATAAATTCCAAGTATAAAGGTATTATTTATATTCATTAAAGTGTTTCTTGTGTAAAATAAACTTTACACTTACCAAACAAAAATATTGCATCTGTCAAGTCTCAGTGTTTTAAATGAAATTAAAAATGTCAGATGGTTACCTAAATGACAGAAATGAAGTAACTAAAATTCTGTTTCTTCATGACAGTCACTGGACTATCATTGTTTATTTGGATCTGTTGTTTCAGTGCAGGAATATGTGGCATGTCAGGGGTTACATGAACTGTGAAGCCAGATTGAACAATTCTGAATCATTACAAATTCATTTACTCTGAAAATGAATCTTTGTAGCTGAATCTGTTTCCACAGGCGTATAAATGGGCATTTGCCTAACTTGTATATCGAATAAATGAGTTACAAAATTAGAAAATTTTTTTACAAATTTTCTGTTTGTTACAAAATTAGAAAAATGTGCTAATTTGAAGATTACATGTATCTTATTAAAATTTGACAGTGACTGCGGTAGTGGTTTAGAGTTTAGACTAACAAAAGACTTTTTGGGGGAGGAATGTTTCATCACTGTTTTGATTTGCCAGCGCATGATGATAATAAAACGCGCACTGGGTTTTCATCAGTTTATCCATGTTTTTAAATTCTATATACTAGAGCAGACCACTCCCACTGCCCTGCGCTTTGGACACCATTGATCAGAGTCTTGAGTTGTTTTGATTTCTCTTTCATGTCTTTATTTATTGCAACCTATGCTGATGAACATGCATTATGCATTCTCCTCAGGTGGAGCCTGACCTCTGTCCCGGATTCAGTTGTCCCAGATTCAGTTGCCTGCAGTATCTCCTACATCTTCCCTCCTGACCTTCATTCCTCATCCTCAGTAATATAAGCAGTTTCATCAAACACTGGCTGTCAGGGAAGAGGCGGGAGGTCGTCCCTTTTTATTAAGCTTTAGTTTTATTATATTTCAAAATCTCAATAGTAGTAAATGTTATTGGTGAATCATCTTGATTTGCATTTTCCAGCCCTGCTTATCCTGGTCTGACCTCAGATGTGCAGATGAGGTTCAGTGATGTATTGCCTGAGGACAAGATGTATTTTCAAATAAATTGATTTACTAAAGGGCACCTGGGGTGACTTCTTGCTATTCTGCGTCTTGATATCTTTTTTGGTCAATTAATATGAAGGAACATAATGTTTCCTCAAACTGTTATAAGCATAGATGTGTCACCACCAAATGCCACATCTGTTAAATTTTAGGAAATCTGGAATGGTATCAAAGTGTTTGATAGCTGTCAAAGTAAGACAGTGTTTTATATGAGATTTTATATGGCAGTGGAGTAGAAGTCATAGATTTACGTTTAATATGATCAGCTGGTGAATGCTGTTAATAGCTAACATTTGTTGAGTGCTTACTATGTTCTAAGTACACTGTTCTGAGTACTTCACACGGGTTTGCTAAGGTAGGTACTCTTGTTATTCCCATTTTATAGATGAGGAAACTGAGGCATAAGGAAATCAAGCAGTTTATCCATATCACACAGCTAGTAGGTGCCAGAGCTGGGATTCTAGTCTGGGCCATCTGGCTCCAGACACTGCACAATTAAGCATTACACTCTCGATGGTACTTGAAAGGACCATTGAGTATCACCTAGTTCTAGACATGCCAGAATCAAGCAAGCAGTCAGTAAATGGTCTGAAATAAAATTAACTGAAATAAAATTAATTATACATAAATCCAGACTCTGAACACATCCCGACTAACCACAGTTTGTTCATACCTATGACTAATAGGGCTTCCTTACTTAAAAAAGATTTTTAACAATGGAAATTTCCAAACATAGGCAGAAGTAGAGAGGATAGTATAATGAACCCTTGCAAACCCATTACCCAGATTTGACAATTATCAAGTGACCACTCTTGTTCCCTCTATATCCCCCCCCACTGCCACCCTCGCTGGAATATTTTAAAGCAAATTTCAGACATCGTATTAGCTGCAAGTTTTTCGGTATGTATCTTATCCAAAAAGGACTCTTTTATTTATTTATTTTTCAAAAAGGACTCTTGTAAAAGTGTAATCTCAATCACATTATCACCTAAAATTAAAATTAATTAATTAATGTCTAATATCTAGCAGTGTTCAAATTTTCCTGTTTGAGTCAGAATCCAAATAATATTCTTATGTTGCTTTTGGTTGATATATTTCTTCAGTCTCTTTCAACCCATCAACATTCTCTCTCTTCCTTATTCTTTCCCCCTCTTACAACTTGTCGAAGAAACATGGTCATTTGTTCTTTAGAATTTTCTATGTTGTCTTTCTCTAACTTTTGGGTGAGAAAGAGTTGCTTTTCATTTCCCTGAAGTGTAGGAGAGGATAGTAGAACAGTGTGGACTGTGATATCCCTAAGTGGAACCACTGGCCACTGGGAAGCTGAGAGGGACAACAGCTAGTTTGATGATCCCAGTGTGCTATTGGGGACCTCTTTCTGAGCAGTGATCCTTTTATCTTTTATGTTCATACTGATAATAAAGAGGCACAGAAAGGTACAGGAAGACCTTCTGAATCCTCAGATAATTATCAAATGATGCTGAGTATGGGTTAACTGATATGTTCTAATTCTTTGAAAACTATTAAGTTCACAGATTTCAATAACACTAATTTCTGTTAACTAGGATACAGTTTAATTAGAATATGCAATGCTATGTTTATTCTTAAAGTCTAGATTCAAGAAATGGAAACTTTGGTGTTAAGGAATATGTTGCGTGATACTTTGAGACCATGTAAATGTCTTATTGCCCAGTGATTTTTATATCCATTGATGATCTGTGCCTAAATCAGTGATTACGTGGGGGTTGCAAAATGGTGATTTTTCTAATTTTATTGTTTTTTCTTCATTTGTTAGTTGGCATTCTTCTGTAAAGAAAAACTTCCCTTATTTTTCTCTTTGATATGCTCGGATTCCACACCCTCTTTTAATTTCCTCATTTTATACTCATGGGATTAAAAGTTTTAATGTTTATAATCTTTTACTGTCATCCTTTTTGATGTTCATATTGCCTAGATTTGGCCAGTGGGATCCCCTTCACACCAGCTCCTGTCAGCTTTTAACATGATGCATTAGTCTTCCAGCACTCCCTTGTCCAACAAGACATCTCAGGGTCGCCTCATACTTTCCCCTCCCCAGATTAGAACTCAGCTGTTTCTTCAAGGGTTCCCACTTCTGTAGTGAGGAACGGTATTTAAAAACCAAGATCTGGGCACTCGGTGTTCTCATTGCTTCTTTCCGTGTACTTTTTTTTTTTTTTTTGCGGTACGCAGGGCTCTCACTGTTGTGGCCTCTCCCGTTGCGAAGCACAGGCTCCGGACGTGCAGGCTCAGCGGCCATGGCTCACGGGCCCGCCGCTCTGCGGCACGTGGGATCTTCCCGGACCCGGGCACGAATCCGCGTTCGCTGCATCGTTAGGCGGACTCTCAACTACTGCGCCACCAGGGAAGCCCCCGTGTCCTTTTTGACGTGGCCCTAAATCTTCTGCTGAGGGTGGAAGGAAGATACCAGGCCCTTATAGATACCAGGGAAGATACCAGGTGCTGAGACAACCCCTTCATCACAGATCCCTTAGCATTGTCAATAGAGTATGATTTCCACTGACATTTGTTTATTCTCTAAGGATGAAAATTTGTAGACTCTTTTCTCTTCCAATTAAAATTTTACCTGCTCTGTTGTTACTGAAGAATCAGAGTTGTAGACTCTTCAGTTTACAACTTTTTACTTAGAAACTGTCTTAACCAGTGGGTCTTTGCCAGTTTTGAGTCTCAGCCCATTTTGAAAATCTGATGAAAGTGGCTGCTAACCCAGTAAAAATGCTCATACACAAACATTTTACATATAATTTTATTGGGTTCTTAGACTTCTAAAGCCCAGTTATCTCTATGAAACCCCCCTTATATAAGATCCTTATATAAGATCCCCCCTTATATAAGTTCCAACCCTGCCCTATTATGTTCGTATAAGGAAGCTTGGGGTCTGTGAAGGTTTAGGTGAGTTCCTTAAGGTTATACACTAGCAGAAATAAACTAGAGCCTAGAGGTTTTTGCTTGTTTGTTTTTTATCCTCATGAAAAACAGCTGGTTTGCCCCCGCTTATATCTCAAAAAACGTTCTGGAATGTAGTGAGAAAAAAATCTTCAAATAAAAAGAATGGCCTTATAGAGTGAAGAGAGGAGGAGTGGATTTTTATTTTAAGGACAAGAGTCCATGGAAGCAGGGCACCTGAGTTTTCCAGTTTCAAAAGAATAGAATTCTTTGTTACTGAAATTATGTTTTCTATAATTCCTCTTTCTTGCTTTCTTCACTCTAATATTAGTGTGAAAGGTGGCTGATATCTTTGGAGGCAGAGGCCAACACAACGTTTTGGGACATGAATGGGTGATGGAACTCTTCTCCCTATGAATGGGAGCTTTCCCTCTGGTACAGCACCTGTTACCTAAGGATCTCCTAAGATAGGTATCTGGGTGCGTGTGGCTGGCTTTATGAACTGCTGTCATTGGCCACCGGGTATTTTCTATTAGCATGTCTCAGTTGTCTCTGAGCCATATGCAGTTTTTTTAGGATTAATGTAGTTTTTAAGGATTTCTGCAGAAACCGTGCTATTCAACACACCGTTGTGACCTTCTATCTGGAAAGCCTCAATACATCTCGGCCTTGCTCCAGAGAGCCAAAGCCAGCTCCAGGGCAGCACAGACTGTGGCTGTCTGTAGGCTTTGTTTGCACAAAGGGACACTTCTCTTACAGTGTCCTTGGTATCACAGTGGGTGGAAGAGGGAAATGTTACCAGTTTCTCGCTGATGTTTTCTTGTAGTGGAAGATTGACTGAAGTACAAGCAGGCAGTAGAATTTGAGCAAAATAAGATGGAAGTTGTCACAATGTCCCATCTTAACAATATTTCCTGGTCTGTATGTGTGTGTAGAGGGGGCCGTGGTGGTGTAGAGAGGGGTGGAAGTTAAATAATGCTGGAAAAATACAGGCTTCTTAAAATGTAGGCAAACCAGGGAATGATTTTAACCCAAACAGGCTACACTGAGAGTCTGTAAAATAATAGATGACTTTAATTTACTGCTTTTCATAGAGTATAAAATAGTCTGCAAAGCGTGATCTGCAGACCCTTGAGAACATCGATCACACAGCTTTTATCAGGATGCAACGGAGTTCCTATTTCTTTCTCCTTGTGTGTAAAGGAATCCTTAGTCACTGCTGATTCTGGAATCCTTTAGTCTGATGCCTGATATTGTAATTAATTTGTTTACTGGGCAAATCCCTCATCCCATCCCCCTAAATGCTTCTTGACAAGGGTGACTGGATCGTTTTCTGCTGCTTTAAGATGCAAACAAACTGGCAAACTGGTAAGGCAATTAGGAAGGTGTTTCAATTTTTATTTTTATGCAGTAGATGGGTAAAAATAATAGTTCAAATAAGATATAAATATAAATATTTCTTAAGTTGCTGAACCTCCCACGTAAAATGTCCTCTTCTGCATTGAAAAACAATCAAAGACCATATTCTGTGATAACTACACAAGTGCTAAAGATACTTTAAAATAAATGATGTTGAGTCAACAATACTTCTGAGATAAAATTTCTTGCTAGTATTTATTTTCTGTAGAAAATATGTCAAGCATAGTTATTTTGGGAATCTGTTTTTAAAAAATCTAACAGTACTACTGAATTGTTTTATCTACTTGTAAAACTTTTTTCTTGCAATGTTCATCACAAGCATCTGATTGATTCTGAGAAAACAGATAAGCATTAAAACTTTGTATGAACTGGCTTTTTGTTGTATGGATTTAGATATTTAGGTGGGGGAGGACGTGGAGGGAAAGTGGGGAATTTGGAGTATATGTAGATTTACTGTTGCTTTGCAGATGTTTTAGGCTTGTAAGAGTAATTCTCCATAGACTGTTTACTTCCTCCTTGCTATTCTGCACCATGGGGCTGCTGCCACCAGGTGGATGCTGGTGCCTAGCCATTGCTACGGGCTCCAAACTGGAAACTGGAAGGCAGTGATTCAGCAATCTAACAAGAGTTTATTGAACTTACTATGCGTCAGGCACTGTTTGAGGTGCTGGGAATACAAAGATGAATAGGACAGAATCCCTGCCTGTAAGACGCAGACACAAAACCACTAGAATTATGCATACAGTGCTCCAGAAGGACAAAGAGAAAACAAATCGCTAACCTTGATTTTATGGAAGATGTCCTGAAGGGACCTGCTATGGAGCCGCACCTTGAGGGTGACTGTGAGTTAGGTTGAAATGAGGATAGTCTTGCAGACAACTGATTCCAAGAAAACATACTTATTTAAGTTGTGTTTTTGTGGAAAATTATAAGCATAAACTCAAATCAAAAATGCTAGGTCTCCAATTACTAAAAATAATAATTAATATAATACCTGTAGGAAAGTTATTTGGAACAAAATTTAAAAGAATATAAATGTCTTAATATATTTAATTATCATCTGGTTAATCTCCCATTGTTAACAACCAATTCTTATGCCAATCTTGGTTTAAAACCATCTTAAAATTACCCTAAATTAAAAAAAAATTTTTAATTAAAAACAATTACCTAAATTTTTTAATATCAAAACTCAGTGGATCGAAACAACCCACTCAGAAAATGGGCAGAAGACCTAAATAGACACCTTCCAAAGAAGACATACAGATGGCCAATAAGCACATGAAAAGATGCTCATCATCACTAATTATTAGAGAAATGCAAATCAAAACCACAATGAGGTACCACCTCACACTGGTCAGAATAGCCATCATTAAAAAGTCTACAAATAACAAATGCTGGAGAGGGTGTGGAGAAAAGGGAACCCTCTTATGCTGTTGGTGGGAATGTAAATTGGTGCAGCCACTATGGAGAACAGTATGGAGGTTCCTTAAAAAACTAAAAACAGAGTTACCATACAATCCAGCAATCCCACTCCTGGGCATATATCCAGACAAAAACTATAATTCAAAAAGATATGCACCCCAATGTTCATAGCAGCACTATTTACAATAGCCAAGACATGGAAGCAACCTGAATGTCCATTGACAGATGAATGGATAAAGAAGATGTGGTATGTGTGTGTGTGTGTGTGTATATATATATATATATATATATATATATAATGGAATACTACTCACCATGAAAAAGAATGAAATAATGCCATTTGCAGCAACATAGGTGGACCTAGAGGTTATCATACTAAGTGAAGTAAGTCAGAAAGAGAAAGATAGACAAGTCACCCAGGTGTACCTAGTTTACTAGTAGGTGACATCTTCCAGAAAGTCTGCTGTAAAATAGTAATCATTCAATGGTCATAGTAAATGCTCTGTTGAGTATGTATCAACTGTGGGGTGCCCTTTTCCTGGCCTTAGTGATTGCAGCAATTTCAGGGGCTTTTCTAAAACAGGGACCCACTCAGAAGCTACTCAGGAGAGTCTTAATCAGGTTTGATTTTGTAACCCATATCTGTCAATGGACTGTTACCTGCTCTGAGGAAGAGCTTTTGAAAGTATTCTTGCAAGTAGAGTGTGACTTTGGGGATTCACCTCCTTTCCTGCATTCACCTCTACCAGTTTAAATCCTACATTTTTTTCAAGACTCAGCTTCTCAATGAAACACCCCCCTTACCCTTCTCCTCTGCTCTGATTGGCTGTACCGCCATCACTCACACTTCCTTATATTCTGCTTCATATTGTTGTATGATGGCTTCAGTATAAATCAGACATCCGTGGACTTCTAGAAGACAGACACTTTCCTCCCAGAGGACCCATCATAAGACTGGATGGTCAGTAGTCATTTACTAGGTACTTACTTCTTTAAGTTATTCGGCACTTTCTTGAGCTTTATTTTTCTCTTTTTGCCTTTTAATCAATTAACTAATACATCTAAATTCAAACATCTAAAATAAATGCTATATAGTGCTACTGAGCTATTGGAGAAACGTCCAGGGACCTCTGTGAGGCCAAGAGGCACCAATTGCCACTGGCTGTGGAGAGCAGAGAGTTCTAATACTGAACAGTTTTGCAATAGAAACAACACAGCAGAAAGTAGTTGGAGGTCTGATTGCCCTTGTACCTTGCACTCATATGCTGAGTCACTGTTTCAGAACTCTGTTAAATTGGCTGGATTCTATTTTCAGCATTTTCTTATACCTGCAATGTGAAAAACCTTTACTTCGTTATAAATTGATCATTTAGAGACTAGAGCAATCAGTGATGAGGCAAGGATTTTACCCTTTGAATTAGGTGCTCTTAATAGATTAGTAACTTATAGGTACGAAAACTCCAAAAGACAGTATGTAGTGTGGGAAAGGGAATAATTTTCATCATCTCAACATTGTCTTCAAAGGAAGTGCATATTTGTTGTTATTGATATTTTGATTTTTTGATATTTTTATTTATTGCTATTTTGATATTTTGATATATTGATATTTTGATTTTTTTTTTTTCCTTACGCGGGCCTCTCACTGTTGCGGCCTTTCCCGTTGCAGAGCACAGGCTCCAGACGCGCAGGTTCAGCGGCCATGGCTCACGGGCCCAGCCGCTCTGCGGCACGTGGGATCCTCCCAGACCGGGGCACGATCCTGCGTCCCCTGCATCGGCAGGCGGACCCCCAACCACTGCGCCACCAGGGAAGCCCTACTCTGGATTTTTAAAAGATGGCACTTTGATTTTAGATTGATCTGCTGCATCTCACCCTTCCATCAAATAAGCAATCGATCAACAAATATTTATCAGGCATGATTATAAATGTGTGAGAGAAAATGTAATTCAATTCAACACATATTTACAGAGCATTTATTCGGTGTCAAGCCCTGTGCCAGTGGAAGAGATACAGCAGTTAACAAGAATTGACTCCCTGCCTCTTTGAATTTATAATCTGCCTGAAAACAAACAGTAAACAGGTAATTACAAAGGTGATCTAGATTAAATGTGTATAAAATGAAACTGCATGGATTGATACAAAGATAACTATGACATAGCCCCTTTTCTTAAGGAGCTTATACTTTAAGTGTCGAAAAAGATATATGCAACTGACTAGAATGCCAGGCAGAATAAAGCTTGTACTTTGGGGCAAAGACTAGAAAATGATTAATCGAGACCTCAGGAATTGCAAAAGACTCCATGAATAAGAAGTCAGTCTAGAGGGGTAGACATTCTGACCATCAAATGGAAGAAGGAAAGGCATTCTAGATGGTGGTGCTAATTAATCATACCTGTCATCCACGCCTGGTGGTGGTAGAGATTAAAATATCTCATCAGCTGAATTGCTGATCAAGCTGGATTGAGGAATGTGCCTGGGACCCATGGGGCCTACAAAGTTTTTCCTTCCTACTCAATTTCATGTGTCTTCTTCGTTCAGAGGCACATGAGCTGCGAAACTGCATGTTGCCTTCCAGAGGAGGATGTGCTCTGCTTATGGGCAAGAGGCTCTGTCTGAGAAAAGGGGCCAACCAGAAGCTCGGTCATGCCTGAGCACTGCCCTTCTCCCCAGTTAGATGGTTTATGTCTATTAAGGGGAGGAAATATGAGAAATGGTAAGAGTGAAAACTTCCTCGTCATCACTTCCCTAAGAGAGCAAAACTGTGGGCAGAAGTTCCCATGGTATAGGCAAAGCTGGAAACCTGGGGAGAGTAATAGAAGAAATCCCTCTACACTAGGTAAGAAAACGGACAACTGCAATGATAAACTGCATGACACAAACAGAGAATTCTACCTAGAGCAGAGATCAGGGAGAAGGGAGGTCAGAGGGTCCTAGAATGGTCAGGGAAGGCTGATTGCCTCGAGATGGTAGAACTTGAGCTGTGTTTGTGATTCAGATGGAAAGAACAGATTCACACAGTTTTTTTTTTTTTTCTTTCTGACTAGCATGTAGTAATAGCTGAGTTATGAACACAAGCTGAGTTATGTTTTTGCTAAAAGCCATGTGGCAATTCAAGCAGTTTCTTGGAACAGTGTGTTATTTGGCAAAGAAGGACGGGTTAACTTTGAGAGGTCCAAAGCAATTCCAGGTTAAGGGGGTATGCAGATGGCATAGAAAGGAACGAAGAAATTCCAGCGTCCACTTTCAGTGCTCCCTCCACTCTCCCTTAGTGTTGATCAGGTGTTTGCTCTATTGTTTCCGGATGCCGTCACCTCCACCTCCACTTTCTAGTAGAAGAAAACAGGGTCTTATTTAAAATAGTATTTCATGGATGGATGCCAACGCCACTTAAAAAGCTATTGAGTTGGGAATGAGGAAATGTGAAACTGCTTGTTGAAGGAACAGTGAACAGTTGAATGCCCAGGGTATTTGTTTTTTTAACAGTTTTATTGAGATGAAATCGGCATACAATAAACTGCACATATTTAAGTGTGCAATTTGATTAAATTTGACATATGAATACACCTGAACTGTATTCTACTCTCTTAGGGAAATAATGAGGAAACTGTCACTACAATTAAGAATATTTCATGCTCCTTTGAAATCATCCTTCCTTCCACCTCCGTTCCAGACAACTTATATGTTTTCTGTCACCATAAATTAATTTGCATTAAAAAAATAAATTTTTTTATTTTATTTTATTTTTGGCTGCATCGGGTCTCCGTTGCTGCACGCGGGCTTTCTCTAGTTGCATCGAGCAGGGGCTACTCTTCATTGTCGTGCGCGGGCTTCTCACTGAGGTGGCTTCTCTTGCTGCGGAGCATGGGCTGTAGGCACACGGGCTTCAGTAGTTGTGGCATGCAGGCTCAGTAGTTGTGGCTCGCGGGCTTAGTTGCTCCGCGGCATGTGGGATCTTCCCGGACCAGGGCTCGGACCTGTGTCCCCTGCATTGGCAGGCGGATTCTTAACCACTGTGCTACTAGGGGAAGCCCCTAATTTGCATTTTATAGAATTTTATCTAAATGAAATTATACAATATGTACTCTTCTTTTTAGTCTCAACGTAATAATTCTGAGATTCATCCATGTTGTATATACCAGCTTATTCCTTTTTATTGCTGAGTAGTATTCTATTGTATGGGTATATAATTTTGTTTATTTTCCCATTGATGGAAATTTAAAATAAAGCTGCCATGAACATTCATGTGCCATTCTTTGTATGGATGTATGCTTTTATTTCTCTTGAATAAAAATATGTAGAAGTAAAATGGCTGGATTGTATGGTACATATATGTTTAAGTTTGTAAGGAACTGATAAACTGTTTTCCAAAGTGGCGGTACCATTTTGCATTCTCACTAGCAGTATTTGAGAGGTCCAGTTGCTCCACAATAGTTGCTATTGTCAGTCTTTTTAAATTTTAGCCATTCCACTGGATATGGTGTCTATTTGTGGTTTTAATTTGCATTTGTTTAATGACTAATGACGTTGAACATTGAATGTTGAATGACATTTCATGTGCTTGTTTGCCATCTGTATATCCTCTTTAGTAAAGTATCTATTTGAATATTTGGCCCATTTTCTTACTGGGGGCTTTTTTTCTTGTTATTGAGTTATGAGAGTTCTTTGCATATTCTGGATTCAAGTATTTTGTTGGATAGATACTTGACAAATATTTTCTCCCACTTTACGGCTTGCTTTTTCATTTTCTTAACAGTGTCTTTTGAAGAGCAGCAGTTTTTAGTTTTGGTGAAGTCCACTGTATTGTTTGTTTTCTAGTTTGTGCTTGTGTCCTGTTAAGAAATATTTGCCTAATCCAAAATAAAGATTTTATCTTATGTTTTCCTCTAGAAGTTTTAGTTTTAGTTCTTACATAGGTCTGTTGTCCGTCTTATGTTAACTTTTGTTTATGGTGTGAGTAAGGAGTGAGCAAGATTTATTTATTTTTTTGCTTATGCATATCATCCCTGAATTGCCCTCACTCTTTTGTTGAAAATCAGTTGGCATATATGCATGGGTCTATTTCTGGATTCTCTGTTCTGTTTTGTTCATCTTTAGGTCTGTCTTTACACCAATACCACACTGTCCCGAGTAGTGTAGCTTTATAATCAGTCTTGAAAACACATAAAGTCCTCCAACTTTGTTCTTTTTCAAAATTATTTTTTGCCCTTCTAGGTCCTTTGTATTTCTATAGACATTTTAGACTCAGTTTCTCTTTTCTACAAAGAAAAAAAATGTTTGCAGGGATTTGGAGTTTTGATTGGGATTACATTAAATCACTTAGATCAGTTTGGTGAGAATTGACATCTTATCAATATTGAGTCTTCCAATCCACGAGCATGAATGATTACTCTCTATTTGTTAGGTCTTCTTTAATTTCTCTCAGCAATGTTTCAGAGTTTTCAGTGTACATCTTGCATATTTCTGTCACATTTTCCCTGTGTTTCATATTTTCATAGTACTGTTGATGGTATTGTTTTTCAAATTTCAATTTCAAATTGTGGGTTGCTACTGTCTAGAAATATAATTTATTTCTATATTGATCTTGTATCATGTAATATTGTTACACGTACTTATTAGTGCTCGTAGTTTTTTATAAATTCCTTAGGATTTTCTGCTAATGTAATGTCATCTACAAATAAAGACAACATTACTATTTCCTTTTCAAACTGTATGCCATTTCTCTTTCTTGTTTTATTGAACTGGCTGTGATTTTCTTAGTAGTGTTCAATAGAATTGGTGAGAGCAGACGTCCTTGCTTTGTTCATGATCTTAGGGTAAGAACATTGTCTTTCACCATTAGATATGTTGTAAGCTATAGATTTTTTGTAGATGTTCTTTATTCTTCTGTTCCTAGTATTCTGAGAGCTTTTATCATGGATGGATGTGGATTTTGTTAACTACTTTATCTATATTTATTGAAATGATGATATATATTTTCCATATTTAGTCTGTTGATATGGTAAAATAAATTGATTGATTTTTTATTGTTAAAGCAACTTTGCAGTACTGAAATAAAACCCGCTTGGTCTTTTTTTTTTTTTTAATTAATTTATTTATTTATTTTTGCTGTGTTGGGTCTTCGTTTCTGTGCAAGGGCTTTCTCTAGTTGTGGCAAGCGGTGGCCACTCTTCATCACGGTGCGCCGGTCTCTCACTATCGCGGCCTCTCTTGTTGTGGAGCACAGGCTCCAGATGCGCAGGCTCAGTAGCTGTGGCTCACGGGCCTAGTTGCTCTGCGGCATGTGGGATCTTCCCAGACCAGGGCTCAAACCCGTGTCCCCTGCATCGGCAGGCAGACTCTCAACCACTGCGCCACCAGGGAAGCCCCCCGCTTGGTCTTTGTATTAACCTTTTTATATATTGTTAGATTTTATTTGATAAGTATTTTTGTGTGTACATTCACGAAGGGGATAGGTAGATAGGGTGTTTTTGTTTTGTTTTTGTTTTTTGCTTTTGGTGTCTTTGGTTTTGGTGTCAGGGTAATGTTGGCCTCAGAATGAATTGGGGAATATTCCTTCATCTTTTATTTTCTGAAAAGGTTTTGTGGAATTAGTATTATGTCCTCTTTAAATGATAGGTGGAATTAATAAGTGCTAACTTACTAAGAGAGTAGATCCTAAAAGTTCTCATCACAAGGAAAAAAAAATGTTTTTTCTTTTCTTTTTTGTATCTAAGGAAGATAATAGCTGTTAATTAAAATTATTGTAATAATCATCTAATAAAAGTCAAGTCATTGTACATCTTGAATTTATGCAATGCTATGTGTCAATTATATCTCAATAAAACTGAAAGAAAAAAAAATAAGTAAAGGCAGCTGAGCCTAGAGGTCTTTATATGGAAATGTCTTTAACTAAAAATTCAGTTTCTTTAATAACTGTTGGGATTTTCAAGTTATCTGTTTATTTCCAAGGAAGTTATTATAGCTTATGTCTTTATGGAATTTGTCCATTTTATTTAATTTTCCTTGCTATTAATGTTTTTAAAATATGTAGCGATATCTCTTTTCTCATTCCTGATATTGATCATTTATGTCTTCTCTCATTTTTTCTTCATCAATCTGGGTAGAGCTTTATCAATCTTATTGATTTACATTCTCACTAACAGTGTAGTAGAGTTCTCTTTTCTCCACACCTTCTCCAGCATTTATTATTTGTAGGCCTTTTGATGATAGCCATCTTGATTGGTGTGAGGTAACACCTCACTGTGGTTTTGATTTGCATTTCTCTAATAATTAGCAGTGTTGAGCATCTTTTCATGTGCCTGTTGGCCATCTGTATATATTCTTTGGAGAGATGTCTATTTAGGTTCTCTGCATATTTTTGGATTGGGTTGTTTGTTTTTCTGATACTGAGTTGTATGAGCTGTTTGTATATTTTGGATATTAACCACTTGTTGGTCACATCTTTTGCAAATATTTTCTCCCATTCCCTAGGTTGTCTTTCTGTTTCGTTGATGGTTTCTTTTGCTGGGCAAAAGCTTTTAAGTTTGATTAGGTTCCATTTGTTTATTTTTGCTTTCTTTTCTTTTGCTGTGGGAGACTGGTCTAAGAACATATTGCTACAATTTATGTCAGAGGATGTTTTGCCTACATTCTCTTCTAGGAGTTTTATGGTGTCATGTCTTAAAATTTAAGTCTTTAAACCATTTCGAGTTTATTTTTTTATATGGTATGAGGGAGTGTTCTAATTTCATTGATTTACATGTAGCTGTCCAGCTTTCCCAACACTGCTTATTAAAGCAACTGTCTTTTCTCCATTGTATATTCTTGCCTCTTTGTCATACATTAATTGAGCATAGGTGTGTGGGTTTATTTCTGGGCTCTCTGTTCTGTTCCATTGATATATATGTCTGTTTTTGTGCCAGTACTATGCTGTTTTGGTTACTGCAGTTAAAGCTACCATCTTTCTACTTGTTTTTCATTTGTTCCAGTTGTTCTTTGTCCTCTTTTCTTCTTTTCCTGCCTTCTTTTGGCATTGAGTATTTTTGGGGGGACAGGATTTAGTATTTTTTATGATTCTAATTATCTTCATTTATTGGCTTATTAGTTATATTTTTGTGGTTGCTCTAGAATTTACTATATATCCAAGTAATACTATATCACCTCACATACACTATAAGAATCTTATAACAGTATGCTTTTATTTCCCCCATTGACTTTTGTATATTGTTATCATATGTTTTCCTTCTACATGATTTGGGATTATAAACCCTGTAATTTATTGTTATTTTTGCTTTAAACATTTAATTATCTTTTTAAAAAAATTTATTTATTTTACTTATTTTATTTTTGGCTGCACTGGGTCTTCGTTGCTGCATGCGGGCTTTCTCTAGTTGCAGTGAGCGGAGGCTACTGTTTGTTGCGGTGCGCAGGCTTCTCATTGCGGTGGCTTCTCTTTGTTGTGGAGCACGGCCTCTAAACATGTGGGCTTCAGTAGTTGTGGCATGTGGGCTCAGTAGTTGTGGCTCGCGGGCTCTAGAGCACAGGCTCAGTAGTTGTGATACACAGGCTTAGTTGCTCTGTGGCATGTGGAATCTTCCCGGACCAAGGCTCAGACCTGTGTCCCCTTCATTGGCAGGCGGATTCCTAACCACTGCCACTGGGGAAGCCCTTAAACATTTCATTATCTGTTGAAGATACTTTAAATTTAAGAGAAACAGGTATTTGTATTTACTTCCAAATTTACCATTTTTGGTGCTTTTGTGTAGATTCAGATTTCCATCTAGTATCACTTTCCTTCTACCTAAAATTTCTTGTAGTGCTGTACTGCTGGTGATGAATTTTATTTCACCTTTATTTTTGAAAGATATTTTCACTGGATAGAGAATTCTGTATTAACAAGTTTTTTTTTCCTTTCAGACTTTACAAATTTCATACTACTATTATCTGGCCTCTATTGAAATCCACTGCCATTCTTTATTCTTCTGTGTATACTGTATCTTTTTTTTTTTTTCTGGCTCCTTAATGATTTTTCTCTTTACCACTGGTTTTCAATAATTTGGTTTTGTTGTATCTTGGTATGGTTTTCTTTGTATTTTTTCTGCCTGAGGATTTGTTTAGCTTCCTGGATCTGAATATATAGCTTTCAGGAAATGGTCACCATTATTTCTTCAAATAAATTTTCTCTCTTCTTACCTTTATTCTCCCCCTCTGAAACTCCAGTTACACTTATGTTAGGCCACTGCTCTTTCCCACAGCCCACTGTTGGTCTGTTTGTTTCCTTTATTTCAGTAATTTTGCTCTCTGTATTTCATTTTGGAGAATTTTTATTGCTGTGTCTTCACATTTGCTAATCTTTTCTTCTGCACTATCTTATCTACTGTTAATCCCATCCAGTGTATTTTTTATCTCTAGAAGTTTTATTTGGCCTTCTTTATATCTTCTATTTCTCTCTCTATCATGCTCATATTTGACTGTATCTTCTGAAACATGTTGAGTATATTTTATATATGCTTAGAGTCCGATAAACAAATCCTCAGGCTATTAGCTATTTTAACACCCTTGTCTACTAAGCTTCTTGTCCATGTCATTTCCAAGTCTGTTTCTATTGATTGATTTTTCTTCTCATTACTGGTCATATTTTTTTTGTTTACATCCTACGTCTGGAAATTTTTTTTGGACGCTGGGCCTTGTGAGTTTGATGTTGTTGGGTGCTGGACTTTGTAATTCCTTAAAATAGTTTTTTTTTTTAATTCCTTAGAATAGTTTTGAACTTTGTACTAGGATGCAGCTAACTGGGGAACAGTTTGACCTTCTGAGAAACAGTTGATCTGTTCAAATTTTCCTATTGGCCTTTGTTAAGTGAGCTCATAAAAGCCTTTAGTCTAGTGCTCAATTGTTTCCACAACTCAGGCAATACCCTCTGAGGATTGTACTCCTTGCCCATATGTTAGAAGGTCTTTCCATTCAGGCCGTTGGGAACATGAACTATTCATGGTCCTGTGTGAATTCCACTTACTGTGCCCTCTAATCCGTGGTTTAGTTTCTTCCATGCATTTGCCAATCAGTACCCTGCTAAAGACTCAGGGTAATCCTCTACAGATCTCCAGACCTCTCTCTCTGTAGCCTTCTCCTTATTACTACCCTGTCCCTGAATGCCAGCTGACTTGGTTTTCCTAACTCTCAACTCTATTTCCTCAACTCAGAGATATCATTGGGCTGCTCCCAGTCTCTTTCCTCCTGCACCATAGTTTACTGATTCTCTCCAATCAGTAAACTAGGGCAATTGTAGGGCTTACCTCTTTTATTTCCCTTCTCTTGGGGACTGTTGTCCTGCACTGATGGTTATCTAGTGTCTGAAAAACATTGCTTCATATATTTTGTCCAGTTTTTAGATGTTTTAAGCTGAGAAGGAAAATCTGGTCCCTCTTACTTCGTCATGGCCACAATTCAGATAACATTTTAAAGAATGAGAAAAATGCAAAGAGTGTGGATTTAAAGAGTATTGTTTCAGATACTCAGATCTTTTTTTTTTAATTGAAGTATAGTTGATTTACAGTGTTGTGTTAATTTCTGCTGTACAGCAAAGTGGTTCAGTTATGCATATATATATACATATTTTTCATATTCTTTTCCATTACGATTTATTACAGGATATTGAATGTAGTTTCCTGTGCTATACAGCAGGTCCTTGTTGTTTATCCATTTTATATATAATAGTTTGTGTCTGCTAATCCCAAACTCCTAATTTATCCTTGCCCCGCCTCCCTTCCCCTTTGGTAACCGTGTTTGTTTTCTATGTCTGTGAGTCTGCCTCTGTTTCATAAATAAGTTCATTTGTATCATATTTTAGATTCCACATATGAGCAATAACATATGGTATTTGTCTTTCTCTTTCTGACTTACTTCATTTAGTATGATAATCTCTAGGTCCATCCATATTGCTGCAAAAGGCATTATTTCATTCTCTTTAATGGCTGAGTATATATATCACATGTTTATCCATTCATCCATCAATGGACTTCTAGGTTTCTTCCATGTCTTATAAATAGTGCTTCTATGAACACTGAGGTCCATGTATCTTTTCGAATTACACTTTTTCCAGATATATGCCCAGGAGTGGGATTGCTGGATCATATAGCAACTTTATTTTTAGTTTTCTAAGGAATCTCCATACTGTTTTCCATAGTGGCTGCACCAATTTACATTCCCATCAACAGTGTAGGAGGGTTCCCTTTTCTCCACACCCTCTCTAGCATTTGTCATTTGTAAACTCTTTAATGATACAGCCATTCTGACCAGTGTGAGGTGGTACCTCATTGTTGTTTTGATTTGCATTTCTCTAATAATTAGTGATGATGAGCATCCTTCATGTGCCTATCGGCAATCTGTATGTCTTCTTTGGAGACCTGTCTGTTTAGGTCTTCTGCTCATTTTTCGATTGGATTGTTTGTTTTTTTGTTATTGAGTTGTATGAGCTGTTTGTATATTTTGGAACTTAAGCCATTGTTGGTCACATTGTTTGCAAATATTTTCTCCCAATATGTAGATTGTCTTTTCATTTTGTTGATGGTTTCCTTTGCTGTGCAAAATCTTCTGAGTTCACTTAGGTCCCATTTGTTCTGATCATTTTGATTTAAGGGTGGGGGTAGCAAAATTAGATAAGGCTTCTTTCTCCACTGAACTCAGCGGAGAGCTTTTGCATTAAGCCTAGTTTAGCTCATTAAGCCTTTCCTTTGAATATGTCTTTCAGAGGATTAGATGTTCTAGTCCAGGTTTGGGTGACAGTGGCCCCTAATTTTTCTACATTGGCCTTCATGACTTTCTCTGAGATTATGATCGAAAGGTTTTTTTAAAAAAATTAATTAATTTATTTTTGGCTGCATTGGGTCTTTGTTGCTGTGTGTGGGCTTTCTCTAGCTGGGGCAAGTGGGGGCTACTCTTCGTTGCAATGCATGGGCTTCTCATTGCGGTGGCTTCTCTTGTTGCGGAGCACGGGCTCTAGGCGTGCGGGCTTCAGTAGTTGTGGCGCTTGGGGTCAGTAGTTTTGGCTCTCGGGCTCTAGAGCGCAGGCTCAGTAGTTGTGGTGCACGGGTCCAGTTGCTCTGCGGCATGTGGGATCATCCCGGACCAGGACATGTCCTGCATTGGCCCATGGATTCAAACTCGTGTCCCCTGCATTGGCAGGCAGATCCTTAACCACTGTGCCACCACGGAAGCCTGTATGATCTAAAGGTTTAAATCATTGATTTAAGAGATAGATTGAGTGATGAAGGAATGATAACACTTCAGTCTCTATGTATTAACTATTCTGTACCATGTGACTGCACTTGAACTACCTGTGTGTAAAAGGACATTTTATCATCCTCTATCAGAAGAGTCTGAAACATGAGATTTGAAAAGGTTTGACTCTACCTAAGACTAGAAGAAAGTCCTCTTCTAATTTGAAACCTTTTGACCTAGAAGACTGAAAATAACTTGTCTCTCTTTCATTCAACAAAGAAAACACATTTGATGATTTCTGTTTCTCAGACTTTTCTGAAGGTATCTTCTTTTTATTCAGTAGATTTCAAAAAGCTGTGATTATCAGTGCCTCCAATAATAAGCATAACTTCAGTAGACTTCAAAATTAGGCCAGTCTGTATAATACTTCTAATGAAAGGGAGGACTACTGATGACATAAAGAAAAGTGCTAATGAAGTTGTCAATGGCGTCTATTTATCAGTGGGTCCAAATTAAGCCAGAAAAGTCATTTTGAGGTTTGTTTTCACCAAAAGATTCTTCCATATACTCAATTACAAATATCTTTAAGTAATCAAATCTCTTTTCCTTATGATACTTGACTTGTGAAATTGCTTTAATATTTAATAATAATTGTATGTCATAATATTACTGTCATGCCTCTAAAGCTTTCTTAGGAGCAAGGGAAAAAACCTTGCCTTACTTCTTTCTCTTCTTTTTGAGTCTTGAAGTAGAGTCGTCTCTCTGTTTGTCTGTCTCTCTCTTTGTGTCTGTCTCTCTGTCTTTTTCATGATTGCTTGGCAAAGAGTCTTGTTCTTTCCTTTTTGCTTTATCCCCAGAGGCAAGGATGTAGACAGGAAAAGCCATCCTCCTTAAACGTAGTAACTGGAAAGCTTAGAGCAATTCCTTTTTTTGTTTTTAACAGCTTTATTGGAGTGTAATTGCTTTACATAGTTGTGTTAGTTGCTGCTGTATAACAAAGTGAATCAGCTATATGTATAGAGTCTGTTATACAGAGTGAAGTTAAGTCAGAAAGAGGAAAACAAATACCGTATGCTAACACATATATATGGATTCCTTTGTTTTTGAATAGATAATGAAAGAAAGGAGAGGTTCTGAAACAAATGCTGAGGCATTGTCTGTTCAGTTTTCATTTTATATCACAGTCCCTGAATCTCCAACCTACCTCAGAAGGAATGCTTGCTAATGAAACAGTGCCCATATGAGAGGAAGAGAAATGCTTCAGTATGCTGAGGTAATTGACATATAGGTAGAACATGAGTTTATGTCCCTGGGAATACAGTGAATGTGAAAATTCTTACATAAGAGGAAAAAATGTGGGTTTCTTTTTGCATTTTTCTTTTTTGTACAAATATAATTACATATATATGTATATATAAATAAAGGGGAAAAGTCCATGACCATCCCCACAATTTAAACTTTTCTGTTCCCTTTCAATATTTGCCCACCTGCATAAAGATTTTGAAATAAAAATCATAACATAAATACAACTTGATATTCAGGTTTTTTAAGTCAGCTTTACATAGTACAAATTTTACACACTTTCAACAGGTTTTTTCTGGATTTCTGTGAAGTCATTTAGTTTTGCATAATTAAGTATATTTATAAAAGTATGGTCACCAGGGCTTCCCTGGTGACGCAGTGGTTGGGAGTCTGCCTGCCAATGCAGGGGACATGGGTTCGGGCCCTGGTCCGGGAGGATCCCACATGCCGCGGAGTAAATAAGCCCAGGCGCCACAACTGCTGAGCCCAAGTGCCACAACTACTGAAGCCTGTGCGCCTGGAGCCTGTGCTCCGCACTGGGGGAGGCCGCCGTGGTGAGAAGCCCGTGCACCGCAACGAAGAGTAGCCCCTGCTCGCCACAGCTGGAGAGGGCCTGCGTGCAGCAACAAAACCCAGTGCAGCCAAAAATAAATAAATAAGTAAATTTAAAAGTATGGTCACCAGGGCTTCCCAGGTGGCGCAGTGGTTGAGAGTCCGCCTGCCGATGCAGGGGACACGGGTTCGTGCCCCGGTCCGGGAAGATCCCACATGCCGCGGAAGGGCTGGGCCCGTGAGCCATGGCCGCTGAGCCTGCGCGTCCGGAGCCTGTGCTCCACAACGGGAGAGGCCACAACAGTGAGAGGCCCGCGTACCGCAAAAAAAACCCCAAAAAATATGGTCACCAGAAGACAAAATCAATTTTCATCTCTTCTTTGGGGAAATGTGTATTTTAACCCCTTTTCACATTTTATGCCTCAGCTGCCCTGCCCTTTATCCCTTCTGTCCACAGAACCTCTCCAAGGTTCATTTTAACTGAGATCTAGAAGGGCTGGAAGTCTCTCAAGCACTGTCACTGTGCATCACATTTACCTTGTTCTTTAGCCTTTGCTCTGGATCATAGCAGAGACTACAAATGATTTTTGAATGGGTTTGGGGAAGTTACATTGGCTAATAAATACTGCTTAGTTATTAACACGCTCTTTTTGGTGGCCCGTCACCTTCTACTATAGTTGCCCTTTGTTATTTGTGTTTGTTTTGCTCTTTTAATAAGCTCAGTCTCGGAAGCATGCATTATACTCACCATTAAAAAAAGAGAAAAATCTTTCCTTAATAAGTGTGATTGATGGAACTTCTCTCTACTATTGAATTTCTGTTTCTTATTCCTAGCAGAATGACATAAATATTCCTAAGATATAATTACTGGTGCACACAAATATTACTATTCTCTGAATATGTGTAGTCATAGTCTCAGATAATGAAAGGTAAATGAAAAACAATCCTGCAAAGCCTAGGGAGCCTTTCATAGGGCTAGATCTTTGAAACATCAACTTTCTCCCTGTCAGCTCTCTCATCCTCATTTTTATCCCATCCACATTAAGAGTCCATAGTCCATTCTCTCAGCCATGCTCTTGGCAATATCCTGAACTTTCTTGCCCTTCCATAATACAAGCCCTGCAAAAGCCAAATCCTGAATGAATCCCAAATATTTGCTTTTCTCCATGCCTGCCCCAGGCTGCTGAGTTCATCTGGAAAACACTAAATCAGATAACCAAGCATAAATGAATGAATGAACGAGAGAAAAGTACTGTTCAAAGTATATGAACAAGTAGAAAGTTACGGTGGCACACAAGAGAAGTCGGAGAAAGAGGAGATCATTGTGGACTGGGATAATCAGAGGAGGGATGAGGTTTACCTTCTCTTCAGTTTCCTGCCATTACTTCTGGTATCTGCTACCAAGCAGGATTTTATGAATTGCCAAACCCAAGTATTTAACAACAAAACTAAAGTTGTTTAAACTCTACATACCAGAGATAAACGCAAAACAGATTTTTGTATATTTTCCACTAAAGGAATACAGACTGACTTGACAGAACGTTTACATAGGGAGTCACGGGCAACTGGAAGATAAAGTTTGGCCAGTTGTTGGAAGGTCTTGAAATACTAGACAGAGGATTTTAAAACTTGTTGGAAATATTTTCTTGTAGTAACCTGTCATCTAACAGTGATTTACCTGTCATGAAAGCTTTCAAGAGATACCCTAGAACTTCGAATAAAATTTCCTTAAAGATAATTTTTGTTCAGTTCAGAAAATTTCAATTTCTCTTGTTTTGATTGTTTTAATACCCTTCAGTAATTATGAAAGAAATAGGTATTCAAAGAAAAAAATTAGATGTAAGAAAAGTTTTAAAGAAGAAATTTAAAATCTTCCATTTTTTTAAACCCAGAAGTAGCTATTGTTAACATTTTATTGTCTATTTTTATATATATGTAAGTATTTTACAACAAAAGGATTATGTTACACAGATTATTTCTTAAACCTTTTTTCTTTTGAATATATTGTGGGTGTTCTTCCAAAAAGAAATGTAGACCGATATATATTTAATGGCTACATAGTGTTATATTGCATGGCTATGCCACAATTTAATTAACCACTTCTCTGATGATGGCATGTAGGTTGATTCCACTTCTTCATTTTTATTTTTTTGTGAAAATATTTCCAGAGTGTGCTTCTGAAAGTTTATACAATTTTGTACTATCAACCTTGTAAGAAAAATATCCATTTCTCCATATCCTTGAGAAATCGGGGAATTATCAGTTCTTTTCCCAATTTACCTTTTTTAAGAATACTTTTGTGCTAAGTATTTTATACTAGTTGAAATGTAAATTCTCATGTAATTATATCTACCAGTCTTTCCTCTCATGTGTTTGGCTTTGTTTTCATGCTTATAAAAGCCTACATCTTTCAACACTCTAACATTTTCTTTTAGTATTCTAATGAGTTTTTAAAATATTTACTCTCTTAATCTACCTGGGATAATATTTAGGTATAACTTATAAAGTAGTCATCCATCATAATTTTTCCCAAATGTTTATTTGGTTGTCAGAAGAGAATTTACTAAGCTATACATTCTTTCCACACTAATTTAAAAGTCCATATGTCACCTATATTGAATTCCAGTAATTTTTACATCTATTTATATATTTTCCAGCTTGGCCCCATGATTATTTTCGATATTTCTGTCTGGTAGCACATTATTTAAATTTCAGTGTTGTATTTCATTTTACAAGGCAAGCACTTTTTCATTGAATTTCTTTCTCACAATTTTGTTTTACATATTTTCAGTTATTTATTTTATCAGAAGAATTTTAGATTATAGTATCCAATTCCAGACATTAAAATTTCATTGACTTTGTTGGACTTGATTTAATAAATTAAGGATTAGTTTGGGAAATTTTTCTTCCTTTAAGTTCTGTATTTTTTTTGTTATGTTTATTCTCAGGAATTTAATATTTTTGCTGTTTTCATGAATGATACCTTTTCTCCTCCTCCATTATACTTTCTAACTAGTTAATGTGGGAAAGTTATCTTGTAACTAGAAAACTTATTAAAATTTCCAATTAGTCCTAAGTAGTAATAAGATAGTCATTAGCTAAAATAATGACTTTTGTCTCTTTTCCAGTATTTTTACTGTTTCTTTTTTGTCTTACTGCCTTTCAGCTAAAATGTTCAAAACAATAATAGCAGTTTTCACAGGCCTCCTGTCTTATTTGTTTTTGTCTCTGTTGATTCGCCATTAAGATAGAATTTTCTGTTCTCTCCCAATAAATGCTTTATGTCAAGTTAAATATCTTTCTCTTTTAAATTTATTGAATGATTATATGATGAATTTTGAAATCCATCAAATGTTTTTTATCATCTATCAAAACAATTATATAGTTTTTCTTCTTAGGTTTCCTAATGTTGAGTCATCCTTGTAGTCTTAGAGTAAATGCATCTTGACCATGATATAGTATTCTTTTGTTAGACTGTTGGATTTGACTTGCTAATATTTTATTTCAGATTTTACATCTATATTCATAAATACGATTGACCTACAGTTTTATTATGGATGCTATCTTTTTTATCTTTGGTATCAATGTTCAATTTCATTCATTCTCTCAATAAACTTACATTGGATTTCTGTTAGGTGCCTGGAATGTTGTTAGGTACTGGGGATTAAGTGGTACACAAGATAGTAAAATCTCTGCCATCTTGGAGCTTGTAGTCTATTGAGGAATGCAGTTAAGAAAACAGGATATTAGAACAGTGTTGTGTAAATGCTACAATAAGGATATGGGAAAAATAGGAGGAGCCTCTATCCTATATTTAGGGAAATTGGAAGATGATTTCCAGCATTTAAAACAAAATTTAAGTAAGAATGTCCATTCAAAAGAGTAGTGGAGTGGAGACGAGAGTGTCCCTGGGAGATGGAAGAGCCTGTGGGAAGACCCGAAGGTGAGGGAGAACATGGTGCTTCTGAAAAAAGGAAAAGTGTTCAGTAGGAATGGAGCAAAAGTCGGGGAAGGAAAGAGTTGAGAGATGAGGCTAGAGTGCTTCCTACAGATCAGAACTTACAGAACTTTGTAGAATATGTCCAGAAGTTTGGATTTTTCTTCCCAAGATTAATGAGGAGTCATTAAAGGATTTTAAGCAGAGAAGTGGTATGATCAAATTTCTTTATTGGAGGAATCTCACTTGCTGGATAGAAAAGGAGGATACCAGTTGGAAAGCTGTTGTGTTAATCCTAGAGAGGGATGGCAGTAGTGAAAAGTAGGGTAACTGAATGCTACAGAATTAGGAAGTTCCTCTGTTCCAAGAAGAGTTAATTGATTTTGACTGTACTTGTGTTTAATCATAACCTTTTGTATTCCTTACATGTTTATTAGATGATTCATTTTTCTACCTCTTTCTGAATAAACTTTGGTAATGTGTATTTTTCTTGAAAATTGTCCATTTTGTGTATATTTGTAAAATTTTAAGTATAAAGCTTATGTGCAGTCCTCTTATTTTAATCTCATCCATTTCTATGTTAAACCTCATTTCCATTCCAGATGCTCCATATTCATATCTTCTCATTTATTTTTGATTATACATATCAGAGATTTACCTATATCATCATTTCCCAAATGGGTATTCCATGGAGCATTCCAAAGAATGCTGATGAGTAAAAGTATTCATGCTCAAATAACTTTGTGAGACTGGATCCCACTATTTGAAATAGTTACATGCTTTAGGATTTTTCAGAATCTTGAATAAGGTAATCTGCATTATGAATTCTTAAGTGGAAGGTTTACTAAGCAGTGTTTTTCATACACTTTTGCTACAAAATCTTTTCCTCCCCACAGAACATCTATTAATAGCTCCTATAATGGGTATTCAGTGAAACACAATTTGATGATTTCAAAGAACTAGCTCTTAGTTTTAGTTATTAATTCCCTCTTTGTTTTCTAATTCATTAACTATATTATTTTTTCTTACTTTTTTAGGCTTATTTTCTTGTTCTTTTTCTATTTCCCTAGAGTTAAATGCCTAGTGTTTTCATTAGCAGCTTTCAAGGTTATCATAAAGAACATTTTAAGGCTATTAATTTTCCCCTGCATATAGCTTTGACTACATCCTGTAGATTTTATTATTTATATATCCTTTGTCATTAATTTCTGAATAACCTGTCATTTCAGTTTTGACTGTTGTTTTTACCCAAGAATTATTTTAAAGAGTGCTTTCTAGTATCCAGTGATTCATTAGATTTTGCTTGTCATTTTATTTTATTAAAAAATGTTTTTTGATGTGGACCATTTTTAAAGTCTTTATTGAATTTGTTACAATATTGCTTCTGCTTTATGTTTTGTTTTTTTGGCCGCGAGGCCTGTGAGATCTTAGCTCCCGGATCAGGGATTGAACCCACACCCCCTGCATTGGAAGGCAAAGTCTTAACCTCTGGACCACCAGGGAAGTCTCTTGCTTGTCATTTTAATTTACAGTTGACTAAATATAAATGTGTTCAGTACTTTATTAATTTTTTTGTAAGCATGATCAGAGAATATTTTATCTAATAGTAATATTGCCACCCTTTTTTCTTTTTACATTTGTCTGATATATTTTTGCGCAGTCTTTATTTTCAAAATTTCTTTGCAATTTTTATTTTATGTATTTCTTGTCACTAATATATGATATTTTCAACCCATGCTGAGAGTTCTGCTTACTATTTTTCTAAATTGCGGTATAATTGATATATAACATTATATTAGTTTCATGTATATAACATAATGATTCAATATTTGTACATATTGCAAAATGATCGCCACAGTAAGCCTAGTTAACATCCATCACCACTCAGTTATGATTTTTTTTTGCGATGAGAACTTTTAAGATTTACACTCTTAGCAACTTTCAAATATACAGTATATTAGTGTTAATAACTATAGTCACCGTGCTGTACATTACATCCCCAGAGAGTCCTGCCCTTTTAATAGAGGAATTTAATCCATTTACATATATTTTGGCAATGACATATTTCTTCTTTTCTAACAGCTTTATTGAGATATAATTCACACACTATATAATTAAGTTATTTAAAGTATATTAATTCAGTGGCTTTTAATATATTCATAGATTTTTGTAACTATCATCACAGTCAATTTTAGAAAATTTTCATCACCCCGAAAAGAAACCCTGTATCCACTAGCAGTCACTACCATTTTCCCCCAACTTCTCTCCCCTCTCTAGCCCTAGGCAACCACTAATCCACTTTCTGTCTCGATAGATTTGCCTGTTCTGGACATTTTGTATAAATGGGATCATATAATATGTAGCCTTTTGTGATTGACTTCTTTCATTTAGCATAATATTTTCAGAGTTCATCCATGTTGTAACATGTATCAATAATTCATTCCTTTTTATTCCCAAATAATACTCGATGATATGGATATTTCACATTTTATTTAACCATTCATCAGTTGATGGATGTTTGGTTGTTTCCACTTCAGGCTATTATAATGATACCGCTATGAACATTCATGTACAAGTTTTTGTGTAGACATATGCTTTCATTTCTTTTGAGTATATGCCTAGGAGTAGAGTTGCTGGATAATATGGAACCCTATGTTTAACCTTTTGAGAAACTAACAGACTATTTTCCAAAGTGGTTACACCATCTTACAGTGTAGGAAGGTTATATTTGTTATTATCCCTTGCATTTTTTAATGTCTTCTATTTATTATGATTTCATGTTGTTCCTTTAATTTTCTTTCCTATCTTTTGCTGAATTGATCAGATTCATAAGTTAAAAATCCTACTTCAATTGTAATAATGTTTACCCTTAGGTTTTTTGGTGGGTTTTTTTGCGGTACGCGGGCCTCTCACTGTTGTGGCCTCGCCCGTTGCGGAGCACAGGCTCCGGACGCGCAGGCTCAGCGGCCATGGCTCACGGGCCTAGCCGCTCCGCGGCACGTGGAATCTTCCCGGACCGGAGCACGAACCTGTGTCCCCTGCATTGGCAGGCGGACTCTCAACCACTGTGCCACCAGGGAAACTCCCAACCCTTAGGTTTTTATGAATGTATTTAAACATATATTTTCTGTCCATGGCAAGAACCCAAAGCAATCTTTTTCTTCTCTTCGCCAGTACCATGACTGCTAACTCTTCTCCCTGATCCCCTACCATTGCTGCTTATTGGTCTCAACTCTGTTTTCTTTGTCATCTTAAAACAAATAAGAGTCACATAAGGGATGAAACCTATTGCTGAACTGTACTGAAAGTTCAGTACAAAGTTCTAGCCTTTCAATAAGAAAGATAACAATTCTCAAACTCCTCGAGTCCTACAGCTTGAGATTGGTAAATCTTTCAAATAGAAAAAAAAAAAATTGATTCCTTTTTGGGCGTTGCCTTTTAAAGTTTCTTTTAAATGTTCTATATTGGGATTCTCTGGTGGTGCAGTGGTTACGAATCCGCCTGCCAATGCAGGGGACACGGGTTTGAGCCCTGGTCCAGGAAGATCCCACATGCCGCGGAGCAACTAAGCCCGTGTGCCACAGCTACTGAGCCTGCACTCTAGAACCCGCAAGGCACAACTACTGAAGCCTGTGCTCCTAGAGCCCGTGCTCTGCAACAAGAGGAGCCACTATAATGAGAAGCCCGTGCACCGCAACGAAGAGTAGATCCCGCTCACCACAACTAGAGAAAGCCCGCACACAGCAATGAACAGTCAAAAATAAACACAACACAGCCAAAAATAAAATAAATAAAGTTATTTTTTAAAAAGTTCTATATTTATTTATCTGTAAATTTTGGAAATGTTAACTCCTGAAAAATGGAAAGTGAGTGGGATCATGTTTGGGCAAACAAAATGTGGAGTTTTTTAGGGAGAAAGACGTTACATAAATCCAAAGCCAGTGAAGAAAATCAAAAGCTATGATTTCTTTTGAAAATACGATATAGTGAATTTGGCTCAGTAGATTTTTCTCAAGTATAAAAACCTGGTTTTCAGAGTGAGTTTGAATTTTTATGGTTACACATAATTCCTTCAAATGGGCTGTAGTGGAATGCTATCTCATGCCCATTGGTCTCTTTGAGAGTGTTTTAATGTACTTACATGCATTCTTGCTGTCAAAATCATGTAAACCTCTTGCCTTTTATTTCAGTGTAGATGCTTTTCTAGTTTAAATGAGCTTTTAAAGACTTCTGCCTTATAATTTAAAACTCAGGCTCTCAGCATTAATGGAAGGACTAAAAGATATCTCAGCACATTACACAATAGTTTATGGTTCTATTAGAAATAACAAATGGCTCATCTAGTCAACAATACTTACCAAGCCTCAGTTTTAAAGCAGTGTACTAAATACTATGGAAACTTACAGAGAAATCCTTCATGAATCCAAATTCTAATAACATATATCAAAAAATAGAGAAAAATCAAAGCAGTACTTGAAAGCATAACTTAGTGGTTAAATTTGCAAGCTCCAAGTCAGCCTCACATCCCCATTTGTTACTGCTGATGATGGATAAGTCAGCTTCAGTTTGAACATATGTAGAATGGAGAATATAGTAATAGTACCTGCCTCATAGGCTGGGAAAGTTTAAATAGGATAAAACATGTTTATATGCTCAGTAGAGTAGCTGATACACAGTAAGCATTCCGTAAATGTAAGCAGTTGTTTTTAGTAATTTTTAAATTATTAAAAATTATATATATCCAGAAAGTGATCAAATCATACATGTACACATTAACAAATCATAGTAAAATGAGCTCTGATGGAATCACTCCAGTGGCAAGAAATGGAACAGTGCCAGCCTCTAGAAACCCACTCTCTGTGCATCTTCCCCATCGTAGCTCATTCCCTCCCTGCCTCCACTATCTAGACATCTGTTATAACCATTTTCTTACTTAAAGTTTTACCACCTAAACAATATATTTTAGTTTTGACTATTTTTGGACTCTATTAACTGATTGTATTTTGCTGCTTTCATTCAGCACTATCATTGAGAACCATCCTTGTGGATGAGTGTTGCTCTAATTCATTCCTTTTCATCGCTGTATGGTATTCCACTATATAAATATATAAACAGTTTATTGGTCTGTTTTATTATTGATGGATATATGAGCTATTTTCAGTTTTTGATTCTTTTTTTTTTTTGCGGTACGCGGGCCTCTCACTGTTGTGGCCTCTCCCGTTGCGGAGCACAGGCTCCGGAAACACAGGCTCAGCAGGCATGGTTCACGGGCCCAGCTGCTCCGCGGCATGTGGGATCCTTCCAGACTGGGGCATGAACCCGTGTCCCCTGCATCGGCAGGCGGACTCTCAACCACTGTGCCACCAGGAAAGCCCATCAGTTTTTGATTCTTAAAAACAGTGCCACTATGAACATCATGGTCCTCATATTCAAGAGATTCTCTAGGAATGCAGTTGCTGAGTCATAAAGGATATGCATCTTCAATTTTCTGAGATAAAGCTAAACATTTTTCTAAAATTTTTCTTCAAATTTTCAGTCTCATTAGCCCTGAATGAGGGTTTCTGTTACTTCATATTCTCACAAATACCTGGTATTGGTTAGACTTTTTTTTAGTATAAATTTATGTATTTATTTATTTATGGCTGCATTGGATCTTTGTTGCTGTGTGTGGGCTTTCTCTAGTTGCAGTGAGCAGGGGCTACTCTTCATTGTGGTGCACAGGCTTCTCATTGTGGTGGCTTCACTTGTTGTGGAGCACAGGCTCTAGGCGCATGGGCTTCAGTAGTTGTGGCATGTGGGCTTAGTTGCTCTGAGGCATGTGGGATCTTCCCAGACCAGGGGTCGAACCCATGTCCCCTGCATTGGCAGGCAGATTCTTAAGCACTGAGCCACCAGGAAAGTCCAGGTTAGACTTTTAATTTGTACAATCTGGTATGTAGATTATATTATTGGAACTCATTTTTTTTTTTTACATCTTTATTGGAGTATAATTGCTTTACAATGGTGTGTTAGTTTCTGCTTGATAACAAAGTGAATCAGTTATACATATACATATGTTCCCATATCTCTTCCCTCTTACGTCTCCCTCCCTCCCACCCTCCCTATCCCACCCCTCCATGCAGTCACAAAGCACCGAGCTGATCTCCCTGTGCTATGCGGCTGCTTCCCACTAGCTATCTACCTTACGTTTGGTAGTGTATATATGTCCATGTCTCTCTCTCGCTTTGTCAAAGCTTACCCTTCCCCCTCCCCATATCCTCAAGTCCATTCTCTAGTAGGTCTGTGCCTTTATTCCTGTCTTACCCCTAGGTTCTTCATGACATTTTTTTTCCCTTAAATTCCATATATATATGTTAGCATATGGTATTTGTCTTTCTCTTTCTGACTTACTTCACTCTGTATGACAGACTCTGGGTCTACCACCTCATTACAAATAGCTCAATTTTGTTTCTTTTTATGGCTGAGTAATATTCCATTGTATATATGTGCCACATCTTCTTTATCCATTCATCCGATGGACACTTAGGTTGTTTCCATCTCTGGGCTATTGTAAATAAGCTGCAATGAACATTTTGGTACAAGACTCTTTTTGAATTATGGTTTTCTCAGGGTATATGCCCAGTAGTGGGATTGCTGGGTCATATGGTAGTTCTATTTGTAGTTTTTTAAGGAACCTCCATACTGTTTTCCACAGTGGCTGTATCAATTTACATTCCCACCAACAGTGCAAGAGGGTTTCCTTTACTCCACACCCTCTTCAGCATTTATTGTTTCTAGATTTTTTGATGATGGCCATTTTGACTGGTGTAAGATGATATCTCATTGTAGTTTTGATTTGAATTTCTCTAATGATTAATGAAGTTGAGTATTCTTTCATGTGTTTGTTGGCAGTCTGTATATCTTCTTTGGAGAAATGTCTATTTAGGTCTTCTGCCCATTTTTGGATTGGGTTGTTTGTTTTTTTGTTATTGAGCTACATGAGCTGCTTGTAAATTTTGGAGATTAGTCCTTTGTCAGTTGCTTCATTTGCAAATATTTTCTCCCATTCTGAGGGTTGTCTCTTGGTCTTGTTTATGGTTTCCTTTGCTGTGCAAAAGCTTTGAAGTTTCATTAGGTCCCATTTGTTTATTTTTGTTTTGATTTCCATTTCTCTGGGAGGTGGGTCAGAAAGGATCTTGCTGTGATTTATGTCATAGAGTGTTCTGCCTATGTTTTCCTCTAAGAGTTTGATAGTTTCTGGCCTTGCATTTAGGTCTTTAATCCATTTTGAGCTTACTTTTCTGTATGGTGTTAGGGAGTGATCTAATCTCATACTTCTACATGTACCTGTCCAGTTTTCCCAGCACCACTTATTGAAGAGGCTGTCCTTTCTCCACTGTACATTCCTGCCTCCTTTATCAAAGATAAGGTGACCATATGTGCGTGGGTTTATCTCTGGGCTTTCTATCTTGTTCCATTGATCTATCTTTCTGTTTTTGTGCCAGTACCATGCTGTCTTGATTACTGTAGCTTTGTAGTATAGTCTGAAGTCAGGGAGTCTGATTCCTCCAGCTCCGTTTTTCGTTCTCAAGATTGCTTTGGCTATTCGGGGTCTTTTGTGTTTCCATACAAATTGTGAAATTTTTGTTCTAGTTCTGTGAAAAATACCAGTGGTAGTTTGATAGGGATTGCATTGAATCTGTAGATTGCTTTGGGTAGTAGAGTCATTTTCACAATGTTGATTCTTCCAATCCAAGAACATGGTATATCTCTCCATCTATTTGTATCATCTTTAATTTCTTGCATCAGTGTCTTATAATATTCTGCATACAGGTCTTTTGTCTCCTTAGGTAGGTTTATTCCTAGATATTTTATTCTTTTTGTTGCAGTGGTAAATTGGAGTGTTTTTTTGATTTCACTTTCGAATTTTTCATCATTAGTGTATCGGAATGCCAGAGATTTCTATGCATTAATTTTGTATCCTGCTACTTTACCAAATTCATTGATTAGCTCCAGTAGTTTTCTGGTAGCATCTTTAGGATTCTCTATGTATAGTATCATGTCATCTGCAAACAGTGACAGCTTTACTTCTTCTTTTCTGATTTGATTTCCTTTGATTTCCTTTTCTTCTCTGATTGCTGTGGCCAAAACTTCCAAAACTATGTTGAATAAGAGTGGTGAGAGTGGGCAACCTTGTCTTGTTCCTGGTCTTAGTGGAAATGCTTTCAGTTTTTCACTATTGAGGATGATGTTGGCTGTGGGTTTGTTATATATGGCCTTTATTATGTTGAGGAAAGTTCCCTGTGTGCCTACTTTCTGCAGGGTTTTTATCATAAATGGGTGTTGACTTTTGTCGAAAGCTTTCAAACTTCCAGAAAAGTTGCAAGTACAATACAAATAACCTTTTTCTTGAATCATTTGAGGATAATTTACCAACATGATACTGTAATGTCCCAGAATACTTTAGTTTGTGTGTTCTACAAACAAGGACATTCTTTTATGTATCCATAATATAACCAACAAAATCAGAAAACTTACTTGATAACATCGTGACCATCCAATCTACAAACCCCCTACAGGTTTCACTAATTGTCTGACTTATGTCCTTTATGGTAAAAGGATCCAGTTTAGAATGCATACTGTGTATAGTTGCCACATACCTCTGGTCTCCGATCTGGAACCACTCTTGTCTTGACTCTCATGGCCTTGATACTTTTGCAAATATTAGTCCAGTTATTTTGTTGAATATCTCTCAGTTTATGATTGTCTATTGTTTCCTCATGATTAAATTCAAGTTAGATATCTTTCCAGGAGTATCACAGAAGATGGTCTACTATGTTCTTCTCATTGCATCCTATCCAGCGGCAGATGATTTTGATTCATCTTATTACTGCTGCAGCTGATGAGCACTTGATTAAGGTTGTGACTGCTGAGCTTCTCCAGCATACAATTACTCTTTTCTCTTTTTGTAATAAATAAGTGTTTTTGGCCAGTGAGAGCCACTTCAAGCTGGCTTGTCTTTTGACCGTTCACCCTCTATTACTACTTCCTTACTTTCTGGCATCGACTCTCCATGCTAAGTCATCCTCCCATGGGAATGCCCTCTTTGCCTATAGGTAACCGCTCCCAAATTTATTGCTTGCTCAGATTTCCCCTTTGAATTTCATCCCTGTCTATCCCATTGCCTATCTGGCATTTCCAGTTGGGTAGCTAATGGGCATCTTAAATTTTATTTGTTCAGAATACAGTTCCCGACATTACCCATTAAATGGGTTTCTCCCCTAGGCATCTCCATCTCATTCAGTTGCATCGTCATCTTCCTCAGGCCCAAGAAACCTAGATGTCAGCCTTTAGTCTTTGCTGTCTTCCCCACCACACCCAGATACAGACTATCAGCAAGTTTTGTGCATATACCTCCTAAATATGCCTCCCGTCTGTCTGTTTCTCTCCAGTTCCTCTTGGCTCACTCTTTCCTTCCTCTTGGATGTTTACAGTGGCCTCTTTACTGGTTTCTCCACTTTCATTCTTTTTTATTTTTATTTTTTTAAATTTTTTTTTGCAGTACACGGGCCTCTCACTGTTGTGGCCTCTCCCGTTGCGGAGCACAGGCTCTGGATGCGCAGGCTCAGCGGCCATGGCTCACGGGCCCAGCCGCTCCGCAGCATGTGAGATCTTCCCAGACCGGGGCACGAACCCGCGTCCCCGGCATCGGCAGGCGGACTCTCAACCACTGCGCCACCAGGGAAGCCCTCTCCACTTTCATTCTTGCTTCACTCAAGTCCATTTCCACACACCTTTTATCAGTGCACATCAGACCAGGTCACTTCCTTGCTTAAAACACTGTAATGTCTTCTCATCCCTCTCAGGATCCAGTCCAAACCCATGAAGCTCCACATGCTCTTACTTCTGCTTTGTTCTTCGACTCCATCTCGTGTTCCTCTTTCTCTTGCTAAAATGTGGAGAGCAAGGGCAACAGTCCCTTCTTTCAGTTCCTTAAACATTCTAAGGTCTTTTCTACCTCAAGGCCTCATCTGAACATGTGTCCTCGTGCCCTTCACACAGTTGCACTTTTCTTAGCCTTCAGGTCTCACCTTAATTGTCCCCTCCTGAGATGGGTCTTCCTGGATTATCATTGAAGTTCATCTCTCCCCATACCTCATTACTCTCTACTAAACACCCTCTTTTCTTCATAGTACTTAACATGCTCTGAAGGCATTTGGTTCTTTACTTGCTTGTTGTTTTCTTTTCCCCATTAGACTGCAGGCTCAGGAGCATAGCAGCCTGTGCCCAAGTGCTAACAGAGTGTTAGAAGAAAGTAAGAGTGGTTCAGTACTCAGTGCCACCAGAAATGAACACAATGCAATTGCCTAAAAGAGGAAATGCACCCTTTTTGAGGTATGGAGAAGAAGATTAAATGCTATTGTTGATGTAAGAGAATAAAATGATTTTTAGAAGCTAATTTTCCCAAAACTACAAAAGACTGAGACAGGAAAACAGAATCAGTGAGAATCTATTAATAAACCATGATGAAATCTGCATCAGTGTGTTCTCTTACCTTTAAAATGAAAAACAGCTTCTTTTACAAGGCTGTAGAGCTTATGAGAGAGGCTTTTGAAAGCCAGTCTCCCAACTTTCTTTGTGTAAATCATGGCTTCCAAGAAGGATGTACTGTACTTATACGCAGAGTGGAAAACTGAGCTCAGCAGAGATGCTCGTCACTATCTATAAGGTTTTGTCAGGGCACATGGTTACTAGGTAAAGGGAAAACAATCAGCAGTAAGGAATAGGAACTCAGTTCCTTTTCTAAGAGCTTTTTGTAACATTTAGACCCATTGAGATCTGTTGTGAAGATCTGAGATTTTTACCTATTGATTTTTTAAAGTTTTTCAAAGCTAATTTTTTTGGTTAAAATAGAAATCTAATCTGATAATGATAATAATAGCTGTTAATAATAATGATAATGATAATAATAATAATGATAACAATAATAATGATAACAATAACGATAACAATGGCTGTTTTAGTCAACTCTTCTGTGATGACAAATAGCCCCCAGATTTCAGTGGCTTGCAAGGACAGAGGATTATTTCTTGCCCACGTTACATGTCTTTGTCAGATTGGCATTGAATCTGCTCCTGCGCCCTGTGTCTTTTCATTCTGTGATCCAGGCCAAAGGAGCAGCCTCTCTCTGGGACATGGTGTGCTCATGGCAAAGAGAGAGAGCCAGTGGAAACATGTATTGCCCATTAAAACTTCTGATCAGGCATTAGCTATGTCATGTCTACTCATAGGCTAGTGGCCAAGGCGAGTCACATGGCGAAGCCCATTGTCAGTGGTTTGGGGATAAGTAATCCTCCTACAGCATCCTGCGAACCACATGGAACCAGTGGAGGTACTAGGGCACATCCTGTGGCTACCTGAGGAACCAGGAAGGGAACTGAGTATTTGGAAACAGTAGGACAATGTACCACACTGGCAAACATTTACCAAATGCTATTTGCCAGGTACTTTTTCACGTGCTTTACATTTATTAACTCATTGAATCCCACAATTATCCTATCAGATAGGCATTATTAATTACTCCCATTTTACAGGTGTGGAAACTGAGGCCCAAGTCCACACAGCTGGTAACTACCAGAGCCAGACTTCAAACCCAGGCATCTAGGTTTGAAGGCATCCTCACTCTAGGAAATTTGAGAATGAGACAATTTGTTGATTGAAACATTTTGTGTGTGCTTTTTGAGGACAGTGCAGCATAATGATTAATGTTAAATTGTATGAGTGGTTATTCTCCTAGGTATAGTATATTTCCAAGGAGCTAAAAGTTTAAAGGGATACTAACTGTGATCTCTTAAGGACCTGAGAATTCTCTCCATTCCAATTTGTCTTTCATATCAGCATTCTGATTTGTGAACCTATGGAAATAAATATACTTGGTTCATGTATTTATTGAGTTCATACTGTTTGCCTAGCACTTTGGTTTTCTTGATTTCCTTAATCTGCTAGAAGTGTGACATTAAAATCCCGCTGGTTCTCTTAAAGGCACAGCTCAATGTCTCTTCCCTTGGGAAACCTTCCTTGGCACCTCAAGCTGAGTTTGCCACTCCTGCCTCTGAGGTGCATTAGAAAGAGCCCAGGAGACGTCACCACTTACCAACCATGTGACCTGGGGACAGGCTTTATCTCCTCTGAGTAAAAAGGATCAAAATATATATCTCATAGAATGGTCATGAAGCTTCAGTAACGTTTCATTTGAAAGTACTTTGTGACCATTAAGGTTTTCTGCAAAATTATAAGGATTTGATGAATCTTTATAACATTCTTCCTGACTTCTTCTCTGACCTTTTTGTCCTCTTCTCTTCTGTTGATTCACTCAACAGATATTTCCTGAGCCCCTGTTGTTAGGGACACGGACTCTGAGGCCAGACTGCTTGAGTTGAAATCCCTGCTCTACCATGCATTCACTGTGTCAGTTTGGTATTTAACCTTATCCTGCCTTAGTTTTCTAATCTTTAAAATGGAAACAGTAATAATACCTTTATCTCTTGGCTTATCGTGGGGATTAAATTAATATATCTAATTAGTTTAGATCTCTGCCTGATATATATCATTACCTGCTAGAATGTATGATCTCCATAAGGGCAGTGATTTCATGGCTATAACCCAGTGCCAAGAACAGTGCCTAGAAATAATAAGTACTCAATAAATGTTTGTTAAATGAATGAGTGAATATGATAAGCTTTGTAGAGGAAAAAAATTAAAGGGCAGGGTGAAATCATGTAGCAAGTGCTTTTTTTAAATCTTTGCTTTTATTTTAATCTTTGAATATGCAGAGATTAAATTTTAGCTGATTATTAGATACATTTATTGGCATATAATGATTAGTCATTCATTATCATTGAATTAAAACATCCTTTCTATTTAAAAAAATTAATTCTTTGAGATTTCTGTAGGAAAATGAGTTAATGTTTTAAAAGTAAACCATCAAGATTGTGGTACGCGGGCCTCTCACTGCTGTGGCCTCTCCCGTTGCGGAGCACAGGCTCCCGACGCGCAGGCCCAGCGGCCATGGCTCACGGGCCCAGCCGCTCCGCGGTATGTGGGATCCTCCCGGACCGGGGCACGAACCTGTGTCCCCTGCATCGGCAGGAGGACTCTCAACCACTGTGCCACCAGCGAAGCCCCAAGACTGTATCTTTTAACGTTAAATTAAGGCTACAAGTACTCTTAGACAATTATTTTTCATTCTTTCATGACACTCTGACTAGATGTCTATTTGCATTACCTTGAAATTATGTGGGGTTTTTTTTGAATGCTTTTCGTGAAGCATGGTAAATACTCTTCTATGTCTCATTCTTTCCAAGTTGCCATGAAGAGTTATAGGCAAAACTTGTGGAGACAAGGTCCCTGACAAAAAAATATCTTTGAAAATAGAGTTTACCAAACCATGAGTTCTTCAAGAACTGGGACTGTGTCTTACTGTGCCTCTGAATCCACACACCTAGCTTCATTCCCAGCGTTTAGGAGAAGCTCAAGAAATGAATGGACAAATGATGGATGGATGAATGTCTATTCTCTGAAAGATCGATGGGAAGAAATGTCATCCATCCATTCTTTTTCTGAACTCCTGAGTCCTGTCATTCAATCTGCTAGCAGATAACACCACTGAGCAACATCACCTTAGTCACAAAGAATCCCCTGCACAGAGTTGAGTTTTAATGTTTTGTCCTGTGTTTTTAAAATAAAAAAAAAAAATCAAAGGATGATACAAGGAAATAAAAACAAAATCAGTTACTGCCTTTATTACAGAAGATTTGAGGGCAGCGTCTAGTGTCTCAATTCAGTCCCTTCTCCCCCGCACCCAAAAGAACATTCCATTTGAGAATTTCTTTTTAAAATCTCGGGCTAGGAACACTTTGCTTTCTTGAAGTGTTTCATGCCTCCTCCTTTCTGCTTATGAGAATGATGTGGCTAATTGTGCCCCTTCTTTCATTTTGACTGCCTGAAACCCCAGAGTCAAACTTGGAGTATAATTATAGCACATATATTTGTGTCTTTCATTTCAGTGGTCTTGAATTTCTGCTCTCACTTATGTTTTCCCTGTCTGGACTTTAAAATGTCTATTAATATATTACTGTCATTTGGTTACATGTACTTGCTGAAAGCCACGCCAAATCCCTATAGAGTGAGGTAAATTATAAATAAATACACATGCATGAATTCTTACAGTCCCAAAACAACTACTTATTATACAAAGCCCTCTAAATTGGGTTGCTGACAGTAGGAAGAATCTCTTTTCCACAGACCAAGTAGAACTAACATATGCTGTTTCTTTGCGTTGTCCCTTTGGTTCCTATGGTATAAATAAGTTCTTTAAAGTGTATGGCTCAGGCAGGTGTAGCTTTCTGAAGATGAGTGGCCTACTTTTGTGTTCTTTCAGTTTGCTAAAGTAGTGCTTTTTCCTGAAAGTCTCTTGGCCCATCCTATAAATAAATTAATGTTTTTTCTAACTTCCTCAAAGGAAAGAGCAGAGATCATCCGGTAAGTTCTTGCTTTCTTGGATAAAGGTAGACCTCGTTTGTGCTCTGCCTGTTATTCTCAAAAAAGGACATTTTGGGGAGTTGTGACCATTTCAGCTCGGTTGGCAACTATTTTGTTAGTGGTTTGTAGAACAGGATAAATCTCTGCATAAAGACCTACAGCTTGTCTACTTGATATTTGTTTTAAGGGGAAATCATGCCTTATCTTTATGGCTGGCTGTCACCTTTGTGATGATATGTCAACAGGAGAGAAGAATGTATGTCCCAAGGTGACAGCACAGCACTACATCCATCAGGGTGATGTCGCTGAGTTAGCACCGCCAGCAATGAGCTCTTTAAGGATTCTGGCTGAATTCTAAATTTGCATATTGTTGAAAGATAGAGAACCATTTCAGGACAGATTTTAGAGCGCAGCTTCTTTTTCAGTAATGTCATTTGAACTCCAGAGAAATACAAGCTCGCCCTGTTGCTCCCCTGAACTTTTAAAGGCTCTTTTGCTTTCCTAGCAGGCAAAAATCTGACTCATTCTTCATACTCAGCCCAAAGTCATTTTCTCTGTGGACCACTGCCCGCCTCCTCTGTGCAGAAGTAGTTGCATGTTGTATGTTATGTGATAGCAGTTATTACTTTCTAGTGTTATGATAGCTCACCCCTCTAGGGGAAGACTCACTCTTCAAGTACTGTTATGAAATTATCATGAAAAAGGAAGGAAAATTGTCATTAATATTCACCGTGGAGGAAAAAATTTCTAGCACTTACTGCCGTATCTCTAGTACATTTTCTCCTATTTCTTGGGAGAGGGTCTCTTTAGTAAAGGTATACAAAATCTTTCTAAATGTAGTCACGCTGTCCAAATGCTGTGTCACCAATGTTAACTAACCCCCGCCTCCCAGGTGTCGTGCTACTTAGCACCTGTGCTCTTATCTTGGACTTTAAAAATATTAAACTATTAAAAATAACTTTTATTCGAATTTACCTTTGTATAAAAATTAATGCTTATTATAGAAAATCTAGCAAAAGCAGCCATACAAGAAAACTCATAGCTAAGTCACTACTGTGTTTTGACATTTTTAACCATCCCATATTTTGAATAGGGAAAAGTTTTATACTATTCTGCTACCTGATTTTTAAACCAAGCGACTTATAAAGTTCATATTAATATGAGCAGACTCTACAGAAGATGTGTCCCTCTTTACAGAAGACAGGTACTGCATGACAGATCATTAAGGACACCAAATAGAGAGAGACTGTGCACTGAATCCAGGTTTGAATTCTGCTTTTGCCCTTTGTCAGCTATGTGACTTCGGGCAATCTGCTTAAACCTTGGGAGCCTTGGTTTCCTCACCAGTAAAATGAGGACAGTTATGCTTACCTTTCCCAGCCGCTATAAAAATGAAATGATTTGTTCTTCCCTGATGGCACAGTGGTTAAGAATCCGCCTGCCAACACGGGACACGGGTTCAAGCCCTGGTCTGAGAAGATCCCACACGCTGCAGAGCAACTAAGCATGTGCGCCACAACTACTGAGCCTGCGCTCTAGAGCCTGCGAGCCACAACTACTGAGCCCACGTGCCACAACTACTGAAGCCCATGCGCCTAGAGCCTGTGCTCGGCAATAGGAGAAGCCACCGCAATGAGAAGCCCGCGCACCACAAGGAAGAGTAGCCCCCACTCGCTGCAACTAGAGAAAGCCCGCACCCAGCAACAAAGACCCAATGCAGCCAAAAATAAATAAATAAATATTTTAGAAAATGAAATGATTTGATGTGCATATGCACAACTGTTACATAATGTTTTTAGTCTGTTCACCTCTACCTACCTGTAGAGCTTCACTGTCAGTGCCCTTTGCCCTCTGAGATTCTGCCATTTGAACTTCCTGCAGTTCACCAACTAGACCAGAATACCTTGTGAAGATTTACTCATTTCTCTTTGCATCTGATGCTGTTCACTAGTGCAGGAGAAAGATGTAGAGGAAGATAAAGGGCTCCAGGCAAAGGCTTTACCTGGGGATTCTGGATATAGTGAGATAACTACAGAGATATTCCTCATCCTAAGTAATATCTATAGTTTAAAAAAACCCATTAATGTCTGTAAAGAAAATAATTAGCTGAGAAATGTTCATTATTCCTACTATTCCTAACTAGTTCTCAGCCTTTGGATTTCTAGGGGTAACACAGCATGAGATGTTTGGTTTTATAGGAAGATCACTTAATGAAAGTGATTCTATCAGGAAGAACTAAAATAGTATTTTGCTTTTGCATACCTTTACATGTTTAAGCAATGTGTAAAATTAGGAGAGACTGCGGAAAGAAAAAACTCTTTCTGAAGAGCCACACAGTTTGATGTGGTTTGGGGCCCGAGAATGATTTTATCACTATGCCCACCAGACTCTTTGCATTTCTGACAAGTGAAATATATTCCTTTTTAAACTGTTGATACTTCATGTTTTGACACACTTCTGCTTAAGCATTCTGTTAGCTGATATTAACCACAGCCTAACCAGGGCAGGTGAAACTATAGAGACCTACTTTTTTGAAAAGCACAGTTTTGGATCAGAGATGTGTAGGTTTTATTTTACTTTTTATTTTTATGATTGGATTGCTAAATTGAATAAATTATATAAAGAATATATTGTATAAATAATAAATGTTGTCATAAATTTATAAACACTACTCACTGCAACAAATATCTTTGCTGCACATAACTTTTCCCATACTTTGGATTATTTCCTAAAGATAAAGTCATAAAAATGGAAAAACTGGTGAAGAGGAATTAATATGTTTATGGTTCAGAATGCAAACTGCCTTCCAAACTATATTAATTTGCATTTCCATTAGCAGTGCATTCATCTTAGCTGTCTGCATTTGAACTCTTTGCTTGCTAATTTAATAAGGAAAACATACATCCTATTGTATTGCTTTATTCCTTTGATTGTAAGGTAATCATTTTTCTGTAGGTACGTTAACTAGTGTTTATTTATTTTTTGGGTGGGGGAAATTGTCTATTAGTGATATTTGACCTTTTATCTCATGAGGTAACACTCTTTCTATGTAAATGGGATAGCTTTATTCAGTGTTTACAGATATTTCCCGAGGCATCTAGTACTGACATTCTGGGACCCTATAAGGACAGTCTTTTTGCTGACCTGTCCACCACTCAGAGAGACAGTGTAGCTAAGGGCATGGACTGAGGGAGTGAGTCTGCCTGGATTTCAAGCCAGATTCTGCTACCTTCTAGCTGCACGTCTTTGGTCAAGTTACTTTGCTTGCAGGGCTTCAGGCTCCTAAATTTTAAATAGGTGTGGTAATAATAGCCTCTGCACTCCATAGTTGTATCAATTCAATGTGTCAGTCCCCGTAGCACCTGGCACATAGCAAGCACTCAATAAATGTGAGCTGTTCGCCATCCTTTAGAAGGCAGGCTCCAGGAGAGCAGCGCCTTCAGTCTGGTTTGCTGCTACATCAGGTGCTCAGCAGAATCCCCAGTGGGTGTTCCTTAAATGACTAGTCCTAGAAACATTATTGAGAGCAGTAATAGGACCACCCAAGTGTGTGCAATTGGCACTTTTCTTTTTCCCGGGCAGTTTGAGGTAGAGATGTGGGTCAGTCTGTACATAGGAGAAAGTGGTACAGTTTACCTCAGCCTCCGTAACACAGGGAAACAGGAGCTTCTCAGGAGTCTGTGAAGAATGGCCAGAAACTGCCATCTGGGTCAGGACCTTCCAACTGCCCACGCTGTTTCTCTTTCCTCCCAGTTGCTTTCGGAGATTGGCCCTGCCCCAGGTGCGTGCTGGGCTGTCTTTGAGAGTCAGCAAATGCAGTGCCTCTGGCCCAGATCCCAGTGCTAGCTCCCGTTCAGAATTTAACCTGAAGAGCAATTGACTGCAACCTTTGGGGCCTGTTCTCCATTTATCTTTGCCCGAGGAACTCTCTATAGTAGTTTCAGACAGGTTTATTGAGGTCTAGTTTATAAACAGCAAACTTCGGCCCTTTCCAGGTGCACTTTGAACAATGTGGCCATATCACAATCAGTACAGAACATTCCTATCACTCCAGATAGTCCCCTCACATCCCTTTACCATGAGTCCCCTCCTCTTGTCCCCAGCCTCAGCAACCACTGATCTGAAATATGCCTGCATAGTTTTGCCCTTTCCCAAGTGTCATGTAAGTGGTATCATACAGTCTTTTGTGTCCGGCTTCTTTCACTCAGCATAATGCTTTTGAGATTCATCCACATTGTTGCATGTATCAGTATCTCCTCCCTTTTTATTTCTTTTTCTTTTAATCTTTTTTAAAAAACATATTTATTTATTTATTTGGCTGTGCCGGGTCTTAGATGTAGCACGCAGGATCTTTAGTTGTGGCATGCGAACTCTTAGTTGTGGCATGCATGTGGGATCTAGTTCCCTGACCAGGGATCGAACCCCAGGACCCCCTGCATTGGGAGCGTGGAGTCTTAGCCACTGGACCACCAGGGGACTCACCTCCCTTTTTATTTCTGGGTGTATACTTTTTTGAGCAATTTAAAAACTACCCTGTAAGAGTAAATGACTGACTCTTCCTGACTGTTTTTACAGAGACTCCATGAATGTCAGAATGACTGTGAGGTACAAGCAAAGAACTTCTATAACTCAGAAAATCTAAATAACGGGAGGATATCATGGATGTGTAACTTTGAGCACATATCACGGTGTTTCTGAATTACACATATTTTTTTTCCTTTGTGTTCCTTTCCATTTTTCCTTTGTGTTCCTTTCTATTGTGTTAAGAAATAAAAGTTTAAAAACTATTTGGTCGGGACTTCCCTGGTGACACAGTGGTTAAGAATCCACCTGCCAACGCAGGGGACATGGGTTCGAGCCCTGATCCGGGAAGATCCCACATGCCGTGGAGCAACTAAGCCCGTATGCCACAACTACTGAGGCCTGCGCGCTACAGCCCGTGCTCCGCAAGAAGAGAAGCCACCGCAATGAGAAGCCTGTGCACCGCAACGAAGAGTGACTCCCGCTTGCCGCAACTAGAGAAAGCCCGTGCACAGCAACAAAGACCCAAGGCAGCCAAAAATAAATAAATTTATTTAAAAAAAACCAAAACTATTTGGTCCCAGTAGAAAATTACATATAAATTTTAAAAGTGCTTCATAAAAATAAAGTGTTGCAATACTGGATAAAAATTGCTAGTTTACTAATGTAAGGGGATTCCTTCCTACATGAGCAAAGGATAGATTGGTTTATTTACTCATCTCCTTTAGGACTTCGAAAGAGCAAGGAACAATTTAACATAAGAAAAAGTCATTCAGCTAAGTAAATCAGAATATGTGAACTGTCTCATTAATCTTCAGAACATCTGTGTTGTATGCGGGAAATATTATCAATATTTATAGTTTTAAAATGGAGTCATTGACAGAGGTTAAATGTCTTACTCAAAGTTACATGATCTTTTTCTCACCTTGGAGTTTTGGAGGGCAGAGACTCATTTTATTCATTTTGCAGCCTCATTTGTGGCTTCATTTGTGCGTTTACCTTGCATGGAGAAGATGCTCAATATATCAGACTGGCTGAATGAGGACGTAGAATAGCCTGGGAATAAAGACTATATATCTTAGAACAGGAGGCTGTTTTTGGAAGTAAAGTTATTGGAACCTAGATACGCCTGTTCATTAAAGTATCCTCTGTGGATGCTTTTTCTCTGCAACAGCAGAGTTGAGTACTTGCATCGGGGACCGTCTGGCCCCAGAACCTAAAACATGTACTGTTTGGTCCTTTACAGAAAACGTTTGCAAATCCCTGCCTTACAGTCATACCGTCCAGGTTCAAATCTCAGTTCTTCCACTTACTGTGTGATGCTGCGCAAACTGCTTGATTAACCTAAGCTGGAGTTTCTCCCTCTGCAGACTAGGGATCATAGTAGTAGCTACCTTGGAGGCATTAAAACTGCCATCTGGGTCAGGACATTCCAACTGCCTAAGTTGTTTCTCTTGCCTCCCAGGACTGACATTAAATAGAACTTTGGCTGATTATTTCCAGATTGTAAACTATCTACTAGATTTTAAACTCCTTGATAGGTAGGGTCTTGAATTCCTCATCTTGGTTGGCCCCCAGTGTAAATGCACAGTACTGTGGACATTTGAGACAATAAACTTGTCTCAAATGTGAAATTGTATTCAATTGTATTCAATGTATGTGAATAATGTGTTTGTAAGTATCAGTCTTGGCTTTCAACTACTTACTTGTTTCAAAGGACAATATGAAAGAGCAAGAAATGTGAAGGTAAAACTTGAATGATCCTAAAAGTCCACGACAGATGAACAGATAAGTAAATTAAGAAATGGAGTAGTAAGCAAGCAAAAAAAATGGTGATAGTGAAGACAATTTAGTAATATGGAAAAATGCTTATTATAAAACATTAGCTTTAAATATTGAAAAAAGTGGGAATATAGAATTGCATGTCACCTATAATTGAAACTTTTCTCTTAAGGCAAAGCAAAGGCCTTCAAGTACCAGTTTTCAAACTTGAACTGTAAATCTTGCAGTGCTAAGGCCCCATACTCAGAAATTCTGATTTAATAAGTGTATGAGAGTGCCCTGGAATCTGCCTATTTGACAGGCACCTGACGTGATTCTGGGGTGAACAGTCCATCCACCAGACTTTTTTTTTTTTTTAATAGATTTATTTATTTTTGACTGCGTTGGGTCTTCGTTGCTGCGCGCAGGCTTTGTCTAGTTGCGGCGAGCAGGGGCGACTCTTCGTTGCGATGCACGGGCTTCTCACTGTGGTCGCTTCTCTTGTTGCGGAGCCCGGGCTCTAGGTGCGTGGGCTTCAGTAGTTGTGGCACATGAGCTTAGTTGCTCCATGGCATGTGGGATCTTCCCAGACCAGCACTCAAACCTGTGTCCCCTGCATTGGCAGGTAGATTCTTAACCACTGCACCGCCAGGGAAGCCCCACCAGACTTTAAAAACACTATCTTAAAAGAACTAAACCAACATAGTTTAGTGGGATTGTGGATAATTTTTTAATGCCTTGATTTTTCTTTTGTGGTGGCTTTAACAGTGAAAAATGGAATTTAAACTTTACTTTACACAGTTTATTAAATTATTAATACCTTTATATTTTAATTTTTTTTAGTAAGCCATGTTGTTTCCATAGAGCTATTTAAAAAAACCACGCCGATCTACATTGTACTGATGCAATTGCCTCAGTTGTTAAGGGAAAATAGAAAAATGTAGGACAGCATGTATTATATCTAATTTTTGTGTTAAGAAAAAGAAAGGGAAAAAGAGTTGAGGACATACACATGTATATTATATATACAGAGAATCCCTGGAAAGACATAGAAGAAGCTGAAACCATCCTTACCCACCTTCCTTGAGATCAATGCGATTCAGGAACACGAAACAGAAAGACTTTGTATCTTTCTCATACTACTGCAGTGGTATGGGTAATTAGTCACAAAACCAGCCTGAGAGCCTAACAACCATTTATCACATGGTTTCTATAGGGAAAAGACCATCAGCATTTTCACAACTGTCTTTACAAGCCAACATATAAAACCAACATATAAAACAGAGGCTGACTTTACAAACTAATATATAAAATCATATTTTGGGGAGGTTAAAGACTACCTATGTTAATGCCACAAAAAAAGGCATTACTGAAACGGGTAAGATTCATCAGGGGCTGGAGTGTGGCTGGATCACTGGAAGTCTATTCCCACTGCTAGAGAGCAAACAGATGGTGAGAAAGTTTCTTTGTAGCTAAATCAGGGAAGATTCTCTACTGTATTCTCAAATCCCATCAAAGGAGACCAAAGCTGGGTTGGGTCAAAAAGTACTTTACAAGGTAAAACGAGGTGAAAAAGAGATGGGAAAATGAAAATAGGAGAATTGGAAATTCTGGAGAGCCATCAAGAGGGTTACACACTTGAGAATTGTTGTCTTAGAATTATGTCTAAAGTATAAATCATTTTTATCATCTGGTCAAGAACCATGGCTGCTTAGCCTTAGCTTAAGTAGTAGTACGTACTGTACTCTCAGAAGGATTGTTGGCCATCTCTCTCAAACCTCTACCTTCCATACCTGGTGAACAGGTGAACAAGTTCGTGATCCCATGCTAAGTCTATCCTCTCATGCCTGAACCCTAGAATTTCCTTTAAGAATATAGGAAATAAATAGCCATTTATTCTCCAACCAAATATCAGAGAGATTTCAGTTTATTCCTTAAGATGTGCTTTTGAACAGTTGCCTTTGAGAAGTTACAGATAAAGAAACAGATTAGTTTACTCATCTGTAATTCAAACAACCAGCAGAGGTATTTATCTGGTGAGCTACTTTACTTCAAAGAATTGAATGAGTTCAGTCTATGATGCTCAGGTTCTGTTTGTACTTGCTTTACAAACACAGAGGACTCTTCATCTCTTGGCTTGCCACTCCCTGCCTATCACATGCATTCTGGTTTGAGTGGAGTAATACTTCCTGGTAGAATCCAGTTAGCCCTGAAGATTGCAAGCTGTTTGCTGGGGGGTATGCGTGTGCTGTGGCTCTGTTGGAAATGGTGACCATGAATCACAGTGGTAGTGGGAATGTTAAATGGAAGGTCCAGAGAAAACCAGTTGTTTTTCTCTGCTGCTCATTGAAAGTAAGGGAGGCTTAGAGTTGAGACTCATCCTAGATATTTGTGAGATGCAAGGACACTGATTTGTCCAAGAGATAATTTGTGATGGGGGATGGTAGATGTTAGGTAATAAAAAATAGCTTGGGTAGGTTAAATGGGGCCAGGTTTTTGGATGAGGGGGTCTTGAATGCCAGACTCAGCTAGAAATTTATTCTGAAATAAATAACGGGGAATCATTGCATGTTTTGTAGAAAGGGAGTAACTTAATGCAAGCAGAATTTCCTGAATTAATATGACAGTAATGTTTAGGGCATAGCAGAGGCAGACTAACTGAATAATGGGATATTGAGAAAGTCAGGCATGACTAGATGAGAGCCTGGATTAACAGAGAAAACAGATTAAAGAGGCATCAAGGAAAGAAACAAATAAGATTAAAATAAAAACAGCAACTAACCAGGCATGGAGAATGACGGAAATGAAAAAGTAAAATGACAAGTGTTAGTCTTAGAAAAACTGTGTAATATTTGCTTTGCTTTGAAGATTTATCAGTAGAAGGGAAAAAGAGTATGTAGAAGGTTAAAAGCAATCAGGAAGACAGTTTTCAAGGAACCTAAAGAAACAGACAAATTCAAGCAGTGACGTCCAGTTGGCAGCATCACATATTAAGGGCTGTCGATGGGAGGGTGGTGAGTGTCAAGACAAATGTGAATTGAGCACAGACTTGTTTGGGACTCAGAGGTCATTGGTGACTTTCAGAAGTACAATTTGAGTAGAACAGTGAGATCAGGAGTGATTTGGGGGAGGGGTTAAGGAGAGAACAATGCTGAGACAAATAAAAATGTAGACACTTGCCTCTGAAGTTTAACAGTGAAAGGGAAACTATTAACTCATGACCATTAATAGTAGCAGCAACCTTATAGGTCACCCAAACTTGTAGTTTAGCTAAGTGTTTTCTGTGCAGAGGAATAGTAGAAAATTATAAGATCTGGGAAGGGGAAAGGGTGGATTTCAATCCTTGAGCCTGACTCTTGTGGATAGGACATCTGTGAAGATGTTTCCATGTGCTAATGGCTTTAGATTGTTCCCCTTTATATCTCCAGCCACACGACTTTAGGGGTATCTTTTGTACCTGCACATTCCTAGAAGTTCTGCTGGGTAAGAGGCTGGGAAAGCGAGAGATGAAGGAGCAGAATTTCTGTTCTCCTCCCGCTAGTGCATGGAGATGGAGGAGAGAGGGAAGGAGGTCATTTATATCAGTTTTTTTAAACTGCACAATGTAATTTCACATCCAGCCAAGACTGGAATATGGCTCTCCTGGCCTGAAGTCCAGATCATTTCTACTGCACCCTGCTGTCAGGTTGGGGGCCTTACAGGAGGAAAAGGAGGATAGTATCACTACTCAGGTCCTGCTGTCCGCTAAGAGTCACCAAAACTGGTGTCACCGCTTTTCTTGCCAATTGGTATTGAGAATGGGCTGAGCATACGCGGCTCGAAGTTGTGTCTGCCTGCAAAGCTGAAGCCGCTCAGACAGAAACCTAATTCTACCTGGCCAGACCCAGCATCACGGTTACCAGTCTAGGCAGAAACCTTCCAAGAAATTCAGCTGCAGTTTCTCTGTTACAATCTGTTCTCAAGTGGCAGGTCACAGGCATCATGACTTGCAGAAGTAAATGAATCCTGGAGATGTGGTCCTGACACCCAGGCTTCCTGACTGCTGGACCGAGAGCTTGAAATACAGGGAACTGATTCTTAGCACTTGTTTTCTGGGGGCGGACCGCACAGCCAGCAGGGGCTGTGAAACATCCTACACATGGCCATGGCAAATGGCAAATGTCCACATTTCAGTTTATTCAAAGGAGTTTACCTGGGGATACGTACTCTGGGTCCACTGAAGGATCACAGCCAGGCCCTAGGGTATGGTACCAACTATATATGGCCTCATTATTCCTGATTTTGTTTTTGTGTCTGGAAACACCCAGATGTAGTCATTCTTGAATTGCAAACAAACTGTTAACATTTCAAGGGTTCTGCAAAGTTCCTCCTGAGGATGTGACAAAGGAAATGAATAGAGATGGGGAGGGGGTTCAAACCTAAGTGTTCAGCGTGGGACAAAAGATGAGTTCTAAATTGCTGCCTACACAGTACAGGGGCTTCCATGAAGCTGGTTTGGTGGAGCCAAACTCTTGCTGGGAGGCATAGACAGTAACAAAGACCCCAGTCTTTAGTTGCCTTACCTCTTCCTTAAAGCCAGGAAAGGATTACCTGCTTGATAAAAAGAGTGGAGATTGACAGGAGGATGTGCACCATGTGAAGGCGGTGGTAGAGGTGGTAGTTGTAGATGGCAGTAGGTGATGATGGGGAGGGTGATGGTGGTGGACGTGAGTGTTGTGTGTAGCCCACACTTGGATGTATGTGCTAGGTGCCCTTTTGTAGTTCCGCCCAAATGTCCATGCCTTCAACTCCTTTTTCTTTGGGAATTACCACTCCCTGGCCTCCATTCTCCAGGGATGACTCCCTGGCACCCATTTTTACACAGTGTTTAACTCTGACTCTCAGGTTATAGTAAATTATACTGACCCCAGTTGGGCCCAATCAGAGTCCAATTTGAATTGGAATTAAGAGATTTTAACCTTAATCGGTGCTGTACTGTTAAAAAGAAGAGATCTAAAAAAGGTGACATGACCCGTCTTCTGCCTGCCTTATAGAGTACCAAAAATGACCTGTAGAGAGAAAAACAAATAGTAGATACAAGGAGAGAAGCAGATACAAGCAATGGTCTGTAGGTCCAAGTTTTAAACTTTTTTCCGCAGCCAATCTGTACACTTATCCCAAAAGTTCTGTGTAAATATGTAAGTATAATTATAATAGATTATATTTATAATAACTATAATTTTTCGCTCAAGCTTGCCTAAGTCAGTTTCTGTTACATGTAATAAATGAATCCTGACAGATACAATATGATACTGTATTATGTTAAGATTCCTCACTCCACTTGTATTCTGAAATCTTATAAAGTAGCCAAAGATATCCTCCAAGATTATTGAATTGCCATCAATGCTTTATCCTTTTAAGGGTTTGTACACCCTAAGAAAAGGAAACGGAAGACAAGTGTCATCTCAAGTCATTACCTTTTTGAGGAAGCATTTCCAATTCAGCCTGAGTTAGGGGCCGTAATTGTGGGTTTCCATGGCATAGAACTGCCAGATAAAATGCAGGAGACGCCAATATTGCATCAGATATACCTACACCAAAAATTATTTATTGTTTATCTGAAGTTCAAATTTAATGGGGCATCCTGTATTTTCCTGGCAACCCTAGATCCATGCAAAGAGGTCCAGAATCAAGAGTTGTGCATGAGAAATTACCAGAAATTAGGTGTTGCTGGAGCATAAGCTTTATAGAGTTGGAGTCATTTAGGGAGTAGTGAGGGACAAAGCTATAGAGGAGGGCAGAGGCCAAGTCATAAAGGACCTTTTATCATGATACTTGCAACATGGTGGTAATTATTTGATGATTTTTCTGTTTCTCTCAGCTAGGGCAAGAGGTGCCTCTTCCCTCTTTCCCAACTCTCTAGCACAGCAGTTTCCAAGCTATAAATGAAGATTCGCTTCCTTCAAACAAAAAAAAAATGTTTGTTTATAAGTGTTGAATATATTGAATATCATAAAACATTCATGAAATTGAAATTTTTAAAGAGTGAGATAAAGATAAAATTTTTAAATTTTATTTTATTGATTAACATTTCAAAAAAATTCCCTTTGCTTTATGAGAGCACAGTAACTGAATATATATCATTTTTTTGTTTTGTTTTGGTTTAACGCTGTGTGATACATTTGATGGTGTGATTATGAGTTCATTTTATTTTGATAATTGAGTTTTAACAGCCAAAAGAGATAATTCATAAAGAGGTATTGATCCAAATAGAAGAATGACATCATTGGCTGCACTTAGTGAATCAAAATATATTTTTTTCAATCACATTCAACAACTATGCCAAGATTTTTGTTTCAATTCAGCTAATAATTGTTATTTTCCCATGCCATACAATTATTCTTACAAATTATTATTAAGGTATTACATTTTTATATTTCTAACAAAGAGTTAAAACTCATTAAAATTCATTTGGAATATTTAGAAAATTCTGTTTCCAAGTTTTTAAAAGTGTGTACATATGAAGGTCTTTACAAGCTACTTGTTCTTTGAGCATCAAGTATTCACATATTCAAGTATTATTGCTAGCCATTGTCCTAGACTTTGGCGCTAGAACAGTGAACATACAACAGACAAAATTCCTGCCCTCATTCAGTGGGAGAGGGAGATGGACAATAACAGATAAACAAGTGTAGTCAAAATATGTTAGATGGTGATAAACATTACAGAGAAAAATAAAGCAATTAAGGGGGATGGGAAGTGTTGGGAGTAGTTGCTGTTTTAGATGGGGGCCAGGGAAGGCCTCATGGGAAAGTGATATCTCAGTAAAAATCTGCAGGAGGTGCAGGAAGGTATCTGGGGAAATATTACAGGCAAAGGGAGCGGCCAGTGCAAAGGCCCTGAGGCAGCATGTGCCTGGCTTCTTTGAGTCATAGTACCGTTGGGGCTGGAGTGGAGTAAGTAAAGAAGAGGGGAAGAAGAGATGCTGTCAGTGAGGTAATAGTATAATGGACCAATCACATAGGAGCTTGTAGGCCATTGTAGGGAATTTGACTTTTACTCTGAGACATATGAGAAACCATTAGATGGTTTTGAGCAGATGATTGTTAATAGAATGACTCTGGCTGCTGGGGGCAATGGTGCAGTGAAGGAGTTGGGGGAGTATATGCAGGCAGATCAACGAGGAAGCTGCTGCTGTAATCTGGGAGGGAGATGATGGTAGCTGGGACTAGCCTGGGAGCCTCGTAGCTGATGAGAAGTGGTTGTGGTCTTGATGTATTTTAAAGGTATATCAGTTAGTTGTCGGACAAGAAAATTAGGCTCGGGACAATTCGTCGTGGGAAGTGTGAGAAAGAGAGTGTGAATCATCATTTAAGGATGATTCCTGAAGGTGATGACTTCCATCGTTTTCAGCAACAACAAAATCACCTGATGGAAAACTCTCCAAACACCCATTTTCAAAGTATTCTTTTTAGAGTCAGTTTCCTTGAAAAGTGGTTATTTATCACTCATTATCAAAGCATCAACTTTATCAGAAAAGTAAATGACAACTAACTTATCAGCCTGAACGCCATTTAGAAAATCTGGAGGGGAAAAAAAGAATATACATGGTTTTGTTTTGTTTTGTTTTTCCCACCAAAAAACATCTCTTCTGAAGCATAGAGCTGACAGTTGCCTTCACTGAGGCAGTCAGGATATTTTAGAACACGTCTACTTGAAAAGAGCAAATGTGAGTCAACTTAAAAGTTGACAAGTCTTCTTGGTGCAGTGGTGTGATATAACCAAGGAACCACTGTGTAGTATAAAATATTTTCATGCTCAATCCCACGTTATGCCAAGGTTTTACAGTGATTCTACTAAGTGCCATTGACATTCTGTCAAACTTGGTGCCTTTCCGGAGTCAACCTCCTTTATGTAATAGTTTGCCTCTGAATGATGCAACAAATGCCTTTCACAGCTGGTATTATCTTTTCCTGGACTCCTTTCTTCACTCCATCGATGTCACAGGCTCTCCATAAAACAGTTGTTTTTATTAAAGAAGTCATTTATTATTAGAACGTATATTTCTTCTGCTGTACTTCTTCCTTTAGTGGCTTACTAAAAAAATAGTTCTTTATGAATTTCATTATTGAGACAGAAACATCTGTATTTCACCCAATAGTATGATAAATTTTGCATGTCAAATAATTTTTAAATATTTATTTCCTCAGATCTCTACCAACATTTTCTTCATCTATTGACTAAGGAGTGAATTTGATTGCCAATTTTCATCTGTGCATTATTTAATTATCAGTAAATTATTAATACCATTGGTTGATTTTTGTGTATTATTTAAATCATTTTTTACAGAGGCAGGGAGAACACATATTTCACAGATGATGTGTGGCTTGTTGTCTTTTGTTTAAAAATAATTATTACTGAGTGTTGTATTGAGTATCATAGTGACTTCACATCAGTGAAAAATAGATTTGTGTTCACATTTTGTAGACTTAATTGTAAAATGTCTTGCTGATCACACTGGCTGTACAGTATTGTTAGTTGTCCTTTTAAGGCACTTAGAATAAAGTTCATTCCTAATGATAGTGGATGTAAATCAATATTTCAAATACTCGTATTGACAGCTTCACATCTTGGGGGCTGATGTCTCATGAAACATCAGGTCAACGTTGTTTTCACCTCATAACGTTGTTGACCAAGAGCTCACGTTCGAAATTCTGGAAGCTTTGTGACGTCCTTGTGTTTATTTTTGTTTTCCTCTATTTGTTTCTCTGTAAAGAATAAAAGCAAAACTCTTACAAGTAAAATAGACCTTGTGTCTTTGAGACCAACAATAGGGGAGATGAGGAGACTTGTTCTGTCTGAAATCAGTGTTGTAGGGAGAAGATTCTTGGGTCATAAGAGTTGGGGTGAGAAGCTTTGGCTCTGCTTTTCTAAGACTGGCTAAAGGGTTAATCAGTGTTTATCTTTTTCAAAGAACCAACTTTTTGCCTTTGTTGATTTTTCTCTACTTATGATTGTTTTCTATCTCGTTCATTTATTTCTGCTCTTATTGTTATTTCCTCTTTCTTCAGATTTATTTCTATGTTCTTTTTCTAATTCCTCGGTATGGATATATAAATTATTGGTTTCTGACCTTTTAAAATATAGCTTAGCTGCATTTCACTGCTTTTTATTTGTCATCATTTTATTATTACTTAAGTCAAATTTTTTTCTAATTACGCTTGTGATTTCTTCTTTGACCCATGCTATTTAGATGTGTACTGCTTAATTTTCAAACATTTGAGATTTCTCTGGTTAACGTTTTTGTGTTGATTTCTAGCTTAATTGAAAACGTACTGTAATATATGTCAAAACTTTGATGAAGGGGAACAAGTGAGGGGGGGATGAACCTCTTACCCCTTCCTTACACCACAAACAAAAATTAATTTGAGATATATCGTAGGCATAAACATAAAGCTAACACTGTAAAACTTCTTGAAAAAAAAGTAGGTGAATATCTTTTAGGCTTTGAGGTAGGCAGAGATTTCTTAAAGGATGTCAGAAGCACTAAATGTAAAGAAAAAAATGATAAGTCAAGATTCATCAGCATTAAAAGCTTCTGCTCATCAAAAGACTGTTAGAAATTGAAAAGGCAAACCGCAGGCTGGGAGAAAATATAAGTAATACATATACCTGATGCAGACTGGCATCAGAATATCAAAGGAACTCCTATAAATCAGTAATTTAAAAAAAACCACAATTTGAAAAAAATGGACTAAAGACTTGAACAGACACTGCACAAAGAAGATATGCACATCAAAACCTCGCACTGGAATGGCACAAACTAAAAGTCTGCCAATACCAAATGTTGATGAGGCTGTGTAAGCTGGAACTCTCACGTGTTACTGATGGGAGTATAAAATGATACAGCTATTTTGGGAAAATGGCAGTTTCTTGTAAGGTTAAATATTCACCAACTCTGTAATCTAGCAGTTCTACTCCTAGGTATTTATCCAAGAGGAATGAAAATATATATTCACAGAAAGACTTGTATAAAAATATTTATAACAGCTTTACTCGTAATAACCCTAAAATGGAAACAACCAAACATCCATCTATAAGAGAATATATTAAAAAGTTGTGGTATTTTCATACGATGGACTATGTATTGCTTAGCAATAACGAAGAGTGAACTCTTGAGACACCCAGCAGTGTAGGTGAATCTCAGAGACATTATGCCGAGTAAATAAAGCCAGACACAAAAGAGTACATCCTATAGCCCATTTTTTATGAAGTTCAAGAACAGGCAGAATTAATCTGTGGTAATAGTAATGAGAACAGTGCTTGCCTCTGGGATGTGGGGATCGACTAAAAGGCACCTGAGGGAACTTTCTGGAGTGATGGAAATGTTCCATATTTGTATTTTGTTGGCGATTACACAGTTGGATTTCTTTATCAAAATGTATAAAATTGTACACTTAAAGCCAGTCTATTTTACTGTATGTAAGTTTCACTTCAATTTAAAAAATGATACTGTTTTTGCAATTTCCTGTGAATCTGTATTACTTCTAAATAATAGGTTCAAAAAAGTACTCTGGTTTCCATTTGTTGAAATTTCTTGAAACTTTTATGATCCATGTGGTTAATTTCCATAAATGTCCATGTGTGTACCTTAAACACTACGTAATCAGTTGATGAGTGCAGTATTCTAAATAAATTTACTAAGGTTGAGTTTGTAAATTGTGTTGTTCCAATCTTTTGTGTCCTTACTTTTTTTTTTTTTGCTTGTTTTGTGAGTTACTGAGAGATATGTGTTAAAATATTTTATAATCTTTACAATTTTAAATATATTAATCATAGGTATTTTAAAGACCATGTGCCATGACTTTATCTGGGTCACCTCTGGGTCTGTTTTCATTGTCTCTTTTTCTCTTAAGCCTGTGTCCTGGTATGCCTAGTAATTGTTGATTGAACGCAGGACATTATGTATAACGAATCATAGAGACTGTGGATGATGGTGTCTTTCTCCAGAGGCTGGCTTTTGCTTCTGATAGGCAGTTAGAGCAAGGCAGACCTCTTTAATGAGGGACTGACCTGATTTGAGGCTCAGTTCCAGTATTTTTAAGGCCTTCATCCTAGGGTGTAGCCCTTTAAGGGGTCCTAACTGAAAGCATGGGTTATTTACCTGGGCCTGGTGGGCCCTGAAGTCTAATTTTCATTCCTCCAGCATCATGAAACTGGCAACTGCTCTGTTTAACTCCTCAGCCACTTAGCTGCCGTCTTCTGCTTGGGTTACGTCATTTATCCATGAGCGAACGCTTAGAGGGGCGGAATGTTGAGCTTGCTTCTCTGGACTTCCCTTCTCTTTGGAGTCTCCTCAGCCTTGTGAACCTGGCAAAAGCAGGCCTCTGAGCAGCAGCTTTCAGCTTGGCTCCTCAGCAGTTTTGCCCTGTGCCTCTTAAAGATCAGTAGATCTCTTGAGGGGAAAAGTAGGATGATGACTTGCCTCATTTCTATTTCCCTTCTCCCAGGATCTTGTCCTCTCATGTCCTGGCTGCCATGGTAGCACTCCAGTACCTTCAAATAGGTTTTAAAAATAATTTTATCTAGCTTTTCTAGCTGTGTTCAGTGGGAGTTGGTCTGATACAAGCTCGTCCCTCATAGCCAGGACTGGGAATCCTTCTCTAAGCCCACACCGTGAACTCCTCAAAAGGGCCCAACAGCCATTGTCATCCTGACAATTGAAGTGATTTCTTCCTGCATCATTGCCCCAGAATGTTGTCTTCTTTCCCTGGGCTTTGCAAAGGGCATATTTGAATCTGGGATTGTTTCCTGGACACTTCCCACCTCCTTTCCAGTTAAAATGTACAGTCATTACGTCATGGTTTTCATTTCATGTGTTTAGAAGCGATAGTGTGTGCCCTGCCCACGGGGAGCCCATCAACCTAGTTAACACAGTGGTTGGTATTTGAATAAAAAGGTGCTTTATTACCTCTGGGGGAGGAAATAATCGAATGATTACTGCCTTCACTTCTCTGCTGGGTTGACTTTGTGTCTTCTAGCTCCTTGAATTTTAGTTAAATTACAATGAAAAATAAATGCGAGAATTCTGTATATAGGAAGGATGGGAGCCTCAGTAGTCATGAATGTGATTCTTTCAGTCCCTTCAAAAGTGGGAACAGTTTATAATAAATTCATTAAAAAATATATTACTAAACCTAATTGGAAACCTCAAAAACAACAAAAACAAAAAGCCTCTTTTGTAATGACTTCTGCCAAAGAATGGATAAGGGATTTATTTTAAAGGTGTCCCCGGAGAGAACTGGTGATATAAAGCTCTTGATGTTTTGTTTTTTTCTCAACAGTTCACAAGAGCAGTGATTCCCAGGCTTTCTCAACAATGTACTCTATTTCCTGGCACATGTACCACTGAGGGTGAAGTCTCCTTTTTACAAGAAGCAAATTTTGGAGGAGAGCTCTCTAACAAGGAAAGGCCGTGTGGCTATTCAGAGAGGTAAGTCATTTGTTTAGAGGATGGGGAAGGAAGTAGCTTACAAAGAAAATACTAAATAATATTTCATTTATTGTGAATGGGACTCAAAATGGATAGTACACATTTCACTAAATAGCAAGTTAAAAGATCCTTGTCACTGATGATCTTCTAATTCTAGATTTAATTCCCAGTCTTTTTACTTACCAGCTGTGTAAACTTGGACAAATCATGTAAATTCTCAGAGCCCCAGTTCTTTCACCTATAAAAGAAAATTTCATATGAAAATGCTTTGCAAATGGGAGAGTGCAATATAAAAGTGTTAATTGTTATTGTTAATTACTGTTATTGGTTGCTGTTGTAAAATTCTATGGAATAGTTGGTGGCCTTGTGTCTCATGGTGCGTTTGGACCTTAGAACTTGGTACCGTGAATTTGGGGGCTTTGTCCTGAGTGCCGGGAGTGGAAGGCATTCTCCACCTGCCCCCCTGTAAGAACAACATCACACCATTCTTTCTGCTGCAGATATCTGTCACCTACTTTTTGAAAGTTGGGCGGGGACGGGTGGAAGTTAAGGACAAGATCAAAGGAGAGAAAATAACAGCTACCTGTGTTAGTTGTTACAACAAGCATTGTATTAAGTATTGTTTGGTTTAATCCACATACCAAGCCTTGGAAGATGGGTGTTATTCCTATCATGACATTTTTCCTCAAGAGACAGGATTCCTTAGGGAATCACTTAAAAGGAGATAAAAACTGTTTTGGTTTATCGTGATTGGGGAGATATTATTGGATGGAGGGAATTTGAAGTTTTTAATTTTTTATAATGTTTTTTGATGCACAGGTACAGCTTCTGTAATTATAAAGTGGCTAATTAAAAATAAATAATGGGGGCTTCTGTGGTGGCGCAGTGGTTGAGGGTCTGCCTGCCGATGCAGGGGGCGTGGATTCGTGCCCCGGTCCGGGAGGATCCCGCGTGCCGCGGAGCGGCTGGGCCCGTGAGCCATGGCCGCTGAGCCTGCGCGTCGGGAGCCTGTGCTCCGCAACGGCAGAGGCCACCAACGGTGAGAGGCCCACGTACCACAAAAAAAAAAAAAAAAAAAAAAAAATGGATTTTTAAAAATCTTTGTTGAGCACCTCTTATGAACTAGGTATTGTTCTAGATGCTTGTTCTCATCAATGAACAAAACAGGTGACGATCCCTGCCCTCCTGGAGCTTGTTCTATCACAGAGGGAGAATGATAATAAATAATGCATGCGATAGAGAATTAAATAAATTACTAGGCTATTAGAAGTCAGTAAGAATATGGAAAAAAGAAAAAAGTAGAGCTTAGTAAAGGGAATTGGGAATATGCTGGGTGGGTGGGAGGACAGTTTGCAGGGTTAAATGGAGTAGCAGGGTCTGCCTTACTGAAGAATGACAGGAATTTGGGGGTTAGCTCTGGTGTGTTCCCAGCAGAGATGCAGCTGATGCAAAGCCCCTAAGAAGGGAACATGGTCAGATGTCGCAGGCACAGCCAGGAGGCCTGTGGGTAGGAAGGAGAGTAGCAATGTCAGCTGCAGAGGAAATAATGTCATTTCCTTGGTTTAGATACATAAGAAAAGTTACCTTGTTTTCTTCTTGTCTATCTGGTTTATTCTAAGTGTCTTTCCTCCCGCAATTAAAATATACACGCATACAATAAGTAAATTACACTTCCACCACCCTATTACTTTCCTAGTGTTGCTGTAACAAAATACCACAAACTGGGTGGCTTAAAACAACAGAAATGTATTGTCTCACATTTCTGCAGGCTAGAAGTCCAAAAGCAAGGTAGGGCCAGTGCTCCTTCAGAGACATGTAGGGGAGCATCCTTCCTGGCCTCTTTGGAGCTTGTGGTGATGGCTGGCATTGACTGCCACTCCTTGGCCCGCAGCTGCCTCACTCCAGTCTCTCCGTCCACAGTCATTCTCCCTATGTGTTTGTGTCTCCGTATGTGAGATTCTCCCTATGGTTTGTGTCTTCCCTTGGCTGTCCTTCCTCTTATAAGGACGCCAGACATACTGGATTAAGGGTCTAACCTACTCCAGTGTGACTTCATCTTAACTATGACATCTGCAATCACCCTATTTCCAAGTAAGGTCACATTCTGAGGTACTGGGGGGTTAGGAATTCAATGCATCTTTCGGGGGGACACATTCAACCATAGCGGCACCTTAAATAATAAATAATAGGCATTACTATTACCATCTTGAAAGTGGAGAAACAGGCTCCAAAAGGTTAAATGACTTGCCCAAGGTCAGAGTCAGTAAGCGGAAGAGCCTGGTCAGTGTGATTTTATCATGGGCTTTATCAGTGTGATTTTATCATGGTGTGGCAGTGATGTCAGGATGGAGGTGACAGGGAATTGCTCAGCTTAAGACAGGAGTTACACACATACGACATTGCAGTCCTCATCCATGCTGCTTAACCATAAGATAGCCCCAAATTGATGCTCTACCTCAGCATTGCTATCAAAGGGAAAATAGATGCCCCTGCATAGCCCACTCCCCATTTTGCATTTCATTCATAGCATGACAAACATAGGAAACAGATGCTTTTCCCCTCTTTTAGGATTTTTTCCAGAAAAATCATGCTACAACTTCTGTGGCATGTAGAACATTTTGTGACAGGACCACATGTTTTTTTCTCACACAACATAGGGAAAAAATAAGACTCTCTGAGTCAGTTGGCATATTGCAATAGAATTAGGGGATTTTGAAAGCGTTTAATATATTTTGCTTTCTCATTATATTTAAACATTTCTTCTTGATATGCAGCTTGTCTAGCCATTTGTGAGCCTGAAATCAATATTAGAACCTTATTTTAGGCTTAGTCTTGAGGGATACACCAAGAAAAGGAAGGACTCACCAAAACAGAACCGAACACTTTTCCGTGAGTCACAGGGAGGAGTGACATCGTTAACAGAACCAAACCTGGGTCCACTCACCCTCGTGCAGTAAAGTCAACTACTGACACTTGGTTGTGGTGAAGGAAAGTACAGCATGTATTGCAGGGCACCAGGCAAGGAGAACAGGCAGCTCATGCTCCAAAGACCTGAAATCCCTGATGGCTTTTAGGGAAGGGTTTTTTTTTTTTTTTTGCGATACGCGGGCCTCTCACTGTTGTGGCCTCTCCCGTTGCGGAGCACAGGCTCCAGACGCGCAGGCTCAGCGGCCATGGCTCACGGGCCCAGCCACTCCGCGGCATGTGGAATCTTCCCTGACCGGGACACGAACCCGTGTCCCCTGCATCAGCAGGCGGACTCTCAACCACTGCGCCACCAGGGAAGCCCAGGGAAGGAGTTTTAAAGGCAGTGTGAGGGAGGGGTCTTCAGGGTGCATATCAGCTCATGGACAATTCTCGGATTGGTTGGCATCAAGGTGAAGTTTCAAACTTCATCAGCCTTCTGGTTTCAACCAGTCTAGGGCCTATGTGCTTGTGGTCACAGTTTTCATCTGGTAGGGGCTGCTTCCTGTAAAAACAACTTAGGAATGTGTGTCAGGCCTTTATCTATATCTTTCAAGGAACTGGGAGTTTGGTGATTCTGCGATATGTTGGATTTATAGTCTAAATTGTTACCAGTTTCCTGGCCCAACAGCTATTCTTTGTTTCTGCATCTTCACATTTCATAATCATTAACTCTTGAGCCAGCATTTAGAGACTCAAGGGAGGCCTGGAAGACGAAAGCAAAAGCCTTTTACTTCAAAGGACAGACACACGGGGGCTTGTATACGGTTTCAGTCTCCCCTTTTCTTTGATACTCCTCAGTCTTAAGGGGAACAGGTTCAGGAAAAGAAAGGAAGTAAAGTTTTGGATAGAGAGGTTAGTCATAAACTCAGCAGAGGAACTCAGTTTTAGGGGGACTCTGTTTCAGCATCCCTGGTCCAGGCTGAATGCATGAAGCCATTGAAGGCAGGAGTCCCAGAAGAATGTCTAAACCTTGGTCAATGAAACCAAACACTCAAAGCTAAGCATTAAGTCTAGGAGATGAGACCAAGCCATGGTTGGAAAAAATGTCATTAGGGCAAAACCAGAAAGATTACAGCTACATCAAGAAGTAGAGTGGGAGACCAACTGAGTGGTTTAGAAAATTGGTTGGGTGACGGTTTGGGAGGCCTGTTAGTCTATGGCCCTGACTGCATGGCGTAGGGCACAAGGCGGAAGGTGTTGGGTAAGACTGAGCAGTCCCATACCTGCTTTTCCTAAATATGATTGTTAGCCATTTTTTTTGTTGTTGTTACATAATCTTGCAGTCTCTTTTCAAGTTCCCTTCTATTTACCTCTATTCTCAATATTTTTATTCCTCCTAAGTTCTTGGGCTTTTCTTTCCGCTTAACAGCTGACCACTTTGGATCTGTGTGTGGAAGCGTATGTTCTTCTTAGTATCAAAAAGAAGGGGAAAAAAAACTGTGTTTCTTCCAAAGATGTTTCTGTTCTTTGTTAAGATCGATTTTCTTTGATCCTAAAAGTGTGTGGAGAGAACCAGTTCTTCGTATTTTGGTACAGAATTGAAATGACCCATAGTTTTGTCTGATGTCACCACCACAGAAGGGCATTCCCCAGAGCACGGCTGGGTCACACGGGCCGGCAGGGGGCGCAGGGGCTAGTGAACACAGGTGCACCCCATCCACTTGTGATTCTCCGGCCACACCGGTCACTGCTGCTGATGGTACAGGGCCAAGCAAGTCAGGGGTAGTAGGTTAGAATTACTTCTGGGCAACAGACATTCTGGGAAAACACTAGACTTTCTGTAAGAAGAACCAAAAGGTGACAAATATTAGAACCTAGAGACCTATTTAATCCCTCTTTTCACTATGGAAGGAACTAAAATCCTCCCTGTTTCCAGGTAGATTGTTGAGCAATGAGAAATAGTTAGGCCATTAATTAGAAAACATCTCATTATAAAATATTTATTTTTTATTCAGGTGAAATGCACACAATGTAAAATTAACCACTTTCAAGTGAACTATTCAGTGGCGCTTAGTACATTCACCATATTGTACACCAACACCTCTGTCTCGTCCCCAAATGTGTTCGTGACCCCCAAATAAAACGCCACACCCATTAAGTAATTACTCCGTGTTTCTCCCTCTCCTCAACCCTTGGAAACCACCACTCTGCTTTCTGTTTCTATGAGTTTACCTATTCTAGCTGTTTCATATAAATAGAATCTTATGATACATGACTTTCTGTGTCTGGTAAAACATGTATTTTAAATTACAAGTCATTTATTTTTCCTGTCTGCTCTTAGCATTACACTGGGAGAGCTGGGGTGCTATGGGAGAATTCATCTCTCTCTACTTAGGACCTAAGAAAACCTCTTCAGGAATATCTGCTTCACTTTGGTTGCTGGCGAGCTTCTCTTCATGAGACAAGTAACAGTTCAGAATTAAGCTACTTAATTTGCAAGGGTATGAAGAATTCGACTTTACCTTATTTCACTTATATCCTCAATCCCCTCCAGCATCCTCTCCCCTCCACCGTGCCCCACCACCTCCAATTTATGTCTTGTCTAGCAGTCTGGACACCAATTTATCCCATTATCCAAATGAACCTGTAATTGATATTGTGGCATCGGGATACTAGAGATTATATGGCCAGCCTAAACAACAAAGCATAGTCTCCCCTCAGGGAGTAAAATGATACCAGCCGTTGAAGACGAAAATTTGAGAAATACTTTACACTCTCCTCTCTTAGGGAGGTTGCTCATCCTCCCTCCTCCCTTCTCTTCCTGATGAAATAGAGGCTGTTGGGGGAGGGCTTTGGGATGCAGACAGCAGAGGCTTGAAATTAGATTCCTCTCTCCATCTGCCAGAGGTAACCCAAGATGAGTTGCACAGATGAAGCTGGCAAAGAAATGGAGAACTGGATGGCAAACAAGGTCCTAAGGGGACGAAAATCCTAGCTAAATCCTTTTGTGGGAGCAAAACAGCCTGCTGATCTAATAATGCAGGATCCAAGAAATAATTGGTGTAGTGCTAGTGGTTTAGTGAATGCAAGTTTCTTTTCCGTAGACCCCCTGGGAGTGTTATTAACATGCTCTGTGGGATGACAGTTAAATATGGGACAAATTATGACTTGTCTCCCTCAGTTGGTGATTATCATGTACTGTTTTATGTGCTAGGTAAAATTGAATCATCAACTGTCTGCTCTGAAATATCTCTTCCAGGAGCCTGAAAATACCACTTTAGAGTAACTGATGGATTTGACAGCGTACAGCAGTGACTGGGATGCGGTGGGGCATTTCTGTTGATTCCCCTCCCTTCTCTCCCTCCCTCCCTCCCTTGCTCCCTCCTTCTCTCCTCTCTCCCCATCTCCCTCCCTTCATTAACATGTATGGAACTTGTTATGCACCAGACCTTGTGCTAAGGGCTAAGGATATGAAATTAGACCCTGCCACCCAGGAGATCCTGGTCACCCCCTCCTTCCTCTCTTCTCTCCATTGCCTTCTGTTCTTCTGCTATTGCAGAGAACTCTAAGCAGTTGTATATTTGTCTGTCACCTATGGTAGGAAGTAGCTTCTAAAGGCCAGAGTTCTTCCTGCCTTTGAGCCTTTGAATCTAGCATTGCCCTAGCAGAACTTTATTGAATTGAATTCAGATATGTAAACAGATAACCGGATAAAATTCGATTAGTGATATTTGAGAGAGTTTTTGCACAGAGTGCCTGGAAGCACAAAGGGCAGAGTAAACAACTGCCAAAGGGAACCAGAGGGCCTCCCAGAGGTGTCATTGGAGCTGTCTTGAAAGATGAGAAGGTGTTTGCCAGATAAACAAGGGGGGCACACAGTCTCCAGAGGTCACACCTGTGTGAATATGTTTCTTGGGAGGGGCTCTCTGATCCTCTAAATCCTACCCTTTCCTTCTTTAATGAAATTTCAGGAAGTAAATGATTTGCTTGATTTGCTTTGGATATAGCCCTGGGACAGAATAGGCATCTTTGCAGAAAGTGACAGGCTTGTTTCTTCTAGGGGCTAAAGCCCTTCCCCCACCAAAATAAAGCTCTGCTGACTTCCTCACCCCTAAAACGCCACTTGCTTTAATCTTACTTTTCCATATTGAAATAAGTTTTAAAAATTCAAAGTTTCGTTTCCTAAACGAGTTCGAGTTGGAGCCAAGATTTCACTTCCATGAGCCTCTCACCATTGTAGCAAACGTGGACGGGATGGCTGCAACTCCTCTGCAGCAGAGGCTTACAAACAAGCAACGGGGAGACAGTTTCTGCACCCAAAGAGCCTGAAATGCACGCCAAACAGGAAGCTAACATCAGCACAGAAATGCGCCTTCTCTACCGTTTACTATTAAAGCAAAGTCTTCCATGCATGCAGAATTGACATTGAGACTCTTTGAAATAAATGACTGTAATCCTGAACTGAAGTTTAGAAGTTTAGAGGCCCAGGGAACACTGAGGAGAACTATACTTACCGGAAGATTTACCAGAAAAAGGAAAAAGCACCTTTAGTCTAAACTTGACTGGTATATATTTTAAGAAGCCTCAGAAAGTCCTTCCCATGCGGAAAAATACCCCCAAAAGGAACATTTAAGACAGACTTAAATTTTATATTAAGCATTTGCTTATATATACGCAAGTCTTTTAAGAACCTCTGTCACTTTTTTTTTCATTTATTTGTGATAAATGTTGGTGTTTTGTGGGACTTAAGAATTTCTTGGAACTAGAACCCCGATTTATAATTCTGATTATTGCACAGATAAGGATGTGGCTTAGCTAGGCTTGTCTTGCTTTCCCCATGTCGTTCTTGAGTTGGGTAGTGCCTGTAACAGCTAAGGTTGCTCACCCGGCCCCCCCCGCCCGCCCCCCCCCCACCGTCTTCTCTCTTGCTCTTCCTGTCTTCAGCCTAGCTGTCCTTAAAGGACTTCAAATTCATATTCCAGTTCTTCCATACTTCATTTTCTGACAGCTCCCCCTCTTTCCAGAAGTGGTTCTTTATTTTGTCCTCCGAACGTCCACAGCAGCTCACTGCACCGTCATCCCTTCCTCCACCCATACACACGCAAAACCTAACATTTTCTACCTGGTTTATAATTTTTTGGTAAATATCTCATACCCCCTACTAAATGTTACTTCCTGTAGAGTCAGTGATATATATATATATATATTTTTTAATATTTATTTATTTTGGCTGTGCTGGGTCTTAGTTGCAGCACAAGGGATCTTCATTGAGGCATGGGGGCTTCTTAGTTGTGGTGTGTGGACTTCTTAGTTGCGGCGTGTGGACTTCTTAGTTGTGCCATGCATGCAGGATCTAGTTCCCCGACCAGGGATCGAACCCGGGCCCCCTGCATTGGGAGCATGGAATCTTACCCACTGGACCACCAGGGAAGTCCCAGTGATATTTTCTTTATGTCTTTATATCTCATCCCTTCTTCCCTCATCCCAATACATATCTCAACGTAAAGCCATAACAGACACTTGGTAATAATTCACTGAATGGAGACAGTGGATGGAATTTCAGTCTCACTAAATGTATCCAGGAATGTCTGCATCCCTTCCAGATGCCATCATCCATAGCATAAATCCTTAAACCATTATTTCCTAAAATAGGTTCCATGAACAGTTATTTTAAAGAATGTTTAAAAAATAATCCTTAAAATGTCTATGGTTAAATACTTTGGGAAATTCTCAACAAAGTTAAACAGGATTCCTATTGTAAGACTTCTCAAATTGTAAGCATTGAGGAGTTATAGTTTCAGAAGTCTAAAGTGAGGCAGCAGGGCTGTGTTCCTTCTGTATGCTGGAGGGGAGAATCCCTTTCCTTGCCTTTTCTAGCTTTTAGAGACCTCCTGGCTTCCTTGGCTTGTGGCCCCTTCATCTTCAAAGCTGGCCATGTAGCATAGGGATGGAAAATTTTTCTCTTCTTCCCTTCTAGGTTCTTTGGCTAGTCTAATAATTAAATTGCCATAAGACAGATGAACAGGAGAAAAACAAATTTAATTTTGTATATATGAGAGTCCCATAAAAATATGAGACTCAAAGAAGTCACCAAAGTAGGAAGCTTTTATACCTCTTAGACAAAGAAACAGTAAATTTGTGAAGAATTGACAAAACAAAGTGGTTTGGGCTTGGAATAGTAAGTTAGTGAAGAAGTAACAAGGCTTGTTTGTTGGCCCTGAATTCCCTATATCTGGTGATAAGGATGCCTTCCATCCTCTGGTGCAGGGAGGGTACCTTTCACATGGGAGATTTATTTCCCACTTTTAGGGGGGACACAGGAGGGTCAAAGTGTCCTTCTTGTACTGGCTGTTTCCCAAGTAACTTTAATTCTAAATAATCAGTGTGTCAAAATGGCATGTTTTAGGGTGACATATTCTGCTTGCCTTCAGTAGTACGTTCCAATCTCTCTCCCTCTCTGACCTCTGCTTCTGTTATCACATCTCTTCTGTGACTCCTGACACTCTTGCCTCCTTCTTATAAGGGTGCTCGTGATTGCATTGGGCCCACCTGGAAAATCCAGGATAATCTTCCCATTGAAACACCCTTAACTTAATCACCTCTGCAAAATTCCGTTGCATGGAAGGTAACATATTCACAGGTTCCAGGGATTAGAAAGTGACCATCTCTGGGGGCCGTTATTCTACCTACCCCGAGACATGTGTCTGCAGCACTGCAGCACTTAGGGGAATAAGCCTTTCATTCCCCAACAGAGAACTGGGTGGAATACCCACCACCACGTATAACATTATTTCTAAGGGAAAGTGGATTCTGAGTTGTGGTACAAAACAAACTCACATCTGCGATACACAACCATGGATTAAACTGTGAACTCTTTGTATAGTAACCTCAGCAGTTATAACAATAAAGATCACTGATGGCCTTCCTGCACCCAAATCTGGTGACACTCTTCTCTCGCAGTCCCAGGTATATAGCCCTCGTTTTCAGAGTACATCAGACAAATTTTATGATAGAACTGCCCACTAGCATCATTTTTCACTTCAGAGTTTTTCAAGACCTTTTAAACTGTAGATAAATACAAACCTATTGTACATCATTTGTAATGAGTTTGCTCTTTGTTCAGGAGGCTATACTCTGCTGGTAGTCTTAACTTTTAAACATGTCCTGCCCACTGCCCTGTAGACTTCAGCAACATCTATCCAATACTGTAGTCACTAAGTAGGGCATGATGCAAGTGTTAAAATAGAAACATGGTGTATGAGAAGGTTAAGAATGTTTGAAGACTTGTGGGAAGAGGTTGACCGTGAGGACAAGTGGAAAAATGAAACTAGAGATGAAAAGAAAGCTGGCCAAGGGATAGAGTTATGAACTGAAGTCTAACATGTGTCATGTTTTAAAAGACTTTGGGGGAAAAAATCCATAAACATTGTCCTGTGCAGAGGAAACCAAGTTATCAAAGGAAGATGTTTGATTGCAAATAAGTAGAATGAGAATACTTTTCCCTAGTCTCAAAAATATGAACTTTTTCTTGCAAACTACAGCATGAAAGGTCTTTGAAATTCCACACAGAATTATAATCTCAGTCATTAAAAGGGAGCAGTGTAAGACTGATTAATGTCAGCCTCCCCTCACCCCACACAGACAGCACTGTCTCGTAAGACAGTGAGTTCCTCCAGGGCAGGGACAATGTCTGATTAATCTTCGAGTCCCCAGCCCTCACACGTAATGTGGCATATTGTCATAATGTTTGCTGCTCACCAAGTAAAACGGTTGCAGAGTTAGTCCCTTCCTGCATATTGACTCATTTTGAGGAAATTATGTTTTAAAAAACTGACACAGAAGGGGTGTATGAGAAAAGAAAAAGAGTATGGTATGTTGAGATTTTCAAAGGACATGTCTAGAGATTTCCTTCACTCCCAAAATGTTAATTTCACTACAGTTATACTAAAATTTTCCATCGAAAAACATATGCACTATCAATAGATAACAACAAAAGTATATTGAGATTCCAATGTTGATTCTAAGTTATAGAATCATTCTTCAACTAAATTGCATATTGTTCCTTGTTGTATGCCACTGTTGTATACATAATCTCAAAAATCACTTGCAGATAATCAAATTGGCAAGTACTTAACCAAAGAATGCTCATAGGCTACTTTTAGAAGATTAGGTAGAAGAGTTTTCTTTTGTTTGTATTCCAATACTGGAGCATTCTCTATCCTGCCTCTGTTGAGATTATAAATTTGCCGAGGACAGAATACGATTTATGCCTCTTTTTTCTATCCCCAATTTGTGTAGTTCAATTGTGTGGGCTTCATGGGCCCTCAGTAAGTAGCAGAGGACTTGGATTAAATGGAAAAATATACCAATAGGAGCACTGTAAAAGTCAGTGTGGGTAGGCAGAAAATGATTAGAAACACATTTTCATATACAGTGAACTATATTGTTATATTTTCCCAACTCTTCACTAGTTTCACATTCGGTTGGGTAGATTGTAAAACACAGATCCACAGGCAGTAATTTGCAGTATACAGTGGCAATAGATGCTATAAAAGAAAACATGTATCTGATTCCAGGCCAATGGAACAGAGGACATTTATAAGTCAGCCCCAGGAAACTGAATTCAAAAGCAATATTGTGGGGACTTCACTGGTGGCACAGTGGTTAAGAATCAGCCTGCCAGTGCAGGGGACACGGGTTCGAGCCCTGGTCTGGGAAGATCCCACATGCCGCGGAGCGGCTGGGCCTGTGAGCTACGGCCGCTGAGCCTGTGCGTCCGGAGCCTGTGCTCCGCAACGGGAGAGGCCACAACAGTGAGAGGCCCGCGTACCGCAAAAAAAAAAAAAAAAAAAAAAAAAGTGATTGGTATTTGAAAAAGTTTAATAAAGGTAAAAAGATATATATGACATTATGATACTAAGACAATTTTGGAGATTACTTATACCAAGTAGAAAGATGGCCAGAGGAACCTGTGGGTATAAGCTAGAAAAGCTCATGGAATTTAATTTTTCTAAAGAAACAGAACTTAAAATGGAAATGTGTTATATCTGGCAAAGCAGGAGGATAATCATTGACCTTGTATAAGTGTGTAAATGTTTCAAAAATGATTTTTGCCTTAGGATAATTTTTTCTCCAATACCTCTGTGAGGATGAATATTTGCAAACAATTTTGAGTTACTTGGAAAATAATGCAGGAACAAAAGAAAACATGATGATGATGATGTTTTTTAAACCTTTTCTCTTATCCTAAAAATATTAAGAGAAATTAGACTGTAATAACAGAATACAAACCTTGGGTATTAAAGAGCACTTTGAAACAGAAGAGGTGAGCTATGAGAAGGCTGTAAATTTGGCAAGATATATTTTTTTATGCATAGTTTGGAAATTATGTCATTTTACCCAGCATAAACATTGGCTCTATTACTACTAAAAAGGAAAGCATCCCTGAACTAATCCTACCTTTCCTTTTCAGATATGAGGAATACAGTACATTTCTCCCTGGGGGCAGGAGTCAGCAATTTGATGGAGACTGTAATTCAGTGAATTTGCAGTTTTGTGGATTGTGAAATACAATAATAATTTCAGTGTTTTATTACAGGTATCACTTTGTCTCCTCCACCTCTTCCATTTTATTACACATTATATGCATCAACATGATGAAAGGTAATGTGTTTTCTTTCGCTGAAGCGGAAGATGTAGAACAGAATTGGTAATCTAAGTGTGGGCCACTTTTTTTTTTTTCCCCTTTCAGAAGCTCTGTGCTCATAGATTGTGTGCTGTACTTTTTATTTCAGTAACATTTAACAAAATCATGGCCATGGAGGAAATTAAACTTATACAAAATGTCCACGCTGAATCTCTGAGTGCTGATGTTTCAGGTATGGTACAACGTGGCTACTCTTGAGTTGCAAATTAAAGAGACAGAAGCCATCTTTTCCCTGTTGGTTTTAGCGGAGTAACCACAAATAACCCGTGCAATCATCTCAACTGTCTGGGACAGAGGGAAGCACCCAGATGTAAGGGAAGCAAGGCGAAGGCAGCTGAAAGAGTTGCCAATTCATCCTCTAAACTCTCGGGGGAGCTTCCTAGGCTTTCGCTCAGCACCTGGCGATTTTCCCTTTACGTATAATTCTATCATGGTGATGATCTAACTTCCTAACTCATAGGCACAAGAAGCAATAAATTAGAAAGGAGAAGGAAGTATAATCAGACTCACCAACCAAATAAGAAGTGACATTTAAACATGTGAAAGAAGGAGGCAGAATACTTATTTTAGAGCAGAGGCACAAACATCTTTGAAGGCAGATGGGCCATTGATAGGGAGAGACCATCCTGTCTAGTTTCTCTTCCAGATATCATTTTATTGCATCTAAGCTTAGTAGTAATAGCCCTGAGACATCAAGAACAGTTTATATTCTATTCAATGTATAATCTTTCACAGAGAAATTTTTGTTCAAAATGTTTTAGTTTTTAAAAATGTTGATACTGATAGGGATAACATATAGTTAACCTCTTCCTTCAATAATACCATATAAATAAGCATTATAATAGAGTGCATTGAATGAACCCTTAAAATACATCTATTTTTATTGCTAGTAATCAGAACATTTTGATTTTCAACTCTCCCTTCAATTTCTTTTTTTTTTTTTTCCTCAAAATTCCTTCAAATGAATTACATGGAAACTGCCAACAATTGGATTTACCCTACTTTCCTTGGCAGAGATAAAAGGAACTAGTGTATACTAGCTCATTCTTGCTGGTTAATTTCCTGGGTGTTCTGTGTTTTTATTTTGTTTTATTTTATCCAGAGCAGTTTCTCTCCCTTTAAAAAAAATAGTAGGTTAAAAATAGATTACTTGGCTGTTATACACTTTTCTCTTTGAGACAGTAGAAATCTCAGTTAGGGTAAGTGAGAGCTTTGGAAGACATTCTGCATGATACCTGCACTAAACTTCCCATTCTCCCTCTTTACCCCCAACATAAACCCATCTGGCCAATATGACTTTACAGTGTATTTGTGAAAGGCTGTCCCGAGAGTAACTTTCTGTGACTCGTGCTGTGAAGCTCTTACTACATTTCTAGGGAGGTTGCAAGGTCTATTAGACTTCCCTATTTCCTTATTGTGTAGGGTAGATTTTTTTTTTAGGAAAGGTATTTTATTTTTCTTGATCAGATGGCTGCCTTGACAACATTATTTATCTTACCTCATTAGAAATCACAACTTTGCTGTGCGATTCATCTACATAGTTCTACAATTATGTGTTATTATCTGGGGTATAAAAGTGTCGGTTTCTTAAGTTTCTCTTACCTTACCGACAAATAAACCAGATTCCATTTTTGGATTAGAAAACAATGTATGTATGCTGCCATGCATAGAATGGCAGTACACCTGCCATCTATTTTAAGCTATCGTTTCTTTGAGATATAAGAAATGGTTCAGCCCATTGACCATGAACCTCGATAAGAAGATGGGAGAAGGCAATTTTTCCTGAGGGAATTTGTGATATCATAGGTCTTTGACTCTAGCCTTTAATTGGTAAAGAAACAAACCTATAATGATCTCATTCCTACACTCCTGTAATACAGTAAGATATTTCTATCTATTCCTTGCACAGGGTAGGGGTAGTATTTAATACAGGAAAAGGAAAGGAAAAAAAAGTATTTGCTGAGCTGCTTAGTACCTGTGGCAAAGAAGACACATGAAACCTACATAAACATGCTCTCATTCTGTACCTACAGGCGTTTTTTGTTTTTTTTTTATTACCTCCTGTGTGCCGGGCACTGTACTCTGCATTACTTCACAGGGATGATTTTTTCTTAGAGCCATGGCTATATTGTACACAGAATAGAAAAAGAAAATTAGTCCCTTTCCCATGCTGACTTAAAAAAAAGAAAAGGCAGAATAGAAGATTGGTGTTCTTAAAGTTGAAGGGGAAAATAAAATGGCATAGAGAAGATAAAGTACTTTAAAATGAGACCAAAGTGCTGTCTTAGGGCACGAATTTTTGTGCTGCTGATTGGTGATTCAAATTTCGTAAAACCTGAGCAGCCATAGATCACTTAGCTTCAGTCAAAATCTTCCCCCCGTTTTCCTTCGTCGAGTGGATTTCTTGTATTTTATCAGCTCCCAGGTTTTCCTTTGTGTTTTGGTGGGTTCCTTCTCAGCTCTTCCAAGAAATGAGTGACCTTTTAGGGAGGTCAGCCCCCCCAGCATGAGGCATAGCAGGAAAGACAAATCCTAAAGGAAGTTATCTCCAGTCCTAGATGCTCCTCCTAAGTTACGCTGTCTTGGGAAGATCTGGAAAATACAGCCACTAGAATGAGGTGTGGCCCACAAAAATACTGTCAGGGTGCCAAACTGAAAGTAGAAGTGCTGGAATTCTGTGGCAAATATTGTTTAAATCTTTTTCATGCTTTTTGGTGGTATGTTAATTTGGAAATGAGGGAGAGGCTTGGTTAGAGAGAACCTAACGTTTCTTTATGCCCTTAGTTCGAAGTCTGACTGATACTGGTGTGATTTATGCCTCACTCCCTAAGAAAGCCTCAAGTTTCCTTCCAGAAAGAAATATTCTCCTCCCTGAACTTCCAAGAACGGATTTCATATCACTGAAAGTTAATTGAAGTTTCTGACTTTTAGACTCCCAGGTAGAGGACAGTGGCTCTTTCCATCGACCAGACTGCCATAATGTGGAAATATTCTTTTGTTCCCATTCTTTTTTTCAATATTTATTTATTTATTTATTTATTTATTTATTTATTTATTTATTGGGCTGTGCCTGGTCTTAGTTGCGGCATGTGGGATCTTTAGTTGCGGCATGAATGGGGGATCTCGTTCCTCGACCAGGGATCGAACCCAGGCCCCCTGCATTGGGAGCGTGGAGTCTTAACCACTGGACCACCAGGGAAGCCCCTCATTCTCGATTTGGGAATAAAAATGGATTTTATTTTTATTATTTCCTTTCAAGGAGTGGAAACTTTAAAACATGCAGAAGTCTATTTTTATCAAATTCATTGAGTAAAACAGTTTCACTTGTATCTTGATGACTACTCTGGCTTCTTGATTAGCATCCTAGATGCAATATTTGTTGCAGGTTCTCCTTTCTTTTTGGCTTAGCATTCATACAGGACGTTCTAAAAGCATAATCAGGCCCCAGGGTGCTCTCATCCATTATGTTATGCTAGTGATAAATGGAATTAATTTATTCTCTGCTGCTTTTTAATTAACCTAGAACTTACATGTTTTTTTTCCCTGTGAAATAGTTCTACTCAATGAAATTTTCAGTAATCATCAGCTGGGACCCCAGAAGCTGAGCCAGAATAGAAAGAGAAGGAATGGCTATGTCTCTCCCAATATTTTTTTTGGGGGGGGTGAAATAGAAAAGAATAGCTTTATTGCTTTGGCAGGCAAAGGAGGCCACAGGAGGCTAATGCCCTCAAAACTGTGTGTCCCTCTCTCCCAATATTAACAGTGTTAATACTAATAAGCATAACGGGAACGTGGATCACTCTTCTGCAGGCTCTATAAGTTGCCTTAGGATAAAAGTCACCCAGAAGTTTTGGATACGCTGACACTCCCTTCACTGATTCTCTAAGAAGCCACTCCACCTGCTCATCAGATATCATTGCCAAGAACAAGGGGTTGCAAAGAGGCTTGTCATGCTATAGCTTTATGCATCCTACTGTCTTCCAGAATTTTCAACATGAAATTAATGGGAACTTAACACAGGATACTCTAGTTTTTTTTTTTTAAATACATTTTATTGTTTAGAGCAGTTTTAGGTTCACAGAAAAGTCATTCAGTGTAGTATTTTAACTTTAAAATTCTACTTATACAAAAATAACTTCATTGAGATACTATACACATATCATAAAATTTACCCTTTTAAATTGTAGAATTCTGTTTTTCAGTATATTCATGGAGTTGTGCAACCGTCACCACTCTAAGTTCATAATTAAAATTTACTTTTAAATGATGAAATTAAAATATCATTTAGAGAATATAAAGAAAAAGAAAAAATATCCTTCTAACTCCCCATTCTAACTAAATTCTTGTCATTTTGGGTGCATTTTATTTTAGATTTTTTAGCATCGAGATATTTTTATGAAGAATGATGAGCGTGTTCTACGTCATTATTCAAAATTTTTCTTTTGAGAGTAGATGGCTTTGTCTCTTTAAGCTGCTCCCAGTGTGATGAAGTGTGCTGTGATTCTTACTGCTGTGTGTACACATGAAATTATTCAAGTGAAGAAATAACTTCATGGCTGTGTATGCTGTGGTGTGATGCTATTTCTCTTGGTATTTGAGCATCCAATGCACTGTTAAAGCTTTAGACTTTTGGTCACTAGTAGTCAACAGATGTCTTTTATTCCATTGTGCTACAGTATGAAAACATTAAAAGCTTAACTTATTTAATAAAGCTGGAATGTCCTTAGATGATGATGTCCCCTTAAACTAAGGGCAGATTCAGTACTAGGCATTGTGAAGGAGTGATTTCAATGAGCGTCGGACAATAAGTATGTAAGAGTGAACAATAGGAGAAAGACAGTAGAAACATAGACAGTGGATCTGAACACATTTATAGAAGTTACACAAATGGCAAAAAAATATATGAAAAGATACTCTGGGGATGTGAATGAAAACATTTTTTTTTCTGGAATCAGAGTAAGAACAATTGAAAAAAATGGGTTATGTTAAATGCAGTAAAGGACATGGGAAATGAGACACATACTTTGAGAGTGTAATGTTTCGGTCTTTTAAGAGGCTAATTTGATAGTATTTATTTAGAATGACTATCATCTTTAATTGAAGAATAGCACTCTTAAGAATTTTGCAGAAGTAATATCATTATATATAAAAACATGTACAGAGATGTCCATTGAAGCCATACTTGCAATGACAAGAAATTTGAAACAGTCTGTTGCTCAGCAATAGGAAAATTGGTTAAATAAATTATGGTTCAGACAGACAATAAAATGGAAAAGGTATAATATATGTATTTCCCAGCACAGATGTACATGTGAAAAAGTGGAACTAGGACTTCCTTGGTGGCACAGTGGTTAAGAATCCGCCTGCCAATGCAGGGGACACGGGTTCGAGCCCTGGTCCGGGAAGATCTCACATGCCGCGGAGCAACTAAGCCCGTGTGCCACAACTACTGGGCCCGCGTGCCACAACTACTGAAGCCCGCGCACCTAGAGCCCGTGTTCCGTAACAAAAGAAACCACCGCAGTGAGAAGCCCATGCACTGCAACGAAGAGTAGCCCCCCACTCGCCACAACTAGGGAAAGTCCACGCGCAGCAATGAAGACCCAATGCAGCCAAAAATAAATAAATTTATTTTTTTAAAAAAGTGGAACTATTATAACTTCCCTTTTATTTTTTAAAAAAATTAAAAATTTTTTTTTTAATTTTAAAATTTTTAAAAAAATAAATGCATTTGTAGGTAAGTCTGTCTATGTGTAGGAAAACAGGTTGAGGGTTATTTTACTTTTTGTTTTATATGATTTTTCAATTGATTGGATTGTGAGTGATTTTTACTTTTTTTTCCCCCATGCGTTTTTCAAACCCCAAATTTGGAAAATTAAGTGACATTCTTAAGTCTCTCACAGATGAAAGAATGCAACAATTCGAGCCAGGCTGTTGAAGTATTGACAGGTGGAACTCCTTAAGAAACCAGCTTTAATGACTAGCTAGCATTGATTTCTAATTAGTATATCAGCAGTTTATGGAAAAAGATGTTTCTAAAGTAGATGGAAATAGTGTCTACTCAGGCTAAATCTTTTGAAATAATTTTTATTTTTTTCTAATCATAAAAGTAAAATATCATTATAAAACACTTTGAAAAAAATAAGAATATAAAGAAGAGAATAAAAATTACCTGTAATTCTATCACGTAGAGATAATAGTAGGCTAAGTCTTAAAACCTCATCTGTGCCATCAACTTGAAATTTCAAAACGATTTTGTTTTCACAATGAGTGTGTGCATCACCCTAACCACCTTGTCTAATTGCTGAATTAGAGGTGGGATCCGTACAATCTTAATGAAGTTCCCTGAATGTTTCCTGTAGAAAATTAGCTTTGGTAATATTGCATGTTGTAATCAGAATTAAAAGAGTAGGATAGAAATGCTGAAAGGTAAAAAAAGAAGGGAGCTCCAGTGACAGACAAGTGTGACAGGCAATTCCTACATTTTCACGTTATTAAAGAAGGGAGTAGAAGTGGCTGTGATCAAACTAGGCAGTAAAGCAATTTCCCTTTGTTTCTCCCCTCCTGCTGTCAGTGCTGGCAGCCAACCAACAATCATTGAGGAGCTGGCGAGAGTGGAAAGAACCATCAGTGACCTGAGTACTTGTGTTACTTGGTACCCGGAGAGTAATTCTCTGAGGGACTTGACCCTCACGATATACTTGTAGGAGGAGAGATTGGATTACAGAGTTAACCATCCTACGCTTCTCACCCTGGTAGTATTCCTTAAGTCTCCCCTTTGCCATGCCAGACCCCGATTCCTCCCTCATGATCAGCCCATACATCACAGGCAGTTCTGGTCAGTAGCTTTTTGAGATCCCTTCCTCCCTTCACCCCCAAGTCCAAAATTGCATAGTGAGCTGTGCTCCCACAGGCTCTGAGTAGCTTCTAACTAGATTCAGAGCATTGGGTAGTTTCTGACTCCTCGGCACTTTACTATGCCATCCTCACCTTAACAATGGCACATAATTTGTGGGGTCCAGGGCAAAACAAAAATGTGGGCCCCTTGTGCAAAAATTTAGAATTTTGAGACAGTGTAGGCAAAGCATTAGAACAGGTGGGGCGGGGGTGGGGGGCTTTTGGAACTGCAGTTTGCCTGCCCACGAAGCTGGCTCTGTTCACCTTAGCCTCACCTCCTGACCAGAGGTCTCCTATTACTGACAGAAGGCACATAGATAGTACCCTCATTCCTCCTCCTTTCCTTTTTTGAGTTCATCTAGTACTTAACATCGTACGGGGCTACCGGCCTTCTGATCCTTGGAACAAAACTGTTCTTTGATAAGAACAGGTATTGTAGTGGGGGAACACATTCTTTTCCCTACTGCCCTCCTTGGTTCTCCACCCGGGGCCCTGTAGACTGTACTGACAAGGACAGATTAACAAGGGGATAACAAACAAACGTTTATTAACATGTGCAAAACACACATGGGAGTACCCAGAGTTGAGTAGTTCCAAGGGATGGTTAGAACTTGGGCTTACATAGCACCTTAGCAAAATAACAATACATTTTTAGAGAAGTAACGAGAAAGGAAAAGGACTTTGAGTGTCTAGGGACAGCAAATTGTTAGAAAGCAAGTATATGGGAAACTAATGGATAAGGAATAAGAGCCAGTCAGTAAGGTTTGTCATGCAGACTCCTCTGGTGCCACCTCTGGGCTGACACAGGTCTAAAGTTGTCTCTGGTGGTTAACTTTTGTCCTTTCTGGTAGAGAGACGGGGGACACCTTTGTAAATTTATGTCCTGCTTTTAGGCAAATGGGGACACAGAGATCTTTTCTTGTGTCTGCTTTTTCTCAGTTGCCTTCAGCTCAAAATAATCCTTATGGTAGAGTGGTATATATTGGGGGGGGGCATTTTCTGCTATCCTACAGTGTCCTTTCTGGGCACACGTAGCCCATCTGACACCTTGTACACATTCAAAAAAGACTGCACTTCCCTCCTGCAGACACAGCCCTGTGCTGGGGCTCAGCACTCGCTGAGTGGCAGGCAAGCTGGATTTCATTCACCTCCAGCATGCCTGACTGGACATCCTCATGCAGGGAATAGGCTGCATAATCCTACACAGTTGCCTTGCCCAGGGAACAACCTGGCTGATCCCTTGTCACAGAATGGCAAGGTCAGCAGGCTAGAACTTAATTGTTCTAATTGTTCCCACATGACCATCCCAATCCCTTGACTTGAGGCTTCTTGGATTTGCACTCTAGGCTAAACTTCTTTGCCCTTTTTATTGTTTGGTTTTGCTCACTTATTTCCAGAATTCCTTTTTTATGTTTACAAATCATGTGTTATTGGGATCCATCTACTTAGCTTTGCTGCATGAGTTTCTTTAGTAGCAGGTACAGATCCATTAGATTCTCCTCCCATCGTTCCGTTTTAAGTTGGTGGGGTTTTCAGTCTCACTCCTAAGATGGAATACGTTTAAACAAAAGAAATGAATGAAATATAAAAAGAAGCATGAATTATTATACTCTTTACAGTGTTTTGTGATTCCTGGATAGCTTTGCTTTAGAGTAAGCCAGGGAAACGTGAGGACTGAGGTAAGAGAGGAGAAAAACAAGTGAAGTCAGGTTCTCGAGAGGGTTTTTTCAGACTGGGTTTTGACACGTTAAAAATTAAAAGGACGTCAGATTCCCTTCTTTCCACATCCACCAAAAGTAAATAATGCATACACGCAGAAAGAGTTGTGGGAGATGGAATCTGTTCATGTTGGCCGTTTAAAACGCTGCATACATTCCTCCCATGAAATCACAGTAAAGCAGCAGAAGGGCCATGCTGAGTTGCTATCGGACCATGCAGCCTGGCATTCAGATTACAGTCAAGCCCAGGCATGGGTTGAGGGGGCACAGGGGAAAATCATCCAAAACAGACTAAGCCCCCATGAACTCTGCTAAACTCTTTTATTACCTGTTTAAATGTTTGTGTGTGTGAGTGCCTATGTGTGTGTGAGCGTGGGAACATGCGTCTGTGTGTGTTGGGGAGAGGGCTGGAAACTAAAAAAGTCCAGTACTTATTACAGAAAAAAACCCTTTCTTTTATTTACCTGCTTGGATCCTCACGTTTGTTTCTGATTGGTTTGCCATTTCTGATGGCAGAAATTCAGGGTCTATGGTTTTGAAACAGATTTCGGTACTCCTGTGGCTTAGTATTGTTAACTGTGAATTTAGAGTTATTCCATATGAACAGATTTATAAACAAAGATACATAATATGTGTGCATGTGTTCTTGCTCCCCTTTCCTATAGATAGATCTGGAATTTATAGGAATATTAGATTCCTGCCATTAAAAGTATTTAAGGCAGATGAGAAGAATATTTTCTTTGATTTTTATTTGAAAGCAGAATTTCCTTTTACTCTTCTATACTGCTTTGTTTCTGATAAAAGAATTGGATCTCTAGGTTAGTGTGAATTAATATGTGCTTATTTCACTAGTTAGGATATAAGCTTGACCATGAAGAACAGGACCCCAAATAACAGGAATACAATGGAAATGTATTTCTCTCTCTTGTAACACCTCAGGGATAGACGGCTCAGGACAGTATGGTGGCCCTACTCTGGGACCTAAGTTCCTTCTTCCTTGTTACTCGGCCATCACTAGTGTGTGTTCATCACCAATGTGGTCCAAGGTGGCTTGCTACCATGTCCATGTTCTCAGGACCAAGATGGAGGAAGGGGAAGAAAAACAGCATATGCCTTCCCTTTAAGCACACATCCTGGAAGTTGCCTATATCTCATTAGCCAGACCTTAGCCATAAATTTCATAGTGGACAGCCAGGCACCTCGCTGAAAACCATGGAGTTTAATGTCGTTGAAGAAAGGGAGAGTGGACACTGGGGGACTGACAGCTGTCAGTCTCTGTCATACTCATCTCTGAGATCATTCTGCTCCTCACATTTTGAACCCAGAGCACTATATGTTATATAACATAATTAGCTTATTAAGAAGTTAGATGCAAGGATCATACACTATGATCAAGTGGGGTTTATCCCAGGAATGCAAGGATTCTTCAATATACGTAAATCAATCAACGTGATACACCATATTAACAAATTGAAGGAGAAAAACCATATGATCATCTCAATAGATGCAGAGAAAGCTTTCGACAAAATTCAACAACGATTTATGATAAAACCCTCCAGAAAGTAGGCATAGAGGGAACTTTCCTCAACCTAATAAAGGCCATATACGACAAACCCACAGCCAACATCGTCCTCAATGGTGAAAAACTGAAAGCATTTCCACTAAGATCAGGAATAAGACAAGGTTGCCCACTCTCACCACTATTATTCAACATAGTTTTGGAAGTTTTAGCCACAGCAATCAGAGAAGAAAAAGAAATAAGAGGAATCCAAATCGGAAAAGAAGTAAAACTGTCACTGTTTGCAGATGATATGATACTATACATAGATCATCCTAAAGATACTACCAGAAAACTACTAGAGCTAATCAATGAATTTGGTAAAGTAGCAGGATACAAAATTAATGCACAGAAATCTCTTGCATTCCTATACACTAATGATGAAAAATCTGAAAGTGAAATTAAGAAAACACTCCCATTTACCATTGCAACAAAAAGAATAAAATATCTAGGAATAAACCTACCTAAGGAGACAAAAGACCTGTATGCAGAAAATTGTAAGACACTGATGAAAGAAATTAAAGATGATACAAATAGATGGAGAGATATACCATGTTCTTGGATTGGAAGAATCAATATTGTAAAAATGACTCTACTACCCAAAGCAATCTACAGATTCAATGCAATCCCTATCAAACTACCACTGGCATTTTTCACAGTACTAGAACAAAAATTTCACAATTTGTATAGAAACACAAAAGACCCCGAATAGCCAAAGCAATCTTGAGAAAGAAAAACGGAGCTGGAGGAATCAGACTCCCTGACTTCAGACTATACTACAAAGCTACAGTAATCAAGACAGTATGATACTGGCACAATAACAAAAATATAGATCAATGGAACAGGATAGAAAGCCCAGAGATAAACCCACACACATATGGTCACCTTATCTTTGATAAAGGAGGCAAGAATATACAGTGGAGAAAAGACAGCCTCTTCAATAAGTGGTGCTGGGAAAACTGGACAGCTACATGTAAAAGAATGAAATTAGAACACTCCCTAACACCATACACAAAAATAAACTCAAAATGGATTAAAGGCCTAAATGTAAGGCCAGACACCATCAAACTCTTAGAGGAAAACATAGGTAGAACACTCTATGACATAAATAACAGAAAGATCCTTTTTGACCCACACCTCCTAGAGAAATGGAAATAAAAACAAAAATAAACAAATGGGACCTAATGAAACTTAAAAGCTTTTTCACAGCAAAGGAAACCATAAACAAGATGAAAAGAGAACCCTCAGAATGGGAAAAAATATTTGCAAATGAGGCAACTGACAAAGGATTAATCTCCAAGACATACAAGCAACTCATGCAGCTCAATATCAAAAAAACAAACAACCCAATCCAAAAATGGGCAGAAGACCTAAATAGATATTTCTCCAAAGAAGATATACAGATTGCCAACAAACACATGAAAGAATGCTCAACATCATTAATCATTAGAGAAATGGAAATCAAAACTACAATGACATATCATCTCACACCAGTCAGAATGGCCATCATCAAAAAATCTACAAACAATAAATGCTGGAGAGGGTGTGGAGTAAAGGGAACCCTCTTGCACTGTTGGTGGGAATGTAAATTGATACAGGCACTATGGAGAACAGTATGGAGGTTCCTTAAAAAGCTAAAAATAGAATTACCATACAACCCAGCAATCCCACTACTGGGCATATACCCTGCAAAAACCATTATTCAAAAAGAGTCATGTTCCAAAATGTTCATTGCAGCTCTATTTACAATAGCCACGACATGGAAGCAACCTAAGTGTCCATCAACAGATGAATGGATAAAGAAGATGTGGCACATATATACAATGGAATATTACTCAGCCATAAAAAGGAACGAAACTGAGTTATTTGTAGTGGGGTGGATGGACCTAGAGACTGTCATACAGTGTGAAGTAAGTCAGAAAGAGAAAAACAAATACCGTATGCTAACACATATATGTGGAATCTAAAAAAAAAAAAAAGAAAAAATATTCTCTGAAGAACCTAGGGGCAAGACGGGAATGAAGATGCAGACCTACTAGAGAATGGGCTTGAGGATACGGGGAGGGGGAATGGTAAACTGGGACAAAGTGAGACAGTGGCATGGACATATATACACTACCAAACGTAAAATAGATAGCTAGTGGGAAGCAGCTGCATAGCACGGGGCGATCAGCTCGGTGCTTTGTGACCACCTAGAGGGGTGGGATAGGGAGGGTGGGAGGGAGGGAGATGCAAGAGGGAAGAGATATGGGGACATACGTAGTATAACTGATTCACTTTGTTATCAAGCAGAAACTAACACACCATTGTAAAGCAATTATACTCCAGTAAAGATGTTAAAAAAAACAACAAGGGCTTCCCTGGTGGCGCAGTGGTTGAGAGTCCACCTGCCGATGCGGGGGACACGGGTTTGTGCCCCGGTCTGGGAAGATCCCACATGCCGTGGAGCGGCTGGGCCCGTGAGCCATGGCCGCTGAGCCTGCGCGTCCGGAGCCTGTGCTCCGCAATGGGAGAGGCCACAACAGTGAGAGGGCCACGTACCGCAAAAAACAACAACAACAACAACAACAACAACAACAACAAAAGAAGTTAGGTGCAAAATCTGACATGAATTGCAAATGGCTTCCATATCACCAGTCAATTTTGATTATATGCCAGTGGCTGCCTGTGGCTTGTTAAGAAGGATTGTAGTTCTGTATTTGCACTGAACAGGGAAATAATTACATGATCAATAAGTGATACCTGCCTGGGCCCAGAATAGGAAAATAACATCGTATATTTGTTATCATCATCTTAATTCAGAGAACAGCTCTTATAAAGTCATAGATTTTGTTGTCAGTAGCACTGTTAAGAGATGTTTTCTTTTTTTCCCAATGATTCATTCCATCGCCACCAAGCGAGTATTTAAATTGGAGGATGCGATTGGGATTTTATATATAAGGGAAATACCACTGACTAGTGGAGAGGCAGGTTCAATTGAAGGACCAAGTGAGATAAATTTTTAGAACACACAAGAAAACCTGAAGGCACTAAGAAAGCCACCATTATGTGATCATATTCAGAAAAGAAAAGGTGAGAAACAGATTGGTAAGAATCAGTTAATTTTCTCCTAGCTCTGAAATTGTTTATATGACTGAGTTTGTAGTTTCAGATTCTGTGTGTGTGCTGCCTTGTTTTGCTTTATCTTTTTAATGTGTCTTTTCTCTTCAGCTAGCTATGTATGAGGTCTTGAGAAAAAGTCTACCCACAACCTCTTACACAGAGAGAAAGAGTGCAATCGATATTTGTTGATTGCTGGATTGAAACCATGCATCATGTTCTAGGTTGCAATTTTTTGTGTGTATTCAAGGAGTTTGCTCACTGCATAGGCGTTACTACCTCTATTTGTCTTCCGGACGCTGAGGTTGAAGGTGACAAAGTGAATTATACCATTCTTCCGGTGGTTCTGAATGCATTATTGATTAGTAAGCAGAAATGACTGCTAGCATAAATGGCAGTTGAGGATTTTCTTCCTCTCTTTTACCTTGTGTCGTTTTGGCAGGAGAAGTGAAGGACAATTTTCAAGCCTCTCCAAGCTTCATGATAAATAATTGTTGGATAAATTAGTATCCTTGTCTAGATGACAGCAAAACAAGGGGTCAGATCTGGCTGCCCTGATTTTGCTTTCCCTGTGCAGCCCACTGGCGGCAGTGTCCTTCCTTTTGGTTCTGGTCCCAGTTCCTCCCTTGCTGTCTGTAACTGTGGGTGAGTCATGGCAACCTTGCTGCCCTCCTTTTTCCAATTGTAAAAGAGAGATGAGTTGCCACCAGATGTCTTAAAGTGCCTCTGACTTCTGGAATGGAAGACCCTCTGGAAGCAAGAAGCATTGTTGTTGCGGTAAATGGGCTCTTTGCATGATAACTAACTCATCTTCCCCTCTCCCCTCAACCAGATTTCCTGCTGAGGTAAGGAATGTGGAGTGGGTTTTTTGTTTTTCTCTTCAGCTTTCAGTTCCTTTTGTGTATGTCTGGCCTTGTAAATGTGGTGAATAAATGCTATAATTATAACCCTTTTTGACAGCTCTGTAATTTAATTGTAATTCACTCTGAGCATCTTTTTAAGACAATGATGTGTACTGAAGATGCAGCTGTTCCAATCTCATCTGCTAAACTGACAGGAATTGTTGGAATCATTGTCCTAGCAACTGTGGGAACTTTCAGTCTATTCGAGGCCAAATACAGGAATATACTCTGTGTGGGGGAGTTCTGTGTGTGTGACCTCTTTCTGTACCCTGGTTTGGCAAAAGTAGCAGTGTGATATTTACAGAGAAGCATGATTTAAAATTGGCCTTTGCATAAATATGTAAATTACATATTCTAAAGTGGAGAAACTCTTGGATTTATTTTCTGCAGTAAGCTAAGCTATATACCTCTGTTAACATTCAGAGGTATTCCCTCTGGCAACCCGAAGTTGATTCCTGCCAGCACTGGCAGGTGTTCATTGGAAACCCACTGATCCTCACACGTTGTTATGATTTCTTAGGGCTGGCATAACAAAGTACCACAGACTGGATGGATTAAATAACAGAAATTGATTGTTTTGTTCTTTGTGTTCTGGAGGCCAGAAGTCCAAAATCAAGGTGTTGGCAGGTTTGATTCCTTCTGAGTGCTGTGAGAGAGAATGTTTATTCCTCTCTCGCAGCTTCTGGTAGCTTCAGGTGTTCCTTGGCTTGTACATGATGTTCTCTCTGTGTCTTCACATCGTCTTCCCTCGTCTTCCCTCTATGTGTGTCTCTGTACAAATCTCCCCTTTTTATAAGGACATCAGTCATGGACTAGGACCCACCCTAAAGACCTCATTTTAACTCGATTGCTTCTGTAAAGATCCTGTCTCCAAATAAGGTCACATTCTGAGGCACTGGGGGTTAGGACTCTTAACAAATCTTTTCTGGAGGGGACTCCATTCAACTCATAACAGATGTCTACTTGAATATGCAGAAATTTTCTTCTTATAATAGCTACAAATAATTTGTGCCCTAAAAGACTTCTGGATGATTGCAAGAAGACTCTCACAAGAATTATTTGTTTTATAGTGATATGGTTCCTTTTATTTATTTTGGGCTGTAACATGGAGCATTTAAATCTACCATCTTTCTGATATTTGGCCAAGTAGTTGCAGTGGAGCCTGGGCTGCCTTTTGACCTTCACTGGCCTGAATACAACTGACTGAATACAAGATGTTGTGAAAGAATTGATAATAGCAGGTCACCTCAGAACCTTCTCACTGGTAGGTGACCTGAAGATGAGTTCTTCTAGTTGAAACTGAATAACGTGAATCTTCCCCCAACCCCAGTTCTTCTCTTCCCCACCACTTCTATGGCCTGTTATAAGAGGAGTTTGAATATAATTCGGGAAGATGTTTCTAGTATCAGGAAATTCCTCCATTTGAAGATTCTGGTGGGCTCAATCACAGTTTGTTATGAAACAGAAATTTGAATATAATATCTAAGATTAAGGAAATAAAATGGAAGGAATGAAGATAGCTTGATGTGATAGAAATAACAGTGAACCGGATATTAGGGAAACAGACTCTGGTCAAGATTCTGCAATTAACTAACGTGACCTTGGACAAGTAAATTCACCTTTCTGTTTACTGACTGTATGGTGTGGGCATTAGATCATTAGGTGACCTTCCAACTTAAAGTCCTGTGATTCCAGAGTCACTGCTACACAAGAAGAGACAGTAATGATTTAGGTCAGTGCCCAAATGTTGTGCTTGGGGAAGTCTTATAAGGTGTTGGGTCAGAGACTCAACATAATCTGTGAAAACATAAATGATTATCAGGTGCGCTGAGGCTTACACTGCAAGGAGGTAAAATGAGGAAACGAATTGGGGAAACTCAGTTGTAAGAAATATGAGAAAGGAGACCAAAAGATTTATTTGAGTGAAAGAAAGAAAAGGAGGAGTAGAAGCTCTCAGAAACCCACCCATGGCTATGGTAGGCAGGCACCTACCTGCTCCCCCCTCTCCTCCAGTACCTTGATCAGTAGCCACACCTGTATCTTTATTACTGCTCAGGTGTATTTCTGAAGCCAAATATTTACTTTCCCCATAATCTCAAATATCCTGAATATGCAAGAAAAAAGTAATCAGATCACAGGCTCCCTTTTCTTCCTAGGAGATCAGCACAGTAGTCTAATTAGGAGGACTTGTGATTTCTAGTCTCCGCTCTTGTGACCAACTTTTGGCTCTCCATAAACTTCACTCCTCTCCCTGAGAAATGAGATGGTAGGGTTTTAGTTGGTTTATGCCAAAGGGAAACTTGCCCTTATTTGAAGGAGTTGGATAGCCTGCTGGAGCCTTTTGGAGGAAGGGCACAAGCCTCACTGCAGTTCTTGGTGTGCTGTGTGAATAATACAGGATGTTGATTTCAGGACCATCTGCAATGAGGACAAGCCAATAAATTCATTTTAATGGCCTAGTAATTTTTTTGCAAGCCTGTCTTTTGATTTTTTTTTTTTTTTTTTTTGAATTTTGTTCTTTGAGCTTAGAACTCTTGGAGAAGGAGTTTGGTTGGCTGTAAGGCATGATTATTCATTTATTAAATATCGACTAGAAGAAATAATAGTTACGGAATGCAGTGACACACACTATATTAGAGGGTTGAACAAAGGACTCTGGGAGCCTAGTGGAAAGGGGGAGATGAGTGCAAGGGGAACACGGTCCCTGAGAGTCCTGCTTGGAGGAAGTGAGGGCAGGCTTCCTAGATGTAGCATTTTAGTTAGGTCTCAAAGGAGGGGTAGAGAGTAAACACTCACTAGATGGAGAAGTGAAAGGAAGTTCCAGGCAGATGGATAACCATGGCAAAGAAGAAAGTGCTTGATGTATTCAGAATGCAGCCAGTAATCCAGCATGCTTGAGTTTGAGGGTTTGTAGTAAGAAGAGACGGGGCAAACCCCTGGAAAAGGAGTAGATTAAGGCTAGATTATGAAAGATGTCAATGTTGTGCCATGCTAGGGAGCTAAACTTGACCCTGTGGGGTAAGAGAGACACTGAAAGTTTTTAAACATGATCAGATCTGCAGTCTAGGAAGATCATTCTGACAGCCACATGGAGTATGGATTGAAAGGCCCAAAACCACGGTCAGGAAAATGAATTTGGAAATTATTGCAGTAGCACATTGAGAAAAGCAAGACCTATTTCCTTGGTTTGGGTGCTTATTTCCTCTTGCCTGCTGTTAACCTCTTCAGGAGCTTCTACTCAGGAGCATTTATTATGGTCGTTACAAGGTTAAGAGCTGCTGCGCTTTTTTTTGAAGTTCATTGGGTTTTTAAATCTTTCTTTAATTTAATTTTTAAATAGGTAATGAATTTACATATATCAAAAATACCAAAGTTTAAAAGGTATAAAGTGAACTCTTCTTCCCACCCCATTTCTCATGTCAATTTCCCCCTCTCCATGGTATCACTGTTTTTAGTTTTATGTGAATCTCGCCAGAGATTTTTTCATGTATATATAAGAAGACACTAATCTATATTGTTTCACCCCTTATAACAAATATGTATGTCAGGTACACAGTGCTTGCTGTTTTCACTGGAGTTCTGCACTGTGAGTGTCCTGTAGAGTCTCCCACAGTCTGGATTTTGCTGATTGCATCCCTGCAGTGGAGTTTATATGTTCCTCTGTCCTCTGTGTTTTTTGTAAATTGGTAGTTGGATCAAAGCACTGTCAGATTTAGATTAGATTTTTTCCCAAGACTGTTTCATAGGTGGTGTGCTCTTCCAGCTAGGGGCAGACAATACGAGGTTGTCTCTTTTTCTGTGGCTTCTAGTATTTTTATGGCTTCATCTTTAACATTTTAATATTTGCCCCACTTGGAGTTTTTCTTGGTGTATGGTGTGAGTATGCTTACAAATTTATCTTTTTCCAATTGGCTATCCAGTAATTCCAACATTTATGGAATGATCAATCTTTCCCCACTGATTCTTTTTAATCTGAATGTTTTTATTCATTTTATTTTTCTTTATTTTTGATAAGCATCTTTTTTTTCTTATTATCTATTTGATACATATTAGTGTATATATGTCAATCCCAATCACCCAATTCATCCTACCACCACCACCACTCCCCGCCACTTTTCCCCCTTGGTGTCCATACGTTTGTTCTCTACATCTGTGTCTCAATTTCTGCCCTGCAAACTGGTTCATCTGTACCATTTTTCTGGGTTGCACATATATGCGTTAATATACGATATTTGTTTTTCTCTTTCTGACTTACTTCACTCTGTGTGACAGTCTCTGGATCCATCCACGTCTCTACAAATGACCTAATTTCATTCCTTTTTATGGCTGAGTAATATTCCATGGTATATATATACCACCTCTTCTTTATCCATTCATCTGTCGATGGGCATTTAGGTTGCTTCCATGACATGGCTATTGTAAATAGTGCTGCAATGAACATTGGGGTTCATGTGTCTTTTTGAATTATGGTTTTCTCAGGGCATATGCCCAGTAGTGGGATTGCTAGGTCATATGGTAATTCTATTTTTAGTTTTTTAAGGAACCTCCATACTGTTCTCCATAGCGGCTGTATCAATTTACATTCCCACCAACAGTGCAAGAGGGTTCCCTTTTCTCCACACCCTCTCCAGCATTTGTTGTTTGTAGATTTTCTGATGATGCCCATTCGAACTGGTGTGAGGTGATACCTCGTTGTAGTTTAGATTTGCATTTCTCTAATAATTAGTGATGTTGAGCAGCTTTTCATGTGCTTCTTCCCCATCTATATGTCTTCTTTGCAGAAATGTCTACTTAGGTCTTCGGCACATTTCTCGATGGGGTTGTTTGTTTCTTTAATATTGAGCTGCCTGACCTGTTTATATATTTTGGAGATTAATCCTTTGTCGGTTGATTTCTTTGCAAATATTTTCTCCCACTCTGAGGGTTGTCTTTTCGTCTTGTTTATGGTTTCTTTGCTGTGCAAAAGCTTTTAAGTTTCATTAGGTCCCATTTGTTTATTTCTGTTTTTATTTCCATTACTCTAGGAGGTGGATCAAAAAAGATCTTGCGGTGATTTATGTCAAAGGGTGTTCTTCCTGTGTTTTCCTCTAAGAGTTTTATAGTGTCCGATCTTACATTTAGGTCTCTAATCCATTTTGAGTTTATTTTTATGTATGGTGTTAGAGAGTATTCTAATTTCATTCTTTTACATGTAGCTATCCAGTTTTCCCAGCACCACTTACTGAAGAGACTGTCTTTTCTCCACTTTATAGCTTTGCCTCCTTTGTCATAGATTAGTTGACCATAGGTGTGTGGGTTTATCTCTGTGCTTTCTGTCTTGTTCCATTGATCCATATTTCTGTTTTTGTACCAGTACCATATTGTCTTGATTACTGTAGCTTTGTAGTATAGTCTGAAGTCAGGGAGTCTGATTCCTCCAGTTCCACTTTTTTCCCTCCAGACTGCTTTGGCTATTCGGGGTCTTTTGTGTCTCCCTACAAATTTTAAGATTTTTTGTTCCAGTTCTGTAAAAAAAAATGCCACTGGTAATTTGATAGGGATTGCATTGAATCTGTAGATTGCTTTGGGTAGTAGAGTCATTTTCACAATATTGATTCTTCCCATCCAAGAACATGTTATATCTCTCCATCTGTTTGTATCATCTTTAATTTCTTTCATCAGTGTCTTATAGTTTTCTGCATACAGGTATTTTGTCTCTCTAGGTAGGTTTATTCCTAGGTATTTTATTCTTTTTGTTGCAATGGCAAATAGGAGTGTTTCCTTAATTTCTCTTTCAGATTTTTCATCATTAGTATGTAGGAATGCAAGAGATTTCTGTGCATTAATTTTGTATCCTGCTGCTTTACCAAATTCATTGATTAGCTCTACCAGTTTTCTGATGGCATTTTTAGGATTCTCTATGTATAGTATCATGTCATCTGCAAACAGTGACAGTTTTACTTCTTCTTTTCCAATTTGTATTCCTCTTATTTCTTTTTGTTCTCTGATTGCCGTGGCTAGGACTTCCAAAACTATGTTGAATAAGAGTGGTGAAATTGGACATCCCTGTCTTGTTCCTGATCTTAGAGGAAATGCTTTCAGTTTTTCACCATTGAGAATGACGTTTGCTGTGGGTTTGTCATATATGGCCTTTATTATGTTGAGGTAGGTTCCCTCTATGCCCACTTTCTGGAGAGCTTTTATCATAAATAAGTGTTGAATTTTGTCAGAAGCTTTTTCTGCATCTATTGTGATGATCATATGGTTTTTATTCTTCAATTTGTTAATATGGTTTATCACTTTGATTGATTTGCGTATATTGAGGAATCCTTGCATCCCTGGGATACATCCCACTTGATCATGGTGTATGATCCTTTTAATGTGTTGTTGGATTCTGTTTGCTAGTATTTTGTTGAGGATTTTTGCATCTATATTCATCAGTGATATTGGTCTTTAATTTTCTTTTTTTGTAGTATCTTTGTCTGGTTTTGGTATCAGGGTGATGGTGGCCTCATAGAATGAGTTTGGGAGTGTTCCTTCCTCTGCAACTTTTTGGAAGAGTTTGAGAAGGATGGGTGTTAGCTCTTCTCTAAATGTTTGATAGAATTCACCTGTGAGGTCATCTGGTCCTGGACTTTTGTTTGTTGGAAGATTTTTAATCACAGTTTCCATTTCATTACTTGTGATTGGTCTGTTCATATTTTCTATTTCTTCCTGGTTCAGTCTTGGAAGATTATACTTTTCTAAGAATTTGTCCATTTCTTCCAGGTTCTCCATTTTATTGGCATAGAGTTGCTTGTAGTAATCTCTTAGGATGCTTTGTATTTCTGTGGTGTCTGTTGTAACTTCTCCTTTTTCATTTCTAATTTTATTGATTTGACTCGCCTCCCTCTTTTTCTTGATGAGTCTGGCTAATGGTTTATCAATTTTGTTTATCTTCTTAAAGAACCAGCTTTTAGTTTTATTGATCTTTGCTGTGTTTTCTTTGTTTCTATTTCATTTTTTTCTGCTCTGATCTTTATGATTTCTTTCCTTCTGCTAACTTTGGGTTTTGTGTGTTCTTCTTTCTCTAGTTCCTTTAGGTGTAACGTTAGATTGTTTACTTGAAATTTTTCTTGTTTCTTGAGGTAGGCTTGTGCAGCTATAAACTTCCTTCTTAGAACTGCTTTTGCTGCATCCCGTAGGTTTTGGATCATCGTGTTTTCATTGTCATTTGTTTCTAGGTATTTTTTGATTTCCTCTTTGATTTCTTCAGTGATCTCTTGATTATTTAGTAACGTATTGTTTAGCCTCCATGTGTTTGTGTTTTTTACGTTTTTTTCCCTGTAATTGATTTCTAATCTCATAGAGTTGTGGTCAGAAAAGATGCTTGATATGATTTCAATTTTCTTAAATTTACTGAGACTTGATTTGTGACCCAAGATGTGATCTAGCCTGTAGAATGTTCCATGTGCACTTGAGAAGAAAGTGTAATCTGCTGTTTTTGGTTGGAATGTCCTATAAATATCAATTAAATCTATCTGGTCTATTGTGTCATTTAAAGCTTGTGTTTCCTTATTAATTTTCTGCCTGGATGTTCTGTCAATGGTGTAAGTGAGGTGTTAAAGTCCCCCACTATTATTGTGTTACTGTCAATTTCCTCTTTTATAGCTGTTAGCAGTTGCCTTATTTTTTGAGGTGCACCTATGTTGGGTGCATATATATTTATAATTGTTATATCTTCTTCTTGGATTGATCCCTTGATCATTATGTAGTGTCCTTCCTTGTCTCTTTTAACATTCTTTATTTTAAAGTCTGTTTTATCTGATATGAGTATTGCTACTCTAGCTTTCTTTTGATTTCCATTTGCATGAAATATCTTTTTCCATCCCCTCACTTTCAGTCTGTATGTGTCCCTAGGTCTGAAGTGGGTCTCTTGTAGACAGCATATATATGGGTCTTGTTTTTGTATCCATTCAGCAAGCCTGTGTCTCTTGGTTGGAGCATTTAATCCATTCACGTATAAGGTAATTATCGATATGTATGTTCCTATGACCGTGTTCTTAATTGTTTTGGGTTTGTTTTCGTAGGTCCTTTTCTTCTCTTGTGTTTCCCTCTTAGAGAAGTTCCTTTAGCATTTGTTGTAGAGCTGGTTTGGTGGTGCTGAATTCTCTTAGCTTTTGCTTGTCTGTAAAACTTTTGATTTCTCCATCGTATCTGAATGAGATCCTTGCTGGGTAGAGTAATCTTGGTTGTAGGTTCTTCCCTTTCATCACTTTAAGTATATCATTGCCACTCCCTTCTGGCTTGTAGTGTTTCTGCTGAGAAATGAGCTGTTAACCTTATGGGAGTTCCCTTGTGTGTTATTTGTTGTTTTTCCATTGCTGCTTTCAATAATTTTTCTTTGTCTTTAATGTTTGCCAATTTGATTAGTATGTGTCTTGGCACGTTTCTTCTTGGGTTTTTCCTGTATGGGACTCTCTGCGCTTCCTGGACTTGGGCGGCTATTTCCTTTCCCATGTTAGGGAAATTTTCGACTATAATCTCTTCAAATATTTTCTCGGGTCCTTTCTCTCTCTCTTCTCCTTCTGGGACCCCTGTAATGTGAAAGTTGTTGCGTTTAATGTTGTCCCAGAGGTCTCTTAGGCTGTCTTCGTTTCTTTTCATTCTTTTTTCTTTATTCTGTTCCACAGCAGTGAATTCCACCATTCTGTCTTCCAGGTCACTTATCTGTTCTTCTGCCTCAGTTATTCTGCTATTGATTCCTTCTAGTGTATTTTTCATTTCAGTTATTGTATTATTCATCTCTGTTTGTTCTTTAATTCTTCTAGGTCTTTGTTAAACATTTGTTGCATCTTCTCGATCTTTGCCTCCATTCTTTTTTGAGGTCCGTGATCATCTTCACTATCATTATTCTGAATTCTTTTTCTGGAATTTTGCCTATCTTCATTTAGTTGTTTTATCTGGGCTTTTATCTTGTTCCTTCATGCTGTACATAGCCCTCTGCATTTTCATCTTATCTATCTTTCTGAGAATGTGGTTTTTGTTCCACAGGCTGCAGGATTGTTGTTCTTGCTTCTGCTGTCTGCCCTCTGGTGGATGAGTCTATCTCAGAGGCTTGTGCAAGTTTCCTGATGGGAGGCACTGGTGGTGGGTAGAGCTGGCTGTTGCTCTGGTGGGCAAAGCTCAGTAAAACTTTAATCTGCTTAACTGCTGATGGGTGGGGATGGGTTCCCTGCCTGTTGGTTGTTTGGCCTGAGGTAACCCAACACTGGAGCCTACCCGGGCTGTTTGGTGGGGCTAATGGTGGACTCTGGGAGGGCTCACGCCAAGGAGTACTTCCCAGAACTTCTGTTGCTAGTGTCCTTGTCCTCACAGTGAGACAGAGCCACCCCCCGCCTCTGCAGGAGACCCTCCAACACTAGCAGGTAGGTCTGGTTCAGTCTCCCCTGGAGTCACTACTCCTTCCCCTGGGTCCCAATATGCACACTACTTTGTGTGTGCCCTCCAAGAGTGGAGTCTCTGTTTCTCCCAGTCCTGTCGAAGTCCTGTAATCAAATCCCGCTAGCCTTTAAAGTCTGATTCTCTAGGAATTCCTCCTCCTGTTGCCGGACCCCCTGGTTGGGAAGCCTGATGTGGGGCTCAGAACCTTCACTCCAGTGGGTTGACTTCTGTGGTATAAGTGTTCTCCAGTTTGTGAGTCACCCACTCAACAGTTACAGGATTTGATTTTATTGTGATTGCACCCCTGCTACCATCTCATTGTGGCTTCTCCTTTGTCTTTGGATGTGGGGTGTCTTTGGTTAGTTCCAGTTTCTTTCTGTCAATGATTGTTCAGCAGTTAGTTGTGATTCTGGTGTTCTTGTAGGAGGGAGTGAGCACATGTCCTTCTCCGCCATCTTGAACCAATCTTTCCCCACTGATTTAAGATGACACTTCTATCATATATTAAATTCCCAAATGTATTTGGGTCTATTTTCTGGGTTTCTATTCTGTTCCATTTATCTATCTGTGTATTCATGCAATAGTTTCATACAGTCTTAGTTATTGAGGGTATATAAAACATCTTGATATCTGGTAGAGCTAGTTTCCCTTTGTTACTCTTCTTTTTCAGAGCTTTGCTCATTATTCTTTTTTATAGGAATTGCCTTTGACTTCTTTTAGGTTAATTTAAGGAAAATAATGTCTTCATGATGTCAGGTTTTCCTGCCCACGAGCATGGTATGCCTTTCCATTTGATCACTTGTCTGTCCCTTAGAAGTGTCCTGAAGTTTTCTTCATACAATCCCTTCAAATTCTTAGTTTATTCCTAGGTATTTTGTTGTTTTGGCTGTTGTTATAATTAAGGACTTTTCATCCGTTATATCTTCTCTTTGTTGTTTATGAAGCCATTGATCCATACGCCATCAGACTTAGAAATTCTCTTCTATTTTAGTACTTTTTCAGTTGACTTTCTTTGGTTTTTCATCATATCGTCTGTAAATAGTATGGTTTAACTTACTCTATTCCAGTCTTCTATTCATCTAATTCCTTTTTATTGTGTTGGCTAACTCTTTCACTTACTTAATCCTGGTTCATACCTGTTTTCTCCTCAGCTGCTAGTACTATTTTACTGCATAGTTGCTTTGGCTTAAATCCAACTTTTCCAGCACTACCTGGCAGCAGGTGACACAACTCCCTCCTTTGCCCTGGAGCTGGGTGCCAGGTGTGATCAACTGGTATCAGATCTAGGGAGAGTTGGGTGTTCTCGCAACACTGTAATTTTTGAATAGAGATCTTGATTGAATCTTACCCTTCTATGTATTACTCTTTTTTTTAATTAATTTATTTAATTTATTTATTATTTTTGGCTGTGTTGGGTCTTTGTTGCCACGCGTGGGCTTTCTCTAGTTGTGGTGAGCGGGGGCTACTCTTTGTTGCGGTACGCGGGCTTCTCATTGCAATGGCTTCTCTCGTTGTGGAACACGGACTCTAGGCACACGTGCTTCAATAGTTGTGGCATGCAGGCTCAGTAGTTGTGGCTTGTGGGTTCTTGAGCGCAGGCTCAGTAGTTGTGGCGCATGGGCTTAGGTACTCTGTGGCATGTGGGACCTTCCCAGACCAGGGCTCGAACCCGTGTCCCCTGCATTGGCAGGCAGATTCTTAACCACTGCGCCACCAGGGAAGCCCATCTATGTATTACCCCTTTTTACATTTTACTGGAGTATAGTTGATTTACAATGTTGTGTCATCTCAGGTGGACATGTATATTACCCTTTTTTACATTTTATTGGAGTATAGTTGTTTACAATGTTGTGTCAGTCTCAGGTGGACGTGTGTATTACTCTTTTTGATCCTCTTTTCTTTCACCTCCATTTCCCTCTGCCTCCCTGGAACCTTTTCTTCTTACCTCTCTTTTGTTTTTATTTTTCTCTTCTCTCTCTTCCATTTTTCTCTTTTCCTGGTTCCCCCTTATTCCTTGTATTATATTTGATTTTGAGTCTTGGGGTTGTTAAATTCTTTTTATAAAGAAATAATCTTATAGCTGGACTAGCCATGCTTTATTAGGTAGAAATATTTAGGACTCTCTTTTAGCTCATCGCTATGAAACTGAGGCAGGAATGACAGGTTAGAGCAGCAGGAGCCTCATTTTGGAGTCTCCCTAATGTCTCTTGGACCTTTAGGAGGTAATTCAAGGTCAGAACATTAGTTGTAAAACAACTCTTTGAGATATTCCAGTGTAATACAGAGAAATCTCCATTTTAAGATAGAATTTATTCTTGGAAACCACATCTTAAAGCTCTTGTTGTGAGGCAAAATCCTGACCATGAAAAGCAAGTATTCTGACTGTTCATGAACTTTCTTCTTATCCATTTAGACATTGTTCACTGTCATCAGAAAATATAATAACTGTGTGTGGGGGGCCCTAAAAGGATATTTGACTTTATCAGATAGCATTGAAAGAGCAAAATAGCAAAAGGTGAAATGGGGCCTTCTTATCCACATACAATCTTATATGAGAACATTGGGCTTTCTACCAAGGATGGAATCTTATGTTTCATAAAGGCAGAAATTATGTCTTAATTATCTTTGAATTTAAAACCGTGAGGAGCCATATTGTAAATATTTGATGATTTGGTGAACTTGACTGATGGCTATGGTTTGAATGTTTATGTGCCCCCAGAATTCATTTGTTGAAATCCTAATGCCCAGTGTGATGGTATTAGGAGGTGTGGGGCCTTTGGGAAGTGGTCAGTCATGAAGGCAGAGCCTTCCTGAATGGGATTAGAGCCTTCATGGAAGATATGCCAGAGAGCTCCCTGGCCCCTTTGCCACGTGACGATATAAAAGTCTGCAGCCCCGAAGAGGGCCCTCACCTGAGCCTGCTGGCACCTTCATCTCAGACTTCCAGCCTCTAGAACTGTGAGAATCAAATTTCTGTTGTTTATAAGCCCCCCAACCCAGTCTGTGGTACTTTGTTATAGCAGCCCAAAAGGACTAAGACACAGACCATCCCAATAGATAGGCAGTGTTTTTATTAATCTAGGAATTTCGGCATGAGATTGGTGGTTGACTTAGATCACCTTCCAATCCTGGCATCCAGGGCAGGATGACTTCTGAGAATAAGGGAAGGAGAAAAGCAGATACAAGAACTTATAAAATCAATTTTCTCAGCTCTTTGTGTTAGCTCAATGAACTGCCCTTCCTTGGTGGTCCCAGAGGCCTACAGTGTAACAGATTTCATTATGATGAGTCTGAGTCAGCAAAAAGAGGTTAAATTATGTTTTCTGTAGGCTGTTGCTAAGATTTTAAAATTCCATTAAAAGTAGTAAACATAATATGAGGGTATACTTCTGTGAACTCAAAAAATATGCTACTTCCTTATGGTCAGATAAAGCAAGTTGTTGCTCTGACTCCTTCTACTGACTATTGCATGAACAGCTCATTCTTTGTCTACTCTAACATGTTTCATATGAACATGAGCATTAGGGAATAATTATAGTTAGACACAGTGCACACGTGCTAGAAAACTTCAGATCCAAGACCCAAGAGTGGGAAGAATAACCTCAGCTTCACAAATAGGTAAAGTAAGACAGAGTGGTCGAGTGATGGGGTCATAGACCAGAGCAACGGATCACAAGGAAGGAAACTTTCTGGCCTTTCTGAATCTACTGACAGCTTCTGGGTCTCCCTTGTCAAAAATTGCTATGTGATCTCCTTATAAAAAGCAGAACCAGATTTTACAGCAGAGGTCGGCAAGCTTCTGTACAGGGCCAGATGGCAAATATTTTAAGCTCTGCTGCACCTCCTCAGCTCAATCCTCATAGTGTAAAAGTAGCCATAGACGGTGCTTAAACAAACAGGTGTGTCTATGTTCCAATAAAATTGTATTTACAAAAACAAGTGTGGGCTGGACCTTGTTTTAGAGAATGGATTTTTTTTTTATTGAAGTATGGTTGATTTACAGAGATTGTTCCAATCTCTGCTGTACAGCAGTGACTCAATTATACACATATAGACATTCCTTTTTTATATTCTTTTCCATGATGGTTTATCACAGGATGTTGAATATAGTTCCCTGTGCTGTACATTAGGATTTTGTTGTTTACCCATTCTAAATGTAATCGTTTGCATCTACCAACCGCAAACTCCCAGGCCATCCCTCTCCCTCTCCCCCTCCTCCTTGGTAACCACAAGTCTGTTTAGAGAATTACGTGGATTCTTGGAGTGAGTGCTGCTTCCCATGATCAGCAGCAGGTGCGTTACATATCATACAAACTGTCCGACAGAAGGTAACTATTTCATGGCACACAGCCCACCAATGTTCTACCTTGTCACCTTCTCTCTTTCCCTTTTTCTGTCTTCCTCTCCTTCTGTGTCTTTTAGGAGCTACTTAACCTCCACCCATAGTTCAGTCCTGGCCCAGTATTGAAGCTAATTTTCTTTCTTAAGCAGAAAATGTATAAGGAGCATCAAGTCAGCCCTGCTACTTGTTCTGCTTTCACTGTGTACTTAGTTTCAGGGCTTGGATCTCTACCTTGGAGGCTTCCTGGTACCTCAGTTCCTCTAAGACTGAAATTCTAACTTATCCTCCTAACCCCAGTCATGGCAGTGACTATGTCCTTACACAACACTAGGCACTTCGTTGAAACAAAACCAAAATAATCAACTTTTGTTATTGAGTGTCTACCCTGTGCTAGACACTGGTACATGTCCATGAATCAAAGCATGTGATACCTCCCTTTACTGCCAAAGGATTTGGTCTTTAGCAGAAACAAGACTTCGACATGTTAAACAATTTAATATAAAATAATTTAACTAATATGGTGTAACAAATAATTTAATAACTGTGGTTTACTACTAATTATACTGAATATAATGAAATGCTAAAATATGCATTTCAGACGTGAATTGCTTTTGGTGGAAGATTATCTCTACCAGACACTTGTGCTGAGCCTTGAAAGCCACGTAGAGTTTGGTGAAATGAAGAAGGAAGGACATTCCAGGGAGGGTATTGTTACGAGCAAGCAGCTAGAGTGTATTGGAGGGGAGTGGGAGAGAAGGTTAGCCAGGGCAAGGCACCGGGTGGGGAGGAACTGGAAAGCCACCCTGAGGCTGAGGAGTTTATCAAGAGGACAATAGGGAACATTTGATGGTGTTTAATGTAGTTTAGTGGAAAGTTAGTTTTTATTAAGGAATGATGGACTAAAAACCAGAGGTTCAAGGTTCCTATTTCAATGCTGCCACTTACTAACTCGGAGACCTTGAAGTCATTACTTGCAGTCCTTGAGCCTAAGTTTCCTTATCTGTCAAATGGCAAGTACACAGAGATGTCATGAGGGTGAAATGAAAAAATAGATGGGAGAAGTGTTTTGAACGTCGTAACATTCTCTACAAATGCCAGACACTGCAATGATACTACGACAGTGGTGATCCAGGAAGAGTGCACGTGTAGGTATGAGCCACGGGATTTGTAATGAACGAGACATAGGAGACCAAGCTTGTTTCAGTAGCACGTGAATCACTGAAGAGAACCTGTACTGTGCTGTGTATGGATTACCAATGGAGAAGTAACACAATTTTAAGAATCCACGGTAAGACTTCATTGAACATATACCCTGATACTTCTTTGCCGATACAAATGCCACCTCGTGATCATCATTATAAGCTTCAATTCTAAAAGTACTATATGCTATCTTCTAAATAAAGGGAAGCTTGCCCTTTCATAAACTCGGTTAGGGGAAGGCAGATACCAGAATTCGGGAGCCCATTTTCGTCCCCATTGCTTCCGTTGATGTCTCTGCTCTGCACTTTCTCTCTAGTTGTGTTATTCCATCTCTCCAGTACTCAGTTCCTTTATTGATGGAAAAACAACTAACAGGATAGATCTTGGAGCAAGTATAGTAATATTTTTATAGCAATACAAATATCTTTTGAAAAAAAAGAAAGACATGCCTTCGTGTTTGCCCCTGCACTGTGGGCCTTACTGCTTATTATTTCTTTGTGTTTTTTATCTTTAAAGCTGAAAATAGTCCACTTCCCTTCCCATCTGTTCACCACATTAATGGCTCTGGGACGGAAGGAGTTTCTTCAATATATATAGGTCGTCTTCCTGCTGTTGATTTTAAGTCCATTTCATAACCCCAGCTGCTTTATTGTTTAAATTGTTAATCTTCCTCTTATTATGAGCACGTTAGGTATGGAGACTGAAAGGATCCTTAGTTCCTTTATAAAAAGTATGCGTAGGCTTTTTCTGTATATAATTCACCTTGGGTGGTGATCTGGCCTTTTCTAGTTGAATAGCTGATTAAAAAAGATGTTCTAAGCACTGCGGCCTGTCTGTGCTGGCCTGGATCGGAGACACGGAGGTGTAAGGCATTGCTCCTGCAATTTGGAGAGTGTAGAGTCCGCTTGAAACGCAATGGTGTGTTGGAAAAGATTAGACTCCAAGTCAGAAGATCTGCAGCTATCTTGCTTTATGGCCTTGTTTCAGCTTTTTCTAGAAAATGAATGGATTGAATTGGATCAGTGGTTTCAAACAGCCTCTCTCAAAGATTCTTGACACCTAAGACTGTAAGGAACGGCACCAAAAACGGAGGAGAGCTTAAACAAGCTTTATTTGGGAACGCTCCCGGGCGAGGTTCACTGGTCCGAGAGAAAGGGGCCAGAGAAGTCGCGCCTGGGTGCAGGCTCAAACAAAATTTATAGGGGTGGACACAGGGGAGGCGCTTGCTGTGTGAAACAGCCCCCTGTTTTGGTAATCTTTCGGGTGTTGTGGCAATGTCAGGTGTCGGTTGCATCAGCCTTAGAGCCGTTGGTTCCGCCCCTCGGGGAGCAGTCGGTTGCATCAGCCTCAGAGCCGTTGGTTCCGCCCCTCGGGGAGCGGGAAGACCGGGGCCGAGTGGAAAGTCCCGGGTCTGTTTCCTGAGCAGGTGGAAAGTCCCGGGGTGATGCTACTCGTGGGTCCGGCTGCATCAGCCACCCTGGCGGGGGTTCCGTCTGACTCCCTGGGCCCTTCCCCGGACCTGCTGGCCTTACAAAGACCATCTACCTTAGCGTGCTAAATAAGCAGGGTGGGCTCTGGCTCCCAAGACTTCTTCCAAGTGCTCCAGGTCTCTCACTTTTATACATTAGGTTTCCATGTAAATTTTCAAATGAAGTCTTGCAGAGATAAAAGTATTTGAAAGCATCTCCTCCAATTCTGATTTTTTGTGAGCCTATGCCTTTGCAACAAAATATAAGAACATATGTAAGCACATGCTAAGCGTGTGACATAGAATTCTCCATCAGTCATTCAACTTTCACTAGGCTCCTTGCAGATTGGAGAATATCATAGCTTCTGAACACCACACTATCTTCAGTTAGGTATTCTATGGATTCGGATCAAAACGTATGTGAAATTTTATATGGCTGGTAGTCCTAGAAATACAGAAGAGTACAAAAATATTGCTAATAGATCATCTAGTTAATAAAGACAGTCATTCTTACATTGCTGATTTATTTTCCTTCCAGGTCGTTTTCCTGTATACCATGATATTTTAACATAGTTTTGAGTGTATATACACACACAGTTTTATATCCTGGCTTTTTATTTCATCTTAGAGCAGAGATGTTTTCCTAAGGGCTGCAAGGCAAAAGCCAGTATATAACAAACACGTAGCACAATGCCTGGCCAACAGGAGGTGCTCAGAAAATAGTAACTAATCAAGTTATTTGTTAAGTTAATCCCAAGCAAATGTAACAGTTATATTTCTGCCTGTTCTGTGATAGTAAAAGCTCCTGTTGCCTGTTTTCTAAAGCTGAATATATGCACACCGTAGGATCTAGCAGCTCCACTCGTAGTGAATATCCAATAGAAATGCATACTTATATTCACCAAAAGACAAGTTTTGGAATGTTGTAGGAGCAATACTAATAATAGCCCTAAACTATTGGGTTGGCCATAAAGTTCGTTTAGTTAGTGAATACGTTGTTCAATCAAGTTCTTCATGAAAATGAAAAATGTGTCTTTTATTCTTACTTAAAACTGAATGAACTTTTTGGCCAACCCAGTAGAAATGACCCAGCAGCCTCTCAACATATGTTGAGGTAGATCTGTGGATTCACACAAGGAATACAAAACAGCAATGCTAATGCACAATCCACAACTAGACACAAAAGAGTGCGTGCCACGTGATTCCATTTAAAAGTTCCGGGAAGAACCAATCTGTGCTGTTAGAAGCCAGTTTAGGGAGCATGGGGAGGGCTGCTGGGTGCTGGCTCTGTTTGATTTCTTGATTTAGGGGCTGGTTACATGGTTGTAACAGTTTGCAAAAGCTAATCAAGCTGTACGCTTAAGACATATGAGCTTTCCATATGTATATTATATATAAAATTTTGAAAGACCTCCTGTAGTTTTCTAAATTGTAGGCCATCCAATATAATAGTAAATCGCTGTTAAGTACTTTAAGGATTTAATCATATTTCACTTAAAAAGGTAGAATGGAATCTCTTATGCATCTATTGATTAAGGTACCCCTTGGATGTACTCTGATGTCACTATAGTTCCCTGTTATAGCACTTATCACACTATATTATAATTGTCTATTTTTCTCTTCTCCACAGCAAATTTTAAGTTTTGGGGGGGTCAGGAACATTGTCTAGCTTGATCACTATTATATCCTCAGCAGCTGATGGGACTCAAGCACTTGTTGAGAGGATAGAATGAATAGTCCCCACGAGGAGGATCTGTGAATAGGAGCACCGTCCTGGGCTCTTGGTAGTCATTATACTGTTTTATTTATGATGTTCCGCAAAGTTGATGCCCTTAGCCTGATTTTTCTTTTTCTTTTTTTTTTTTTTTTTTTTTGCGGTACGCAGGCCTCTCACTGTTGTGGCCTCTCCTGTTGCGGAGCACAGGCTCCAGACGCGCAGACTCAGCGGCCATGGTTCATGGGCCTATCCGCTTCGCGGCATGTGGGATCTTCCCTGACAGGGGCACGAACCCGTGTCCCCTGCATTGGTAGGCGGACTCTCAACCACTGTGCCACCAGGGAAGCCCCCTTATCCTGATTTTGCACACGTTTTATATGGGAGAAAACTGATGATAAAGGATTGTGCTCTAAATCACTTAAAAATAGTGCTGCAAGAACCACAGTTGGAATCATATCAGACCAACACTCCATCCTGTCCTTTGATAATCTTTTATGTTTTGAGTCAGATCATCCACTAATTACATATAACGGCATTCCATAATCTGCCTTTATACTGGTAATGTATAATTTGTATGGTCCCTATGTCAGTTAATTTAAAATCTGAATAAAAATATATAGGAAAAAGGAAAAAAGACAAATATATTCTATATACAGCATGGGAAAAACAGTGAATAATAATATTGCATGCTGGGATTATAAGACCGACAGCGGCATCTCATAAGCGACCCTGTCACGCCTCTGCATTAAGATACAGAAAGGACAACAGCAACATATGTAACCACGTTGTATGGTAAGATGATAAAGTGCCAAATTATTCAATACAAATAAAAATATATAATATAGTACTAATTGTGTGCTATACAAATTTGGTGCAAAAAGAGCTAGAAGAAGGAGTGAAAATGGCTAATAAGCAAATAAACAATAAAAAATTCAAACTCATTAATAGATAAGTAATTGTATATCAAAAGGAGAGTGAACATTTTCATCTACAAATCAGCAGCTTGTTTGTATGGGTAAATTATGGTATGGAATAGATAACTACAAACCCACTTAACCATTGGCATCATTCTGGAATAAAATTTGCCATTGTATAAAAAGTATTAAAATATGGCTATTCTTTGACCCAGCAATTTAGTTTTTCAGACTTTACATTCAAGCAGCTATACAATTGGTCACCCAATGATTAATTCACTAAAAAACATTTATTGAATATATACTATGCATCATAAAGGAATACTAACGGTGAATAATGCTATTTATGGCAGTTATGATAAACTTATAAACATGGAGAAAAATGAAAACAATCCATCTCCAACAGCAGAGATATATGTAACCCTCCCCCTTCCTGCCCCTTTCCTCCATTCCCATTCCTGTTCCCCCACCACCCACCAGGCAACCACTAATCTGCTTTCTGTCACATTATATTAGTTTACAGTTTTTAGAATTTTATACAATGGAATCATACAGTATGTTTGTTCTCCTTTTTGTCTAGCTTATTAACTCAGGATAATTATTTTGAGCAACTCAGATTCATCTATGTTATAGCATGTATAAATGGTTCATTCCTTTTCATTGCCAAGTAGTATTCCATTGTATGGCTATGTCACAGTTTGTTTATCCATTCGTCTGTTGATAGACATTTAGGTTGTTTCCCGTTTGAGGCTGCTATGAATGAACATTCTAGTATAAGTCTTTCTTTTCTCTTGGGTATGTTTTCATTTCTCTTGGGGAAATTCCCAGGAGTGAAATGGCTGATCGTTTGGTAGATGTGTACTTAACTTTTTAAGAAACTGGCAAAGTGTTTTCCAGAGTTGTATTCCCACTAGCAGTATATGAGTTACAGTTCCCCCACATCCTTGCCAACAATTGGTATGTTCAGTCCTTTTAATTTTAGCTAATGTAATAGTGGTATCTCACTGTAGCTTAAAATATGCATTTCTGTAGTAACTAATTTTGTTGAACTTTTCGTGGGCTTAGTTGCCATTTTATATCTATTTTGGTGAAATGTCTGTTCAAATGTTTCCCCATTTTTTCATTGGGTAACTGGTTTTCTTGTTATTTAGTTGCAAGAATTTTTTATATAGTTTGGACTCAAGTTCTTTATCAGATATATGATGTGAACATATTTGCTCCCAGTCTGTGGCTTATCATTTTATTCTCTTAACTGTGTCTTTTGAAGAACAGTTTTTAGTTTTGATGAAGTCCAGTTTATGAGTTTGTTATAGATCATGCTTTTGATGTCAAGTCTAAGACATCTTTGCTTAATCCAAGTTCTCAAAAGTTTTCTCCTCTTTTCCTGTAGAAGTTTTATAGTTTTAGGTTGTATAGTTGGGTCTATATTACATTTTTGGTTCATTTTTGTATATGGTGTGAGAGTGAGCCAAAGTTCTTTTTTCACATATGAATATCCAAGTTTCTGGCATCATTTGTTGAAAAGACTAACATTTCTTCACTAAATTGCCTTTATACCTTTGTCAAAAATCAGTTGACAATGTATATGAGGGTTGGACTCTGTTCTATTTATTTTTTTGTTTATCTTTTATTTCTTTGTTTTTGCCAGTACCACACTATCTTGCTAACTGCATCTTTATGACTTGAAATCAGGCAGTGTTATTTCTCCCATTTTATTCATGTTCTAGATCCTTTGCCATTCCATATGAATTTTAGAATCAGTCAGTTTCAACAAAAAAAACCCGAAGAGAATTTGATTGGGATCATGTTGAATTTGTGGGTCAATCTGGGGAGGAATTGACAATAATACTGAGTCTTCCAATTCGTGGCTATGGTACATCTCACCAATTATGTAGGTCATCTTTAATTTCTCTTATCAGTGTTTTGTATTTTTTCCATGTACAGGCCTTTTGTCAGATTTCACATCTTTTGTCAGATTTATTCTAAGTATGTTATATTTTACAAATGGTATTGTTTTCATAGTTTTAATTTCTAATTGTTTATTGTCACATAGAAATACAGTCAATTTTTTATATATTGATCTTGTGTGCTGCAATCTTGCTACTCATTTACTAGTTCCGGTAACTTATTTGTAGATTCCATAATTTTTATGTTTTATTGAGATATAATTCACATACTATAAAGTTCACTCTTTTAAACTATACAATTCAGTGTTTCTTAGCACATTCAAAATGTCATGCAGTGATCACCACTATCAATTTTAGAACATCTTCATCTCCCAAAGAACAAACGGATACCCTTTAGCAGTCACTCCCCATTTCCTCCCCTCCCGATAGCCCCTGGCAATCACTGATCTGTTTTCTGTCCCTCTACTTTTTGTCTTTTCTAGAATGTCATATAATTGTGATTATACAATATGTGGCCTTTTGTTACTGGCATCTTTCATGTAACATAATGTTTTCAAGATTCATCTATATTGTAGCATGAATAAGTACTTAATTCCTTTTTATGGCTAAATAATATTGCATTGTATGGAAATCTGTCACATTTTGTTTATTCATTCATCAATTGTTGGACATTTGGATTGTTTCTACTTTTAAACTATTACCCATAATGCTGCTGTGAGCATTTGTATACAAGTTTTTGTGTGGTGATTCTACCAATTTTAAACTCAGTTTGCTACAAATAAAGTATTAATTTTGTAGAAAGGGAAAATTGTAGGACAAAAAACTTAGAAAAGATGTGATCATGGTGAGACAGTATTGTCACTAAAGGTTTAATTAAGGATACAGGGCTAGAAATGGGCCGTATAGGATGGGTGAGGTTATATAAAAATGTGGAATGGGGGAGTGGGGGAGTGAGGTTATTTCAAATGATAGGAAAGCATGGGGAAAGGCAAACAGAATGATGAGAGTGAAGGTTTGGTGCCAGGAAGTGGTAGGAAATAAAGATTATAAGCAGATCAAGGACAAATGATGCAGGGTCTTAAATGCCAAGAAGAGGTGTATGAATGGGCACTAGGAAGCACTATAGGTCTTTAATCCAATGAGTAATATAAAAATGTGATGTTTTAGGGCTATTTATCTGTAGCAGCCTGTAGAATGTATTATAGTGTGGAGAGTTTGTGAGAGGAATACCAGCAAGGAGGCAATTGTAGCATATTCATAAAGTGACTGATGAAAGTAGAAAGAAAGGAATAAATACAAGTAACACTGCCGTACGTGTGGTAGATGTGCAACCTCAATGACTTTTTTTTAAGAAATAGAAAAACCCATCCTACAGGCTCTGTGGGATCTCAAGAGACTACTCTGAATAGCCAAAACAATCTTGAAAAAGAACAAAGTTGGAGGTCTCATACGTTCTGATTTCCAAACTTACTGCAAAGTTACAGTAATCAAAGCGGTGTGGTCCTGGCATAAAGACAGACATATAGAGCAATAGAATAGGATGGAGGGATTTCCCTGGTGGTCTGGTGGTTAAGCATCCATGCTTCCATTGCAGGGGACACAGGTTCAATCCCTGGTCAGGGAACTAGATCCCACAAGCCACACGGCATGGCCAAAAAAAAAAAAAAGAATGGAGAGCCCAGAAGTAAACCCTCGCATATATGGTCAAAGGATTTTTAACCGTGGTGCCGAGTCCATTCAATGGAGAAAGGACAGTCTTTGATGTTGGGAAAATACATGCAAAAAATGAAGGCTTCTCACTATTGACAGAAGAATGGATAAACAAAATGTGGGATATACATACAGTAGTATATTATTTAGTCTCTAAAAGGAAGGAAATGCTGACACATGCTACAATGTGAATGAACCTTGAAAACATAATGTTAAGTGAAAGAAGCCACTCACAAAAGGACAAATACTGTATGATTCCACTTACATGACATACCTAGAGTGTTCAAACTCATAAAGACAGAAAGAATGGTGGTTGCCAGGGCCTAGGGGTAGGGGAATAGGGAGTTATTTAATGGGTACAGAGTTTCAGTTTGGGATGATGAAACAGTTCTGAAGATGGTTGGTGGTGATGGTTGCACAACAGTGTAAAGGTGCTTAATGACACTGAACTGTATACTAAGAAATGGTTAAAATGGTAAATTTTATGTTATATATATTTTACTACAATAAAAAAGAATAGATGTGCAATAAATGTTTATTGAATGAATAAATGGTTAAAAAGTCAACAGGTTTGATAGGGTGAAGGAAAGGCAGGGGCAAAGGTGACTACAACATTTCAAGCACTAGTGGTGCCATTGACAGAGCTGGGAGATGGTGGGGGTGTTGATTGATTTGGTTTTGCATGACATCATTGTATATAACACAACAAGTGGAAAAGTTTTGGTGGACAGTTCGAACTTAGGTGGAAGATTAAGGCTGAAAATACAGACTTAGAAATTACCATGGCAGTACTGTTAAAGCCAAGGGTATCTGATTTTTCCCAAGCATTAATAAGGATTAATAAGGAATTAAGCACATACTGCCCTTGCTCCACCCTCTGATCTTATTCAAGGGTAGCGTCCTATTGTGTTTTAGATCATGTTTTCAACAATTCGTTGACATTTGTAGACTTAGGATAAAATTGACTTTTTGTGTGTGTGTGTGTGTGGTACGCGGGCCTCTCACTGTTGTGGCCTCTCCCGTTGCGGAGCACAGGCTCCAGACGCGCAGGCTCAGCGGCCATGGCTCACAGGCGCAGCCGCTCCGCGGCATGTGGGATCTTCCCGGACCGGGACACGAACCCGTGTCCCCTGCATCGGCAGGCAGACTCTCAACCACTGTGCCACCAGGGAAGCCCAAAATTGACTTTTAAGGTGTCTTCATACTGTGGATTTTAAAATAATTAAAGTGCCTCACCCTATTTTCATTTGATAGATAAAAACGCAAGATTGTGTGTTTGAAAAGATACAGTGGGATTGGGGGAAGAATTATAAAATCTCTTACTAACTCATACCTGACCAGATGCCATAAAGCAATAAATCTTAGGGTATTTGTCAAGTCAAGGCTTTCATCAAAAGCAGATAAGACATCTAAGCTGGAGCTGCCTGGATTTGCATAAACCACTAAAGGATTCTGTTTAGGAACAGTGAAAAATTATAGAACTTAGAAACTTGCACTTTATGAGATGTCTGTGGAAAGCTTATTTTGAAGGTTATTTTTATTCCCTTGGAGGAACAAGAAATAGATTAGCATGCTTTGTAGTGCTATAGACTCATTAAATACCAACTCACATCCCTGTCAGTAAAGCTAAGTTCACTGAGGAATGGAATTGCTCTCTTTTGAACAAAGGTATCAGACAAACCACTCATCTAGAACTCATAATCACACAAGTATACAGTCTCCCTGAACAGTGACAGCAAACTATTAACTGAAGGTCATACTTCAGGTGCTCAGTGTAGAAAGGACAATCCTGTCCAGATGAATCTATTCAACCATTCCCGTACCCACTAATGCTAATCATTAACAGTGTATTTAGCTTTTAAAACAAAGGTCTAAGCAACTATAAAGGAAAAGGTTGATAGATTTGACCATAAAAAATCTGACCATATTATAACGTTTGCACTACAAAATATGCCATGAAAACAGTTGAAAAGCAAACAGGCAAAATATTTGCAACATATGACAAGTGGTTTATATCTTAGATATATAAAAAAGTGCATAGCACTGAGACTGTTTTCTACCCATTACAGAGAGAGAGAGGGAGAGAGAGGTAGTTAGTTGCTGGTGAGGGTGCAGGGAAATATGCTTTAATATCTTTGTATGAATAAATAACTTAAAAAGAGCCACGCATGAGCCACTGATGAATATGATTAATCTAGATTTTTACACCTAAGGTCCATTTATTTGCACATAAGGTCCTGTAAAAAAAAACTGGTAAGAAAAATGGACCTTAGGCACAAATAATTTGATGAATTATAATTTTTGATTTATGACTCACTGTCTTGTCAGCAAATGCAGCTTCACATCATCACTTTTTTGGTGACTGCTTAGTAATTGATCATATGAGTATAAAGTAATATATTTAATCACTTGCCTATTGCTGAACATTTTAGATGGCTTCAAAATATTTAATTTTCTAAATAATGCTATGGAGCTATTTTTGTATATTTTCCAAGTATTTTCTTAGTGTAAATTCCTAGAACTGAAATTGCTAGGTTAAAAGATACCTATATCTGTACATCTGTATGTATATAGATAGACTGATGCATAAATACAGATGTATAAATTATATCGATATCTTTAAATGCAGCAATATATATTATGATATATTCTGATATATTAACATATATATAATATATAGTGTTCTAGTTATCTAGTAATATATAACAAACTACTGCAGAACTCTATATTTGTGTGTATATATATATATATATATGAATATAGATATCTTTTAACCCAGCAGTATATATAATGTTTTAGTTATCTAGTGCTATATAACAAACTACCCAAAACTTAGTACTTCAAACAGTATTTATTTTACTCATGAATCTGCAGTCTGGACAGGGCTCAGTTAGGATGGCCTATTTCTGTTCCATTTGACATTGGCCAGGGAGGCTGGAATCTTCTGAAGGCTTTCACTCACCTGTGTGGTACTAGGCAGGGGAGAGTTCAATAGCTGGGGGCTGGAACAGTTGGTACTCCCCAGGCATTTTTCTCCATCTGTATGTGGTCTTTTTAGCATGTCAGCTTTAGGGTAGCTAGGCTTCTCACATGGCAGCTTTGGGCTCCAAAGGCTTGTGTCCCAGTAGAGCACCGGTAGAAGCAATGTGGCCTTTTCTAACTTGACCTTGGAATCCTGCAGCATCATTTCCATTGTACAGGCCCATGAAGGTTGCGGAGGGCACATAGGCTCACACCTTTCAACGGAGGGGCATTAGCACCACATTGTCAGAAGAGCATAATGGGATGATGGGCTATATTGGTGTGGCCATCTTTGGAAAATATAATCTGCTACATATGTTTTTAAGATTTTTTATACACAGTGCCAAACAGCCACTTCAAATATTGTACAGTGATGAAAACTATTTTTTTGAAAAAGGAAATGCTGAACAAGGGTATTATTATTTTCATCTTTGCCAATCTGATCAGCAGAGAAGATGCCTCATTTTTTTAATTTACTTCTTTGGTTACTGTTGACCATTTTTATTTATCTTGTGAGCTGCCTGTTCTCACAGTTTCCAGAAATAATAAGATAGTTATAATATCTTATTGTAAGTTTAATTTTAAATTCAAGTCCCAGAGGGCAGTTTCTTCAAACCCCTTCCTTTCACTGATAGGGAAACTGAGTCACAAAGAGCCCCAAGGTCAGAGTTCCATGAACTCCATGTAAAGCTTATGACAGGTAATTCAGCACTTCGAACTGATACTAAACACTGGATGGGTGTGGCTTTGATGGAAAATAAGCCACTATGTGGAACTGTGATGGGTTGAAGATAATGTCTTGGTAGAAATTTTGTGAAAAGGAACCCTGTCTCTATAAAGAGGATCCTAACTATATAATATCTCTTAGAAAAGGTTTCAGTACTACTCCAGAGTGCATCCCCAACAAAAGAATATGTGGTTAACAGACGCCTTTTTGCTTCCACTCCCTCAACAATGAGTCAAGCACTGTGTTGGGTCCTGGATACACAGTGGTTTGTAAAACCCACTCTCTGCCCTTAGGAGCTTTTCCTCTGCCAGTAGCAATGGACAAGAAACAAAGAGTCACAAAAACAAATATCAAATTGTAAGTTGCCATGAATGTCCTGAAGGAAGAGTGCAGGGTGCATGAAACACCAAGTAGGGGGTCTATTGAAATGCTATTGAGGTAGTGACACTTCAGCTGAAACCTGAAAGAAGTGTAGGAATACCGAGGCAGCCAGAGTTAGGCGAAGGGTTTTCCCTGAGGAGGCAAAGACCCAAAGGAAGGGGGAACTGAAAGGATATCCATGTTCCCTGAGGGGAGTGAGCAAAGATGAAGCTGGAGAGGCAGGCAAGGCCAGAGCAGGTGAGCCAACAATCAAGTTTCTGGCCCTTATCTGACCTACTTGTTAAAAGATCCTTTGGCTACTATGAAAGGGCTGGGGTCGGTAAGCAAAAATGAGAGTGTCTTGGACAAGGGTGCTGGAGGTAGATAGGCAAAAATGTGACAAATATTTTAAGGTAGGGGTTACTGCCGTTCTGCTTCACACTTCAGTACCCTCTGATTCATCCTGTATCCCGGGGCCCTGAAGTGCTTTGCCCTTATTGACGGTGTCCTCTTCTAAATCTGTCCCTAACATGTCAGAGCGACTTCAGTGTGGCCCTGTGGTGCCAAGGCTGTCCGGAGTGAACTGTGGTCTTCTGAGTCGATGCTCCAGCAGGGCAAGGGAGGGAAAGAAGCCGGCTGACATGCTCTCTGACTTCTCTTTGGCTTTTCCTCACTTCCTGAAGCAGAGGAGAAATAGCACAATGAAGGCCTAGGGTTTCTCAACAGAAGAGAATTGAGTGGCATGGAGCAGCTTAGAGGGAAATGGGGACAACTTCCAGACCCTCTGTTTTGCAGACTTTTTATTCCCCACTGTTTTATCAAAACGTTCTGTTTTCTCTGCGGCAGTGCCCTAAGAAAGAAATTCTTTGTAAGAAAGTTGCCTTCCATGAGGAAAAAAATAAATAAAAGCATCTTTGGACTAGAATCCTTATTTAATTAAACTGATTCAGATCCGCAAACATATACCAAAATCCTGCCATGTCCCAGGCACTGTGGTGAACTGACGTCGTCTCATTTATCCCTCACCGTACGTAGCCTTGGGAGAAGGATGTCATCACGTTCAATGAACAGATGTGGAAATTGACCTTTAATGTAAAACATCGACATCAAAGAATAATAAAGAGAACCATCAAAACTTCCCTTTCCCCCAAGTTCAGCTGAAATGAGCAATGGTCTACACCCCATCTAAATGCATTTAAGCAGGACTGAACCTGGAGCAAATTCAGGTCATCTTTGCACCCGGGGAAAAAGTGTCTAAATCTAGAAATAGGATGGTTATTGTCAGGTTAAATCAACCATTGTGAAAACAAAATCAGCCCCCATCAGAGTTGATTAGCCCTCTGCTTGAGGATGTCGTGGACCCCACCCCCGCTCCTCTGTGTTAAGAACACCAGACCATAATAAAGTTTTGTCTTATAATTACCTCAAAACTTACAGACTTCTGGAAGATGAATACTCTTTGAAGGACAGATGGACATCTGCTCTGCTGGTATTAATGTGTGAAATCAGATGAAAGTCATGAGAAACTATTAAACCTATAGAACTTTTTAAAGAGCAATTACATTCCAGATGTTTTCATTTCATTCTTGATTTTTTTTTTTTTACTGTTCATTCATCTAACATGACCCAGGTCTATACTAGGCTCCAAGAAATACAGAGCTACATGGCATAATATTCATTTATTAAAAGTATACCCTTCTTCCTACCAAAAGGTATATGCTATCATTCCCAACCTCAAGAAGTGGGGAAGATTGACAAGAAATGCAGACGATAAATATCCTGAGAGAGAGACGCCAAAGATCTGACAAAGCACTCGGTGGCTGGGGAGGAAGCACCTAACACAGACTGGGGTAGGGGAGTGGGGCACCCCCAAGAGACAGTCCCTGGAGGGATAGGTAAACTACACAAATATCATCAACACCGTCTTGCTGAGTATATGTGGTTCACGTTTTGCTCTGTTTACTTCTTTCCTTGCTTGCTTGTTCCTGGGAGACCAACCACGACTTTAAGCGGGGGACTGGGTGGCTGGGCTCAGCCACAGGGTTGCTCTTGCATTTAGCCAGCTGCATGGCTGATCATTAGAAAGAAGTTTCGTAGGTTGTATTTGCTGCTCCTCCAGCCCATTCCTCTACATCTCAGAAACTTATGTCCCCCCACCCCCCCAAGAGTTGCACTAGCGCAGCTGTGATTAAGTCCGTAGGCACATCCCCCATGGCTTGGGAGACGTCCCGCCACACTGTCTGCCTGATGGATGGGTCACATCATGGCAGCTGCAGTGGAGGAAAGCAGTAGAGGAGCTCCAACCTTGCAGTCTGCTGTTCAGCCTAGGAGTCAGAGTCCATGCTAGAGCAGATGCCGTTTTCTTCCACGTATCTGGTTGACATATAGAAAAGGGCAGACTATAACCCAGTGCTCACGAAATTTCCCTACCCTCTATGGCTATTCTCTCCAATATGGCTGCACATCATAGGGCTTTTGTGTTTTCTGAGTCCATTAATTCCCCTTTTTAAAATTTTTTATTTTTTGGCCATGCCGCGCAGGATCCCACATGTGGGATCTTAACTCCCTGACCAGGGATCAAACCTGCGCCCCCTGAAGTGGAAGCATGGAGTCTTAACCACTGGACCACCAGGGCAGTCCCAATCTCTCCCCACCTCCCCCGCACCCCCTTTTTAACCTGGATGGGTTTCCGTCCATTGCAACAAAAGGGGCTTGACTAAAACAAATACTCAAAGCCCCACGTTTATGCATCTTTTTATCTGACCAGCAATCCATTGGCTTAATTCTCCGAGGTAAATTTCTATTCCTGAAATTTCATTCAATTGAGTCTTACTGAAGACGGTTTCTATGCTTGGCTCAGTTTATGTTGAGCCACTGAGGGAAGGAGTGAATGGAAGTAACCAAAGGGAATGATCCCTCCTGATTCCTCTTCCCCTCATTTCATCAAGAGACTTTTATTTCCAACTGGAAACCAGCACTTCTCTTATTCATTCAATAAGCGAATATATAACCAGCAACTGCTATGTTCCAGGCATGGTTTATAGGTGCTGGGGATGTGAGGATAAATAAGACATGGACCTTGTCCTCCAGGAGCTCACGGTTTAGTGGAGGAGAAGGACAAACCAGGAATTACAATACAGTAAATGCAATTTAAGGGAGCACTGAGTGATATGGAAACAGAGGGGCAGCACCTTTGGAAGAGATCTGGGAGGCAGTCAAGGAAGGCTTCTTGTAGGAGCTGACACCTGAAATGAGTCTTGAAGGATGAGTACGAGTTAGCCAGAGAAAGAAGCTGAAGAGTGTGTACCATGTACATAATCTAACATAGGCAAAAATAGGAAAGTAAAAGTCCAGTTCTTTCATGCCAGATTATGAAGTTTTTATATAAAGTTTTGTTCCCAAAAATTATCTTTCAGGATAAAGAGAGTTGCCTTATATTCAGGTCTGTAAAACCATTTTACATTATAAGACACTCTCACAATTACTTTATTTTGAACTACAAACAATTGTTTAGGAAAGACACAATAGCCCCGAACTACCTATGTCACTGCTGGTTTGCATGCTTATAGAGGTCATTTGACAAAGGAAGCAAAGAAATTCAATATAGATTTAATAAGTATTGGGGGGCAGGGGTGGGGAATGACTTCACAACTGCACATCTTGGATATCATTGCAAATGAACCTTTTAAAGATCACTTTAAAATGAAATACAATTAGTGGTTACTTTGTGGAGATCATGAGTATAGACCCACAGGATGAACGGAAAAATAAAACTGTCCTTATTTTAAGCAAATGGATATTTGTGGCTTGAGATAAAATTTCCAGTGATAACATCATGTACAGAGGAAAAAAATATTTCCGGTTTCAAGATAGTAAAGGAAAGCCATTTTCATTTCCTTCTCCTTTTTCAATTCCCTGAAATAATAAAGTGAACAAGAAGCAGAAATTCAGACTTCACCTTTGAGGACGCTAGAAGATGTATGTAACCTTGAACTAGAATTTTTGAAGACTGAAAAGTGTCAGAGGAATGGTCAGAGAACAGGAAGGTCAAACTTAGGTTCCCTCATTTTCAGGCATCCAAAGAACCCCTGAAGGAGGGAGACGCAAGAGGGAGGGGATATGGGTAATATGTATATGTATAGGTGATTCACTTTGTTATACAGCAGAAACTAACACACCATTGTAAAGCAATTATACTCCCATAAAGATGTTTAAAGAGAACTCCTGAAAAGCTCAGAAATAAAGGCGTCTGGGACCACAGGAAATGGGAGGGGTGGGAGGCTGAGAATAGGGGTCTTAGAAGAAAGTGTGTCCAAGGAGCCATTGTACCCCACTTCCCCACCCCCATTCCCAATGGACAGGAAACCAGGCCTCCTCCCCCTCCACCCTCACATAAAACCAGCAGTTTATCCTCTGGAAGAAGTAAACCAGAGGACCGCTGGACTCAGATATCAGGCACAGAGGAGGTAGGAGTAAGGAACCTTAGTTTGTACACTTGACAGTGAATGCCAGCAGCATGCATATGCCAGGGGAGAGGTTGGACGATCCACCTCTAGAAGAAATACCTGGGGATCCTGACATTTGGGAGTCCCTGATTTGGAAAAGACTCTAAAGCTCCCCAGTATCTATTCTCCCTTTTATCCTTTTTACCAGCAGAATACCTCTGAGTTTTGGTAAGGAACAGGGCTGCCTAGGCGGGGACTACATTTCCCAGGCTCCCTTGCAGCGAGGTGCCACCACTGACTAAATTCTTCTGAGCCCTGTGAGCAGCTTCTTCTTCACTCTCTTAAACTTGCTTGTCCTCCCCTTTCTCTTGCTCCCTTCAAGGGTGGGATGTGGATGTGTTGCTGGTGAGACAGCCTCAGCTATGTGGACAAGGGCAAGACTCTGGGGGACAGTGGAACAGCAAAATAGGAAGAATAGACCAGCAGCAGCCTGTCCAGCACCAACCATCGACTATGGAATGTTAAAAGAGAAAGAAGTGAACTCCTAATATGTACGAGCCACTGTATTTGGGGACCTCTTTGTTGTAGCAACTTAGCCTGTAACCTATATACTATGTATTGAAAAACAAAAAATCAACCTGGCTTTTTGCTCAAATACTTTATAGTGAAGCTTACCAGTTCATATCATATGGTAGCTTCAAAACAGCTTTTTCGTGCTTCATTATGAAATATGAATAGACGGCTAAGAATCACTAGACATTTGATTAAAGCATCCAGCATGAAAGGCAGAGACCAGAGTGAAGAAACAGGAAAAAGGAACTCAAAAGCATCAGAAGCAATGCAGGGAGCAGAAGAAAACTTCAAAGAAAACATAGTTAAATCTTCAAAGAGATAAGAGAAAGGCAGTGCCTATGAGAAAAAAGAGTAGGATGCTCTTCATTCAGAGGATAAGAAAGAACTCTCGGAAATTAATCATTTACAAAGTAGATAGTTCAGTAAAAAGTTTGGAAGATGAAATTGCAGAAATTTCCCAGAGAGTTAAAAAAAAAAGAAAAAAAGATGGGCAATGGTGAGAAAAAGTGAGAAAACTGGAGAATATTCCAGTAAGTCCAACATATTATTAATATAAGTTTCAGAAAGCGTGAGAAGAGAAATAGAAAGATTATTAAAGAAATTATCAAAAACTGTTTATTATTGATTTATAAAATGTCATAGTTGAATAATAGAGTATTTCCAGATTAATATATTACTTAATTTAACATAGGCATAATTAAATTAATATAATATTTTAAGAACATGTTTTGACTGTATTTCAACTATATCCCTAAAATATTATGTATGTATAGTGATCGAAGTCAGGGAATGGGAAGATGGTCTTCCTGGAAAAATGTGAGAATGCCTGAGATTCAGGACCACCTTATATTTGATATGTTCTGGAAACTTTAGAAGGTTCTGAAGACAGAAGCATAGAGTGTGAAAGAGAGAGTTGACCTGGCTCCCATCAAAATTCATGCAATGATGGTTCCCCCAAGCTAGGAAGGGGTTTCTTATGCTGGCAATGATGTTATAGGCCTGATAGTGATTCCCAGATCATGACATGAGTGCCTGAGTAGTTTATGATGCTGTTTCCTGAAGTGATCATAAGATGTTACCTGCTTAGGAAAGAATATGACGGGTTTCGTTTTAGACTGACTGAGTTTGAGGTGTCTATGGGATATCCAAGTAGAGATCCAGTCCACGATCTGAAAAACAGAAGCTTTAGTTAGTTTTTGGCATGTATTTATTTATTTATTTGTCTCTCTCTTTATCTATCTATCTACCTTACCTTAGAACTGAAATCCAGCTAGCATACATTGGTCTGGTTGTATCAGTTGCTAAAATTATGAAATACTCTGTACTCGTTGGTAAATGGTAACCTCTTCCAAGCCCCCCAGTGCCACCGCTCCCCATACCCTAGCTGTCCTAACGCTTCCTATCCTAACCCATTCAATCCTTTACAGGAACTAAAGAGTTAACATCAGGCCCAGAAGTGGGCTGTCCCAGCCCTGTAGCTGTCCTGTTAAAGTTTTTATTTCACTCCTGCTTACAGCTCGGGAAGGCTGAACCCACTCTCCATGTATCTGTGTGTCTGTCTAGTCTGTGTCATGACCTTCCACGCATCTGGCCTCCCAGTCTGGTAGCTCTCCTAAGTCTTGTCTGCCTCCGGCAATCTGAACTATTCACTGCTCCCTGACTCCCTGCGCTTTCTCACCTTCATCTCTGTGCTCATTACTCATAAAGTCTTCACCCTGATTTCTGAACATTCCGTGTTTTTATTCATCCTTAAGGCCAGTCCCTTTTCCTCTTCTACCAGAAAGCCTTCCTTATCTTAGAAATGATCATTCCCTCCTTGAAATAACCATCCCCTTCCCATGTGGCATATCATTTCCTATCTTATATTGGTGATATCTTTATCCTTTCCATAGAGAGTTTTTCATAGTGGATAGGCCATAATCATTGTTGGATGAATGAGAATATGAATCTAAATTTAAAGACTCTCTACCAATTATCATTGGCATATAGTTGCTAGCAGTTTCATCATTTCTTTAGAATGTCCATATAGTATAACCTCAGGTTCTCCCCAAATCTCCCTGGGCCTGATTTCTATAATATAATATTTCATTACATGCCAAAAAGACAAAATAAGACAAAACAGCAAAAATGAAAAACAAACAGATGTAGAAATGTTTGCTGATTTTCTGAACTAAGGCTTTTGGTACTTTCAAGTCGTGTTGGGTCATCTCTCTTTAACGTAAAAGGGTGATAGTGATAGTGTTTTTCCATTTTCTGCACTGACTTTAATCTTTCAGAAATGCTACAGCAGAGTTTTTCTTCTAAGGAGTGTTACATTGTTTGCTCTGCTGCAGCAAATCAAGCTCCTGTTGTAACATTGGCAGCAGCAGATGAGTCATTGCTTTGGCTGGGAGAGTGTTTTCCTGAAGTCAGATGCAAGAGCAGAATACCTAATGGTACCTTGCTGCCTGTAATCTCTCTCAAACATTCACTCTCCTATTGCCCTGCATTGAAGTGAAATAAAAATCAAACTTCCAATGTTTGGTTGAGGTAGCAGATAATTTGCACTTAAGGTTATTGTTATATTAGCATACATCTAATTCCTTTCGTTCTCTCTTCTTTTAAATGAGATTCAGGCAAAAGATAGACTCTGATGTGTTTCTCATGTGATGCCTCAGTCTGTTTTGCTCAGAGGCCGTGTCTGGCATTTGCTCTAGGTAGACATGATGGAGAGGAGGCATTGGCAGAGTCCTGCGGGTACTTAAGACTATGACATCCAGCCCCAACCTGCCAGCCTGAGTGCCTGACCGCATCTCCTGTCTGCAGTGCTCCGAAGATCTTTATTTTGCCAGATATAGGGGAAGGGAAACTTCCTTGAGATGCCGTTTTCCTATCCTCTAACACTAGGAAATGCTGAATGGAACTAAAATATCTAATCTCTTCCCTCTTAACTCCCTTACTTTAATGACAAGATTATATATCTATGTACATATCTTCACCTGGGGCCACGTGTGGGAGGTGAAGGTAAGTGAAGTTAGTTGGTATACAGATAACTTCAGGGTCAGGAAGGAAAGCAGGCACAGTAGCGTGGAGCGCAGCTCTGCCGTTTCACACAGTGTTTCTTGGAGTAACTGTCAGGGACAGAATCCTGAGTTGAGTCCTCCGCTGGCTGTTTTCTCCTTACACGTCAAAAGCCAACCCCGCGGTACCTGTACCTTACCTGAGTCGTGCTGTGGAAGATTTTACCCTACATACCCTACTGGGCCATGCATCCCCCCATATTGCAGTGTCTCTGACTGGGATAATTTGCCAGCTGGAAGAGTCTCATTTGTTTGATTGGGAAACTTCAGGCTTTAGTGAGCCCAGAAGGTAAGTGTGTGGAATGTGAAGAAAAGGCCCCGGACTTGCCGTCTGAAATTGGGCAATGGGGGAAACATAGGCACCAGTGTCACCCTTAATGACATCAGAGCATGGCCTCCAGCTTCTGGCCTCCATCCAACAGTTTTCTATAGCAGTGTATCCCCTAAGCACTCTGTTATTACTAGTCAGGGACTTAAGTTCTCAAAAGAAGTCTGAGGGCATTCAGAGTCAGCCGTCTGCAAACCATTCCCACTTACCTTCATTTTAATAAGTTTTGTTGGATGTGAGGGAAAAGGATGCATTATTGCTAAGGCAGGGAGTTACACATAATCCAAGCTTTGTGCTCTGTGACCATCACCTGTCATGGGGGTTGTGGGAAAGACTAAAAGCCTAAGAACCACTGTGGCTTGAGACCCTTCTGCAAACTATTCCTCTGTTTCTGTCTCATCAGCTGAGAGTCGGGGCCCAGATGTAGTCAATATCTTTTGAAACTCTTAAGTCTCAAAAGAGTTGCTAGATCTATCCTGTACAATGAAGCACTGTTCTCCGCATGGCCTTTTCTCACCTGGCTTTATTTCTGTGTTGTGAGTGAGTGATAATGTATCAGCCACTTTTCCGGCTGTGTCATCTGGCAGTCGTTGAGTGGCAGCTGGTGGTGACTCCGGCATCTAAAGAAAAGCCCATTTTGGTTTGCAGAGTTACATGAGGGATCTCAACTCCTTTCCTCTCTTCCCATAGTTGGGGACCTTCCAATCAATAACTGGGAGAGGAAAACTCACCAGAGAGTTCTGTCGTGAAATTTGGAAGGGGATTTTGCATGGGTTGCTTCCTGCTTTCAGCATCCCACAGTATTTTATCAAGATAAATAATATGCGAGAGTGGATTCCGTGAGGCTGAGGATAATTCTATATGGTACCCCCTTCCCCAAATAGATAAGTAAATGAATAAAACATCCCAGCAGCCCCAGACGTGGAATTTCTCCCCAGTGGCAGGGCTGTGGGATCCCATTAGAGAATACTCAGCTTATCGTTCTCATGCAGGCTCTCCCTGCAGACAGACCAGGAGCCTGATTTGTTTCCCACTGAAAAGTCAGGGGCATCACAGAGGGTGGCACGGTGCGATTTGTTTTCAGAGAGCTTCCTTCATTCAAGTTATTAGAAAATATTTCTCGAAATAACTCATCCTGAGTCAGAGCTGGCGCCTTACTAGGAAAAATGCACATTTGAGGGACCTGGTGTTGCTCATGCATGAAAGACTCTGTGTTTTAAACCTTTGGTAATTAACCTGCTCAGTTTCAGTGAGCTAGAAGTACAGCTCAGCCAGGAAATAGTTATTAAGTGCCTCCTTGCTTCCACCACAATTAGGTGGGTCACGTAAGGGGTGGGTGCAAGGAAGCAGAGAACACTGCCCTCGTGGAGCTTACGGTCTGCTTGGAGAGAAAACATCAGCATGGATTTTTAAAAATTAAGATGCAGTCAAGACTCAGTGCATTATTTAGAGGCACTATATTTCACTGAAACACCAGGTCCCTATCTTGACAGTTGTCTTTCAGAGTCTGCTAAAGCCTCCATTTCCAGAGTCCTCTTGGATTGTATTGGAGGGCGGAGGATTCCTCTAGGAATGTGTCTGTGTGCCTTTTACCCCAGAGCCTGGCAGCACCTGCAGAGTTAGTGCTATTATCAGGATATAGGTCGGTTTCTAGCCCTCCTAGAAAACAAGAGAATGCCTCACCTCATGGTTATTTGAACTTTAATTGCAAACTGTATATATGTCTATTATTGCCTGTATATCTGTATGTTACCAACATTACTTGTTTATATGTTTGTCTAGAATCGTAGGCACCCTGAAAGAGGGTTAACATTACTTTCACTATCTAGAATACTACCACGTGCCAGTGAGATTTAATATGTTCTGGGATTGGGGTGAAACAGGATCAAGAAACCTTATTTACATTTTCTGAGTAAATCTGAATTACTCTGACAAATATCTAAAGCTCTTTAACTTTTTTTCTCATTAAGTACTTCTTAACATTCTTTTTTCCTCTTTATTTTCTTCTTTCTCCCGTTTGGTCCCCTATTTCCCACTCTTCTCCTCTCCCTTCTCCTTTTCCTCATCTTTTCTCTTTTTAGTAACAACTAAGAAATGCCCCATAAAGGTCAAGACATACCCATTCATCAATTCAGTGAATCTCTTAATACTAACTAGCACTATAATTGCTAACGTTTTTTGAGTACATGCTGACGTTCTGCTAAATACTTTATATGCAGTATTTAATTTAATCCTTAGAAGTCAGTAAGCTTTGTAGTATTATTCGTATTTTACAGACAATAGAACAGAAATTTAGGAGACTATGGAACTTGCCCAGAGTCTCATAGCTAGTAAGTGAATTGAGACTCAAACCCAGTATCTGACCCTGGAGCTCATCTGCCTCATGTACTTGACTTGGTGTCAAGTAGTGTCACCAAGACACACGTTGGGAATGCAGCAAAATGGTTAAGATCGTGGTATTTGGAATCAGACAGACTTGGTTTGAATCTCAGCACTGCCACTTCTTAGCCATGTAGCACTGGACAAATCGTTTCACCTCTCTGAGCCTCAGTTTCCTGACTTATAAAATGTGAAAAATAATAATTTACAGAGTGGCTGTGTGATATTACATGTAAAACTTTAAGCCTGGCACATAGCCAAAGTTTAACAAAGTTTACTAGTCTTATTCTTTATGGGAAAAAATAGCATCTACCCCCTCTGCTAGCAATTTCATTTCATTACGAACATATTTTGAAATATCTCTTAAGTGTCCCCTGTAACCGCTGGGAATTTATCATTCATGAGTATATCTAAAGATTCCTTGAATCCATTCATATCTTCATCCTATGTGGTTGGGGGGCTGAGCACCAAGTTCTGAAATTTCCCACGTGATTTGTAGCCTAATACGTTACTTCTGTTTAACAGCTCCAGAATGCCCTTCTTCAGTCTTTTGCCTAATCTCCTGGTGCTTCATATTGGTCTAGGAAAGGATAGATATTGGTCTAGGAAGGGAATCCTCGCAAAAGTGATGGAGAGGAATAGAGTATTCCTCAACAGACTGTCTTCTGATCTGAGTGCCTGCCTGGCTCAGAGTCCGGGGACCTGTTTTCTTCACTCACTTGGCATCTGACCTTGTTCAGCTAACTTAGCTTCTCTAGTCCGACATGGAAAGCAAGTAGTGACTTAACCGTCACTCCCAACTCCTTGAAATTGTTCTGTGAAAGGCACTTGAAAACTAAAGTGATGTGAATGGGCAGAAATGAATCTGGTGCAAGCAGAGTTGACTTCCTGCGTGAAATTTTTTATTGAAGGAATTTTATATTGAAGGTAAAGCATATACAAAAGGTAAAGCATAGTACCTTTTTTAAAGTTAGGCTCCAAATTAGGAGTTTTAAAGTAATGCTCCAAAACCAAGCTCAACAGCCATAAAGACTCAAGTTTAATAAAGCTTTCTTCCTTTTTAAATTAAGAAGTGGAAGATTTCGGTCAACTCTGAGATAGAGTTTCGCTGCTCGAGAAGCAGAATGATCAAAGCCAGAGTAGAGATTTCAGCAGTATGAACGTCAGCTCTGACTTTGGCAGTGTCAGGGAGCTTATTTAATCACTTTGGCAGCTCTTAGCTTGTTTTTGCATGCATTACTTTCTCTCATTTAGCCAGAGTGCCCGCCACATATGCCATGGCTTGTGTCGATAAATAGTTGTTGACTCCTGCATCGAAATGCATGCCTAGCTTACTGGGAAGTGTGTTAATTTTTTTATTAGCATTTCTCAAGTATTTATGACTTGATCTAGAGCAAGAACTATATCTTATATCAGAACATATGTGGGTATAAAGTCATAAATACCCATAGACAGAAACACACATATATAAACTAGAAACATAAGTTTCAGGAAATTGTACTCACCCTGTTTTGTATTCTACTCCACTCTCTTCTTTTCTACTGAGTTTTAAAACATTCTAAATCCCACTAAATGGGTCTACTAAATGGGTCTACTAAATGGGCTGTCACCCACTATTTGAAGGACACTGGCCTTAGGATTCCCCTTAGACCAAACCTCCGTGGCTTTATGAGCCCCCTAGGGAAGACTTTACATCTTCTTTTCAGCTCACGCCCAGTACACACACGTACCGCCGTCGCCACTACCACTAAAACCTTTGGATCGTTGGATAGAGAAAACCCTATCAACTGCTATCAGGGGGTTTTCCCCTAGCAAGACTCCAACTTTTTCTCATAGGAGGCCAGAATCTTGAAAACTTTGTGACTTTTGAAAAACAAATTATTCTCCTTCTAAATTTTGAGTATTAGCTGGTGTGAGGAACTCAAGAATTCCTGTGTTATGCCAATGCCAGCTCAGTGCCCTGTACCCAGTAGGACTGCAGTCAATATTTGTTGATTAGTCATCATCCCGGATCTGCACTGATCACCATGGAAACAGGACTCTTGCAGAGGTAGTGCTGACTTGTGCTAGACAGAATAACACTGCTTCTCCATAGATGGACTGAGTTTGGTAGACAGGGCATAAAGTTGTGGGATTATTAGGTAGAATGAGAATCCAGATAGGGTGTACATTCCTTAATATACAACTGAGAAAAACAGGCAAATCCAAGGCTGGCAAAATCTGAATGTACTGGGGCAGAATTGGTCATCGACTAAAGCTGTCTCCATTTGTATCATTGACCCATAAATCTGAGATTGTCTGGGACCCATCTGACTTTGCCCTTCAGAACTTAAAAAGAACCCTGAGTGGCTAATGTAATCCCTGATATCTTAGAAGTGTGTCTCAAGGCAGGTCCACATGTTTTGCCCGGAGTTGAGGCTCATAGTAGTCATTTTTCTTAGAAAACCTCACTGAGTCTGACCCAGGAAGGCAGCTGGGGGATGAGGTTTGGGGATTCAGGTTCTAGGATTGTGGCACTATTCCTTCTCTATCAGCACTGTCATTCCTAGGACTGGGAACCTGGATTCTGACACAAAGAAATGGAATGACTTGGCTCTCTTTGCCAACTTGCAGACTATGATATTGCCTCTTCCAAACCCTGAAGGTCCTTAATGTTGCAAAATAAGCATGATGTAACAAAACAAGTGTAATTAGGAGACAAACCAGGAATGGAGAAAATATAATGAATATAATTAATAGATAATTTATGAAAAGAGTTACAGGTTTTATGAGCCAGAATACATTCTAAACTTCCCTAACTTTTTAAAGAAATGGTTCATAGAATTTTAGAACAGGGGGGGACTTTAGATAGTATATAGTTTAGTCTCTTTATTTTACAGATGTGGAAACTGAGGTCCCAAGAAGCAAGAAAATGGTAGCGGTGACTAAATAAACCCAGATCTTCAAGATTCTGGGGCTTGTTTCCCCACATTCTCATGACCTGTTGAGATGAAGAGCATGTCTCTTTATTGTTGAGAAAGAGTACACACAAAAACATCACAGTTGTAGCCACTGTTGGACTTGGTGATGCTAAACAGACAACCCAAAAAGCAGAAATATTTGCCCGTAGAGCTCCTGTGACTCTCCTTGAAGGCTTTGGACAGGGAGTTGTGTGGCAAATATTTGCATTTCTAAGACACCTGTCACCACAGAACCTAGATTTCCTCACCAAAATGATTCCCAACCATAAAAGGCAAAGGACAGCTTTGGATTTTTTCCCCTGATCCCACATCACACGAACCCAGTGGTTACTAGTCAAAGAAGTAACACATCCAAGATACGGGTGTTAATTTAAATCACTGACCCTTGGAATCTCAGGATTAAGTTGTCATTTATTCTGCCAGTATCTGGTGCACGAATTAATGGAAAGGTTCTACAAAACAGATAGTGGTTGTGTCTTTTTTGTCTCTCCAGGATAGGACGTTGCCAGAGTGAATCTATTACCTCTCTGAGCTATTGTCCAAAATTTAGTCTGGGCATGAGAAACCTGGTGGGAGGGCAGTGATTCTCAAGGGACTGCCTCATCCCCACAGAGCGCTCTCCAGTGAGAACAGAGTAAGGGGCCAAAAGAAAGAAACTTGGTATTAGTGCAAAGGAATGGCGTTCGGATCAAAGAAGCATAGCCTGACCGGACTGTCTGACCCAACCTGGAGTACTGAGACAGACTATATAATTTCATCTGAAAATCTTTTAAAACAGTATTTTTTTCTGTTTTCAGAAATTATATCAGAGTAGCTCTACCCATAGGTAGGCACAGAGGACCAGGTGAGGTTGTATTCCTTTCCTAGACCATTTGAACACTAGCGGTTTCATTCTGCTTCCACTTGGATCTGTATTTCACAGGTCATCGACTCAGTAAGCAACAAGCACTTAGCCCAGTGGCTCCAAGACCCATGAATGTCACTCTGACCTTGGTTCATTTCCCACTAGTACCATCGAGAATGCCTGCTAAATTTATCAAGAATCGATGCTCACATAGTGGAACCTAGTGGCTTCTGTCTTACATCCCTAAGAATTTTACATACTCAGGCAAGGTTTGAGAATTTGACCCTCAAGTCACCTTTTATCCTGTGGGGATTAAAACTGCACCTGCCCTTAAGTTTAAAAAATTATTAGTCAGGGACTTCCCTCGTGGTCCAGTGGTTAAGACTCCACGTTCCCGATGCAGGGGGCCCGGGTTTGATCCCTGGTCAGGGAACTAGATCCCGCATGCTGCAACTAAAGATCCTGCATGTCGCAACGAAAATCCCGCGTGCTGCAACTAAAGACCCCAAGCAACCAAATAAATAAATTAAAAAAAAATATTAGTCAATCAAATCATTCTGAAATCTGTAACTAATTATTTAACTAACCTTAATTGAATCTCTATTATCAATAATTACTACATTTTTTTCTCAGAATTTTCAGCTGTCTAACCACTTAGCTCATTTCCAGTTAAACCCATTATAGTCACATGAGTTACTAAATATCCTCCACATCAATCCTCAGTAAGCATTACATTCTTTTTTTTTTTTTTTTTTTTTTTTTGCGGTACGCGGGCCTCTCACTGTTGTGGCCTCTCCCGTTGCGGAGCACAGGCTCCAGACACGCAGGCTCAGCAGCCATGGCTCACGGGCCCAGCCACTCCGCAGCATGTGGGATCTTCCCGGACCGGGGCACGAACCCGTGTCCCCTGCATCAGCAGGTGGACTCTCAACCACTGCGCCACCAGGGAAGCCCTAAGCATTACATTCTTTAGGGCCCTTTTCTGGTTTATGAGTACCACCCAGCTCTCACTTTAATGAAGGTACCAATGTAAAGACATAAAGATTTTGAACTTGAACTGTTAACAGTTCAATATTGAAAGAATAGCAAACTGAGACCATTGAATCTTTTAAAAATCGTTGTTGTTTTTTTTAAAAGAAATAAGTGATGCATAATAATATCACAGAGGCTACAACCTTGCAAACATGATGATTGGACATGGTAAGCAGAGAAGACCAATTACTCTAGACATATTGGTAAAATCTTTTCATGCCCAGAGGATGGGAAATAAATCCCACTGAAATTCAGGGGATTTTCATATTAATACAATTTCTAGAGGTCAGTGGCCTGGGGCATGTCATGATATCCCTTTTAAGGCGATGGATAAGTTGTTGCATCTGGCCCCTCCCACCACCAGCAAGAGGTCCAGCACCCAGTTGGCTTCTTTGGTTGCTGGAGGCAACATATTCCTCACCTGGGTCTCGGGCCCATTTACCCAGGGACCTGAAAACTGTTCATTTGAGTAGGGCCTAGAACAAGAGAAGGTTCTGCCACAGGTCCAGGCTACCGCACAAGCTTCTCTGCCCTTTGGGCCATAGGATCCAGTAGATGCAGGGCTGCTTGAAGTCTAAGTGGCAGATAGGAATGGTGTTTGGAGCCTTTGGTGGTCCCTATAGGTGAATCACAGGACACACCCTTAGGACTTTGGAGCAAAACCCTACCATCCTCTGTAGATAACTCTGTCCTTTTGAGAAACAGCTTTCGGCTTGCCCATGGGTGTTAGCAGAGACTCAACACTTAACCATGGCCCACCAAGTTACCATGTGACCTGAGTTGCCCTTTATGACCTGGGTGTTGTCTGACCCACTAAGCCGTAAAGCTGGGCATGCATGCAGCACTCCATCATCAGAAGGAAGTGCTGTAGACTAAATCAGGTTCAGGCAGGCCCTGAAGGCTCAAGGAAATCATATGAAGAAGTGGCGCAGATGCCCCTGGTCCCCACTCCTGCTCACTGCCTTGTCTCTCCCGGCTTGCACCTATGGCCTCATGGGGAGTTCCCTATGACCCGTTGACTGAGGAAGAGAAAAATTGGGGCTCGTTATTGATGGTTTTGCATGATATTCAGGTACCACTTGAAAGTTGTAATGCTCTAGCCCCATCCTAGGGCAGCCCTGAAGGACAGTGGGGAAGGGAAATCCTTCCAGTGGGTAGAATGTCGGTCAGCACATCTGATTGTTTTCTGGTAAGGAGAAATGGTGTAAGTCTATAACAATTCATAGGTTGTGGCCAGTGGTTCAGCAGGATGGTCAGGGACTTGGAAGGAATATGATTGGAAAATTGGTGACAGAGAGATCTGGGCAAGAAGTATGTTGACAGACCTCCCTGATTGGGTGAAGGATTTTAAGATATTTGTGTCTCAAGGCAAGACTATACAATGGTGGAAAGACAGTCTCTTCAATAAATGGTGCTGGGAAAACCAGACTAGCTACGTGTTAAAAAAATGAAATTAGAACATTCTTTAACACCATACACAAAAATAAGCTCACAATGGATTAAAGACCTAAATGTGAGACCGGACACTATAAAACTCTTTGATGAAAACATAGGCAGAACACTCTCTGACATAAATCTCAGTAATATCTTTTTCTGTCCATCTCCCAGAGTAATGGAAATAAAAACAAAAATAAACAAATGGGACCTAATTAAATTCAAAGCTTTTGCACAGCAAAGGAAACCATAAACAAAATGATAAGACAGCCCACAGATTGGGAGAAAAATATTTGCAAATGATGTGACCGACAAGGGATTAGTCTCCAAAATTTACAAACAGCTCATGTGGCTTAATATCAAAACAACCCAGTGAAAAAATCGGCAGAAGACCTAAATAGACATTTCTCCAAAGAAGACATGAAAAAATGTTCAACATCACTAATTATTAGAGAAATGTAAATCAAAACTACAATGAGGTATCACCTCACACCCGTCAAAATGGCCATCATCAAAAAATCTACAAACAATAAATGCTGGAGAGGGTGTGGAGAAAAGGGAACCCTCTTGCACTGTTGGTGGGAATGTAAATTGATACAGCCACTATGGAGAACAGTATGGAGGTTCCTTAAAAAACTAAAAATAGAGCTACCGTATGATCCTGCAATCCCACTCCTGGGCATATATCCAGAGAAAAACATGGTCCGAAGGATACATGCACCCCAGTGTTCATTGCAGCACTGTTTACAGTAGCCAAGACATGGAAGCAACCTAAATATCCATCAACAGAGGAATGGATAAAGAAGATGTGGTACATATATACAGTGGAATATTACTCAGCCATTAAAAAGAATGAAATAATGCCATTTGCAGCAACATGGGTGAACCTAGAGATTGTCATACTGAGTGAAGTAAGCAGACAGAGAAGGAGAAATATCATATGATATCACTTACACCTGAAACTAACACAACATTGTTAATCAACTATACTCCAATATAAAATAAAAAGTTAAAAAAAAAAGATATTTGTGTCTCATGTAGATGCTCTCCAAAGAGTGACCTGAGGGGGATTTTAATAGTCAAGGGATAGGATGACCCATTCTATGGATACCTGTCATTGCCCAATGGGCTCATGAACAAAATGGCCATGGTGTCAGGGATGGAGGATGTGGGTGAGCTCAGCAGCATTATTGACTTCCACTCACCAGGACCAGAAACCAACACTGAGTCTCCAGTATGACATCGTTCCCTGGGGTAATCATCTAGCTACCTGGTACAAGTTCATTAAATTGGACTGCTTCCATCATGGAAGGAGCAGCACTTTGTTCTTACTAGAACAGACATTCTGGATACAGCTTTGCCTCCTCTGCATGCAATGCTTCTGTCAAAACTATCATCCGTGCAGTTACATACTGTCTCATCTACTATAATGGTAGGTCACATGGCATCACTTCTGATCAAGGAACTTGATAGGCCCATGCTCATGGAATTCACTAGTCTTGCCATGTTCCCCATCATCCTGTAGCAGCTTGCTTGATATAGTGGTGGGACGGCCTTTAGAAGACTCAGTTACAGTGCCAGTGAGGTAGCAATACTTGGTGGGGCTGGGACAATGTCCTCTCGGATGCAGTATATGTCCTAAGTCAGTATCCAATATATGGTGCTGTTTCTCTCATAGCCAGGCTTATTGGTCCAGGAATCAGTGGGTGGAAATGGGAGTGACTCCATTTTCTTTTACCCCTAGTGATCCAGTAGGAAGATTTTTCTTTCTGTCCCCTTGACCTTAGGTTCTGCTTGTCTAGAGTTCTTAGTTCCAATAGGTGGAATGCTTCCACTAGGAGACACAACAATGATTCCACTGAACTAGTTGTTGAGACTCTCACATGGCTCCTTTGGGTTCCTCTCAATCAACAGGCAAGGAAGGGGGTGGCTGTGTGAGCTGGAGTGATTGATTCTGATTACCAAGGGAAAATTGCTGCTATTACATAATGGAGGTAAGGAAGAGTTTTTCTGGAATAGAGGAGGTCCCTTAGGGCATACTAGCATTCCCATGTCCTGTGCGGTAATCAAAAACTACAACAACCCAGTTCAGGACAGCTAATGGACCAAGTTCCTCAGGAATGCAGGTTTGAGTCAACTCACCAGGCAAAGAACCACAACCAGCTGAGGTCCTTGCCGAGAGCAAAAGGAATGTGGAATGGGTAGTGGAAGAAGATAGCTATAAAGACCAGGTACAACCACATGACCGTTGCAGAAACAACCCATGATAGCTATGAGTATTTCTTCCTTATTTTGTTATGAATATGTTTGTGTATATATATTAACCAAATATGTTTTTCTTATCTCCTTGTCATCTAACATAAGATGTATTAATAATAACTCTATGTCTCATAAGTTACGGGAGAAGTGTGAGCATCACTCAAGGACTTCACACCTTCTTCTGGGGAATGGGTTAGTGTGTTTTCAGATGTACGTAGGATACTTGTATCATGTCAGTTGGAAGTATGCCTTTGTTATTGGCTTTATGTGGAAATGAAGCGTGGTTTGAGGAGCTGAGCACAAGTGCCAAGTTGACAGAGGGTGGAGTGTGATCATTTTGCTGCGTCAGCTTGACTAGGCTATACTCCCTGGTTATTTAATCAAACACAAATATTGTTTAATTGAGCTGTTGCTGTGCAGATGTTTTGTATGTAATTAAAGTCCATAATCAGTTGACTTTAAGCAAGGGAGATTAAGCAGCATAATCTGGGTGGGCCTGAGTCTATAAATTGAAAAGCCTTAAAAACAGGACTTGAGGCTTCCCTAGGAGAAGAAGTTCCACCTGTGAACCAGCAGCAAATTCCAGCCTGCCCTTCCTGAGGACTTGCCCTATGGGTTTCAAACTTGCTTAGCCAGCCTCCACCTGGCATAAGCCAATTTCTTGCAATAAATCTCTTAATGTATTTTACACACACACACACACACACACGCACATGCACATACTCATGCACATGCACACATGCCCGTGCAAAAACACCTCCTGCTGGTTCTGTTTCTCTGATTAAACCCTGACTGATACAGCCTCAGATATCCCTAAAGCTTTTGTTTTACCCATTAGCGCTGCCAGCTGGGCCCCGCACGGACCCCACAGGTGTTGGGTGTTCAATAGCATGTGTTGAATTGAAATGAATTTAAGGTGTTCAGCCCTCGTGTAGAGGTAGCCTTTGTTGAGGTAGCTGGCTGCTGAACCAAATATGCAGGGCAAGGTATCGGGCAGCTCCCCCTGCCAGTATGCTCCGCTCAGAGTCAGGCGTTGATTCACAGCACCCTCTGAAACTCAAGTGGCAGAAATTGGCAGTGAAAAGAACCACCACCCACACGTCTTCTAGCATGTGGGAGAAATGTGGCCAAACACTGAGACTTCCCATGAAAAATCGTATCTGCCTCTGTTACTGCTTCTCAGTATTATTTGGTTTCTTTTGTGAATTGTTGTGAAACATGTAAAAGGGGGTTCTGAGATAGTCCAATGGGAAAAACCAGAAAAATGAACAATTAATGCGGTTTGGAGAAATAAAGGGCCAAAGAAACGATTGGTCCTTGCTTAGACCTAGTAAATACAGTACAAACCTATTTCAGTAGGTTCTGCTTAGCATATACAGTCAATTTTGCTATAACATGATATATGTATTGCTGAAAATCAATGAGCTATGCAGAATCACAAAGTGAAAACCAAGGGCTAATGGGAAAATGGGATAGGAGCACAATACAAAAAATTGTGACTTATTGAAAAGGGTAGGCACCTAATAAAAATTGTAGCACAGTTTTACACATGTTAAATGATGAAGAAATAAAACAATACTCCAATATATATAGTACTTTACCTTGAAAAAGATAAAGTTTTCTCGTGGACTAGAGCATCGGATGGCTGCAACTTGTGTTATCGTGAGGCTGTGGAAGGGGTTTTTTCCCAAAATGGGACAGAAAGCTGTAATACCACATGTGCTTGGGTTTATCTCATAACACAGGTGGCAATCTGCGGGAACTGGTAGACATTTGAGGTGTATGTGGCGGGGGGGTTTGTGTGTTCCTACACACCTCAATTCAGCAGAGTGCAGTTTTCCGCACTCAGTGTTTCTCGTGGATGGGATAACATATGTCAATCACATTGGAACAAACTTGCATTTTCAGAACAAGTGTGATTACGGGGCTGACGGTGCTGCCTAAAGAGATCACCACCCTTTATCTGTACTTTCAAACTCCCAAAGGTTCTTTGTAAGTTTGGCGCAAATTCATTTGTTAGCAAAAAGTAAGGTGAATATAAATGTTTTCCAGAAACACTGCATTTGATTGTAAAGCGCTGTCACAGACCCCACTGGGGTTTAAATATGCCTCTGTACAATCTGAAAACTTCTGATTTCTAAAGCATGTCTAGCTCTAAGGGAATAGGGAACAGTCCATCTGTATACTGAGTGTCTCTTTTGTGTGAGGCATCGTGTTAGGACACGGTACACAGCAGTTGCCTGAATCCTATCATTTTACTAATTTAAGAGGAATTTTGCAGTGCTTTTCTTAGCCCTGGAACATCAGAATACTTTAGAGAAGAAACTGTTCAGTTAAAAAAGATTGCTAGACGTACACTCTAGTAATGTAAACTCATGTTTACTGAGCAGTGTGCTCCGGAATTTAGGGGAGGAATTTAGTGTGTATAAAATATATGGTACCTAAAGAAATTAAAAGGTATTTGAAAGAAATAGTGAAGACATTGTTTCCCCGAGTGTGTTCAGAGGAACACTAGTCATGATGGATGTCCAGAAAGTCAAGTTTGGGGAGCACTGCGTATTCTCTGCCCTTCTGGAGCACAATAATGATATCAGCATAGTAAAGACTCTGAAAGGTCCCATAGTAAAGAAGCATGTTTAACTTTGTTTTACGTGGATTCTCAAATGTACTGGTCTTTGAATAACAACCTGGTACTGACCCACAGAGCACATTCTGAGAAACTCCAGACTAAGGCATTTATGATGTTCCAGAAGAACTATGAGAGGAAATTCTGTTTCTCATTTGGAAGTGTAGCGTATAAATCCAATGCAGAGAAATTGTATGCTTTTATTATTTTAGGTTTAGAAATGAAAATGTAAGAAGTGCATTCTTATGACAAATGGAAAATGAATCAGATTTGCTTGACTTGCCCAGCGATTTTTAATTTTTAGAATCTTCTATATAAACTAGCAATTATGATGATACAGCCATCAAATGGTATGTAATTATATCCATGAAATAATGGATAGTGAGTACTTTTTTAAATGAAAACAAATTCCCTAAAGTAATTATTGGATGATGAAAATAAATTAATTCAATTCAGTACTTAAAGAATGAAAATTACTGTGATCCCTGAAGCAGTGTATGTGCAGATATAGGTTCTTTCATGTGAAAAATTATGGCAGAGAAATGCTGAAATATTAAGAAAATGTGATACCCACTGTTTTTTCTCCTATAAACTCAGTCTTACCATTTAAGATGGTCAATTTCCACAGAGGCTGGTAATCAGATGTTTCATAGCTAGTAAGACATGGGATCAGGATTCAGGCCAACTGCTCTCATCTCTGGGGCCTACATGCTTAACCCCTAACTAGAGCTGCAGTCATTAAAAAAACAAATTTAGTAGAAATAACATTTCTTTTTCTCCCTCCCCTCCTCTCCCCACTGTCCCAACCACCCAACAAAAGTAAATTTCTGTTGTAAACTTCTAAAATGCCATTCTAAATACTTTAATGTTAGAGAATACTTTGCGAAGCCATACTCCTTCTATATGACCGTTGTATTTTGGAATGTTAATAGCATTGCAGAAGTGCTCTGTTTTACTGCATTCTGAAAATTGCTTTGATCTTTTAGGCCCCATCTGTACAAATATATTCACAATGACAATTGGCGTTATTTGTCAAGAAAAATAGCTGCTGTTGATGACCATGCACTTAATCCAGTTGATTCCAGGGAGACAGACAGTTATTACAGCCCCCAAATCATAAACTGATCATAAAATAGTTTATTGAGTGGCTATGTGTGGACACATGCTCAGGTTTTCATAATGGTGGTTGTAGCATAGAATTGCAAGTGCTTCATAAAATTTAGGTACTTGCTTTTTTTTTTTTGGAAAGAAAATCACTTTAGTCTAATTAATTCACAAACAAAAGCATGTTTAAGTGGCCACACAAACACTCACCCAGCCCCAAACTCAACACCATCGCTGTGAGCTTCTATATGGTGAGAATACCCTCTTCCACTGCAGTCCTGAAGCACAAAAGCTATTAATGATCGAGGAGAGGTTTAACTGGTGGCTTCACACTTTATATCTTCACTATCAATTATATTTTTAATGCTAAACCAACGTGGTCATGAGAGATGATTTTTCATGCCTCCAACTGGAACTTCTTGATGAAGCTAACCCGTTCGCCAATCTGCACTGTTTTCAGCACCTCGCTGAAACCTGCACATAGCTTAAGTTCACCCTGGTTCTGGGCACACTCCAAAAACTGTTTCACCTCAAAAAAGCATGGGCCACTCTGCTGCTGCTGTGCAGGCTGGGTTCCCCAAGGCTCCTGGTGAGTGATGTCAAGCCTTGAGGGCTCAGCATTACTTCCTCCACTGAAGCCCCCAGGGAGGGCATGACCCAGAGTGTGGCCGATGGCAGAACCCACAGCCACGCCGGCTGCAGTGGCTGCCATCTGGGCCATCAGACCTGGCTGCCGGGAAGCAGCAGCAGGGGAGCCAACAGCAGGTGGTGAAGCCGCTGTGGGTGGCTGAGCGGCGGGCGCTGGCCTGGGTGCAGTTCTCATCTGAGGTGCCCGGCTGGCCAGAGGGGCCACGCTGGAAGTGAGGCTTCGGCTTCCACGAGGCATCTTAAATGTGTAGCGAAGTGGGATCTACAAGATTGAGACTCGGAGGAGACCCGGGCTGCTTCTTAGTACTCGCTTTTTTTTTTTTTTTTTTTTGCGGTACGCGGGCCTCTCACTGTTGTGGCCTCTCCCGTTGCGGAGCACAGGCTCCGGACGCGCACGCTCAGCGGCCATGGCTCATGGGCCCAGCCGCTCCGCGGCATGTGGGATCTTCCCGGACCGGGGCTTGAACCCGTGTCCCCTGCATCTGCAGGCGGACCCTCAACCACTGCGCCACCAGGGAAGCCCAGTACTCGCTTTTTTGATATAAAAGATCTTAGACCTAAACATTGAGAAGAAAATTGGGGAATCAAGTAAATAAGAGTATAGCTCCTTCCCTGATTTATAAAATTTTATTCCCTATTAATGTTGCTAAATCACAGTTTGCTGTCCGAATGTTGGGTGGACCTCGTTGCAATTACTGAGTTTTTTCTAAAGTTAATCCTGGAAAAATAATTAATTGCCACAGTCAGTAATAAAATAATCATAAAAATAAACTTTTAAATTTTATTTAAAATGTAAAGATATTTCTGACAGGAATGTATAATTAATTTCGGAAATGAGAATGGGAGAAATTTTTTTTTTTTATAACTGAGATGTCACCAAACACTAAGACTTTGAAGCAGACTTCTAACAAAAGCTTCTGTGTTCTGACTCCCCCTCCGAAGAAAGATTGGTGTTCTTAGGACTTAGAATCTTTTTTTTTCTCATGGTAAGAGGATTGTTTGTTGGATGGAGAGTTCAGGTAGGTTTTACTGTTCTTTTACCTTCCGGTTAATAAGTAAGGCATTGATGAAGCAGCCTTCCCCAAGTAATTTATGAGAAGGGCGGGTGCTATCTGACATCTGGACTTTGACACGTCTTCCAGGATGATGTGTATGGACTCATGCCAAGTGATTGCCCATATAACATGCAGCACAAAGTGCTAGGCTGCCTGGATTACAAGCAGTCCTCAAGCGGCCAGCTCTACAGATAGGTCACCTGAAGGAGGCCATTCTGTACCCTCATGAAGCCCACCAAGTTCTCCGAGCTGAGGCTTCCATACCCTGGTGTCCTCTCCCAGACTATCTGTTCACTTTCTGCCCCGCCCCCCCCAATATGACCAGTGCAGCAAATATTTTATCTGGTGGCTGCCCCCATTCAAGACACTTGAAGCAGGACTTCCCTGGTGTTGCAGTGGTTAAGCATCCGCCTACTAATAATGCAGGGGACATGGGTTCGAGCCCTGGTCCGGGAAGATCCCACATGCCGCGGAGCAACTAAGCCCGTGCACAAGTACTGAGCCTGCGCTCTACAGCCCATGAGCCACAACTACTGAGCCCATGTGCCACAACTGTTGAAGCCCACATGCCTAGAGCCCGTGCTCTGCAACAGGACAAGCCACCGCAATGAGAAGCCTGTGCACTGCAATGAAGAGTAGCCTCCGTTCACCGCAACTAGAGAAAAGCCCACGCGCAGCAACAAAGACCCAAGGCAGACAAAAATAAATTAAAAAAAAAAAAGGACTGAGGCATTACTCAGCCATAAAAAAGAACAAAATAATGCCCTTTGCAGCAACATGGATGGACCTAGAGATTCTCATACTGAGTGAAGTAAGTCAGAGAAAGGCAAATATCCTATGATATCGCTTATATGTGGAATGTAAAAAAAAAGGCTACAAATGAACTTATCTACAAAACCGAAATAGAGTTACAGATGTAGAAAATAAACTTATGATTACCAGGGGGTAATGGGGGGAGGGATAAATTGGAAGATTGGGATTGACACATACACACTACTATATATAAAACAGATAACTAATAAGGACCGACTGTATAGCACAGGGAACTCTACTTAATACTCTGCAATGGCCTATATGGGAAAAGAATCTAAAAAAGAGTGGATATATGTATTTGCATAGCAGATTCACTTTGCTGTACAGCAGAAACTAACACAACATTGTAAATCAATTATACCCCAATTAAAAAAAAAAAAGACACCGAGCATTACAAAGGCCCTCATCAGCCTTCTTGGCTGACCATGTAGACCAAGTCACCCATTAGTTAAATACCCATGCAAGAAACTGTAATTTAATTTGCCTTTAATTATAGTTAACTCTCTTGCTTCCAGCTCAACTGAGCCCCACCAAATCCACCTTGATTTTAGAGAAAGGGATGACTTTTTTCCCCTATCAATAAATTCTAACATTCTAAAATTCTCTACTTAGCTTAAAAGCTAGATTTGTGGGCCAAGGCTGGAGGTAATGATGCTATCATAACGGATACTTTTAGAATTTTGCTATGGCCTTTTAGAATATTTCTGATTAGAGAATTTGGGGTTAGGTATTTCTACAGTGGGAAAAAAAGCAATTGATATAAAAGGAAAAAAAAAGAATTTTACCTCAGAAATAAGTGAAATGTAGCATAAGTGACTGTTTGACCATTTACTATGATGCTGTCAAACTTAGGAATCAGATGTCACTTACATATTTTGAGCCTTGGACAGTTGTAGAGAAAGTACTCACTTATTTCATCAGGCAGTGCCAAAGACCAATTCTGTAGTAATGTAATGATACTTGTGGCACCTTATAGAATTCTTTTAATTTAAATTTTTTAAATTGACTCATTTTATATAGAATCAATTCTTCTAACATTTCCCTAATATTCTGTGGTGGTCTTCAAAAACTACTGATTATAATTTTTTATATTAGCCTTTGGAGATTTTACTGATGGGAACCAAAAGTAGGTTTCGTGAAAATCTCTGGCCTATACTCCTGAATAAATAACCACTGAAAACATACAGACATTCTGAAATTAAACACTCCAATTTTAGGGTTTTTTTTTTTTACCATTTTTAAATGATATGATCTCAATTATATTGCACATTTCCTTGTCTTTTAAATAATTTAACTCAGAGGACTACATGCCTAGCACAGTGTCTTATGTATGGGGGCATCTGCTATGTTGTAAATCTCCTTTCCTTTTAAGGGTGATACAGTATGTTATTTAAGGGATCGATGAAGTTTGAAGGTGTGTTTGTATTTATACTAAGCATTCCAGACTGTTATCTTTTTTTTTTTTTTTTTTTTTTTTTGCGGTACGCAGGCCTCTCACTGTTGTGGCCTCTCCTGTTGCGGAGCACAGGCTCCAGACGCGCAGGCTCAGCGGCCGTGGCTCACGGGCCCAGCCTCTCCGCGGCATGTGGGATCTTCCTGGACCGGGGCGCGAACCCGTGTCCCCTGCATCGGCAGGCGGACTCTCAACCACTGCGCCACCAGGGAAGCCCAGACTGTTATCTTTTTGTAATTGGTGATTATACTTTCTGCTTCCTCACTGTCTCACGCCACTGCTCAGAGCAAAGTAGTTTCTTCCTCATGTCAGATTTTCTGTGAACTCCTAGTAAGGCCAGAACTGCAGATCACCAGAGGAAATGAGATGACTAGCTTGAACATCATTAACCTCATTTTTGTACCCAGATCTCTCTGTAGACTCTGGCCAGCAGAGATCTGGGGGCTCTGATACCCAGCTGCGGGCTCGTACCTGTGTGTTTTGTGCAAGTACTTTTCTGTACACATTGTGAGTGTTCATCTCTCCTTTTCCCTCATAGCTCCTGACTTCAGCTTCCAAGATATGTCTCCCATGACACAGACAAGTAATTTCATCTCTCTGGGCCTCAGGTTCCTCATCCGTGAAATAGGGATGTTAGTAGTATCTACTTCCCAGGGTTGTTTTGAAGATAACTGAGTTAATATCTGTAAAGGTCTTAGAGCAGTCATGCATAGTAAGGGTTAAATAATTTTAAAAAAAGATTGACCACTGGATAAATGACTCTTTAAGGAAAGATCTGAGAAGATACTTCTCCTAGTAGAGGGTGATTTACACTTTCTTTTCTGGGGTAGGAATGGAGTAATTTGGAGGGATTTGTATCTGAAGGAGCAGAACTGAAAGGTATTACCTAAAATATCTGTAGAAAGTGCTGGCAGTGAGCCTGGGTCCTGACTGGATCAAGTAATATATGGAAAGATGTTCATAGCAGCTCCTCTGGGGGCTCTTCATAGTAGACCTTAAAAGGAGACAAGAGGAATAAACTGGAAATACATGGGGATGAAGGGAATTGGGGACAAAGCTTACGCCATGAGTTAGCAGTTATCTTCGGTTACCTAACAAAGGCTGAAAGAGAGTGATTCTCAGGGGAGATGATATATATATGTAAGTCACATACATAGATATATAAATCTTTTAACCACCTGTCTGTCATAGGTGTTTTTCTCAGCTTCTTCCGTGGAAAGGGGCCCTGGCCATCTGCTTTGTTAAAAGAAAGCCGGCAGCAGCTTCGTGTGGCATGTGCAGGGGATGCCCTGCTGACCACCGTGAAGCTTGGAAGCCCTTCGTGGTGCCCGCGGGCGCTTGTCGAGAGCCGGGGCGGGGGTGGGGTGGGGTGGGGTGCGGAGGACCCATGCCCGGGGCCCGCCTCGCCCACTGCTGCGGCTGCTGCGCGCACTGGCTGCCCAGCAACGGCGCTGGCGCGCGGCCGGGTGGCTCTTGGCTCCAACAGCTGGGCCGCCCTTTGCCCCGGCTCGCAGCCTGGTGGTAATTCGCTCTAGGCTCAGAGGGGCAGCCCTGTCAAACTGCAGCCTGTGTTTATCTTGTAATCCACAGACAAGAAGAAGGGAGGCAAATTCCAGCCTTTGAAGAAGTTGTTTGGCAAAAGGAAAAAGAAAGGCACGTCGACGGCCCAGGAGGCGTCTGCAGGGCGCAAGTGTCGCTCTCCCCCGAGTGTCAGCAATGGGACTTTCTCTTCCGACGAGGAGACCCTGGAGGACAGCCTGAGGTAATCACCCGCACTTTTTTTTCTGACCTTCAGCGGAGTTCCGGGGTGGGGAGTGGGGTCCCGAAGGAGGCAGAGCGGCATCATCATGGGCTCCACTTCTGGGAAGGTGGAGGACCGGGGTGCGAGTGCGCTCTGTGCGGAGACGTTACCTCGGGGAATTAGCATACGTGTCTGGCCTCACTTTGTGGGAGAGCATAGGGATGTGCGCCTTCATCTTGCTGCCCTCTCTGGGGGAGGAAGGCAGCAGCTCACTGCCTTGGCTCAACCCAAGCTCCTTGAGTTGGAGGAGACCATGTCCCCCTGTCCCATTGCCTGGCAAGGAGGAAGGGTGGTTCGTACACTAGGTTTTACACCCGCGTTGAGGATGCAAACTGCTGGGGCACAGGGTGTCACCCTTCATCCCCCTGGCCATGTCTAGCAACTTCCAGACCCTGCCTACAATGGGGCTTTTAGTTTCTGCTTCTTGTTCTCTCTCTCCTCCCCTCCCGTCTCCCTCTCGTCGTCCTTCTCCTCTCTCTCTCCTTCTCGTTGCTCTTTCCTCTTTTCTCTCTCTTTCTCTTCCTCTTAGAGCACAGGCACTACATCTGGCTGTTACCGTGTCAAGAACTCAGACAAGCAGGGTAAGGAGGTACTTTCTCACCTGAGTGCTGGGAGTTGAAGTCAGAGATGGTTACGTTCTGCTACTGACAGCTCAGAAGTCAGCTCCTCTGAGAAGCCCTTTCCCACTACCCGCTCTGATTCGTTTGCCCTCGACTGCGTGGCTCCCGCGAAGAACTTATTACTTTCTCTGGAAATGATTGATGGGCTAGTCTGTCTCTCTCACTCAGCTGCCAGTTCTGTGAAGCCAGGGACCAGGTTTTATTCAGCCTCACCTTAGGCACTCAAAAAGTGTTTCCTATGAATGACTGGCACTGCATTAAGTTGCCCTAGTACGTGTTGAAGGCATAGATGATGTAACCTGTGATATTCTCACTGTGTTTGAAGGACAAAGACGAAAACAGCCTCGGTGGTCTGTCTGTGAGTACAGTGTTGTCAACTACAGTTGAGCCCAGGTTACAGAATCCTCAGGCAAGCCGTGCACATTAAGCATTACAGTGCCCACAACAGCATTTGTTCGCCCTAAGTAATGCTGACTCTTTTCCTCCACAGGCCTATATTGGTTTTCCATTGTCTTTATTAGGGAAACTATTGAATTTAACCAAAGAGAACGATTTCACTGAAAGGAGAACACAGCTAGCACCAAACTAACCCAATTGTTGGAATGTTAGTATCAATATAGAATTGAGTATTGGCCAGCACGAATCAGGTTTGACTTTACTTTGGTTTCTTCCCTTGCAAAATAAGAATGTGAACGTTTTTTGCTTCACAGCATCAGAATGAGGTACAGATACTAAAATGTGACCAAGCAGCAGTTCAAGGCAAAATCTGAGATCAAGTTTGGAAAGTTCTCCTTTGGAAGGACTGTCCTATGAAAACACAACTTGTCCTTTTTATAACAGGTTATGGTTTTGTCAAGTCTCTGATTTCTTGCTGAATTTTATTAGACTCTTAGAAGACCCTAGACCCTTGTTCTCTTCCCATTTAAGTGGTATTCTGTTTACCCCTTGGGGTTTTCCTTAAGGTTTTAAGTTTTAAAACTTAAAGATTTTAAGATTTGCCTTGGGGAAATCTACATTGGATCAAACAGCTACATTTCCATTAAATGTAGGTAATGTTACCTGTTCTTATTGATAAACCTATATTTATGAGACATATACTATATTTTAATTATTTAATACTTATTTGTATAATACAGAAAGCTAGAAGGATAAGCTTGGGACGATGAGTTTAAAAAAGGCTCTTTAAATGTTTTTAAAATTAAAAAAATAGGAAAACAGAAGTTGCTTAAAATATATATTCCCTCTTCCTACTCAGAAACTTCCAATTGAAAAATAATTCCGCCCACAAAGTAAATATTACATGCATCACTTACAGTATGGCTGAACTTTTGATTATTCGCCCTATTTACAGATGGAGAAAATGAAAAATGTTGCTTCCAACCATTCTTATTTTCAGTTCACTGTTCAATTAACAGATACGTTACTTCACATTGCGTAAGGATTCAAAAAATGTCTGTGCCTTTTATTGCTATTTCCAAAATGGGCAGCTCTCACTACAGCACAAAAGTCAAAATTCCATTAACATGATATCTGGTGGAGGTTCCAAGGAGGCAGATTTCAGCCCAATGTGAGGGAAAATTTCTTAATTACTAGAGCTGCTTAAAAATGGGGAGGCTGGGTATGTGCCAGAGGCATTGGAACTGATGAAGGGCACTTCTGCACTAGGTGAGAATTTAAAGGAGCTGAACTTTAACATGCTGTCAAACTCTAAGAATCTGTAATTCTAGAAATGTCTCCATGGCCAAAAATAGCTCTTTATTGATCTCCTTCTGCCTGAAATTTCTCATTTCCTTTGGGTTTCAAAGCATTCTGTTCTCTCTAGGTTAGAAGCCTTTATTTCTCCTAGGCTACTACTTTTAAATTATACATGCCTATGGGAAAAGCAAAACAGTAAAACGTGATCAGTTTTTAACAATTGAATGTGACTTCCTTTAGTAACTAAATACAGCTAATATTGTGTTTCCCAAAGTGTGTTGAATAGATGTTAAATTTAAAAGGGGGAGAGGGTCAGTTTGACAAAGAGATCTGGGAAATCCTGGACCAAAATGAATTAAATAGGATTCTTTACATGGGACTTTTCAGATCTGTTACTATGCCAGTGTGCCCTGGGAATTTCAGAGAAGAGGGATGTAGTTTGCAGCATTTCCAAGATTTAACCACAAACTTTTGTTTCACAGAGAATATCCATTGGTGTATATTAAAGCTACCACGTATTAAACTTAATACAGTGTGTTTTGCATAGGTGAATTCCTGTAATATTTACCGTGACTCTGAGATTGACATTATTATTCCCATTTCAAAGATGAGAAAACTAGGGCTAGAGAATGACTTGCTAGTAAGTTGCTGAGCCACTATTCAAGCAGTAACGAGTGCATTGCTGCTATTCTGCCTCTGTATTCTGCTGCGGCCGTACTAGGGAGCTAGTCATATGGCCCTGAGTTGTCCTGCTGGTCCTGGGTCACCAGGCTCAGGTATCTTCCTGCCTTCAGCTGCCTGATGGAGGCTCTGCTACTTATTGGGACACCACTTGTCCTACTTCCAATTTCTGCCTAACACCTGGCATTTACTGTGATCATGAATAGCTACAGCACTTTACAGTAAGCGCCAGCTGTAAGCATGGTGAGAACCGAAGGGGCTTCACGGAGGGTGAGCTCACTGTGGGGCTGGAGCAGATAGGAAGGGGCTCAGGAATGAGGAGAACTTGAGCTGTCTCCCAACAAGGGACAGGACTTGGAGTGCTGAGAGGCAAGGCACGGGTGTTTCAGATCAGGAATGGCATGAGCAGAGACTTTCACACAAGAATGAGTGTGACGCGCATAGAATAGGAGGAAACTTTCCAAATCATTGTGTGAGGCCAGTGTTACCCTAACACCAAAACATCACACACAAAAGAAAACTACGGACCAATAGCTCTTATGAATAAAGACATAAAAAATCCCAGACAAAATACTAGCAAACTGAATCCGCAAACATATAAAAAAGGATTCTACACCATGACCGAATGGGATCTAAGCCAGGAGTACAAGATTCGTTTTATATACAAAAATCAATCAATATAACACACCATGTTAACAAAATAAACGACAAAAACCACATGATCATCTCAGTTGATGTAGAAAAAAGCATTTGACAGAATCCAACACCCTTACATGATAAAAACACTCAAAACTGGGAATGGAAAGGAACTTCTTCAACTTGATAAAGGACATCTACAAAAATCCACAGCTAATATTATACTAAATGGTGAAAGAATGAATGTGTTCCCCTTGAGATCAGGAAAAAGACAAGAATGGCTATTCAACACTGTACTGTACTATACCATAGGTTATAGCTAGGACAGTTAGGCAAGAAAAAGAAATAAAAGGCATCAATTTTGGGAAGGAAGAAATAAAAGCTATCTATTTGCAGATACCATGATCCTGTATATAGAAAATCCTAAGGAATCCACAAATAAACCATTTGACTAATAAAGTTGAAATAGACTGCAAAATACGAGATTAGGGTTTTTGCATTTCAATGTACCTACTTCTCCTGAGGAGAGTGCAGGCTTCCCACAGCCCTCCTGTTAGTCCCACTGGCCCTCCAACCAGCCAAGGGAGCTCGTCTCCCCTGTGTTGGACCCCAGGACTGGGGCACCCAATATGTGGCTTGAACCCCTCACTCCCCAGGGAGGTTCTCTGCCCGTATAATCTGCCTTTCCCTCTGAAACCCCTCCCTGGGATGCAGGTTCTGACCTGATCACTTCACACCCATTAGGAAGGCTATAATAAAAAAGACAGACAATAGTACGTGTTGGTGAGGATGTGGAGAAATTGGAACCCTCAAACATTGCTGGTAATGTAAAATGATGCAGCCACTTTGGAAAACACTTTGACAGCTCCTCAAAATGTTAAACATAGAGCTACCATATGACCCAGCAATTCCACTCCTAGGTATATACCCAAGAGGAATGAAAATATATGTCCACACAAAAACTAGTTTACAAATGTTCACAGCGGCATTATTCATAATAGCCCCAAAGTGGAAACCATCCAAATGTCCATCAAAAGATGAATGGATAAATACAACATGGCGCATGTCCATACAATGAAATATTATTTGGGAATGGAAAAGAATGAAATCCTGATACATGGTATAACATGGATAAACTTTGAAAACAATACGTTAAGTGAAAGAAGCCAAATTAAAAAATACCACCTATTATATGATTCCATTTATATGAAATGTTCCAAACAGGCAAATACACAGAGACAGAAAGATTAGCGGTTGCCAGGTGCGTGGTAGGGTGGGGGTGACTGCTGATGGGTACCTGGTTTCTTTGGGGTTATAAAAATCTTCTAAACTTAGGTGACAGTGATGGTTGCCCAATTTTGTGAATATACTAAAAATCATTTAAATGTACCCTTTAAAAGGGTGAATTTTATGGTTTTGGAATTGCATCTCAAAAAGATTTTGTTTCTTTATTTTTTAGGTTTTTTTTAAATATATATATAGCAGGTTCTTATTAGTCATCAATTTTATACACATCAGCGTATACATGTCAATCCCAATCACCCATTTCATCACACCGCCATCCCCACCTCCTGCCACTTTCCCCCCTTGGTGTCCACACATTTGTTCTCTACATCTGTGTCTCAACTTCTGCCCTTCAAACTGGTCCATCTGTACCATTTTTCTAGGTTCCACATATATGCATAAATGTATGATATTTATTTTTCTCTTTCTGACTTACTTCACTCTGTGTGACAGTCTCTAGATCCATCCACGATTTTACAAATGACTCAATTTCATTCCTTTTTATGGCTGAGTAATATTCCATTGTATATATGTACCACAACTTCTTTATCCATTCGTCTGTCGATGGGCATTTAGGTTGCTTCCATGACCTGGCTATTGTAAATAGTGCTGCAACGAACATTGGGGTGCATGTGTCTTTTTGAATTATGGTTTTCTCTGGGATATGCCCAGTAGTGGGATTGCTGGATCATATGGTAATTCTATTTTTAGTTTTTTAAGGAACCTCCAAACTGTTCTGCATAGTGGCTGTATCCATTTACATTCCCACCAACAGTGCAAGAGGGTTCCCTTTTCTCCACACCCTCTCCAGCATTTGTTGTTTGTAGATTTTCTGATGATGCCCATTCTAACTGGTGTGAGGTGATCCCTCATTGTAGTTTTGATTTGCATTTCTCTAATAATTAGTGATCTTGAGCAGCTTTTCATGTGCTTCTTGGCCATCTGTATGTCTTCTTTGGAGAAATGTCTATTTAGGTCTTCTGCCCATTTTGGGATTGGGTTGTTTGTTTCTTTAATATTGAGGTGCATGAGCTGTTTATATATTTTAGAGATTAATCCTTTGTCTGTTGATTCGTTTGCAAATATTTTCTCCCATTCTGAGGGATGTCTTTTTGTCTTGTTTATGGTTTTCTTTGCTGTGCAAAAGCTTTTAAGTTTCATTAGGTCCCATTTGTTTATTTCTGTTTTTATTTCCAGTACTCTAGGAGGTGGATCAAAAAAGATCTTGCTGTGATTTATGTCAAAGGGTGTTCTTCCTATGTTTTCCTCTAAGAGTTTTATAGTATCTGGTCTTACATTTAGGTCTCAAATCCATTTTGAGTTTATTTTTGTGTATGGTGTTAGGGAGTATTCTAATTTCATTCTTTTACATGTAGCTGTCCAGTTTTCCCAGCACCACTTATTGAAGAGACTGTCTTTTCTCCATTGTATACCCTTGCCTCCTTTGTCATAGATTAGTTGACCATAGGTGCGTGGGTTTATCTCTGGGCTTTCTATCTTGTTCCATTGATCTGTGTTTCTGTTTTTGTGCCAGTACCATATTGTCTTGTTTACCGTAGCTTTGTAGTATAGTCTGAAGTCAGGGAGTGTGATTCCTCCAGCTCCATCTTTTCCCCTCAAGACTGCTTTGGCTATTCGGGGTCTTTTGTGTCTCCATACAAATTTTAAAATGATTTGTTCTAGTTCCATAAAAAATGCCATTGCTAATTTGGTAGGGATTGCATTGAATCTGTAGATTGCTTTGGGTAGTAGAGTCATTTTCACAATATTGATTCTTCCCATCCAAGAACATGGTATATCTCTCCATCTGTTTGTATCATCTTTAATTTCTTTTATCAGTGTCTTATAGTTTTCTGCATACAGGTATTTTGTCTCTCTAGGTAGGTTTATTCCTAGGTATTTTATTCTTTTTGTTGCAATGGCAAATAGGAGTGCTTCCTTAATTTCTCTTTCAGATTTTTCATCATTAGTGTATAGGAATGCAAGAGATCTGTGCATTAATTTTGTATCCTGCTGCTTTACCAAATTCATTGATTAGGTCTAGTAGTTTTCTGGTGGCATTTTTAGGATTCTCTATGTATAGTATCATGTCATCTGCAAACAGTGACAGTTTTACTTCTTCTTTTCCAATTTGTATTCCTTTTATTTCTTTTTCTTCTCTGATTGCCATGGCTAGGACTTCCAAAACTATGTTGAATAATAGTGGTGAGAGTGGACATCCTTGTCTTGTGCCTGATCTTAGAGGAAATGCTTTCAGTTTTTCACCATTGAGAATGATGTTTGCTGTGGGTTTGTCGTATATGGCCTTTATTGTGTTGAGGTAGGTTCCCTCCATGCCCACTTTCTGGAGAGTTTTTATCATAAATGGGTGTTGAATTTTGTCAAAAGCTTTTTCTGCATGTATTGAGATGATCATATGGTTTTTATTCTTCAATTTGTTCATATGGTGTACACATTGATTGGTTTGCGTATATTGAAGAATCCTTGCATCCCTGGGATAAATCCCACTTGATTATGGTGTATGATCCTTTTAACGTGTTGTTGGATTCTGTTTGCTAGTATTTTATTGAGGATTTTTGCAGAGGAAAATTGCAGGATTCATGATATTGGTCTGTAATTTTCTCTTTTTTGTAGTATCATTGTCTGGTTTTGGTATCAGGGTGATGGTGGCCACATAGAATGAGTTTGGTAGTGTTCCTTCCTCTGCAATTTTTTGGAAGAGTTTGAGAAGGATGGGTGTTAGCTCTTCTCTAAATATTTGATAGAATTCACCTGTGAAGCCATCTGGTCCTGGACTTTTGTTTGTTGGAAGATTTTTCTTTTCTTTTTTTTTTTGTTTTGAGGTACGTGGGCCTCTCAGTGTTGTGGCCTCTCCTGTTGCGGAGCACAGGCTCCGGACGTGCAGGCTCAGCGGCCATGGCTTACGGGCCTAGCCGCTCCGCGGCATGTGGAATCTTCCTGGACTGGGGCACGAACCCATGTCTCCTGCATCGGCAGGCGGACTCTCAACCACTGTACCATCAGGGAAGCCCCTGTTGGAAGATTTTTAATCACAGTTTCCACTTCATTACTTGTGATTGGTCTGTTCATATTTTCTATTTCTTCCTGGTTCAGTCTTGGAAGATTATACCTTCCTCAGAATTTGTCCATTTCTTCCAGGTTCTCCATTTTATTTGCATAGAGTTGCTTGTAGTAGTCTCTTAGGGTGCTTTGTATTTCTACGGTGTCTGTTGTAACTTCTCCTTTTTCATTTCTAATTTTATTGATTTGAGTCCTCTCCCTCTTTTTCTTGATGAGTCTGGCTAATGGTTTATCAATTTTGTTTATCTTCTCAAAGAACCAGCTTCTAGTTTTATTGATCTTTGACATTGTTTTCTTTGTTTCTATTTCATTTATTTCTTCTCTGATCTTTATGATTTCTTTCCTTCTACTAACCTTGGGTTTTGTTTGCTCTTCTTTCTCTAGTTCCTTTAGGTTTAAGGCTAGATTGTTTATTTGAGATTTTTCTTGTTTCTTGAGGTACGCTTGTATAGCTATAAACTTCCCTCTTAGAACTGCTTTTGCTGCATCCCATAGGTTTTGGATCGTCATGTTTTCATGGTCATTTGTCTCTAGGTATTTTCTGATTTTCTCTTTGATTTCTTCAGTGATCTCTTGGTTATTTAGCAACATATTGTTTAGCCTCCATGTGTTTTTTTTTTTTACGTTTTTTTTCCCCTGTAATTTATTTCAAATCTCATAGCATTATGGTCAAAAAAGATGCTTGATATGATTTCAGTTTTATTCAATTTACTGAGGCTTGATTTGTGACCCAAGATGTGATCTATCCTGGAGAATGCTCCATGCACACCTGAGAAGAAAGTGTAATCTGCTGTTTTTGGATGGAATGTCCTATAAATATCAGTTAAATCTATCTAGTCTGTTGTGTCATTTAAAGCTTCTGTTTCCCTATTTATTTTCATTTTGGATGATTTGTCCATTGGTGTAAGTGAGGTGTTAAAGTCCTCCACTATTATTGTGTTATTGTCGATTTCCTCTTTTAGAGCTGTTAGCAGTTGCCTTATGTATTGAGGTGCTCCTATGTTGGGTGCATATATATTTATAACCCTGCTGCTGGGGGGCTGTAACTGTTGGGGAGAGTGGGCCCGCTGTGGAGATGACGGGGCTCCGCCGAGCAACCTTCCCTGCCGGCCTTCCCAGCCGTCCCGGAGCTGGTCATAGCACACTGCTGCAGTGGAAGTGCGCCTGGTGGCGGCCGGTCACCAACCATGGGTCAGTCCCCTGCCGGCCCCACCCCCGGCCCCGCCCACCCCTTTGGGGACCACCCCCCCCCCCCCCCCCCGCACCCGCCCGCGGAGACGCGGAGGAAGAAGCGAGGGGCGGAGGGAGGGCTGGGGGAGGGGTCAGGAGGAACAGGGAGCGGGAAAGATCCGCTGGGGCCGCCAGCACAGCCAGACCCACCGCCGGGTTGAATCCTCCGGGCGGACTGCGCGGACCCCATCCGTTTAAGATGTTTTTTAAGAAAGGAATAAATGTAGCCTTGATGAGGTTATACCTGGCTGAGGTGGTTAAGTTCATGTTGGCAGGAGAGACAAGGGGCGTATTTTCCTCCTCTAAAACCCTAAAATAGGAGGTAGGAATTTGAGGTGGAACAGAAAGGGATAATTTTGAAGTAGGACATAGGTGCAGAGTGTAACAGGCTAGCTTGGAAGGGTAAGCAGCTGCTCCCATTTACTTGAGGGTTTTGTGCCCTGCATTGGGGGGTCCATGGGCATCTTGATAGCAGAGAGAGGACCTGGGGAAAGATACAGGTCATGTTTGAGGCTGCCTACTTGAAATATGTGCCTCTGGCTGACCCCACACCCCTGCCCCCCCAATAATGTAAATTGTATGAGACCCTTATTCAGTAGTCTCTCCCCGCCACCAGCACACACAGTTACAGACAAACACACACGCGCGTGCGCACACCAGTGTTAAAATTTCAGGTCGTTTTTAGTGCTGATCCAGTACCTTCACAAGTGCAGTTAGTGTTAGAGGTATGACTGGACTCCAGGTCAGCTGATTTTGCACATGGTAATCCTTTCGTCTAGAACAGCCCCACCCCCATCTCCACCTCCTTCCCCCAGCTAATTCCTCTTCATCCTTCAGTTTTCTGCGCAAATGCACCTTCCTCGAGGGAGCAAGCTTTCTCTGGCCCCCTGAGCCTAGATCAGGACCCCTGCCACCAATGTTCACACAACTTCCATAAAAGCAGGCCTGCATGCCTTGCCTTTCATCGTATTTCCAGCCTCTAGCACTGTGCCCGGCACATAGCAGGCATTCAGTAATTATTCATTGAATGAATGAGTACATAAATCCTGCCCTTGTTACCGTACTGACTCTTCCTATTGTACCAGTCAGTGTTCGTCTAATTCATCCTTCAGTTTCCTTCATCATGATGAAGAGTATCGCTGTCCCTCTGACCTGCTGGAAAAGGAAAATTACACGGTTGGTGTAGTGAGACAGCATGTCACCAGTGAAATTACAGTGAAGCTCAGGCTCCCTGATTACCGTGTGTGCTTAGGTCCCTTGGCCTTGCTGCTTTTCAGAAGATGAAGTCAGAAAAGACTTATTTTACTTGATCATTTATCCTCTATCCATAGGAACCTGGAATGTGCTGAAATTGAACAGGGAGTAGAGAAGAGGTACAAAAGCATTAAATGCATGAAAATTAGGACTAAGCAGGAGAACAAATAGAGCTGGGCTGAGTAAGTCTGGGCGAAAGAAGGATGATGAATCAGTTTCAGCAATTATTGGAGATACAAGATGTGGGAGAGCAGCAGATCATGAGCTAGGGGGGGGTCCTCTTGTGAATACAGGTGCTTTCACTCATGAGCTGTGTGACCTTAACCAAGCCAGCCTCTTTATCTGTTAAATGGATATGCCGTCTTCAAGGATTATTATGAGGACAAAAAAATGCACATGACATTACACTATCTGCTATAAAAAAGCACTTTACAAATGCAGGACATAATATTACTACTGAGATAAAGAGGTTGTCGATAACTAGCTTTCTATTTCCAGAGCATAGACCAAGACTAAATTGATTCCAACAGTGGCTAGAGAGGTTTTTTTTTTTTAATAAATTTATTTATTTTTATTTATTTACTATTTTTGGCTGTGTTGGGTCTTCGCTGCTGTGCGTGGCTTTCTCTAGTTGTGGCGAGCAGGTGCTACTCTGTTGCAGTGCGTGGGTGTTGCAGTGTACCGGCTTCTCATTGCGGTGGCTTCTCTTTTTGCAGAGCACGTGGGCTTCAGTAGTTGTGGCTCGTGGGCTCTAGAGCAGAGGTTCAGTAGTTGTGGCCCACGGGCTTACTTGCTCCACGGGCATGTGGGATCTTCCTGGACCAGGGATCGAACCCGTGTCCCCTGCATTGACAGGCAGATTCTTAACCACTGCGCCACCAGGGAAGCCTGGCTAGAGAGGTTTATGAAAACATCTTTCTCCAGGTGGGGCATCTGAGGAGTGGAACAGATAGCGTGGAAGCCCGTGGAACCCCTACAGAGTGTTAGAGGCAGGCTAGACGATTGCTCGTCCTACGTGATCTAGGCATGGGACTGAGCTAAGGGGCTGAAGTAGATGATCCTTTGACTTCCAGTTCTGAGAATCTGTGTTTTAAGATTCCAGACTTTCTTCCTCTTCCTTGAATTTTTTATGACGTATCCTGTTTCTATTGTAATTATTAGGTGATTTGGTACTCTATAGCCTATTGAGTACCAAATATTTTCATAAACGACCAGAGTCCAGGATGAACCTCCAAGACGCCACACAAAGTGTAATCTGACTTCAGGCTCTTCCAGCAACTCTAGTTTGTTTGATGAGGATAGTTAATTGCTTTTTAGCATTTCATTTGAATGAGACTCACGGATCTGCTTAGGAAGAAAAATGCTGATCAATTACAATTGCCCCTGTTGTCATGGAAACAAGCTGCAATTGGACTATAATTATATTTCCTTATTCCTGAAGTGAATCCCTAATCATTGCCATGGTAATTACCCAATATCTATGGTCCCAAATTACATGATGCTTGTCCAAAAAAGACAAAGGAGAAGTAGAAGGGCTGGCCTGAGACATGTGTTAACTGTGCAGCTGCAGAGAGCCTTCTCCTTTTTTGGGTGGGGAGAATTTCCCTCTGTAGGCTCATACTCCAAGGTTAGATGATGTCAGTGGGTCTTAGATGTGCCCAGAGTTTAGAGTAGTGGCTAGAAGACTGTATCAGGTAGGATGATTTCAGTTGTAACAGAAAACACTTCTACTGGTATCTTTCTTCAACAGTAAGGAAATATATTATCTGATTCCTGATAGTCTGGAAGACTTTCCAAGTTCCAAGGTCCATTAATGAAGCAACCCAGCAACATCAGCAAGATCCAGTCTGATTCCTTTTTTTCTCTCGTATTTTCAGGGAGTAGGCTCTTGTCCTCAGGCTTGTTTCCTCATAGCTCCAAGATGGCTGCCACTGCTCCAGGTGTCACATGCAGACGACACAGACCAGGAACGGAAAGGGGATCGTCCCTGTCCTGTGTCACATTTTATTCATGAGGAGACCTTGCCCAGAAACGCCTCCCCCAGCAAACTTTCCCTCCCTTTTCATTGTTCCTTTCACAGCAGACCCCACTGCAAACAGTAGTTCCAGACAACAGAACTTAAAATGAAGATGGCTCTGCTTGACTCCTCCCTGCGCTCCTTAGCACTAACTGCGCAGTGGGTGAAGGATGGGATAGCATGTCTAAGGGATAACTTTGTTTTGCTTTCCTTCTCACCTTCTCTCTTTACTGTCACCTTCCAGTGCCTAAGCTCCAGGCCACAGGCCCATCACACACCCTCTGTCTGATCTCTACCACTTCTGCAGATAAGCATGGGCATAGGGCACTGGACCTGGGCTTGGACATCCTAGGAGCATGGGGCGTGTCATCCTTCGCTCTCAGGCAGCAGCATATGCCACCAAGAGAGAAAGGCAGCCTCTTGGGGGAGAAGTGATATCAGAACACCAGAGAACTGTTCAAATGAGCTGTCCATGCAGAGGGGCTAGGTGGGAAAGGAGAATCCAAAGGAGATCCAAAGGCATAGTGTGATGGCTGTTTTTGGTCATTCAGCTGTTAGCATGTGGTTCTTCTTCTCAACAGCACCCACATCTCCTTTCAGGGAATCAACTTTGCGTCGCTGTGTGCCCTTATGACAGGACGTAGTGCCTGCTTCCTAGGACAGAAGCCAAAAGGGCCAGATCTTTTACTTGCCCTCCCGCTGAAGCCTGGCATGAGCATGTGACCCAGCCTGGCCCATCAGTCTTTGTCTCCCAGGGCTCTGACTTGGCAGGTGGGTCCAGGAAGTAAGGACACAACCACGAGAGCAGCCTGTAACTGGGCTCTTTGCACCATGTGATGGCCGCTGTGGTTCCTGATGCCTAGACCTCTAGACCTTCCTTTACCCCTGTCTTTCTCCAAGCTTTGACTCTAGCTTTCATTGTTCTTTGAGCCCTCACTGTTCATCTAGTAGATTTTCTTTTGGTTGAATGAGACAAAGTTAGTTTCTGTTAACTTGCAGCAAAGAGCTATAACTGACACGGAATGAAACCTGAAAAACTTGGTGGGTGAGAGAGATGGCATGAAATAGAAGGTGGGAAACAAAGCCTGGAGCAATTCCCTGGTTTGAGTTGAAAAAGAGGCCTGGAAGGAACCTTTAAAGGTGCTGAACATCCTGACTTGCCCACCCTTTGGCTTCTCAGAACTTTCTCTGATGGCCTCCTACATAGGCCTGCCCTCCCTGAACAATACCCACCATCAGAAAATGTTCCCCCTCCTCCCATCAGTATGTTTTCATCATGCTTTCACTCCCTCAGTGACCTCTCCATGGGAAACACATCTGGTTAACTACCCTTCAGGGTTAATCCTTTACTCATCCATTGAAAAAAAACTTATTCACAAACTTTATTTGGTAAAGTTCTGTGGGAGAAACAAAGATAACAGATGTGATCCCTGCCCTCACGCAACTCCTAGTACTGTGGTGGAGACAAGATGATACCATTATCATTATTAGAATCACGTCTGTGGAGCATTTTACAACATGCAAAGCACTTTTATTTTACCTCTCATTTAAGGCATGATTATAGTAACCATAACATAGACATGTATGTAATAAGAGATGCATGCATAGGGCTTTCAGTGGGAGAAAAGATCCCCTTCTTCCAGGGAAACAGGAAAGGCTGTGTGGGGGTTGATAAGATGTGAGCTGGACCTTGAAGGATGGGTAGGACCTGAACTGAGAGATTGGCATTGGGCAGTCCATCCATGGGGAGGAAGAGCCCATGCAGTGATAGAGCCCAGAGAGGGTATTTGGGGAACTGAATGGTTGGGTTTGCCTTACAGGATGTTTGAAGTAGGGTGACATTTGATAATAATAGGTAACACTTCTATAAGAACTTAACTCATTTAATCCTAACAAAAGCTCCATGAGGTAGGTCCTATTATCATCCTCATTTACAGGTAAGGAAACTGAGGCACCTGGAGGTTTAGTGACGTGCCCAAGGCCACACAGCTAGAAGTGGGAGAACCAGGTTTCACAAGGAGGCACACTGGCCTGAGTTTGAGCACTAAATCCCTGCACTGCATGGACTCTGTTTCATAGAGCCAGAGTGGTTCAGTGTCCTTAAATGCCAAACATGAAGAGCATTAAATGCCAAGCAACCGTTACAGCTTCATCTGGTAGGACTTTGGCAAAAAGAGGTTTGGCACTAGAGGCTTCTGAGCTGGCCAAGTAATTGCTTGAAGATTGATGTAGGATTTGAGAGGAAGTGGAATTGGAGAGGACTTCAGTTGGAGACCATTTACAGGTGTCAATCATATTACAGAAATGAGCAGAGGATCCTCTGAGGGCAGTCGAAAGGCTAGCGAGTATTACATCACTGTCCCCCTGGTTTCAGTTCTGTCTTGATCAAGTCTCTCCAGGGCCTGAGCTCCCAGGGCCTTAGCTTCTTTGTCCGAAAGGATTCCAGTCGTGGCCTCCGTGATCACAGAGTCAGCAGAGACTGCTGGCTGTGCCAGGGCTGCCACCTGCCAGAGCTGCCGCTGCCCTGGATTCGCAGCTCCCTCTCTTGATGCTCATTTCCATTAGAGACCCACTAGAGATGTGATGAGCAGCTCTCCGGGCCTCCAAGCACAGTCGTGGAGGAGTGTGGCAGGCAGAATCCAGTGCTAGCCTAAAATGGGTCTGGGAGCTCAGGATTTGCAGTCCTACTCATTGATTTCTGTATCGTTTTTGAAGGATTTCTGCCTGTGAAAGGACAGATCATGTTACTCACTAAGGTCTTTTGCACAATACCTTTCCCCTAACCTGGGTCTGACCTTACTTACAAAATAATATAGCACAGAACCTGAGGGATGATAGTAACACAGAAATAGGAAAGATTGGAGTTTTGTGGGAAACGCTTGATGAGTTTGGTTTTGTTCATGTTGAGTTTGCAGAGACAGTGGGCTGGAGACACGTGGCTAGAAGAGAGTGTAGTATTGGAGTTAGATAGACAGTTATTAAAAGTGATTGTTGAAGCCCAAGGAGTAGCCTCAGGTTGTTCTACTCTCTCTGCCTTTGGAAAGATAACCATAGAAGTCAGTGAAGAGTTGAGGAGAAGATGCAAAGCTGGCCTCCATGGGCTGCTTAGAAGCCTCTGATTAGATGTTTGGAATCCCAACCTCTCTGCCTATAACAATATCATCAATGACAACAACAACAAAACCTTTCTTTGCATAAAGGCCCCAGGAACTTCTGCTCTTTGGACCTCTAAGTCCAAACGGACCATTTTTCTGGCATCTGTAAGTCATGGCTCTGCGATTCTTCTCTAAGCTTATGAAAACTCTTCCTCAGAGCCCCATGTTGTTCCAGATTTCCCAAGTGGACCTCTTTTCCTCTCCTTCTAGAGTTTGCTTTTCCCACATGTGCTTGACATTTGACCTCAGGTCTTGTTTACATTAAGATGTCTGTTAAATGACTGTATTGACAATCCTTCAGTTACAAGTTAAAAATCTGGGGGATTTTAGAGGCCTTTCTATATCTCACTATCGATCAAGAGGCTACTCCGTGTTCTAAGCATCACAAGAAAAGGTTCCCACACAGCAAGTCCCATTTCTTCCATCTGAGCAGATAGTCTGAGGGTAAGTTGCAGCACTGAGGCTCAGAGGCCCCTCGCCTCTTGACCCACTCATAGTAAATGGAAGGGGGGAGAATTGGCCTACTGTGCAATCAGTTGTGAAAGATCTTTAAATGTCAAGAGTAAAGAAGTCCAGATGAACTCGGTTAAGGTACAATTTGTGGTAAATTGCCCCTCCATCTCCTAATCATGCAGTTTATAGTTCCCAGCTGGTTAAGGACAAATATTCCCACCGAGCTCTTTGTTCACTAGAACATAATTTCAAGCTGTGATCGCCACACGTGGGCTATTCAGTTTCCATTCCAACCCTGCCTGAAAATCTGGAACTTTGGGCAACCTTCTTACCCACTCTTTGTCTCAGCTTCCCCTTCAGAGAAAAGGAAATAATCTACATTGTAGAGTTGTTTGGAGCCGACATTGGTAACCATGATGACCGAAGATCTAAAGTGACACAAATTGCAAAGGATGTAATGTTAACTTGCATTATGTAAACTGAATTATTTAGAAGAGAGTGTTCATTAGTGTAACTAATAAACCAATGACCATTCTCCTGTACTGTTTCTTCTCAGAGCTTTAAAAACCAAATATAGGAAGAAAAAGGTACAAATGTTTTTTATCACTTTGAAAAGTAATCCTCTTAAGAACAATGGCCTTATCAAAAAGTAGGTTCTGGGGCTTCCCTGGTGGTGCAGTGGTTGAGAGTCCGCCTGCCGATGCAGGGGACACAGGTTCGTGCCCTGGTCCGGGAAGATCCCACATGCTGCGGAGCGGCTGGGCCCGTGAGCCATGGCCGCTGAGCCTGCGCGTCCAGAGCCTGTGCTCCGCAACGGGAGCGGCCACAACAGTGAGAGGCCCGCGTACCGCAAAAAAAAAAAAAAAAAAAAAAAAAAAAAAATTGGTACTCAGTCTTTCCAAGTAGGTCTAAACTTGGTCGGGAACCTGCCTGCTGCATTTCTGTAATTCAGTTCAGAGGTACAGCTGGCGGCCCATTTCCCCCAGTACTGCCTCTTCTTTCTTGCCCTAGGTCACTGATAAAACCTCCAGGTGGAACCCCTTTCTGGGGAGGGGAGAGGGAAAAGTGGGGCTCTCTCACCCTGAGAGAGCTGCCTGTGTGCCTGGCATCATGGAAATGTGCCTGCCTTGCCTTATGGGGAGTGTGTGATTCTGCCCCTGTGTGTTCCTTCCCAGAGGTAACTTAATTTCCAAAATCAAGTAAGGAACAGTTGGTGTCTGCTGCTTCCTCTTGCTGAAGTTCACCTGGCCTATACCTCACAGTCAGAAGTCCAGATTTCCTTGAAGTCCAACCTTTCAACTGAAAAGTGTTTATTGTTGGGTACCTACCACCTATAAGTTGCCCAATGCATGACACCCATTAGAATCTCCTTAACACACATTTCCCCTCCTCTTCTCTGAATTCCTAGACTCTCGACAGAGAGACTCTTTATTCCTGTAGTCCCTATAGCAATTCCAGCCCTCATCAAGTCTTTGTTTTAGATGTATATATCTTTCTTCCAATTTGATTGCAATCTGAAAGAAAGAAGCTCTTGCCTCTTACTTCTAGATCTGCATGTTACTTAAAAACTACTTGTTGACAAGACTTTACTGGGCTAAAACTGATAGTGACAGCTCATCAGGAGAAAGGCTCCTACAGTTAACATTTCTGCAGTGCCTTCTGTCCTGGGTTCTCTACAAACAAGTAGCAGTCTGAGTTCTCCCACTGAGTGGCTCTGAAACATTGTTGTGTTGGAGACATGCTCCCTTATTCCAGTGGGACCCTTCTGTCTACCCAGCTACTTGGCTGACCTCTCACAGAAAAGGACACCATGCTGGAAGTGCTTTCTGAATGAGACCGGGGATGTGGGTGGAGTCCCCTAAATCAGGAAGAAAAGGAAATTGAATTGCCAAAAGGAATCTTATCATCCTAATAAAATGAAGCACATGATTTGCATTCCAGGTCCTTCAACTATTCTGTGGGAACCCGGGCGTTTTCCCATGACAGTATTTTTATCCCTGATGGGGGAGCAGAAAGTGAGCAGACAGTTCAAGCAATGTCACAGGACAACATCCTGGGCAAAGTCAAAACTCTTCAGGTAAGACAGCTTGAGATTGGAAGGTCAGAGCCATAGGGAAGGGGCCCGGCTATGGAGGGAAGTGGGGAAAGTTCCTAACTTGGCCTTGAGTAGTGGATTGGGAGGTCCAGGGGACAGCTCCTGGGGAGAATGTTTGCTTTCTCAAACCTCACTCAGTTTTCTGGAAGCCTCTGTCCACCTGTGAGAGGTTCACTATCACCGTTGTACCCACCTACATAACACCCCCCTCTCCTTTTCTCTCAAGTTGTTCCCTCATTTTTAACTGGACTTAATGAGGACAAGTACCCTAGAGAGGCTGCAGAACTTGGGTGAGAGGAAAGAGCTCCTGACCATTGAGTGTTGGCCATAATCCCTGAGCACAGGGTTGACTGCCAGCTGAGGGTATGCACAGCAAGTGTTCCCATTCCAAGTCTCCATACTTGGACAGTGAATGGTGAGACTCTTTATTCTTCTGTTGTGTTTGTAAATCTGGCTGCCCTGAGCCACCCTGTCTCAGAGGGGTGCTGTGAAGCTCTTCAGCTTCGCTCCTGTTCACACTGCAGAGTTGGGCAGTTTTCCTACATAAAATTGACTGCGATGGTAACTCCTTAAGAATGAAAATATAATAAAATAATTTTTCACTAAATGAGATTGAAATAACGGGAAATCCAGGAAAAGCAAGGGGAGCAAAGACCCCGGGGATCTGACCAAGTAAGTTTGCCTGAGTGCTCCGTAGAATTCACTCACCCGACAGAAGTGCCTAAGCGAGCACTTCTCTGAGCTGGGGGTGCTTGGAGGCAACGCAGACGATGAACAGGGGGCTCTGGTCTGCTGGTTTCCATCTAAGTCTACAACAACGAATGAACCAATAAATGAATGAGTGAATGAACCAGCAAAAACAGAAAAAATAAAGGGGACAGCTGGCTTGAATAGCTACTGACACTCAAATTTTTCTATTTTCTTGAAATATTCTTGTTTCTACTGGTTATTAGCTATGTATTTTGTGATCTCTGTTTGGTTACATATTCCACACACACTCAGCTGAATATAGCATATGGTGAGGTGGGAAATAGCCAACACCCTGAAACCACACCCAAACTTGCCTAGATCTTTGTACCTACCACACCCCTGCCCAAGGCCATAGTCCTGCCCTCAGAACTAAACTAGGCACTTCAAGTTTCAGCTTTCCTAACTAGCTCCCCCGTTCTGGTTCTTGCTGGTTGTACTCCCACACGTTTTATAGACTCAGAAGAAAAAGTCAGCTGTGTCTTTTCATAAGCTGGAGAAGGGGGAAGGGTGTGACGGCCACAGAAAACCTCGATCCCCTTCCTCCTTACCTTTCCTTCTTGAAGTCTTTTATTTCCTGGAATATTATTGCTACGAAGTAATGAACCCTCATAATACTCCCTTTCTAAGGGGAATGACTTACAGATTTCAGTCTACAAAACAACTGTATTTTACAAGGGCTTTCAAGGAGTTCTTTAAAAATTAGATAATAGTCTGTCGTCTTAAATGGTATCAGCTTTGTAATGTCACACCACCTGCCACTGCCACTCCAAGAAGTGGATTTGGAGTTGTAAAAAATAGATAATTCCTCAGTATTGAATATACAGAAACTCAATAGAAATATGTGAATGCCAGTTGGTTGTCTTAATGATGTAAGCCATAAGTGTAAAGAATCTGATCTCATAACTAATAAAATGTAAAACAACTAACTTCCCTGAAGCAACAATTCTGATAAAACAGGAGAAGAAATGTGAGTGAAGCAGAATAGCTGTCTAATTGGAGTGCTCTCCTTTGGACATCATCTACTCATACAAGGTCTGCCTAATTTTGCTTCTGCTGCATGGATTCACGAGCTTCCTTACAGCTCTAAAGTTATGTTTTTAAACGATAAAATAAGAGACTTTTGCTCTTCGAAGAGGGAAATGGGGACCATTATCATAGCAAATGTGATTTTTGGAGTGACATAAGATATAACTGTATCACCCCCAAAAGACTGTGCTTTATTTTTCAGTCGACTAAGCAGTATGTTCCTGGTAAGTTGTAGAAATAGTAGTTAACTTTATTAACTTGCATGAATGCTTTGCATTTTTCCATAAAAACGTTATGCTGGTATTGATGCTTAGTCAGCAGCATAAAAGACCGCCCCCTCGTAGACTCCAGCATGGAATGAGGGTGTTTAGTTATGTCAGAGGCATGTATGTTTTTTATGTCTGAAATTGTCTTTGTGTATGTGTGTATGTTTATTTTAAAAAGAGAGAACTAATGGCTAACACCTATTTGACAGTAAATGTCCTAACAAGCTGATTTGCCACCATTATTAAGACATTCTTTTGAAATGAGATTTCTACTGGAATGTCATTTAAAAAAAAAAAAATGCCATTTTTCTCTGGCTTAAGAAACTTCCTAGTCCTTGGAAACCGGAGCCACGCCTGTAATGACTGCACTTGGAAAGGTTGCCCCCTAGTGTCCACACGTAGTCATCTCAGCCAGAACTGTCCTGTGTTGCACCCGTGATGGTTAGTATCTGTCTGCTGATGCTGAGTACAGAATGACTGAATACAGCGTAAATAAGCCTACTCATCTTTTCTGAACATCTTTTCTGAACAAAGTGAATCTACCACCTGCCAAAATTTCTGTGGCAAGCAACTGAACCTTTAAAAGAAAAATTACTTTTTTCCCCTGAGTATAAAAATAATTCATGTGCAGAGTGAGAACAGATTTTAATATATAGGACAGTTACAGGGACAGAAACAACAGTGCTGCCCTTTTTGAGGACCCTATCCATAACAGCCGGTTGTTCTATGGCCAGTGGGTGAAATAAAAAGCCCCCGGCAGGCCTCTGCCGCCACCTAGCTGTGCAGCCTTGGAGCAGGTCCTTTAACCTCTCTGACCTTCATGTGCCCTATCTGAAAAATAGGAGGATGCAGGTGAAGGATGATCTGAAGGGCCCCTCCAGTTATTAAAATCTGCCATTTATACAAAATCACTGTTCACCTGCTGTAGCACAGAGTGGCTTTGTAAGCTTTGCACTTCACTGCCTTTGGACCACAGTGACCTTGATGTTCCCTCCAGCTGCCCAGAGCACAGATAGGGAGGTGGCTGTTTATTTCAGATCAAACCAGGCTGTGAAGTGTGTATGCACCTATCGATGATAAGACTCAGGAACATCACAGTCTAAGCCTGCAAGTGATTTTTTAGAATTATACCAAATCTTTGTCAGAAAATGCTTAGTCTATTAGTCCACAGACTGTTTAGCTCAGGAGGGAAAACCTCCATATTCAGTAGCTGCTGTCTCCTACTGAGCTGGATTTCACTTTAAAAAATGCCAAAGTGTCTTACCTTTGAGGATTTGGGCACCTCATGCAGCTGTCGAGGACACAAAGAATAAATAGCTGCTCTTAGCCACTTCTGCACAGAGCGAACGTCTTTAAATCTGTGTGCTTTTGATTTTGCTTGTTCTTTTAAATTCATTTTAACTATGGGAGTGTACGTAGTTCGCTCAAGAGGACAGCAACTTTATTCTTCTTCTGCCTTGTTCTTACAGACGTGGTCTGAAGGATGGCTGTGAAAAGTCTGGGGAAATCTAAACTGGCAGTGTGAGAGCTGCAGAATATGATGGGCTTGGAATTTCCACACCATAGGAGAAAAGCCTCATAAATATGGATGTGCATTCCTATAACATCATTCTCCAACATTCCATATTACAACAAAATGGCCCCATTTGAGTGAATAAAATATCACCCCTTTTAGCTCACATTCCAGTCTAACAGTAACTCCATTCATAGCCACAAGTAACATGGACTCAGTTTAGGCACAGCGGTTCCACTCTCCCCTCTGGCTATTATCTCAGTACATATAAAGAATCCATGAGTATGTAAAAAATATATATCTATATATGGAGGGAGTGGTAATAGTTTATTTTCCTGAAAACTTAAGGGCAAGCTCATCTCAACAGACTGGTTTTCAGTGATTGCTTATATCACAGTTCTTCCCATGACAATGCCTGAATGGTGGGCAGAATAAAAGTCACCAAAAAGCCACATTTATCCCCATATTCAATTCACTCGACACCTGAGATTGCCAGATAGGTTTCAGCAGTCACCTTTTAGTTGTCAGTAAATCACACAAAGTGTCCAACAGCCCAGTCTCCTTCGAGTCAGCTGAAGGAAGCATTTGGAGTAGGAACCCCACAGGGCAGGTGCAAGAGCCTTGGCCTCGAGAGCCCAAGGCTCATTCACCATGGCCTTGGACCTTCAGCCCTGGCCTGGCCTGTTCCACTGTCTCGTTCCCAACCACTGCAGGGTGTGTCTGTGAAGACAGCCCTTTGTCTGCACAGAGAGGCTGCAGCCCTCTCCCTAGACGATGGCCGTCATTTCTTTCTTTTTTTTTTTTTTTTGCGGTACGCGGGCCCCTCACTGTTGTGGCCTCTCCCGTTGCGGAACACAGGCTCCGGACGCGCAGGCTCAGCGGCCATGGCTCACGGGCCTAGCCGCTCCGTGGCATGTGGGATCTTCCCGGACCGGGGCATGAACCCGTGTCCCCTGCATCGGCAGGCGGACTCTCAACCACTGCGCCACCAGGGAAGCCCTATTTCTTTCATGACTTGGGTCCTCCCCTCCTCCATCCCACGCCCTCCTCTCAAGCTCCCTAGCCAGCAGCCCGAACTTGTTTTCTCTAGAGGGATTTTAAATCCAGCTGTTTTATGGAGATGCTCATCGTTATTCTCAAAGGCAACAGCATTGTGTTTCTTTTGCCAGGATGCCCATTTCTGTGACATAAATCAACCCTCTGGTATACACACACATTCTCCCTCCCTCCCTCCCTCCCGCTTCCTCTTCCTTCTTTCCCACCCACCTTCCCCACCCCGACCCCGCTCCCTTCAGCTGTTGTCCCTGCCACCAAGGCTGCAGCTTCTCCCTGTGCCTCTTCTCTGCCCCCTGCACCCTCCCCTCAAGTTGCCTCTTTCTTTAACTCTCTACTTCATTTCTTAATATCACTCTCTCCATTTCCCAGCTTTGTCCCATGTACCTTATTTCACCTGTTCCTATTGCATCTACTATTTTTTCCCATTTTCTCTTTCATTTTCCATTGGCAGCCATGATACCCATCCCATCTTTGGAGTTTATTTCAATCCAGACTAGGATTACATTTGGCCATATTCTTTCTTTCTTTCTTTTTTTTTTTTTATCCTAAGCATCACGGTGGACCAACGTCAGTGTTCTAAAAAGTGCCCTAATGAAGAATAATATCAGCATATTCATTCTTTTCTGTGATGGTGGCAGAAATCCTAACTAAAGGGCATTTAGGGTATTAAGCCTACTCTTTTCTGAACATACCCTCATCTTAGACATTCAAGAGCATTGGTAGATGCATTGGTACACCCTGACAGCAGGGGGTCTCCATCTAAGGTGATTGGGAAGTTTCCAGCTCTTGGCCAGCACTCCTAGAGAAGGGATAACTGGTCAACCCAAGGCTGGGCTGGGAGTCCCAGAATGAATCCCTGCTCAGGCTGTCACTAGGATGCTGGAACTCCTCCGGCCACTTCTGCCCACATCCGTGTCCCTCTCCCACAGGGTAGCAAGTGAGACGGGCCTGTGGCTTTGTTACACCGTGTCCTCTCGTCTGACGCCATCGGCTGTTCTAACTGTGCCTGCTTATTGATCTGCTTAGAGTAGATACTAACTGCCGCTTCCTGCTAAACTTGTTTTTAGAAGATACAATTTTTCAGCCTTCTCCTCCCCGAAACCCTTTTAGGCTGCTCGAGCTGTACTTCACTGGCTGAACTCGGGCTTTTGATGTGTGCTCCCTCCCTGGGGTGCCAGGGGAGCCAGGCTCAGGCTGAGATACCAGCAGATCAAATACGAGTCCTTGTCTCTCTGTGCTCCTGACTTGGCATGCTGGGGTGCGTGCCCCCCGGGACGTGGGGAGGGGGGCCTGGGGCTCATCTCTTTCATGTCTCTGCAAATCTCACCATCCACCATGCAAGGCCGAGGGGGAGCTGAGTGAAGGTGGGTGGATTTGATATCCTGGAGTTCAGAGAGAGAAGGGGAATATTTCCCTCGAGAGAGCCCTCTGCTGGGGAACTTCAGTGAGGTAGTAAAAAATGCGGCATCCTCTCTGTCTTTCTGCCCCTGAAAGAAGAAGGACGTGTGATGTTAAATTTATGAGAACCAGTGGAGTGCAATGAAAATAACACTGAATGTGGTTTAGAAGACATGGATTCAAATCCCTTTGGGGCCACTCATTCTTTCCATAAACTTGAGCCAGTCACCTCTCCCCACTGGACTTCTGACTTTTTTTGTAAAGTGAGGGGTTTGGATAATGTGATTGCTAGGGCTTTTTGCAGCTTTGTGGGATTAAATTATTGGCCACATTAGAGATAAATATCCGATAATGTAGTCTCTATTTTTTTTTCCCCTTGAAGCATAAAAAGACTGTGAAACCCAAGTACCTAGATCTAGAGCAGTAATTCTCAGCCGGAGGCGACTTTAGCCCCCAGGGGACATTGGACAAAGCCTGGAGGCATTTTTGGTTGTCTAAACAGGTTGAAGAGGGGTTGCTACTAGCATCTGCTGTCCTGGGGTGATGCTAAACGTCCTACAGTGCACAGGACAGCTCCCACAACAAAGAATTATCTGGCCTCAAATGTCAGTAGCGCTGAGCTTGAGAATCCCTGATGTAGATAAAGGCAGTAGTTTGTACAATATGTTCGATTCAGTACAGTAGTCTTTCGGATGACCACGGCTTACCTCTTTTCCTTCCTGAGTGTCATTCACTTTCTCTACCCATTAAATATTTTATATCTAATATATCTAGCCCATTAAATATTGTGTCTCTTATTAAAAACTATTATGTTTATATATTTTTCTTCAGGGAATAAAATTCCTTTTTTTAATCTGGCTTTTCTCTAATTCTGAATACTATTTATCTTCCTAATTTCTGTCCCCTGTTTTTCCCTCCTTCTCCCCATCCATTCAGCTCCCTCCCACCAGTGATCAGTCCCTCTTTGGCCCTTCCTCTGGCCTCCTTCTCTGTCCCTTACCCACTTGGTTCCTTCTGGCCGGTAGGGCACAGTGGGTAGCTGCAGCAAGGCGAAGAGGCCGTCCTATTGGCAGGACAAGATTGCTTCCATCTTTTCCGTGAACTCAGCATCAATCATGGAAAGACTTGTGGGCCCTGGGGTCTTCTTCCATTTGGCAGTGGTACCCACTGTAACCCAAACAGGATGTTCAAGCTAGGGGCTGGTGAGGAAGGTAGATGAAACCTAAATATTCAAGGGGAGTATGTCCAAAAGGGCTGAAGGGTTCCCTTCTTTGTGCAACCACAAGGGTCTTGATTTCCCCCAGTGGTTTTTGCATTTCATGAAACTATTTTCTATCCATTTTTTGTACCTTTAAAAGACTTTTATATAAATAAACTTATAGGTTAATCAAAACATTTTTGTCATGCCCAACTTTTGGATCAGAAATATGGTCTCTCTACCCCCCTGGAAATGTTGGCATCTCCATGAAAGAGGTGGCTGGATGAAAAAGCTCACGGCTCGAAGGTGGGAAAGAAATACCAGGAAACAGATTCAGTTATTACAGGACTGCATCAGGGTTTACTGGCATGGTGTCTAGTCTGGAAACTAGTCGTGTACAGAATATGCCTCAGTGCCTGCTAGCTATGGGGAATCTGGCTGTGGTTATTGTGAACCGTTTCACTGCTTCAGAATGTCTTTCTTTTGTTTCTCTCCAGCGACAGTTGGGTAAGAACATCAAGTTTGGGCAGCCACCACCCAATGCCATTCCCATGAAGAAGGCAGACAGTGGCGAGGCTCGCTTGGAGGAGGATCCGGTCCTGACCAGTCCCATGGAAATTGTGACTCAGCAGGACGTCATCCTCTCAGACACCGAGAACAAAGTAAGGCTCCTCCAGGGAATGACTTGATTGCTAAGAAGCCCAGGAGGGTGCTGGGCAGTGGACAGGGGCATCAGTAACCCTGGGCTCTGCAATGTAGGGAATAGGTGGGAGAAGCTTTCCTGATGAGTAGCCCAGGGCTGGAGGGCACTTCCCGGGCCAGTGCATTGATCTGCAGGGGGGCCAGCTTGGAAGAGGGGGAGGCAGGGGAGACGTGCCCCTTGCCCCAGCTCTTCCCAGTGTCTTCCACTTACTCCCGGAGACCCGGGCTGACCCACCTCTTCTGGGAGCCTTGCCTGGCTTCACCTCCAAGCTGCACTATCTCCTCTGTGCCTTCACTGTCATCCTTAGTGCTTCTTACACATCTGTACTCCGTCTGCATCTGTTTTCTCTGCATCTCTAAACGTTGAGTTCCTTGAGGACAGACTGGATCTTACGTGTCTCTGTCTCCCCAGGACATCGTTACTGCTTACTTGCACTGAATGATTACTTGTCAAATTGGACTAATTTAAAGGGAAATGAGGAAAGAAGTAGGTGCTCAATAAGACAGAACATATCAAACAGACCCGCTTGAAGTCTACTTAGTGTGGAAAGAAAGTCACACTGGTCCAGCACTGTCCTATCTAAATTTGGTCTCTTGACGCTTTGAAAGAAACACTCTGAGCATATCCTGAAATGAGAGTCCCTCTAGCAGCAGAAGGGACACCCTCAGGCCTCTTACGGGAAAAGGAAGAAAAGTCCTACCAGTAGCTAGATAAACTATTCTCTAGCTGAGGCTCCGAGTCTTCCCATGCTTAAAAGAAAGTATTCTCTGTGCTGTGCCTACCATGGTGCCTGAAGTGACATTGGGTGTTATTAAGATGCCCCTGGAAGAAGTTGTGCTTGTTATCAGCTAACATGTCATCAGAGTAGAACAAAAGATAAGTGACATGTAGAGCAAAGGAAGGAAAGAAAAGGTGGACAGTCTCCTCTGTTGCCCAGTTCTGCCTGGCCCTGGCCCTGGCCCTGGCCCTGATGACTCCTGGCGCCCACAGTTGTGGGTGGTGGTGAAGCAGGCGTGGGGCCCATCTCTCCCACTGGTCCAACAGTGCTCTCTCCAGCCTCCTGAGTGCTGGGCAGCAGCGTGGGTCATCAGCCTTGATTCAGGGATTTCCTATGGACCAAAGCAAATGTCTTCCCTGTTACTGAAGATCTAATAAGTGCAGGGCACTGTGGCCTGGGGGAGAAGGAGGGTCATTCGTTCAGCAGGTGCTCCCCCAGCTGTGGGCATCGCAGAGATGGGTCAGATTAGACAAGGGGCTGCTTCCGTGTCGTTTACATTCTAATGAGAGGAGAGTCAGACGACAAACAAGTCAACAAATAGATACACATCATAATTTCGGATTAATAAAAATGCTGCACAGAAAATAAAACAGGGTGATGGAAAAGTGAGTAATATGGTTGGAGAGAGGCTGCTTCTTTAGATAAGGAGGTCAGAATAGCCGTGAGCAGAACCGGAGGGGTAAAGGGTGTTTTAGGAAGAAGGGGGAGCAAGTACAGAGGCCCAGAGGTGGGACTGAGCTTGTCCTGAAGGAGGAACAGAAAGCAGGCCAGTGGGGACGAGGGCAAAGGGTAGGTAGAGCACAGTATAGAGGCTGGATCATGTAGACCACAGGAGAAGGGGTGAATTTTGTTCAAAAAGTAATAGGAAACCTCTGAGTAGTTGTAAGCAGGGCAGTGATAATCTGACTTGTGTTTTCTAAAGGTGTTTCTAAGTGTGGTACAGAAAAGGGACTGAGGTAGGGCAAGCTGATGTTATGGCTCTGTAAGAGACAATGAGACCCTTTTTTTTTTTTTTTTTGCGGTACGCGGGCCTCTTACTGTTGTGGCCTCTCCCGCTGCGGAGCACAGGCTCCGGACGCGCAGGCTCAGCGGCCATGGCTCACGGGCCCAGCCACTCTGCGGCACGTGGGATCCTCCCGGACCGGGGCATGAACCCGCGTCCCCCGCATCGGCAGGCGGACTCCCAACCACTGCGCCACCAGGGAAGCCCCCAATGAGACCCTTTTGTAAATATGGGCGATACAAGACGGAAGGTATAGCTGGTGCAGATGACGTGATGTGCATGTACCCAGGGCAGGCAGGGCGACTGGGAGGTGAATCATCAGCCTTTTTCTTCTCCTTCCTTCCTCCCTCCCTTCCTCCCTTCCTTCCAAGTTTTCTTGCCTCCTCTGGTCATCCACTTCCTCAGCCCAGCCCCTGTGTGCCCCTGGAAGGGCCCTTCTTTCCTTTTCATGGGGTGGAAGGCAGCCAGCAAAGCCGAGAGCTCTGAAGTTGGGGCCCTGCTTCCCAGGTAGGGTGGCAGCAGGGCAGCACCTGAGATTCTCTCATCAGTGGGGAAACACATCAAGGACGGAGGTTGGAGACCGCGCAGATGGGAGATGTGTTGAACTCGGGGGAGAGGGGAGCACACACCGTGCCCCGGGAGCCCTGGTGGAGTCCGGACATTAGCAGAGTCCCCGCCGTGAACCTGCCGGCTCTCTGCAGCCAGCTGCGCCCCTGCGTGGAGGAGGGGGTGGCCCTTGCCTGCACAGACACTGTCTGGTTGTCTGCCCAGGACTTCCTGTGCTGGCGTTTGACTTGAGCACTCTCTCTACTGTTCCAGTCCAGTGAGACGCCAAGTTCTCCGGGTCCTCTGAATCTGCCTGGAGCCGGAAGTGAGATGGAAGAGAAGGTAGTATGATTTGAACTTGTGTATGCAGCTTCCTTACTTTAACTTCCATTCTTCCTTTTGTTGGGCGATCTGCTGCCTCATTTTCCCATTCATAAATGCTACCTTTGTCCATTACTTTAAATTCCTTCAAAATGCAACCAGTGGTAGATGTTGGAGCATCTGTTTCTATGGTGATGTAACTGCTGGAACTGAACCCTGCTCTGAAAAAGAGCCACACTCCCGCCACGCCTGTGTTTGGGGTCTCAGGTGTTGGTAGTTTTCCTAAGTGGTTCATGTATTTTAAGACACCGGTAAGCCATTGAAAAAAACATTCAAAAACACCTGAACGTAAAGAGTGTGTAAGGAAAAGTCTCCTTCTATTTAGAGATGCCCCCCAAAAGACCTTAGCATTTCTCTACTTGTGTGTATTTTTGGATTTTAACTTACACACATTCCACTGAAACCTGGGACGTTACCTGCAGGAGCCTAGGGAGCCCTGTGGAGATCACGTGCGCCACTTCTACAGAGGCCAGTCCGCTCGCATGAGGACCTTTCACCTGCACAGGGGTCCAGGGGTCTTCCCGGGGTCTGGCAGACAGTACGGTGAGAACAGGGCATGTCCCTGAGTCTTCTGAAGGGGATGACTCAAGACAGTTCCACCACCCAGATGAAGAGGCCCAGCTTGAATAACTAGAGACGAAACATGGCATTAAATCTCAGCTTGAAATGCTTTATCTGCACCTTCAGTCTATCACATTTGGCTTTAACTCCTCTTACTCACACATCCATTAGGGGATGGAAATAAATGTTTAATTCATCTCTCTTCAACAGTAGTTTAGAATTTGACACCTATTATAAAGATAACCATAAATAAATAAAAGCTTAGGAGACCAAAGGCTGGGATTATTTTTCCTTACTTCCATGCTTCTTGTCATAAATTAGTATTTACTGAGCGTTCGTTTTGCTCTTGGAGCTAGCTGGCTCCTTTATCTTTGTGCATAAATATGGAAGATAATTGCAAAAAGCAAAGCCACCAGCTCAACCCCATTGACTCTGCCCTTACTGTGCACGGACACAGTCAAAACAGGGGAACCCTGGCCTCCGCTGATGCTGAGCCTGTAGCTCAGCTGCTGGAGAAGGCAGTTAGGGCCGTGAGCGCCCTCTGCTGCGCGGTGGCGTGCTGTGGCCAGGAGCCCTTGCCTCGCTGCTTGCCTGTGAATACTCTGAAGTTACAGGCGTGGCTCCTTACCATCTGATTCAGCGTGGACTGTGAGCCTGGGTCTCTCTGACCTAACTAAATGTATACGGTTGGTCTGAGGTTGCGCTTTGTAAGTGACCACACCTGTATGACAGAGCCGCAAGCAGTTCTGTGGCTCATCCTCTGCAGAATTGCCTTTCCCCTGTGTGTAGCACATTTCTGCCCTTCACCTTCTCACCCAGGCCTCCTCCTTTTCACTTCCAGTGCACCAGTGCTCGGTGACTTTGGCATGATCGTGCTAAAACATTTTTGCTGATTAGAAAATTTATGCCCTAGGCAGAGAGGTTATTATACTTTATTGTTCCTTCATTCTTTTAGCAAATATTTATTGAGCACTTACCAAATGAGATTTGCTACTTGGGCATAAAGAGGATTGATACAAAGGCCAGAAAGACACATTCCCTGTTTGAGGAGGCTAACGTAGGAGCTGAGGTATGTACACACCATGTCTGTGGCAGCGGAAGGCTCTTAGAATTACAGAGTTCTTAGCACAGAGATGAGCTAGTCCAGCGCTTAGCAAACTACTACTTATTTTAGGCCTCGTGGCCATAAGTTGCAACTACCAGACTCTGCTTTGTTCTGCTCTTCCTTTCAGCGCAAAGGCAGCCAAGGGCAATGGTGTGGCTGTGTACCAGGAAAACGTTATTCAGCCAAACAGTCTTCAGGCAGGACTGGCCCACCTCGCCTGTGTCTTACTGACCCCTGATCTAATCTAACCCCCGTACCATTCAGAGTAGGAAAATTAGTCCCTGAAAGATTAAATGACCTTTACAAGTTAATAACAGATTATCACTGGCAAAACAAATACTCAACATCTTTTGATTCTAAAAGCAGTGTTCACTTCACTGTGCCCACGAGCCCCGCCCGCATGCCAGCATCTCCTGGGCCAGGTTGGGCAAGGTGCGAGCTCCAACCAGTGCCGCCATGCCGGGATTCCTTGCAGGTTGTTCTCTGATCCGGACTGACTTCACATTTCAATCTCCACCGTAGGCTGCTCCAGTTAAAACGTCTCGGCCAAAAAGGCACTTCTCCTCTGCCGGCACCATCGAAAGTGTCAACCTAGATGCCATCCCCCTGGCCATAGCCCGCCTGGACAACAGTGCCGCCAAGCACAAACTGTCCATTAAGCCAAAAAACCAGAGGGTGTCAAGGAAGCACAGGCGACTTGTCGGGGTACGTATGGCCCGGTAGACACCCTTGCTGGTTGGGCATTAATGTGGCCTAGCAGGATGGTGCTGTTGAGGGGCCTATGGAAGGAACTCGGTCTGTCCCCGTCGGGGATGGCTGTGTCTCAGGCACAAGGGTGAAGGGGCCCATTTCCTTTCCACCACCCTTTCTGACGTGTTGCCCGCCGGTGGCTGGTGGACCTCAGAGAGAGAGAGGCTGCCTGCGGAGGGGCTCCGGACACTGTGTGCTTTGCAACAGACGGGTGGCCCACTTTCCTGTGCCACGGCTTAGCCAAAGCTTCTTCAGTTTGATTAGAGGAGACTTCTCAGTCACAAGTTTCAGGGGACGTTGATGAAGCACAAATTGCATTTTTCCTCCCCTTTCTAATTCTGGACTACCAGTTTTCCTATGATTATTCATGTGTATTAAAAAAAAAAGAATTTGAGGATGACATGTAGAGAGGAAACACAAAGATGAAATTCTTTTCCCCACCCCCAGTTTACTCTTGGTGTGAGGGATACCCAAGGTTACCTGTCTCTGCGTAGAGAGGGGAACATTGCCCCTACTTTTGAGATTAGGAGGGCCACCCACATTGTGAGTAGGATTGTAATGGTAGCCTGTGCACAAGGAAAGCTAATTCTGTTTCCCTTACCAATGTTAGGATCGACAGAACGAGCAAGGTGGCTTCCCGCATCAGCTGTCCCTAGACCAGAATGGGCACCCTGGAGAAGACAAGCCAATCTGGCATGAAGAGGAGCCAGAGGCGCTGGACTCGGAGGAAGAGAAGCGACGCCAAGAAGAATACTGGCAAGAACTTGAGGCCAAGTGCAAACGGCAAAAGGCCGAAGCGGCAGAGAGGCGACGGCTGGAAGAGCAGAGGCTCCAGGCCCTGGAGAGGAGGCTTTGGGAGGAGAAAAGAAGGCAGGAGGAGCTCTTGGAGGAAGAAGGGGAGGAAGAGGAGGAAGGAGTCCAGCTAGAGGCAGCAAAGAGGCAGCGTGAAGAGGAGGCGCAGAGTCCGGAAGAGCCGGGCTGCCCAGGCGCAGCTCGGAGGGAGCAAGACGAAGAAGGGCGCCTGGGAGCCGAGGAGCCGGGTCGCCTGCAGGAAGAGGCGCGGCGCCTGGAGAGACGCGCGCAGCAGGAGGAGCTGGAGGCGCGGAGCCGGCAGGAGGCCGAGAAGCTGCGGCGGGAAGAGGAGGAGAGAGCACTGGAGGAACTCAGAAGGCTGGAGGAGCAGGGGCGGCGGGCGGCCGAAAAGCAGCGGCAGGAAGAGGAGGAGAGGCGGCAGGAGCTGGAGGCGCAGAGGCGGCGGGAGGAGGAGGCGGCGGAGGAAAAACGGTTGCAGGAGCTCAGAAGGCAGGAAGAGCTGGAGGCGCAGAGACGGCAGGAGGACGCGGAGGCGAAGAGGAGGCAGGAAGCGGAAGAGACGCTTCAGGAAGCACCGAGAGTGGAAGAGGAGAATCAGCCGCTGCTGGACCACAAACGGGGCTTGAGGAGCCCACTTCAGAGCGACACTGCAGAGAAAGCAGAACAAGAACATCTGACACCCGAGAAGCCAAGAGAAAACTCTGAGGAGCCGAGTGTTTGGGTGAAGCAGAGCCCAGAGGCCACCGAGCCATCAGGCGAGCAGGCCGGAAAGCAGGGGGATGTTCCCGGGGATCAACCTTGTGGATGGCGGGAAAAGAGGGAAGAAACCAACACAGAGCTGCCCCAGAAACAAGAGGCCCAGGTGGAAGAGGCGTTGGCTCCAGGAGAGAAGAAAGAAGCTGCCGCTCCAGAAACAGACAGAAGGGTGGAGGAGCTCAGATGGCGGGAGGTAGATGAGAGGCAGACCATGCCCAGACCCTACACTTTCCAGGTGTCATCCGGAGGGAAACAAATTCTCTTCCCCAAAGTCAATCTGAGCCCCGTGAAGCCCATGAAAGATGAGGGGCTCGCCTCTGGTCCCCAAGAGCCAAAGGCCCCCAAAGCCAGCCCGGCCTCCCACGCCCTGCCCTCGTCCCTGAGCATCCCACACACGGCCATTCTGGTCACGGGAGCCCAGCTCTGCGGCCCGGCCGTCAACCTGAGCCAGATCAAGGACACGGCGTGCAAGTCCCTCCTGGGCTTGTCAGAAGAAAAGAAGCACGTGGATGTCCCCGCCCTGGAGAACCCACCCCGAGCCCCAGGCGACCCCCGGGCAGGCAGTGGGAAGACCAGGCCCTCCCAGGAGTCTCCGAGCAGCGCGGCCGCGCTCGCTGAATGGGCTTCCATTCGGTCCAGAATCCTGAGGAACGCAGAGAGTGACCAGCGCGGTGAGAGAGACCAGTCTCGGCCGGGTGATGAACACACGCCTAGGGGCCGATGTGATTCCCGCGGGAACCTCCGGAGGACCCCGCCGGTAAATGCAAAGTTCTCCATTAAGCCTGCCTGGCAGAAATTCTCTGATGGGGGCGGGGAGATCTCCAAACAGAACACGGAAGCGGAAAGCGTTAGAAAAAGATCCCAGCCGGGTCCCAGCGAAGAGGCCCGGCCCCAGCTCCCTGCTGCTGATACTAAAGAGCCCGTGAAGAGTGCAGAGAAACCGGGGGCACACCAGGAGCCAACGGACACCACGGAGGGGTGCAAATTTGCCAAAGACCTTCCATCTTTCCTTGTTCCAAGCCTTCCTTACCCTCCACAGAAAGCAGTGGCCCAAGCAGAACCCGTGGTCACTTCGGACAGCGAGACCACAGGTGGAGCAGGAAAGCCGGAGCCCGTGATGCCAGGTGGGGAGGATAAAGCTTCCCCTTTTGGAATAAAATTGAGAAGGACCAACTACTCCTTGCGCTTCCACTGTGACCAACAAACAGAACAAAAGAAGAAGAAAAGGCACAGCAGCACGGGGGACAGTATCAATGGGGTGCCGTCAGCTCCGGGGAGCACAGCTGGAGAGAGAGAGACAGAGGCTGCGGCCCTCAAGCATGGCCCGTCTCTCCCCACCGAGAGGAAGCAAGCCCCGGCCCCCTGGAAGGACTCTGCTGAAAGCCCTCCCAGCCACTCTCCTCTTGCAGCCCAGCCTGGGCCCCCGGCTCCAGAGCAGGACAGGGCAGCAAACAGAACGCCCTTGGCCCAGAAGCCAGCCCTGGCTCCCAAGCCCGCGGGCCAGACTCCGCCGTCCTCCCCGATCTCCAAGCTGAGCAGGCCCTACTTGGTGGAGCTGTTGGCTCGCCGGGCGGGGAAGCCTGACCCGGAGCCCGGCGAGCCATGCAAGGAGGGCCGGGACAACGGGGGCCCCCGGACGCCCTCACCCCCGCCGACTGAGGAGAGGAAGGACCAGAAGCGGGATGAGGAGGAAGAGGTGGAAACAGAGAGGAAGCCAGCTTCCCCGGCGCCGTCTGCCGCCCGGCAGGAAAAGCCTTCCGCGACACCCGAGGCGGGGAGGAAAGGTGCGTAACCGTAGGTTGCAGAACCTCTGCCTCTGTCCAGCCTGTTGTCCGTGCCCAGGGCCAGAAGTAGCCCCCGGAGCTGGCGTTGGAGCACTTCCTTTAATTAGAGGCTGGTGCCCAGTTCCCCAGGGGCCCTCACTCATGGATCATAGTGAGGCTCTTTACTTTTCTTTACAGTTTTGGAAACGTGGACTGACTGTTGCGTGTCTGCAGTTAACACCGTTAATGATCCTTACTTACCCAAGTAATAAGTTGGAGGTGCTGGCAGAGACTGATTTCACTTTCGATTGGCAGTGGAAGTTGAAACGTGCTCCAAGTTAATGCAGATGTCATTCATCTTTATGAGGGGCCTGTGCAGTGACAGCAAAGACTGGAGTTTCCTAGACCAGTGTCTGTGTTCTGTCTCTGGGCACTTAGCGGCACCCAGGTGGGAAGTTAGGGGGCTTTGGACAGCCCCCCTAAGGAGCCTGTGTGCATAATCAAGTTTGTCTCAATTTAATGCACAATGCCCACATATACATCCTGACCCCACCAGCTTGCCACTGAGAAGCCCTCCGATACGGAAATTTTAGAGCGACCGTTACCCCTGCCTCTGCCCCTAGTGTTTCTTCATGCTGGATGTTTGGGGCAGCATGGTGATCACCTGGATTGGCTTTGGGGCCTCAAGAACCTTCACCTGATACTTTTTCTTTCCTGTTTTGCAGAGTAGGTGGTCACGTGTGGTTCATAGCCCAGGAAGTTACTCGTATTTCTCAGGGAAATTCTCCCCTCAGGTTTTTTAGGGAAGATTTAGGTAATTGTTTAGGTTTGGGGTGATTTTTGCAGAGAAAACAGCTGTTTCCCAGAGATGTTGGTTTGGTTACTTGCCTTATGGAAGACACTATCGTCCTTTTTAACCAAGCCTTGCCCCAAAGGAGGGGATTGCTGAGGCAAGTGAGGCCCACACGTCCAGAGGACCTGTGCACCTCCTTTGTAGGCGTCCGCGGTTCTGCTCAGACGCAGCGCAGGGTTACGTCCCTTCCCCTGTCGTGTTCATCCTCGATCTGGTGCAAGGCTGTGGTGTGGAGTAGGCTGGGGACCCGGGTGTTGTGGCTGCAGGAATTGAGATGGCTGTGCTGCCACCAGAAACACGGGCTGCCTCTGTGGCCGTTTTCTCCCGGGACCTGTCTGCCCCAGATCCAGAGCGAAGCTGCAGTGTGGAGTGGGTGGGGTGCTCTTGCTAGGCTGGGAGACAAACTGCGGCATGCTCCTGTGGGGCCGCCTGAGCACACACTGACAGTGACCACCACCCCACCGGATCACACCCAGGGCCCCCAGTGTGTCTCTGTGTAGCTAGACTGAGTCTTCCCCCAGGGGGCCAGTTGGCCCAGGTCTCACGCCAAGCGGTGGTGTGGAGTGAGTGGGGCTGGGGTGTTCACCCAGCTCAGACTGGGGAGTGCAGCAAGGTGGCAGCCACCAGTGCAGAGTTCTCTCCACCATGATTGTTGACCAACCAGTGCTCTACTCCTCACGAGTAGAGTCTAGGCTTCTCCAGCCCTTCTGTGTGTCCCAGAGGTTCTCCCGGCAGCCAAGGGGACTTGTCTCCTTCCATGTACAACACTAGGATTGGGATGCCCAGTCTGTGGCTCAACCTGCTGGCTCCCCAGGGCAAGGGTCCACTCATACCGACCTTCTCTTCCTTTCAGATCCCTCTCAGGGGCAGGGGTCCCAACCCTATGCCTTTTTGTCCATCCTACCCAGTCATGTGGAAATCTTTCTTGCAACTTTGGTTGATAGGAGTTCTTCTGCCAGTTTCCAGCTAGCATTCCATGAAAAGTGTTCTGCATGTAGATGTATTTTTCATGTGTTGGTGGCAGGAGGTGAGAGCTCTACATCTTCCTACTCTGCCATCTCCATCCCTCCCCGCCTCCGGAGTCCTTAAACATACCATTGGTTATACACGGCCTTCTGATACATGGGCTGAGTGAGGTGTCTGCATCTGGGTACTCAGTATTAGAAAAGCTCGATTCTATTATTTCTGGATTTTAAAATAGGTAAATAGAAATTTTAATCTTTTCTTTCTTCACTCTCAGTGAATTGCCTTGCACATCCTTGAAGGCACACACACACACACACACACTTTTTTGGAGACACCGATTTAGAAAGGGGTCTCCATTCCCTAGGTAGAGGTCAGCAAGGACCAATACATGGGCCCGAGGCCCTGGGAAGGCATTGACTGAACCCACTCCAGTGGGAATGGAAATAGCAATGATAATCCCCCAGTGTCTGTCCTCCAATGCTTTGATTATAGATATCACCAGATATCATCTCATGCTGAGATTCTCACCTCCTTCCAGTGGGTAGGACAGATACTAAGTGGTCCTTTCTCCCAAGAAGTGACCTACAGGAGCAGTGATTAGATGCCAGGATACACTTGCTCGTCTCCCCAGAGCCTAGAGGGGGGAACTTGAGTGGGCTGGCTGTGGTTCTCCTCATGCAGTGAGTTTACAATGAAAGAGAATAGGTTTAAGCATTGTCACAAAATAAAATTTTTTTTTTTTTTTACAAAATAAAATTTTAATTAGACACTTTGAACTCCCCCATTAAAAAGATTATGCGATTAACAAAGAACTTCTCTGTCTTTTAAAACCTTGACTGAAGTTAGGGATTTTACTGTTGTGGAAAATTTCAACAACAGTAATCCTTTGTGCTTAATCACTTACAAAGGGCTTCTGTTTACACCATCTCATTTCATCTCACAGCACGTGTGCATTGTCCTGGCTCCATTTTACAGATGAGGACATCAACATCCAAAAAGTTAGGTGACTTGCCTGTTCCTCATAGTGGTAAAACCTGGATGAGGAGTTCTTTCCCGGGTTAAATGATCTTCCCATTTGTTACCCTAGGACTTCAAAAAAATTATTCAAAAAGTCCATAGAATTTAGCAAAACCTTGTTTTATTTACTTTTTTTTTTTTTTTTTTGGCTGTTTTGCTCATTCTTCCCCCATCTCTTGGATAATATCTTGGGCATAATTCTTTTTTTGTTTTAACATCTTTATTGGAGTATAATTGCTTTACAGTGGTGTGCTAGTTTCTGCTTTATAACAAAGTGAATCAGTTAAACATATACATATGTTCCCATCTCTCTTCCCTCTTGCGTCTCCCTCCCTCCCACCCTCCCTATCCCACCCCTCTAAGTGGTCACAACGCACCGAGCTGATCTCCCTGTGCTATACGGCTGCTTCCCACTAGCTATCTATTTTAAGTTTGGTAGTGTATATATGTCCATGCCACTCTCTCGCTTTGTCACAGCTTACCCTTCCCCCTCCCCATATCCTCAAGTCCATTCTCTAGTAGGTCTGTGTCTTTATTCCTGTCTTTTTTTTTTTTTAAACATCTTTATTGGGGTATAATTACTTTACAATGGTGTGTTAGTTTCTGCTTGATAACAAAGTGAATCAGTTATACACATACATATGTTCCCATATCTCTTCCCTCTTGCATCTCCCTCCCTCCCACCCTCCCTATCCCACCCCTCCAGGCGGTCACAAAGCACCGAGATGATCTCCCTGTGCCATGCGGCTGCTTCCCACTAGCTATCTACCTTACGTTTGTTAGTGTATATATGTCCATGCCTCTCTCTCGCCCTGTCACAGCTCACCCTTCCCCCTCCCCATATCCTCAAGTCCGTTCTCCAGTAGGTCTGTGTCTTTATTCCTGTCTTACCCATAGGTTCTTCATGATATATTTTTTTTCTTAAATTCCATACATATGGGTTAGCATATGGTATTTGTCTTTCTCTTTCTGACTTACTTCACTCTGTATGACAGACTCTAGGTCCATCCATCTCATTACAAACAGCTCAATTTCGTTTCTTTTTATGGCGGAGTAATATTCCATTGTATATATGTGCCACATCTTCTTTATCCATTCATCCGATGATGGGCACTTAGGTTGTTTCCATCTCCGGGCTATTGTAAATAGAGCTGCAATGAACATTTTGGTACATGACTCTTTTTGAATTTCGGTTTTCTCGGTATATGCCCAGTAGTGGGATTGCTGGGTCATATGGTAGTTCTATTTGTAGTTTTTTAAGGAACCTCCATACTGTTCTCCATAGTGGCTGTACCAATTCACATTCCCACCAGCAGTGCAAGAGTGTTCCCTTTTCTCTACACCCTTTCCAGCCTTTATTGTTTCTAGATTTTTGAATGATGGCCATTCTGACTGGTGTAAGATGATAACTCATTGTAGTTTTGATTTGCATTTCTCTAATGATTAATGATGTTGAGCATTCTGTCATGTGTTTGTTGGCAGTCTGTATATTTTCTTTGGAGAAATGTCTGTTTAGGTCTTCTGCCCATTTTTGGATTGGGTTGTTTGTTTTTGAGCTGCATGAGCTGCTTGTAAATTTTGGAGATTAATCCTTTGTCAGTTGCTTCATTTGCAAATATTTTCTCCCAGTCTGAGGGTTGTCTTCTGGTCTTGTTTATGGTTTCCTTTGCTGTGCAAAAGCTTCGAAGTTTTGTTAGGTCCCATTTGTTTATTTTTGGTTTTATTTCCATTACTCTAGGAGGTGGGTCAAAAAGGATCTTGCTGTGATCTATGTCATAGAGTGTTCTGCCTATGTTTTCCTCTAAGAGCTTGATAGTTTCTGACCTTACATTCAGGTCTTTAATCCATTTTCAGTTTATTTTTGTGTGTGGTGTTAGGGGGTGATCTAATCTCATACTTTTACATGTACCTGTCCAGTTTTCCCAGCACCACTTATTGAAGAGGCTGTCCTTTCTCCACTGTACATTCCTGCCTTCTTTTATGAAAGATAAGGTGACCATATGTGTGTGGGTTTATCTCTGGGCTTTCTATCCTGTTCCATTGATCTATATTTCTGTTTTTGTGCCAGTACCATACTGGCTTGATTACTGTAGCTTTGTAGTATAGTCTGGAGTCAGGGAGCCTGATTCCTCCGGCTCTGTTTTTCGTTCTCAAGATTGCTTTGGCTATTCGGGGTCTTTTGTGTTTCCATACAAATTGTGAAATTTTTTGTTCTAGTTCTGTGAAAAATGCCAGTGGTAGTTTGATAGGGTTTGCATTGAATCTGTAGATTGCTTTGGGTAGTAGAGTCATTTTCACAATGTTGATTCTTCCAATCCAAGAACATGGTATATCTCTCCATCTATTTGTATCATCTTTAATTTCTTTCATCAGTGTCTAATAATTTTCTGCATACAGGTCTTTTGTCTCCTTAGGTAGGTTTATTCCTAGATATTTTATTCTTTTTGTTGCAATGGTAAATGGGAGTGTTTTCTTGATTTCACTTTCAGATTTTTCATCATTAGTGTATAGGAATGCAAGAGATTTCTGTGCATTAATTTTGTATCCTGCTGCTTTACCAAATTCATTGATTAGCTCTACCAGTTTCCTGATGGCATCTTTAGGATTCTCTATGTATAGTATCATGTCATCTGCAAACAGTGTCAGCTTTACTTCTTCTTTTCAGATTTGTATTCCTCTTATTTCTTTTCCTTCTCTGCTGTGGCTAAAACTTCCAAAACTGTGTTGAATAAGAGTGGTGAGAGTGGGCAACCTTGTCTTGTTACTGATCTTAGTGGAAATGCTTTCAGTTTTTCACCATTGAGGACAATGTTGGCTGTGGGTTTGTCATATATGGCCTTTATTATGTTGAGGAAAGTTCCCTCTATGCCTGCTTTCTGCAGGGTTTTTATCATAAATGGGTGTTGAATTTTGTCAAAAGCTTTCTCTGCATCTATTGAGATGATCATATAGTTTTTCTCCTTCAATTTGTTAATATGGTGTATCACGTTGATTGATTTGCGTATATTGAAGAATCCTTGCACTCCTGGAATAAACCCCACTTGATCATGGTGTATGATCCTTTTAATGTGCTGTTGGATTCTGTTTGCTAGTAGTTTGTTGAGGATTTTTGCATCTATGTTCATCAGTGATATTGGCCTGTAGTTTTCTTTCTTTGTGACATCCTTGTCTGGTTTTGGTATCAGGGTGATGGTGGCCTCGTAGAATGAGTTTGGGAGTGTTCCTCCCTCAGCTATATTTTGGAAGAGTTTGAGAAGGACAGGTGTTAGCCCTTCTCTAAATGTTTACTAGAATTCGCCTGTGAAGCCATCTGGTCCTGGGCTTTTGTTTGTTGGAAGATTTTTAATCACAGTTTCAATTTCAGTGCTTGTGATTGGTCTGTTCATATTTTCTATTTCTTCCTGATTCAGTCTTGGCAGGTTGTGCTTTTCTAATAATTTGTCCGTTTCTTCCAGGTTGTCCATTTTATTGGCATAGAGTTGCTTGTAGTAATCTCTCATGATCTTTTGTATTTCTGTAGTGTCAGTTGTTACTTCCCCTTTTTCATTTCTAATTCTATTGATTTGAGTCTTCTCCCTTTTTTTCTTGATGAGTCTGGCTAATGGTTTATCAATTTTGTTTATCTTCTCAAAGAACCACCTTTTAGTTTTATTGATCTTTGCTATCATTTCCTTCATTTCTTTTTCATTTATTTCTGATCTGATCTTTATGATTTCTTTCCTTCTGCTAACTTTGGGTTTTTTTAATTCTTCTTTCTCTAATTGCTTTAGGTGCAAGGTTAGGTTGTTTATTCGAGATGTTTCCTGTTTCTTTTTTGTTTTTTTTTTTTTGTTTTTCTTCTTTGCGGTATGCGGGCCTCTCACTGCTGTGGCCTCTCCCGTTGTGGAGCACTGGCTCCGGACGCGCAGGCCCAACAGCCATAGCTCACAGGCCCAGCCGCTCCACGGCATGTGGGATCCTCCTGGACCGGGGCACGAACCCGCATCCCCTGCATTGGCAGGCGGACTCTCAGCCACTGCGCCACCAGGGAAGCCCCTGTTTCTTAAGGTAGGATTGTATTGCTATAAACTTCCCTCTTAGAACTGCTTTTGCTGCATCCCATAGGTTTTGGGTCGTCGTGTCTCCATTGTCACTTTTTTCTAGGTATTTTTTTATTTCCTCTTTGATTTCTTCAGTGATCACTTCGTTATTAAGTAGTGTATTGTTTAGCCTCCATGTGTTTGTATTTTTTACAGATCTTTTCCTGTAATTGATATCTAGTCTCATAGCATTGTGGTCGGAAAAGGTACTTGATACAAGTTCAATTTTCTTAAATTACCAAGGCTTGATTTGTTACCCAAGATATGATCTATCCTGGAGAATGTTCCATGAGCACTTGAGAAAAATATGTATTCTGTTGTTTTTGGATGGAATGTCCTATAAATATCAATTAAGTCCATCTTGTTTAATGTATCATTTAAAGCTTGTGTTTCGTTATTTATTTTCATTTTGGATGATATGTCCATTGGTGAAAGTGGGGTGTTAAAGTCCCCTACTATGAATGTGTTACTGTCGATTTCCCCTTTTACGGCTGTTAGTATTTGCCTTATGTATTAAGGTGCTCCTGTGTTGGGTGCATAAATATTTACAATTGTTACATCTTCTTCTTGGATTGATCCTTTGATCATTATGTAGTGTCCTTCTTTGTCTCTTCTGTTAGTCTTTATTTTAAAGTATATTTTGTCTGATATGAGAATTGCTACTCCAGCTTTCTTTTGGTTTCCATTTGCATGGAATATCTTTTTCCATCCCGTCACTTTCAGTCTGTATGTGTCTCTAGGTCTGAAGTGGGTCTCTTGTAGACAGCATATATATGGGTCTTGTTTTTGTATCCATTCAGCAAGCCTGTGTCTTTTGGTTGGAGCATTTAATCCATTCACGTTTAAGGTAATTATCGATATGTTATGTTCCTATGACCATTTTCTTAATTGTTTTGGGTTTGTTATTGTAGGTCTTTTCCTTCTCTTGTGTTTCTTGCCTAGAGAAGGTCCTTTAGCATTTGTTGTAAAGCTGGTTTGGTGGTGCTGAACTCTCTCAGCTTTTGCTTGTCTGTAAAGGTTTTAATTTCTCCATAAAATCTGAATGAGATCCTTGCTGGGTAGAGTAATCTTGGTTGTAGGTTTTTCTCCTTCATTACTTTAAATATATCCTGCCAGTCCCTTCTGGCTTGCAGAGTTTCTGCTGAAAGATCAGTTGTTAACCTTATGGGGATTTCTTTGTGTGTTATTTGTTGTTTTTCACTTGCTGCTTTTAATATGTTTTCTTTGTATTTAATTTTTGACAGTTTGATTAATATGTGTTTTGGCGTGTTTCTCCTTGGATTTATCCTGTATGGGACTCTCTGTGCTTCCTGGACTTGATTAACTATTTCCTTTCCCATATTAGGGAAGTTTTCAACTATAATCTCTTCAAATATTTTCTCAGTACCATTCTTTTTCTATTCTTCTTCTGGAACCCCTATAATTCGAATGTTGGTGCAATTAATGTTGTCCCAGAGGTCTCTGAGACTGTCCTCAGTTCTTTTCATTCTTTTTTCTTTATTCTGCTCTGCAGTAGTTATTTCCACTATTTTATTTTCTAGGTCACTTATCCATTCTTCTCTGTCAGTTATTCTGCTATTGATCACATCTAGAGTATTTTTAATTTCATTTATTGTGTTGTTCATCGTTGCTTGTTTCCTCTTTAGTTCTTCTAGGTCCTTGTTAAATGTTTCTTGCATTTTGTCTATTCTATTTCCAAGATTTTGGATCATCTTTACTATCATTATTCTGAATTCTTTTTCAGGTAGACTGCCTATTTCCTCTTCATTTGTTAGGTGTGGTGGGTTTTTATCTTGCTCCTTCATCTGCTGTGTGTTCCTCTGTCTTCTCATTTTGCTTATCTTACCGTGTTTGGGGTCTCCTTTTTGCAGGCTGCAGGTTTGTAGTTCCCGTTGTTTTTGGTGTCTGTCCCCAGTGGCTAAGGTTGGTTCAGTGGGTTGTGTAGGCTTCCTGGTGGAGGGTACTAGTGCCCATTTTCTGGTGGATGAGGCTGGATCTTGTCTTTCTGGTGGGCAGGTCTACGTTTGGTGGTGTGTTTTGGGGTGTCTGTGGACTTATGATTTTAGGCAGCCTCTCTGCTAATGGGTGGGGTTGTGTTCCTGTCTTGCTAGTTGTTTGGCATAGGGTGTTCAGCACTGTAGCTTGCTGGTTGTTGAGTGAAGCTTGGTGCTAGTGTTGAGATGGAGATCTCTGGGAGATTTTCGCCGTTTGATATTATGTGGAGCTGGGAGGTCTCTTGTGGACCAGTGTCCTGAAGTTGGCTCTCCCACCTCAGAGGCACAGCACTGACTCCTGGCTGCAGCACCAAGAGTGTTTCATCCACACAGCTCAGAATAAAAGGGAGAAAAAGTAGAAAGAGAGAGAGAGAGAGAGAAAGAGAGAGAGAGGGAGAAAGAAAGGGAAAGAAGGGAGGGAGGGAGGGAAGGAAGGAGGGAAGGAAGGAAGAAAAGAAAGAAAGAGGAAAGGATAAAATAAAATATAGTAAGATAAAAGTTATTAAAATAAAAAATAATTATTAAGAAAAAAAATTTTTTTAAGAAAAAAAAACGGATGGGTAGAACCCTATGACAGATGGTGACAGCAAAGCTATACAGACAAAATCTCACACAGAAGCATACACATACACACTCACAAAAGGAGGAAAAGGGGAAAAAATAGTAAATCTTGCTCTCAAAGTCCACCTCCTCAATTTGGGATGATTCGTTGTCTATTCATGTATTCCACAGATGCAGGGTACATCGAGTTGATTGTGGAGCTTTAATCCGCTGCTTTTGAGGCTGCTGGGAGAGATTTCCTTTTCTCTTCTTTGTTCGCACAGCTCCCGGGGCTCAGCTTTGGATTTGGCCCCGCCTCTGTGTGTAGGTCGCTGGAGGGCGTCTGTTCTTCACTCAGACAGGATGGGGTTAAAGGAGCAGCTGCTTCAGGGACTCTGGCTCACTCACGCCGGGGGGAGGGAGGGGTGCGGATCCGGGGCGAGCCTGTGGCAGCAGAGGCCGGCGGGACGTTGCACCAGACTGAGGTGCGCTGTGCGTTCTCCCAGGAAAGTTGTCCCTGGATCCCGGGACCCTGGCAGTGACGGGCTGCACAGGCTCCCCGGAAGGGAGGTGTGGATAGTGACCTGTGCTCGCACACAGGCTTCTTGGTGGCGGCAGCAGCAGCCTTAGCGTCTCATGCCCGTCTCTGGGGTCTGCGCTGTTAGCCGCGGCTCACGCCCGTCTCTGGAGCTCCTTTAAGCAGTGCTCTTAACCCCCTCTCCTCGCGCACCAGGAAACAAAGAGGGAAGAAAAAGTCTCTTGCCTCTTCGACAGGTCCAGACTTTTCCCCAGACTCCCTCCCGGCCAGCTGTGGTGCACTAGCCCCCTTCAGGCTGTGTTCACACTGCCAACCCCAGTCCTCTCCCTGCGCTCCGACCAAAGCCCAAGCGTTGGCTCCCAGCCCCGCACGCCCCAGAGTGTGAGCAGACAAGACTCTCGGGCTGGTGAGTGCCGGTCGGCACCGATCCTCTGTGTGGGAATCTCTCCACTTTGCCCTCTGCACCCCTGTTGCTGCGCTCTCCTCCGCGGCTCTGAAGCTTCCCCCTCCGCCACCTGCAGTCTCCACCCGCGAAGGCGCTTCTAGTGTGTGGAAACTTTTCCTCCATCACTGCTCCCTCCCATTGGTGCAGGTCCCATCCCTATCCTTTTGTCTCTGTTTATTCTTTTTTCTTTTGCCCTACCCAGGTACAATGGCGGAGTTTCTTGCCTTTGGGGAGGTCTGAGGTCTTCTGCCAGCGTTCAGTAGGTGTTCTGTAGGAGTTGTTCCACATGTAGATGTATTTCTGGTGTATCTGTGGGGAGGAAGGTGATCTCCGCCTCTTACTCATCCGCCGTTCCCGATTCCCCCCCATAATTCTTTCAGTCACTTTTACAAGTTCTTTTTATTGTGGTAAAAAATACATAATGTAAAATTTATTATCTTAACCATTTCTCAGTGTATAGTTCAGTAATGCTACATTCACACTGTTGTACAACCAATTTCCAGAACTTTTTCGTCTTGCAAAACTGAAACTCTGTATCCATTAATCAACTCCCGTTTTCATCTCCCCCAGCCCCTGGCAGCCACTGTTTCACTTTCTGTCTCTATGAATCTGACTACTCTAGATACCTCATATATGTGGAATCATGCAGAATTTGTCCTTTTGTGACTGGCTTCTTCCACTAAACATAATGTTTTTAAGGTTTGTCCATATTGTAGCATGTGTCAGAATTTCCTTTTTTTTTAGATTAATTTTTATTGGCATATAGTTGCTTTAGAATGTTGTGTTAGTTTCTGCTGTACAGCAAAGTGAATCAGCTATACGTATACCTGTATCCCCTCTTTTTTGGGTTTCCTTCCCAGTTAGGGCACCACAGAGTATTGAGTAGAGTTCCTTGTGCTATACAATAGGTTCTCATTAGTTATCTATTAGAATTTCCTTCCTATTTAAGGCTGAATAGTATCCCATTGTATGTATACACCACATTTTGTTTATTCATCTGTTGATGGACATTTGGGTTGCTTCCACCTCTTGGTTATCGTGAATAGCACTGCTATGAACATGTATGTGCAAATATCTTTTCTAGATCCTGTTTTCAGTTCTTTTGGATAAATATCCAGAAGTGGAATTGCTGGATCATATGGTAATTCTATTTTTAATTTTTTGAGGAACCACCCCACTGTTTCCATAGTGGCTGCACCATTTTATATCCCACCAGCATCACTCAAGCGTTCTAATTTCTCCACATTCTGTTCAACGCTTGTTATTTTCTGGGAGATAAACACACACACACACACACACGTGCCATTCTCACAGATGTGAGGTGATACCTCATTGTGGTTTTAAAATTTATTTATTTATTTTTGGCTGCATTGGGTCTTTCTTGCTGTGCACGGGCTTTCTCTAGTTGCGGAGAGAGGGGCTACTCTTCGTTGCCGTGCGTAGGCTTCTCATTGCCGTGGCTTCTCTTTTTGCTCTAGAGCACAGGCTCAGGAGTTGTGGCTCACGGGCTTAGTTGCTCTGCAGCATGTGGGATCTTCCCGGACCAGGACTCGAACCCGTGTCCCCTGCATTGGCAGGCGGATTCTTAACCACTGCGCCACCAGGGAAGCCCCTCATTGTGGTTTTGATTGCATTTCCCTGATGATTAATGATGTTGAGCACCTTTTCATATGCTGTTGGTCATTTGTATGTCTTTTTAGGAGAAATGTCCATTTAAGTCCTTTGCCCATTTTTTAATTGGGTTTTTTAGTTGTTGTTGAGTTGGAGTTCTTTCTATCTTTTCAGTTACTTTTTGATAGTAAAAAGTCCTCTAGGCACCTTTAGTAACAACTATCTCATGTTAGTAATTTATATGCTGCCTCCAGTGTCATAATCAAACTCCAAACAGTATTTCAAACTAAGTGTCTCCCTCCTAATTTGGCCTGCTTTGGGCTGAAATGCCTAAAGTGGGGGTGCAGGCCTGGTCGACTTCTGCCCTTCCTCCTGGCCCAGAAACAGGCTCCATAGCTAGAGCAAAGGAAGGGAGAGAGGTGAGGCAGCAACGTTCACTGCTTTTGCGGGATGTTCAGTGCTGATTCTTCTGTGTGTTCCTCAGACCCCTCATGTGCCACCTAGGCTCTTTCTCCTCCTGCAATTCCCCTACTTCAGTGGTGCCTCCTCCAGGCAGCCCTGGGTCCCTGGTTCCCCTCCAGACTGCCCCTCTCTCCCCCATCCACATGGCTAGCACCTGAACCTCAAGCATCACTCAGTAACAGATGTCTTCCCAGCACAAACGCCTCTTCTCCAGGCCCCTGGCAGCCACCGTCCTCACCTTTGGGCTTTTCCTGGTGTAAACAGAACCTCAAGTCTGTGCCCCACAGACTCCGGGAGTTTATCTGAGTGCTCTCATTAGAGATCCTCTCACTTGGCTTAGCCCCCTTTCCTCTGCTGGGGAGAGGACATGGGAACACACCATGCTCCAACAATGTATTTCAAAGAAATTCTCTACTCTGGCTGCTTCTGCCTTAGCTCTGATTTCCCTAGGACCTTGAGGTGGCTGTTTTGGTCACCTCGTTGGCTAGTCCTGAGTAGGTGATCAAGCACATCACTTCAGAACACGGGAGGAAGTGCCATTTATTATTTGTTACGACCTTTTGGGGCATCCCTGGCTGAAACTCAGGCATGAGTCCCATTTTAACATCCTGTTTTCTGTTTATTGATCCCCAACTACAATCCAGACCCGCTAGGCCTTTAATACATATTATGTGACAGCCTTTCAAAGAGTCTGGTCCATAACTCCAGGATGTACTATTCAAACTACAGATCTAAGAAGATAAAAATCTGGCTAGAGATTTATCTTTTCAAATTATTTTCGTCAACTGTAAGTTTAGGCAATTATGCTTTAAAGGTATTTCGACCCTTGTGATAAACCCAGTCAAAGTTGTTGGCAGGAAACTGGCCTGTTGCTTGAATGACCTTCCCAAGCAAGTTCAGGTGAGACTCTTTTACATAACTGCTTTAAATGGACATCACTTAGACCTGGGGAATTTGGTTTTTAGCCATTTTTACACACAGGTGTTACACAGCCCTTGAGTAAAAAGGTGAAACTCATTTCGTTCCAATGTACGTAAAGCTTCTCAGTTAAGTAGAATGCTCGAAGTGGTAAATATTTTTTGATTTTCTGGTTAACTAGTCAAAAACTCCTTTCAGTTTCAGTTTTAGTTTTTTAAAAAAATACTTCTGAAATGTGTCGGTTTTCTTTCCTATGTTAGATCATAACTGAACCCTTATTTGGTTAGGAATATTACAATTCACAAGGCTCATTTTATGAATTCTTTGTACAGCATTATAGATCTAAAAGCTGTAGAAGATTAAGGATCTGCCTGAATTTCTGTGCTTGAATTCCCAATTCGAACTTATTTTGGTTCTTTCTCCTCAATATGAAGTTCACTTAACTGAAAGCCCTGTTTGGTAAGGTCTGGAACAAAGTGTACTTCTGTTTGGTTTCAAAGAACAGGACTAGAATGGGCCCTTTCCCTTGGAGATAGTAAAGGATTCAATGCCAATGCCAGAATGGTTATCTCTAAAAGCGCTTAATTTTTACTTGGGGAGTAGAAGGGGAGTGGGGATCATTGTCTCACAGACATAAATAACAGGAACACTCACTTTTGTAGAGAGGTTACTACATGCCAAGCACTATTCTAAATGTTTTCATACCGAGGACCTCTTTTAATCTTCACATCAGCCTGATGAGGCATGTGCCGTTCTCATCTCCATTTTATGGATTAGAAAATGAAAGCTTGGAGAGGTTAAGTAGCTTTTCTAAGGTCACATAAGGTCAAACCCAGGTCTGCTCAATTCCAGAGCCCAGTTACTACTCAGTGTTAGACCCCATCTACCTGGGAAGTTTGTTGCCCCCAGTTGCGTAGGCAAGACAGTCCACCACAATAAAAGCACAGACTGGAAGTCAGAAGTCCTAGGCTCAGGCTTCAGCCCGTGCACTAAGTGCTGGGTGACCGTGGTCACTGCAGTTGATGGTTATGGACCCAAGTACTCACATCTATCAAATGAGGGCACTGGGGACTTCCCTGGCGGTCCAGTGGTTAAGACTCCACGCTTCCACTGGGGGGCACGGGTTCTATCCCTGGTCGTGGAAGTTCCACACGCCACCCAGTGTGCCAGTAAATAAATAAATAAATAAAAATTTAAAGCAAAAACGAGGGCATTGGACCAAAATCACAGCTTCCCACTGTGTTCCTCAGAGTCCTGGTGTCCTCAGCAGCCCCACTAGGCTGCAGTGTCCCCTTTTCCTCTTTCATACGTTGGGATTCCACTTGTTTGGATGGAGGGGGGTGGGTGGGGACATGGAGAAGTTTCCATTGAAAAAAAATGTGAAAAAGCAATAAATAAAAGCAGGACAATGAATCAAATAACTACCTGGGTCCTCTGTAGGCCTGAGGTTTTTTGACACTTGAGACTACTTTTTCTTCCATTTTGAGGGGAGACACATGCTCCTGTTTTTTTTCCACTGATTGAATATATTTTCCCACCCAGTGGAGTCACTCAGGTATTGGCACTGTATTTGTGTTAGAAAGGGATAGTTGACTATTTCTTGGCCTGATGACTGTCATAAGCTTTAGGGGATGAGGGACTGAGACAAGGGAGTAGTTAGTTTCAATGCACATCTGATTTTTTTACTGACTCTGTTGGGGAGATGTGGGGGGTGGATGCCCACACCTCCAAACAATTCTCTGACACCAGCTGGTGTCAATTCAACTCACTTCTTTCAGTCCTGACTTTCTACCTGGAGATAACATCAGATTGCACAAGTTACAGGCTCAGTCCTACCAGACTGCCCCCATCTAATTAGATGCCAATTGCAAATTTATGTTGCTCAATTAATTTGCTAGAGGGGCTCAGGGAACCACTTTACTTACTAGTTTATATATAAAGAATACAACTCAGGAACAGCCAGATGGAAGAGATGAATGGGGAAAGGGGCACAGAGCTTCCATGCTTTTGGAGCTAGTCACTCTCTCAGCACCTCCACGTGTTCCCAACTCAGAAGCTCTCCTTACCAGTCCTTTTGGCTTTTTATGGAGGCTTCATCACATAGTCGTGATCAATTAAATCATTGGCCATGGGTGATTGAACTCAGCCTCCAACCCTTCGCCCCTCCCCGAGAGCTTGGGAGTGGGACTAAAAGTTCTAACCCTCTAATCACATGATTGGGTCTATTGGCAACCAACCTCCATCTTTAGGTGCTTTCCAAAAGTTACCTCATTAGCAGAACAGAAGACACCTTTATGCTCTCATCACTTAGGAAACTGCAAGGGCTTTAGTTCTGTGCCAGAAACAGAGACAAAGACCAAATATGTATTTCTTACTGTACATCACAATATCACAGTCATTTTTCCCACAGAAAAGCCGATGCTTCAGAGCAGACACTCTTTAGACAGCTCCAAACTTGCGGAGAAAGTTGAAACCGCGCAGCCACTGTGGATAACGTTGGCACTGCAAAAGCAGAAGGGGTTTCGGGAGCAGCAAGCGACTCGAGAGGAGAGGAAGCAAGCCAGGGAGGCCAAGCAGGCCGAAAAGCTCTCCAAAGAAAACGTAAGTAGCTTAGCCTTCAGCTCTAACTTTGTTTTCCTGAGCTTGGCTCTCCCTTCTTTTGGCTGCGATGCGCAGCTTGCGGGATCTTAGTTCCCCAACCATGGACTGAACCTGGGCCCCGGCAGTGAAAGGGCCGAGTCCTAACCGCTGGACCGCCTGAGAGTTCCTGAGCTTGGCTCTTTTAGTTCACAGGATTTAAGACGACAATAACAAAACAAGGCTTGCTGAGAGTGGTGGAGAATACTTAGACAGTAGAGCAATAAGCTGACCACTGTTAGGACACGGAGGCGTTTTAGGTTAGAAATTTGGTTTCCTTATGCTCTTCGGTTAGCCTGATTTGGCAGAATCCGCTCACACAGGTTATATGAGAAATGCAAGCAGCATTTTATTTGAGCAGTGAGTCGAGAGGAAATTAGGAATCTTGCTCTGTGGCCCTGACGGTGTAGTTAATTTGAAGGGCTCTTCTGGGAGAGTATGTAACGTCCCCTCTTCGGGACATGTGCACTGAGCGGCTCGGTGGTTGAGCACACACTGCTCCCCCTTGCAGTCTGGCCCCTCCTCTGGGACCAGAGAATGGGGGCTGGCCAATGGAAGCCTCCAAGGCCTTGCCTTGCATGGTCAGTCTCCCCCTGACTTTCTCTGTCCATCCAGGTCAGTGTCAGCCCGCAGCCTGGAAGCAGCAGTGTCAGCAGAGCTGGTTCCCTGCACAAGTCCACCACTCAGCCAGAAGAGAAGAAGCCAGAGACAGCAGCGTCCAGGCTTGAGCGCCGAGAACAGCTGAAAAAGGCCAACACTCTTCCTACATCTGTGACAGGTAGAGAACAGGTCCATTTCTATTTAACCGTACTTAAAAGTTTTTCTTCTTAGGGTGTGTTTTATTTCCTCTAGCGTCATAACTAGCACAGCATTTTAGGCATTTCAGAGCACAAGCTGTCTCACAACCCCATTCATCAACTCTGACAGTGATAAAGCTCGTCTGATAAAGATCATCAGAAACTCACCCACTATCAGTGGTGTGATGATAAACTTTTAACAATCAGTTCTTCAGGGAGTGGAGAGACCTCTGATTTGTAGTATTTGCTGTGGTGTAAATACTCCCAACCATGGCTAATTTCAGGCTACTAATGTGATATCAAGTGACTCTTCCTGAACCTTTAACAAGGTGATATGAGCCCTCTCCAACTCCACTGCCTGTAGTCCAACAAAATTAGGTTTATTAACTTCCTGCAGCAAGGAAAACTGCACACCATAAGAACCTTCTAAACAAAACAAGAGATAACATTATATTAGGATTCAGGGGAAAGGGTGAATTTTAGGTAAAATTTAAATGAAGCAGTGACTCAAAGCAAAGTAGTTGGTATCAAGCCTGAGCTGAAAAGTGGACTCAGGAGCCTGTTTCCTTTGACACCACAAACTTAAGGTAAATGTGAGGAAGCTGTATTGGAAAACCCCTACCTGGAGCTGTGCTCCAGTTGGAAATGGAAATTGTTTCTCTGAATCATGGTCATCCAAGTGGCTCAGATGCTCCAGACAAAAGTGGGGTGGTCCCTGGTCCCTTCTCACTGATGTGATTTCAGACAGCAAATTTCTGACCCAGGTGTGACTTTACAGAGCAAAGTTGTTGTGCTCTAAGTCCTTGATGTTAATTAACAACAGCAGTGTTTATATGTTCATGACACATAGGAGACACATGCACGTTAAAAAAAACTCTTTATTCTGTTAAAAGATAAAATGATCCAATGATGTTTGTAACTATTTCTGTGTTACATATCACTTGGAGGATGGAGGGTCTGAAAGAACTTCCTCTCAGGGGTTATTAGGGCATCTGTTTTCCCACTAGGCAGCCCTGTTCCTCAGAGGACACCCAACTTCTGGACCCAAGATTTTTTTACGCCTTGGATACCTGCTAGCTGAGGTCTGGAAATGTAAAGAGGTCTCACTATTAAAGCTATATTTACTATTTGGTGAGGAGAAAAAAACTTTATATTTGAAAACCACTTTGGAGCATTTTCTCAAGAACCTCCAAGGGCATTATTTCGTTTGATCTTATACTCAGGAATTAAGGATTCTAAACATCATATTGGTGTGTGTCAAGAGAGAATTCTTGCAGAATAGTGAAAGCTCCAAAGTCAAAGAGATCAACCTCTGTCTGCCTGGTTTCTTAGAAGCACCAAAGGGTTGATGCAATTCAGAGCTGGCTCCACCACACAAAGCCTCACCACACAAAGGGACGCTCACCACACAAAGCCTCTAAGGTCTGATAAATAGTGATAGGATGCAAAGGAATTGTCAGAGGAGTCTGAGTGATAAGAGCTGGCAGGATCCATGGGCCTCAGAGGGAGGAGGGACCCAGGGCATGCTTGGTAGAGGAGGTAGCTTTTAACCTCACCAGCTAACAGGTTCAAACTTCAAACTACTTGGTTTAAGCTTTTTCTTCATGAAATTGACTGGTTGTATGCCTAGAATCACAGAATTTACCTCTTATTATTACACAGGCATAGCTTCTGTGCACAGAGAAAATTAGGTTTCTAGAAATTCTCTGAAATTAGAATCGACTGCACTGCGATCACCATAATTCTGTATGTAACAGTTATGATCACGTAGCTTTCTTTCTCTAATTCTTCTCGCCAAAGATACCCAGTGTTTCACTGGGTTTTCCTTTCTGAATCTCATACTTCTGCTAAATCAAAATGTGGCTCTGACTTATTCCTTTCTCCTTTTCCTTCAAAATGCAATCTAGTGGAGATCTCTGATTCGGCTCCCCCAGCACCACTGGTGAAAGAAGTCACAAAGAGATTCTCTACCCCAGACGCTGCCCCCGTGTCAACAGAACCAGCCTGGCTGGCTTTGGCCAAAAGGAAAGCCAAGGCCTGGAGCGACTGTCCACAGATTATTAAGTAAAGAGTGACTCTTATCCATTCCTACTGCCAGTTATTGGCTCTTCTCTTGCCCTTTTTATTTATTTATTTTTTATATGAGGTAAAGAAAGAAACGAAGCTAGGGAAAAGCAGCATGTTTTATAGGCTCTAAAATAATGTTCAGAAACTGAACTGGTGGTGTTCCTTGTAAAGAGTGTATTTGCACAGCCCTAGGTCCTGGTGCCTTGAGGTCCTCCTAATTCTAAAGAGAAAATTCCGTCCTAGGGACCACATGAAGCAAAATCTCCAGACTGAGAACTTCTCACGAGCGCCTGCCACACCCATTCCATGGCCCTTCCACACACGTACACCCACACACCACTCAGAACATGTACTTTTGCCAATCTTTGTAATAGTTTTCTCGATTCTGTACTCCTGTTTCTTTGTTCCAAACCATTTACCATGTGCTTGGGGATTTCTACCCTTTTCTATAGTAATAGTGAAAGGATCTTATATAAACAAGAGTGCCCATTCGCCTGAATGCAGTGAGTAACTGGGAAATGCAAGTAGAAGTCTGGCTTCCAACTCTTTGCCCATGTCTGCTTCTCATGATTTTGCCCCAACAGGAAACTGTAACACAGACAGCAAGTCCATTGACTCTTCTACCGCACTGTTGAGCTACGGGCCCCGTTATACCACAACTCTCCTCAAGGACACGTTAACCATTTGGCCCAGCTGGCTCCTAGGGAACATTTTTATTTAAAATGATTAAAAAAAAAAAAAAAAGAAGCTACAAATTCTCTGTCTCTGAGAATCCCCATCTAGTGCAGTTGTTCTTAAGAAGTTCAGGCTCCCTCCCAGACCTACTCAATCATCAGAGATCCTGTGAGGATGGGGCCAGATGTGTATATTCTGGTAAAAACTCTTCAGATACTTCCGGTAGATCACAGAGGTTGAGAAGTGTGGGACACACTGCTTCTAGTGTAATCTAGATTTTAAAACTCTGAACGGGAGGCTCATTTCACCCAAAGCAGCAAAAGTGAGACAGGAAAAATAATAAAACAACCCCCCCAAACCAGCCATTTATTACAGAGTATAAGAGTCTTATTGACATTACATGTCTCTGAAAATCTTTTAAATCTTTAGGGAAAGTTAACAGTAAGACAAGATTTGAAGTCTTTGTACTAAAGGACTTCCTGTGGGAAGTTTCTTTCTTTACCATAATCAAGTAATTCATATTTAGAGTCAAATGTTCAATAGCATTTATAATGTAGAGCATTCACCTTGCTACCTTTAAAAACATCTCAGAGTTTTAAGTGGCCTTGTTGTTATACACGTGATTAAAAAAAAGGACTTGGCAATTTAAAAGCCACATATGTTCACTTTTATTTCCCTAAATTTGCTTTACATGACACACAGAAATACAGCAAACCCACACATTGCTGGTACTAACCTACATTTCGTGGTGTTGGCATAGTACCTTTTTCTTCAATCCTGACTTCAAAATCTAAGTACAAATCCTTTGCCTAGTACAGCAGGGGAAGGAATTACATCCTTTTCTCCTCTCCTACAAAAACACATTAGTATTTTATTAGTATCATTTTCCTCTATGCTTACTCAATAGACAGTGTGCTGTTACACTATTATGTACCTTAAAGAAAGGATGACAGCAAAGTTATTTACCATATACAAGGCATTTTCTTTCTGGAAACGATGGCTCAGCCTCATGGTAGCAGCTGGCATGTGTGGTGAAGTGGATAGTTGTACTTTTGCAAGTTGGAGTTAATATTATATATAGTGGACCCTCAGACTGTTAAGAATCAATGGAACGTTAACTTTTTTTATGGCTATGAGAAGCAATTAATATTCCACTGCATGTTTTCCACAGTGATGTTCATTTCTAAATCAAATATGTAGACATTTGTTAGTTTCAATGATTTCCTCACTAATATAACACTTCTTAATAGGAATCTCTCCACCTAGAGCCCTGGAATTATACTGCTACATTAATTCTTCTGCATTGTCTTTTTCTGTCATCCTGTCAGCTTTGAATAATATCACAGTAATGGCAGAGAACAGGTGCATAAATCAGATCATTAACAAAGAATAGTAGACAAGTCAACTCTGTACTGGCTTACCTACCACTGATCCCATACAAAGGAGGAGAAATACCTCAGTTAAAAAATTTCCATCAAAATCTTTTTTAAGAGTAATACTGAGGAAAGTATACTGGAAGTAAGTCATAACACTTACTTCCAACAACTTCTAAAGGCTACATGTTTAATATTTCATGTAAAAACTACTCCTACTTTGCACTAAATACCAATGAAGTGTTATTTTGCTTTAGTTGTGTTGCAGTCTTTTCTGATCAACAAACTATGGGGGAAATTCTATAAAGCATATAAAAAATTCAAGACTTAAAAGAAATGAATGATTACTAGTTAAATACACAAGCTTTTTTTTTTTTTAATTTAAACAAACACACTTCTCCTGGCAAGGTTATAGATGATTAACCTCTGTTCATAAGACATATTACAAAACTAGAGGTTTTTTCTTTACTTTTTTAATTTTTCAAGTGCAATTGTTTCTTATACATTAATTACTATTAAATTATCATTTTAGCCAGTTATTAGCAAATTGTAGTATGTATTCATTGTCTCTTCTTGTGATGTTTAGTTTTAATTGCTTATTTTAAAGCAGAAACATTAGAGTTACAATTGTCTTGCAATATTTTTATCAACAATAAAATGAAGTAGAGACTTAACAATAAAAATACCTTAGTGTGATTTTATTATTATTTTGAGATTTTGGTTGTATAAAGTTTTAATGTAAAATGTCCATTATTGAAGGAAAAAGATCTTTCAATAAAAAATACCCACAAGATCTTCGGCACTGATGGAATTTCAAGCTGAAGTTTTTACTGATTTCAATGACCATCTATAGAAAGCTTGTATTTCTACAAAGCTTTTGTTGAGAAAGAAAAATTTCAAGGCATTTTATATGGTACCTTATTATACTTTTAACTAGATGTTTTTGGAAAAAAATAATGAGTAGGGACAAATAAAATGTTTATCTCAATCCTAAACTGGAATTGAATGGTCTGGCATCTCAGACAAAATGATCCTACAACCTCTTTACTCAAAGCGTGGGCCATGGAACAACAATATGGGCACAAGCCGAGAGCATGTGAGAAACGCAGCTTAGGGCCGCAGACCAGACCTACTGACTCACGAGGCCAGACAAGGGCAAAGTGAGTGACGTGAGCAAGGCACTTGCCTTGGGTGCCAAAAAACCAAGTAATCAAGAGGAATGCTATTTTAATGCAATATTTTAAAAATCAAGGTTAACGCAAATTCCATGATGAACAAATATCAAAATTTTAAATAAAGACAGGGTCAGTATTACTGATTTTTCCTTTTGCCTCAGTCTCCAGTGTGGCTAAGCCAAGCCCCCCTCCTTCCAGCCCTCTCAATTGTAATGTGCATTTAGCAAGAGCTCCAGGTGGTTAATACATTAAAGATGAATCCGCACGGGTCTAAAACCTAGCAGAAGATATGTTCTTTTGGGCCACCTATGGCCTCAATCCCCTTTCTGTGTTTGCGGAAATCTCTACCTTGTGGGTCTTGGTAGAGGGCAGCACTCACCTCCTACCACAGTTGAAATGCCTGTTAGGTGCCTTCCTATACTCTCTCGTGGGCATAACAACATGTTTCACTTCAAATTGGAAGGGACTGTGGTTTGGGAGCAACTGACCAAAAGATGGGGGGACTGTGAGGAAGTCTGGCAGTGGTAGGAAACAGTGTCCAGCGTTAGTGGGGTCAGCCATAAGGTAATAAGCATTTAGAGCCTCAAGGACAGCAGCTACTTCTGGCCAAAATGATATGATTTCAGGCATTCATTGTTTCTGGCTGTATATAGCTCTAGCCCTCTTTGTAATTCTGCAAGAGACTCAATATTCTTCTAAAAATTCATTCTGGAGGGACTGGCCAAGACAGTGGAATAGAAAGATGCTGAGCTCACCTTCTTTCATGGGCACACCAAAATCACAGCTATTTGCAGAATAACCTTTGATGAAAAAGACCAGAACCGTCCAGAAAAGATCTTCTACAACTAAAGACATAAAGAAGGAAACACAACAAGATGGGTAGAAGGGTAGGATTTGTGATATAGTCAAGTCCCATACCGCTGGAAGGAAAACCCAAATATAGGAGAATAACTACATTGCAGAGGTTCTCCCAAAGCACTATGAGGTCTGAACCCCACATCGGGCTCCCCAGCCTAGGGGTCCTGCACCAGGAAGACAAGACTCCAGAGCATTTTGCTTTGAAGGCTAGTAAGGTTTACTTTCAGGAGTCCCAGAGGGCTGGGGGAAAGAAAGACTTCACTCTTAAAGGGCACACACAAAATCTCACATGATCCAGGACCCAGAGCAAAAGCAGTCATTTGATAGAAGCCTAGGTTAGACCTACCTGCTGATCTTGGAGAGTCTTCTAAAGAGGCAGGAGGCAGCTGCAGCTCACCCTGGGGACATAGACACTGGTGGCAGCCATTCTTGGGAGTTCCTTCTACCACATGGACATTGGTGTTGGCAAGGGCCATTGTCAAATCCTCCCTCTGGTTTTTAGCCCCAAGACCCAGCCGTGCCCTGGCCGTGCTGTCCAAGCAGCCAGTTCTAGCCTCTGGACCAGCCTCAGCCACCAGGGGGCAGACACCAGATGCAAGGAAACCACAATCCCACAGGCTGCAGACCCATCCAGCCCATCAGTAGGCCAGAGCATGTCCTGGGACTCTCTGGGCCTGGGTCCTGGCCCTGGCCACTAGCAGGCCAACATAAGCTCTGGGACATCGCAAACCCCATACCCAACTGTGTCAGGAACAGCCCCTCCCCCTTCCCCCCCCAGCGATCTGACAACAGATCTGGGACCACTGGCCTTGCATCCAGACTCCAGGACCTGGCTCTGCCTACCAGTAGACCAGTACTAACCCCAGGACTTTGCTTCACCCACCATAGGATAGGCAACAGCCCTGGTGTTTTCTAGACCCTGACTCTACCCACCAGTGAGCCAGCACTAGCCCTGGGGCCCCTGGGGTTCTGCAGTCAGCCATCTTGTGACCTGGTCATGCCAACCAGTGGCCAGCAGCCTCTGCACAGGGCAGGGCTTAGCAACCAACCTGAACAGGGGCCAACCAAGCCTACCAGACGGCCCACATAGTTAGCTCACCACAACAGAAGGACCCACACAGCCCTCATAGCAGGAAACCACCAGAGCATATAGCTTGGGTGATTAAGCGGGGAATGCACTGCTGGGACACATAGGACGTCGCCTACAGGAGGCCACTTCTCCAAGGTCAGGAAACATAACCAACCTACCAGAAACATAAAAATGCAAACAGCAACTTAGGCAAAATGAGGCAACAGAGGAACATGTTCTAAATGAAGGAACAAGATAAAACCCCACAAGAAAAACTAAATGAAGTGGAGATAGGCAAATACCCAAAAAAGAGCTCAGGGCAATGATTATAAAGATGATCAGAGAACATGGGAAAAGAATGGATACACAGAGTGAAAATTAAAAGTTTTTAACAAAGAGCTAGAAAATATAAAGAATAACCAAACAGATGAAGAACATGATAACTGAAATTAAAAATACACTAGAAGGATCAATAGTAGACTAAATGATACAGAGAAACAGATCAGTGAGCTGGAAGACACAGTAGTGGAAATCATTGATGCTGAACAGAAAAAAGAAAGGAAAAGAAATGAGGACAGTATAAGAGACCTCTGGGACAACACTGAGTGCACTAATATTCTCATTATAGGGGTCCCACAAGGAGAAGAGTGACAGAAAGTGACTGAGAACATATCTGAGACATAATAACTGAAAACTTCCCTAACCTGGGAAAGGGAACAGACATCCAAGTCCAGGAAGCACAGAGAGTCCCATACAAGATTAACCCAAAGAGGAATACACTAAAACATGTTGTAATTAAAATGTCAAAAATTAAAGACAGAGACAATATTAAAAGCAGCCAAAGAAAAACAACAAATAACATAGAAGGGAACTCCCATAAAGCTATTGGCTGACTTTTCATCAAACTCTGCAGGCCAGAAGGGCAACATATTTAAAGTGATAAAGGAAAAAACCCACAACCAGGAATACTCCCAGCAAGGCTCTCATTCAGATTTGATGGAAAGATCAAAATCTTTACAGACAAGCAAAAGCTAAAAGAGTTCAGCACCACCAAACTTACAAGAAATATTTAAGGAACTTCTCTTAACGAATAAGAAACGGCCACAACTAGATAAATGAAAATTATGAAATGAAAAGACTCGTTGGTAAAGGCAAACATACAGTAAAGGTAGGAAATCATCCATGCACAAAGTTAGCAGGGAGGTTAAGAGAGTAGTAAAATCATCTATATCTAAAATAAGCAGTTAAGGGTTACACAAAACAATCAGAGGTAAAATATGATACCAAAAATAATAATTGTGAGGGGAGGAGAATACAAATGCAGGATTGTTAAAATGTATTTGAAATTAAGAGATCAACAACATAAAACAATCATGTATAAATACAGATTACTATATAAATACCTCATGGTAACTACAAGCCAAAAATCTATAATAGATACACAAAAGAAGAGAAAAGGAATCCAAACATAACACTAAAGATAGTCATCAAATCACAAGAGAACAAAAGAAGGAACAAAACAGCCCTACAAAAAAACCCTAAAATAATTAACAAAATGGCAATTAGAACATACATATAATTACTTTAATTGTAAATGGACTAAATGCTCCAATCAAAAGACACAGAGTGGCTGAATGGATTAAAAAAAAAAAAAGACCCATATATATCCCGCCTTCCTGCCTACAGGAGACTCACTTCAGATCTAAAGACATACACAGATTGAAAGTGAAGAGATGCAAAAGGTATTGAACACAAATGGAAATCAAAAGAAAGCCAGGGTAAGTAGCAATACTTATATATGATAAAATAGATGTTACAATAAAGACTGTTGGAAGAGACAAAGAAGGACACTACATAATGATCAAGGGATCAATTCAAGAAGACATAACAACTGTAAATATATAAACACCAACATAGGAACACCAAAATACATAAAGCAAATACCAGCAGACATAAAGGGAGAGATCAATAGTAACACAATAATAGTAGGAAAGTTTTACACCCCAATTACATCAATGGACAGTTCATCCAGACAGAAAATCAGTAAGGAAACACTGTGTCTTAAATGACACATTAGACCAGATAAGACTTAATAAACACATTTAGAACATTCCATCCAATAGCAGCAGAATACATTGTTTTCAAGTGCACATAGAACACTCTCCAGGATAAATCACATGCTAGGCCACAAAACAAGCCTCAGTAAATTTAAGAAAATTGAAATCATATCAAGCATCTTTTCCAACCACAACGCTAGAAGACCAGAAATCAACTACAAGAAAAAAATTGCAAAACCACAAACACGTGGAGGCTAAACAATATGCTACTAAAAAACCAATGGATCACTGAAGAAATCAAAGAGGAAATTTTAAAAAAATACCTGGAGACAAATGAAAATGAAAAACAATGATCCAAAATCTATGGGACACAGCAAAAGCAGTTCTAAGAGAGAAGTTTATGGCAATACAAGCTTATCTCAGGAAATGAGAAAAATCTCAAACAACCTAACCTTACATCTAAACTAGAAAAAGAACAAACAAAACCCAAAGTTAGTATAAGGAAATAAATCATAAAGATCAGAGCAGAAATAAATGAAGGAGACTTAAAAAACAATAAAATGAAACTAAAAGCTGCTTCTTTGAAAAGCTTAAAAAAAAAACAGATAAACCTTTAGCCAGACTCATCAATAAAAAAAAGAGAGAGGGCCCAAATCAATAAAATCAGAAATGGAAAAGAAGAAGTTACAACTGACACCACAGAAATATTAAAGATCATAAGAGACTACTACAGGGACTTCCCTGGTGGCGCAGTGGTTAAGACTCCCTGCTCCCAGTGCAGGGGGCCTGGGTTCGATCCCTGGTCAGGGAAGTAGATTCCACAAGCATGCCACAACTAAGAGTTCGCATGCTACAACTAAGGAGCCCGTGAGCCACAACTAAGGAGCCCACGTGCCGCAACCTGGGAGCTGGCGAGCTGCAACTATGGAGGCTACGTGCTGCAACCAAGGAGCCCATGAGCCACAACTAAAGGAGCCTGCCTGCCCCAACTACGACCTGGTGCAACCAAATAAATAAATAAATAAAATATAAAAATAATAATAAAAAATTTTAAATTATGGAAACTAATTTAATAAATAGATCCTTTCTTTGAAAATCTTGTTATGAATCTCAGTATAAATGAGTGAATGGTGTATTACATCACAGACTAATTTTTTAACCCACCAAGTATATTCTGATCTTTTTTTCCAGAAGTCTTTTATAAAAAACCAAGTAGAACATCTGTAGCCTAATTAAAAGAAACTGTCACTTAACATATTGATGTGTTTTGTTCTATAATTCCTTTTAAAAGCATTTGTTGCTCCTATAGGAAGTAAAATACGGTTGTTTTCCAATAAAGTGTAATAGACAAGTTTCTTAAACAAAATATAATCTTTAACATAAATAAGACTATCCACATGCTCCATAATGTAAAATATTTTCAAACATCTCACAGATATTTTCTAGTAAAGACTGTCCTTCATTATCTTTGATTGCCACCCAATAAATCCAGACAATAAACATAATTATTTCTACATCCAATAATAAGCATTGATTCCCAGACCACAGGAGAAGAGAAAACTTCTCCAGGAAGTTGATACACACTTTGCAACTCTCCACTCTTAGATTCCAAGATCCATAGCTTCCCATCAGTAGATGCTGCTGCCAGCAACACTTCATTGCCACGACTGTGGTTATGGAAAGCAAATGGTGTTGAATACACCCTTGAAGTAGTTTCAAATTTCCATTGGAGGTGACCTTTCATACTACAACAGTAGATAAAGCAATCATGGGAACCAAAAAATATTTCTTGCTCTGATGCTGAGGTACATGGGGATGAAAAGATTGGTCCATTGGTAGAGAACTGCCAAATCTGAAGGGTGATAAAGGCAAAAATAATTCATTCATCTCATTTCCACAATTCTATAAAGCTTTTTGAAATTCTTAATAAAATGTGAGAGACGCAGGCTACTGAATGGTAACTGTACATAGAGAAAATAATGCTTTCTCCCAAAAGTAGCACCCTCAGATTAGACCTCTGTCCCAATGGTAAAATCTAGCACAAAACCCACCAGTGAGTGTCCTTATTACATAAATCACCGCTATGCATAATATTATGAAGTAAAATTCATTTCGAACCCCATTCAGAAGTTATTACTTATATGTTCAGAGACACTTATTTCAAAGAAAAAACTATACAGTTTTCAGTGTATGTTATTAAAAATTGTATCTTATTCTGGTCTCCTAATGGAGGAATAAGGGGGTAAGTAGGCTGAAAGGAAAAGTTTATGTGCAATAATTTAAAGCTTTAAACAAAGAGCTATGAGTTGTGTGTCTACCCTGTAGATATATACACTGTTTGCTTATTTCAAAGCTACTATAGATTAACCTGTCAGCCATACTTTAAAGAAAACACACAAGGAAGAAAAAGCTTAAGTCTAAGATAGTGTTTACAAATCCATAGTAATAGCAGTACAGTAAAAGCAAAATAAAAAGAGTGGGTATATTCACGAAATATGATTTGTAATCTCAATTCTGTCCCTGACTTGGACAAAATCACTTTAATCTTTCTTTGATTCATTCAGAAAAGGTAAAAAAAAGGGGTAATAGCATTTGCTGCTTTTTAGAAATCCAAAGGTGAGAATATATTCAAATTACTTTGTAAATAAAAAATATTAAGTGAACTTAATAAAAGATTTCATCACAAAGTAATTGTCACACAGAACAAAAGAAACTGCTAGGCTATGAGGGGTGAATGTAGAATAAAAAGCACCCAAAGTCAACTCTAGCCAGCAATGGGCTAACTTACGTTGGAGCTAGTACACTCTCAAGTCCACAAAATAATCCCCAAAATCAAAAACACAGAAGTTGTGCCACAGTCACTTATGGGTAAAGAAGTAGAGATTATTATCCCAACGAAAGACCTATTATGACTCAGAAGGAGCCTACCCTGCCGATCATGAAGTTGAAGATGGAACTTCCACACAATGCAAATTGGGTTATGTAACAGATTTAGGTTTTCATAGAAAAAGCAGGAGTTTATTTCAATGTTCACAATCGGAATAGAGGTTATAATAAAGTTGGCTAAAAACTGATAACATGGGCTTCCCTGGTGGCGCAGTGGTTCAGAGTCCGCCTGCCAATGCAGGGGACACGGGTTCAAGCCCCGGTCCGGGAAGATCCCGCATGCCACGGAGCAGCTGGGCCCATGAGCCATGGCCGCTGGGCCTGCACATCCAGAGGCTGTGCTCCGCAACGGGAGAGGCCACAACAGTGAGAGGCCCGCGTACCGCAAAAAAAAAAAAAAAAAAAAAAAACCAAAAAAAAGCTGATGACATTTTTTAAATTGTGAGAGGAGAATGGCAAAAGTAAAACAATGTTTGGATAGAGTCTTTTAAATCTATTATAGCGTCATTCAAAATTTTAAAAACCCGTGGTTTGACAATTAAAATAGAATTAGTTTTCAACACAATGGGTCGAATAATGTTTAAAATTTTACTTCAGTTGTCACCAGCTACTATGCCTTTGAGAAATGTAAATAAAACAGAACTAGAAATTTTTACCTGTTCTCCAAAGTGAGTAAAGCAGAGAAAATTCCCATCTACACAGCCAATACAAATATACTGTAGGCAACACCGTGGAGAAGAAAAGAGTGGCTTTCCACAGGAATGTTTCCAAACTATCTTCCCAGTGGCCTGTCAGGGGCAAAAAGCAATTCACAGCATTTAAATCATTCTACTAATCAACTACCCTTTATAAAATAAACTCATAAATCTCCCAGAGGTAAAGCTATAAACACCAGAAAATGCTATAATGGCATGCTGACATTATAAATGAAGCTAGTACACATATACACAGCTATAAAATTAATGAGTGCTACTTATGAATGCTAAAAACTTGCAGTAAAACCAGGAAAGAAATAACTAGCACATAAACTCCATCCTTAGAATGGACACGAAGTTCTTGACAGGACCGAGAACAGTCTGCCAACTTAAAAATTGATAGGACTTCCCTGGTGGCACAGTGGTTAAGAATCCGCGTGCCAAAGGAGGGGACACGGGTTCGATCCCTGGTCCGGGAAGATCCCCACGCCACAGAGCAACTAAGCCCGCACGCCACAACTTCTGAAGCCCACACCTAGAGCCCACGGTCTGCAACTACTGAAGCCGGAGCACCTAGAGCCCGTGCTCTGCAACAAGCCACCGCAATAAGAAGCCCACGCGCCACAATGAAGAGTAGCCCCCGCTCTCTGCCACTAGAGAAAGCCCATGCACAGCAATGAAGACCCAACGTAGCCAAAAAAATAAAATAAAAATAAAATAAAGAATTGATAAAAGACATACACAGAACTTAGATTTTTCTCATCTTTCTATACTTTATGTCAGTCATTTTTAATGAATTCTGGTTCAGTAATGTATGGACTATAACTGAGATCTACTTCAAATTTGCAGAATTCAAAGCAAAAATAAAAAATATTAAAGAAAAACAGGTAATAAAATCAATAAATATTCTTTTATGCCTACAGGATTTATAGCCAGTAAAAGTCCTCCCAGCGTAGCAAAATACAAGTGATATGGAATCAGGCTCAAACAAGGAGAAGAAAAAACAGTTCCTCCGCATTTCAACTTCCAAGCACACTTCTTTTTCTGCAAATAAGAAAGCAAATTAAAAAAAAAAAAAAGAAAGAAAAAGAAAGCAAATTAATTGGTTTCTGCTGGTGATTAACAAAATATACATATCCCGTCCCTCCTGATGTTATGTCTATCTTAGTTAATATAACTTTTATTTTTAGTATAAAAATAATATATACTCACTGTGGAGAATCAAGTTAGTATAAAAAGATGACAAAAGCCAATACCCAGAGATTACCACCGTTAACATTTTAGCATTTTCCCTTGTGATCTTTTTGGTGCACGCACACACACACAGCTTAATATACTTGAGATCATCACTCTGAATATCATACACTTTGTATCTAATTTAGCTCAATTACTTTGTAAAACTCTTTAAATATTACTTTAATGAATCATATCCCATATGAACACAAAATAATTTCTCTACCTTATCATTGAAAATTGTCTTGAACTAATTGCTTGGTGTTATAAACAATCTGGAAATAGACATCTTCGTGCATATATCTGTCCATGTTTCTGATTATTTTGCCAGGACAGATTCCTAGAAGAATTTTACTGAATCAAAGGATATGAAATTGTTACCTATGGTCAAATTGTTTTCCTCGAAGGCTTTACCTCCCACCATTGTCACCAGCATTTAATGCTACACTCTAATAACATTTGCTTCTTTATCTCAAAGTTTAAATTTTCATTCCTTTGATTCTTAAACATATGAAATATTTAAATTCATTTACTAGCTATTTCTTCTTTGGGGTCCTGTGCATTTATATCCCTTGTTTATTTTTCTATCTGGACCTTTACATTTTTCTTATTAATTTGTATTTGCTCTTAATTTATACTTATGAATATTTTAACTCTGTCACACTTGTTTCAAAAACTTTTCCCAACTTATTTCTTTTTAATTTTATAATTCTTAAATTTAAAAATTTTATGTGATCAGTTCTTATTGATATTTTTGTGATTCTTCTCTATTGTCAAGATGGCATTCTAAGTTCCTTATATTTCAAAACTCTGAGTAGTAAATTTATTTGAAAATTTGGTATGGAAGTTAAAATTGTCTTAAGATATTATGGCTGTTAATTAACCCCTTAATCTTCCCAGATCGCAAACTTGGGAAGAGTTAATACCTGCTCCCCTAGTCACCACCACCTGATAGTTTCACACTCTTCTATCTATGCTTATGGTATGAAATTGATGAAGTGAATTCTTACATATATATCTAAAGCATATGCATGCTGGTCATGAGAACCAATGTAAAAAAGTCCTGTGGTTGGATCCACAGTTGCTGAGCTTTTGACAGCATCATCAGTAGTAAACATCCAGTATTTTTCTCCACTATTACTCTTCAGAATATAAACCAACCCATTATAACAGCCTGTTGGGAAACAAAATACAAAAGATGAGATTTAGATATGTCACTGGAAAATAAGTATTTGGCTTAAATCATGACAATATATATTCGATGTTCTTCATGTGTACTTAGGCTCTATGTTTGGCTCGATTTACATTTCAGCAAAGCAGCAAGCATTTGTATAAAAAACCTATTTAGTAGGTACATCTTACATTTTAAAAGTACCATAAAGTGCTTCACTACCAGGAAAACAATGAACATGAGCATGCTGCAGCAGAAAGAGGCTTTGACAACTTGGATTCAGATCTTGTCATGGCCATCCTTTGGGCAAATTACCTAGCATCACTGGGCCTAGATTATCTTTCTGCTGAATGTGGATACATCTACAGCAGGGTTACTGTGATAATTAGGATAAATGCCCAGTACATAGTAGGTGTTCCAGAAATGCTAACATTAACAATGACCAAATGTTTATTGACCTTTTACCTTGTGAAGGGAACTACTCTAAGAACTTTATATCTGTCAACTCATGTAATGCTCACAGTGAAGTGCTACTATATGCATATATATATATATATATATATATATATATATATATATATATATATATATATATTATTTTGGCAGTGTTGGGTCTTCGTTGCTATGCATGGGCTTTCTCTAGTTGCGGGGAGCAGGGGCTACTCTTCGTTGCGGTGCACAGGCTTCTCATTGCAGTGGCTTCTCTTGTTGTGGAGCATGGGCTCTAGACGTGTGGGCTTCAGTAGTTGTGGCGCATGGGCTCTAGAGCACAGGCTCAGTAGTTGTGGCGCACAGGCTTAGTTGCTCCGCTGCATGTGGGATCTTCCCGGACCAGGGATCAAACTTGTGTCCCCTGCACTGGCAGGCGGATTCTTAACCACTGCACCACCAGGGAAGTCCCTGGAGCAGTGGACTCTTGATTGTGGTAGTGGTTACATGATAGTATGTATCTGTCAAAATATAAAACTGTATACTAAAAAGGGTTTTACTGTATATTATATTAATAACAAATATTCAAAGTACTAAGTGATAGTTAACAACACTGAACTATATATTTGAGGTGATGTATGCTAACTAGATTTACTGTGGTAATCATTTTGCAATATACACATATCAAACATTATATTGTATACCTTAAGCTAATAAAATGTTGTATGTCAATTACATCTCAATAAAACTGGAAATTTTTTTAAAAAGAGAAAAAAAGTACTAAGTGACCACCACGTGCCAGAGGCTTTGGGTTTAGACACTTGGAACGCAAACAGTAACCTCAATGAGCTGACTTTCATGAATAGGGATTACTCATGATCATTCACATGTATAACTGAAAGTTTCCTGTAGTATAATTTTCAAAATGTAAGTTTTCAATACAGAAGAATCAAACTCAGATTCAAGTAGATTCTAGCCAGGCTAACATAAGTAGGGAGATATATTCCTAAGCACTTAGTCTGAACAGCTTTGGTAAGCACATGCCATGAGCATTAAAGTAAAACTTGATGTAGTTTGGGGGGTAAAAAGAGAGTGGTAGTTCAGGAGACATTACGCCTAGACCCCCATATCTTTGTAAAGTAAGAGTCACCTACACCTTAATGAAACTGAGTAGAAGGTAGTAGCTAACACTTGTTGAAGGTCACAGAGCTGGTAGTAGCTTTACAGCTAGGTTCAAATCCAGAAACTCTGACCTAAGGCCCACACTGTGAATCAGCATGTAGTTAACTATTATTCTTTGAGCACTTAGTCTGTCCCTAGCAATGTACTAAAGGATTCACAAGCAATTATTTCATTTAATCCTCTCAAAAGCTCTATGATTATTGTGGTAGTTTTAAAATATATCCACAAATTCTTTGATACTCAGAGATATTCAACAGGTGAAGCTAATTCCCCTCCCTCTGAGTGTGGGCCAGACTTAATGATGTTCTTCTAATAACAGAATAAGGCACAAATAATGGTATACAACTTTAGACACTAAAAGTACTGCGTTCCTCCTCAATCACTCTCTTGGGTCACTCACTCTGAGGGAAGTTAGCTTCCATGTTGCGAGGGCATTCAAGCAGCCTATGGAGAAGCCCATGTGTCAAGAAACTGAAGCTTCCTGCCAAAAGCCAGCAAAAACTGAAGTCTTCTGTTTGCAGCAATGTGAGTAAGCCATCTTAGAAGCAGATTTTTCCAGCTCGTCAAGGCTTCAGATGGTTGCTGCCACATGAAAAACCCTGAGCCAGAACGTTCAGCTAAACCCTTCCTAAATTCCTGACCCATAGAAACTGTGAGATAATAAATGTTTATTAAAGCAACTATATCCCAATAAATAAATAAATAAATGTTTATTATTCTAAACCATTAAGTCTGGCGATAATCTGTGATGCAGCACCATGTTTTATTTATTAAGCCCATATACTCATAAGAAAACTGAAATTCTAAGAAGTTCAGCAACTCGTTAAAGGTCACAGAGCTGGTTACAGCTTTAGAGTTAGCTTCAAATCCAGAAACTCTGACCCAAGGCCCACACTATGAATCAGCATGTAGTTAACTATTATTCTTTGACAGCAACCAAACCTACTATGCATAGGTTTTTTAAATTTAACTTGGCCCTACTAGCATTACCATATGGTAATTAAATTTAACTCTATAAACCTCAAATTCAGAAACTTACCCACTACAATAAAGTTTCCACACTTAGATACACATGCTGAGGATTCAATGCGATCTCCCAAAATCTGTTCCCATTTCACCTTTCCAGAGTAAAGATCAACTGCCATCATTCTATGAGAATGGGAGCCAATGTACACAGTTGCAGATGACTTATCAACAGCTGGTATTACAAGCAGAGGTGAAGCATCCACACATTTGCCTGTGTCTGATCTCCACCTCACATGAAACTCCATTTTCTCAGCCCCCATCACAGATGTTTCCTCTTCAGAAACTTTTGCAACACAGGACATATCTTTTGACTTCCCAATAAGAGCTGGAGGATTTAAGCTTTTCATATTTTGAATGTTAGTCTGTGAAATTATATCAGAAGAACAGGCTGAAGGGCAATGTTCCAACTTAGTTAAAAACCTAGTAGTATTCAGAGACAAAATCTGACTCCCTCGGCTCAGTGCAATAAAAGCATTGATCTCGTTGTCACAATTTAAAGGCATGACAGATTCCTGATGTAAAGATTTTCCACTGGTTTCCTCTTGATTAACATCGCTGGATTTTCTTTTTGTGGAATAATTCTTGCTAAATGTCAGATCTTCATCTGGAAACACTGTTTGAAGGATGTGATTGTAAATCTCTAAAATAGAACTGCTAAGAATAATTTCCAGAAGCCCAGGTACTGCTGTGCCAACAAGGTTTTCAATCTCATTGAGGAGCCGTATGGACTTCAAAGAATCTCCACCACTATTTAAGAAGAGTGACTCATCAGGAACCTTCAAAGGGTCTTCTGAGAGACTCAGAACAGACTACAGATTAGAGAAGTGAGAAATATGGTGAAGTTAAAGATCTAAAACCAAAAGAATTCAGCATTTAAAGGTAATATATAGATGATGGTAACTACATTAATGAGATGAACACAAACAAAATAAATTTTTTAACAATTAAAGTAAATTTTAAAATTATTTTCTATATAGTAAAGGAGACCATCATTATGCTACCAATTTTGTCACAAACTACCCTAGAACTGCAAATTATACTTCCCTTTAGAGCAGTTTTTCTACCCATACAATAGGAAATGGAATTATAAAAACACCTGATTTAATATCAGATATTAACAATATCTGATATTTCTATAATATGGGAATAATTATTTTCATTAACTTCACATAAACCGAAATTATTTTCCAAGAATCTAAAAATGAAGTGGATATTACTTTTATCTAGATATCTATTTTCAGACAAGACTGTACAGTTACATCCTCTTGTTAGAACCCTTTAGAAAACTCCAAATTTTATCTAAGAAAAATTATACTGACCTGTAAATCATAGGTAATAAAATATATATATTTTAAAATAAGTTTTTAATTGTTATATACATATATATATTAATTCCCTTAAGCAGAAGCATACATGTTGTTACTGAAAGTTCTTCTGGAATAATTATGTTAAGCCTTTATACCACAGATTGTGGTACAGCAAGATTTGGCTATTTTTTCAACTCTGACAAGTGTTACTGCACTTGACTGACCATCTTAGGGAAAAGTTATGTCAAGAGGCGTTTTGTCTACTCGTGCCTTTTAAGACTACCTCACTTCCAATAAATTTCTATATAGGGAGCTTAATCTAATCTTGCAGTAGAGAACCTAACCCTTATTTGAATACAAATTGAATAAAACAAAGCTATACTACTTAACATCTGGGCAGCAGTAATATTCTTAGAAAATTTTATCAGACTTATTAGGATGCTACATTCCCTGAAGATATACAACGACCTCTTTATAATAACAAATTTGTATCTTAAAAGTTGTACCTTCCACAAATGATGTAATTTTTCCCAAAGTTCCTCTTTTCCATTGAGTTTACATTCAGACTTCAAGTTTATGGAGTTTAAATAAATCTTATTTAACTCAGAAACATCAATTTTGCCTTAATACAAAAGAGAAATAACAATTTTTAAATTTCAGCTTGACCCCTTCATGTCTTTGTTAGTCACAATACACACATTTTTCATTGTTAAGGTTAGAAATCCTATAAAATAGTTTGTCATGCAGAATCAATAATCAAGAAGACAGTCCCATGCTACCCAGAATGTAGTGGGTAGCAGATAAGAAGAAAGGAGGGACTTCCCTGGTGGCGCAGTGGTTAGGAATCCGATACCTGCCAACGCAGAGGACACCTGTTCAATCCCTGGTCTGGGAAGATCCCACATGCTGCGGAGCGACTAAGCCCGTGCGCCACAACTACTGAGCCTGTGCTTTGAAGCCTGTGAGCCACAACTACTGAAGCCTGCGAGCCTAGAGCCCATGCCCCGCAAAAAGAGAAGCCACCACAATGAGAAGCCTGTGCACCACAACACTAGTGCACCACAACAGAGTAGCCCCCGCTCGCCACAACTACAGAAAGCCCACGCACAGGAGCGAAGACACAACGCAGCCAAAAATAAATAATATTTTTAAAAGAAAAAAAAAAGGAGAGAAAGCCCGCACACAGCCACAAAGACCCAATGCAGCCAAAAAATAAATAATTTTAAATAAAAGAGAAAAAAAAGAAAGGAGGGGCTAATGTTGCTCTCATTTAAAGAGCTAAAGAAATGGTACTATTTACTGAGCAATAACCACATTCTGAAATATTAAATAAAGATGAAATTGGGAAAGTAATAGAATATGGTGATTAAGAGCACATGTTTTGAAGTCAAACAGTCCTACAGAATTTCAACTCTACTACTAACTAGCAGTGTGATTTGGGGGAAATTATTTAACCTCTTAAGCCTTATTTTCCACATAAGTAAATGGGAATAATACAACCTACTCACAGGAGTTTCTGGAGATAAAATGAGTTAATTATACAAAGTATTTAACAGAGGGTCTACCACAATATATATTAGTATTACTTATAATAATAAGGATTTAAGTGGCCTTTAAACTAGTTAATACAATTAGTATCATTTGGCACTGAAACATAGCTGCTTCAAATTATTTTACCATGAGATGTAAATGGTAGAGAATCAATCAATACAAGCTCATCCGGGATTGCATGACTTGGAAGATGTTTCTGCAGTTCTTTAAAGACGTAATCCTTTACTAAATCATTTTTGGACACCATGAACAAAATTAATTTTTCCTGATTATACCATGTAACTGCACAAGATTCCACTTGTTGAAGACCTTCAGCAACCTATGAGAGAGATTATCTCAATTTGCCAATAAGGACATTTAAAAACAAACTTCCTAAATACTCTGCATTCAATACAGTCAAATTAAAATCTGGAATTCACCAGAGAGTTTTAAAAAATTGTTTCCTACTATCACTATTACCAGCACACTGGGTTCTTAATGTTTTCCAAAAATAATAGCTCCCAGAGCAAAATAAGTCAACTTATCTTCAGTTATCAAAATCCCCTTTGTCACTTATTTAAAAAACAACTCTTCATGCTGAGAATAAAGTGCACAATGAATTATCCATATCTTCTACTGTAATTCATCATTAACACAAAAGTCTTAGGTTTAAATAATACTGACAGAGAACCCTGGAACAGAAGAGTAGTTATGGCTGCCTCTAATACCTACATATATTAATAGATGTTTAATATTTAAACAGTTCTACCTGTTGCACAAGTTCAATGTTAAGACGTTTGCCATGACGTTTGATCTGACTGTCCTTTCGTCCCAAGAAAAATATCTCTCCATCTTTTATAGTCACAAAGTCTCCTGTGGCCCTCATTGTGCCAAGTGGTACTGTCATTTCATCATCAAGAAAACATACTCTATTTCTGCCACCTTCACAAGATATAAACAACAATGTAATTTTAAAAATTCATGGAAAATATAATAAAAACCAAGAAATCAGAACATCTCCAAAAGCTCAGTTACTAAGTTTCAAAGTCTGAATATTTATATAAAAAGGGGGACTCACTTTTAAATGTTATCTTATAAAATTATATACAATAAGAACCTTAGTAAAGTAAGCAAAGGGATGAAACACAATCTAGTTCTAAAAATACATGTGATTAAAAACATTCTTAAAATACTAATAGAATTTTGGCTATAAACAGAAATACAAACAACCAATTTACAGTTTCTAAATTACTTTTATATCTTCTCTTAGAGTATTAGACATTGTTATCTGAAATAATTATGGTAACTAATTAAATGTTTCATGACTGTGAGGATGAGATTAAAAATTACCATCACCGAAAAGAATACTAGACTTAAGAATAATTGAGGAAAGAATAAAATTAACACATCAGATTTTTTTTCTTGGAAAAAAAAAGAAATTATTCCCAATCAACAAATGTAAAACAACCTAAAAATACTTGGCCATTGCCTTCTTGAACTGTGAAACCATTAGTATCTTTCACTTCAACTACTGTTCCAAGCAGTGGAAATCCCAGTTGTACAGGCAAGTCACATCTATGAAAACACAACAACCCAAACCAAATTAAAAATTTTTCATTTGAATAGAATATTTACCAGTGTATTTAAATCACATTGTATCAAATAAAGAAAAAAAAAGTTTTTGTTATAATTCAAAGACTGACAAGAGGAAAAGGTTAGGTGGAAAAGTTATGTTATTCATTGCTGTTTAGTTACGAAAACCTCTGGCAGGATCTGTAGCACCAGTTAAAATAAGAAAGGTTCTGGATTCCCAGCTTAAAATTCTAGATAAAATAGTGTTTATAAAATATTACTCCAGTGCCTATCAAAAATACTATTTGTGTTAAGATACTGGAAAAATAACCGTTTCTACCCTACCCTGAAGTAACTGAAACCCTTACTTCAAAGTAGAGTTAAGAATTTTCTCTGGTATCCTGTAAAAAGTCGCCCAACTTGAGACCTCGGTGATACCATAAACATTAAATATTTGTGTTTTATTGCCTATTCCTCTCCAGCTTTTGAGAACAGTTAATGATGGAAATGCTTCGCCACCAAGGGCCAATACTCGAAGAGAAGTATTGGTTGATAAAACAGTTGACTTGATAAGCTGAGATCCAAATCTTCTAAGCAATGTCGGTGTTGCCTGTAGATACATTAAAAATAAATTATTTCTTTCCCTTCACTTCTTTAAAAAAAAAACAAAAAACAAAAAACCACACTGTAGTGATTAGTCCAAAGCTTAACATTGGGAGCTCACAAGGAAATTAAGGCTGTGTTTACTAAATGGCAAATCATATTTGGAAAACTACTGAAGCAGCATTACCTTTTTAATGTGGACATAAATTTTGCTTCAGTAAAAAACAAGCAAATATTAATTATGTTTCATTATGCAGTTTAGACAAAAAGGTTTAAAGGACAAAAATTTATTAAATGAATTTACATTTCCTTTCCCATTATTCCTATGTAGAAAAAGTATATAAAAGTGTTAAGGAAGTGCCTAAGCAAAACAATGAATAAAGATTTTAAAAAACAACTTTATTAAGATAATATAATTGACATACAATAGACTATACATATTTAAAGTGTACAATACAAATTTTGAGATATATTATAGGTGAAACCATCACCACAATCCAGATAATGAACATATCCTTCAACCCTAAAATCACCTATGTACCATTGTAATTCTTCCCTCCAACTGGACCTCTCCTCCAGACAACCACTGATCTATTTTTTGTCACTGATGATCAGCTGGCATTTTCTAGAATTTTATAAAAATGGAATCATACAACATGTATTCTGTTTTGACCTAGCATCTTTTACTCTATGTTCAGTGAAAATACTTTGTGATTCATGTTGTATATATCAATAATTCATTCTTTTTTGTCTTAGTCTGTTCAGGCTGCTATAACAAAATACTGTAGACTGGGTAGGTTATAAACAACAGAAGTTTACTTCTCACAGTTCTTGGAGGATAGAAGTCCAAGACCAGGGTGCCAGCATGGTCCAGTTCTGGTGAGAGCTCTCTTCCAGGTTAGACTTCTTGCTGTGTCCTCACATGGTGGAAGGGGATAGGAAGCTCTGTGGGGTCTTTTTTACAAGGGCACTAAATCCCATTCATGAGGGCTTCACCCTCATGACCTAAGCAGTCCCAAAGGCCCCATATGAATTCTGGGGGGACACAAACACTCAGACCATAGGACTTTTTATTCTATTGTATGGATCAGGACTACCTTTTGAATTTCCATATAAAATTTAGGATCAGCTTGTCAATTTCTCCCCCAAAGAAGTCCATCAGGATTTTGATAGGGGCTGGGTTTAATTTATAGGGAGAACTGCAATCTTGACAATATTGAGACATCCAATCCATAAACATGAAATGTCTCTTCATTTATTTAGCTCTTCAATTTCTATCAACAATGTTCTATAGTTTTCATCGTACAAGCCTTGCTCTTCTTTAAATTTATTCCTATTTTATTATTTTTGATGCTATTGTGAATATAATTATTCTCTTAATTTCATTTTTGGGCTTTTTTTATATAATGTAGAAATATAGTTGATTTTGCATATTGATCTTGTACCCTCCAACCTTGCTGAACTTGTTTATTAGTTCTAGTAGTTCCCCCATGTTGTCTGCAAATAGTTTTACTTCTTCCTGTCCAGTGTGGGTGCTTAATTTCTTTCTTCCTTTTTGCTTTATTGCACTGCCTAGAACAACCAGAATAATGTTGAAAAGAAGTGAAAAAGCAAACATCCTTGCCTTGTTCCCAATCTTAGAGTGAAAGCATTCAGTCTTTTATCCAATTATAATGTTAGCTGTAGTCTTTTTGTAGACATCCTTTATCATGTTGGGGAAGTTCCCTTCTATTCCTAGTTTGTTGACTTTTTTTTATCATTGGCATTGGATTTGCCAAATAATTTTTCTGCATCTGCTGACATAATTATGTGCTTTTTGTTCATTATTCTTTATCTAGTATATAGCATCAGTGGATTTTTGGATGTTAAAGCAAATGTGCATTCCTGGGACAAATCCCACTTAGTCACATTTGATGAAATAAAATTATTTTTAAGGCAGGACAAAAACAATATTTTAACATAAAATTCTCTCTCTGCCCATTTGGGCCCCACTACGCTCGCTTTACGGTGCAATGTGCATCTGCATTATACATTAACCAGACCACCTTAGAAGACACAGAAATACCTGCTACATCGTAAAAAGCAAATTTCTCCTCACACCAACAAGGTAATTCCTTAGAAGATAACATTCCTTTCTTAATCCTGTGATGGGTCACAATGACCCACTACTCGCCTTATATGTGCAGATCTAGACTATGTAAACTATCAATATGTCACTTTGATGTATAACTCTTTGTTTCGAAAATGTATATAACTGTGCTTTGACTTCTAACAGGCAGGAGGGTCCTCAGATCTTTCTGAAAGACTGTCCCTCGGGTTATAATCCTCAGTTTGGCTCAAAGAACATTCTTTGTTTCTTTCTTAGATTGACTAATTAATTTTTCATCAACACATTTTACATTTCCTGAGACTTATTTTGTAGCCTAGCATATGACCTATCCTAGGAAATGTATACTCTGCATTTGGTGGATGGAGTGCTCTACATGTGGAATTTGGTTGATAATGTTATTCAAGTCTTCTTTATTACATGCACACTGATTTCTGTCTAGTTTTTCAATGAATTACTGAAAGTAGGGTACTAAAATTTCAAACCATTGAGTCATCTATTTCTCCTTTCAGTTCTGTCCATTTTTGCTTCATGTATTTGGAACCTCTATTTTCAGGCAGATATCATGTTCTTGATATAACAATATACTTCTTTTTTAAAAATTAATTAATTTTGCACCAGGTCTTAGTTGCAGGAGGCAGGCTCCTTAGTTGCTGCTTGCCGGCTCCTTAGTTGCAGCAGGCGGACTCCTTAGTTGTGACATGAGAACTCTCAGTTGTAGCATGCATGTGGGATCTAGTTCCCTGACCGGGGATCGAACCCGGGTCCCCTGCATTGGGAGCACAGAGTCCTAACCACTGAGCCACCAGGGAAGTCCCAGCAATGTACTTCTTGATGTACTGACCACTTTATCATTATGAAATGTTTTGTTGCTGATTTTTTATTTGCTTGTTTATTTCTTTGTTTGTAACTTGCCTGGGCTAAATGTGAATCGTCTCCCCCGTATGGTCACTGATGTCACTGCTCAGTTGGCTTTTAAAATAGGTATTTGGGAACTCCCTGGTGATCTGGTGGTTAAGACTCAGCATCTTCACTGCCGTGGCCCAGGCTCAATCCCTGGTGGGGGAACTAAGATCCCACGAGCTGCATGGTATGACCAAAAAATAAATTAAATTAAATACTTTTTTTTTGGCCCTTCGCAGTGAGAGCTTGGAATCCTAACCACTGGACCACCAAGGAATTCCTAAAATATTCTTTTTTTTTTGACTGCATCAGGTCTTAGTTGCGGCACACAGGATCTTTCATTGCGGCATGCGGGCTTCTCTCTAGTTTTGGCATGAGGGTTTTTCTCTCTCTAGTTGTGGTGCGCAGGCTCCAAAGTGCGTAGGCTCTGTGGTTTGCGGCACGCAGGTTCTCTAGTTGAAGTGTGCAAGCTCACTAGTTGTGGCGCACGGGCTTAGTTGTCCCGCAGCATGTGAGATCTTAGTTCCCTGACCAGGGATCGAACCTGTGTCCCCGGCACTGTAAGGCGGATTCTTTACCACTGGACCACCAGGGAAGTCCCAAAATACATATTCTTGTTTTCATTTTTAAGTCTTACTTCCTAAGCGTCGCCTCATGTCTGCATAGCTCAGATGTCAACCAGTGACTGGACAGATTGTCTGTATAGATGGATCTGTGTGTGGATAGGGGAGCTCATTCAAAGTTACGTCATTTTCAAGTCTGATCCAGCTTTTATTTTCCATGGGCTCTTTTGTGTCTCTTATGTGCATGCACATAGCCTCAAGGTCAGTCAGGAATGTGCTTGCCCTCCTCACCATAGCAACCTCAGGCTGTTGGAGCTGTAGGCCCTTCTTGCTGGCTAGAATGCCACAGATTCCCTTTTCTAAAGCAAAATTCAGCAGTTTTTAAAAACATAAACATATTTCTGTAAAAAAAAATAAAACAAAAACAAAAAAACATATTTCAGATAGTTATATGCCTTTAGTTGATTTCTAAAGTGTTGAAATGGTTATTTTTGTCAATTTTGTCCAGCTTTATAGTTGCTTTTTGGGAAGAATATCTGCCAATCTCCTCACTTGGCTATAGCCAGAGGTTACATGAATGAAGATTTTAAAATGGCTTCTTTCAATAAAAGCTAAAAGGACAACCTGAATTTTAATTTGGGGAGATTATTTAAGGTCATGGCTTGTCAAAATATTTAAGCAGTAGGATGACCCTATATCCCAGTACGTACTTATTGTTCCAGATTACTATCTGGGAACTTAGTGCTTTCATTCACTCTCAGGATTCCAAGTTTTTGGTAATAAATTACAGTGGTCATCCTATTTATCCTGAAATGATCCTAAATCAAGCTCTTAACTGTTCCACCAAGAGTTTTTTGGGTTTTTTTTTTTTTTTAACAAATTTATTTATTTATTTCTTTGTTTTTATTTTTGGCTGTGTTGGGTCATCACTGCTGTGCGTGGGCTTTCTCTAGTTGCGGTGAGCAGGGGCTACTCTTCGCTGTGGTGCATGGGCTTCTCATTGTCGTGGTTTCTCTTGTTGCAGAGCATGGGCTCTAGGCGCACAGGCTTCTGTAGTTGTGGCACGTGAGCTCAGTAGTTGTCACTTGCGGGCTCTTGAGCGCAGGCTCAGTAGTTGTGGCACACGGGCTTAGTTGCTCCGCAGCATGTGGGATCTTCCTGGGCCAGGGCTCGAACCCGTGTCCCTTGCATTGGCAGGCAGATTCTTAACCACTGAGCCACCAGGGAAGCCCCCAAGACTTTTATCATATGGAAAATCTCTTGTCAAAATGACGACTGAATGGTCCTGCTCTCCATTTTCAGTAAAGCAAATCTGAAACATTCTGGCCTAATTTCTAGTGTTAAGGATAATTTCAACTTTGAACTCTACAAATGAATGCACAACTATGAATATTCAGCAAGGTAAAGCATAGTAACACTTTTCGGATACTCATAAATTGAAATCATCAATTTATTGGCACAGGACAACTCAACATCCTTTGCTACCAAATCATCTTAGGCATAGGGAAACAGGACTTAGCAAATAACAGAAAAAAGTGATAGAAAATGTTATAGTTTTCTTCCAGATTGCCTAAGTAAAAATTTATGTAAAAATGAAAAACACTTATGTTGACACTTTGGTAGATAGCAACCTAAGATTTTGCTCTAACTAAAAGGTTTCACTTTTAAAAGGCATCAAGTTTAAATAATATAACTTTGTTACCCAGAGTATGCAAAAAATTCCCAAATATACTTTAGGTTTGTAAGAAACCAAATACTGGCCCTTTCTTCGCAAGAGAAAACTCTTATTCCTGAGATAAAGAGGTTCTTAATTTCCTCAAAAGCTTAGTCCATCTCACTTTGGGGCCTTTCTCTCCCGCAGTAACTCAAGATATTCTATTTTTTCCAATTTTCAAAACTTTAGTAGCATGTATTCTCTTTGAGAGCTTTTAAGATCCTTGCTTAATATCCAATTAGGTTTGGGCAAGGTTATTTGTAAATAAAATCTGTACAAGAAGCTCTTAAAAATATATATATAGGGCTTCCCTGGTGGCGCAGTGGTTGAGAGTCCGCCTGCCGATGCAGGGGACACAGGTTCGTGCCCTGGTCCGGGAAGATCCCACATGCTGCGGAGCGGCTGGGCCCGTGAGCCATGGCCGCAGGGCCTGCGCGTCCGGAGCCTGTGCTCCGCAATGGGAGAGGCCACGACAGTGAGAGGCCCGCGTACCGCAAAAAAAAAAAAAAAAAAAAAAAAAAAAAAAAAAAAATATATATATATATATATATATATATATATATATCCATGATGACTTACATATTATTTGGTAAGAAATTGACTCTGGAGGGAAAAGATGAACGATGATAATAAAATAAAGCAAAAATTCACTATAAGACATGTGTCTTATACAAAAGAAAGGTTAGCCTGTCAGCTTTTGTGCTTTTCTTCCTTACTCAAACCAAGTCAAATGTGATCTGCTCATAATATTCCAAGTAAATATGTATTGTGAGTTATATAAAATCACAATGAAACTATATGCAAAATTTGCTGTATTTTGGGAACAGAGTTAGTAAATGTGTATCCATTTCTCAGAAGGATCTATGATCCCAGAAAAGTTAAAAAAACCACTGCTAAAGTAAATTTATCTGAGATTGTGTTTTAACAGTAAGCAAGGGGGTCAGATTTAAAGAGGTATAAGACCCTATTAAGGTACTTAGCAAATATTCCCTGAAAAATTATTCTCCTTGAATTTTACAGGAAAATAAAAGTTGTATTATTTATTTATTATTTTTTTTTTTTTGCGGTACACGGGCCTCTCACTGTTGTGGCCTCTCCCATTGCGGAGCACAGGCTCCGGACGTGCAGGCTCAGCGGCCATGGCTCACGGGCCCAGCCGCTCCGCGGCATGTGGGGTCCTCCCGGACCAGGGCACGAACCCATGTCCCCTGCATCGGCAGGCGGACTCGCAATCACTGTGCCACCAGGGAAGCCCCTAAAAGTTGTATTATTAAAATCTTGCCCAGATTCATAGAATGATTCACCAACAGATGAGAATTTATACCACTGATACCTAGCAAAACTGTATTGCTATACTCATTTCATTTATATATAATGTTTTTTTTAATAGGATGGAAAACACATTTCCTAAAAAGAAAGTCAGCATCAAATTTTGTCTCTGGGAAGAAATTTAACATCCTCTCAAGTCTCATTTAAAAAAATTTTCATTTATCATGATATGCATATAATTTTATTAATTCTCTCTAGTTTCATTAACCACTTGCAATGTTATATCTTAAGGCTAGAGTACAAGTCACATACTTTCACATAAATATTCTTTAAATCTTCAAAAATGCCAAACTTAAAAAATACATTTTTTAGGTTAATATAAAACATACCGATGTAAAAATCAGAAAATCTAAATTTCTAAGTCAATTATAATTTAACTTACTTAAAGCAGTTTTTAGTGGGAAACACAATAAACTCAAAACTTTAAGACAAGAGAGGCATATCCCAACGGATTTGAGTAAAAGTTCCCTTAGTTATTATAGTATGTACAAAGTGCATAGTAAAAGAATTTTCTAGACAGAATTAACTGATTTTTTTCATTCTCAAACAAACGACATCATCAGGAAGACAGCCCTTGACATTCTAACTAGATTATCATTAATCCATTGTAAAGAGCTACAGGAATATAAAATATTCTCTAACACACTTAAAATATTGAATAATTAAAAACAAAACATTTCATTTGCTACTAAAATGTACCTGTAAAATAGTCACTCTGTGATGGGAAAAGAGAACAGCAGCTAATTTTGATGGGAGCACTTTGACAGAAGTTGGTACAATAAGCAGAGAGGCACCACTTGATAGAGCAACAAATATTTCCACAACAGAAGGATCAAAGGTCAGAGGTGAAGCCAGAAACAAAACATCCTCCTGAGTGATCTCAAAAAGCACCCTAAGGCAAAACAGAATGTAATTATGAGAAATGCCTAACATTTAGTAAACACATATCCTAAAGAAGTATTTATAACCATTAAGTTTCCAGATGTTGGCCAGATTTTTTTTTCTCTTAGATTAACCAAAACAGCGCTATTAATTCTAGAACTCTTCTTTATAAATATAAGGATTAAAAGCCATTTAAAGTAAAGCCACTTTTTACCATGACGTATTTTATCATATGTGATGCCCTTCTGATGCGTCAACTTGACTGGACTGAATTACAGTCCTCAGAATTCCCTTTCTATTGATAGTGTGTTTCCCGTTAGGGTAGAAGGCAAGGGATATTCTCTCTAGACAGTTGGAGCACAGAAGGCGGACAGCTGTCATTTGACAGCACACACACCTTCTCCCATTTATTCAATCAAACACTAGCTTAGGTGCTGCTGTGAAGGGATTTTGTAGATATGATTAAAGTCCCTGATAAACTGACTTTAATCAAAAGGGAGGTTATCCTGCATTGGCTGGATTTACTCAGTTGGAAGGCCTTTAAGAGAGTGTTTAGGAGTTCTCTGAAGAGACTCCAAACAGCAGCTGGATCAGCAATTAGCTAGTTCAGCAATTACTCTCCCTTTCCCCTGGATCCTCTTTCCTGACTTGCCTGTGGACAAGCACATGCCCATGGGATTCCAGTCTGTTCACAATCACCCCTAATTGTCTACCCAATGAACTGCAGTCTTGCTTACCAGCCCCACAAGTGTAAGCCAATTCCTTGTAGTAGATCTCTGATATATACTCCCAGTTCTGTTTTTCAGGTAGAATCTTGACTTATTCTATACTACTTATTGAATGATGATTAATAGAGACCTCTGACTCCCTTTTCCCACTATTTGTCATTTTCTCTCAGTAACTCAACAAAGAGCAGAACAGAATATATGTGATAAGGGTATTATAGATGGATGGTCAGCAATGAGCCTATAACACTCTTCAATTTAAAGACACAAAACTCATTCTATCTAAAAGCAGGGATTACCTTAACTTCAAAATATCTTCAAGTATGGTATTGTGGGCACCCACTTGGAACCCCAGGGTTGGTATGAAGATTATTTTAAGCTGAAGACATTTTGGATTCAACAGATGCAGAAAGAAGCCTTCCTGGAGCTTCCCTTATCTGATTGATAGCAGAAACTTCTGGGGAATGAGACTACCATAAATTCCATCTTCAGGGTGACTTTTACTCCCAAAAGTACACCAAGAGTAAACCTACCATAAACCCCCTCTACTGGGGAGTTTTATGGCCCTGACGACAGGATGAAACTACCCTCATATGCATAGGCCAACGTTACCACAAAGTTTCTTATCTGCTTTTGTCTTTCCTAAAGAAACCAATTTGTATTTCCCATAGAAGCCTTTCTTCCCTTCCCTTTCCCCTACTAAGTTAAGTAGATAAGCCCCAACTTTAAGCATTTAATGATGGAGTTCAGAACATGCTATCCCAAAATATGCAGCTCTGGTATATTGACCATTTTGAGTTAAATGCACTTGAAAAACAGCAAAACAAAAACACTCTGACCTTCCTGTTTTTCATAAAGGCAGATGAAATTCCCACATGAAAGATGTCCTCCCTATACCAGAAGGAAAGTAATATTCTTAATATCAAGGATGAGACGCTGAAAGCAAGAGAACTCTATACAAAACAGACTTGGTTAAAATAATTCTTATCTTCCTTTAGCCTCCCCACACAGTTTAGTCACTTTTCCACAATTGCCTCTCTTTGTTTAACCTAATATAGTCTTGTCATCTCTTTGGGTTATTCCTTATGAAGGATCCTGTATCACATAAAACTTGTTATACTTAAATGTATGCTTTTCTTCCATTGACCTTTCTTTTGTCAATCTAATTCTCAGACCCAGCCAAAAAGAACCCTAAGAGGGTAAAAAGTGATGAAATAAAATTTATGTTTTAAGGCGGGAGAAGAAAATTTAAACATAAAATTCCCTGTGTCTGTTTGGGTCTCCCCCACCTCTTTTCCAACTGTGCAGCGTGCATCTACATTACACATTAACCAAGCCTCCTCAAAGACGTGAATGCCTCCTCCACTGTAAAAGATCATTTCTCCCCCCGTTTTATTTATTTTTGACTGCGTTAGGTCTTCACTGCTGTGCTGCTTTCTCTAGTTGCGGCAAGCGGGGGCTACTCTTTTTTGCAGTGCACGGGCTTCTCATTGCGCTGTTTTCTCTTGTTGTGGAGCACGGGCTCTAGGCACACGGGCTTCAGTAGTTGTGGCACGCAGGCTCTAGAGTGCAGGCTCAGTAGTTGTGGCGCACGGGCTTAGTTGCTCCATGACACATGGGATCTTCCCGGATCAGGGCTCGAACCCATGTTCCCTGCACTGGCAGGTGGATTCTTAACCACTGTGCCACCAGGGAAGCCCTAAATCTGATTATAATTTAATCTAATTATATATTTGTGTCTCAGGTAAGCTAAAAAGAAATCAATGTACGATAAAAGCTACACTGAAACTTCCAATTTTTAATGGACTTATTCTTCACAAGTATTGTCTGGTTTCCTAGTTAGAATTCAGGGGAGAACATATAACAGGCTTTCAATAATGCTTGAGCCCTAAAAATCATTTTTTTTGTCTCAATTCTGTGAACAAAGTGGGCAGTGTTAAGCATTCATGGAGAATCTGGAAGTTAAGGAACGTAGCTTAAGAAGTATCCAGTATAGGAAAAGTTAAAAGAGACAGATTTTAAAGAAGAAAAGAGATAGCATGGAACAAATATTTGTTGAGCTTACTACTTCTGAGGCTTACGTGCTGTATATCTAACTTATTGTTTCTCATTTTCCCAACCACCCTATGTTGCAGATATGGTTATTACCACCATTTAAAAATGGAGGAAAAGGAAATTCAGGGAGGTTAAGTAACTTGTACAAAGTCATAAATATCAACTAAAAAAAATAGTACTTAAATATCATTTTTAAAAGGCTTTACAGGGCTTCCCTGGTGGCGCAGTGGTTGAGAGTCCGCCTGCCGATGTAGGGGACACGGGTTCGTGCCCCGGTTCGGGAAGATCCCACATGCCGCGGAGCGGCTGGGCCCATGAGCCATGGCCGCTGAGCCTGCGCGTCCGGAGCCTGTGCTTCGCAACGGGAGAGGCCACAACAGTGAGAGGCCCGCGTACCGCAAAAAAAAAAAAAAAAAAAAAAAAAAGGCTTTACAACTGTATGTTCCTGTTTTAATTTCAACAGAATATCCAAGATATGTAATATTAGAAAAGATGTCCGTCCAACAATTTATTTTAGGAAGGTCAACTGAGAAGAGAATTCAGCAAGAAAAATAACTATAGTTCTTTTTTTTTTTTTTTGGCTGCGTTGGGTCTTTGTTGCTGCGCACGGGCTTTCTCTAGTTGCAGTGAGCAGGCTACTCCTTGTTGTGGTGCACGGGCTTCTCATTGCGGTGGCTTCTCTTGTTGTGGAGTACAGGTTCTAGGTGCAAGGGCTTCAGCAGTTGTGGCTCGTGAGCTCTAGAGCGCAGGCTCAGTAGTTGTGGTGCACGGGCTTAGTTGCTCCGCAGCATGTGGGATCTTCCCGGACCAGGGCTCAAACCCATGTTCCCTGCATTGGCAGGTGGAGTTTAAACCACTGCGCCACCAGGGAAGTCCATGTAGTTCTCTTTAAGATATGATTACAAAAATATATTTAACAAGATAAATAATCTAAACAAATATATAAAAAGGATAAGTTTTGCTGGGCATTCCTTCAGAGTACTATATTAAGTCATCAAGCTCCAGAAGTAAAAGGGGGCTTAAAAAAAGAAGCCACAATAAAATAATAGAAAAGTTCTACTTTTTTTTCTTTTTTTTACTTTTTTTTTTAACTTCACTGAGCTACTTTTCTTGTTTGACTGAAACAAAAGGAGTTTTAAATTTCCACTTCATTTCTGACTCTGCAATCAAACTAGGTAATTGTGCACAAAAAACAAAATAGTTCCTTATAAACTAAAAGCTCACAGGGCTTCCCTGGTGGCGCAGTGGTTGAGAGTCTGCCTGCCGATGCAGGGGACACAGGTTCATGCCCTGGTCCGGGAAGATCCCACGTGCTGTGGAGCGGCTGGGCCCATGAGCCATGGCCGCTGAGCCTGCGCGTCCAGAGCCTGGGCTCCGCAACGGGAGAGGCCACAACAGTGAGAGGCCCACGTACCGCAAAACAAAAAAACAACAACAAAAAAACCCTAAAGGCTCACAAATGCTTATACAACTAAAGACTATGTATTTGATGCACAGCTATTCAGCTTTTTTTTCTTTTTTTTTTTTTGGCATAATCTAGAAAGATTAGTAAATATTTTAAGGGAAGTTCAATTCCATGTAATCACTACAGAAGATACTATATCTGTCTTTGTAAAATGCCTGTGGGCATAAACAACACAATTCTTCTCACATGTTCTTATAAAACAATAAAGAAAAAGACAAACAACAAATCAAAGTCCCATAATCTGCTTTCAGAGTAGTACTGTCACAGCTAAAAAAAACAAAACAAAAAAGGTTTACCCTCACACAGTTTACTGAGTTTACTGCCTATATTAATAGGACTTACTATTTACATTGCCTTCATTAGCACAGTTTTATTATTCTAGGAGATTCTAAATCAAGAAAACAGAAGTTAATATAACTTTACTGTTCATTAATGAAAACCAAATCATCTCTTTAACAAAAGCATCAAAAATGGTTTACAACCCACGACTCTCTGAATCTCTTTTCTCAAAAGTTCCTTTGCTATTTCCACCAATCCATCATTGTTATATCACAAACCTTACCCAATCCTTAAATTAAGCCCCTGTATTGAAAGGTCTAGGGACCTCCCTGGTGGTGCAGTAGTTAAGAATCCACCTGCCAGGGACTTCCCTGGTGGTGCAGTGGTTAAGAATCTGCCTGCCAATGCAGGGGACACGGGTTTGATCCCTGGTCTGGGAAGATCCCACATGCCGCGGAGCAACTAAGCCCGTGCACCACAACGACTGAGCCTGTGCTCTAGAGCCCGCGAGCCACAACTACTGAAGCCCGCGCGCCTAAAGCCTGTGCTCCACAACAAGAGAAGCCACTGCAATGAGAAGCCCGCAACCGCAACTAAGAGTAGCCCCCCTTCGTCGCAACTAGAGAAAGCCTTCGCGCAGCAACGAAGACCCAACACAGACAAAAATAAATAAATACATAAATAAAGAATCCGCCTGCCAATGCGGGGGACACGGGTTCGAGCCCTGGTCTGGGAAGATCCCACATGCTGTGGAGCAACTAAGCCCATGCACCACAACTACTGAGCCTGTGCTCTAGAGGCTGCGAGCCACAACTACTGAAGCCCGCGAGCCACAACTACTGAAGCCCACGAGCCACAACTACTGAAGGCCACGAGCCTAGAGTCCGTGCTCTGCAACAAAAGAAGCCACCGTAATGAGAAGCCCACGCACCGCAAAGAAGAGCAGCCCCTGCTCCGCTGCAACTAGAGAAAGCCCGTGCACAGCAATGAAGACCCAATGCAGCCAAAAATAAATAAATTAGTTAATTAAAAAAAAAAGATCTACCTTACTTCAAAATCTCAGTAAATCAGATCCTGCCCTTCTCCCTCTGAGACCATCATACTCTTGGAGGTAGGCAGCATTCTCTCCTACCAATGTAAGCAATAAACTCAGCTTTATCTTACTATCAGGTTATTCTGATAACATCTGGGGAGTCAGCTGAAATTTGGTACTTCCTAGCTTGGTGATTTAAGTCCAAATCAAATAGAAAATTTAACATCACTGTTTCAATTTCTAAATTGGATATCTGAACATTTCATCTTTCAGAATCCAATTATTTAGCACTTTGCTTACTTGTGAACCTAAAAGTAAACCAAAAAGGGTTTAATAAGCAAATAGATTTCATTAAGTTCAAGCACAAAATAGCTATCAAGAAATCTGTACCCTCTACTCACAAATTAGCCCCTCATCCCTCACTGAGCACATATTTGCTCTCACCTTATAGACAATTCCTGCCTGTTAGGCTCAGTGCCTTTTAGTCAGCTGTCTCTCCCACCTCTCCTAGATCCCAAATCAGCTCCACTATCCTCAAGTTGCCTGTATCTCCATCCCCACCTCACTTCCCATAATGTTAGCATAGGACATTGCATCCTATTTCTTTCTAAAGTTACAATCCATCAACTTCCTCCAACATTCCTTATTACATAAAGAATTTATGTAACTTATTATCCCTCTTATCCTTTTAAGGCTCTCTAAAGAACAGAGAGTATTTTAAATATCATCTCCTCCCATCTCAAAGTATCTTACTCCTTTACCATATTCCTACCACTTGATTTTTCTAACCAATCCTCTCTACCAGGTCTTTATGCTCAACCTACAAGTCTCTCCCATCTAAAAACAAAGACAAAAAAGCTACACCCTCCCAGAATCCTTTCTCTTCTATTAAAACTAGTTTCTAGAAAATAACACTTTACTTTTGTTGTCTCCATTTCCTTATCTCTCATTCTCTTATCTCCAGCCTGTACTGTCTTCAGCCCTGGGAATTAGAAGTGAAAGCACTAAAGACCAGATTGTCAGGACTTCCCTGGTGGTCCAGTGTTAAAGAATCCGCCTTCTAATGCAGGGGGTGCGGGTTCAATCTCTGGTCAGGGAACTAAGCCTGCACACTTCAACTAGAGAGAAGCCCACACACCACAACTAGAGAGAGAAAACCTGCACACCAGAACTAGAGAGAAGCCACATGAAGAGCCCATGCGCCACAACAAAAGATCCCACACGCCACAATGAAGATCGTGCATGCCACAACTAAGACCCAACGCAGCCAAAAATTTAAATAAATAAAATAAATATTAAAAACAAAACAAAACCAAAAAAAAAACAGATTGTCAATTACAATAGATACCTCTGCAGCATTTAACCATTCCTTCCTTCTAGACCTGGGCATCCAATATAGTAGCCACTAGATACATGTGCCTATTGAGCACTAACAATGTGACTGGTCCACATAGAGATGTTTAAGTATAAAATACGTGCTAGATTTTGAAAATAATTAGTATATAAAAAAGAATGTAGGACTTCCCTGGTGGCACAGTTGTTAAGAAACTGCCGCCAATGCAGTCGACACCAGTTCAATCCCTGATCCAGGAAGATCCCACATGCTGCAGAGCAACCAAGCCCGTGCGCCACAACTACTGAGCCTGCACTCTAGAGCCCACGAGCCACAACTACTGAGCCTGCACGTTCTGTGACAAGAGAAGCCACTGCAACGAGAAGCCCGCTCACGGCAACAAAGAGTAGCCCCCGCTCACTGCAACTAGAGAAAGCCCTTGTGCAGCAACGAAGACCCAACACAGCCAAAAATTTAAAAAATTTAAAAAAAAAATTGTAAAGTACCTCACTAAATTTTTATATTGATTACATATTAAAATATTTGGGGTATACTGAATAAGATATATTGTTAAAATTAATTTCACTTTTTACTTTTTTTTAATTAATTTATTTTTGGCTGCGTTGGGTCTTCATTGCTGCACACGGGCTTTCTCTAGCTGTGGTGAGTGGGGGCTACTCTTTGTTGCGGTGTGCGGGCTTCGCATTGCGATGGCTTCTCTTGTTGCAGAGCACGGGCTCTAGGCATGCAGGCTCGGTAGTTGTGGCTCGAGGGCTCTAGAGTGCAGGCTCAGCAGTTGTGGCACACGGGCTTAGTTGCTCCGCGGCATGTGGGATATTCCCGGACCAGGGATCGAACCCATGTCTGCTGCATTGGCAGGTGGATTCTTAATCACTGCGCCACCAGAGAAGTCCCCACTTTTTACTTTTTAAATGTGGTTACTAAAAAAATTGTAATTACATAAAACTTATAATGACATAAAATTACAGATGTGTCCCATGAGGTTTCCATTTCTATTTCTGTTTCCTCCTCTGATTTTCTAAGCCTACTCCTCTCTGGTTCCCTTCCTCCTCTATTTCCTCCTTTCTTCAAAAGTTGAGAATCTCAACTTTATAGAGATTTCTCATTTCCCATAACAGTAAAACCAACTCAACGATGCTACAAGAGTAAACTTAATGAAATGCAAAATTTTTTAATGGTTCCTTGGATTAAGTTCAAACTTTTCCAACAGAGCATACCAGGTGCCTGCCCCCTCAGGTCATACGACTCCTACCCTCCCACTCTTCAGCTCTGCCCAGTACACTTTAGCAAGCCAAACTCCTTCTTTCTCCCATACCTCTGTAGGTACCTCTGCCAGGAATATGTTTCCTCTCTTCTTACTAATAATTAAGAAGCAAAGCTTCCAGCCATATCATTTGATTGCTGTTTGGCTCCAGGTCTGGATCAAACAGGTAAAGCCCTACTCTGCTAAAGAGAGCTAAAGTTCACATATAGCTGAAACAAGAGACCCAAGTACTTAGGACTGTCAATTTAGGAACAAGAGTTATAAAGAACAGGTATTTCAAAATCCATTTTTCCCTTTAAATTACAAGTTCTGAAGAAGGATTCTAAGGATAGAACTTACCGGAAGTGCTGGATGTTTGGCACTATACATGCATGAGGGACTCTGACAATCTTAGGTATCCCCGTGGTGCCTGATGTATGGAGAACATAGGCCAAGCAATGCTTTAGCCTCACATCCATGTGCTCTTCTAACTTTTCTTCACTGCTGTTCTCAGAATTCACACTCTTTGTCATTTTTTCTCTTTCATATGTCTCTCTTCTTATGCTATTATTTAGCATCAAGCTCACCTCAACATTTTTCCAGTGAAGTCTGAAGAGTACTAGGTCATTATGTTCTACTGTAAACGTTTCATAGTTCAATAATGTTTCATAGGAAGATTTGAATTTCTATGTTAAATGGGGAACAAAGTTTTACAACATTAATATGTTAAAACGCATTCTCTTTTATATAGAATATATATAGAATATTAAGTATTCATTTACTCATTCAACATAGCTTTTTTTTTTTTAAGTACAGCTGACTTTTGAACATGGGTTTGAATTGCACAGGTCCACTTATATCCGAGGTTGGTTGAATCTGCGGATGCGGGTACCAAGGACAACTGTAAAGTTATAGGCGAATTTTCCACTGCGCAGAAGTCACTGCCCCTAACCCCTGAGTTGTTCAAGGGTCAACTGTACTTGCTATATATCCAAGAATAAAAAGATAAATGAGAAACCTCCAAGAGTAAAGTGCGGTGCTTACTTTCAAACTCATCTTTAAAATAGAGACATAAAAACACACAACTGCAGTGCAACGTGGTGTAATAATGAAATATGCTTTAAATGTGAATGAGAACAGGGGATTTCCCTGGTGGTCCAATGGTTAAGACTCCATGCTTCCACTGCAGGGGGCGCAGGTTCGATCCGTGGTCCGGGAACTAAGATCCCACATACCGCGGCACAGCCAAAATCAATCAATCAGTCAATCAAAAAAAAAAAAAAAAACATGAATGAGAACAGAGAAGGCTGAACTTAACTTGCCTGGAAGGTCAGAGATTGATTCTTCATATGTAATATTTGTGTGTTATAAGTAGCTATTCTCCAAATAAAGAGGGGTACTTTAAACAAACAAGTCAATACACAGTATCTGACCTGACAAAGCTGGTGTTATGGAGAACAGTAAGCATTCCAATAAGCTGCAGAATTGGGGAAGATGGAGAAGATAAGTAGTGCTGTTGATAGGAGATGAGATGCTAATCCTTAATAACTGTGTACTCAACACCAAGGAGTTTAGACCTTAACCTGTGATGGGATCCAACAGAAAGTGGCAGTAGCACAGACTAGACTTTGCTTGTCAAGGAGAGACTTATATGCAAGACTCTGATAAATGAGAGCCTTTAATGAACCTTTCATAACAATTCAGATATGCTACATGGGCCTGAATGGTCTGTTGCAGCAGAAGTAGACAGAAAGGGTCTATGAAGAAAGAATCAATAGGACTTGATGACTTTCTGGATAGGGAGTGAGCTTGAGAAGATTGCTGAGTTTCTGGCTCAGTTACTTGGTAGATGGAAATAGATTAATACAGAAGTTTCCTTTGAGTATATCTTTCTAGGTTGATAAGCAGCAGCTTAATGAAGCATAACAAGTTTTCACAATAAAGAAATCAATTTAAATGAGAGGAAAAGATCACAACCCAGGACCAGGAGTTTTCTGTTTGTGTTTGTGTTGTGGTTTTAGGTGTAAGGTGTGGTATATTCTGTAATGTAAAAAAAATTAAGGCCCACATATTCTTAAGACCTAGCTCAAAAACCATCCTCCTCCATTAAAACTGTCCTGTCTCTACTGGGCTACGTATACTTCACTTAGGGCAATATCACACTATGCAGACCTGGGAAGTACTAACCTTTTCTCTCCAACTATATAAGCAACTAGAGGGCAAGAATCATATCTTAGACTGCTTTCACATACCAATGCCCTCCCAAACACCCTGTCTCTAGTGCAGAGTTTCTCAATCTAAACACTACTGACATTCTGGAACAGTTAAATCTTTGTGGGGACTGTCTTATGCATTGTAGGGTTTTTAGCAGCATCCCTGGCCTCTACCCATTAGAAGCCAGTGGCACCCCCTTTCCATCATGACCATAAAAAATATCTCCAGACATTGCAGAATGTTTCCTGGCAGGTAAAATCATGGCCAGCTGAAAACCACTACTCTAGTGGATCATGGGCATACAGTAGATGCTCAATAAATACACTGATTGTTCCTGTGTTAAGTGAAGAACACTTACACCATCATCAAAATCATGGAACAGGAAGCAAGGTACTTTCTGTGGGGTTTGCTGCTATGTACTCAACTCCTTCCTATATGCAGTTATGAAGAATAGCTTGATATTGACAATTAATTCTCCCACCCACCCACCTTGTCTATAAAACTTTCACCAAGGTTGTTAAAAAAATGAATATCACATCCTCATTTTAGTCTTTCTAACTTATCAACAAATAACCAATGTGAGGAACAGAAGAGAAAACTGTGGCCAGACACTGATATATGTGTACTTAGAAAATATTTATTAACTAAATTAATACTTTATCATCTCTTTCTGGAGGCCTTACTCTAATACCCATTATTCTCTAGGAAGTCCTCCATATAATATCTGAAGCTTTTGAATTGTCTTACTGCTATATATTACAGATACAGATGCATACACATATACACAAATAGGTAAAATTCATTTAAGTTACCCCCAATATAAAATGGTTCATATAGGTAATGGGCAATAATAGGCTAAATTGAATATAGTTTCTATAATGTTTTCTCCATGGTAAAACAATATTTTATAAGCAAGAAATGAAGAAATAATAATGAAACATGGGGTACCCTGCTTAACATATAATACCAATTCTTGCCCCTAAAGCAGTGTTTCTTTGCTAGATCTCTGGTTGGAAGTCACTTAAAAATAAAAAAAAAGTAATAAATTTAGTTTTCCAGAAAGGTCTGGTTTAAGTGCCAATCTCTTTTTCAAAATCTAAGCTTGGATATAGTTCTTTAATGTTGCTGACCACTGTAAGTTGCCATAAAAACACCAAGATAAAAGTATCAAGTATTATAAAAGTTTCCTACTATAAAAACAACTTTGGAAAGAGAAAGTAAATTCAAAACAATGCACAATACTAGAAGGCTAGAAGATACGTCCATGCCATTGAGCAGTGGTTCTCAGTGGAGCATGCGGGGTGGAGGGTGCCTCCAGGAGACGTTTGGCAATGTCTGAAGACAATTTTGGTTGTTGCAACTAGGGGGTGCTACTGGCAATTATTAGATGAGGCCATGGGGGTTACTAAACATCCTGTAATGTACAGGACACGCCTCACAACAAACACCCAACCCAAAATGTCTGTGCTGAGACCAAGAATTTTGCTGAGTTAGTGAATTTAGAAATCAAGACAGGGGATGGGACCCCTTCAATTGAAAAGTAAATGTAACACATAAAAATACAAACAAACAACTTAGATACCCACACTTACATTAATTTGCTGTTTTTCAACAAGGACATACTTTAGATTACATTTTTTCATAAAATGAATTGATAATGCTGGTGGTGAATCTGGATCAATAGGTGCATAAGCAGCAGGGACTTGGAGAATTCTAAAGAAACAAAGTACAGAGTCAGCATAGAATATCTTTTGAAAACAATCTTACTTTAAGATATCAAATTTTTAGTTCTAAAAAATATTACCCTAAAATCCAAGAGGGTAAGTTTATCCCAGGATGGCAGTAGAGACCAATTTCCCGAATTCCTTGAAAGTGACAATGTAACAGCAGAAAATTTGATAATTCTGAAGCAGCGTTAACCACAGTCTTGTAGGTGTAATAAACTGGAGGTTGGTTGTTACACTCATCAAAACATACAGCTATTTTATCCGAATAACGGGAGGCAGCCTGATGCACCAATTCCTGAAGAGTCATTTCACTGAAGTTTATCTGAACATCACTGGTAGCAGAGAGTTCTACCTATTTCCAGAAATGTTAGGGGGACAATGAGTTTTAGGGAGTTTGCTGGGGGGCGGGAAGTAGAGAAAAAATTCTATACAATCACTCCTCACAAAAATAACTACATCAAAGACACACAGTTAAAGAATCTCTGAACTACCAACTGTCTATGGTAACTTTGCTGAGAACAATGATTTTGATACAAGCAACCTAACTCCCTGTCAGAGGTGAAGAAACTTTGAGAGGGGAATGGTATATACATAGATGAGGATGAAACAAGCAGAAATGTAGAATTCTCTCAAAACAGAACACAAAGTAAAAAAGAAATGAATAATAATAAATAATTACCCAAAATAAAAGCAAATTTAAAGTACCACATGCTTAATTTTTTCATTTTTCTTCAGTTGTTACAGATTGATTAAAATAAAGTGGTTACAATCCTGCATGGTAACTTTGAAAAGACTAATGCAAATGAAGTCTGCTTTTAGGAACTGAATTTAGGTGAAAGCAAAACCAACCTCTGATAGAAAGAAGAGAAAAAACCTTTACATCCATCCAGTTTTAGTCCTGTATATAAAAACTGTGCTTATTATTATTATAACACAGCAAGCCACTTTTATAATTGTTAAGAAGCTCTTCATACTCTAGTTTGATATTTATTCACTTGTTTTTATGTTTGGTTTGTTTGTTTGGCAGCTTGCAGCATCTTAGTTCCCCGACCAGAGATCCAACCCAGGGCCCCAAGAGCGCCAAGTCCTAACCACTGGACCGCCAGGAAATTCCCTCTAGTTTGATTTTTAAATTGTCAATAAGTTCATTTAAATTTAGACTCTAAATATAGTATTACAACTCAATAAAGTATTGTATCAATACAATATTCTCTGGGCTTCTCAATGCAGATTCTATAAAAAGAAAATCTGGGGCTTCCCTGGTGGCACAGTGGTTAAGAATCTGCCTGCCAATGCAGGGGACACAGGTTAGAGCCCTGGTCCGGGAAGATCTCACATGCCTCGGAGCAGCTAAGCCCGTGCGCCACAACTGCTGAGCCTGCGTTCTAGAGCCCGCGAGTCACAACTACTGAGCCCGCGCACCACAACTATTGAAGCCCGCATGCCTAGAGCCTGTGCTCTGCAACGAGAAGCCACCGCAATGAGAAGCCCAAGCACCACATCGAAGAGTAGCCCCTGCTCACCGCAACTAGAGAAAGCTCGCACGCAGCAATGAAGACCCAACACAGCCAAAAATAAATAAATAAAATAAAATAATTTTTTAAAGTTAAAAAAAAGGAAAATCTGAAACAGTATTTCATCAAAGAAACTTTAGGGATGACTGAACAACAACAAAAAAACTTCACAACTCCTAGTATTTCCTTGAAGGTAAAGGTGATTTTTGTTTTCCCGCTGTGAAATTTATTTTCTGGATTTCAAAGCAAATAAGATTTATCAAACAGTCTATTTTAATTATTCAAGTTTTTTATTTCTTTATACTTATTTGAACTCATTTCCCTACTGATTCATCCATGTCATTTAATCAATATCAATTACAGAAAATAAAACATTTCTAAAGAGAGCAAAATGAACCAATAACTGCTGACACCCATAAGGTTTGGAAATGCTATGATTTCTAAACACAAAATTTTAAAATATAAAATAACTTTAGTACTTACAGTCTTTTCTATAAATACTAGCTCTTTCTGTGATGCACAAGATAAAATTTGTAAGCTTTCCTCATACACACAAATGACCATTACGTAAATATAAGGAAAGCTTTTCATAACATGCACTAAAATTATGGGAATGAGTCCATTCTGCAAGATGCAGTTAGTGCAGAAGGGGACCTTCTGCTTCCCTCTCCCCAAATGAATAACAAGTTGCCTATACTACAGAATGTATTATACTAAAGCATTTTAACAAAAAGTTATAGTCTACACGGAAAAAAAAAAGCATTGTTTTAATGCAAAAACACATCCAGCAGTTAATTTTCCACAGGAGGACAATCTAATTAATATACTATAATCTAAAATCCCTTGACATCAAAGTAAGGGGCAAGATTATAAAATGGATTAAATTCTTTTTAAAAAAGTCATTTTTTATGACAAATTACAAGATTCGCCACACATATCTATACAACAATTAAGATGTTTTTAAACTTTTAATTGCCAGTTTCCCAGTGTCTGCTATAGAGAATTAAGGCAAAATCTATTCTTGTTGTCTAAGGTTTTCATTTTCATTAACTGAATCATAAATACATTCGCTCCAATAGAGAATTTTATAATAACTGGATGCCCAAACATTTCTGGGACCATATAAGAAGGGGGCGGGGGGAAGCAAAATCTGATAAACAGATTATATATGTAATGGGATCATTAAGTTTTAAGATATTTGCTACTTTGTATCTGTAGAGGCTGCTACTTTAGTTATCAGAAGTCTCAGGGGCTCTTCCCAGGTTATTGGCTATTTTAAAGACATAAATAATCTAAAAACTTTTTTTTCCCGTATCCACCGGCTTCTTAACTTTCACTAAGCAACTACGTTTAATAACAATGCACTTTATACCTTCCAACACATTTTTTCAATTGCTTTTCGAAACCACGCTAACAAGACAGGGTAGGCTTATTTCCATTCGAAATAAGGAGCAGAGGGTCTAAGGCAGGGTGAGGGGAGAGCACACGGGTCGAGTTCAGCTTTTGCACCACTCCATCCCTCCAGACACCACTGATTCAACTCCGAGGCCCGGCGGTTGCCCGGAAGCTAAGCAAACCTGTGCGCAGTCAGCCGCAGGCGTCTTCGTACTTCGCCTCCCTCGCACGTGTCCCCAGTGGATACCGCCTCCTGCCGAGACCCACTCAGAAGGCGTAGGGGTGAGGGGGTAGCGGGGAGGTCCGAGCCCGTCCGGACCTTCTCCCGACAATCCAACCCCAACACTTCTTCACATACAGCGAATAAACCAACACCTTAAAGCCGGCCCACCGCGCAGCCCACCGGGCTCTCGACTTCCTAGCAATCTTCCCCGTCGCCTTGCTGACGTCAGCACGAGCGACCCGGGGCAAGCAGCGTCCTGCTGCCCCGCCCCTTCCCAGAGCTGCGGAGCCAATGCGAGAGAAGTGTTGGCTGCTTTGCTGGCGGTTCTCGTTTCAGATCTCAGGTGCGGCCTTGCTGGGATTTGGACAGGGTTTGCAAGGACTTTGAAGTTGACCCGGTTGGAGTCGTACCCTTTCATATTTGCCAAGAAACTCCGGGCAAGAAACTTTAATTCCAAGCAGGTGTCTCCTCGTTCACAAAGTGGGGATAAAGATATTACGTAGAGTTAACGTGAAGAGCGATGAAATCATTGTGAAATAAGAGTGACTGGACTTAATGCGTTGGACTTTTTTTTATAACCTGCCCTCCACTGTGGGGAACTGTTCAACAATAAAGCCTGCAAACGAAGTCCCTGTCATAAGTAGGCTGACATTTTAATTGGAAGAGATGAATTTAAACGGTAACTAAGAAAATTTTAACTTTCAAACAGCTATAAAGAAAACAGGTCTGAGGAGAGTTACTTAAGCTATACGCTGAATAAAAATCTGTTTTTAAGGGAATTTTAGTTGGAGGCGTTTAAGTTAGTTATCTAAAATGTCAACAGCAATAATAGTGATATTTTTTAAAGCTACTGTGCGGGTAGCAGAGAGGAAATTGAAACCGAGTCCCCCCTACTGAGTTTATGATTAATCTCTCCCTCCACAACTGTATTCCCTTTCTTGTCCCCTCTGACCTCAATCCTGTGTTAACTGAACACTAATCAAAGTCAGATGAGTAAGACTGCTGTTGTTGATAACATCGTTAATGTACTAAAATTGCTGTTGTAGATACATGCATCATCATTAACATACAAACTCAGGATGTTTCTCCAAGGCAAGATGAGCTCACAGACCTGTATCACCTGGCCAGAATCATAAACTGGAGACAACCTGACTCACAAAACCATGATTAAGAAATGTAAGAAGACTGTGATTAACCCCAGTTTCTTTGTTCTTCCCCTTTAAAACGTCCCTAACTCAAAGACCAAGATGGGGTGGATCTGAGATCTATCTGCCACTTCCTTGCTTGGCACCCTGCAAATAAACCCGTACTTTGCTGCAAACACCTGCTGTCAAAGAGTTTGGCTTTCTGCACCCCGCACGCAGGATCCCTTGCTCAGTTACAAAGTGATCAGGGTTTTGGTTTTGTTTTGGCTAGGGGAAGGACTGAGGAGGCAGCCGGGCATCAATAAACGATACATGAAAAGGCATAGGATGCTTTCGTGTCCTTAGGTGTTGGTGGCAAGGAACTGTAGCAGTAATCCAAGCAAGACATACCTCCACTTGCCCTTGAGACTTTCACCAAGTTGTACTATGGGTCTTTTATTTGGGGAGGGGCCACTCAAAGGTGTCTCTTTGTTTCTATATTTGGGAATGACACCATTATCCACCCAGTGAGACAGTAAAGAAACCCTAGATATCCACTCCCACCCAACTTCTTTTTTACCCTCCTGTATGCAATTAGATCCTACGTCCTCTACTCCCCAATCACTAGGCCAATGCCCAGCTGTCTATATCAGAATCGCTTGTGGTAATGTTAAACAACACAGATTCCAGATTCCTGGATCTCCATCCCAAGAGGCTCTGAATTCATTTTCTAGTGATGGAGGGGCCTGCAATCTGCATTCCTCCCCTGCCCCCCATCTGCATTCTTTAAATGATAACATCGTCATCTCCACTACTGCTATCTTAGTTCAGGTCTTCTTGGTCAGTGTTTCCCTAAAGCCCTTCCAGTCTTGCTTGGCTACAGTAGACTCTGAACTGCTGCCAGGATAATGTCTGTTTCATTATTGAAAATATCATTTTTCAATTCTGATATTAATGATAGCTTTTTTAGTTTTTTTCCCCCCTTGCAGTCTCTATTTCTTCTGTCGGTTTTGGATTCTTTCATGTTAGAGGCTTCCACGGGTGTCTGGTAATAATCATTGATTATCTGATCATATTTAAAAGTGGGCATTTAAAAGCTGATTGGAAGCTCTGAATCCATGGAGCAAGTGTTTTGAAAATCAAGTGAGAGAAAAGGGCTGCAGGGGTGGGAGGAGGGTCTCAGAATTCAGTATAAAATTTTTCACTTAATTCTATTGCAGGTGCCTGATGTCCTCCAAAGACCCTCTGTTTTACTCTCTCCCAAACAAAACGGCCTTCAGAGTTAAGCTTAAGGGTGATGGGAGGTAGCATAAGGGTATAACTCATTCCTAAGTGAATTTCCAGTCCTTTTAGTTACCATCTTTACCCCTGCTTCCAAACGCCAGTTTCTCAGTTTTTAAGGGTGCTCTATGATGTAAATAGGATTGCTTATTGGCTTTGCTCACTGCTGGTTTAGTCTAGCTTTTCCAAATCAGCCGAGCCCTTTGCTTTTTTGCTTTTTTAAAAAAATAAATGAGGGCTTCCCTGGTGGCGCAGTGGTTGAGAGTCCGCCTGCCGATGCAGGGGACACGGGTTCGTGCCCCGGTCTGGGAAGATCCCACATGCCGCGGAGCGGCTAGGCCCGTGAGCCATGGCCGCTGAGCCTGCGCGTCCGGAGCCTGTGCTCCGCAATGGGAGAGGCCACAACAGTGAGAGGCCCGCGTACCGCAAAAAAAAAAATAATAATAAAAAAAAATAATAAATGAGTTTGTTTATTTATTTATTTATTGGCCGCGCCATGCGGCATGCGGGATCTTAGTTCCCCAATCAGGGATTGAACCCATGCCCCCTGCAGTAGAAGCGCAGAGTCCTAACCACTGGACCGCCCAGGAATTCCCTGAGCCCTTTGTTTTGATTTTAAAATTTTGTTTCTGTTATCTCTTTCGCTCTATCCTTGAGAGTTTGTGACTCTAAAAATCCCTTCACTGTCATTTTCAGGGGGTCTAAGAGGGAGCAAATGTAGAAGACTACGTTCATTTTTACCTGGTAATCTAGAGCGAGCATTCTAAAACATACACCAGAGCAGTAACAGCATTCTCCTGCTTAAGAAGCTTCAGTGGCCTCTCATTGCCTGCATGACATTCAGACTCTAGCAAGGTAAACAAGATAGTTCGTTATCTTTCTAGCCTAATCCCTCACAGTTGGCTACTGCTTCCTCACCCCATGCTCCACATTCCCCACACCTGGTACTGTAAGAGCCAGCTATAATAAGACCCTAGTAAGTCTTCTGAGCCTACCAAACCCTTATCAAGTTTCCACACCTGTGCTTTGGCTGAGTCACAGGCTGAAAAACCCTTTCCCTCCCCACACCTGCTTGATCAACATTTATTCCTCTTATGAAAACAGTTCTAACATCACCTCCTCAATGCCTTTCTTCAAGCCTTGTATGAGAATTTACCTATCCTCCTCCAACCCCCATCCCATAAACCTAGCATACCGCTGGGAAAATCAATTTGCCATGGGCCCCGAGTGTCCCTGCAAATTTTTGCTGGGTACACAAAGAATGCAAGGTACTGACTGCTCTTTATCCAGGTCATTTTTCAGGGCTGTTGGGGGTGATCAATCTTCAGAGCTGAGGTAATGTCTTCCCCAAGCAGCAAGCTTTCTTCCACTTACTGTAAAAGGAATGAATCCCCCCAAACTTAGTATTCCTTTCCTGTAACGTAACCCACTGTGTGTGCAGACATCCATCTATGTCTATCTTAGTTACCCGAGGGGGACTTAGGAGGCATGGAGAATTGACAGACATGAAGCTCCGGCTACTGCTTTTGCCATGAGTAATGAAGTTCTCTTTGACCCAGGAATCTCATGTCCGCTACCACGAAACAGTAACAAAGTGGCTTATTAGATTTTAAACAGGGTACAAGCCTTCCCAAACGGTGACTTACACTTCTCATAGAACCTGTAACAGCTGCATTATTTCCAAGTCTGTCTTCATTTAATCCCTTCTTGACAGCAGAGATTCATGTGTTTTGCACCTGTTTCCTGAACTATCTTTTTACTGTTCCCCATCTATTTACTACATCATTCCAATTCCCAACAAGTATCAAATGCCTGCCCCAGTACCTTGCTGATCCTTTGCACATTTATTGGTACATTCTCATTTCACTGCTTCTCTTCAGCTACTTCCCAACTCATCTCTCAGTTGTCAATGTCATTGTTTCTTTTGAAAATAAAAATTATTTCAAAAATAATTTTGAGGGACTTCCCTGGAGGTCCTGTGGTTAAGGCTCTGCGTTTCTACTGCAAGGGGCACGGGTTCGAACTTTGGTCGGGGAAGGTCCCGCATGGCATGCAGCACGGCCAAAATAAATAAATTAAAAAAAATAAAAAATACGCTTAAAAAATTTCTAAACAACAACAACAAAAAAATTTGAAAACCTTTGACCCTACCCCAAGACAAGGTTAGGTCCCTGTTATGTGCTCTGGTAGCACTGTAGCCCACGTCACAGTTGGGACAGGAGTGTGTGATTTACTCTAAGGGAGCTCAGCTGCCCATGGGTTCATTCAGGTTTGGCATTTTTGTCAGGTGATTGTGAAAGAACGGAGGGATGAGGGAAGTTAGGCTCTTTGCAAGAGTGAGCCCGTTCGAGTTCTCTAGAGGGAATTCCCTGGCGGTCCAGTGGTTAGGATTCTGCGCTGCCACTGCAGAGGACATGGGTTCGATACCTGGTTGGGGAACTAAGATCCCGCATGCCGTGGCCAAAAAAAAAATTGATGTTGCCGTGTTGAAACAGGTTGGAGACCCTGGTAGGGTTTCTAGGGTGCAGTCTTGAGAATTCTATCTTCTTCTGGAAACCTCAGTCTTTACTCTTAAGGCCTTCAACTGACTGGATGAGGCACACCCACATTACGGAGGGTAATCTGCTTTACTCACAGCCTACTCATTTACACGTTCATCCCAGGTAAAAAAAAATACCTTCCAGGCAACGTCTAGACTGGTGTTTGAACAACGTGGCACCAAAGCCTAGCAAACTGAAACATAAAATTAACCATCACATCTAACATACCATCAGTGGAGCCAAACAAGCAATCTTCAATGATTGAAGTAGAGTGCAGGCACCCACTTGCGTCTCCGTTGTATAATCATTTTCTGTTTGTCATAGTGCAGTGAGAAATTCTGATTCACTCTGTTATAAAGCAGAAACTAATGCACCATTGTAAAGCAATTATACTCCAATAAAGATGTTAAAAAAAAAAAGAAATTCTAAAAAGGTTAAAAGCATTGGTTCCTGCCATCCAACAAATTCTCAGCTACATGAGAAGACAATTTCTGCACACAAAAACATAAATTTACATGGCATTTTTTGCAGTTTTCTCTAAAACGTCTGAGTGAGCAGTTTTTTTCTGAGAGGGCTGGATTTTCTTTTTGACCTCTTTATGAAACACGAAGGCAATTTTCCTTAGAGGAGTTGACTACACCCTACTTGAAACCCTAAGAAAGGCATCAGAAACGCAAGTACTTGAGTTAATCATATTAATATGATGAACTTAAGTCTACCTGTCAGAGCAAACTTTGCTAGATTCCAGGGAAGAAATAGAGATAATATCTAAAGTTGGTACAGTAAGAAGTAAATAGTATGAGCTAATTGTTTAAAACATAGAGATTAACAACAGAAAAAATATTTAAATGTGGATGCACTACAGAGGACTGGAGAGGGCAGTGACCTCTTTATTTTCTTCATTTTTAACTATATGCATGTATTATTTTGATAGTTTTTTTTAGAGGTAGGACCCTGGTATCTTTATTTTTAAACAGACTGTTTTTTAAAGTAGTTTTAGGTTCATAGCAAAATTGAGAAGGTACAGGGTTCCCATATGCCCCCTACCCCCGCATAAAATTATCTTCCCCGTTATTAATATCCCCCCCCGGAAGTAGTCCATTTGTTACAGGTGATCATTACACTGACACATCATTATCACCCAAAATTTATAGTTTACATTAGGGTTCATTCTTGGTGTCATATATTCTACAGATTTGGACAAATATATAATGACATGTATCCACCATGATAGTAACATACAAAATATGTTCACTATCCTAAAAATCCCCTGTGCTTCACCTATTCATCCCTCTCCCCACCAGCTCCTGGCAACCACTGATGTTTGTTTGTTTGTTTGTTTTTTTGCGGTACGCGGGCCTCTCACTGCCGTGGCCTCTCCCGTTGCGGAGCACAGGCTCCGGACGCGCAGGCTCCGCGGCATGTGGGATCTTCCCGGACCGGGGCACGAACCCGTGTCCCCTGCATCGGCAGGCGGACTCTCAACCACTCTCAACCACTGCGCCACCAGGCAAGCCCACCACTGATCTTTTTTATTCTCTCCATAGTTTTGCCTTTTCCAGAATGTCATATAGTTGGAATCATACAGTATGTACTCTTTTCAGATAGGCTTCTTTCACTTAGTAATATCCATTTAAGTTCCCTCCACATCTTTTCATGGCTTGACAGCTCATTTCTTCTCAGACTGAATAATATTCCATTGTCTGGATGTACCACAGTTTATTCATGTACCTACTTTATTTTTATTTTTAAAAGTACTCCTCCCCAACACACACACACAGTTTGGGAATCTAAGCCTCCTCTTCTGTGACATCTTCCCTATTCTTGCTAGTGTCTCCACAGAACTTGGCACTAACATAGCGCTTACTAAGCACTGCATTTCTATTTACTTTATTTGTCCCTCCTACTCAGCCAGCAGTTTTGCCTGGTTCATAAGAGATAGTCTATTTACTGAAATGCCTGAACCAGAGAAATAAGATATGACTAGCTGGCGCCAAGAATGGATCCTGGATGTGACTGTCACTGTGCTGCTCACTATAATGCAGTACCTGAAAGTCACTATTTAGAAAAAGTACACACAGATATTTCAATGTACTCATTACATGTATTTGTCACCAACTCATCACAAGGAAGTCACAAAAAGTAGGCTTAGTTTAGTTCACAATATAGATCCTGTGAAAACACATTTCTCATTTGCTCTGCAGTTTACAATACCTATAAAAATTTAAAGCAGTTAAACAACATTTGAGATTACACTGGTATAAAATTGTAATTCACACTTCAGAAACTTGTGAAATAAAAGGCCATGATGGAGAAAGAGTAAGAAATTTGTAGAATTACCAAACTGTCACAGTATCATTTTCCTTTATGAAAGCATCTCAATAAAACAAAACTATGGAAAACACAAAAGTCATATCAGAGATTTTGGTTTAGTACTTTCCCTGAGTCTCTTGTTTTTAAAAAAATCAAAGTAAGGCTGGTTCAAAACTGACCCATAAGGTCTTGCCTCCTCCATATGCTGCCATGAGGAATACATTTAAGGCAAGAGGCTATACACACAAATGGTCCCAGGGCTTTATTCAGATGCCAGTTTGCTTGTGGTACCACCACAGGGTTATCTGACCCACTGCTGCCCTCTGCACATGGGCTTAAAGAGCTGTCAACGTTTTCTCTTGGCCTGCCATGATACAACACATGAGACTAAATACCAAATGAAGACAAAAGATTATGGTTATTAATAAATATTACAATTCTAGGTGGATTTGGACACTAGGTACACCAAATCATAGTAATAACACAGAAACAAACACTTTTATGTTTTCAAAATCTTACATAAACAAGGGTTGAGGGCAAGTCATTTTAAAGTTTTAAATCTCAGATGTTAAAAAACAAACAAAAACCTTTTAAAAAATCTAATTCATTAGATCCCAATAAAACAAAGTAGAAAAAGTGATACGTTCATGCTCAGAATTAGATGAGCATGCTAACTGAAAAAAGTTGTTGTCTCCTTGTTCCATAAAATTGGCCCCTACAATGTTTCTACTTGATCATCTCATTGCATACACAGTATATTTGCAAGTGATCAAGCACTTCATTAAAAAAGCATATAATCAAATTAAGGATAAAAGGTTTGTTAGAATCTAAAGAATTATTTTTTACTTCAAATGTACCAGGTTACTTGCTGGGCTTCTACTATAAGGGCACTAAGTAGTATGGATCATACTTTCTAGTCAAATGTAGGAAAATATTTTGCACAGCCATGTTTTTACAGTCATTCTCAGAGCATCTCAAAGATAGGTTGCAAATTACTGCTGTATGTCTCCCTCTTGAAATCTCAATTGCAGACCAATGGCCAACATTTCAAAAGCTAATAATCACGCACTGTCTTAAAACTGAGGGGTGGAATAATGGCTCTAACCACCCAAATAACTGCTGCAAGTTATTTAATTTAGTAATATAAGCACCTCATTGCACAGGTGGGGAAAGTGAGGCACAAAAAGGTGTTTCTTCTGTTTTTTGTTTTTTTTAAAGAGAACTCTTGATGCTAGGTAACTTTGGGGTATAATGGATTCAAGGTTTGCATGAAATGCTATACTTAACTCACATGTCCTGTTTGCATCACAACACCTTAGTCTAACCTCTTACAAACTCTTTAAAGCATGGACCTGGCAAATGCCACTGACCACCTACCTTCTCTGACCAGGTGAAAAAGTCTAGCCAATGCTTGAGCGAAGAAAAAGAATACCACATATTGTTGTTTTATATGTAATTAGCAAGGTTCAATTATGAAAATATTCCATAACTGAATTTCCATAACTCTCAAACATTCCACAAAATTCTCTAAGAACCTGTGGGAGAGTAGAGTACCTGGCAATCCTCTCTTGAACAGAAATTTACCGATTTGTTGCATTACTGTTGATGACCTGAAGTTAAATGTATACGATTTCTAAAAATAAAAGTACTAAACTACTAAATAAAACTGAAAGGATCATCCAAGTTCCTAGATAATACCAAAATATTTATCTAGGATTACTAAAGAAATCATAGCCCTTTGGTACCCTTTTCAGAGAAAAATCTCAAAACTTATAACACAAGCATGTGGCATTTCACTCTGTACCGAGTAACAGTAAATGGAGGTGTAACCACTATAACTTCTCCACTAACTTTGTGTTTTGAAACATCGTGTCTGCCCCTAGCAGCTACCATTCCAGTTCCACAGGGTATTTTCCAGTCAGACAAGCTGTACAATGATCGTTCTTTTCAAAACATTCCAGACCATTCCCATTTTCTTGAACAATAACATCTTCCTTTGTACAATGACCGTTCTTTTCAAAACATTCCAGACCATTCCCATTTTCTTGAACCATAATATCTTGCCTTTTCACTTTTTGTTTTTTAAATGTTATCCCTTCTTGTACAGATGCAACCAGTCCTTCTACTGACAGATACACAACACTGTTTGCTCCTACGGGGGAAAGACAGGGAAAAAGGTCATGAGACTTCCTTTGGAAAGGAAGAATTGCCTTAACAGAGAATAGTTACAAACAGAAAAACATAAGCCAAAATAAAAATTTCTCCTTTAGCCCCTATCTCTCTCTCTTTTTTTTTAATTTTTAAAAATTTATTTATTTATTTTTTGGCTGCGTGGCTTGTGGGATCTTAGTTCCCTGACCCGGGACTGAACCCAGGCCCTCGGCAGTGAGAGCTGGAGTCCTAACCACTGGACCACCAGGGAATTTTCTCCATTAGCCTCTCTTAAAAAAAAAACGGCGGGGGTGGTGGTGGCTGGAGAATCAGTAAAACTCAGGGCCTTTATTATTTTTTTTTTAATTTTAAATTGGAATTTAAGGGATAACAATTTAAAATAGCAGTGGAGGATTTAAGTCTAGAATGGCTTCAGAAGGCTTTAGGAGTCATTTTCTTGAATAACAGATCTTGAAGTCCGAAAGACTTCAGATTTAAGCTCAAGGTCACTTACTTTTCCTAAGACATTTTTTTCCAGCTATCAGATAAGGGAAATATTGCCTAATTGTAGCAGTTTTGTGATGTTATTATGATAATATAGATATGTTCCTGGCAAAGAGTGAGTGCTCACAATATATCAGTTGGCTGACATTCAAAATATTTAACTGGGGGGCTTCCCTGGTGGCACAGTGGTTGGGGGTCCGCCTGCCGATGCAGGGGACACGGGTTCGTGCCCTGGTCCGCGAAGATCCCACATGCCGTGGAGCGGCTGGGCCCGTGAGCCATGGCGGCTGAGGCTGCACGTCCGAAGCCTGTGCTCCACAACGGGAGAGGCCCCAACAGTGAGAGGCCCGCGTAACGCAAAAAAAAAAAAAAAAAAAAAAAAAAAAAAAAATTTAACTGGGGACTTCCCTGGTGGCACAGTGGTTAAGACTCCGCCTGCCAATGCAGGGGACACGGGTTCAAGCCCTGGTCCGGGAAGATCCCACATGCTGCGGAGCAACTAAGCTCGTGCGCCACAACTACTGAAGCCCGTGCGCCTAGAGCCCGTGCTCTGCAACAAGAGAAGCCACCGCAATGAGAAGCCCGCGCACCGCAACGAAGAGTAGCCCCTGCTTGCCGCAGCTAGAGAAAGGCCCGCACACAGCAACGAAGACCCAACGCAGCCAAAAATAAAATATAAATAAATAAATAAATTTACAAAAAAAAATTTAACTGGTAAGGTACAGGTATGACCAGTCAAGAGAAACAACAGCTGTAAACAATCAGTGTGGAGGTACCATACATGGATGAACATGTATGTGATATTTATAGTTTATACCTCACCTGAATTTGAAAGGCAAATGTCTTATCAAGGATAACCTCCATCTCCAAGACTTCTGACCTCATTATTAAAGATAAGCCTACATAAGCTTTTCACTTTTTGATTTGTACTCACATCCAAATTATTCTATTAGAATCTGTGGTGAAATTACTTTTGTTTTCCTTCTGATCTGACCTTTGGGAGGCTTTAACTGATTAGCAGTTTTCTCTACTAGGAAAGCCTTTCTTCCTTCTTCTCTGATCTCACCTTAGCCTAGCTCTCCATCACAGCATTCACTATGGTGTCCACACATATCAGGCTCTTTCACTATTCATCTGTTCAACACATACAACATTTACTTTCAATAAACACTGAACACTGTTTTTTATTAAAAGTGTAAAGATTGACAAGCTTGGATTTTCTGTTAATAAATGAATAAAGATAAAAGTTTATAGAAATTGTAATACCTACCTAGATGATCTGAGATATGCTCAAATTCTGGTTTATTGGCAATAAGCTCTTCTTTTGTTGGTATGTTTATTCCCATGAAGCATGGATATCTAATTGGTGGTGAAGCTACGCGAATGTGTACCTTGGAAAGAAAGCATTTCACACATTCATTAGTTTGACATTCACTGTAAGAACAATTAGGCAAAATTCTGCCATTGACAAATACGACATAAAATTGTTTTACAGAATACTTTAACGACATACGGGTAATAAAGCATACTAAAAAATTTCTTTCACTATAATAGGTGGAAAAGAATCCTATAAAATCATGTGATATACATATAGAACTCCAGTGTTCTAAAAGTAATTCTACTTTTAGAATTAATTCATTACCAAGAATCCTACTTAAGCAGCCCTGTCCTAGACTCCAAAGTGTCCTGAACAAGAATTTCAAAATGTTAGCCACTTGTAAAGGGTTCTTTTTACAGAGATGCCCATTGTTTCCTTCTGTCACCTACTAACAAGGACATTTCTTTCTTCTGATCTGTCATTTCTCATTTATTATATTCCTAGGACCATCTTCATTTTTTCCTCTAACACTTGAATGACACTTTTGCCTACCTCTTATTTAACCTTTTTAAAAAGAAAAATAACATCTACCAGGATATAATAAAAACCTTACTACTACTACAAAGAGCTGTGTTTGTCTATTTTTTTATCTATCATTATTTTCTGCCTTTTGTCAGGAACATTTACACAGCTGTAATCAGTGTCTACATTTACTTTTTACCTTTCTTGTAACAGCAAAGATTTTCCCATGTTTTGCAGTCTTCATAATTATAGTTTTTAATGGTTGCATCGTATTTCATCATACTGATGTATCGATTTACTAAATTATTTCCTGCTGGTAGATATATGAGCTATTTCCAGTTCTTTTGTTTGTTTATTTGTGTCTATTCTTTTTTACTATTGTAATGCTTTCTAAATAGACTGTCATACTGCTTTCTATACCATTTTCTCCACAATAGATTTTATTTCTAAATCTGATCAACTATTAGCTGTAAATGATATCTCACTTGAGTAATTCGAATTACTGAACTATTTAGTTAGAATAAGCTTTGAGATTTGAAAATATAACCTAATGTGTCAAATTTCTTACACTAGGATTGCTTCCATATCTTCAAAAAGAAAAAGTAATCAATACTCTACAAATTTAAAAGTATTCTATTTTGTGGTTTGTTAGTTTTAAAATTAGGTTTATAAAACTTTTAACATGAAATTTTCATGACTATCATATTGTAATTATTGGTGCTTTAGGATAGGTGTTTTCATATTACTTACCTCTTTTGCACCAGATTCTTTGAGCAATTTGATTATGGGTGAAATGGTATTGCCTCTCACAATTGAATCATCTACAAGAACAATTCTTTTGCCTTTAAAGTTGTCCGACAATACTCCAAATTTTTTCGCAACACCAAGTTGTCTTAATCTCATGTTTGGCTGAATGAATGTTCTTCCTACATACCGGTTTTTACATAGCACCTCCACATACGGAAGCTCACACTGACAGAGAAGGAATAAAAGTACAATGAGCAGCACATATACAGAGAACTCTAGGGTTCTGTTTTCTCTAGGTCATGCTTCCGTTATAACATCTACGTAAAAAATTTTAAATGTGGTTGTTATTCTGAGCTCTCCATCATCAGATTATAATTTTCCTTCACTATTTAAACTGTAGGGAAGAAAAGGCAAAAAGAAAAATTATTGAAAGTCCTCTACTTAGTAGGAAAAACAACTCATTTTGCTAGAATTTGTAATGCTTCTTTCTTAAACACATATTATTTCTCTATCTTGGAAAAGAACACCAAGAATATGAACACATGACAAAGAATAAATCACTGTCAGAAAAATTCACATATTTAAAAATTGTCAGCAGGAAATGAATTAAAACCGGTAGGCTAAGGAGATATTTTCTGAGGGACAGGAGGTGACTTATCCATCTAACAAGGTAATACTTCTCTAAAATGTATGCATATTATTTCTTTTAAAAATTCACAAACTAAACTTTCCAACGTAGTGAATGTTGGGTATTATACACCAGGATCACTATAATTACATATCCTACCTGGTTATGAAAAATGAAATTAAGCATAGTACTAAGAACATTATACAAAATTAACATAAACAACTTTATTATCACCCACACTCAGTAGGGAATAAATACACCAGTGGTTTGTGAAGGTACTTAATAATAAGCAAATATTACCATTAAATTCTACATATAGTCATGATATTATTTTTTTAAAATGAAGGGGATCGTTTTCCTAGTCTTTGGGTAAACTTTTTGTGGACCCATTAAAAAATAGTGCCACTGAATGAAAAGGCTGGAAAATAAGTAACTCTTGCAAAAGAACCAACACTTTCTTTTTCCTTACAGTAAATTGATGAGTTTCTCTTTATATACATGGACTTCTAATCTCAGTGCTAAATGAGCAATTCACTGTGTGTTAATTAAGAGAAAATACCTTTGCTGCGTAACCAAGGGCAGCAGGCGTAGCAGATTCCGGGACAGTGCTAACTAAATCCGCATCCACAGGGGCTTCAATTGCCAGCTGCAGACCACAACGGTATCTTACTGTGTAAACCATTTGGTCTGGAATGTTTGGAAAAGGAAACAAATTTTTACTTAGTATAATATAGTACAGCATATCACTATTCTAAGAAACTAGCTTGTTAGAACTCTACAGAATTGAGTGTGCAGCAACAAAGACTCAATACAGCCAAAAATTAATTAATTAATTAATTAATTAATTGAAAAAGAGAAGCAAGACAAAAAAACACTAAAGTGGAAACACATAAACTGGGGGAATTCACTCTTTAAAAAGAGAATTAACCTTAATACATATCTGAAAATCATAATCCTTACTCCTAAAAGGAAAAGAAAATCCAAGAGTCAGATGAAAAGGAAAAACTGTGACCTTTTATGACTTGTAAGCTCAGTCCCAAAATTCACAACATATAACTATGTGCCTTCAAAGAACCAGGTAAGCCTTTGGGCCCAAGAATTGTCATGTTTCAATGAGGTAAATAATAGATTTATATCAATAGTTAGAGATACTTTACTTACCTTCAAATATACTATCTGGTCTTGCAAAATAAACATATTCAAAGATACAGAAAGCCATTGGGTTTCCTTCAGACCTTGGTATAATATCAAGAGTTTGGATATTATGTCTGGATATTTCCACAATTTCTCCAGGCAAGATTTCACGGTAATATCTTGGGAAACAATATTAAAGAAGACTAAAAATAAACCAGTCAAATTAAGGCAAATTATCTGCTATAAAGCACAGAGTCCCTTCCCTTATAAAGGAAAAATGGCTCAATTTAAAATAAAGTCTATTGGCTTAAAAAATTAAAAAATAGTATTCCTGGGCTTCCCTGGTGGCGCTGTGGTTAAGAATCCACCTGCCAATGCAAGGGACACGGGTTTGATCCCTGGCCCGGGAAGATCCCACATGCCGTGGAGCAACTAAGCCCGTGCGCCACAACTACTGAAGCCCACACCTAGAGCCCGTGCTCCCCGACAAGACAAGCCATGACAATGAGAAGCCCGCGCACTGCAACGAAGAGTAGCCCCTGCTCGCTGCAACCAGAGAAAGCCCACACACAGCCAAAAATAAAAACAAATAAATAAATAAATTTTAAAAAAGAAAAGTAGTATTCCTCCAGCAGTAATTTCCATAAATCTGTTACCCCTAAATTCAAATTTAGAATTAAAAAAATTAAAAGCCCTATATTTTATTGATTTTTAAAAGCATGAAGTCTAAAGAGAACATTTTTATCCTGGCTTAAATTTTTTGCTCATAACTATTACTTGTTGAGGAGATTCTTCCTTTCTAAAATAAGTCTCATGGTATTTTGAAAACAGGATGCCAGTTCCAGGATTAGAAGGTATTACTGGGACATTAATGTCAGTGCAACTGCTGAGCACAATGCACAAAAGGAACTGCATTTATAAACACGTATTCTTGCAGACATCAGAAAAAAAAAATTTTTTTTTATCCATGTGGAAAAAGTTGATGTGCTAAGTGAGATAAAACTTACCTTGCACCAATAGATAAAAAGCTACAAGATTCTGAAGACACCACCCATCCTTCTGTTTCTGAAGACTTTTTTTCTGTAAATCACAAGACAATCGATTCAGTTACTGAATTCAAGAAATTTTAAAAGAGGCTACATATTTCAAGAGAACAGCTAAACACCAAATAGATAAGCAAAAGAGCTCATAGAATATCCATTACTATGACTTTAAGAGCATATGGTTCCTCATTTGACTAGAGCCAAAGATAAAATTAATAATCCCAAGATTCCTTCAAACAATATGGTTTCATGGCCTGAATAAGACATCTGATAAGTCAAAAAGAAAATCGCTGAAATCATACTGCACAAATGAAAAAGCTGGGCAAAGGATATGAATAGGCCACTCAGACAGGACAAAACAGGAACGTCCACTAAATATATTAAAAATGGCTCAGCTCAGAAATACTCAAGGAAATGTACTTTGAAAACGAAGTGTCATTTTTTTCCTTTTTACCTAGCTTTTACTCAATAAGCTCCTTATACCTACAGATTTCAGGGTGTGCCAATAGTAGGACAATGACTTGGGAAAGCATTATAAAATTATATTTCTTTTGAAGTTCATTACCTTTATCATTTATATCAGATACAGGAATAAGACGACCAATGCACAGAGGACGATTTCCATAAGGATCTCGTACTGCATAAATCACATCTCTGTGCATTATAATCAGAGAGTATGCTGTGGGTGCTTCCTTCATTAAGTTTTTAATCCTGGAATCAATTAAATAATTGAATGAATAATTTTAGTTACAAACACATGCAAGACCAAGCTCTCATTACCAGACCTGCACACTCGGCCTACTTTTACCATTACCTTGCCACCCAGTCTGGGGTGTCATCTTGTTCCTGAGGAGGGGTATACGCCAGTAACTGGGTGATCATTTCGCTATCAGAACTTGTTGACAGACCAATACCGTGACGCAGAAGCTATTTGGAAAGGAGAAAAGTTGCAGTCATTAGAGGGGAAGCTTTAACTCACCCCTCACCCAATAGCCTGCCATCACAGAAAGAGATCAGGCATCCTGTAGATGCTCAGTTAAGGAATCCTGCATCCTACCAATGGTAGGTATGTATGCATAATAACGGAGAACCGCTGCTGGAGGCAATGGGAAGTCTCTGAATCTTTTCAAACAGGAAAAAAAAAAAGTGCTTTAGGAGGTATACAGGAAAGCTTTTGAAAACTAAGTTTGATGGAATGTAGACCTGCAGTGGGTGGCTGGAGGAGGGGGACGGAGAAGGCATGAGGGTTTGGGATTATGGTTCTAACTTTTTCAGCCCTCGACACTCCTGAGAGAAAGGACACATTCCTGTAAGAGTGGCACACTGCAGTGCAGACTCTCAACTCAGGTTTTTTGGTGGTGGCGATGGTGGCTATCCATCCTCACTGATCATCCCTGATGCAGCGAAATGTGTAGAGGTGAAGTCTAGCATCTGGGTAAGGGGTTAGGCGAAAAATAATGCCCTGGGTATTGTTTAGAATGGAATTTCCAGTGGTACCTCTAAATAGTGAGTTTTTAAATAATTTTTACTTCATATTTATATTTTTTAAATTGTCTGAATAAAAAATTTTTTTTTCATTTCGGAGCAAAAAAACTGTATTATGGTAACGACAATGGCAGAGGCTAAGAAGAGGGCAGGACAAAGTTCTGGGAATACTTAAATCAATTTTACAAATCTCAACTCCAAAGCAGTGCATCAGAATCACCTTAGGAGCATATTAAAATGCAGACTCAGCAACCGGCCCCTCCCCAGACTCTAGCGGGCGGGGGTGATCTCTTAGAATTTGTAATTATAACAAGTACTCCAGCTAATTCTGATACAGTTGTTCTTTGAAGTTAGATAACAGGTAGCAACAATAGGGTAATACCCTTTTCCAAGCTCCTCAATAACTTCTTTTCAGTAATTTATTACAACCATGAAAATGCATTAAAAAAAACCTTACCTTTTTCCTTAAGCGAGCAGCATTTACCAATTCGCCATTATGTGCCACAGCTATTTTCCCATGAAGTGTTTCAACAACAAAGGGCTGGCAATTTTCTAATTCACAGTTTCCTTTAGTGGCGTACCTCGTGTGTCCAATTCCAAGATTTGAAGTATATAATTTCTTCAAATTGTCTTCAGTAAAGACGTGATTTACAAGACCCATTCCCTTGCAAAGTCAAAGTAAGAGCTCATTTTAGGGAAAAAAACACTAGTAGCATTTTTATATGCCTTTGCTCAGACAATCCCAAATTAGAAAATGAAGTTCACTTAATTTCTCTGTGCTGCAGAATTCTAATCTTAAAATTTTAACAAAGGGGGTGGGCTTCCCTGGTGGCGCAGTGGTTGAGAGTCCGCCTGCCGATGCAGGGGACACGGGTTCGTGCCCCGGTCTGGGAAGATCCCACATGCCGCGGACTGGCTAGGCCCGTGAGCCATGCCTGCTGAGCCTGCGCGTCCGGAGCCTGTGCTCCGCAACGGGAGAGGCCACAACAGTGAGAGGCCCACACACCGCAGAAAAAAAAAAACAAAAAAAAACAAAGGGGGGGACTAACCTAATTGTAAGAACTGTGATGCATTAAAATATATATTTGAGGTGAAATTCACATAACAAAATTAACCATTTTAAAGTGAAAAATTCAGTGGTATTTAATGTGGTCACAATGTTGAAGTGCTTGTTTTATAAGATACTTTTTGATAAAACATTGAAGAACAGATGTACTAAGCGTTAACATTTGTCAAATACAATAAACTAAATTATTTGTAATTTTAAATTAAAGCATGTTAAAGTATTCAAATAAATGACTTGTCTGAGTCAGTCTAGCAAATCATCACTGGGAGAGAAATAAAAATAGTAATGACAAATAGCAGTGGTTGACCCTTTAACAATATAGCCTTGGACTGCACAGGTCCACTTTTTCATGGATTTTTTTCAATAAATATATCAGAAAATTTTTTTGGAGATTTGCAACAATTTAAAAATACTTGGCAGATGAACCATGTAGCCTAGAGTAACTGAAAAAAATTAAGAAAAAGATGGGTATGTCATAAATAAAATATATTTAGATACTAGTCTATTTTACCATTTACTACCACAAAATATACACAATCCTATTATAAAATGTTAACATTTATCAAAACTTATGCACACAACAAACACAAACCATAAACTGTGCTATTTGCTGTTTCGAGAAATGTAAACAAACATAAGGGTGCAGTATTACATCATAACTGCATAAAGTGAACTGCAGTCCGTACTGTAACACTGTAATAATTTCAGAGCCACCCCCTGTTAATATTGCAGGGAGCTCAAGTGCTGCAAGTACGCACTTAAAATTCCATGTGACACTAATCCTCTCCGGGTGAGCCCTTCATCTCTACCTCAAGTTGCCTATTGCAGTAAAAAGTCTCCTCTCCCAGTTCCTGCGTATTTTTCTTCGTGTTTACTGCAATACAGTAAACCTTGAGTAACACCGTGGAACCCATTCAAAGTGCCACTAGTGATGCTGAAAGTGCTCCCAAGAAGCAGTCACGACTTTACAAGAAAAAGTTGAATTGCTTGATGTCTACTGTAGAGTGAGGTCTGCAGCTGCAGCTGCCCCACCATTTCAAGATAAATGAATCCAGCATAAAGACCATTGCAAAAAAAAGAAAAGGAAATATGTGAAGCCGTTGCTGCAGCTATACCAGCGGGCACAAAAATCTTGCACTTTTTGTGAAATACCTTTTTATCTCATATTGAAGATGCAGCTTTTATGTGGGTGCATGATTGCTATAAGAAAGGCGTACCTATCTAATATGATTCAAGAAAAAGTGAAGTCATTATATGATGGCAATGCAAAAGGAAGGTGAAGGATCTAAAGCTGCAGAATTAAATGCCAGCAAAAGATGGCTGGATACTTTTAGGAGGAGATTTAGCTTAAAAAATGTCAAGATAACAGGAGAAGTGACTTCTGCAGACCAAGGGGCAGCAGGCAAGCTCCCAGACAGCATTAAGAAAATCATTGAGGAGAAAAGATATCTGCCTGAACAGGTTTTTAACGCAAAGCAAAAGTGACCTATTGTGGGAAATAAAATACCACAAAGGACATTTATCAGTAAGGAAGTGAAGCAATGCAAACACCAGGATTTAACGCAGTAAGGGATAAGCTAACTCTCCTGTTTTGTGCAAATGCAGTCAGGTTTAGGATCAGGGCTGCCCTTATCTATAAAGCTGCTAACACCCCCTCCCCCACCCCGAGCCTTAAGGGGAAAAGATAAACAGCAGCTGCTAGTCTTTTTATTTTTTTAAAAATAAATTTATTTATTTATTTATTTTATTTTTGGCTGCATTGGGTCTTTGTTGCTGCCCATGGGCTTTCTCTAGTTGTGGCGAGCAGGGGTTACTCTTCGTTGCATTACGCAGGCTTCTCATTGCGGTGCACGGGCTCTAGGCATGCGGGCTTCAGTAGTTGTGGCATGCCGGCTCAATAGTTGTGGCTCACAGGCTCTAGAGTGCAGGCTCAGTAGTTGTGGTGCATGGGCTTAGTTGCTCCGCGGCATATGGGATCTTCCTGGACCAGGGCTTGAACCCATGTCCCCTGCACTGACAGGCGTATTCTTAACCACTGCACCACCAGGGAAGTCCGGCTGCTAGTCTTATAACACATGGTTGTACAACAAGAAAGCCTGAACAACAAGAACACTTTTTCTGGACTGGTTCCATCAATGCTTTATCCCTGAAGTCAGGAAGTACCTTGCTAGTAAGGGATTGCCTTTTAAAGTTCTTCTGATATTGGACAACGCCCCTCCCATCCAGAACCCCATGAGTTCAACACAGTCAGACCCAAGTGGTCAAAGTGGTGTGCTTGCCCCCAAACATACCTCTAATTCAGCCTCCCTATCAGGGGATCATAAGGACCTTCAAGGCTCATTACACAAGGTACTCTATGGAGAGCACTGTCTACGCCATGGAAGACAAACCCAACAGAAAGAACATCATGAAAGCCTGGAAGGATTACACCACTGAAGATGCCGCGGTTGTTATAGGAAAAGCTGGAAAAGCCGTCAGGCCTGAAACAATAAATTCCTGCTGGAGAAAACTGTGTCCAGATGTTGTGCATGACTTCACAGGATTTACGACAGAACCAGTCAAAGAAATCATGAAAGAGATTGTGGATATGGTAAAAAAAAATAAAAAATATAAATAAATAAAAATGGTGGGGGATGAAGTGAAGATATGGATCTTGGAGAAATTCAAGAGCTAACAGTCACCATACCAGAGGAATTAACAGAAGATGACTTGGTGGAGATGAGTGCTTTCGAACCAGTGCCAGATGATGAGGAATAAGACACAGAAGAAGCAGTGCCAGAAACAAACTGACACTCTGGCAGTAGGGTTCCGATTATTCAAGACTCTTTTTGGACTTCTTTTACAACATGGACCCTTCTATGATACAGGCACTGAAACTAAAGCAAACCGTGGAACAATTGGTACCACATAGAAACATTCTGGGAGAAATAAAAAAAGCAAAAAGTCAGACAGAAATTACGACATATTTTCATCAAGTTACATACAGTGTACCTGCCTCTCCTGCCTCCCCTTCCCACCTCTTCCACACCTGAGACAGCAAGACCAACCCCTCCTCTTCCTCCTACTCATTAGGAATGAAGACTACTAGGTTGAAGTCCTTTATGATGATTCACTTCCACTTAATGAAGAGTGAATCATCAACATACTGTACAGTTAATAAACTTACCTGTTGTGGATGTGTGAGAGTCTTCTTGTGAAAATCTAGTAACTGTACAGCAGAAACCATATGAGACATGTTGGTGTCACCACCATCACCATTGCCTAAGTAGTCATTGTGTACAACATCATGTGGAAGACCGGTATTAAAGTGGATAGCCCATCTTTACATAGGCATAAAGTGAGTGATATTTTATAACGATTCATTTATTAGTGTATAGGCTAGGCAACCATAAAGCAATCATATTGCTTCTTCTTTGTTACCAATGCATGAATTGTTATACCTATAAATATGAATTTTTTCACATTATCTTTTCATCTTTGAGGTCTAGTGTTAGTAATACATATAACATCTACAGTGTTCTGTATTAAGACTACATTAACATAGGTACCGACAGAATTTATCTTGTAAAAAGACAACATAAGCTTATTGTATCGATAAAGGCAGTACTATACTGTAAATGTATTTTCTCTCCTTTATGATTTTAATAATATTTTTTCTCTAGCTTACTTTACTGTAAGAACGGTATATAATACATATGACATAAAAAATATGTGTTAATCAACTGTTTATGTTATCAGTTAAGGTTTCCCGTCAACAGTAGGCTATTAGTGGTTAAGTTTTGGGGAAGTCAAAAGATATATGCAGATACTGGACTGAACGAAGGTCAGCGTCCATAACCTGCATTGTTCAAGGGTCAACTATATTTCTAATTACAAATTATTTTTATTCAAAGTTCCTCCCCTCACCACTATATACTAATTATCTTCGGGTTATTGTTACCTTTATACTCAACATTTTTTAATGCTTAAATATACCTTGTGTGTTTTGAATGTTGGTATCGAATTCCCATCACTGGTCACAATACCAGCACTCTCCTGACCCCTGTGAATATAAAAAGGTATCAGCTGTTAGATTTACCCCATTGATAAGCTTCTTAATGACTTTTATGAAACATACTTTTCTCAGTAACATCCATGAACTCAGTCTTACACCACATTAAATGCTACTAGCACTGGTGCCACTTCCACTCATGATGATGACAATGACAACGATTAGCAATAGCTGCAGATGAGACTGAGTTCTAACTAATACGCCAGGCACTGTCCTAAGCATTTACATGAATGATCTAATTTATTAGGCTTTGAAAACAATCCTCTGAAGTAGGTACTATGGTTACCATTCACATTTTACAGAAAAGGACAACACTAAAGAAACAGAAGTAACTTGTCTAATGTCACACAGAGAATGGTGGCACAGCCAGGATTAGAACACAGACAATCTGACTTCAAAACTTGTACTTCTAACCTCTGTATTATGTGACCTCTAAATAAGGTTGAGTATGTAGATATAAATAAAAAGCTCCAAATAAAGTAGCAGGTAAAATGCTTGTGGGTACTGGATTTATGAACAAAATTAATTTTTTTGTTTTGTTTTGCTTTTTGCACTCACCAAATTTTTTCTGTCAAATATCTATCACTTTTGTCTTCAGAAAATAAATGCTACTTCAAAAAAGCCCAAGCTGATGAGACACTCTGTATCTCATTTCCTGCATTAGTATTTTTAGGTGATGATACAAAGAAAGCCAGAAGCTAGGCTTCCTAGCTAGGTAGGGTAACACACTCGTAAGACTCAGAGGATCTGCACCACAGTGGAGTACAAACTCAAAAGATACAATAAAGGTTCAAAGTGCTCAACGATTTTTAATAGTTCTGAACAAGTGCTATAAATACTAGATGTTTATTAACAAATTTTTGTTCCAAAGAATATATATCAGGGTAGAAATAAAAAGTAAATCTCTACCATAATATGTATGTATACATTAACAACTAATACATGATTTATTTGGTAAAAAGGATCTTTTCCAAAATTGTAATTGTTTAGACATTTTAATGACAAGAAAAATTACAATATTAAATGTACTTGCAAAGTAAAAATCTAAAAAGTTAAAATTGAAGTGATTTTACTAAATTACCAATGCTTTACATACTATGAACTATTATGCTGAAAACAGGCATGCGTAATACTATACATCCTATATAAATGAATAATTTGTGACTTAGGATTTATTTATTTAGTGAAATGATGTGGTTTGTAGTTAACCAATGTTCAAAGACTAAGTGATTCATATCAGAGGAGAAATAAAAATGTTAGCCATAAACCTTAGGGCAGAAAGAACCTCTGCCAACCATTTTCAAAACAAACAAACAAAAAATCAACAATCATATAGTAAACTACAAATAAACACAAAAAAGTTTTCTTTCCCTTTTGTCTCAAGGGTAATTTTTCCTTTAAAGCTGAAATGAATAACATTAGGAATCATTTAGGTCCAGGCTTCTTTAATCACAAAGCCTGCTTATTTGGCAGTTTCTCAAGTTACTCCCCTCAGGCAGCTTGAACCAGTTAAACTAGATCCTTTCAGCTCTTCAGAGCTTATTGACAACCAGCCGTCTGGTTTCCTAGGAAACAAAACCTTGGCTAGAAATAGTGAATCATTTCCAGGTCACTTTCAACATGGAGAGTGGAGCAGGAAAGCACTGGACTGAGGAAGAGGTTAAAGCTTTGCTAAGTATCTGGGCAGAAAAAAATATACGAAAACAACTCTATGGAACACTGAGAAATAAAGGAATATTCATCTACATTGCTAAAAGGCTGCAAGCACTAGGAGTATACAGAGATTGGAAACAGTGCCGGGCAAAGTACAAAAATCTCAAATATGAATACAGAACGGTTAAATATGCCCACAACTCTGGAGACAGCTCTAAAACTATGAAGTTCTTCCATGATTTGGATGCGATCCTGCAGTATGAACCTGCCACACAATTAACAGAGGAAGATGCAAATGACAGGTGCCTGGCAACGCTGAGCCAAAGTACAGCCCCAGAGATCACTGAAGGTAAAAAGAAAAAGTACCATTCTTTTGTTTTTACCCAGCAAACTGTAAAAGAACCAGACTTGAGTCCATATGATAAATATAGCCTGAAATATCAAGGTTGAGAAAAATAACTGACCTGTTATGTATATGCTATTTTGCACAAGGTAAAAATTAATCTCAAAAGAGTTTAATGCCAACCATTTTAAAAACCTGTAAAATACAGAAAAAAACACGTTAAAATGACACCAACTGCTAGTGCCAACTGCTCCTTACCCATGTTGATGCAGTTTTTGGAAAATGGATTGTGTTCTGAAAATATTTTAAGTTTTAATTTTATAAGAGTCGTGAAAAAAAAAAATATTGCTCAACTGTTGTTTTCCCACAGCTCCAAATAAGATAGAACTTTCTGCTCTATATTATGTTCCCATTTTCCTAAATTTATAAATAAAAGCACTAAAATACTAATAACTGATAAAGAACTTCCTTACTTGTTTGGAAGAACATCTCCATTTTAACAGTAAGTAAAACAAATAGATTTGATAGATTAAATGATTTATGATTAAATGATTTAAATACTGGCATATCTCAGGGATATTGTGGGTTCAGCTCTAGACCTCTGCAATAAAGCAAATATCTCAACAAAGCGAGTCACACAAACTTTTTGGTTTCACAGTGCATATACAGTATGTTTACACTATACTGTAGTCTATTAAATGTGTAACAGCATTAGGTCTAAAAAAAAAAACCAATGTATATACCTTAATTAAAAAATACTTCATTGCTAAAAAAATGCTAACCATCATTTTAGCTTTGCAGTGAGTTGTAGCAGTAACATCAAAGATCACTGATCACAGATCACCATAATACAATTAACTAGTTTGAAACATCTTGAGAGTTACCAAAATGTGACACAGAGACCAGAAACGAGCATGCTGTTGGAAAAATGGCGCTAACAGGCTTGCTTGACACAGGGTTGCCACAAACCTTTAATCTGCCAAAAATACAATATCTGAAAAGTAATATATGCCTTATTAAAACAAGGTTCTTGAGCTGCTGTGTTGTTAAACCCAACACTATTTACATAGAATTTGCTCGCTGTGGAAGCCGAACGTATCACTAGGCAAATTGGGAAAAATCAATGGCAGTAATGAGATTTCTCCCATGGCCAAAATCTTAGCATAGCTATTTTTAAGAACAGAGTTGTTCAATTCAATTCAAAATCTGTTTAATACCTACTGTCTGTGTACACCGTGTGCAAAGCAGTGAGTTACATGCATTCATGGATGTAACCACAGAAAGGAGGGAACTGTGAATAAATGTAACCCAAAAGAAAGTGGTAAGTGGTATAATAAAGGTACCAAATAAGAAGGGGGGTTAAAGATGAGAGATTACAGTTGAGTTAACTTGGGTTATCTGAACTTCGTGTTTAAAGCTCAATAATAAAATCCTTTGGTAAAAAATCCACCCAACTTACTGCCTTTACACTTCTAATACCAAACCAAATTCTGAGAAAGCTTTGCAGTCATTACCAAGTTAAACAGTAATTATATTATTTTATTCAGTTTATCACTCTGCACTCATCATCATCTAAATGCTTTAAGTATTGATTAACAATAAGTAAATCACTCACTGAGCTTCTGAAAGGCCTTGATTTAACCACAGGTTGGTGTAATGAAGATGTGATGGTAATATCTCCACTTCTTAATGGGATCTTCTAGCCCTTTCAGCTACTTGCATGGCTCCAAACTCCCCATTTCACTCATAAGCAGAGGGCCCACAATACACCTTAACCATGTACGTTTAGGGTATGTCAAACACCCAGTTCTAAAACCAGCTCTCTTCCCCCATCAAAACTGATCCTCCTACAAATTGCTTCCACCTTACTATCACTGTATTTCTGGTCACTTAAATAGAAATGTTTGAGACAACCTTGATTTTTTGTCAGTCACTAAGTCCTTAAAAAAAATCTACTGACATGTTTCATAAATTTATCTCTCTGCTCCATTTTCATTACCACCATCCAGAACTTCATCATCGCATGGAATATTAGGATAACCTCTTAACTGGCCTCCCCAGTTTTCAGCCCCTTCTCACATTATCTTCCACAATGCCACTGATTGTTTTTATACAATTTTTTAAATTATAAAATTACAAACAATTAGCATTTTGTTTACATTTAAAATAATCTTTAAATTATACCCAGAATTGACCATAATTTAGGGTTAAATGTTACTTAATGGTTCCATAATATTTAACTGAGTGCATATACCAGAGTTTGGGTCTTTGCCCCCTTATATAACGGATGCTGCAATCGATTACCTTTCTCTTTTTTTTTGGCCACACTGCACGACTTCCGGGATCTTAGTTCCCTGACCAGGGATTGAACCTGGGCCCCAGCAGTGAGAGCGCTACATCCTAAACACTGGACCGCCAGGGAATTCCCTACAATCAATTATCTTTTGTCCATTTTTAAAATTATTACTTTAGGATAGACTATCAGAATTCAATTTCTGGTTCGGCGGGGGGTATAATTACTTTGAAACATATTGCTAAAATAACTGCTTTCCAAAAGAATTGTAATTTAACAATGAGACTGTCCCTTTTATAGAACCCTGTCAAGTAAGATTATGGAGTGAGGTTGAAAGGGGGAGAGACTTTGCTAATTTAATAAATAATGGAGTATGCTAATTTAATAAAGAACCGAGTACAACAGTGTATGCAATAAATAACTTTTACTTTGCATATGTTTAATTACTAGTGCTGTGGAACATTTTCCTACATATTTATTCAGTTTTACAAATTGACTGTTCATGTCAATTGAGGTCTTCGAAAAATCTGCATGACCTCTTTGGCCTTACAAGTTTGGCGGATTTTTATGCGACCCACAAAAGTTGAAAGTTTTAATATAGTCACATAGTTTCTTTTCTAAGGCTTAGAAAGCTCTCCTTTCTCCAGGTCTAATTCATTTACAATGTCTTCTGGTGTTTTTGGTGGAAGCAGCAGAATTTTTATTGGTGTAGGGTAAAAAGAGGAAGGGAAGGAAATGAATGTGCCTTTTCTACTGTTGGGATCAACCTCATTCATGCAAAGGGTAAGGACAGAGGATCTGGTCCCTTCTGTTAGGCAGCAGGTAGTCTGACTGAGCCTTTGCAAAAGACCCAAATACAAATTCTAAGACGCTTCATGTTCCGGAAGTTATAATTATCCTCAACCTCAGAATACCTTTGGCCGACTGCGGCCAAATCATATTCCTTCGCTGAAAGAAAGTTTCCGCTCTCTTTCCCTCCTCTTCCTACATACAAATGCATTAGGAATAATGACTTAAGAGTTTCAGTTTAAAATCTCCATGGCATGGGGCCCCTACATACAATTTTGGGATTCATGCTAGGAATGACCAACCTAAGGGAAAAAAAAGAGAAATCCCCTGAAGAAGTTGGGGAGAGAGCTTTTCTTTTCTTCCCCCCACCTGTATGTTCAGCTCCAGGACCTTTTCAGTAAACAAAAGTAGGCCCTAAAGCAGAAAACAGAATAGCAAACCCTACCTTTCCTTGCTGTGCTCATCAAGCTCGGCTGTTAAATTACCTGGGGGTATTAACATCTTTTGTTCTTCTCTCTAAAGAGAATTTTTATGTAACTTCAGATTTTTATTTCCCATATTCCCAACTAAATCCAAAACATCCCCTAACTGCAATTTAGCCTCAAATAATTATGAAACTTGATTTAAAAACTGACAATTTTTATATTGAGTTTTAAATTTATATAATTATGCCATTTGAAAACACTGATACTTCCCTTATTTTTCACTTGTTTGTTTTTAATATAAGAATCCCCAGTATAATGTTTAAGATGATAAACAGCATTCATTTTCTTATTCTTTAATGGAATGCCTTGAAATTATAATGGTGAATAGCAATTTTAAAATGAACGTTTACACCATCAAAATCATACCTAACATTGATCTCCTAATGTAAAATGCTATTTCTGTTACTCAGTAAAACAAAATTAGAAAAACATGTGGAAATGATATAAGGAGATCAAGGAGGGATGTCTTCATTTTTCAAGGCTGACATGGTTCTTTTAAATGGTACATTCCTTGGTCCATTTAAGCAAAACTTAGATTAATTTCTGGAAAGTTTAGTATGTATCAATCAACTAGTTACATACGATACATACAAACTCAGCTATTTGACCATATATGCCAATAAAACAAGATTTTCTGATTATCTCATTGCAGGATTTCTCTTTCACATTACCAGTATCACTTAAAGGGCCGACTACGTTAAAGCACCTAAAATACAAAAAAAGAGAAAATACCTCATTTTAAAGACGTAATTTAATTTGAAAACTAACTACAACCATCTCTAGAAACTTATAAAAGAAGCAAACAATTCTAGTGGAAGTTCAAAATGTCAATGTGATGGAAGCAATTAGATTTCTCTTTATGGACATAAATATTTAAACCATATTATACCACTATTACAAAAAGCATCTAACCTAAATCTATAATCCTTCATGAATATGAACAAATTCAACTCAAACTATTAGCATTATCAGTTATAATCCAATTTTAATTTTCCTTCGTACTTATTTCTAAAAGGAATTCTCTCTTTCCAGGCAAAATGTCAGTTACATCAGTAGACAAGGAAGACATCCCAGGAAATCCTTTACTTTTGGTTTCTCATGTCAGACCAATGGAACTAGGTAGGTATGGTATGGTGGGCCAAATATATAGTGAAACTGATCCAATTTCAAATTGGAAAGTAAGATTGGTTTCAAATCTGAGAAAATGGATGAGTTTTCCTGGTAGAAACACTTAAGATTAATTTATGTTTCCCTCTTTTTTACCAACCTATAAAAAAAAAAAATCATTTCTAAAACAAATGATTTCCTTAACAAAATGTAAATTGCCTGGAAATATTAGCCTTCAAACCTCCAATCTTTATTATTTAAATATAGTAAGGCATCTGATGGCCAAAATTACACATAGTAAGTGCTTAATATTAATGAGCATATGACTTCAGCATTTCTGGGGTCTAAGAAGAACAGAATTTTATATTTGAAAGTAAATAATATCAAATCCATAATGAAGTCAAGGATGATTTTATTCACCCAAAAAGTCAACATAAATCTCTTTCTTGCTTCTAAATTCTTACTGAAAGTTAATCCAAGTATGGAAAAATACTGAAAAGCATCTTAAAGAAAAGAAATTAAATACACCACAAAATAAAAACAACTCCCTACCTCAAGTAAATACTATAGTGTTTTTTAATGAGTAATGTTATGGATGCTGAGGTCCAAACTACCTTTTTATTAAACATGAAATCTGAGAAAAACAAGATAATGGGTTGTTAAATAACCAATATAATGTCAAGTAATGCCATTACCATAAAACGAGTTGCAGAACTGTACCAGAGATGTAATACAAAGTTATTAAAATATTTATAACTAAGTGGAGACATTCTGCCTAATGCATTATGAAATTTCTGGCACATTTCCTTGCATTAAAAGAATATAATATTTCACTTTGGCATTTGGTCTTTAATCAATGGGACATCTTTTATTTTCACAAAGAGTAGGAAGCACCAGTTATTAATGTGCCTCTTCCAAGCCCTTCATTCATGAATAGTCTTGGTTCTCAACCCTGAACTGCACACTAGAATCACAATCCAGGGATGAGGGGTGAGGGCAGTGGTTTATAAAAGCTCCCTAGGAGATTCTGATATGCAGCAAGTGGAAACCATTAGATAAAGAAAAAGCATGGGAAGGAGATAAATTGCTCACACCTATCATGAAAAAGTTGTCTTCAACAAGCTGTTTTCTTATGTAATTATATTTATTGCTTTTGACAAATAAATATTACAAAATTATATATTCGACTTTCACTATATACTAACATACATCCCACATACTAAAGGAGTGGAATGGAAGAGAAAGAAACGATAGAGAAGAAAGTTGATCGAAATGTAACTAATTAAAAACACAGCTTTATTAAAGCCAGTCACTGTCACGGTAAGGAACAGATTCAGGTTCTGTGCTTCCATTTCCCAACTAGTTTAAGAGAAAAGCTAAGCTACGATTTACATTTCATCTCCTACAGAGAAAATTACTTCCTTTACTAATGTTGCATCCGATTATTTATCTTAGCTGACGTGTGTAACCCATATATCTGTTTCCCTCCCCACCCGGTACAGGTAACTCTCCACCAATAATGGAACCCCCTAATAATCCAACTTTCATTCCAGCTGTAGCAAATGAAGGAGGAAAACACTGGACTGTGCCAGAAGTCAGGGCTCTGATAGGCATCTGGTCTGATAAAGGCATACAACAACAACTAGAGGGAACAGTGAGAAATAAGAGGATATTTGAACAAATTGCTGCCGAGCTTCAGAAACTCGGAATAGAGAGAGACTGGAAGCAGTGCAGAACAAAGTACAAAAACTTAAAACATGAATACAAGATTGTAAGAATGGCTCAAGACCTAGGCATGACTAAGAGTATGAAATTTTTTACTGAGTTGGATGCTATTCTGGGACACAGTAAAACAGAAAACTCACAAGAACAGGAATCCCACGATGGAAAGGAAGCCACAGGATGTGCCAATGTAAAAATGGAAGACGATCAGACAGGTAGGAAGGCAAAGAAAAGTAATCTTAACATCATGCTACCATATAAAAAAATGTCAATACATGAATACAGTTTAAGTTAAATAGGTTTCATTAAATGCTATTCAACAAGCTAATTGCTCAATTTATCATGAAACAGATTTCACATATATTTGATCAGAACACAGAAAATAGTACAGAGTTACACAGAAGGAGGAAAGAAATTTGAATTTCTAGAAGTTTAAAAAGACCAATTTTAATAAAGCAAAAATGCAATTCCAGATGGCAGAAGTTAAAGCAAATTTTCATACCAGTTGTGGTAAAATCATGAGTAAACAGAAAAGGGGCATTGAAAAACTTAGAAAAATACAAAACCTGTGAGAATGTAAGTGTGAGTTGTCCTGGGACACATCATAAAGTTCTTCAAAACGAGTTTAACCCAGAGGATTGAGATGCAATATACACAAAGACATGACAGACAGCATGAAATAAACTGTATGAGTTCTAGGCCAGGAGTCAGGAAATCCAAGTTCTAACTCAGTCTCTGTGGAACTTTGAACTCACAAGTCTCTCCTCTAGACCTGACTATGTAAAAGGGCAGACTGGACAAGACATTCTTAAAGACCTCTACCAAACATAATGTTTCTAGATCTTAACATCATTAAATGATGCAGTTCTAATTCTTAAGAGTATGAGTGTGTGTCTAGGGGAAAGAGAGGGAAATGATAGAGAGTTAGGATTGGGAAATGGTGGTGAGAAGTCCTAAAATGTTTCACTGGTGGACAAGAAAAGAAACTGGTCTGCTGGAGAACTATACATCTCCCCCATTAAAATTAAAATGTAAAATAACTGGTGATCAAGTAGCCCAACAGCAGTGGCCTGATTATGTTCCTACAGTAATTGCTGGAGGTGCAGCTGAAGATGACTGTCAGTTTTATGTCAGAAGACCTAGTAACACCAGATATTTATAGTGACCTAAGACTAAAAAATATGTTTAAGGATGGGGAATCTAAGCTACAGAAAAGTGAACAACCACAGTTTTTAGTATCAGGTTCACTCTAAAAGGGAAAATAATATATCAGAACTTAAAACACAAATCTGAAAGTGAATAAAAAACAAACCACCATATATCCCACTATGTTCATACAGTCATTACTGGAGATGCAGCTGAAGACGACTCGGTCAGTAATATGTCAGAAGACCTAAGAGAGACAGATACGAGACAAAGCCCTGGCACAGGTAAAACAGTATTCGTTTTTGGTTCTTTTTTGGTCTGTGACAAAATACATAAGATGTTATTATAAGATGCTGCTACAGACTGAACTGTGTCACCCCCAAATTCGTATGTTGAAGCCCTAACCCCCGCTGTTATTACATTTGGAGATGGGGCCGTTGGGAGATAATTAGGTTTAGATGAGGTCATAAGGGTGAGGCCTTCATGATGAGTTTTATGGGGACATGTGTATGCATATGGCTGATTCGCTTTGTTGTGCCACAGAAACTAACACAGTATTGTGAAGTAATTATACTCCAATAAAGATCTATTTAAAAAAAAGAACATATACGAGAATGTTATAACATTATGAAGTACTGTTGGATAATACATTTCCAAAATACAGAAATGGAAGGTGGAAATTATTAATGACAGTAAAGTTCCCTAAGGCTGTTGTTCTCAAAGTGTAGCGGCATCAGCATCATCTGGGAACTTATTCAAAACGCAAATTCTTGGGCCCCATCCAGAATCAGAAACTCTGAAGGTGAGGCCCAGCAATCTGTTAAGTACTTCAGGTGATTCTGATATATGTCAAATTTGAGAACCACTGCCCTGTGGTATAGGGTAGTAAGGGGATGAAGAGTGTGTGTTTCCTATCGGATGGTTTGCCTTTTACACAAACCAAAATTGGGGGAAGAGGAAGCCTAGCCATCACAGACCTTGTATGTAGTCTTTCAGTCGAAAGCTTCATAGAGCCTTGGGAAGTATAAAGACCAATGCTGATTAAAAAATCAGGGGCCCCACGGTCTTGGCAAACTTCAGATAAAAAGCTTGATGGGAGAAAGGATAGCTGCCAGAACACTGACAGGTATAAATGGAGAGAAATTAAGGAGACTAACTAGACAGGAATGTGTAGCTGACTAGAGTGAGACAACAAAAGTAAACAAAGCTCTGTGCTCCTAAGGATTCTAAAGATATCACTGCAATGGCCCTTGTCATTAGGAGTTAAAATCAGATTACTACTTATAGTGTTTAATAAGGCAGAAGGATTTCCATGAAAAAAGTTAAAAACGTTAGCATTCAGATGTAAGCTTGTTAGTCCTCTGGAAAACTCACTTAAGTACAACACCTCAAGGTAATTTTTTATATATAAAAGGAAAATATTAAGTCAGATGTAAACTGATAGGTTTTAAAAAGTTGTTTGGTATGTTTACATGTTAGTATGGAATATATTTAGAAAATATGAAACAGGATGTTTACAGTCATTCTAGAAATAATACTATTTTAAATTTTCAGGTGAAAATAAAAGCAAAGGTATAAACCCACATGGATCTCAGCAGCTACATATGAAAACAATTTAAATAGGCAAGAATTTTAGGCACACCTGCAATATATACCACTCGATGCACAAGTTGCCAGTCCACTATTTGGAAGATTGTTCTGTTGAGGTTAAAGACATGGATATTTATGTTTAGAAAAAAAGTTCACATCAATAGGTAGAGGTCACCTCATTTTTTTAATACATTTTACTAATAAATATTATTATCGGAGTTGCCATTGCTCCATATTGTTAACGTTGACACTTGGTCATAAAACCGATCTCCCAAAAGTAACACTTTCCTACCTTAAAAGTATACTATAAGCTTCTTTCGTATTTCAAATAAAAATGCAGCTAGAGCTGTGGACCCCTGAATTCTGGATAAGTAATTAGTTCCCAACTTAGAACTCCTGGAGATTTTGGTTTAGTGTGTGTTGTAGAGTGGATTCAGGCACCTGTATTTTTAGAGAAGATCATCAAGCACAGCCAGGTTGTCGTGGTTTTAGAGAATAATACCAGCAAACGGCTGAAGACAGTAATACATAAAATCCAATTTGATTCCACTTGGGGTAGAAAAATCAGCTACTTCCAGCAAATTATCACTTTAAAAATGTATGACCAACGAAATATGAAGAAGTTAATCAATCACCGGGAAGAATCATAGAACTCTTAGGCTATGCCTAAGTAAAAAGAAATGGCCCATGAAAACGGAATAACTACTTCTTTGGATCTAAAATAAATTTATTTTTCTCCTGGTCTGAGCATAGGCAATAGAGGAGAAAAGGAATCAGAAAGCTACCGCGGGAGAAAGGACTGGTTGTCTGAAGGGAAATTTGTGTTTGACAATCTTATCAGCTAGCTACCTGTCTCTTCTGAATATGGAGAAATTAAATTGCCTTAATGAATCTCCGTATCAGTTGCTATTTAAATGAGGTAGAATACCTCAATACCTTGGCATTCTGGCCAAAGTCACTGCTTTCTAGTATAGGACAGTCACAGGTAGATCAACTCAGAGGGGTAGAGACCGGCACATATATCCTATTAGAGGCCACTCTTATCGTCAGCCTAAAATTCACATGTGAAAGACTACATGGTTCTTTTAAGAATAATCTTAAAACTATTTTCCTTTTGGCTGTAGTAAAATGTATTTCCAAAATTAAAATAGTCACTAGCTTGGCAATTTCACAAAAATTAGCAATGTGATGGCCAGCAGAGGGCATTAAAGTATCTATTGATAGTACCTCAGAAGGCATGCCAAGCATTTTGTTTTCTCCAATTCATTTATTTCTTTTAACAGACTGAAGAATAGTCTAGTTTTCTTTAAAATGGAATATTTAAACACTTCTGTATATTTTGTATACAATTTGGATAAACTTAGCAGTAAAATTATTATATACTCTAATGTACTTTATTCATATGAAACAGTGTTAAGAACTTTTAAAAAATTATAAGCATGTAAAAAAAGCTAAGACGTAGGTAAGCTGATAAATTTAAACACAGGCAACTTGTTAATTAAAAAGGTGTCATTTTTCTAATTCTTACTGTTTATACTTTAATAAACTTTTAAAAAGCTGTGACAAAATAAAGCTTATGTCTGGTCTTTGCCCCTAGTTCCTAGCACAGAGTTTCAAAAACCTTTGGAATTTCCAGTGGTAGACGTGTTTTGGGTTTTTTTGTTGTTTTTGTTTTAAATTCTAATGAGGTGATCCAGGGTGGGTTTCTAGGTAGCGTCAGGATGGTCACCAGAAAAACCACCCTTGTGATAAGAGTTGGAATTTTGGCCCAGCCTGACCTCCAGGAGGTAGGTCATGCCATAAATCAATCATGTGGATGAAAACTCTGACTCAGGTGAGCTTCTTGGATGAACACATTGATATGCTGAAGGGTGACACATCCTGCTTCCTGGACCGGCTCAGTCTTGCCCTACATGCCTCTTGATTTGCCTGTTCCTGAGTTCTTTTACGATAAAACTGTAATCCTAAGTATAGCACTTTCCTAAGTTCAAGAGTCGTTCTAGCAAATTTATCGAACCTGAGGAGGTCATGGCACCCCCTGAATTTATAGCCAGGCAGCCAGAAGTGTGGCCGGCATGTGAAGTAAAGGCAGTCTTGTGGAAGATATGAGTCCTTAAAACTGCAGAGTCTGATGCTAATTCTGGGCAGTTAGTGTCAGAATTGAATTGCCGTACACACAGTTGGGGTGGACATAACAGAAACTAAATGCTCCTCTTTCCTTAAAAGATACTAAATTTAGGGATTCCTCCCTCCCCCCCCACATTGACATTTTACTGTCTAGAACTAATTACTCAAAATTTCTCCATAATACCTAATCTTTGTAAATGTTATGTCCTGGAATAGAACATGTGCCTCAGCCTAGGAACTGACAGTTTTAGTCACTTAAGTAAAATGTTCACTGAAGTATAAATTCATGTTTTGCTGAAATGAGATTTGAGCTCAAAGTTTACCGTGGACTTGGGATCTCCAAAAGTACCCACTGGGGCAAGGGTAGGGGAAGGGTTTGGGCATGGAAGGAGGTGGTAGGTGTAGTTATAAAAGGGCAACCTTTTGATGAAACTGTTGAGTATCTTGACCTTGATAGTAAAGACACAAACCTACAAAGGTGATAAAATTATTATAGAAGTTAATACACACTGCAAGTGCACATGCACACATTCACAAATGAGTGCAAATAAGATCTGGGAAATCAGAATATAGTGGCAGATTGTACCAGTCAGTATCCTTGAAGTAACAGAATATTACGGTTTATAAAATCTCCACGTACCCATTGCTGCATATGCTTACTGCCCTCTTAACTACATTTTTGCCTCGCAGATCTACTAATACAAACCTTTGTCTAATTTTACAATAATCATTGCAAGCAACTAGACACCTAATCATAGTAATATAGATTTTCTTTTTAAATGTCCCAGTGTATAGGAAAGTACAGCTGGGATAAAAGAAGACTGTCACAGCATTGCTGTACTTCAACATAGCAATCCAACATACCCATATGAGGAGCCGTCCCCAAATTACAAACATCTGACTTGTAAACATCCTAAACACATACTGGTCCACTAGAATAAATCCCTGTTATATTTACCGGGCTAAGCATTTTAAGTTCCTTAAAATATTTATCACTTATCTGCTGTTAACATCTGAATGTGAAAACTGCTAAAACCACTTAAAATCTTAAGAGTCTTTCATTCCTTTATATGTATTGCAATAAGGATCATTCTCAGTTAAAAGGAGGATCAAATGAAAAAAGAGATGTAAGAGCACTCTGGCAGGCATTAAAATGTAACAATGAAAGACGTTACCAAATTGGATCACAAAGCACTTTCATACTCCCAAACAGAGCATACTGCCTCGAGACTTTTAAGGCAGCATACTTCCAACATTTTGGTGTTGGTGGTAAATTCTATAAGGGCATCTCAAAGTTTGGTTACAGATGGCAAATGTTCCTGGCTTTGAGGTTACAGTTTTGATGCTGGGATCCAGTCTTACTACTTTTTCAGCACAATCTTCAATTGCAAAAGTAGATTGGGGTTCTGTGAACAACGAATTTAAATTGCTACTGTTTGTTTTCTGACAGAGGAAGACACTGTAAGTACTGCCTCAGAAGAGGTGGGTGGCCCCACAGCACTGCACAGTATCACTGGGTCAGGTACAGCATATACATTGTTGAATTTTAAATGTTCTTTTGATACTGAAAATCGAATATATACCAGTTTAAATAGTTACAGGGAAGATCTCTATTATGTATTATCCCAAATGCCTGAGTTGGTAGAGAATATGGTAGGGAGTAAAGAAAATGTCTATTCGCACTTCTTTTTTTAAGTTAATTAATTAATTAATTAAATTTTTGGCTGCGTTGGGTCTTCGTTGCTGCGCACGGGCTTTCTCTAGTTGCGGCGAGCCGGGGCTACTCTCCGTTGTGCTGCGCAGGCTTCTCATCGCGGTGGCTTCTCTTGTTGCAGAGCACGGGCTCTAGGTGCGCAGCCTTCAGTAGTTGTGTCTCGTGGGCTCTAGAACACAGGCTCAGTAGTTGTGGCGCACGGGCTTAGTTGCTCCGCGGCACCTTGGATCTTCCCAGACCAGGGCTTGAACCCGTGTCCCCTGCAGGCGGATTCTTAACCACTGCCCCACCAGGGAAGTCCCTATTCCCACTTCTTACTAAAAAAATCTGTAAATACAGAGACTCTCCATATTCATAAATATCCAATGAAGAATACCTACTGATGAAAAGCAGCTAATATTCTCACTAATATTGGGGATTAGTCTGCCTTATAATTTAAAAAATATTTTGTTTGCATATGAATATATGAAAAAAGATGATCCTTATACTGAAATTCTCAGTGCTTTACATCAATCCAGGTTGTTTTAAATGAATGATATTCAAATACAGGATGTATCTAAAAGTTTGAATAATTGTAACTCATGTCAATTCATAGGTAATCATATTCCTTTAGAAGATGCTAAAAGTCATTTACAGATTATAACAGTGAGCAACACAGAGGCTGGAAAACACTGGTGTGACAATGAGGTCAGAGCACTTATAAACATATGGTCTGACGAAAAAATTAAGCAAATGCTTGAAGGGGCCACAAGAAACAAAGAAATATTTGAGGAAATTGCCAGAAGACTAATGCAGTTTGGAATAGACAGAGACTGGAAACAATGTCGTACCAAATACAAAAATTTAAAATATGAATACAGAGTTTTACAAAAGAAAACTGGCAACCCTCAAGGAAAAATGAGATTTTATGAAGAAGTTGATGGCCTCCTAAGACAACCATCTCTCAGAACTGCCAAATGGAAACATGGTAACCTTGGAAGTGACCCTTTCAAAATGAAAATACTATAAACTTTCCTCTTTGCATTTAACTTAGCAAGATATTCTTCAGTAGTAAATTCCTAACACTATTTTATGTTCAAATGACCCCCTAAATTATTATAAATCACATACCTAATATAAGTCAAGAATTTCAATGTCTTTTCAAATCTTGTACCAAAATATTCCTAATTCTTAAACTCATTCTTCATCTGTCCAACTGCTTAAATGTTCTAACTTTAGTGGATTTGAATGCTTGAAGACTAATGTATTTTAGACGATGTCATATAATGATTCTTCTCCTATGTTCTCATTTAAGAATTATTTGAAAGTCATACCCAAAACCCAAGAACTTTGAGAATCAAGAGAAGAGCACATGAAGACGGTAAGAGTCTGAGAAATGCCAACTTTTTCCACACTGAGAAAAACTTCTGTAGCTTTTTCCTAATCAGAGATGTTTATTCCTGTCCTTGACAAATTAGACTATATTGTTTGAGTTGTGTGAGAGCAAAAAATGCTGAAAAATGATTTCTTTCATAGCTTATTAAGAGTGAAAGTAAGAAAGTAAACAGAAACTTTCCCAGATCAGAAATTTCTGCACAGCTATGCATTTATCATGAGCCTTTAAATTACACTTTTCAGTGATTGCTATTAGAAGACTAGGATGTAAAAGGAAAACCCCCCACAAACTAGTAAGTTCTGAATTTTGGTTTTCTCCAAAGGTAGCCAGCAATGGTTGTGACATTTTAGTATTGATAATTCTACAAATAAGCCAAACGCAGAAGCCAGCTAATTATGGAGCTGTAATTCCAAACTGACCCATTATAAGTATCAGAAAAGGTAACATAATATAGTATAGCACAGAGAAGAAAAACGGAGAATATAAGAAAAAGCACTGGTCTGAGACTCAGAAAACCTGAGTTCTAGTCTCCCTTTACCTGAAAAATTCAACACGGAGCAAATGACTGCATCTCTCTGGATCTCTAAGATGATCCAACTTTAGCATATAGATTTATAATTTATTGAATTGTTTTGAGTTCACATAAATAGTTAAAGAGCTCAGTTTTTACAAAGTGAAGACATCTATGGAACTACTACTCAAGTCAAGATATAAAACATTACCAGCACCCTAGAGGCCCCCCGTCATCATTAATCATCCTCTTAGCCCCCATAACAGTTATCAATATTCTGACTTCCATCACCACAGATTAGTTTTAGAATCATACAGTATGTTTTTTCTTTAGTATGTATTTTTTAATGTCAAGCTTCTTTTACACAACATTGTTTGTGACATTCATCCATGATTTTACTTGTAGCAGGAGTTTGTTCTTTTTTATTGCCGTAGAATTTTCCATTATAGGAACATACATCCCACTACCTTCTTTATCCAATGTTTCCGAATTGGGGCTACTATGAATAATGCTGCTATAAAAATTCTTGTGCATGTCTCCCAATAAACATATGTATGCATCTCTGTGGAGTATACACCCGAGAGTGGGATGCAGGGTCACTGGGTATGCATATATCCAGGCACTGTTCTAAGCACTTTATATATTAACGCATTTAATCCCTACTACAACCCTATGAGGTATAGGTGTTATCATCATCCCCAATTTACAGAGGAGGAAATGGAGGCATAAAGAAGTCTGTGCTGTTGCTCCATTGCCTCTCTGTGAGGGGCAGGGACCACATCAGCCCTGTGTAGTACAGTATTCCTAGTGCCTTGCATACACACAGGAAGAGCTCAGCAAATATTTTTTGAATAAAGTATTAGAGAATAGCAGGAATCCACTGCCCCCCAGCCCTGCCAACAATGCTTATACCTCAAGTGAGCTGAAGATTTTATTCTCCATTTTTTGACATAAATTACAAATCAGACGAGTTGCCCCATGTTTGCCTTCTCTTAATGCCCTTTAATGGATATGCTATTGAAAAGGGAAACTGCTAAGGATTAACCACACAAAAGTATCATTCCCAATACACTGAATTTGTGTACTGGACCTTTAAAATACATAAGTCTAGCCCAACAGGTAAGAAACCAGACTCAGAAATTAAGGAGACTTGACCAAGATCAAACTGTTACTAGCAAACTTGGGACTAGATTTCAAGTCTTATGTTAAAGAGGCTGTTCCTAATACTCACCAGAATGACAAAGCAGTAGTACTTTAAGACCCTTTTGGGGATAAGTCACTTTTCCAACTAAGGGACTGTAAAACACTATAGGAATGTAACATGTTTGGTCATTATTTCTAAGAGATAAAAATCAAAAAAGGTAACTCCAGCCTTAATATGCAACTCACAGCAAGTTCTCTTTTAATCTACTCCTGTGTTCTCCAACAAACTAAATGAAGATAACTGGGAACTAATTCCCCAGGTTGGTCTGAGTTCATCTATCTCGCAAGTGCCTTTCTACTGATACGTTATATACTCTGTTTGCAGAACCAGCGGCAGTATCTCTTAAGAAAACTGCTCCTGAGATCACTGCAAATCAGTTTCCTCAAAGAAGAACAGAACCAAAAGATTGTACAGAATGTTTTTGCAGTCAGGAGACCCCCTACGTGACCCAACTTCATCAGGTAAATGTCATAAATTTTTAGAAAAAGTATGAAAATGTTTATCAGTTGTAGGGTTCAATTCCTAACCCAGGGAAATGATAATTCACTGAAAGGCATTTTCATCTCCTAACTAACCAAGGAAAGGCTAGCCAGTTGATTCATGGGATAAATCTATGAAATTTTAGTAATTCCTTTTATGGAACCTTCAAATATGTCCATGTCATTCTAGTCTCCATAAAATGTGACTGTGGTTTAAAGATTTCTGATCTGTCAGGGGGTGTGTGATTTGTCCAGAATTGTGCAAACCACTGAACTAATATTTTTAGGGCTGAAAAAGCACTTGGTGATTATATGAATCTGGCATGAACAAGCATGCACACACAGTTTTACAGCTGAAGAGGACAACTAGTTAGTTTAACATTGAAAAGTCCCCCTGACAGGGGCTTCCCTGGTGGCGCAGTGGTTGAGAGTCCGCCTGCGGTTGCAGGGAACACGGGTTCGTGCCCCGGGCCGGGAAGATCCCACATGCCGCGGAGAGGCTGGGCCTGCGCCTCTGGAGCCTGTGCTCCGCAACGGGAGAGGCCACAACAGTGAGAGGCCCGCGTACCGCAGCAAAAAAAAAAAAAAAAAAAAAAAGAAAAGTCCCCCTGACAGAAAGTAGAGCTATGGTATAAATCTGCAAATAGCCAGACTACTAAAAAGAAGTACTTCTGGACGAACCCATCTGAATTAAGCATCCAGTACATGACTGTCTAGTAATTGATACTCCATTTGTTTTTATATATAAAATACATAACATTACAACTTTCAGGTGTTCTGTTATCCCTGACACTAAATGTCTATGCCTAAGACAAAAACAGAACCAAATACAATGCAAAAGTGATAGAAATTTCACCTTCTAGATTCCATGTCTTAGGAAGAAAACGTGTAAGGGATAAATCCCTTCATCAAAAATGGGGGGAAAAAATCAATTGAATCTTGTTGCTGTTGTTTTAAAACTAGCCATTGAGTGGAGGAGGGTGAGGAGGTAGATAGAGCCTTCTGCAACAAACCACCACTTGCCAGTGTACACTGTATATAACTAACTCTATATTAAACTATAACAACCTATCTAGGCTTCTAATTTTGACATTCCTTGATTCAATGCCATATAAAAAACATTTTTAGTTAGTTTATTTTATTGAAGTATAGTTGATTTACAATGTTGGGTTAACTTCTGCTGTACAGCAAAGTGATTCAGTTATACATATACATCCATTCTTTTTCATATTCTTTTCCATTATTGGTACCACAGGATATGGAATATAGCTCCCTGTGCTATACAGTAAGACCTTGTTGTTTAACCATTCCATTAAAAACATTATTTCTTAACCTTCGACCCCTACTTACGAGCTTAGAGAAGCAGAAGATTTTATCTTCTAGGCATAAAGAAGTTTCATATTCTTAGAATCAGAATCAGTTTCCCTGAGGACTTTTGCTAATTTAAAATTTTGAATTGGATAGGATTATGGGCAAGAACCAGCCCTCTCAATGAACCTTAATGATTCTATGCCTACACAAGGAAAATTTAAATAGTTTTCCATTAAACATCTTTCTCCCCCAGAAGCTACTGTTTTTTTTGCCACTGTTATTGAAAATATCACAAGGTCAATTTTCAATACTACAGTTTAACAAATACTTGCTCCATCAAATAAGCAGCCTGATAGAATCCATTTAATTTTCTCTACCATCATGTAGTAATCACATTTTTATTGCCCTTACCTTGTATTATCTAATCTCATAATTCTTTCACTTAAAAGTCACTGCAGAAAAGTGCATGTAGTTAGGAATGAAGTTATTCATTAAAAAAAAAAAAATCACCCCCCTCTTCTTTACACACACATTTAAAGAGGAGATTTTGGGATGAACTTTCTGAGTTACTTTAGCTAAAAAATAAATAGTTAAAAAAAAAATTCAAGGTCAGTTCATTTCTTTCTCACAGACCACCAGGCAATTCTAAAGATCCCTTGTTTTTTATACCTCTTCCCATGACAGATTATCCACAATAACTTCTCCGAAGAATGTTATAAACTAATGTTGCTCTGGACTACCATAAGAATAGCTTTTAGTTTTTCCTTGGATTATATATAATCCTCTCAATAATGTAAATGTATTTTAAAATAAGATTTCTATTATGGTTAACCCACAATTATCCAAGATTAGAGTAAGTCAAACTAGAAATATTCTTTTTGATTCATCCCAGATTCTAAGTTACTCTCAGCTCTTAGTAAACAGGGAGTACACAAGATGTGAAACTCAAACTCAAGTATTCAGGACCCTGAAAAAAGCTGAGACTACTTCTAATTTAAGTTTGGTGAGGGAAAGCTAATCATTTGTAATGCATTTATACATATTGCTCCCATCCTGCCCATAAGCATTATTGCCAAGTTCCTTAACTGTTCTAGAAGTTGTTGCTGAGGTATTGCCTTATGGAAACTTTGTAATACTTTCAGTGATAATGCCAAACTTAGGTTTATATTTCTTAAGGAAATTGTTTATATCAACTTCCAGTTAGTTCAGTTAGTAGGAGGTGGAAAGATCACAGAAGCAGTTATTTTTTAACTCAAAGGATCTATCAGTTTTTCAAAGTCAATGTGTATCTTGTCAGACAGGAACTACTTTCCTCTCCCTCTTTTAAAGAGGGGAGTTATTTTGGCATTTCCTTACTACCAACCTTTTCATTCGTTATCTAAAACGTTTACCAATGAATTTTTTACAGATGCACTCTTCCCTGCGATTGGGTTATTTTCTGTTAATACAGATGAGATCTAGAACCGGTAGTTCCTTTCGAACACCAAGCTAATTCAGCTTCCCCGGGTTTGAATCCCTAAATTCCCACAGCTATGCCTACGTTCAAATACACAAACTGCCCAGTAGCTCTGCCCTTGCAAACAAAAGCTTGTGGTGGCTGCAGGCTCCGCGCGAAACCTCAAGGTGTATTGTAGGTCCTGGACCAGCAGTCACCCCACACAAGCCTATCACAAGAACAGCTCCAGGCTCTGGGAGATTAAAACTCGCAAGCAGTCAAGAAAGAACCCCGACTGGGCTAGTCCAAGCGAATCGGAGCCTTATAAACTGGCCAGACCAAGGAGGGGTGCACGACACCGGAAGAGAGGGGAGAGCCCCTAAAGAGCATGAAGAGTTGCGGGGGACAGGCTGAAATCCAGGGAGGCAAGGTAGCCCCCGCGCACTCCTTGGCAATCGGTGGACGCCACAGGCAGGTACCCGTCCAGGTAAGAGAGAGATCCGGCCTCCGGTCCTCAAGCGCCCGCGAGATCGCCAACTCCGGCCGCGGGAAGCGGCTCGGGCAGATGGAGAAGCACACGCGCCTCCATCCCCACCCCTCACCCAGTCGCTCACCGGTGCTGCAGCCCCACGAGTCCCAGAGTGATCACATGCGGCACATCTAGCTGCGTGGGCCACTCTCCTGAGGCGATGCATCCGAACACGCCACATTCCTCTCGGATCCCCAACTCCTCCAGCTCCATGTCGCCGCCGAAAGCACGTGGAGGGACCCGCCGCTGCGGCAGGGGTCTAAGCACCAACCAGTTGTTCGTTCGGCCTGTAAGCCTCAGAAGCTCGAGCCAGCTGCAGCCGCTTCCTAACCAGCGGCTCGACCCTCGCTACTGCGGCGGCGCGTGCTTTCCCTAAGTGAGAGTGATTAGCTCGCGCACCGCCACCTTGCCCCGCCCCTACAGGCCCACCAATGACCGAGGACGGAGGGAGAGGCTCCACGGCTGAGGGGCGGAGTCAAAGGCCCTGTGGGGGTGGAGCTAGCCCTCCACCGGAGCCCTGGGGGAAGATCATTTTTCTGCACGTGGAAATCTCCGTTATTTTCCAATACCCAAGACTGAGATGATGAGACTAGCGGGGTTAACGTCATTTCTGTCTTAGAGGATGTAAATTTTGTATGTCCCTCCCCACATGCTTTCCCCCAGGCCGTCACTACTTGGTATGCTCCAACCTCTGAGCCACTCTCGCTGCCGAGGAGGGGGCCAAGTCAGCGAGCTGCTGTAGGTTGGGGAGGGGCCGCCAGTGCGCGCCACTTTTCCTCTTTCCTGTAACTGCGCCCGCGCAGGGCGGGGTACGGTCCGCGTCGCTGCGCCTGCGCGGCGGGAATCTTGCGGAAGGCGCTAGCTCCCGGAGTCCAAGTTCCTCTCGATCCGCAGAGACTCCCGAGGTTCCGTCACCGCGGTGGTGCTCGAAGAGACCGCGAGGGGGCACTCTAGGTTACGCGGCCCCGGCGGGGGCGTGTCTGTGGGCCGTGCCTCCTTTCCCCGCCCCGTGAGCCTCTCTGATCACTCCTCTTTTCCAGAGTCCTGCCTCTCTTCCTAGAGCTGCCGCTGCTTCCAGACCACTCCGGATAATGGCGACAGCCGAGGGTGAGTAACAGGCGTCCCCAGGACTTGGGACTCCCTGCCATCCACGGTCTTCCTGCCCCTCTGCCTTGAGCTCGAGGGTTCACGCCGGCACGTGCGCGCTCCGCGGCCCCGACGGCAACCTTCCCCGGGCAGAACCCGGTCTCCCTGCACCCGCCCCACTAGGCCACTGGGCTGGCGGGCACGTGGCCCAGGCGCTGCCGAGCGGTGCGTCGGAAACAAAGCGCTCCCGGGCCTCCGAACTTTCTGAAACATCCAGAACTGCTTCTGGGATGGGGAAAAGGCGCAAAGGGTCATTAGGAAGAGAAATGGCCAGGGGTTGGAGACGTGCTTGGAAATCGCGTTTGCCATCAGTAGATACTGCAAAACAATCGCAGAAGCATCTAGTGTTGACTCTTGAAACCAAAGTCTTGCTTTCTCCTGTTAGGCTAATAATAACCTGCTATTCCAGAAAGTTAATAATTGAACCTTCTGAAAAATTTGCTATTTTCTGTGCAGATTTTGTGTGTGTTTTTAGCCTTTTTATGCCAGTGATGGCTTTGGAGAGTTACAAAACCACCAGGGAAAAGTTTCCTTCCTTCACTTTACACTTATTATATTACATATTTGTATAATCATTTTGGCCACTCGTGATTAGGATACTCAGGAAAGATCGTTTGTGCTATTTTTACTGTAAAACGTTTTCCCCCATCCCCCATACTTACGGTGAACCAAATTCCTTGTGTTGGCCAGTCACTACATTCTCTTCCACATAGAAAAATTAAATTTAGGTAAAAAACTATAGACTGAACAAAATGGTCCTGATAACAAGTAACAACTCCATAAAATCAATGCGTTAGACCAGAATTTTCCCTGCCATACCTCTAAACTGACAGATCTCTAAAATCTTTGGTCTTCCACTTCCTTCCATCTTGCATTTTTTGGGGGGCAGGTTAATTATTCCAAATTTTCACTTTTATGGTTTCTAAATGGCACTTCATTGCCCAAAAATGTTCTCTGGCAGTGCGAAAGCTATTGAAATCTATTCTGAAGAACTTTTCATTCACATCCTGCATACTGCTTCCTTCCTACCTCTTCAACCCTTACTTAGGGTTTTTCTCTCTTATGAATCCTAAGCCTACATTCCAGGCAGGTTAATTCACCAAGTTTACTCTTCTCTATGTTTGTTTTTGCTTTTCCTTCTAGAACAGTGTTGTCTAATAGAAATATAATGTGACACTCTATGTAACTTTGTTTTCTAGTAGCCACATTTTAAAAAGTAAAAAGAAACAGATGAACTGATTTTTAATATATATTATTTAACCCAATATATCCAAAGCAGTATCATTTCAACAGGTAATCAATATAAAAAATTGTGATTTTTGCAAACTTTTTTTTCATATTGAAATTCACTGTGTATTTTACGCTTAACTTACATCATTTCAATTTGGAGTAGCCACATTTCAAGTATTTCATAGCCACATGTGGCTAGTGACTACCTTATGGGACAGCACAGTCCTAGATGTTCTTACCTCTTTGTGGAAGTTCTGTACTTTTCAATACTCTTAAATGTCAGGTCTATGAATTATTCTCAGTCCTCATCAATCTCTTCTGAATTCATCTATGAATTTGTAGCAGGCATTTTGGCACTTATAGCAAATGTCTCCTATGATGTTACGTTATTTCTATCCATTAGTTGAAATTCCTACCCTGTTTGAAAATTAAGTAATAAATACCAATTCAGGGAATTCCCTGGCGGGCCAGTGGTTAGGACTCCTTGCTTCCATTGCAGGGGGCACAGGTTCAATCCCTGGTTGGGGAACTAAGATCCCACAAGCCGCACGGCGAGGCCATATGTAAATAAATACATACATACATACCACTTCAAATAAATCGAGAGAGAGGAGCAGTAGGTACAAATTATCTAACCCAGGCAACATCTTAACTTTTCCTTCTTTTATCCCTCATATTGAGTCAATTGTTATAAAAACTTTTACCTTTTAAATATCTTGAGTCTTACCCAACTGCTTTTTCTTTAGACCAGGACATTTCTTGCCTGGATTGCTGCCACAGCATCGTAAGTGGTCTCTCAGTCTCTAGTTTTCTTCCACCCACCCCTTCCTCATTTCATTCTCCACACAGCAGCCATAATGGTCTTTCTAATATAGAAACTGTCATTTTACTGAAGTACTTAAAAGCTTTATAGTTGCTCCTAGGATAAAGTGTAAATTCAGTCAGCATGGCTTGTGAGACCCCAAGGGTGAGTAGTGAAATGGGAAGGAAACAGTGTTTCAGGCCTAGGGAAGAGCATGTTAGAAGCCTGAGAGGAGGATATAGAGATTCAGTTACAAAGTTGGAGTTCTAGGAAGGGAATAGAGAAATCTGAATTTGGAGCCCTGAGCTGAGACTCCATTCTTGGAAAGACCTTTTAAACCTTGTCAGTGAATCAAGTCATTACAGTAAGAGGATGGAAATTCATCCTCTGAATTAGGTACCCTGCAGTGGCAACTATTAAACTGAATTGTAACTGTTTTGTTTAATCGTTACCTTCATTAACTGGTGATGTGATCCCTGCCCAATTCCTCAGGCTTATCTCCTGCCTTCCCTTTCTACTCCTTAGCTGCTACCGGATCCCATGCCCCACCCCTTCACCCCCAACAGCAATGTACACACACAGTCCTCCAAACATACTGAAGTTCTGCCAGGTGCTCTTTCATCCCCTGGTCTTTTTCACCACCAGTCTCTACCCCTTGCCGTCTTCCAGCTAAATTTTGACTATTCCTCAGATCTCAGCCTAATCCTCACTTTGTTCTAGACTTCTTTCTTTGACGTCTAGACATCAGAGGTTAAGTTAAGTGATCCTGCTATGAACCTGTGATCCCATAGTCTGTGTTTTTCTCACATTATACTTACTATGATGTTTAATTTCAGCTTCCCTCAGACTGCAGTCACTTGAGAGCAGGAACTTGGTTTACTGGTACATCCCTAGTACCTGGCACATGGACACTAAAAAATGCAGATACTGAGAATGAGTCGATGTTCTGGGAGAATGAGGGGTGATTTCTCCTCTTGGAAATTTTAAGTCCTTAAATGTCTATTATCTCTGATCTTCATCGAAATCATTCTTTCTAATGACCCAAGTCTACTTTTCTTTAGGTGTGATGACCTGCATCAAAATCGGATTCTCTTGTCCTTACTTCTCACAGTTTTCTATAGCTGTTAGTGAGGAGAGGGGATCAAGGATGGGGGGGTGCTTCCAAATGGGCTAACTAAAGTGGGTGGAGGAGGTGCCTCCTCTTGCACATTAACTTGAAATCAAGAAACACATCTGGGGCTTCCCTGGTGGCGCAGCAGTTGAGAGTCCGCCTGCTGATGCAGGGGACACGGGTTCGTGCCCCGGTCTGGGAAGATCCCACATGCCGCGGGGCGGCTGGGCCCGTGAGCCATGGCCGCTGAGCCTGCGTGTCCGGAGCCTGTTGCTCCGCAACGGGAGAGGCTACAACAGTGAGAGGCCCGTGTACCGCAAAAAAAAAGAAAAAAGAAACACATCTGGCTGAACTTTCCCATTTTGCCTGCCATGGAAAGCAGAAGACGGGAAAAATACAGCATTTTTTTACCTGCAAGCTAGTTTAGTTATTGTATTGTGAGAACATATATGAAACTACTCATGTTGTTGCATTAATTTTAATGTATTTTAACTAATTCTACTTCAGTTTTGCTGTGAGAGAGGCAGGTTGATAGTGAAAAGAGCACGACACAGCATTAGATATTGGAAGACAAGGTTTTTTCTGGCTCTGCTCTTTCTTAACTGTATGACCTCTACTTTTTGATACTTAGTTTCCTAATCTATATAATTATTTACATAATTAAAATTCGTCACAAAATTTTATGAATGAAATGTGATGATGATGCATTAAAAATTGTAGAATGTAAGGTTCTATGCAGATGAGTTCATTTTTATTAAAATTATTTAATTATGCTATGTTCTGATTCATCGTTCTAGACAATTTAGTCTTCTGAATTATCTTCTCTACGAAACTTCCTGAAATCTGATGTTTCTGTTTTATTTCCACAGTACTGAAGATTGGTAAAAAACTCTATGAAGGTAAAACAAAAGAAGTCTATGAATTGTTGGATAGTCCAGGAAAAGTCCTCCTGCAGTCCAAGGACCAGATTACAGCAGGAAATGCAGCCAGGAAGAATCACCTTGAAGGAAAAGGTGCAATCTCAAATAAAATTACCAGTTGTATTTTTCAGCTGTTACAGGAAGCAGGTGAGTGGCTCTCCCAGTAGCCTCCCCCTTCATGTTCTTTCTCACATATACATACTGGTCCTTTTCATCAGGAAATGACATTATTTGGATAAATAAGATGTTGATAACCAGTTGATTTTTTTTTTTTCAGTTGTTATAGGAAGCAGGTAAGTGACTCCCCCTACAGCCTCCTGTACCACTCTGATCTCTTTAATGGGGAGATGGCATTATCTGGTTTAACAACATGTTTGGGGATGCCTCACATGCTAAACTTATTTAAATTAAACCAGAAACTTAAATTTCACTGTAACACTTTACTTGGTTTGGAATTACTTAAGTAGTATCATTCAGTTAGTTAAAAGGAATCTTAACAGTTTGCTACAGTCTTTGTCTGGCATGTATTTCTGTAGCTTTCCTCTGCTAGGACATCTTAGGAGAGGCTTACCTATGAAGGAACTTAAGGAACTTAACCTGTGAAAGAAGCACATTCTGGTGTTTGGCAGCTCTAATTGATGAATTGAAATTTAGTCCCTAAAATTCTATATAAATTTGCTCCACCCATTGGAGATTATACAGAACTTCAAATCCCTCTTCTACTTGAAAGCCCTAAAAAGTAATTGAATACTGCAACCATGCCTTCTCATCCTGCCATACCCCAAGTGAGAGATTTGGACTAGATCAAGATCTGCAGGGTTACCTCCTGCTCTAAAACTGAATGAAGACGATTTCCAATAGAGAAATCTATTCAAAAGACGAAATTCAGATCAAAACATTCTGTGGAGGGCGTTTGGAGTGAAAGAAGGGAAATTAGGATAACAGTTTTTCTGCAGGGATTCAGGCAAAAGCTGATTGGTCTGTAGTGTATAAAATCTCAGCTAGCAAAAGATTTGAGCTCTTTGCCTACAGTGTAAGAGATGCTGTGCCTTGGATCATTCAACGTGTGAAGCCTCCAGTTCCTTATCTGTAAAGTAAAAGCTTTGTTCTGTATCATTCCAGTTCTAATTTTACAGTTTAATATCATTGTCTCCACTTACTTCCAATATTCCCAGTTGCCCTCACATTTCTTAGATTTTTCCAGTAAGCATTAATCTTAATTATAGTAATTAAAAATTAATTAATTACTCTTTCTTAACTCCAAAGGGGAATTTAATACCTTTGTTTCCAGTGAAGATAGATCTGCCTTCCACAAAATAACAAGGTAATTCAAGTTAAACCCATTCCGTCAATACAGAATAGGTTCTTGAGTAGTTTTGCCTCTTCCAGAGTACCCTGTTTCACATTTTTAATTAGTGTGTAAAAAATATGTTTACTTGACAACCTAAATTGTCATCCATATTATAAATCCCTCTATGCACTGAGGGTGAAAATATTGCTGTAAATTTAAAGCACCTCCCTCAGTTCATAAGTAATACAACCCAGGATTTTTACTTCAAGGCCTCCTTGATTGGTGGTTTCCCAATGACTGAGTAGATTTCTAGAGAGAGCATCAAACTAATATTAGGTTTCTTTTGCAGTACAAATAAGGTGCTCCATTTTTTAACCTCACAAGTTGTCTCCTCCCCATACATATTAAAATGGTTTATAGTTGCTAACACTATAAGCTGTTAACAATACAACTAGCTTCTGTGCCCCCATAGTAATTGTACCCATCTATGGGATCATATATATGCATTTAAGTAATGGGGGATAAGTACAGGCCCAAGTTTTTATTTGCTTATTTAATAAGGCACCTATTCACTGTACTTGCCAGGGCTTAAGGACAGGTGAATTAGGGTGATCCAGTTTTGACTCTCAAAGTCCTGCATGCAGCTGGGAAGGTTGGTCATCCACGTGAAGTACTCCAGCAGTCATCTGTTTGGCACACTTAACATAGCTAAAACTTACTGGGTTCACAAGAAATGCTGAAAGGTGTTTTCCAGGTTTTATATACTGTGGGAAATCTAAGGTTTTAAAAATTCTTAAACAGATGATTAGTTTTAGGGTATGGATTAAGAGTTCTGTTAAGCCTTATATAATTTTTACTTGCTAGTAGTTAAATGCTATGTCTAATTGACCATCAGTGGTCTATTTAAAACTGCTTTCTTGGGGCTTCCCTGGTGACGCAGTGGTTAAAAATCCACCTGCCAATGCAGGGGACATGGGTTTGAGCCCTGGTCCGGGAAGATCCCACATGCCACGGAGCAACTAAGCCCGTGTGCCACAACTACTGAGCCTGTGCTCTACAGCCCGCGAACCACAACTACTGAGCTCACGTGCCACAGCTACTAAAACCCATGCGCCTAGAGCCCATGCTCCACAGCAAGAGAAGCCACCGCAATGAGAAGCCCGTGCACCGCAATAAAGAGTAGCCCCTGCTCGTCGCAACTAGAGAAAGCCTGTGTACAGCAACGAAGACCCAATGTAGCCAAAAATAAAATTAAAAAAAATAATAATAAATAAGTTTATTTAAAAAGTAAAATAAAACTGCTTTCTTTATAAACAGGCATATATTCCAAATTAAGATATTTCTAGAAATTCGAATGGAAAAAGCACCAGAATGAGAATCAGTAAATCATAATTCTAGTTTTCTCTTTGTCACTCATGAGCAAACTGTAAAAGACTGTATTACACATGCTGTACCTGAATTTTGAAGTTCCTGAATTTAGTCTCATTACTAAAAAAATCAAAATTTAACCTTTTAAGTTTCAGTTCCCTCCTGCACAGAAACACACTATGATTACATTTTGGTGTGATAGCAGTGATATGACTAACAGTCTTGGCAGTTGTTAAACCACAGGTGGGGAGCTGGGCAACCTTAATAGAGGGATAGCTCCAGCGCTGTCATACTTGGCCGTTGTAATTCAGAATGTGAAATGACATTTACATTTTCTTAGTAGTCTTGATAGGAGTTTTGAATTTTGTAAACAACTGAGACTAATGGGAGGATTTCTTTTTCTCACCGTATGAAGCCATGGAATTTGCTTTAATGATTAACACGTATATTAGAAGCAATCATTATATCATCTAAACTGAATCTCTTTTCTCTTAGTAGCAATTTTTTTTTGTTTTAATGTACAAGATCATTACTATAAGTTGATTCTGTGGTTTTGATTCCCTTAGATATAGGGGAGGACTTTCCTCTGAGTAACAGTAACTGTGGTGTATATTTGAACAATAGATTTGGATACTAGTCTATCAAGCTTGATAGACAACTGAGCAAATATGACTACTAGGTAACAAACCTAAAAAAGAAGAGCTCTTGGGCTTCCCTGGTGGCACAGTGGTTGAGAGTCCGCCTGCCAATGCAGGGGACGCGGGTTCGTGCCCTGGTCCGGGAGGATCCCACATGCCGTGGAGCGGCTGGGCCCGTGAGCCATGGCCGCTGAGCCTGTGCATCCGGAGCCTGTGCTCCGCAACAGGACAGGCCACAGCAGTGAGAGGCCCGCGTACCGCAAAAAAAAAAGAAGAGCTCTTAAACCCAGACATGTACTTACCACCTCAAGTTAAGGATTGATTTAAATCATCTGCCTGCCCATGAGCCCAATCATTCATTAAAGGTTAAAATGGCCTAAATATTGACACTTTTAACATTCTTCCCCAGAGTTGCTGTTCGTGCAGCATACAACAATGTATTTATTTATTTATAAATTTATTTATTTATGGCTGCATTGGGTCTTCATTGCTGCACAAGGGCTTTCTCTAGTTGCGGCAAGTGGGGGCTACTCTTCATTGCGGTGAGCAGGCTGCTCATTGTGGTGGCTTCTCTTGTTGTGGAGCACAGGCTCTAGGTGCGCGGGCTTCAGTAGTTGTGATGCATGGGCTTAGTTGCTCAGCGGCACGTGGAATCTTCCCAGACCAGGGCTTGAACCCATGTCCCCTGCATTGGCAGCTGGATTCTTAACCACTGCGCCCCCAGGGCAGTCCACAATTTATTCTTTTCCCTGTTTTAATTGCATCTTCCTGGTCAAACCCAGAGGGAATGTGGAGAAAACAGTACAGGTTTAAAAACTGGATAGTGCATTTCAGGTCCAGGCTCCATTACGGATTGGCAGCATGACCTAACTTGTTAAGTTACTTAACTGCTGTGAGCCTCTACTTCTTTCACTATAAAATGTGAATAATAATGCTACCTCAAAAATTTTATGTATGGTTAAATGAGATAATATGTAAAACACTTCGGGGACTTCCCTGGTAGTCCAGTGGCTAAGACTCCGTGCTCCCAATGCAGGTGACCTGGGTTCTATCCCTGGTCAGGGAACTAGATCCCACATGCATACTGCAACTAAGAGTTTGCATGCCGCAGCTAAAGATCCCGCGTGCTGCAACTAAGACCTGGTGCAGCCAAAGTAAATAAATAATTTTTAAATAAATAAATAAAACACTCAGCATGATGCAGCATGACACTCAGCAAATAAATAAATAAAACACCCGCGTGCTGCAACTAAGACCTGGTGCAGCCAAAGTAAATAAATAATTTTTAAATAAATAAATAAAACACTCAGCATGATGCAGGGTTTCCATAAACGTAGGTTCCCTTTACATATGGATACATACATATGTACATACATAGATAGATACATACATAAGATCAAAGATCTTCAGTCCTTTCCTGATAAGAAAAATTTGACCTTATTAGAGGTTTAGTTGGGGATTGGAGGTACTAATATTGTAGCCCGAAGATGAGCATTATTATGTTAAACCCATGCAGGTTTCCAGGAGATACTTTAATTCACGTTAGTGCTATGATGTAATAACACGTCTAGGAGAGGCAGTATTGGTGGTTAAGTGAGCAGTGTAAAGAGTTCAGACAGTGTGGGTTAGAAACCCTGCTTTACCTAGTACTAGCTGACATAACTCCTGTGTCTCAGTGTTGTTATCTGTTTCACTGGATGAACATCATACCTTATCAGGTGCTATGAGGATTAAGCAAAAAGAAAATAAATTGATAATGCCTGACCTAAAGTAGGTCTTGCAAATTGTGGTAAAATACACACACATAAAATTTAGCATGTTAACCATTTTTAAGTGTAGGATTCAGTGGCATTCAGGTACACTGACAATGTTGTGCAACCATCACCACTATCAATTTCTGGAACTTTTTCATCATTTCAGACAGAACCTCTGACCCATTAAACAATAACTCTCCCCTGATAACCTCTATTCTACTTTCTGTCTCTATGAATTTGCCTGCTTTAGATACCTCATATAAGTGGAATTATACAATTTTCACCTTTATTTCACTCGGCATAATGTTTTCATGAATCATTCATCATGCTGTAGCATATATCAGAATTCCCTCCTTTTTGTGACTGAATAGTAATTCATTGTACGTAAACTACATTTTGTCTGTCCACTACACTCATCTGTTGTTAGACACTTGGGTTATTTCCCCCTTTTTGGCTATTGTTAATAATGATAGTGTGAACATTGGTGTACAAATATGTTTGAGATCTTGCTTTCAGTTCTTTTGTGTATATACTTAGAGTGGAATTGCTGGGTCATATAGCTTATAATACATTGTAACAACTATAAGAGAGGTTGTTATTTTCCAAGGCCGCCACGTAAACTAGCTCTTTATCTTAGTTTTCCAGTAACAGTTTGCTTAAGAGTGAACAGAGGACGGGCAAATATTTTCTTTGCTCTTGGACAAATTGGCCTCCATGTTCCTGCTGCTACCTGTTGAATGCTTTTTTAAAGGACTCTTTGCTTTAAATATTGAGAGAAAAAGGCTGTCCAGAATTTACGGCTGTATCTGATTATGATAAATAGATTAATATTTTACAAGGCCCATATAATCCCAGACCATACAATGAGAATTCTGCCACCAGATCTGATTTAGAGATAATTTAGTGCCACTTAGTCATGTGCCTTGTGCAAAGTTAGGTGCACAGTGGCAGAGGAGATAGTATTTTTTGAACAAATGAATGGTGGTAAAAACATTGGGACCCAGATTTTTTGATCCAGCTTGCCTTGCAACATTAACATGAAATATTCCTGAATATTTTGATAAGCAGTAGAAAGCCATATTAATACTTTTTTTCCCTACTTCTGCCTTTTTAAAAAAATTTACATTTGTTTTTGATAGTGCCATTTAAAGGTAATGCATTTGGCTACATAGGCTTTTTGTTTTGTTGTTTGTAAAGGGTAGAGTTTTATTATGCCTCAGATCTCCCTTTTTAAATACAATTTTAATGCTTTTTTTTCTTTTTGTCATCAATCTGTAGGTATCAAAACTGCTTTCACCAGAAAATGTGGAGAGACAGCTTTCATTGCACCTAAGTGTGAAATGATTCCAATTGAATGGGTTTGTAGAAGAATAGCAACTGGTTCTTTTCTCAAAAGAAATCCTGGTGTCAAGGAAGGATATAAGTTCTACCCACCTAAAGTAGAGATGTTTTTCAAGGTAATTATTTTATACCTCCCTGTCTTACTATAACATAGCAACAAGTTTATTACAAAGTCAAAAGATTTAAATATTATCAAAGCTTTTGATACTACAGTTGTCATTCCAGAAATATTTGTCAAAAATGTACACTTTAATTAGCAATGATAATTCAGATTTTTAAAAGAAAACCTTTGAAAATCTGCTTATCTTATTTTGGACCAACGTGACTAACAAAATGAAGAAATTAAAATTAGCAGTTACGAGTCACTGGGAGAGCCTTTCACAGAAGCATGGAGTGACACTTTGTCCTCAGGAAAAGGTGTTTTTTGTTTTTGGAGGTGGGTTGTGGGATCTTAGTTCCCCAACCATGGATTGAAGGCGTGCCCTAGTCCTAACCACTGGACAGCCAGGTAATTGCCAGGAACAGGTTGGTGGGAAGCCTGGGTGAAGAAAAGAAGATGAACACAAGAACCAGGTTCAAATCACCTGTACTCTTTGAACCCTATTAGGTGAAGCCAGAGTGAGGCCTTCACATAATGAGATTGAACTACCTGTTTTCTAAAAGGAAAACCAGTAGAAAGATTAAAGAAAAAATTACTGTTATCTACAGTCGTGTGGCTGACAGGGTCTTGGTGCTCCCGCCAGGTGTCAGACCTAGGCCTCTGAGGTAAGAGAGCCGAGTTTAGGACATTGGACCACCAGAGACTTCCTGGCCCCACGTAATATCAATCGGCAAGAGCTCTCCCAGAGATCTCTTTCTCAGTGCTAAGACCCAGCTCCACTCAACGACCAGCAAGCTCCAGTGCTGGGCAGCCCATGCCAAACAACTAGCAAGACAGGAACACAACCCCACCCATTAGCAGAGAGGCTGCCTATAATCATAATACGTTCACAGACACCCCAAAACACAGCACCAGACACGGTCCTGCCCACCAGAAAAACAAGATCCAGCCTCATCCAACAGCACACAGGCACCAGTCCCCTCCACCAGGAAGCCTACACAACCCACTGAACCAACCTTACCCACTGGGGGCAGACACCAAAAACAACAGGAACTATGAATGTGCAGCCTGTGAAAAGGAGACCCCAAACACAGTAAGATAAGCAAAATGAAAAGACAGAGAAATACACAGCAGATGAAGAAGCAAGGTAAAAACCCACCAGACCAAACAAATGAAGAGGAAATAGGCAGTCTACCTGAAAAAGAATTCAGAGTAACGATTGTAAAGATGATCTAAAATCTTGGAAATAGAATAGAGAAAATGTAACAAATGTTTAACAAGGACCTAGAAGAACTAAAGAGCAACCAATGATGAACAACACAGTAAATGAAACTAAAAATTCTCTAGAAGGAATCAATACCAGAATAACTGAGGCAAAAGATGGGATAAGTGACCTGGAAGATAAAATAGTGGAAATAACTACTGCAGAGCAGAATAAAGAAAAAAGAATGAAAAGAATTGAGGACTGTCTGAGACACCTCTGGGACAACATTAAACGCACCAAGATTCGAATTATAGGGGTCCCAGAAGAAGAATAGGAAAAAAAGGGGACTGAGAAAATATTTGAAGAGATTGTAGTTGAAAACTTCCCTAATATGGGAAAGGAAATAGTCAATCAAGTCTAGGAAGTGCAGAGTCCCATATAGGATAAATGCAAGGAGAAACATGCCAAGACACATATTAATCAAACTATCAGAAATTAAATACAAAGAAAAAATATTAAAAGCACCAAGGGAAAAGCAGCAAATAACGTACAAGGGAATCCCCATAAGGGTAACAGCTGATTTTTCAGCAGAAACTCTGCAAGCCAGAAGGGAGTAGCAAGACATATTTAAAGTGATGAAAGGGAAAAACCTACAACCAAGGTTACTCTACCCAGCAAGGATCTCATTCAGATTTGACGGAGAAATTAAAACCTTTACAGACAAGCAAAAGCTAAGAGAATTCAGCACCACCAAACCAGCTTTACAACAAATGATAAAGGAACTTCTCTAGATAGGAAAAACAAGAGAAGGAAAAGACCTACAATAACAAACCCAAAACATTAAGAAAATAATAATAGGAACATACATATCTATAATTACCTTAAAAGTAAATGGATTAAATGCTCCAACCAAAAGACATAGACTGACTGAATGGATACAAAAACAAGACCCGTATTTATGCTCTCTACAAGAGACCCACTTCAGACCTATGGACACATACAGACTGAAAGTGAGGGGATGGAAAAAGATATTCCATGCAAATGGAAATCAAAAGAAATCTAGAGTAGCAAATCTCATATCAGACAAAAATAGCCTTTAAAATAAAGACCATTACAAGAGACAAAGAAGGACACTACAGAATGATCAAGGGATCAATCCAAGAAGAAGATATAACAATTGTAAATATTTATGCACCCAGCATAAGAGCATCTCAATACATGAGGCAAATGGTAACAGCCATAAAAGGGAAAATCGACAGTAACACAATAATAGTAGGGGACTTTTAACACCCCACTTTCACCAACGGACAGGTCAACCAAAATGAAAATAAGTGAGGAAACACATGCTTTAAATGACACATTAAACAGGATGGACTTAATTGATATTTACAGGACATTCCATCCAAAAACAACAGAATACACTTTCTTCTCAAGTGCTGATGGAACATTCTCCAGGATAGATGATATCTTGGGTCACAAATCAAGTAAGTTTAAGAAAATTGAAATCATATCAAGTATCTTTTCCAACTACAATGCTGAGACTGGATATCAATTACAGGAAAAAAATTGTAAAAAAATACAAGCACATGGAGGCTAAAAAATACACTACTAAATAGCCAAGAGTTCACTGAAGAAATCAAAGAGGAAATCAAAAAATACCTAGAAACAAATGACAATGAAAACACGACAACCCAAAACCTATGGGATGCAGCAAAAGCAGTTCTAAGAGGGAAGTTTATAGCAATACAATCCTACCTCAAGAAACAAGAAATATCTCAAATAAACAACCTAACCTTACACATAAAGCAATTAGAGAAAGAAGAACCAAAAAAAACCCAAAGTGAGCAGAAGGAAAGAAATCATAAAGATCAGATCAGAAATAAAAGAAATGGAGAAAATGATAGCAAAGATCAATAAAACTAAAAGCTGGTTCTTTGAGAAGATAAACAAAATTGATAAACCTTTAGCCAGACTCATCAAAAAAAAAAAAGAAGACTCAAATCAACAGAATTAGAAATGAAAAAGGAGAACTAACAACTGACACTGCAGAAATACAAAGGATCATGAGAGATTACTACAAGCAACTATATGCACAAAATGGACAATCTGGAAGAAATGGAGAAATTCTTAGAAAAACACAACCTTCCAAGACTGAACCAGAAAGAAATAGAAAATATAAACGGACCAATCACAGACACTGAAATTGTGACTGTGGTTAAAAATCTTCCAACAAACAAAAGCCCAGGACCAGATGTCTTCACAGGTGAATTCTATCAAACATTTAGAGAAGAGCTACACCTATCCTTCTCAAACTCTTCCTAAATATAGCAGAGGGAGGAACACTCCCAAACTCATTCTGCAAGGCTACCATCACCTTGATACCAAAACCAGACAAAGATGTCACAAAAAAAGAAAACTATGGGCCAATATCACTGATGAACATAGATGCAAAAATCCTCAACAAAATACTAGCAAACAAAATCCAACAGCACATTAAAAGGATCATACACCATGATCAAGTGGGGTTTATCGCAGGAATGCAAGGGTTCTTCAATATATGCAAATCAATCAATGTGATACACCATATTAACAAATTGAAGGATGAAAACTATGTGATGATCTCAATAGATGCAGAAAAAGTTTTTGACAAAATTCAACACCCATTTATGATAAAAACTCTCCAGAAAGTAGGCATAGAGGGAACTTACCTCAACATAATAAAGGCCGTATATGACAAACCCACAATAAACATTGTTCTCAGTGATGAAAAACTGAAGCCTTTTCCACTAAGATCAGGAACAATACAAAGTTGCCCACTCTCACCACTGTTATTCAACATAATTTTGGAAGTTTTAGCCACAGCAATCAGCGAAGAAAAATAAAAGGAATCCAAATCGGAAAAGAAGAAGTAAAACTGTCACTGTAGATGACATGGTAGTATACATAGAGAATCATAAAGATGCTACCAGAAAACTACTAGAGCTAATCAATGAATTTGGTAATGTTACAGGATACAAAATTAATGCTCAGAAATCTCTTGCATTTGTATACACTGATGATGAAAAATCTGAAAGAGAAATTAAGGAAACACTCCCATTTACCATTGCAACAAAAAGAATAAAATGCCTAAGAATAAACCTACCTCAGGACACAAAAGTCCTGTATACAGAAAACTATAAGACACTTGAAAGAAGTTAAAGATGATACAAACAGATGGAGAGATATACCATGTTCTTGGATTGGAAGAATCTACATTGTGAAAATGACTCTACTACCCAAAGCAATCTACAGATTCAATGCAATCCCTATCAAACTACCACTGGCATTTTTCACAGAACTAGAACCAAAAAATTCACAATTTGTATGGAAACACAAAAGACCCTGAATAGCCAAAGCAATCTTGTGAAAGAAAAACAGCTGGAGGAATCAGGCTCCCTGACTTTAGGCTATACTACAAAGGTACAGTAATAAGACAGTATGCTACTGGCACAAAAACAAATATAGATCAATGGAACAGGATAGAAGGCCCAGAGATAAACCCATGCACTTATGGTCATCATATCTTTGATAAAGGAGGTAAGAGTATACAATGGAGAAAAGACAACCTCTTCAGTAAGTGCTGCTGGGAAAACTGGACAACTACATGTAAAGGAATGAAATTAGAACACTCCCTAACACCATACACAAAAATAAACTCAAAATGGATTAAAGAGCTAAATGTAAGGCCAGACACTATAAAACTCTTAAAGGAAAACATAGGCAGATCACTCTATGACATAAATCACAGCAAGATCCTTTTTTACCCACCTCCTAGAGTAATGGAAATAAAAACAAAAATAAACAGATGGGACCTAATGAAACTTAAAAGCTTTTGCACAGCCAAGGAAAACATAAACAAGATGAAAAGACAACCCTCAGAATGGGAGAAAATATTTGCAAACAGAGCAACTGACAAAGGATTAATCTCCAAATTATACAAGCAACTCATGCAGCTCAATATCAAAAAACATCAACCCAATCCAAAAATGGGCAGAAGACCTAAATAGACATTTCTCCAAAGAAGATATACAGATTGCCAACAAACACATGAAAGGATGTTCATCATCACTAACCATTAGAGAAATGCAAATCAAAACTACAATGAGGTATTACCTCACACCAGTCAGAATGGCCATCATTAAAAAAAATCTAGAAACAATAAATGCTGGTGAGGGTGTTGAGAAAAGGGAACCCTCTTGCACTGTTGGTGGGATTGTAAATTGATACAGCCAGTATGGAGAACAGTATGGAGGTTCCTTAAAAAACTACAAATAGAACTACCATATGACCCAGCAATCCCACTACTGGGCATATACCCTGAGGAAACCATAATTCAAAAAGGGACATGTACCACAATATTCACTGTAGCGCTATTTACAATATCCAGGACATGGAAGCAATCTAAGTGTGCAGCAACAGATGAATGGATAAAGAAGATGTGGCACATATATACAATAGAATATTACTCAGCCATAAAAAGAAACGAAATTGAGTTATTTGTAGCGAGGTGGATGGACCTAGAGACTGTCATACAGAGTGAAGTAAGTCAGAAAGAGAAGAACAAATACTGTATGCTTACACCTATATATGGAATCTTAAAAAAAAAAAGAAAAGAAAAAGTCCTGAAGAACCTAGGGGCATGACAGGAAAAAAGACACAGATGTAGAGATTGGACTTGAGGACATGGGGACAGGGAAGGGTAAGCTGGGTCGAAGTGAGAGAGTGGTATTGACATATATACACTACTGAACATAAAATAGATAGCTGGTGGGAAGCTGCCTCATAGTATAGGGAGATCAGCTCGGTGCTTTGTGACCACCTAGAGGGGTGGGATAGAGACGCAAGAGGGAAGGGATATGGGGATATATGTATACGTATAGCTGATTCACTTTGTTATACAGCAGAAATTAACACAACAATATAAAGCAATTACACTCCAATAAAGATGTTAAAAAATAAATAAATAAAAAGTACAATTAGCAGTTATTAGGAAGAAGAGAAAAGTAACAATTTAGTAAATATTTAAATCTATTATTGAAGAGTTTGAGGTAAAGGCTAATAAGGGGACCTTTTTATATTATTTTTTTTTTTGGCCACACTGTGTGGCTTGTAGGATCTCAATTCCCCAACCAGGGATTGGACCTAGGCCACAGTAGTGAAAGCCTGGAATCCTAACCACTGTGTACCAGGGAACTCCCAAGGGATCTTTTTATAGTCTAATACAGAAAAACTGTTATTCTCAATGTTTCTTATAATCAAAAACATACAATAAAGGATGTAGGAATCACGGTCATGAATTTGTATTGGTTTTCTTTATTGAAACTGCTTTTTTTCTTTTCATCTTTGTTTATGCTGTTAAGTATATTTCTTCTATTTCAGAAGCACTGTTATTGTTGCTTTTTATTTTATTTTTTTATTTATTTTTTTATGGGCTGCGCTGTGCAACTTGTGGGATCTTAGTTCTCCAACCTGGGGTTGAACCCAGGCCTTTGGCCGTAAAAGCACGGAGTCCTAACCACTGGACCACCAGGGAATTCCCTGCTGTTGCACTTTTATTCAGTGAACTGCACAGCTTAAAGCATTGTCTTATAATTATACAAATCAAGAATCCATAAAAGAAAAATTTCATGTTCAGTTGGGACACTACTTAGAATAAAATGAAAGTATTTTATTTTTTCACGCATCTCTTTACTTTGCACGAAGTCTCTTGAATTATCAAGTAATGTCACTGTGGACTTATAGTCTTGTATGAATTCTTATCAAAAATAAGGTCAGGGGATTATGAAAGTTGCACTCTCGAAAGATTTTGGGGACTAAAATGTGTTTTGGCCTTCTTACCATCTCTGTTGCCTCTGATTAAGGAAAGATAAAAATCACAAACTTGTATTTAAATTATTTATATATGGAAAGCAAGTTCTTTACAAATACTTTATGACATAGAATAAGTTACCCCAAAATTTTGAATTTTAAAGTAGCTATTGAAGATAGAAGAGTTTAAAATGATTGCTGTGAATTAAAGGGTATTTTAAACAAACATCAAATATTTAAAGAAAATGAATATTTCTGAGGAATTTATCATGCTTAAGGGAAAAAGGACTTCAGTTTATCTGAAAAAGTTCAAAATGTTTGTATTTAATTGTACTTCTATACTTTTTTCTCAGGATGATGCTAATAATGATCCGCAGTGGTCTGAGGAACAGCTAATTGCTGCAAATTTTTGCTTTGCTGGACTTGTTATAGGCCAAACTGAAGTGGATATCATGAGTCATGCTACACAGGCTATTTTTGAAATACTGGAGAAATCCTGGTTGCCCCAGAACTGTACACTGGTTGATATGAAGGTACAAATGAAATGGAGTTTTGAAAGTAAAGGTTATAACCGAGAAATGTCTTTAGTAGTAATTTTGAAAAACTCTTTGGTGATGTGCTATTTCTAGATTGAATTTGGTGTTGATGTAACCACCAAAGAAATTGTTCTTGCTGATGTTATTGATAATGATTCCTGGAGACTCTGGCCATCAGGAGATCGAAGCCAACAAAAAGACAAACAGGTAGGTAATGCTTCAGGTTTTCTTTAATCCTTTGCAAGATCAGGCTGGGATAGAGGAGAAAGGGATGATGGGAGGAAAAGAAAAGTCAGTTATTGTTACTTATGATATGAACCTGAGTTGTTGATTGCTATTTATTTTTAAAGATAAATATCTCTTATGTTTCATATATCATGGAAAAAAGATAGGAGTGATAGTTTACATTTATGAAGCAGATTTCTCATTTATTATTTTAATAGACTCTCACGCAGAGTAAGTATTATCCTTGTTTGGCTAATTGAAACCTAAGGCTCTAAGATGATAGATATCTTCACAGTTACAAGAGTTAGTGGCAGATCTGGAACTCGGGTCTTGCAGATCTTATCAGGCTCCATATCTGCTCTTTCCTATGAAAAACAAAATTAGGGCAAGACCCTCTCTATACTTAATATGTAAGAATTGTCAGGGCAGCTAATTGTAGTTGCTAGTGTAGTAACTCAAATGAAAATACAAGTATACATCACTATCTGAAGTTTCTCTAGTCTAATTCGGAAATCAATTTGTTGACTCACATTCATTTTCAGATATATCCTTTGCTATGCAAACTCTTCATAATCTGTACCCAAAACTCAGAAACCAAATAATTTCAGATAGGAAGAATATTACTAATGGAATACTTTACCCAGTCTTCTTTTCTATCAGAAAATTCTGGCTCTTTGAACTGACTTAGGTCTGGGAATTGGGTGAGAGGTAGTGAGTCTCTATAATGGTGGCTCACATCAGTCATCTCTGCTTACTAGATCTAGTTGCGGGTGTTTTTTGGGGGAAGGAGTAGGGGGAGTTCTTGCACATCTAGTAGTTGTATTCTAAACTTCCTATCTTATTTTCTAGTCGTATCGTGACCTCAAGGAAGTAACTCCTGAAGGGCTGCAGATGGTAAAGAAAAATTTTGAGTGGATTGCAGAAAGAGTAGAGGTAAACCTTTTGTAATAAATCAGTATTGTATTGTATGTTTTTCTCCAAGAAAATCTTGCTTCAAAAAGAAAAAAAAAAATGAGAGGGTGCAGTGCTTTTCTTTTTTCCAGTGACTTTAAAGAAAGGAGCACCTTTAAAAAATGTACCAGCTAAACTATCCTCACTGGCATACTGGAACTCCCTGCTATGAAACTGGCCAGTCCTCATCTCCCAAATCCTGTTGGGGAAACCTGGAATCCTTTCCTCCCTGCCCCCTATAGGAGAAGCCTTACATTTCCTACCCACCTCTCCACTGCTACTCAGAGTTCTACTAGCAAGAGTTTAGAATTGGAACTCCATGTGACATTAAAATGTCACTCTAAAATTTATGGTATTATTATTAGTATAATTCCATGGAAATTGAATGGGGTTTATGGTTATCCAAGGGTAGTAACTACTTTTTAGAACATCATTTCCATAGGAACATGCATTTTGAATTCCAAGCAACTAACTTAAAAAGATTTATAATATGACTTCTATTATGGCTGATTATACCTTAAAACCCCCATTGAACAGAATGTACTAAAAATCTTCAATGACATATTTTATATTGTAGCTTCCTGAATATTAATTAAAAGGTTTGAGTATTTATCCTTGCTTTTTATTACAATAGTAAACAATTTATCTGATTAAAAATCTTACTCATTAGGTCTTAGTTATGAAGACCACTTTCCTTTATATAGAGAGGTTATTTTGAAAAATAAATCCTCTATCATTTTGTTCTGCTTGTCTGTCTTAAATTTGGTCTATTAAAGGAAATATTGTGGCAGGTTGTAATTTTACTATAAGCTATAGCTCTGTAAACTGACTATTCTTACAGTACTCATTCCTATATTTATTCATTTTTGTCTTTGCCTTCTTTTGCATATTCATGTTTTTCTTTTCCAGTTGCTTCTGAAACCAGAAAGTCAGTGCAGGGTTGTAGTACTGATGGGCTCAACCTCTGATCTTAGTCACTGTGAAAAAATTAAGAAGGCTTGCGGAAATTTTGGCATTCCCTGTGAACTTAGGGTAACATCTGCCCATAAAGGACCAGATGAAACTCTGAGGATTAAAGCTGAGTATGAAGGTAAATGTAGAATAACTGGAGCATTTCAGGAAGTTCTCCTGATTTTGCCCCAAATTTTATATTTAGACTAATAATGCTGAAAAATAGTTTCACCACATTCCAAGGGAAAAAATGTGATATTCTAGGCTTTCATGATGTTTACCTCCAAAAGTTTTAAGGTGCTCTAGGAGCTTATAAAACAGAATGGACCAGGGAGAAAGAACTGAAAATGCAAGCATGGGAGGAAAATGAAGACTAGAATTAGTCTTTATCTAATCCCCTCAAGCATCGTTTCTAATATGCTCCAACAGAAGATAGGCCCCACGTCAATTACAGAAGGAGGGCCTAGGGTTGAAGCAGCAGATCCTCTCAAGTATCTTTAAGGGTCAGCCTTTCCTGGGAGGCAGTCAAACATAAAATTAAGGAATAATTTCAGAATTTAGTATATAAAAGAAATGTCTTGATGGGATAGCATCTAAAATATGGAGCCCTGTAGATTGGAATGTTTCTCAACTGGAAAAAATATTGGTTGAGTATTCCTTCTGAAGGTAGTTGCTATAGGAGCATATTTACTGAATTTTGGAGGGTTTTTTTTTCAGGGGGTGGGTGGGAAGGTCTCAGACCTCTTTGATAAGCTAATAAAAGCCAGATCTCTTTCTCCAGAAAAATGCAAATGTAAAATTTTAGATTCTAAGTTAGGAATCACTGTTGTAGGAAACAAAAGAATAACTTATGAATTTATGAAAGAATAAAATATTTATGAGGTATGTTTAAAAATATATTGAAGGGTCTTAAATATTTCAGTACTATATTATTGAATTCAGTTCCTCAACTCTTATTTCAAGAAATGTCACTAAACACATATATGTGGAACCTAGAAAAATGGTACAGATGAACCGGTTTGCAGGGCAGAAATCGAGACACAGATGTAGAGAACAAACATATGGCCACCAAGGGGGGAAACCCGCCGGGGGTGGGGGTGAGGGTGTGATGAATTGGGCAATTGGGATTGACATGTATACACTGATGTATATAAAATTGATGACTAAATAAGGACCTGCTGTATAGAAAAAGATAAAATAGAAAAATTAAAAAAAAAGTGTCACTAAACCTCTAGTCTCTATTAATTGTATCTCCCATACCCTGTTGGTTGAAAGACACCAGGACAGATGCCGCTTCAGGTGGTGTCATTCTTTGCTTCAGCGAGCCAAAGTAGCAATAGTGGAAGGGGCCTTTGAACCATTCCCTCACTCACGCCCTGGTGTTATACCTCCTTTATACTACAGATCTCAAAGATGGCCAAACTTCTTGCTACTTCATTACTTGATATACAGTAAGTGGCAGAGTGAACCTTATATTTTGAATATATATTTAATAATAGTGTCAATATAGTGCTTTTTCTGGAGACTACTGTTAAAGAACTCAAGGAGTTACTACACATGGACCTTTTTTTTTTTTTTAACCTATCTTTAAACCTCTTGAGTGCTTAGCCTAATTATAAACTTGTAATTTGCCTAGGGGATGGCATTCCTACTGTATTTGTGGCAGTGGCAGGCAGAAGCAATGGTTTAGGACCAGTGATGTCTGGTAACACAGCATATCCAGTTATCAGCTGTCCTCCCCTCACTCCAGACTGGGGAGCTCAGGATGTGTGGTCTTCTCTTCGATTACCCAGTGGTAAGATAATTGAATTTTTAAAAAACGTTTATTAAAAAGTTTCAACTATGCACTGTAATAGAGAGAATAACATTATGAAATCTCACATACCCATTACCCAGCTTCAGAAATTAACATCTTGTTGCATCTATAGCCCTCTCCTGCTGGATTATTTAAAGCACATCTGAGAAATTATGGCATTTTATACTTCAATATTTACGTATGTCTTTCTAAATGATAAAGACTCTAGTTTTAAAATCATAATGATACCATATTCACACCTAAGGAAAATTAATGGTAATTTCTTAAAATCTACTTTCCAACTAGTGTTCATTTTTCCAGTTGTCTCATTTGTTTTTACAGTTTATTCAAATTAAGATCCAACATAGCCCTTATATTGCATTTAGTTGATATATCTCTAAAGTCTCTTTTTTAGTTGTTCTGTTTTTGTTTTTTGGGGGTTTTTTTTGTGGTACGCGGGCCTCTTACTGTTGTGGCCTCTCCCGTTGCGGAGCACAGGCTCTGGACGCGCAGGCTCAGTGGCCATGGCTCACGGGCCCAGCCGCTCCGCGGCATGTGGGATCCTTCCGGACCGGGACACAAAGCCGTGTCCCCTGCATCGGCAGGCGGACTCCCAACCACTGCGCCACCAGGGAAGCCCTAAAGTCTCTTTTAATCTTCTTTTTTTTTCTTCCTCTTTCATTTCTCCTATAGAATTTTCCGCATTCTGGACTTAGCTGATTACATTCCTGGGTGTTGTTTAACATGCTCTTCCATCCCCTATTTTCTGTAAAGTGGTGGTAAAATCTGTAGTTAGATCAAGTTCATATTTGGTTTTGGGTTTTGTTTTTTTCCCCACCCAAGAATACATCATTCATGGTATTTTGTTGTTTGTTTTGTTTTGTTTTTTGTAAATGTGATTGTTACTTCTGTAGAGGAAATAAAATATTTAAAACTTAGGTATTAGAATAATTAAAACCAAGGAAGTTTCATCAGTTGGCTGGCTGAGCAGGATCTCATAAAATAACAATATTGTTGTGTGCTCATCATGGTCCAAGATAATGATCTGATCTATAAGGCCTGAGTGTCAGTACTGTTTCAGTAAGAGTCGATTTGCTTATCACTTAATATACCTCATATTTTTCTCACAGTCGTGTAAGTGTAAATCTGCTCTTGATATGTGTTAAGTAAGTGTGCCCTCTGACATGTTCCCATATGGACTGGCTTCTCTCTAGGCCTGCTGCACTGCTCGTCTTAGGATCTCTCTCTACAGCATCCTGGACATTCATTTTGCCTTTCTCTAGTCTTGGATCTCCTGTTTCCTAGGTCCCATATCTTTACCTTCTTGGTTTACTTTTTGTTGGAGAGCATTCTAGTGAACTTTCTGAGGAAAGGGTACAGAAGATAGACTTTTTGAGACCTTGTATACCTAAAACGTTTTTATTGCAGCTCAGTCTGATTTGATAATTTAGGAATAGAATTCGAGGTTGAAAACTATTTTCTGCCAGAATTTTTTCTTTTTTAAATTTATTTATTTTATTTATTTTTGGCTGCATTGGGTCTTTGTTGCTGCTTGTAGGCTTTCTCTAGTTGCAGTGAGCAGGGACTACTCTTCATTGCAGTGTGCGGGCTTCTCATTGCGGTGGCTTCTCTTGTTGCGGAGCTTGGGCTGTAGGCGTGCGGGCTTCAGTAGTTGTGGTGGGCAGCCTCAGTAGTTGTGGCTTGCAGGCTTTAGAGTGCAGGCTCAGTAGTTGTGGTGCATGAGCTTAGTTGCTCCGTGGCATGTGGGATCTTCCTGGACCAGGGCTCGAACCTGTGTTCCCTGCGTTGGCAGGCAGGAAGGGAAGCCCTGTCAGAATTTTGAGGTTATTACTCCGCTGTCTTCTAGCTTCCAGAGTTATTGAGAACTCCAGGGCCCTTCCACCATTCTGGTTCTAGGTCATTTATGAATTTTGTTTCTTTCTGGAAACTTCTTGGATCTTTTATCAATCCATTATTCTTAAATTTCACGAAGATGCGTCTTGGTGAGTCTGTTTTCATCCTGGGCTTGTAGTGGGCTCTTTTAATCTGGAACTTTGATTATTTAGTCCTGGGAAATTTTCTTGAATTACTTAATAATTTCCTTCCGACTCCATTTTCTTTCTTCTTTCATTTTTGGATTTACTTTTCACCGCCTTGATTTCTATTTTGTTTTCTTATTCTTTCTTTTTTTAATATTTATTTTATTTTTGGCTCTGCTGGGTCTTAGTTGTGGCATGCAGACTTCGTAGTTGCAGCACGCAGGAACTTCATTGTGACATGTGGACTCTTAGTTGCAGCATGCATGTGGGATCTGGTTCCCCAACCAGGAATCGAACCCGGGCCCCCTGCATTGGGAGCATGGAGTCTTACCCACTGCACCACCAGGGAAGTCCCTGTTTTCTTATTCTTGTTGCCATACTTTCTGGAAGATCTCTTCAATTTTACATTTCAACCCATCTTTTACATTTCAGCTCATCTATTGAGCTTTTCATTTTGAATGTGGTATTTTGAATTTCTTACAGCTCTTTTTTGTTCTCTGGTCTCCCCCTACCACCTCCCCAAACATCCTTTTCTTGTTTAATCTTTGCAATAACCTCCTTTATCTCTCTGAGCTTATTATTGTTCCTTTCATATTAGTTCCTTTCCATAGCTGTTTGCTAATAAGCCTTGGCTGTTTTCTCTTGTTTAAGAATGGCACTGTAAAAACCAATTGGAGGGAGTTCCCTGGTGGTCCAGTGGCTAAGACTTCACGCTCCCAATGCAGGGGGCACGGGTTCCATCCCTGGTCAGGGAACTAGATCCCACATGCATGCCGCAACTAAAAGATCCCACATCCTGCAATGAAGATCCTGTGTGCTGTAACTAAGACCTGGTACAGCCAAATAAATAAATATAATTTTTTTTAAGTGTCATAAAAAACCAATTGGAAGCTCTGCAAGTGGGTAGGGCTTGTCAAAAGTGGCCTCCACTGTGAGTGATCTTGTAGGGTCATTCTTTGAATAACCCCTCACATCAGTGTCTTTGATCTTTTCTCATGTGTTGGCCAGAATTACCCAGAGAACATTTTTAGTCTCAGTCTCCTGCCTGAGTTTGTTAACATGTGCAAACTTAATCCCATGTTTTCACTGTGGCATTCCTTACTTCACCTCTGCCCGGTTGGCACAGAAGTCTGGACTAAAGTCTGTTTTGCCTCCAGAAGAATTTAAAACTCTGCCATGGTGCAGAAGGGGCCATTGTTCAGGTACATAGAGTGGGGAGGAGGATCTGATGGCCTTACTTCTTCTTGACTTTCACTCAGTCTTCTTCTTTTTAGCCCCATTTTCAACCTGATTCCTCCCCTAAAAGGTATCTGGTGTCACCAGTTCCTCAACCTTTGAGTGGGTTCTGTAATGTCAGGCTGCTTCTCATCTTTCCCTGCTTCTAGTTAGGATTAAATTTTCTTGGTCTGCTAAGTTAGTTAGTACTCCCTTTGCCAAAATGTTATTGCTGTTATCTCTTTGTTTGTGTATGTTTATTTTCTTTATTCCCTTTACTGTTGTTTTTATAGGTTTCAGAGATACATACATCTTGTGACCAATCTATCTTTAGCGAGACTGAGATCTGATTATATCAACTTCCCAAGTTAAAAATCTATAACTATAGATGAAACTATACCCAAATTTATGCCAGAGGAATAGTATAGATACTATTATCCATGGAGCTTAGAAAAAGGAATTTTGAGCAAATATGTGGCAGTTTTTACCTAGTAATATCCAGGGAGAGACAGAACCTAGAATATTTTTAGATTCTGATCATTAGAATTGGGGAGAATCTTTTGAGGAGTGTTTTCACAGTGGCCTGTGTAAGATCCTGAAAACTTCGTTCCTCTTGCTCTTATGGCATGCTCACCAGGCAACTTAATTTTTTGCTAATTAGGTTTTCTTGACATCAGAAAGTGAGTCATGGGCAGTAGGCACAGGTACTTCAGTTGTTAGAGTGGAATGCTCTACCTAGTTTATTACTACTACTACTACTACTACTAATGGTTGACATTCATTGAGTATTTACTATGTGTCAGGCACTGCTCCAAGCACTTTATCTGTATTAACTCACTGAATCCTCACATAAGGTAGCTACTAGTTATCATCCCCATGTTACAGATAAGGACACTAAAATTAATTTGGCTGATGTTGGTTATATAGTAAGTAGCAGAGCTGTGTAAATTGATTTATTAATACAAATTAAATCTTGTGATTTATATTTTAGTCTGTTCTTATTGGGGAGAGTGAGAGTCAAAGAGCCTGATGAATTCCAAGAGTATTTAGGGAAATTGGATCTTTTGGATCTATAACCTATTTAGTCCTTGACTCTAATGACACAGACATAATAGTACCACCTCGAGAAACTGCCTGAGCAAACCTGTGGTCCCCGAGGAAGTTACTTTCTAGTCTACTGTCTTTTAGATCTTATTACTATTGAATTTATTTATAATATTTCTTAAAATTATTTTATGGATTTGACTTTTCCACTGCTTAAAAATGTTAGAATAATTCAAGTGCAAAAACAAAAGGAATAACTAGAAAATTACCAAAATAATTAACATACCTCAGGTTTGTCTAAGAACAGATGATTCTACCTCATTCCTTGTTTTATTTCTATTGCGTTTCACCAGGGATTTAAAGGTATAATGTATGTGAAAAGAACTTTGAAAAAAGGTAAATTTCTTTGCAAGTGGATTCAGTGAGAAGAGTGATAGTTGTATATAAAATATCTGTTCCTGGCTGATAAATATTACTTATCATCTTATAATCACTTTATCACTCTAAAGAGTAAAGATGGAAACTCCTTCTACAGATCTTACTTCAGACAATGATAATATTGTAGCTGTATTGTCTGTGGCTAGCAGGGCTTCTGAGAGTATAAAATAGTGGGTAAGTGGTATTTTCATTATTAATTTACAGCTCAATTTTCTGTCTTTTCTTTTATGAATAGGTCTTGGCTGTTCAACCATACTTTCTCCAGAAGGATCAGCTCAGTTTGCTGCTCAGATATTTGGATTAAACAACCATTTGATTTGGGCCAAACTGCGAGCAAGTGTATTGAACACCTGGATTTCCTTGAAGCAGGCTGACAAGAAAATCAGAGAGGGCAATTTATAAGAAAGAACATCATTGCATTGTTTAGGAGAAAAACTATAAATTTCTAGTTTAGCTGCAGAAAAAAGAAATCAAGCAAGACGAAAAGATTTTAAATCAATCAGAGAAAACAGAATTTAAAAGTGAATGAATGCCTCTCTAGATTCATGAATTAGTAGAATAAATGTACATATTTATTAGTATTTCTTTATAAGTAGTGAAATTAGTATACATTTAAAATTAATCTCTTACCCACATATGGTCAGTTAGGTAGGCAGTATAATTAAATATATTTCTTAAATGATAATAATGTTCTATTATGGAGCTCTAAAGTTACTACTTCCTACATCTGAGTCCGTAAGTTTTAGAAACTTAAAATGGTTGTACCTTAGGGTGGTTAAGAGCAATATAGTCCTCTTTCACATTACGATCTTTACAAAACTCTAGGGCATGGTTTTTTATTTGCAGTCAGTATGTCAGAAAATGATGTTGTATTTATCTCTAGCTATAGCTAGAGATGATGTTTGGGTTTGATATTGCCTTTTTTAAGAAAAGCTGAGATTGACTCTGGGGGTAAGAAAGACATGAATTAAGGTGAAGGGGCACCGTGGAAACCATGGAGAGACTTCTGAGAACTTCTCTGTTAAGTGTCAGGGCAATTTCCCATGGAAAAGAAGTAGAGTCACCTTTGCCATTGCAAATGAGTTAGTAAATCTTACTTGGCTCTGTAGGTCATAAAATTCTTTTAATTCTGATAACACATATTTTAGCCAGACTAACAATCCCCAACCTACCATCATTTTCAAAAATTGGAATCTCCCAGTTAATACCCATAACTAGTTTCTTTCTTGTAATAGTATTAAGTCTAATATACCCAGCAAAATGCACTTCTAAAGGAGCAGTTGTTACTGAGAGGTATGATAGTTCATCATGAGTCTATAAACCATATTTGGAAATATCAGTGTTACATTATGCAGCCTTGAGGATTTTATAGATCATGAAACTTTAATCCAGGTGTCTATGAACCCCTTAAGCTTACATGTAAAATTTTATGTGTATGTTCACTTCTATGAGAAGGGGGCAATCAATTTTTACCAAAAAGATGTGTCCCCCCCCCCAAAATGTTAAGAATCTCTGCTATGAAACCTTGACAAATCAAGATGAAATCTTGACACTGGCCTACCCGGTCTATGCTTTTTCACTTCCCTCTCAACTGTTAGCAAGCTGGCATCTCATCACTTCCTTCACCTGATCTCTGTGCGGTATGACTGACCTAACTTCCTTTCTTGGGCTATACACCAAGTTGTTCCAACCTCAATCTTAATCATTCCTCATATTTTACTCTTTCCCTTAAGTATTGATGTTTCCTACTATTGAGTTCATTGTTTACAAATAATGGTAGGATAATTTTAATTCTTTACAGTGAATGTCTGTAGACTTGTATTTTCAGCTGTCCATTTCTGTCTGAATGGTCTAAACTTAACTCATCTTCCACCAAGCCTATATCTGGCTGCACTCACTGTCCCAAATTAATTTTATCCTTGATGTTTTTCTCTGACCTTTCATTTCTAACTCATCACCAGGTCTTGAATTTACCCTGTTTACCCATCCACTGTACATAAACCTCAAGCAAGGGTCAAATTCTGTATTAGCCTGATCTAGGTCTTTTTTTTTTTGTGGTACGCGGACCTCTCACTGTTGTGGCCTCTCCTGTTGCGGAGCACAGGCTCCGGACGCGGAGGCTCAGCGGCCATGGCTCGTGGGCCCAGCCACTCCGCGGCATGTGGGATCTTCCCGGACCGGGGCACGAACCCGTGTCCCCTGCATCGGCAGGGGACTCTCAACCACTGCGCCACCAGGGAAGCCCTAGGTCTTCCTTCTTAACCCAACCTTTTTGAGGTTGATTGTCCAAGGACTTACAACAAAAACTCTTAAATAAATTTCTTTTGCAACATAGACTCCTTTGAAAATATGAATGCTGTTGACCCTCTCCCTAGAAAATTGCACAGTATGTTTACTAACAGGTTCCATTTGTTCCTGGGTTCCTTGAAGCCTATCCATAGTCTGTAGGTTAAGAATTGCTGTTGTAACCCATCAAGGGAACTTGCTTTCCTCTTTTTCAGACTGTTGCATATCTGTACGTTTAGTTCTTAGAATGTTCTCATTTGTCATTAAAATCTACTTGTTAAGTTACTAGAGCTTCATCTTCGCTTTCTCCATGAAACTTTCCCTGATAAACCTTCCAGCTACAATGGCTACAAGTACTTTCTCTGTTGGATTGTAAGCTCCCAAAGAGGAGAAAATGTAATTCTACAGTTTATTTCCCTTACATTGTCTTATGCTCTGATGTGCTAATGCCTAGCTGTCTGTTAGAAATGGGGGAATTATAAAAATCATGTACTGCTTTATTTTCTAAAGTTAGATCACAAGAACAATTAAAAAGATTTAATTTTAACATCTTTGAACTTGGGCTTCATAGTCTCTGAATAGTCATTGGCTGCTATTTCAACTCTTCTGTCCCTACCTAGCAAAAGCTCCACCTGTTTCTGTGCAGTACATAAAAATTTCAAACTGATTGAGACTCACAGATAGGACTGACCTTTATCAATGGTCATTATTAGTTTCTTAATAGAGTACATATAACCCTCAGTAGTATAGTTCATCAATGCTAGAGTAAATACTTGTTTGAAAGTATTTTAAGTGTTATAAAAAGTAATTTACACAAACCTACCTGGTTTGCCATCTTTGGGTGTTTATACTTTCTGTGGGCTTATAGTTAAATAGAGGAAGAAAAATTGTGTCCGAATAACGCTGTACTTAAACTTTATATCTTAAAGCCACACTTAGAATTGCTTTAATGCCTCCTGAAATTTAAAACAAAGCAGCCAAATAAAAGGCAAGGATAAGCTCTTGTGTGAAGCTTTATTCATTCATCCATGTGTGAAATACATGTTTTGCCTTATTTTATTCTAGGCCCTAGGAAAGCAACACTGAACAGAGACAAGGCCCTCGCCCTCACAAAATTTACATTTTATTGGGGATAACAAATCATAAAAGATAAATCAGATAGATTCAGGGAAGTATAAGTGCACATGAAGAATAGCCAAGGTGAGAGGACAGTGATGGGGTAAGAGGAAGGTTTTTAAGGAGAGCAGGGCAATGATGTAAAAGAGGAAGCCATGCAAAGATATGGGGAAATAGTTTCCCAGACTAAAAGAACAGAAAGTAAAATAGCTTTGCCTTTTTGAGAACCTGCAAACATGCTACTATTGCTGGAGCTCTGTGAGCAAGGGTAAGAGTGGAAGGAGATATTGATGTAAGCAAAGGCTAGATAACTTAGGGCCTACAGACCACACTGAAGTGTGTCAGGAAAAACCATTGGTAAGTTTGAGCAGGGGCTGACGTGATGTATTCAACAGGTTTTAAAGTGTTCTCTGGCTGTTGTGTGGATTAGAGGAGAAGCAAGGAGATTAGTTAAGAAGCTACTGTAGTCCAGTTGAAAGAAGATGTGACCTCCAACAAGTAACTTAAATTTTTTGTGCCTCAATTTCCTCGTGTGTAAAGTGGGACTAATACTACCCACCTCAAGGTGACTGAGAGTTAAATGAGTCAATATATGTAAAGTATATCCTAGCACATGAATGCATTATGTAAAAATCTATTTGGCTGACTATAGAATGAGTAGAGTTTATTCCATGAAAATTACCTTGAATTTGATATTCCCTTCAGCTGATTTAATTTCTAAAAACAGGAAAAAAGGGCAGAGTCAGCATAATGTGACTTAAATAAAACATGACAGGCCATAGAACATCCACAATTTCTCCCTGCCATCTTCAGCCCAGCAGTCCTTGGAAAGCCAGTGGAAACGCTTACTTTTGATGGTGCCTTTTGCATTTAACTCCTCACAACCTCAAATACTTGGGGTGGGGTTGTTAACCCAGCACTGTGGTACAGTGAAAATAGCAGTAGAATGGGAATGAAAAGATTTCCTTGGGCACGTTTCTCTTTGAGCTTCAGTAACTCCTTGCACTCTGTCCTCAATCCCTCTTACCTTTCCTTACTTTTCTTCGTAGAATTTATTACCACCAAACATGGTATATATTTGTTTATTGCCTCTCTCTCCCAACTAGAAAATACATTCCATGAGTACACTAGGTTGTCTTTTTGTTGTTAATTGTATCCCAAGCGACTAGTACTGATATAATGCCTGACATTGGCATTTAGAAGGCACTCAATAAATATTTGTGGAATGAATATATGTACAAATTCCCATAGGTATGGCAACATGGAACCATACATAACTAAATATTAGAGGAGTATAACATGCAAGGGGAGTAGACAGTAACAAAAGATCATAAAGGACCTTACATGCTAGGCTTTGTAGTTTGGATTTCATCCTGAGGATAGAAGAGTGACATCAGGTATATGTCACTGTGATAAGCCCCATCACTCTGGGGCTTCCCTGGTGGAGCACTGGCTAAGAATCCACCTGCCCAATGCAGGGGACACGGGTTTGATCTCTGGTCCGGGAAAATCCCACATGCTGCGGAGCAACTAAGCCCATGAGCCACAATTGCTGAGCCGGTGTGCCGCAACTACTGAAGCCCATGCGCCTAGAGCCTGTGCTCCGCAACAAGAAAAGTCACTGCAATGAGAAGCCCATGCACCGCAACAAAGAGCAGCCCCCACTCGCTGCAACTAGAGAAAGCCTGTGCACAGCAACAAAGACCCAATGCAGCCTAAAATAAATAAATTTATTTTTTAAAAAAATCACTCTGGTTTGGAAGACTCCTGTTTCAAAAGGGGCAAATTAAATCCATACATTTATATCTTGTTTGCCACAAAACCCCATTAAAAATGACAGAAGAAACAGAAACACAGGAATCACAACAGAGGAATTCTGAGGAAATTTCTAGAAGCTACAAAGTATATGAGATCAGACTGATATAGAAACCAAAACTGTGACTCCTTACATAAAGTCAATATTCTGAAAAGAGAGAAATGCACTACTAAGGCAGTGGTTCTTAGCTTTTGGAGGGGGAGAGGGGAGTTAGGATAAACACCTTTGGAGAATCCAATGGAAGCTACAAAATCTTTCCTCAGAAAAATTCTAATAAAATTTTGCGTATACCAAATGTCTTCCCGAACTCCTTTAAACCCTCTGAAATCCAGGCATAATTAGCTTGAAATACATGACAGTTCCACAGCTAGTAGAAGTCCACAGCCCTTCTCATGATTTTTACTAATTCACAGAGATTATAACCTCCTGAGCTAGAGCTCACTGGATCATTACTGCTGTTTCTGCATTGTACATATTAACCAGACATGAAATGTACCAGGCACCATAGGATATAGCCATGAGCTGGACATAGTTTCTGCTCACAAGGAACTCACAGATTAAGGGAGAAAGAAGCAAAAACTCACTCAGTTAAAAAGTTGAGTACCAACTATATGCCAGGGAGTGTGCTAGATCCTAGGGATGCTACAGTGAGCAAGGCAAATATAGTCCTTGGCCTCATGGAAATTACAGTACATCTGGAGAGAGACAGGCCTTAAACAATGAGCAGTGCTCAGAAGTAAAGAGCTCCATAAGACAGTGTAATGGGGAACCTTGCAGTGTCTGCAAAGTCAAAGAGGTAACTTTTAACCTGGAACCAGAAGGATACAGAAATATTGAAGGATGAAAAGGAATTAGCTAGTTTGCTGAGAAAGAGAGGAGGGGGGAAGAGGCAGGAACTGGTAGGATCGTGACCAGAAATGAGCCTGCAGTAGGCGTTCAATAAAATGTCCTGTCGTTCTCATCAAGAATACTCGGTAGGTACTCGGTTTGGACAAGCACATCTTGATATTTAAGGTCTTACAAAAACTCTAAATCCCCTATGTCTCTGTGTTACTTGAGTGCTTACTATGACAGGGTGCAGGAAGTATCGTTTATCCCTAGAACAATTATATATTATCCCTATTTTACAGCCGGGAAAACTGGGACTCTGATAACACGTTCACAAGTCAGACATCTAGAGCGTCTGAACCTGGGTATTCTCACACCAAAACACATCACCCTTCCAGCCTTATTGCCAACTGCTCCTGAAATGCAGCCCAAAGGGTAGCCAGGGGGTTTTCACCAAACGTGCTTTGCACTTGGAGATTCTTTTCTTCTTCTTTGCCTTTCCTCATATTCGCTTCTCTGAACTTTACCCAGAACCAACCCCAGGTTTTTCAAGATCCCATTCAAATACCAATTCCTCTATGAAGTATTCCCAGGCAGCAAGAAGCCGTCTCTCTCCCCCTCCCCTTCTCTCTCACTCCTTCAGATGACCCCCTACGGTTTCTAGTTGGTATTTTACCACGCCATAGACCTGTTATTTATTTTCCATAGACCTTCGCCCAGCTCCGCCTCTAGGGACCTGGACACTTCTCCGCCCCCAGCGGTCGCCCCGGAAACGCACGCTGTTTTTAGCCGAATCTGTTTGGTAAATCCTTTTCAACCCCTTCCCAGGATCCGACGCCTCGTTCCTCCAGACCCGCTTCTAGAAAGGAGTATCGACTCAATCTTCGCAAATTTCTAGGTACGAGAGTGAAGACTGCGGCCTTGACGCCAACTCAGTATCAAAGACGCTTCCGACTGCGAAACGCTTAGCAACCATCGGCTTCCTTCTCCGCTTAGGCACCTCCGAGATCCTCTTCCGGGGCAAGAGGTCACCCCGCCTCTCCTCCAAGATGGCGAGCGGCGGCAGTGGGGGGGTTTCGGTACCTGCGCTCTGGAGTGAAGTGAACCGTTATGGCCAGAACGGCGACTTCACGCGCGCTCTCAAAACCGTCAACAAGAGTAAGTGTCCCGGCGGGCGCCGGAGCGGGGGCGGGCCCGGGCAGGTGGGAGGATGCAGCCTCCTTCCGTGGCGCGTGACCACCTCCGAGCAGACAGCGGGAGGGGAGACCCCAGCCGCCCGCTGCTAGGGCCCGAACGCCCAGTGGGCGCGGGTCGCGGTGCCTCAGCTCCCCACGGCCAGCCCTGTGTCCTGGGTAGCTTAGAGCCACGTGTACTTCCGTCTTCCCCCCCCGCAAAGCAGAAAGCGAGGGAAGGATTTAAAGAGACCGCAGCTCCCGACGTCTCTTCCAAACTGCTTTCTTATTTTACTCCGTTGTTTTCACGCCTTATTTCGCAAATACTCCACATTGCCTCCTTTTCGCTTTCCTTATAGCGGAGTGATCAAGATAGTATTGCTGAGGGAGCTTTTTCTTTTGGGTCGCAGCGGGGGGAGGAACCTGGCTGGGACACGTAATTTGGAAGCTGGCGCTGACAAGTGGAAGCTGTACAGACTCGGGGTAGAGGGAAGGGCTGGATCTGGATGTCAGGCCTGTCATTCCCACATATAGAATCCCTCCAGCGTCCTTAGACCAGAAAATGTGTGTGTGAAAGCGCTAACATTTGCAATAACGTTGCAAAGATAAATGTTAATCCTGTTTTTTGCCCGGTAACTGATCATTTGGAGTGAACTGTCTTCGGTGTGAGGTTCAACTCATTATATTCTGTTATCCTTTACTGCCTAACTGTAATACGGCCGTGCTTTTTAATGCTCTCTGTCGTGCTAAATTCTTTATTGAAGGTGTTGCCTGTATTTGTTAGGTTTGGAAATGTAATTACCAGGACAGGGTTTGACTGTTGAAAGAAGTAATAACATACATGGTATGTCTGTAGCGTACAAGTGTGAATTTTCAACAAACTATTGATGGGTTAATGTGAAAAGAAATGATTGTGCCCACAGTGCACTTTTGGTGATTTCAGACATTGAGGAAAACAGCTACTAATGACAATTATTTGATTGTTAAACTTGTTTTGAATTGACTTTGGCCTTTGCTAGGCCTGCAACCAATATTAATCAGCAATGTAGTAAGTACTGTGCAGGAATTGTTTAATCAGCAAGGGCTGTCAGTTCTCCAATATATATATATATATATATATATATTTTTTTTTTTGCGGTACACGTTGTGGCCTCTCCCGTTGCAGAGCACAGGCTCCGGACGCGCAGGCCCAGCGGCCATGGCTCACGGGCCCAGCCGCTCCGGGGCATGTGGGATCTTCCCGGAACGGGGCACGAACCCGTGTCCCCTGCATCGGCAGGCGGACTCTCAACCACTGCGCCACCAGGGAAGCGCTCCAATATATATTTTCTTAATTGATAGAAATTACTCTGATTCTTAGACTGAGATTTGAATTCCTATAGTTGCCCAGGAGCAAGGGGAGTGATCCTAGTCATTTTGACACTGAACAGCTGTTTAGCATTGAAATTTGGCCACCTGACTCCTTCCTTGCACTTCTCTTTAGTTATATTCCCTGAAAAGGGAAATTTTGAATGGTGTTTGGAAATATTGCCAGCAAAACAAATTGTGTTTGTATACTTTACAGCTTATAGATTTTTTTCAAAATATTCTCATGTAATTTTTTTAATAACCTTGTAAAATAGGTAATGCTTTCATACTCGTTTTGCAGATCAGAAAGTTGAGATTTGGCAATCAAATGACTTGTCCAAGACCTCAAGGCATTTAGTGACAAGCTTGTACTCAAACCTAAGTCATTTGCTGCCAAGTTTTATATGAACTTTTTTCTTTCCCTGTGAAGTAATGAAATATGTAGGATATAGCATGCATTGCAAGATGAAAAAGCAGTAGAAAACAACTTCATTCTTGCTTCTTTATCTCACTTTACTTTTTTGGTACATGCATCTTGGGAAGCTATCTCACTGGAAAGTCTAACTTAACTCTCCTTATTGTCACTTCTTAACTTAAAAATAAAGATCAGTCATTTAAAAAAATGTTTTGACTAATCATTTCTGCTGCAGTAAAATTGGAAATGTAGCTTCCTGAGATGGGAAATGTGGAAAGGGAATGGATTTAAAAATTGCTTTCCTAAAATTGCTGTCTAGTACTGCAGATCAACAAGGATGATGTAACTGCCCTACACTGTAAAGTTGTGTGCCTTATCCAGAATGGAAGTTTCAAGGAAGCCTTGAATGTCATCAATACTCACACCAAAGTGTTTGCCAAGTAAGTGATTTAATTAGTTGTTTGTGCATGTTTACCATAGCTATAACCATTTCCATGTTTTTTTCCCCACTATTCAGTGATTTTTGACCTTTTACTTTCCTTCCCCTTTTTTCCTTTTGCCTGCCAATGGTGCTTCTGAAACTGGAAAGAGCAATAGTAACTTTTGTTCTTTTCTGCTTTAAGAAACCTTTTCCTTACCCTGTCTTCCCTTTGAACCACTAAGAAGGGAAACTGGAGGGATGTGGGGCATAAACAAGAGTCGCAAGATTTCTTGGAGAACATAGGGAGAACAACTCAGCAGAAGTTTAATTTAAAAAAAAAGAGCAGAGAGGGCAGAACATACAGGGTAGGGATGTATTAGTTGAGGCCTCTAGGATGGTATGGCAGTCTTAGCCTGACCTCTGTGCCTGCCTCCTTTGAGAATTGTTTAGGTGAGTATGATTTTAGGCCAAGATCTTTCAGTGTCAGAGTTCTTTAGCAGCCTTTAGAATATATAGCAGTTTTTTTCAATCTACTTTTTATTTTTTTATTTATTTATTTTTGGCTGCGTTGGGTCTTCGTTGCTGCATACGGGCTTTCTCTAGTTGCGGCGAGCAGGGGCTACTCTTCCTTGCAGTGCACCAGCTTCTCATTGAGGTGGCTTGTCTTGTTGTGGAGCACGGGCTCTAGGCACGTGAGCTCAGTAGTTGTGGCTCGCGGGCTCTAGAGCGCAGGCTCAGTAGTTGTGGTGCACGGGCTTAGTTGCTCCGAGGCATGTGGGATCTTCCTGGACCAGGGCTCGAACCCGTGTCCCCTGCATTGGCAGGCGGATTCTTAAACACTGTGCCACCAGGGAAGCCCTATAGCAGTTTTTTATTATTCTTAATCTTTTTCATTTATTTATTTAATTTATCATTTCATGAAACGTGAACTTATAATCTGAATTGGTACTGTAATTTCATTTTTCTTTACTGTTATGCCTAAGCCCCAAAAGAAATGTGTGTTGAAATGAAGGTTGCAGCATATTTATTGTTTAATGTTTATAAGGTACAGAACAGTATATTGTATACTTCCTTTTGTATAAGAAAAGGAGGATATAAGAATTTCTATGTGTATTTTTTTGTATATGCAAAGACAAACAATAGATGGAGAAACAATGAATAAAAATAGTTACTTGTAGGAGGTGAGCGGAACAGAGTAGATTTGAATAACAGTGGGAGTAAAACCCTTTCAATGTATACCTTTTTGTTTTTTTTTACTTGGGCCAACTGCATGTATTACAGATTAAAAACAAATTTTTAAACTTTATTAAAAATAAAAGGGTAATAAAAGGGACACTGCTTTCTACTAGTAAACATGTTTATGCTAAAATTCAGTGTTTTGATTTTTGGCCATTTTGTGAGAGAGGGAAATTTTCAAATAATCTTTTGTTAGGTGAATAAAGGATGTTGCCATTTGCTTGATGTTTATTTTTCCTCACAGATTATGGTTGAAACTTCAAAATGTTTCATATGTGACATTAATGTAGATGAATTTTTAAGTCTGTGTATGTAAGTAGTGTTTTTGTAGTTGTCTGTTTACCAGTTGTTTGATTACAAGTTCTATGTTCTTTTAAGATTTCTAGTTACTTTTTCTTTGCTAATTATTTGCTTCTTGACAAGTTACAGTAGCATTATGTGGCTTATCATAGGTTCTTAAATGGATTTAAGAAACTTCTATAACAACCCATTTAAAACATGTTCAGATTGTCTTTATATCTGAAACAGTTTTTAGCTAATTCAGGATTTCATTCTTATATATTCGTTTCAAAGGCCAGTAATTCTAATAAGAATATCCATGAAAGCAAGAGAGCCTAGGGAAATAGATGTAATATTTTCTGCCACTTACGAGCTGTCTGATTTTAGACAAGTCGCTAACCTTTGTCATCTGTTGTTAATGGGGATTAAATAATATGTATCAAGTGTGCTTAGAGCAGTGTCTGGCTTACAGTGGGTGCTCTGCAGTGTTAGCTAATAATCAGACATTGGTTTTTCCTTTTTCAGTAACTCTCTTTCCTTCGAGAAGGCATACTGTGAGTACAGGCTGAACAGAATTGAGAATGCCTTGAAGACAATAGAAAGTGCCAACCAGCAGACAGACAAACTAAAGGAGCTTTATGGACAAGTGGTAATTACTGCCTTAAAATCCCTGTTTGACAGTCGTCCTGCATGAACGTGATTCTACCTATAGCAAGGAGCAGGGATGAGGAACCCCAGCCCATCCTGATGCTCCATAAAACTTGCCACCAAACCAGTGCTTGAGGTTTGAACATATTCCCTCTCCTTGATCTTCATATGAACAATTGCATGTATAGTGTTCTATGAACAAATGACTTCCTAAGGGTAATTGGAAAATTAAGAACTATCCTATGAAATTTGGACTTTTTAGTTGGAAAGATGAAGGCCAGTAAGCTTATATACTTACACAGTTTTGAAACAGTCTTTTTAGTTTTTAACTGATATTTTATTCTAAATGTAAAATAAAGAAAATCATGATGAATAAGAATTTGGATGAATTCAGATGGCTCATGAAATCCCTGGAAATATCTTATTCTAAAAGAATTTTGAGACATACAATTAAGCCTAATGTAAAATAGGGTTATTTATGATAAGAGGACAGAAATGTTATATTAGAACTAGCAAAACCCTCTTAAAATTTTTTAAAATGTCAGTTTAGGGCAAATAATGTATTGAATGTATTGTCCGCAAAAGGTAGTGTGAGTTTAACAGAGATTTGGGCAAGTTCATGGATTGTAGGTCTATAAAGAACTTTTCATGTAAACTGGGTTAGCTTAGGGTAGATTCCAGCATTTTGATATTGATGAAGGGCACCCATCTCTGTCATACATGTAGACTAATTGACTCAAGTGGCAGTTCTTATCGCCCTTTAAGAACAACTTGAATGAAATAAGCAAGAATTATGTTGTGTATACTTGATACTACCCTATACAATAGTTGGTTTCTGGAAAAGAGAAATGAAGATTCAGTATAATGAACTAGGAAATAGTAAGTCCTTTTGTTAACATCTAATTTTGTTCCTGTTTACTGGGGCTTAGTAAACTTGTGGGATTGTAAGTCAGATTGGTTGATTTCTACAGAATGGTTTTCTTTCACAACCCACTTAGGCACTTACCTCACCTCAAGATGGGGGTCAATACAATGGCTTTTCTAACTGAATCATGCCTACAAATATGCAATATAGTAGAGATTCATTGCAAGTAACTTTTGGGAAGTATTAGAACTACAGAACTAATTGAACATACAGAACTAATTGAACAATTGTAAAGGAAAAACAATTAATTGCCCACGTTATGCTGAGTTAGGTTTCTTACATGGTGGTTCCAAAAAAGGGGTTATATGGTGTTAGGGATGTAACACAATATTTGTCTTCTCTGATTTTTTACTTGCTATTTATCTCTTCAGTTGTACCGATTAGAACGCTATGATGAATGCCTGGCTGTGTATAGAGATCTTGTCCGAAACTCTCAAGATGATTATGATGAGGAGAGAAAAACAAACCTTTCAGCAGTTGTTGCAGCTCAAAGTAACTGGGAAAAAGTGGTTCCAGTGAGTATCTCTGTGTACTTACACAGCCATGACATAATATTCCTGTCTAGTGTTTGACTGGTATTCTCTGTGACAGGAGAACTTGGGTCTCCAAGAAGGCACACACGAACTGTGCTACAATGCTGCATGTGCGCTGATAGGACAAGGCCAGCTGAACCAGGCAATGAAAATCCTGCAAAAAGCTGAAGGTTGGAAGTTTGTTAAAATGATATGTGAATGTAATGTGCATATAACTTTGCAAAGTATTTCCAAAAGTTAAAAAGTTAAAAACTTTGGGAAGTTTTTAAATGGAAATTATTGATGCAGTGGAAATTTCTCAAAATCCATCTAGCCTTTCTCTTGGGTTCTTGACTGTTGTCTCTCCTCTGTTACTATGTTATTCCTAAGCCAGTCTACTTGTCCATTTTCAGCCACACCAAACCTTAAGTTTGAGTTTTGAGGAGTAGGTTTTTGAACAACTTACTGTGAATGTTAAATGTAAATTAACCGAGTTAGTAAGCATTCGGTAAATATTATTATCATCATTATTATTGGTATTAAACAAGTACACAAATATAGTAACAATATGGTGTGCCACATTTATGCATTGATAACACTATTCAAGCACATTTTAACTCCACTTAGTATGTTTCCATATACAATATCTGCATGCTTTGAAGCTCTTAAGTGAAAAAGAAAATAATTTATTAGAGAACTTATGTCTGGTCTCAACTCCTGAAACATTTCGACTTTCTTCTCCATACATTTCCCTTGGAAGCTATAAAAGTGATGTTGTAGGGACTGCGATGAATGGTGGGAAGGAAAAATGGTGAAACAGGGTCTGTTTTATTCTTAAATATTGATGGTTAAAATAAGGGCAGAGGTTAGAGCATCATGAGGAGAAAAATATGTTTAATAATGATAATTTCTGGATCATACCCAGTATTGACAGTGGTATGGGAGGACATCCTCATATATTGCAGGTATGAATGTAAAAGTAGTAGAGGCTTTGCAGTGGGCAGTTTGGTGCTGTAGCAGATTTTGAAATTTTCATACCCTTTGATCTAAGAATTTCATTTTTAGAAATTTAAGGAAATAAGGGAATAATTAGATAACATCCATACAGATATATATATATATTTGAATTTAATTGAAGGGATGTTCATAAGAACAAAAATTTAGGAACATGAGTTTCTGTCCTATTAGAAGACTTTATTATAATCGCAGAATAGATTACCATGCAGTCATTAACAATAATCATGTTAAAAATAATAATGTAGATGTAAATGTGTTGTAACTTAAAGATGTCCACAGTATATTAAATGGGGGAAGGGAGGTTTCAAAATAGTAGACTGTCCCACTTTCATTTAAAAATGTATCTGTGCATTTACATTAAAAAAAAGAGCTGAAATGCTACTGTGGTTATATCTTTGGGTGACAGGATTATTGTCCTTATTTTTATACTTTTCTATAATTGATTTTTTGCAATCAACATTTGTTACATTTATATATTTTAAATTCCCTTAAAAATTTTTTTTAACATAGGGATTGCAAGTGAAAGAAAATGCCAAAGAGCTAGAGTAATCAAGGATTGATAATATTTATGTAATATATTTGATGTTAACGATAAATTCCAAATTTGCTTGTTAGTAAAATTATCTTAAATCTTCTCCCTAAGAATTTAGTTCTTGTTCTTTGGAACATGAAAGAAACGAGAGTTACCCAGCAATGTTAATTTTAAAACCATTTTCTCTTATAGATCTTTGCCGCCGTTCGTTATCAGAAGACTCTGTAAGTATTCCACTGTGGTTAAACCCAGATTTTACACTTCTGCTAATATAAATTTGTAGGAGCCTTCTCTGTAGTATTTACTGACTTTTTGAAATGATATTGATTCATTAGATAAGAATCACAGAAACCCTCTTGACCAGTTATTTGATGGACTCTCTTAGGGTGAGAAATGACAATACAAAATTTTATATGCCTTATGCATTTCATTTTAAATTCATATAAATTCATTCTCCTGTTTTAGGTGTAGGGCTCAGGTCTTTGAGTAAGGTCCTATTCATAGGAATTCCATGCATATTCCTTACATAAACTATACATAATCCAACAGTCATGATCTCCAGGGTTTTTTCCTTAAGTATAACAATACTTTAAAGACAGTTGTGAATTAGTTTCATTACAGAGTCCTTTTTTTTTTTCTTCATTTTCTGGCTCATACCTAATTAGATCGTAATTTTCTTTAGGAACTCAACCTTTGTCAAATATTTCTGAGCATTCAACATAGTTTTCATCGAAGCAAGTCTCTTTTCTCATGCATAGTTCTTGTCTTACTGCAATACTTAAGTTTTATCATTTCTTTATCAAACACAACTGGCTTAATGGGATTGGAAACAAACAAGTCTGACCTGGTCAACATATGCTTACCAGGTGAGAGTAGGAGCGCCTGGTATGGCAAAAAAGAGCAGCCTCCTAGCCTTGAGCATTCTCTCTACGTGGGCATCAGTCAACCTCTCCAAAGGAATGGAAAATACAGATTTATCTGGGGTATCAGTTAAGAGAGCTGCTACTTTAATTACAGAATTAGTTTCAGCTTTTGAAGTTCTTTGTACAGTGATAGTTACTAGTTAGAATTTTGTAGTCTTTGGATTAGAAGTATTTTAGAATTAAGAGTGAAGCATTTTGAAAATGTGTTTCTTATGAGAAAATTGTTTCCAGAATTTAGGGGTATTGTAAAAAGTTAAACTTGTATGCTGTTTTTCACATTTTTTTTTTTTTTAGTCTTAACTTTTTAGAGAATAAAAATGATCAGTGAATGGTATTCCTGAGCTTGTCGCCATGTCCTTCCAGAATTCGTCTTTTTGCCATTCTCATTTAAGCTTCCCTCTTTTGGTAGCTATTCCTAAATTTTAACAAACTGACTTTACAGGAAAATTCCTGAAAATTGTATGTCTTCTTTAGGATGATATATCTTCTGAATGTTTGGATCACTTGGTTAATATGTGGATCAATTTGGAGAACTCACAGGAAAAAAAAATATTTCTTTTTCTGCTTAGGATGGGACTGAAGAAGACCCACAGGCAGAACTGGCCATCATCCACGGGCAGATGGCCTATATTATGCAGCTTCAGGGTCATACAGAGGAGGCTTTGCAACTTTACAATCAGATAATAAAACTAAAGTAAGTGGGTTATTAAAATGAAGTGTCTTTTATAGGGTATGAGTTTTCTTTTTAAAGGTTTATTCCTTTTTGACTGGTGCTTTTTGTTTGCAGACCAACAGATGTAGCACTGCTAGCTGTGATTGCAAATAACATCATTACAATTAACAAGGTATGGAAAATCCATGGTTTTCTTACACTATTTTTTTCTGGAAGCATATTACTCCAGCCTTGTTCTAGGATAAGTTTTTCCATGACAGAGTCCAGTTGCAGCAAAATCACAATGGAGAGTTTTATTTAACTCGCATAATGATTCTGCAAGGTATATTCAAATAATAAAACTATTTTGTAGTTACATACCCTGGACTTAAAAATCTTACCCTTTTCCCATTGTTTTTTAAAATTATTATTCTATATAATTATAATATTAATATAATTATAATATTATTTCCCATTATTATCATTATATGGAGAATACTTATTAGAGAAATAAGTTGTTTGGACTTTGATTTCTTCATCTAGTAAGTCTGAATACGAGTTTTCCGTATATAGTTTTTCTCTTTCCAGTGGTTTTTATTTTGGGGGAGAGGAGGCATGGGCAGGTTCTCTCTCTTTCTCTGCCCCCCACCCCGCCCGCAAGCCCTGTGTAAACTATTACAAGCATGTATGTAAACAATCCTAAAGAGTACTGTACTAGTCAAATTAACCACCTTTTGGAACATTGTTCTAATGGGAAGATATTTCAAGTTCAAATTTGAAATTCAAGTCAATAGAAAATTAGAAAAGTAACATTTAGGTTCTTTTGATAGGCTATGTGATTTTCCAAGTGCCAGCTTATTTCATCCTCACAATTATCTTTTTAGGTGGCAGTACGTGTCTCCAATTTATAGGAATGTAATCTGAGGCTAAAAGGAGTTAAGTGATTTGTATAAGATCACAGCCACTAAGAGGTAGAACTTGGATTCAGATTCTAGTCTCTGACTCCAATGCACTCTCCTTTTAGGCCTGTGTGGTATCTCTCTCCCCCTATAGCAGAAATTCAGAGGGTTCTCAGATGTAGGATAATGGCATTAGGGGGGTAATAGATATAGGATGTTGTAGGGCATTGGCATGGTTTAGGTTTCCAAAAATTGATGCTGGCATTTGACTCTTAGCAGCAAGATGTACCTGCCTATGTTTATGAACAATTTGAAATGCCAGTGAGGACAAATTGTTTTTATCCGATATATAATTGTGGGGAGGAGAGTATGTGAAGTACTAAATATCTCAATCTAAATGTATTTATACACTGAATTTTTCTTCAGTTAACATTTATTTCTAATTTTTTACTCAGTATGGTGCTGGATGCAATAGGAAATGCAAAAATAAATATGAAACGTCGTCTTAATCATTACATAGTATAAAAAATTCTAGTGTTGAAAAAAATTGTGCACATTTAAATTTCTTGTTGTATACTTGTAACTACAGTATTTGGTGAAGGAAGATCTGGGTTGGCTAATTTGAATAGAGGCTTGAAGGAGGGATATGGTTTGAAGGTTAAGCAACAGCAGAGGCAAATGACTTATGGAGGGAAAGTGAGAGAGCAAAAGATATGAGGATACATACATGCTGGCTAGTTAAGAAAAAAAAAAGGTTACATTGAATAATAACCAAGGTGTGGGAGACCTTGAAAAATCAAAAATGTTAATAAGTGTCATGGTAGTAAAGTTTAAGAGAAGTCTGGCAGTGGCATGCATGGTGAGTTTAAGTACTAAAATAGTGACATAGGAGTACCAACTAGAAATATGGTTTCTTGAGGATTGATTTATATGAAAGCCAGTTTCTTGCTGTACATTTAAAATAATTTCACATTGGTTTGGAGCTTCACAGTAAAAAGCAGAATTTATTTTAGATTTCTTCTTTGCCTCCTTTTAGTCTTTAAACTAGTAGAAGACATGGTTTAAAAAGCACAATGGTAACACATATTTGCAAATAATATTTAACAAAGTTAGAATACTGTGCACATAGTAGACACTTAGATGCCCTTTTTGTCCTTCTCAGGGTGCAGTGTGACTTAATTGTCTTCCATTCTTATTCCATTCCATTTGCTTATGTATGATAATATGTCAGAGAGGAATAAGTTACTTTCCTCATTTGTCATCTAAATTCTAAAGATAGTTTGTAGATGTTACAAATTTAGGTATCGTTGTAGTCCTAATTTCCACTGTAAGATTTGTGCAGTCCCTTTGTACTTTTCATCAAAAAGCTAAAGAAAGCAATTAATAGTAGAAAGATAAAACCAAACCAAGAAACCAAGCCAAATTTATATGTACCTTAGGAGCATAGGCACCCCAGCCAGGTAGGTGTATTATCTTCCAAGCTCTCTTGTTGTGTTTACATAAAATAACAAAATGAAAGAGGAATAAGGCCTTGGAGTGTTAAAAGAGTTGAAGTCTGAGATTGCTGTTAATGGTGAATGAACTTTTCTTTGTCAGGACCAAAATGTCTTTGACTCCAAGAAGAAGGTGAAATTAACCAATGCAGAAGGAGTGGAGTTTAAGCTTTCCAAGAAACAACTGCAAGCTATAGAATTTAACAAAGCTTTACTTGCTATGTACACAAACCAGGTAGGCAACAGACCTCTGGTTCCCCTGGCTAAACCTTTTGGAGTATGGCACATGAGGCATAATGGGTGTATCAGTCCAGTCTGTTTATATTTTTGCTTATATTTTGTCTCAGACTCATGTAGTCTTCAGAAGGTCATGTATCATAGATTTTATCTGTTAAGTAAGTAATTTGCCCAGTTCTTTGTAAAGGTCTACAGTGGTGGCTTTTAAGAAGAAAACACTATTCACGGCTGTAAATGAGAAAATTCTCTCATTACCTTATTTCTAATTTCTCTGAATTAAAGGAAAAATCATCAAAGATGCTGATCGTGATTATAAATGTAAGATCCGTCTTTTTAGTTTGTGCATAATCACATCAAGTTATAAATAAGAAGGGCAGTTCTAACTCCAATATGTGTAAATTCTAATTAAATTATGATTTTGTACTCTTCTAGAGCAGAGGTTTTCAGTGGGGTCTGAGAGGCAGTAACATTTTCATTATTTAGCACTGAGTCAAGTTGTTCCTAAATACTGTAGCAAGAAATACCTATACGTTTTGTTGCTTTGAAGCAAAGGCTGACACTTGATGTGTTCTGGGTTTTTTTAAACAAAATTCTGCAATTTAAGCATCCAAATGAATGTTTAGGACTTATTCTTTCGTAAATGCTTTAAGAACTCATAGCTTACATTCAGTAAATGGAAATCTTTTTCTTTCAGGAAAAACTTGAGGGTACTGTAAACCACCTCTCTTACCCTAGGTAGTTCTTCACTTACTATTTTGTTTCAGCTGGTTTCCTTCCACCTCCCCATCCTTTTTTCTTTTTGGTCATTCACTTAATGTTTGATTTAATTAACCGGCTTATTTTTGTGGGGGGGGAAATACTGTCTTTTAGGCAGAACAGTGTCGCAAAATATCTGCCAGTTTACAGTCCCAAAGTCCTGAGCATCTCCTTCCTGTGTTAATCCAAGCTGCCCAGCTCTGCCGTGAAAAGCAGCACACAAAAGCAATAGAGCTGCTTCAGGTAAAACAATTACTTGCATTTTTAATGAGATGTCAGGTAGTTGTAGCCTTGTTTTATTTTCATTATTAAAATAGTGTACAAGCTTGTAAATTTCATGGGAAAACTAATAGGTAATATACCACTATACACATGCCAGAGTGTCACTTTAGTTAATTCTTGGGCCGCAGCTTTGTTTTGTATAAATTTGCATTAGTAAATGTTTGCTGTAAACTCCGAAGAATGCTTTTCATTTGGAGATTGATGTAACACTAGTTAACGGTTTGTTTTAGACTTAAAATACCAGAACATGCTTAGCCCCTTTTTCAATAATGTATTTTCTAGTAAGTCCCAATCCAAAACCTCAAACAATTACAGAGATACTGACTTGGTTTTTAATTAAGCTAAACCAAACATTAAATCACATTCGAATTTCCTGAGAGTAGACTACGTTGGAAAGTTGGACAGCATAAAATTAGGACCATCCTGAGGGGCAAAGTTGCCAAGCAGGGATCCTCAGTAAGGAGTCGTCTTTTTTTTTTCTGAGTATCCTTCTTTAAAAAAAAAGAAAAATCTATGTAGTAATTTTAATTATTGTTTCTCTACTGGTGACTTCCTAGAGACTTGGCATTATTGCAGTTTCTTTCAGAGCACAATTTTTTTTTTTTTGCGGTACGCGGGCCTCTCACTGTTGTGATCTCTCCCATTGCAGAGCACAGGCTCCGGACGCGCACGCTCAGCAGTCATGGCTTACAGGCCCAGCCACTCCACAGCATGTGGAATCTTCCCGGACCAGGGCACGAACCCATATCCCCTGCATCGGCAGGCAGACTCTCAACCATTGCGCCACCAGGGAAGCCCTCAGAGCACAATTTTAAGCAAAGTGGATGTCAAATAAAATTTTTCCAAATTTAAAATTTTGACCTGAAACCAGAAGTTTAATGTTTCAAAACTGGATTTAAAATTTAATGAGGGGACTTCGCTGGTGGCGCAGTGGTTAAGAATCCACCTGCCAATGCAGGGACATGGGTTCGAGCCCTGGTCCGGGAAGATCCCACATGCTGTGGAGCAGCTAAGCCCGTGTGCCACAACTGCTGAGCCTGCGCTCTAGAGCCTGCAGGCCACAACTGCTGAGCCCACGTGCCACAACTGCTGAGGCCCGCGTGCCTAGAGCCCGTGCTCCGCGGCAGGAGAGGCCACCGCAGTGAGAGGCCCGTGCACCGCAGGGAAGAGTAGCCCCCGCTCGCCTCAACTGGAGAGAGCCCGTGCACAGCAACAAAGACCCAATGTAGTCATCAATTAATTAATTTTAAAAAAAATTTAATGAGGCTGAAATAAGTAATTAGAATATGTGCGCTTAGTTGTGTAAATGTAATTTTTTTTCCCAACTAAAAAAATTCTAGGAATTTGCAGATCAGCATCCAGAAAACGCTGCTGAAATTAAGCTGACCATGGCACAGCTGAAAATTTCCCAAGGTATTCATGATTATTTCATTATGATTAAAATAACCCTGTTAATGGAAACATATGATTGGAATGATTCTGAAATAGTTGTGGACTATGTGATTTTTAAAAATTTTTGCATAATAGTGAAGCATAATGCTGTTTCAAATATGAAACTAGATTGTGTGAACTCCAACATATTTAGTAATGTTAGGAGGCCTTTTCTTGGGTTAATTCCTAAATTGTTAGAATGTTTCTCAGTCCATGCTTTGAAAGTCTGTAGAAGCATAGAATTCCTCTGTTCTATACTTGAATTTCCTGTGTACGTCATGTGTAGAAATGCTTATATCTGTCACTTGGTAGTATTTGCATGAATTAAGAGTTACTTTGCTTCCTAGTTTTCAAATTTTCTTAGCCCTTTATTCTTCATTTATACTCTATAACCCATATCTTTGGTAGAGAAGAGGCAAGGAAGTTTAATGAGAACTTGTGTTTTTGAATCTTACAGAGAACTGACAGTTTTTTGTTTAAAATTTTGAACCAGTGTTGAGTATCTAGAGCTGTCTTGTCCCTGTCTGGTAGCCACTATCCATATGTAGCTATTCTAAGTTTAAATTAAAATTAAACAGAATTTATTTTTTTAAAGATTTATTTATTTTATTAATTTATTTATTTTTTGGCTGTGTTGGGTCTTAGTTGCAGCATGTGGGATCCTTCATTGCAGTGCACAGGCTCTTTGCTGTGGTACACAGACTTCTCTTTAGTTGTGGTGTGAGGGTTTTTTCTCTCATTTAGTTGTGGCACACAGGCTCCAATGCATGTGGGCTCTGAGTTGCGGCATGCGGGTTCCAGAGGGTGTGGGCTCTGTAGTTTCCAGCACGCAGGCTCTCCAGATGAGGTGCGCAAGCTCAGTAGTTGTGGCGCATGGGCTTAGATGCCCTGCGGCATATGGGATCTTAGTTCCCTGACCAGGGATAGAACCCGCGTCCCCTGCATTGCAAGGTGGATTTCTTACCATTGGACCACTAGGGAAGTCCCAAAATTAAACTAAATTTAAAATTCAGTTCCTCAGTTGTGCTGGCTACATTTCAGAAGTTTCATTGCCACATGTGTGTAGTTGGACAGCATAGATAGAGGCTGTTTCCATCATCACAGAAAGTTCCATCAGACAACTCTGGTGTAGACCATACATTCTCAGTGGAGGTGATAATTGGTTTGGTGCACAGGATTGAAAAAAATCTTAGATATTGTGATGGCTAAAATGAAAAGTTCATGGGTAGAGGGGAGGGGAGTTGGCAATTAGGAAAAAACAAAAAGGCACTAAAAAGGCACCTCAGTGGGGTAGTAATGAAAATCAGGTTGAGACCTGATAGCTACCCTATTCTCACATTTCTTATCTTCCTCCTTTGTTTCTTTTTCCTTTTCCCACCTCTCTTTCTTCTTTTTCTTGCTTTCCTCTGTATCTTCTTTTCTCATCCAGTTTTCAGTTTATTTTTGTGAGGATTATTTATCATACTAATATTACTGAGAATGAGTCTGTTACATGGTTATTGTTTTGTCTTTAAAGACTTTGGAAGGTTTGTTGAGTAGGTTTGCAATTGAGGTTTGCAATGAGTAGAAAATCAGACTTTAACATTGTAGGAAACTATCCATTGCACTCATATCTACAGTAACAATTTCAAGGCCTTTAGGGAAGGACTCCTGCCTTTTAAGTTACACTCTGAAAAGGGAGAAATAGAACTCAACGGATTGGGAGCTGGGAGACTTTTTTTCTGGTAGCAGTTCTGCCATTAACTTTGTGGGCATAAGCAAGATATATTGTTTCTTTAGGATTTAATTTCCTTTGTTTGTAAAATGAATAAATAGAATACATTATTCCCAAGGTCCCAAAGCTTGAGTGTTTAGAGATGTTACAAAATATGACTCTTAAATTTTTTATCTTTTTTTTCTCCATGAGATGCTTTCTTCAATGTGATGCTGATTTTGTTTTTATTCTATTAAGGTAATATTTCCAAAGCATGTTTGATATTGAGAAGCATAGAGCAGTTAAAGCATAAACCAGGCATGGTGAGTTTATAACTAAAATATTTTAAGACTGAAAAAGTAATGGAATTAATAGTTCATTGGTATGTCTGATATTTCTTTGTTTTCACTTTAATTTCTGCTTATTTCTTTATTCAAAATGTAGAAGTTGTAGTTAAAATAATAGCTTTCTGGTGTAAATTTAATTACATTTTATGCTCTGCTTTGCATTGATTTATTATTTAGTCAAATGTGTCAGGAACTGTTTAGGCCTTATATTACCACTTGAAAGCCAACCTTAAATATCCTAAGACATATATAGGGAATTTCTTAGCCTATTATTTTATCATGTCTTCAGTGTGATTTCTTTGAGTTAAAACAATTTGGTAATAATGGCCTACGAATTTAGTTTTTAGTTCTCTGATTATTCAAGCATCACAGGTTTAGATCACTAATGTAGCTGTGAGCACATCTGTTTCGAAGTAAAAACATTCTGTAGTGGTGGTATGTACATTTATTGTACAGGGACTGTTTCATTTTCCAACACAGCTTGTTTACAAATGGCACTCAATAAATGTATAATAGTATTATGGTAGTGTTTTCTCTTTTGAAGAATCATACTTTAAGACTGGGCTGTGATTATGTTAGAATCAAATATAATATCTGGCTAACATAATGTTTCATCTAGGTTGTTGGATTTATTGGCATGAAAGTTGTTCAGATATTCCCTGTTTATCCTTTTAATATCTGTAGGACATTTTGTTCCTATTATCTTTTTTTTCTAATTAGTCTAGCCAGAGGTTTGTTAATTTTATTGATTTTTCTCAATGATCTGGCTTTTTGTTTCTGTTTCCTTTTTGTCCTCATCTGCCTATGGCTCCTCCCCCTGTCACTCCACTCCAGTTACATGGCCCTCTTTGCTGTCCCTCCAGTACACTAGGCAAGCTTTCACTGGCTTCATGTAGTGGAGGCCACATGCAAGTTTAGCCTCTCTAGTGTGTGTACCTCAGTGATCATATAAACTAATTTTCTAAGTGCTTCTTCTCAACTTCTGTATTTACCTTGTTGTGTACTGGTAACAAACCATTTGTGAATGAGCTTTAGGGGAGGTATTTTTTTTACAGATAATCACCTTTGTGTTTGGAAAACACCATTGTTGTTCATGGTATTTCTAGTTATGCATTAGCAATTTTTATGATGAATTAGGTACTAGTACAGAGCCTAGCAACCTTTATTTGCTGTTTCTTTAACTTTATTCATTTTCAAAAAGTTTATTCTGAGAGAGAAGGAGGAATTCTCTTCACTAATTTATACCTTTGGCTGGGTAGGTGTCTGCATTAGTGACAATGTACAGCCATGAGGAAGATATTGACAGTGCCATTGAGGTCTTCACACAAGCTATCCAGTGGTATCAAAACCGTCAGGTAAAAAGATGGAGTAAAATGTTATGAGGGTGCATTTTTGCATAAGAATAAAAAGCTGCAGCAGTGAACTCAAAATTAAGAATTGAAACATTTCAACTCACTGTTTAAAAAATGGAATGCTGTTAGACTGTCACTCAGTTTTTATGTATACCAGATCCAGATAATGTTATTAGAAGAAAGAAATGGCTACCAAAAAAAAAAAAGCTCAGTTATATTTTCTGAAGCTCCTTCCTGAGTGTATGTATGTGTGTTTGTGTGTGTAATCTCAAGAAATAAGAATATTAATTGTACGTGCTTGTGTATAAGACAGCTCATCTTTAGTGGCTAGAGAGCCCATGGATGGTAGTACTTGGTACAACAGCAGTACGTAGAATAATTGTGTATCTCTATCTAATAGGAACATCTTCGTTTTTTCCAGTATGGGTCTTTGCATAGGCATTATCCAACTTATAGATATACATACACACAGGGGGCATTAATACTGTTAGCACTATTAGCAGTGAAGAGATATCAGTGTTCTAGGAAGTATTGTGTCAAATTAATGTTTGAGAACGATAGTGACGTAACTTTAAGATTTGGTTATGCAATATTTCTAGTTGTAGACAAGACAATCTAAATAGAGATGGGTTGTATACCAAGTTCATAAATTGGTCTTCACTTGTACTAATTTGTCTTTCCCTCTGTGTGTGTGTGTGTGTGTGTGTGTGTGTGTGTGAATTTCTTTTTGTTGTTTTGTGCATTCAGTAAAACTTAAGATGAGAAATCTAATGGGTAGGTCCATTTTAAAGATATAATGAATATAACTTCATTGACTTGCTAGATATTTAGCTTAAAACTTTTTTTCTTTCTTTATTGAATCTATAGCCCAAATCTCCTGCTCATTTGTCCTTGATAAGAGAAGCTGCAAACTTCAAACTCAAATATGGACGGAAGAAGGAGGCAATTAGTGACCTAGAACAGCTATGGAAGTAAGCTCTGAAAGGTGGAGGTGCAGAAATCCAAGTTTTATTTGATATGAGGGAGTTATTTTGCTTGTTTATGTTACTTTCTCCAGTTTTATAAACTGTTTAGTGACTTTCTTATTTCTTCCTTTAGACAAAATCCAAAAGATATTCACACCCTGGCACAGCTTATTTCTGCTTACTCACTTGTAGATCCTGAGAAGGCAAAAGCGTATCCTTTTGATTGTTCTAGACAGCTCCCAAGTAGTGCAATAAATCCCTTCCCTTACCTGTTTTGACCAGGGCTTTTTTGTTATAAATTTCAACAAACAAAATCCCTCCTCTAACTAGTAAAAGCAAAAATGAGAATTTATTGATCAATGTGCCTGAAAAATACAGTGATAGATCCAAACATATATATGTATATATATTGTGTTCCTGAACTCTTGTTCTATCCCAGCCTTAGTAAACACTTGCCTTCATCAGATAGTATGTCTCTAAAAGTAGATGTTGAGGCTCTTGAAAATTCTCCTGGTGCTACGTACATTCGGAAGAAGGGTGGAAAAGTTGCTGGAGATAGTCAACCAAAGGAGCAAGGGTAATGTTTTTCATTGTAACATTCACTAATGCTGATTTTAAGTTATATAAGGAATAAAAAATGCACTCTTGTAAAAATTCCATGTGAATAAAGTTTAAGTCCACTTTGTTTCTTTTCCCTTCTCTTGTGCTGTGCCCAGCTTTTTGTCCTTGTTTCCCCTCCTCCTCCCCACCCACAATTTACCTCTGATACTAATTTAGTGTGTTTACTTCCAGATCTTTTTCTTTGTGTTTGCACACAGAGCTGATTTAGAAATACTTTCCTTAGATTAGATATTTTTTATAGAAATGGGATTATATTGTATTTAACTGTCTTCGAATTTTCTTTCATTTAATAAGTCTTAGAGATTTTTCCATATTCTCAATGTAGACATATTTTATTCTTTTTATGCATAGTATTCCATAGGCTGGATGTGTCTTACTTTATTTACCTGTGAGATATTGATGTACATTTAGTACATCATTTAGAATTCTAGACCAAATTTCAGATAAGGTTTATTTTGCTGATTTGGAGGAAAGTTAGCCAGCTTCAATAACTTACAAGAAGTCAAATTCCAATTCTTTTCTTGTTCTCGTACATTGTCATCTCAAAAATAGCAGAGGCCTACTAAATAAACTGTTTTAAGATTCTGTTTTTCACTCAGGATGAATAGAGAATGGAAAAGATATAGCACTTCCCCAGTTTTGTGACTTTCATAATTTTTCAGTTTTCTCTTTTTTTTGAATGACTTTTGAAATCTGATTTTTCATAATTAAAAAAATATATATATCAGCAACAGTATATAATTGACTTCATTATGAACTCTGTTAAAAAGGTATTACCATCTTCATAATAGATTTTTAAAAGTTAAATAAGAAATTGCAGTCTCAGAGATACTGCATTGTTCCAAATTTCATTTTATCATGATCCCAATTTCAAGCCTTATCAAGAACTCCAAAATAATGAATTCAAGCCAGGTCTTAGGAGATTTTCATACAATGTGTATTTAAATATTTTCAGTATTTTTTTTTTCCTTTTCCAAAACAGGGTTGGGTAATTAGTAAGAACATACAGTTCTTTTCTAATCCTTTAATCGTCTTTATCTTTTCCATTAGACAATTATTAAGATGTACATTGACTTTAAAGCTTCTCAGTGTCAGCACAGTATTTTCATTAGGCATTATTAATGTCTTTCATTTTATGTTGACTTTTGGACACATAAAAAGGTGTAGTTTCTCTTGAAGTTAAACACTATGTTGGTGACGAAAGTAAATGATTGTCCTTGCCCTGAAAAGTACTTCAGTCTAACAGAAGGAAATATACTTAAGCAGTAATTGAAATAAAGGTTGCACGTGCTGTGATTGTACAAGCATAGAGGAATACACCAGAGGGAATAGTCAGTCCTTCCTGGGGACGGTGGGAGGTTAGGAGAGGCTTCATGGAGGAGGTTGACTCTGGAGGAAGACGAGGATGAGATGGGCAAAATGTGAGCAAAGGCAAAGAAGTAAGAAATGGCAGAGAGTCTTAGGAAATTGCAGATATGGCTGTGTAGTATGATTTGTAGGGAGACGATTCAGAAGACTGTTGCATAGTCTGAGTGAGAGATGAAGCTCTAAAGTAAGATGCTGTATGTTGCATTTCTTATTCTTCAGGGTACCCTAAAAGAACTTTCACAATTGAATGACTTGGTAGAATGAAATTTGGGCAGACATTGTTGCTGTCTTATCTTTTTGGTTCACTGTTTCATAGTTCCCGTAGAGGTATATCACATGAGTGTATCCAGAGGGATTTTTTTAATGTCTTTCTCTTTTCTACTGTAGCTGTCAGAGTATAGCTGTCAGAGTACTTAATAGTTATTTTGAAGTATTCCCCTGAGTTTTTATGCTCTTTAAATACCTTTATTTATTTTTTGTCAGTGTACTTAATAAAGATTTTACTTACTTAAAAAATTCAGTAAACTCACAGGGTTCAAAGCCTGAAAGATTAAAAACGTAGTCTTCCTCCCACCCCTGTCTGCCCTCTTCCCACCCAAGGCCACAACCAATGTTACTTGTCTTGCATATCCTCCCAGAAATATTCTTTGCATGTATGATACCTTTACATGTTCTTCTGGCAAAGAGTTTAAATTATCTGTTTTCTAGTTTTGCCAAATATAAGGTAACTTAGCATAGAACTATAGATTTTTATGCTTGTACAGATTTCTTACCTTTTTACATAGACTTAATATGTGCCAGTGTAAATGGTATCTATTTTCTGAAAACAGTTGTCACCCCTCTTTTCTAAAGCACCTTCCAAAAAGTAATGGTGTTTGAAGCTTGATTAAATTTGATTAAATTAGTAGACCAACTGGTTTATTAGCTTTGGTGAGGTGACGCCAAATCTTAAACACCTTTATGACAAAGTACCCAGCTCACTCTTTTGCACATGCTTAATGCTCTATAAATATTTTATCACAATGATGATAATGATTTTTCTTATCTTTGTAGACAGGGAGATTTGAAAAAAAAGAAGAAAAAAAAGAAGGGTAAGGCTTTTTTTTTTAATCTTTAGATTTCTTTCTATAAGGTAAAAGCTTGAGTTTGGCCTTACATAGAAATCTTCAGACATAAACTCTCATATCTTTGAAACTGAGTTTTGTCTTGACTATAGCTAACATTTACTTAAATTTATAACTTTAAAGAGTGCAATTCTGAAGTTTACGAGTGCCTGAATTCAAATTGTTGCTCTAGTAACATTGCTTTTTGTCACTGTGACTGTGAACAGGTTAACATACCTTCCTGAGTTTTTCATTTGTAAGATGGAATATGATAGTATGTACCTCATAGGATTAAATAAGATACTACATGTAAAGCTCTTAGAACAGTGCCTGGCAACAGTAAGCTCTTCTACATTAGAGTGCTTTTGGCTACAAGTACCGTAGAACTCCATGAAACTGGCTTAAGAAAATTTACTGTTTATGAAACTGGCAGTGTAGAGGAAGGTTATATCAGGGTTAGTTTATCCAGTAGTTGTATCTCTTTGTTCTCCTGTACACAAAAATGAATCCCACTAGAGTAATCAGATGTTTGTTGGAAACAGAGCCATATACTTGTTATTTATATCCAGCAGGATGTAAAGAGAGCCTCTGCATTTGGCAAGTCCATTAATGGGAAAGCCCATTAACCTGATTGGGCCAGTATAGGTCAGTGTCCAGCCCTGAACCATTAACCAGAGGAATGTCATGCATTGACTGGCTTACTTATTTTAATCCATGGCAAGAGAGGGTGGAATTACCATGCTTGGCTTCAACTAGTCAGAGGATATCCCTGGAGCCACCTACCTGTTCCCGAGTCTTTGGGAAATCTGTGGTAGAAATCAGTTTGCTTCTTGATTTTGCTTACTGCAAAATCAAGGATTCAGGTTTCCCAAATCTGCTAAATTTATTACCACCCCTCCATCTGTTTTCCAGCTTCTAGAATTTTACTGAAAATATCTTTTCTACTATTTTTCCTTTTAATGGGTTTATTACATTTTAGTGGAGTTTTGGATAGTGCAGAAGCCAGTGTTGCATTCACTCCACTGTCTTTACCTACAAGTCTTACTAGTTCTTCACTTTTATCACTGTACTTGGAAATTGGTAAAAACTAAAGTATTTGTTTCATGTTGTTTTATTTATTAGTAATACTGCCAGGAAATAGCTGATAACTGTAGATATCAGTAATCTCCAGTTTCAGTTTTTCTGTTTTCGTGGTTTCCAGATGAGTATTTTTTTTAATTTACAAGAGATATGTTCATTATAAAAACAAAATAAAGGTAAGAGACTTCTGTCATTATAGAATGGCATAAAGAATGGAAAATTCCCTACCCCAAATTCATTCTCCCAGAGATAATTACTTAACTTTTTTTGTATATATAAACACATACACATTTACATGCTCAATTAATATTTTTACAAAACTGATATAAACAAATCAGGATAATTTGTTTTAATCTTCTACTTTAGACTATATTGTGCAGACATTTTTCCAAATTATTAAATATAGATGTATTTCATTTTTTAACTCAGTTTTATAGCTTGCTATAGTGTGAGGATACTATATTTAATCATTCTCTTATTGATAGACATTTAAGTTAATTTGCTGTTTTCAAGAATATCACAGAGAGTATTCTTAACACATATATAGCTTTGTGACTTAGGAGTTTCTGCAAGATAAATTTCTAAAAGTATAAATTTTGACTGGTACTGCCAATTATTTGCTTTCTACAGAGGCTATACTAGTATATACTTCTGCCATAGTGTTTGAGAGTTGCCCACTATCTCACAAACACTGCATATTACACTTTTTAATATAGAATTTTTTATCCTTTAATTTTTCTTTTGGTGGGGGGGGCCACGCTGCACAGCTTATGGGATCTCAGTTCCCTGACCAAGGATTGAACCCAGGCCACGGCAGTGAAAGCCTGGAATCCTAACCACTAGGCCACCAGGGAACTCGCCTATCCTTATTATTTTTAATTAGTGAGGTCATGCATCTTTTCACATAGTTAATGACTTTTATTTCTCTTGGCTTACTCTAATTACAGCTATGCCCATTTTCTTTACATGATTTACCTACTGATTATCAAGAACTCATTCTATATTAAGAATGTTAATTCGCTCTGTTACATAGTACGCAAATGTTTTCTTGTTTTGTTATTTCTCTTAAAAATTATCTTTTACCAAATGAAAATTTAAACTTTTTTATACAGATACATCTATGAAATCTTTTTATGCCTTCTGAATTTTGTGTCATGCTTAGAAATAAGTCCTTTTTCCGCTGCTAGATTATACAAATAAAACTTGCTCAGATAAGTTTATTTCAGTTTTAATGTTATTTATTCCCAGGTTTGGACACAGTGTTTAAACAAACTATCTCGAAAACATTATGGACAGATCTCTCATTTCTTTATCAATTAATTGTTAAACAGGAAAACTGCCTAAAAATTATGACCCAAAAGTGACCCCAGATCCAGAAAGATGGCTACCAATGCGTGAACGTTCTTACTACCGAGGAAGAAAGAAGGGTAAAAAGAAGGATCAGATTGGAAAAGGGACCCAGGGAGCAACTGTAGGAGCTTCATCTGAATTGTAAGTCATTGCTTCCCAGTCCTCAGGGCATAGGTTGCTTCTTTCTGAGATTGACTCAGGGTCATCATTAAGAATTTTTGAGTTATGTTTATAGTATGAGAAGTATAGTCAGATATCTTTAATAAATGTTTTGTAATATGCTTATGTAAAGGAAAGAAAACATGCTGTTTCTGGCTTGGTTGTATTGTAAATACTAGAATTGTAGGATTGTATTGCAGATGTTAGGATTACAGTACCTTCAAAAGGAAACTATATACACTGAGTAATTCAACTAACTAAATATCTAGAGAAACAGACATAAATAAATAATTTGACTAGAAAGCAGAATTTAAAATGTTACTAAATCAGTTATTTCTACATGGAAGGATTATAGGTCGTTAAAAGGTTTTTTTCTTTATTTTCTAAGCTTTCTAAAAATTGACATGTACCATCAATTACATTTTTAAAAATTATAACGCAGTAAAAATTTTATTCAAAAGAAAAATGGATAGGGAGTTGGGGAACGCACCTTAAAAGAAAATGTGTGTGGGAACTTCCGCGCAGTCCAGTGGTTAAGACTCCGAGCTCAGAGGCACTGCAGGGGGCACGGGTTCCATCCCTGGTCTGGGAACCAAGATCACATGTGCCAACCCTGATCGGGGAACCAAGATCCCGCATGCCATGTGGCGCGGCCAAAAAAGAAAGAAAAGAAGAAAAAGAAAATGTGTGTGGGAGATTGTGAGAGGTGAAATCCATGTACATACATTTTTATAGCCTTTTCCTTTGTTGAATATATGAATGACCAACATTTTCCTGATCTGATGATTTCAGGGATGCCAGTAAAACTGTGAGCAGCCCACCCACCTCCCCACGACCTGGCAGCGCAGCAACAGCATCTACATCTACAAGTAATATCATACCCCCAAGACACCAGAAACCTGCAGGGGCTCCAGCAACAAAAAAGAAACAGCAACAGAAAAAGAAGAAAGGTGGAAAAGGTGGCTGGTGATTAGAACATTCTTTTTGTAGGCTATTTTTAAACTAGTCTCAGTGACACTGGGAACATAATAAAGGTAACACAGCAAGAAGCACAGAGCTGCTCCCTCTCCCATCCCCACATTTTCATAAAATTATTTTCTTGTTCATCAAACAGAAAAGCATCTTCCTCAAACTCTGCCCAGTCAGACTTGGCCTACTTGTACCACCTTGCTTTGCACAGATGAGGAGGAGTCAGAATAGTTGGGCATTTACCCACTTTGATATCTGTTGCATCCTTTCTCTTTGTGTGCTGATCTGCTGTTTTTTTCAATTTCACAAACAAGGCATGTTATCCAAGGTTTCCTAGGATATAAACAGAAACTACTTCTGTTTCAACTAGAGTGCAAAGATATTTGTTCTATCAAGTCCCACTTTAAATTATGTCTTAGGAGGCCTTAGGAGACTGAAAGTGGAGTCTTCTGAGCATTCCAAATATCTGCTTAGAAATAGCATGTAATAAAAAGGGACCTTATTAATACACTGGTATTTTTCAGTTCACTATATGAGTGGCCACAGGAAAACTAAATTAAATGTCTTGATTATTCTGACTGTAAATTCTCTGCCATGTGATACTGGAATATGGGATGCTATATATATATATATATATATATATATATATATATAGTAATGAAAAGTATGTGTATGTATATACATATATACACATGTATATAAATTAGGACTTTTTTGTGCCCCCATGTCATTTTCAAATTATGATAACATTATGCTGATTTAGCACTATTAAAGATCTCAAGGGAAAGACATCAATGTTGCAAGAAGTTGACTCTTAGACCCAGTGCTCTGAGGTCAGATGGATTTGACAGAAATCAGAAAGATTTAAACAGCCCCTATCAAGAGCATGAACATTGACTTCCTACATAGAGAGGAGGTTAATACCAGAGTTCAGGAGTAGGCAGTATTAAAGCTTAACAGAACTGTTGGCCCAACTGATAGGTCTCAAATGATTCCTCTTTCTAGTTGGGGGTATGACCATTCACTACCCTTCTCAAAGTAATGAAGTATTGTAGTCAGTGTGTGGTATCAGTGTCGCTCTGTTCTTGCCTTGCTTATGAGTCACCTTCCCATTGAACAGGTGTGAGACAGACACACTGGGATGCCTACACTTGTTAGTATTCCTTTTATGCTGCCCAAGATAGCATTCAGTTTAGACTTATGAGTATTTCCTTGTGATCATATTGCTCTGTCCTTGTTAATAAAGTGCTGCTGTGTTTGACTCTGAACATATCTACTGAAACTTCTTCAAAGAGTTTTTTAAAAGGCTTTCCTCCTTTACAAGAGTAAGAAATGTGGTGCTGCCTTTCTGTTTAACATAAACTGTGGTAGCATCTAAACAAGAGACCTTCATATATGAATGATTTATTATGGCATTATACTTTTTGAGCTCTCAGAACAGTCTTTTGGTAAGTGACAGATATTTATTCCTTCTGAATATAAACCCCATTACAAAAATAATTGTTAGTAAATTTATGATTTTAGGATTCCATTAAATTTCTGTGGTGAAGGATAATAATTTTTTAGGTTAACTAAGCTACAGAATTTTGGTGAAAATTATCCGCCAATGAAAATTTTGACCCAAGGCACACAGAGAAATTTATAGTTCTCTAAGTCATTGTAATTGCCAGTCGTTATTATCAGTCATTATTAAGCAACTGAAACCTCAGTTCAAATAAATTGTAATTGTCAAATGAAATGTAAACACCTACATTAACTTTCTAGTAATTATTCTTTTGGACAGGTCTTTAACCAATGACCTATATACTTTGTGTATGTGTGTCTGTGTGTGTGTGTGTCTGTGTGTGTGTGTGTCTGTGTGTGTGTGCATTTATAAAAGTCAATATGGATACATCCATTCACTGTAGCACATTTTAAAATAAAATAATCTAGCGGTGAGTATGGATTAAGGTGTTCTGGGGTGTTGGCGTTTTACAGAGGACTTCTGTTAGTATATCTAAGAATTTTTTAAGCTGAGTATCTAAAATTATCCCCTGCCTCTCCCCCCAAAACGGGAAAACTAAACTAATGGGATTGAGAGAACCCAGTTTTAACTTGACTGAAAATTCATCATGTTGATACCTGTATATAAACAAATTGAGGAGTATACATTTTTTCAGTTTTTAAGCATAGCATTTTCAAGACTGCTTGGAAACTGCTAACCTTAAAAACTACTTAAAAACTGTTGCATCACTGAAGCTTTCTGAAACCTGCAGTTCATTCATTGTTTCCTTTAAGCCTCTTTGAAATGTAGATCTGATGAAGGTAAGTCAGTTTATTGCATTAAGATAATTTCGTTAGATTGTAAACTATACTAAAGGGTCCAATTTAACAAAATAATATAAAAGAACCATCCATATACTTCTCAAGCAGTGTAAGCAACGTTACACCACCTTTGCAAAGCCCCGTGGGTACCTAATTTGTTACATATTAGATCATTGGGAGAGACTAGGCTATTTTGTTTAGTTGTGGTTTTAATACATGGTATTACCAGTATCTGTGATCCTGGCAGACTAATCTCCAGAGAAATTTTTTTAAGTGAAATGTAACAGATTTAAAATAAGGGAACCATTCACATTCCTGTTTTTACTTAAGCATCCTGGATAGTTTCTCTAGACGCTGCTGGTGGAGTTAAACAGGACGGAGGGCGGAGAGATCCCTAACTTCACTCTCCAGGCTTGTGACTACTGACGAGGGGAAGGCGGGGCATCCTCTGGTGCGCCTCAAGCGTTCCCCGGGTCGGAGACACGAGGGCTGGGCGGGCTCAGGGAGGAGGCGGGAGAGGTGAGAGGCTAAGATCTGGGCGTCTCGAAAGGCCTTTCTGAGACACCCTGCTCAGCCCGAGGGGATCTCCCAAGGAAATGGCACCTGGGGACGATTTTCCTGTTTGACCAGACTTTCCGAACTCCCGCGGCCGGGCCTCCCAGACCCCTCGCCTGGGCTCGACCCTTCTTCTGGCTACCCGCGCCTTACCCTGTCCAATTCGCCTACCGCCCCAGGGCTCGGCGATTCCGCTGCGCGCAGTCCCCGGCGAGCGAGCGCCGGACTGCAGTCGTCGCCCCTCGGGGCTGGGGTGCTGGCGCCGCGTGGTGACTGCGGGGGAGTTGTACGCTGCGTGGACCTGCGTCTCCTCCTTGCGCCTCCCGCAGGGGCCACTCCTTCCGGGACCCGGCACCGCAGCTCCAGCGCGCGGGCGCGTGGGAGGAGGGAGGGAAAACAAGGGTGGTGGGGATGGAGAGGGGGAAAGTGAAGAGAGAGAAGGGAAAGGAGCCGGAGAAAGAGAAAATACGGGGAAAAGGAAAGGAGGAGAAAGATAAAAAGAAGGAGGTGGAGAAGGAGAAAATTAAGGAAAAAGAAAAGGAAAGGGGGAGGGAGGAGAAAAGTAAGAGTAAAGAAGAGGAAAAGAGGAAAGGGCGGGAGACGGAGAAGGGGAAGGAACAATTTACGGAAAAAGAAGAGGAAGAGAAGGACAACAGCACGTTGGCAAAGCCGCCGCTGGAGCTGCCGGTAAGAGACGGGTGCCTCAGACCCTCACCCAAGGCCTTTGTCAGCGTTCTGGCCGGAGCGCCGGCTCTCGCGCCGGAGGGAATCCGGTCTCGTGTGCGGGCTTTGTAACCGTGGATGGAACAGGTGTGCCAAGCTGCGAACGCCATCTCCCCGGCCCCTTGCCCGCTCTCATCCCTAACCCCGACCCTGCGTCCAAGGTCTAGGTCTAGTGTTGAGGAAGGTCAGGTCTCGTCTGGTCTAGTGTTGAAGAGGAGGCTTTAGTCGGGTTCACGGGAGCGCGGGGAACAGCCCCCTTTCCAGCCCCATCTCTGTCCGACGCCCAACGCTAGCTCCCAGTCCGCCCACGACACTGAAACCAGTCCCAAACCCTCACCACACATGCGCTCTCTCTCCCAGTCTTTTCTGTTTCGTAAGTTCCATGTGGGAAGGTGCAGGGTTCCTGAATTTGTGCAGGATGTGTTTTGGGTCCCTCTGGACATTTTCTGTGGGCGCTGAGGTTACTACTTCCATTGTTTTCAGACCACCAGCGCCCAGAAGGGACGAGCACAAAGGTTTAACTGAGAGGTCTCAGAAACCAGGCACTGCAGTCACAAAAGGACAAATACCTATGATTCCACGTATATGACGTACCTAGAGTAGTCAGAATCGTAGAGAATAGAATGGTGGGGCCTGGGGGAAGGGGGAGTGCGGAGTTTGAGTTTAATCTTACAAGATGAACAGTTTTGGAGATGGATAGTGGTGATGGTTGCACAATATTATGCATGGATTTAATATCACCGTATGTTAAAGAATGGTTATGATGGTAAATTTCATGTTGTGTATTTTACCACGATTTAAAAATTGAGGGGGAAGAAGGAAAAACAGGCATTATTTGGATCAGCTCAGTGGGCTCTGTGCTCCTGGAGTTCCTGAGCTCAGAGCTGCTTTCTGGTTCTAAACAATGTGAATTATTAATGGAGATTTGATCTCTGGTAAAACACAGACTACATAGGTTCACATATAGTTAAATGAATAACTTTTGCAAGGAACAGTGGTGTTGAGAATCACATTTCGGGTCTGAACTCCTGTTTTACAGTAACCCCAGCTTTTCTTAAGAGATTTTAAATATGAGGAGGCTTGTATTTTAGACTAAAAAATAAGCAAAATGTAAAACATCAGTGACTGCAGAATTTCTAGGGGTTTAGGAGCAGCGATATGGTTGGAAAGGGAGTAGGGAACTGTTTTTATTCACAAAATTTCATAGGATCTAAGGTGCCATTATTTTAGGTAACACAAACAAAGAAAAAAAATGCTGCCAACCAAAATATGACATACCATAGATTGTAAAGTCCTCATTTCAGAGATGTTAAAATGTGAAAAAAAAACAAAACAAAACAAACAGCATCTTGGAACTGATGAAATATGTTGGGATAGCCTGAGTAGAGCCATTGGTGGAGATAATGAGGGGGACACAATCCACATCTTGCAGCCAGTTCTTGGTGGCCTCATTGCTTTAAAACATCCCCTTCATGCATCAAGTCCCTCTTTCTTACCATCACTCTCTCAGAATGACACTATGACATTTAGGTGTGGGTAAGAGGGAACGGGGAGGAAGTGGGGATGGAGAGAGGAAACACCTATGGAAATACCTTTTGCTTTAAGAGCCATCAAGAATTCACTCCAAAAACAAACAGTCTGTTATTCACTAGACAGGTTTATTAAATGCTGCCCTGTACACAAGACCCTATTAGACCAGACCTTAAACCATCTTACTTTTACATAGATCTTATATATTAAAAAATAAAAAAAGAGGTGGGAGGTGGGATAGACATTTAGTGCTGTTTAGGATCACTTTTTTTTTTTTTTAAACAGAAATCCAGTCTAAGTCTAATGTCAACATTTAGTGTTCAAGCAGAAATGTATAAGATTATTATTTTTAAACCAATGCCACTGAAGACATTTATTAGTGTTTTTTATGCATGAGAAATCTCTTTAGTAGGCTATTTGAGAAATAGAATTCCTCTGAGTAGTCTGGCTGGATTGTTGCTCATTTATTACTGTTTACATTAAAGTTTGTATCCTAAAAGTCACCTTTCTGAGCACTCTGAAATTTCTATTTCTGTCTTCACACCAGCCTGCCCTTCTTGCCCCTCAATCACTTGTCATAAAATTTTCTAACGTTGGTATGTTGGTAGAATGCTTCTTCCTAAAGTTTACATCTAGTTCATCAGGTTTTAGCATCAGATTTTTAAATACTCAATTATGATTGGAACAGGTTTAACAGTTTCTGTAATCTTCGCCTTTTCATTTATGAGGGTAACCTTGCCCTAAGAGCTTTTCATCTAGTGATTCAACTGGGAGGACAAGACAGATTAATAATATGAGACCTTAGATGCTTACATGCTGAGTGGCAAAGTCAGTATATGGAACAAGTAGGCCCCAAGACCCCATACAACAAATTGAATTCTGTTGCAGTCTCCAATAAACATGAAGTCAGGAAGCAAAGTGAAGTCTGAAAATTGACCCTGAAAATATGGCACCTCCCATAAATCCTGATATATATTTGATAGATTGACCAGGAGTTGGGGGATGGAGAGGGGGTATGCAATTAATATCACATAACTGATGGCTGATTATATAAAATACAAACTGACTGGTACAGTTTGTTCTAGACCTATTAAATGTTTTGCGATATTTTGTCCTGGTTTACAATTCCACAATATTATTGGCAGGCACACTGCCAGGAGTCAGGAAAACCAGGGCCCTGATAGCATAGCTTTATTGACTTATCTTTTGTTTCACAGGAGAAAAATAAGCAGATCCTAGTGCTGGGCCTGGATGGAGCAGGAAAGACCAGTGTTCTCCACTCTCTAGCTTTAAACAGAGTCCAGCACAGCGTGGCACCAACCCAAGGTTTCAATGCAGTGTGCATCAGCACTGAAGACAGCCAGTTGGAGTTCCTGGAGAGTAAGCTGTCTTTCTCAGTAGTTCTGGGGATAACCGATAGCCTATAGCCACATTATTGTTATACCTTAAGCCAGATTTAATGTTATCAACATTGGGTCGTTGTGAAATGAAACACTGGGTCAGATTTTCCTAGACTTTCAGAATGCATGTGTAGTTTAGTGCTTGGGTACAGTGTGGGAATCACTTTCTGTTCTTTTCATTTTCTTCTTTTTGCAGTGGTGGCGATAAAGGGGAGTTGAGGGGAAGGCTTTTGCACCCCTCCTATAACAGCCTCCCTCCTCCCTTACTACCCCAAATATAAATGCAATCTGAGTAAATACAGTGTGTTTCCTTCTCTGCAAATGCAAATAGAGGTAACCTCCAAACCTTTTGTAACCAGATGGCAACCCAGAAACCCCTCCTCTAGCAGTTCTGGAGTCACCACCTCTCAAAATATTGCTGTACCCCAAAGTTGCATTAGATCCTCTTGTCTCCTCTTTACACTCTCTCCTAGGATGATTTTACCTTTCCTCTTGACATTAAATACTATCTATATGCTAATGACTCCCAAATTTATCTCTCCAGCCAAACATATCCAGATGTTGCCTGACATCTCTACCTGGCTGTCTCACTGGCCTCTCAAGCCTAATATCGTCAAGACAAAATGTTTGATATATCTCCGTATGTGTTCCTTTCCCTTGTAATCCAACTGGTCAGTAAATGTCTCCTCACCCATCAACATGCTCAAGCCAGAAAACTGGGAGTTTTCTGTACCCCCTTTTGTACCCCACCTCCAGCCTGCTAGTAAAATGCTATGAATTTTTGCTTTCATTCAGTTGCGAAGAGAAAATGGTGGGCAGAGAAATTGGTAAGCCTGCAGGCAAATCTTTATGATAAAAGCATTGTTAAGAATAGAGTTTTCAATTTCCCCAGAAGCTATGGAAGAAATAATATTTTTAATGAAATGGATGGCTAACAAAAGTCTCAAAATATAAAACGTGAAAAGAAAAATGGGAAGGAAAGGAAAGGGAAGGAAAAAAAGAAAGGGAGATAGGAAAGAAAAAGAAAACTCCAATTAGGGGGAGAAATGGACAGATCTGCCGTTGGAGTGAGGGGTTTCAACATATCTTTGTCAATTATTAATAAGATCAAGGAGAAAAAATATCCGCAGAGATATATAAAATTTGAACACAGTCAACAAGTTCGATCTAGTGAATAATATAAAATTGTCCAAAAAAAAATATATATATATATATATAAAATTGTCCAATTAGACAATTTTAGCCACATACAAAAGTTAAAATTCACGTTCTTCTCAAACACTCACAGAACAATTACCAGCAAAGACCGCTTACTGGGCCATACAGCAAGTCTTAACAAAGTTTTCAAAGAGGATGCATCATACAAACTGTGTTCTCAACTACATTGCTGTTAAGTTAGAAGTTAATACCTAAAAGATAGCAATCCCTGTGTAGGTGAAATGCCATGGTGTTGCCAAGAACATGGGGAACGACATGTTCATCTTTAAACTACATGTGTTAAAACCATATGAATTACTTGGATTATACACATTCTTTAAAAAAATTAAAAACACAAAATACTTCAAAGAATGACTAGCCTGGCTCTCCATACAAAAGAAAACAAAGACAAATCAACACCCTGTCCTATTCGTTTTTTAAATGGTATTGTTAAGTCCCTATAACAGGAGTCTGCACACTTTTTCTGCAGAGGGCTCGAGAGTAGCTAATGTAGACTCTGTGGCCGCATGGGCTCTGTGCAGCTACTCAACCCTGCAGTTGTACTGCGAAAGCAGCCGGAGACCATATGTGCACATATCTATGTGCCTGTGTTCTCATACAACTTTATTTGTACTGAAATCCAAATGTGATATAATGTTCATGTGTTACAAAATGGTATTCTTTTTTTCCCCAAACATTTAAAAAGGTAGAATCCATTTGTTGTTCGTGGGCTGTACAAAAATAGGCAGTGAGCCAGATTTAGGCTGTGGGCCATTGTTTGTCATATTCTGTCCCAGGAGAAAAATAAAAACTGAATTCATTGTGTATGTATTATTATCATTCCAAAAAGTCTCTTCTGGGAAGAATCAGCAGAATGAAATAACCCAAAGGAATTTTTTCTGAAGCAAGTATTCCTGAATGCCCACAGGATCATATTAACTCTTTGTGCAAGATTAAGAGAGGAAATTAGCTCTGGGATTTTGACAAAGGAAAAAAGTTGTGCAAGTGAGGCTAGCCAATGACATTTAAATCAGTCCATTTAAAACTTATTTTAGAGAAATATGTGTTTTAACCCACCACCCTGAATTATTTTAGTATCCTACTCCCATTCGCTGAGCTATACCTGACAGGCAGGCATTGGCCATCATGGCTGCTGTGTATAACAGATCAGGAGGCATCCACTGTAGTACAAATTTAAGATCTTTATGCTGGTCCTTTGTGTTCCAGAATGAGTGACCCGCTTGTGGAGGGTAAATATTCCCACCAATCATTTCCCCAGTAACATCGCTGAAGTTGTTTGAAGAATTGGGTAGAGTCTCACAGAGGTCTTTTATTAGAATATGTATCCAGTGTTCAGGAATTATCAAAATGTGTCTTTCCTGCCCCCCTCAGTGGACTCTCCTGAGGTTTGTGTGTGTGTCTTCCTTCTCTACTGTTCTTTGTAGTTGGTGGCAGCAAACCTTTCCGTTCCTGTTGGGAAATGTACCTGTCCAAGGGATTGCTGCTAATCTTTGTGGTGGATTCAGCAGATCACAACAGATTACCTGAAGCTAAGAAGCACCTTCATCAACTAATTGGGACAAATCCAATCCTTCCTCTGGTTGTGTTTGCAAACAAACAGGTAAAAATTGGTGCAAATATAAATTGTACTCAATAGTTTTATTATTAATACAAGAAGTAGAAATGTCTACTTTTAATAGCAAGATATTCAATAATATGTTGTATGTTCGGTTCAGTTTATACTATTAGATCTATTGGATTATACAGTCAGCCCTCCATATCTGTGAATTCAACCACCTGTGGATCAGGAAAAAAAAGATTCTGGAAAGTTCCAGAAAGTAAAACTTGTATTTGCCACACACAGGCAACTATTTACATAGCATTTACATTGTATTAGGTATTATAAGTAATCCAGAGATGATTTAAAGTATATGGGAGGATGTGCATAAGTTATTTGCAAATACTGTGCCATTTTATGTAAGGGGCTTGAGCATCCTCAGATTTTGGTGTCTGCTGGGGTCTTGCAACCAATCCCCCTCAGATACCAAGGGACAGCAGTAAATTCCTTGAGAACAGAGACTATCATTCACCTTTGTGTCCTTTGTAAAACCTAGCATAATGCCTTGTACATAGTAGGAATTCAACAAACACCTGTTGAATTTATTTTTTTTAATTTAATTTTATCTATTTATTTTTTACAGAGCAGGTTCTTACTAGTTATCTGTTTTATACATATTAGTGTATATATGTCAATCCCGATCTCCCAATTCATCCCACCACCACCCCCACTTTTCCGCCCTGGTGTCCACATGTTTGTTCTCTACATCTGTGTCTCTATTTCTGCCCTGCAAACCGGTTCATCTGTACCATTTTTCTAGGTTCCACATATATGCATTAATATATGATATTTGTTTTTCTCTTTCTGACTTACTTCACTCTGTATGACAGTCTCTAGGTCCATCCATGTCTCTACAAGTGACCCAATTCCGTTCCTTTTTATGGCTGAGTAATATCCCATTGTATATATATACAATATCTACTTTATCCATTCATCTGTTGATGGGCATTTAGGTTGCTTCCATGACCTGGCTATTGTAAATAGTGCTGCAATGAACATTGGGGTGCATGTGTCTTTTTGAATTATGGTTTTCTCAGGGTATATGCCCAGTAGTGGGATTGCTAGGTCATATGGTAATTCTATTTTTAGCTCTTTAAGGAATCTCCATACTGTTCTCCATAGTGGCTGTATCAATTTACATTCCTACCAACAGTGCAAGAGGGTTCCCTTTTCTCCACACCCTCTCCAGCATTTATTGTTTGTAGATTTTCTGATGATGCTCATTTTTACTGGTGTGGTAATACGTCATTGTAGTTTTGATTTGCATTTCTCTAATAATTAGTGACGTTGAGCAGCTTTTCATGTGCCTCTTGGCCATCTGTATGTCCTCTTTGGAGACATGTCTATTTAGGTCTTCTGCCCATTTTTGGATTGGGTTGTTTTGTTTTTGTTTTTATTTTGTTTTTGCGGCACACGGGCCTCTCACTGTTGTGGCCTCTCCCGTTGCGGAGCACAGGCTCCGGACGCGCAGGCTCAGCGGCCATGGCTCACGGGCCCAGCCGCTCCACGGCATGTGGGATCCTCCCGGACCGGGGCACGAACCCATATCCCCTGCATCGGCAGGCGGACTCTCAACCACTGCGCCACCAGGGACGCCCGGGTTGTTTTTTTTTTTTAATACTGCGCTGCATGAACCGTTTATATATTTTGAAGATTAATCCTTTGTCCGTTGATTCGTTTGCAAATATTTTCTCCCATTCTAAGGGTTGTCTTTTCGTTTTGTTTATAGTTTCCTTTGCTGTGCAAAAGCTTTTAAGTTTCATTAGGTTCCATTGGTTTATTTTTGTTTTTATTTCCATTACTCTAGGAGGTGGGTCAAAAAAGATCTTGCTGTGATTTATGTCAAAGAGTGTTCTTCCTGTTCTTCTCTTCCTCTAATAGTTTTATAGTGTCCAGTCTTACATTTAGGTCTTTAATCCATTTTGAGTTTATTTTTGTGTATGGTGTTAGAGAGTGTTCTAATTTCATTCTTTTACATGTAGCTGTCCAGTATTCCTAGTACCACTTATTGAAGAGACTGTCTTTTCTCCATTGTATATCCTTGCCTCCTTTATCATAGATTAGTTGACCATAGGTGCATGGGTTTATCTCTGGGCTTTCTATCCTGTTCCATTGATCTATATTTCTGTTTTTGTGCCAGTACCATATTGTCTTCATTATTGTACCTTTGTAGTATAGTCTGAAGTCAGGGAGTCTGACTCCTCCAGCTCCGTTTTTTTCCCTCAAGACTACTTTGGCTATTCAGGATCTTTTGTGTCTCCATATAGATTTTAAGATTTTTTGTTATAGTTCTGTAAAAAAATGCCACTGTTAATTTGATAGGGATTGCATTGAATCTGTAGATTGCTTTGTGTACTATAGTCATTTTCACAATATTGGTTCTTCCAATCCAAGAACATGGTATATCTCTCCATCTGTTTGTGTCATCTTTGATTTCTTTCATCAGTCTCTTATAGTGTTCTATGTACAGGTCTTTTGTCTCCTTAGGTAGGTTTATTCCTAGGTATTTTATTCTTTTTGTTGCAATGGTGAATGGGATTGTTTCCTTAATTTCTCTTTCTGATCTTTTATTGTTATTGTATAGGAATTCAGGAGATTTCTTTGCATTAATTTTATATCCTGCAACTTTACCAAATTCATTGATTAGCTCTAGTAGTTTTCTGGTGGCATCTTTAGGATTCTCTATGTATAGTGTCATGTCATCTGCAAACAGTGACAATTTTACTTCTTCTTTTCCAATTTGTATTCCTTTTATTTCTTTTTCTTCTCTGACTGCTGTGGCTAGGACTTCCAAAACTATGTTGAATAATAGTAGTGAGAGTGGACATCCTTGTCTTGTACCTGATCTTAGAGGAAATGCTTTCAGTTTTTCACCATTGAGAATGATGTTTGCTGTGGGTTTGTCATATATGGCCTTTATTATGTTGAGGTAGGTTCCCTCTATGCCCACTTTTTGGAGAGTTTTTATCATAAATGGGTGTTGAATTTTGTCAAAAGCTTTTTCTGCATCTATTGAGATGACCATATGGTTTTTCTCCTTCAATTTGTTAATATGGTGTATCACATTGATTGATTTGCGTATATTGAAGAATCCTTGCATCCCTGGGATAAATCCCACTTGATCATGGTGTATGATCCTTTTAATGTGTTGTTGGATTCTGTTTGCTAGTATTTTGTTGAGGATTTTTGCATCCATATTCTGTTTTTTGCATCAGTGATATTGGTCTGTAATTTTCTTTTCTTGTAGTATCCGTGTCTGGTGTTGGTATCAGGCTGATGGTGGCTTCATAGAATGAGATTGGGAGTTTTCCTTCCTCTGCAATTTTTGGAAGAGTTTGAGAAGGATGGGTGTTAGCTCTTCTCTAAATGTTTGATAGAATTCACCTGTGAAGCCATCTGGTCCTGGACTTTTGTTTGTTGGAAGATTTTTAATCACAGTTTCAATTTCATTACTTGTGATTGGTCTGTTCATATTTTCTATTTCTTCCTGGTTCAGTCTTGGAAGATTATACCTGTCTAAGAATTTGTCCATTTCTTCCAGGTTGTCCATTTTATTGGCATAGAGTTGCTTGTAGTAGTCTCTTAGGATACTTTGTATTTCTGCAGTGTCTGTTGTAACTTCTCCTTTTTCATTTCTAATTTTATTGATTTGAGTCCTCTCCTTCTTCTTGATCAGTCTGGCTAAAGGTTTATCAATTTTGTTTATCTTCTCAAAGAACCCGCTTTTAGTTTTATTGATCTTTGCTACTGTTTCCTTCATTTCTTTTTCATTTATTTCTTATCTGATTTTTATGATTTCTTTCCTTCTGCTAACTTTGGGTCTTGTTTGCTCTTCTTTCTCTAGTTCTTTTAGGTGTAAGGTTAGATTGTTTATCAGAGATTTTTCTTGTTTCTTGAGGTAGGATTGTATTGCTATAAACTTCCCTCTTAGCAGTGTTTTTGCTGCATTCCGTAGGTTTTGGATCATCGTGTTTTCATTGTCATTTGTCTCTAGGTTTTTTTTTGATTTCCTCTTTGATTTATTCAGTGATCTCTTGGTTATTTAGTATATTGATTGCCTCCACGTGTTTGTGTTTTTTACGTTTTTTTCCCTGTAATTGATTTCTAATCTCATAGCATTGTGGTCAGAAAAGATGCTTGATATGATTTCAGTTTTCTTATATTTACCGAGGCTTGATTTGTGACCCAAAATGTGATCTAGCCTGGGGAATGTTCCGTGGGCACTTGAGAAGAAAGTATAATCTGCTGGTTTTGGATGGAATGTCCTATAAATATCAATTAAATCTATCTGGTCTGTTGTGTCATTTAGAGCTTCTGTTTCCTTATTAATTTTCTGTCTGGATGATCTGTCCATTGGTGTAAGTGAGGTGTTAATGTCTGCCACTATTATTGTGTTACTGTCGATTTCTTCTTTTATGGCTGTTAGCAGTTGCCTTATGTATTGAGGTGGTCCTATGTTGGGTGCATATATATTTATAATTGTTATATCTTCTTCTTGGATTCATCCCTTGATCATTATGTTGTATCCTTCCTTGTCTCTTGTAACATTCTTTATTTTAAAATCTATTTTATCTTATATGAGTATTGCTACTTCAGCTTTCTTTTGATTTCCATTTGCATGGAAAATCTTTTTCCATCCCCTCACTTTCAGTCTGTATGTGTCCCTAGGTCTGAAGTTGGTCTCTTGTAGACAGCATATATGAGTCTTGTTTTTGTATCCATTCAACGAGCCTGTGTCTTTTGTTTGGAGCATTTAATCCATTCACATTTAAGGTAATTATCGATATGTATGTTCCTATTACCCTTTTCTTTATTGTTATGGGTTTGTTATTGTAGGTCCTTTTCTCCTCTTTTGTTTCCTGCCTAGAGAAGTTCCTTTAGCGTTTGTTGTAGAGCTGGTTTGGTGATGCTAAATTCTCTTAGCTTTTGCTTGTCTGTAAAGCTTTTGATTTCTCCATCGAATCTGAATGAGATCCTTGCTGGGTAGAGTAATCTTGGTTGTAGCGTCTTCCCTTTCATCACTTTAAATATGTCATGCGACCCCCTTCTGGCTTGTAAAGTTTCTTCTGAGAAATCAGCTGTTAGCCTTATGGGAGTTCCCTTGTATGTTATTTCTCGTTTTTCCCTTGTTGCTTTCAATAATTTTTCTTTGTCTTTAATTTTTGCCAATTTGATTAGTATGTGTCTCAGTATGTTTCTCCTTGGGTTTTTCCTGCATGGGACTGTCTGCACTTTCTGGACTTGAGTGGCTATTTCCTTTCCCATGTTAGGGAAGTTTTTGACTATAATCTCTTCAAATATTTTCTCAGGTCCTTTCTTTCTTTCTTCTCCTTCTGGGACCCCTATAATGAGAATGTTGTTGCATTTAATGTTGTCCCAGAGGTCTCTTAGGCTGTCTTCATTTCTTTTCATTCTTTTTTCTTTGTTCTGTTCCATGGCAGTGAATTCCACCATTCTGTCTTCCAGGTCACTTATCCATTCTTCTGCCTCAGTTATTCTGCTATTGATTCCTTCTAGTGTATTTTTCATTTCATTTATTGTATTTTTCATCTCTGTTTGTTTGTTCTTTAATTCTTCTAGGTGTTTGTTCTTTAATTCTTCTAGGTCTTTGTTAAACATTTCTTGCATCTCCTCGATCCTTGCCTCCATTGTTTTTCCGAGCTCCTGGATCATCTTCACTATCATTATTCTCAATTCTTTTTCTGGAAGGTTGCCTATCTTTACTTCCTTTAGTTGTTTTACTGGGGTTTTATCTTGTTCCTTCATCTGGGACATAGTCCTCTGCCTTTTCATTTTGTCTATCTTTCTGTGAATGTGGTTTCATTCCACAGGCTGCAGAATTGTAGTTACTCTTGCTTCTGCTGTCTGTCCTCTGATGGATGAGGCTATCTAAGAGGTTTGTGCAAGCTTCCTGATGGGAGGGACTGGTGGTGGGTAGGGTTAGGTGTTGCTGTGGTGGGCAGAGCTCAGTAAAACTTTAATCAGCTTGTCTGCTGATGGGTGGGGTTGGGTTCCCTCCCTGTTGGTTCTTTGGCCTGAGGCATCCCAGCATTGGAGCCTACCAGCTCTTTGATGGGGCTAATGGCAGACTCTGGAAGGGCTCACGCCAAGGAGTACTTCCCAGAACTTCTGTTGCCAGTGTCCTTGTCCCTTGGTGAGCCACAGCCCACCCCCAGTCATCTGCTGCAGACCCTCCAACACTAGTGGGTAGGTCTGGTTCAGTCTCCTATGGGGCCACTGCTCCTTCCCGTGGATCCTGATGCACACACTGCTTTGAGTGTGCCCTCCAAGAGTGGAGTCTCTGTTTCCCCCCAGTCCTGTCAAAGTCCTGCAATCAAATCCCGCTAGCCTTCAAAGTCTGATTCTCTAGGAATTCCTCCTGCTGTTGCCAGACCCCCAGGTTGGGAAGCCTGATGTGGGGCTCAGAACCTTCACTCCAGTGGGTGGACTTCCATGGTATAAGTGTTTTCTAGTTTGTGAGTCACCCACTCAGCGGTTATGGGATTTGATTTTATCGTGATTGCGCCCCCTTACCATCTCAATGTGGCTTTTCCTTTGTCTTTAGATGTGGGGTATCTTTTTTGGTGAGTTCCAGTGTCTTCCTGTCGATGACTGTTCAGCAGTTAGTTGTGATTCCAGTGCTCTTGCAAGAAGGAGTGAGCACACATCCTTCTACTCCACCATCTTGAACCAATCTACCTGTTGAATTTAATTCAGTGAACATTTATTGACTTTTGAATTGATTTCTACAAAATATTTGCGTGTTTAATATGTATAAAGAAGTGGTTTTAGATCAATTAGCCTGACCTGAATTTATTTCACACACATGCATTAAAATATTAAATGTTCATGAAGAAATTGGAACCCTTGTGCAGTGTTGGTGGGGATGTCAAATGGTGCAGCCACTGTGAAAAACAGTATGGCAGTTCCTTAAAAAATTAAAAATAGAGTTTTCATATAGTCCAGCAATCCACTTCTGGGTATATAACCAATAGAATTGAAAGCAGGAACTCAAACAGATATTTGCACAGCCATGTTCATAGCAGACTTATTCACAGTAGCCAAAAGGTAGAAGCAACCCAAGTGTCCATCCACAGATGAATGGATAAACAAAATGAGATATATACATACAATGGATATTATTCAGCCTTAAAAAAGGAAATTCTGACACATGCTACAACATAGATGAACTTTGAAGACATTATGCTAAGTGAAATAAGCCAGTCACAAAAAGACAAATACTGTATGATTACACTTTTTTTAAAAAAATTATTTATTTATTTTTGGCTGCACTGGGTCTTCGTTGCTCCGTGCAGTCTTTCTCTAATTGCGGCGAATGGGGGCTACTCTTTGTTGCGGTGTGCAGGCTTCTCATTGTGGTGGCTTCTCTTGTTGCGGACCACAGGCTCTAAGCATGCGGGATTCAGTAGTTGTGGCACACGGGCTCAGTAGTTGTGGCCTGCGGGTTCTAGCGCACAGGCTTAGTACTTGTGGCGCATGGGCTTAGTTGCTCCATGTCATGTGGGATCTTCCCAGACCAGGGTTCGAACCCATGTCCCCTGCATTGGCAGGCGGATACTTAACCACTGCGCCACCAGTGAAGTCCCTGAATACAGTTTTGTGAGGTCCCTAGAGCAGTCAAATTCATAGAAATGAAAAGTAGAATAGTGATTGCCAGAGCCTGGGGGAGGGAGAAACGGGAAGTTATTGTTTAATGGGTACAGAGTATCAGTTTTACAAGTTGAAAAGAGTTCTGGAGATGGATGGTGTACAACAATGTGAATGTACTTATTTGTACACTGAACTGGACACTTAAAATTGGTTAATATGGCAAATTTCTTTATGTGTATTTTACTACAATAAAGAAAGTTTAAAAAGGTATTAGACATCTATAGCATTGTACAGGCATACCTCATTTTATTGCACTTTGCAGATATTTTGTTTTTTACAAATCAAAGGTTTGTGGCAACCCTGCATCGAGCAAGTCTATAGGTACCGTTTTCCCAAAAGCATTTCTCACTTCATGTCTCTGTGTAGCATTTTAGTAATTCTTGCAATATTTCAAACTTTTAAGATGATTATTATATTTGTTATGATAATCTGTGATCAGTGATCTTTGATGTTACTATTGCAAAAAGATTACAATTTGCTGCAGGCTCAGATGATGGTTAGCATTTTTTAGCAGTAAGGTATTTTTTAATTAAGGTATGTACTTTTTTTAGACAATGCTATTGCACACTTAATAGACTACAGTAGTGTAAACATAACTTTTATATGCACTGAGAGACAAAAAAATTCATGTGACTAGCTTTATTGCAGTATTCTTTTTTTTTTTTTTTTTTTTTTGCGGTACGTGGGCCTCTCACTGTTGTGGCCTCTCCCGTTGCGGAGCACAGGCTCCAGACGCGCAGGCTCAGCGGCCGTGGCTCACAGGCCCAGCCGCTTCGTGGCACATGGGATCTTCCCGGACCGGGGCACGAACTGGTGTCCCCTGCATCGGCAGGTGGACTCTCAATCCCTGCACCACCAGGGAAGCCCTGCAGTATTCATTTTATTGCAGTAGTCTGGAACCAAATTTGAAATATCTCTGAGGTATGCCTGTAATGCTAAAACCCCTCTCTTAATTGCTAGGGTTGCCAGTCATAGGAGAGCTCAGTTCCTGCCATTTCTTCCACTACTTCTATGGATGAATATTTATGGAAGTAAACTAAATAATTACAAATGATCTAAAAGTAGGAGCCTATATTAAAGTCCAGCAGAGATGCTAGTCCAGCAGATTATTTCTAAAAGAAAAGCTGGAGATTTTTTTTTAATGAGCATCTTAAGTACCACAAACTGTAAAGATTTAGAGGATCCTGGTACATTTAAGTAAGCTGTATAGTATTCCATTGCATGAATATACCACGGCTTTACCATTTTCTTGTTGGATATTTGGTTTATTTCCAATGTTTTATTGCTAAAATCAGTTCTACAGTGAATCTTCATGTATGTGTCTCCTCGTTGATGTGTACCAACATTTCTCTAGTGCATGAGGAATTGCTGGGTTTTGGATTTGTCCATATTCAATTTTGCTAGATATTACCAAGTTGCTTTCCAAAGATATTGAACTAGTTTATTTTTCCTACCAGCAGTATATGACAGTTTTTATAGCTCCACATCCTTGTCAATACTTGGCTTGTCAAACTTTCATTTTTGCCAGTCTCATGGGGATGAAATTTTATCTTATTATTCTAATTTGCATTTCCTTAATTACTAGTGAGCTTGAACATGTTTTCAGATGTTCACTGGTTATTAGTTTCAAATTAGTTTCATTCTTTGAAATGAACTTCCACATTTGTGAATTATCTTTTAATATCTTTCCCCAAATTCCTGTTACGGTGTTTATCTTTTCTCCTTTGAGTTGTAGGAGTCTTTCGTGTCCTTTGGAAAAACTTTTGTCTGTTACATACATTACACATATCTTCCCCAGCAATCTATTAGCTTATGATTTTACCTTGTTTATGGTTCTCTTTTTAATACATAGGTTTTCATTTTTTTAAATAAATTTTTTTATTTTTATTTTTGTCTGTGTTGGGTCTTCGTTGCTGCACACAGGCTTTCTCTAGTTGTGGTGAGCAGGGGCTACTCTTTGTTGTGGTGCTCCGGCTTCTCATTGTGGTGGCTTCTCTTGTTGTGAAGCACGGGCCCTAGGCACGCAGGCTTCAGTAGCTGTGGCACGCGGGCTCAGTAGTTGTGACTCATGGGCTCTAGAGCACAGGCTCAGTAGTTGTGGCACATGGGCTTAGTTGTTCTGTGGCATGTGGGATCTTCCTGGACCAGGGCTCGAAACTGTGTCTCCTGCATTGGCAGGCAGATTCTTAACCACTCTGCCACCAGGGAAGTCCCAGGTTTTCATTTTTAATAGACAAATTTAGCAATACTCTCCTTTGTGGTTTATATCTCTTCATCAAATTGAATAAACAGAGCTATTTGGTGTCAAATTTATAACTTTTACTGGGGTTTAATAATAAAAGGTTTGGATATTCTAGTTTAAGTGTAATGCATCTTGGGTGATGCTCCTTGGCCAAAGTAATTTATTTTTTTGTATGACTCATTGGTTCAAGTTATTACATAAGTATTTTTAAAACGTCGACTTACTATCTTTACTCTTTGAGTGATGATCTCTATTAAGGCACAGTTATGTAAGTGTGGAATGCATCTGATATTTATCCCTGATGTGCTTTTATCATTACAAGGAGCCCCTCCTCCCACGCAACACACTCCTTCTATTTTCTTCCTCTCCAATTCCATCAGTGACTTTTTTTTAACTTGAGACATTGTCCACATGTTACTAGATTCATTAACACAGTTGCAAAATTCACTGCGGGCTCTAGGAATAAGTGAATTCAGGTTTCAGACAGGCAATATATTGGGAGGACCAGAAAGGTAATCATACCACATCAGGAAAAGTCTCACAGGCTCCCAGTTATGGAATTTGATAGGTTCATATTGGTACAAGAAAAAAATGACACAATATTGGACTATTTCCAGATGATGTCCTAAAGCTATGGGAAAACACTATGAAACAACAAAAAGCCAAATACAAATGCAACTTTAGGAGTGAAAATACTTAAACTTTTGCAAAGGACTTAAAAACTATAACTGAATCTGTGTATGTATTTAGGAGAGGGAATGTCAGAGGTCATTTGCATAAATAATTCTTGATGTGTGAGAGGCAAAGAAATATGTTTTGACCTTGGCATTTTGACCTCAAGGAGGTTTTGACCTTGGCATGCAGCATAAACACATGCTTTCTGTCTCCTCATTTTAATCTCTCCTCTCTCTACCTCTCCCAGTGGGTTTCTGTCCTTTAAGCCTTCCCCGCTTCTCCATCTTGTCCTTTTTCCCTCCACCTGTCCCTCCCCTCTTAGCCTCCTTTACCCACTACTCCATTTTCTAAATTCACTTCCTCCCTTATCCCTTCTCTGTCTCCCTCCATCCCTCCAAATTTGATCCAAAATTTTTTGTTCAGTAGAAATAATGGTTGCAAAGGAAAACTCACATTTGGCAAATGCTTAATCAATAAAATATGATATGGGCAAAAACCAATTAATGAATCAAATTTCTATTGTTAAGACAAATTAAAAATAATATTAGGAAAATAAAGATAAAAATGGAAAAACAAAATTAGAAGCAGATAGATTGCACTGTTTAGGAAATTGATTAAGGTATTATATCGACTTAACTTCATTCCAGAACATACTTTTTTGATGATAACTCATAAATGCTGATATAATTCCAATGAAAATCATTATATTCAAACAATCATTAAGATCATAGTAATGGGATTACAGTATCCTCCATATTAGAATGGAGGTGGGGTCATTGAGAGCAATAAATGAGAGTAAGAAATGTATCTATCCAAAAAGATTGCAAAATAACCAACTTTTTCTCAATTCTTTTTTCATTCTTGGTGAAGGATCTTGAAGCAGCCTATCACATTACAGATATCCATGAAGCTTTGGCATTATCTGAGGTGGGAAATGACAGGAAGATGTTCTTGTTTGGAACCCAGGTGACTGAGAATGGCTCAGAGATACCCTCCATCATGCAAGATGCCAGAGACCTGATTGCACAGCTGGCTGCAGACATGCAGTGATCAGGCCTAGGCCCACTGTGAGGCTCATGATTTGAACGTCACCAGGGAATGTTTAGCGGCAGGCTGGAAGCCAAAAGTTTCCACTTTCCAATAAAAAATAAGGCATTTCCTATTTTCTCAATGCAGGGCATATACACATATATAAGATAATGTTAATTGATTAAGAGGATCTCTATTTATATTTTGAACTTTAAAAATATTGGTAAAACAATGTATTTAGAGGGATTTGGATTTTTTTTAAATTTTTATTTATTTTTGGCGTTGGGTCTTTGTTGCTGCATGCGGGCTTTCTCTAGTTGCAGCGAGCGGGGGCTACTTTTCGTTGTGGTGCATGGGCTTCTTATTGCGGTGGCTTCTCTTGTTGCGGAGCACGGGCTCTAGGTGCACGGGCTTCAGTAGTTGTGGCACATTGGCTCAGTAGTTGTGGCTCGCAGGCTCTAGAGTGCAGGCTCAGTAGTTGTGGTGCACGGGCTTCATTGCTCCATGGCATGTGGGATCTACCCAGACCAGGGCTTGAACCCACATCCCCTGCATTGGCAGGTAGATTCTTAACCACTGTGCCACCAGGGAATTCCCGGGATTTGGATTTTTAATCAACCAAATTAAAGTGAACAGTAGGAAGCATTCATTCCATTTGTAGTTTCTCAATGAAATGAGATTTACATTAAAATATTTTAATAACTTTTCTCTTTTCAAGTAAAAATCCAGGTGTCTTTCCTTTAAGTGGATCCGTTTAATACTGTAGGGAAAGAAATATCAGGATAGGGCAATAAGAAAAGTAAGCACTATCAAACCCACATAGAAATATAAATTAACAGCATTCAGAAAGATTTAGGAAAGGCTTCTTTTTAAGAAACTATTGCACTAAAAGAAGAACACCGTGAGGATTTGTTTTTTAAATTCTTGTTATTTAGCTTTTTTATATAGATAAGCTTTCTTTACTAGAAATATTTTGTAAGAGTGATAACTCTGTTTACCTACAGACATAAATCCAACTTCGAACCTTAGTGTCCTGTCTTGATCTTTTTTTTAAAAAAAAAAAAAAGGACTTCCAGTTTTGAGCCCAGCATGTAAGAAGCTTGGAAGCCACCACTCCATTCTAACAAGTTAAAAAGCTGAACAGACTAAAAAATCAGCATTGGAGGGAGCAACAGGAGAATACAGAGATTAACAATTTACCAGAGCAGAGACTTATAGTGGGAAACTGCCCATGGGAACCCCAGGGTAGAAAAAACGGAACGGTGACTGATGAATTGCTGGTTGCTCCAAGTGGAGTAATCTGAAAGTTAAAACACTCTAGGGGAACCCAGTCATTGGAGGGGCCCCCAATTATTTGAGATTTACCTCCAGAAACTCGACCAGATTCCTATAATAAATATTGGAGAGAAATCCCCTGGTGCTTCCAAGGGAGGGGAAAAGTTTTTTTGAAATATGCCAGAGCACTCTGTCCTTCTTAACAAGACCTGCCCTCAGGGGAAACTAGTTAACCAGAGCCTAGCCTGCTGGGTTATTACCAGAGCCTAACTGACCTGGGGGAAATACCCAACTCCAGCCCACTCTAGACATTCTGTTCCACCTAAAAGGGCAGAAAACTAAGACTTAAGTTTGCAGTCCAGCGGCACTTAGTCTCTAAAAGCCTAAGACCTAATCATAGGACTATAGAACGCTCCCCCTCCCCCGCCCCAACCTCACCACCACATTACTAAAGGCCTGTTTACAGCAGCTCCTTTTACCCAGTACATCATGCCTGGCTATCAAGAAAAACTACAAGACATACTAAAACACAAAACATACAGAAGAGATACCACAAGCACCATACAGAAATGAAGAATGTGTTTAGTGGGCTTGTTAAAAGGCTGGACATAGCTGAGGAACGAATCTCTGAGCTTGAGACTATCTCAATAGAAACCTCCAAAACTGAAAGTCTAAGAACAAAGACTAGAAAGAAACAGAACAGAATATACAAGGACTGTGGAACAACTACAAAAGTTGCAACATGTGTGTAATGGGAAACCAGAAAGAAAGAAAAGAAAGGAACAGAATAAATATTTGAAACAATGACTAAGAATTTCTCCAAATTAATGTCAGACACCAAACCACAGATCCCAGAAGCTCAGAGAACACCAAGGAGGACAAATGCCCTCCCCCACAAAAAACAACAGCAACAACAACAAAAAACTATAGATAGGCATATCACTTTTAAGCTGCAGAAAATCAAATTTGAAGAAAAAATCCAGAAAGAAACCAGAGGAAAAAACACCTTACCTATAGAGGATCAAAGATAAGTACATTAGGCTTCTCAGAAACCACACAAACAAGAAAAGAGTAGAGTAAAATATTCACAGTGTTGAGAAAAAAAAACCGTTAGCCTAGAATTCTGTACCCTGTGAAATTCTTCAAAAGTGAAGGAGAAAAAATTCTTAGACAAAAATTGAGGGAATTTTTTGCCAGTACTTCTTTGTTGCAAGATATGTTAAAAAGAAATTCTTTAAACAGAAGGAAAATGATATAGGTCAGATATTTGGACCTACATAAAGGAAGGAAGAACATTGGAAAAGGAATAAGTGAAGGTAAAATTAAAACTTTCATTTGTCTTATTCTTTTTTTGTTTTTGTTTTTGTTTTTTTTTTTGCGGTACGCGGGCCTCTAGCTGTAGTGGCCTCTCTCCTGTTGCGGAGCACAGGCTCCGGACGCGCAGGCTCAGCGGCCATGGCTCGCGGGCCCAGCCGCTCCGCGGCATGTGGGATCTTCCCGGACTGGGGCACGAACCCGTGTCCCCTCCATTGGCAGGCGGACTCTCATCCACTGTGCCACCAGGGAAGCCCTCATTTGTCTTATTCTTAATTGATCTAACATTAGTTTTTTCAAAAATAATAATAGCAACATTATATTTGACTATGTATGCTTATATGTGTGTATAAATGTTATGACAGCAATGATACAAGGGATGAGAGGGAGGAATTTGGATTATTTAGTTATTATAAGGTATTCACATTACCTGTGAAGTGGTATAGTGTTATTTGAAAGTAGACTTGGATTTGTTGTTAATGTATATTGCAAACTCTAGGGCAACCACTAAAAAAAATAAAAGAAGTTATAACTGATATGCCAAGAAAAGAGAAAATGAAATCAAATAAAATGTTCAATTAAAACCACAAAAGGTAGAAAAAGAATGGAAGACAAAAAGAGAAACAAAGAACAAGGACAACAGATAGAAAACAGTAAAAATATGGTAGCTATTAATCCAACTAAATCAATAATCACTTTGAAGGTCAGTGGTCTAAATGCACCAATTAAAAGACAGAAATTTCAGAGTGTATTAAAAAATAAAAGATCCATAAACTCACTTCTTGCTTACAAGAAACTCACTTTGAATATAAAGAGACATATAGATTAAAATTATGAATGAAGAAAGATATAACACTAACACTAATCAAAAGAAAGCAGGAGTAGCTATATTAATTTCAGACACAGAAGATTTGAGAATAATGAAAGTTATCAAAGATAAAGAGGGGAATTATACCTAAAGCACAAGCAACAAAATAAAAGATAAGTGAGACTACATCAAACTAAAAAGCTTCTACACAGCAAAAGAAACCATCAACAAAATGAGAAAACAACCAATGGAATGGGACAAGTATTTGCAGACTGTATATCTGATACGGGGTTAATATTCAAAGTATATAAAGAACACATACAACTCAATAGCAGAAAAAATAAAATAAGAAATGGAAAAGGACCTGATAGACATTTTTCCTGAATAAGATCTATAAATGGCCAACATGTACATGAAAAGATACTCAACATCACTCCTCATTAGGGAAATGCCAGTTAAACAATAAAGTATCCCCCCAAGCCTATTAGAATGGCCATCATCAAAAAGACGAGATAACAAATGCCAGCTTGGATGTAGAGAAAAGGGAATCTTTGGTACTCTTGGTGGGATTGTAAATTGGTACAGCCACTGTGGAAAACAGTATGGAGGGTCCTCAAAAAATTAAAAATAGAACTACCGTACAATCCAGCAATTCCACTTCTGAGAATATATCCAAAGGAAATGAAAACACTAACTCAAAAAGGTATCTGCACCACCATGTTCCTAGCAGCATTATTTTCAGTAGCAAAGACATAGAAACAACCTAAGTGTCCATGGATGGGCGAATGGATAAAAGAATTTGTAGTGTATATATATGTATATACATGCATACAAACGTGCATACAATGGAATATTATTCAGCCATTAAAAAACAAGGAAATCCTATCATTTGCAACAACATGGGTGGACCTTGAAGGCATTATGCTAAGCAAAACAAGACAGAGAAAGACAAATACTATATGATCTCACTGATGTGTGGAATTTAAACAAACACCAAACCCAGAAAAAGGAATCAGGTTTGTGGTTATATGGATTGGGGGGAGGGGGTCGGTTAGAGGAAGGTGGTCAAAAGATACAAACTTCCAGTTATAAGATAAATAAGCACCAGGGATGGAACCTACAACATGATGACTCTAGTTAACACTGCTGTATGCATTATAGGAAAGTTGTTAAGAGAGTAGATCCTAAGAATTTTCATCACAAGGAGAAAAAAAATTTTTTTTTATTGTATCAATATGAGAGGATGGATGTTAACCAAACTTATCATGGTAATCATTTCACAATACATGTAAATCACACCATCATGCTGTACACCTTAAACTTATACAGGGATGTATGTCCGTTATTTCTCAATAAAACTGGAAAAATAATTTTCCGAAAGAGGGGAATTACATAATAAAGAGGTCAACTCTGCAAGAAGATGTAATGATCCTACATGCAAGTGTATGCGCTTAGAAACAGACTTAAAGTAAGGGAAGCAAAAACAGCTGATCAGGGAGCCTGCCCCTTTTCTCTTTTTCACCTGCCTCCTCTCTAAGGGGCGGGGCCCCAGGTGGGCCCCCGCAACTTGGCGCGTCGTCTTGGCAACGGGAGAACGTGCAGGGAGGGGCCCAGAGGCGGGGCTTGTTAAGCGCTGCCGCGTCGCGTCTGAGTTGGGCGCGCTGGGGCGGGGCGCGCGGAGTGCGGGCCGTCAGCCCATCCTCTCCCATCTTATAGAAGGCGAGCAGCCTCCGGTAGTCGCCCGGCGGGAGCTTCTGGGCCGCCAATGGAGAGCCAGGAGTTTTCGGGTTCTTCTGGGCTGTCCGATGGGCACGACATGGCAGAAATATCCACTCGCTCAGAAGCCCTCCAGAAGCCCATTGTAGTCAGGATATTTGACGTGCTCAACCAGCCTGGGGAGTCCGAGGAGCCGGGGTTAGCCGAGGAGGCCGGCGAGCAAGACCAGCCAGGCGAGTCAGAGGGGTGTGCAGAGTCCCACCAGATCCCCAAGCCCCACAAGCCCTATGAGCTCTACCAACCCTGTGAGCCCCACAGGCCCCCCAAACCCCATGCACCTTACAATCCTCATCCACCCCACGAGCCCCACAAGCCCCACGAAGTCGAGTTGCTTCCCAGAGCTGGCGTGATGATCTCCCCGTCTCTGCTGACCAGATCCCCGCCACGGCTTCTGCCATCTTCCCTGAGAGGTAGGTGTTGGGGGTCCCTCTGGGGGTTCTAATGGGAAGGTTTGCCTGCAAGGAACCTTTTATTTTTTTAATATAAATTTATTTATTTATTTATTTTTGGCTGCACTGGGTCTTCGCTGCTGCGCGAGCTTTCTCTAGTTGCGGCGAGCGGGGCTGCTCTTCATTGCCGTGCGCGGGCTTCTCACTGTGGTGGCTTCTCTTGTTGTGGAGCACCGGCTCTAAGCACGAGGGCTCAGTAGTTGTGTCACGCGGGGTCTAGAGTGCAGACTCAGTAGTTGTGACTCACGGGCTTAGTAGCTCCACGGCACGTGGGATCTTCCCTGACCAGGGCTTGAACCCGTGGTCCCTGCATTGGCAGGTGGATTCTTAACCACTGTGCCACCAAGGAAGTCCCCCCCCCCCCCATTTTGTTTTAAAGGAGGATAACACTTGTGTCATTTACCTGCTGTTTTGCAATGCCCTGTCTTTGGACCTCAAGAAGCTCTGATGGGAAATTGAGACTGGTGATGAAACAATCTCTTCACTCTGCTCTCTCTCCACCTGGGGACTTGCTAGCTGTCCTTGATTAGTCACTGTCACTAGCTGTCCTCGATTAATCACTGTCACTTCTTTTTGAAGCCCTTCTTAAGGCTTCTCTACAGTTAGTCATTGCAGTCCTCTGGGTTGCCACTTTGAACATCTCTATTATAGCACTTAAGATTTTGGGTTATGTCACTATCTTTTTCCTCAGCTAAGGGGAGGGATCCTTGAAGGGAGGATAGTTTTCTCAGTGTTTAGCACATGGTGGTGCTCAATAAATGCTATTACATTGTTAAAGATGTAGTAACAAAACACTCATTGAACAAAAATTCAAACAGTATGTTTACTAAGTGCTTGCTGTATGTTCAGTCATCACCAAGTTCACAAGCTAACAGGGCTGATGGGACTTGGGTATAAACATCCAGCTCACTTACGGCCTCTCATTGATGACTCCACACAGAACAATTCCTTGTCCACACTGGGCTTCCAGTTCCTTGGCTGACCACGTTTCATCTCATTTTCTCCTTGACTTGTCTTTATCAGCCTTGATTCTATGGTCTGTCATGTCAGTTGCTTACTTACAACATCTTCACCTCCCCATTGGCTCTTTGGCTGTTCACCATACTTCTCCTGGGAGAACCTCAACCCTGGTTAAGCCCACCCATCCACCCTCTGCCTACACCTGAGCATCTGACTCTTCCTGTACAAAATCACACAATCATACTGACTGCTTTTATTTCAATTTCATAACCACAGATCTCAGCTGGTCACTTGGCACTGCCTGGCAAGCCCACTTTGTTCACCTAATAAATTAGTTCTCCTAATCTGTGAGATGACTAAATGCCTTCTTTACTCTACTCCAGCCTTCACACCTTTGACCCCAAACAGCTGAAGACTTTGCCTCACACTTGAGAAAATAGAAGCGATGTCATGAACTCCCTTATTTTCTTACCATGAATCTATTGCCTTACTCTAACCTGCACCCATGGATTCTGCCTTTTCTCATATTTCAGGGAAGAACTGTGCCTCTTTTTATGAGTGGCAAAAGCCTCCACTTGTGCTTTGGATTCCACTCTTGTCTCCTGAAGACCTTTGTTCCTGCAGTTATCCCCTCTCTCTCCTAACAGCATCAGTCTCTCTCTTTCTAATGAATCAGACCCATGAGCATACACATGTACTCTAGAATCTTCTATCTTTTTTTTTTTAACATCTTTACTAGGGTATAATTGCTTTACAATGGTGTGTTAGTTTCTGCTTTATAACAAAGTGAATCAGTTATACATGTACATATATCCCCATAACTCTTCCCTCTTGCGTCTCCCTCCCTCCCACCCTCCCTATCCCACCCCTCTAGGTGGTCACAAAGCACCGAGCTGATCTCCCTGTGCTATGCAGCTGCTTCCCACTAGCTATCTGCCTTACGTTTGGTAGTGTATATATGTCCATGGCACTCTCTCGCTTTGTCCCAGCTTACTCTTCCCCCTCCCCATATCCTCAAGTCCATTCTCTAGTAGGTCTGCGTCTTTATTCCTATCTTGCCCCTAGGTTCTTCATGACCATTTTGTTGTTGTTGTTTTTTAGATTCCATATATATGTGTTAGCATACAGTATTTATTTTTCTTTTTCTGACTCACTTCACTCTGTATGACAGACTGTAGGTCCATCCACCTCACTACAAATAACTCAATTTTGTTTCTTTTTATGGCTGAGTAATATTCCATTGTATATATATGTGCCACATCTTCTTTATCCATTCATCTGTCGATGGACACTTAGGTTGCTTCCATGTCCTGGCTATTGAAAATAGAGCTGCAATGAACATTGTGGTACATGACTCTTTTTGGACTATGGTTTTCTCAGGGTATATGCCCAGTAGTGGGATAGCTGGGTCGTATGGTAGTTCTAGTTTTAGTTTTTTAAGGAACCTCCATACTGTTCTCCATAGTGGCTGTATCAATTTACATTCCCACCAACAGTGCAAGAGCGTTCCCTTTTCTCCACACCCTCTCCAGCATGTATTGTTTGTAGATTTTTAAATTTTTTTTTATTTTATTATTTTTTTTTTATTATTTTTTGCTGTATGCGGGCCTCTCACTGATGTGGCCCCTCCCGCTGCGGAGCACAGGCTCCGGATGCACAGGCCCAGCGGCCATGGCTCACGGGCCTATCCACTCTGCGGCATGTGGGATCCTCCCGGACCCAGGCATGAACCCGCGTCCCCTGCATTGGCAGGCGGACTCCCAACCACTGTGCCACCAGGGAAGCCCTTGTTTGTAGATTTTTTGATGATGGCCATTCTGACTGGTGTGAGATGATATCTCATTGTAGTTTTGATTTGCATTTCTCTAATGATTAATGATGTTGAGCAGAATCTTCTATCTTGAAATAACCCTTAACCCCATGTCTTCTTCAGACCCTTCCTTCTCGCACCATCAGCCCCATTTTTCTGCAAGTCACTACAGAGCTTGTCAAAAGAGTTATCTGTACTCACTGACTCCTTTTTCCTGCTTACCATTCTCTTCTCTACCTAGTTAGGCGTCTTTCTCTTCCACTCCACTGAAACTGCTCTAGTTTACTGTCTTTCTCCCACCGCCAACCCTTTTGTCTCCTTTTTGTGTGGATATTTCAGTATAGGTGATCCATTTGCCTTCTTAGTTCTTTGACCTCTTCACTTTGAATGATGGGATCCTTCACTGCATCTTAGACACCCACTGCATTAACCTTTGATAATGTCAATTGCTGTAGCACTTCCAAAATGTCTGTTTCAAGCACTCTAATCTCTAAGCACATCTATCTTTCCAGCTCACTTACTCCTCCTTGTACCCTCTCAATTCTTCAGCTTCAAAGGGACCTCTAATCCACTGATGCTATCAACTGTTCATTATATACCACTTACTACCTTATGTCCTTCTGTCTCTCCTTACCTTAGTCCATAGTCTACCAATGGAATCACTTCCTTGCAAGTATTAGCTCCCTTGTCTCTCCCTCTCGTCATTCTTGCTTAGTTAAATCCAATTCTTGCCTGCACTTGAAAAGATGCAAAAAAAAAAAAAAAAAAAGATGACAAGGGAAAACAACTGTGTTGACTGATCTTTAAATCCATGACCTTGAACTTCAAGTGTGCTTTCATTGCTCTCAGTGATTGTGTGGCAGTCATACTACATTTCCCTAATCAATTCATTTGCTAACATGGAACCTACCAAACTACCAGGATCTATACATATATACTCTACCTTTTGTCCTGTTAATAATAGACAAGCTGTCTTTGTTCTTACCAGAGGCCATTCTCTCAACCTGTATGTTGAATCCTATTCCACCTAATTTTAAGCTCTTTGCCCCTAAAATTAGCCCCTCTCTTTCCCACATCATTTTATTTCCCTCTCCACTGGATCATTCCCATGAGCACATGAACATGCAGCAATAACTCCTATCTTGAAGAAACCAAACCTTCCCTTAACCCCATGTACCCCTCCAGATACCACTCCTATACTCTGCTCCTTTTTAGAGGAAAATTCCTCAAAATAGTTTATGAGTTATTGTCTCCATCCTCTCTTCCCATTCTCTTGAGAACCGACTTAAGCTTTTATCCCCTCTACTTAGCTGAAGTTGCTCTTGTTGAGATCACAATGACCTCTACCTTGCCAAATTCAATGGCTAATTCTTCATCCTCATCTTACTTGTTTGACACATTCACTCCCTGTTTCTTGGAAGTCTTTCTCTACTTGACTTCTGGGATACCACTTCATTGTCATCCTACCTCATTGAATGCTCCTGACTCAGTTTCCTTTGCTAGATCATCTTTGTTTTCCCAGCCTCTAGGTTGAAGTGGGCGATGGCTCAGTTCTCTCAGATTCTTTAGAACTTTCCTTGCTCCCTGGATGATGTCATCAGTTCTGTGGCTTTAACTGCATGCTGATGACTTCCCAAATTATCTCCAGCCTCCGTTTCTTTCTTGAGCTCCAAAGGTTTGTAACCAATTGTCTCTTTAACAGCCCTCCTCGAATATCTAGTAGAAATGTAAAATTTAACATATCCATAACTGAACTCTTACTTCTGCCCCCAAACTTGCTCTTCCTCCACTGTTCCCCATTTTAGCAAATGGCACCGCAATTCATTCATCCAGGTGCTCAGGTCAAAAACCTTGGAGTCATTCTTGACACCCGTTTTTCCCTTACACTTTGCCTCCAAGCCATTAGCAAACCCTAATTTTGAAATATGTCATGACAATGACCATTCTTTTTTTTTTTTTTTTTTTTTGCGGTACGCGGGCCTCTCACTGTTGTGGGATCTCCCGTTGCGGAGCACAGGCTCCGGACGCGCAGGCTCAGCGGCCATGGCTCACGGGCCCAGCCGCTCTGCAGCATGTGGGATCTTCCCGGACCGAGGCACGAACCCACGTCCCCTGCATTGGCAGGCGGATTCCCAACCTCTGCGCCACCAGGGAAGCCCGACAATGACCATTCTTAACATCCAAGCATTCATCACCTTTGTAAGCCACTATCATCTCTTGCTTGGTCTGCTTCAGTAGCTTCCACTCTTGCCACATTCATGCCTTCCCCACATCATTTCCACCAGTTCATGGTTCATGTGGCAGTCACAGGGATCCCTTAGAACATAAATTACGCACAACTCTCCTGCTCTCACCTCTCCAGAGGGGGTTCTCATCTTGCAGAGTTTGTAGTCTAAAGTCCTAAGTAAGCCTACAAGGCCCACATGATCTGACCGGCCTCTCCAGCCTCATGTCCCACCACTCTCCCCACTGCCTCTGCTCTCCAGCCACGTGGGCCTCCTTGCTCCCACCTCGATCATTCCACTTGCTTTTTCCTCTGCCAGGACGCTCTTCCCTCAAGTATTTGTCACCTCCTTATAAAGGTGTACCGGATCACTCTGCCAAAAATACACTCTTTGGTCTGCTCATGTTTTTAAAGTCCCACACTTTTGTATTCAACTGCCTACTGGACATCTTCATTTGGATGTATCATAGGCACCTCAAATATAATATGCTTTGAGACAGAAGTCTTGACTTTCCTCCCAATCTTGTTCCTCCTTTGGTCTTCCAACTGAAGACTGAAGATTTCCCCCCCCGCCAAAATCTATTTCTCCCTGATTCCTTTTTCTTCACCCTCAAATCCAATGCATCCAATGTAAGTTCTCTTTGTTTTCTTTCCAGACCATTTCCTGAATTCATTCATTTCCTCTGCTACTTGCGGTCATTTACGGTCATCATCCCACTCATCCTGCTTACAGTCATTTCTCACCTGGATTTCTGTGTTCTCCTCCTGAGTAGTCTCCCTGCTTCTGCTCTTTTTCCCTTTCAGGTCTTTACTACCTTAGCCAGAGGGGATATTTTAAAAACCAAATTGGATCACATCTTTCCCTTACTATATTATCCTTCCTGTGGTGTCCCATTGCTCTTAGGATAAACCCAAACCTTTTGTAGGGGTCTCTAGAGCTCCACGGGCTCTCTGACCTCACTCCCTACCACTTTCCCTACTGCTCACTCTGCCCCAGTCACACTGGCTTCTTTTCTCTTCCCCTAAAAGGCCAATCCCATACTTGATCCTGCTTCAGAATCTGCATGGGTGGTTTTCTCTCCCTAGATGTTTATTGTTTTCCTAGGATCATCTCGTGGTTAATTCCTGTTCAGATCTCAGCCCATGTTTTTAAAGGGTGGGAAAGCCTACCTTTTAGAGGGCCTTGCCTGTCTGTGCTGCCCCACAATAGCCCCCCTGAAGTCCCGGTATAGAAAGTTTTCAGACTTTGCTTTAGAAAGGACTACTTTAAAGCTTCTATCTTCTGAATTTATCTTCTAGATTTTCCTTGTTAAAAATTCCAGTAAGTCTTTATGTTAATTCAATAAGCAGCGAGTATATTTATATATTATTTACATAAAATAATGTAAACATTAGGCCATATGTAGTCAGCATGTCACCATGCCCCTCTCACTCAAGCGTTCCTTCATATGAAAGACGTTTACTGAGAATATACTAAGGCACTCTTCTGTGTCCTGTGAGGGTGTTGAGATGACTGAGACATGGCAGTTTTGGTTGTGTGCACATTTAAAAAATGTATATTGTAGAGTAAGTTCCATCATTCTAACACCTTACTAATGTGTCGTCACTAATCATCACTGTCACTGTTAAACTTTATTGAGCACTTACTATGTTCAGGGCATAGGCACTGAGCTGTAGATGAATAAGACGTGGATCCCATCCTTGGACTGTCAGTGTGGTTGGGGAGGCCAAACACATCCTCAACACATCCCTGGCATAGAAAGTAAAGTGGACTGGAGTATCCTATAGGACCGTCACTTCATTTTTCTGAGTTAAATGGCAGTACTGACCTCTTTTATGGCTTCTGTATTGAATCATAATTAGAAATGTCTCTTTCTACTTCTAGGTGATGAAAGAATTCACCATGGGTTTTCTTTTCTTAAACATTGAAATCTTTGATCCATTTAGAATTTATCCTGGTGTATGGTATGAGTTATAAACCCAGCTTTCTTAGTGCCTACTCAGTTGCCAGTGCTATCTTGACACAGATGAAATCAGGTGAAAATGAACATGAAACATATATTTGAAACAAGAGAAAAAGGTCACAAAAATGCAGACCGAGGGGGTGTGAGAGGAGACACAGCTTAATAGTTAGCTTGGTGATGTGATATTTTTGAGCTCTAGTTTGCATGGAGGTCCCAGTTTTTGTTGTTGTTGAACCAGACGGAAGGGCTTGCCCTCTTCCTGCCTCTGCCTTCTCACCCTCAAGCAAAACCCTTTCCCACATTCTCCTCTCTCTTGCCCAAATGACCCTGAGCTAAGGCAGTGGGGAGCTGTGCCTAGGAGAGGATTGAGGAAGAATGAATAGTAGTAATGATTATATAGCTTAATCTGTCATGTCAGAGAACATCCCAATGTCTGTTTACATGGTCATACCCAGCATAGACCTGGACTGCTTTAAGACCGGTCTTCAAAACCATAGTATACCTAAAAACAAGCACAAATTTTACTTCAGAAAGCTTTGAGAAATAACCTAGGTCTTAGCGAAGTACCTTCAAGGGAATTCTACCATCTAACACAGAGCAAATCCTGCTGAAATGTTCTTGAGGCACATCTCTTCCCAAGTCCCAGTCACCATGGCAGCTGTTCCCCACAAATACCTTTCCTCTTTCTCTCAAGCTGCAGCTTGCCTCTCTCTTGCCCGCCTGTGCCCCCTAGTTCTGTCCTGAGAGGTGTTCCCTGCCTTTCCTTTATAGGTCAGTGGTATCCCGTTCGTACCTGAGGCTGAGCAGCTCACACACGGGCTCCTTAAGGAGGCAGGGTAGAGGGCAAGTGGAGAGTAGTTATACTTTGACATTTCATCCTTATCGTGTTACAAAACGCTTTACTTCTACACGCAGCGGGAATCCCCGTGTAGGAGTGCCTCAGTCCCCATGAGGGAACAACGGCTTTTTAATCATGCTTCCTCCCAGCAGATGGCAGCCTTCCCCAGCAGATGGCTTGGAGCACAAGCCAGATCATCCCACTGTTGGCTCCAGTGGCAACAGGAGCAGTGTGGTTTGTTTGCTACGGAATAAAATACGAACATCTGAAGGGCATAACACAGCCATAACGTTCTGATTATCTCTTAAAGGGAGATGCTATTCATCATTCTGCTCAGAATCCTTTAGAGGCTCCTTCCTGTTGGCCTTATAGTAAGAGCCAGACTCTTCCAGGGCTCATTGTGATCTGGCCTCTCCACAAATCCTGCTCTCCTCTTCCTTGCTCCTTTCCCTCCAGCCACCCTGACTGCTGTCTTGCTGCGCCTTTCTCTTAATTTCACCTCAGGGCCTTCACGCTTGCTGTTTCTTGGTCTGAAATGCTCTTCCTCTCTCATTTCCCTTTCTCCCCTCTCCTATATCTGGCCCTTTCTTGTCTTTCATTTCCACAGGTAGAGTGTCACTTCCTCCGAAGACGCCTCCCTATCTCCCTAAGCTAGGTGCCCCCTTCCTTCCACGCAGTGAACGTCATGCTAGTTTATCTTCTTCCGGTGCTCACCACCGTCTGAAATTGTTCACCTGCTTATTGTCTGTCTGTCCACCTGAAAGGCGAGCTGCTTGAGGGGAGGACAGGGACTTTATCTTGACCCTTCTCTAGTCCAAAGCTTAGAACGTCGAGATGAATTCCGCCTAAAAGTCATTCATACGGACGTGGTCTAGATTCACCCAGTTGTCGTTATTCAGCTCACAGCAACTTAGGTCCATTGAGTGTCCTACGTATTCAACACCATCTCATTTTATCTTTAAAACGACCCTTTGGTGTAAGTGCTATTTGTGTCCCCACTTTGCAGATGAGGAAACTGAGGCAGAGAGGAGGTAAGTGACTTGCCAAAGGCCACACACACAGTAACAGAGCAGAGATTGGGCCCAGGCAGGCAATCCCACACCCTGCTCCACTTCACCACCACACTTCTACCTGTGCTAGGTGCTATGGGTGACAGGGGAAGTAGATAGGAAGATAGTGAGGGGAAGGAGCTCAGCACAGTGCTTGGCACATTGTAAGTGCTCAATAGGTATTATAGTGTTTTGTAAATAGTGGGCCTGTCTATTCTATCTATTCAGCTGTGTATGTTATGTGCTGTGAGGACTACAAAATAAAGCAGTCTTTCCTCACATGTTTACAAGCTTAGGGAAATAATATAGACATAAACGTAGCAAAATATGTAATTAGAGCCCAGATGAGTGATGTGGCCTTCAGTCCAACCATAACCAGACACTCTACCTCTACATACAATTATCTCCCATTCTTGTACCACCCTGCAAAGTTTTGTTTTGTTTTTTTTGACTGGGAAAATAATTTTATTTTGTTTGGCACAGTGGGCAGGGGTCCAGTCTTAGAACTTCTGGAATTGCATGTTGGTGCCAGCAGCCTTGGAGACCTTCACATTGAAGCATACCGTCTTGCTCAGGGGCCATCCCTCACCCACTGTGTAAATGTTGCCAATCTGGATGTCCCTGAAGCAGGGGGAAGGTGCACGGACGTGTTCTTGTGGTGCTTTTCGAAGTGGTTGTACTTTCGGATGTAGTGGAGGTAGTCTCGGCAGATGATAGTGGTCCTCTGCATCTTCAACTTGGTCACCAAGCCAGACAGGATCCTCCCTCAGATGGAGAAATTACCAGTAAAAGGGCATTTCTTGTCAATGCAAGTGCCCTCAGTGGCCTCCTTCGGTGTCTTGAAGCCCAGACTGATGTTCTTGTTGTATTGCGGGAGCTTCTCCTTGACAGTTTCTCCAAGCAGGACCCTCTTCTTATTTTGAAAGATGGTCAGTTGCTTTCTGTAGACACACTCAGTCTGAATGTCCGCCATCTTCCAAGCTGCCTGAAAAAAGGTTCTGCAAAGTATTTTTGTCCTCAATTTACAGATGAGGAATCTGAGACTCAGCGTTTGTCTGTGGGCATGTAGTGGTGGGACCAGCATTCAAAGCCCTGTTAGTTTGATCCAAAGCCTGTGAAATACTGCAGTGGCTATACAGGAGAAAAGAATGGAGAATGGAGAAAAGAAGCACTGCTGTTACTCTCTAGGAAAAAGGAGCTGGGAAATATTTTAGGAACAGGGAGTGATACTGGAGTTGTACTCAGGAAGATCTGCCCCAAGGATGGATTGGATGTTTGAAATCCTGCCCCTGCCCCCAAAGAAATGTGAATGCTTGAACACTACCGTGCCTGAGTCACGGCTCCACCCACATACTGGGGATTTCAATTTGAGCATATAGTAGAAGAGGGAGCTTGGTGCCACTGGAAAGGGCACTAAACTAGGAGGTTAGTTCTGGTTTTGTCATAGCTGCATGTCTGTTTCCTTCCTAGTGAAATGAGAATTCTAGTGCTGAGAATCTGGATTTTAATACAGCTGCTTAATTTGATACAGCAAGATGTTGCCAAAATGAGATTACTATATATTCTTGATTATAAGGAAATTTGGAAAAACTCTAGCCAATTTGAATAGATAAACTTTTAGGAAGAAAGATAGTTAGACAAATGTTTATTTAGAAAGGTGTTAATTTATATTAACACCTATAAAATTAAAATAACATTAAAATCAATGATATAATTTAGAAATAGTTCTTATTTCTAACGTTACATTTCATGGAGAAGCAGTTTTATTCAACTTTTTCACTTGCATGCTTGACATCCCTAGAGTTACCTTTTGAGTAATTTAACACTTTTTCCAGGAAAATCATTTTTATTTCTTAAGTTATTTGAGATAGAAAATTTAAGAGTTTTATTATAGAAATTTTCAAACACACCCAAAATAGAGAATGTTATAGTGTACCCCCGTATACCCATCACTTAGTTTTAATAATTATTAACATTTTGCTAATCTCATTTCATCTAGGTATTCTCTTACCAACCCTCCCTACCACACACACACACACACACACACACACACACACACACACACACACACACACACACACATTTTGGGGCTTCCTGTAGGACAAGTTTTTTTGTTTGGTTGTTTTTTTAATTTATTTATTTTTCATACAGCAGGTTCTTATTAGTTATCTATTTTACACATATTAGTGTATATATGTCAGTCCCAGTCTCCCAATTCATTCCCCCCACCCCCTGCTCTCCCCGCTTGGTGTCCATGCGTTTGTTCTCTACATCTCTGTCTCTATTTCTGCCTTGCAAACCAGTTCACCTGTACCATTTTTCTAGCTTCCACATATATGCATTAATATACGATATTTGTTTTTCTGACTTACTTCACTCTGTATGACAGTCTCTAGGTCCATCCACGTCTCTACAAATGACCCAATTTTGTTTCTTTTTATGGCTGAGTATTTTTTTTTCTTGAAGGATAAATTTATTAATTTATTGAGCAAATACTTATTGTACCAGGCATTGTACTTAACAGCACCGTTCCAGAGCTGCCTTGTTAGTCTGATTCTGCCTTTGCTGGGGAACCTGTCATCTGCTTGTGCAACATCACTCATGGGCCTCATCAGACAAGTTGTTTTAAAGAAAATACTAGACACCATTTCATTTTGCCCATAAGTATCTTATATGTCTTTCTCATTGCTAAGGACTTTAAAAAACCCATAAATTATCATGCCATTATTTACACTTAAAATTTACAATTATTCTTTAATACCGTCTAATACCCGCTAAATATTTAATCTTCCTTAATTGTCCCAAAAGTGTATTTTTACAGTTGGTTAGTTTGAATTAGCCCTCACACAAGGGCCACACATCGTCTCTTCTCTGTTACTCTTTTTTTTTGGCCGCACTGAGCAGCATGTGGGATCTTAGTTCCCAGACCATGGATGGAACCTGCACCCCCTGCAGTGGAAGCACAGAGTCTTAACCACTGGACCACCAGGGAAGTCCCTCTGTTACTCTTTAACACCTACCCTAATCCTCTCTCCCTTTTTCAAACACATTTGTTAGAAACTTTGGGTAAAATATACCATATTCTGAATTTAATTTGTTCTTTGTGACGTCTTTAACTTGCTCTTCTAGCTCCCCTTTTTTTTGCAAAGCCTATAGATTAAGAGGCTTGCTTAGACTGAACATAGTTTCAAGCAAGAATTTTTCATAGGTGGTGCCACGCTTGGGGGCATACGGTGTCAGGCTCTGACGTTTGTGGTGGTTCTAAGATTGATGAGTGAGTTCAGATGAGGTTGGCTCAACCCCTCCATGGGAAAGTTCCGCATCCACCTTTCACCAGGTGGTTTCAGCAGCCAGTTTTGTTCTTTGCCTAGATTCCATTATATCATTAGGGATAAGATAGGCACCTTTTGAACCTGTGTTTTATGCTGTCACTAGAAATTATGTAACAAGCCATCAGAACCCATTCATGTAATGTAACAGAACTTAAAGAAAAATTCATTCTGTAGCTGTACTTTTATCTGCACAATACAACTACCTCATTCTTTGTGTTTCTATTTTGCTTTTTAAAATGATGTTTAATTATTTAGAGCAACATCCAATGCTTAGGATTACAAAAGCATATCCCCAAGAATAATTATTAAATCTGTTTTAAATTTCTTTACTTCGTCCCTCTTTTTAAATACTGATTTAAATTTAAATTGTAGGGAGAGCTCTATAATTATTTTAGCATTAATTGAAGTTGTTTCAGGCTGATATGTTTTCATTTCTCATTTCTTTGTTGGGAAAATAAAGTAATTGAGAAAGTGTCTCATAAGATGAGATTTATAAGAACTTGCATGCAAGGTAACCTTGTTTCTGAGGAATAATTTTTGGGAACAAAATCTTTCCTTATACTCAGTTATTTATGGTGCTCTACAGAAAACTTCTTATTTTTTAAAATTTATCATGGTTTCATGAAACGCATATATCAAGAGTAAAGTTTAAAGAAGGAAGAAAACTAAGAAAATAGGATTCTCTTCACCTTTTCATTCTCAAGTCCTATAATTTATTTTGTGTGTGTATAACACCGTTGAGACCTCAGAAGAGAAGTTTCTTTCAGATTTCAAGATTAGGAAAAGTTGATGTTTTTTGCTTTCAATGGTAGAATTAGAATGTTCAGATATAACTGTACAAGGCTTTAATTATACATTCTTCCTTTTGTTTCATTTTATTTTCCTTTCTCTTCTCCCTCCACTATTTTTCTATCTCTCCTTGAATTTTTCATCTTAAAACAGATAATATCCTATTGTAGTGTATGCGTTTATGTAAGCAATCTAAAATTCATTTAGAAATGAGGGGAGGGTATAAATACATAAGGAAACCAATGAAAATACATGTGAGTACATGATCACAATTAGGTTCTCATTTCATTAATTTTCATAGGTGGAATCTTTAATAGTAAATTATTGGGTTGGCCAAAAAGTTCGTTCAGGTTTTTCTGTAAGGTGTTGGAGAAAAACCCAAATGAACTTTTTGGTCAACCCAATACTTAAACTTTACAATTACTGAAACTTAACAGTTACTTAAACTTTTTTTTATTTACAGAAATTTAAGCATTTAAAATTAATTAATCTTAATTTTTAAATTTTTAGGATTATAGCTATGATTTATTGTGTATTTACTATGTTTTGGGCACTATGCAGAGTGCTTTACATGTATTATCTTATTTAACTTTCAGACAACAACCTTTTGTGGTACATGACCGTGAGAAAACTAAGGTATGGAGAGCTTTAGTAAATTTGCCCAAGATCAGAGGTTGGAGCCAGGATTTGGTTCTAGGCAGTCTGATTCCAGAGCCAGTGGTCCTATCCATTAAACAATATTATAGTATTCCCTAAAACTGTTTGCTTCAAAAAATACCAGTGCTTGTCCCACCCCCTGTGGTTGTGACTTAACTGGGCTGGGACCCAAAATTTTTAAAAGATTTCCAGGTGATTCTAATGTGCAGACAAGTTTGGAAACCATTGTAATACTGCTTTGCTTGGGACATAGCTGACACAATGGCCACCTGAGAGCTATTCCTTCCTGCCAGTTGATGAGATAACATCAAAAATGTGTTTCTAAAATGAAGCATGAAAGCTCTACCTGTGGGAGAAATTATAGCATGAAAGGGCAAAAGGAAATAGCATAATTCATTCGTATTACCAGCATTTGTAGAAGTTATTTTAGGATTAACTCAGTGTTATATTGACTCTGACTTGTGTATATAAAGCTGGAAACCAAGCTTGGTGATGCATCAAAATCCACAAAACAAGTGCTGTATCTTTCATGAGGGACAGCATGACTGTGTACAAGGGCATTTTTGTAGACTACTCTCCCCTCTTCCTTACGTCTGAGTCAGTTTAGCCTTAAAAGGAGACTAATAGAAAATAGCCGAACTCAAAATTTTCATTTACTTTTTTTTTTGTTTTTTTTTTAAGGTCATAGCCTATCTCCTAGTGGGCTGTAAACTCCTTGTAAAGAGAAACCGACTGTATCTTATAAATTTTGTTCTCTCAACTTTGGCACCAGGCTGCACATACTAGAAACCCAATCAATACCTGAGTGCTGTGTTTCCTACAGTGCTCCTACATTGATGCACTAAAGTTGTAACTAATAATTCTACCATTCATCTACTGTCTGCATCTATTATATGCAGGGTGTTTTACATACATGTCACTAATCTTTACACACACCTACCCATTATCCTCCTATCTGAGGAGAGGAAACTGAGTCTCAGAGAAGTTAAGGAATTTGCCCAAGATTGTACAGCTGAGTAAGTAACAAAACTGGGGTTTGAGCCATGTCTGTCTGATGCCAGAGCACACCCACTTTCCTTTACCCCAAACACTCCAGAGGGTGGACTCCCAGACGTGATTAAAAACTCCCAAGGAGAAACTGTCTGGAACAATTTGTCATAATGAGGCCTATTATAATAGGCCTTTGGATAATTTGGCCTGTATGATCGCCTATATTTTCCCATAGTAAAAAAAAAACTTCTAAACATAATTTTTTTTTTTTTAAAGATTTAATTTTATTTATTTTTGGCTGCGCTGGGTCTTCGTTTCTGTGTGCGGGCTTTATCTAGTTACGGCAAGTGGGAGCTACTCTTCACTGCTGTGCGCGGGCTTCTGGCTTCTCTTGTTGCAGAGCATGGGCTCTAGGCGCACAGGCTTCAGTAGTTGTGACACACGGGCTCAGTAGTTGTGGCTCACGGGCTCTAGAGTGCAGGCTCAGTAGTTGTGGCACATGGGCTTAGTTGCTCCACGGCATGTGGGATCTTCCCGGACCAGGGATCAAACCCATGTCCACTGTGCCACCAGGGAAGTTGCTCTAAACATGAATTTTAATTTGCTTCCATTTTGTCTGTTTTGAATAGTTCAGGTGTATCCAGCTTTCTACTGTTAAAGATACCACCATTAACATTTTTGTGCATAAATCTTTGCCCACAGTTGGAATTATTTCTTTAGGGTACATGTTTAGAAGTAGAATTGGATTAAGGAGTATAAGCATTGCTGACTCATACTACCAAATTATTTTTCACAAAGTGTACTGATTTAAATATCCACCAGCAGCATGCAAGTACTCATTTCATCTTACCCCTCCAGCATTGTTTTTTTTTTTTTTGCTGCTCCTTGTGGCCTGTAGGATCTTAGTTCCCTGATCAGGGATTGAACCTGAACCTGTGCCCCCTGCAGTGGAAGCACAAAGTCTTAACCACTGGACCATCAGGGAAGTCCCTGCATTGTTATCCTTTGTAAAAAAATTTTGCTCATTTGATAGTTTTTAAAAATCTCATTTTTTATTTGCATTGTTTTGATTACAAGCAAGTTTGAACTTTTTCTTATGATTATTAGCCCTTTGTGTTTCCATAGATGAATTCCTCTTCTTTGTCCATTTAACTTTTGACACCTTCCTTAGTGTTTTCCTTATTCATCTATCCTTTTATACTCTTCAGTTATTAAGACTATAAAGCCTTTATCATTTTACCAAATATTTCTCCAAGTTTTTATTCTGTTTTATTTTTTGACACACAGAAGTTTTGTTTTAAATATTTTAATCTGTATGTTTCCTCTATCTTCTGTCACCTTTAATGCAGATTAAAATCCAGTGATTAAGTAGGTATTCTCTTATTTTTGCTCTAATTCAATTTTTTTTTAATTTAATCTTTGATTTACCTGTGGTTTACTCTGATAAAGTAGTGTGATATATTTAATTTGGTCTTTCCCCTAAATAGTTACTTTTCCTAGCTCCTTTGTTTATTGATTTGTAATGGCTATTTTTATCATATATTTGATTCTTACTGAATCTAATTTTTGCTTTTACTTTTCTTTTTGCAGATCCTAGTCCCTGTGACTTTGTAAGGAAATGGTAAGACTACAGATATAGTACCATTTTCCCAGACTTTACTAGCTGAATGGGGCACTCAATCTGGGGCATTTGAGGTGAAAGCCTGTCTTGGGGGTTTTGAGAAGATTCCTATGCTTTCCCTTTGTCATAAGGCCCTTTTCTCATGGTAATTCCTGTGGGAAAAAGGAAAGAAGAGAGGTGAAGTGATTAAAATGAAGATTTAGGAGAACTCTTCTTATATTCACTCAGTGCTTACTTGTTTGCTCAATGCTATGTGTGTCACGTAATAGGGCTGAACCTTTAAGGGACTTGGGATTCTGCACTGACAATCTCATGTCATAGATTTTGTGAAGCTCCAAGTTAATGTATCCCAGTCTCCTCTTGCCTCTAATTCAAATTCAGTAGTTAATGAAATTTCAAGAAAGTGACCTCTATGGAAAAAAAATGTGTGTATGTGTGTACATACAGTGTATAAACTAGATGCCTCCTGAAAATAGATGCTTACTCTTGGTTTGGCTAAGATATACTTAGAAGAGGTAACAGAATAGAATCATTAAAGAGAAAATACCAAGGGTTCATATCAATGGCTCATATAGATGAGAAGTAAATAATATCAGATTTTATTTTATTTTATTTTATTTTTTTGCGTTACGTGGGCCTCTCACTGTTGTGGCCTCTCCCGTTGCGGAGCACAGGCTCCGGACGCGCAGGCTCAGCGGCCATGGCTCACGGGCCCAGCCGCTCCACGGCATGTGGGATCTTCCCAGAACGGGGCACGAACCCGTGTCCCCTGCATCAGCAAGCGGACTCTCGACCACTGTGCCACCAGGGAAGCCCAAGAGAGTGTTTTTAAAATGTCTTTGTTTTTACTGTTATACTACTTGTTGCTTTTGTTTTATTGCTTAATTTGGTTTGATTCTGTGAGAAAATTGTTCTATCTCCATTTTCTATCCCTGTCCCAGTCCTCTCAAACAATCTTGTTAAACAAATGTGCTGTACCTGATTGTTATAAAAGAAAATATTTTCTGAATATAAGCAAAATAGTCAAGTGTAAAAGAGCATTTTGACTGACAGAGAGAATTATTTGATTCAGACCTGAAATCATTTCCATAATTGTTGCTATATAAACATATATTTATTGCTCTGCACCTAAGGTAAGGATTTCCAAAACTTTCTTAGCTGTTGTCAAACTATAGGAGACTAATTATCAATGAAGACATGGAACAGCAAGGGAATCCTTATTAAAAAAAAAATTTGCCTTCAAGAGTTAAAATCCTTCGACCACATTTTCTTGTTTCTGCACAGGATCACGACTAGACATTGTGAGGTAATATAATACCTGAGAGAGAAGGGAAGCCTGCCTTAAGATGAAGAGATGTAGGTTGCAGATGTAGCTATGGTGACATAATACACAATAAGTGAATGAAAAGGAGAGATATTAATCAGACCTCCACATAGGATTAGCAGATGTTAATGAGATAATTTCCAATAGAAGTAACAATCCAATTTAAGTATCTATAGGAATAAACGAGGAAACTGTCAACTGTCTTGTGTAAAATGGTACATTAAAAGAATATTGTTTAGCTGATGAAGAAAAGGTAGGGAGGGAAATCTTGGCTTGGAGGTGATGATGGGAGCCAGAAGCTGACTTGCTTGCAAAGATTAATATATAATAAAATGTTCTGTCTGCACTAAGGCTTGCTGTTTTCCTCTACCAAGCCACCTCCCCTGGAGTTGGCTCAGGCTGTCTCAGCAGGGCTCAAACAGTACCTGCATGTCAAAACCATTGTTTTATTGAGTAAGGGTGTAGTTTTTTGGTTTTTTTTTTTCCTTCTGGCAATGGACAGTGTCTTCATTGTTTCCTGACAGTAACATGTCTTAGGGATTGCATTGTATCAATTACATAGCAGATCTCAAACTTTCACCACGAAAGGATCTTTTGGTTATCTCAATCCACCACCACGATTTCATGTTTGGAAATATTTTTTGTTGTTATTGTTCATTATATTTGTTAACTTTAAAAAAAATTAAGGACATGCAAAAGTACTAAACAGAGTCTTCTATCTGCCTGAAGTAATGTATGGAGTTGATATAGTTCAGAAACAAATTTGGTGTTTTGGGGAGCCTCAACAGCCTGTTAGTGGGTGGTGTCAAATTCCATTTGATTTTCTGAGATGTTCTGAAGGTTGTGGACTCCCATTATTGTCTTCACAGATCTCCTAAGGTTTGGGGAACTTTAGGCTGGGAACCCTTGAGGTAAGCATCAGAGTAGTCCTGAGGGACAAAATGCAGATAAGGTTAGTTGCAATAGGAAAGGGGGTAGTTAGAAGAGTCCAGAATATGACACTGGGGGAAAAGGGTGTAGAAGCGGTATACTGTTCTTACTGCCTTCAAACCTGTATTTTACCTAGCAAACTCTTTGAGTGATAACACAGTTTAAACAATCTTAAATGTATTACTTTATCTGGTTTACTGATGGTTCCATGATTTTCCCTTATAAGATGCTTAAACTCAGTTTATATTTTAAACAATTAAATACCAATTCAATTCAATTCAACTAGCATTTACTGAGCGTTTACTATTATGCATGCAAGGTATCATACTAGGTGCTGTGAATGAGAAAGGAAAAAGGAACTAACATTTATTGAGTACTCACTCCATGGTTAGAATGTGCTAGGTACATAACCCTCCAAGATGGATATAGTTATTTTTATTTACAAATGAGGCTAACTGCACTGGCCTCCTGTTATTTTTCAGACATATAGGCATGCTTCTGCCCCAGGGTGTTTGCACTTGCTATCACTGCTTCAATGGGATGATCTTTTCTTGAAAAGTTTATATACCTTATCCTTGTTCAAATATAAGCTGATCAGTGATGCCTTCTTTGACCACCCTATTTAAAATTGCAACCCCGTTCCCCTCTACATACTCCTCATCCCCTTACTGACTTTATTTTTCTTTGTAGCTCTTATTGACATCTTATATACTGTGTATTTATTTTTTCATTATTGTCTTTCCGCCCTGACTTGAGGGCAAAGATTTTGTCTGTTTTGTTCCCCTATATACTCTCAGTCCTAGAACACTACTTGTTACATAGTAAGTGCTCAATAAATATTTGTTGAACAGATGAATGAAAGCTGAGAGAATTAAGTAACTTGCTCCGGGATAAGAAAATAGCACTTCATTTAAAAATAAGAAAACACAGAATATCCATTGTTGGTACTGGAATAATAATCTCTTACATGAGAAAAATGGTTGGATCAAACGTTCCATGTTTCTAAGATTGAGTGCTGCCACCATCACACTGGCCTCAGGGGAAATGTTCCATTGTTAATACTGTGGCCTGGGTGCGTGCCTAGAATCCTGACTTGCATTTCTCTGCTAGCACAGCTAAGGCAAGGCATTAAGGGGCAAATAAGTCATTACTAAAGGCTGAGGGACAACAAAAGTTGTTGAATTAAACAGAGAGTAACATGGAAATAGATAAACTGATTGAAAGATTTCAGCTTGATCTTCAGGATGGATGGCCCAGTTTTGTGACTGTACAACCTCGGGAGTTCCTGTTAATCCCCCCTTGCCTCCTCCCACTTTTTAAAAGGAGCTTCATGATGCATCAATCACCATTTAATTAGGAAGACTTCATGTAAGGGTTTGCCCGAATCCTACCTGACACCAGGCAGGGCCAGAGCTTATTTTAACATAAAGAGTTTAGAGCTTATTAGAGAGCTCAGGCAAGTGTTAGGGAGAATGCTTTTCCTCTCACCTGCCTTTTTGTACATAGAAGCACTTTCCTTGAGTATTTCTGGCCTCTTTCCTTATCCCATAATTAGACCCCCCAGGGGGTAGAAGTGACATTTGTTTGATGGGATTGGGAGAGAGAACTGGTCACTTCTGGGTCCTCTCTCTCTGGGACCTGCTTATCTACACTGAATGATCTTTGTGATCTGCTTTCTGTCACATAGCAAACTTAGCCTCTGAAGGGGGAGGCTTGCAGCCTTGGGGGACAAGTTCAATACAGGGATGTCAGGGATCTGCAGGACTCTCTTCAATATCATCTTATCAATAACAGAGGAAGTATTTTTTTTCTACTTGTCTGACTTCTGTGCCTATTTTTCAGTTAGTTACTAATTGTGGTAGGCAAAAAGCGTTGTTATTTATTGGGTCCTTCAAACTCCAAGCAAGTACATAAATAATTATAACATGAGCTATAGTAAAATATGTGGTGTATTAGTCTGCATAGGATAGGCAATGCTGCAGTAACAAACAAGGTACAAAACTCTCAATGACTAGATGCAATAAAAGTGTATTTACCCCTCATGTCACGATCCAGTGTGAGTTAGCTGGCTGTGCTGTACAGAATATGTAGTTTCTAGGGTCACTGCAACAGGAAAAGAGAGAGGGAGGAGGAGGACACTAGTTCTCTCTCTTTTATAAAAAAATTTTTATTGAAGTATAGTTGATTTACAATGTTGTGTTAGTTTCTGCTGTATAGCAAAGTGAATCACTTATACATATACACATATCAACTCTTTTTTTTTTTAAGATTCTTTCCCCATATAGGTCATTACAGAGTATTGAGTAGAGTTCCCTGTGCTATACAGTAGGTTCTTATTAGTTATCTATTTTATATATAATAGTGTATATATGTCAATCCCAGTCTCCCAATTTATCCCTCCCCATCCCCCCCGCCAGGAAACTAGTTCTTAAGTGCATTGCCCTGGAGTGATACCCAACACTTCTGCTGAACGTAGACATAAGTGGTCACATGGCTTCAAACAACCGCAAAGGAGGCTGGGAAATGTAAAGGATCACATGGATACTTGGGGAGCACAAACTGTGTCTGCTATCAGTGGATTCAGAATAGTCAGGGAAGGTCCAAGGGAGCAGAGTAGGGCAGAACAGGGGATGAGCAGTACCCAGAGTATATTTTGCCTGTTTCATAGTTTTCTCAAAGCCAGATATTCTGTCTGAAATTTATCTATACAGTCTCTTCAGAATCCAATGCCATCAAGCCATTTACAAAATTACTTAAATTACTTAATATGAAAATTGTGGGAGTTTGCCATTAAGTGTGCATTTTACCTGGGTTCTTCTGGAGGCAATATGCTCTTGGTTATATTGTATATATATATTATCTTTGTTTTATTATGTACTGTATTTTTAATGATTTTAGAAGTGAGTATTTTGGGTCCACAATATTTTTGAATACTTTGCACTTTTTAGCACTCTTCAAATCACATAAAATAGAGCATGTGGAAAGGAGGGCCTCTGGAGTGTGGAGTTGCGGACTTTGGAGAAGCTGCTGGCCTCACTGAATGATGGAACAACCTACTGAAGGCACAGCTGAAGCAGCAGCTCAGATATAATTCTTTTTGAGGATGGTGCCTACAGACTCTAGGACAAAGTATCTACTTTGAATCAAATAAATTGATGTGGTTCTGTGGCCCAATAAGAAGAATACAGTGGTGACCAGGCCCTCCCCTCAGGAAACTTGCTCAAGCCTCTTAGATAGCCTCATCCACCAGAGAGCAGACAGCAGAAGTAAGAAGAACTACAATCCTGCAGCCTGTGGAACAAAAACCACATTCACAGAGAGATAGACAAGATAAAAAGGCAGATGGCTATGTACCAGATGAAGGAACAAGATAAAACCCCAGAAAAACAACTAAATGAAGTGGAGATAGGCAACCTTCCAGAAAAAGAATTCAGAATAATGATAGTGAAGATGATCCAGGACCTCAGAAAAAGAATGGAGGCAAAGATCGAGAAGATGCAAGAAATGTTTAACAAAGACCTAGAAGAATTAAAGAACAAACAGAGATGAACAATACAATAACTGAAATGAAAAATACACTAGAAGGAATCAATAGCAGGATAACAGAGGCAGAAGAATGGATAAGTGACCTGGAAGACAGAATGGTGGAATTCACTGCTGTGGAACAGAATAAAGAAAAGAAGAATGAAAAGAAATGAAGACAGCCTAGGAGACCTCTGGGACAACATTAAACGTAACAACATTCACATGATAGGGGTCCCAGAAGGAGAAGCGAGAGAAAAAAGACACAAGAAAATATTTGAAGAGAGTATAGTAGAAAACGTCCCTAACATGGGAAAGGAAATAGCCACCCAAGTCCAGGAAGCGCAGTGAGTCTGATACAGGATAAAGCCAAGGAGAAACACGCCAAGACACATAGTAATCAAAATGGCAAAAATTAAAGACATTATTGAAAGCAGCAAGGGAAAAACGACAAATAACATACAAGGGAACTCCCATAAGGTTAACAACTGGTTTCTCAGCAGAAACTCTACAAGCCAGAAGGGAGTGGCATGACATATTTAAAGTGATGAAAGGGAACACCCTACAACCAAGATTACCCAACAAGGATCTCATTCAGATTGGAGGGAGAAATCAAAAGCTTTACAGACAAGCAAAAGCTAAGAGAATTCAGCACCACCAAACCAGCTCTACAACAAATGCTAAAGGAACTTCTGTAAGTGGGAAACACAAGAGAAGAAAAGGACCTACAAAAACAAATGCAAAACAATTTAAAAAATGGTAACAGGAACATACATATCAATAATTACCTTAAACATAAACGGATTAAATGCTCCAACCAAAAGACACAGGCTCACTGAATGGATACAAAAACAAGACTCATATATGCTGTCTACAAGAGACCCACTTCAGACCTAGGGACACATACAGACTGAAAGTGAGGGGATGGAAAAAGATATTCCATGCAAATGGAAATCAAAAGAAAGCTGGAGTAGCAATACTCATATCAGATAAAATAGACTTTAAAATAAAGAATGTTACAAGAGACAAGGAAGGACACCACGTAATCATCAAGGGATCAACCCAAGAAGAAGATATAACAATTATAAATATATATGCACCCAACATAGGACCACCTCAATACATAAGGCAACTGCTAACAGCTATAAAAGAGGATATAGACAGTAACACAGTATAGTGGGGGACTTTAACACCTCACTTACACCAATGAACAGATCATCCAAACAGAAATACTAAGGAAACAGAAGCTTTAAATGACACAATAGACCAGATAGATTTAATTGATATTTATAGGACATTCCATCCAAAAACAGCAGATTACACTTTCTTCTTAAGTGCGCATGGAACATTCTCCAGGATAGATCACATCTTGGGTCACAAATCAAGCCTCAGTAAATTTAAGAAAATTGAAATCATATCAAGCATCTTTTCTGACCACAATGCTATGAGATTAGAAATCAATTACAGGGAAAAAAACGTAAAAAACACAAACATGTGGAGGCTAAGCAATACGTTACCAAATAACCAAGAGATCACTGAAGAAATCAAAGAGGAAGTAAAAAGATACCTAGAGACAAATTACAATGAAAACACGATGATCCAAAACCTGTGCGATGCAGCAAAAGCAGTTGTAAGAGGGAAGTTTATAGCTATACAAGCCTACCTCAAGAAACAAGAAAAATCTCAAATAAACAATCTAACCTTACACCTAAAGGAACTAGAGAAAGAACACACAAAACCCAAAGTTAGTAGAATGAAAGAAATCATAAAGATCAGAGGAGAAGTAAATGAAATAGAAACAAAGAAAACAATAGCAAAGATCAATAAAACTAAAAATGGGTTCTTTGAGAAGATAAACAAAATTGATAAACCTTTAGCCAGACTGATCAAGAAGAAGGAGAGGACTCAAATCAATAAAATTAGAAATGAAAAAGGAGAAGTTACAACAGACACCACAGAAATACAAAGCATCCTAAGAGACTACTACAAGTAACTCTATGCCAATAAAATGGACAACCTAGAAGAAATGGACAAATTCTTAGACAGGTATAACCTTCCAAGGCTGAACCAGGAAGAAATAGAAAATATGAACAGACCAATCACAAGTAATGAAATTGAAACTGTGATTAAAAATCTTCCAACAAACAAAAGTCCAGGACCAGATGGCTTCACAGGTGAATTCTATCAAACATTTAGAGAAGAGCTAACACCCATCCTTCTCAAACTCTTCCAAAAAATTGCAGAGGAAGGAACACTCCCAATCTCATTCTATGAGGCCACCATCACCCTGATAGCAAAACCATACAAAGATACTACAAAAAAAGAGAATTACAGACCAGTATCACTCATGAATATAGATGCAAAAATCCTCAACAAAATACTAGCAAACAGAATCCAACAACACATGAAAAAGATTGTACACCATGATAAAGTGGGATTTATCCCAGGCATGCAAGGATTCTTCAATATACACAAATCAATCAATGTAATACACCATATTAACAAATTGAAGGATAAAAACCATATGGTCATCTTAATAGATGCAGAAAAAGCTTTTGACAAAATTCAACACCCATTTATGATAAAAACTCTCCAGAAAGTGGGCATAGAGGGAACCTACCTCAACATAATAAAGGCCATATACGACTAACCCACAGCAAACATCATTCTCAATGGTGAAAAACTGAAAGCATTTCCTCTAAGATCAGAACAAGACAAGGATGTCCACTCTCACCACTATTATTCAACATAGTTTTGGTAGTCCTAGCCACAGCAGTCAGAGAAGAAAAAGAAATAAAAGGAATACAAATTGGAAAAGAAGAAGTAAAACTGTCACTGTTTGCAGATTTTATTATACTATACATAGAGAATCCTAGAGATGCCACCAGAAAACTACTAGAGCTAATCAATGAATTTGGTAAAGTTGCAGGGTACAAAATTAATGCACAGAAATCTCTTGCATTCCCATACACTAATGATGAAAAATCTGAAAGGGATATGAAGGAAACACTCCCATTTACCACTGCAACAAAAAGAATAAAATACCTAGGAATAAACCTACCTAGGGAGACAAAAGACCTGTATGCAGAAAACTATAAGACACTGCTGAAAGAAATTAAAGGTGATACAAACAGATGGAGAGATATACCATGTTCTTGGATTGGAGCAATCAATATTGTGAAAATGACTATACTGCCCAAAGCAATCTACAGATTCACTGCAATCTCTATGAAATTACCAATGGCATTTTTTACAGAACTGGAACAAAAAAATCTTAAAATTTTTATGGAGACACAAAAGACCCCAAATAGTCAAAGCAGTCTTGAGGGAAAAAAACGGAGCTGGAGGAATCAGACTCCCTGACTTCAGACTATACTACAAAGCTACAGTAATCAAGACAATATGGTACTGGCACAAAAACAGAGATATAGATCAATGGAACAGGATAGAAAGCCCAGAGATAAACCCATGCACCTGTGGTCAACTAATCTATGATAAAGGAGGCAAGGATATACAATGGAGAAAAGACAGTCTCTTCAATAAGTGGTGGTGGGAAAACTGGACAGCTACATGTAGAAGAATGAAATTAGAACACTCCCAAACACCATACACAAAAGTAAACTCAAAATGGATTAGAGATCTAATTGTAAGATTGGACACTGTAAAACTCTTAAAGGAAAACATAGGAAGAATACTGGGTTTTTTTTTTTTTTTTTTTTTTTTTTTGCGGTACACGGGCCTCTCACTGTTGTGGCCTCTCCCGTTGCAAAGCACAGGCTCCAGACACGCAGGCTTGGCGGCCATGGCTCACGGGCCCAACCACTCCACAGCATGTGGGATCCTCCCAGACCGGGGCACAAACCCATGTCCTCTGCATTGGCAGGCAGACTCTTAACCACTGCACCACCAGGGAAGCCCAGGAAGAACACTCTTTGATGTAAATCATAGCAAGATCTTTTTTTGATCCACCTTCTAGAGTAATGGAAATAAAAATAAACAAATGGGACCTACTGAAACTTAAAAGCTTTTGCACAGCAAAGGAAACTACAACCAAGATGAAAAGACAACCCTCAGAATGGCAGAAAATACTTGCAAATGAATCAACAGACAAAGAATTAATCTCGAAAATATATAAACAGCTCATGCAGCTCAATATTTAAAAAAAAACCAACCCAATCCCAAAATGGGCAGAAGAACTAGATAGACATTTCTCCAAAGAAGACACACAGATGGCCAAGAAGCACATGAAAAGCTGTTCAACATCACTAATTTTAGAGAAATGCAAATCAAAACTACAATGAGGTATCACCTCACACCAGTTAGAATGGGCATCATCAGAAAATCTACAAACAAATGCTGGAGAGGGTGTGGAGAAAAGGGAACCCTCTTACACTGTTGGTGGGAATGTAAATTTATACAGCCACTATGGAGGACAATATGGAGGATCCTTAAAAAACTAAAAATAGAATTACCATATGACCCAGCAATCTCACTCCTGGGCATATACCCAGAGAAAGCCATGATTCAAAAAGAGTCATGCACCACAATGTTCATTGCAACACTATTTACAATAGCCAGGTCATGGAAGCAACCTAAATGCCCATCGACAGATGAATGGATAAAGAAGAGGTGGTACATACATACAATGGAATATTACTCAGCCATAAAAAGGAACAAAATTGGGTCATTTTTAGAGACTTGAATGAATCTAGAGAGTGTCATTCAGAGTGAAGTAAGTCCAAAAGAGAAAAACAAATGTCGTATATTAACGCATATATGTGGAACCTAGAAAAATGGTACAGATGAACTGATTTGCAGGGCAGAAATTGAGACACAGATGCAGAGAACAAACTTATGGACACCAAGGGGGGAAAGTGGCATTGATATTGGGATTGATATATATATACACTAATATGTATAAAATGGATAACTAATAAGAACCTGCTACATAAAAAAAAAAGAAAATTAAAAAAAATCACATTAGATAAGACATTGGTTTTTCTTTCTTCCTCTAATGAGATTTGTTTGAGTAGGAGTCATCTAATGTAATCATATTTGTTAAACATTCTCTTTGAATTAATCAGCTGGTATTTGTTAGTTCTTTTTCTAGGAAGAGAATTCAAGATCTTTCTAGGCCTAAGAAACAATGGGGAGCCCCAGACAGGTAAGGCAATAAATATTATGTAGTCTTGTGTGTGATGATGTATTCCTTACATTAAGTAGGTAAGTATTATTCTTACCTGTCCACTAACTGGATCCACTGAACCAATATTTTCACCTCAGTTGAGTCAACACATAGAAGGCAAACCCTAGGTCATTGATTCTCAAATTTGACTGCACACTGGAATCACCTGGAAAATTTTAAAACTGACTGATGCTTGAGTCCTGTTCCCAGAAATCCTGACTCATTTGGCCTAGGGTGCAGCATAGGCTTCAGGAGTGTTAAAAGCTCCCCAGATGATTCCAATACGCTGATGGCTAGTGAAAACACAGAGAGAAGAGCTCCCCAGATGATTCCAACCGCTGTCCCAGGGCATTATTCCACACTCACGTGAAACATTTGTGTCTATCCTCCAAGTTCAACTTTGTTGCTTCTAACAGCTGGTCCTGCTGTCTCTAAGCCCCTGCCTAGAGCATATCTGTGTTCTAGATTTCCAGCAGGCTGGACCCACTGTCTTTCCACTTTTGGTCACAGGACTCCCCCTTTTCTTTTTTGGCTCCCGAGTGAAGCCTGATTTTTTTTTTTCTTTTTTCTGATCTCCTATTGCTTTTTTATTTTTTAAATTAATAGATTTTATTTTTTAAAGCAGTTTTAGATTTACAGAAAAACTCAACAGAAGTACAGAGAAAGTTTCTATATTACCACCCACTAGTTTCCCCTGTTATTAACATTATTATCTTGCATTAATGTGATACACTTGTTACAATTAATGAATGAATATTGACACATTATTATTCACAAAAGTCTGTAGTTTACATTAGGGTTCACTTTTTGTGTTGTACAGTTCTATGGGTCTTGACAAATGCATAATGTCATATATTCATTACTACATTATTATACAGAATAGTTTCAGTGCCCTAAAAATTACCTGTGCTCCACTTATAGATCCCTTCCCTCTCTCCCTCTTCTTCAGACCCCTGGTGACCACTGATCTTTTAACTATATCTATAGTTTTACATTTTCCAGATTGCCATATAATGTTGGAATTGTACAATGTGTAAATTTTTCAGACAGGCTTCTTTCACTTAGAAATATGCATTTAGGGTTCCTCCATGGCTTTCATTTCAGCAGCAATTTCTTTTCAGCATTGAGTAATATTCTGTAGTCTGGATGTACCATAGTTTATCTGTTCACCTACTGAAGGACATGTTGGTTGGTTCTGATTTTTGGCAGTTTTGAATAAAGTTGCTATAAATATTCATATGCAGGTTTTGTGTAGATACAAGTTTTCACCTCATTTGGGTAAATACCTAGGAGTGCAATTACTGGATCATATGGTAAGAATATGATCTTAGCTTTGTCGGAAACTACGAAACTGTCTTCCAGAGTGTCTGCACCATTCCCACCAGCAATGAATGAAAGTTCCTGTTGCTCCACAGTGTCATCAGTGGTTTATATTTTAGCCCTTCTAATAGGTGTGTAGTGCTATCTTATTATTTTAATTTGCAATTCCGTAATGACATGATGATGAGCGTATTACATATGCTTATTTGCCATCTGTATATTGTCTTTTGTAAAGTGTCTATTCAGATCTTTTGCCCACTGATCAGGTTGTTTTCTTATTGTTGAATTTTAAGAGTTCTTTGTATATTTTGAATACCAGTATTTTATCAGATGATATAGACTGAATGTTTATGTCCCCTTAAAATTTATATGTTGAAATCCCAACCCCCAGTGTGATGGTATTTGGAGGTGGGGCCTTTGGGAGTTGATTGGGTCTGACCACCTGGTACAGTGCTTTACCCAAACTGGGAGCACAGTGTAGATAAGTGGCATGCCCATTTTTTGCTGACCTGACTATAAATTACAGTGTTAACTACATGTTGGCAGAAATAGAACTATCTCTAATAGGTTCATTTTTGGTCAGCATCTTTTAAGACAGTAGATACAACAGTCTTGTTCTTACTTCCATAAGTAGTTTATTCAGCTTCTGATGTCTGGAAACTGTAAAATTTTGTAATAGAGATAGTTCTTGAAGTGAAGTAAAATTAGTAGAGAAGACATCAAGAGCCTTTTCTAAGATGCCAATTAGCAGTGAATTTCTTACCATTATATTTTTCTGCTTTTTAACAGAAAACTGTTTTGGGGAAATCAAGATCCTATTCGCCCTGTTTCCCGGAATGCTTTGAAGGCTCAACTGACCAAAAGACTTGAGAACCTTGCCCAGCCTAAGGAAGTCTCCCACGAATATGTACCTAACAGGTTAGTATTTGTGTGTTATCAGGAACACAAATTTATTGGGGATTAGGGATTCTATATCTGTTTCCAATCTGATGCTACAGTAAAACTTTTCCAGAGCAACATCTAATATTTAGCTGTTGCAGACTTGTATTATATTTTATAGTGTCTTGGCTTATCACAAGTTTGATTTTTTAATAAAATAAGGTAGTATGCAAGGATATGTACCATATATAACACTGTTGTGGGTGAACTTATTTGTGCATGAAACTGTGAATTTTGTATACCACCCATGGGCATGGTTACCATAAGTTAATTAGGGCATCTAAAGGTAATAATGTTAAGACTTTTGACGCCCATTGCAAATTTGTTTTTGGTGCATGTTTGTTGAATGACTGGACTTTCTGCTGGTTGACTCTTTGAGGAAAGATGGTGAGGTGTAGGGAAGATGGGTACAGGCAGTGAGGGAGTTTAAAGTAAAGAAAAAAGTGAAGATGCTATTATTTATCTGAAATTTGGTTTCCATGATAATTGAGGTAGCCATTTCTCTCCTCTTTCAATATACAACTTTAGTCAAAAGTCAGCAAACTTTTTCTGGAAGGGGCCAGATATAAAGTTGGCCATTAAATATCTTCACCAACTACTCAACTCTGGGAAAGCAGGTACAGACATATGTAAACCGAGAATGCCTGTGTTCCAATAAACTTTTAGAATTTTTGCATCTGTGTTCATGAGGGATATTGGTCTGTAGTTTTCTTGTAATATCTTTGTTTTTTGTAATGTCTTTGTTTATGGCAATGCTGTCCTCATAGAATCAATCGGAAAATGTATAGAATTGGTATTTATTACTTCTTCTCTGTGGGCTCCAATTACACATTAGGCTGCTTGGATTTGTCCTACAGCTCATTGAATCTGTTCTCTTTCCCTCTCTTTCTGTTTTATTTCTCTCTGTGTTTCCACTAGCCATTTTCTCTGTAGTATATAATATACTATGAATCCTATCCAGGGTAATTTTTATTTCATGTGTCATAGTTTTTATCACTAGAAGTTCAATTTGGGTATTTTTTATATCTTATCTCTACTTGCTCAATTTTTTAATCTCCTTGCCTACTAATTCTATACTATGTCATTTGTGGGTCTGTTTCTAGGGATTGATTTTTCTCATTATTGGTAATAATTTGCTGCTTTTATATGTTTGCTGCTTTTTTTATATGTGGGAAATGCTTATGCTATAATATTAAGTGAAAAAAATTAAATAGAAAACTGTATTATGATATGATCCTCTTTTTATTTTTAATAATGTTTATTCATCAAACATGTCATGATCTTTACCATCTCAAGACCTTATTCATATTTCTCCCTCTGCCTGCAATGCTTACAAGACTTTCTGGTCCTTAGGTCTCAGCATAGGTCTCAGATTTTCAGAGGGACTTTCCTGACTGCTTTTCTCCACATAACATTCCACCTCCTCACAAACCTACTCGGAAAGCCTCTATCTCTGTTGCATAGCCAGTGCCCTTCATAGCACTTATCACAACTATCTACCGAATTTTTGCTATTCTCCTCCCAACATAGAGAAGAAGCTCCAAGAAAGTAGTGATTTTGTGTCTGTCTTACTTTCTGCTCTCTCCTTAGTGCCTAACAGTGCCTGGTGCTCAATAAGTATTGAGTGTATGAGTCAGGAAATATTTTTCCAAAGTATTGTTGTCTCTGAATGGCAGGATAATATATGCTTTTTGTTTTTCTCTCTTAAACTTTTCTTGCTCTTACAAAGTTTCTATAATGAATATTTATCTCTTTTACAATGAGAAAAATGCAGAGTACTCTATATTAAAATAATATTAGAGTACCTGCTACATTGATGGAATGGTGAGACTTGGGTGTGTAAATGACTACAAGACAGGAGAAGCACCTAAAGGCAGCAGCTGTACATTCTATTAATATAGAGTATCTATAAGCAGAAAAGATATGTACACATGAAACTTAGAATTAATATACAAGTTAGTTAATAAAATTTTATTTGAATAGTGCTTTGTAACTTAATTAACTGACTTATATTCTCTTATTTAATCTTCATAACCACCATAAGATGTATTATTTTCTCCATCTTCTAGAATGCTCATGTACTTCTGGTTGTTGGCAGAGTAAGGCATAAGTATTATGGTTTGGTGTTAGCCACTCCCACCTCAGAGAATGTTGAATAATTGAGTTATGTCTCTGGTGTCCTCCCATCTTTCTTCTTCTTCTTTTTTTTGTTTGTTTGTTTTATTTGCTTCTTGGACTTCTACCCTTTGCCCTACTCTCCAAGAGCATCTTTCTTTTGTGCTGCTCACTCCTTCCTTCCACCCACTGTGCCCTCCTTTCTTGGGTCTGATCTCTTCCAAATGCCCCCCTGTTCAAAATCACCTCTTCCTTCTCTGTCTCCAATTCCCAAACTGAACTCCCAGTTCCTGCAAAAGGCAAATCCCAGGTAAGTGCTGGAGGTTCTCTGCCTGTCAGAGCTTGGCTGTGTATGTGGGTGGCAGTGGCTGAGTCAGCTCTGTCAGGCAGTAGAGCCAGGGCTGCATAGTCTCAAGCCCCTTAAAAGGAGATGTGTGATGGTATAGATGGGTCTCAAGTCTGAGTGGTCAAAAGCAAGGGAAATACAGGCTTAAACCCAGACCAAGGCTTATATTAGCAACCAGCAGACAGAAGCCTGGGCAGATGAACGCAGAGCCATATCTATGAATGTCCTAAAGGAGCAGAGGTCCTTTGGAAAATAATAGAAGCAGGAGTGGGACTACGATCTAAATTAACGCCAGGTTAAAGTAGTCAATATCACTTCTTTTTCCACTAATGATAATATTTTGATAAAGGAAAGATTGAAGGGCAGGAGTGATAAGAAGAACAATATTATTATCTTAAATAAAATCTTAATAAACAGAGCCTGATAATGATTAAATAATCTACAAACCATGATCAAGTAGCATTTATTCCTAAGCTCAGAGGTCTTTAACATAAAGAAAAGCATCATGTAATTTATCCTATTAACTAAAAATTTAGTAAAAATATTTAAATTGTCTATATAGATGCTAAAGAAAATATTTTATTTAAAAAGCAGCAAATTTTCTCTTCATCAGGGTAATTTTTGGTCTATTTAGAAAATGAACTTCATTTATTACAGAAAATTGTCTGTTTTAGAATAGGATATTAGAAGACAGCTGAAAACTTGATGGCTTATAACTGTTTCTAATTTCTCCCTATGTAGAAAATAGCTCAGCAGCGAAGGGATAAACTGTCATACCCACTCCCCTAGACCTGGGGGATGGGGGTCAGTGTTGGAAATTACTATGGTAATTTGAATTCATGTCTGTTTCGTTCACTTCTTTTCTCTTTTACAACTTGCAGGGTTCAGTATTATTACAGCTGCGGTAGAGAGTCTGTAATCTGGGAGATCCCTTCTCCTGCACTGCTTGGCCAACCTTCCAAAAGGATCCAGAAGCTGGCACAGCCCAACAGATTCAAGAAAGGGTATCTAATAAATAGGTAAAGTACCTTGAGAATCTCCATAAATTCTCATCTAATTTGGTGAATGTCACAATATTGTTGTTCTAATTTTAGTGTCTGCAATTTCATAAAATAGAAGTCCACTTGTGTTTCAAAGCATCAGGGTGAAAAATCAAATATTTGCAGCAATTGTGGGTAATCAGAAGATCATCATCAATAATTACATTTGACTCAAATTGTAGTGAAGCGAAAATTCACACTAAACTTACCACTGTCAGACAATTTAAAAATATGCAAATGAAACATTACAGGTTTTTTCAATTCATGTTCTCTTACGCCTCTGTGACTGCAAATGCTCTTACTTCTGCTTTAAATTCTGAAATTCTCCTTGTCTTTAAAAGACAGATTAGGAAATTCCCTGGTGGTCCACTGGTTAGGACTTCATGCTCTCACTGCTGAGGGCCTGGGTTCAATCCCTGCTGGGGGAACTAAAATGCCATAAGCCATGCAGCATGGCCAAAGAAAAAAAGAGCTTAGGTGTTACTTTCCACATGGGAGTTAAGATTGTGATAAGGTTATTGGAAAACATGTTAGGTTGCATTAGTGGAATATGTACACTGTACACGTTCCACCAAGTGTGGAGTGTGATAGTACTACTGTACACTACTTTAATCAGAACACATTACATATGTGTGTCCACTTACGGATGTTATACCTGAAGAAACTGATAATAAATTTGAGGCTATTCAGAGGTGACGAATGAGATGTTGATTCTTCTGGAAGCTATGTTATATGAACAATAGTTAAGAGAAATAATATGTTTAGCTTAGAGAAGACACCTAAGTAGCAGTGATAGCTATGTTTCAAGGGTCAGCATCTGAAAGAGGAAAGGGAAGTCAAAGTAAAATTACTTAGAACTAGAAGTAGAACAAGGAATTTACAGAGCAGCTGATGTCAGCTAAGTGTAGAAAAATATTTCTGGTAGCTATGCAGTAATGGAGGCGTTTATTTGGAAAGGTCAACTGCCAACTCCACCCAAATCCCTGAAAATGTTCAAGCACAAACTGGAATGATGACTATACATGGATTTTAGAAAAGATTCCTGTATTCAGGCGTAGGTTGAACTGGACAACTTGAGTCTTTTTCCATCATAGAATCCAGCAAAAGTGGCTCAATTCCTCCACAAAATTTGCTTGTTTGTCAGTTTATTAAATAAAATCTGTTAAGTTAGTTAAAATATGCATGTAAATCTGGTAAAGATCTGTATCTATAAACTAGAAGAATACTTTAATTATCTGTTACCAATTTTTGAGACATCTGAGATTGACATTTCATATAAGTGAAACCCCCTTGAGTGCTAAAACATCCTGTATTTTTAGAAGTTTGTTTCCCTGCTTTCCTAAGGAGATTCTTTTGATACTGAACATACATGTAACCTTTTTCCATTGGCTTGAGATATTTATTATGAATATCAACTATCACATAATGATTTAATTTGATAAACCTCTCAGAAAGTGTTTAAGTATGAAGCACATTGCTTAGGCTAAGTGGTCTGACCTCTTTAGATTATGATATTCACTTTTCATAGTTTTCCTGTCATTTCTCTTTTTATTGGGAGAATAGTCTCTAAGTAGCCTCTTTTCTGATCTTTTGTGCTCTGGAAACAGATAACCAAGCTTGTTCAGAATTGTATGAGGGGGAAAATGCAAGTGCTTAATGAAGACACACAGGGTTGTCCAATAAATGTACTACATGAGCCTGGACTTTGTGACATATATTTTAGCTGATTCACTAGAGGGCTCAACAGTAGATTTGAGCAGTCAGGAGAAAGAATCAGCAAACTTAAAGATAGATCAGTGAAGATGATCAAGTCTGAGGAACAGAAAGAAAAAAGAATAAAATAAAATAAACAAAGCCTCAAAGCCCTGTAAGACAGCATCAAGGGTATTAACATATTGATAATGGGAATTTCATAAAGAGAGTAGAGAGATAAAGGGGCAGAAGGAATATTTAAAGAAACAATGGCCAAAAGCTTCCCAGCTTAGATGAAAAACAACCTTCACATCCAGGTAACTCAACAAACTTCAAGTGTGATATACTCAAAAAGATCTACAACCTGACGCATCATAATCAAACTGTCCACCATCAAAGACAAAGAGAGAATCTTGAAAGCAGCAAGAGAAGTGACTCATCATATGCAAAGGATCTGCAATAAGATTAACAGGTGACCTCTCATCAGAAACCATAGAGGCCAGAAGGCAGTGGCATGACATATTTAAAGCACTGAAAGAAAAATACTGTCAGCCAAGAATACTCTAGCTAACAAAATTATCCTTCAAAAATAAAAGAAATTAAGACATTTCCAGTTAAACAAAAACTGAGAAAATTCATCACAGCAGACCTGCTTTACAGTAAATACTAAAGGGAGTCCTTCAGGCTAAAATGAAAGGACACTAGACAATAACTTGAATCCACATGAAATAAAGAAATAAAATTGAGTTAACTACATAGGTAAATATAAAAGATAGTATACATGTATTTTTCTGTTTGTAACCCTTTTATTCTCCTACATAAGGACAGCTGCATAGGACTTCCCTGGCAGTCCAGTGGTTAAGACTCCATGCTCCCAATGCAGGGGGTGCAGGTTCAATCCCCGATCAGGGAATGAATATCCCACATGCCGTGTGGCATGGGCAAAAAAAAAAAAAAGACAACTGCATAAAGCAATAATTATAAATCTGTGTTGATGGACATACAATGTATTAAAAAACAGCCCAAAGAGGGGAGGGAATGGAGTGATATTAATCTGAATTAGATTGTTATAAGTTAAGATATACAGGGTAACAACTAAGAAAATAATTTTTAAAATATAGTAAAAGAAATAACAAGGAACTTAAAGGGTACACTAGAAAATATCTAACATGGAAGAAGGGAGGAATGGAGGAATAGAGGAATAAAAAGATGTAACATGTGAAAAACAAAAGCAAAATGGCAAGCATAAATTCCATGTTATGAGTAATTGCATTAAATGCAAATGAACTGTCCAATCAAAAGGCAGGGATTGACAGAATGGATTAAAAGAACGTACTCAGTAGTATGCTCTCTATAAGACACATACTTTAGATTCAAAGAAATATATAAGCTGAAAGGAAAAGGACGAAAAAAGATATACTATGAAAACTAACTGAAGTGAGTGGATATACTCATATTGGACGATTAGACTTTAAGACAAAGAAGGACATTTTATAGTAATGAAATGGTCAATCCATTAGAGAACTATAACAATTATAAACATATATATACCTAACAACAAGAACCCAAAATAGATGAAGCAAAACCTGGTAGAATTGAAAAGAGAAATAGATAATTCAACAAGTTCAGTTTTTCAATACTGTACTTTCAATAATAGAAAGAATAACAAGCAGAAGATCAACAAGGAAATAGAAGGCTTGAACAATACTATAAACCAAAAATATCTAATTGACATTTATAGGACACTATACCCAACAATAGCAGAACACACATTCTTCTCAAGTGCACATGGAATATTCTCTAGGATAGATCATGTATTAGGTCATAAAACAAATGTCAATAAATTTATAAGAATTGAATTCATACAAAATCTGTTCTCTGACCACAATGATGAAATTAGGAACCAACAGCAGAAGAAAAAATTTAAATATGTGTAATTAAATACACTCCTAAACAAACAATGGGTCAAAGAATAACTCACTTTGATATTAATAAAATGAAAACAGTATACCAAAACTTATGAGATACAGCTAAGGTAGTGATTAGTGGGAAATTTTAGCTGAAGATACCTACATAAAAAATAAAAAAGATTGCAAATTGTAACCTAATCTTCCATCTTAAGAGATTACAAATGGAAAAGCAAACTAATTCAAACAAGCAGAAAGAAGGAAATTATAAAGATTAGTGTGGAAATGAATAGAAACCAGAAAGACAGAGAAAATCAACAAAACTGAAAGTTGGCTCTTTGAAAAGATCAACAAAACAAACCTTTGGCTAGACTTATCAAGACAACAAGACAGAAGGCTCAAATTACTAAAATCATGAAAGAAAGAAGGGACCTTTCTAAGGAATCATTTGCAAAAGAAGGGTTGCAAATTGATCTTATATAGAGAAAAAAGTATTATAAGGGATTACTATGAGCAATTGTAAGGCCAACAGATTAGATAACGTAAACGAAATGGACAAATTCCTAGAAAGACAAACCACTGAAACTGACTGAATAATAGAAAATCTCACCAGACCCATAACAAATAAAGAGATTTAATTAATACTTTTTAAAAACTTCCTATGAACAGCTCAGGAACAGATGCCTTCATTGATGAATTCAATGATATGCTTAGAGAAGCCCTAGACCAATCCTGCAGATTCTTCCAAAAGGTAGGTCACTTCCCAACTCATTCCATGAGGTCCATGTTACCCTGATACCAAACCAAAAAACGTTTGTAATGACAAGAGAAGAAAATGACAGACAATATCTCTTATGAATATATGTGTAACAATTCATACCAAAATACTATCAAACCAAATCCAAATATACATGCAGCAATCCACACCAAAATACTACCAAAGCATATCAAACAATATATAAAAATAATTATGCACCATGACCAAGTTGGATTTATTCTAGGAATACAAGAATATGTTGAGTTCAACATACTAAAATCAATGTAATACACCAAATTAATAGAATAAAAAACCCCAAAACTACATGATTACCTGAATAGACTCAGAAAAAGCACTTAACAAAATTTAACACGTATCATACTCCACAAACTAGGTAGAGAAGTGAACTTCCTCAGCTTGATAAAGGGCATCTACAAAGAGCCCACAGCTATCATCATAATTAGTGGTGAAAGACTAAAACCTTTCACCCTAAGATCAGGAATAAGACAAGAACATCAGCTCTCACCACTTCTATTCAACATCATACTAGAGGTTTGAGTCAGGGCAGTTAGGCAAGAGAAAGAAATAAAGCTATTCAGGTTGTAAAGGAAGAAGTATTGATAACTCTCTACTCATAGATGACATGATCTTATATATAGAAAACCTCAGGGAATCCACATGAAAACGATTAGAGCTAATAAATTAGTTCAGGAAGGCACAGAATCCAAGATCAATATACAAAAATCAATTGTATATCTATCCACTAGCAATGAACAATCTGAAAATAAAATTAAGAAACAGTTCCATTTACAGCAACGTCAAAAAGCACAAAACAATACGTGCAATGGAATATTAGCCTTAAAAAGGAAGAAAATTCTGACAAATGCTACAACATGGATGAACCTTGAGGACATTATGCTAAATGAAATAAGCCAGTCACAAGAAACCAAATACTGTATGACTCCACTTATACACAGTACCAACTGTAGTCAAATTCATACACAGAAAGTAAGATGGTGGTTTTCAGGGGCTAGGGGGTGGGGAGAATGAGGAGTTGTTTAATGGATATAGAGATTTGCATGACAAAAATTGTTCTGGAGGTTGGTTACACAACGATGTGAATACATTTAATGCTACTGTACTATACACTGAAAAATGGTGAAGATGGTAAATTTTATGTTATATATATTTTAATATAATTAAAAATAAAAGAACAAAATACTGAGGAATAAACTTAACAAAAGAAGTGCAATGTATGTACACAGAAAGCTACAAACATTGTTGAAAGAAATTGAAGATTTAAATACATAGAAAGACATTCTCTGTTCATGGATTAGAAGTCTTAATTTTGTTATGATGACACTTCTCACCAAATTGGTCGACAGATTTAGTACAATCCCTATTAAAAGTCCAGCTCTCCTTTTTGGGTAGAAATTGACAAGGTGATTCTAAAATTCATATAGAAATGCAAGAGACCTAGAATAGCAAAAACAATCTTGAAAAAGAATAACAAAGTTGGAAGACTTACAGCTTCTGATTTGAAAACTTACTAAAAAGCTACAGTAATCAAGACAGTGTTACTGGCATAAGAATAGACATATAGATCAATGGAATAGAATTGAGAGTCCAGAAATAAACCCTTATGGTATATGTCAGTTGATTTTTGACAAGGATGCCTAGACAGTTTAATTGAGGAAGAATAGTCTTTTAAACAAATGGTGCTAGGATAACTGGATATCCACATGCAAAAGAATGAAGTTGAACCCCTACTTCACACCATACACAAAAGTTAATTCAAAATGGATCACAGACCTAAATATGAGAGCTAAAATTATAAAACTCGTAGAAGAAAACATAGGCATATATCTCTATGACCTAAGCAGTGGTTTCTTAGATATGACACCCAAAACACATGTGACAAAAATACAATAAATTGGACTTCATTAAAAGTAAAAACTTTTCTGCATCAAAGGACACTCTCAAGGGAATGAAAAGACAACTCGTAAATTGGGAGAAAATATTTGCAGATCATATATCTGATAAGAGACTAGTATTCAGAATATATACAAAGAATTCTTAATACTGTTCAAAAAAGACAAATAACCCAATTTAAAAAATAAGCAAAGGACTTGAATAGACATTTCTCCACAGAAAATATACAAGGAACAAGAAGCACATGAGAAGATGCTAAATATCATTAGTCATCTTGGAACTGCATGTTAAAACCCTGAGATTCTACTTCACACCTCTAGAATGGCAATAATAATAATAAATAGAAAATTACTTGGAGAGGATGTGGAGAAATTGAAACCCTCATATATTGCTGGTGGGAATGTAAACTGGTGAAGCTTACGTGGAAAATAGTTTTCCAGGTCCTCAAAATGTTAAACATAGAATTATCATATGATCAGCAACTCCACTCCTAGGCATGTACCCAAGACAGTTGAAAACATATGTTCACACGAAAGCTTGTACATGAATATTCACAGCATCATTCCAAAATAGCCAAAAAGTGGAAGCAACTCAAATGTTCATCAATGGTTGCATGGATAAACAAAATGTGACAAATCCATATAATGGGATATTATTCAACCATAAAAGGAAAGACATACTCATACATGATTCTTAAAAATATGCCAAGTGAAGGAAGCTAGACACAAAACGTGACTTATTTGTATGATTCCATGTATTTGAAATTTCCAGAATAGGCAGATTCATAGAGATAGAAAGTAGATTACTAGTTCCTAGAGGTGGGGAGGGGCTGGGGAGGGGGTAATAGGATGGGATTTTAATAGGTATGGGATTTCTCTTTAGGGTGTTGAAAACGTTCTGAATTTAGGTAGTGGTGATGGTTGCACAATTTTGTGAATATTCTAGAAAGCATAGAATTGTACACTTTAAAAGGGTAACTTCTATGGTATGTTAACTATATATCAAGTTTTAAAGCTAACAGACTACCCCTAGAGGGTAATCATATTTATTTGAGAAAACCTTTTTCCATATTAGGTTTGTAGGTTTGTTGGTTGATAGGTTTCTGTTCTGGGAAAGGAGTATGTGGGGAAACCACCTATGATAATCGGCCAGGTTGCTGGGAGTTATGTCCAGCACTATCTCAAACTGCACTGCAGAGGAGACTGGCCATCACAGAGGGTTCTTGGTAGTGACTGGAATTTTTATCTCAGGGTTTTAATAGGAGGTTTTGGTAGGAAGTGAGGTGTTTTTTAAACTGCAAGTCTCAACCTATCAGTGGATCATGAAATCAATTCCAGTTGTTGTTTTTATGAAATCAAATGAAAATTTAAAAATCAGAATGCATTGCCTAGGGAAAGCATCGTTTCATGATCATTTTGTTTCAGATACACAGATTTACATATATTGTATCACAATATAAAATGTACTTCTTACTGTGGATCATAGTAAAACAACTTTAAGAAACACCAATCTAGTAGAAAGAACACTAATGATTATGGGAAAAGATGTTCCTAAGATAGAAACAATAAATATAATTGATTGGAGGTTGATTATAGCAATGAAGAATGCAGTTATTGTTCCTCCAGTGATTATAATATTTCATGTTCCATTTGCATATAGGCCCTTCAGTGATTACTTAAGAGATTCTCTTCAAATCTCTGATCCTTCTCCCCGGATATTACAACTCTCAATACCCAAAGTCACAAATCCAAACTATGTTCCTCCAAGAAGCGTAAGTGGGTCCATGTGAAAGAAACAGTTCCTGATGCACTTTGTAACATGTAGCATGTTTGTAACTGTAATGTGCTCCCCTCTTATTTCTAGATGTGTTTTTTCCTTTTCTTCATGTTTATTTTCCCCTCTTATCAAATGAATTTTTCTGACTATCTGCCCTGTGCCTAATGTATCAGTCAGGATTTGATGAGAGAAGCAGAACCACAATGCATATTATAGAATTAACCTTAAGCAATTGTGGGAGCTGATGAGAAGTCTATGGAAGACTGTTACAGCAGCTGGGACTTGGGTCTGGTCATAGATCTAGAAGAAATGAGAGAGACTAGGGGTAGTTCAGCAGTCCCCTAGAAGATATTTACTTCAGGAGAGGCAATTATAGGAGAGTCTTGCCTGTTCAGACAAGGGAGGAAGGGCTGATTCTATTGCTAAGGAAGGCTCAGGTATGTTCAGGGCTTCAAAGCCCCCCCTTCATTGGAATGTGCCCTTATGTTCCGATTCCAATTTTTAAGGTCCAATTCCTTCTCAATCATTGCCCTAACTTTAATATAGGAGACCATATAAGTTTGGGAATTCAATTTGTGCTGTAATTCATCCACTCACAGAATTAGATTTTGAGCTTGGTTTTGAGAATTTTCAGTCCTGTGACCATTAAAGATAAGGGTTTCTTTTGGGTAAGTCACAAAAACTTTCTGGTCCCTTAACTATGCCTTAAGGTGGGAATTTAAAGGCCTGAGCTGGTAATTTCTTTCCTCAAATTCTCCAGTGCACTTAGAAGCAATGAGCCCACCTCACTATACCTCTTTATTTCACTAAAATGATCTCTGTCAGCAGCTGCTTGATTACCAAATCTTGCTTTCTGTTTTGTCAATGCATGCCACGGATTACCAGTGTCTTTTTTTTTTTTTTAAACGACTGGCAATAGGATCATTAATAGCTTTAAATCTAATCTGCTCAGAAAACAAATTCCAGATGGTCTAGAACCAGTACAGGCATACCTCAGAGATATTTTGGGTTCAGTTCTAGACCACCGCAATAAAGCAAATATTGCAATAAAGCAAGTCACACAAACTTTTTGCTTTCCCAGTGCATATAAAGGTTATGTTTACACTACTGTATTCTATTAAATGTGCAATAGCATTATGTCTAAAAAACAATGTACACATCTTAGTTAAAAAATACTGCTAAAAAATCTTAACCATCATCAGAACCTTCAGTGAGTTGTAATCTTTTTGCAATAGTAATGTCAAAGATCACTGATCACATATCAGCATAATATAATAAAAATGTAAAAGTTTGAAATATTGTGAGAATATTTCTTTTTTTTTTTAACATCTTTATTGGGGTATAATTGCTTTACAATGGTGTGTTAGTTTCTGCTTTATAACAAAGTGAATCAGTCATACATAAACATATGTTCCCATATGTCATCCCTCTCGCGTCTCCCTCCCTCCCACCCTCCCTATCCCACCCCTCCAGGCTGTCACAAAGCACCGAGCCAATATCCCTGTGCCATGCGGCTGCTTCCCACTAGCTATCTACCTTACTACGTTTGTTAGTGTGTATATGCCCATGACTCTCTCTCGCCCTGTCACAGCTCACCCTTCCCCCTCCCCATAACCTCAAGTCCGTTCTCTAGGAGGTCTGCATCTTTATTCCTGCTTTACCCCTAGGTTCTTCATGACATTTTTTCCCTTAAATTCCATATATATGTGTTAGCATACGGTATTTGTCTTTTTCTTTCTGACTTACTTCACTCTGTATGACAGACTCTAGGTCTATCCACCTCATTACAAATAGCTCAATTTCGTTTCTTTTTATGGCTGAGTAATATTCCATTGTATATATGTGCCACATCTTCTTTATCCATTCATCCGATGATGGGCACTTGTGAGAATATTTCTGACACAGAGATACAAAGTGAGCAAATGCTGTTGTGGGGAAATGGTGCCGATAGACTTGCTTGATGCAGGGTTGCCACAAAACTTCAATTTGTGAAAAACGCAGTATCTGCAAAGTACAATAAAACACAGTATGCCTGAACAAAGAACCCATCCTTAAAGTTCTGATCTGGTTATCTGTTGCTTTATACCAAACCACCCCCAAACTTAGTGATTTTAAACAACAGCCAGGGGGGAGGAGTCAAGATGGCGGTGTGGGAAGCTGCGGAGTTAGCTCTCCCCACAACTAGGGCACCTGCTGGCCGCTGGTGGGAGACTCTAACCACCAAGGAGACGGGAGGAATCCCAGAGTGAACCAGTAGGATGTAGGGGGACTGAGGGAGGAGAAGTGGAGGCCAGAGAAGATCGGCACTCCTGAGGCCGGGGAGATCAGGAGAGGCAGGCGGGAGGGACTCTCCGGGAAGAGCGGGAGAGGAGCAGCGGGTGATCACCTGGCCCACTGGGGCCACAGAGCCTGCTGAGCTCCCAAGCTGGTTCCCCCCCTCCAAAGCCCCATCCAGGCCGCGTGGGTCCTGGGGGCATAGGAGGGAGGCCAGGGAGATCAGGAGTGGCAGCGGGGAGGGGCCATCCAGGAGAAATGGGAGAGGACCAGAGGGTGATTGCCCTGCTCACTGGGGCCTGGGGAGACTGCTGAGCTCCCAGGCCAGTTCCCTGCCCTCCAAGGCCCCCCCACCATTGGTCCTGAGGGCATAGGAGGGAGGCCAGGAGATCAGGAGAGGCAGGCGAGAGGGGCCCTCCCGGACCCCAGACCGGAGGATTGGGAGAGGAGAGGAGGGAGTTTGCCCCGCCCACTCGAGCCCAGGAAGCCTGTTGGGCTCCCAGGTGAGGTCTCCTGCCCTCTGAGACCAGGGGTAGGGGGCACGCCTGGGCCCTTTCTGTTCCTTGAGCCTAAGCCCCACCCCCACAGCCCACAGGGCCTTTTTCAGCCCTGTGGTTCCTGAGCATAGGCCCCACCCACCACCCAAAACTTGCCCTTGCTTAGGCCCCGCCCTCAACAGCCAAGGCCTTTCATGACCTCTTTTTTTTTTCTTTTCTTTTTAGCATTCAGCAAGTATTATTAAAATGAAGGGAGATTATGGATGACACTTTGTAACAATCAGGAACTGTTGATTAATAAAGTTAGTTCGTTATTCTCCTGAAACCTAGGCAGCAATGAGAATTGTCAGACGGATCATTTTACTCATTATTTTTGATTAATGCACCCAGATTCTCTGACTCTGAAGGGAAAAAAAAAAACCTCCTCCTCTTTTTCACTATTGTGGTACTAACATACCTTCCGGTTGTTGATTCATCTATTTTTGCATTCTTTCTAACATATCTGTTAGTTTCCTAGTCTAATTTTATGTTTTACTTTGTTATTGTTTGGGGTTTTTTTTACCACCCCACGTGGCTTGCGGGTTTTTTTTTTTTTTTTTTTTTTCGGTACGCGGACCTCTCACTGTTGTGGCCTCTCCCGTTGCGGAGCACAGGCTCCGGACGCGCAGGCTCAGCGGCCATGGCTCACGGACCCAGCCGCTCCGTGGCATGTGAGATCTTCCCGGACCGGGGCACGAACCCGTGTCCCCTGCATCGGCAGGCAGACTCTCAACCACTGCGCCACCGGGGAAGCCCAATTCTAGCAGTTTTTGACAGTGACTTTTAAGAGTCCTAAATAATGCTTGATTTGGTTTCCAAACTTAATTAAATACCTTCAAATACTTTATAAATACATTAAATTTGATTTCTTTTTAAAGTATTTTATTTCAACCATCTACATTAACAAAACCTTCTCAAATATTAAATAATTATTAAAAATCTAATACTTTAAACTTATAAATATAGTGAACCTGAAGTTTTTTAACGTTGTAAGAATTGATACTGACTAAGGTTCTTGGACTCTTTAATCAATAGAAATTGATAAGAGGCCAGATGAGAAATTCAGGTAAGGCTTTACTGGGACTCGTGCTATAGCAGGAGGGAGGGAAAACAAGTAACACATGCCCTTGCTCACTCCCTGAGAGGAGGCGAGCTGGTCCTTTAAACAGGGTGAAGATAGGGGCCAATAGGTGGATCGGGCTGGGGGGTGGCATACGTGGTGGGCCCACCCTCTTGATGGTGCTGGGTAGAGAGATCATGCATAGTACCCTACTTTTGCTCCTGGTACCTCAAAAGTGGCAGTTGGGTTTTGGCCTTTTTGTATGTTCTTATTGTTCATAATTTGCCCCAACTGCGCATGCGTGCAGTTCTTTTTAGTTCCTTTTAGTTTATTTGTATTCTGTTGCTCCAGGAGGCATTTGTTAAGGTGGAAGCACTACAGTCAAGGGTCTCAGGTCCCAGCCAGTCTCAGAATGACATAAATTTAAGATTTCAACTTAATGTTATAATTCTAAACAGTTACTCTGTTATATATTTCAAATTGCAATTGTAGTGTTATCACTCTTACAGGCCAAATTCTCTTAAAACATATACCTGCTTTTTATTTTTTATTTATTTTTATTTATTTATTTTTTTGTGTGATACGCGGGCCTCTCACTGTTGTGGCCTCTCCCACTGCAGAGCACAGGCTCCAGACACGCAGGCCCAGCAGCTGTGGCTCACGGGCCCAGCTGCTCCGCAGCATGTGGGACCTTCCCGGACCGGGGCATGAACCCATGTCCCCTGCATCGGCAGGCGGACTCTCAACCACTTCACCACCAGGGAAGCCCCCTGCTTTTTATTTTAATAATATACACTTATTTTTTGTTTTAACAATAATTTCAAATTTACTGAAAATCTGCAAAAGTTAAAGTCCATTGGCTTTATCATTCTCTCTCCTCCGTGGTGTGTGTGTGTGTGTATATTTAATCTTTTCCCTGAATCATTTTTGAAAGTTAATGACAGACATCATATACCCCTTTTCCTCAGTACTTCAGTGTGTGTTTCCTAACAAGAGGACATTATCTTATATAACTACCATACTGTTATCAAGATCAGGAAATTTAACATTGGTATAATACTATAACTAATCTATGGTCCCTGTTCAAATTCCATCAATTCTTGCACATATTTATTATTAAGACAAAGTATTAATTCTATGATTTTGATTTTCTTAGGCTTTTGACAGTTAATTCTAAATCTTCTCAGAGTTTAAAAATAACACATGCTCACAAAAGAAGTCAAGTTACTATTACAGGTACCTGAGGTTACTTGCCACCAGAGACTTTGTATGGATACACTGTAGGAAGTCCTTTTACCTCTATGAATGTCATACCAAGTCTCTTTTTATAATAGCTGTTAGGACCTCAAAACTTAAAAAGAAAGGGGTTGGTTTCATAGCTCACTTAATCCATAACTATTTTAATGAGATCTATTTTATTATAAAATTAATATTTTGTAAAATAAATAATTAATATATTATGTGCAGTAAAAAAAAGGCAGCCCAAATAATGCAAGTGAATATGTAAATAAAAATCACTTTTGTTGTAACACATTTTCGGACTTTATGTGAATCACCTCAAAAATGTTCATACCTTTGATTCAGTCATTTTACTTCTAGAATTTTTATTCTCAGAAAATAATCAAGATTGAGAATGATGGGGGAGAGACATGTTGGTATAATGACCTCATGGATTAGGAGAAATTTCATTTCTCCGATTATTAATAAAGTCATATCGTTCTCTACATTTATTTGCCATGTGTATTTTCCTTTTCTAAATTTGTTCATGGCTTTATTTTTCTACTGGTCTGTTCATTCACAAAATTCTTTACATCTTAGGGATATTAATCCTTCATCTGTTATATATGATGTGCATATTTTTCCCAGCTTGTAACTTAAAGTTTGGGGTTATAATTTATATAATAATAATATATATAATATACTAAAATTATAATATATGTATAAAATTTTAAATGTATAGATCTTGTATAGTTTAATAAGCTTTTAACAAATATATATACCCATTCATTAACCACCATAATCAAGATACAAGAATAAGTATTATTCTTGACTGAGAAGCCCAAATGATCTTTTCTCTTTATTTTGTTAATGTGCATACTTCTGTGCATAGTTGCTTAGAGTTGTTTTTTTGGTTTTGTTTTGTTTTGTTTTTGCGGCATGTGGGCCTCTCACTGTTGTGGCCTCTCCTGTTGCGGAGCACAGGCTCCAGACGCGCAGGCTCAGTGGCCATGGCTCACGGGCCCCTCCGCTCCGCAGCATGTGGGATCTTGCCGGACCAGGGCATGAACCCGTGTCCCCTCGGACTCTCAACCACTGCACCACCAGGAAAGCCCAGACATTTTGAATTTGATTTCCTAATATTTTAGTGAGGAACTTTGTATCTATGTTCATGATGGATAGTGATCTATAGTTAAAAATATATCTGTTGAGTTTGGGAATTAGGGTTATGTTGGTCTTGTAAAATGAGTTGAGAAGTATTTCCTGCTTTTTTATTTTCTGTATATTTGTGTAAGATTCATGTTATTTCTTCCTTAAATATTTGAGATAATTTACCCTTAAATCAATCTGGGCTTAGTGTTTTCTTTATGGGGAGGTTTTTAATTATGAATTAAATTTCTTCAGGTATTCCTTTAGGGTATAGGTCAAATCAGATTTTTTATTTCTTCTTGTGTCTGTTTTGTATTTTAAAAGAATTTGTCCATTCTTCTATGTTGAATTTATTTGCATAAAGTTTTTAATGGTAATATATATATTTTTCTCTTTAAGAGCTTTAAGATATATAGTGGTGACGCTTTAATTCCTGTTTGTTAATTTGTTTTCTCTTTTTATTTCTTGATCAGACCTGCTAGGGATTAACAAATTAGCTTTATTAATCTTTCCAAAGAGTCAATTTTTGTATTTGTTTATTTTTTTCTCAACTGTTTTTAAGAATTTCTTTTACCATTTCTTATAGAGTGGATCATTCAGTTTTTGTTACTCTGGAAATGTTCTTATTTTATTTTTATTTGTAAAGGATATGTTTGTTGGATATGCAAACATATTTTAGGTTGATAACGCTTTAGAGTATCTTTTCATGATCTTCTGGCCTCCATGATTTCTGGTGAGATGCCAGCTAAAATTATAATTTTTACTCTATATTTAATGTGTCTTTTTCCTTTGGCTATTTTAAGATTTTCTCTTTATCTTTGGTTTTTAGCAGTATGGCTAAATTTGCCTACATACAGTTTTCTTGGTATTTGTCCTACCTGTGGTTCCCTGAAATTCAAGGATTTGTGGGATGTTGCTTTCAATCAAATTTTTCAATAGTTCTGCTATCATTTATTCAGACTTTTTTTCTGTGTCATTCTTTCTCTGAGGCCTCTAGTTATACCTGTGCTATATCATCATATTCTATACCATAGATCACTGAGGTTGTTTTATTTTTTTTCAATATTTTTCTCTATATGCTTTATTTTAAATAATTTATATTCACCTCTACTCAATGGCATCAGTTCTTTTTACCACAATGAACAATCTTCTGTTAATCTCATCCAATGGATTTTTAATTTAGATGCTGTGTTTTTCAGTTCTTGGATTTCCATTTGGTTTTTTAAAAATATATATAATTTACATATTTCTCTTGGACCTTTAATCTCTTCACTCATTGTATCCATCTTTGGACCCCATTCAAGTTTCACTTATTTTTCCTCTATAATATCCTTTATAGAGGAATAATCCAGTTCAAAATCATGTGTTGTCAAGTATCTTTAGTCTCCTTCAGTCTGGAATGGTTCTTCAATCGTTTTTGCCTTGTTGACCTTGAACACTATTGAATATTACCATCCAGTTATTTTATAGAATAGCGGACAAACTGAATTTGTCTGAATGTTTCTTGTAATTAGGGTAAGATTATGAATCTTTGGTGTTTATTCACATACATACACACATTTTCGTCTATATTTATTTCCATATCGATTTATATATGATTTTTCACCTTTACCTCCAATTCTGATCCAACACTACCGAGTTTATTCTTTTCCTCCCTTGCCTTATTTGTAATGCTTGTCTCTGAAAGTTAAAAACCTGGCTCCCATTACCCTTAATACATGTCCTCTCTGTGTATAATCATTCCCCCATCTCTGCTGTCTTCTCTTTCTGCATATGGGCTCTTACACCCTGCACTATGCCACTCAGTCTCTGACACTTCATACTGGGAGGCCCCTTCCCAAAGCTCTGATCTCTTACTGGTATCTCTGATATCTCAATCCCTCTTACTTGGTCGACCCTCCTCTTGATGCTCTGGCCCTAACATCCTGCTATGGGCCACTGTGCCTTCTCCCTTCCCACCAGACTGAGACACCTACCTTGCTTTGCTCTCCCAAATGATCAGGAAGGGGCGAGGATGAACTGCTTTCCTTCTTTCAAGAGTCTTATCCTGTCTAGTTTCTGCCTACTTCTGATTTCTTTCCAGTGCTTTCAAAGAGTTCTGTTTTGTTTTGTTTTGTTTTCAGTGTTTTATTCAGAGTCTCTAACTGTTATAGGCAAGAAGATTAGTTCAATACAAGCTACTCTGCTATTACTGGAAGCAGAACTTCTAATTTGCCTTTTAATTTTGTTTTGGTTATCTTGAGGTTAAAATTTTATGTGTGGTAAAACCCATAATCTTATTATTTTGAGATTTCTTCCATTGCTTTATGATTAGAAAATTCTACCCCAAAAGAATTCAGAAAATCACCCCCAGTAGTGTGCTTGTACTGGCTCACAAGAGCTGATGGTACACATCTCTTTCTAACTTTGCATTTAGTGAGATCCATCACCTTCATAGTTTGAAATTGACCATGGTGGGAATTTTTGCACCATAGAAATTGGCAAGCACTACAAATCAGTCTTTTTTCTCTGAGGAGCTAACTGTTAAACATTTACCTGCATACCACTGGTCACCTCTATTTTCCTGTACTATTTTTGTGGTTTCTTTTTATTTTTAAAGTAGATAATTCCTCAACTTATTTGAAGTATATTTCTATGTAAAATATGGGGTAAGAATCTGCCTCTCCCCCATGATTGCCCCAGCCTTTATTTGTTCACTGCCACAGTTATTATATACCACAATGTTATTTATACTAGGGCAACGGTTTTCAAAAATGTGACCCAGGTATGCATAAAGGTTTCCCAGAACCTTTTAAGTAATCTGCAAGTTCAAAATTATGCACAAGTAGAAGGTTCACTCAATGTGTAAGATAGGCAAATGGATTTTATGGTAATGGAGTATGAAAAGTTCCTTGACAGTTTCAGATTGTACATTGCAACTCTTATGGTTTTTTTTGTTTTTTTTTTTTTGCGGTACACGGGCCTCTCACTGTTGTGGCCTCTCGCGTTGTGGAGCACAGGCCCCGGACGCCAGGCTCAACAGCCATGGCTCATGGGCCCAGCCGCTCCGCGGCATGTGGGATCTTCCCGGACTGGGACACGAACCCGTGTCCCCTGCATCGGCAGGTGGACTCTCGACCACTGCGCCACCAGGGGAGCCCGCAACTCTTATTTTTAAGAAACTACCCTTTGTCAAGTTTTATTTTAGTATCAAAGAAGAATATCCACAATTATCTGAAAAAGCTGTTGAAATATACTCTTTTCCAACTAGTACAGGGAACTGGATTTTCTTCATATACTTCAAACAAAAAACAGTGTCTTCTTAAACCAGATATTAAAGAGATTTGCAAAAATGTAAACATATCAGTCTTGTCACAATTTTTTTTGTTTTGGAAAATATAGTTCTTCATCATAAAAAATATTTGTATTTCCATGTAATGGGTTCTTTTTACTTGAAATAATAAATGTTCTTAAATGTCTCAGTCTTTGGAAGCCCTCAGTCACTTTTTAAGAGGGTAAAGAATGTTACATATCAAATTTATTCAATTAAAAAAAAGTGTAAATGGGCTCTAGACCAAAAAAATTGAGAACCACTGTATTAGATAATATTTCTGAATTCTCTATTTGGTTACACTGATCTATTTTTATGCAAGTATCATTTTGCTTAAATTATTGTAAATTTAAAAATATTTTAGGGCTTCCCTGGTGGCGCAGTGGTTCAGAATCCGCCTGCCAATGCAGGGGACACAGGTTCGAGCCCTGGGCCGGGAAGATCCCATATGCCACAGAGCAACTAATCCTGTGCGCCACAACTACTGAGCCTGTGCTCTAGAGCCCGGGAGCCACAACTACTAAAGCCTATGCACCTAGAGCCCATGCTCCGCAACAAGAGAAGCCACTGCAATGAGAAGCCCGTGCACCGCAACGCAGAGTAGCCCCCACTTGCCACAACTAGAGAAAGCCCACGTGCAGCAACAAAGACCCAATGCAGCCAAAAATAAATAAATAAATTTATTTAAAAAAAAAAAAAAAATATATATATATATATATATATTAGAATAGGGTAGGTTATGTATACCCTTTTCTTCTTTTGGCCATAACTTTCTTATTGTCCTTCTGGCTTCCCGCTTCAGTCTTTCTCCCACATGCCTGACAGATTAATCTCCAGCCCTGACCATGCTTCCTCTCCAGTGAAAAGATTTCATGGTTCTTCGCTAGCTGTGAGCAGTGCCCTCCACATCTAACCTAGTTTCAGATATATTTGCAAGCCTGATCTCCCTGCCTGACCAGACACAATCTCCTCCATGCCTCCTTGCTTCTGTGTCCAGACTTTCCCTTCAATCTTCCTTCCTTCATTCTCCCTATCTTTTCTCCTCCCTCTACTTGTCAGAATCTGATCCTTCCTTCAAGGCCCAATTTAATATCCCTTTATCCATGAAAAGAGAATTCTTCTTGGATTCTCCCACATTTCCTCTGATATTCCTCAAAACTTTATTCTCTTTTATGGGTATCAAATAATCAGTGATTTGCTTATAGGTTTATGATTCCTTCTAAGTTGAAAACTACTTTAAGGAAAGGTACTGTTTATTATTCTTTGTTTTGTCTTACATAATATAATTAAGAGATATTTGTATAACGAATTAATGAATGATGTTTTATTTCCTTTTTGATTGTAAGCCTTAATTGAAGGCACTGGTTGTCATATATTTTTTTGATTTTCCAAGAGGCTGATAGGGGACAAAGCTTTATTCATTGGAAATGCTTGATTAGTACTTCATGGTATTGTGTAGATAGATAGGACCTTTGTTTGAATCCCAGCTCTGCCACTTACAAACTATATAAAGTTAAATAAAATGCCAAACTTCACAATACCTTGGTTTCTCCATTAGTGAAATAGAAATAAAAATGATATGCAGGTGAGAAATAAATGAATTAATAGGTATAAAATACTGTCTGTGTTAGTATCATCATCGTCATCATTTTTATTTATTTATTTTTGACTGTGTTGGGTCTTCATTGCTGGGCACAGGCTTTCTCTAGTTGCAGCGAGCAGGGGCTACTCTCTGTTGCGGTGCACGGGCTTCTCATTGCAGCGGCTTCTCTTGTTGCAGAGCACAGGCTCTAGGCACGCGGGCTTCAGTAGTTGTGGCACGTGGGCTCAGTAGTTGTGGCTCGCAGGCTCTAGAGCACAGGCTCAGTAGTTGTGGCACACGGGCTTAGTTGCTCCGCAGCATGTGGGATCTTCTCGGACCAGGGCTCGAACCCGTGTCCCCTGCACTGGCAGGCAGCTTCTTAACCACTGCGCCACCAAGGAAGTCCATCGTCATCATTTTAAACAACATAAGAAGGGGTTTGGAACATACCTTGTGTGTTAATTTTCTACCCACAGTTAAAACCCTATTTCATTTCCAGTTATTGATTATATTCCCACCTCAAAGTTTTGTGGTAAGTTTTGAGTTTGGATATAAGTAATTTAAATAGAAGACGATGTAATTTGAACACATTTCCACAATTAAGGTAGTGAGGAGTGTCTTGGGGGACCAGTACAACATTGTCTATGGAGATATGGTTCTGTTCTGCCTTTCTTCCTCTTGTCGTTGGTTACTTTGTATTGTCCATTCCAATTAGAAGAGAGCTACTTAAATTCATTTTAAGCATGGGGATTTGTAATAATGTGAATTCCAATTTCCAAAGGGCAAGATAATTAAGAACAGAGCAGAGCTCTCCCCCTTATAGTGTTCTCATGTGATAGGGCTGAGAACTTCCCTCTTGGCTGAGTTTATTGTTCTAGTAATCAGCATTGCCATTTATCTCTTAGTCCATTTGTGTACTTGTCATTTTCTCCCCATCTTTAGTTTCACAGTAAGTTCCAAAAAATCTGGGTTGGAATTTATACAACCTAGTTTGAGAAGGATGGAAACTGATCCTTTCAGCTATGATCATAGGTTACTGCAGTATTCTCATCCTTTTTGCTGGATTTACTGAGAAGTCTGGTCCAGTGGTCAGATACTACTTTGTAACTTTGATTGCGATAGTGTTTATTGATTGATGCTTACAGGTACTGTTTTCTTTTTCTCCCCTAGACTAAAACCAAAATTGCGACGTCTGCCCTGACTGCTGTTGCAACTCCAAGAACTGTAGACCTTGCCTATCCAAGGATTAAGATAGAGGGTCTGTGCTTTGAAAGAGAAAGAATTGAAATGCCCATCCGTCCTGTAAGCCATCACTACCTTGGCATCCTTCAGCTCACTTTCTGTTTGTTCCTAGGGTGTTGTTTTGCTTCTATAGGGTATAGACCAAAGTCATTGGAAAAGAAAACCTTGAAAGAGTGGTCTGTGGCAGGAAGGAAGACCTAGCTGCAAGATATGGAGAGGGACTGCAGGTAGAGGGTGAAGAGCATGGACTTTGGGGTCAGTAAGAGCTGGGTTCAAATTCCTGCCTCACCACTACTAGTTGTGTGATGTTGTAATAACCTTCCTGAGCGTTATTCATTCAATAAAGATTTGAATCTCTACTGTGTGCCCAGCACCATGCCCAGTGAACAAGATGGAAGGAGACAGAAAATAAATAAGGAAACAGATAAGATAATGTCAGGTAGTGGTAAGTGCTATGAAGAAAATAAAATGGAAAAAAATAAAAAATAAAATGGGAAATGAGTGACTATGGCTGGGGGTGGAGAATAAGCTTCTTTGCATACGGTAGTCAGGGAAAGCCTCTCTTAAGGAAGGGATATTTGAGCTGAAACCTGAATAATGAGAAGGAGTCAGCTAAGTGAAGATCTGAGAAGAGAATGTTCTAGTAGCGGGAAGAGCACATGACAAAGTCCTTAAGTAGGATAGCTTTGAAGTTGGGTGGAGCAAGGTGAGCAAGGGGATTGTGAAGATAACAGTTCCCAGTTTCAGGGCTGTTCAGACTTGTGATAATAGATAAGGCAGGTGCTCAGCACAGAGCCTGGCACGCTCAGTGGGTTGTTCGGGGGTTTTAAAAAATCCTTTAAAAAAGTGATACCATGGCACATAATCATACTCTGAGAACCCAAACTAATCTGTATCAGTGCAAATATAGAACATTTTCAGGGCTACTGAGTGGTGTTTGCTGTGGTCCTCATTCTTTTGAATGAGCACTTGAGAGAGAGAATAGTAGCTATATGTCATCTTTCCTATTTTACCAGTAAAGCAACATAATAGAAAGGCCTCCTGGCGGATGTGGTTTCCAAAGTAAGACCAAAGGGAGTTGATGAGTCAGTCAGTCAGAATATATTTATTCAGCACCAGTTATACAACAGAGCCTAGTCTAGCTTTTGGCAAACAAGTACTTCTCTCAAGTGGCTTATATTCTGGTGGGGAAAAACAGACAGTAAACATAACCAACAATGAAATAAATGAGCTAAGTCAGGTGTTGTTAAGTGCTATGAAGAAGATTAAATAAGTACTGTGGAAGAGGGTAGTTAGAAAGGCTGATATATCTTGGATGGTCAGGGAAGAACTCCTTGAGGATGTGATGTTTGAGTCTAGGGACTTGAATGACGAAGAGGCGGCCATGACAAGATTGAGGAAAGAGGGTTTCAAGCAGAACTAGTAAATGCAAAGGTCCTGAGGTGGAAAGAGCTGGGCCAGAGGGGCCTTGTGTGACTAGGGTCATAGTGATTGAGGTGGGGATGGGAGGAAGGTGAGGTTGGAGGAGGGTATAGTAGGCAGATCATGTAGGACCTTCTAGGCCACAGTAAGGAGCCTAGGTGTTATTCTTAGCAAAATGGAAAGCCACTGGAAGATTTTAAACACTGTGAGTGACATGATCTGGCTTGGGCCTTGGAAAGTACTTCCCTCATAAAGTTGTTACGGTGATTGCATGGGAATGATTTAGGCAGATCGCTGAGAACACTGTCTAGCTCATGGAATACACTTGTTGAAATGCTCCTTCTCTCCCTCAGTAACTGCTGTGTGAAGGCTGGGTTGTGGAGGAGTGAGAATGGAAGCAGGGAGATCAGTTAGGAGAGTCTGTTACAGTAATCCAGGAGAGAAAGGATGGTGACTCGATTAGGGCTATAGTTGAAAATAGAGGGAGACGTGGTGAAATTTGAGGTATGTTTTTGTGTCGTTTTGTTTTCCACTATAGATATCCTGTGCTGCCTTGCTCGCCAAACCTAGCTCTCGAATACTAGCTCTAGCTAAGCCCAGGCCTCTTCATCAAGATTATTTACCTCCCCGGGATGCCTACTGGCCAGTATCTTGTGCTGCTATCCATTCCAAGATATCTCCCAGAATTCAAGAACTAGCTAATCCAAATACAAGGTATGTCAATCTGAGGCTAAGATGGGACAGGAAAGGCAGGGGGTGCTAGGGACAGGGAAAAGTTGACCTATTAAGTTCAGTGAAATGAATCATAGAAATAGTAAAAATTTTAAAAATCATCTTATTTGTTACATTTATTGTGACAAATCTATGGTCTTCTTACCATAAATATAAGGCTACAGTTAAAGGGTTAGTGGACTAGTATTGAACTTTAGACCTAGGAGACAACTCTGTAATTATGGATATGGGATTATTTATCTAACATATATTGATAAGGATTATTTATCTAACATATATTGATCTAATACGTTGCAGAACAGAAACATAATATGTTGTAATTTGTGTAAGAAAAAAATACATATATGCCATATATTTGCTTACATATGCCTATACTGTCTCACAGGAGTATGTAAGAAGCTAGTAACAATGGTTACTTTGGGGGCCTAGGGAGCCAGGATGGTAGGAAGACTTATTTTTCACTAAATAGGCTTTTGTATTTTTCAATGTTTTTGTATCATGTACATGTATGAACTATTTCAAATAAATCAGAAAATATATTCAACAAAGAAGAAATTGCCTCTAATTCCTACTCATTTTTTAGAAGACCTCTCAACTTGCCTGAACCTCAATTCATTTTGTTACCTTCAAGGGATAATACCTGATCCCCTACTTAAAGCACCATCAAGAAAACCTAACTGAAAAAGTGGTAGTCTTGAGCTCAGGGAATAGGAAATGTGTTTGGTCTTGTATAATAAAATATATTTTTTTAATTTTTATTTTATTTTTTTAATAAATTTATTTATTTATTTATTTTTGGTTGCCTTGGGTCTTTGTTGCTGTGCATGGGCTTTCTCTAGCTGCAGCGAGCAGGGGCTACTCTTTGTTGCGGTGCGCGGGCTTCTTATTGCGGTGGCTTCTCTTGTTGTGGAGCACGGGCTCTAGGTGCACGGGCTTCAGTAGTCGTGGCTCACAGGCTCTAGAGCGCAGGCTCAGTAGTTGTGGTGCACGGGCTTAGTTGCTCCGCAGCATGTGGGATCTTCCCGGACCAGGGCTCGAACCCATGTCCCCTGCATTGGCAGGCGGATTCTTAACCACTGCACCACCAGGGAAGTCCAGATTTTTAAAATTTTTATAATGTGTTTTTCCTTAAAAAAAAAAGTTCAACATCAAATGAAATGACACTCATTCTCTGTACACTGACAAAGGAAAGTGAGGAGTAAGACCAAGTGCTCAAGAGTCTGTCCTGGTAGCAAGATTATTATTTGGTGGTTAAGGTATTAAGGATGAAAACTTCAAAAAATTGATTTCTTTAAGTTCACCAGTGGATTGTCTGGCTTGTTTTAACATTGTCACATTATTGAGAAATTTCCAGAATTTACTTTCTATGGAAAGAGGAAAGCCTTCGGAATCTGACACATATACACATCTAGACTTGACCACAGGTCACTCTTACAACGTCCCTGAGCCTTCATTTCCTTATATGTATAGTGGAGGTCATGATACCTGTTTTATGTGGTGCTTAAGAAAATCAAAATGAGATAATATAGTGCCTAACACATAGTGGATGCCTGAGAAATGTTAGTTCCCTTTTCTGTTCATCTTATTTTAGGTCAAATCCTTTTTTCCATTTCAGGACTCCTGTGCGTATTGTATATTACGATCCAGAAGTCTTTAAAGTCAAGCCAGCTGCTTTGAAAGCACAGTGTTCTCCGAGGATCCATGAGTTGGCACAACCTCTTACGCGTTAAGCACAGAAAGCCACATCAGTCAAACTCATTATGTTTCTAGAAGACATATTAGATGACTTAGTTCCCTTGTCTGGTACTGTATAGCCCCCACTCCCTCAAAGCACACGAGACCTCTAGGGAACACCACTGCTGCTGTTACCGGTAATCATGTCTTTAGCAGGTCTGGGGACTCCAGCATGCAATAAAAGAGAAAATGATAGCCTGCCTTATTATCCTTACTATCTCCTCACGTGCATCTTGGCTGTCTCATTGCTCTGACTGACCTGAAGATACATTCTTCCTTATATTTGCTGGTTTTGCTTTTCTTTTCCCCGTGAGATCTGTGTTCTCCAGTAGCTGATCTCACCTCAGTGCCTTCTCTAATAAATCCTGAGAACTGAAATCATTCCTTGTGTTACTTTTCCAACGTCCCCTCATTACCAAGAAATAACACTGAAATGGTGAAGGCTTTGTGGCTAAGTCAAAATGCTTTATATAATCTGTAGATGAAATTGAGGGAGTACGTTACCTTAAATGATCACATCTCCACCAACTTCTGTTCCTTCACTCATGCTCAGTGTCATTTATCATGAATGACAGAAGCAGCTAAACGTTTGGTAAGCATTATAATGCTTTGTCAGATTGCATCTGCCCAGAGTTTTTATTTCATTTGCTTTATTCTCTCCATGGATTAGTATTTTACAAAGTAAACTAACTTTTATGGCCTATCTAGATTTACATGAAAATGAGATAACTAGTGTCCTGGAGAGGCAATACCATACAATAGTTTTGGTTGGTTTTTGTTTTAGTATTTTTTTTTTTTTTTTAGGTAGGAAAAAAAGGTAGGTGTATTGATTAAAATGAAGCTAAATTCTTTTCCTAGCTCTAATGAAAATAAACAAGTCTAGAGCTATTGAATTTGAATCCAACAAACAGGAAGAGAGACAGTCACTTTTCACGGTCATTGCTTTTTGAGATAGGCCCGTGGTAGATTTGTCCAACCTTGGATTGCACAGCAAGTGTATTTTTTGTACTATTGGAATAAATCACCTAAATTGCCCAAATTGAACCTAGTATGTAAATTGATTACTGCAGGACAAAAAGTCCAACTGGAATTTGTCTGGGTCTAGAATAAGTCATGACATTTATAAAACCCAAGTACATTTCTGAGATACCTTCAATGTTTGTATGTTTCAGAACATGATGAAATGTATCCATTAAAAAGTACTCTGAAGAGATGGACCTCCAGCAAGGTGTCATGGGAGCTCCAGTGACCACACTCTCCAGTGAATGTTATTATTTTTTTAAATTAAAGCCTCTGGAAATGGCCCTTAGGACAAACAACAAATGAAGAAAAACATCTATTCAGGGATATCTATGAAAATTCAGTAAGAAAGGTGAGAGTCTGTGATATTCAAACTACATGTAAGCAGATTGTTTCTTGCCATGAATTACGGTTCTGTTTTTAAATTCAGATTTAAAAATTAATTTATAATTCAAATTAAATTATATTCACCTTTTGCCTATTTCCTCCCTTTGACTTGGATACAAGAATCTTAGAGCCTAATGAATGTAATGTTCAAACATGGTGAGCCCCTCAGCAAGTAAAATTCCTAGCATCACGACTAGTCATAGCAGGAAACCAAGCAATAACAGCTGCCACCATCATCACCTCCTCCGCCACCACCGCAGGAGATTGACAGCTCATCTGTGACCCTCTTCTGCTTGGTTTCCGGTACTTTAATCTGAATTTATTTTTACTTGTTCCGTGGAGTGTATATGTGTGTGCATGTTCATAAACGTGTGTCTGTATTTGTCTTTATTACGTGTTTGCGTGTAAACTGAAAACTTCCTGAATCCGTTAAAGAAGTGGTTAAATTATAATTAAATAATCTCATTGAGGAATACTACAGAGGCCTGTGATTAACTACCAAAAGTTATAATAACTTCGCTAAGAAGCTCAAATGTCTTCTCACCCCTTTTAGCTGTCGAGTGTAATAGCTGTAAATGTCCACCTTTCTGCAGCTTTTATTCCCAGACTACTGTATTAACTGTCTCTGTTAAGCCTTGGAGTGATTTTCAGCTCCTTGTTAGGAGAAAGATGGAGAATGTTATTATTAGATTTGTGAAATTTAGGTAAGTTAAGATTGTTCATTTTGGAATATGCCATCAGTGAGACTATTCATGGTCTACCTAAACTATCGAAGGATTTTTTTTAAAGCCACTAGTTCAGGAAGGCCTGAAATTCCTCAGGACAAAAGATGAAGGTTAAAACTGTTTTTTTCTGCCTTACCTGATAATATTCCCTTCTTCCCTCCTCTGGTTCTCGAAAACAAAATGAAAGCTTAACTGAAAGTTCCCACTAGATAAGTTTAATTAAACAGCATTTTGTTATACTTGACTATCATTGTACCCCTAACTCAAGCATCTGAATAATTATTTTCTATTTTCATAACTCAGGTATAGACTAACTTCACATTGAATTAATCATTAAAGCAAAGCTCATTAAAATGCTGATATAAAATATGTTTTGTTTTGATTTCTTGAACAGTAGGAAAAATTAAATATATTCATCTAAATATTCAAAAGAGAAGGTAGTGTTAAAATTTATATGAAGAAAGGCAACTGACCTTAAAGTACCAAAATGAATACCTCTATTTAATAAATAACAGCACATTTTACAGGGAGGTAAAAAGGAAAGCATTCCATTGTTAATGGGTGTTGTATTTTACTAAATTTAAATAGTGTACTAGTGAGTAATAATTGACCACTATTACTCTGATAGTTATAATTGAAAAGTAAGGGGCTTCCCTGGTGGTGCAGTGGTTAAGAATCCGCCTGCCAATGCAGGGGACACGGGTTCGAGCCCTGGTCCGGGAAGATCCCACATGCCGCGGGGCAACTAAGCCTGTGCGCCACAACTACTGAGCCCGCGAGCCACAACTACTGAAGCCCACGTGCCACAACTACTGAAGCCCACACGCCTAAAGCCTGTGTTCTGTGACAAGAGAAGCCACCTCAATGAGAAGCCCACGCACCGCAATGAGAAGCCCATGCACCGCAATGAAGAGTAGTCCCTGCTCACCACAACCAGAGAAAAGCCTGCGTGCAGCAACGAAGACCCAGCATAGCCGAAAATAAAATAAATAAAATCTATTAAAAAAAAGAAAAGTAATATCAAAGAAATACCTCACATTTAAGTAATAATTTTAACCTCTTTAATTCCCAAATATTATTAGTTTTACCTTCAATTATACTATAAGAAGGGATAGAGAAGACATTCTACTTTGTTTAGATTTCTTACTGAAAAACAGAACTAGAAGTTATGTACCTTTATTTAACTATAAAAGTGCTAAACTATGAATCATCCAGGTGTTGTTTTATTGTGATTTAACCATGGATTTAATGCTTTTCTTGAACAATCAATGAAATGTTCGGTACTCTGGATTTTTATCTGAAGGACTGAAACTAAACATGTTGAACAATCTCTCCAGATTGTTTTAAAAATGAGTAGCAATTCTAAATAGCTTCTTTTGGAACTAGGAGGAAGAATTTTATATAACTATATAGATTATATAATTATATAATTTAAAATATATATATATATATTTACCTCAACCACTTTTTTTCTTTTGAGGTGAGATTGGTATATGACATCATATGGTAGATTTGAACTTGAATTTTGGAATCAGACCTGGGTTTGTATCCCACGTGGATCATTTACCAGGTATGTGATGTTGAAAAAATTCCCTAACTCCCTGTGCCTCAGTTTCTTTATGTATAAAGTGAGCTCCTGTGGCATTATTATAAAGAGTAAATAAGAACATTATGTAATAAAGTATGAATCGGAAAAAGTTGTTTAAAATTTAGCTCCTTTTGCCTTCTAAGGGGGGAGTGGCATACTTCATATCACTGGGAAAAGAAATATCTCTATGGCTTGACTCATACATTAAATGAATGTTTGTTTGATGTCTTTGCTTTGCCAGGCACTGTGCTAGGCACTAAGGCTGTCATAGTAAGCCAGACATATATGGGCTCTGCTCTCATAGGCTATTTAGCCAATTGGGAGACATGGATGTTATTCACACATTCACAAATAAATGTAAAACACAGCAGTGGCAAGTGCTATGAAGGAGAGGTTATAGTGCTATAAAATGACAGAATAGAGAACTTTGACTCCCTTGGGAAGGTGAGGGAAGGATTCTTTAATGAAAGGACGTTGGGCTGGAATCTAAAAATTAAGTCGTGTTAACTAACAAAGAAAGGACAGGAAATCAGTCCAGGTAGTGGGAAATGTGGTGAGTGGATATTTGTTGATTTGGGGGCGACCCTGCACCCATTACTCCTCCTTCTGGTAAGAACTCCCAATTTTCTTTGGGAGATTTCTCTTCATCGATAAAGGTTTATTGAGACTTTTATTCCAGGTACCCTGGCCGAGGGATGGGCATGTGACCTGAGCCAGCTCATTGAACTGTCCTCTGGGGCTTTGGATCATGGGCAGAGCGGTGCAGAGGCAGGGGTAGTTGGAGGCGGTCGTTCCCAGTAGTGGTGCCCTGATGAGACTTCACTGTTCTCCTCCTACTTTTGATACCTGGAGCTGCCCAGGCCCCCACCGCGGCCCTTCCCTGTTCATCTGCCTCAGGAGCTGTGCACAGCCTTGCAGTAAATCCCCTGTGGCAGATGGGTAGAGGTGTTGGGGACTGAAAGGCCAGCGTGGCTCAGATGGGAAGAAAAAAGGGGTTGTGTGATCAGTGAGGAGGCAGCAGATGGAAGCCAGACTGTACAGGGCCGTGGAGGCCACCTTGAAGATTTTAGTCTTTATACTAAAACCAGTGGGAGCTGTTGAAATAATTTAAGCATGAGGATAATGTAACCATGGTTGCCTTTTGAAAACATTACTTCTACAAATAAATTGGGGAGGGGGCAGTGGAGGTAGATAGACCAAGTTAGGGGGCTACTTAGTAGATCAGAGGAAAGATGAAAATAGTTTGGTGGTACCATGGTGGAGATGCAAGGAAGAGACAGGCCTTGAGAGATATTTGAGGAGGTGTATTTTCACAGGATTTGGTGACGGATTGGATGTGGGGTTGGGGAAAGAAAAGCATTCAAGATAATTCCTCGATTTCTAACTTATGAAACAATATATAGATAGTGAGGGTCTGAATATACAAGTGGACAATGGCCAGGCCACATATGACAGTAGAACTCTGACTCACCACCTGTGCAGCAACCAGGTCAGGAATCCAAACCACAGCCTCTGCAGCAATCAGCCCAGAATGGTCAGGATCTGGCCAGTGGTCCTAATTGATACCTATTTTTTGCCCCCACTTCCATCTCAGGACCAAGTAGAGAAAGCCAAATATATTCCCCAAGCCAATCGCATAGGATGCCCTGTTTCTAGTTAGGCAGTCTCCACCTTCCCCATGCCAACAGGGTCTAACAGAGTATTCCTAAAGCCTCCATCCCCTTCCCCCCTTGCCCCCCCCCCACTATAAAGCTGTCCCACTCCTCTGCCTTTGAATCTCTGCCAACTGCAAGTAATGGTGGCTGACTCCCTGGCCATAGCAGGCTCTGAATAAACAGCCTGGGTGTGTTCTCATTTGACTGATCTTTCCCACAACAGTGAGCCCTTCACTGACGTAGGGAACACCGGGAGATGACCAGAAGAAAAGAGTGGAAAAGCATGAGTTCAGTTCAGGACACTTAGATTAGAGGACACCTTTGAGACATCTAAAAGGAGATGGCGGCTGCAGGGCTGTATTATGACTTTCAGGGACCCTAGGCACTTTTGTTTTTCTGGTTCCTTTCTTCCTTAAAATAATATTAAAAATTATATTTTATGACTGCATTAGTATAAAGATGAATATATAAATATTATATATTAAGACTTTTTCAAATTAAAAGTTCATCTTTTTTTCTCATATAAAAAGAACTAAAACATTTTTGTAATCTCCTGAAAATGTTATGGTCTGTAGGCAATGGGCCCACTGTGCCCAATGGAGCAGTCGGCCGGGTTCAGGTAGGCAGTCCTTACATGGGTCTGTGTTGTAGCGTCGAGACCTGAGACCTGCTGCAGGTGTACATGTGCAAGTCATCTCAGTTAGCTGTGGTTGGAGCTACGGGGTAAGAGGGAGGACCAGGACAGGGGGAATCCTGACTTGATATTTGCTGAAATTCGACAATTGCTGTTAATTATATTTAGAAGGGTATTGGTATGGTGGTTATGCTTTTAAAAGCAGTTCTTTTAGAGATGCAAGCTGAGACAATTGTGAATGAAGTGATATCTAGAGTTTGCTTTGCAATAATCCCAACAGGGGAATGGATGAGGCTATAGAGGAAACGACTCTTGGTTGTGAGTTGGTGATTGTTGAAACTAAGTGATGGAATCCTAGGGTTCATTGTCTAGACTATTCATTCAATAGTCTCTCTTCTGTTAGATATGTTTGAAGTTTTACCTAATAAAGTGCAAGATAGGAGGGGAGCTAGGATGGACAGTTACAGGTCTCAGCAGAGGCTTGAGGGGCCTGAGCAACTCAGAACTCCCCCAACGCTGCATACCAATCAGGTCTGCTTCACTCCCACACATTCAGTGTTAGGGCTGTTTAAGGGGAGAAATCAAGGCAATGTGTCTGTATTCCATGGCTGGGGACAGTGTGGGGAAGAACTAGCACATACAAGATGGTGAGCTAGTTTATAATTTGATGGAAATAGGATCGTGGATTTACAACCCACTAGAAATAAGGTAAAACGAGATAAACTGGTGTTCCCACCCCAAATCCAGGGGAATGGGAGGGACTCAGGACTTTCCCCACACTTCTGGTGGGGGAGGGATTTTGAGTCAACTCTAATTAAATTTTCAAAGGTCAGGATACCTCTGTCGACCTCTAGGTTGCAAGTGCTTGACACACAAGATGTGAACAAGTGGGAACAGAGAAGGTGTTAAAGACTTGTTTGTTAACCTGGATTTGGTTGAAGGAAGAAAAATTGGAGCATCGATATTACATGGCTTCCTGCAGTCTAGGAGAGAGGGGGTGAAGGCAATTCCATTTCTGGTTCAAGGTGGTTGGTCTGGAATGAGGCCTTACCAAGTATTAGCTGTGCAACCCTGTACAAATTACTTAACTTCTCAATGAAAAAGGGCTAATAGTGTTTGCTGTCAAGATTAGGAAGTTTCCAGTACATTATACCCATCCTTTCCCTGCCTGAGTTAAGAAACAATTGAGAAACCCAGGCAGATGGAGTTCAAAACAACTCATTTACAATCGGTAAAGCTGTTTGGAGAAGGTGACTTTGGTGGACCAATTGGATTTCTAATATCCCCCTCCTCCTGAACTGAACTGAGCCCCTGGCTCTGTTCACCAGACACACCTGCCCCCGGAGCAGGCTGAACACACTCTGCTTATGGCTCTAAGATCGCAAGGAGGGAGAAATGCACTCCTTCTCCTAGATTCACCAGGGGAGGAGTCACTGCTCCCACGGGAGGAAATAGGGGTGGGTGAGGGCAAAAACCAGGAAGTTCTTCTCTGGGCAATTCTCCCTCTCCACATGGAAACGGGAGCACAGTTGTTCATCTCTAACACCTACCTCACTGGGTTCTTGTGAAGTATTGTACTTAGCACAGTATCCAGTACATGGTAAGTAGGTTTTGTTTTCTTAGTCATTATTATTAGCGGATATTAAGATGCTTCTCACATCTTTTTGGATAATGGAGTTTACTTCCTCTGGTGGTACTCATTGTAGTCCCAATGAAAATACAATCCTCCTATCGAGAAGTGGAGTCCACTTCCCCATGCCTTGAGTCTGGGGTGCCTGTGACTTGCTTAGATCAACAGAAGGTGGCAGAAGTGACATTGCATGACTTCCAAGCCCAGGCCCTGAGCAGCCTTGCCTTCTTGGCATGCTGCTCCAGACCTGCATGGAAAGAAACCCAGCCTCCCTGAGAGACCTCATAGCAAGAGAAGTCCAGACTTCCCCTCTGAGCCCGGTGGCCAGCTCGCCCTCTGCTGAATGCCTCCATGTGAGTGAGCCAGCAGGACCAGCAGAAGGACTGCCCGGCCAACCCACAGAAAGGTCAGGAAGGAAAATGATGGTTTTAAGCTCCTCTTTGGGGTTGGTTTGTTATTCAGCAGTGTGGAACTGAAACAGTGAAGTAAGAGAGTAAGAGAAAGAGTAAGAGAAAGTAAGTAAGAGTAAGAGACTGGAGCCGTGGGTGGTAGGGAGGGCAGCAAGGGGTTCAGACTGCAGCCAGCTGATTTTCAGAGGTTTGTGAGCAAGTACTTGGTTAGGGTCTGCTAAAGGAGCAGGCACACACTTCTCCCTCAATTAGCTGTTTTAAGTGCCTTTATCAACTTGTGTGAACTAACCTACAGCAGACCTGAACTTAAGTGACCCCTGACTGGCCAGTAAGAAACTGCATGAATTGAGGCAGAGGAGTGGGCTGCCTCCCACCTTCCCTAACTCTCCCCTCCTCCTTCAGAGGGCTTTGCTTCCTGAGGACCTATCTGAGGAGGTCCTGGCCTATGACCATCCTTAGAGACATAGCACAGGCAGTAAGAAGACAGAGCCTGAAGGCATGCATTCTTTCACAGTTTGTGTTGTTTTTTGTTTTGGGTTTTTTTTTTTGTGGTACGAGGGCCTCTCACTGTTGTGGCCCCTCCCGTTGCGGAGCACAGGCTCCGGACGCACAGGCCCAGCGGCCATGGCTCACAAGCAGAGCTGCTCTGCGGCATGTGGGATCCTTCTGGACCGTGGCATGAACCTGTGTCCGCTGCATCAGCAGGCAGACTCTCAACCACTGCACCACCAGGGAAGCCCTGTGTTGGTTTTTCTTCTCAGTCTGGGAGGTGCTGCCAGGTGGGAAAACTTCCCCACCCGTAGCAGCACGCATCTGCCTGCCTGCCTGCTCTCTGTTGCCAGGGCGTGGTCTGTTGGAAGTGTCAGGATGTTGGGCATCCTAGGGATTGCAAGACAGGGCAGGCAGAAGGCTGGAGACAGAGAAAGGGGGCTGGGGGAGCAGGGGAGCAGAAAGAAGCAGCTGGTCTTCAGTGTGAAGTGGGGAGCAAATTCACCCCAGGATACCAGGGACACATAGGCAGTGGGCGGGCAGCTGCTCTGTGAACAGGGAGAGGGTGATTGAGGCTTGGCCAGATGGACATGAAAGGAAAGCAGTAGCAGACCCCAGGTAACACACCGCGTTTTCTGTAATGATCTAAGCAGGCAGGAGTGCCCTGGGGCTTGGATAGTTTAAAAGCACCACATTCCTGGCTTCAGCAAAGCTTAAAGCATGGCCTAGGTCAGGGAGCCATTTTAAGTTCTGGCTTCTCTGGGATTTTTAAGTGACCCGTGACCCGTGATTGTCTAGTAAGAAGCTGCATGAACTGAGGCAGAGGAGTGCATTGCTCACTGACAGAGCCGAGCCTCCCACCTTACCTACCCCCCCCCTCCTCCTTCCACGGGGTTTTGCAACTAAGGACCTATCTGAGGAGGTCCTGGCCTATGACCACCATTGACAGCAGAGACATAGCACAGGCAGTAAGGAGAGGGAGGCTGAAGACACATGTTCTTTCACAGTTTGTGTTGATTTTTCTTGGTTGATCGCTGGTAGAGAACGAATAAGTGACTGTATTATATGATCTCATATAATACAGGGAGGCAGTGTAGATGTGGCCGGGAATGTGCTTTCTGGAATCAGAATGGCAGGATTTGAACCCAGGACCAGCCACTTACTAGCTCTGTGTCTTTGGACAAATTAACTAACTCCTCTGGGCCTCAATTTCCTCACTTGCAAAATGGAGCTAAGAATAATGCTGTCAAATGCTGCTCCCCAAAGCACCACCAAAGAGCTTGTGGACAAAGCAAAGCTGAGTTTATAGCTCACTGAGATAAGGGAGATCCCTACCTCAGCAGAGTTTTAGAAGCATCTAGTAAAGAGAGGGCAGTGGTGGGGTATTTATAGGTTTTCGGCTTGTTTAGGATTGTGCAAGGACTTGACAGACACAGCAGGGTGAGGGTTTCCAAAGGAGTCTTTGAGAATTGATGAGACCAGTGGAGTACTTTCATGACAATAACAAAAGTTGTATGTAACTTCATCTTCCTGGGCAAGAGTTTCCAAAAACCTATTACTGAAGGCTGTGGGTAAAAGTCATGCTAATGTAGACAGTGATCTGTGTAGGCACAGATGGCTTAGGTTCAAGTTCTCCCCTTTACCTCCAGCACTGCTGTGAGGATTAAATGGGACAATGGATGAAGTGCTCTAAGTATAGTCATAGCACTTGATAAATGTTCAGTGATTATTGCTATTAGTGCATTATTTTCCAGTCCAACCCCCATTTCTCTTGCCAGTTTGCTAGTGCATAAAATTCCATCTCCAGAATTGTTTTCTCATAACCTAAGGCTTTATCCCTTTTTAAAATGTAAACACAGGCATAAAGGGTACCTCACTAAACCTAATCAGGCATTTACACCTCAGCATGGAAGAGTTTATAAAATCCTAAACAGGAAGCCTGGAAGCTTAGAATATAAGCTTTACTAATCCCTTAGGAGAAATGGCCCCATACATCCCTAAGCTGTTCTTGAGGAGCCTTGCACATGCCCAATTACATGCAAGACTAAGGACAGTAACACTAGGTCCAGAACACCTGAATTTCCCCCTTTCAATCTGGTGTCAGGCTGCTCCCATCTAGTAAGATGCTCTTACCTCCTTGGCATTTGTGCTTGCCCAGGGTTCTCCAGAACCAGTAGGGGATTTTCTCCCTCCCTCCCTCCCTCCCTTCCTTCCTTCCTTCCTTCCTCCCTCTCTCACTTTTTGTCTCTTTCTTTTCTTTCATCCTATCTATCTATCTAAATGGGATTTATTATGAGGAATCGGCTCACAAGATTATGGAGGCTGAGAAAGACCCATGATCTGCCGTCTGCAAGCTGGAGACCCAGCAAAGCCAGTGGTGTAATTCATTTGGGGTCTGAAGGCCTGAGACCCAGAGGAGCTGATGATATAAATCCCAGTCTGGGGGCTTGACGTGATTAGATGAGATGTCCGAGCTCTAGCAGTGAGGTAAGAAAAAAAGAAGGAAATTCCACCTGTTTCTGCTTTTTGTTCTACTCAGGTCCCCAGTGGATTGGGTGAAGTTCATCCACATGGACGAGGGCCATCTACTGAGTCCACCAATTCAAATGGTTAATCTCATCTGAAAACATCCTCACTGACACACCCAGAAATAATGTTTAGTCTGGACATCCCATGGCCAGTCAAGGTGACATATAAAACTAACCGTCTCACCCAGTCATAGAGAGGAGGTGGGGATTTGCAGGTGGAAGAGGTATGCGTCATTATCTCTAGAGAAGGAATAAGGTACGTTTTTGAAATCACACACTACCAGTGAAGCTCCTTAGGTTAGGGAGTTAGTAAGCTGCCCCACTTTACCCGAAGTACCTACACTCAGTCATATCTTCTGCAGGTTTCCACATCATGCCAACAGGCTCTAGACCTGGGGAGCTTAGCCCTGGCTATACCTTAGAGTCAACAGGGCAGCTTAAGAAAATACCTAAACCAGGTCTGCCCATGCAAACCCTGACCGTCCAGCGCTCAAGCAACTGGACCAAATTGTTAAGGTGAGGCCCAGGCACTGCTCTCTTTCAGAAGTTGCCCAGGTGATGCTGATACACAGCTTGAAGAAGCACTGCTCCAGATCAGTGCTATTCAAACTTTAGCTGCACAAGAGTCACTCAGAGGACTTGTTCAAACACAGATTTTGGGCTTTCACTCCCCAGAGATTCTGATTCAGTAGGTCTGGGTTAGGGCTTGAAAATCAGTATAAGATGCTCCCAGGTGATGTTGATGCTATGTATTAGTTTTCGGAGGGCTGCCATAACAAAGGACCACAGCCTGGGTGGCTTAAACAACAGAAATTTATTTTCTCACGAGTCTGGTGTCTAGAAGTCCAAGATCGAGGTTTCAGCAAGGTTGGTTTCTTCTGGGTGTGTGGACCCCATCACTTTGAGTAGGAAGGCTCTAGATTCCACAGATCAAAGAAACAGTATGGGTTCACCAGTTAAGAGTCATTTATAAGAAATATGATCCCTAATGGAATGGCTTCTTTTATATATTCCTTTGATACTAATGAGATCTCTGAATTCTCTTTGCCCTTCCCTCTAGAGTGAAGTGAGCAAAGGGTAGAGAGGTGGACAGAGAGGTCGGAGGTCAGAGAAATAGCCAGGAACCAGGGCTTTGTAGATGATTATGAGGTCTTTTCACAGAAGGAGGAGCTGAGGGCTCTCCATATTGTGACCTTCCGCTGAATAGTCCAAGCTGCGGGAGATCTTCATATATTAAGATCTTCCTTTACCATCATTCGTCAGCCAACTGAGATGTTCCATGGCAAGGTGTCTGTATTTTCCTTTGCCCGTTTCCCTGTTTTAGTTTAAAATGGGTTAACATTTTTTTAAAAATTTTTTATTGTGGTAAGAATACTTAACATGAGATCTACCCTCTTAACAAATTTTATATGTACAATACCTCATTGTTGACTACAGGTACAATGTTGTACACCAGGTCTCCAGAGCTTATTCATCTTGTTGGACTGAAAATTTATGCCCGTTGGTTAGCAACTCCCCATTTCCCCCTCCCCCTAACCCCTAACACCATCATTCTACTCTTTAATTCTATGAATTTGCCTGTTTTAGATACCCCATATAAGTGGAATTATGCAGAATTTTCTTTCTGTAACGGGCTTATTTCACCTTATTTCACAAGGTTCCTCCATGTTATTGCATATTGCAGGATTTCCTTTTTTTTTTTAAAGGCTGAAGAGTATTCCATTGTCTGAATATACTACATTTTCTTTATCCATTTATCTGTTGATGGACATTTAAGTTCTTTCCATAGGTTGGCTATATGACAGGCAACAAAAACAAAAATAAACAAGTGGAACGACCTCAACCTCAAATGCCTCTGCACAATAAAAGAAACAGTCAGCTGAGTGAAAAGGCAATCTAGAGAATGAAAGGGAGAAAATATTTGTAAGCCATGTATCTGAAAAGGGGTTAATCTGATAAGCGGTTAATCTCTAAAATATGTAAAAAGAACTCCTGCAACTCCATTGTAAAAAAAAAAAACTAGTCTACATAGGTTTGATACACAGGGAGTGACTCTTGTAGAATAAAATCATAGGCAGCACTAGCACACTAGCACGCACTGCAGAGTCACAGCTAAGGCCGGCTGGCTGGGATTCTGCAGCATCTGTACTTACCTAAATGAATGTAAGAAGTTAGCTGAAAAATTGCTGTTTCGAAGCCTCTCCCTGGGCCTTCCTGCAGCAGCGAGTTGTTAAGTCCTGCACGGGAAATGGCAGACCACAGCTACGGCCTGCCTGCAATTTACACAAAGTAACTTCTCAAGGAAAATAAAGTCATAGCCCAAGAATCAGACTGATTCTTGCACAGCCAGGGTGAAACCTCTTTAAATTAGTTGCTGTTGTCCAGCTCCTTGGAAGTTTTTCATGTTGAAAAAAAGAAAATACTTGGATGTTAACTAGACCTATTGTGATCATTTTGCAATGTATACAAATATCAAATAATTATGTGTGCACCTAAAACTAATATAATGTGTGTCAACTACACCTCAATTTTCTAAAAAAAAAACAAAAAACAAAAAACACAGCTTATATTCCACACACACAAATTTTTTTTTTTTAATTATTTATTTTTGTCTGTGTTGGGTCTTCGTTTCTGTGAGAGGGCTTTCTCTAGTTGCGGCAAGTGGGGGCCACTTTTCATTGCGGTGCGCTGGCCTCTCACTATTGCGGCCTCTCTTGTTGCGGAGCACAGGCTCCAGACGCGCAGGCTCAGTAGTTGTGGCTCACGGGCCTAGTTGCTCCACGGCATGTGAGATCTTCCCAGACCAGGGCTCGAACCCGTGTCCCCTGCATTGGCAGGCGGATTCTCAACCACTGCGCCACCAGGGAAGCCCCCCAATTTTTTTTTTTTGATGATCAGATAAAATGAGTTGCAGCTTTAAGGGAACAAAATAAACTTCTCGTGTTTTTAAGGCACATGACTTTCAGCGGGGCAGGCTGAGGGGTGCATTTAGTTGTGGAAATGCATTGTAAGCAAATTTGACTTTTGTGAATCTAAAATGTTAGAAAGGAAAAACTTTTACTCTACTCTGTTAGGTTTAGTGTCTGTGGGCCTGTGAGTTAAACTGACACAAGAGATTAACAGGAGAAAAAGGTTTATTCGTATGTATATGAAAACCAACAAAAGCAGTAGTTGGCTTTTTAAATAGTTAAATTTAGAGGTTTATGGACTAACTTAGTAGAGACGAGGGAGGAAAAAAGGTGTTATGGGAAGACAAATAGGTTTCTTTAGAAAAGACAAGTGGATTTTTAGGAGAACAAATGGGAGATAAGAAAGTTGGTGATGGGCTTCCCTGGTGGTGCAGTGGTTAAGAATCCACTTGCCAGTGCAGTGCACACGGGTTCAAGCCCTGGTCCGGGAAGATCCCACATGCTGCAGAGCAACTAAGCCCGTGTGCCACAACTACTGAAGCCCGCGCACCTAGAGCCCGTGCTCCGCAACAAGAGAAATTCCCGCAGTGAGAAGCCCGCACACTGCAACTAGAGAAAGCCCGCGCGCAGCAACGAAGACCCAACGCAGCCATAAAACTACCCCAGACAGGGGATTTATGGCAGCCTTATTTCCCAAATGTTGCTGCTTTTAGTCAGCTAAGGGAAGCTCTGAGAAGGCTTCTTTCCACATCTGTTGAATCTCAAATGCTTCAGCTTAAAATAATCTTCATATCAGCTCTAGGTCCCCACAATAGTATGAGTCAGAAATACCGTCTTGCTGCATAAGGAAGTGACTTGTAAACTGTTCTCTATTGCTACCTAGCACCTGGCAGTGCCCCTTTAGATGGCAAGCTGTAATCCTCTTCATCCTCCGTGCCAGGAGAGCTATGGTTATTTGAAGACATCTGAAATTCTCTTTGAAATTTAGCATTTATTACATTGTTATTCTCACATATGCTATTACTATAATTTGAAAGATTTTATAAATCCTATAAAAATATTATTCAAGTTATGATGTTGCTAAAATCAGGGCTTAAAAAATGCAACCATAAATCAAAAAGTTCAGAATAAAAGTTAGATAAATTGGTATGAATAAAGCCAATCAACCAAATTAATACTAGGCTATTAATTTAAAGGATAGCCCTATAGGAAAAATTTTAAATAGTGCTTAAAAATTAAAAGCAAAAAAAAAAAAATTAAAAGCAACATTAAAGTAAAAATGTGCTCCAGTAGTTATAGATTTTTGTACTCTACAAATGCATTCCTCATACTCTTTATTCCTTTGGTAAAATGAGCTTGATTTATGAGAGATCTCCCAAAACTTGTTCCTTGAGTAAAATATGACCTCTATATAAGAGGGTGGACAAAAGCTAAGACATCATTTAGTTCATGAGCAAAGAATCAAATTGCAATTCAATGGCAGGTGTTTATGTAGAAGAGCTAGAAGTTGAACAAACATCTCAAAACTGTAGGGCAATTAATTCTGCAGACTCATGGCAACTATAAAGTAATTCATCCTTAAAATTATGACAAGATCAGAGATGATAAGTATGTGAACTCTGCTTGAATTCACATAGAAATAGATTTGTGAAATAGTTCACATTGAAATAGTTCACATAGAAATAGATCTATGAAATAATGTTGATTGAAAACAATTATTGATAGAATTCAAAATAGTAGTTATTTTAGCTATGGACAAAATACAAGCTTGTCTACTGATAAAGATGGGGACTTAATTTAAACCTATGTAAATAGGACTTATATTCATTGGGTCCTCATTTTCTCCAGAGTTGTTTGTGTTAATGATAAAAGCAAATTGGAGTGGTCACCAGCTTCGGGAGGGGAAGGGAGGAAGGATAAATTGATGGAGCACAGGGGATTTTTAGGGGAATGAAACTATTCTGCATGATATTGTAATGGTGATGTATATCATTATACATTTGTCAAACCTATAGACTATACAACACAAGGAGTGAACCCTAATTTAAACCATGGACTTTAGTTAATAATAATTATCAGTATTGGCTCATCAATTATAACCATTGTACCACACTAATACAAGATATTAGTAGCAGGAGAAATTGGGGGGTGGGGAGTAGGGGTGAGGAAGTATGTGGGAACTCTGTACTTTCCACTCAATTTGTCTGAAAACGTAAAACTGCCCCTCAATTAATAAAGTCTGTTAATTAAAAAAAAGCTAAATTGGTGGACAAAGAGATTGCTGATTCTTGAATCATCCAACACAAATCAGGCTAAAACATGCTTTCGGTTCTTTATTTACTTTGCTTAAAGGTGCACTGTTTATTTTGCAAGGGTGTAAGGATTAAGCACGAAATGAGAGCAATAGAATGTCTGGCACCCGTTGCCAAAATAAGCTTTCCCATTTGGTTGACTATCATGAACCTTAAGTCAATCTACTCAGAGGAATACATTTCACCCTTTATAGGAAAAGTTCCAAATCTTCTTCCATTTATTTATTTATTATTGTATCTTAGAAATTCTCACTACAGGATTCACCACATCAACAAACATATATGCTTTATTGTTAGTATCTTGTTGATCAGCAATCACACATTTAACTTCATCAGAACACACAGCTTTCGCTCAGGCGGTGAACCAGGTCAGTAAGCCCCTCTCGTCAGTGGAAGCTCCGTAATCCTAGAGAATTCAAACTCGCCCTCACAATCAGATCCCAGTCTCCTCCAGCCCTGGAGCCACTTGCATCTTTTCTCCTCTGGCCACTCACCACCTTCTCTGCCTTGAATCATGGGTGTAAACTCAGGTCTGTGAAAAAAACATGTCTTTATTCTCTCCAACTCAGCTTGCTTTCTGACCTCAAGCTTTATTCCGCCTAGCTGGTGGAAAAACAGCCTCCCGTCTTTCCAGGGTTCCAGGAGCCTCCGAGTGCCAAGATGGTGAGTGGTGGGGAGCGGGGGGGAAGATCCTCTGGGCCATGGTCCATGCAGGTTACTGCTTAGACATGTCATCCCTCTCCACATGTTCCCTGCAGGTCCTCCCGCTTTCTGCTGCTTTCCTCTGTGAGTGGCACGTGGGAGTCTTTGGCAGGGCTGCCTTTGATCCTATCTGCCTCGATACAGCCATTTTCTCTCTGGGATTGTTTCCCTTAGTAGTGACTAGTAGTGACTGTGCTGCAAAGCCAGGCACAGGTCTTTTCTGCTCCTGGAATCCACGACCTCTCATTTTTCCCTCTAGACTCCCACCTGTTAAAAACACTTTCCAGTGTGGGGATGAAACGGGTTCTCTTTCTTTAATCTTCTCCACAACACCCCACCCCTAGGATTCCCTAAGGGCTTAAGTTTTTGGAACAAGAAGCAAATACTTTCAAACTATATGTTTTCTCCCTTGTACATCCCTTCCTTAAGGCAATGAGGCCAGAGCCTGCTGGGATGGAAGGAAGGGAAAGGAACCCTACAGAGAAAAAGGAAGAAACCCATATTTCAGAGTATTATTTGGCCATGTATTTTATTTGTATGGAGGCCTTATCTCCCTTAGTATATTTTAGACTGTCTGATAGCATGAGTTGTTTTCTCATGTCCTCCCTAGCATTTGTGGAGTGAAAAGGTGTGCCCTTGACAATCTCTGGTTGTTCTTCCTTTAGCCTTGACCAGCTTTGAGGACAGCTCTGGAGCGCTCCTGTGGGGTCGTGTTGGTCACATCCCCGCCGCTACATCGTGAGACTTCCGTTCCTAGTCATTGCCAGCTATTACATTTTGGGCCACCTTTGGAGACATTGGATACCTCTGAACACAGTTCACCAGAACAGGTGAAATTTTAAAACTGTTTTGTTTTTTTTTTTTTTGCGGTACGTGGGACTCTCACTGTTGTGGCCTCTCCGGTTGCGGAACACAGGCTCCGGACGCGCAGGCTCAGCGGCCATGGCTAATGGGCCCAGCCACTCCGCGGCATGTGGGATCTTCCTGGACTGGGGCACGAACCCGTGTCCCCTGCATCGGCAGGCGGACTCTCAACCACTGTGCCACCAGGGAAGCCCTAAAACTGTTTTTCATCAAATAGAAAAGGTTTGGTCCAAATTATTAAGAGGATGGTGAATGTTATAACCATATTACTATGGCAGGGGGAGGGAAGGGGTAGAAACCTTCATACATTGAGTCTCCTACCCCAAAATGCCACAGTGCTTCTCCAGAATCCTCACATCAGATACTCCTCTAGGCTGAAGCACTGAAGGCCTGTCTTAAAATGTAAACGTGCTCTTTGGTGATGCTCTTAGATGACCTTGGTTACTCAGTAAAGAGCAAACCCTGAAGGAATGAGACACAGGACAGGTAAGTTTTGATGAAACAAGGTGGGAGGGGGAAAGGAGAAGACCACAGCCTCCCATGGCAGACTGGGGTGAGACATGGAATATGAAAGGGTCTCAGAAACCAACCCAAAGGTTTGTAATTTTGCCCAAGATGGGTAGGCCCTGCATCTGTGGTAAGGGGGTGTGTGAGCCCATCAACTTTCTTTTTTGTGAGTTGTCCGATGAGCATTTTATTCATTCTCCCCTCAACTCTGCAGGGAGCCTGCAGCTGTGGTATTTAGCTCCCCCCGGGTTTCCATTGTGTGGGCTGGAGTCCCAGGGCCCTGGGTGGCTCACCACTGGGAGGGCACCACGCTGATGGAGAAGGGGGAATAAGCTCTTCTTTGCTCCAAGCACTTCTCCTCGCCTGCTTCCACTGCCCAGGGCTGATGGGGTTCTCCACGCCCCCCGCCCCTCACAGCCCTGAACCTTGTCAAGGCCATTAACTTTTTTTTCAGCTGTATCAATTTAAGAATTTTTTATTGAGATGTAATTGATAGCTAACATTATATTAGTTTCAGGTGTGCAACATAATGACTCGCTATTTGTATGAAACACTGAGGCTGGGTGCTGAGCAGCAGATCTAGTGAGGGTGGGTCCGGGCCTCATTCACCCCTGCACCCCAGCGCCCAGCCCTGTGTCTGCCACCTCAGGGCCACTCCTGCAATGTGTGCTGTGCTGAAATGAGCTGCATTTAGTCCATGTTTGTGGAATTTGGGTCTACCTCCCCAAGCCTTTTAATATCCCCAAATAAGTCTCAGGCTCTGAAAAAGATAAATTAATTTTACTAATTGACTCAGGTGATTCTAATTCTTTGTCTTTGCTTTTCTAATTGTTCTCCGTGCTCCGCAAGTATCAAGGAGTGCAACGTGCAAAGAAGTAGAAAGCAAAGGGAAAGACCCCTTCTTATCGTCAGACCAGACTCTCATGTGCTTTTGTGGAATAAGTATTTTGTACCAGGACTGGACAACAAAGTGGGTTCCTGATGAGAGAAGATGAAAGGAATGACCGCGTTGGCCAGGATGGGGATATCAAAGGCCTTCTCTTCCCTCTGGCCAGCTGCTCAGCTCCTTGGAGCAAAACAACCCCTCTGTCTGGGATTTGTGTTAGACCTGATCCTGCTGTGGCTTTTCCCCAGACTGCGTAAGGCAAGTTCCCTGCTTATTATCCTTGTTTAGACTCAGCGAAACTCATAAACAGGACCTCTTAGGTTGCTGCTATTGTTTTGAAACCTTCTGGGCTTTGAAGATGGTCTGTGATTGATTTATTAATTACAGAAACTCGAATTCTTGGTCCATTAACCCTCACAGCTCCCAACTCTTGGTGCAAATGGAATAACTTAGTTGAAATGCAGCCGAATTATCTAAACCTGCAAAAGATTTTAAATGGTTGCTGTTTGACCTTGTGGTATATGTGCGGCAAACTGTTCTCTGAACCCCATACAGGACATGTAAGAAAGGAGGTTTGAAATCAAAACCGTCCTGGGAGTGAGTCGTATGGTCACTTTATGTATATTGCATATTACTTGGTTAACGAGGTCATTTGCCTAAACTTGTTTTGCTTAGACAGATACTATAACTACTTGTATTCTGTAACCTCACACCAATTTGAAGGTATGGCAAACAGTTGTGGGAAAGAGAAAGACGGGAAGAGACAAACTGGTTCAGGTGTTCTGAATGAATGTTTTGGAGATACAGGTGCTACTGATCTAAAATTAGTTATTTGTATTTTATTATATTATTTCCATTACATAGCATATATTAATACAATATATAGATATATACATTATATTAAATTTAACGTATTCTATTAATATATAATGCATTAATATGAACATGTATTTAATTTATTGATAAATATATTACTTTGCATTTAATATATTAATAGATAACATATAATGTATGTTATATTAAATATAAATTATATATATTTAATTGGAAGTCCCTTTAGTAAATAAAACAACTTGTGCTGTGATGGCTCAGTGAATACTGTTTGGTTAAGCACCTGAATTCCAGCTGCCTTACTTTAGAGGCGAGAGTGCCTCACGGCCAAGCTTTAGTTTAGTTTATCCTTTTTCCTCATTTTGCCTTTGCAGAAAGTCATCATACGAGTAATCTATTTCTGTGTAACAAGCTAACCTACAGCTCAGTGGCTTAAAACTGTAAGTGTTTATTATCTCAGTTTCTGTGGGCCTTGAATCTGGGTGCAGCTTAGGTGGTTGCTTTAGCTCCTTGCTGGCTGTCGACTAGAAACTTCCCTCAGTTCTTTGACATGTGGGCCTCCCCACAGGGCAGTGCCCAGCGTGGCAGCAGGATCCTCAGAGTGAGCGAGAGTGAGCAAAGGAGAGCAAACAGAAGCCTGTCTTTCTGTAACCTAATCTTGGAAGTGACACCCCATCAATTTTGTCACAGGGTCTAGCCCAGTCAAGGGGAGGGGATTCCACAAGAGCATGAATATCGGGTGTAGGGATTTGGAAGCCATCTTAGGTGGTGCCTACCCCAGCTAAAGAGAGAAAAGTGACTTTTTACTTATCACAGGATACTATCAAGAAAGTGAAAAGACAATCCACAGAATGGGAGAAAATATTTGCAAACCACATATGGAATAAAGGTCTAATATCCAAAATACATAAAAAGCTCTTAGAGCTCAGCAATAAAAAGACAAATAACCCAATTTAAAAATAGGCAAAGGATTTACATAGACATTTCTCTAAAGGTATACAAATGGCCAATAAGTGCATGAAAAGATGCTCAGCATCATTAGTCACTAGGAAAATGCAAATCAAAATCACAATGAGTACCACTTCATACATACTATATTTTATTTTATTTTTTAATTAATTTTTTTACTGGAGTATAGTTGATTTACAGTGTTGTGTTAGTTTCTGCTGTACAGCAAAATGAATCAGTTATACATATATCCCCTCTTTTTTAGATTCTTTTCCCATATAGGTCATTACAGAGTACTGAGTAGAGTTCCCTGTGCTATACAGTAGGTTCTTATTAGTTACCTATTTTATATAGAGTAGTATGTATATGTCAATCCCAATCTTCCAATTTATCTCTCCCTGCTCCTTCCCCCTGGTAACCATAAGTTTGTTTTCTACATCTGTGACTCTATTTCTGTTTTGTAAATAAGTTCATTTGTACCAGTTTTTACATTCCACATATAAACGATATCATATATTTGTCTTTCTCTGCCTGAGTTCTTTCACTCAGTATGACAATCTCTAGGTCCATCCATGTTCTATATTTTTTTTAAATGAAGAATAACAGATGTTGACAACAATATGGAAAAACTGGAATCCTCACACACTGAGGTATAAAATGGTGCAGCCACTGTGGCAGCAGTTTGGCAGTTCCTCCAAAAGTTAAATATAGAATTACCACATGACCCAGCAATGCCACTCCTACATAGGTATACACCCACGAGACATGAAAATATACATTCACAAAAAAGCCTTGTACATGAATGATCATAGCAGCATTATTCCTAATAGCCAAGAAGTGGAAATAATGCAAATGGCCATCAACTAATGAACGTAAAAACAAAATGTAGTATATCCGTGGAATGTTACTCAGCCATAAAAAGAAATGAAGCACTGATACATGCTACACATGAATGAACCTTGAAAACATTATGCTAACTGAAAAAGGCCTGACACCAAAGGCCACGTAGTGTATGATTCCATTTATATGAAATGTCCAGAATAGGAAAATCTGTAAAGACAGAAAACAGATTAATGTTTGCCAGGGGCTTGGAGGAAGGGGGAATAGGGACTGCCTGCTAATAGGTAGTCTCTTTTTGAGGTGGTGGAAATGTTCTGAAATTATATAGTGGTGCTGGTCACACAACTCTGAGAATACACTAAAATCCACTGAACTCTACACTTAAAATGGTGAATTTTATGTTATGTGAATTTTATCTCAATAAGAATTCTTTTTTAAGTTACTATGACCAATGGTAACAAATATTTACTGAATGTTTGGTAGCCTGCTAAGTACCCTGCTGTGTCTGGGTTCTAGAACCCAGGTCAGTGGTTTTCAACCTCAGTGGCACATTAAAATCACGTGGGAGCTTTTAAAATTTTTGATGTCCAGGCCACACCCCAGACCAGTTAAATCATAATCTCTAGGGTAGAATCCAGGCCTCAGTGGTTTTTAGGGTGCCGCATGAAATTCCATCGTGCGGCCAAGTTTGAGAACCGCCAGCCTAGAGCATCATGACTCCTCAGCAAGTTGGGTTCCCTCAAGAAGTGACCACTCTCACACCCTATCTTCTTTCCATTAACAGTAATCAGCAAAGAAAGCCGCTTGTCCTCAAGGACAGACTCCTCCTCCAAGTCAAGACGGCCTCTTAGTTTCTCCTAATTCACCACTATTTTCCTTTCTGTGGGTGACCCAGAATGTTCCATAATTTAAAGAGGGAATATTTTATGCTTTGCAGTGTTTTTCTCATTTTGGATTAGGTTGCTGTGATTCAGCTGTGGGCAGAGAATCATTTGTTCCACTTTGGAACAAAAGTTGAATTCTGTCCAAATGGGTTGGCACTTTTGCCCTGAAAAACCTGGATTTTATAGTTTATGAAGTTCTGAGCAAAAACCTAAGATGAAATGAGCTAGAAATGTGAGGACTTATACTGGGCCTATGTGCTCTCTTTTGTATTTATCATCTAACTGTAATACTTTAGTTTATTTAACCATCTTCTTGGCCTCCCAGAGTCTTAGCCGTTAGTGTCCTAAATCCTCCGTTGCCAGCAGCACAGCAACCTGCTTTTGCGCGGTATTCATTCTGTTTGGCAAACCCATGTGGTCTTGTGTCCCAAACCACAAGTGGTCCTAGTTAAATCCACCAATCAAAGTACTAACTTTTTTTTTCATTTGTCCCCAGAAGCTGAAGCCAATTTGTGAAAAAGATGGAAATGGGTTAAAAAAAAAAAAAAGAAGTTAGATGATTTTAAAGAGCCATAAAGAAAGGATCAGCTACAGCTACTTTAGGCTACAGGAGGACCAGTGAGGTTTTAGCTAGTAACCCACCCTGGTGGTAGGTGATGGGGGTAAATATAGTTGGCCCTCTGTACCCCGGGTTCCACATCTGCAGATTCAACCAACCATGGAACAAAAGATACTTGAAAAAAAATTCCAGAAAATTCCAAAAAGCAAAACTTGAATTTGCCATGCGCAGGCAACTATTTACATAGCATTTACATTGTATTTGCAACTACCTCTATAGCATTTACATTGTATTAGGTATCATAAGTAACCTAGAAATGATTTAAAATATACAGGAGGAAGTACACAGACTATTTGCAAATACTATGCTATTTTATATGAGGGACTTAGGCATCCAAGCATTTTGGTATCTGCAGAGGGTCCTGGAACCAATCACCCAAGGATCCCAAGGGACAGCTGTACACAGGATCAGCTCTGGCACCACTCACAGAGACAACGAGAGAAGAACTCTGGAAGGGAGACTGATCAGAGACTAGCAACTTCCGAAAACTTCTGGCAAGAACACAGAAAATTGCAGAGGCCTGTGGAGTGGAGGAAACCCACCCAGACAAGAAAGGGCAGGGAAGTAACAAGCAGAAGCATGTGGATCTGCCCCTTGAAGGTAGTAGAAATCAGCCATCTTTCTAGAATTAAATACAGTGCACAAGTCTTGAGTATGTATAGCTCAGTGAATTTTTACACATATACACCTATGAAACCACCAGCCAAATCAATACCTAGAACATTTCTATCTTCCCAGAAAATTCTCTCATGCCCCCTCCAGCTCAGTAGCCTCCTCCCCTCACCCAGAAGTAGCCTCTATTCTTATTCATATCACTGTAAATTAGCTTTGCCTGTTCTTGATCATCATATGAATGGAATCATATAGCATATTTTCATTTGTATATGGCTTCTCTTGCATGGCGTAATGTTTTTGAGATCTACCCGTATTGTTATGTGTATCAATAGTTTGTTCTTTTATTATTGCTGCATAGTATTTCATGATATAAATATGCCACATTGCTTATCCAGTCCTCTGTTGATGGACATTTGGCTTGTTTAAAGTTTGGGGCTATTCTGAATAAAGCTGCTATGAACATTGGGGGTACAGGCCTTTTCATAGACATACACATTCATTTTTCTTGAGGAGATATCTAGGAGTGGAATTTCTGGGTCATAGGGTAGGTATATGTTTAACTTTAGTAGATACTGCCAAACAGTTTTTCAGAGGTGGTTGTATCATTTCACACTTTCACTAACAGTGAGAACTCCAGTGGTTGTTTTTGAGATGAAAAGAAAGTCAGCAAATACCTTAACCTGGGCCAACTTCCTGGCAGCATAAAATTTGGGATATTTGCGGTTGAGTGACGAAAGAAAAACAATAAAAACAGAGGCCAGGGAGGGGCCTGTAACTGTCCCACCCCAACCAGTACCAGCAGGAAGGAAACCCTACAGCTATTTTGGGATAGTTTCCTAACAGGGACATTAGCTAGTTAAAAGGGAAAGGGATTTGATAGAAAGGGAGATGCTAAAGTTGTTTCCAATTAACCTGTTGGAAAACAGTAATTAAAAAAAAAAAGCAGCGTAGGTAGTAATGTTCCTCACACTTTACTGGGCAGGAAAATTGTGGTTAAAAATACAGAATTTGCATTTTTAAAGAGATATCCCAGGTGATATCACTGGTGTTTCAAAAACTACTCCAAGGGCTTCCCTGGTGGCGCAGTGGTTGAGAGTCCGCCTGCCGATGCAGGGGACATGGGTTCGTGCCCCGGTCTGGGAAGATCCCACATGCCGCGGAGCGGCTGGGCCCGTGAGCCATGGCTGCTGAGCCTGCGCGTCCAGAGCCTGTGCTCGGCAACGGGAGAGGCCACAACAGTGAGAGGCCCGCGTACCAAAAAAAAAAAAAAAACTACTCCAAAACATTGTTTAGAGGTTCAGCAATGCTAGCACATAATGTGTGCTGGGAATAAAAGTAAGAATATTCCCATCTCACTCTACATCATAGCACCTTACTGACACTGACCTTTTTGACCATTAAATGTTTTGTTGAGTATTCTTTTAAACACATAAAAATTGCGAGAAAGCTTCCACCTTTCACTTTGCCCCCTGGGGGTCTTCTTCTCAGTAATGCAAGGTTTAAAAGTGAGAGTCAGGCTTCTTTCCTCCCTTCCTTGTTGCCAAGGAGGATGATCAACCTAGGTGACCCCAATCCCCTTTTAAAAGGATTTACTGTTAGTCTCAATGTAGAGCTCTGAGGAGATATCAAAAACTACTGATACATCATTGCAAAGTTAAAGCTATTTTGGCACATAGTAGGTACCTGACACATGTTGAGAGAATTACATTTACTTCATTAAAAAATATATTAAGTGCCTGTTATGTGACAGGCATTATGCCAAAGCAAGGAATACCGTGGTGGAAAAGATAGAGGAGGTTTCTATTTTGAAGAGGTTTGCGTTCTAATGGGGAACTGTATTAGTCAGGGTGGGATAACTTCTCTAATGAAAACACACAGACACCTAATTCTCGATGGCTTAGCTCAATAAAAAATGGATTCTTCACTCGTTTCGTTCCAGTCTGATTTGGGCTGATGAGAGGATGGGTGTTCTGCTCCATGCAGACCTTCGGGGTCCCAGGCTCCTTCCACATTCTCTTATGTCCACAGAGCCCTCTCCATTCAGCCAGCAGATTGAAAAGAGAGTTAGGAGACTGCACGGGTAGTTTTCATGATACGGCCAAGCCTGGAAGTGGCAGACATCACTTTACCCACATTGCATTGACCAGGCTGAGACATGTGGCCACACCTAACTGCAGAGGAGGTTGGGAAACATAGCTGAGTATGCAGAAAAGAAAGGAAAGAGTTTGGTGAACACACACAGTCTCTACTGCAGGGGTAGACAAGGAAGTATAATCTGGTGTGGTAAGTGCTGTACTATGGGGAGGTAAAGGGTGCTTGATAATATACAGGAGAGACACCTAACCCATACTGAGCTTGGGCAGAGAATATCCTGAAGAACTGATGCCTAAGCTGGCAGAAAATAAGTTCACTGCTCTCTACAATATGGTAACTTGTCCCCTAATGAGATACTACTCCCTTGCATGAACAATTTGTTTAAATCCAAAAACCTTTTTTTTTTTTCCCAAGTAACCATTAGAAAATAATAAGCCCTTTCTTGGGTTCCTCTTGTTCTCTGCTTTAAGGAGAAATGGGCGGAGTCAAGACGGTGGACTAGGAAGACGCATAATTCGTGTCTCCGCACAACTAGGGCACCTACAAGGCACTGGTGGGGGACCATGGACGGCTAAGGGAACGGGAGGAACCTCCAGTGACCGGGTAGGATGTGAGGCATGGGGGGAGTGAAGGGGGAGGAGAAGTGGAGGCCAGGCGGGACTGGTGCCCCTGAGGGGCGGCTAGGGGAGGGGAAGGGATACCACACCCGAAGGGGGAAATTGGGGGACCATTGGGAGGGCGGAGGATCAAAAGGAAGCATGGCCAGGCTTCTTCTGCCTACTTGGGCCCCCCAGAGCCTGCTGAGATCCCGGGCCTGATCCTCTGCCCACCGAGGCCCCCTCCAGCTGGGCGGGTCCTGTGGGAGTGGGAGGGAGGGAAGGCAGAGCAAAAGTAAAGGCCGGACCTCCGAGACCGAAACCCCTGAGGGTCGGCTGGGGTAGGGGAGGAGTTCCTACACCCAGCAGGACCCACCCATGGTGAGGGGTCCAGCGGCAACGGGGGAGACCCTGGGGGAGATGGGGGGGAGGGGCACAAAGGAACGGAAGGGAACGGGGCCAGCGCTTTCCCTGTCCACTTAGGCACCGGGGAGCCTGTTGGGCTCCCGGGCCTCAGATCCTCCCTTCTAATGCGTACAGCCCAAGCCCCGCCCCTACACCCCCACCCAGGGCCCCACCTCTACACTCTGTGACCCGCTCTGAGACCCCCTCCAACGCGCTGGGGCTAAACCCGACCCACACATCCTCACCCAGGGCTCTACCTCCAAACTCCGGAACTCAACACTCCGAAGGCCCCCCTTTCCACGTGCTGCCTCTCCCCTTCTGTGCAGATCCTAAGCAGAGGTCCCGCCCCACGCTTAAACGGCACCCTGCCTAGGCCCCGCCCCCAAAGCCTTTTCTGGCTGCGTGTGTTCTGAGCCTAGGCCCCTCCCCATGCTCAAACGTCATCCCCCCACCCGCCTAGGGCCTGCTCCACCCTAAACCCCACCCCTCCTAAACTCCGCCCCCATAGTCAAGGCTTTTTTATTTTATTTTATTTTATTTTCTCCTCTTTTAGATTGGGGTTCTGTTTTACCTTGTTGATTCACTGCAGTTGATTCTTTCATATTTTTATTTTTCCTAATAAATCTTTTATTTTTCTAATTTTATTCTTTATACTTTGTTACTATTCTCTCCTTTTCGCTTGTTCCCCCCCCCCCTTTTTTCTTTTCTTTTTTCTGTTGTGGTTTTATTTTACCTTGTTGCAGTTGTTTCAATTATATTTTTCCTATTATTCTTTGATATTGTACTGCTCCTTTCTTTCTTACTTTCTTTTTTTTACTGTGCCACGAAGCTTGTGGGATCTTGGTTCCCAGGCTGGAGGTCAGACCTGAGCTCCTGTGGTGGGAGCTCTGAGTCCAAACTACTGGACTAACAGAGAACCTCAAACCCCAGGGAATATCAATTGGTGTGAGACCTCCAGGAGGTCTTCATCTCAGCACCAAGACCTGGCTCTATCCAACTGCCTGCAAACTACAGGGCTGGATGCCTCAGGCCAAACAACCAGTAAGACAGGAATACAGCACCACCCATCAAAAAAGAAAAAAAAAAAAATGACAAAAAATATGTTACAGACGAAGGAGCAAGGTAAAAACCTACAAGGCCAAATAAATGAAGATGAAGTAGGCAACCTACCTGAAAAAGAATTCGGAGTAAAGATAGTAAAGATAATACAAAATCTCAGAAACAGAATGGAGAAAATACAAGAAATATTTAACAAGGATCTAGAAGAACTAAAGGCAAACAAACAGTGATGAACAACACAATTACTGAAATTAAAAATAGTCTAGAAGGAATCAATAGCAGAATAACTGAGGCAGAAGAACGGATAAGTTAGCTGGAAGATAAAATGGTGGAAATACCTGCTGAGGAGCAGAATAAAGAAAAAAATTGAAAAGAATTGAGGACAGTCTCAGAGACCTCTGGGACAACATTAAATGCACCAACATTCGAATTATAGGGGTCCCAGAAGAAGAGAAAAAGAAAGGGTCCCAGAAAATATTTGAAGAGATTATAGTTGAAAACTTCCCTAACATGGGAAAGGAAATAGTCAATCAAGTCCAGGAAACACAGAGAGTACCATACAGGATAAACCCAAAGAGAAACATGCCGAGAAACATATTAATCAAACTATCAAAAATTAAATACAAAGGAAAAATATTAAAAGAAGCAAGGGAAAACAATAAATAACATACAAGGGAATCCCCATAAGGTTAACAGCTGATCTTTCAGCAGAAACTCTGCAAGCCAGAAGGGACTGGTAGGACATATTTAAAGTGATGAAACGGAAAAACCTACAACCAAGATTACTCTACCCAGCAAGGATCTCATTCAGAGTCAGTGGAGAAATTAAAACCTTTACAGATAAGCAAAAGTTAAGAGAATTCAGCACCACCAAACCAGCTTTACAACAAATGCTAAAGGAATTTCTCAAGCCAGGAAACACAAGACAAGGAAAAGACCTACAAAAACAAACCCAAAACAATTAAGAAAGTGGTAATAGGAACACACATATCAATAATTACCTTAAAAGTAAATGGAAAGACATATGGGAACATATGTATATGTATAACTGATTTACTTTGTTATAAAGCAGAAACTAACACACCATTGTAAAGCAATTATACCCCAATAAAGATGTTTAAAAAAAAAAGTAAATGGATTAAATGCTCCAAACAAAAGACATAGACTGGCTGAATGGACACAAAAACAAGACCTGTACATATGCTGTCTACAAGAGACCAACTTCAGACCTAGGGACACATACAGACTGAAAGTGAGGGGATGGAAAAAGATATTCCATGCAAATGGAAACCAAAAGAAAGCTGGAGTAGTAATTCTCATATAAGACAAAATAGACTTTAAAATAAAGACTATTACAAGAGACAAAGAAGGACACTACATAATGATCAAAGGATCAATCCAAGAAGAAGATATAACAATTGTAAATATTTATGCACCCAAGATAGGAACACCTCAATACATAAGGCAAATGCTAACAGCCATAAAAGGGGAAATCGACAGTAACACAGTAATAGTAGGGGACTTTAACACCACACTTTCACCAAAGGACAGATCATCCAAAATGAAAATAAATAAGGAAACACAAGCTTTAAATGACACGTTAAACAGGATGGACTTAATAAATACTTACAGGACATTCCATCCAGAAACAACAGAATACACTTTCTTCTCAAGTGCTCATGGTAAATTCTTCAGGATAGACCATATCTTGGGTCACAAATCAAGCCTTGGTAAATTTAAGAAAATTGAAATCATATCAGGTATCTTTTCTGACCACAACACTATGAGACTAGATACCAATTACAGGAAAAAAACTGTAAAGTACAAACACATGGAGGCTAAACAATACACTACTAAATAACCAAGAGATAACTAAACAAATCAAAGAGGAAATCAAAAAATACCTAGAAACAAATGACAATGAAAACATGATGACCCAAAACCTATGGGATGCAGCAAAAGCAGTTCTAAGAGGGACGTTTATAGCAATACAATCCTACCTCAAGAAACAAGAATAATTTGAAACACCCTAACCTTATGCCTAAAGCAATTAGAGAAAAGGAACAAAAAAAACCAAAGTTAGCAGAAGGAAAGAAATCATAAAAATCAGATAAGAAATATATGAAAAAGAAATGAAGGAAACGTAGCAAAGATCAATAAAACTAAAAGCTGGTTCTTTGAGAAGATAAACAAAATTGATAAACCATTAGCCAGACTCATCAAGAAAAAAAGGGAAAAGACTCAAATCAACAGAATTAGAAATGAAAAAGACGTAACAACTGACACTGCAGAAATACAAAGGATCATGAGAGATTACTACAAGCAACTCTATGCCAATAAAATGGGCAACCTGGAAGAAATGGACAAATTATTAGAAAAGCACAACCTTCCAAGACAGAACCAGGAAGAAATAGAAAATATAAACAGACCAACCACAAGCACTGAAATTGAAACTGTGATTAAAAATCTTCCAACAAACAAAAGCCCAGGACCAGACGGCTTCACAGGCGAATTCTGTCAAACATTTAGAAGAGCTAGCAGCTATCCTTCTCAAATGCTTCCAAAATATAGCAGAGGGAGGAACAGTCCCAAACTCATTCTGCGAGGCCACCATCACCCTGATACCAAAACCAGAAAAAGATGTCACAAGAAAGGAAAACTACAGGCCAATATCTCTGATGAACACAAATGCAAAAATCCTCAGCAAAATACTAGCAAACAGAATCCAACAGCACATTAAAAGGATTATACACCATGATCAAGTGAGGTTTATCCCAGGAATGCGAGGATTCTTCAATATATGGAAATCAATGTGATACACCATGTTAACAAATTGAAGGATAAAAACCATATGATAATCTCAGTAGATGCAGAAAAAGGTTTTGAGAAAATTCAACACCCATTTGTGATAAAAACTCTCCAGAAAATGGGCATAGAGGGAACCTACTTCAACATAATAAAGGCCATATATGACAAACCCACAGCAAGCATCATACTCAATGGTGAAAAACTGAAAACATTTCCTCTAAGATCAGGAACAAGACAAGGTTGCCCACTCTCACCACTGTTATTCAACATAGTTTTGGAAGTTTTAGCCACAGCAATCAGAGAAGAAAAAGAAATAAAAGGAATTCAAATAGGAAATGAAGAAGTAAAACTGTCACTGTTTTCAGATTTTATTATACTATACATAGAGAATCCTAAAGATGCCACCAGAAAACTACTAGAGCTAATCAATGAATTTGGTAGAGTAGCAGGATACAAAATTAATGCACAGAAATCTCTTGCATTCCTATACACTAATGCTGAAAAATCTGAAAGAGAAATTAAGGAAACACTCCCATTTACCATCGCAACAAAAAGAATAAAATAGGAGTAAACCTACCTAAGGAGACAAAAGACCTGTATGCAGAAAACTATAAGACACTGATAAAAGAAATTTAAGGTGATACAAACAAGATGGAAAGATATACCATGTTCTTGAATTGGAAGAATCAACATTGTGAAAATGACTGTACTACCCAAAGCAATCTACAGATTCAGTGTAATCCCTATCAAACTACCAACGGCATTTTTCACAGAACTAGAACAAAAAAATTGCACAATTTGTATGGAAACACAAAAGACCCTGAATAGCCAAAGCAATCTTGAGAAAGAAAAACGGAGCTGGAGGAATCAGGCTCCCGGACTTCAGACTATACTACAAAGTTACAGTAATCAAGCCAGTATGGTACTGGCACAAAAACAGAAATATAGATCAATGGAACAGGATAGAAAGCCCAGAGATAAACTGACACACATGTGGTCACCTTATCTTTGATAAAGGAGGCAAGAATATACAATGGAGAAAAGAAATCCTCTTCAATAAGTGGTGCCTGGAAAACTGGACAGCTACATGTAAAAGAATTGAACTAGAACACTCCCTAACACCATACACAAAAATAAACTCAAAATGGATTAAAGATCTAAATGTACGGCCAGACACTATAAAACTCTTAGAGGAAAACATGGGCAGAAACTCTATGACGTAAATCATAGCAAGATCTTTTTTGACCCACCTAGAGAAATGGAAATCAAAACAAAAATAAATAAGTGGGACCTAATGAAACTTAAAAGCTTTTGCACAGCAAAGGAAACCATAAAAAAAAGACCAAAAGACAATCCTCAGAATGGGAGAAAATATTTGCAAACGAAGCAACTGGCAAAGGTTTAATCTCCAAAATTTACAAGCAGCTCATGCAGCTCAATATCAGAAAAACAAACAACCCAATCCAAAAATGGGCAGAAGACCTAAATCGACGTTTCTCCAAAGAAGATATACAGATTGCCAACAAACACATGAAAAGATGCTCAACATCAGTAATCATTAGAGAAATGCAAATCAAAACTACAATGAGGTATCACCTCACACTGGTCAGAATGGCCATCATCAAAAACTCTACAAACAATAAATGCTGGAGAGGGTGTGGAGAAAAGGGAACCCTCTTGCACTGTTGGTGGGAATGTAAACTGATACAGCCACTATGGAGAACAATATGGAGGTTCCTTAAAAAACTAAAAATAGAACTACCATATATGACCCAGCAATCCCACTACTGTGCATATACCCTGAGAAAACCATAATTCAAAAAGAGTCATGTACCAAAATGTTCATTGCAGCTCTATTTACAATAGCCAGGAGATGGAAACAACCTAAATGTCCATCATCGGGTGAATGGATAAAGAAGATGTGGCACATATATACAATGGAATGTTACTCAGCCATAAAAAGAAACGAAATTGAGTTATTTGTAGGTGAGGTGGATGGACCTAGAGTCTGTCATACAGAGTGAAGTAAGTCAGAAAGAGAAAAACAAATACTGTATGCTAACATATATATGGAATCTAAAAATAACTGGTTCTGATGAATCTAGGGGCAGGACAGGAATAAAGACACAGACATAGAGAATGGACTTCAGGACACGGGGAGGGGGAAGGATAAGCTGGGACGAAGTGAGAGAATAGCATTGATATATATACACTACCAAATGTAAAATAGATAGCTAGTGGGAAGCAGCTGCATAGCACCGGGAGATCAGCTCAGTGCCTTGCGACCATCTAGAGGGGTGGGATAAGGAGGGTGGGAGGGAGATGCAAGAGGGAGGGGATATGGGGACATGTGTATGCATATAGCTGATTCACTTTGTTATACAGCAGAAACTAACACAACATTGTAAAGCAAATATACTCAATAAAGATGTTGAGAAAAAAAAGATAATACTGAAATACACAAAGCAAAAAAAAAAAAAAAAGGGTGTGAGAATTCCCTGGTGGTCCAGTGGTTAGGACTCGGTACTTTCACTGCCCGGGGCCTGGTATCAACCTGGTCGGGGAGTCAGGGAACTAAGATCCCGCAAGCCGCACAGCTTGGCCAGAAAGGAAGAAGAAAAAAGAAATGGCATAATGTGGCATATGCTGTTGGCTGACTGCTCAAAAGCTATTCCTTCCTTCTTCTTTGAAAAGAAAATGCAAATTTTCTTCAGCTATCAAACAACAGTGTGTTCTAGGAAAACAGATTCTATGAAATGGGCTGGAATTAGTCTACGGCAACCATGGTAGTCCAATTCACCTTTCATTCATTTGGCAAATATTTAATGAGCTCCTGCTATGTGCCAGTCTGTTCTAAGTGCTGACTATCTTTGCCAGTTATAAGCATGGGGTGGACATGTGGTGCAATTCCAGACAGTGAGGGGCAAGGGGAAGACTGCTGGGGGGCTTCTGGGAAAGGCTTTTCCTCCCTAAAACAATAAAATGAGAGTTGCCTGAAGAGAAAGGCAGGGCTTTCCTTCCTGTGTCCGGATGGTGGGTGGTGTTATGTGGGATGTGGTACTTGGAACTGGAGTAGTAATCTTGCGACCGCGAAAAGAAAGAGAAGAGAATCTCAGGGAGGATGACACAGAGCTCTGGCCTAGTTAGGTGGTCAAATTAGCCAAACCTGGAATCCCCTACATTTCTTATATGAGAAAATAGAAAGCCTGATAAGACACTTTCAGTTGGATATTCACTCACTTGTAGCCAAAATCATCCTAACAAATACGTGTGGTTTTGTTGGCGTTGTTTGTTTTGGATTAGAATGAGTGAATATTTTAATAAATGGATGAAGACTCTGATATTTTTTTATTTTCCTCTCAGCTGTCCTGTTTGATCATGAAGGATTTTATATCCCAGACATCTTTATGGATAAAAATCATTTTCCTTGATCTGTCTCCTCCTTTGGCCACTGCAGATCCCCCCCACTGGAAGCTGACATGTTTGGCAGCAAAGCCACATTCTCTTCTAGGTCCCCTAGATGTGTGCCCCTTGGGGAGCACTCCGTTATGAGGGTGTTTGGGTTTTTTAATGTGGAAGAGGCATCTTCTCATTTGAAGAATCATCTTTCTTTCTGTGAACTTGATAGGCAGGTTCGTTCCTCCCTGCCTCCCCCTCTAAATTTGCTCCCTCCCTTCCTCCCCACCCAACCTCTCTCCCTCTCCTTCTTTTACCACAGATGAACTGGGCTGTGAGCTGTACTCTCTTTGACCTGTGAGATTTTTGGAGGCTCCTTGAATCTTGTTCAAACATGAACCTGGCAAACTCCATGTCCTAATTCAAAGCTTCCTGACTGAACTCAGTGGAACTCCAGCTAAGGAATTAAGTTGGTAAGCCAATGATATTTGAAATGAATAATGGAGATATTTGGGGATAAGCTTTAATTTTGGAATAAGTATGTCAAAGAGCTTTTGCTGGAACGATTTGGCATAAAGTTGCAAATATTTAAGATGCCACTTGGCTTCTCACTGTCTTGATGATGCCAGTACAGGGGATATCTTTCCCATGCACTGTGAGATTTAGGTGCTAATGCCTATTTGATCTCATTATTACATTGTTGATCTAAAAGATCATCGTCACCCTTTGGAGATTGTCATGTCTGCCCATTTCTTATGTCATTGGTTGTTTTGACTAATAACTATAAGTCAAGGGAGAAGTGTGGCATTAGTTAGGGTACTGACAGGAAATAGATGGCAGAAGTAATTAAGACAATTTAATGAAAGGACTCTACAAAGATCTGAGGAGTTTTAAGGGAAATCAAGAAGCGTAGTGAAACACTGGGGCTAATAAGTGTTACTACCTCTAGGATTAGAATAGGTCAAGGCGAGGAAGAGGTTACTGAAAGCTGGAGAGACTTATAGCTGTGGAAAGGGCCTCCTGACAGAGGCTGTGGCCTTGGCTAGAAGAACATAGTCACTGTCAAATGACTCTGGATGGACGTAGACTGGGAAAAAATACCCTGATCTTACTCTACTCTTATCCTCTGATCTCCTGCTAGTGACTATCATTGGCTAAACCCCAGGAGAAATCAGGGGGCAAGGGAGCCTGGTTGAGGTATCTGTAATGTCACCCTCCTTGGCCACAGAGTCGGGTAGAAAAGGATGCCGAGTGGATGTGGATGGACAAATAGGACTATCCATTTGTGTGCCTTCATTTTCCTTGTCAATAACTTTAGAATCAGTTAGTAGGTAGGCTGATCCTAGACCCATTCTTTAATCTATATGCCTTTATTGCTTAGGGTATAGGCTAGGCTCTATAATAAGAGATCCTCAACACTGTGACTTAATCAAGATGTAACTTTATTTCTCTATCTCTATCCTATATAGAAGGCCAGGGTTGGTGGAATGACTTGATGGTGCTGAGTGCTTTGGTAGATTATTAGTTCTGCTGAAAAAAGTATTTTCAGTCTTCTTCCTCTGGAAATAAGGAAGAAATGTGTTCTTCTGCCCCCTTGGGGTTAGTTGTGGTCATGCAACTTGCTTTGGCCAGTGAAATGTGAGTGTAAGTTGTGTCAGAGAAGCACTTAGTTGCCAGCGCAAGGCTTTCGCACTCCGTTCCCTGTTCACTGAAATTTGTGGAAGCACTACTGATATGAAGGACAGCCATCCTGAAGAGTTTCTCAGAGCTGCAGCAGATTTGTGGAAGTGAGAAGTAAAGCATTGCTTTTAGGCCACTGAGATCAGAAGTTGGTTGTTAGTGCAGCTAAACCTGCTATTTCCTGACTAATACAGAGACCCAGGCTCTTTCTGTTTTGTTGCCCTCCAGCACCTAAGGGATTACGGTCATCTGCATGATATGAGACAACCAATTACCATAGTCACATTCTAGCTCATGGGAAGTGGGAAGGAGAAACAAGAGAGCACACTTAGTTTTTTAGGGACATGACCTGGAAGTAGCACACATCACTTCACTGACCACATCCAGAGCTTTAGTTATCTATTGCTGGCTAACACATTATCCCAAAGCTTAGCAGATTAAAACAACAGACCTTTATTCTATCAAACCATCTCAGGAGCAGCTTAGCTGAGTGGTTGTGGCTCAGGGGCTGCAGTTGTCTGAAAGCTAGACAGGGGCTGGAGGACGCACTTCCAAGCTCACTCACAGGGTTCTTGGCAGACCTCTTTCCTCACTGGCTGTTTTCAGGGGCCTTAGTTCCTTGCCACGTGGACCTCTCCACATAGCAGCTGCCTTTCCCTGGAGCAACTAATCCCAGAGAGAGAGAGAGAGAGAGAGAGAGGGAGAGAGAGAGAGAGAAGCTGCAGTGTCTTTTAGAAACTAATCTCAGAAGTGACACATCATCATTTCTGCTTTTTTTACTGGGTCACACAGACCAACCCCTGTTCAGTGTGGGAAGGACCTATGCACATGTGTGAATACCAGAAGGCAGAGCTCATTGGAGGCTGGCTATAAAACCTAACTATATGGGAAGTGAGCAAATTTAGTCTTTAGCTGGGCAGCCATTCTCCTCAGATAAAATTACAGGAAGAAAGAGAAAAGGGCTAAGGGGACAACCAAAATTCTCTGCCTCAGCTCTCCCCCTCTGGAGAAAGGGGACATAAATATATATATATATATACACACAGTTTTTCTTATACATGAACACACATTCTGTATCTTGAAAAGATTCTAAGCTTCTGGATTATGGTTCCTATGCTATGCCCCGAGGATTCTTATCCTCAGCATCACTATCCCCAGAAACTTGCCTTCTTCACTCCCAGGCAATGCCAAATTCCAAAGTAGAAACCTTTTTTTTTAAAAAAAAGGGGTGGGGAGAGGAAGCCTCCATCTGGGAGAAAGAGAAAGAAAATCCTTCTGCATTGCTCATCTGGAATTCCAAGGATGAGTCATAGGAACTGTGAGTCAGTTTGTCATTGTATCTGGGTAGTTGGATGAGTTACGTAAATTGAGATTCAAGTCCAATGTTTCTCATATTTTTCTTTTTTTTTTTTTTTTTTTTTTTTTTGCGGTACCCGGGCCTCTCACTGTTGTGGCCTCTCTCGTTGCAGAGCACGGGCTCCGGACGCGCAGGCTCAGCGGCCATGGCTCACGGGCCCAGCTGCTCCGCGGCATGTGGGATCTTCCCAGACCGGGGCACAAACCCATGTCCCCTGCATCAGCAGGCGGACTCTCAACCACTGCGCCACCAGGGAAGCCTTCTCATATTTTCCCAAGTTTAAGTGGTGAACTCTTACAAGAAGCCACATTGAAATTTATGTTTACAGGAGTACATCCCCAGTGCAGCAGTGCTGAAATATTTGTCAGAATACAGCTGATGGTGAAGCTGAAGGGAGAGGCTCTCTAGAAACCTTTGCTTCTTCATGCCTATAATTGTTCATAGAGACCACACCATCAAAGCACCAGCCTTCTGAAAACCAAGAAATCTTATTGTCCTTCCTTGTCAACATAAACCGTGGCTCATGTCCTGCATCCCTGCCTGACTTACGTGTGCTCCACTACCTCCTAGTACTTCCATCATGGGATGAGAATATGAAGTTTTAAATTATACCATTATTATTGCTAGTTACTTTGACATTGAGTTTGGGCAGGGATACATTTGAAACGATGTGAGGTTTTAAAATGACCCTTTAGTGGATGGTGGAATATGTGAACAAGATTTCTACATGGAGATGGCCAGGGTTGAGGGAGAGTAGCCGGATGTCCCTAGAAAGGTAACAAAATCATATCTACCATATGTTTGCACTTAATTCAAAAACGTATGTACTTAATATCCATATATTATCTACCTGTTAGTAATCATCTTTTCCATTAATATGGAAAAATAATCTTTTTTCTCAAGTCCCCAGCGATTGAGAAATGTCTGGTACTCTGTCCAGTTACTTTCAGGGTTTGTTGGCCTATGTATTCCTGGCTCTCTTCTACTCTAAGTTCCTGCTTCTAGTGGCCAATATTCCTCCTTCTGCGCACTCCTCTCTTCCTTTCTTCACTCCCCATTAGTTAGGATTCTTTTTGCTGCAAATGACAGACACACCAAGAAGGGAATTCACTAGTTCACAGAGCTAGGAAGGCTGGGATGGCCTGAGGGAAGAGTGGACCTAGCTGCTGTCTGTCTGTCTGTCTCTCTCTTTCTCTAACTTCCATCTCTGCTTGCCTCCATTCTCTCTCATTACAGTGTAACCTTCTCTACGTGGCTGGGTAGATGGCTGCCTGCAACCCCAGGCCTCCACCCTCACAACTCTCCATGTATGAGTTTAATAGAGAACTGCCCCTCCCGGTCCAGTTGGGAAAACTCTGGTGAGGGATTTTGATTGGCTCAGCTTAGGTCAAGAGCCCATACCTTGGTTCAGTCCCTGTGTGTGAAGGGAGGTGGCTTTGTGATTGGCCAGTCTGGGTCGTGTGTCTAATTCTGAGTAGAGTGAGGAACCTGGGACACTGTGATTAACTGCTCTACCAGGACCACATGAAGTGGGAAGTGTTCCCCAAATGTAAAGGGGTGCTGTTACCCCTTTATAAGAAGAGAGCAGACAGAAGCAGAGCTTCTGCTGTCCACTGTGGGCCACACATGTGGCCCAAGCAGCTCCTTTCCCGGCTCCCAAAGCATCACCAATGCAAGGCTATTTTGTGCCATAGTGCTTTCCTAAAGGTAGAAGATAACAAAGAGCAGTGACTGAATGGCAACAGTGGACCAGCATCGTACAGGTGTTCATTTAAAATGAATATTTGACATTTTGAAGTCTCTGAGCCAAATCCACCAGTCTTCTGGGTCAGCAGACTTGTTGCTGGAGCCTGCACGCCCATACCAGATCATTCTTCTCCATCTCTCCTCTCAGGGCCTGAGGGCCCCAGCTAGCCTCCTCCCTGAGCATCCACGGGACACAGTCCCAAGTTCCTGCTACTTTATTGTGCACAGCCACTGAATTCTTCCTTTTTTTTTCCTCCTTCTAGACCTGTGTTTTATAGCCAACAACACTCATCAGGACGCTATCATAAACAAAAGAGCAAATTCTCCCTTAGGAAGAATCTTTCTAAGGATATTGTGATTCATAATAAGAAATACATATGTTTGCTCTTCATCTTACTCCTGGCACACAGCTCCTAAAACGCTTGTAATTTCCTAAGTGATAAGAGTAATGTGAGCATCTTGTGTTACAGGATTTGGTCTTTTGCCCTCAAATAGTTCCAATTTCTGAAGTAGCTCCAGAGTGAGGAAGGTGAAGGGAGCATCTTGTTATTCATTAACAAGCCCCTTTCAACCACACCTGAATTTATGTTATGGAGGTGATTTTTGGAAAGCCCCTGGATAACCACTGGATGGGGACTGGTCACTGGGGGAACCAATCAGGTGATTAGAGGGTTGGAACTTTCAGCCCCACCCCTCCCCCTCTGACCTCCAGGGAGGGGAGAGGGGCTGGGAATTGAGTTTAATCGTGAATGGCCAATGATTTTATCAATCACACCTCTATAATGAAACCTCCATAAAAAACCCCTAAAGTACAGGGTTCAGAGAGCTTCTGGGTTGGTGAATAGGTGAAGGTGCTGGGAGAGTGCTGTGCCCAGAGAGGGCCTGGGAGCTCCACATCCTTCCCCCGCATACCTTGCCCTTTGCATCTCTTCCATCTAGCTGTTCCTGAGTTACATCCTTTATAATAAACTGGTAATCTGGTAAGAAAACTTTTCCTGAGTTCCGTGAGCTGCTCTAGCAAATCAATCCAATCCGAGGAGGGGGTCTTGGAAACCTCCAATTTGCAGCCAATCAATCAGAAGCACAGGTAACAACCTGGGCTTGCAACTGGCATCTGAAGTGGGGGGCAGTCTTGTGGGACTGAGCCCTTAACCTGTGGGATCTGATGCTAACTCCAGGTAGACAGTGTCAGACCGAATTGAATTGCAAGACATCCAATTGGTGTCACAGGACTGCTGCATGTGGGGGAAAAAAACCCACATATCTGGTGTCAGAAGTGAAATATTCTGAGTAGAGTGTTGTAGCAGAGAAAAACAAGAGTTTTTCATTTATACATCCTCTCAGAGCAGTGGTTCAAACAGCAGCTATCTCTTAAAATGGTTTCTTCTCCCAGCTCCCTGTGTATTTATGCACTGAAAACATGCCTACCCTCAAGAATATTAAGGTTAATATTAGGGTTACCTCTGCATGGTGAGATCATGGTTAATTTTTATGGGTTTGTTTGTTTTATTGTATGTTTGTTTGGGGTTGGTTTTGCCTATCTGTTTCTACAATTAACAAATGAAACTGGTGCCATTCAAGACAAGAGAAAAGGACAGAGCCTGCTGCTTCTGTACCTTTTAGCAAGAAACACAAAACTCTTCCCCAGGACTTCCCTGGTGGCGCAGTGGTTAAGAATCCGCCTGCCAGTGCCGGGAACGCGGGCTCAAACCCTGGTCTGGGAAGATCCCACATGCCACGGAGTAACCAAGCCCGTGCACCACAACTACTGAGCCTGCACTCTAGAGCTGCGAGCCACAACTACTGAGCCCATGCACCACAACTACTGAAGCCCACGCGCCTAGAGTCCGTGCTCTGAGACAAGAGGAGCACACGCTTCTGCAATGAGAAGCACATGAACCACAACGAAGAGTAGACCCCGCTCGCCGCAGCTAGAGAAAGCCTGCACGCAGCAACAAAGACCCACACAGCCAAAAAAAACAAAACAAAAAAACTCTTCCCCAAAGCCTTCTAACACTGCCCCCTCCCCCCTCCCCACACCACCACCACCACCCCTCCCCCCTTAAACCTAAACCTCATTGGCCAGACTGTGTCACATGACCACAGCTCCACGTAAGGAGGTGTAGTATTGTATTTTGGTTTTCCAGCCTCAGCAACCTTGGTAGACAAAGGAGGTAACAGAGAGAGGGGTTGGGAATAATTATCAGGCTAAGCAGCCAACAGTGTCAGCAACAGAAGTAGGACACACAGCGAAGAAAGAGGGGATTGTGCAGAGTTTTTCCCAGCCTGGGGTGGGTAATACCACTTTGCCGTGTGACCCTGGGTGTCCAGAAGAGACTCCTGATATTAAAAGTTAGTTAGAGCTCTGGGTTCTGGTTAAGGCTTGTCTCAGGCATCAAAATGAACCTTTCCCTGTCCTCATTAGTACTTTGTAGCAGTAGTAATTATTATTATTTTTTCAAATTTCAATCATTTATTTCATCTGACCCAGTATATCCAAAACACTGTGATTTCAACATGTAACCAAGAGAAAAGTTATGAATGAGATATTTTACATTTTCTTTTTTCATACTCAGGCTCTGATATCTGGTGTGCACTTTACAGCACGTCTCAATTTGGATTAGCCACATTTCAAGTGTTCAATAGCCACATGTGGCTAGTGGCTACCAAACTGGACTGCGCAGCAAGCTCTAAAGAGAGCTGATCTAGAGTTAGAGGGAGCTCTAAAAAGATTTTGATCTAGAGTTAGAGAGCTCTAGAGTACTAGCAATAGCAATTATTATTACTATTTACAAAGTGCTTTTTTTCTTTTAGTAGAGTATTGCTATCTTTGTATTACAGTTGAAAAAGTAAACTCAAGGAGGTTAATATTGGTAACAAATTTACATTTAAAAGGGCACTGACTCTTTCCCTGAGGCTGCCCAGCAGTGCAGAGGTGGAGACTCAGGTACATTTAAGATTTCACTCCACCTGCTGAACACTAAATCAACCTAATTAAGGTTGATGACACCGAGAAACTAGGGCAATGGGTAGGCCTCTGAAAAACTGACCGAGAGGAAAACTTGGCGAAGTGGCTGGTTGCAGTTGTGTGGTGGTTAAGGACTGTGGTATCATCAAGGAGTCCTTCAAATGCAAAAATGAACAAATAAAAAACTTGGCTCTAGTTAAACCTATATATTAATTGAATAATTAATTAGTTAAAGGATACCTGATCCTCATTCCCTTCCAGCACCTGCTATTTAAGGACTGTTGACTCTTGGGCCTGATAAACACAGGAAGTGATCCTTCTGTCCTAAACATGCTTCTCAGCTCCCAGCTAAAGGCACACTCTCTGCCCAGCTGGTTAACTCTTCTTGTCTCAGATGGCTTATTCTAGAATCATGTCTCTGGTGTGCTGGAGAAAGACTTCTGAGCTGGTTTAGCATCTCTCTCATTGCCTGACATGGGCAAATCTCCATGCTCTGTCTGGATCTGCTTTGCCTACAGTCATATTAACAGCACTTTTCGTTTTTCTCTCTGTTAGTCTGTGTCTATGAAAGTGCTTTGAAAGGTAAAGAATACTCTCTCTATGCGGGTATGTATGATGTGCTCACATTCCTGTATTGTCCCCACCTCCTCCCTTCTTTCTTTCCAGAAATTGATGTCAGTATCCAGCCCTGTGCTGACAGATTCTCAGACCACCATCAATTAGGTTGCAGAGGAGCAAGCCAGATGAGGCTGTTCTGCTCAGACTGTGGTTCACTGTGTATTGTTTAGAGAAGAATCTTGTAAACATTTGTATTCTGCATAACTGCTAGTATTTCTTATTCTGGGCTCTTTATTTTAAAGAACTGAAAAGACTGTGCCTGCGTTGTACGTAAGAGTTCAGAAGTGCATACCAGCATCATTCTGGGCTGGGCTGGCAGACACTGCTAGTGGCTTTTCCAATATCCACCCTCCCCTTCTTTCTTACCAACAGAACCCTAATTTTTCTCAAGGCAGTACTATGTCCAATTAAAAAGGCTCACCTTCCCAACTCCCTTGCAGTTGGGAGTAGCCATGTGACCCAGTTCTGGCCAATGACATGTAGGGAGAAGTCCCTAGATGGGGGCCTCCAGGAACCTTTTTTACAGGGAAAAGTCTTAGCTGGCATTTCCCTTTGTTTTTTCCTTTTTTACTTGAAATGCATCCATCTTGTCTCCATAAACACAAGAGCCACATGCTAAAGATAGGAAAGTAGGAAGATAAAATGTCTGCAAGTTCTTGGCAATCTTAGGGAGAAACCTACCTGCTGATTTCTTATGTAAAAATAACTAATCAATTAAACAAACATACAAAAAGCCTACTTGGTTAATCCATTGTAATCAAGTTACTGCTCCATGCAATCAAACGCAATCTTAACTAATGGACTGCTAAGATGTTTAATGTGCTCTGACAGAAAGTGGATGCAAATCCACTGTAGAGTCCTTTAGAGCAGTGCTGATCAAGCTTTCATGTGCATAGACACCACCTGGAGAGCTTCTTGAAAATGCAGATTCTGATTCAGTAGGTCTGGAGTGGAGTCTGAGATTCTGCACTTCTCGAAAGCTTGCAGCTAATGCTGATGACGCCAGTGCTGGACGACTCTGAGTAGCAAGGATTTAGAAAATGACAGCTTTTTTGTCAGGCGGCTTCTATGTTGAGCTATTCTGTTTTTCTTTGATATGCTTATTATTCAGTTAAAAATCTGCAGGGGACCCAATGCATTTTCAACAAAATGTTAAGGTTTTATTTAGAAAATCATTTTAGAGACAAAACACCGTTCATTTTGTTTAGCAAAATGAATTTAACAAATGCATTTAAATAAGGTAAATTCAAGACTTCTGTGGAGTTTTTTCCTTAGTTACTTGATTTTCTGCCAGTGGAAGTTTCTGTCTTCCAGCCTGAGTGCTTTCCAAGTTAATTCAGCTATAATCCAAGGAACTGCTTTATGGAATCTGAATAACTCAAATTCACTCTGTATTCTCACTCAATCTCAATGTATTAAATGAAACACAAGGAAAATGACTTAGGGAAGTAGAATTAGAAGGAAATGTTTCTCCCTCTTGGTCATGTTACCTTTTCAACAGAGGCCTTGTCTGCTCTGAAATGGATGGTGAAAGTAAATTGTTACTGGGAGGTGATGGTCAAAAAGAAAACTTAGATGGTTTTCACACCGTCTGTCATCATGACCCAAAGGAAATGCAAGCCACACCACTTCCAGCCAAGCCACTGCTTTACACAGAAGCTGCCCATAGCTTCCTATTGTTATTTTCTTTTCTAGTTATATACATTAAAAAAAAAATACAACGTTGTGTTAAATAGGAGGACAGCTAACAGAGGAGCATATGACACTACACTGAAAAACCAAAAGAGCTTGATTAAGTTGAGGAGAGAAACAGCAGATGGTCTTCATGCAGGGAAGCCGCCAATGACCACCATCTCCTCAGTCTGTGACGGATCTGCACTCTGAGGGTAGGCCTTCTGACAGCCGCCACTGGGCCAGGCGCTGCTTGAACCATTTCTGGAGGAGGGAAATGTGCAAAATTACCTGTCACATACTGAAAAACTGAAATGTCCATTCCCTTTCTAAAAGTAGCTTCTGTGGCCCAGCTGGAAAAGAGGAAAGCAGTCTGAGTCCCTGGGGATGGTTCATCTCATTGTGATACTTATATTTCTGCCTCAGGACCTTTGTACATACTGTTTTCTATGCTTAGAATATCTGACCTTCATTATTTATCTGATGATAAATAATTCTCAGGGCTCAGCTTAAATAGAATCTTCTCAATAAGGCCTTCCCTAACCATTTTATCAAGTAGATTCTCCATCCATCTCCTATTCTCTGTGTTCATACTTTGTTACCTTCACAGAACTTTTAATATCTGTAATTAATTTATTTGTGTATTCACTTGTTTTTAATCTACATTTCCTTCTAGAATATGAGATCCATGAAAGCAGAGTCTGCATCCATCTTATCATCATTAGCCCCTAGCATAAGGGCTTAACAGAGATTAATAAATGTTTGTTGAATGAATAAAAGAAATTGAAGCATCTCCTTGATGCCCCAGATAAATCTGTATGGCTGCTATACCTCATCAATGTGTGATGATCTCAAGGGCCTTGGTCATCAGTAGCACTTAGTAAGAATTTGTTGAGTAAAATGAATGAAAAACTAAGCGCTGAACAACCTTGGGGCACTCCTTTCTGAGGATCCATGGAGTAGTCTAGACCAATCGTTCCTGCTCCAGGGCCACTGAACAGTGAGAAAAGAGCAAGTGGGATTCCCAGTTTACTCAAAATCTTCTAGCTCTGTGTGACCCAAATATTCACACCTTGCAAAAGTGACCATGGATTTAGGAAAAGCCCCAGATGGGATACTTCTAGACAAGGTACCATGTGAGGGCTAAAACATTTACACATTTTTAAATGCATATAAAGGCGTATAGATCTGCCTTTATTATACCCCTGAAGGGCGGGGGGATTCTGCAAAGTGGAGATAAGGAGACCCATGCTGGGGAATAGTCTGGGGTATGAAGCAGGTTGGCCAGGAGGAATCTGGATTTTTGAACAACAACATTGAAGAGGCAATAGTGAAGAAATAGAAGCAGCAAGCATTAATCCACATGGGAGAGGATGAGTAGAGGGCTCTGTGGGAAGGCAGGACCTCCAGGCTTTATTCTCCTGTGCTTCCCAACCTTTCACACATCATGGCACACTTTGAGAATGAAGACGTTTTCATGTCATACTGCTTGGGTAGGTGACCACTGGGGGCTCTGCAGTCCTGGGCCCTGCCAACAGGAAGCTTGTTGTAACCAACTGGCTCAGAACTTGAGGAAGTTAGAGCGCCAGTCAGCTCAACTGTAAATGAAGAAGTAAACTTAGGGGCTATCTACTGTCCCTTGTAGTGTTTCTAAAATTTACCTGTTCTAGGGGTCAGTAGATGAGGGGACAGAAAGGAAGCAAAAAGAACACAGTTGTGGGATGGGTGCCAGACCTGGAATGTGCTGATGGAGATGGTATGGTGAGAAACACCTAGAGGGCTCTGACTTGGCACAGCCAGATGCAGATTCAACCTCTGAACAAACAGGGTGGGCTCTAGGGCCATGCGTGGGAAGACCTCATCTCTGCGGAGATCTAGGGAGTCAAAAGGCATTTCAGCATAAGCCCAAGATGAGAAGAAAGGGCGAGAACCACAGGGGAAGGAGTGCTTCTAAGGCTCAAGGTCTGTAGAGCTAGAAGGGAGCGAGCCCACAGCACGGCCTAGGGCTCTGCACCAATGCTCACCTGGCTGAACAGCAAGGGACAGCCTAACACCTGTCAAGATCAATTGTCTTATATACCTTTGTACTGTGGGGTGGCAGCAGAGAAAAGTAATCTAAAGCCAAGGGCAGCAGACTACTCGTAGGGAAGGCTTCTCTTTGGGGGTTGCTCTCTGGGTGCCATAGTTCACTCCTGGGGATCTCCAACCTTAAGGAGAATAGAGAGCTCATGTATCTTTGGTGGCTTTAACCAACGTTCTACTGCTAAAGGTGGGCCTATTTGCTTCTGTGATCCATGTGTGTATTTAGTTAACTCTGGAATCTGGTGTGAGAGCAGCATAGTTCCAGTTTCATTAATGAGGTAGCTCTGCAGGGGTTTCAAGGCTACGAGGTCTGATTGAACAGAATTTGCAGTTTCTAGAGCTGAATAAATGGCAGAGTTTTACAGACTGACTAATTAAAGCTTGGAGGGGGAAAGGCTCATTTTCTATCAGGATTCCTTTAAGACAGAATGATTGAGCTGGCTTCATTCAGAAGAGCCACCCACACCTTTATACTAGTAATGAAGCAAAATATTAACATACAGTTACTGAAAATAACTTCAGCAATGACCAAATCTGTGAATCGGTGAGTTGGCATCCAAATGATTAATAAATTGCACCGTAGCATTGGGGGATGGGAGGAGGTTCAAGAAAAGCTCAACTGTTTTCCACAGATATATATTTTTTAAATCACACATGTATATAATAATTTAGCAAACCAGTTGCTCTCCAACAAACGTCATTAAACACCTTGCTTGCTTTTTTCACCTCCAGAGCTGAATCTTATCGCATCTCACTCACATCAATCCTAATTTTCCACCTGGCTCTCTCCTTCTCTTCTTTGTTTCAGTCATCCCCTGGGAAAGACATTCATCCCTTGCTTGCTTATGAATGGATGCCCTCATTAGCCTTGCCCATTGATGGAGGTTTATTTACTCTGAGAGAACAGATGATAATTAGACACTGGGATGGGGAAGGGGTGAGGCAGAATAATATTGTTCCTGTCCTTTTCTCTAGTAGCTAACATTTCATTCTTTTTAGGAGGAGACCTTTAGAGGTCTTTATTCCATTGATAAGACATCTAACAACTAAAACTAGGGTTCTAGGAAGAGTCCCAGGACATCAAGAGGGGATAAAAATCCTGGAAACCAATCTAAGAACCAACGCCAACTACACTGGGATTGAATCAGTGATCATAGAAAATGGAAGATCATTCTAACCTCCCAAGGGGCTGATAAGACCTTTCCCAGCCCCTTCTCACACTGACTTCAAAATAATGAAAGACACAGGGGTCGAGATTCTGTAAGGTTTCTCTAATTTAAATATAGGACATATCTAATTACTGTCATGAGAAAAAACCCATTCTAGGACCCCAGCAAATGCACCTTAAAAAGTTATTTCCATTAGAGCATCCTTCACTTCATTCTGGGTTCCTATAGGTGTCCCTCCCCCCCACCACCACCCCCAGTAAAGAACATTGTCCTACAGTGGGACAGTTATAAAGAGGTCAAAGGCCCCAGTCAGAGAATATTTCAGCATTTTAGTCCCTCTTGCCTTTGCCAAAGTATCAGCAGTGTGAATCAGCTTGAGTTAACTATCTCATAGGACCATCACATGCTTATTTTTCTTCTCCTAGTGTTACTTGTTCTAGGAAAATGAATATGAATCCAATTCTGGAAGTGGGTGGTATTAGGCATAAGGGACCAAGCATATGAAATAAATATTATTTTGGCTTTGATGACCTTTTCTCATGGAAAAGGGCAATGCTAACAAATAGAAGAAACAGGGGAAGTGCTCATACCAGACACTGCTTATGTTTAGGCCCAACAAACCTGGCCTCCATCAGTTATTTAAAGGGTCCCCACAGGGAAACCATTCTCACCCACCAGTCACATGGGGGTGAGAGGGTTGGGAAGGGGTTACGGGGATGGGAGGGAACGATGGGAAGTTGGAAGATGAGATCCAATCTGGTAAGGGATGACGGAGGGTTACCTAGGAAGCCTCTTTCCCTGAAACTGCTAAATTTTGCCTGTCTCTGAGCTCTTGGGTCTCAGATGCTTCCCTGTGGTTGATGCCGGAAGACAGAGGGGAAAGCTGAGCCATGGCAATCTCAGGGAGGAAGAAGGTGTTAGCTTCATGGCAGGAAAAGGAAGCCAGGAGCCCTGCTATGAGGCTGACTCATTCCCCCGAATGCTTACTTCAGGGCTGAGTCTACCATTTACTCATTTGAGGATGGGGGGGGGGGGGGGGATGGGAGAAGGGCTGCCTGAAAGGGGCAGAGGAACCTGCTCTGTAGGGGTCTGAACTGGCTGACCTCAGTTATAGAAGGGTGCCCTCTCTTTCTTCCTGCCCCCAACCTGATCTCAGTTCAGTTCTCTCATATAAGGTGAATCTTGAGGAAAGATTGAATATAGCCTGAGATGACTGTCATTTACTGCATGGATTTTTTTTCAGGAAGAAATAGAACATAAATTGAATTTTCAGTGCTTCCCTCCCACCCCACCCAGTTGTTTCCATTCCTTTTCTGTGGAGACAAAACAGCATGGTAGTTAAGCATCTGGGCCAGGGAGCCAGACTGCCAGGGTTCAGATCCCAGCGCTGCTACTCCCCAGTGGTGGTCTTCAAGTTATTTAAACTTTCTGTACAGTGGAGCCAAGAGTGCCCATCTCATAGCATTGTTGTGGCAAATAAATGATTTAGTACTCGGAGAGTACCTGGAGCAATAGGCGGCACGTGTCATCTGTTACAAAGGCCAGCATAACCATTCTGCTTTAGGGAATGACAGTCACTTGCCAAGGGAGGATCAGGCTAATACGGGGCCCATGGTAAACCCACAGCCTTAAAGCTGAGTTACTGTCTCTGTGATCACTCCTCTTTTCTAAATATAGTGTGGGATTGTAAATGACAACAGTTCAGCAGGCTGCCTCCTGGGGAGAGCTGGGGTTCTGAGAAACATGAGCTGTTAGGCTTGGGTTACAGTACATCACCTTCCATTAAGTTCTGGTTCTGGCTAGCCAGATATCTGTTCCCTTTGCAAAAGACTGATATGCTGGACTTTCTGTTTGACCTAGGAGAGGGAGGATTTTCTATGGGCAAGTTCTCCAAAGGCTTAATTAGTAAAAACTCATTTTGGGCTTGGGATCCAAAATGGATCTTGGGGTCTTGGTTCTAGGATTCACTGGAGCACCCATGACAAGCTTTTATGCCTCAGCTAAGTATGATTCATGGTGAGGAGAGAACAAAATGTCTGAATGCTCTGGTCTATAAGTTGGGAAGAATAAGAAAGTCTCTGCTTTAGACCTGCGAGTAGAGGTGTGAATTGCTTTGGGCTCCCATGGGAGAGGTGCTAGAGGAGTTCCAAGTGGTATCATCATGCAGAACTAATTGTCTTTCCATGACCAAAGGGGAAATAGAAGAGTTTAGACAGGGGTTTAAAAAAAACAAAAAAAAAAGTCAGTTGAAGGAGCCAATACTGCACCTACTGTACCTAGCGGTTAAAAATCATGGGCAGTGTTGCATTCTCTACCCTAAACCATTTTCAGGGTAATAGAGGAGCTTTTAAAATAGATAAATAAATCAATGCACTTATGGTGACATCTTTTTCCTGTTCCTTCAGCTGTAATGTCAGATGTCTACCTTCTCAGAAAACTCCAGCAAAGGACCCTAAACCTTAGAGCCGTGGAATTTTTAAAAACCGGAACCAAATCTCCCTGGCTCCGTGCAATTTTAGCTCTGCAGCTAACCGGAAGCTGCAGCGCGATGTGATGCAAAGAGCATGCTTAACGACCTGTGCCGTCATGGCAAGTCTCTCCCTCTAAACCTCAGTTTCCTCGTTTACCAAACCTGAGCACTGAATTTATAGCTGATCACTAAGATCCCTTCCAGCTCTGACACTCCCTCTGAGAATAGATTTGAGGGCGCTGGGCTCAGAGGGCGCACACTGCACCTCTCCTAAAGGTTTCGCTTCCAGCCCAGAGGAGAAAATAAACCCGGGAAAGCGAGACAAAAGTGGGCCAAGGGACGCTGCTCCCAGCCCAGAGGGAGGAGAGAGCGTTTATCCCGTGCTGTAGGGGAGAGTGGAAAAGCAAGGAGAAGGGAGGGTGGGCGTAGGGCTTCTAAGCAGCTCCCGCGGGAGCCACCGGGCTGGGGTGGAGGGACAGACCTGGCGCCCGTGGAGCCGGGGAGCTGGGATGCTGCTGTGGGAGCGATACAGGTCTGGGCTCCCGGGGTACGGGCAGAAGCGACGAAAGAGACGGGGGAAGGAGGCCAAGCGGGAGCCGAGGGCAAGGGCGACCCCCAACCTTCTCGAGATCTCCCAGGCGAGGGTGGGCGCGGCGGGTCCCCGCGGGCAGGAGTCGGGCGCGCGCGGGGGCTTACCTGGGTCTCCTCCTCGGAAAGGCCGGCCTCGGCCGCGATCAGGCACAGCGTGGTGGGGTCCGGGTGCTTGTTGACCTTGTTGAAGTTGTACTCCAGGATCTCCACCTGGTCCTCAGTGGGGCCGCTCGCGGTCTCCGCAGACATGGTCCCGACGCGGCTGCGGGAGAGGGAGAAGCGGCGGGGTGAGCGAGGCCCCGGGCGGGCGGGACGCAGGGAGGAACGGCGATCCCGAGCGCTGCCGGGCACCTTCAGCCCCCGGGGCTGTCCCCGCCCAGGGTCGCACGGCGCTAGGGTCCCCGGCGCTGCAGGCTGCTGCGGGAGCCTGCCCGGGCTCCTTCCAGGGGCGCGCACCTAGGAGTCCCGCCGCTGAGCTGCGCGTCCTTGGGCTGCGCTCCTGCCCCGAATTTTTACAAGTTTCCCCGGGGTCAGTGGTCTGGGGTGGTGGGAAGAAGCTGACGCCGCGCCCTCCCGGCCGTGAGCCTTTAAGGAAGGAGTGGAGGAAGCGCGGCGGTGATTTTGAAAAGCCGTCTTCAAAGCTTCCTCCTGGGAGAAGGAGCTGCCCTGGGCACAGTCCTGACAGATGGCGTGGCTGGGCTGCCCCGAGTCCGCGGCGGGGCCGCCTCACCCGTGCGCGCCCTGCCGCCTCTAAAGTAGTTTAGCACTTTGCAGCCCTCGCCAGGGAGGGCTGCACACCCCTACACCTCCTTCAGGGAAATGACCCACAGGACAGAAGTTACTTCTCAAAGTTGGGGAACTCGGGGGGCGCTTTTAATCTCTTCCTTTTACAGAGGTGAAGGTAGGTCCGCAGTGATTTACCCCTGCAGTTCCTAAGGCCGGGAACAGCGTAAGGAGAAAGTTCCACCTGAGGGCTTGTGTGAGTCACTCTACGATCTGCGACCTCCTTCTCCTTCCCTTCACCCCCGATTTTTCTAACTAAAGCCATGAGTCAGAGGCCTCCAGTCAACCCGGCTGTTCACTTCCCAGCGTGGCCTGGACATTGTTCCACAGGGCCCACCAGAGTCCACTGCGCTATGTTCCTCCCTAGATGAGGCCTTCCAAGATAGAGCCAAAACCCAACTGAGGAGGATCTACAGCAGCTGTCTTTGAAATCAGACATCCCCTCTAATTGTGTTAAAATTAACTGTAAAGTCAAGAGAATTGGTCGGTTACCAGCTTCAAGGTCTCTTGTATTTCCTTACTTTAGAGCCAAATGTTACTCTAGCAGATCGGGGGCAACATGACTTCCTGCTACATCTCTTATACCTAAGTAGCCTCTGAAATGGGACCAAAAAACGGCAGATGTGCACCCCTCCCCTCCCCCCAATCTTAGATGTATTGAGGTATAGGAAGTTAGACTCTAACTTCTAACTATAGAAGTTAGAGTCTGTCTTCAAGTTCCTGGCTGAGCACTTGAGACAGACAGGTCAGCACTTGCCATTGCTGACAGTAAAAGACAAGCATGGGAATCCCGTTGGTTTGTTGTTTTAACAAACAATTGCACAATCGTCCAGCACAATCCTGAGTAGGTTTTGCTGTGGTCTGTGCCTGGGGATGAGCCATACTCCACTGATCTGCCTGCATAATGTCCCCGATGCTGTGGCAACCTTCTCAACCAGGACCTGCATCCTGGGCTCCCTGAATAAATGTCTTTCCCTCTCCTCTTGGTCACCTGAAGAGGCTTCTCAGTGAGACAAGAAGCCATTCTACTGTGAGGGATTCTGGGCTTAAGCCAGTTATCAGGTCATAGTGAAATCGTCATGATTTTAGGGAGTTCTGTGCTCCCCCGCTTAATCTGTCCCAGTGATTCCTGTCACAGTGCTGAGGAAGGACGGGGTCAAGCCAGGTGGTAAATGCCTCTTCTTCTGTTGGCACCATCTCCCCCTTTCTCTGACACAGAACTTCAGAGCTGGAAAGAACCTTGGTGACCAGCAACCTAGAATGGAAAGCCTTGGCTTCAGTTTCAGTCCTGTGCTCTTCTAGACCCTTCTCAGCGGGCCATTCTGTCTTTAGTTTGGCAGAAAAAAATCAGGAGGGCAACCGTGTAAATGCAGGCAGGGCTTGTTGCTGTTTTGAATGGGCTTTGACTGCCCTCGTAGGACACCAATTCCAGCCAAAGCTGCCCACTGGAACCACCCACCACTGCACATTTTGCCTGAAAAAACAGAGGAGAGGGGAAACTGCTGCCTCCGATTTAATTCCTTGCCCTAGAAAGGTTCCGTCTAATTCCAGTTACACAGTTATGCTGGCTCTTCCAGGAAAATTTTTGCTGCTGCTTTGTAGACTCCCCCGTCCTTCAGAAGTGTTCATCAAAGGTACAGATTTCTAAACTGGACTCAGATTCAAGGACTGTTCTACATGTACTTCTTTCCCTCTTTTGGTTTTTTAATTGCTATTATATAATCCATGGGTGACTCATGTTCTTACATTTAATCAGGTGCATCTTCTCTTACATTTTTGCGGCTCTCTGTTAACAGGACTTTGTACGAGGTTTCATGGATAGGTCCACTTGACTTTAAAGTACTCCTTGGGTTAGTTGGCTGAGGGCCATTGGACTTGGTTGGCTGCTAAGGAGACTTGTGGAAGGACAATTTGAAAGTACCTACTTCTCTAAGGTACACTAAACAAACAAACTTGACTTCTAGAAATGAGGATGGAAGATCTAACCACGACAGAGATATCTGCCTGTCATTTCTCCACAAAACTCAGTCTCTGTTATTTCAGCCCTCTTTGGTTGACATGTGTTTGCTGCTGCTTCTCCATTTCTTCCCTCCCTCTCTTTCTTTCAAAGGAAACTTATAAATCAAATCACCCTAGTAACCTTGGCCTTATAAAACTTCTCAACTCTTTCCAGTAAGGAAACTGTTGAAAAGTATCTCTGAAGGTAGTCTAAACAATGTCAGATGAAAAGAACTAGAAATATTTTAAAGCTTCTTAAACTTTAATCTGAGCACAAGTTCTATTGTTGCTGTAGTTATTCATATGAAACATTCAAAGAGTAATTTGTCCTGTGGTTGTGTTTTCTTTTGTGATTGGGGGAAGACAATGCATAAACCTTTTCAAGAGATTAGATGAAAACTGCTGGCTTTTTTCTAAATTCCAATGCCTGGGTAAACAATGCGTGCCAATAAGACAGCTTTACCTTTGTCCCCTAATCCTGTAGTCATTTATTTTAAAAGTATCTACCTATATGAACCAGCTCATGGAGAGTGCTACAAACTGGAACCTGCAGAACTCTCTTTAGGGTCACATTTACCATCTTCTCCTCCCCTACCCAGCCATTCTGACCTCTTTGTAATGCCGCTAATTCTAAACCGCGAGAAGAAGATTATCAGTGGCAGATACTCCTCATAAACAATCCCATGGTGAGCTGACCAAAAGCAAAGAAAGCAGATGGATCATGCTGTAGTGTTGTCTCCCAATTTACTTTAGCCTGAATCTCCTTTATGCTCACGGTGGACTTTCTGGAAGCAGTGGGCTCTTGAAGTATTCTGTGTTTTCTTAAGTGAGAAAAATAATATACCACCATTTCCCCGAGAGAAGCGGTGGGTCTTTGGAAGTGGATAGAGTTTCCTCACTCGTCACTCACTGAACTACTCTGCATGGGGTTTGAGGGGGGATCATGCAAGCTGTCAGTGTTTCTCAGAAATGGACAAATGGGAGTGGAATATCGATCTGCTTCCCCGGGTTAACAACAAGGCTGGTTTTCAAAGAAAGGATTTTTTTGTTTTTGTTTGTTCTTTACTTATGAACCTGGTGGTTAATATCCTTAAGCTTAGGATAGTTCTCATGCCTGGCTGGGCCTCAGAATCACCTGCAGAAATGTGCAGGCACACTGCTGACCTCCTGAACCAAAACCACATTGTAGGAATCCAGCATGGGAGAGACACAAAAAGTATCTCAGCTCTCACAAGAGTTTGCAACTTAATCATTAAAATCCACTGTAAATGTTTAGAGCTTCTTATACCTTATACCGTTAAGATGCTTTAAAATATCTTCTAACTCTGATGCTGTATATCGTCTCAACGCTTGAGTAGACAGTATGTTGAGGTAGTTTTAAAAGAATAAGCTTTTAAAAATATACATTGGAGAGGAAATTTAGACGTTATGCTATTTACCTTTTGTATGTATGGTCAGGAATGTGGAAATTGTCTTTAAAATTATGAATTATTAAGAGAAATTTCCCCACGCCTTCAAAAATTCAGAAATAATATAAAACTCTTTAAATTTTTTTTCAGAAAAACCCATTCTTTTGTTGAGATCAGAGTTTAAGAAAGCAGGTCATCAAAAGAAAAATTCCTTCCACCTTGTCATACAAATTTTCATAATTGAGTTAGAAGCCAAAAATTACAGTGGAAGAGATTTGTCAACCTTGACAAATGATTGTCCTCTAAATTCTTAAATTTTCCAGTGAGGGTAATGCTAAAGTTTAAGTTATGGTTTATATAGACAATTTATATAATACAACTTAAAGCTGAACATTAGATTATGAATGCACCATATACACATAGTATCATCGCTGTCTTCAGAGAAACAAGATTCCAAATTTAAATAGGAAAAAACATTTTTTAATGGTCTATTGATTCCAGTTTTACATATTAAAAAAACTGGAGGAAAATACAACAAAATGTTAACAGTGTTTATATCTACACAGTGAGACTACAGATGACCTAAAATTTTTCTTCTTTTATTGTTCTGTTTTTTCACATTTACTACCCTGAAATTAGAAATGAAAATTTTTTTCTTAAAAAATTATTCCTTTTTTAGATTAGTTCCATCACATATGTATGGATTCCTAAAAGACCTTTTATTTTAGTTTTTGTATTTTTGAGATACATAAAAACATCATACTATATGTAATTCTTTTGTTATTGCTTTGTTCATCAACATGTTTCCAAGATTCATTCATATCTCAGCATGCAGAGAACTTCATTCATATTCTGTGCTATTTCCGTTTAGTGAATATACTGCAATGTATTTATGTCTTTTCCTGTTGGTGGATATTTGGGTTGTTTCCAGTGTTTTGCTATTATGAACAATTTTCTCTGAACATTTTTGTATATATCCTCTGAAGCACATCTAGGAAGGCTTCTCTAGGAGTGGAACTGGTCATAACGTATGTGACTAGTAGCTTTACAACATTATACCAACTTCTTTTCCAAAATTGTTGAACAAAACTGTACTCCTATCAGCAGTATATAGCATTTCCTTTGCTCTACATTCTCATCAATGCTTGGATTGTCAAACTTCTGAATTTTTTCCCAAAATTGTTATGTATTCTTTTTGTCCATGAATAATATTTAAAGCTACTTGAAGCTATTTATGTTTCCATCCTGATTAACTTCTTGAGGCTAAAAGGTTCCACATGTTTACTATTTACTCTAAAAACGTATTTCCTGTTCCAGCCCAGAAGGAGATTTGAGGTGTTTTTGGAGGGTTTAGACTCTGTCTCCAGGCTAGCTTGTTATCTCCACTGGTCACCAAGAGCCATACGGAAGATATATGGAAAACTAATTACAGCAGATCTTTTGTCTGTATAATGCTAAAGATGTTACTATCTTCCCTTCTACAGATCTCCTGGGATCAGGACTTGACTCTGCACTTAAAAACTGCATAACCATATCAATTTATTGTCCCCCGCCCTTAAAGCAAAAATCAAAGTCTCCAGATGAAAACCACAGAGATGGATTTAAAATGACTGAATAAGGAAGAAGAAAGGATGTAGGGATAGATAGGAAGTGTAAAAGAGAGAGATTATTTGGCTGTGGGCTTAAAATAGGATATAAAAATGTGAAGTCAAATAATGTGCTCAGTGTTTGAACTGCAATACCATGATCATGCGGGTGCTGAGTTCTAGTTCAAAAGCAGGTCGCCATTCGTTCTTCCAGTTTCACTCTCAGTCGTCTCTTAGAAATCAGAATGGAATTAGTCCTGTTTTGTGGTGGAGAAAGGTTAACTAACTTACCTACAGCATCAAAGAAAGACTCTGAATTCTTTGATTCTGGCCACAGCTGTAAAGGCAGCTCTTGATGTCATGAGCATCAAGATTGATGCCTACTTCCAAAATGTAGTCTCCTTATACTCTCTTGATGTCAGAAATTCTAAGATATCACTGAATCCCCTACTTGGATCTTTGAGCTCTAATTTTAGTCATAGTCTGTCAGTTTAGTGAATAACTGGGGCTGGGGCAGCCAGGCCATTGCTGACCAACTGTGGGGTCTCCAGCCTCATTCCCTTAGCGGCTGCCACAGCCCAGCACTCTTGTAGACCTCCTCACATCTCCTGGGAAAGCCCTAGTATCTACTTGACACCAAGGCAACAGAGAGAAAGGGATCGCCCCTTTCAAGTTTTGTTCTGACTCCACATTTTGAGGTGCAGATACACTGGGGGAATTTGTTCAAGTTTGGTAAGATCTGAGCTCCTAACTTTTGACCCAGTGTAACAGCTACGGGCACACACAGAACCACCCGCCATCTCACAATGACAAGCACGCTGTTCTCCCAGAACATGCTGCACTTGACTCCATGGGGCAGGAAGACTGAGATGCCAACTAGTGCTTGAATTCATGCCATTCCAACTGGTCGCCAGTGACCACACCATCCCAAGTACGTCTCATTCCCCAAGTTTTGTCAGGCACAGGTGTCATCAGATTTGGTTTTCAGTGTTTCAGCCCTGCTCGGAGGTTGCATATCTCTTAGTAGTTAAGTCAAGGCTTAAAAATATGAAGTGCTGCCTTCTTTTAAGTTTTGCATATCTGACATGCGCTTTTATATGTGCTCTGTGTAATTGCCAATTCAGCTTAGTACTTTCCAGGTCCTCCTCTTTAGACTTGCTTTCCTCTTGGCTTAGGAGCCCCTCGGTTTCAGGAAACCCAGCAGAATTAAGAGTAAGATGGAATTTGAGTTAATGTAGTAAAAAGGTCAAATAATTAGAAATCCTGAATACTAATCCTTTGAAATATCACTTTGCTGAGCCTCCATTTCTTTCATGCGAAGAGGGGTATAATAATAATACCTGAGTCTAGCTCACAGCTCTGTTGTAAAGTTCATCTGATATCATTGTAGGGAAAGTGTTTCTAAACTGTAAAGTGCTTGCTTGTGGAAGATACTGATACTATTGTTCTTTAAATGACCATGAGCAAGGAGTTCAGTAGGGCGTCTTCTGGGTGGCAAACTGGTAAGAATCGTTTGTAAGTTTCACTCTTTCTGGAACAGTAACGTACAATGGTTGAAATCAGAACCGTTTTTTAAAAAATCAAATGCTGTATATACTGCTTCATTGAAAGATGTGTCTCTGGATGGAGCGTCTCAAGCCTAACACATGGGGGTGGCAGGTTTTCTCATTAGCAAAATTCTACACATTGTACGTTGATTTGAACTTAGTTGTTGACATTTTCACTAAAATATTTGTTTCTTTGCTCACTCCTCACCACCACTCCCTAACTTATTCTTTCCTCTCATCTACTACTGAGGAAGCATCACTAGGACAGAAGATGAGTAGTGAGGAAGTTAATAATAAGCAGGAACAATTATTCTATGAATTGGTGAGTAGATTTTTTGAGGCCATCTTGGCCTATGAGAATAATGACCTAATTGTTCTGAAATAATTTGTTCATGGGCTTGTCTTCCCTACCAAATTATGTGCTCTCCTGTGGTAGATGTGTCATCTCTTATACGTTTCCATCTCTCCAGCATTCATTAAGAGTTCCACCACTTAATAGGTGCTCATTGTATGACTGTTGAACTGAATGTAACCAGTGGCATCTGGCATGACTTGATTTAGGACAAAAGTTTGGAAGACGGTGCTCTGTGTTTTCAACAACCAGGAACTGCCATGTTCAAAACCAAAACATAACATTGGGAAAAATAACATTCTTGCCTCCTAATACCCTCTGGTCCTCACTGCCTCAAATAACACAGAGCTGATTCCTACTTTTGAATCAGATACAGAAACCTCACCTGTTATAATAATAACAACATATATTTTTTAATTGCTGTGTGCCAGGAACAATCCTAAATGTCTTAGACATATTAACTCATTTAATCGTTAGAGGAACAGTAACACTATGTGTTAGGCACGCTTATTGTCTCCATTTTACGCATGTGTAAACTGATGGAAACATATACCTTCCCCAAGGAGATGTATATAACTTGCCCCAGATCACAAATCAAGTGAGTGGCAGAGCGGGCATTAAAACCCATTAGAAAGGCATTAGAAAGTCTAACTTCTGCATCCATGTTCTTAACTACTACACTGCATTTCCTCTGTGTACCAAGTAGCTATGTAGACAGAAGAGCCTTGATGGGTGGTAGTGGGAAAGGGGCAGTAAAACTGAGTGGTGCACCTGGGACAGGAGTCAGGCAGTGTCCTCTGTCTGCTCCGGCTTCCTTGTGGGGCAGGGCTAGTCTGGGAGCAGAGCTTCCCTCCCTGTGACACGATTCTCAACCTTGGTGACCAGACGTGGCTCTGACCCAGCTAAATGGATTAGCTAGAGATTTCAGTTAATACCACCAGCACCACCAGCCAGGCTGGCTTTCTTTTCCCCACATGCTCTTCTTTAATTGGTACAGATGTAAGTGAAAGATGACATTATGTGAATAATACAGTACACAAATGAGAAAAAGTTACAGCATCTGCCAGAATGGAATAGAAGAGTTGGCTTCGACCAGACCAGCTGGAGCTTAGTGACTGTTGCTGCTGTTTTAATCCCTACATGTACAAAGTTTTGTTGACTTGATTGGGGAACCTCCTAAAACTATTGTTGTGACAAATCCATCAGTGGTTTAGTCTTTTTACAGCCGCTTACAGAAAATAGCAAGATATTATGAAAAGCTATTGGAAGGGAGGGTGTCCGTGACTGATTTCCAGCAGTGAATTAATCATTAATTAACCCTGGATATAAAATTCTTTGCATGCACACTGAGTTATTTTCACTGATAACCCAGCTCATGTTCTAATCCAAAGATTTGTATGTGGAAACATGGAAAAATGATGAAAGCCAATAATAAAACCTTCTGTGACTTCTTCTGTGAAATAAGTGGAGCGTTTAGTCTACCTTCTTAGAAATAAGTGGGCAAATGAAAGAGAGCAATCCCATTTCCACAATCTCCTTAGAGGAGATCTCCATCTTGTAAACAGGTCGCTTTTCCAAAGGTCTATCTCCACCTGATTGTTACGAATTCAGAAAATCTTTTCTTTAGAAAGAACACTGTAAATTGTAGATAGAATCCCAGGCTAACCCACAAAAGGGAGTGTAACTGAAATGCTATGTATTCATAACTGGTAAAAAGTAGAAAATAATCCTGATGAAATATCCTAGTGAAATTTAATAAGAAATTGTTTCTTTATTTTGAAAGTAATGCTTAAGAAAAAGCAGTTTTATTGGGTTGGCCAAAAAGTTTGTTCGGTTAATGAATATGTTGTTCAATAAAGTTCTTGGTGAAAATGAAAAATGGGTCTTTTATTTTTACTTAAAACCAAACAAACTTATTGGCCAACCCAATAATTAAAATTTGACTTAGAGAGGTGAGGTTTTGGTGCAGATACTAAAGGGGTTTTCAGGGAGCTTTTGAGAATATTAGAGGTTTATAGCACGACTACGATATATGCCAAGTATACACAATAGTCCCTGACACATTGTTGGGTGTTCAGTGAATACTTATTGAATGCATGTTGATTGAACTTTCTTTTCACTTCAAGAAGTATGACTTTTCTTTATCTTGATATAAAGGCATAATAATTAGAGCTGTAGTTTTTGTGTGTCATAGATGAAATAAGGAGGTGGAACGAGGAAGAAGGAAAGAAGGGGAATGCTGAGAAGTATTGATGTGAAAAGTAGGTCGTCTAAGATATGATTAATGATGTGAATGGTGAACGATAAAGAAAAAGCCAGAGGTTACTTTGCATGGTCTTCTCCTCATCCTTCTACCCAAGGAACAAGGAAGAAGAGGGTAGGAAAGATTTTGTGCCTCATGTTTCCTGAGCCAGCCCCTAAGTGGCGCTGTCAGACAAGAACAGTTTAGTTGCTGGCCAGAGCTCTATGTAGGTGGAAAGAGAAAGAGAAGCAGAAATAAAGTTCTTTTGAGTATATAGCATTAATTACAGAGGGAATGTTTGTATATCTGTAATAGATAAATTATATGCAGGAACTATTCTGCACTCATTAATGAGTGAAATTACTCATTAATGATTGAAAATACTACACTGGTATAGAATAATGGAAAGAGCACTGGGAAAGGAGTCAGACCTGGATTTCAACTTTAACTTCTCCACTTAATAGTCACATGACCTTGGCTGAGGTAGTTTTTTTTGGTTTGTTTGTTTGTTTGTTTTGTTTTTCTAACTGTAAATGCCTACTTTATTTATTTATTTATTTATTTATTTTTTGCAGTACGTGGGCCTCTCACTGTTGTGGCCTCTCCCGTTGCGGAGCACAGGCTCCAGACGCGCAGGCTCAGTGGCCATGGCTCACGGGCCCAGCCGCTCCACGGCATGTGGGATCTTTCCAGACCGGGGCACGAACCCGTGTCCCCTGCATCGGCAGGCAGACTCTCAACCACTGTGTCACCAGGGAAGCCCTATGTTTATTTTTTATTTACTTATTTTTTCTTCTTAGTCATCCATTTTATACACATCAGTGTATATATGTCAATCCCAATCTCCCAATTCATCACACCACCACCACCACCACCCCGCCACTTTCCCCCCTTGGTGTCCATACGTTTCCTCTCTACTCCTGTGTCTCAATTTCTGCTCTGCAAACCGGTTCATCTGTACCATTTTCTAAGTTCCACATATATGCGTTAATATACGACATTTGTGGGCTTCCCTGGTGACACAGTGGTTGAGAGTCCGCCTGCCGATGCAGGGGACACGGGTTCGTGCCCTGGTCCGGGAAGATCCCACGTGCCGTGGAGCGTCTGGGCCCGTGAGCCATGGCCGCTGAGCCTGCGCATCCGGAGCCTGTGCTCCGCAACGGGAAAGGTCACAACAGTGAGAGGCCCGCGTACCGCAAAAAAAAAAAAAAAAAAAATACGACATTTCTTTTTCTCTTTCCGACTTACTTCACTCTGTATGACAGTCTCTAGATGTATCCACGTCTCTACAACTGACCCAGTTTCGTTCCTTTTTATGGCTGAGTAATATTCCATTGTATATATGTACCATGACTTCTTTATCCACTCATCTGTCGACAGGCATTTAGGTTGCTTCCATGTCCTGGCTATTGTAAATAGTGCTGCAGTGAACATTGGGGTGCATGTGTCTTTTTGAATTATGGTTTTCTCTGGGTATATGCCCAGTACTGGGATTGCTGGGTCATATGGTAATTCTATTTTTAGTTTTTAAGGAACCTCCATACTGTTCTCCATAGTGGTTGTATCAATTTACATTCCCACCAACAGTGCAAGAGGGTTCCCTTTTCTCCACACCCTCTCCAGCCATTGTTGTTTGTAGATTTTCTGACGATGCCCATTCTAACTGGTGTGAAGTGATCCCTCACTGTAGTTTGATTTGCATGTCTCTAATAATTAGTGATGTTGAGCAGCTTTTCAGGTGCTTCTTGGCCATCTGTATGTCTTCTTTGGAGAAATGTCTAGGTCTTCGGCCCATTTTGGGATTGGGTTGTTTGTTTATTTTAATATTGAGCTGCATGAACTGTTTATATATTTTGGAGATTAATCCTTTGTCCTATGATTCATTGCAAATATTTTCCCCCATTCTGAGGGTTGTCTTTTGGTCTTGTTTATGGTTTCCTTTGCTGTGCAAAAGCTTTGAAGTTTCATTAGGTCCCATGTGTTTATTTTTGTTTTTATTTCCATTACTCAAGGAGGAGGATCAAAAAAGATCTTGCTGTGATTTATGTCAAAGAGTGTTCTTCCTCTGTTTTCCTCTAAGAGTTTTATAGTGCCTGGTCTTACATTTAGGTTTCTAATCCATTTTGAGTTTATTTTTGTGTATGGTGTTATGGAGTGTTCTAATTTCATTCTTTTACATGTAGCTGTCCAGTTTTCCCAGCACCACTTATTGAAGAGGCTGTCTTTTCTCCATTGTATATCCCTGCCTCCTTTGCCATAGATTAGTTGACAATAGGTGCATGAGTTTATCTCTGGGCTTTCTATCCTGTTGCATTGATCTATATTTCTGTTTTTGTGCCAGTACCATACTGTCTTATTACTGTACCTTTGTAGTATAGTCTGAAGTCAGGGAGTCTGATTCTTCCAGCTCCGTTTTTTTCCCTCAAGACTGCTTTGGCTATTTGGGGTCTTTTGTGTCTCCATCTAAATTTTAAGATTTTTTTGTCCTAGTTCTGTAAAAAAATGCCATTGGTAATTTGATAGGGATTGCACTGAATCTGTAGATTGCTCTGGGTAGTATAGTCATTTTCACAATATTGTTTCTTCCAATCCAAGAACATGGTATATCTCTCCATCTGTTGGTATCATCTTTAATTTCTTTCATCAGTGTCTTATAGTTTTCTGCATACAGGTCTTTTGTCTCCTAGGTAGGTTTATTCCTCGGTATTTTATTCTTTTTGTTGCGATGGTAAATGGGAGTGTTTCCTTAATTTCTCTTTCAGATTTTTCATCATTAGTGTATAGGAATGCAAGAGATTACTGTGCATTAATTTTGTACCCTGCAACTTCACCAAATTCATCGATTAGCTCTAGTAGTTTTCTGGTGGCATCTTTACCATTCGCTATGTATAGTATCATGTCATCTGCAAACAGTGACAGGTTTACTTCTTGTTTTCCAATTTGTATTACTTTTATTTCTTTTTCTTCTCTGATTGCTGTGGCTAGGACTTCCAAAACTATGTTGAATAATAGTGGTGAGAGTGGACATCCTTGTCTTGTTCTGATCTTAGAGGAAATGCTTTCAGTTTTTCACCATTGAGAATGATGTTTGCTGTGGGTTTGTCATATATGGCCTTTATTAGGTTGAGGTAGGTTCCCTCTATGCCCACTTTCTGGAGAGTTTTTATCATAAATGGCTGTTGAATTTTGTCAAAAGCTTTTTCTGCATCTGTTGAGATTATCATATGGTTTTTCTCCTTCAGTTTGTTAATATGGTGTATCACATTGATTGATTTCCATATATTGAAGAATCCTTGCATCCCTGGGATAAATCCCACTTGATCATGGTGTATGATCCTTTTAATGTGTTGTTGGATTCTGTTTGCTAGTATTTTGTTGAGGATTTTTGCATCTATATTAATCAGTGATATTGGTCTGTAATTTTCTTTTTATTGTAGTATCTTTGTCTGGTTTTGCTTTCAGGGTGATGGTGGCCTCATAGAATGAGTTTGGGAGTGTTCCTTCCTCTGCAATTTTTTGGAAGAGTTTGAGAAGGATGGCTGTTAGCTCTTCTCTAAATGTTTCATAGAATTCACCTGATGCACACACTGCTTTGAGTGTGCCCTCCAAGAGTGGAGTCTCTGTTTCCCCCAGTCCTGCCAAAGTCCTGCTATCATCAAATCCTGCTAGCTTTCAAAGTCTGGTTCTCTAGGAATTCCTCCTCCTGTTGCCAGACCCCCAGGTTGGGAAGCCTGAGGGGGACTCAGAACCTTCACTCCAGTGGGTAGACTTCTGTGGTATGACTGTTCTCCAGTGTGTGAGTCACCCACCCAGCAGTTATGGGATTTGATTTTATTGTGATGGTGCCCCTCCTACCGTCTCATTGTGGCTTCTCCTTTGTCTTTGCATGTGGGGTATCTTTTTTGGTGAGTTCCAGTGTCTTTCTGTCGATGATTGTTGTCAGTAGTTAGTTGTGATTCCGGTGTTCTCAAAAGAGGGAGTGAGAGCATGTCCTTCTACTCCGCCATCTTGAACCAATCCATGGTTTGTTTGTTTTTTACTTATTTGCAGCTTAGTTTTCTTCTCTGTAAAATGTGACTAAAAACTTCCTTCCTTGCCTATTTACTCCAGTTGTGAACCAGTGAGATTATTATTCTCATGAAACAATTTAGAAAACTGTAAAAAACATACACATTTCTAGAACTGTTATGATTATTTCTTCAGCCAGAAAAGTGAAGCTATTGGGCCACATGACCTGTGAGATCATTTCTTTTTTAATATTCTGATGATCAGAATGGTCTGGGTTTCAAATCATCATGTTATTCTTCATCAACAGTTTACTGATGTCATTGACCTGAGCAAGGGGAGTATAGTGGCCTCTTTTAGCCTATGTCTCTGATTTGCTGAACACTTTGTGCCTAGTTTCCACTTCAAAGAACAACTGAGGGGCCCATGAAATATTTTGAACCAAGGTGCTTTTTAATATTCAGCCTTTCTGTTAAATTAACATGACATATAATTTGTCATCACTTAAGTGAGGACACTTAATTGTAAAAGGGGTGCTGTGAATAATTACATCAGAACAACAGGCCTACATCAGAAATGTCCCAGGCAAACTTAGATATCTGGTCCCCTTATTATATGTAAAAGGTTAAATTTTTCACTTAGGTGTGGGAGAGTAAAAATGCACCTGTTGAATTTAGGCATCTGAGCTGCTGTTAGTAAGATGCAGGTCTACTAGGATCTTAGAGGACAGAACCACATACACCTACCCAAAGTAATGAACAGGAGGCTGCTTTTTGCTCTTAAGAAAGCATACTTGTTGCAGCTCTGTGGTTAAAGATAAGAGGATATACCATAGCTTCAAACTTCCTGACCTTTCATTTTTATTGCAGTTTGAATACATAGAACAGAAATTTATCTGGTAGGGTGAATAATGCTTGGGCTTCTGCCTGCTTTGGGTATTGTTAGTATAGTTGTGCTAATGCTTAGTAAGTGTGAATACCCATTACATATCAAACAGAGTTTGGTCCTATGATCAAGTATAAACAAAGGAACAAAACTGGCTTGTACTAGAGATTTCCATGGTGCAGAGCCAGGGCTTTTCAAACCAGATAACACAGGAAGCATGAGACTTGTGAAGTAAATTGAATCATCAGCTCTCCTCTTTGAAAATCTCTGATTCCCTAATACACCAAGAAATTAGACAGAGTTCTGTTATTGGGGGGGGGTGTCTCAATATTTCTAAAGAAAACCATTAAACATAAAGGGAAATTTGCACCGCTAAACCTAGATGCAAGTAACAAAAAGATCAAATTTCTAAAGAGTTTGTGGAGAAGAAAAATGGCACAAATAAGTCAAAATGGCAGATAAATATTCTTTTTATGTTTTAGAGTATGTTATTAATTTTTGTGTGACCCATTTAGCTTCCTAATTATGTTTTATTTAGTAGAACATTAATTATATTAATTAAGTCATTAGGGAGGCATGTGTGTTTGTTGCATAGAAAAGGAGGGATGCTCAAAAACTTAAATGCTGATGATGGAAATCAGTCTGATATTTTAAAAATTTAGTCCCTATAAGCCACACGTAGATAATTGAGAATCAAATAGAATTGTCGTATTTCTCTATGACAATTCAGTCACTTTAGAATGTTAAAAAATTAGTTTCTTTCTGAAAATGTTCTCATTCCAGTGCCTGACTCTGAAAAGGGCTGTTCATTTGTAATTCTGGGGACATGTCATCACGATTTATTGTTTTTGAAAATGTATTCTGGGTTCTACAATATTTTTGCTTGAACCCTAATTACTGAGTAAGGAACAGTAGTTGGGGACCTTCATGGGATGGCACATGCATGATCGGTAGATGTTTAGGGTGCCCGCTCATAGGCCTTTGAAACCTGCCCAATGCAAGCAGGCATAACTTCCTCGGGTTGTTTGTGCATTTGCAGAAAAGACTCTTTGATAGAATGGAATTCTCTCTTTGCACAAATACACTTGAATCAGTTATTATTTTTTATGGTCCAACTACCATTCTTATTTTATGACTGTACTTTGAGTAATGGATAAAATAACACACAGCTGGTTCTTTGTAGAGCTCCAAGTTATGCCAAAGTCCAGCCATGCATGCTGCTTGTTGCCATGATACTCAGTTATATGGACCTTATTCTTTCCCCCATTGAGTGGTTTTTATGAACAGGTGTTCAACTAATGGGATAAACAGAGGGTGTGCTGCTCCAGCCTAATCATTAACATCACAAAATAATCGAAAAGGACAGATAACACCAGAAAGCTAGCTCTGAACCTACAGTAGATCCTTTCTCTGAGCATCAGACATAATGTTGCAGAAAGAGGCTGGATGGAGCCTCAAAAGACCCACACTCTCCTTCCAGCAGTAGCACTTAAATCCCCAAGTGACTGTGGACAACTCACTTAATTGCTTTGAATCTCCATTTCTTCATCTATAACTGAAGCTGTTATCCTACAACCACAGGGTTGTAGTAGGATTCAGTGAGATGGATTAAGTTTATGAATAGCATTATAAATTATAAACAGTATATAGATACAAAATACCATTATTAAGGTCCTAATCCAGCTTTCCCAGTGATTCAGGATATAATGTTGGGCAACTAATAACATTCGGTTTTGCAACCATTAGTGTAGCAAAACATTGTAGAAACTTCATCAAACTTATGCCTAAAAAGATTTCTTAGAACATTTCATTCACTTTGTCCAGTAATCAGTCACCAATACGGAGAAATTAAATGCTTCTAAAACTGACCAGCCAAGTTTAAGAAGATGACATTGAGAAGGAGAGATTGCTGACGATCACACTCTTTAAGTTCCAGAAAATTATTTCGGTCACTTTTTAAAGTCTTAGTAAAGGAACACAGAGAAGCTCCTAAATGTTTGAAATACTAGACTAGAACTTATGATATCACGCGTCTCCATTTCTTATGGACAGTTCAATATTCCATATTGCTTAAAGAAAGCGTAGGCCATCTAGCCCACACCTCTCCCTTCCCATCTCCCACCAACCAGATCTAAAGGGTGGTTGAGTATACGTGCGAGTGTATTCATTATGGCATCATTGGTGAGAACTGGAGGCAGAAGAAATGCCCAACACTAGAGGATTAGATAAGCCAATAGTGTATATAAGTAGCAAAGTTACTATATATATGGAGTTAGAAGTAATGCATTGGAAACATTAGAAATATAATCAGCTATGTAGGTAGACCATAAAAATATGGTGTTGAGTTAAAAGAGAGAGCAAAAAAGAGGGAGAGTGGGAGAACAGAAGAAATAGAATGAGATGTAAAACCTAAGAAGGGCCTTGTGTGCACTATGAATTAAGGAATGTGTTAACTCAACATGAGCCTAAAGACCAAAAAAAGGACTTGAATTAGAAATGAAATTAGAACATGAATTAGGACTTGAAATGAATTAGGACTTGAAATTAGAACACTGTTGGACTGCCCCATCTTTCAGAGCTTGTCTGTGTAATTCTTTCCAGTGTATTTTTTGCATAATGAGGGAATACTTCATGGCTCACCTAATACCCTTCATGCTGCAGCCTACACCAATCCCTGGGCTTGGTTTCTTCCCCAAAGGGCAAGGTGAATAGCTGGTCATTGTTCTCCATGACAGTACTCCACGCTTTTCAACACCATCATCAAATGGCTTTCTAGTCTTCTCTTATCCAATTTAAATAACACCAGGTCCTTTTGCCACTCTTTATAGACTTTGAAAAAATTATTTCGTCATCTAGGAGCTCTTTTTAGCTGGTTCCAAGGACTCTCCTCCCTTTTAAATTGTGGACCCCTGAACCGGGTACCATGCTAATGAAGGCAGAAGAGGCCTCCCTCTTTCTTCACTCCTGCTTCAAAAACTTCAGTTTTAGTCATTTCCAAAGGATGCTAGTCTATTGGGGCCAGCCAAAAAGTTCATTTGGGGTTTTCCATAAGATCGTATAGAAAAACCCAAATGAACTTTTTGGCCAAACCAATACTATCCACAAAGAGTGTGAAGAATACACAATAAAGTGATAGACATTTCTGGGCATAAATTATTGAATTAAAGATTTTTATAAAACAGATTCTACTCCTGAACCAATAGACTAGAAATCCGGAAAGGAGGCAGGGAATATAAGCCCTAGGGAAAATTGTTTATGTAAATTTCCTAAGGGAGAAACCTCACAGGAAGGAAATGAAAAGACATCAACAAAGACTAGACTATCTAAGCAGATCTGTCATGCTCTTAAGAATTACAGGAAATTTCCATCGTGATCCATCTAGATCTAATGGCTGGAATGACCACCATTAGTTTTCTGCCCACTGTACTCTAAGAGGTTAGAGCTGATCAATGTCTGCCTTATGTTGTTTATGACTTTGTTTTTGTTTTAACATGTAAAGATAGAATAGTTCATTCATGAAAGATCTGAGAGGATTTTTATGTTTGGTCACATTTTATCAAAACCACCAGAAGTAAATTACAAGAAATTATATGAGGGTGGGTAACAGTTAACTTCCCTACTTTCAAAAGAGCTTCTATCATGACCTAAACATGGCCATAAGCTAACAAGAGCCTAAAGCAAATATCAGAGTAAGCTGACCTTGTGATTAACGATTCCTTGAACGCTCAGCATTCATACTGAACTTCTTTTTAGTGAGCCAATATAAATAAACAGCTCTCTGTCCGGGCAGGACGGATACAGTGCTTCCCACAGGGAACCTGAGTCACAGCGGGAGTGAGTGACTCGGCAGAGAGGCCAGAATGAGGCATGGGGAGGTCTGGGCTCAGAGTCAGCTCAGCCTCCAACTAACCCTAAGATACAGGGCAACTCTCTTTACTCTCTTGTACCTTCATATACTGTATTCACAAGTGACCATAGAGTATATTGCTCATGGCCAGGAATTGTTGAGAATGCAAGGGGCCACTATTAATAATCCACTGGGACCAGTGATGTTTTAGGCTTTTACCTCCTGCTTTAAAATTCCATTATAGCTGAAGTAGAGCTGAAAATAGGACTGGGTTCCTGACCACCAGACCCCTACTCTGCTTCCCAGGCTAGGCTGTCTACATGGGACTGTAGACCTGTCTACACTGCCAGGACCTGCCTATACTGGGGTTCTGTGGAAGAGTGTTCACCATATCACCTAAAGATCAATGAAGGCATTTTCCCAGCAATTAAAAAGGACAGCCTGACCTGCACCTGCTTGGTCAGGCACTCATACATCCCAAACCCCACCTGTGTTCAGAATCAACAGCAATGGAACGCCAAATCCACATCAAGGTCACATGAAAGGCAGGGGAGGCCAAGGGAGCCAGGGCCAGGAAGGGGGCAGATGCAGACAGCCCCTGTGTCAGGACAGCCCCTTTTATTTGCAGCCTCAAGCCTGTTCTCCACTGGCCCGAGGCCTGTGGACAGGATGGGGTGATCCAGGGGCTGCCTTGGGATGCTCAGGTGTTGGGTTTTTTGGTTGTTTTTTTTTTTGGCCTCACCACGTGGCATGAGGGATCTTAGTTCCCTGACCAGGGATCGAACCCTCACCCCCTGCAGTGGCATCATGGAGTCTTAACTGCTGGACTGCCAGGGAAGTCCCTCCTCAGGTGTTGGTTTTTAACGGGCAGGTTAGTACTTCATAAATCGCTCTGGGCCACGGGCCACGTTCTAACAATTTCATCATTGCACAGCCCTGTTCACCTGGCTTTTTTAAAGTTGGAGGAAGCCATCAACAACATCAAAAAACTAATCCATGTTATAGGTCATGACACAATCTTAACAAAATGTGCCCAAGGGAAATAAGCCATTCCACACTAAGAGAATTTGGAAACAAAGATTAGGGGAAAATGTTTTTTAAAAAGTCATCCAAAGAAGGCAGAAATTCTGTCGCTGTTTTACAACCCTATTTCATCAGCGGTGCAAAAAAAATTTTTTTTTAATTTACTCATTAAAAAATACTTTTTTTTTGGTGAAACTCTGAATGGCAAGAAGAAGGAACATTTGGCTTCCGAACAGCAGCATTAAACCAATTTTGGGGTGTCGCCCTGGTGGCAACAGCCTAATCCTTTCCCCAAACACTTGGGTCCCCATATCCTTGGGACCCAGGATAATGCTTACTTTCCCCTTCCCCTCCTCACTGCTGTTCTCACCAATGAGGTCTCTGTGCCACCTGGCTCCCCACAGCCTGCAGACTCTACTTCCCCAGAGGGAGGCTAAGTGCACCCCTGACCACATCCCTCTTCAGAGGCTGGACCTACCTAGTACAGCTGCCACTTGCCAACAAGAGCTGCAGCAATCTGAGCTTTCTGTATGGAAGAAAGGGCCGTCGGAGTCACAGGAACTAAGGGGACCCAAGCTGCAGGACTGGGTCCTCAAGGAAAGAAGCCCCTTGTCACAAAGCCTGGGCAAGCTGTTCTGCCAGTGCCAGCCTTCTGCCCTGGAGAAGGAAGCTGGTAATATTTATAAAGCCCTGTGAGCAGAATGTATTGACTTTTTATCTCTACTGTAGTGACCTTAATGTGACTTTCCATTTCTCAGAAAGATAAATGAAATGCAGCCATCTCCGATGAGGACGAATGCATTTAACAAAGAATAGACTGTTGCAGAAAAAGAAATCTCTCAAGGCCCACAGTGTGCAGGGAGTTCCCTATGGGATGTGATTTGAGGATTTCTATTGAAAACTTCCAATTCTGGTATATTTTCCCCCAGCAAGCTGCTTGGGATTCTGACCAGTAGGGATTATAAATTTTGCCTAAAACTTTGATTCTCCTGATAACTCCAAATGGTAATGATATTTATATAACATTTCAAAGAACTCCCAGATAAACATTATCTTGCTGGAACCTATTAATATACCAGGGAGGGACATAACTCGTTAAACAATTATTGTCTATTATAACTTTTTTTTTTTTTTTTGCGGTACGCGGGCCTCTCACCGTTGTGGCCTCTCCCATTGCGGAGCACAGGCTCCGGACGCACAGGCCCAGCGGCCATGGCTCACGCGCCCAGCCACTGTGCGGCATGTGGGATCTTCCCGGACCGGGGCACGAACCCATGTCCCCTGCATCGGCAGACGGACTCCCAACCACTGCGCCACCAGGGAAGCCCTATTATAACTTTAATTAGTTTTCCAGAGCTGGGTAAGAAAAGCCCTAAGGGGATGAGACACTAGAAATTATCGGACTTGGAGGAGAGATGGGAAGTCACTTGAAACATGACCAGCTGGCCCAGGCAGAGCAGGTGAGGCGCTGTGGCCCCAGGGGCGGCCCTACAGCTACCCCTTCAGGGGCACATGGTGCCAAGGTGAGGGACAGGCAGGAAGAACAGAAACCACAAACCTCACTCCACTCACGCTTCTGCCTGTGCTGACCCGGAAATCACGATGAAAAAACCTTGTGGTGCTGAATCAACCCATCCCAGTGCTGAGAACCCGGGCTGGCTCCGCAAAGAACCACCTGGCTGTCCCCCGGAGCAGGGCGCCTGGTGCGTCCACTGCGGATCTTTTCAACGATTATAATCTTCTGGCTTAGACCAGATATTATGTAGGAAACAAAAGGAAGCTTTAGTTTTTGTTTTGTTTTTTGCGGTACACGGGTCTCTCACTGTTGTGGCCTCTCCCGTTGCGCTCACGGGCCCAGCCGCTCCGCGGCATGTGGGATCTTCCCGGACCGCGGCACGAACCCATGTCCCCTGCATCGGCAAGCGGACTCTCAACCACTGCGCCACCAGGGAAACCCGAAGCTTTAAGTTTTGAAACATCCCTTCTCACACGTTAGCACAATCCTTATATAATGTACCTTTGAGGCTCTAATTCCTCCCGCCTGCTGCCGGGAGCATGTCTGGGTTCTAAGGATTTGCTGGAAATGAGCCGGATACCCTATCCTAGCTAGAATTGGAAATGTGGTGTTGAGGACCTAGAAGTAATGGTCTTGGGGATCCCTCATCCTCTGAGGTCCTGTTGCTGTCCTCCCTGGGCCCTGGGACAGGGTGGTCGGGGGTTGTGTGGTCGTGTGGCTAAGGGCAGACCCTGCCCTCTCTCTGTGTCAAGTGAGGGGTTTGGCTGTCACCGGTTCTCATCCTCAACTGCACATTAGAATCACCTGGGGAGCTTTAAAAAGCAGTGCCAGGGGGCCACCCACCCAGGTGTTCTTATTTAATTAGTTGGGGCTGAGCTCAGTCCCAGGTATTTTTAAAAACAGTTCTCCAGGTGTGCAACCACTGCATTAGATGATCTCTGGGACCCTTCCAATTCTATAAAAGTCCACAATCCTGACGGTCTGGTCCTCCACTTTATTTTTTGAATGGATTTTTTTTTCCAAAAATACTCATTTTCAGTCTGTTGCATAGGTGAATCCTTAGAAATGCTTTAAATTGTTTAAAAAAGATGGATTGTTAAAGTATTGCTTGTTGAGTATAATTGGCATCTAATACTGCACGTTTAAAGTGTACACTCTGATAAATTTTCACATACGAGAAATGGTTGCCCAATCATGGTCGTGAACATACCCATCACCCCCAAACCCTCCTCATCCATATAACCCTCTTCTCTGGCTCCCCTTCCCTAGGTAACCACTGGCCTGCTTGCTGTTACTATAGATTAGTTTGCATTTTCTATCATTTTATACCATACAGTATGTACTATTTTTTTGCCTGGCTTCTTATTACTGATGTCCTTGTACTTGAGATTTCAAGCTCTTTAAGAACAAGAGCCACCTTTTATTTCTTGTCTCTTCCTCCTGGCCCCCAATTTATCTTTGCTCAGAGAAGCCCCTTAATCATTATTTGCTTAATGGCAATCAGACCTTTATGACCTTACAACTGAGCTTCAGTGTGGTGGCAAGAGGTGCCTCCTGTGTTAATGGTCTCAACTCCCCACTACTTCTCTGTAGCTTCCTAGTCAGCAGTTTCAGTTAAAACATAACGCATTTGTTTAAACCAGAGGTCTTCATTTAGCAGCACGGACTGCCAGGAGTCCAGAAAATGAGCATCAACATGAGTGTTGGGGGCAGGGGGCAGGGGAGCAACCTGGGAAAAGCTCTTGGATTTCCCCAGATTCTTAACCCAAAGGGAGGAACTATAGAATTCATGCCATGCTTTATTCCTTATTCTAGTCCTACATGCATTTTATGAATATGATATCTAATTATAAACCTTCTACTATCTGCTCCCCCAACTCTTTCCTTCCTCAGTCCCCAGTACCTTTGTTTTGTTCTCTGGGCTCTGGCTATGCTTAACCCTACTCACTAAATACACTCCAGGGCCCTGTTGATTGTCAGGGCTACCTGGGAATTTTTTGCATTCCTCTTACCTTTTAGATGTTCTCACCTAAGCTTTGTGGTGTGTTGTGCCTTTAATTCTTATTCCACTTTACTTAACAACTTAACTGGATACCTGGTGCTCAAATATCACAAACCTATTATTTCCTCAAAACCCCAGAGCATGGGATTCCTTTTCACCTTAAACAAGACCGATGTTTTCGTTGTTATAACTGTTAAGCGTTATGAGAACCAGACGTAACAACAAATAGCACTGCAAATTCAGTGGAGCCACCTCTAATCAATCCAGAGACACCTCCCCTTCTGGGAGTTTTGACTCCTTTTGGGTCAAAAAATATTTTAAAATGATACTATGTCTGATTTTACAGTAAGAAGTAGAATCGCAATATCGACTTCTAAATGACAGAAATTCATATGCCTCTGGCACGGTCATATAAGCGCTGGTTTCACTGTGTCTTTCAGATAGGAGAGAGCAAGAAAGACATCTCACCTGCTGGCCCAAAGGCCAACACGGACTCCCCCCAGCTCCAAATCCACCTCCACCCCACGCAGGTTCTCAAGCTTCTGATGCCTCACACCCCACAGCATTCTCTGGCTCCCCGCTTGGGGCCGGCTCTTAACTTCCATTCTCCCTTTCACCTCTACCTTTTCCCATCAGAATAGCAAACATGGTCATGACAGCATTTCAGTCCAATCTCTATAGAAGTTCATTCCCCTGCATGAAAACAAACCTCTGAAAGTTACTTACGTGGAGGTGGCAATGGCAAGCCCTGGATTTGGAAGCTAAATTGGCTGAAGCCAGCCTGCTTAAATAGCGAGGCTGGCTGACGCAGGCTGTGGGTAGCACGTTTATTTATGCCTGTGAGTGCACACTTAAGCGGGGACCTGAAAAACCTGCAGCATGGGCAGGAGGAGAACACCTGAGAGTTCCATCTCTCCTGGTTATTCAGGTTTAGTATTCAGGTGGAGAGTTCTGAGCATCTCATGGAACTTTCTCGGCACTGCTTCTTGTCCCTGATCTCTTTCTTAGCCGAGTCGATCTCTTCAGCAAGATCAGATGAAAGATGTGCGGCTAAGAGAAGGAAGAAACACCGGACCCTGGACCCTTGCGCTGTGCTCCTTATTTTGAGTGGGCTTCCAGTTAGATGTTGCCTCATTTCAAAACGTAGGCTTGGTGAGGATGATTTCACAGCTCTGCGGGCTGGATGCCAAGCTAAGAGCCTGGACAACTGCCCAATCAATGAAAAGTTGTTTTTTTTTTCCCAGGCACAGAACATACAAATAATAGTTATAAGGGAGGATCAGGCTAGCATGATACAATTTTAGGTCCCCTTAGAAAGCAATTTTAATTTCTTTCCCTCTGCATCTGGACTTCCCTCCCAATTGCCCCTCCCCTTCCTTTGTTAATGAAATTCCTATCTGAGAGTTGCAAGATTCCCCAAGAGAGCTCAAATAAAAAGCCAGTGTGTGAGCAAGGCTGTGGGAAGATGCACTCTCAGGGTAAGTGTTCAGTGGCTTGTATGACCATCAAAGGAAGTGCTCCTAAGGGTGAGTGTATGTGTGTGGGCGTGGGGACCCGGTTAGTCAGTGTTTATCTGGATTTTACAGCTAGATACAGCAGTCAACAGTCAATTGCACGACACTAAACACATTAAGTGGGTTTGATTTTAAGAGGATGAAGGAAGAGAGAGAGGGTTTGGTGAGATCATTTATGGGAATATCTGTGTGTGTTTGCTGGTACACAGCACAAACTGCTAAGTGCCACCCAGATATACACATCCTATATTTTTCACTTCACTGGAGCTAGAAAAGGCCCACTTGATTCTCTTGGGAACAGCAGCTGTATGTGAAAGAACAGCAGCAATCATTCAGAATATTTCTTTCTCTCTTGGAAAAGGGAATAATGGTTATAAAACATGTGTGGGAGAAAAGCAGAGACAGGGGTCTTAGCCTACCCCAACCCTGGTTACCAGAGGAATTCTTTTGTTTCTGCCTAATTCATTGCCTAACTTTGACTTCCAAATCTGGATTCTTGCCTCCCAGACTTCCTGAATGCAGGCTCTATGTCTTGTTCATCTCTTGACACCCACAGTGCCTGGCACAAATTATTATGACAATGACGGTGAGGATGACAATGATAATGGTGATCTAGAATCTAGAGAAACTGACTACGCGCCAGGTTCTGTGTAAAACACTTTACAGAGTTTGCTTATTTAATCCTCATAACTCTATGAGTTAGCTTCTTATTGCTTATTTAATCCTCACAACCCTATGAGTTTGTTTTACAGATGAGGGAACTGATACTCAGAAAAATTAAATGACTTTCCCAAGGTCACAGCAAAGGGTAGAATTTGAATCCAGATCTATCTGGTTCCAGTGTCTAGGTTTATACTCAGGACTGATTTGAAGAAATATTTTGAAACTTGCCTAAGAATGTTTTCACCTATTCTTCTGTGCTTACCTGTTTATCATCGGTCTCCCAGAATGTGATTTCCATGACCTTAATGACCTTGCCTACTTGTCCACTCTTGTAACCCCAGCACCCAGCACAGTGTATGGCACATGGTAAGGGTTTGCTCAATAAATATGTGCTATTTACTCAGTTTCTAAATTCCTTTGAAGGCTGTGCAAACCAACAGACAGATGGTCTGACATCAGCAGAGTCTCATCTTGCTTCAGACACATTTTTTTTGCTCTTGTATAATGCATTGGCTTCAAGCTGTTTCTCTTTATCCATGTATCATGGATATGAAACTAAAAGTGGCTAAAACCATAGAGCAGTTTTACATCAATTAAGAACTCTGCAGGTATGTGGTTTCAGGTTGTCCAGTGGTGTAATGAGGTCACCAAGAACCCAGGCTTTTTCTATCTTTCATTTTGTAGCCCCCAGTGTGGCAGTGTTGCCTCTCCTCATGGTGGCAATGTTGCTGCAGTAGCTCAGTACATTACATCCTTAAACAGGAACATTCAAAGACAGGTAGGAAGGGATGTGGGCCTTCTCCTTAGTATCTCTGTTAGAGAGGAAAATCTATCCAGAAGACTTTAGCAGTTTTCCAGTTATGTCTCCTTACTGAGAAGTGGATCAAATGACCACCACATTGGCTAAATCCATCATCTGCAAAGAGGAAATGAATCACACTGATCAAGCTTCATCTTATGGGCCCAGGAGAATGTTCCACATTCCCCAGACACATTTCCCTGATATCTAAACAAAATCAGGGTTCAGTTAATAGGGAGGTAGTTGAGAAGTGCTACCAACAGTTCTGCCAATGCAAGAAATCCTTTAAAGTATGATAACCTAAACATCTTTAGTGCTTAGGCACCAATCCTGGTCTCAAAAATTGGGTTTCACAATATCAGTTCTCAATTTCTGTGTGCTTTTTTTTTTTTTTTTTTAAGTGAGAAAACGCTTTGGCTCTCAGCAAAACTAAAACTATTTCATCGGGCTTCCCTGGTGGCGCAGTGGTTGGGAGTCTGCCTGCCGATGCAAGGGACACAGGTTCGTGCCCCGGTCCGGGAAGATCCCACATGCCGTGGAGCGGCTGGGCCCGTGAGCCATGGCCGCTGAGCCTGCGCATCCTGAGCCTTTGCTCCACAACGGGAGAGGCCACAACAGTGAGAGGCCCACGTACCATAAAAAAAAAAACCACAAACTATTTCATCAACCCACAAATAAGGGAAGTAGCTGGCCACAGTGATTTTTTTCTATAGGTTTAGATCTGAGGTCTTTATATGACCACTGATTTTCTGCATATCCAAGGAATAGCACACCATCTATCAGCCTCTCCTCTTCTCCTGTGTCAAATAGGATTGAGGATGCTGTTGACGTTTTAGAAACGTCAAGTCTAATACTGCAACTAATTATAAAAGATTGCAAAACAGGCTATAGGGGTTTAAGGTTCATTTTCCTGCTCCTCCTCTTGTCTATTATATTTCGGTGGATAACATAATCCTACATGTTTGCATCTGTCTCTGCCTCAGAGCTCCAGCTACTGCCTGGGATGTGTGAACTAGAAATATATGATTGATACAGTAATTCTCACATAGTTCTTTTTCTCCTGGTGGTTAACAAACTTCCAATTAATACCTGCAGATAGGTACTTTCTTCTCTTCGCTGTTCTAGACCTTTTCCTTGTGGTAAGCTTCAGGAATTCTCTTCTCGATTGTCACAATCAAGAGAATTAGGATGAAGGATGAGGTGAGCTAGATGTTACGCTCCACAAGGAAATAGCAATGTCTGGGGGTTGGCAAAAAAAAAAAAATAAGCTTTTGCTGAGTGACTGGAAGAATGGCGGAAAGGAAAGAATGTGGGCTTCTGAATCATTTAGACTTGGATTCAAGCCCCACCCCTGCCATTTACCATCCATGTGATCCAGGGAACATTGTATAACTTCTCTTAGACTCAGTTTCCCCAGCTGTAAAATGGGAATAATGACACTTATCTCACAGGTTTGCTGTAAGGACTATACATAATATAGGTAAATTATCTTAGCATAGTGTCTAGAACATAGTACATGATCAATAATTAGTAGCTACTGCTAATACTTAAAACAGGATGCCAGATTTTCCTTAGTCTTCTTTGTGGAGCCCACACACGATGGGCACAAAGTATTTAAACCTAAAACCCCCAAGTGCTACAGCAAACAGAGGTGATTGGTAGAGCCACATAGAAGGCAGTGATATCTGGACAGCTGTTCTCTTCTTGCCCAAAGCTAGAGATCCCTGAAGTGCAGAGAGCCACATTACGAATATGGAACATATGGAACGAAGCAGTGGTGCAGAGAGAGAAAAGCCATTCCTTGAGGGACAGAAAACTACCAAAGGCATTTAAGAAAATTCACTGTGAAGGATACAAACCTCCCAAGGGTCAAAATCTGACTTGTACAGAAGCAAATGGGGAAAAGCGGTAACCAGAATATAGAAGCATACTTGCTGAAAGTTCTGCCCCACCAGGTATGAACTTGCAGACAGAGAGACTGAGAATTCTCTACAGATGGTGTGGGAGTTCTGACTCCCAGAGTGCCCTTCCTGGTCCAGCCTGGCTGGGGTGCAGAACAGTGTGGGAAGTAGAAGAGAATCGGGAGACGACAGAGAATCTGGATCTGGAAAACGATGCCAGCTGGCCTGGGTTGGAGGTGTTTCCATTGGCTACTCCCGGCAGTGGGTTTCACAAGTTCCCTGGTGAAGAGGGACTGGAAGTCATGACATAATCACACTCTATTCGTTGTAGTTTGTTGTATACCTAGTAATGATTAGGTCATCCACTCGGTGAACTGCGGGTATTTCATTCTAAGTGTGGATTCCATCCCCTTACCTAACCCATCTGTTGTCCTCATGGAGTCCTGAGTCAGCTGATGATTGGGGGTTAAGATGCTGCAGCCTATAAGCAGCGCCCATGAATGAGTGGGCCTGGGCAAGGCGGTTCCCTCTGGCGTGGCCCATGCTGCCTTTTCTTCTCGTTGCATTTCGTTTCACCCGGAGTCTAATGAACAGGGAGGGCATGAGCATTGTTTTCCTTTGAAATCCCATTCATGCTAATGGTCAGAGGAGGGGAAGGCCCTTGGTAATGTGGAGCCTCCCCGAGGTCTGTGGAAGGAGGGTGGAGGGAGGCATCTCTCTTCACCCATGGATGACTGGCTTCGCCCATGACTCCCTCAGCGCTAGGACTGAACACCGCTGGCAGGAGCTGCAAGAGAAGCAGTGTGTGCCATTCTCAAGGGGCGGGGCAGGGTGGTGGGGGGACGGTGGATCCTCACCTGAGAGGCTTCCTCTTCCATGAATAATTGAAGGATGTTGCAGGTTGGGGCCACCTCGGCCTGCTTGTACTCCCCTAACACACGGGTAAGGAAAGAGTGTTACCACACCCACTACTGAAATTTCAGGGATGGGCCCTGTGCTTTTAGAAAGCAGCGGGTGGGGAGCAGGAGTGAAAAAAACAAAATCCTTAGGTAAAAACTCGCTTGACTGGGTGTCAAAGCCAGACACAGTCCTTGTTCTGACTGTTGCACGGGGGGGATCTTTACAGCCGCTTCTAACAGCGACTCACAGAGCCCCAGGCAGGAGACGAAGAGCAGCCCCACCTCCTCCCCATGGGTCCCCCCAGCTCTGAGCTCTGTTTGTTTAAGACACTTGACTTCTGTGAATGATTTTACTTGGGAGCAGAGGAAGAAGAAAGGAGGACTGAGCTAATAAAAATATATAAAGTTTGAAGACAGAACAAAACAATTTGCATGCTTTATAGAGTGGAGAAAGAAAGGGTTGAAAATAATTTGGGCTAAAATTGTGGATCAGCTGAAGGGAGAGAAGCGTTTTCATTAGAAGCTACAGACCTGGGCTTCCCTGGTGGCGCAGTGGTTTACAATCCACCTGCTAACGCAGGGGACATGGGTTCGAGCCCTGGTCCGGGAAGATCCCACATGCCGCGGAGAAACTAAGCCCGTGCACCACAACTACTGAGCCTGCTCTCTAGAGCCCGTGAGCCACAGCTACTGAAGCCCGCGTGCCTAGAGCCTGTGCTCCACAACAAAGAGAAGCCACTGCAATGAGAAGCCCGTGCACCACAACGAAGAGTAGCCCCCACTTGCCACAATTAGTGAAAGCCCGCACAGCAACAAAGACCCAGTGCAACCAAAAATAAATAAATAAATAAATTTATTTTAAAAAGAGAGAGAGAGAGAAAACCCCAGGAAAGGTGGGGAAAGAAGGAGGGAAGGGAGTGTAGATCATCTCTGAAAAAAATGTCTGAAGGTCTTCATTTGTGCTTTTGGCAAAAATATGCTGTGGTCTGATTTTGTTAACTAATTCAGTGCAATTCTGCTCTATGCATTTCAGCAAAACCCTGACTCCTCTGTGACCTTCTCTGAGGTCTCTGTAATGAGGCCCTGGCAGTGCAGTGGGCAGTGATTTGAGGTCTCCTGTAAAATGTCTTGTGATGTGACGCATTGCATAAAGAGTGGGGTGCACCCTTGTGTCTGGTTTTCACCTCTCTGGAGAGTCAGCTCCCGGATTCATCTTTCCAATGGTTCTGAGGAGCCTGCAAGAGGGCCTGCTGTCCTGAGTTGATCTCCCAAAGCTCACACCCCTGACTTTGTTCTCTGACTCAGAGGGAAATGAACTCTGCATTCGTCATGGTGCTGCCAGTGGATGCCCCATCTGTCCCAGGGCCAGATCTCAGGCTGAGGATGATTCAGGGTGGTACCAGGGTTCAAAGGAAAGGCTTTGGAGATCTGGTTCAAACCTAGGGTGAACAAGCTTCCTGGTTTTCCCAGAACTGTCCTGGTTTTAGCACTGAAAGTCCCATGTCCCAGAAAACCCCCTAGTCCTGTGCAGACTGGGATGGTTGGTCACCCTATCCTAGTTCTCTCACTTCATAGCCAGTAATTTAAACTCTTTGAACCTTAGTTTCCCCATAGGTGAAATGAGGCTAATGATAACAATATATGGTATTAGAGGACTAGGGTTGATATCCATCCATAGATTGTTCAGGAAGAAAAGAGGATTGGGTGACAAAAATTATGTCTTTCTGCCTCTGTTCCAAGAAGGAGTAGATGTCTCCTCTCCCCAAGTGTTTGTACTTTTCCCAGTGTAGGTGTGAGGACAGCACTTGAAGATTCTGGAACCATCTTCAGAAAGCCTTGCAGGCCCTGGCTAATGCAGAAGGGTGGATTAAGGGCTCTCCCAGCCCTATGATTATCTGATTAAGTGATGGCAGAAGCAGATGCCTGCTTGCAGAAGTCACTTTTAGAGCTACTACTTGGGAGTCACAAATAAGGGATTATGAAGCCTTTTCAGTTTCTTTGCTGCCCCTTGACTATCGTCTGCAAAGATTCTAAACTAATAGTCATGTTCTTTTGTTCTTTTTTTTTTTTTTTTCCTGAATGACTGTCTCCCAGTAAGTACTGTTTCAGGGCTGAAAAAGGAAAAGAAGTCAATGTTTTCAAAGGACACCCTTGCAAGGCATTTGCAGCACAAGGGTGGATTTCACAAGCATCTTAATCCCTGGCAGTGATGGCTGAGGGCTGTCTTGGAGACCAGAAGCATCGGAGCAAGAACTCAGATAACAAAAGAGAGGCGGAGGGGATTATTATTCAAATGCCCAGATAAAAGAAGGCCTTAATCAAAGACACCATAGAAAACAAGCCACAGGCTGATAGGGAGTATTTGGAACATGAAGGTGTCAAAGGGATCCAGGCTTTTTCTGAAAGGAAGGAAAAGACTGGGGGAAATGGTCCTTCATTAATTGAGCAGAGCTCTGTCAGTGCTGACGACAGGAGGGACCTCTTATTAGGAAGCTGCCAAGGGCAGGGGACTATTCAAAGTGCAAACATCTTCACCACCCCAGGCCTCTCACCCCCATCGCAAATGAAGTAAGAATCATTAGAATTAGTGCCAGGTTCTGACTGAAAATAGAAGTCTTCAAACGTTGGAAAATTCAACATGCGAGACTCTGGCAGTGATAACAAACTAGTTTGTGTCCAAGGCAACTGATGGCACAATTTTGCATAATTAGGACACCTCTGGGAATAGAGAGAAAAAAGGGCTCTCCAATCAGGAATTTACTGATTTACATAAACATTTAGTGTGACCGGCGGTTTCAAAGCCTACAGTACCTCCTTCACATTTACGTTCTAAAGTAACGAAGGGGCAGAATGCCAAGGACAGCGACATTGCTGGCTTTGGGGGCACACAAAATGGCCCACCAGATTCTGGGGAAATCTGCAATGTAGATGTTTCTAGGTTACCAGATCATCTTTTCTCCTGTGCTTCCCACTCTTTTCTAAAGAAAATTAAATTCCGGAACAGTTAGTTTAAAAGTCAAGAAACTTGAGTTTCCCTGGTGGCGCAGTGGTTGAGAGTCCGCCTGCCGATGCAGGGGACGCGGGTTCGTGCCCCGGTCTGGGAAGATCCCACATGCTGCGGAGCGGCTGGGCCCGTGAGCCATGGCCGCTGAGCCTGCGCGTCCGGAGCCTGTGCTCCGCAACGGGAGAGGCCACAACAGTGAGGGGCCCGTGTACCGCAAAAAAAAAAAAAAATTAGAAATTGGATTATCAGAGTAGCACATTAAGGCATGCCCATTAACAGCATAATAAATCACCCCAAAGCTCAGCGACTTAAATCAACCGCAATTATTTTATTACATTCCCCAGTTTCTGTGGTCAGGAATTCAGGGAGGGCTTGGTGGGGAGATTCTGGTCTGGGATCCCTCATGTGGCTGCAATCAGATAGCGGCTGGAGCTGGAACAGCAGAGGGGCTAGAGGAGCTGCAGTCTTGCTGGGTATCTCTCTCTTTCTTCATACAGTCTCAGGGCCTCTCTATGTGCTCTCTTCAAAAGAACTGGTTTGTGCTTCCTCCTCACAACATGGCAGGCTCAGGACAATTAAAACTGCTCCAGTGCAAGTATTTCTGCTTCCAAGACAGCAGCCACATCAAATTTCATGACATGGCCTCAGAAGTCACGCAGCATCTCTTCTGCCACATTCCATGGCTTACAAGTGAGTCACAAACCCACCTGGATTCAAGGAGGAATTAAACTTACTCCTCAGTGGAGAAATGGCAAGGCTCTCGAAGAGCAATGTGGGCTGGGAGATATTGTGACCATCTTTGGAAAATATAATATGCCATAAGGTATAAATAACTGATGATCATAGCCTTTAAAAGCAGTTTTTGTATTTTAAGAAAATAATGTTAGTCCAAATAAATCTCTATATTAGTGGAATAAGTATTGAAGAAGCTTACATTAACTACCTTTAGTCTCTTCTTCTCCACATTACTTATGACTGTTTAGGGTAGAACAATTGGGTGTAATGTGCTATATTTGCTAGGGCTGCCATAACAAAGTACCACAAACTGAGTGGCTCTAACAACAGAAATGTATTGTCTCACAGTTCTAGAGGCTAAAAATCTGAGATTAAGGTCTTGGCAAAGTTGATTTTCCCTGAGGGCTATAACAGAAGAACCATTCCATGCCTCTCCCCTAGCTTCTGATGGTTTGCTGGTAATCTTTGCTACTCCTTGTTTTGGAGAAGCATTGCTCCAACCTCTGCCTTCATCTTCACATGGTATTCTCCCTGAGTGCATGTATCTTGTCCAAATTTCCCCCCCCACCTTTTTTTTTTTGCGGTACGCGGGCCTCTCACCGCTGTGGCCTCTCCCGTTGCGGAGCACAGGCTCCGGACGCGCTGGCTCAGTGGCCATGGCTCACGGGCCCAGCCGCTCCGCGGCACGTGGGATCCTCCTGGACTGGGGCACGAACCCATGTCCCCTGCATCGGCAGGCGGACTCTCAACCACTGCGCCACCAGGGAAGCCCCCAAATTTCCCCTTTTTATAAGGACACCAGTCATATTGGATTAGGGACTCACCCTACTCCAGTAAGACTTCATCTTAACTAATTTCATCTGCAATGACCCTGTTAACGTATAAGGTCGCATTCCGAGGTACTGGGGGATAGGACTTTAACATATGAATTTGGGGGGGGACACAACTCAACCCATAACATGTCTCTCATTTTTTGAAAGAAGGAGCTTTTTTTTGACGTGGTTTCTGAAAGTATGAATGGAAGAGCAGGGCCCAATCCCAAGTAAAATTTTCAAATATTATATCTATCTTCCCCTTTCCATGGCCCTGGCCATTCTCTTGTATCTCCTAAACACCTTCTTTAAATTTTAAGTAAAGGTTTTCATTAAGGCTTTTAATGTCATTAGAGTATATTAGGATTAAATGTCCTTTTTGTTAAAACGCAATGATCAAATATTGCTTATGGGGTCTCATTCCCTCCCAAATTTTCTATCGTCCTAATGCCCCTAGTTATGCAACTTCATATTGCATAGCATTTTTCAAGACTTTATCCTCCTTGTAACCTGGGTCTCACCTATACAACAACCTAGTTCATTTAAGGAGGCTTAAAGAGCAATTTATTGATTTGGGGGATTTGAGATTTTTCTCTCTCAGTATTAGGCAGACATTTTAAATTTTATTTCCTTTGGACGTCTAAAGCAAAAAGAAAATAAAACAGGCACATCCCGCTGCCTCATTAGGGAAGCCACAAGTCTGTGGCTTTTCTAACCTAGCACTTACCTTGCACTTGATGTTTTTAAAATACCATCCAATCATTAAATAGCCAGTTCCTACTACATCTTTGTAAGATGTGAGAATTCTTGCCTTTTTTTTTTTTTTTTTTTTTTTTTTGCGGTACGCGGGCCTCTCACTGTCGTGGCCTCTCCCGTTGCGGAACACAGGCTCCGGACGCGCAGGCTCAGCGGCCATGGCTCACGGGCCCAGCCGCTCCGCGGCATGTGGGATCCTTCCCGCACCGGGGCACGAACCCGTGTCCCCTGTATCGGCAGGCTGACTCTCAACCACTGTGCCACCAGGGAAGCCCAATTCTTGCCATTTTTAGTAGAGGAAATTGAAGCCAAAAGAACCAAGGTGACCTTTGCAAGGTGAAATAACAAATGAGGAGTAGACCCAGATATCCACCATTTTATGAACTAAAACTTTGTCCTGTGCAAGCCCAGGGGTAGATTTTCATGACCACATCCTTTTCTTCTCTTCCCAGAAGCCAAATGCCCACTTTCCCCTTTGCTCTGCAGTCATTAGAGGGGCAGCAGGAAAGGCAGGAGTTAGCAGATGCCCAGCAAACAAGGATGCCTAGCAGATACCTACTGAGAGCAGGCTTGTTATTAGTGTTTGTAAAACACCCCCTGGAGAGTCCCAGAAATCTTAAGGGGAAACTTTGGAATATGAAGCCCTGAGTCAGCAGGTGGGCATCCCAGTGCAATCTCTTTTGCATTTGCTGGGTGGTGAGATCTGAGAAATTCAGGTCATATGATAATAATGAAAAAGATATGGAAGGTGTTCCTTCTAATCCTAGAAAACTGTAATCTTCTTAATCACAGACTCTATTAGAAACAGGCCCCCCAAAATACTTTGGTCTGGTCTTATGCCAATAAACGGCAATAGCAAATTTTACCCTTAATTCAAGGAAGGTCTGCAGGAAAGAATCCCAGGCATCTTGTGTGGTTGCCTCCCCAGGAAGGTCAGTAGGCACCATGATGCCCTCTAGTATTTGCAAAGTTCTCAGTTATTTCTCTGGTGAGGAAAGATTGCGTATAATTGGCTGGCCCTATCCTTGAGTGGAGGGAAATCAATGACATGCACATTATCTTGCTTAAGGTAATTCAAGATGCCACGCAGATGAGCATGTTCCTCTTAGGCAGGCCAACAAGAAGCAAGGGGCCAACTCATATCACATTCTCCTCTCCTGAGCTACCGAACACACCTTTTCCTTGCTTTTCTCTTTAGTCATTTACTTTAAAACGGTGACTAGCTTTTTACTGGGCCGAAGTATATCTAGTAAGGTATGCTTCGCTTTGATTATATGATACTTACATGAAATAGCACGTGATATGGCCTTCTTTATGAGCAAGGATATAAATTGAGGCTTCTTGTTTTCATATCAAAGTGCCACCTTTGTGTCCTGCACCCATCAATTCAAGCATAAGGATAGAAGCATTTAGGCCTGTTTTCATAATCAATACTAGGAAATTCATCCTATTTCTCATTTCACATTGGCTGCTGAGAGTCTCAGAGCCCAGTTTAGTGCTCAGTTTCATTGTATATTCTTAGGTTAGGTTTTCAGGTATAAAATATTTACGATGTTTCTTATTTATCCGGTCTTAATGATTTTATTTTCAAAGAGTTTTTTACTACAAGTTATGTCAAATCTTTTTTTCTTAATAATTTAAGCATGGTATTCATAATAAATAAAATACATTTTAAAAAACAGTATAGTATTCAACACTGAGAATGTCCTTAGAAAGTCATTGTTTGTTTTGTGCACGGGTTGATTAGAGAACACTGGTAAGAGATAACCAGTTCTGACAGTTTGCTGGCAAACACCTATCCTGCCATACTGGAAAGTTAAGATGTTGACATCTCTCTATGAATTGTTTAAAGACACTGCCCTGAGCCTCCTTAGCACATGCCACAGCAATTTACCTCTGCCCCTTGCCTGGGACCACTCCCTCCTGCACCTTCCCCAGGATCCAGCTCTGACCTGTAGCCATTCTCTCAAGTTTGGTTGTCTAGCCATTCTGGTGATGTATTTTAATAACCCCCTTGCCTCCTTTTAGTGCAAGTATTTTAATAACCCCCTTGCCTCCTTTTAGTGCAAACAATAGCTCTGCTTATTAATATAAGGACAGGATAGTGATGGAGAATACAGACTCTCAAGCTGGACTGCTTGGGTTCAAGCCCTGGTAAAGCCTCACATTGTCCCTGTGACCTTAGTGAGTCCTGTATCTTCTCTGTGCCTCATTTCTTCCTCTCTGAGCTGGAGGTTCTAGTGTTATCACTGTCACAGGACTGTTGTGAGGAATGAATGAGTGTAAAGCAGTTAGAGCAGTGCTTGTATAAGCTCCATGCATTAGCCATTATTATTGAGCATCTACTCTGTGCCAGGCACAGTATTAACTGCTTTATGTTATCAAATCCCCCAAATCCCCCATCAAGTAGGTATTATCATCCCTAATTTCAAGAGAACTGAATCTCAGAGAAATTAAGAAATGTGCCTGAGGTTACTATGCTGGTGACAGAGAAGGAAGATTTAAATTCCTATCTTTGACCCTGACTCCATGCTTTCCCTTGTGCCCTAGATTCTTCTCTGGAGGAAGTGGTACTTTGCAGCAAAGAAGAAAAAGGAGACAACTGGCTGGTCCAGGTACCTTTGGGGCATGCTGAGTATGTGAAGATGGTCAGTGGATACAGAGACCTCAGAGGATGGGTGGAAAACAGGGTTCCCCTCTGACTAGGAGAGTCAGAGCTTCTGTTTATAACAGTACTCTCCCATCACTCAGGCTTAAAACCTGGCAGTCAGCCCCGACCCCTCCCTTTTCCTCCTCCCAAGCACCTCTGTTCTGCTCTAAAGTGACGCCTCTCACATCCCTTTCATTCCGTTCATGCCTCATGCTAACACTCCATTTCAAGTTCTCATTACCTCATGTCTAGATCATTTCAAGAGCCTCTTAGCTCTTCTCCCAGCCTCCATGTCTCTAAGACACCCTTCCCACAACCTCCGTGTTATCCCTAAAGGAACTGCTTCCATCATGTGATTTCACTGGTCAAACCTTGCCCCCTCATGACTACCCAGTGTCTCCTGAACACAGTTCAGCTTTCTGGAACAGCATTCAAGTTTCTTCTTAAGCTAATTCCAATCTGCATTTTCAGATTGCTCCCTCAGGACTCCTCTGTAAGAATCCTGTGATTTAGCCAGGACTGTTTCCTTGTTATTCCTTAACTACACCATTTTCTTCCCCACCTCCAAGACTACCTACTCCATTCCCCACGCCTGGCACACCTTCCTCTGTCCCATCCGTCACAACTCAATTCAGCCCCTCCCCACTGTGACCCCTTCCCTGCTCACTCCAGGGCAAGGAGCCTCTCCCTTATCTGAATCATACCGCCCATGAGGCACTCAGCCCCTACTGCCTTATAGCATTAGGAATCAGCTTTTCATTAGCACATGCTCTGCTTTCCCGGTTACACTGTGACTGACTTCCAGCCAGAGGAGTGAAGGAGAGGGGTGGTGGGAGGGCTGTGACACGGGGAGGTAAGTGGTGGGGCTGGTGGCTAGGCTCTTGGGCACAGAAATCAGACAAGCTGGGTCTGAACCACAGCTCTGCACCAACTAACTAAGGAGACAGTCTTATTAGGACACCTAATCTCTCAGTGTCCCCATCTGTAAAAAGAGGAGAATGACCACCCCTTCCTCATAGGGCTATTGTGAGGATTAAATGAGTTACTATGCAGAGAGCCCTTACCCAGGGCCTGACACACAGATAAAGCTCAATTAATATTAGTTATTATTACTTTCATTATCAAACAAGAGATGGTTTATGATCTACTAGACACTGTGTAAATGACCTTATTTAATTTGTATGACAACCATATGAGACAAGAAGTTCATGCCCTAGCTGTGCCCAGCTGTGGAGCCCTCAGATCAGCCCTGAATGGCTAAATTGGGACTTCTACAATGAGAGGGAAATACACGCCAGTCATATTTAGTCCATGTTTAATGTCCCTGTTGCAGCTGAGCTTAAGTCTAACAGGCACGATTCCTGTCTCTCTGGTGCTGGGTGTAGCAGAATTTCTCTCTGGTGGCCATTAGGAACTTCATTTCTCGTATTAAAAATTCTGGTAAAGGGGGTTCCCTGGTGGCCCAGAGGTTAAGAATCTGCCTGCCAATGCAGGAGATATGGGTTCAAGCCCTGGTCCGGGAAGGTCCCACATGCCGCGGAGCAACTAAGCCCCTGTGCCACAACTACTGAGCCCGCGTGCCACAGCTACTGAAGCCTGTGTGCCTAGAGCCTGTGCTCTGCAACAAGAGAAGCCAGCGCAATGAGAAGCCCGCGCACCGCAACTAAAGAAAGCCCACACGCAGCAACGAAGACCCAACGCAGCCAAAAATAGAAAATAAATAAAATTTAAAAAGAATTCTAGTAAGAGGAAATGACTCAATTTCAGTCTTTCCCACACTGTCCAGGTCTCTCTTTCGAGTGAGCTGAAAAATATGAGATTGAGGAATAAAAGAGAGCGAGAAACAGATATAGAGTCTTTCTAAATAGATGGGAGGAGGCAGGACAGCATTAAAATTGGGGACTCTAGGCTGCCACTGCCCATGACACCCTGGGGACACTGGGGCAGGTAGAGTTTCACTGTTGACACAGTCTCTTCAGAGACTCATGTAACAGCATCAGAAGTGGATGTTTCAGGCTGTATAGATCTTAAGCCCAGCCTCAGATCAAAATGCGCCTGGAGCTGGCTATGGGTCATGGTTTAGCAATTTGCATTGTCATGACCTTGATTTGTCCTTTGTGCATCTACATCTTAGAGATAAAGAAAAGTAAAACAGGGACTTCCCTGGTGGCGCAGTGGTTAAGAATCCGCCTGCCAATGCAGGGGACAGGGTTCGAGCCCTGGTCCGAGAAGATCCCACATTTCGCGGAGCAGCTAAGCCCGTGCGCCACAACTACTGAGCCTGCGCTCTAGAGCCCGCGCGCCACAACTAGAGAAAGCCCACGTGCAGCAACGAAGACCCAACGCAGCCAAAAATAAATAAATTTTAAAAAGAAACATAAAACATAAAAACAATGAGTAGGTGGTCAAATCAGTGACACAACACCCCTCACCCCACCTCATTCTGACTTGCTAGAGGAGCTTGTCCTTCAGTAGAGCTGCGAATTGTAGCTGGGCACAGACATGAGACCCAGTTTAGTCCAACTGACTGGTGATGTCTTCTGAGGGTCTTATGGGAAACTCCTTCTTCACTGGATATAATGTTGTTGACATGTGGTGCCTGGAACTGCTGCAGCCAACTGGTTAGTAGAAGGGAGACATGGTTGAGATACCCAGGAAGGCAGAGCCAGGAGATGAAACATATCTGGATCCTGAAGACGTCATTGATCCAATCTTTTAAAGTTGGACTGAATCCAGACTTATTGCTATGTGAAAGAATAAATGTCCTTATTGTTTAATTACTTTTGGTTAGATATTGTTATTTGTAGAGTAACTTACTGATGCAGTGGCCAAACACATTTTAACATTCTAAGCTGTGATGCTACATCTGTTTTTTTTTTTTTTTTTTGCGGTACGCGGGGCTCTCACTGTTGTGGCCTCTCCTGTTGCAGAGCACAGGCTCCGGACGCGCAGGCTCAGCGGCCATGGCTCACGGGCCCAGCCACTCCGCGGCATGTGGGATCTTCCCGGACCGGGGCACGAACCCGTGTCCCCTGCATCGGCAGGCAGACTCTCAACCACTGCGCCACCAGGGAAGCCCTGTGATGCTATGTCTTTATAGTCCACCCTAGGTCTTGCCTTTGCTGGCATGTTATTTCCCCATTTTCTGATGGGAGACAGGCTAGGGAAACACGCTATATCCACTTAATGGAAGATTCTGCAGCTAGGTGATCTGTGTTCAAAATCTGGCTTTACCTGGGTGACCTTCGGCAAATTAACTTTTCTGTGCCTCAGCTTCCTCATCCATCAAATGGCGACGAGAATTGTCCTGACTGATAGGATTGTACTGAGGATCAAATGAGCTAATACAAACGCAACACTTGGAAGATTGCCTGGCCCATAGCAAGTCATCAATCAGTTTACATTAGCTTTGTTTTCATCCTCAGCAGCTGCGCACCCTTCTGCATGTTTCCAAGGCATTTTGCTGTCACACTTTCCACCCATATTTTCCTTTGCCAAGCACTTCTGGGAAGAGCTAAGATGTGGGACAGACATGGCCAGCTCAGTCCTCATCCTAGCATGCATATCACAAGATCATCAGAAAAGAAGCTTCATGAACAGAAAGTAACAAATATTTTGTTTGGAAACACCATATAGGAGCCAAAATTCCCTACGCTCCCCCGATCCCACGCTCTGGGATCCCACGTCCTTCACCCTTTGTGCTGAGACAGAGATAGCAGGGACTCCCAGGGCTGGTTTTCCCACAGACCCCTGGGCTGTGCCCTTGGCAATGACTGTGTTCCTCGTACGACTAAAGTCCTAGAAACTAGAAATGGGAAAACACCACAGATCCTCTTATATCACTAGCATTTTTTACTTTGCTACCTGCCATTTCTCCCCCTCTTCCTCTTTTTCGCTGGGCCAAGGATTCTTCTAGTCTTCTCCTGGGAGACTCCTTTTCCCATCCTTGTCCCCCTCGGGGACTGCAGAGGCCATTTCAGCTTCTTACATCTGTATTATGCTTGCCAATCTAAGTCGGCTTGCAGCCAAGACTTGTGTATATCTCATCTGTAGAGCCCTTGGCAGCTTCCAAGATACTTTGGCCCAAATTGTCTAATCCTCACAAAAACCTTGTATGGTGCATGTTTTTATTCCAAACCAGACTCCTCGGGGCTTTTCTCCTTTCCTGTGGAGATCAAGGGCAGAGGGAGGTAGGACAAAAATATTCACTTTCTTTGCAGTACAGACCTGAGGCGATTAGGACCTCGTCCAATTTTACCTCAGCAGTGAGCCTTTCAGGTGGAGAGAGAGCAAAGACCCTGCAGAAATCACTCAAAGTCCACCTGAAACTCGAGTACCTGGCTTTTAAAGGAAAAACAAACACCTGATACTTCTCTGGGTCAAAGGATCTGGTTCTGACTTCTCACTGGAGGTCCCGTGCAGATAGAGGGAGAGGGAGGAAGAAGGCTCTGGAATCTAAGCTGGTTTAACGAAGTGCTTCCTGGCGTGAAATCTTTGGCCATTTGTTTGAGACTGAAGAAGCCCAGTACCTGGGCCCTTCAGATTAAAGACGCTCTACTGCTTTGTTGACCGGAGAGGTCCTCAAATGTTTATACTGGCAGCGACTGGGCTAGAAACTGAGGAGTCCACCCTGTGCTCAAAGGACTGGAGGTTTCAATTCTCTGTGAAGAGCTGACGTGCAGGTGAGGTTTGCCCGAACAGGACTGCAGGTCTGTGGAGCTCCGCTTGCCGCATTCTGGAAGGTGGAAGGAAACGGAGGCCTCTGCGTGCGAGCTGGTACCTCACAGTTCTGCCGACTCAGCCTCTGTCTGAGCTGCCAGACTCATGGAAAAGCTCCTTTCACGTCTTCAGTTTCATTCAGTGCCAGGTTGGGAGGCCTGGAGAGGGATCAGGGTCCCAACCACTGCGTTAACCAGAGCAGTACAAGTGACAAACAAATACTGTGCTTTCTTTTTTTTCTTTTTCTTTTCTGCCTTCCAGGAAGAATTTTTAAAACCACAGAAGCAAAAGCCCAGGTCACTTTCTGCTTTCAAGCACAACCTGTTCCTTCACAAGGAAAAAAGAAGCCCACAGAGCAACATTTACTCATAAAGTCTCTATTCAGCTCTCCTTGCTTGTTTTTGACACAGGGTTCAGCTAACTGGTGCCCACACAGTGCAGACCAGCGGGGGAAGTGGGGTTTGCAGCAGAGAACAGTAAAAAGATCTGCTCTTCCAGAATGCAGGGAAAAAACGCATTATTTCTGGATGAGTGGCCCGGAACACAGTGGGGACTCTCTTCCCTATTTTCCCCTTTGGATTGGAGACTGCCCACCTGCCTATTCCTGCCTGGGACACTCTTCCTCGCAAGGGGCTTCCTCGGGGGGAAATGGGGCGTCTGCCTTCACGTCATTTGAATGGGCTCTTTTTGGGTGGCTTTCATGGTACAGCGATTCCTACCTTAGAGGGAGACAAGTGAGCCACTTTCTAGCTGCTCAGGGTGAAAATTTTGGAAACATCCTTAACTCCTTTCTTCCTCACGTCCCACTTCCAGCCCACCAGCATATCGTGTTGGCTCCCCATTCAAAAGTTAGTCCGTATTTATAACGATCTAAATCACAAGATGTACTCAGTATCTGTAACTATATATGGTTCCACAAGTGACAGAACCAGTAGGAGATTTATTGCCAGGAACCGGCTTTGACAGTTGCAGGGGCTGTTTAGGTGAGTCTGAAATCTGTAGGGTGGGCCATCAGGAAGGGCAGGAGGGAACTCTCAGGCATGAGCCGAAACTGCTGTCCACAGGTAAATCTTCTTCTTCATCAAGGAACCCTTAGCTCTGCCCACAAGGCTTTTCAGCTGATTGAATCTAGGATGAGCTCCCTGACTTAAAGTCAACTAATTAGGGCTTCCCTGGTGGCGCAGTGGTTAAGAATCCGCCTGCCAATGCTAGGGGACACGGGTTGGAGCCCTGGTCCGGGAAGATCCCACATGCTGCAGAGCATCTAAGCCCGTGCACCACAACTACTGAGCCTGCGCTCTAGAGCCTGCAAACCACAACTACTGAGCCCATGAGCCCAATGACATAATCACATGTCATTAAAAATGGAAGAGAGAGGCCTCAGAGTGGTCAGAGACATCTGCTGTGAGAAGGGCTTGACCCTCCACCACTGGCTTTGAAAATGGAGGAAGGGGCCACGGCCAACAGCAAGGAAAGGGGGGCTTCGTTCCTACACCGGCATGGAACTGAATTCTGCTGACACACTGAACAAGCAAGAAAAAAGATTCTCCTCTAGAGCTTCCGGTAAAAAGTGCTGCCCTGCCAACCGCTTGATTTTAGCCTGGTGAGACCCGTGTTGGACTTCTGATCGATAGAACTGCAAGGTACAGATATATGTTGTTTAAGCCACTCGGTTTGAGGTAATTTGTCATGGCAGCAATAGAAAATGAATTCAGCCCTCTAGTGACTTCATGCTACGCAGGGTAAAAGCCACGCCCCTCTGATTCCCTGCGCCCTTTGCTGTGACATCATTTCCTCACACTCCCTTCTTTCTCCCCTCACCCCTCCAACAACTCCAGGGTCTGAACTAGAGTGTAGTTTGCGAGGCACAGGCCTCGACGTGCCAAAAAACTCAGTAATCAAGATAAATATTTTAGTTTAATATCAGAATTAATGCAAAAAAATCCACGAAGCACAAAATGTTAAAAGTTAGAAGAGGGACTTCCCTGGTGGCGCAGTGGCTGGGGGTCCACCTGCCGATGCGGGGGGCGCGAGTTCGTGCCCCGGTCCGGGAGGATCCCACGTGCCGCGGAGCGGCTGGGCCCGTGAGCCGTGGCCGCTGAGCCTGCGCGTCCGGAGCCTGTGCTCCGCAACGGGAGAGGCCGCAACAGTGAGAGGCCCGCGTGCTGCAAAAAAAAAAAAAAGTTAGAAGAAAGACAGGACCCGACCCTGCATTTGCACAGTTTGCCTCCCCCTAATCCCAGCCCTGAACCTTATTGCTCCCAAGCTTCTGGGCATACTCCATCAGCAGCACTTTTCCATTTGCTTTTGCCCCAAATATCTGCAAAGTGTCCTCCCTTACCTGCTTTGGCCTTTGCTCAAATATCACCCTCATAAGGAGCCTTCCCTGACCCTTTAAAATTGTAGTGCCCCTCACCAACTCTCCCTGACCCCTCCTTTGCTTCATACTTCCCCAAAGCACATTACACATCTAACATTCTATTTTATTTATTTTCTACCATAAGGGAGGTAAAATTTCTCCTTTACCCTCTTAGGGTTTCCACCTGGGACTGTCTTAACAAATTAACGGGAAGAAAGCATAAAAATTTCATTATCATAAAATTTTACATGTACATGGGAGTCCTCACGGGAAAATGAAGACCCAAAGAAGTGTATAGGCCTAAGTGTTTATATGCTAGGTTGAACAAAGAGGGACGATTGTGGAAAAGTAAGTAAAATACATGAAGGGGCTAAAGGAAGATAAGAGTTATTTTAACAATGTCGGTTTCTATTGATTTCTCTCAGCCTCGACTCCTTGTCTCTAGTGATACGAATGTTCTTTTCTTCCTGGTATTGGGAGGGCATCTTTCACATGAGAGTTTCATCTCCTGCTCTCAGGAAGAAAATGGGAGGTCAGAGTGCCCTTCTTGCACCTGTTTTTCAAGTGCCTTTAGCTCGAAATAATCGTTATGCCAAAGTGGCATATTTTGGGATGTTGTATTCTAAACCCCTTCCCTACTTATTGTTCACTGCTGTTTCACCAAGGACTAACTGTATGTGGCACGTGATAGGTGTTCAATAAGTATTTGTAGTAGGAATGAAGGAAGGGAAGGCGGGGGGAAGGAGAGGAAGAGAGGAAGGGTAGGAAGTGTTATTTGGGTAACAAGGTGTGTATGTGTATTCAAGGATAGACTTTCCCATTGGTTTATTGAAGCCTAAAATCCCTGAAGAACTGCAGTAAATTTTAATCTGTCTGTTTAAGGAACCATCAGTTTTTAAGCAGAGTTATTTTTTTCCTTTCCCAAAGGAGAAAGCCAAAAAAAGCCAATGTGTTCTATTAGATTAATTAGCAGATTTAGGTTTGCTGTGGACTTTCTTTTCTAGGATTTTAGCTGAGATTCTGGGAAATGTTTGAAGCCCATACAGTTTGTCCAAATTCCTTTGAGATAGAATCTCTGCAGCCCTGTATTTAATAATGCTTAGAGATTTTATTCTCTTCTAGTTCCCCCTCAAATAAAAATTCGATTTTGGGGCTTCCCTGGTGGCGCAGTGGTTGGGAGTCCGCCTGCCGATGCAGGGGACACGGGTTCGTGCCCCGGTCTGGGAGGATCCCACATGCTGCAGAGCGGCTGGGCCCATGAGCTATGGTCACTGGACCTGCGTGTCCGGAGCCTGTGCTCCGCAACGGGAGAGTCCACAGCAGAGAGAGGCCCGCGTACCGCAAAAAAAAAAAAAAAAAATTCGATTTTGATGATCTCCTTCCTCCAATTTTTTACGAGTGCATTCTAATAATGCTATTGTCAAATATCAGTGATAACTTGCATCAAAGATAAATTGATTTTTCTGACACAATAACAAAAAATTGTATATATTTAATACAATTGTACATATGTAAATATATAAGATATATTTCAAGGTTGATTAGGATGAAAAATAGACCCAAGTTTTACCACCATCTGTTGTCTAACACCCGTAAGACTTGGGGGTTGGCTGGAATATACGAGCTGGGATTTCAGCAGAGTGAAGTTGCATTTGGTGGCACATGCTAAACTATGTGGATTGTGGGCCAGAGTGGCCAGCGTGGGCATGTGTAGGACAGGTAAGCAGGGGAACTAGGTCAGGAGAGGGAAAGGAGAGGTGCAGAGGTGAGAAAGGAGAGGTGCAGAGGTAAGCAAAGGAGAGAGAAACTGTGAGACAAACTTGAGAGAATAGCATCTGTTCCTGACAGCTGTTCCAGTTCCTGTCCTTGATTCTTTGCTTCCTGTCCATGAATACCCATGGACTTGCTCCTTGGCCTTATTTAAGCTAGTTTGAGGTATTCTCTGTTCCTTGTAGTCAAAACTGAGTAGACTGTATATTCCTGAAGATGGTTATTGAAAAATCAAAAAGTTATTTGAGCAGACTTGGAAAACCACAGCCAGAATTATGCAGTGTTTCCACTGGAATTAAAGAGTGGGTTTTGATGTTTTTAGTGTATGAAAGAAAAATGGGTTTCAACTAAATGTAGTATCTCAGATTGGATCCTAGTACAGAAAAAGGATATTGGTGAAATCTGAATAAAGTCTGGAATTTGGTTAATAATACTAATACCAATTTCTCAACTTTGACAAAGTTAAGTTTGAAAGATGTTAACGTTGGGGCAAACTGGTGAAGACCATACACAACTCTGTACTATCTTTGCAACTCTTCGTAGGTCTAAACTTATTCCAAAATACGAAGTGTATTCTAAAAATAGGCTTCAACTGACTCACTTTGCTATACATCTGAAACGAACACAACATTGTAAATCAACTATACTCCAAAAAAATTTTTTGTAAAAAATAACCTTCAATTCCTAGATAGAGAAGGAAGTAGAATGATGGACTGGAAATAGCAACTATAACAGAAGTCAGAAAAAACAGGGTCAAATCTAGAAAACCCTTGGTTCAAGTCTATGCTTGGCTTCTTCCCAGCTGTGATCCCCAGTTCTCTTGTGAATTCATAGTGTTTTTTGGGGACACAAACAATGACACCAACAATGATAGCCTGGCACAATAAGCCAGGGTGGTGGAATAGGAAGGAGAGGAAGCTGATCCAGCCCAGATATCTGAACTACATATGAATGAGTTCAACCCTAGGCTGCTGGTTGATACTTACTTTTTTGCACTTTGACAAATAAAAAAATCACCATCATGCATACCACTATTACAGCCTCTTCAGAGATGCATGTTAACGTACGTAGAAAATCACAAATCACCATGCACACACATTTCGTGGGGGCCACCTTTTAGGTAACGTTATCTCATTGGCATTTTAAATGTTTGTAATTGTCCTTATAAATATTTTAACAGAAAATATAAATGTATGTATACCCATATATATACAACATACTGGTCAAGACCATGGCTACAGAGTCAGGCTCTGCGTTTGAATCCTAATTCCACCGCTATGTGATGCCCATCCTCTCCTGTGCCTCACTTTCCTCAGGCAGAGAAAATGATAGAACTTGCTTAAAAGACAACTGAGATAGATGAATGAGGTAATGGATACAAATAACAGAGTATAGTGTCTCCCCCTCCCCATTTGGGGTCTTTGCATTTTTCTTGTCCATGTGTATGGATTCTTTATTTATTTATTTATTTATTTATTTTTTTGCGGTACACGGCCCTCTCACTGTTGTGGCCTCTCCTGTTGCGGAGCACAGGCTCCGGACGCGCAGGTTCAGCGGCCATGGCTCACGGGCCTAGCCACTCCGCGGCATGTGGGATCTTCCAGGACCGGGGCACGAACCCGTGTACCCTGTATCGGCAGGCAGACTCTCAACCACTGTGCCACCAGGGAAGCCCCGTGTATGGATTCTTTATATTAAAAATAGTAGTCCTGGGGCCTCCCTGGTGGCGCAGTGGTTAAGAATCCGCCTGCCAATGCGGGAGACACGGGTTCGAGCCCTGGTCCAGGAAGATCCCACGTGCCGCGGAGCAACTAAGCCCGTGCGCCACAACTACTGAGCCTGTGCTCTAGGGCCCGTGAGCCACGACTACTGAAGCCCGCGCGCCTAGAGCCCGTGCTCTGCAACAAGAGAAGCCACCACAATGAGAAGCCCACGCACCGCAACAAAGAGTAGCCCCCGCTCGCCGCAGCTGGAGAAAGCCCGCGCGCAGCAACAAAGACCCAACGCAGCCAAAAAAAAAAAAAAAAGTCATGGGGACTTCCCTGGTGGTTCACTGGTCTTCCACTGCTAGAGGACAAGGATTTGATCCCTGGTCAGGGAACTAAGATCCCACATGCCACACGGCACAGCCAAAACATAAAAATAATAAATAAATAATAACGAAATTTATTTTAAAAATAAAAATAGTAGTCCTTTGTCTTCCTGTTTGCTAAGTATTTCCCCCAATCTACTGTTTATTTTTTGTTTTGATTATTGGCTTGGAGGTCACATGGAGGTTTGGTAAACATGATTTCATAGCCTATGTAAACTAGATTTCTGCCCATTCCCAGGCTGATCTCCTTTTCTTGAGGAAGTTCAGGGGGATGTGGATAGTATCAAGACGTTGAGGAGAGGGGCTGGAATTTTGTGCTCTCAGTATCACAGTCCATGATGGTGGTGCCTTCTGAGGTGCCCTCATTACCATCTGGTCATCAGTTGTGGGTCCATGCAGGTCCCAGCCCTGAGACCTCTTCAAGTCCATTGTCTGCCAGTGCCACATCTGGGACCCTCCTGACCAGATCAGTGATCCTGTACTGTTCTGGAAGAAGCTCGGGCCTGTGGGAAATACTGAGACTCACTTGGGCCTTCTCAGCTGACACAAGCTGCATGTCACTTTTCCTCTACTCTCCTGCACTAGGCTAAGCTTCAGGGATTCTGGGGACCTCTCCAGGTGCCTTCCATTCCTCAGTTTTCAGGTGTCTTCCCAGGAGGTGCCAGGAACCTTTAGGTAGATGAACATTTGAGTGCAAGAAGCTACTAAGGAGAGGGAATGGGGAGACTTTTGGGAACAGCAGCTACGTTTGGGCCAAGGGAGAGATTGAACTGGGGTGCAGTTGCCGCAGAGGCCCCTACCAATGCCTCAGGAAGCTCTGACACTGGATGGCCTCTCAGAGTTATCCTAAGTTGAAGCAAGGGGGCTGGACCTTTGTTCTTCCACATAGAAGAATCTTTATTACTGGTTGTCCCTAGGGAGGGAACATAATCTTGGGCAAGGCAGCCTTCTGTAATACCTGGGCAGGGACTCAGGTGTGAGCCAACAGCAGTCAGCACTCCCAGAAGTTGGGGGAGGGGTGAGTGTTCAGTCCTAAAGGGGGGATTTGGGCAGCGTCCACAGCAACCCTCACCATGGCCAACCGGCCTTTGAGCTCATTTGGTGCCCCTGGCTGCTCTCTCTTTTCACTCATTATTATCTAGTCTGCAGAAGTAGCCTGGCTTTTTTATATTTTTCCTGATTCATTGTGTTTGCTTTGAGGCCTGGGATTTTGAAAGTGCAAAGCCCCAAATTAGCCTCTTTTGTAATCCACATTCTGCTGTGTCACCCCATCCCTGAGACAACAAAACAAATTGCCTAGCTTCCTAAATGTGGGTCAGGGAAAGGGTAAACAGGAAATACCAGGACAAAGCGTTCAGAAAACAACACACAACGTGTACCTAATGTTTCTTTTCTTTTTTAAAATTTATTTATTTATTTTTGGCTGCGTTGGGTCTTCGTTGCTGTGCTCGGGCTTTCTCTAGTAGCGGCAAGCGGGGGCTACTCTTCGTTGCCGTGCACGGACTTCTCATTGCGGTGGCTTCTCTTGCTGGGGAGGACGGGCTCTAGGCACGCGGGCTTCAGTAGTTGTGGCTCGCAGGCTCTAGAGCGCAGGCTCAGTAGTTGTGGTGCACGGGCTTAGTTGCTCCGCGGCACGTGGGATCTTCCTGGACCAGGGCTTGAAACTGTGTCCCCTGCATTGGCAAGTGGATACTACCAGGGAAGTCCCCCTAATGTTTCCATGAGGCAAATGACCGAAGGTGATGCTCTAGACTCTTCTTACCCAATGAAGACACAGAGAAGATGGAGGGATTCTCAAAGGGGACCAGAGCACACCTTGCTAGGGAAAACCTTTCAGAATCTCCAGGGCATGGGGTGAGAAGGGATTGGTGAGATCTTTCTATTTAGCCAAAGGGAGTGTGGATTTATTTATAAATATGAGAACATTGCAAAAGGGTAAGATCTTTTCAGAGGCTGACAAGAGATGGGATCCAGAGACCAGAATGATTCTTGGCAGGAGGAGGGAAAGTTCTTCTCTTTTAACTGGAAGGGAAGAGGAAAAGTGGGATGTGTGTAGGAGGAATGGCTGGATACTCTGGAGTTGCCTTCAAGTGGTGTCTTTTTCACTGACAAGTTAGAAGCAGGGTCATTTGATGAGAGTGAAGGAGGAAATACTCCTGTGGAAAGAATTTTGAGAAAAGAGAAAGCCCTTCCCAGGGACATATGGAGGGATCGGTGGGCAGCACAAGAGCCCCACAGAGATTAGGCACCACTCACAGAGGTTGAGAGATTTTCTCCAGCAGCGCTGAACGGCACAGGTGTGGGCTCAGATAAGGAAGAGCAATGCTTTTTTTCTTTTTACTTTTTTACTTTTAATTGAAGTATACTATATACATAGCAGTGTGCAAACATCACATATAACATGATGAATTCACACAGAGAAGACACTTGTATATCCAGCAGCCTAGAAGCCCCTATCATAGTTTCCTAGGGCTGCTGTAACAAATTACAACCAATATGGCTTAAAACAACAGAAACCCATTCTCTCACAGTTTGGAGGCTAGAATGTGAAATCAAAGTGTCAGCTCTAGGGAAGGACCTTTCCTTGCCTCTTCCTGGCTTCCAGTGTTCCCCAGCAATCCGTGGGCCTCCTCAACTTGTAGATGCACCACTCCAATTTCTGCCTCCATTTCACACGGTCTTCTTCCCTTGGTGTATGTCTGCGTCTGTGTCTCTCTGTCTTCTTATAGCCTTATAGCCTTCTTATAAGGACACCACTCATTGGATTTAGGACCCACCTTCATCCACTACAATCTCATCCTAACTGATTACATATACAAAGACCCCATTTCCAGATAAGGAACATTCTGAGGTGCTGGGTGGATATGAATTTTGGGAAGACACTATTCAAGCTAGTATACTAACTTTGTGTCTCTTTCCAGTCACTAGATCCAAGTTTGTTTATCTTTATTTGTTTTGGGTTTCTGCCACAGGGTATAATGGCAGGGAAATGGAGCAAGGAAGTTGAAAGTATGAGCAAATAATTGTTGAAACAAAACATGGAGTCTCCATCACGTTGGGAAGGGAGTGAAGACAAGAGACGAATAGGTAGGGATGGATACTAAGAAGCAGAGGGGCCAGGGATTCAAGATTTTGACAAGGGTGAAGAAATAGGTCTACAGGGATAACTAAAGGAGGCTGATGGAAGGAGAGGAGATTGTGCTGAGAAAAAGGCCATTGAGTTGGACTGTTTCTACTTTAGATGGTTCCACTGAACTACCTGTTTATTCCAGAATTATTAATATACTGTTTTAATCACTGTAACTCTAAAATAGTTCTACCCTTTAAAATGTCTAGCCCCTTCAGGGTTATCTTTTTCCAGAACTTTCTTTGATATTCTAAAATGTTTACTCTTCCAGATTAATTTTAAAATAATATCATTACAAAAATTCTTTTTTTAAAATTTTTTTTTATTGAATGAAAGTTTTAAAATTCTACAATGCTTTACAATTTTCAGAAGTTTCACACCAGGATTTCATATAATCCCATAATAACCCTTTTTTAAAATCCCCTATCCCTATATTTCTCCTCCCCCCACAAAATTCTTATTGTAATGTTGACTAGAATTGCATTAAACTTACAAATTTATTTAAGAAGAATTAACATCTTTTTTTTTTTTTTTTTTTTTTTTTTTTTTTTTGGTACGCGGGCCTCTCACCAATGTGGCCTCTCCCGTTGCGGAGCACAGGCTCCGGACGCGCAGGTTCAGCGGCCATGGCTCAAGGGCGCTGCCGCTCTGCGGCATGTGGGATCTTCCCGGCCCGGGGCACGAACCCATGTCCCCTGCATCGGTAGGCGGACTCTCTACCACTGTGCCACCAGGGAAGCCCAAGAATTAACATCTTTAATATTTCTATCCAGGAAAATTTTTTGTCATACCATTTACTCAAGTCTTTTACAACTCTTAATAAAGTTTTACAGTTTTCTTTGCATATACTTTTGTAATGGAATGGAATGTTTCCTTCTGTCATGGAGCCTGGACTAGATGACCTTATATCTAGGAGGAGGGTGGCTATATGGTCTCAGGCGAGTAATTGTGCCTTTTGATCACTTTCTTAAAAAGAGATTTAAAGTGACCATTAGTTACTATTTTAAGACTATAATAAAAGTATGTTCAAGGAAGCAGTATAAAGACAAGGCTGTGAACATAAAAAGAAATGAACTACTGATACATACTATGACATCAGTGAATCTTAAAAATATTATTCCAAGTGAAAAGAGCCAGGCAAAAATGGCCACATATGATATGATTCCACTTACATGAAGTGTCCAGACAGGTAAATGCATAGAGAGAAAGCAGCAGTTGCTAGGGGCTGGGGGGAGAGGGGAATGGACAATGACTGTTTAATGAGTATAAGATTTCCTTTAGGGATGATGGAAATATTCTGGGACTAGATAGTGGAGATATTTGTACAACATTGTTAGTGTGCTAAATGTCACTGAATTGTATACATTGAAATGGCTGAAATGGTAAATTTTATGTGTATTTTACTGTGTGCATATATGTATGTGTGTGCCCACACACGTAAACACACACACACAACTCAAGGCTAGGGAAAGCAGGCACAGGGTTTTCTTTTATTGCACAGTTGCGCCACCACTTCTGTCACCACCCCTGCCAGGAACACAGGCCTGACTCCACACCCTGTCCAGCCTCCTTCCCCTGGTCTTTGACCTGGCTGCACCTCTGCAGGAGGGACGTATGTGCCATGCCCACAGGTGTGGACGAGATGGCCTCTAAGGATCCTTCCAAATCTGAGACTCTCTGATCTTATCATTCATTTGTGGGAATCTCCTTTCCTTTCTCCTTCCCATACACTCTCCTACTTAGAGATATACCAGTATGACATACTGAGGAAGGAGAATGAAATCTGGAATCAGCTGGATCTACATTCATCTCTGCTTTGCCAGTGCACCTGTTGTGTGGCCTTGAGCCCATGATGTCACCAAGGCTCTGAGCTTCCTTCTTCCTTAGCTGTAAAGGGGAAATCATGACCACCACCTTGCCAGGGCACTGTAGGGATTAGCAATGGTGAATAGGACTGGCACTGAGTAAGAGCAAATCCATGGTTTTTTTGTTTTTTTAAAAATCTTTATTGGAGTATAATTGCTTTACAATGGTGTGTTGGTTTCTGCTTTATAACAAAGTGAATCAGTTATACATATACATATGTTCCCATATCTCTTCCCTCTTGCGTCTCCCTCCCTCCCACCCTCCCTATCCCACCCCTCCAGGCGGTCACAAAGCACCGAGCTGATCTCCCTGTGCTATGCGGCTGCTTCCCACTAGCTATCTGCCTTACGTTTGGTAGTGTATATATGTCCATGCCTCTCTCTCGCTTTGTCACAGCTTACCCTTCCCGCTCCCCGTATCCTCAAGTCCATTCTCTAGTAGGTCTGTGTCTTTATTCCTGTCTTACCCCAAGGTTCTTCATGACATATTTTTTCTTAAATTCCATATATATGTGTTAGCATACGGTATTTGTCTTTCTATTTCTGACTTATTTCACTCTGTATGACAGACCCTAGGTCTATCCACCTCATTACAAATAGCTCAGTTTCGTTTCTTTTTATGGCTGAGTAATATTCCATTGTATATATGTGCCACATCTTCTTTATCCATTCATCCGATGATGGACACTTAGGTTGTTTTCATCTCCGGGCTATTGTAAATAGAGCTGCAATGAACATTTTGGTACATGACTCTTTGAATTATGGTTTTCTCAGGGTATATGCCCAGTAGTGGGATTGCTGGGTCATATGGTAGTTCTATTTGTAGTTTTTTAAGGAACCTCCATACTGTTCTCCATAGTGGCTGTATCAATTTACATTCCCACCAACAGTGCAAGAGGGTTCCCTTTTCTCCACACTCTCTCCAGCATTTATTGTTTCTAGATTTTTTGATGATGGCCATTCCGACTGGTGTGAGATGATATCTCATTGTAGTTTTGATTTGCATTTCTCTGATGATTAATGATGTTGAGTATTCTTTCATGTGTTTGTTGGCAGTCTGTATATCTTCTTTGGAGAAATGTCTATTTAGGTCTTCTGCCCATTTTTGGATTGGGTTTTTGTTATTGAGCTGCATGAGCTGCTTATAAATTTTGGAGATTAATCCTTTGTCAGTTGCTTCATTTGCAAATATTTTCTCCCATTCTGAGGGTTGTCTGTTGGTCTTGTTTATGGTTTCCTTTGCTGTGCAAAAGCTTTGAAGTTTCATTAGGTCCCATTTGTTTATTTTTGTTTTTATTTCCATTTCTCTAGGAGGTGGGTCAAAAAGGATCTTGCTGTGATTTATGTCATAGAGTGTTCTTCCTATGTTTTCCTCTAAGAGTTTGATAGTTTCTGGCCTTACATTTAGGTCTTTAATCCATTTTGAGCTTATTTTTGTGTATGGTGTTAGGGAGTGATCTAATCTCATACTTTTACATGTACCTGTCCAGTTTTCCCAGCATCACTTATTGAAGAGGCTGTCCTTTCTCCACTGTACATTCCTGCCTCCTTTATCAAAGATAAGGTGACCATATGTGCATGGGTTTATCTCTGGGCTTTCTATCCTGTTCCATTGATCTATCTTTCTGTTTTTGTGCCAGTACCATACTGTCTTGATTACTGTAGCTTTTTAGTATAGCCTGACGTCAGGGAGCCTGATTCCTCCAGCTCCGTTTTTCGTTCTCAAGATTGCTTTGGCTATTCGGGGTCTTTTGTGTTTCCATACAAATTGTGAAATTTTTTGTTCTAGTTCTGTGAAAAATGCCAGTGGTAGTTTGATAGGGATTGCATTGAATCTGTAGATTGCTTTGGGTAGTCGGGTCATTTTCACAGTGTTGATTCTTTCAATCCAAGAACATGGTATATCTCTCCATCTATTTGTATCATCTTTAATTTCTTTCATCAGTGTCTTATAATTTTCTGCATACAGGTCTTTTGTCTCCTTAGGTAGGTTTATTCCTAGATATTTTGTTCTTTTTGTTGCAATGGTAAATGGGAGTGTTTTCTTGATTTCACTTTCAGATTTTTCATCATTAGTGTATAGAAATGCCAGACTTCTGTGCATTAATTTTGTATCCTGCTACTCTGCCAAATTCATTGATTAGCTCTAGTAGTTTTCTGGTAGCATCTTTAGGATTCTATATGTATAGGATCATGTCATCTGCAAACAGTGACAGCTTTACTTCTTCTTTTCCTATTTGGATTCCTTTTATTTCCTTTTCTTCTCTGATTGCTGTGGCTAAAACTTCCAAAACTGTGCTGAATAAGAGTGGTGAGAGTGGGCAACCTTGTCTTGTACGTGATCTTAGTGGAAATGATTTCAGTTTTTCACCATTGAGGACGATGTTGGCTGTGGGTTTGTCATATATGGCCTTTATTATGTTGAGGAAAGTTCCCTCTATGCCTACTTTCTGCAGGGTTTTTATCATAAATGGGTGTTGAATTTTGTCGAAAGCTTTCTCTGCATCTATTGAGATGATCATATAGTTTTTCTCCTTCAATTTGTTAATATGGTTTATCACATTGATTGATTTGCATATATTAAAGAATCCTTGCATTCCTGGAGTAAACCCCACTTGATCATGGTGTATGATCCTTTTAATGTGCTGTTGGATTCTGTTTGCTAGTATTTTGTTGAGGATTTTTGCATCTATGTTCATCAGTGATATTGGCCTGTACTTTTCTTTCTTTGTGACATCCTTGTCTGGTTTTGGCATCAGGGTAATTGTGGCCTTGTAGAATGAGTTTGGGAGTGTTCCTCCCTCTGCTATATTTTGGAAAAGTTTCAGAAGGATAGGTGTTAGCTCTTCTCTAAATGTTTGATAGAATTCGCCTGTGAAGTCATCTGGTCCTGGGCTTTTGTTTGTTGGAAGATTTTTAATCACAGTTTCAATTTCAGTGCTTGTGATTGGTCTATTCATATTTTCTATTTCTTCCTGATTCAGTCTTGGCAGGTTGTACATTTCTAAGAATTTGTCCATTTCTTCCAGATTGCCCATTTTATTGGCATAGAGTTGCTTGTAGTAATCTCTCATGATCCTTTGTATTTCTGCAGTGTCAGTTGTTACTTCTCCTTTTTCATTTCTAATTCTATTGATTTGAGTCTTCTCCCTTTTTTTCTTGATGAGTCTGGCTAATGGTTTATCAATTTTGTTTATCTTCTCAAAGAACCACCTTTTAGTTTTATTGATCTTTGCTATCGTTTCCTTCATTTCATTTTCATTTATTTCTGATCTGATTTTTATGATTTCTTTCCTTCTGCTAACTTTGGGGTATTTTTGTTCTTCTTTCTCTAATTGCTTTAGGTGCAAGGTTAGGTTGTTTATTCGAGACGTTTCCTGTTTCTTGAGGTAGGATTGTATTGCTATAAACTTCCCTCTTAGAACTGCTTTTGCTGCATCCCATAGATTTTGGGTCATCGTGTCTCCATTGTCATTTGTTTCTAGGTATTTTTTTATTTCCTCTTTGATTTCTTCAGTGATCACTTCGTCATTAAGTAGTGTATTGTTTAGCCTCCATGTGTTTGTATTTTTTACAGATCTTTTCCTGTAATTGATATCTAATCTTATAGCGTTGTGGTCAGAAAAGATACTTGATACAATTTCAATTTTCTTAAATTTACTAAGGCTTGATTTGTGACCCAAGATATGATCTATCCTGGAGAATGTTCCATGAGCACTTGAGAAAAATCTGTATTCTGTTGTTTTTCGATGGAATGTCCTATAAATATCAATTAAGTTCATCTTGTTTAATGTATCATTTAAAGCTTGTGTTTCCGTATTTATTTTCATTTTGGATGATCTGTCCATTGGTGAAAGTGGGGTGTTAAAGTCCCCTACTATGAATGTGTTACTGTCGATTTCCCCTTTTATGGCTGTTGGTATTTGCTCCTATGTTGGGTGCATAAATATTTACAATTGTTATATCTTCTTCTTGGATTGATCCCTTGATCATTATTTAGTGTCCTTCTTTGTCTCTTCTAATATTCTTTGTTTTAAAGTTTGTTTTGTCTGATATGACAATTGCTACTCCAGCTTTCTTTTGGTTTCCATTTGCATGAAATATCTTTTTCCATCCTCTTACTTTCAGTCTGTATGTGTCTCTAGGTCTGAAGTGGGTTTCTAGTAGACAGCAAATATATGGGTCTTGTTTTTGTATCCATTCAGCTAATCTGTGTCTTTTGGTGGGAGCATTTAGTCCATTTACATTTAAGGTAATTATCAATATGTATGTTCCTATTTCTATTTTCTTAATTGTTTTGGGTTCGTTATTGTAGGTCTTTTCCTTCTCTTGTGTTTCTTGCCTAGAGAAGTTCCTTTAGCAGTTGTTGTAAAGATGGTTTGGTGGTGCTGAACTCTGTCAGCTTTTGCTTGTCTGTAAAGGTTTTAATTTCTCCATCAAATCTGAATAAGATCCTTGCTGTGTAGAGTAATCTTGGTTGTAGGTTTTTCTCCTTCATCACTTTAAATATGTCCTGCCACTCCCTTCTGGCTTGCAGAGTTTCTGCTGAAAGATCAGCTCTTACCCTTATGGGGATTCCCTTGTGTGTTATTTGTTGTTTTTCCCTTGCTGCTTTTAATATGTTTTCTTTGTATTTAGTTTTTGACAGTTTGATTAATATGTGTCTTGGTGTATTTCTCCTTGGATTTATCCTGTATGGGACTCTCTTTGCTTCCTGGACTTGATTAACTATTTCCTTTCCCATATTAGGGAAGTTTTCAACTATAATCTTTTCAAATATTTTCTCAGTCCCTTTCTTTTTCTCTTCTTCTTCTGGCACCCCTATAATTCGAATGTTGGTGCATTTAATTTTGTCCCAGAGATCTCTGAGACTGTCCTCAATGCTTTTCATTCTTTTTTCTTTATTCTCCTCTGCAGTAGTTATTTCCACTATTTTATCTTCCAGGTCACTTATCCGTTCTTCTGCCTCAGTTATTCTGCTATTGATCCCATCTAGAGTATTTTTAATTTCATTTATTGTGTTGTTCATTGTTGTTTGTTTCATCTTTAGTTCTTCTAGGTCCTTGCTAAATGTTTCTTGCATTTTGTCTATTCATTTTCCAAGATTTTGGATCATCTTTACTATCATTATTCTGAATTCTTTTTCAAGTAGACTGCCTATTTCCTCTCCATTTGTTAGGTCTGGTGGGTTTTTATCTTACTCCTTCATCTGCTGTGTGTTTTTCTGTCTTCTCATTTTGCTTATCTTACTGTGTTTGGGGTCTCCTTTTTGCAGGCTGCAGGTTCGTAGTTCCCGTTGTTTTTGGTGTCTGTTGCCAGTGGCTAAGGTTGGTTCAGTGGGTTGTGTAGGCTTCCTGGTGGAGGGGACTAGTGCCTGTGTTCTGGTAGATGAGGCTGGATCTTGTCTTTCTGGTGGGCAGGTCCACATTTGGTGATGTGTTTTGGGGTGTCTGTGGACTTATTATGATTTTAGGCAGCCTCTGTGCTAATGCGTGGGGTTGTGTTCCTGTCTTGCTAGTTGTTTGGCATAGGATATCCAGCACTGTAGCTTGCTGGTTGTTGAGTGAAGCTGGGTGCTGTTGTTGAGATGGAGATCTCTGGGAGATTTTCGCCATTTGATATTGTGTGGAGCTGGGAGGTCTCTTGTGGACCAGTGTCCTGAAGTTGGCTCTCCCACCTCAGAGGCACAGCACTGACTCCTGGCTGCAGCACCAAGAGACTTTCATCCACACGGCTTGGAATAAAAGGGAGAAAAATTAGAAAGAAATAATTAGTAGAAAGAAAGAAAGAAAAAAAGAAGGAAGGGAGGGAGGGAGGAAGGAAGGGAGGAAGGAGGGAAGGAAGTAAAAAAAGAAAGAAAGAAGATAGAGTAAAATAAAATAAAGTAAGATAAAATATAATAAAGTTATTAAAATAAAAAAATAATTATTAAGAAAAAAGAAAAAAATTCAAAACAAAACAAACAAAAAAAAACGGACGGATAGAACCCTAGGCCAAGTGGTGGAAGCAAAGCTATACAGACAAAATCTCACACAGAAGCAAACATATACACACTCACAAAAAGAGGAAAAGGGGAAAAAATCATAAATCTTGCTCTCAAAGTCCACCTCCTTAATTTGGGATGATTCGTTGTCTAAATGAGGGAAGGAAGGAAAGAAAGAAAGAAGATAAAGTAAAATAAAATAAAGTTCTTAAAATAAAAAATAATTATTAAGAAAAAAATTGAAAAAACAAAAAAAGGACGGATAGAACCCTAGGACAAATGGTGGAAGCAAAGCTATACAGACAAAATCTCACACAGAAGCATATACATACACACTCACAAAAAGAGGAAAAGGGGGAAAAATCATAAATCTTGCTCTCAGAGCCCACTTCCTCAATTTGGGATGACTCGTTGTCTATTCAGGTATTCCACAGACGCAGGGTACATCAAGTTGATTGTGGAGCTTTAATCCGCTGCTTCTGAGGCTGCTGGGAGAGATTTCCCTTTCTCTTCTTTGTTCTCACAGCTCCCAGGGCTCCGCTTTGGATTTGGCCCCGCCTCTGCGTGTAGGTCGCTGGAGGGCGTCTGTTCTTCGCTCAGACAGGACGGGGTTAAAGGAGCCACTGATTCGGAGGCTCTGGCTCACTCAGGCCGGGGGGGGGGGGGGGGGGGGGGGGGGGGGGAGGGGCACGGAGTGCGGGGTGGGCCTGCGGCGGCAGAGGCCGCCGTGACGTTGCAGCAGCCTGAGGCGCGCCGTGCGTTCTCCCGGGGAAGTTGTCCCTGGATCCCGGGACCCTGGCAGTGGCGGGCTGCACAGGCTCCGCGGAAGAGGGGTGTGGAGAGTGACCTGTGCTCGCACACAGGCTTCTTGGTGGCGGCAGCAGCAGCCTTAGCGTCTCCTGTCTGTCTCTGGGGTCCGCGCTTTTAGCCGCGGCTCGCGCCCGTCTCTGGAGCTCCTTTAAGCAGCCCTCTTAATCCCCTCTCCTCGCGCACCAGGAAACAAAGAGGGAAGAAAAAGTCTCTTGCCTCTTCGGCAGGTCCAGACTTTTCCCCCGGACTCCCTCTCAGCCAGCTGTGGCTCACTAGCCCCCTTCAGGCTGTGTTCACGCGGCCAACCCCAGTCCTCTCCCGGCGCTCCGGCTGAAGCCTGAGCCTCAGCCCGCAGCCCCGCCCGCCCTGGCGAGTGAGCAGACAAGCCTCTCGGGCTGGTGAGTGCCGGTTGGCCCTGATCCTCTGTGCGGGAATCTCTCCGCTTTTCCCTCTGCACCCCTGTTGTTGTGCTCTCCTCCGCGGCTTCGAAGCTCCTCCCTCTGCCGCCCGCAGTCTCCACCCGCGAAGGGGCTTCCTAGTGTGTGGACACCTTTCCTCCTTCACAGCTCCCTCCCACTGGTGCCGGTCCTGTCCCTATCCTTTTGTCTCTGTTTATTCTTTATTCTTTTGCCCTACCTAGGTATGTGGGGGGTTTCTTTTCTTTTGGGAGGTCTGAGGTCTGCCAACGTTCAGTATGTGTTCTGTAGGAGTTGTTCCACGTGTAGATGTATTTCTGGAGTGTCTGTGGGGAGGAAGGTGATTTCCGCGTTTTACTCTTCCGCCATCTTCCCGGAAGTCCCATGTTTTTGTTTTTGTTTTTAATCAGAGAAATTCTGAAATCCCTACTAAGAAGTAGCTCTTTGACCACTGCTGATTTGGTGGGATTTAAATTTATAAATGTACTTGCTGAAGCCCAGAAACATCTAGGCCCAATCGGACACTTAAAGGATATGTATTACCTTTGAGGCACACCTTGGCAAAGTTAGATAATGCCTAAGAAATAATTATTAAACTTTGTATGTGTCAGCCAGATTTGCCATCAATTAAGGCTGAAATTGGGGTATAATCTTATTTAAAAATCAAAGCCACACAATTACATCATCTCATCAGAAAGGCAGCAGAATTATAACATGCCACTGCCGTTTACATGAAGGACCTAAGCCCTGAACAATATTTTCAGCAAAACTCTGCTCTAACATAAGCCAGTGAGATAATAAATGGGAGTTGGAAATGATTTGGAGTAAAATCCAAGATGTAGCCCTGAAGGAATGAGGCAAAGATATTCTGATACTGCTGCCTCTCCCAAGGGCTCTGCAAAAACCCCTGAGGCCTTAACCTGTAATTTTCCAATAAATTCTCACGTCTCCAAACTTTACCTTACCTTAAGGTGACAAATAAAGCCCTGCAAACTGCTGTCTGAGAACAGTTAGTGCTCCCCAGATTTTCCATGAGTTCTTGTCTTAGCTTGAGTTCCCCTCAAAGCAGAATCTGACAGCAGGACTTGGTCCAGGTAGTTTACTGAAGAGGGATCCCCTGAAACAGGAATGGGGGGAGCAGGGAGAGTGATGTCAAGAAGGAAAATGTGTTATCAAGATGAGAACAGTACAGAAGGCCTCCTACAACCATTCACCTAAAGGTGAGGGAATTTATCCACTAGCTTCCATCCCCCAGTGGTTGGAAGTTGCCAAGAGAGACATTAACACCCCTGTACTTTGGGATACTATTACCTGTAGGCTGAGCAGGGTCCTAGGGTATTGAAGAAGGCCCTGGGGCAGAACACGGAAGGCTGAGACCTCACACTGGAGGAGAAATGCTGTCAGAACAACACCTGGGCTCACATAGGATGACTGTCCATTGTAGCCGTGGCTGATATCAGAGATGGCCAAGGGGATGGGATGTGGGCCACCAAATGTGTTTGTTTCCACACTCTTACAGTGCCCAGCCTCTCTTGTAGCTAGGTTGTGATCATGTGATCCTTGAGTCTGTATGGAAGATATCTGACAAACCCAGAACCATATTCTTTTTTTTTTTTTTTTTTTTTTGGCTACACTGCATAGCTTGTGGGATCTTAGTTCCCTGACCAGGAATTGAACCCAGGCCCCTTGCAGTGGAAGTATGGAGTCCTAACCACTGGACCAAGAGGGAATTCCCAGAACCATACTCTTTCTACTCATGTCCACTTCACCAGGGAGGCAACAACCTCCAGGCAAGTGCGGGGTGGACATAGAAGGGAATTGTTTCCCAGACTCAGGCAACAGCTTCAGTAGGGCGATTGTGAGGATTAGGTGGTATTTTTCTGTCCTTTTCCCTCTGAGGAGCTATATCTAACAGATAGATATGTCCATAGAACCACTCACCTCCTTGTAAATGTACACATAAGCATAGTATTTGTTTTAACGTTCTGGGTTTGAATCTCATTGCTTTGGTTTAAATCACAGGTCCATCCCTGTGGCCAAGGTGTGGAAAACTCTGATGGCCAGTCCTGGATCATGTGACATATATATGAGGTGAGCATTGTCTACACCCCGTAAAGGTAAAGGACAGTGGTAAATCAGGGTTAATTACTTTAAGAAAAGGACAAAAAAATGCTGGATAGCAAAAACAAAAGCTATCTATAACACACTCTTCTTCTTTTTTTTTTAACTCTTTATTGAGGTATAAGTTAAAGACAGTGAAATGTACTAATCTGAAGTGTATAGCTGGATAACTTTTTACATATACTCTTGGGTAATCACCACCCAAATCAATATTTAGATATTTTCAGATTTTCCCTTGTGTCCCTTCCCAGTCATAACTCTGCAAAGATAACTCTGCAAAAAGGGTGTAGACACCATAGATTATCTTGCCTGTGCTTGAACTTCACATAAGTGGAATCATACAGTATATGTTCTTTTGTGTTTGTCTTCTTTCAACTCAATATTATGTCTATGAGATTCATCCATGTCATTATGTATAGCAGTAGTTTATTTTTTTCATTGCTGTGTAATATTCTATTGTATAAAATACTATCCAATCTACTATTTTTTTAAATAAATTTATTTATTTGTTTTTGGCTGTGTTGGGTCTTCGTTGCAGTGCACGGGCTTCTCATTGTGGTGGCTTCTCTCGTTGTGGAGCACGGGCTCTAGGCGCGTGGGCTTCAGTAGTTGTGGCATGTGGGCTCAGTAGTTGTGGCTCACGGGCTCTAGAGCACAGGCTCAGTAGTTGTGGTGCACGAGCTTAGTTGCTCCGCAGCATGTAGGATCTTCCCGGACCAAGGATTGAAACCGTGTCCCCTGCATTGGCAGATGGATTCTCAACCACTGCGCCACCAGGGAAGCCCCTATCCAATCTACTATTGATGGACGTTTGAATTGTTTCCAGTTTTTGGCTATCATGGATAAAGCTGGCATGAACATGCTTGTACATGTCTTTTGGTGGACATAAGCACTTGTTTCTCTTGGGTGTTTACCCAAGAATGGAGTTACTGGGTCAAAGTATATATAAATATTTAGCTTTAATAGGTATTGCCAAACAGTTTTCACTCCTACCAGCAGTGTATGAGAGTTTCAGTTGCTACACAGTCTTGCCAGCTCCGGGTTTTGCCAGTCCTTCTAATTACCTACTCTTCTTGATTTGTCAAATACCCTTCTATTATACAAAGAGATACAGATATTCACTAGTGGACTAAAACTCCCAGGCATGGGAAAGGTTCCATAGATCAACAGTTAGAGGTTGGGCTTCCCTGGTGGTGCAGTGGTTAAGAATCAGCCTGCCAATGCAGTAGACATGGGTTCGATCCCTGGTCCGGGAAGATCCCACGTGCCGCAGAGCAACTAAGCCCGTGCGCCACAACTACTGAGCCTGTGCCCTAGAGCCTTCGAACCACAGCTACTGAAGCCTGCGCGCCTAGAGCCCGTGCTCCGCAACAACAGAAGCCACCACAATGAGAACCCGTGCACAGCAACGAAGACCCAAAGCAGCCATAAATTAATTAATTAATTAATTTAAAAAAAAACAAAACAGAGGTTGAACTTAAGTGCTTGGTCCTGACCCTAAGGGCAATAGGAACTCAGAAATGGGAGAGGTCAGCATGGACATGGCGTTAGGTGATAGATACAGCCTGAAATCATGCAGGGGGACGTGTAAGGTAAAAAGGAAAGAGGGACAAGGACAGTGCCATGGAGAACACTAGGCTTTAAGGGGTATGTGAACAAAAGTCGCCCCAGGGAAGAAGACAGAGGAGCAGTTAAAAAGATAGAATAAAGCCAGAAGAAATTTATACTGTGTGAGGGCATTTCTCCTCGTTCATAATGTATCCAGACCTCATAGAAGTGTCTGGCTCATAGCTGTTGCCTGAATGAATAAACAATTGAGTGGAGTGGTGTCATAAAGATAAGGAGGCATTTCTAGAAGAGTACACACTCCAGTGCTGCAAAGAGGTCAGTGATGCAAGATGAGAACTAAGTGTTCCCAGGCTGATAGGCACTTGAACAGGAAGCCCTAGGATAGCCTCAGCCACTTCATCCTGAAGGGCTCTGCCTGAGTTGCTCTCCTCCCCACGTAGATGAGGGTGTGCTCTCCCCAGTGTGACAATAGGATGCTCCTTCAATGGTGACTCTCACCCTCAAGGCCTCCCCAACTTCCACCCTCATATCCTAGAGCTGGGTCTCTGGGTTCCCAAGTTCCTCCTTTGGTACATTGCTGAATTAGTTATCTATTGCTATGTATCAAAATACTCTAAAATGTAATGGTTTAGAACAACACAAATTAATTATCTCACAGTTTCTGGGGTTAGGAATCTGGACATGGCTTAACGGGGATCTCTGCCTGAGTCTCTCAAAAGGCTGAAATCAAGTTTCACCTGAGGCCGGATCCATTTCCAGCTCACTCAGTGGTTGTTGGCAGTCCCTCACAGGCTGCTGGACTGATGGTCTCAATTCTTTACAGGCTGTTTGGCCCCAGGCTTCCCCCAGTTCTTTGCCGTGAGGGCCTCCCCACCAAGGCAGCTTTAGCATCATCACAGCCAGCAAATGAAAGAGCCTGCTAGCAAGACCAGAATCACAACCTTTTGTAACCTAATCACGAAAATGATATCCTACCATCATTGTCATATTCTGTGAGTTATACACAAGTCACCAGGTCCAGCCCACTCTCAATAGGAAATGGATTACACAAGGGTGTGAAAACCCAGAGGTGGGGATCTTTGGGTTTCATTTTAGAAATCCGCCTATTACAACTGCCTAGAACCTCCATTCCTTCCCAAAAGTTAGGATCTGTTTTACTGAGAATAATTCTTCTCTGACAGTCATCTACGCCATCTTGGTTGAACCAAGGCAGAAAAATCTCATGACCTCAAATTTTCCTGTACCTACTAATAGCTAATGCTTATGTAGGGCTAACTACATGTTGGGCTTTACATGAGCTTTACAAATATCAACTCATCTATTCCTCACAACAGCTCTCTGAAGTAGATACTCTTGTTAACTCATTTTGCAGACAAAGCAACTGAGTCACAGAGAATGAAGTATCTTGCCAAAGATCACACGGCTATTAAGTGGTAGCAATGGGATTTGAGATCCAAGAGTTTGGTCCCAGAATTCCTGCTGTTAAGCTGGAATACAATATTGTCTAGTCTAAGCATGGTATGACATAAAACCAAAACTTTAAAAACATAAAACATTAAAAGCGGTGAGCAGCCAAAACCGAAATTGCAACATTTAATTAGTATTAAAAGAGATTCAATCCATACCATACAACAACATATTTTCTATCTTGGAGCCTTTCATTTATCAAGACTCCCCCTGCAAATGTTCCCTGAAGCCCAGCCCAAAGTCTTTTTCATTTTTTTTTTTTCCTACTTCTCTCTTAGGTCCGTATTATATGGGTTGACTTGATCTTCTGGCTTCATTCTTTAGTATCTAGTCGATATAGTCCTTGACCTGAATTTTACAGAGAGAAGGGTAACCCTGAACTGGAGCAAGCCATCAGAATTTTATCCCTTTTCCTAACTGTCCAGTCTGGTTTCTCTCTCCCTATTTCTGTATCACAAGAAAAACAGGATCAGTAGACGGAATTCTTCTTAGAGAGTAGAGGAAGGGAAGAAGCTAAGCAGTAAAAAAAAAAACTCTCTTTAGTTGGTGGAGGGTGTGGAGGGGAGAAAGGACAGTAGGTTAAGAACATGTAAGCTAATAATCTGGTCGTTGTCACATTCCAAGAGATACATGACTGTTGTGCTGTGTTTTTATTATCACAGATGAGGGTGCCAAGCCTCACCCTGTGATGTGGGGCTGTCCAAGCAGAACTGAGAACCTGGGGAGGGGCGGGGAAGCTTCCTTCTCACAGCTCGCTCCTCTAGCTCTTTCCTCTGAGGCCGGGCTAAAGCACATGGAGCACCAAGGAGAATAAGAGATGCTTCCAGCTCTCCAAGCCCCTCTCCCAACCTACAGACCCGGGGTCCACACTTTGCTTCCAAGCCTGGGGTCTTTTCACTGGAAGATAGTGAGAGTTGATTTGGGAAAGATGAAGCATCCAAACTTCATTTTCTCTCCAAGTAAAACAAGGGAACTGACTTAAATCCTATTGTAGTTACCTCAACAAAGCCTCTCCAATAGGCCCCTCTTGCCCATTCCTGCTGCCCACACCCTCGTTCGTAATTTCTTCCCAGATCCACTTCAGCTGCTCCCTAAGTCATCCCCCACTTCCTGCCGTGCTCCACCTCAATCCCTTTCACATAACACTGCTAGTTTAATTTTCCCCATTACCAGTCTGATCGCACGACTTCCCTGCTCAAAATCTCTCAGTTGCTCTCCATTCCCTATAAATCTTCATCTGAACCTCAAGGCCCTCAAAGCCCTCTTTCTAGACTTATTCTTCTACGTGTATTATATGATCCACCTAAAATAGATGACTCATTGATTGCCAAGCACGCTATACTTTGTTCGTCTCATTCCCCCTGCCTCTAATCTACTTTCCTCCCCTACCCCATGGTACCAAATGCAAAGACCATCTGGAAGGGTACCTCTCTTGAGAAACATAACCAGATAATTACAACTGAATGTAATTTCTGCCTTCTTCCATTTCCCATATTGTTCATTTGATCATCTTTATGGCATTTTTCTCATAGTAGCATATCTATATGCTACCCATTTATTAGAAAGTATATGCTTTGAGAGAAGAGGTGTTTTCTTGCTAATCTTCAAATTTCCAACAGTGCCCAATGAAGAGCCTTAAATGTTAAACATTCAATAAATAGTAGAAGTTTGAACTGAAATGAAGTTTGCAGGGCTGATATCTCTCCTGTCCTAATTTATTATCCAATTTATCATTTTACATCTTTCACTGGAATAAACAAAACACATTCCTTTGAAGAGGGAGGGCATGAGGGAGAGCACAGTAGAGGCCCTTGACCTGGGTCATATACATTCCATAGCATGAATTTCATCAAACTCCATGAGCATTTAGTCTCGGTGTTACCTAGTGGACAACGCCTTTAACTAGCCTGACCTCATGCTTTGTGACCCTGTCACCCATCAATGTGGGAGTGTGGCGTGTCAAACAGGAAAAGCATCTATATCAAATCAAGTCTGCAAGCATCCATTCAGTACGTACTAAGACCAGCACTCTGTTAAGTGCTGGGGAGAGAGGGATGAACAAGAAAGACATGGTATGGGACCCTCCGGAGTATAATTCCAGCTACCATGTACTGATAGCTTACTCTACTAGGCCCTGGACTTGCATTGTCTCACTTAATCCTCACAGCAATCCTTAGCATCACCCTCATTTATAGATGGGAAAATGGAGGCTTAAAGAGGTCAAGTATTGTGCCCTGGGTTAGCAGGTAGTGGAGCTAGGATGTAAACCTCGGGCTTATGACTTAGGTGCATTCTTAGAAGCACTAACTCTGCTTCCTCAGCATGCTTTTGTTAGGCCCCAAATAGATTCTTTCTTCATTCTTTGAGTCTTGCGATGTGGCTTTGGGTGAAGTAATGTATAATATAAACAGTCTTGTCTTCCTTCGCCTCTGGAGCTTCCACATGTTCATAGGGCAATCTTGCTCTGGATTTCTCTGACATTCCTTCACCTACAATGCTCAGATTGAGAGAGCCCATGGACAGAGGCAGTGTCTGCTCATATACCTTAAAGGTATCCCTCCCACCTTTCTCTGCCCTGATACTCTTGACTATGTATTTTATCCTTTTCTATTGTATAGGTTTTTGCAAATCTTCTCAAATCCTTTGTGGAACAGGTAATGTATAAGTAAATCAAATATGCCTTATGCCTATTGGCTGCTCAGTATGTCACGTGAATGTAGACTCATTGATGCTTGACACGTGAAGGAGCCTTAGAGCAGCGGTCCCCAACCTTTTTTGGCACCAGTTGCATGGAAGACAATTTTTCCACAGCCAGGGGTGGGGAAGGGGGGGTGGTTCAGGCAGTAATGCAAACGATAGGGAGCCATGGGGAGCCGCAGATGAAGCTTCACTCACTTGCCTGCCATCACCTCCTAACAGGTACCGGTCTGTGGCGGCCCGAGGTGTTGGCGACCCCTGCCTTAGAGAACGTCTTATCCAATTTTCATTTTGTTCCATAGAGACACTCTTGGGGTTACTGGACTCCTCGCCCCCACTGCTTTGGAGCACTCCACTCTAAATGTCTTTTGCATATAGAGCATCCTGGAACATTTCTTCTGAAAAATGGATTCTCTGACTAATAAAAGTTCAATGTTTTATTGGCACCCTTGTGCATTGCTGATGGGAATGTAAAATGGTGCAGCCACTATGGAAAACAATTTGGTGGTTCCTCAAGGAATTAAACATAGAATTATCGTATGATCCAGCAATTCCATTTCTGGGTACATAGCCAAAAGAAGTGAAAGAAGGGACTCAAACAAATACTTGCACACCCACGTTCAAAGTAGCATTATTCACAATAGGCAAAAGGCGGAAGCAAACCAATCAATGGATAAATGGGTAAACAATATGTGGTATATACATACGATGGAATAGTGTTCAGACTTAAAATTCTGACGCATGCTACAACATGTGAACCTTGAACATAGATAAACCTTAAAGACATTATGGTGAGTGAAATAAGTCAGTCACAAAAGAACAAATACTGTATGATTCCACTTATATGAGGCACCTAGAATAGGCAAATTCATAGAGACAGAAAGTAGAATGGTGAGTGTCAGGGTAGGGGAGAGGGAGGAATGAGGAGTTTCTGTTTAACAGGTATGAAATTTCAATTGGGAAGATGAAAAAGTTCTAGAGATGGATGGTGATGGTTGCACAACAATGTGATTATATTTAATGCCACTGAACTATATACACTTCAAAATGATGAAAGTGATTAATTGTATGTTACATATATTTTACCATGTTTTTTTAAAAGTTCAAATTCTAAGTCAGACAGAAAAAGACAAATACTGTATGTGGAAGCTAAAAACAAAAAAAACTAGTGAATATAGCAAAAAAGAAGCAGACTCACAGATATAGAAAACAAATTAGTGGTTACCAGTGGGGAGAGGGAATGGGGGAGGGGGTAAGACGGGGGTGGGGAGTAAGAGGTACAAACTACTAGGTATAAAATAAGCTACAAGGATATATAGTACAACACAGGTAATATAGCCAATATTTATAATAACTATAAATGGAGTATAATCTTTAAAAATTGTGAATCACTATGTTATACACCTGAAACGTCTATAATATTGTAAATCGACTATACCTCAATAAAAAAAAAAGTTCAGTTTCTCATTTAATAGAAGAAGAACCCACGTTTCAAGGTGAAGTGGCTTGTCCAAGGTCACTCAGCAAAGCGAGGAGCACAGTTGAGAGCAGCAGAACCCAGGGCTGCTGGCCGTCAGGCCAAGACTCTCCCTGTTGTAACATACCCCCCTCTCCGGGAGGAGGGGTCCAAAGGAGACCCCAGGGAAACTCTGGAGATCATCACCCTCTAGAGCCAGGAAGTGTTTCCACAGCAGCCCTTCTCCCTTGCCCGTGGCCTTGTTATCTTCATTCTACTCTCCTCTCCCTTTTCACCCTGAACTGAATGTTCTTTTTTTTTTTTCTGCTGCACAGCTTGTGGGATCTAATTCCCCACCAGGGATGGAACCTGCCGCCCCTGCAGTGGGAGCGCGGAGTCTTAACCACCACACTGCCAGGCAAGTCCCTGAACTGAATGTTTTTGATGGTCAATGCAAGTAAGGTCCTCACGGCAAGGCCCTGGAGAAACAAACACAGATGGAATGGCTCCAGTGAAAATGTATGTGTTGATGGGAGTTTTCCTGTTTTTTCCAACTCTCTTGGCTCTTGTTGGGATTTCTTTCAAAGTGGACTTTCCAGCCCCAGGTTGGCTCCCAAGTTAAGAGTTTTATTTTTCCATGTGCATCTCTCCTGAGCTTGCTGGTCGTCTCCTGTGGACGCTCCTGGCTGCCACGCTCCGGCGGCTCAGTTGAGCTTGAGCAGTGCCTGCATTTCTGGAGAAGCGTGCCCTGGCAAGCTCTGAGGGCACATCCTGTCTGACTGGGAGAGGGCACACCCGTGAGAAACAGGTTGTTTCACCCATTGAGAAAACATCTGCTCCCTTAGAGTGCTCAGTGTACCAGGGGAGAGACCTCAGAGAGACCCGAGTCAAGACTTTGTTTGGTCTTTGGATGGATGAAAGGCTTAGCCCAGAGCAGGAAGGCAACAGAACATGTTGAGAGTTTGAAAACCACTCTGAGAGCTAAGATGAACCTTCCACCAATACAGCAGCTAGTGCCCTGAAGGGAAACAATTCTTTCAGTCTTTGCTCACCAACTATGTGTTGAGCACCTCCCACAGACTGGATACTGTCTTAGGAGCTGGTATATGCTGGTGAATGAGAGAAATAAGTCCTCTGCCTTCATGGAGTCTACGGTCTAGTGGAGGAAGCAGAAGCTAAGTAAGGAAACAACTAAATAAATAAGAACGTTATAAACTAAGACGTACTAGGGAGGAAACAGTGAGATTGATAGCAGGTAAAAGTGACAGGAGCAGAGGTTATGCTGCTACTTTACGTGAGATGGTTAGAGAAGGCCACACTGAGAAAGCGACCCTAAGCTGAGACCTGAAACATAATAAGAAGCTGAATCTGTGAAAAGCCAGAGGAGCAGCATATGCAAAGGCTACAAGAAAGGAAGGGGGTGGCATGTGTGAGGACCAGAAGGGTCACCAGTGTGGCTGGAGGACAGGGAGTGGAAGAGAGATAAGAGACCAGGACATGCAAGTCCTGCTGGGCTACAGTAAGGAGTCTGGCTTTTATTCTAAGGGAAGTAAGGAAACCTTTGAAGGTTTAAACATAGATGGATATCCACACATGTCAGGTCTATAGTCCTCCGCTCTACCAGCTGAGCTCTCAAAGGGTGCATGGAAGGTTTTAAACATAGATGGAATTGGTTGTGAACAGACCTCACCTCCTTGGCTGAGACCTCCTTATCCTGACCATTTAACTCTCCAAATTACTGGGCCCCAGTTTTGTTTTTTTTAATATAAATTTATTTATTTTATTTTTGGTGGCATTGGGTCTTCGTTGCTGTGCGCGGGTTTTCTCTAGTTGTGGTGAGCGGGGGCTACTCTTCGTTGAGGTGCGCGGGCTTCTCATTGCGGTGGCTTCTCTTGTTGCGGAGCATGGGCTCTAGGCATGCAGCCGTCAGTAGTTGTGGCGCATGGGCTCAGTAGTTGTGGCTTAGTTGATCCACGGCATGTGGGATCTTCCCGGACCAGGGCTCGAACCCGTGTCCCCTGCATTGGCAGGCGGATTCTGAACCACTGCACCACCAGGAAAGCCCTGGGCCCCAGTTTTAAATAAGCCCTTCTCTGCCCTCATGCTAAAGGGTAGAAACTGGGCTGTCAGAAATTCCAGAGACCCATGAGATTCCTGAAAGGCCTGGGCCATGTTAAATCAACTTTCCTAAGTTTCCATCCCTTTGTCTGCTTTTAAGGTGTTGGAATTCAGCATTAAAAGCCTCCTCTTGTCTGAGGCCTGAGAAAGCAGAAGAGAAGCACAGAGCATATCACTGATCTCACTACATCTGAAATAAAGATCAAGCCAGCTGCTCTTTAAATTCAAAGTGCAGATTTCCTTTCCTGCCTCCTCTCATTTAACAACTAAAGTTAAGCAACAGGCATTGAACTGGTGAATGACACATTCATCAAAAATCTACCTGGGCGTATTTTCATTATTTATTTACCAAAGCTACAATTAACCCTAATTAAGGCTCATCCATCTTCTCCCCATTGCCCCACCCCACCCACAGAGAAAAACCCAACCCTCTCCCCACCTGTTACCCAGAAAAATAGAAACTGCTTTATGAGGGCATGTGGACCCAGAGCCCTCTTACAAAGTCATCATTTGTGTTTTGTTCCATATACTGGCCTGGACCGTGGAGCATGGAAAACAGGTTGACATCTGTAAGAAATGTAGGGAAAGTGTCTGTCCCAGCTAGAAAGGTGGGATTCTGGCCCGTTTTCCTTCCTACTGACGGATTGTCTTTCTTTGGCCCCTTAAAGGATTCCTGGCTCCTGCTTGACTTCTTTCTTTTCTTTCATTTGTCTCATGAATATTTATTGAGCAGTTAATATATGTCATGCAAAAATGTCTTGTATGAGTCTTCTCTGGAATGATACAGTAGAAAGGCATGAATTCTGAAGTTAAAAGACCTCACTGTTGGGCTTCCCTGGTGGCGCAGTGGTTGAGAGTCCACCTGCCGATGCAGGGGACACGGGTTCGTGCCCCGGTCCGGGAAGATCCCACATGCCTCAGAGCGGCTGGGCCCGTGAGCCATGGCCGCTGAGCCTGCGCGTCCGGAGCCTGTGCTCCGCAACGGGAGAGGCCACAGCAGTGAGAGGCCCGCGTACAAAAAAAAAAAAAAAAAAAAAAAGACCTCACTCTTGAGTCTAGGAGGTTTCACTTGCTGGAGCAAAACATTTTACTTCCCAAAGTTTTGGTATCAGCTCTGGCAACCTAAAGGCTGCTCTGAGGATCAGCTATAGTGATGAGTATGAAAGCTCTGTAAGTTATAAAGTACTGCAAAATAACAGTTGGTTTTTGAGGATATTGCATTTGTTTTAAGACGGATCTCCTCAGGGTCACTTACAACCTCTAGCCAGGGGAAGCTCATGGAGGTTAAGCTTCACTTGTACATGCCCCATCCAAGGCCCATTGAGCAGCCCTAACAATGTATTCCAACGGTCTCACGTCTTTATAAAGTTTGGGAAATAAGGATATTTCAACAGCAATGGTTTAAGACGACTGTGTCTTTCCTCTCCGACTTTCTCACCATCAGTCTTCTCCTACTGAACAGTGATGTGTGGCAGTAGGCATTTTTGGTAACTGGCTAAAGAGAAGTTGAGTTGAGGATACATGAAGTTTGGACTGACTGGCATATATATCTGTGATTTGTAGTCACTTCCAGGTTTGGTCATGTTATCACAGGCCTCCTGGTATAGAAATGGCTTCTAAGAATACTCCTGACCCTCCCATGCCAACTCATCGGGCACCATAACATAAAAGTGCAGAGCCAAGGGCAAAGTAGTGGTATGAACATGTCCCAAGGTACCCAACACCAGAAATAGATGTAAGTAATGGAGGAGAAATAAGGTTTGGAAAGTAGGGGACCAAAAGCTAGTCTTCAGGAAGTTCTTCCAATCATTAGATGTGTACAGTTGTAAGTGGAAGGCTCAGTTCTCATTGAAACTTACTTAAAAGTTTGCTACTTCAGAAATATACTTGATGGTACAATGTACACAATTATTAATGCATCATATATTGTTTCTTTTTTGATGGAAATCTTGCAAAATAGAATTGATCACAATTCCTAGGTTTATAGGGCAGGTACCTGTAGCAGTATTGTCAATGACAAGCACATCTGTGTATGAAGACTCATGTTTTATGCATCAGATCAAATCAGATTACCTGTTAGCCTACCGGATGCTTCTTGTGCTGACAAAGTCTATCAGTTGATGAAAACAAACACAACATTACCATAGACACAGGAAAATGGCCCGAAGAAGCAAGCGTTCCTGTATCAAAAGTCCCATACACATTCCATTAATAAGTCAATGTAAGTAATATAAAAATAATTTGATTACATAATTATGGAGATCAATACAAGAAGCAATTTTAAATTGCTCTTCTATATACCTTAATTTCAGATTAATTTTGTGTATTTTTTGACAATTACTATGATTTCTTTCCTCATTCTAAATAAATATTTATTTTGTGTTCTTGATACATAGTTAATTTTGTATTCATAATTTTGTATTAGTTTTTTTTTAAAGAAGGCTCCCAAATTGTATAAGCTTCAGGCACATAAAAGCCTGGATCTACCCTGCCTGACCAGTGCAAAATGTGGTTACTCCACCATGCCATAAACATGAGTCCAGTATCCCTTCCCTACTCACTGCTCCCCCTTCACCAAGAGCTCCAAGCCCAGCCATACACATTGCTGATCCTAGGACCTTCCACCCAGGACCAGAAGCAGAGCATCCCAGAGTCTGCTAACGAAAAGATTCTCATTAGCGAGCTCCTGAAAGTAAGGGTTAGGGTAGAGTGCCAAGAGAGGCTAAGGAAGGAAGAAATCTGCAGAGGTTACCAAGGCAAATGCCTCTCAGATAAAAGCCATACAGAGCCATCTCACAGTAAAGATATTAAAAGATTGTTTACACATCTCACCCTGCACTATTTCAAGCAATGCTAGCCATAGGGAAATATTTCTGTGGTGTAGAATGCTAGTTGTCTGCCAAAATCCATCTCCCCCTTTTCCATAGACATAGATTTTAGGCCAAGCATAGGGACACTTGTGTAGAGATTCCACTTCCCAGCCTCCTTTGCAGCTGGCTGTAGCCCTGTGGCTAAGTTCACCAGTGGAACATGAGCAGGAGAGATGTGTGTAACTCATACCTGGTTTTCTTTTTTAAAAAAATTGCTTCCCTGGACTTTCTCCTCTCCCCTCCCTGCCAGCTGGCAAGTGACAGGTCTCACGTTTAAACATGTGGATGAGAACAATGCACTAAGCCAGAAGTTCCCAAACTTTCCAGTTCATAGCATCCCCCTAGTGTCTCAGTAATTTTATCATGGTGCTCTTGGGGCAAAAGAAAGAATAGTTCTGTATTTTAAGTAGTTTTGTCCAAACAACCTAACAAGTACTTATGTCCTAACCACTTAGTGTCAAGAACTGTAAAGAGTCTGAGGTTTTATCCTATTTGTAAACTAACAAGTTAGCCAGCCACAATTTCATGGATGTTGGCAGAAGACAGGAGACTCTTGGGTCAGAGATAATGGAATGCATTACTCATGGCAAGAGCAATAGTCAGCGTGTCAGCACTGGCTTTGGTTTCCTGAGCCCCAGTTCCTATGGGGCTCTGTGAAGAGGGTGGTGTGACATCTGCATAGGCAGCAGGTAGCGTTACAGCAGAGGTGACCTGAGTCTCTCGTTACCAAGCTTTGGCAACCTGAATCTTTTGTAACGGGTAGTAAGCCTGCCTGATCTTTGCCCTAGAGGGAAACGTTATTTCTTTTTTAAAAAAAAATTTTATTTATTTATTTTGGCTGTGTTGGGTCTTCGTTTTTGGGCGTGGGCTTTCTCTAGTTGCGGCAAGCGGGGGCCACTCTTCATCGTGGTGCGCGGGCCTCTCACTGTTGTGGTCTCTCTTGTTGCGGAGCACAGGCTCCAGACGCGCAGGCTCAGTAGTTGTGGCTCACGGGCCTAGTTGCTCCGCGGCATGTGGGATCTTCCTAGACCAGGGCTCGAACCCGTGTCCCCTGCATTGGCAGGCAGATTCTCAACCACTGCACCACCAGGGAAGCCCAAGGGAAACGTTATTTCTATTATACTAGACAGTAAGTAGACCCACCCACCCTTTGTTCCAGAGGCAGTCACTATCTCTGTCTTCCAAGCCTATTAGTTATACAAGCATCCTTAAAAAGATAGCCTGGATCAATGGCAGTCAATGCCTCTGCTTACAACATGTGCAAAACAATGAGAGATCCATGGAGAATTGTCTCCCAACATTTAGTAGACATTTGTAACAAGTAATATGCATAAACTGAAAGAAAAATATTTTACTTTAAACAACTGCAGTCACTTGATGATGGAATGTGTATACCTATGGGGCACTGCACAACTCCTCAAACCTTGGAATCAGATTGGACACCACTACCCCATTCCCTGTTCCACACTGATTTTCTTAGAGGACTTGCTTTTTATCATGGCAACCACCAAAAACCTAGATACAGAAATATGTCATCAAAAGGAAAGCAGTGCTATCTGATGTTGAAACTGTGAAGAACCTCAAGCTAGTAGTTTATGTGGTGTATATCAGATGTGGAGGATTACTGTGTTTTCCTCAAAAATCTGACATATCCCATGGTGCTCCTGTGAGCTCACTGAGGCTCTTTGGGACAACTTGGGAACTGTAGCCCTAAGCAGTGGTGGAAGAAGCATTGATTCTAAATGATCACGCAGAGTAGCGCTGTCTTGGTAGCCTGGAGTAAATGGTTGTTATATCAGAGAGAAATAAACTTCTATCCTCTTCCAGGCAGATCTGTGGATGTTTTTGTTGCAGTAGCATAGTCTCTATCCTAACTAGTACAATCTCCTAATAAATTCGACTGCGTCTCATAATGTAGTATTTGATGACATGTCCTTACATTGTGAAAACAGTATTCACTATGTGTTTCTTTTGTCTTTCCAACCTCAGTCATCACCTCAGTCCACACTTATTGAGCCCCTGCTATGCCCTGGCAGTGGGTTAAATCAAATCCAAGACCACTTCTATGTTCCTCAGTCCCCTCAGCTGCAGGCCAGCTGCTCTTGAGCATTTAGCCACGTCTAAGCAAGTCCCCTCCCCATTTAGCAAATAGGGTCTGGAAGTTGCATTGATGCTTTACTCCCAGGAGTAGGTGGTGCACCTTTGTTGCTGACTGGGCTTGGACCTGGAACTCAATGAGGAGAACTTGGGTGATCTGAACTGAAATGTGTGCATCAGTCCTTTTTGGCCAGTCTGGTTAGAACGAAGAACCTTCGGACCAAAAGCCAATCTGACACATCCAGCAAGACACAGAATGTGTCCAGAAAGAAGCAGGCAGGCAGCAAGATAGAAGGTACTTGTTTTCACTGCCAGTGCTGAGCTGGCCTGAACTGCTGCTGGGGTAGTGAGCACTGTGTGTGTCTGTGCAAAAGGGAAGCAGGAAGGAGAACAGACTCTTGGCCTGTCAGTGATTGAAGGGAGAGAAGAGCCCAAGAGCTGGCCTTGGGTAGCATTGGGCTAAGCAGGCCCTATGTCCACTCACTATTTTGCAACCTGGGGCTCACACACACACACCCACACACACACACTGAGCTAGGAATGGGCCCTGATACCCTCCAGTTCTGTAGCATGGAGAGAAGAGAATGCTGAAAGAGTTTCAGTCTTCCCACACCCAAAATGAGTGACATTTTAATGTACATTGATCGCTAGTAAATTTGATCCAATAAGAGTCCTAGAGGGACTTCCCTGGTGGCACAGTGGTTAAGAATATGCCTGCCAATGCAGGGGACACGGGTTCGATCCCTGGGCCGGGAAGATCCCACATGCCGCGGAGCAATTAAGCCCCTGCACCACAACTACTGAAGCCTGCATGCCACAACTACTGAAGACTGTGCGCCTAGAGCCCGTGCTCCGCAACAAGAGAAGCCACCACAATGAGAAGCCCGTGCACCGCAACGAAGAGTAGCCCCCCTCACTGCAACTAAAGAAAGCCCATGTGCAGCTATGAAAACCCAACATAGCCCAAAAAAATTTTTTAAAGTCCTAGAATTTGAACAATCCATACCAACTTTCTTCTTCTTTTTTTCTTCCTTTTTTTCTTCTTTTTTTTTTTGCGGTACGCGGGCCTCTCACTGTTGTGGCCTCTCCCGTTGCAGAGCACGGGCTTCGGACATGCAGGCTCAGCAGCCATGGCTCACGGGCCCAGTCGCTCCGCAGCATGTGGGATCTTCCCGGACTGGGGCGCGAACCCATGTCCCCTACATCGGCAGGCGGACTCTCAACCACTGCGCCACCAGGGAAGCCCCCAACTTTCTTCCTGATGGCAGCACAGGGAAGAGGAGAAAGTTGATGGAGGGGGTGCTTTGCCTCTCTTAAAGCATATTCTGTGTAATACTCATGGACTTATTATAGTAGGAAGAGTCCATTTACCTAAGGATCTCGGAAGCGTTGAAATAAAGCAAGATTTTAGGTAAACTTTGAATAAATGAGAAAATTTGTCTTTGATTTCTGGTTTCAAAATCCACTGTTATATGTTATCATTTTTTAACTTGTAGATTGGCTTAAACTGCTGTTTTATTGGAAATACTATTATTTTATTGAAAGATAAATATACAACCAATAAAAAGAATCAAGCAGTACAACTCTTAGCCAATAGGACAGGTGAAAAGTGACATCTTGTTTGTTTTTGGCTGCATTGGGTCTTCATTGCTGCACTCCAGCTTTCTCTAGTTGTGAGGACCGGGGGCTACTCTTCATTGTAGTTCACAAGCTTCTCATTGCAGTGGCTTGGGCTTCTCATTGCCATGGCTTCTCTTGTTGCAGAGCATGGGCACGCGGGCTCAGAAGTTGTGGCTCGCAGGCTGCAGGGCACAGGCTCAGTAGTTGTGGGGCACGGGCTTAGTTGCTCCGTGGCATATGGGATCTTCCCCGACCAGGGGTCGAACCCGTGTCCCCTGCACTGGCAGGTGGATTCTTAACCATTGCACCACCAGGGAAGTCATGTGATATCTTGTTTTTATTTGCACTACTTTAATGATGAATGAAGTTGAGCAACTCTTCCAATGTTTAAAAGCTTTTTCTGTGAACTGCCTCTTCACATCCTTCATCCATTTCTTTTCTTTTTATGCTATTGGTATTTTTCTTATTGTTTTGTAGCAGTTCTTTGTATATAAAGGAAATTAGCATTTTGTCTGTCATAACTGTTTTAAGTATTTTTCTGGGATCTTTTACTTTGTTTAAGGTATTTTTTCCATGCAGAATTTTTTTTTTTGCCCGTGCCACATGACATGTGGGATCTTAGTCCCATGACCAGGGATTGAACCCATGGTCCCTGCAGTGGAAGCATGGAGTCTTAACCACTGGACCACCAGGGAAATCCCCACCATGCAGAAATATTTGATAATTTAATGTTCTTTTTTATGAATTCAAGGTAACTTGTCTTTTTCCATTCTGGGATTTTAAATAATTTTTCCAGTGTCGTCTCCTAATAATTTATAGGCTAAACTCTTCAGGTTTGCATCTGTTCTCCATTTGGAATTTGTTTCAGTGTATAGAATTAACTGGAGACTTAGTTTTGCTTTTCTTCAGGTGGCCAGCCAGTTGCCCCAGCACCATTTACTTAAAAATCCTTGTTTCTTATGATTTGAAATGCTACCTTTATCATAGTCTAAATTTTCACAGTTTTGGGTTGATTTCAGAGTTCCCTTTCCTGAGGCATTTGTTTGACTGTCTAGTCAGAGTCCAGTACCAACCTACTTTAATTAGATAGCACCTATATTAAATTAAAAATACATATTATTTATCAGATGTGCAAAGATAATAATAGCTTACATTTATTAACACTTGCACTGAACCCTGTGCAATTGCTGATTTTTTTTTTACCGTTTATTAATTTCAAATGGCTCAACCTGAGATATTCAGGTTCATTGCTAAGCACTTTACAAAAATTAATTCACTGAATCTGTACAACAACCCAAAAGTACATATTATTACACTCCTTGTATTATAGATTATGTAACTGAGGCACAGAGATATTAAGTAATTTGCTCAAGGTCACACAGCTAGAAAGTAGCAGAGCCGTGATTCTAATTTAGGTACTCTGAAGCCATAGCTTATGCTCTTAACTACCATACTTTACAGACTCTAAAGAAAAAAAACAGGGAGGGAAGCTGTCAATGTGCAGTGTAGGCAAGGATGTAAGAAAAACACACTCATTAAATATATAAATTGTTACCAGTTTTCTAAAAAATAATTTTTCAATATGCATCAACATTTAAAATACACCTACCTTTGACAGCAGTTCAACTCCTAAGAATTTACCATAATGATCTAAGAGTTCAGAAACACAGAGGAGTGTCTATTGGGATGTTCACACTTTACCACAGTGCTCTGCTTCTTGATCTCTTCCCCAACAAGGGTTAGGAGCCCCTCAATTTGTGAACGTCATGATTTTGCCCTAAATTGGCCCCGGTCTTGTCTCTATGAATGTTAAATATGCATGTTTAACATGAATGTTTAAACGATATGTAACGGATAATCTCATGCTGTCATTAGAGCGAGAAACTGCCTCCCCAACAGACCAAATCACAAACCATTTTTCTACGAACTGGAAAGAGAAAAAGTATTTGACCTGAGGGCTTATCTTTATGTGTAAAAGACATAGGAGATGAGATGCACTTGGTTAATTTTAATCAAGCTGTTATAATGCATGATATCAAAAAAATTTTTTAAACACATTTATTGTTAATGAATTTGAAGAGCAAGTGACAACTAAATAAAATGTGAACATTTTATTCCACAATAATTCTTTGCACTTAAAGCATAAGCTCACTATTAAATTACTCAGTTGTTTCCCACATGGACATCAAAGGATTAGAATATGTTATCAATGTTACCTGGGAAAATTATACTTACATTCTTGCTGAAATGTTTATGACTCAACTACAGATGAAGAATTTTTACTTTTCTTCATTAGCTGGAGGTAGCTTAAATAAATTTCTCTATTCCTAGTTTTTCAATGGCAAAAGCTGGAAAACCATTAGACTTGGCAGGCAGAGCAAATGGCCTTGGGATTGGTCCAGGATAATGGTTCAGTCGTGGGGTCAGAAGGACTAACTGGTGCTTCTGGCTCTGCACCACTCCCTGCAGCCCCTCATCCCCCAGGTCATGGGGGTCATTCAACCTGCTTCTCTGCCCTCACAGTCCCATCCTGTGGGGCATTTGGTGGTTTACGGAATCTGGTTTCTCTATAAAGCAAATACATTTATTATTATAAGTCAATATATTTTTTGAAGATAAGTTTTTTGGTTTTTTTTGTGTGTGGTGCGCGGGCCTCTCACTGTTGTGGCCTCTCCCGTTGCGGAGCAAAGGCTCAGGACGCGCAGGCTTAGCGGCCATGGCTCACGGGCGCAGCCGCTCTGCAGCATGTGGGATCTTGCCGGACCAGGGCACGAACCCGTGTCCCCTGCATCGGCAGGCGGACTCTCAACCACTGCGCCACCAGGGAAGCCCCAAGATAAGATATTTTTAAAACATAATTTTTTCATTAGAAAATATTTTACTAATGTACTGAGATCCTATGAAATTAGTCCCTGTTTTGTTAGAAGCACATATTACTTTTAAATATAGGTTGTTGCTAAATGTCTATCTTAGGGCACAAGTAAAAAAAAAAGTTGTTATTTACATAATGGAATACTACTACACAAAGAAAGAATAAGGGCACTCAAAATATGGATACAAAAATTTCTCTGAGATATATTGTAAAACAAAACAAAAGCAAGTTGCAAAAATAGTATGTATAACAATGGAATATTAATTAAGCACCAGTGAGAATGACTAAATTACAACTACATCTGTCAATATGGAAGAATCTCACAAACATAATGTTGAGAGAAAGAATCCAGGCACAATCTTACTGAATAATTCCATTTATGTAAGGTATACATAGACTGCAAAAGTAATGCATGCTGTTAAAAGTCAAGGTTGCCCTATTTATATAAATATAGCAAAAGTATACTGTTAAAAATGAGAATAGTGGACTCTTGAGGGATGTAGTGACTGGAAGGGACATTGAGGACATTGAGGGGGCCAAGGGGTTCAGGTAATGATGTTTCTTGATCTCAGTACTGGTAACATAAATATGTCCAGTGTATGAAAATTAATTGAGGTGTGCATTCCTTTTTGGTTTTTTTTTGTTTTTGGCCGCACTGCACAGCTTGTGGGATCTTAGCTCCCCGACCAGGGATTGAACCCGGGCCCCAAGCAGTGAAAGCACCGAGTCCTAACCACTGGACCACAAGGGAATTCCCTGCATTATTCTTTATGTTATTCTTCAGTTAAAAGGTTTTTAAATTTTAAACTGTGCATAGGTTGCCACCATTTGTGCAGAAAACATCTCTGGAAGTATAATAAGAAACAAACTGCCCCTCTGTTTCCTGTGAATAAGCAAACTGTGTAGTACGGAGAGAGACTGGATGACTGGAGGATAGAAACAAGAGGAAATTTTCATGTTTACACCCGTTTATACTTTTTGACTTTTGAATCATTTGAGTGTATTACCTATTCAAAAAAGTAACTTTTTTCTGATAGTTTTTTATTTTTTTCCAATAGCTTTTTTTTTAATTAATAAATGTATTTATTTATTTTTGGCTGTGTTGGGTCTTCGTTGCCGTGCGCGGGCTTCTCATTCTGGTGGCTTCTCTTGTTGTGGAGCACGGGCTCTAGGTGTGTGGGCTTCAGTAGCTGGGCTCAGTATTTGTGGCTCACGGGCTCTAGAGCGCAGGCTCAGTGGTTGTGGCGCAGGGGCTTAGTTGCTCCGCAGCATGTGGGATCTTCCCGGACCAGGGCTCGAACCCGTGTCCCCTGCATTGGCAGGCGGATTCTTAACCACTGTGCCATGAGGGAAGCCCCCTGATAGCTTTTTAAAAATTATTTTAAGAGTAAATTTACACTGACCAGGGACTTCCCTGGTGGCCCAGTGGGTAAGACTCCATGCTCCCAATGCAGGGGGCCTGGGTTCGATCCCTGGTCAAGGAACTAGATCCTGCATGCCACAACTAAGAAGTCTGCATACTGCAGCTAAGACCCAGGGCATCCAAAATAAATATTAAAAAAAAATTTTACACTGGGCATGCTGCTCAATATAATCATGTTATTTTAATTTTTTATTGAAGTATAGTTGATTTACAATGATGTGTTAGTTTCAGTGTATAGCATAGTGATTCAGTGAATATATATATATTCTTTTTCAGATTCTTTTCCATTATAGGTTTTTATAAGGTATTGAATATAGTTCCCTGTGCTATACAGTAGGACCTTGTTATTTATTTTACATATAGTAGTGTATCTGTTAATTCCAAGTTCCTAATTTATCCCTTGCCTCCCACTTTCCCATTTGGTAACCAAAAGTTTGTTTTCTATGTCCGTGAGTCTCTTTCTGTTTTGTAAATAAGTTCATTTGTATCATTTTTTTAGATTCCACGTATAAGTGATATCATATAGTATTTGTCTTTCTCTTTCTGACTTACTTCACTTAGTATGATAATCTCTACTTGCATCCATGTTGCTGTAAATGGCATTATTTCCGGTTTTTTTATGGCTGTGTTGTATTCCATTGTATATATGTACCACATCTTCTTCATCCATTCATCTGTTGATGGACATTTAGGTTGTTTCCATGTCTTGGCTATTGTGAATAGTGCTCCTATGAACATAGTGGTGCATGTATCTTTTTGAATTAGAGTTTTGTCTGGATATATGCCTGGAATGAGATTGTTGGATCATATGGTAATTCTATTTTTAGTTTTCTGAGGAACCTCCATACTGTTTTTCATAGTGGCTGCACCAACTTACATTTCCCCCAACGGTATAGGAGGGTTCCCTTTTCTCCACATTCTCTCCAGCATTTGTTACTTGTAGAGTTTTTAATAATGGCCATTCTTAACAGTGTGAGATGGTACCTCATTGTAGTTTTGATTTGCATTTCTGAAGTAATTAGCGATGTTGAGCAGTTTTTCGTGCGTATGTCTTCTTCAGCGAAATGTCAATTTAGGTCTTCTGTCCTTTTTTTTTTTTTTTGCGGTACGCAGGCCTCTCACTGTTGTGGCCTCTCCCGTTGCGGAGCACAGGCTCCGGATGCACAGGCTCAGCGGCCATGGCTCACGGACCTAGCCGCTCCGCGGCATGTGGGATCTTCCTGGACCGGGGCACGAACCCGTGTCCCCTGCATCGGCAGGCGGACTCTCAACCACTGCGCCACCAGGAAAGCCCCTTCTGCCCATTTTTTGATTGGGTAGTTTGTTTTTTTGTTGTTGAGTTGTATGAGCTGTTTGTATATTATGGAAATTAAGCCCTTGTAGGTCCCATCGTTTGCAAATTTTTTTTTTTCCAATCCGTAAGTTGTCTTTTCATTTTGTTGATGGTTTCCTTTGCTGTGCAAAAGCTTATAAATTTGATTAGGTCCCATTTGTTTACTTTTGCTTTTATTTCATTTGCCTCAGGGGACTGACCTAAGAAAACATTGCTGGTGAATTCCCTGGAGGTCCAGTGGTTAGGACTCGGCTGGGGCCTGGTTTCAGTCCCTGGTTGGGGATCTAAGATCTCACAAGCAGTACACTGCAGCCAAAAGAAACCCAAAACAAAACAAAACAACAACAAAAAAGGGACTTCTCTGGTGGTGCAGCGGTTAAGAATCCACCTGCCAACGCAGGGGACACAGGTTCAAGCCCTGGTCCAGGAAGATCCCACATGCCTCAGAACAACTAAGCCCATGTGCCACAACTACTGAGCCTGTACTCTAGATCCTGCAAGCCACAACTACTGAACCCTCCTGATGCAAGTACTGAAGCCCACATGCCTAGAGCCCGTGCTCCGCAACAAGACAAGCCACTGCAATGAGAAGCCCATGCACTACAATGAAGAGTAGCCCCCGCTTGCCACAACTACAGAAAGCCTGCACACAGCAACAAAGACCCAACACAGCCAAATAAATAAATAAATCTTTTAAAAAAAAAACAGAAAACAAAAAAGACCATTGCTACAATTTATGTCATGAAATGTTTTGCTATGTTCTCTTCTAGGAGTTTTATGGTGTCATGTCTTATATTTAAGTCTTTAAGCCATTTTGACTTTATCTTTGTGTACGGTGTGAGGGAGTGTTCTATCTTCATTGGCTTAGAACCAGTGAAGTGCTATGGCTGTTCAGCTTTCCCACCACCACTTGCTGAAGAGACTGTCTTTTCTCCATTGTATATTCTTGCCTCCTTTGTTGAAGATTAATTGACCGTAGGTGTGCGGGTTATTTCTGGGCTCTCTATTCTGTTCCACTGATCCCATCATATTATTTTATTTTATTTTTTATTTTTATTTATTTATTTATTTATTTGTGGTACGCGGGCCTCTCACTGTTGCGGCCTCTCCCGTTGCAGAGCACAGGCTCCGGAGGCACAGGCTCAGCGGCCATGGCTCACGGGCCCAGCCGCTCCGTGGCATGTGGGATCTTCCCGGACCGGGGCGCGAACCCGTGTCCCCTGCATCGGCAGGCAGACTCTCAACCACTGCGCCACTGGGGAAGCCCTAAATACAATCTTTTATTTAGGAATTTTCTACAGGAATTTATTCCTGTACAAAATTTATTAGGAATTTTGTAAACTGTGGCTTTTGTAAACTGTAATTTATTAGGAATTTTGTAAACTGTGGCTCAGGGTACCTTTCCTTAAAAATTGCTACACTCTGAGATAACTGGTTCTCCAGATGAAGAATATATTACAGTACCAATTGTCAACAGAAGAAAGATTTTCAGAGTTTTCCATCTTGTTGAAGTCTGAGGAGGAGAATGTTTTAGGCAATGAAGACCATTTCAAGAAACTGAAGGGCAATTGGAATACAGTTTGTAATGGAATTTCATCTTATGTCCTCTAAAAAGATCAGCTTGTCCTGCTCTCTTTGTGCATTTTAATCTGCTAGGCACCCTGGCAGACAAGCTCTCTACACTGTGTATATGCAGGCCTGTGGACCCATGTTATTTCCAATTTGAGTTCAGTCTCCCGCCATCATCAAGATCTTCACCTGCCATCCATGTGAGTTGCTGGTGGCCCATCTGAAGTCCCCATGCCTGCCATGAGGGGCTGAGGAAGCCCTTGGAGAGGACTGCTCCTAAAGGAAGAGGGAACCAGACAGGACAAGTTTGTGCAGAAGAGAGATGTGATGTCAAGTAGAGTTCGGGGGCTGCCGTTCAGCCTGGTGTCTCAGCCTGGGATCCCCATATAATCGTGTCTGAGTGCTATGGGAGCAACAAATAAAAGAGCTTTCAGTTAAAGAACACTCAATTAAAACAAAACCAAAGACCTCTGTGAGACGGTGAAAGAACATAAGCAACGCTGTTCGTATTCATTTCCTAAGGCGGCTGTAAAAAGTTACCACTACTGGGCTTCCCTGGTGGCACAGTGGTTGAGAGTCCGCCTGCCGATTCAGGGGTTACGGGTTCGTGACCCGGTCTGGGAAGATCCCACATGCCGCGGAGCGGCTGGGCCCGTGAGCCATGGCCGCTGAGCCTGCACGTCCGGAGCCTGCGCTCTGCAACAGGAGACGCCACAACAGTGAGAGGCCCGCGTACCGCAAAAAAAAAAAAACCACTACTGGGTAGATGAACACAAGAGAAATTTATTGTGGCACAATTCTGAAGTCCAGAAATCAGAAATCAAGATGTCAGCAGGACTGTACTCCCACTGGAGGTCCTAGGGGACAATCCATTCCTGCCTCTTCCATCTTCTAATGGCTGCCTTAGCATTTCTGGGCTTGTGGCCTCATCATTCCGAATCTCTGTCTTCATATTAGCTTCTCCTCTGTCTGGCTCTTCTCCTCTGTGTCTGTATCTTATAAGGATACAGATGGTTGCATTTAGGGCCCACTAGGATAAGCACCTCCTCTCAAGATGGGTAATTTAATCACGTCGGCAAAGACCTTTTCTCCCCAATAAGATAACATTCACGGATTCCAGGGATTTGACGTGGATATCTTTTGGGGGCTATTTTTTGGCTTACTACATGACTCTTAAATACCCTAAAAACAGAGTAAAATTTAAACTAAGAGACAAGGTACTCTCCCCCTGCTTTGCCCTGCACCACAGTAGTGCAGGGGGACAGTGCAGGATGCTGGCAGCAGAGTCCAGGGACATAACATTGTAACTCAGCTGATTTAATCCTAAGGACCCAAGAGAAGGTCCCTGTGGGCATCCAGAATTATTTAAAATGAGGAGTGGGGAGAACTTTGCAGGGGGCTGGGATCCTGCATTAGCAGGAGAGGCAAGAACACCCTAAGACTTTACTATTTGAACAGTTTGTAACAAGACCAGTACACAAAACCTGTGGCTGGCTTGGAGGAGGTCCAGAAGAGGCTCCCTGCACCCCCTAGTTTGCAGCTGTTAATCTGACAGATCAACCTGTTCCAAGGGACTCAACTCTTGGCCTCTAGGGCTGCAGCGTGCTCTGCCTCTGGGGGAATAGCCAGCTTGGTACTTGTGAAGGCTTCACTGCCCGACCCCAGGCAGCTTGGTCCTTCAGGCTGATTCTGGGTCTGGATGGTGTGTTCCAGGCCCAGCCCGGGCCAGTTTCAAAGGTCACCCCTGTGCCATCTCAAACCAGCTTGGGCTCTGGGAGATGTAGGATGGAAATGGCCAAAGATCCAGGGTGTATACCAGGCCAGAGGCAAAATGCTGGCAGTCTGTGGGCTTATGCAGTGGGAAAATACTCAGACATAGTGCAGTGGGGTCCTCCATACCCAGACCTTGCAGGCAGCACCAGCGTATCAAACAGTCTGAGAGCTACGGGCAGCTAGGTATGCTGGTAGGGCTGGATGGGCTTGACATTGTTAAACACCTTATTTATTTGGTTGCACTGGGTCTCCTTGCAGCTTGCGGGCTCCTTAGTTGTGGCTTGCAGCCTCCTTAGTTGTGGCTCACCGGCTCCTTAATTGAAGCATGTGGGCTTCTTAGTTGAAGCAGGCAGCCTCCTTAGTTGAGGCAGGCGGGCTCCTTAGTTGTGGCTGGCGGGCTCCTTGATTGTGGCATGTGAACTCTTACTTGCGGCATGCATGTGGGATCTAGTTTCCTGACCAGGGATCGAATCTTGGCCCCCTGCATTGGTAGCACGGAGTCTTATCCACTGTGCCACCAGGGAAGTCCCTTTTGTTTTTCTTTTAAGAAAGTACAAGTACAAATTATGTTATTGTCTTTTTCCCTGCTGGCCTGCCTACTGATCTGTTGCTTGAGAGAATCCAGTGCATTTCCCACAAATACTCAAGGAGCTGGGGAGTGTCCTGGCACCCAACCTTCTGTTCTGCCCTGTGAGTGTGAAGCCCCTGCTCAGGCTGTCAAGGGGGAGGGACACAGGTTGAAATCTGGCATCTCTGGAGCCTTGGGTTTGGCACTGAATTAGGAGAGACTGTTGCAGTGGAAAGCTTGGGATGGGGGTTCAAGGGCTAACTGCCAGGATTTGACTTTCAGTGATAAGACATGGAGGTGGGTGAGTTTAGTGCAAAGAACTGGGTTTTACTCACTAGGAGCCTATTCAGCTCTGCAGGGGCTAAACCTAGGTGCTTTTTTTTTTTAAATATGGTTGTTTGTTTTGATCTCCAGCTTCCTGTAGTATCAGTTTCTGTCAGACTAGTTTGTTAAAAAAAGCACTTTGAGTAAATACCAGGGGCCAGGATGAAAGTCAAATAAGGAGACTTAAAAAAATGTTTTGTTTTCACATACCTTGAATTTAATTCCCACTCAGGGTTAAACAAACTTCTCTTCAGAATAAAGAATGCCCATTGGCTTGGGCGAAGTTTCGGAGCTGGGGGAAAAACAAGCTAGAGCCCTGGAGTTGGAGACCCACCCTATGGTATTGCAAGCATTTGGTTGCATCTGCGGGCTTTAAAACACTAAGAACAAAATTAGAGAAGAGTTGTACCTTTTGTTATAAACTAGCTTTGTTCCTGAAAAATTATATGAAAAATTTCATCATGCAATAGATGAGCTCTCCAAAGAACCTTCACCAGAAAGTTTCATAAAGCAAGCCTCAGGACTTCCCTGGTGGTCCAGTGACTAAGACTCCATGCTCCCAATGCAGGGGTCCCAGGTTCGACCCCTGGTCAGGGAACTAGATCCCACATAACGCAACTAAGAGCCTGCGTGCCGCAAATAAGACCCGGCACAGCCAAATAAATAAAAGCAAGGCTCTTGCAGGGCCAGGATTAGAGTGAAGCAAGTAAGGGGTGGCCAAAATACTTAGCAATCAAGATGAATAATATGTTAATGTAATATTCTAACAAATCAAAATTAAGGCAAAAAATCCATGATGAACAAATCGTCAAAATTTTAAATGAAGACAGGTCTTGTCCATGACTCTTTTTTTTTTTTCCAGCAAGTTAAAAAGATTTATTACCATTCCAGGTTTCATATGAGTCCAGAACCCAGGGCTAGTCATGGGTGATTACATTGTGTTTGTGACACTTTCTTCTCTGAGGTTTCAAGCACCTGCAATTGCTTCAGGTGAGGATAAGGTTACTTCTTCTCTGATTGAGGGATGGAGAGAAATTTTCAGGTGTCAACCCCCATGATACCCTCATCACTCACTACCTTGTTAAAAGTGACCCCGTCCTTTTGTCTCCACTGAATGCAAACACCTTAACGACTGCTTATGTATTCAATTACTGTGCATGTGGATTTTATCACATGTTCTTAGTATCTCTATCAGTGTTGCCTGGATTAATTTGAAAGTCTCCCTGAGATAGACTTTCAACTGAAGTCTGCAGTGGACAGTGACCCTCACGATTAGACATATGGACTGGATGACAGTGATGATGATCAGTGGCATCCTAGTAACCACCAGATAGAGAGTAGAATTGTTTCGTGAAAACTACGTGCAGGATCACCGTGTGATGAGCCGTACGGGGACCCAGGGGGGTGCAGAGTCAGAAAAGAAAATAGGAGGTTAAATCCACTTTGACTCTATGTGGGAGCCTGGGATGACATTCTGAAGAAGTACCACTGATATTTACTTTTTTCTTTGTTTCCTTTTGCCCAGTGGGTAGACAATCCCCTCCTTGGGCAGACGCTGCTGCCCTGGAAGACCAACTGTGCAATGATGAATAAAAGGGTGGTGTGCTGGGTATTTTCCATTCTTTCCCACCAGATGCACTTTCTGCCCCACTCTGTGCTTAAGTAGGATGGCCTCTATAAACTGTATCAACAAGGATCCCTGGTGCCCTGTCTTTGAGTTGGGTTAGGAAAATGGGAGGCAACAGCAGAAGATAGAGGAGGGAGAAGAGAAGGGTTGGGGTATTAGGTGCCCTGGCTCCCTTCCAGCTGGGCTTCAGATTGGCTGCATTCCTCCACTGAAGGGTCCAGCTGTTCAGTGCCTCTTCTCAGTTGTTGTCTCTGAGCTTTGTAACTACTCCCTCCCCCTGTCTCTTTAGACCTGGGGTAGGGGGTGTTCTAGCCCTGAGGGGTCTCAGCATTCCTCATTTGTTTCCTTAACCCTACCCACACCTTGTAAATAGCCTTATATTAAACCCTCTTCCTCCATTGACCTCTGTTGGTGTGGCATCTGTCTGTGGCAGGACCCTGACTGATGTCAGTCGTAGGTGCCTATCACCCAGCAAAAGTGGGGCACAGTCCCGACTCTGGCAGTTGCCTTTCCCCTTAGAGAATAAAGCAGCCCTGCCTGGCATTTCCTGGCTATAGATCCTGTGCACAGTCAGGTGCACCTGTGAATGAGTGAGCTGCAGGAACTTTAAAGAATGGAGGATTCCCATTAGCATCATCTCTGTCTCTTTGGATTTAAAATATTTATTCAAGAATTTGAAGCTTGACCTCATTCCCAAGGACGACATCCAATCACCTGCCACTGAGAGGGGACAGCCCTTAGTCAGCATAAATAAATACAGCCCCAGCAATTGTGTTACTATTAAGCTTTCTTCCTTGTTCCAAAGTACTGGGAAGAGCAGACATTTCAGGCCCCAGACAAGATGCTCTGTATCTCTGCAGCTGTGAAGATGACAGGCGATATCAAAAGATCAAGGGACTTTGCTGCGCTCACTGAGGTACCATCTGCATCCTCCTGTACCTTTAACTTGGTGTCTCATACCTAATGGTTCCCGGGACATCCCCAACCCCCTTTTGTACCACCTTTCTCTCCAGGTATGCCTCAACAAGGAAGCACTGTAGCCCTGATAACTTGGGCAGGTAACTTACAACTCTAAGGAAAATCGACCTTAGGTGAAGCTAAGGACAATGGAGTAGAGGAGTGGAAAGAGCCTGAGTTCTTTTTTTAAAAAAATTTTATTGGAGTATAGCTGATTTACAATGTTGTGTTAGTTTCAGGTGTACAGCAAAGTGAATCATTATACATATAGACGTATCTACTCTTTTTTAGATTCTTTTCCCTTATAGGTCATTACAGAGTATTGAGTAGATTTCCCTGTGCTATACAGTAGGTCCTTATTAGTTATCTATTTTATATATAGCAGCGTGTATATGTCAATCCCAATCTCCCAATTTATCCCTCCCTTCCCTTTCCCCCCCCCGGTAACTATAAGTTTGTTTTCTACATCTGTGACTCTGTTTTATAAATAAGTTTATTTGTATCATTTTTTTAGATTCCACATATAAGTGATATCATATGATATTTGTCTTTCTCTGCCTGACTTACTTCACTCAGTATGATAATCTCTAGGTCCATCCATGTTGCTGCAAATGACATTATTTCTTTCTTTTTTTATGGCTGAGTAATATTCCATTGTGTATATCTACTACATCTTCTTTATCCATTCCTCTGTCAGTGGACATTTAGGTTGTTTCCATGTCTTGGATATTGTAAATAGCGCTGCAATGAGCATTGGGGTGCATGTATCTTTTTGAATTTCTCCAGATACATGCCCAGCAGTGGGATTGCTGGGTCATATGGTAGTTCTATTTTTAGTTCTTTAAGGAACCTCCATGCTGTTCTCCATAGTGGCTGTACCAATTTACATTCCCATCAGCAGTGTAGGAGGTTCCCTTTTCTCCACACCCTCTCCAGCATTTATTGTTTGTAGATTTTTTGACGATGGCCATTCTGACCAGTGTGAGGTGATAGCTCATTGTAGTTCTGAGGATGTCACTGAGAAACTGATGCACACTGTTACTGCAGCCCATCCTAATTCTGGACTTACACTATAGTGACACAGTGAGATCCCTTTTGGTTTTCATCAGTTTAGTCAGGGTGTTCTGTTTCATTCAGTCAAAAGCAACATAACTCAGGAGTATCTACAAAAAATCCATATCTAACCTTATATTTAATGATGAAAGACTGACTGCTTTCCCTCTACGATCAGGAACAAGGATGTTCACTCTCACTATGCCTATTCAGTATGTTTGCATACACACACACACAGTACTAATAAACACGTTCAACAAGGTTGGAGGATACAAGCTCAATATATAAAAATCAATTGTATTTCTATGCACTAGCAAGACTAATCCAAAAAGGAAATTAAGAAAACAATTCCATTTACAATAACACAAAAAAGGATAAAATATCTAGGAATAAATTTAACAAAAAAGGTACAAGACTTGTATACTGAAAATTATAAAACATTGTGGAGGGACTTCCCTGAGGGTCCAGTGGTTAAGACTTCACCTTCCAATGCAGGGGGTGTGGGTTTGATCCCTGGTCAGGGAGATAAGATCCCACATGCCTTGCAGCCAAAAAAACCAAAACGTAAAACAGAAGCAATATTGTAACAAATTCAATAAAGGCTTTAAAAATTGTCCACATCAAAAAAATCTAAAAAAAAATTTGTGGAAAGAAATTGAAGAACTAAACAAATGGAAAGACATCTGTATTTATGGATATGAACATTTAATATTAAGACAGCAATATTCCCTAAATTGATCTGAAGATTCAATGCATTCCCTACCAGAATCCTAGCTCTCTTGTAGAAATTGACAAACTTATCCTAAAATTCATATGGAAATTCAAGGAACCCAGACTAGACAAACAACCTTGCAAAAGAACAAAGGACTTTGAAGGAGTCCCTGATTCCAAAATTTATTACGAACCTACAGTTACCTAAAGAATGCAATACTAACATAAGGATAGGTCTATAGATCAATGGAATCGAATTGGGAGTCCAAAAATAAACCCTTACATTTATGACCAACTGATTTTCAACAAGAGTGCCAAGATAATTCAGTGGAAATAGAATAGTCTTTTCAACAAATGGTGCTGAGACAAATAGATATCCACATGCAAAAGAATTAAGTTGGACCCCAAAATCACACTGTATACAAATATTAATTCAAAATTGATCAAAGACTTAAATGTAAGAGCTAAAACTATAAAATTCTTAGAAGAAAACATGAACACATCTTCATGAACTGAGCTTTGGCAATGCTTTCTTATACATGGCATCAAAAAACACAAATGATGAAAGAAAAAAATAGATAAGTTCGATTTCTTCAAAATTAAATACTTTCATGAATTGAAGGACACTACCAATAAAGTAAAAAGAAAACACACAGAATGAGAGAAAATATTTGCAAATTGTATATCCCATAAGGGACTTGTATCTAGAATATATATGGAATTCTTCAACTCAATAACAAAAAAGACGAATATATCAATTTAAAAGTGAACAAAAGATTTGAATAAAGTGAACAAAAGATTTCTCCAGGGAGTTCCCTGGTGGTCCGGTGGTTTGGACTCTGAGCTCTCACTGCCGAGGACCCAGGTTCAATCCCCGGTTGGGGAACTAAGATCCCACAAGCTGCGAGGTACGGCCAAAACAATTATTTAGAAAAACCCCACATTTCTCAAAAAAAGATACACAAATGACCAACAAGCCCATGAAAAGATGCTCAACATCATTACTTGTTAGGAAAACAGAAATCGAAACCACAATAAGATACCACTTCACACCCATTAGGATGACCATTATCTAAAAGACTATAAGAAATGTTGACAAGGATGTGCCTTTCTCCAAGAATCTCCTTCAAAACTCTTTGTTTTAGACTCTTTGTCTAGAAGCTCTATTCATTCCTATGAAAACTCAGGCTTTAACTACAAGGAGGGAGCTCACTCCTGGAGCGGTTTACCTGTTCACATTCAGTGTATAAAAACTTTCTGTCTCAAAAGGCACCTTGTGCGGATGCTGCAGTGTAGTCCCTGGGTCCCCTCCTGGAATGAAGGACTTGCCCCTGCTGTGGAAATGTGGCCAAAAGACAGCTCTCGCCTGTCAGCCCTCTCTTTGAAGACTGCCTCTAACGATAAAAACTGCCTTGTCCCAAGTCAACCTCTTTCCAAGGGTAGCACACATACAATGACTAATCAACACAAGGGTGTAAAGGCCCAACCCCCTCACTCTGACTTGGGGCATCTCTGCAGGACCATTTCAGACCCGAATCTCCCTGTGGGGTTGGTTAAAGCCCTTTGCTGGGTCTGCAGCACAACTCAACTTCTCCCTTTGTCCCCATCCTGCTTCCTCTCCTTCCCTTTCACGGGTGTTGGTTGCAAGAGCACTGTGATGCCCTACACGAACACACACACACACACACAGGCTTTATTTATTTATTTATTTATTTTTGGCCACCCCTTGCGGCATGTGGGATCTTAGTTCCCTGACCAGGGACCTGTGCCCCCTGCATTGGAAGCATGGAATCAACCACTGGACCACCAGGGAAGTCCCCATGTAGGCTTTCAATATTTATTTATTTATTTAGGCTGTGCCGGGTCATAGTTGCGGCACATGGGATCTTTTTTTTTCAGTTGCAGCATGCGGACTTCTTAGTTGTGGTATGCGTGTGGGATCTAATTCCACAACCAGGGATCGACCCGGGCCCCCTGCTTTGGGAGCGTGGAGTCTTATCCACTGGACCAGCAGGGAAGTCTCCCCACATGGGCTTTAATATGATGCTCCATGTCCCTGTTGCAAAACATCAAGGGCATTAAGGGGTAGGGAGCTGGGGCCTCTAGATCTCAAAGTCAGTGGGACCTATGTTCTTCTTATAGGATTTGTTTTCAATAATTCACCAGTATGAGCTGCATACACACTGGTTTCTTTACCAGTGAATACATTTAGTTAAATGAATAAAATGTACAGCCATACTAGAAAGGACATATTCAGCAATTCTCATTTAGGTCCTTATTTTCATGAGGGGAACACTTTCCCTATTCTTTGGAAAGGAATTCTTTCCTCATCTATAAAAGGGAATAAATAATCTCTTCAAACAGTTGTAGAGTAGTGAGTTGGTATATGTGCCCAGCATGTTGTGAGTGCTATGCTTACCAGAATAACAAAGACATGAGAGTATTTTGAATAGCAGCTCCCTTTGTTATCCCAGGACTCTCAGACTTAATGGTTAAGGTTCTGCAGTTCCTCTCTGTGGGAGGAGGGTTGCCAATTCGTTCATCTTCACTTGAGACATTTTACGTGCATATGTGGGAGGGGCTCTTTCCCATAAATGCGACAGACACTCTGTGCTTCATGATAATGCATATTACATTCCCCGTGGAACCCACTGCAACATCATCATAGAGGTATGTGCCTTGTGAATCTTGAAAGGGTACATAGTGTTTCTTAGGTGTATTTGTCCATGAAATCCACCCCCTCCCTTGGTTTCTGAGTCATACCCAGGAATTATTTCTTGAATAGTGTCCTGTGAGACACATTTCTGGAATCCCTGATCTCTTTCAGGTGATTCTATTAATTTGGGAGGACGTTTTCCCCAAATAACAGCAGGGAACCTGCTTTATGTGTCGGGTACCAAGCATTGTCCTGAGAGCTGTACAAGCATCACCTCTTTTAAATCTCTCAATAGTTTTTTTAGAGATGGCCCTTTAAAGCCCCACTTTAGAGATGAGGAAGTTGAGGAGCAAAAAGGTTAAATAGCTTGTCACACAGCAAGTAGTGGAGCCAAGATTTAAATCCAGGTCTATCTGACTTGAAAGCCCATGAATTTCAATTTCTGGTTTGAACATGGTGATATAAAGGTAGCATCTCTCTTTTCTCTTCATTGAAATCAGCCAAAAGCAACAAAGAGATAGAGAAACAAAGATACAAAATTCTTTTTCTTAGAACGTAGGAGATAGTTAAAACCCCAGGTCCCCATTTATTTGGAAGGGCTGCCAAAACCAGTAGAAACCAAGGGGACATGTGGGAACAAGAAGAGAAAAAACCTACAGCAAGGGGACACGGGGGCTGTTTATCTCAGAAAGAGCTGGATGCACTTCTCCAAATCAAGGGGCAAAACCTAACTCTCTTGTTTGCTATATTTGGGTAAATATGTGTCTGCTGGTATCAAGAATTTCCCTGTACCCTGTTTCATATCAAAAGACAAAGATAAACCTTCCTAGGAACCGGAGATTAGCCACATTTGGGAGAAACCCTGTCTTTGTGGCAGCACAGAAGAGTCTTTGTGTTGTAAAAACTTCACAGCTGCTCATCTTCATTGCTTAGGAGATGCAAAAGCTAAACAAACTCACTTAAAACCCCAAATAAAGAAAAGTTGCAGCTAGCCTGACCCTTCTCCTACACAAACCTTCTGAAAACAGCTCATCAAGGAAAAACTCATATCCTGCAAGGATGAATAATATAAAAGAAACCAGTACAGGAAGCTACACAAAAATACTATAAAAAAAAAAGTGGAAACGGGTAGGAAACCACATAGTAGACAAAGAATACAACCTGGTATGTTGCTATGAAGCAGATAATAGATGTGATCAAATTTTTCATCAGGAATTTTTAAAATTTAATGAAGCAATTGCCTGTGTGAGACCAGCACACAAAGCAAACAATGCCAAGGGTCAGGAAGGACACAGTGAGATGATGGGATAAAATGAACTGGCAGAGCTCAGATGTCAGCGCAAGCCCAGTAACAAAGCTCACCTGTTCTTCTACATACATCACTAGTAGAGCACAAAAAGGATGATGATAGCAAATGGAAACAGGGTAGGTTTCTCTTATGACCAGAGCATAATTGGAGGGGAAATTTGGGGCTAGATGAGCTCACCTCCAGAAATCCAAGATGGTCTGTTATAGTTTTTGGTACAGCTGTAGGGCTAACTCTGACTACAACTTTCAACAGATATGATGTGTTCATGGAGATGTAAGGTAGGAACTAAGTATCAATAGATTGTGTCAAAGTTTCTCTTGGCTGTCAATTTTTTTTTCTTTTTTTAAATTTTATTAATTTTTTAAAATTTTATTTTATTTATGTATTTTTTATACAGCAGGTTCTTATTAGTTAATCTACTTTATACATATTAGTGCATATGTGTCAATCCCAATCTCCCAATTCATCCCACCACCACCACCCTGCACCCCTGCTTTCCCCCCTTGGTGTCCATAAATTTGTTCTCTACATCTGTGTCTATTTCTGCCTTGCAAACCGGTTCATCTGTACCATTTTTCTAGATTCCATGTATATGCGTTAACATACGATATTTGTTTTTCTCTTTCTGACTTACTTCACTCTGTATGACAGTCTCTAGGTCCATCCATGTCTCTACAAATGACCCAATTTCGTTCCTCTTCATGGCTGAGTAATATTCCATTGTATATACGGTATATACGTACCACATCTTCCTTATCCATTTGTGGGCATTTAGGTTGCTTCCATGACCTGGCTATTGTAAATAGTGCTGCAGTGAACGTTGGGGTGTTTCAAATTGTTGAATGGGGAATTTAGTTTGAAAGAATCATACCAAGGAATGATTGCTATGGGAAAATAGAGGAATTCTTAAATCCTTTAACACACACATACACACACACACACACAAACATGCATGTACACTAGATAGATAGATAGAAAGACAGACACACACGTATGTCTTAAATAGACTCTAAATGCGTAGGCCGAGGCCTTTCCCACCAGAGACCACAAAACTGCCACATTTTCCTCTCATTGCCAGGTATCATTAGCTTAAGCCCTCATTTCACTTGCCTTTAGGAAATCTAGTGTTTTTTGATTGTGTTTTCCACACCCAAGTATCACTGAAATTCCTGGAAAATGCTTACTTCTGAAATTCATCTTGGTTGTCCCTTTCCTCCTCAGCAGTGACTAATCACCTCCGAGCCATCTTGGGCCACCATCTCTTCTGCCAAATTCTTCCCCTGGAAGTTCCTAAAACGCCCTCCCTCTGGTTGCTGCTGCTTTCCCTTCTACCGCTTCATCCCAACCAGGCACAGACCTCTCCCTCATTTCTACAGAGCACCAGTGGAAACCAGGCTGTAATGTTTAAAAAAATTTTTCTAGAAGCTGGTGTCTAACATGAGGGAATTACAACACAGGCCTAGAATCTTCACAGTCCTTGAATGCTTCACAGGAGTCCCTCGTGGAGCATAGCTTTACTTAAACCCCAGCCTGCAGTCACATACTGAGGCTACTAAACATCATTTTTCTCCTGAGAAGACCCATGGGTGAGTCACTGGGTACATTTTCTCTTCCAAGAGTTCAGGTCCAAGTAGAGGATGGAATTGCCCACTCACACCTGTGTAAAGCCTTCTTCCAGAAGCCTTACCTCATGTTCTAGGACCTACATTTTCCCAGAATGATTGACAGTAGAAATGTCCCCTTCCCAACCAACAGGGCTAACCTTGCCCCAACTGGGCAAGCAGTTTCTCAAGAGGTCCAGCTAATTCAGTACTTTATAGGATCACAGTCTAGTGCCAGGTCAGGCACAGCTAGTCCAATCAAATTTATTTTTTAGAATCTCCTTTAATTCAAGAGAATAACGCTCCAGCTGTTTTCAGAGTCTTGTGTCTTGATTTCCTGTTTGCACAGCAATACATATGCATACCTTTACCAAAAATGAGAAATAATATATTATCTATACCTTACACATTATCATTCAGGGCATTTTAACTTCTTGGAGCCACACATATCAAATCCATCCATTCTAGAAGATATGATAGCCAGTCTCTGAATATACCCCCCCAAAAAACCATACCTCCTGGTATGAAATCCTTGTGAAGTCCTCTCTAACACGAAATCTTGGCTAGCCTCATGACTCACGTATTCAATCGAACGAGACAGAAGTGACATTGTGCCAGATCTAGGCCTAAGGCTAAAGAAGGCCAGGAAGCTTCTATGTTTGAACTTTTGGGAGCCCTGAATCACCATATAAGTCAGACTACCCTACTGAAGAGACCATGTAGAGGGAGAGGGCATGTAGATAGAGGTCCCAGCCTTCCAGTCATCTCTGCCAAGGCTGCAGACATATGAATGATGCCTTCTTGAAGGTTCCAGCCATTACCACTCTCCCACCATTGCAGCTGGTTGAGAGGCCCCAAATCACTATGTTCTGGAGTGCATTGTTATGCAACTATAGATAATTGCGACTTAACCTGTTGTCATACAAGAAATGCACAGGAAAAAAAAAAGGTAGTTTACTCCAAAGGCGAACTTTTTAAAAAATTTATTGTACTGAAGAATAGTTGATTTACAATGTTGTGTTAACTTCTGCTGTACAGCAAAGTGATTCAGTTATACATACACATATATACTCTGTTTCATATTCTTTTCCATTATGGTTTATTACAGGATACTGAATATAGTTCCCTGTGCTCTAGAGTAGGACCTTGTTGTTTATCCATTCTATATATAATAGTTTGCATCTGCTAGTCCCAAACTCCCAATCCATCCCTCCCCGACCTCCCCTTTCTTTTGGCAACCACAAGCTTGTTCTCTATGTCTGTGAGTCTGTTTCTGTTTCATATATAAGTTCATTTATGTCATATTTTAGATTCCACATATAAGTGATAACATAGGATATTTGTCTTGCTCTTTCTGATTTACTTCACTTAGTATGATAATCTCTAGGTCCATCCCAAAGGTGAACTTTTTAACTGTCATCTCTTATCTGCTTAAAGTTGTAAAATTTTAATTGTTTCCCTTTTGATATTTCAAATATTTTAGGAAGAGTATGTAAGATTTGAGCTCAAAGTACCATCACTTTCTTATCCCCTTAGCAGTCTCAGTGTAGCTCATAGCTTTCACAGGTCAGTTTAAGCCTGAAATTAGGGTACAGGATCTCTTTCCTCCTTCCATGCTTAACTCCAAAGGTCATGGCCTTTCTCTATTACAGTAAGTGAGTTAGTTAAATTAAACAAAGCTACTTATGAAAGAGCATGCATTAAAAGTTTTACAAGTATAAAAAAAACATGAAATTTAAAAACATTAAGCTAGAGATATAGGGATGGAATGAAAGGTAAATGTAATAGAATGGAGTATATTGTACACCTAGATTAAAATTAAAATTTTATTCTAATCTGACCTTACGACATCACAGTTAGTATAAGGCAATTCCATTTTTACCACTGCCTAAGGGAATCACTACTGAGTCAATGGTTATTTTGTGTGGCCGTCTTACCTAAAATATGTTCTTGCGACATAGAGCAAGAGGACACTATTTTATCTCCACTTACTCAAATAGCCAATTCCCAGTTACCCAAAAGCAATATCATGGGTATAATATCATATGTTGCTGACAAGTCTCCTTCTGCCAGTTAGCTCCCTCTTGTCATCCCCAAGTCCATTATCTTGGTCTTTGTAATGGCCTTCTACTCCTGGCCCACAAGGTCTATAGGAAGACAATTCATATCTATTCATTCAATCATCCATTGATTCAACAAATATTCAGTGAGTACTTACTATAGGATAGATACCCTTCTGCCCTATCACTGCTGCAACAATTACAGAACAATTTGTAGTTTACAAAGTGTATTCAAACACATTACTTCCTCTGTTTTATTAAATTGGTCACCAAACATTTAAACCTCTCAAAGTGAGGCTCATTCTACCCACCCATCTCTAAGTTGGTAGGATTTTTTTTGCCTAACTTCAGCACCATTTAGTGAGGGTTACTAGTGCCCTGAATTATTCCAGACATAAAGAATGATAGTGATATCTCTGCACAGAGAGGCCTAATAGAAGTTTCTATCAATAAGTGATCACAAATGTAGGTGATGATGTCATTGTAAAATCACAATTTATCGTATAAATAATACAATGCAGTTGAAAACTAAGTGCAACTCTGAAAAACAGAAATGACGCAAGCCGACAAAGAGAAATAAATGACCAGTGTGTTATGATAATAAGTGCTTTATAAATACCTACTTACCTCATATTAAACTTGGGTGGAAAATGGGGTTGGGGGAAGCTATACTCACATGTGTCTCTCTCTGGTTCCTGAGTATTTCTCAGGATTTTCCTTACAAGGTGGGCACACAGTTTTAAACTCCATGTCTTAGGACAATGTCCAAATTTTCTTAGGTGGACCTGATATATTATTGAGTAAGCTCAAACAAATGATAATATTAAATATTTTATTAGTAGCAAGAAAAGCATTTTGAACATGTAGCAACATTTTCTTAAAATAGGTGATTTCTAGAATCTTCAGGCTAAAAAAACTATTCAAAAGATAGTATGGATTTCTCAGATTTAAAATGTGGGCATTAACATTGTATTTGCGAAAATTTGGTTGTCTATTTCAATATATAAAAAATAATTTGAACACATTTGATATGGGTGGCTGAATGATAGTGGTCGTTTGAAACATGTTTCTCAGAGGCTGTTTCTAGGCATCAAGAAATTTAAGATCTAGTTTTGTTTTTCAGTCCAGAGTGAAGGTAACAAATGTTGAAAGCTATTAATTTTACAGATGATGGAAAAATGATGAGAAAGGAAAATGAGAATCCCGTTTCCCTATGACTTCAAAGAATCCTGTAAACATAGCTTCATTCATGTAAGAAAAGAATCCTGCTAATTATATTATATGTAATTATATTATTATATATAATAAGTAATCTCATAGTTGCCTGTTTTATAGAAAGAGAAGTCAAGCCTTGGGAGAAGAGTTGTGCAAAAGTGGAAAAACCAGAATGAAGCCCCTAGATTTTCTAACTTTTTAGCTCAGACTAACCTTCCATGTAAATGGAGATGCGTTTTCCTCTTGGTCTAACTGGTTCAGTGGGTTGTGAGCTCCTCCCTAGTGGGAATGTATCTTCTTCACATCCCTGGTTTCCATGTCACCACTCACCCACTTCGTTTCTCTTCCTATCTCTCTAGTCACTTCTCAGTCTTCTGTAGGTTTCTCTTCTATCATGTGCCTCCTACATCTTGCAGCTATTGGTCCTTCCTTGGCCCTTTTTCCTTTTGACGTTATTCATTCTCCCTGGGTAAATTTTTCTTTCCCATGTCTTCAACTACCAACCATATGCAGATGGGTTTCAACTTTAATCTCCAATACCAGCTTCTCCTAACCTCCAAGCCTATCTGTCCAGCTGTCTACTGAGTGTTTCCTGGAGTTCAGCATATCCAAAGCTGAGATCCTCATCTTCCCCTGAAAACCTGGTCTTCTTCATTTCCCCCCATCTCAATGGATGTCACACCATCTACTAAATGTTGAAACCAGAAAACTGGGAATTGTCCAAGATTCCCTTTTCTTTCACAGACTCTACATCCAAACCATCAAGTCCTGACCACTAGTCCCTGAAATCTTTCTCAGGTTTGCCTTTGTCTGTCTGTTCCTATTGTTGCTGCCTTTTTTTTTTTTTTTCAAGTTTTCATCCCTTCTTGCTTGGACGAAACGCTAGCCTCCTTTACTGGTCTCCCTGACTTCAGACCCATTTCCTGCCCCCCCACCCCATCCACCATAGTGTCTCCAAAGCAGCTCTAGATATGAATTCTCTGTTAACCTTCAGTGGATCCTCATCCAGGACAATATAACATGGTCCCTCTCTATCTAAACTTCCTTGTCTTACACCAATTTCATACTTTCATAAATCCTTTCATGCTGCATTTTATGCTCTAAGAACATCAAACTCTTTGTAACTCCCCAAATGTGCTAGACCTCCCTGCCTTTGCATGGCCTTTTCTCTCTGCCCTACCCTGATGTCCAGCTGGCAATGTGCACAAGCCCTTCATGTCCTGGTTCAAGCATTCCCTCCTCTGTGAAAGCCTTCCCTGACTCTCCAGGGCAGGTTTTATCCTTCCTCCTACAACTGCAGCAGCCACAATACTGTTAGAGCATTCATAACATAGATTGTGAGGCAGGAGCATGCTTTGATATAATGAATTGGAAAAACTCAGTCTTTCCCTCGTATGTGTCTCCTTTACCACCACAAAACACTTCACTTCTCGTTACTAAACATGTGCTGGTTTTTCCCCCACCACACCAAGGAATCCTCTTTGACACGAGCTAGGTGTCCTACGATTTAACTCAATTCTAACACTATTTAGGTGGAGATAGTGTCAGATCCCATAGGTTAAGTGCTCAGTCCCATTAAGACTGCTACCAACCTGGGAATGTAAATTGACACAGCCACTGTGGAGAACAGTATGGAGGTTCCTTAAAAAGCTAAAAATAGAACTACCATATAATCCTGCAATCCCACTCCTGGCCATATATCTGGAGAAAAACATGGTCCGAAAGGATACATGCACCCCAATGTTCATTGCAGTATTGTTTACAATAGCCAAGACATGGAAGCAACCTAAATGTCCATCGACAGAGGAATGGATAAAGAAGATGTGGTACATATGTACAATGGAATATTACTCAGCCATAAAAAAGAATGAAATAATGCCATTTGCAGCAACATGGATGGACCCAGAGATTGTCATACTGAGTGAAGTAATTCAGACAGAGAAGGACAAATATCGTATGATATTGCTTACATGTGGAATCTTTTTTTTTTTACATGTGGAATCTTTAAAAAAAATGATATAAATGAACTCATTTACAAAACAGAAACAGACTTATAGACTTAGAAAAAAACTTATGGTGACCAGGAGAGAAGGTTGTGTGGGGAGTGTTAGTTAGGGAGTTTGGGATTGACATGTACACACTGCGATATTTAAAATGGATAACCTGGGACATCCCTGGTGGTCCAGTGGTTAAGACTCCACACTTCCAGTGCAGAGGGCATTGGTTCTATCCCCAGTCAAGGAAGTAAGATCCCACATGCCTCACGGTGTGGCCAGAAATGTTTTTAATTAAAAAATAAAATAAAATAAATAAAATAATAATTAAAAAAATGGATAACCAACAACAGGGAACTCTGCTCAATATTAGGTAACAACCTAAATGGGAAAAGAATTTGAAAAAGAATGATGCATGTATATGTATAACTGATTCACTTTGCTGTACACCTGAAACTAGCACAACATTGTTAATCAACTACACTCCAATATAAAATAAAAAGTTAAAAAAAATGTACCACCAGAAAACCAAAAAAAAAAAAGACCGCTTCTACCCTACATTAGATGCCGATCACAAGTAGTAGGTCCCACAACTTCTGCCCGATTTGCCTACAAACAAGGGTTCCCATGACCCCCTCTTCATGTTCAGTTAATTTGCTAGAGCAGCTCATAGAACTCAGGGAAATATTTACTTATATTTACTAGTTTATTAAAGGGTATGATAAAAGGTAAAGCTGGACACCAAGATGAAGAGTGATATATAGAACGAGGTCTGGGAGGGTCCCAAGCTCAGGAGCTTCTGTCCCTGTGGATTTGGGGTGTGTCACCCTCCCAGTGTGTAGATGTGTTCACCAACCTGGAAGCTTGTCGAACCCCATACTATTGGGATTTTTATGGAGGCTTCATCATGTAGACATGATTGATCATTAACTCCATTTTCAGCCCTTCTCCCTTCTCAAGAGAATGAGGGGCAGGGCTGAAAATTCCAAGCTTCTAAGTATGGCGTGGTCTTTCTGGAGACCAGCCCTCATCCAGGAGCCATCTGGGAGCCCACCCAGGGTTAAGGCAGGTGGATTGTACCTTTGCCTCCATAGTGTGATTTTAGGGACCTGAGCAGCTCCCTACAAAGCCTTCTTACCTGCTCGTTCTAGGTGATGCCTGGAATTCCATTGTCAATACTCCATTCCCTTAACCAGAGATTTTGATCCTTACTAAAATGGAGGCACATTCGGGAGAAAAAATATTTTGAGTTGCTATCAATATTTGGGGTGACCAAGAGAGTCGAGGAATTTTTTAAAAAGAGGTGATAAGGTGGAGAAGAAGAGAGTTAACAGGTACCTGGAGATTGGGAAGGGGACTCCATGAATAGAGAAAAAAGAATAGAGAAATGTGGGGTGCAGATTCTTGGTGGACTTTGCAGTGCTGCCTTGGACCTACTCTACCTGTGCATGGATAGGATTTGGTTCTGGATCTGGGAAGGCTGGGACAAGAGGACAGAGATGCTTTCCCCTTGCCGCCACCTCCTGACAGTAGTCATTGGCAGTGTGGGAATTATCCTGGCCTGCTCGGCAGCAGTTTTCTGTCTTGGATCAGTTGGTGCTTTTCTAAGCACGAAGAGAGCTGAATTGGACTAAACAGACGTAAACACTAGGGCATGTGCCAACTCACCAAATTGCTTCCTGAGCTTGTGATGCAGAGAACTATGTAATTATGAGACTAATACGTATATGTTGGCTTGAAGAAATTAGACATATACACCCAATTGCCAAGAGCAATGAGAAAACATGGACTTGTTGGAGCCAAGTGAATGGTGTGGAGACAAGGACCTTGGAAGCTTGGGTTTTCTGATGAGAAGATACTGCTGAATTAAATCTAATTGCTGCAGGAAGTAGCTCTCACTTTCCAAAGCAAAGAAACAGTCATGGCTGTGGCATGGCTATGACAAGCAGAACCTGAAGGTGTGTCTCAGAATTTCCTAAGATTGACTGCCAGAGCAGCCCATTGTCCTCCTGTTTCACTGGGTCTTCTCAAATGGGGTGAAGATCTGTTTCTCTCCAAGTTCATCTCAGCTGTGCTTCTGTCCCAGTTATTGAACAAGTGATGTACCCCTGCTGTTGCTTAGAAACAACTGTACAGTCATTGATTGTAACTTAGGTGTCTCTGGAAACTTAGCACCTCTTTGCTCTTCACCCTTCCTGCCAATGGCTCTGCCAATTTCTCAGTCTCTGAGTTGGTAAATAGTAAAGTAAGCTCTTGCCAAGAGCCGAGGAAATGCTTGTTGATTCTCCATCAGGAAAACAATGCAATCACTAGTTCATTTCAGTATAGGGTTAGCAGGACCTTAGTACTAGAGCTTGAAATGCAGTGGGTAAGTAGGCCCCCAGGGACTCTTCTTGCAGGTTGCACAGGGGGGTAAACAACGGGGGTGAAATGTCCCTTCACTGTGCTCGAGAGATAATTGCAGGTACAAGAATGAACGGGTGTGTAAGAATAAATCCACGCTAATATCTAGACAGAAAAAAATATTGAAAAGAAATCAAGAGAAATTTGGATTGACATCTTAGAATCAGGATAATGAAAATATCAGCAGTTCCCCCCAAAGACCACTGTATTAGCCAAGGTTCTCCCGAGACAGAACAAATAGGATAGACAGAGATAAAGATAGAGTCAGAGAAAGAGACAGAGAGAGATTTGTGGGGATTTCTTATGATGAATTGGCTCACATGATTATGAATGCTGAAAAGTCTGAGAAGATCTGCTGTCTGTTAAGCTGGAGACCCAGGAAAGCTAGTGGTGCAATTTAGCACTGTTCCCAAAGACACCTAAGTTACAATCAATGACTGTACATTTGTTTCTAAGGTACAGCAAGGGGTACAACACTTGTTCAATAACTGGGACAGAAGCACAACTGAGGTAAACTTGGAGAGAGTGTTTCCTGTTATTTTTTTAGTTTAGCACCTTGAAATATTTCCTCCTTCACTTGGGTTTATGTGGTGAATACAGAGTATTCATCAAAAATTTATCTTTAAATTTGGATTTACTTTATAAACATTTTCATTTACCAACAACACTCTGAGGATATTTTTCAAGTGATGGCATACCTTAAGGAAGGTGGGAAGGAAATGAAATGTGAAGGGAAACCCCCCTCCCAGGCAATGGGAATGGGTGGCTGGTGTGAATGGAGGAAAGCAAATATTACAGAAGAGAAGGGCCCTGCACAGTCTGTCGATGCGAATGTGTTCTGAGATAAGGTGCCTATTCACCTCAACTCTGCACCTGGTGTCTTGAAGAAAAGAGATTAGCGGGTGGGGGTGAGGAGGGGAGAGGAGGAAGATAAAGGAAAGCAATGCAAAGAGTTACTGTCAATAATCCTACAAAACTCTGCAGGATGACACATGGATAAAATTCATCTGGCATCAGCTGACCCAGGAATCCATGACAGCTCTCCTAGGCTCAAATCTTCCCCATCTTGCCAGAGTCCGACTTCACTGGGGGGCTCTCCAATGTCCAACAGTACGGTAGCCAGTGCCCTGGGGATGACTAAGGCGAATTCTCTGCTTGCGGTACCCTTCCCTGCAGATGTGAACAAGAACCCCATGGCGCTCCTGCCGGAAGTACACGGGCTGCTGGCCAGCCCTCATGTCTCAAATCCAAACACTAGATTCCCTTTCCAGATCCTCTGTCCTGGGCTTGGGCTTCCACCCAGCTAGCTTCAGGGCCTGGATCAGTCTTTACACAGCTGTCCCTTTTAAGACTCAGTAGACCTGACTTCCTGTTTAGGTTCTCTTCTCCCTGGGGGCAGATTGCTGGCTTCCTTCTTCCTCTAAGCAGAGGTGCATAAAATTAAATGTTAAGTAAAACATCTGTGTTGTGAAAGAGAGATTTGACAGAAGAGCCATGCAATAGAAGCCTCAGGAAGAGCGCAGTAGGCTGCCACGTGGGTAACCCCAGATGGACCAGGCCTCCTGACATTCGCACCCCGTGTAGACCCCTCTCCTTGACTCCCGATGGCCCTGTGACGTGCTTGACCCCCAAAAATGAGGCATAAGTGATGCCGGGCCAGTTTGGGGCCTAGAACTAAAGAAAGCCTGGGAGCTTCTGCTCTGACACTCGGTGTTCTGGGGGAAGCCAGCTCCTAAGGAGGAGAGCTGATTACCCTGAGACCATCATGCTGGGAGGGAGCCCGCAGGTTTTAGGGTGGTTTGTCACCCAACATGAGATAACCAAAACAAGGAGCTACTATATACATTCTATTTAGGGTTTAAACCTAGAAAGACTTTGGAAATCTTTCTATAGGAAATAGAAATGGAAAGATTTAGAGGGAGAGGTAGTATTTCTTCACTTGAAATCTTTCTATAGAAAATAGAAATAGAAAGATTTAGAGGGAAAGGTAGTATTTCTTCACTCAAGGGTAAGAGAGTGTTTTTTTTTTTGCGGTACGCGGGCCTCTCACTGTTGTGGCCTCTCCTGCTGCGGAGCACAGGCTCCGGACGCGCAGGCTCAGCGGCCATGGCTCACGGGCCTAGCCGCTCCGCAGCATGTGGGATCTTCCTGGACAGGGGCATGAACCCATATCCCCTGCAACGGCAGGCGGACTCTCAACCACTGCGCCACCAGGGAAGCCCAAAGAGAGTGGTCTTTTGACAAATGGTCTTCCAACCCAAGCTTAAGAGAATGTGTGCTACTGCAGAGCTTCGTGTGAATACTAAGTTCATCTCCCCGCTCATCTCCTTCCCTCCTCCACCTCCTCTATGTATGCCGTTCCCTGTCCCGTGGATTTGCGTTATGCTTCTCCCACTCCTGTGGTTGGCCTGTGCTGTACCATTCACCTGTAACGGCTCCTCCTTTCCTCACTGCATATCAAAGTCCCACCAGGTCTTGTAACCATTGTGAAGCTGGGCCACTTTATGACAGTTTCCCAGTGAGGGCTCTTCCCTTCCTCTGAACTCCATTCCCAGAGCAATTCTAAAATGGAAAACTTATGGGTCATTAGTCATTTTGTACCATCATTTCTCTTATTATCTTGAACTGACGTGTAAATGTATTTTGATTTAACTTTATACTGGTTCATTTCTTGTTCCTCAAATCAGATTGTATCTTATCAAGACAGGAACATGTGTGTCTCCCCTCAAAGGATAGTCAGTAAATATCTATTGATTTCTACTATACTTTCCAGTTATCCCCAATCCAAGGGACCCAGCAGTTGTATTTTCTTTTTCTTACTTTTTTTTTCTTTTGTATGAAGCTTGAAATAGTGCTTTTGCAACATGCAGGTTTTAATTTATTTTTTTCTTGTGATATAATTGACATATAACATCGTATTAGTTTTTATTTGAAGTATAGTTGATTTACAATGTTGTGTGCACAGCAAAGTGATATATATAGATACAGATATATACACATACGTACATATTCTTTTTCATATTCTTTTCCATTATGGTTTATTACAGGATATTGAATATAGTTCCCTGTGTTCTATAGTAGGCCCTTGCTGTTTATCTATTGTATGTATAGTAGTGTGTATATGTTTGTCCCAAACTCCTAATTTATCTCTCCTCCACCCCCATTCCCCTTTGGCAACCGTAAGTTTATTTTCTATGTCTGTGAATCTGCCTCTGTTTCATAAATAAGTTTATTTTTATTGTATTTTAGTTTCCACATGTAAGTGATATATGGTATTCGTCTTTCTCTGTCTGACTTACTTCACTTAGTATGATAATCTCTAGGTCCATCCATGTTACTGCGAATGGCATTATTTCATTCTTTTTTATGGCTGAGTAGTATTCTATTGTAACATTATATTAGTTTTATCTTTTCTTTTTAAAGCTTCCATTTCCCATCAAAACAGTTGTAGTGATTTTAAACTCTTGCCCGAGACTGAGGAGACTCCTGGGAAGTAGGACCTTTAGTATTAAAACTGGGAAAGTCTCTTGCAAACCAGGATAGTTTGGCTACCCTCCTTCTATAAGTTATTGCCACATCTAATTCATTTGGCGTCCCACCCAGAGTTTCAACTGCAGAGACTGCAGAACGGTTGCCCAATCCTATTTTCACATAAAGTTCAAGCAGATGGTCTCCTAAATGAGTTTCACTATCATTTACATTTGATAGGAAGGTTTTTGAAAACTACTTGTGGTAATTATATGTTAGCATAATGGTGGTTGTTTTCATAGTAGCAGCTATAAAAAGGAAGATTAAAAACTTGCTGAATTTTCTCCAGCGTGGTTCTAGAGAGGGAAGCAATATAACAAGCACATGCAGTCCAGAGTCCAGAGAGTTTACCATAGTCCATGTGGCAGTAAAGAAAGTCCAGGACTTCACTCATACCTTCATTATAGCATTTATTACATTGCATTGTATTTGCTTCTTCACATGTCACTCTTTATGCGTCAGTACTGTGAGCTTCTTAAAGACACAGACAGGTGTATTTATATGACAATATTTATAAAACATGTATAATATGCCAGATAGTATTCTCTGCTTTTTACAAATGTTAACTCCTTTAATTCTCATATCTCTCTTATAAGGTAGGTGCAATTTTTATTCTCATATTACAAGTGAAGAAACCGAGGCACAAAGTAGTTATGTAACTTGCCAAGCTAGTATGTGACAGACTTCAGACTTGAATTCAGGCAATCTGGCTCCAGAATTGCTTCAACTATGACACAATCCTGTCTAGTCCTTATTTACTTTTGTATTCACAGCACCTAGCCCCATCCTTGGCATAGGACTCAATAAGTATGTACTAAGGAATTAATAAATGAACAACTCTCATATGTAAGACAATCATATGTCCAGGATATTCTTGGAGAGTTCTAATTTTAAACATTCTGCTGTATTTTCAAAGCATGTATTTAATCTATACATCAGGTGCTCGCTTTGGCAGCACATATACTAAACCATGCATCAGATGATACATCTAGATTTGGGGGTCAGAAACTGTGACACAGTTTCCATAAGTTTATAAATTCCATTTATTCTAAGTTCAAACTGATATTCTTAGTCCAAAAAATCGTGATGCCCTGGATAACAAGTTTCAAATACCAGACATTGGAAAAATATCAAGTGTTCTTCATTCCTATTTGCAAGTTTGAAGCTGAAACAGTAATGAAAATATACATTATATATGATTTTGCAAGGGTTTGGGTCAAACAAAGGATTGGAGGGAGGATGTAAGAAGGAGTCTTCTTAGATCTGTTATTATTAGATGTAAAAACACTTGGAAAATCTTAGAAGGGTTGCCTGGCCAGGAATGCACTTTGTTAAGATACTATCTTATAAAAGGGGCTGCTATCTCAAGTTTCAATCTGGTCTCCAGAATATTTCAGCTAAGGACTCCCAGGTCCAGAATATTATCTACAGCAGTGATTCTCAGAGTATGCTCCCTAACCAGCAGCATCAGCATCTCCAAGGAACTTACTAGAAACACAAATTCTTGAGCCCACCCTAGACCTATAGAATCAGAAATTCTAGGGGTGGGGTCCAGCAACCTGTTTTTTTAACAAGCCCTCCTGGTGATTCTGATGCAAACTAGAGTTTAAGAGTCACAGATCTCGACTCCCCTGGTGGTGCAGTGGTTAAGAATCCGCCTGCCAATGCAGGAGACACGGGTTCGAGCCCTGGTCCGGGAAGATCCCACATGCAGGGGAGCAACTAAGCCCGTGCACCACAACTGCTGAGCCTGCGCTCTAGAGCCCGCAAGCCACAACTACTGAAGCCCCATGCTCCGCAACAAGAGAAGCCATTGCAATGAAAAGCCCACGCACCGCAACAAAGAGTAGCCCCCACTCACTGCAACTAGAGAAAAGACCGCGTGCGGCACCGAAGACCCAACGCAGCCAAAAATAAATAAATAAATAAGAATCACAGATCTACAATAATGAAATTTGGTTTGTTTTTAACTTTATTCTTTCAAAAAGAGGAATGTTTTGAGAATAAGTGAACTGGTCTTTGAAGTGAACTAAACACAGAATTGTTGAATTAGTAATGTAAACAAACATATATACACACCCATAGGTGACAAGTGTGACCCAAGTTTCAGAAGCCGCATAGGGTTGAGCAGGTATTCGTCTCACATTTAATCAGAGTCCGTAGCAAAAGCCTTCCATCTGTTTCAATGGCCCTGTTATTTCATGACAACCCACCAAGCAGAAAAGCGTTCCCAAGACTGAACTTGTGGCTCCTTATGACATGGTTCTTTCTTTTCTTTCCTTTGCACCATGGCTTCCTCTTCCCAGGCAGGTGTGCCGTCCCTGGAGGAGCTGGCAGCTAAGGTAGTTAAGACCAGCTGCCCCTAGAACACTGCTTCCTTGGGACAGTCTCAAGTCCTGATGCTCAGTCCAGCTGGCTCTACTAGAAGGTCCTACTTTCTCTCCTTCTAGTCCTTTCTTCTAGGGTCACAGTCCATAGGTACAATTTCTACATGTCTGAACTGCAACTCTACTGGGTTCCACTTCTTTCCCACAGGGTTTCTAGACCGCATGTGAAATGAGGGGTATGTTTGGGTATTTATGTTAATTCATATCCCTGAGTGTGGCAAAATGGTTTAAAAGCTCTCAGAATATTCTCTAATACTCAGGAGACTGACTTGTCTAAACCTCATAGAGGTCTTGTACAGGATAGTGTTGCCTCAACTAACCTTACCTAAATGACCTGTCAGACATATCCATCTATCTGTCATCTGTCCATTTGTCCATCCATCCAAAAACACACATAGGCACATGCATATCCAGGTGCTTTAAGTCCTTTCTAGAAAAAGGCAAAATATTTTTTAATACCCATATCTCTAAGTGTGTCTAAGAATGAAAAACACATAAATACTATAAAATATGACTTTGAAAAAATATGATTTTTATATATAGAACATGACTACTCATCACTAAGGAACAGATGAAACCTTAGTTAGGTGAAGCTAATGTAAATATTTCTTCTTTCTTGGTCCAGTATGAACCCTCCACCCCATTTTTAAAAAATAAATTTGTTTATTTTTGGCTGCGTTGGGTCTTCGTTTGTGCACGGGCTTTCTCTAGTTGAGGCGAGCAGGGGCTGCTCATCGTTGCAGTGCGCAGGCTTCTCATCGTGGTGGCTTCTCTTGTCATGGAGCACGGGCTCTAGGCACACAGGCTTCAGTAGTTGTGGCACACCGGCTCAGTAGTTGTGGCTCATGGGCTTAGTTGTTCCACAGCATGTGGGATCTTCCCAGGCCAGGGCTCGAACCCGTGTCCCCTGCATTGGCAGGCGGATTCTTAACCACTGTGCCACCAGGGAAGTCCCACCACCCTATTTTCTGGCAACTAAATCTATATTTTTTGCTAATACTCTTCAGTGGCTACATCATTCTGTTTTGAAGACTTTTTTAAAAAAAATCTTTTTGGTCGTGCAGCACGTGGGATCTTAGTTCCCTGACCAGTGATCGAACCCGCAGCCCCTGCAGTGGAATCGCAGGGTCTTAACCAGTGGACCACCAGGGAAGTCCCCATTCTTTTTTGGAAGGAACAATGCGAGACTTTTATGCTCACCACTGAATATTTGGTCTCTCCGCAATAGTCTAAATGTTAGACCAAGAACAGAATTGAATGTACCTTCACAGCCCTCACTATTTTGTTATTATTTATCAGGAGCTTCCTTCACTTTCAAGGTGCTTTCTGGAATGTGTCAGCTGCAGCTGGCCCTCTCTTAAAAGGACTTCACTCTCTGTATGATTTTCGCTCTGCTTTTATATTATGGGGGTCATGGAGACTGACTTTTGGTAGGAAGAGAACAAATTCAAGGTAGTTCAAGCAACACAACACCTGGAAAATCTCCCCCAGTGTGCAGGAGACGTTGACCTCATTGTTTTTTTCTGGGTGACACCATCCAACTCCCCTTGGCAGTAGCTGCTCAACATTTTCCGTTCAATTTCAGGCCCACTATGTGTGAGCTTCACTTGGCTTAGGGATAGAAGAATATCTGTGTGCAAGTCTTGATGAATGAGCTGATTGGAGATGGACAGTTACCCATTTAGGAAGGCCTGACAATATTCCACTATTATAAAGTAAATGTCCCACAACTTTTATTTTGTAGATCAGCCACCCTGGTTTTTTATTTCTGCTATTAAAGTAGTATCGGGCAAAGAGCCTGGGGTGAAATTGTGATGTAGAACAAGCTTGACCTTAATAGCTCCTCTCATACCCTTATTATCCAGTTTCCCTGCTTCTAGAACCTACCAAGGGGATATTGTATTATCAATCTATTCAATTTACACTGCTACAGCAGGGATGCCAAAGAGGCTTCAGCTCATCTGCCACCTTTGATTAGCCTGGATAGGCTGCCAGGAGCACTGTGTTGAGGATTTAACTCCAGACTCCTTGAGAAAGCGTGCATGTCTGCCATAGACCGGAGTGTGCCAGGAGATTTGCCTAGAATTTGCCATCCCTGTGTTAAGAATTTAATATATTACCTTTCTATGGGATATTTGCACATTAAAAGAAGAATGTGAAAGAGAGAGCAGTTTATTACGATGGATAAGTGGATGTTCAGGCATTTGTAGAAGGTCAGTGGGGTATATATTTTGGGGAGTCCTTAGAAAGAGTGCTGAAGAAAGTGAAAGGAAGATCTGTCCCAAAAGAGAATCAGTTTGAAAGGGTGCAGAGAAGTTGCTAATCCTAGCCTTAAAAACTACGATTTTATGGACCTAACATTAACTCTAAATTTTGGTTAAGTGTATAAAATGTGTCCAAGGTGCTTTGATTTACTTTGCTGCTAATGTGATTTCTATTTAACAACAACTTTCTAAGATTCACATTACACCCCTTGGTCTGTTGCTTATTTTATTCTCTGTCTGTGATATGAGCCAAGGAGCCTGAGAAGGTGGCTTATAGAAGGCACAGACTGTACCATGCGTCATTTTACCGGACTGAGCACATGCTTGATTCTCAACACATAATAAACCACCCAAGTGCTGCCACCTACTTAGAGACCAACTTTTTTCCCAACAGGGTCTAAGTAAGAAACTCCTCACTCAGCAGCACTGAAAACACCAAATGCTGGGAATTCCCTGGCGGTCCAATGGTTGGTTAGGACTCTGCACTTCCATTGCAGGGGGTACGGGTTCGATCCCTGGGCAGGGATCCTGCAAGCCACGTGGTGCGGCCATAAAAAAAAAAAAGAACAAGAAAACACCAAATGCTTTTGGAGCCTTAGTTTTTTAGGTTCAGAATTGGAAAACAGTAGCCACCAAATCCACTGCAGAGAGAAGCAAAAGTGGTCTGGTGATAGGATTTCCTTAACAGAGAGAGATTTTCAGAGCACAGTGATTTAAAAAAAAAAAAAAAGAATCCCAGATTTAGAGTCAAAAGATCTGCTGTGCCCTTTGATTGACCATGACACTTAACCTGTTTCAGATTTTCTCCTAAACCATAGAATAGAAACACAACAACGCCCAACTTTCAACCAGATCATTCCTGGTTGACAATCAAAAGAGAAGCCATCATGAATTTACCCTGAATTCCTATAAGCACAATGCTGTTTCCTATCACAAAAATTATAAAATTGATCACAAAAATAGAACAAAAAGAACCCCTCCAAATATATGTGCCTTTATTAAATATGTAAAGCCACACAGCCTTCAAAACTAGGTAGTAGATGCTTCTTTTGTGAGATTCTTCTGCATAGCTTAGACTTGTTGCAACTTATCAAAATATATGGTTTAGGAGGACAAGTTTCCCTAATAAATCACCCTATGGCAAACAAAGGATTTCTTCACTCCTCCAAAGATGAACATACGACATTGCAAGTTAGGGTCATCTGTCTCACAAATATTCATTGTCGATTCCATGCGCATGGATGCCTCTGAAAGTCTTTGAGTGGCAGATGCTTCTACAGTGCCATCTTGCCCTTCCTTTTCAGAAAGGAATTCATTCCTGAGCTCCCTAACCCAGATTCTAACACTTCCATTCTGCCCACATCACACCGTTTACCCTGCAGCTTGGTCCGTGTTTCCAGGCTAATGTGATGTCCTTGGCACTTGGTTCCCAGCTTTTCATTGGTTTTTTGGTATTAGCTTTGGTCAGTATGATGGAGTCTATTTCCAATAATAAAGTTCACTAAAAAGTGGGTGTCAAAAGTCAAAGCATTTCAAATAGTGGGTGATAAACATACATGAAAGTGGTTTATAAAGTAGGAAAGACTTTGGAAACTGTAAATAGCCAAGCTAATATTGGATATTACGGATTTTCTGAATTAATGGATATGGTTACCAGGGCAGAAGTTTTAGTCAGCATGGAAGACGTTGAACCAAAGAGGGACAGGAGGCAGAAAACCTAGAGAAGAAAGGTTGGAAGCTTCTTCATAAACCTGCCCACCGCGGAAGAGCAGTCTTCTCTAAGGCCTGTCGGGCCAGAGCTTTTTGCTCAAGTCACCTAATCTTGCACCCTCCTCCTCTGGCAGCTTTTCAAATTCCACCCTTTCCAGCCACAAACTGAGAGCATTTGCCTGACCCCTACTCCAGAGGGTAAAACTGTTTATTTGTCAGCATTTCACCTAGGTCCTTGACCCCGCATGAGCTCCAACTGGACCATTCATTCGGTGTTATTCATAGAAACAGTGTCTTCAAAGAATCAAAGCAGGAGTCTTTAAAAGCAGTTTGCAAGTGAAATGTGACTCTCCCAGGCCAGTGGCCATGCACTAGAGACACATGACTGAGTTGGTTTCAGGCTGAGCTGCATGATTTGCCGGCAAGTGCCAGTTCCCAGGGAGCCGCTGCCCCCTTGTGGCTCAGCACTGGCCAGGAATTATTCCGTGACGGGGAGAACACTTGGCAAAAGTCTGTAAAAGATTATTGGAGGGGGCTTCCCTGGTGGCGCAGTGGTTGAGAGTCCGCCTGCCGATGCAGGGGTGCCCCGGTCCGGGAAGACCCCACATGCCGCGGAGGGGCTAGGCCCGTGAGCCATGGCCGCTGAGCCTGCGCGTCCGGAGCCTGTGTCCGCAACGGGAGAGGCCACAGCAGTGAGAGGCCCGCGTACCGCAAGAAAAAAAAAAAAAAAAGATTATTGGTGGGCTCTTTCTGGCCCTTAGATTTGTTGGTTCAAATAAAATTTCCTTTCATCTCATGGCTTTTTAAATTAAAATCTTTCTTCTTTCTTTAAAAAAACCAAATTTTAAAAGGAATATTTTATTACAATTATCAAAGTAGTGTATACTCCTTGAAGAAAAATTTGTGTAAAATTATTTAATTTTGTTAATGTTTTGATGTATTTCTTCCCTGACTTTTTAAATCTTTTTCCATATAAGGAAACCTAATTTTACTTCGGGACAGAAAAAAAGCCACAGAACTATGAAATCTAATTGTATCATAAATGTTATGTAAACATGACCTCTTCTCCACAGTAAGAAAATAGGCTTTTGAATATGATAGAGTACTATGAAACAGAATTGACTTTTTTTCCTACAAAATTTTAAATGTAAAGGATAGCATTTTAGATCATAGAATTTCATAAAGTTTGCTTGTAATTTCAATTCTATGGATTAAGAATACTGTAGTGAATGCAACTATTAGACACATTAAATTAAATATTATCTCATTTTCAAGACAGAAAAATAAAACTCCTTGCTCTAAAGATGGACTGTGGGAGTTATGGTAATTTAGCAGTGTAAATGATCCAGTCACTGACAAATGCTTCAGATGTTGGTCATATTTCTAAATACTGTATAGATATGTTGCTTCCCCCCAACTATGGAGAATGTAGAAACAAAGGCATTATAAGAAGAGCTGAGGGGCTTCCCTGGTGGCACAGTGGTTAAGAATCCGTCTGCCAATGCAGGGGGCACGGGTTCGAGCCCTGGTCCGGGAAGATCCCATATGCGGTGGAGCAACTAAGCCCGTGCACCACAACTATTGAGCCTGCACTCTAGAGCCATCGAGCCACAACTACTGAAGCCCGCGCCTCGAGCCCGTGCCCTGCAACAAGAGAAGCTACTGCAAAGAGAAGCTTGCATACCGCAGCTAGAGAAAGCCCGCGTGCAGCAACAAAGAACCAACGCGGCCAAAAATAAATAAATTAAAAAAAAAAAAGAGCTGAGAATGAGTCATTTGTGTCTCCAAGTACCTTTCCTTCTATATCTCGTTTGCTGTATGTGTCATCTAGATGTGTATATAACACAATATAAATATGGGTGATGGTGTCAAAGGGAGTCTGTGGACAAGTCCTAGAATGGGCTGGGAGGAAATTGACCATATCTTTAGCTGCTTTATCTGATCCTTTATTTTCTCAAGAGTTCTCAATCTTTTTGATCCGCAGATCATTTTAATTCTACAGGAAAAATGTCCACAGTCCACCTACTTCTTGTGTATCGCTTTTATAAAAACGTATATGAACATTTTATCACTTTCAACATAGAAAAATGAAACTTCCTAAAAAAAAAAAACTTCCTTCTGTAAAGAAAGCCAATGGGAATTATGTAATTTGGTCATTTAAATGACCCAGTTATTGGCGACTGCAAATGGCTATTACTATGCATACATACAAAATAATGCTGTATAAGTTTAAACAATTTTACCAAAAAGTCTATTGAATATTAAGCTATTAATTATAATACCTCAAAGTCTCTTATTGTTATTACACATTTCTACATGTTAACATCCTTGTAATCCATGCCCTATTTTTGGTGCTCTTCTTTTTATTTATTTATATTAATTTATTATTTATTTTTGGCTGCATTGGGTCTTTGTTTCTTCACCCCTTGGAGGGAGGGGGGCTGGGGGGACTACTTTACATTGCGGTTGCGCGGGCTTCTCATTGCGGTGGCTTCTCTTGTTGCAGAGCACGGGCTCTAGGCGCGCAAGCTTCAGTAGTTGTGGCTCCCGGGCTCTAGAGTACAGGCTCAGTAGTTGTGGCTCACGGGCTTAGTTGCTCCACCGCATGTGGGATCTTCCCGGACCAGGGCTTGAACCCGTGTCCCCTGCACTGGCAGGCGGATTCTTAACCACTGCGCCACCAGGGAAGCCCTTATTTATTTATTTATTTATTTATTTTTTCTACCTAATTTGACTTATAATGAGGCCAAAAAATGATACAATGGAGAGTTAACAAGAGAGTGAGGAAATGGGCACTCTTGCTCACGTTCAAGGTCACAAAGCTGGGAAGAGGGCAAAACAAAATCAAAGCCAAAGTCTTATCAGAGTCCCAAACAAAAAGATGTGTTCTCTCTCCACCAGTACTCACTGCCTCCTGGGCTTGGAATCCTGTCTCTTGAGTAGAACCAAGGATGATGTTATTCACCTTCAGATTGTAGGGGAATTAATTAATGTAACCTCCAGTGAGTGTCAATCGATGTCCTTCCTGGTGAACACACTGCTGTAGCCTCTTCTTATCCTCTGAAACTTCACAAAGTAGCTTGAATAAAGCGTTTTCAATGGGCGATGACTGGATTAGACCAATGTCATGTGGATCGTGCAGGGTCTGGCCGTGTGATCCGGTTGTTTTTATTCTCACTCCAACTGCTGGTCCAGCAGCAGAGCCTTCAGCTCGGCACTTTTGTGGTCGCGCTGACTTTCTGAGGCTCAGCTGGCATCACATGCAGATTCCCCAAGTCACGTGCATCTCTGATATTAACCTAAGCTCCAAGCTTCTCTTCTCTCTTCGGGGGAGGCTTCGGAAGTCTGTATGTAAAGCAACTCCTCCCGCAAGACTGGCCAGGGCCGGCTCACTTCCAAGCTTCTAGAGGATGCTCCGCCCCCTCCCTCTGATGGGGAAAGCAGGAGGTCCTTCCCTCCTTTAGAAGGAGGACAATCTCCAAGTTGAACGAAATACAGTTAAAGGAAAGAAATGTTCATTTTAAAGAACTTTAACATGTAATGGAAACATATGTCTGTTCAATTTTCTTTTAAACCCCGAAGGGTGGTGCTCTTCTTTTTTAAAAAAAAAATTATTTATTTTTGGCTGCGTTGGGTCTTCTTTACTGTGCGTGGGCTTTCTCTAGTTGCGGTGAGCAGGGGCTACTCTTCGTTGTGGTGCGTGGGCTCCTTCTCATTGCTGTGGCTTCTCGTTGCAGAGCACCGGCTCTAGGCATGCACGCGGGCTCAGTAGTTGTGGTGCACAGGCTTAGTTGCTCTGCGGCATGTGGGATCTTCCCGGACCAGGGCTCGAACCCATGTCCCCTGCATTGGCAAGTGGATGCCACCAGGGAAACCCTGGTGCTCTTCTTTTTTTGTTGTTTTTTTTTGCAGTACGCGGGCCTCTCACTGTTGTGGCCTCTCCCGTTGCGGAGCACAGGCTCCGGACGCGCAGGCTCAGCAGCCATGGCTCACAGGCCCAGCCGCTCCGCGGCATGTGGGATCTTCCCAGACCGGGGCACGAACCCGTGTCCCCTGCATCGGCAGGCGGACTCACAACCACTGCACCACCAGGGAAGCCCCGGTGCTCTTCTTTTTAAATTCATTTTTATTCTTTGAAATATATGAGCTTCAAATCTAGATCAAGATGGTGGAAAATATATATCCCGCATATTTTAGTGGGATTTGCATTTTAGACTACTCTAAGGAGATAATCTGAAGGGTCCAGAGAGATCTGCTTGACCAGCACTGGTGGAGTAGAGTGCTCTACTCTAGGGCATGCGAGGGCAGAGTAAAAGATGGGGCACACACTTCTCGAGATGCATGTATGGTCAGGCCACTCAAGATGGCTCTTCTATTCCTCTGTGCATCCCCTGCTCGACCGGTCCCTGCTTCACTCACAGGACTATCCAATCCTCTTAATTACAGGACTTAATCAGTAACTAATTGTGCGCTTGCCCCTGCGGCAACCGCTGGTTTCCCTGGTAACTGACGAGCCAAACCGACGTCACTTCCCCCTATTAATGGTAGCCTCCTTCTCCCGCCATGTCCCGCCTGCAGTCAGCCGTCCACCGTAGGGTGTCACTCCAGGACCCTTTTGCTTCTGACACGTAAGCTCCCCTGTCTGATAAACGGGATAAACGGTTGATGGCTCTGTCACTGTCTCCCGGGTCTTTATTCAGTCTCGAGGCTGGGCAACTACAAGGGTGCAGGCCTGCGGGGTGCAGCCCAGCAACGCAGCTCATCAGAGCTGAGGATACAGAAAGCCAACCAAGGCCACAAGTAACTGTATCAGGTTCATGGCTCTAATCCTAATCTAATCTAATTCTGTCTTGTGGTTTCTCTTGCCGTCTCAGTTGAGCGTTTCACTCTGATAGAGACTATTAGAAAGAATCCCTCATGCCCCAAGGAATTTTGCAATTGTACTTCCCAACTATCATCTCTAGCTCTCTGCTATCCTTGCCTGCTCCTAAAGCGGGGGAAGGGGAAATTACAAAACTGAAAGCTAATGCCAAGCCAGTGATTAGCGGTAATTACCAACTTGATGTCTACTGATCAGATCCAGAGAGACAATGCCATTTTGGGCAACTCTCAACCCAGTTGCTCCTCGGTTTACTCATCTGTAAATGACATTGGTCCAGTTATACTTCAGTCTGTACTAATTCAAACTCTAGGAATATGTATTTAATACTTGGGCTTCACAGGCAGAAAGTGTTTGGTTTAGCCAAGAAACAACAAGTGTGTCAAAATAACTTTATATTGGCCACCCCAATACCTTAAAAACCCAAATGAAACCAAGTACTGGGCTTCCCTGGTGGTGCAGTGGTTGAGAGTCCGCCTGCCGATGCAGGGGACAAGGGTTCGTGCCCCGGTCCGGGAAAATCCCACATGCCGCGGAGCGGCTGGGCCCCTGAGCCATGGCCGCTGAGCCTGCGCGTCTGGAGCCTGTGCTCCGCAACGGGAGAGGCCACAACAGTGAGAGGCCCGTGTACCACAAAAAAAAAAAAAAACAAAAAAAACAAGTACTTACTTAAAAATAAATATTGTTGATCGAATATTCCAATAAACTAGGACGTAGATCACTTATGTCAAGGCTCATGGCCTTGGTGCACGTCCTGCACCTGGTGAGGAAGTGGCTGTCCCTGGAGGTTGAATATGAGTGATTTCTTTCTGACTGTTGCAACCTGCTTTACTGCCTGATTTTCAGACTCTCCTGCTGTTCAAAATACTCTTACCTTCCTAAATCTGGCCATAGAATATTGAAGCCAACAGAATGGAACTGACTTAAGGTAGCCAGCCCACAAATAGGTATTAAACACCTACTGTACGTCAAGCTAGGAATATAGTAGAGAAGATGACAGGTAAGTGTTCTAGCCTCATGGAATTTATAGTTTATAGCAGACATCGGGTTTTTAGTTTCCAGAAGTGAGAGTTGTTTGCTTTTCAGAGGAACTTAAGAATGTGATCCTATAGGCTCTGCATGAACAGGGCTACATTTCGTTCATCACTGTAGACCCAGTGCTCGGTACATGATATCCACAAATGTTCATGGCATAATTAAGGGAATAATCAGATATAAACTGGATACTTAACAAAAGACCTAAACCAAGTTTGAGGTACACTCCAAGAATCGTTCAAGATCACCTGGACATTCAGTCCCTTTTTCAGAATAATGAAGGAAAAAATTGCAATTCACTGTTGGCCAAGAGTCAAAACCTTGTTTCCTTTGTGGTGTGTGGGTTGTATATTTGCCTGTTTTCAAGGAAGAAGGGAATTCAGGGAGGTTAGTGGTTTTGTTGTCATTATTTTGTGAAGCCTCCTGGGCTATTTTTTTCTTCCTTTAATCAACAAATATGCACTGTGCTAGGCATTGTCCCAGGCACTGAAGATACCATGATGAGCAGGACTGGCGAGAACTCTGTCCTCTAGGAGCTTCTATTTCAGAACTCTCCATGGACTGGTGGGCTATTCTTTTCTCCACTTACTTTGGATGACTCTAATGATTACATATCACTTTCATAATGAGAACCTTTTTAAGAGGGTAAAAAAAGAGACTTCTTCAACAAAGGATGGATACAAATCTGAGTTTTCAGTACAACTCTGAGTGAGCATATTTGGGCAGCACTGCTTCCATTGCACAAAAAGAAAAGAAGACCAGGCACTAGTTTACCACAGAGAATATGTAAATAGGCACAACCTTTTCAGAAAGAAATTTTGAAACTTTAAACTTTCTTTAAACTTTGAAACTTTCTTTAAAAAGAAACATTTTAAATTTATTTGTCTTCCAACCAAGTGATTCCAGTCTTACGAATTTATCCTACACATTGCTTGCAAAAATAAAGAAGGATATATGTGAAACATTATTTGTGATGGTGGAAAATGAAAAATAACCTAACTGTCCATCACAGGGGAACTGCATAAATAGATCATTGTATGTCTGTATAATAGAATACAATAACGTTCTTCTTAAAATGAAGTAGTAACATATACACACTAGTATATATAAAATAGATAACCAACAAGGACTTACGTTATAGCACAGGGAACTATACTCAACCAAGAGAATTCTCATAAACAATTCAAATACAGAACAGAGACTGAATAAATTATGACACAATAATATAATGGAACACTATGTAGCTTTTACAAAGAGGAAACTGTACATTAATATGAAAACCTAATATAAGGGAGAAAAGCAAGTTTACAGGATGTATATGTATAGGTGTTTTATAATAATAGAAGGTTGTACAGAAAAGCACAGAAGTATTGATAGTTCAGTGTCATAAAAACAATACTGCAGGGACTTCCTTGGTGGTACAGTGGATAAGACTGTGCTCCCAATGCAGGGGGCCCTGGTTCAATCCCTGGTCAGGGAACTAGATCCCACATGAATGCCACAACTATGAGTTTGCATGCCACAACTAAGGAGCCCTGGAGCTGCAACTAAGGAGCACACGTGCTGCAACTAAGGAGCCTGCCTGCCACAAAGAAGACCCCATGCAACCTAATAAATAAATAAATATTTTAAAAAAACACTGCAACAAAATCCTTATAACACATGTTTACACATTTGAGTTTCTTTTTGAAATACCATTATTATCAGTTTTTTTCCTGAATATAAAAGTCTTCCATGCTCACTGTAGTGGGCAATAATTGTTTTATCACCTCACACACTTAAGAATTGCTTGAATTTATTAGTAGATGAGTTTCTTTTAACAACCCAACTCAAACTGCTACAAGCAAACAAGAAGAAGGAGAGGAGGAGGACGAAGAGGACAAAGTGGAAGAAGAAGGAGAAGAAAAATAAAAAGGAAGGTGTGGGGGGGATCCTGAATGGGCAGCGGGCCAGCTCACAGATTCAAAGGAAAAGTTGACCAACTAAGAATGAGCCATGGCAAGGTAGAAAACAAGGGTGCTCCAGGAACCCTAATGCCTGGAACCAGACTTTTTAAAATTTTATTGAAGTGTACTTGATTTACAGTGTTGTGTTAATTTCTGCTGTACAGCAAAGTTATTCAGTTATACATATATGTATATATATTCTTTTTCATCCTCTTTTCCATTATGGTTTATCACAGGATATTAAATACAGTTCCCTGTGCTATACAGTAGGTCCTTGTTGGTTATCCATCCTATATATAATAATTTGCATCTGCTAATCCCAAACTCCCAATCCTTCCCTCCCCACTTCCCCTTCCCCTTGGCAACCACAAGTCTGTTCTCTATGTCTGAGTCTGTTTCTGTTTCATAGATATATTCATTTGTGTTGTATTTCAGATGCCACATATAAGTGTTATCCTATGGTATTTGTATTTCTCTTTCTGACTTACTTCACTTGATATGATAATCTCTAGGTCCATCCATGTTGCTGCAAATGGCATCGTTTCATTCTTTTTTATGGCTGAGTAATATTCCATTCTATATATGTGCCACGTCTTCTTTATCCATTCATCTGTTGATGGACATTTAGGTTGTTTCCATGTCTTGGCTATTGTGAATAGTGCTGCTATGAATATAATGGTGCATGTAACTTTTTGAATTAGAGTTTTGTCTGGTTATATGCCCAGGAGTGGGATTGCTGGATCACATGGCAACTCTATTGTTAGTTTTCTGAGGAACCTCCATACTGTTCTCCATAGTGGCTGCACCAATTTACATTCCCACCAACAGTGTAAGAGGATTCCCTTTTTTTCACACCCTCTCCAGCATTTATTATTTGAAGACTTTTTAAATATTTATTTATTATATTATTTATTTTTGGCTGCATTGGGTCTTTGTTGCTGCACGTGGACTTTCCCTAGTTGCGGCGAGTGGGGGCTACTCTTCATTGCAGAGTGTGGGCTTCTCATTGTGGTGGCTTCTCTTGTCGTGGAGCACGGGCTCTAGGTGTGTGGGCTTCAGTAGTTGTGGCACGTGGGCTCAGTAGTTGTGGCTCCCAGGCTCTAGAGCACAGGCTCAGTAGTTGTGGTGTATGGGCTTAGCTGCTCCACATCATGTGGGATCTTCCTGGACCAGGGATCGAACCCATGTCCCCTGCATTGGTAGGTGGATTCTTAACCACTGTGCCACCAGGGAAATCCGTTTGCTGACTGTTTAATGATGGACATTCTGATTGGTGTGAGGTGGTACCTCATTGTAGTTTTGATTTGCGTTTCTCTAATAATTAGCAATGATGAGCATCTTTTCATGTGCCTCTTGGCCATCTGTATGTCTTCTTTGGAGAAAAGTCTATTTAGGATTTCTGCTCATTTTTCGATTGGGTTGTTTGGTTTTTGTTATTGAATTGTATGTGCTGTTTGTATATTTTGGAAATTAAGCCCTTGTTGGTTGCATTATTCGCAAATATTGTCTTCCAGTCCATAGTTTGGCTTTTCATTTTGTTTATGGTTTCCTTTGCTGTGCAAAAGCTTATAAGTTTGATTAGGTCCCATTTGCTTATTTTTGCTTTTATTTCTATTGCCTTGGGAGACTGACCAAAGAAAACATTGATACAATTTATGTCATCGAATATTTTGCCTATGTTCTCTTCTAGGAGTTTTACAGTGTCATGTCTTATATTTAAGTGTTTAATCCATTTTGAGTTTATGTTTGTGTATGGTGTGAGGGTATGTTCTAACTTTATTGATTTACATGTGGCTGTCCAGCTTTCCCAGCACCATTTGCTGAAGAGACCATCTTTTCCCCATCATATATTCTTGCATCCTTTGTCAAAGATTAACCGACCCTAAGTTTGTGGATTTATTTCTGGGATCTCTATTCTGTTCCATTGATCCATATGTCTCTTTTCGAGCTGATACCATGATGTTTTGATTACTTTAGCTTTGTAGTATTGTCTGAAGCCTAGGAGGGTTATGCCTCCTGCTTTGTTCTTTTTCCTCAGTATTAGTTTGGCAATTCTGAGTCTTTTATGTTGGAACCAGAATGTTGAGCTCCACCAAGACTCTCTGGGTCTCGGGTCTCTGCTCTCCATGGCATGTTGGCCTCATGCTGTCCTACCGCAGTCTTTCTCTGTAGTGAGGGATCATGGCTTCCAGCAGCTTTCACTGACAAAGACTCTCAATCCCACCACCTAAAAGGAAAAGGGCTCTTCTCTGAGGAAGGACTCTGAATGGTCAGAAACCCACTGCAGACCAACCTCTGTGACCAGGGTAGGGGGAATTATTACTGGTCATGACTGGTCTAATTTGGACCAGGTGCTCACCCTTCAGCCTATCACCAGGGTCAGGGATACAGGATCTTGTAAGAAGGCGGCAGCTCCATTCGGCCAGAAGTCTGGAGTGGAGTGGAGAAGGAGAGTGGGAAGCAGAAACAGTGCTTTTTTGGAGCAGAAGAAGGAAGAGCTGCTGGGCAAAACAGGTGATTAGTGTATGCTACATGAGCATAATTTTATTCTAAATATTTTTAAGTTATTTTCATCATGTGTATATATACATATATACATTCAAGTGCCAAGAATGTATTTATAAGGATATTCTCTGAAACAGTTTTATAATCATTAAAAACTGTAAGCAGCCTATAGTTAACATCTACTGATATTTTGTCTTCTTGAATTTTTCCCTCTGGGAACATTGCACCCAAGTGCTCATCTCAGCTGAACCAATCACATATCACCGTACTTCCTGTGACTACAGCAATTGGCCTGAAGGGTGGGTGTGTGATCCAGCATGAACCGATTTGTCTTGGCCCAGAAAAGGGTCATTTTCTTTTCAGGTAGTGAGGCGGTGGGGCTGTGACTCAGGCAGACTTTTTCACCTGGAGCTGTTACAAAAGAGTCATCTCCTGTCAGGTCAGGAAGCTGCTGGGATACGATCTGGAGCCGCCAATTCTGCCTCCCACACAGGGGGTAAAGCTAGTCTATAAAGGAAGCTGTTTATGCTGAAATAAACAGAGATGAGACACGAAGAGACAGGGAATCCTGATGGGTTAGAGGCCCTGGTCCCAGGCACCCTCTGAGGCTAACGCGCCCCCGCCCCATCCCCCCACTCTTCTGCAAATATGACTAAATGGGCCAATTTCCTCCTTACCTAAGGCTAGTTTGAATTGGGATTCTTCCAGTTTCAGCCACGAGACTCCTAATATCTGACTACAGATCAATAGAGCTGGGTAACTTATGGCACAATAAAATACTTTTAAGTGTAGCTTTTAAAAAGAACAAACTACATATATTGACGTAAAAAACAAATATAAGGAGAGAAGCAAGTTTATAGGGCAGGGGTGTGTTTCTGTGTGTGATTTTATATACACCACATACTTACGGAGACTGTGTTCCGAAAGGTTAATATTGGTTACCTCTGGAGGCTAGTATGGGAAAGACTTTCAATTTTTAAATATATTTCTGTGGGTTTTTTTAAATAAATTTATTTATTTATTTTTGGCTGCGTTGGGTCTTCCGTTGCTGCACGTGGGCTTTCTCTGGTTGAGGCGAGTGGGGGCTATTCTTCATTGCAGTGTGCTGGCTTCTCATTGCGGTGGCTTTTCTTGTTGCGGAGCACGGGCTCTAGACTCACAGGTTTCAATAGCTGTGGCACGCTGGCTTAGCTGCTCCACAGCATGTGGGATCTTCCCAGACCAGGGCTCGAACCCGTGTCCCCTGCATTGGCAGGCGGAGTCTTAACCACTCTACCACCAGGGAAGCCCTCTGTGTACTTTTTTAACTTTCTGAAAATCATACATCACTTTTATAAAACTTTTAAGCCAAAAATAACTACAGGACATAATGTAATTGTGGCACATTTATGTTATACAACTTCCCACTTCATTGCCTCTATTTCTTTTAAGAACAGAGGTCTGGGAATTCAGAGACCAGGCTTCTAGTCCAGACTGTTTTGCATGTATTCTATAACCTTGGACAAGTTGGTTTGCCTCTGCAGGCCTCAGTTTCTTCCTCCCTAAGAGGGGTACTTAAGTAACAGTGCCTATTTCAGTGGTTTCCATGTGCCAAGTGCTGTGCTGAGCAGTTTCCTCACAGCAGCTCCATGGGTTGAGCATTATCCCCCTTTTCCAGATAAGAAAACAGAAGCTCAAGTAAGTGTTGGAATCAGAATTCAAATTCACGTTTAGCCCACCCCCCAAAGCCATGTTCTGTTCACTACACACTCTCCCAGCCACCTCTTGCCTCACGGTCTCACAGTTTCCTGGCCCTGGAATGCACTTAAACCCAGGACTTGACTCAAAATCCTCTATCTGGAAAACACTATCTTTCTAAATTAACCTTTGGTCACTTTTGTTATTACTATGTCTGTTCTTTATGTTGCATCAAACTCTAAGACAGGATGTCTCAACCTCAGCACTACTGACATTTTGGACTGAAAATTTCCTGGTTGTTGGGAGCTGGATGTCTTTGGCAGCATCCCTGGCTTCTACCCGCTATATGTCAGGAGCACCCACCCTTCAAGTTGTGACACCAAAAATGCTTCCAGATATAGTCGCAAATGTCCCCTGGGGGATAATCGCCCAGGCTTGAGAATCAGTGTCCTAAAAAAAGGGAAAAGGCAAATTCCTGCATTAACCCTGAAGGAACACTGTTTTGAAAGGAGTTATGGAATCTTATAAGTATTTTTACCTGCATGATTCTTAGACTCTACCAGCTCAGAGTAAAGTCTCATCTCACATTATTTGCTCTGTGCAGAACACTGTACCAGTTACACATACATTACCTATCCAAGATTTAGGGAAATGGGGAAGGAGAATAAACTTTGCCCTCTAAAAAAATGACTCCACTTCTCCCTTAGTGAAATTCACTTTTGCCTCAGAGGGAAAGAGCCACATGAGGCTGCTGAGTGAGAATGGATATTCAACAGGGAATAGTGGTAATTGAATATGATGCTGATTTTATTCCAGCTAAATAAAGCAGCACGTAAGTCATCTGGGCAATAATCTTAACTCAAGGGGCAAAAGCCAAGAAACAAGTATTTTTGTTTGTTTGTTTTAATTATTAGCCACAGTCCATGGCTCTCTTCCATACCTCATCTCAGAAAATGTGGGTTAACGTATTTCACGCAAAGTAACATAGGAAAAGAGAAAAAGGGAAGATGAAATGCATTTAGTGTGCAGTTAAAGGTGGTTTCTCCAATTTCTCTTCTGTGAACTGTTCCATTAGCATGGTCCACTTTGGATTATTTTAATATCATGACCATCTTCCCTGCAAAATGAACAACCATAAAAACACATTTATTACCTACCATATTGAAACTGTCCGCCTCTTTGTATTAAAAAGAGCCATGTCATTATACATTAGATTCTTTCCAGGGTGACACTTAATTAGTCATTTTTAAAGCTAAATCTAGGAAATTATGAGGGCGAAAGCCCAACTCTGCCATTTTTTTCCTAACCCAGTGGCACAAGGAACTATCCCCAAAGAATCACTCTGAGAAGACCTAGTAATTTCCTGAAGACTGAGTTCAGAGAATGGACCCCTGAAATACAAAGCAGCATACCTGGAGGGGGAGTCATGATCACCTGAGCTGGTCAGGTATGTTACATGAAGGGCATCAGGTATAATATCAATACACTTATTACTGAGCATTCTAACAGATCTGTTTTCTGACCAGTAGTGCAGGCTGTGTAGGTCGCCTGTACATGCCCTCTGAATTTCATAGAACATTTACTACTCCACAGAGTTTGACTACTACATATATTCTTAATTTTGGGAAACTACCCATCCCTGGATAGTAACATCACTTCATTATTTGGTCTATAATTGATTAATCACTCACCTCGTTCTCTAACCTTGACTTAGAAAATGTACTGAAGGAGTCTGTGTCTTTTTAAATGTCAGTCTTAAAATAGAACTACTTATGTCTCATTTGATTCTTATCTCCAAGAGTCACAACTTCCTAAGTAATAAAAATGCAAGATAAGAACTAAAGAAAACTTGGCTAGTTTATACTGTAAAATTGTTACCTGATTTTCATGCACAGAGTACACTCATTGGGATACGTGGACATGTCGCTTCCACACACGGGGTTAAAGTCCCTGGGACATCCTGGTAATTTATACTGATCGCAGTTTGGCTAGAAAAGGGAAGGGAAGACAGAAATTGGAGAATAACTTGAGACGTTCTCATCACAAAATAGCTGAGGGGAGGACAAAGTCCCAAGTTTCCCTAGATTTCCTAGAAACGGCCTACAGAAAGATTTCTATTTTCCACACACAAAAAAAGTTTTTCTAATGCAAAAATCAGATGCAGTATTGAAGCAATGGGTCAAAACCTGCTATGTAAGAAAAGGACCTCAGAGGAAGGTTCTGTCTGGCTGATTTTTAAATGAAAGTCCAAGACATGTCACCAAACCTACTTTACTATCCTCCAGCTTCATAATTTGCTCTTCACTACCACCTCCATGAGAATGTCCTGTTACATTCCACCTAGTCCCTGGGCATAATGCCCAGACACACTTGGGAATCCTGTCTGGACTTTTAAGATACTGGCATTTAAGCAACAGCATTAAAGAAAGCAGTACGTTCAGAATCAGATCTCAGGGGTGGTTATAGGTTTAATTGTGTCCACCCAGAAAGATAGGTTAAAGTCCTAACCCCCAGTACCTCAGAATGTGACCATATATGGAAATAGGGTCTTTATATAGGTAATCAACTTAAGGTGAGTAGAATTGGCCTTAATCCAGTATGACTGGTGTCCCTATAAAAAGGGAAAATTTGGACACAGAGTCACACACAGAGGGAAGATTGTGTGAAGACATGGAGAGAATGTCATTTACAAGCCAAGGAATGCCTGAGGCTACCAGATACTAGGCGAGAGGAAGAGAACTTCCTCTCTCGGAAGGAAGCAACCCTGCCAACACCTTGAGTTTGGACTTCTAGCCTTGAGAACTGTGAGACAATCCATTTCTGTTGTGTAAGATACTCGGTTTGTGGCTTTATTATGGCAGCCCTAAGAAACCGATATGGGGTCATGGAACTCAACCCTCAGATTTCATGGAATTGAGGCCAGATAGGTAACATGTCTTGTGCACAGCCACTAGTCTCTAGCAGGGCCAGGACTAGAAATGGTCACAATGGTCACACCATGGTGTGCAGAGTCCCACTTTAATAACAGGTTAAATATATGGCCTGCTGTATTTCTGTTTTGTGTGTGCGTGTATGTTTTAGTAAATAGTGATTACCTTTCCTCACTTCAGAGTAAGTCACACTGTTTAGCACTCTTAATAAATGAATTACACACTTCTACTGACATTATCTGGATTTATAAGGTGCTAAGCAGGGCTGGCCTTGGGCCAAACTCGGAAGTAAAGAAATTTTTTGACCCTTTCCATCCTCTGTTCAGCCCTCTATCTCCATTTTGGAGCCTGATGTGTTTCTTGCAGCTCCAGGCTCACTAAGATGATGCCTTCCAGGGCTTCCACAGGAGAGTAGATGCCCTCTTATCCAATGAGATTGGGACAAGTGGTTCTTGGTCATTTAACTGAAAAAGTCAATTAAAGCACATAAACAGTAACAAAAAATATAACATACCCTAAATATTTTATCTTAAAACATATAAATGAAAATAAAATTGCCACTCTTTTGATGTAAGGCAAAGACAGGGCACATGGCCAGCTGTAATGCTACCTACACTAAGATAACCTCCCTTGCAGCTAGGTATGACCACATGATCAAGGTCAGGCTGATGGGATACCAGTGGAATTATTGTGTAGTAGTGTCTGGGAACCTCCTTTAAAAGAAAGTTGGTACCTGTCCTCTGCTTCTGCCAACTTTTATTCTCCTTTGTCCATTCCTCCATCCTGCTCCTGGGTGCATGGAGCTCTACTTTTTATCTTACAGACCAGGAAGACAAAAGCCACATCCTAAGATGGCAGCTCTGTGAGCTGTTATTTTGAGTCGTTGTTTCTTGCAGCTGAATCTAATCCTACCTGACACAAGACATAAGACTTTTCCTATGAATGTTTCAACTAGAGTTTTGTGTAGTAAGACTGCAAAAATCATACCCACAATAAATCACCTATGATTTCTTGTTTTGATTTCTTTAAAATGGAATTTCTCAACCCCATTCATATTTTGGACCAGATAATTCTTTGCTGTGTGAGGCTGTGCGCTGTAGGATATTTAGTAGCATCTCTGTTCTCTATCCACTAGATGCCAGTGACAACTCCCTGGTCATGACAATCAAAATGTCTGCTGGGGGGTAAAACTGCCCCTTTTTAAATATGGTGAGACTTTATAGACACTGGCACAGCAAGGCAATATACAATTTTAAAAATTAATTCCCCAATTATTTTCAGTTGTTTTACCTACACCTAATTCAATTTTTTAGCATTTTGTCTTTCAGCAAGTCTTTCAAAATCATTTGACTCATTTCTCATATAAACAGCTTTATTTCTCTACACTCATGTTTATGCTGTCTTTACACTTTTAATTAAAATAGGACTGGCAACTGGCATAATAGGCTTGTGAACACACACACCTGAGTCTTGGTCAGCACATAACACCACTGATGGAAAATAAGCTTTACTGGAATACAGGAGAGTAGTTAAGCAAGAAGGTAACCTGTCTATAACCAGTGAGTAATCGATCTGCTGTGGGAATCGTTCAGAGAGAAAGGAGAGGGTCATATGTGAGTCTGCTTAAATGCAGGATGCCTGATTGAGTTTCTACTGTTATTATCCCCCATTTTCTGAAAGAAAATGAAACCCAAGAAAACTGAGTCATCTGAGCAAAAGTAATATTGGGCACCCATTAAGTGCTGAAGACTGGGTATCAAATAACAAATAAGACATCATCCATGACCACAGGAGTATACCGCCTACTAGGGGAAGACAGGCTATTACAATTCAGTGCTATGATGGGCTAGTGAAGAGCACCAATCTGGAGTCAGAATGCCTGGGTTGGACCCATAGTTGCACCATTTCCATGTGACCTTGCAAGGGGATAATAATGGTACCTACTTCATAGTGCTGTGAAAAGTTAAATGAGGGAATTCCCTGGTTGTCCAGTGGTTAGGACTCCACACTTTCAGTTCCAAGGGCCTGGGTTCAATCCCTGGTTGGGGAACTAAGATCCCATAAGCCTTGCTGCGTGGCCAAAAAAAAAAAAAATGACTTATTCTATATAAAGAATTTAGAACAGTGCTTGGCACATAGTAAATGGTATCTAAACATTTAGTGTTGAAGAAAATCAGAATGTCACCCCCAAAATATGGCTCTATGACATAAAAATTACTTTGAGCTAAAGGCAGTTAATATGCAGCTCTCTCTCTCTTCCCCTTTTCTGCCTAAAGGCAGGATATAAATTCTCCTTTAGTGGAGATGACTCTGGACTCTTATCAGCCCAGAAATGGCACCTGAGGAATCTGCAAACAAACCTTACTTCATTAGTTCCCTCCCACTATTTTTCTTCCCACTGTTTGCCACCCTTGGAAGCCTAAAACCATTTTCCTTTGTCCTGTCATTTATCTACAAACTTATTGCTCTCTGGTAAAGATGCTATATAAGGCAGATTTCAAAGCCACCTCTTTGAGTTACTCATCTCTTGAGTGCTCCCATGTGTATGCACAATGCACTTGTTAATAAACGTTTGTTTATTTTTCTCTTGTTAACCTGTCCTTTGTTATAGGTGCCCCAGCTGAGAACTTAGAAGGGTAGAGGAAAGATTTTTTTCCTCCCTACACTAGCATGGTGATGATGATGATGCAGTATAGTTTGAATGGAAGCATGGAGAAAGTGCATTTATATCTGCTTTGGAGGAAAAAAAACAGAGTGGGAAGATTTCCTGGGAAAGGTCTACACTGAATTGAATACTCAAAGTTACCTAACCCACGGAGGTCAATATCCCCATATGTAAAATAATAATATCTATCTATCTTACAAGGTCATTGTGAGAACTGAGAGACTGCATATACAAATGGACAGTGTCAGACCACATATTAAAATAGAACTCTGACCCATAACCTGTAGCAACTTGCCTAGGAAACCAACCCATTACTTAGAATAACCAACCCAAGAAGCCAACCTGCTATAAATTAGACTCGTCAGAAGTCAGATGGTTATCTCTAGTGACAGTCCAATAAGCCAAAGAGTAAGCTCTGTAACGATTGGCCAAAATGGCCAGGCCTTGATTAATAACTGATAGTTTCCCTAAATTTTTGTTCCTGCTTCCAACTTAGGACCAATCAGAGAAAGCCAATATGCCCTCCTAACCAATCACATAGGATTCCTGCCTTTAGTTACCCACCTACAGCCTCCCCATGCCAACAGCCTTGATCAGGGCACACCTGATGCCTTCCCTTTTTCCCACTTTAAAGCTTTCCCACTCCTCTGCCTTTGAGTCTCTGCCAAAATGCAGGTGATATGCCTGATTCACTTGCTTCAACAAGCTCTGAATAACTAGCTTTTGCTTCTTCTCATTTGCTCGACCTTCGCTTGCTTACACAGAATTTAATTTGATAATATACATTAAATGTCTAGTACAAGGTGTAACTATTAGGGAAACAAAGCCCTGAGGCCTTCAAGGCCTGAGCTATTGTCAACCAAATTTTACATCGTGATCCGTCAAAAAGCCTGCCTGAGAATCTGGTTTCTAAAGAAGCAGTCCACTGTTTCGAAAGTGGCAGGTCAGACCTGAAAACCAGCCCCCAACCCAAACTCTTGAGGGCTTCGCTGTATCAGTAGAAACAATACAAGTGGTTTCCTACTTACTGTTCTGTATTCTGAAGGGTGAGCAAACTGAGTGTTCAAAGAGGCTGCAAGAAGGAAACAGACACTTTAAAGCATGGGGTTAATAAAGGTCAATTCTTGTTCATAAGGGTTTTTTAAAATTCACCTTGTGATTTATACGGGCCATGTGTCTCCCTTTCCCTCCGATGCCTAGCTTCTTTGAACCCCCCCTAAGAAGTATGTTCAGCTGTGTTCTGGCACCTCTCCTAGCAGGCACACAGAGAACATTTGGTACTGGTTCCATAACTGACCACGCTAATAGAATTGCTTGAGAAACTTTGGAGCTACCGAATAAAAGTTAGAGAAGAAACTCAATAATTCACGATGTTCTTTTCCTCTGTGGCTCAAGGTAATAAATGCAAAATTTGACATTAGGTGTTACCACTTTAACTCCATTTTTTTTGTTTTCTGGTATGCGGGCCTCTCACTGTTGTGGCCTCTCTCATTGCGGAGCACAGGCTCCGGACGTGCAGGCTCAGCGGCCATGGCTCACGGGCCCAGCCGCTCTGCGGCATGTGGGATCTTCCCGGACCAGGGCACGAACCCGTGTCCCCTGCATCGGCAGGCGGACTCTCAACCACTGCGCCACCAGGGAAGCCCTTAACTACATTTTAAATGGGCATCATGTCTGGCTGGACTAAGTAAGGCCCCTTTCTCATGAGCCCCAGAGTGCCCGGTGCCCTTGGCGTTCACAATTCCTGATTCCTGTACATCTCCCGCTGAGGCTCTGTAGGGCCCCTGGTACATAAAAACCCAACTCCCGATCTTGGGCTCCAGGAAATCTGCTTTAAAAGAGAAAGAGCAGACAGCAGGGTCACTAAGAAGATGCTGGGACTAAAGAGGGTTGCTGGCTTCACAACGCCAGCCCCGCACACCCCCAAGTTCGTGTCCCTAGGCAACCGCGGGGCGGGCCTGGAACCGCCAGTAACGGCTGCGCGGAGGGACGCCAAGGCCGCCCGGACCCGGGCAGGGGCAGTTGCCAGCGAGACCCCCTCTCGGTCACTCCTCGGCCGGTCCTCCGCGGGGCAGGCCCACAGGTGAGCGTTACCTGCCGAGTCCCAGCAGACCAGGAGCAACAGCCCCAAGCGCAGTGCCTCGAGCGCCATCCTCCCTCCGCGGCCCGCGGTCGGGTCCCTGCGCTCCAGCGCCCGTGCCCTCGGGTCAGACACGCGACAGGGTGGGGTGAAGGAGAGGCGGGTAAGAGGAGGAAGAACAGAGCAGGTAGGAGGAGGGGGGAGGGGAAGGAGGAGGGGGGAGGGGAAGGCAGAGGAGGGGTGGTGGCTAGCCCCCCATCTCCTCACCCCGCTGAGGGTGAGAGTAAGCAGTTAGAGGGCCACCTCTCCCTGCAGCAAACCAGAACCTTGTAAGAGCCCTGGATAAGCTTGTGGGCTCTCAGTCAACCTCAGTTTCTTCAGCATCTGCTCTGTACCAAGCAGTGTTTGTGGCTGAACTTAAAAGCGTCCCTGCTGTCTGGAAGCTTTCCAGTGTAGGTGTTGGGGGAGAGGTAACAGAGGGAACTCCAAAACAAGTGAATACAATAATTTCGAAAATTAAGTGCTAGAGAGTTGAGAGTGGGGAGACGACTTTCCATTGGGAGGTCAGGAAAGGCCTTTCAGAGGTAGTTGAGCTGAAAGCTGAAGGATGAGAAAGAAGCCTGGTGAAGACCCTGGGGACAAGTATTCCAGGCTCAAGGAAAAGCGAGTGTGGAAAACTAGAGGCAGGAACCAACTCAGTGTGTTCAGCTGGAGCCCTAGGTGAGGGAGGGGGAACGGGGAGGGAGATGGAACCACAAGGTCATGAACATGTGTGGTCATGTAGGCCATGATAAGGGGTTTGGATTTGTTCCTGTTGCAGTGGGAAGCCAGTGGAGGCTTTTAAGCAGGGGCATGGCCCTGGTACTTACGTCTTAAGAGATTGGATGAAGAATGGAGGAGATAGGTAAGAGTGGAGGTGGGGTGGGGGAGAAATTCGGTGGCTTTTACAGTAATCCAGGCAAGGGATGGTGGCAGCTTGAACTGGTGGCTAACAGGGAACTGGTGAGATGTGGTCAGATTCAGGATGTCTTTTGGAGGCAGAACCAATTGGAGTGAAGAGAAGAATCAAGGATGCTTCCTGGGATTTTGTCCTGAACAGATGGGTGTGTGGTGATGCCATTTCTGATGATGAAGAACGTTTGGAGAGGGTGCCTATTAGACCTCCAAGTGGACATGTAGACAAGGCAGTTGGAATTACAAATTTGGAGCTAGAGATATAAATGCAGAAGTCATCAGCATATCAATGGTATGCTGACCCAAAGCCCAGGGGAAGAGTACCGCGTGGGTCAGAGGTCAGAGCCCTGGGGCACTACTATGTGCAGAACTCTGACAGATATGGAGAACAAGGAACAAGCCAGTGAAGGAGGAAGAAAACCAAACTAGAGTCTGGGGTTGCTGAACTGTGGAGCAGCAGTGCAACCATGTGGGTTGCCGCTGCAAGGTTGGGAATTAGGAGGACTGAGCATCATCATGAGCTTTGGCGAGATTGTAGTCACTGACGACCCTGATAAGATCTTTTTAAGAGAAGTGATGGGTTCCAGAGCCCAAATGGCCTGGTTGAAGGGATGAGGTGAGAAAGTGGTGACAGAGAGTGTAGACAGTCCTTGTGAATTTTGCTATGAAAGGGGAGCCAGAGGTGGGCAGTGAGTAGCCTATGAAACTTCCGAGTCTTCTGGGGATCATGTCAAAAACCCTCAAGTATCTTCCCACCTCCGTTGTCTTAGGAGGAAACCAAAGTTCTTACTATAGCCGCCAAGGCCTCTGCTGGTCTCTTACTGCTCTCCCCTGACTCACTCTTCCCCAGCCCCACCCTGTTCCCACCCTAGTGCCTTTGCACTTGCCTTTCCCTCTGCTTACATATCTATGGAGCTCCCTCCTTCCCTTCCTTCTGTTGCAGCTCACATGTCCCCATATCATAAGTGCCTTCCCTGACCATTCTATAAAACCATAGTGCCCCACCTTTCTATTCTCCTTAGCCTGCCTTATTTTCCCTCCCCCATAGGGTTTATCTCAACTTGACTTTAAAAATAATTTTATTTATGACATCCTCATGTCAGTTCCTAAAGGGGAGTGATTCTTTTTTGGTTCATGGCATATTTCCAGCACCTAGAAGAGTACTGCTCAACAAATATTTGTTAAATGAATAAATGGATTCCTACCGAGTCGGGACCTTAGCTTACCTAAAAGTATGGTCCACAGAAAAAAAAAAAACAACAAACCACCAGCATGCATAAACAAAATGGCTCTTTGGTTAAGAAGGAATTAAACCTTGATTTCTGGTTTTGCATGCATTCATTTCTTAGTATAACATGGCTATAAAGAGTTTTGCAGTCAGATACTTGCTCTGCAAGTTACTTTACAAGCTCTTAATCTCAGAGCTTCCACTTTTGCCTTCCCCCTACAAAGTGGGTATTATAATAATAGAATCTTGGGAGTATTAAATGAGAACATGTACATAAAGAACTTAGGACACAGTGGACTCAATAAATTTTTGTCTCTTGCCATCTTCTCCATGATGGCATCTGTAACAAAGACAGTTATTCAGTTTGTAAGTGATTATGCACCTGCCCTGAACTCACATAACATTGGCCACTGTGTTGTTACAGAGCTGGACATCACGAGCCTATAGGCAGTGACATTTTCTATTTCTCTTACTTCTCTAACCTAGTGACTAGCACTGTGCCTGACACAAGCTCAAAAAATATTTGGTGAATAAGTAAATCTTTGAAATATTAAACTGACATCACAACGGGAAAGTAGACCAAAAAGAGGAAGACATAGGACCCAGGAAACAGGAATTCCAACCCAAGAGAGAAGCAAAGGAATTAGTAGGCAGCAGTATAGCAGTCCTAGAGTTCAGCCAATCCAGAATGGAACAAGCAAGAGGCCCCTGGAGGCAGGTTCTAGAGGAGGAAGTAGATAGAATAAGAAATGCGTCTTACAGTAATTGAGATGAGATTGACATCAAAGGGGTAAAGTTTAGGGATTGATGTGCAACAAGTACATAGAAAACTAAGCAAATAAAAAAGACAGTAATTGGCTTCAGGAAAAACAAAGTTGTTCAAAGTTGTTCAGTCATTGATTTATCCAAAAGTATGATTCACTATTTTGGGAGAATGGGAGGCGAAGAAGTGTGTATGTGGGTAATGCGAGTGATGGGAGGTATGACAGAGTTACGTCTTTCATGGTAAAAATCAAGGGATGAAATCTAAACCTGAAAAACCAAGAAGAAGCATTATATACATATTATTTAGAGATGGGAAGTTAACTGCTCAAATAATTAGTTAAAAGAGTACAAATTGGAGGGGCTTCCCTGGTGGCGCAGTGGTTGAGAGTCCGCCTGCTGATGCAGGGGACGCGGGTTCGTGCCCCGGTCCAGGAGGATCCCACATGTGGCGGAGTGGCTGGGCCCGTGAGCCATGGCCGCTGAGCCTGCGCGTCCGGGGCCTGTGCTCCGCAACAGGAGAGGCCACGGCAGTGAGAGGCCCGCATACCGCAAAAAAAAAAAAAAAAAAAGAGTACAAATTGGTTTCTTCCAGGAATTGGAAAATGAGGCAGGAGGGATGGAGTACAAGCAGCCCACTGCTACTTTCTTAACAAACAGTGCATGTGTCATGAGCTGAACTGGGTCTCTGCCCCAAAGTTACATTGAAGTCCTAACACCAAGTACCTCAGAATGTGACCATATTTGGGGATTTAATTAAGTTAAAATGGGGTCATTAGAGTGGACCCTAATCCAATATGACTGGTGCCCTTATAAAAAGATATTAGGACACAGACAACACAGAAGGATGAGCATGTGAGGACACAGAGAGAAGATGGCCATCTGAAAGACAAGGACGGAGGCATCGGAAGGAAACAAACCTTGATCTTTGACATCTAGCCTCCAGAACTGTAAGATAATACATTTTTGTTGTTTAAGCTACCTGGTCTGTGATATTTTGCTAGGACAGCCCTAGCAAACTAATACAACATGTACAGTGTTTAAAAAATTAAAAGTATCATTTTGTATTACAAGAATAATATTTTAAGAAATTAGCAAAAAAAAGAAAGGTTATTCTGAGACTCATTCATCAATGACCTCTAAAAGTAACTAGTATAGTATGAGAACATTTATTTACTGATTATTTTTTTTTCCCTTGAGAAACTCCCTTTGACATATTGACTGATTCTACAATACATACAAATTTTTGTGGCTATTCAGCAAACCTTAATGAGAGGTTTAGAGATGAGAAATAATTTGCCCAAAGAGGTACAACAAGTTAGTACATTGGCAGATCTGTTTCTTTTCTGCCTCCTATATCTGTGTGTCAGTGTTGATCTGTGACATACTCCCTGGTTCAGTCCAGGTCTAGTCTGGAAAATACAGTCTACATCAAACAAAAAGATTCCTAAGCCCAAGCAGGTAGTTCACTCATTTGAAATAACATATGCCCTTCATCCACATTTCCGCATAATCACGGAAGTGGGACTAGGCCAAGTAAGTAACTCTATGAAAACTATCCTGTATTTCCTCCCTCAGCTCTTTGTTTAGTTGGGCTCAGCTCTATTTTGTGATGTCTAGTGCCATCTAGTGGAAATGAATTGACATTTTAACTAGTGCCTCATTTTTAGGGTACTTTAGTTTTCGAAGAGCTCTCATTTTATCTTCACAATAACCTATGAAGTAGACATTGTTATTCCATTTTGCTTTACCTTTTTAGAAACACTTAATATTATTGAGCTTATTGTGCTTCAGACACTATACATGAATGATCTTATTTATTCCCCGTATCAATTTTTTTTTAATTTATTTATTTTAGGTTGCATTGGGTCTTCCTCGCTGTGCGCAGGCTTTCTTTAGTTGCAGCGAGCGGGGGCTACTCTTCGTTGTGGTGTGCGGGCTTCTCATTGCAGTGGCTTCTCTTGTTGCGGAGCACAGGCTCTAGGTGTGCGAGCTTCAGTAGTTGTGGCACGCGGGCTCAGTTGTTGTGGCTCACAGGCTCTAGAGCGCAGGCTCAGTAGTTGTGGCGCAAGGGATTAGTTGCTCTGTGGCATGTGGGATCTTCCCGGACCAGGGCTCGGACCCGTGTCCCCTGCATTGGCAGGTGGATTCTTAACCACTGCGCCACCAGGGAACCCACCCCCCTTATCAATTTTGTGTGATCTGTGCATATTGCCTATGTTGTTATCCCATTTACAGATGAGCAATCTAAGGCTTAGAGAATTTAAGCCTTAGATTTAAACCTCAGTAGGAATCAGGATTCAAACCCAGGAGAGGCACACATCACTAATACAAACCTTCTCCCCCTCCTTCTCCTTCTCCTCTTCCCTTTCCTCCTCCTCCATTTTCTTCTCCTCTCTCCTTCCCCTTCTTCATCTTCATCTTCATTATTGCAAACATTGTGATTATGTGCCAGGCATTTTCCTAAGTCCTGTACAGGTATTATATAACTTAATCCTCACAACAACTCTTATGAATTAAGTATAATTATTATTCCCATTTCATAGATGAGGAAATCAAGGCACAGAGCAGTTAAGCAAGTTAACTGAGGTCACCAGCTAGTGGAAGCGTAGCCAGAATTGGAACCCAGAGAATTTTGGGTTTTATTTTTATTTATTTATTTATTTATTTTTGGCCACGCCGGCACAGCTTGTGAGATCTTAGTTCCCCGACCAGGGATTTAACCTGGGCTCTGGCAGTGAAAGTACCAAGTCCTAACCACTGGACCACCAGGGAATTCCCTGTTTTAATATTTTGTTTTCTAGCTTTATTGAGCTATCACTGACATATAAATTGTGCAAGTTTAAGTATACAGTGTGATGATTTGATACACATAATATATGTGAAATGATTACCACAAAATAGTTAACACATCCATCACCTCACATAATCACAAATTGCGTGTGTGTGTGTGTGAGATGAGAACATTTAAAATCTATAATCTCAGCAATTTTCAAGTATATGATACAGTATTGTTAATCGTAGTCACCATGCTGTACGTTAGATCCCCAGAGCTTTCTCATCTTATAACTGGAAGTTTGTACCCTTTGACCAACATCTCCCCATTTCCCCACCCATACAGCCCCTGGCAACCACCATTCTTATTCTCTATTTCTATGAGTTTGGGTTTCTTTTATATTCCATGTGTAAGTGAGGTCATATGGTGTTTGTCTTTCTCTGTCTGAATTGCTTCACTCACAACACCACAGGGCCCTCAGGGGAACCCCAGGGAGCATTATATTATTCCAGACCCCATGCTCTCAACAGTAAGCAGTTTCAGAAATAAAGTTAATTTGTCTCCTCATTACAAAATTAATACATATTTAGAAAACCAGAAAGAAAAAAATCACTCAAAATTCTGTCTCCCGGGACTTCCCTGGTGGTCCAATGGTTGAGACTCTGTGCTCGTTCCCAATGCAGGGGGCCCGGGTTCGATCCCTGGTCAGGGAACTAGATCCCACATGCGTGCTGCAACAAAGATCCCGCATGCCGCAACTAAGACCCGGCACAGTCAAATAAACAAATATTTAAAAAATAGGGCTTCCCTTGGTGGCGCAGTGGTTGAGAGTCCACCTGCCGATGCAGGGGACACAGGTTCGTGCCCCAGTCTGGGAAGATCCCATGTGCCGCAGAGCGGCTGGGCCCGTGAGCCATGGCCGCTAAGCCTGCACGTCTGGAGCCTGTGCTCCGCAACGGGAGAGGCCACAACAGTGAGAGGCCCACGTACCGCAAAAAATAAATAAATAAATAAATAAATAAAATAAAAAATTCTGTCTCCCAAACACAATCAAAATTAATATTTGGTGTCTTACTCCTAGCCATAATTCTAAGCTACTTTGATTTTAATATAGCTGTGATGGTACTATAAAAACCATTTTGGGCTGTTTCTTTTATTTAACGTTTTAACTTAGGCATTTCCAATATCCCCAAACTCTTCATAATTGTTACTGTGAATAGGTCCTTTATTAAGATTATAACTTGTGTAATGCCTTCTATGGGTCAGGTACTGGTGTAAGGAATTTCTATGTATTTATTCCTTTAATCTTCACAACAAACCCCTTAAGATAGAGAGTATTTTTAGCCCTATTTAGATGGGGAACCTGAGACACAGCTGGTAAGTGACGCAGCTTGGATATGAACCGCCACAGTCTATGCCATCATCTAACTGAGGAAGCAAGGATTTAAATTGTTTATATTTTGAATCAGTTACTAAAAAGCACATGGAGAAGCACTAACAGTTTTACCATTAAATTGTAAGAAACATTTATGCAAAAAATAATGATGGTGATTAATGTGTCGCTTATTAAAGAGGCAAAATTTGCATATAATTAGATAAAGCCCAGAAAATAGAGGAGAGTATTAATAGTCACCATTTATCAAGTAATAGCTATGTACTTTTACATATGTTATCCCTAATCTTCACTGTGACCCTGTGAAATAGTTAATATTATTTCCTGTTCATATGATGAGGAAAGGAAACCAGAGAGGAGTAATTTGCTCAAAATCACAAAGCTAATACGTGCTGAAGCTGGGTTCACTCACAGATTTTTTTACTTTAACCTTAAGTTCCCATCTGCAAGCTAAACTCTAGAGCTGCATTTTCTAATACTGTAGGAATTAGCCATGTGGCTGTTGAACACTTGAAATGTGGCTGGTGTGAAGTGAGATGTGGTGTAAGGTTAAAATACACACTGAATTTAAAAAACTTAACAGAAAAAGGAGTGTAAAATATTTCAATGATTTTATATGGATTACACGTTGAAATTATAACCGTTTGTATTTACTGAGTTCAATAAACTATGATGACAATTAATTTCACATGTTTCTTTTCATTTTTAAATGTGGCTGCTAGAAATTTCAGATTACACACGTGGCACACATATTGCTATTGCTTAGTGCTGCCATAGACCAGCCCCTCTTAAACTTTAATGTGCAGATGAATCACTTGGGGATCTGAATTAAAAGACAGATTCTGGGCTTCCCTGGTGGCGCAGTGGTTAAGAATCCACCTGCCAATGCAGGGGACACGGGTTCGAGCCCTGGTCCGAGAAGATCCCACATGCCGCGGAGCATCTAAGCCCGTGTGCCACAACTACTGAAGCCCGCATGTCTAGAGCCCATGCTCTGCAGCAAGAGAAGCCCGCGCATGGCAATGAAGCGTAGCCCGGGCTCACTGCAACTAGAAAAAGCCCGTGTGCAGCAACTGAAGACCCAAAGCAGCCAAAAAAATAAAAAACAATAAATCAATAAATTAAAAAATAAATAAAATAAAATACAGATTCTGATGCAGGAAGTCCAGGGTAGGACCTAAGATTCTGCGTTTCTAACGCACTCTCAATGAAACCAGTGCTGCTGGTCCAGGTGGAACACATTGAGGAGCAAGGCTCTAGATGGGAGGGAGGCGGGGGAGATCAGCATTAGAACCCTTAGCAACACCTGTGTTTGGGGGACTAAAGGGAGGCTCCGACGCGGGGAAGGGGAGAGGTGGCCTGAGAAGGTCCTTGCAGAGCCAGGACGGTGTGTTGTTGGGGAGGCCAGGGTGGCAGCATGTCAAGGCGAAATAATCAACAGCAACGCCTGTGGAGAGACTAATCGGGGCCTTGCTGGTTTGTCGACGAAGAGGCCACTGATGAATGCAGCGAGGACAGTTTCCGTGAGTAATGAAAACGGGAAGCAGATGTCAGAATGTTGGGAAATAGGACAAGTGGACCTGGTCGCTCTCTTTTTTCCTAGAATGACAGGGAAAAAACAGTAGCTAAGGCTGATGTCAGGGGTAAGTGAGAGAAAGTGGGATGAGGAGTGTAATGGATTATGGGGACACTTGTTTGGTTTGATTTTGCAGGGGGGAGACCTGAGTCTATGACTTATGCAGAAAGGGAAGGGTGTGAGGGAGAAGTTGGCCCAGAGAACATGGGCAACTTCTCTCCTAAGTAAAGGAACGGCCTCTCTGAATGTCAGCTGTGAGGCCGTGCCGGGAATAAATATGACACAGCCTCTAGCTTCGAGGATCTCACAGTCTTGAGTACTAAGAGACCTGTGTGCCCCTTCCGTGAAGCCCTGAGAAGGCAGTAAAGCTGGCATGGATTAGTGATGAGCTGTTTTCTAAATGAAGCCCAATTCAAAAAAAAATATGGTCCCCAATTTTCCTCACAGTTACATTTAAGCATTCTATATTTCTTGTATGGTCAGGCCACCCAAGATGGCTGTTCTCTTGCTCTCTGTACATCCCCTGCTGACCAGTACCTGCTTCACCTATACCCTACTCACCTGACCGACCTTCATAGGTTCTTGCCGGGGCCCCAGCTGGTGATTGTTCTTATCAAAGGGGCAGTGAGGGGTGGGCCTCTCTGCTGGTTTCCCTGCTGATGAGCCAGCCTGACTTAATTCCCCCTGTAACTGGTAACCTCCCTTCCCCCTCCCCACGCAGTCTGTCACCGCGTCCTGCCCGCCATAGGACACACAAGGTGGGGGGGGGGGTCACTCCAGGACCTTGCTTCAGATGCATAAGCTCCCCCCATCCATTAAATCATTGATGTCTGTCGCTGACTCCGGGCTTTTTCTTTGGTCTAGAAGCTGGGCAAGTACAGGCCTTGTAGACCTGAGGGGTACAGCCCAACATTCTCCATCACATCAAAATGAAGGGTTTTATGTTTTAGGCTAAAATTTCACAAACAACTTCACTAGTAACACCCACTGCAGTGACCTTGGTGACAATGAAACTGTGCACCTCAGATTGGGACTTGAACCCATGTGGCCGGTACTCGAACCCAGCCAAAACCCACGGTCTTCCAAGTGAGATCACACACCTGTTTTCAGGACTTAATGAAGCTCAGATTCCTGATGTCTCATCACAGAAAGAATTCAGTGAAAGACAAAGTGATAGGTAAGAGGTGGATTTATTTAGAGAGAAACACACTCCACAGATGGAGTGTGGGCCATCTCAGAAGGTGAGAAAGGCATGGGGAGAAACACACTCCATAGACAGATGTGAGCCATCTCAGAAGGTGAGAAAAATACCAGGGTATGGGGTTGTCAGTTTTTAGAGGGGTGGGTAATTTCATAGGCTAATGAGTGGGAGGAGTATTCCAGCTATTTCGGGAAGGAGTGGGGATTTCCAGGAATTGGGCCACCGCCCACTTTTTGATCCTTATGGTCGGTCTTGGAACTGTCATGGCGCCTGTGGTGTGTCATTTAGCTTGCTGATGTGTTACAGTGAACATATACTGAGGCTCAAGGCCTATTGGAAGTCAACTTGTCCGCCATCTTGGACCCATTTGGTTCTAATCAGTTTGTCTTGTCCTCCCGCTATGTCATTCTTTCAAAGGTTGTGCCCTGCCCCCTTCCCTCCTGTTTCAACAACACCAAGTCTTTGAAGAAATGTTGAGTGAGGTGACACCACGTGGGGTTGGTGAGGTTATGACATAGAGGCAGGGAAGAGATTTGGCGTCAGGATACCGTCACAGACCAGGAACGACCAAAAACCTCTGGCCCCTCGGAAAAGGCTACTTTTGGTGGCAACTGGAGGAGGCGGGGGTCTTGTCCTTTTAGTGGGAGCACATGGCGGGTATGGAGTGAAGTGGCAGTGTGCCAGGCCAGAGTGAGGGGGAGGGGATGCTGGTGCAGGCGCAAAAGAGAGATTTCTCCCTCCCTTATCTCCTTGTCAGCCACCTAAAAACAGTTAAAAGAGAAATCCATATCAGGCCCCACCCAGCCCATCTTCTGAATAAGCTCTGCAGTCCATTCAGTTGCTGTAGAGATTCCTAGAAGGGTTAAAGGTCAATCCTCCAATTCTGTCCGGAAACCAGCCCACCTGGTGGTTTGTGTAACTATTGTCCCATTGTGTCACATTCTTATGCAAATATTCTGAAGCACAGCAATCAAAGAACCAGCCACAGGGAGTAAACAAACTTTAAACACACAATGAAGATGCTCATCCCTCTTCAGGATTTTGTTTTTTTAAATTTTTATCGGAGTATAGTTGCTTTACAATGTTGTGTTAGTTTCTACTGTACAGCAAAGTAAATCAGCTATACGTATACATATATGCCCTCTTTTTTGGATTTCCTTCCCATTTAGGTCACCACAGAGCACTGAGTAGAGTTCCCTGTGCTATACAGTGGCTTCTCATTAGTTATCTATTTTATACATAGTATCAATAGTGTTTATATGTCAATCCCAATCTTTCAATTCATCCCACTGCCCCTTCCCCCTTGGTATCCATAAATTTGTTCTCTACATCTGTCTCTATTTCTGCTTAGTAAATAAGATCGTCTATACCAATTTTTTCAGATTCCACATATATGCATTAATATACGATATTTGTTTTTCTGACAAGAGCACAGAATCATGGAGCTCTTTGGAGATTCACCTCCAGCATCTTGGCTTCCTGGGGGCTCAACTGCCTCCTAGCCCTGGGCCAACCCTTCTCTGCCAGCTCTCTGGGTCCTTCTTCCTCCCTGAGACAGTCTGAGCCTTTTTTTTTTTTTTTTTTTTCCGGTACACAGGCCTCTCACTGCTGTGGCCTCTCCCATTGCAGAGCACAGGCTCCGGACGCGCAGGCTCAGCAGACATGGCTCACGGGCCCAGCCGCCCCGCGGCATGTGGGATCTTCCCAGACCGGGGCACGAACCCGCGTCCCCTGCATCCGCAGGCGGACTCTCAACCACTGCGCCACCAGGGAAGCCCCAGTCTGAGCCATTTTAAAGCAGCCTGGCTCAAATAAAGGAAGAGCCATTCCTGTTCTTTCCCTCAAGGATGAGTGTTTACACAGGCAGACATGGAGCGTTTAGAAGTGGTTCTTTTAACATGTCTGTGGAGAATGACCTACTTCTGTAATGACCTGTCCAACACACCAAAGAAGCCCAGCCACTTATGCACCTTCAACAGTTTTCTGACACCTTAATAATTAAGGCCCATGCACCTCACCAAGGTGGTTTTAAAAAACCTTTGTTTCCTTGAAACTTTCCTGCTTAAAGCCACTGTCTCACCCTGGTTAAGCTTCCTCCCCTCAGCCTCCTCCCCAGCCTCCTAAGTGCACCTTCATCTCCAAAAACCAGGCTCCAGTTTGCCAGCGTGTAAAAGCCCTGCCAAGCCCTGGCCCTTCCCTGAAGCGTGTCTGAAATTTCAACATTCTCCAAAAGGCACACCTAGCCCTCATGAATGACTTCTTTCTCTTCACTCCTATGGTTATTTTGTAAAACGTCCACACTCACAGTGGCTAATTCAGAAAATATTTATGAAGGCTTACTGCATGCTTGGAGATTTTTACGGTGCACGAACAATTCCAAGATGTATAAAGTGGTCAGTCCTATTCCCACAGAGCTTGAAGATCACTGAGGGAAAATGACATGTAAACATATTACTGTATGGTAGGTGCTATGTTTGGGATATTCCCCAAGTACCATGAAAATCCATCCCAGCCTTGAGGGCCCTAAAAAGGCTTTCTGGAAAGGGAATGGGGAAGGGCATCCCAGGCAGGAAGTAGACAGGCAAAGGCCTAGAGAGGGGTCTTAGCCTAGTTAAGAACACCATTGGGTCAGCTAGGCTGGAGGGCAAGGGGAGGGTGGGATGAGGCTGGAGTGGAACTCAGGGTCCAAAGGGTGAAGGATCTTTTCAGCCACGTTCAGGAGTTTGGTCTTGATCCCTCAGGCATGTGGGCCATTTAAGAAAATTCCTCTGTGGTGGGCTGAATGCATTGGTTGGGGTGAGGGGACTGCAAGAATGAAGGTGCATCACATGGGATCTGACACAAATAGGAACCAGGCGAGTATTTCTTCCACGAGGAGACAGCTAGAAGCCTTTGAGGTTACCCAGATGAGAGATGACTGAGGCCTAAGCTCAACAGATCTGTCTTCAGAGTATTTGTTTCTTCACTTGAGTATGCGTGTGTGTATGTTTCTCCTTCATTGGAATGGAAGCCCTGAGATGGCATTTCTGTCTTGTTTACTGCTTATTATAAGCCCAGGACTTACAGTGGCGCCTTGACCCTAAGAGGCACTCAATAAATAGGTGAATGAAGGAATGAGAGCAGCTGACAGTTGATTTGACAGGTGACTGATTGGGGTGGGGGGAGAGGTAGAGGGAGGCAGGACTGCCTGCGGTCCCTGCCCCAATGCCATGACCCCTGAAATGAGGCCCCCTCAGCGTTGGTGACTTTTAGTTTCCTATTGCTACTGTAACAAATGACCACATGCTTAAAACAACACACATTTGTTCTCTTCCACTTCTGGAAGTCAAATGTCCAAAATCAATTTGACTGAGCCAACACAAGGTATTAGCAGGTCTGGCTCTTTCTAGGGATGTAGGGGAGAATCTAACTTTTCTAATTTCTGGAGGCTGCCTGCATTCCTTGACTCCTGGCTCCCTCCTCAAATCGATCCAACCCCTTGTTTCCATCCTCAGGTCTCCTACTTGCTATTTTGTACTCAAATCCTCTTCTGCCCGCCTCTTGTAGGGACACCTGACTATGTTCAGACCCATCTGGATAATGCAGGATAGTGTCTGCCTTTCAAAGTCTTCTATTTAGTCACATCTGCAAAGTCCCTTTTGCCATATAAGGTGACATTCACAGGTTCTGGACATTAGGACGGGGATATCATTGGGGGCCATTATATCAGCCTATGACAGTGACCAGCACGTGAGGTGGTTACTGGGTGCTTGAGTTGAGCCCCCGTTGAGGTTGGTAGGACTGAACCTCTTCACCTGAGAGTGTTTAGGAGCACAGCCTGGAGCCAGACTGCCCAGATTCAAAGCTCTGCTATTCATTAGCTGTGTGACCTTGGGTAAGTTACTTAACCTCTCTGTGCCTCACTTTCCTCATCTGTAAAATAGAGACTAGCTGCCACACAAGGTTGCCGGGATGAGTTAATACAAAAAAAAGGCATGCAGGTAGACTAATGCTAGTCACACAGTAAGCCCTCAGGAAGTGTTGGCTACTTGGGATAGACCAAGGGAAAACCTGCGGATGCCCTGATCCCACTTCTCAGCGTGAGGTGTGTCAGCAACTGAACCCTGAAGAAGCAAACTACCCTGGGCATCTGAAGCCTCTCCTATGCTGGGGAGATTGAATGACTTGGAGGTGGTGAAGCAGGACATTGCTACTCAGAACTCCTCCATTGAATCTCCCCATTTCAGATAATCTTTCTATAATAAAAGTCAACACAAATGTATGCCACGTGCTAACTTAAGTACTTTTAATATTTTGAATCCATGTAATTCTCACAACAACCATATGTTATAGGAACTGTGATTATGTCCATTTTACAGTTAGGAAGATTGAGGACCAGAGACCAAGATTCACTGCGGGAACAGTCTGGCCAAAAAGCTGCCTTTAGCTCCCTCTACTGTGGGATACTCAGAGCAGCCACTGTGAAGAATCATTTCTCAACGATCGATCCCTACATCTTTAGGTCACTAAATCCCAGGCTGTTTCTGAATAGGCTGAGCCCACACGTGCCCATATTCTCGAGGAACTGAGGGCAGGTCATGTCTGGCTCTTTTCCATAGCCTTAATGGAGGCTGAGCCACGCCTTCAACCAAAGCTCAGATAATTGGTGAATTGCCCCTGGATTAGTTCCCTTTTCTGTGTAACAAATTACCCTAAATCATAGCAAGTCAAAACAACAAAACAAACATCATTTCAGCTTCTGTGGGTCAGGAACCTGGATCCGGTGTCGTTGGGTCTTTTGGCTCAGGATCTCTCACAAGGAAGCAACTATATTGTCAGGAATATAGTCATCTCAAGTCTTGACTAGGTGAGGATCCACTTCTAAGCTCACTCGTGGCTGTTGTTAGGCTTCTGGTCTTTGCTGACTGTCAGCCAAGTCAATAGTTCCTTGTCATGCAAGTGTTTCCATAGAGCTGCTTACACCATGGCAGCTGGCTTCCCCCAGAGTAAAGGCTGAGAGAGAGGAACGTGAACACCTCCTCAGTACAATATTTAGGAGGAGAGTAGGGAAGAGCAGACAGAAGGAATTAAGGTAGGAGGCGAGGACAACCCAAAGGACTGGTGAGATGGCTTGATCCTCAACATTTTTCTTTGTATAGTTTAGGCAGACTCAATATGAAAAAACGATATAACTTTAAAGGAAAAATAGCACAAAGTTCAGGAATCCACCATGTAGCAAGAAATGAACAGATTCTCAATATGAAAAACATGCAAGCATAATTTTTAAATGGATAAAACTGAAGAAGTCTAGGGGCTGCCGTGAAATACAAGACCATTGGAACAGATGGAAATCGTCAATGACATTATGCAGCAGGTGGAGAAAGGAAAGTTAACCCCTGGAAAATATGAGTCAGAATTTGAAGGCTGTAAGGCTGTGGTATACATTTTAATGGAGAAAAGTTGTACCTTCCTGTTTTGGTGTTAGGGTTCACAATTAAAGATACTCTCGGGAGTCATTTGTGTGTACCGAATTACATTCCATGTACCCTGAGTCCTGTGCACTAGTGGCTTTCAGACACTTTTGAAGTGGACAAAGAGTTAGAAATACATTTTACACAGCAACTGAGGTGCACACACTCACACATGTAACAGGGAAGAGCCAATCAGACTACATGTTGGATCTGTTTCTTTTACTTTAACCTTTGCTTTCTGTGCTTTTGTTCACTAAAAGGATACTGTCTCTACATAATGGCCTGCCTCGGGGAACCCTGCCCCTCTGCCTGAATGTTAAACCAAAGTGCCTTTGTGCAGGGAAACATCCAGACCCTGTCCACCTGTGGGTGGCTGCAAGAAAGAAGAAATTAACACATCCCCTCCCCGAGGCTGGCCATTCCAGGGCATAGTTGCAAAACTTAGTGCCTTTTTACTTTACTTCCTCACCTGTTCCCCCTCTCTGAGCTGTAAAAGAAACTGGCATCCAAACCCCGATAAGATGGTTATTTTGAGACATTAGTCTGCCATCTTCTCGGTCTGCTGGCTTTCCGAATAAAGTCGTATTCCTTGCCCCAGCACCTCGTCTCCGATTTCTTGGCCTGTTGTGTGGCGAGCAGAGTGAGCTTAGACTTGGTGACACACACACAACAGAAGTACAAGTTTTATGAAAACGATATTTACCCTTATTATGTGCTCAGATTTTTATATTCTATTTTAAAATTCTGGTCAAGATCCACTACACAGATTTCATGAACATTTAATAGATTGTAAACATGCAGGTTGAAGAATACTACTCTTGGGAGAATTTTAGCCAGTTTCATCCTGAATTATAGAGAATGGTCAGGATAAAGCCACAAAGCCCATTTACATTAACTGACTTCCCCATAGGGAAAAGGAAGAAAATCAGGTGTGAAATAAACATTTTATCTTAAAGATTATTTTTTCATTTTTATTCTCTTTTTTTTTTACCATTTTTAATTGAAATATGGTTACTTTACAATGTTATTTTAGCTTCAGGTGTACAGCAAAGTGATTCAATTATATATACATTATATATATTATATAATATATATATAATTCAGAGTCTTTTCCATTATAGGTTGTTACAAGACATTGAATATAGTTCCCTGTGCTATACAGTAGGTCCTTGTTGTTTATTTTATACATAATATTGTGTATATGTTAATCACAAACTCCTAATTTACTTCCCCCCCACCCCCTGCTATCTCCTCTGGTAACCATAAGTTTGTTTTCTACATCTGAATCTATTTCGGTTTTGTAAATAAGTTCATTTATATTATTTTTGTAGATTCCACATATAAGTGATATGCTATAATATTTGTCTTTGTCTGACTTACTTCACTTAATATGACAATCTCTAGGTACATCCACGTTGCTCCAAATGGAATTATTTCATTCTTTTTCATGACTGAGTAATATCTTTTAATAATGCATAAAGTTGAACCAAGTACTTAAAAATGTTTTTCTATATCTGTGCTTATTTCCCCATTCTAATTTTTTATTTTGTGTATCATTTTGTTTTCTTTTTTCTTTGGTTAGCAGTTTATTGCTTTTCAAAGAATTCAGTTCTTGGGTTTATTTATTAGTTCTATAATTTTTCAGTTCTCTAATATGTTAATATTTGTATTCATCCTTTATTTTTGCTTTCCTTAGGTTTATTCTGTTTTTCTGTTAAATTTGAAAAATTCAATGCCTAATTTATTTAATTTTTCTTGTGTGAGTTATCTATTGCTAATTATTGCTAATAAATTACCCTAAAACTTGGTGACTTAAAATAACATACATCTATTATCTCACAGTTTCTGTGGGTCAGAAATCCAGGTTTCACCTGCCCTCTGCTCCAGGGTCTATTGTGAGGCTGCAATAAAAGTGTCAGCCAAGGACACAGTCATCTCCAAGTTCAGCTGGGACAGAACTTCCAAGCTCACCCAGTGGTTGTTGGTAGGAATCAGTTCCTCTCCGGCTGTTGGTCCAATGTTGCCCTTAGTTCCTTGACAGGAAGCCTTCTCCATCAGGGTAGGCATGGGAGAAAAGCCAGGGACAAAAACACAGTAAGATGAAAGTCAGTCCTTTGTAATGAAGAAAGCAAGAATTTGTCATCCCAAAATATTGCCTCTTTGATATAAAAATCATTTTGAGCTCAAGGCAATTGAGAAGAAGCAAATACAGGAAAAGCTCTCTGCCCTTCCCTTATTTTCCTAAAAGCAGGACATAAATTTTCAAAGGTGTCCCTCTCCTCTCTCTACCAGGAAAGATAAAAATGATCAGAGACAGCTTTAGGCTCATATCAGCCTGGAGCTGGCACCAGAGGAATCTACATAACCAACTTTACTAACTAGCCTTTATCTGCCATTGGTTCCTCATATATTTACCTTTCCTTGGAAGTCTAAAGCAATTTTCCTTTGTCCTGTCATTTCTCTACAAATTTATTGTTCTTTGTTGAAGATGCTGTGTAAGCTAGATTTCTAAGCCACCTCTTGGAGTTACTCTTTCCCTGAGTCTCTCCCAGGTATATATGAGATATACATGTTAGTAACTTCAGTTTTTCTCTTGTTAATCTGTCTTTTGGTACAGAGGTCCCAGCTAGAATTTAGAAGGGTAGAAGGAAAAGATTTTTTTTCCTCCCCTACAGAAACCTAATGACAAAAGGAAGCTTCAATCCACCTCTGTCACCATGTTCTATTCATTAAAAGGGAATCATTATGTGCAGCCCACACTCCAGGGGAAAAGATTACACAAGGGTGTGAATTCCGGGAGCCAGGGACCACTAGGATTCATGTCAGAACTCCCTACTTCACTTATATACAATTGATCCTCAGGCACTTTTGCCTGAGGCTGTACAAGAAGGCTGTACATCATTCACAGACATGCAGAGCAGCAAAAAATTTGAGTCAGCTGATATGTTTGTTCCCAGATGGGGTTGAACAAGGTGAAACTCTGCCTTCTTGCTTTAGCTCTCATACTATAAAGTGTCCCTTCCACAGTCTATTTAGTGCCACATTTTTGTGTTTTTTGGTGGTGATTTCCATATTTATGCCCCCCCCCATGTTAAGTACTGAGCTATTGCCTAGTATTCCCAAGTACAAGAAACTTGTGATGAGCCTTAAGGAGAAAACACATGTGATAGATGAGCTCTACTCAGGCATGATTTATAGTGCTGTTGAACATGAGTTCAATGTTAATCAATCAAAAATGTATACGTGGGCTTCCCTGGTGGCGCAGTGGTTGGGAGTCCGCCTGCCGATGCGGGGGACGCGGGTTCGTGCCCCGGTCTGGGAGGATCCCACATGCCACGGAGCGGCTGGGCTCGTGAGCCATGGCCACTGAGCCTGTGCGTCCGGAGCCTGTGCTCCGCAACGGGAGAGGCCACGGCAGTGAGAGGCCCGCATACCGCAAAAAAGGAAGAAAAAAAAAATGTATACGTTAGGGGACTTCCTAGCCGTCCAGTGGTTAAGACTCCGAGCTTCCACTGCAGGGGGTGCAGGTTCGATCCCTGGTCAGGGAACTAAGATCCCACATGCTGCACAGCCCCACCCCCGCAAAAAAAGTGTATGTTAAAAAAGGTGTCTTTAAACATAAACACCCATAAAACTAGTTTATGTATTAATTGTTTGACAGAAATGTTGTGACCAGAGGCTCATAGGAAACTAACCCTGTATTTTCCCTAGAGCAATGGTTCAGTATTCACTAATGCAGCGTTTGTGGCCACTTTATAGAACATAACTACTATAAATAATGTGAATAGGCTCTATGAGTGTTTGTATTTAAGACTATGATTTTCTTCTGAGGTGGGCTTTTTATGCATCTCAGAATTCTGATATGTGGAGTGTGCCTGTTACTAAGCTTTTATCAAACCCAGAAAGAATTGCTTTCCAACTAGCTTGAATCCTATATGTTAGTGGTTTTGAAACCTCTGTGCTGGGCTTTGTGATGGCGGGACTAGAACTCTACAGCTTACATTCATTCTTTGTCAGCTGGCTGCTGTTAGGTTCTGCCAATAGGGGGCACTATAGGGAGACTTGAAGGCAGGAGGAGGAAGCAGGAACTTTGGTCCACAATGCTCCTTTACCCTGGCAGAAGCAGCAGCTAGTTTCAGCCTCCAGACATTTTTCCAGGCTCCCTGAACCACTGTAGCCCTCAGAGCCCTGAGTCTCAGCTCTGTGGAGCCCTTCCTAGAACATGGCAGATGCTACCTGCAGGCCTTACCTCAGAGTTACCTCAGTGTCCCTTTCCTTTTTTTCAGACCTTTAAGGTCTGTATAACTAATTTAATTTCCAAGTTAAATTCTCTCTGTTGAGCTACCTACTATGGTTTCAATTTTCTTGGAACTTAATTGATACATAGAGGTTTCTTTAACTTTTTACTTTAAAATAATTTTATACTTACAGAAAAGTTGCAGAATAGTACAGAAAAATTCTGTATACCCTTTATACCCTTTACTCAAATCCATCATTTTGTTTCATTGAGGTGAAACTCACATAATATAAAAGTAACCATTTTAAAGTGAACAAGTCAGTAGCAATCAGTACAATAAAATGAATCGATCAACTTTTATCATTTTTCCACGTTTGTTTTATAATTCACTATCTATCTCTATAAAGCACATATGTATGGATGCATAATTTTGCATAATATTATTTCTCCTGAAACATTCGTAAGTTGCATACATCACACTCCTTTATCTCTTACTACAATTACATGTACTTTTTTAGAATATATTTGTATATAACCATTGGTACATTACTTGAATCTATAATCCATATTACAATTTTGCAAAATATCCCAGCAATATCCTTTACAATATTATTTTTCCCCATTAGTTCAGGACACAGTCCAGGATGACACATTGAATTTAGTTGTTATGTCTCTTTTATTTTATTTATTTATTTATTTTGAAGGTTCATGTCTTTATTTAAGTACACATACACCTTTTGTAGGGTTGCAAAATTCAGTTTTTGATGCACGCAATTTTTGCTCCCTTTTTACCATTACTGCGGTTGTGATTTGTAACCCGTTATGTCCATTAATAACTGTGACTTTTTCTTTGATTTTTTTTAACATCTGTATTGGAGTATGATTGCTTTACAAATGGTGTGTTAGTTTCTGCTGTATAACAAAGTGATCAGCTATACATACACGTATGTTCTCATATCTCCTCCCTCTTGCGTCTCCCTCCCACCCTCCCCATCCCACCCCTCTAGGTGGTCACAAAGCACCGAGCTGATCTCCCTGTGCTATGCGGCTGCTTCCCACTAGCTATCTATTTTACGTTTGGTAGTGTATATATGTCCATGCAACTCTCTCACTTCATCCCAGCTTACCCTTCCCCCTCCCCGTATCCTCAAGTCCATACTCTATGTCTGTGTCCTTATTCCTGTCCTGCCCCTAGGTTCATCAGAATCAGTTTTCTTTTAGATTCCATATATATGTGTTAGCATACGGCATTTGTTTTTCTCTTTCTGACTTACTTCACTCTGTATGACAGACTCTAGGTCCATCCACCTCACTGCAGATGACTCAATTTCATTTCTTTTTATGGCTGAGTAATATTCCATTGTATATATGTGCCACATCTTCTTTATCCATTCATCTGTCAATGGACACTTAGGTTGCTTCCATGTCCTGGCTATTGTAAATAGAGCTTCAGTGAACATTGTGGTACATGACTCTTTTTGAATTATGGTTTTCTCAGTGTGCATGCCCAGTAGTGGGATTACTGGGTTCTATGGTAGTTCTATTTTTAGTTTTTTAAGGAACCTCCATACTGTTCTCCATAGTGGCTGTATCAATTTACACACCCATCAACAGTGCAAGAGGGTTCCCTTTTCTCCACACCCTCACCAGTGTTTATTGTTTGTAGATTTTCTGATGATGCCCATTCTAACTAGTGTGAGGTGATACCTCATTGTAGTTTTGATTTGCATTTCTCTAATGATTAGTGATGTTGAGCATCCTTTCATGTTTTGTTGGCAATCTGTATATCTTCTTTGGAGAAATGTCTATTTAGGTCTTCTGCCCATTTTTGGATTGGGTTGTTTGTTTTTTTGATATTGAGCTGCATGAGCTGCTTGTATATTTTGGAGGTCAATCCTTTGTCAGTTGCTTTGTTTGCAAATATTTTCTCCCATTCTGAGGGTTGTCTTTCTGTCTTGTTTATGGTTTCCTTTGCTGTGAAAAAGCTTTTAAGTTTCATTAGGTCCCATTTGTTTATTTTTGTTTTTATTTCCATTTCTCTAGGAGGTGGGTCAAAAGGATCTTGCTGTGATTTATGTCATAGAGTGTTCTGCTTATGTTTTCCTCTAAGAGTTTTATAGTGTCTGGCCTTACATTTAGGTCTTTAATCCATTTTGAGTTTGGTGTTAGGGAGGGTTCTAATTTCATTCTTTTACATGTAGCTGTCCAGTTTTCCCAGCACCACTTATTAAAGAGGCTGTCTTTTCTCCATTGTATACTATTGCCTCCTTTACAAAAGATAACATGACCATTTGTGTGTGGGTTTATCTCTGGGCTTTCTATCCTGTTCCATTGATCTATATTTCTGCTTTTGTGCCAGTACCATACTCTCTTGATTACTGTAGCTTTGTAGTATAGTCTGAAGTTTGGGAGCCTGATTCCTCCAGCTCCGTTTTTTGTTCTCAAGATTGCTTTGGCTATTCGGGGTCTTTTGTGTTTCCATACAAATTGTGAAATTTTTGTTCTAGTTCTGTGAAAAATGCCATTGGTAGTTAGATAGGGATTGCACTGAATCTGTAGATTGCTTTAGCTAGGTTTCACAATGTTGGTTCTTCCAATCCAAGAACATGGTATATCTCTCTATCTATTTGTATCATTTTAATTTCTTTCATCAGTGTCTTATAGTTTTCTACCTACAGGTCTTTTGTCTCCTTAGGTAAGTTTATTCCTAGGTATTTTATTTTTCTTGTTGCAATGGTAAATGAGAATGTTTCCTTAATTTCTCTTTCAGATTTTTCATCATTAGTGTATAGGAATGCACGAGATTTCTGTGCATTAATTTTCTATCCTGCTACTAAATTTACCAAATTCACTGATTAACTCTAGTAGTTTTCTGGTAACATCTTTAGGATTCTGTATGTATAGTATCATGTCACCTGTAAACAGTGACAGTGTTCCTTCTTTTCTGACTTGGATTCCTTTTATTTCTTCTTCTTCTCTAATTGCTGTGGCTACAACTTCCAAAACTATGTTGATTAGTAGTGGTGAGAGTGGGCAACCTTGTCTTGTTCCTGACCTTAGTGGAAATGGTTTCAGTTTTTCGCCATTGAGAACGATGTTGGCTGTGGGTTTGTCATATATGCCTTTATTATGTTGAGGTGAGTTCCCTCTATGCCTACTTTCTGGAAGGATTTTAACATAAATGGGTGTTGAATTTTGTCAAAACCTTTTTCTGCATCTATTGAGATGATCATATGGTTTATCGTATTGATTGGTCTGTGTATACGGAAGAATCTTTGCATTCCTGGGATAAACCCCACTTGATCATAGTATATGATCCTTTTAATGTGCTGTTGGATTCTGTTTGCTAGTATTTTGTTGAGGATTTTTTTTTTTATTATCATTTATTTTTGGATGTGTTGGGTCTTCCTTGTTGCCTGCAGGCTTTCTCTAGTTGTGGAGAGCAGGGACTACTTTTTGTTGGGGTGTGCGTGCTTCTCATTGTGGTGGCTTCTCTTGTTGTGGGGCATGGGCTCTAGACACGTGGGCTTCAGTAGTTGTGGCTTGTGGGCTCTAGAGCACAGAGTCAGTAGTTGTGGCACACGGGCTTAGTTGCTCCGTGGCATGTGGGATCTTCCCAGACCAGGGTTCGAACCCATGTCCCCTGCATTGGCAGGAAGATTCTTAACCACTCTGCCACCAGGGAAGCCCTTGTTGAGGATTTTTGCATCTATGTTCATCAGTGATATTGGCCTGTAGTTTTCTTTGTGACATCTTTGTCTTGTTTTGGTATCAGGGTAATGGTGGCCTCATAGAATGATTTTGGCCTCCCTCTGCTATATTTTGGAAGAGTTTGAGAAGGATAGGTGTTAGCTCTTTTCTGAATGTTTGATAGAATTTGCCTGTGAAGCCATGTGTTCCTGGGCTTTTGTTTGTTGGAAAATTTTTGATCACAGTTTCAGTTTCAGTGCTTGTGGTTGGCCTGTTTATATTTTCTATTTCTTCCTTGTTCAGTCTCGGAAGATTGTGCTTTTCTAAGAATTTGTCCATTTCTTCCAGGTTGTCCATTATATTGGCATATAGTTGCTTGTAGTCACCTCTCATGATCCTTTGTATTTCTGCAGTGTCAGTTGTTACTTCTTTTTCATTTCTAATTCTACTGATTTGAGTCTTCTCTGTTTTTTTTTTTTTTTTTGATGAGTCTGGATAATGGTTTATAAATTTTGTTTATCTTGTCAAAGAAACAGCTTTTAGTTTTATTGATCTTTGCTGTCTTTTCCTTCATTTCTTTTCCCTTTGTTTCTGATCTGATCTTTATGATTTCTTTACTTCTGCTACCTTTGGGGGTTTTTTTGTTCTTCTTTCTCTAATTGATTTAGGTGTAAGATTAGATTGCTTATTTGAGATGTTTCTTGTTTCTTGAGGTAGGATTGTATTGCTATAAACTTCCCCTCTTGGAACTGCTTTTGCTGCATCCCACAGGTTTTGGGTCGTCGTCTTTTCATTGTCATTTGTTTCTGGGTATTTTTTGATTTCCTCTTTGATTTCTTCAGTGATCTCTTGGCTATTTAGTAGAGTATTGTTTAGCCTCCATGAGTTTGTATTTTTTACGATTTTTTTCCTGTAAATGATATCTAGTCTCATAGCGTTGTGGTTGGAAAAGATACTTGATATGATTTCAATTTTCTTAAATTTACCGAGGCTTGATTTGTGACCCAAGATATGATCTATCCTGGAGAATGTTCCATGAGCACTTGAGAAAAATCTGTATTCTGTTGTTTTTGGATGGAATGTCCTATAAATATCAATTAAGTTCATCTTGTTTAATGTATCATTTAAAGCTTGTGTTTCCTTATTTATTTTCATTTTGGATGATCTGTCCATTGGTGAAAGTGGGGTGTTAAAGTCCCCTACTATGAATGTGTTACTGTCGATTTCCCCTTTTATGGCTGTTAGTATTTGCTCCTATGTTGGGTGCATAAATATTTACAATTGTTATATCTTCTTCTTGGATCAATCCCTTGATCATTAAGTAGTGTCCTTCTTTGTCTCTTGTAATAGTCTTTATTTTAAAGTCTGTTTTGTCTGATATGAGAATTGCTACTCTGGCTTTCTTTTGATTTCCATTTGCATGGAATATCTTTTTCCATCCCCTCGCTTTCAGTCTGTATGTGTCTCTAGGTCTGAAGTGGGTCTCTTGTAGACTGAATATATACAGGTCTTGTTTTTGTATCCATTCAGCCAGTCTATGTCTTTGGGTTGGAGCATTTAATCCATTTACATTTAAGGTAGCTATCAATATGTATGTTCCTATTACCATTTCCTTAATTGTTTTGGGTTTGTTATTGTAAGTCTTTTCCTTCTCTTGTGTTTCCTGCCTAGAGAAGTTCCTTTAGCAGTTGTTGTAAAGATGGTTTGGTGGTGCTGAATTCTCTTAGCTTTTGCTTGTCTGTAAAGGTTTTAATTTCTCCACTGAATCTGAATGAGATCTTTGCTGGATAGAGTAATCTTAGTTCTAGGTTTTCCCTTTCATCACTTTAAATATGTCCTGCCACTCCCTTCTGGCTTGCAGATTTTCTGCTGAAAGATCAGCTGTTAACCTTATGGGGATTCCCTTGTATGTTATTTGTTGCTTTTCCCTTGCTGCTTTTAATATTTTTTCTTTGTATTTAATTTTTGATAGTTTGATTAATATGTGTCTTGGCCTGGTTCTCCTTGAATTTATCCTGTATGGGACTCTCTGCACTTCCTGGACTTGGTTGACTATTTCCTTACCCATATTAGGGATGTTTTCAACTATAATCTCTTCAAATATTTTCTCAGTCCCTTTTTTTTCTCTTCTTCTTCTGGGACCCCTATAATTCGAATGCTGATGTGTTTAATGTTGTCCCAGAGATCTCTGTGATAGTCCTTAATTCCTTTCATTCTTTTTTCTTTATTCAGCTCTGTGGTAGTTATTTCCACTATTTTATCTTCCAGGTCACTTATCCATTCTTCTGCCTCAGTTATTCTGCTATTGATTCCTTCTAGAGAATTTTTAATTTCATTTATTTTGTTGTTCATCATTGTTTGTTTGCTCTTTGACATAGTTCTTCTAGGTCCTTGTTAAACGTTTCTTGTATTTTCTCCATTCTATTTCCAAGATTTTGGATCATCTTTACTGTCATTACTCTGAATTCTTTTTCAGGTAGACTTCCTATTTCCTCTTCATTTGTTTGGTCTGGTGGGTTTTTACCTTGCTCCTTCATCTGCTGTGTATTTCTCTGTCTTCTCATTTTGCTTAACTTACTGTCTTTGGGGTCTCCTTTCGCAGGCTGCAGGTTCATAGTTTCCATTGTTTTTGGTGTCTGCTCCCAGTGGGTAAGGTTAGTTCAGTGGGTTGTGTAGGCTTCCTGGTGGAGGGGACTGGTGCCTGTGTTCTGGTGGATGAGGCTGGATCTTGTCTTTCTGGTGGGCAGGACCATGTCCAGTGGTGTGTTTTGGTGTTTGTGAACTTAAGATTTTAGGCAGCCTCTCTGCTAATGGGTGGGTTGTGTTCCTTTCTTGCTAGTTGTTTGGCATAGGGTGTCCAGCACTGTAGCTTGCTGGTTGTAGAATGGAGCTGGGTCTTATCGTTGAGATGGAGACCTCTGGGAGAGCTTTCGCTGTTTGATATTACGTGGGGCCGGGAGATCTCTGGTGGACCAATGTCCTGAACTCGGCTCTCCCACCTCAGAGGCTCAGGCCTGACACCTGGCCAGAACACCAAGATCCTGTCAGCCACACGACTCAGAAGAAAAGGGAGGAAGAAAAAGAAAGAAAGAAAACAAATAAATAAAATAAAGTTATTAAATTTTTAAAATTATTAAAAATTAAAAAGTAATAAAAAAAAGAGAAAGAAAGAAGAGAGCAACCAAACCAAAAAACAAATCCACCAATGATAACAAGCAATAAAACCTATACTAAAAACAAAACAAGGCCGCACTGCTGGAGGGACCCAGCCTATCCCAAGTGCGCTGTTAGCCAGGGGTAGCCGGAAGAGACCGGGCAGTGGGGGAGAGCTGCAGAGGGTGGTGGAGTCCGCCCCGCACGCCCAGGGAGGGAAGGGGGAGAGAGGGAGGCAGAGTTAAGCAAGGAGCGCGAGTAAGTGAGCTTGGGTCCGACTTGAGCTCGGGCTCAAGACTGAGCCTGGTGGGCCAGGCCCCCAAGCCAGCGTCACACCCCATCTGAAGAAGACAGGCAGTCACATGGCTTCGCCATTCCTGCCTGCGGGAGCCACCGCGGGTGACAGCAGTGGAAAGCTGAGCTCGGGGGACGACTCTGGGGATATGGAATCCCTCCAAAGCCCGGAGACCGAGGCCTCCAAAAGCCTGACAGAGCTGTTTGAGAAGGCTGCCACGCACTTCCGAGGCCTGGTTCAAGGGGCCAGCAGGGAGCAGCTCTTGTACCTGTATGCCCGGTACAAGCAGGGAAGCATGGAAAGCACTTGGTGATTCAAGCCCCAGCCGAACAATGCAGGAGTATACTGCCGTAGTTAACAAATTAGATCCAAGTTGGAATCCTCAGCTTCTTGAAATGGAAACTTAAATTACTATGTTCTTTTGAGAATTAAAAATCACTCAAGGACTTCCCTGGTGGCGCAGTGGTTAAGAATCTGCCTGCCAATGCAGGGGACATGGGTTTGAGCCCTCATCTGAAAAGATCCCACATGCCTCAGAGCAACTAAGCCCGTGCGCCACAACTATTGAGCCCAAGCTCTAGAGCCCGTGAGCCGCAACTGATGAAGCCCGCGTGTCACAACTACTGAAGCTCGCACTCCTAGAGCCTGTGCTGTACAACAAGAGAAACCACCGCAATGAGAAGCCCACGCACCACAATGAGGAGTAGCCCCCACTTGCCACAATTAGAGAAAGCCCGCACGCAGCAACGAAGACCAAACACAGCCAAAAAAAAAAAAAAAAAAACTACTCAAGAAGAAACTTACTGAGGATAAATATCCAGATATATTCTTAGCTTTTACTGGATTCTGTGGCTTTTCACTTGAACAAAAAGGAGGAATTTGTTCTTGTTTCATCAAACAGGATGTTGATGAATAGAAAGAAAGGGCTCAAAATAAAAATTTCCTTGCCTATGTAAGGCTAATCTTATTTAAGTATAAGCTAAAAACAGACCGACAGACGGTTTATCTCAGGACTGCAATACATGGGGCATAGAAAGGTAAATAAAGTAACATTTCCCCAGGGAGTATATTTTAGACCCCCGACAATAATCAAAAGTATCTTAAGTAACTGTCTCTGACCCATGCAGATATTGCAGAATAACGTTAAGGAGGAATGAATAGGAATTGTTTCTTTCAGTTAACTGAGTAGTTCACTCCTTTACCAATTTAAAGTCCTTGTTCACTAAACTTGTCTTGCCTTATCAGTCTCTGCACCTCTTTTTCATGAAATCATCCATTTTATTAAGATAGTTGGTTGAATGGAGGCAAAAGTAATGGAAAAGAGAATGGAATGGAAACAGTTTAGCAATACTAATCTATTCATTTGTGTATTCCCATTCAGGGAAGCATGGAAAGCTTGGTCTCTTGCCAAGTAATGGTCTCTTGCCTCTTCGGCAGGTCCAGGTCAAAAATCATTCAGAGTTATTGGAATTCGGGCATGATGATAGTGGTTGTAGCATAGTTTTTGAATTTTCCCGAATCCTTAACAGAATAACTAGGATAGCGTAACCAAAAGCACTTGGGCAATATCTGTAACAAAACCTAGTTGATCAGAGAAACTAGGGACAAACTATCAACAGCTCCAAGATTTGTGTAGCATTGGCATCTCTGTGGGAGGAAGCAGAGGAAACAGTAGGGAGTCTAATTGACCTGAGAATGGCAGAAGCCTAAAATTGTCCACAGGTGAAGAGTACAGGGGGTTCATGGTAAGGTTTTCTAGAGCTGTCTGGAGCTCTAGAGTTCCAAAATTAAGCAGCCAAAACTTCCCTTCCAGTACACAGCCTCACACTGAGAGGAATCTGCAGGACAAGTCAAGCAGGACAAGGACAAGGAAGACAAAAGGAAAAAGAAACCAGATAAGCGTGGGAGAGGGGACCAGAGCCAAGTGATCTTGAAAGTATCCTAGGGGCCAGATTTTTAATTACTTCATGAAAATAACAGAAAAGGGACTTATATACCTAAAACTATATCCTGATTCACATTTCTATATTAAAAATTCAAAAACATTAATTTCACATAAAGATGATCAACAGAAAAAGAATTACGGTTGAAATCTGTACAAAGTTACTATAATTCAGAATTGTATCTTTTTTCTTATAATATCCAGAAGCTGTATTAATGGTTAAAATAATGAAAGTGTGCTAATATTTTTATGGGTCTTGGTAGGATTGCAATATTGCTTTCCAAAAGAGTAATACCATTCTACAAGAGCATTAGGGCCATTAACTTAGTATAGTGCCTGTTTCATTACAGTTTTACCAATTTGGATAATTTTGTTACCCTAATGGAATTAGTTTAAAATCTGTTGCTCGTTGTTGTTTTAATTTGCATTTTCTTAAATGATTATGGATGTTGAACTTTTTTCCAAGTAGTGATATAACATTATTGATATTTTTGTATGTACGTGAATAAAATCCTAAACCTCTGTGTCACTTCAAAAAAAAGGAAAGACAGAACCCTAGGACAAATGGCAAAAGCAAATCTATAGAGACAAAATCACACAAAGAAGCATACACATACACACTCACAAAAAGAGAAAAAGGAAAAAATATATATATATAAAAAGGAAGAGAGCAACCAAATCAATAAATACAAAGATAATAAGCTCTAAATAATAAACTAAGGTAAACATAAAACCAGAAACAAATCAGATGCAGAAAGCAAACCCCAAGTCTGCAGTTACTCTCAAAGTCCACCGTCTCAATTTTGGGATGATTCATTGTCTAGTCAGTTATTCCACAGATGCAGGGTACATCAAGTTGATTGTGGAGATTTGATCCGCTGCTCCTGAGGCTGCTGGGAGAGATTTCCCTTTCTCTTCTTTGTTCGCACAGCTCCAGGGGTTCAGCTTTGGATTTGGCCCCGCCTCTGCATGTAGGTCGCCTGAGGACGTCTGTTCCCCACCCAGACAGGCCGGGGTTAAAGTATCAGCTGATTAGGGGGCTCTGGCTCAGGCCGGGTGGAGGGAAGGGTACGGAATGCGGGGCGAGCCTGCGGCGGCAGAGGCCAGCTTGACGTTGCACCAGCCTGAGGCGAACCGTGTGTTCTCCCCGGGAAGTTGTCCCTGGATCACGGGACCCTGGCAGTGGTGCGATGCACAGTCTCCCGGGAGGGGAGGTGTGGATAGTGACCTGTGCTTGCACACAGGCTTCTTGGTGGCTTCAGCAGCCTTAGCATTTCATGCCTGTCTCTGGTGTCCGCGCTGATAGCCATAGCTCACACCTGTCTCTGGAGCTCGTTTAGGCCGTGCTCTGAATCCCCTCTCCTTGTGCACCCTGAAACAATGGTCTCTTGCCTCTTAGGCAGGTCCAGACTTTTTCCCGGACTCCCTCCCGGCTAGCTGTGGCGCACTAGTCCCCTCAGGCTGTGTTCACGCAGCCAACCCCAGTCTTCTCCCTGGGATCTGATCTCCAAAGCCTGAGCCTCAGCTCCCAGCCCCCACCCGTCCCGGTGGGTGAGCAGACAAGCCTCTCGGGCTGGTGAGTCCTGGTCGGCGCAGATCCTCTGTGTGGGAATCTCTCCGCTTTGTCCTCTGCACCCTGTTGCTGCGCTCTCCTCCGTGGCTCCGAAGCTTCTCCCCTGCCCATCCCCCCATCTCCGCCCGCGAAGGGGCTTCCTAGTGTGTGGAAACTTTTCCTCCTTCACAGCTCCCTCCAGGAGGTGCAGGTCCCATCTCTATTCTCTTGTCTCTGTTTTTCCTTTTTTCTTTTGCCCTACCCAGGTACGTGGGGAGTTTCTTGCCTTTTGGGAAGTCTGAGATCTTCTGCCAGCATACAGTAGGTGTTCTGTAGGATTTGTTCCACATGTAGATATATTTTTGATATATTTTCATTTTGTGGGGAGGAAGGTGATCTCCACATCTTACTCCTCCACCATCTTGAAGGCACCTCTAGTTTCTTTTAATGTGGAACAGTTGTTAGCTTTTCTTTGTCTTTCATAACTTTGAAATTTTTTAAAGAATACAAGTCACTTATTAGAAAATGTTCTTCAGTTTGGGTTGCCTCATGATTAGATTCTGGGTTTACATTCCCACAAGTGATTTGTGTCCTTTTCATGGTGTCACAATATGTCTGTCTGCCTCTCATTGGTAATTTTAATTTTGATCATTCAGTCAAGGTGTTGCTTAGTTTCACCACTTGATATTATACTTTTACTCCTTGGCAACAGATCAACAATCCATGCAACGTCACTTTGAGGCCATGTAAATATCTAGAAATTTTATATTTATGTTCTGTACATTTTTCAGTTTGGTGTTAGATTTCTCTTTGAATCAAAGTTGTTGTAAAGATAGCTTTAAAATGTCCAGGTGTTAGGGTAAAATGTATAACTCCACAATTCTTGCTTATTATTTCCTTAAAGGAAAATATAAATCATATTATTAAGGAAACTGTTGGTTATGCCTATTTTGTTATGTGTTAAAATTCTCAATAGTTTCAATTTTCACAAATCCTTTAAAATTGTTGACATAGGGACTTCCCTGGTGGTGCAGTGGTTACGAATACGCCTGCCAGTGCAGGGGACACGGGTTCAAGCCCTGGTCTGGGAAGATCCCATGTGCCGCGGAGCAATTAAGCCCGTGCACCACAACTACTGAGCCTGTGCTCTAGAGCCTGCAAGTCACAACTACGGAAGCCCGCATGCCTAGGGCCTGTGCTCTGCAACAAGAGAAGCCACCGCAATGAGAAACCCACACACCGCAACAAAGAGTAGCCCCAACTTGCCACAACTAGAGAAAGCCTGCAGCCAAGACCCAATGCAGCCAAAAATAAATAAATAAGTTGAAAATTGTTAATATAGTTGAAAACTCAAAAGATAAAAAGAGCATACACTGAGAAGTCTCCTCACCAGCTACTCAGTTCTCTGAAGTAACCAACATTGTAATTTTCTCTGTGTCCTTCTAGAGATAGTTTCTGCATATAAAGCAAAATCATATATATCCCCACCGCCACTACCCCATACAAGTTGACTTTTGTCTATACTTTCCACACTGTTCTGCATTTGGCTTTTTTCATTTAACTATATATCCTGGAGATCATTAATATCAGTACATTATATATTAGCTTCCTTATTCCAATGGCTGCTTATGATTCCATTGTATACATATACTGTGATTTATTAAGTTAGTCCTCTATAGATACTTAGGTTGTTTCCATTCTTTTGCCTTTATATAAACTATGGTGCAGAATAACCATGTACATATATCAGTACATGTGCAAGTATGTCTATAATATAAATTCCTGAATATGAAATTTGAGTCAAAAAGTTTGTAGTTTTGTATTATAACTTTGATAAATGTTTCCAGTGTATCCTTCATCAAGATTTCACAGAGACTGTACCAATTTACAGGGAATACATTTTAGCACAGTTGTTTCTTTTTTTTTTTTTAATTATTTATTTGCGCCAGGTCTTAGTGTCCTAGCTGAGAGAACTCAACTAAGTGTCTTAGTGTCTTAGTTGCGGCACGTGGGATCTTCGTTGAGGCATGTGGACTCTTAGTTGCGGCATGCTGGATCTAGTTTCCTGACCAGGGATGGAACCCAGGCCCCCTGCTTTGGGAGTGAGTACAGAGTCTTAACCACTGGACCACCAGGGAAGTCCCTAGCACAGCTGTTTCTTTATCTTTTTTTTACTCTACGTAATGGCTGTAAGAAAGGTAATTTGAACATAGTGTTAACACAAGTAGATTCAGAAGGTGTGGCTTTTCCAAAAATGATACCTTCAGTATTGCAAAATATAATTCTTAGGGTTCAAAAAACTTACCTTATAGTTGAGGTTGGAATTTTAGTTTAATTCTTATACTTGTAAAGTACAAGTATTTCCTTGTTTCTCTCACTCTGAAGTCTTGCTATTGGCTTAATTTTTAACTTTATGATGCATATTTCCAGGTCTGCTGTAAACAGCTGAGCAAAAACTCAGGAAGGTAACAAATAGTTCATCTGTTTTACAGACATGAACCCTGGCAGAGGGAAAGAGGAAAAAGGGCTCTCAGCTGGATTCTTCTGCAGACTTTTACTGTCCTTGAGGCATTTTCCCTGCCCAAATATGAAGGAAAATTGTTTTCCAGTCTTAAGTTGAATGCCAAAATTATTCTTGGAATTGCTCCCTTAATCTGTCAGTTTCTCTTTTTCCCATGGAGGTGTGATCAGGGCGGCCAAACCTTCCCAGTCAGAATCTGAGTTAGAACTTGATTGTCCCCACAGACAACTGGTTTGGAAAAACTCCCTGCAAGGTGATTTCAATTAGTGACCAGAAATATCAGAGAGCTGGTACTAGGATCTGAAGTTCTAACCTTACATGTGACTTCAGTCTTTCTACAGAGCTAGTGACTAACAGAGATACAAAGGAATTAATCACCTCCAGGGATTTCTTAGGAAAGAAAAGACTGAGGAATCAAATTCCAAAGCTCCTTAGTATTGGTCTCTAGCCCATTTCCCAAGTTCTTCATTTTCATTCTTTTTCCCACTCTGCTCTAGTCAAGAGTGTGGGCTTTGGTGGCGGATACACCTCAGCTCACATCCAAGCTTTGTCCTTTGCTGGCTTGGGACCACAGGTGAGCTAGTTAGCCTCCCAGAGACAAAGGGTCCTCACCGATAAAACTGGGATCACACTACCTTCCTTGCAGTGTTGATGTGAGGATTAAAGGAAGTCAAGTGTATGGGCACAGTGCCTAGCTCAGTCCTGAAAAATTAGCCTCAGTAAATGTTAGTTTTTTCCTAGTATCATCTTTCTTCCCCTCTCACCAATGGATTAAAACTCATTCTTCTGGAGCTCATAGTCTTAACCAGTATTAAATTATTAGAAAAGAAACATTATTGGGAACTCCACTTTGCTGTACAGTAGAAACTAACACAACATTGTAAAACAACTATATCCTAATAATAAAAAAAAAAAGAAAGAAAAGAAAAACGTTATGGTAAGACAATCTGAGTGAAAACTCCAGGCTTTATCTGGGTCTACCTTAGAATTTAGAAATTTTTTAGATATCCATTCTTTTCTAGGTGGTAAGTTTCAAACCCTCAGAAATGCGTTTTGCAGCATTGACAGCCACACTGTTAGAAAATCCACACCTTTGGGGGCAACTCTGGCAGGTTTTGTAATCAAGTCAAACTATAGTTTATATGTAAACATTTCACAATCTTGTAAAGCAATTTAGATACAAATGGAATTTTTACAAAAATCATATTCAAGTTTCTCTTTTCTTTCCTCTCCCCAGAGAATATAGAAGGCAGATCTTAAGAATAGGGAATGGTTTTATCATAGATGGAGACTTTGGAACTGCTCTGAAATAAATGGTTTCCAGATTTTATAAACACAAATATACAGTAGTGAATGATTTTACTCTGAACTATTTATTTATAGATATCTAACAGGGACCGACTTATTTAACCACAGTGGCAAAGATCAGCTAGCTGTTTACTAAACCCTCTTCCTTCTCCACCTAGATACACACCTGAACTATATTTCCAACGTCCCTTGCCCTTAGGTATGCCAAGTGGCATGTGGTCAAAAGTGATATGTAGCACCTCCAGGCCTGGCCCATTAAAACTTCCATGTGTTATCCTCTATGCCCTTGAACCCTCCCAGGTGATGGGAAGGGAGATGACTCCCAGGGCAACCTTGGGAACCACATTTTGGAATGTGGAAGGAGCCACATATGGAAGGAGACTGAGTCCCTGAATCGATACTTGGAGGAAAACTGCCCAACCAGGAACATCTGCATTAGACTATTTTGCGAGTGAGAAATAAGTTCTTTGTGCCAAGCTACTGAGATTTTGGGAGGTTTATCTCTTATAGCAGCTAGTATTACCGATACAGTCTGAAACACAAAATACCATCTCAAAATCCTCAAATGTCTTTATACCAGTCCCTTTTTTATGTAGTGTTGAGCTAGAGACCAACATTAAGGAGCTTTGGAATTTGATTCCTTCCACCTCTCCTTTCCTGCCTCCCTCCCTCCTTCCCATCCCACCCTCCCTTCCTTCCTCCCTTCCCTAGTACTAATTGAGCAACTAGTACATTCCTTCCAGGCACTATTCTAGGCACTGGGGATTTGGGTGAACAAAGCAGATAAACCTTTGCCCTTGAGAAGCTCACATTATAATGGGTGAAACAGGCAATAAATAAGTAAGTAATATGGTTTCAAGTGTTGAAAATTGCTTAGAAGAAAACTAAGAAAGAATTAAAAAAAAAAAAAAACGTGAGAGTGACAAGGAGGATCTTTTAGACAAGGTGGTTAGGAAAGGGCTTTCTGAGGAGGTAGCATTTGACCAGAGACCTAAATAATACAAAGAAACCAGTCATACAAAGATCTAAAAGGAGAAAGAACTGAATCATTTCTGTAAACTCAGTGACCTGTAGGAGAAAAACAAACATAATAATACAAAAGGAAAAACTGAAATGACATAACTTAGTCAAAGATGAGTCAAAGAGAGGTGAAACTCAAACTCCAGATTTATGTATTCCTAACCTAACTTTGCCTTGGGCCAAGAAACTTAGCAGTGTCAGTAAACTCTTTCATTCTTGGCTGACTAGTTCCATATCTCCCAGTCTTCAATATGATGTTTTCTCATGTATTCAGGGAACTCAAAAAATACAGTAAAATGTCAGGCTCCATCCTTAGATATTTATAAACACTGAGAACTCCAGCAGGTTATTTAACTTCTCCAGTTCTTAATTCCCTCCTCTTTAAAAATGGAAAGAGTCCTAGTAACTAAGTTACTTCATAGGTTTGTTCTGATGTTAGATGAGGTTGTACACATAAAATGCTAGCACAACATAGGTACTAAAGAAATGTTTTTATTAATTTTAACTTAACCTGTTGCATGTCTATCAAATACTTGATTCCATATTTTTAAAACACCGAGATATTTCTGCCTTCTTTAGGGTCACACTCCAATTCAATCCTGATCTAAAGGGAAAGGATAGTCTTCCCCAGAGCCTTGGTCAGTGGAGGCAGCCAACAGTTGGCTCTGCAGGAGCCAAATTAAAAAGAAAAAAGACAAATAGCCAGAAGAATACAAAAAAAATGTGTCGAACTCAATAAATTTTTACAGAATGGACACACCCGTGTAGCCAACTTGATGTGAAAAAACAGAATATTGCTAGCATTTCAGAAACCCTCTATGCTCTATGCAGGAACCTTTATCTTAGGGATGCTTATTCACAAGCAGCTGATCTGAGATACCCATCTGGCTGTCTGAGGCAAGATCACCACCAGCCACTGCCTTATACAACCCCATTGGGCACCATTCACATAGAATTGTGAGTTGTAATCTGTTTGTAGGTTGGGAAATCAATTTGTGGATCATGGCTGGCATCTTTTAAAGTGTTGTTGAAGTATAACCTAAAAGCAGAAAAGTGAACACATCAAAAAGTGTCGAATTCCATGCACCCCAATGTTCATTGCAGCACTATTTACAATAACCAGGTCATGGAAGCAACCTAAATGCCCATCGACAGACGAATGGATAAAGAAGTTGTGGTACATATATACAATGGAATATTACTCAACCATAAAAAGGAATGAAATTGGGTCATTTGTAGAGATTGGATGGATCTAGAGACTGTCATACAGAGTGAAGTAAGTCAGAAAGAGAGAAACAAATATCGTATATTAACACATATATGTGGAACCTAGAAAAATGGTACAGATGAACTGGTTTGCAGGGCAGAAATAGAGACACAGATGTAGAGAATAAATGTATGGACACCAAGGGCGGAAAGTGGTGGTGGGGGGTGGTGGTGTGATGAATTGGGAGATTGGGATTGACATGTATACACTGATGTGTATAAAATGGATAACTAGGGCTTCCCTGGTGGCGCAGTGGTTGAGAGTCCGCCTGCCGATGCAGAGGACACGAGTTCATGCCCGAGTCTGGGAGGATCCCACATGCCACAGAGTGGCTGGGCCTGTGAGCCATGGCCGCTGAGCCTGCGCGTCCGGAGCCTGTGCTCTGCGACGGTAGAGGCCACAACAGTGAGAGGCCCGCGTAATGCAAAAAACAAACGAACAAACAAACAAAACAAAAAATGGATAACTAATAAGAACCTTCTGTATAAAAAAATAAAATAAAATTCAAAAATTCAAAAAAAAATCCTATGATAAACCATAATGGAAAAGAATATGAAAAAGAATATATATATGTGTATAACTGAATCACTGCTCTACAGCAGAAATTAACACAACATTATAAGTCAACTATACGTCAATAAAAAAAAAAAGACAAATAGCCAGAAGAATACAAAAACAAAAAAGTGTCAAACTCAATAAATTTGTATAGAATGGACACACCCGTGTAGCCAACTGGACGTGAAAAAACAGAACATTGCTAGCATTTCAGAAACTCTCTTCACGTGCCCTGCCAGTCACTGCCTCCCTCCAAAGCTAACCACTGGGCTGATTTCTAGCACTAAACATATGTTTTGTCTTCTTGGAATTTCATATAAATAAAACCTTATGGTATATATTCTCTTTATTTGGCTACTTTTACTCAGCATTGTATTTGTGAAACTCATCCATGTTGTTGTGTGTATCAGTAGTTCTCATTGCCATAGTAGTCCATTATAAGAATATTGCAATAGTAGTCCATTATAAGAATATACTGCAACTATCTGTTCTACTATTAATGAACATTTGCGTTGTTTTCAGTTTGGGACCATTACAGATAGTGGTGTAAAAGAAGGACCATCTTATCATGTTTGCAGATTCTATGAATCAGGAGTTTGGAAAGGGCACTCTGAGGATGGTTTATCTCTGCTCCAGTGAGGTCTGGGGCCTTGGCTGTAAAGGCTCAATGGTTGGGGGTGAGTTGACGGTGGCACCAGCACACATCTGGCACCTGGGCTAAGAGGACTCTAAGACTGAGTACTGTCAACTGGGTCACCTATGTGTGGACTCTCCTCGTAGTTTGGCTCCACACAGCATGGTAGCCTCAGAGCAGCTGGACTTCTTACACAATGGCTCAGAATTCCAAGCATGACCATCCCCAGGAACAAGGAGGAAGCTGCGTGGCTTTTTCTAATGTAGGGGAGGAAAAACTGTTTTGCCTCTACCCATCTTAGGTTCATTGGCTGGAACCTTGTAAATTAGGTTAACAAAAAACAGATTAAGAGAGAAAAACAAAAGTTTTTTATCATGTGCATCGCACATACACATGAGAACACTCCGTGAAGAGCAACTTAAAGGGCAGTTGGAACTTGGGTTATATAGCGTCTTAACAAAAGAACAATAAATTTTTAGAGAAGTGACAAGAGAAATGAAAAGGACTTCAGGTTTTTAGGACAGCAAATTGTGGGAACGTAAATATATGGGGGAACTAATGGGAGATAAGGGCTGGACTGATAGGTCTACCATTGTCTCTGGTGATTATTAACTTCTGTTCTTCCTGGTAGAGAGGAGAGAGAGGACATCATTACAAATTTATGTCCTGGGCTTCCCTGGTGACACAGTGGTTAAGAATCAGCCTGCTAATGCAGGGGACACGGGTTCGAGCCCTGGTCCAGGAAGATCCCACATGCCACAGAGCAACCAAGCCTGTGCACCACAACTACTGAGCCTGTGCTCTAGAGCCCGCGAGCCACAGCTACTGAAGCCCGCACGCCTAGAGCCCGTGCTCTGCAGCAAGAGAAGCCACTGCAATGAGAAGCCAATGCACCACAACTAGAGAAAGCCCATGCGCAGCAACAAAGACCCAATTCAGCCAAAAATAAATAAATTTATAAAATAAACAAAAACAAAAACAAATTTGTGTCCTATGAAAGTAAAAGGCAGAGAGATTTTCTTATATTTGCTTTTTTCTCAATTACTTTCAGCTCAAAGAATCCTAATGTCCAGTGGCACATTGTTAGGTGGCATATTCTTCTACCCTCCATTCACTTAACTTTAGAAGTCACATGGTATCACCTACACACCACTCTATTGTTCCAGATGAGTCACAAGCCTGCCTAGGTTCAAAGGGAGGAGGCAGAGACCCTACCTCTCCTAGGGAAGAGTCTCCAGGTCACATATAGGAACGCATATGCAACAGGAGAGATTTTTACAGCCGTCTTCGGAAAATAAGATCTGCCTCAGCTGCTATGAGCATTCTGGGATATTTTTCTTAGCCCTATGTACACTTCTGTTGGGTATGTACCTCGGAGCTCAATTGCTGAGTCAAAGTGTGTATGTGTACTAAGCTTTAGTAGATAATGCTAGTTGTTTTTGGCTTGTGCCAATTTATACTCCCATAATGTATGAAAATTCCAGTTGCTCCATCTTTGCTAACAATTGGTATTGTTTTTGTTTTTTTAAATAAATTTATTTACTTATTTTTATTTTTGGTTGCATTGGGTCTTTGTTACTGTGCGCGGGCTTTCTCTAGTTGCGGAGAGCAGGGGCTACTCTTTGTTGTGGTGCGCGGGCTTCAGCAGTTGTGACACGTGGGCTCAGTAGTTGTGTCTCACGGGCTCTGGAGCGCAGGCTCAGTAGTTGTGGTGCACAGGCTTAGTTGCTCTGCAGCATGTGGAATCTTCCCGGACCAGGGCTAGAACCCGTGTCCCCTGCATTGGCAGATGGATTTTCAACCACTGCGCCACCAGGAAAGCCCAATTAGCATTGTTTTTCTCAGTTTAGCCATTTGGTTGGGTATACAGTGGTATTTTGCATTGTGGTTTAAATTTGCATTTCTCTGATAACTAATGAAGTTGAGGTACTTTTCATATGTTTATTGGCTATTTGAATATCTTCTTTTGCGAAATGCCTGTTCAGAGGTCCAGTATATTTTTTTAATAGAATAGAATAGAAAATATCAGAATATATCACACATAGCAAGAGTAGATATATTTTCCTGAAACATAGTTTTAGTTTCATATATCGTAGTAGATGCTGTAGTGTTCTCCCCAGATTTTTCCATCTGTGATTAAACACACACTCCCCAGTTCCCAGGAATGTTGTCTGCTGCTGACTCACTGCTTAGAATTGCGTCCTTCCCCAGAAATTTCCCTTGGTCTGAGGAAGCTGAGTTACCCAGGGTTAAGGTCCCTCCCCAAGGAAAGCCCACACCCAATGACTGGTCAATTTGGGAGGTAGGTACAGAGGTCCAGCCTTCTAGATGTATTCTGGCTTGCCTGGGGATTTTGAAACTGAAGGTCCTGTGTCCTGGGAGACCTCTCAATACTGGACAAACTAGAATGGTTGGTCACCCTACTCTTGCCACAATGTGGGACACCACTGACAAGCCAACTTCAGAACTCTGTGTAATCAACTGAAGCTTCACTTAGGTTGCAGGAGCATCACAGTTCAATTTCTCCCTCTGCCCAATCCTGTGTCCCTTGTTCTTTCACAGGTACTGCTTCTAGAGCACTCCCCAATAAACAAGCTGCATGCAATTCTCGATCCAGAATCTGCTTCCCAGGGAACCCAAAGTACTATATACATGTAGTGTTTCCTAATGATAAAATGCCTTTTCTTGCTGGCTCAAAAAGGTAATGGAAGCCACTGATAGAGTAGATATTACTGTTTTGCCCACCCAGTACTCCTCTCTTCCTTTTTTGACAGCATCCTGCTTCTTTGGGGGAAGTAGTACACCTCTCACTCAAGTCAGGGGTTCTTGTAGGCACATCCAATTTAAGTACCCCCATCCTCTGCCACCATCACAGGAGTGGGTCTGTGACTTAAGCCAGGCCAATCAGAATCCCTTCCCAGAATTTTTCTATTCAGCATTAGAGAAAAAGTCCTTTCCTGGGTCAGCCTCCGCACTACAATACTGAACCAGAGGCTGTGTAGACCACATAAAGAGAGAAGAGCAGGAGAAACATGGAGAAAGGGATTCCTGTGACATTACAGTTTGGTTCCAAGGCAGCCCTGAGACACATTTGCACCTCTACCCTTCCCTGATTCTCCTCCACTTTGGCTTGTGCCATTTGCAACCAAAAGCGTCCTGATTAGTGCACAGGCTTTTAAGAAGGGCAGATTATGATAATTCATCGGGCAAATAATCAATAGCTGTGCTGCTGCTTCTACCTAATGTTTTTTTCTGTCTTCTATTTATCTGTCTTCCTTATTTTGTCTTCTTTTCTCTACTTAAATCAAACCCCTCGTTCAAGATTTGTTTGAATGCCCCCTGCCCAATGAAGTCAAACTTTCCTGACACTCCCAATTTACATGAATGCAGCCCACAAACATTATTGAGCTCTTGCTACTCTTCTACCTTAAGCACCGTCATGCTAGCACTGAGGCCCAAAGACAGAACAGGGCATAGCTCAGGCCTCCAGATGCTTTAGTATCATAGTGGGGGAAGCTGACTCATAAACAGATAGTTACCATATGAGGTGGCAAGTGCAATGACAGTTATTAGAGAGTCCCTAGGAGGGGAAGTACGTGGCAGCTAGCCTCCAGGATGGTCCCCAATGATCCCTGCCTCCTCTTATTCATACTCTGTATAGTCCTCTCCCACACTGTATCAGGGTTTATCTCTGTAACCAGTAGAATACCATGGAAGTAATTGTGCATGACTTCCAAGACTAGGTCAAAAGTTGACAAACGTTTTTGTAAAGGTAGTAAATGTAGTAAATATTTTAAGCTTTACAAGCTATAGGGTTTCTATTGTAACTACTCACCTCTGTCACTTTAGCATGAAAGCAACCAATAAGTAAATGATGACTGCAGCTGTGATCCAATAAAACTTTATTTCCAAAAATGTAGCAGGGTGGCTTTATCCATCACTTGTCGTTTGCCAGCTCCTGGTCTAGGTCATAAAACACATTGCAGCTTTTGACTTGCTCTCTTGGATCACTTGCTCTGGGGGAAGTCAATTGCCATGTCATAAGGACGTTTGAGTAGGTGAGGAACCAGTGCATCTGCCAACAGCCAGTACCAAGTGGGCCACTCATATGAGTGGGCCATCTTCTAAGTGGATCCTCCAGCTCCATCAAGCCTTCAGATGAGATTGCAGCCCCAGCTGACATTTGACCACAACTTCATGAGAGACCCCAAGCCAAAAGCACCCAGGTAGAGCTCTCCCAAATTCCTGAAATTGTCTGAGCTAGTTTGTATTTATTGTTGTTTTAAGGCACTAAGTTTTGACTTTGTGCAGAAATAGAGAACTAATACCAAAGATTTGTCCTCCTACTGACTCCTGAGATAACCATTAAGAGACAGTAGGCTGGGCTTCCCTGGTGGCGCAGTGGTTAAGCATCTGCCTGCCAATGAAGGGGACATGGGTTCAAGCCCTGGTCTGGGAAGATCCCACATGCTGCGGAGCAAATAAACCCATGCGCCACAATTACTGAACCTGAGTTCTAGAGCCCGCGAGCCACAACTACTGAGCCCGTGTGCCTAGAGCCCGTGCTCCACAACAAAGAGAAGCCACTGCAATGAGAAGTCTGCGCACCACACAAAGAGTAGCCCCCACTCGCCGCAACTAGAGAAAGTCCGCGCTCAGCAACGAAGACCCAATGCAGCCAAAAAATAAGAATAAATTTATTAAAAAGAAAAAAAAAAAGAAACAGTAGGCTGTTGGCACAACATTGTAAATCAACTATACTTCAATGAAAAGAAAGGAAAAGGAACAGGCCGGCTGTAGCCTTTAGTTAAGTCATTTATTTGAATTACAAATACATAAATACACACTCATGGTAAAAGATTCAAATAATACAGAAGTACAGAGACCAAACAAGTAAAGCCTTCTGTATCAACTCCCAACTGTGAATGAAGAATTTCACTTGTCATATCAGTAAACAAAGGATGTTGGGGCCATCAAGCCATCAGCCACTTCAGCCATCCCCCCACTGTGGACCCTGAGGGAATTCAGGATGGAGAAAAGCAGGATCCAGGCCCTAGATAGCTAAGGTTCATATCAAAGGAATGATTTCAGTGAGCCCAGACTCTTGCATCCTCCCATACATAGAAAAGCACCATATTCATTAACTTGAGTTGTCAGGTTTTCTTTAATTAACAGTAATCTTTTGATGTTCCAACTACCTGGGGTTTTTTGTTTGGTTGGTCGGTTGGTTTTTGTTTTTTTTGCAGAAACTCCTATATATCCTGGCTTCTCCCTTACCTCTTCGGAACAGTCCCTCTGAGCTATATGACAGGCTGTCTCCTGGGCCTAAGTCCTCAGCAAATTTACCGAATAAAACATAATTCTCAACTTTTTGGTTGCGCATTTTTTTCATTTGACACTGCCCTCCTCAGCCCCACATCCGCTGCCCTTAGAGGATGTACTGGCATTTTTGTGTATAATCTTTCAGCCTGTTTTCTGTAGCATGGCTGCCTAATGGCTTATTCCCTTCTTATTTCCTCAGCACCTTGTGCATTTCTCAAGAGTTTATTTCATTCTATTTTGTCTTAATGATTTGTTGTTTTCTTCAGGGACAGCTTCATGGTTGTGTGACCGGTGCAATCACATGGGGCCCCGCAATTAGAAGAGCCTAAGCTTGATTTTATGCTCTGTTGTCACTAATTTGAAATTCTTAAAAATGTTGTAACAAGGGGCCGCACATTTTCCTTTCGTATGTGCCTGGTTTTCAGATTTATCTTCCCCAAGATTACAAAGACAGGGGCCCAGGGCAGCAATATTGTCATGGACATCTTTGAATTCCTCACAGCACCTTGAGAATACCCACAGTAAATATTTGTTAATATGAAGGGAAATTTTCTTATCTCTGAAGGGCTTTTTTTTTTTTTTTGCTTTTTGTTTTGTTTTGTGCAGCCATACACAGATATCTTTAATGATGATCAACAAGCACAGAAGAATCCAAAGTTCTTATTCTTGAGGTGGAGTCCCATTTTCTCTCTGATTTTTGCATGCTACTCTGAACTTCATTTGTTCCAGGCAAAGAACAAAGAAGAATGCTGTTCTCTGTTTCTCATTTAGAGAGATCTATAAACACATTCTCAAGAAGAAAGAACTTCAGCCCCTTGCAGCCTATAAGTTCCATGTTTCCACAATATCTGTACTCAAAGAAGGATTGTGAGTCAGGCATAATGAAGTTCATGTTTGCAGGCAAGCAGACAGCAGGAATGAGTGAATATGTAATGGAGCTTAGAACTAAGATGTTCAAATTTTTTCATCTGTCCATACATCAGTCGGTGATTCTTCTGGTCATTTCACGTGTTGGATGGTCCTTGAATTTCAGTCATTGGGAAGATTTACCATAATTTCCTGAAAAAAATAAAAGTTAGATTTCAGGTTGTTCTGGTTAACTTTTTAGAATAGCTTATATAAAATCAAATTCTCTACTTTTCCAAATATATATTTGGAGATCATTCGGGTCTTTCTCTAATCCATGTCCCCTACATGCGAAAATAATATTTTTCTCCAATTTTTATTACTCAAATATTTTATGCTTTTGAGAGTGTATTTTTTTTGGCTGCATTGGGTCTTCATTGCTGCACTTGGGCTTTCTCTAGCTGCGGCAAGCAGGGGCTACTCTTCATTGTGGTGCACGGGCTTTACATTGTGGTGGCTTCTCTTGTTGAGGAGCACAGGTTCTACGTGTGCAGGCTTCAGTAGTTGTAGAACGCAGGCTCAATAGTTGCAGCATGCAGGCCTTAGAGCACGTAGGCTTCAGTAGTTGTGGCGGGGAGGCTCAGTAGTTGTGGCACACGGGCTTAGTTGCTCCGAGGCATGTGGGATCTTCCTGGACCAGTGATCAAATCTGTGTCCCCTGCATTGGCAGGCAGATTCTTAACCACCATGCCATCAGGCAAGTCCCAAGAGTGTATCTTCTATATTATTTTATTTATTTTTTTGGCCACACAGCGTGGCCTGCAGGATCTTAGTTCCATGGCCAGGGATTGAACCCATGCCCCTGCAGTGGAAACGCAGAGTCCTAACCACTGGACGGCAGGGAATTCCCCTATTTTATTTAATTAATTAATTAATTAATTTTATTTTTTAATACATCTTTATTGGAGTATAATTGCTTCACAATACCGTGTTAGTTTCTGTTGCACAACAAAGTGAATCAGCCATATGCATACACATGTCTCCATATCCCCTCCCTATCCCACGCCTCTAGGTCATCACAGAGCACCAAGCCGATCTCCCTGTGCTATGCTGTTTCCCACCAGACAACTATTTTACATTCAGTAATGTATATATGTCGATGCTATTCTCATGTCGCCCTCCCACCCCGTGTCTTCAAGTCCATTCTCTATGCCTACCTCTTTATTCCTGTCCCGCAACTAGGTTCATCAGTACCTTTTTTTTTTTTTAGCTTCCATATATATGTGTTAGCATACAGTATTTGTTTTTCTCTTTCTGACTTACTTCACTCTGTATGACAGACTCTAGGTCCATCCACCTCACTACAAATAACTCAATTTTGTTTCTTTTTGTGGCCGAGTAATATTCCATTGTATATATGTGCCACATCTTCTTTATCCATTCATCTGCCGATGGACATTTAGGTTGCTTCCATGTCCTGGCTATTGTAAATAGTGCCACAATGAACATTGTGGTGCATGTCTCTTTTTGAATTATGGTTTTCTCAGGGTATATGCCCAGTAGTGGGATTGCTGGGTCAAATGGTAGTACTATTTTTAGTTTTTTAAGGAACCTCCATACTGTTTTCCATAGTGGTTGTATCAATTTACATTCCCACCAGCAATGTAGGAGGGTTCGCTTTTCACCACACCCTCTCTAGCATTTATTGTTTCCAGCTTTTTTGATAATGACAATTCTGACCAGTGTGAGGTGATATCTCATTGTAGTTTTTTTTTTTAATTAATTAATTTATTTTTTATTTTTATTTTTTTTGCGGTACACGGGCCTCTCACTGTTGTGGCCTCTCCCGTTGCGGAGCACAGGCTCCGGACGCGCAGGCTCAGCGGCCATGGCTCACGGGCCCAGCTGCTCCGTGGCATGTGGGATCTTCTCAGACCGGGGCATGAACCCGTGTCCCCTGCATCGGCAGGCAGACTCTCAACCACCGCGCCACCAGGGAAGCCCCTCATTGTAGTTTTGATTTGAATTTCTCTAACAATTAGTGATGTTGAGCATCTTTTCATGTGCCTCTTGGCCATGTGTATGTCTTCCTTTGTGAAATGTCTATTTAGGTCTTCCACCCATTTTTTAACTGGATAGTTGGTTTTTTTGATATTGAGCTCCATTAGCCGTTTGTATATTTTGGAGATTAATCCTTTGTCTTTTGTTTCATTTGCAAATATTTTCTCCCATTCTGAGGGTTGTCTTTTTGTCTTGTTTATGGTTTCCATTGCTGTGCAAAAGCTTTTAAGTTTAATTAAGTCCCATTTGTTTATTTTTGTTTTTATTTCCAGTTACTCAAGGTCAAAAAAGATCTTGCTGTGGTTTATGTCAAAGAGTGTTTTTCCTATAGAAGTTTTATAGTGTTTCGTCTTACATTTAAGTCTTTAATCCATTTGGAGTTTATTTTTGTGTATGGTGTTAGGTAGTGTTCTAATTTCCTTCTTTTACATGTAGCTGTCCAGTTTTCCCAGAACCACTCATGGAAGAGGGTGTCTTTTTTCCATTGTATGTTCCTGCCTCCTTTGTCATAAATTAGGTGCCCATATATGTGTGGTTTATCTCTGGGCATTCTAACCCGTACCATTGGTCTACATTTCTGTTTTTGTGCCAGTACCATACTGTCTTGATTACTGTAGCTTTGTGGTATAGTTTGAAGTTAGGGAGCCTGATTCCTCCAGATCCATTTTTCTTTCTCAAGATTGCTTTTGCTATTCGGAGTCTTTTGTGTTTCCATACGAATTGTAAGATTTTTTTCTTCTAATTCTGTGAAGATTGTCATTGGTAGTTTGATAGGGCTTGCACTGAATCTGTAGATTGCTTTGGGTAGTATAGTCATTTTCACAATATTGATTCCTCCAGTCCAAGAACATGGTATATTTCTCCATCTGTTTATGTCATCTTTGATTTCTTTCATCAGTGTTTTATAGTTTTCTGAGTAAAAGTCTTTCGCCTCCTTAGGCAGGTTTATTCCTAGGTATTTTATTCTTTTTGTTGCAGTGGTAAATGGGAGTGTTTCCTTAATTTCTGTTTCTGAATTTTCATTGTTAGTGTATAGGAATGCCAGAGATTTCTGTGCATTAATTTTGTATCCTGCAACTTTACCAAATTCATTGATTAGTTCTAGTAGTTTTCTGGTGGCATCTTTAGGATTTTCTATGTACAGTATCATGTCATTGGCAAATAGTGACAGTTTTACTTCTTCTTTCCCAATTTCTATTCTTTTTATTTCTTTTTCTTCTCTGACTGCTGTGGCTAGGACTTCCCAAACTATGCTGAATAAGAGTGGAGAGAGTGGATATACTTGTCTTGTTCCTGATCCTAGTGTAAATGCTTTCACTTTTTCACCACTGAGTATGATGCTTGCTGTGGGTTTGTCATATATAGCCTTTATTATGTTGAGGTAGTTTCCCTCTGTGCCCATTTTCTGGAGAGTTTTTCTCATAAATGGGTGTTGAATTTTGTCAAAAGCTTTTTCTGCATCTATTGAGATGATCACATGGTTTTTATTCCTTAATTTGTTAATGTGGTGTATCACATTGATTCATTTGCATATATTGAAGAATCCTTGCATCCCTGAGATAAATCCCACTTGATCATGGTGTATGATCCTTTTAATGTGCTGTTGGATTCTGTTTCCTAGTATTTTGTTGAGGATTTTTGCATCTATGTTCATCAGTGATATTGGTCTATAATTTTCTTTTTTTGTGATATCATTTTCTGGTTTTGGTATCAGGGTGATGGTGGCCTCGTAGAATGAATTTGAGATTGTTTCTCCCTCAGCAATATTTTGGAAGAGTTTGAGAAGGATTGGTGTTAGCTCTTCTCTAAATGTTTGATAGAATTCGCCTGTGAAGCCATCTGGTCCTGGACTTTTGTTTGTTGGAAAATTTTTAATTATGGTTTCAATTTCAGTGCTTTTGGTTGGTCTGTTTATATTTTCTAGTTCTTCCTGGTTCAGTCTTGGAAAATTGTACCTTTCCAAGAATTTGTCTATTTCTTTGTGGTGGTCCATTTTATTGGCATATAGTTGTTTGTAATAGTCTCTTATAATCCTTTGTATTTCTCCAGTGTCAGTTGTGATTTCTCCTTTTTAATTTCTAATTTTATTGATTTGATGAGTCTGGCTTTTTTCTTGATGAGTCTGGCTAAGGGTCTATCAATTTTGTTTATCTTCTCAAATAACAAGCTTTTAGTTTTATTGATCTTTGCTGTTCTTTTCTGCATTTCTCTTTCATTTATTTCTGCTCTGATCTTTATGATTTCTTTCCTTCTACTGACTTTGGGTTTTCTTTGTTCTTCTTTTTCTACTTGTTTTAAGTGTAGCGTTAGATTGTTTATTTGAGATTTTTCTTGTTTCTTGAAGTGAGATTGAATTCCTATAAACTTCCCTCTTAGAACTGCTTTTGCCTCATTCCATATGTTTTGGATTGTCTGTGTTTTCATTGTCATTTGTTTCTATGTATTTTTTAATTTCTTCTTTGATTTCTTCAGTGATCTCTTGGTTATTTAGTAGTGCACTCTTTAGCCTCCATGTATTTGTGATTTTTACAGGTTTTTTTTCTGTAATTGATTTCCAATCTCATAGCTTTGTGGTCAGAAAAAATGCTTGATATGATTTCAATTTTCTTAAATTTTCCAAGGCTTGATTTGTGACCCAAGATGTGATCTATCCTGAAGAATGTTCCATGTGCACTTGAGAAGAAAGTGTATTCTGCCACTTTTGGGTGGGATGTTCTATAAATATCAATTAGATCTATCTGCTCTATTGTGTAATTTAAAGCTTGTGTTTCTTTGTTTTCTGTTTGGATGATCTGTCCATTGGTGTAAGTGGGGTGTTAAAGTCCCCTGCTATTATTGTGTTACTGTCGATTTTCCCTTTCATGGTTGTTAACATTTGCCTTATGTATTGAGGTGCTCCTGTGTTGGGTGCATAAACATTTATAATTGTTATATCTTCTTCTTGGATTGATCCTTTGATCATTATGTAGTGTCCCTCCTTATCTCTTGTAACAGTCTTTATTTTAAAGTTTATTTTATCTGATACGAATATTGCTACTCCAGCTTTCTTTTGCTTTCCCTTTGCATGGAATATCTTTTTCCATTCCTTCACTTTCAGTCTATATGTGTCCCTAGGTCTGAAGTGGGTCTCTTGTAGACAGCATATATATGGGTCTTGTTTTTGTATCCATTCAGCCAGTCTGTGTCTTTTGGTTGGGGTATTTAATCTATTTACATTCAAGGTTATTATCGATATGTATGTTCCTATTACCATTTTCTTTTTTTTTTAAATAAATTTATTTATTTATTTATTTTTGGTGGTGTTTGTTCTTCATTGTTGAGTCTTCATTGCTGTGCATGGGCTTTCTCTAGTTGTGGTGAGCGGGGGTTTCTCTTCGTTGTGGTGCACGGGCTTCTCATTGCTGTAGCTTCTCTTGTTTCGGAGCTTGGGCTCCAGGCATGTGGGCTTCAGTAGTTGTGGCACATGGGCTCAGTAGTTGTGGCTCACAGGCTTAGTTGCTCTGTGCCATGTGGGATCTTCCCAGACCAGGGCTTGAACCTGTGTCCCATGCATTGGCAGGCAGATTCTTAACCACTGTGCCACCAGGGATGTCCCCATTTTCTTAATTGTTTTGGGTTTGTTTTTGTGTGTCTTTTTCTTCTCTTGTATTTCCCACTTAGAGAAGTTTCTTTAGCATTTGTTGTAAAGCTTGTTTGGTGGTGCTGCATTCTCTTTGCTTCTTTTTGTCTGAAAAGCTTTTGACTTCTCCACCGAATCTGAATGAAATCCTTGCTGGTTAGAGTAATCTTGGTTGCAGGTTTTTCTCTTTCATCACTTTAAGTATATCCTGCCACTCCCTTCTGGCCTGCAGAGTTTCCACTGACAAATCAGCTGATAACCTTATGGAGATTCCTTTGTATGTTATTTTTTGTTTTTCCCTTGCAGCTTTTAATATTTTTTCTTTGAATGTAATTTTTGTTAGTTTGATTAATATGTGTCTTGGTGTGTTTTTCCTAGAGTTTATCCTATTTGGGACTCTCTGTGCTTCCTGGACTTGGGTGACTATTTCCATTCCCATGTTAGGGAATTTTTCCCCCATAATCTCTTTGAATATTTTCTCAGACCCTTTCTTTTTCTCTTCTTCTTCTGGGACCCCTATAATTCGAATGTTGGTGTGTTTATTGTTGTCCCAGAGGTCTCTGAGGTCGTCTTCAATTCTTTTCATTCTTTTTTCTTTATTCTGCTCCTTGGCAATTATTTCCACCATTTTGTCCTCCAGCTCACTTATTCGTTCTTCTGCCTCAGTTATTCTGTTATTGATTCCTTCTAGTGTATTTTTCGTTTTGGTTACTGTGTTGTTCATCTCTGTTTGTACTTTAGTTCTTCTAGATGTTTGTTAAACATTTCTTGTATTTTCTCAATCCGTGCTTCCATTCTATTTCCAAGATTCTGGATCATCCTTACTCTGAATTCTTTTTCAGGTAGATTGCCTGTTTCCTCTTCATTTATTTGGTTTTGTAGGTTTTTACCTTGCTCCTTCATCTGTGATCTATTTTTTTGCTGTCTCATTTTTTGTTTTTTTATGAGTGGGATTGTGTTCCTGTCTTACTGGTTGTTTGGCCTGAGGCTTCCAACACTGGAGTTTTAGGCTGTTGGGTAGAGCTGGGTCTTGGTGCTGAGATCAGGAACTCTGTGAGACCTCACTCCAATGAATATTTTCTGGGGTCTGAGGTTCTCTGTTAGTCCAGTGGTTTGGACTCAGAGCTCCCATCGCAGGAGTTTCCACCCAGCCCCAGGCTCACAAATCAAGATCCCGCAGGCCGTACGGGGTGGCAAAAAAACAAACAAACAAAAACAATAACAAAGTAAAAAATAAAATTATACTAGGAAACTAACAGATATGTTAGAAAGAATGTAAAAATAAAAATGAATCAACAACTGGAAGGTACATCAGTACCAGAATAGTAAAAAAGAGGAGGAGGGAAAGGAAAAAAAAAGGGGGGGGGACTTGGCTGTGGAGAGCGGGGCCTAAGCATGGGCGAGGTTTGGACGGTGGGCAGGGCCAGTGCTCAGGACCCACAGGGCTGGAAAAGGCCCTGGGGCTCTGTGGGGTGGGGCTTAGGCTCAAGGATCAGACGGGGCCCAGGCGTGCCTCCACCCCAGGTCTCAGAGGGCAGGGGACCTCACCTGGTAGCCCAGCAGGTTTCCTGGGCTCGAGTGGGTGGGACAAACTCCCTCCTCTCCTCTCCTGCTCCTCTGGCCTGGGGTCTGGAAGGGCCCTCCCACTTGCCTCTCCGGATCTCCCCAGCCTCCCTCCTATGCCTCCAGGACCAATGTTGGTGGGGAAGGGGAAGGGGGAGCCTTGGAGGGCAGGGTACTGGCCTGGGAGCTCAGCAGGCTCCCCACGCCCAGGTGGGCGGGGCAATCGCCCTCCGCTCCTCTCCTGCTCCTCCCCGACGGCCCCTCCCACCTGCCTCTCCTGATCTCCCCCAGCCTCCCTCCTATGCCCCCAAGGACCCACGCAGTCTGGAGGGGGCTTGGAGGGCAGGAGATCGGCCTGGGAGCTCTGTAGGCTCCCTGGGCCCCTAGAGGGTGGGGCAATTGCCCTTCGCTCCTCCCCGAGGATCCCTCCAGCCTGCCTCTCCTGATCTCCCCAGCCTCCCTCTTATGCTCCCAGGGCCAACGCAGCCTGGGTGGGGCTTTGGATGGGGGGTACCGGCTTGGGAGCTCAGCAGGCTCCCCAGCCCGAGTGAGCCAGGTGATCGCCTGCCGCTCCTTTCCTGCTCTTCCCGGAGAGTCCCTCCCACCTGCCTCTCCTGATCCCCTGTCTGGCCTCCACTTCTCCTCCCTGCTCTGTCTCCCTACATCCTACCAGTTCACTCTGGGGTTCCTCCCATTTTCTTGAGGGTCAGAGTCCCACACTAGCGTCCAGCAGGTGCCCTAGTTGTGGGGAGAGCTAACTCTGCATCTCTGCACACCACTATCTTGACTCCTCCTTTATTTTTTTAATTTATTATTATTTTTTTGGCTGCGTTGGGTTTTTGTTGCTGTGCACGGGTTTTCTCTAGTTGCGGCAGAGTGGGGGTTACACTTACTTGTGGTGCACGGGCTTCTCGTTGCAGTGGCTGCTCTTGTTGAGGAGGACAGGCTCTAGGTGCGGGCTTCAGTAGTTGTGGCTCATGGGCTCTAGCGCATAGGCTCAGTAGTTGTGGTGCAGGGGCTTAGTTGCTCCGCGGCATGTAGTATCTTCCCGGACCAGGGATCGAACCTGTGTCCCCAGCATTGGCAGGTAGATTCTTAACCACTGTGCCACCAGGGAAGCCCCTCCCCTATGTTATTTATTTTTATTTATTATATATTTTTTGCATGGGTACATGGGCCTCTCACCGCTGTGGCCTCTCCCGTTGTGGAGCACAGGCTCCGGACGCGCAGGCTCAGCGGCCATGGCTCACGGGTCCAGCTGCTCCGCGGCATGCGGGATCCTCCCGGACCGGGGCACGAACCCGTGTCCCCTGCATCGGCAGGTGGACTCTCAACCACTGCGCCACCAGGGAAGCCCCCCTATGTTATTTTAAAATGGAGTAATCCACAAGTTCAGAAAAGTAAAATAATAAAAATTTAAATAAAGTAGTTATATCTTAACTTTTTTAAAATTAATTTTTATTAATTTTTATTGGAGTATAGTTGCTTTACAGTGTTGTGTATACCTTAACATTTAAAGTGAATTTTTTGTTATTCATTCAATCATTAATTTAACAAATATCTATGAAGTTCCTACTATTTGCCAGGCAGGGTTTCAGACCTGGGGAGCAACCGACAAGTTCTCTGCTTGCATTATGGTGAGAGAACATGACAGTCAAGAGAAATAGGGAGAGGATGGATAAGCAACATAATAGAATGTTTCATTTTAGCTAGTGATATGTAGGATGAAGAAAAAATACAAATTTGGATATTTATTGATTTGAAAAGATCTTTAGAGTATAGTTGACCCTTGAACAACACAGGTTTAAACAACACGTGTCCACTTAGGTGTGGATTTTTCAGTGAACATGTACTACAGTACTGCCCAATTCGTGGTTAGTTGAATCTATGGATATGGAACCGTAGATACAGAGAGCTGCCTTCAAGTTATGCACAGATTTTGACTGCACAGAGGGTCGGTATCACTAACCTGAGAAGTGTTCAAGGGTCAACTGTATACTGTTAAATGAAAAATGGGAGTTGCAAAATAATGAGGTTTTTGGGATCTCAGTTTTAGGGATCTCAGTTTTAGGCATATGTAGGTGTCTTACCAAAAAAAGTTGAGAAGTATATACACTAATATATAAGTATATAAGATACTGAAAAAAAAAAAAGAGAGACCATTTGAATTAGGGATCTATTTCCCAATATTAGGAACAAAGAAAATAGGAGGAGCTGAGTTCTCTGGGACCTTCAAAACATCTATCAGATTTTATGGCCACCTAGGGAGAAATTTTTCCTAATGGTCTGGAGCCATACTGACAAAAATTATTGACAGGGTGATAATTAATTTAAGATCTCTTGTTTGCATTAATGTGTTCCCCTGCCCACTTCTATGGTCAATTTTTTTTCTTTTTAGCAGTGCTGTGCAGCTTGTGGGATCTTAGTTCTCCCACCAGGGATTGAACCCGTGCCCCTGCAGTGGAAGCACAGAGCCCTAGCCACCGGACCACCAGGGAATTCCCTATGGTCAAATTTTCATATTACCTGAAGAAATGCTTTGCAGGTAGTAGGTGCTTCATAGCTATTTGCTGCAAATTGGCAGGAAGGAATGTATGAACTTACTATGGAATGAAAAACAGATGTCACTATTTTGGAAATGTAATCAAACAGCTTTTGAGGTACCAGGAAGGAGCATATTTGCAAATCAGGAAATACTCAACCCCAGGAAGCATGTGCTAGTATGCTTTTGGTCAAAACATCTTCATAGAAAGCCCTGGGTCACATTTTTACTTTGGTGACTATTAAAATTTTTAATCTGTCCAGGGAATTTATTTCCAAAATGACATTCTGAGTGACCCCTTCCATTCACAGCAAGCTGGGTTTCGTGATAATTGCCTTTGATGTCTGTTCTGTGGCCTTCCTCCCTCTCCTAAACTGTGTAGCTGTCAATTACGGTGGGATGCTGCGCATAACAGTGGAGACTATTGCCTCAGTAAAGGCGGTATCCATGGTGCCAGAGGCTGCAGGCACTGCTGAAGGCTATACTGAGCGCAAAGGGAACTTCCAAGTGTTTGCTTACACTGAAATATATGATTTTCCTTTCTAAAACCTATGCCCATCGTCACATGGTTTTGGGTAGCAGTTTCATCTCAACTCTTCACAAGCTGTGGGCAAAGTGATTCTTAATATTGCAAGGCTGCATCTGGAGAATTCAGAGGGCAGGTAGAGAAAAAAGATCATCCCTAGGGTGTTAACAGTGCCCCAGGGGCTGTTTTTCATAAACCATTTCCGCCTTCCACAACCAGCATCTTTCTTGAAGGATTAAGATGTTTTACCACTACCAGAGAAAGGAACTAATATTTACTGAGTAATGATTATGGGCTGTTGGCTGTATGGATCAGTTTTAATTCTACCTTATTTAAGAGGTATTATCAATCCACTTTACAAATGAGAAAAATGAGTCTCCTTTAGGGTGTATACTCAGATTTCTTGACTCTAAAAATCATGTTCATTCTACTTACAAGGAGCTTTGAGAGAGTAGGGGACGGGAGTCAAGATTACTGGGTTGTTTGGGGCAGTATGCTCAGTAAATGACACCAGGACAGTGCTTCACAAGGATGAGCATAAAGTAGTCTAATCCAACATATTAGTTTAATTATATTCGAATAAAACACTCACCTTGAATGCATCCTGATTTGGGGGAAATAACTGAAATTTTAAGACAATTGAAAGTGCCTCTTTATGAACTTTTAAACAGCTTAATAGGTGTCCTGATCCCCAGCCCATCACACCTCTACAATTAGTCAAGGATCAAGGACTCCCTTTTCAGATCCTAATGCTCCAGGTTTCCACTCTTGGCCATTTCCCAGTAAGATAAAGGAAGATGCCAGCCATACTGGGATAAAGTTGTACTTTGGGCTCCCGCTGACTTCCATAATTCATCACTTTTCAAATACGCCCATGTTGGTGTAAGCTACGCTCATCATCATGAACTTCTCAATGTCTTTCTGAGCCTACCACTAACATTATTTAAAATTGACAAAATGTTTCCTAGACATGAAATTAAAATGTACTCACGGGTTTCCCTGGTGGCACAGTGGTTAAGAATCCACCTGCCAATGCAGGGGACACGGGTTCGAGCCCTGGTCCGGGAAGGTCCCACATGCTGTGGAGCAGCTAAGCCTGTGCACCACAACTACAGAGTTTGCACTCTAGAGTTGTGATCCGCAACTACTGAGCCCCTGTGCCACAATTACTGAAGCCTGCGCGCCTAGAGCCTGTGCTCTGTAACAAGAGAAGCCACCGCAATGAGAAGCCCTCGCACTGCAACGAAGGGTAGCCCCTGCTTTCTGCAAATAGAGAAAGCCTGCGCACAGCAACGGAAGACCCAATTTAGCCAATAAATAAATAAATAAATAAAATCTATAAAAAAAGAAAAAAAAATGTACTTGCAAACCTGACAAATAGAGTTGCAGGTAGAAGTGGATACAAATAATTCCTTGAAACCCAGAAGTTCATAGAAAGGAAATTTAAAAGTTATCAAACTCTTGGGACTTCCCTGGTGGTCCAGTGGTTAAGACTCCCGCATTTCCACTGCAGGGGGCGCAGGTTCAATCCCTGGTCGGGGAACTAAGATCCCCATACTGCACAGCCAAAAAACCAAAACCAAACAAACAAAATTATCAAACTCTTGATTGTGTGGAATAGTATAAGAACAAATTGTCATAGAGAATGCTAGGTTGTCTACAAGCAGTGAAAGATGAGTTCTTTAGAAATAGAAAATGTTTTTAAAAGTAGATACCATTGATTCTGGAAGGAAAAAAAGAAGATATGGCAAGAGAAGCCATTTCAAATCTTCTACTTGAATCGTGTTCTTGGAGATGACTTTTTCCCAGGGCTGAGTCTAAAATAAAGAATGTGTCTTTTCCATTGTCATTATTTAAGTCCTACTTATCAATATGAAAGTCCAGCTCTCTGAAAAAAGTTGAATACTTTAAAAGGAGCTTCAGCTCTTTAGCAAGTCACTGGTATGAGTATATCACATGTCACAAATTCTATTTTGAACTTAAAATCTGATTTTGGAAAAATTTCAATGGTAGATTTAGTTTTAATTTGCCCTGCTTTAAGAGATTTTGCACAGAAAAATTCGCCTGAAGTTTTTCTAAGTTCCTTTTACCTCTTTTATAACAGTGCCTCTTAAATTTTAATGTGCATGGACAGCTTGTCAAAATGCAACTTCTGATTCAGTAGGTGTGGGTTGAGTTTCAGATTTCGCATTTTTAACAAGCTCTCAGGTGATAACAGTGTCGCTGGCCCATGAAATACATTCTGTGTGAGACTTTAGATCACAGAATTCTTAAAACTTGGTGGGACCAGTTCTCAAAAGCAGGGACTAAATGGAAGACTTTTTTTCATAAGGGGACATTTAAGAATGAAAAGAATATGAATAGAAACTATCTTAAACCAGGACTCAGTGAGGGCTTTACTGTGGAGAAACAATGATAGGTTTTAAACAAGGAGGAACTTGGTTAGATTGGTTTACTATCACTCCTTTCTTGCTAAGTAGGAGTCTACATTAACAACACACAAGCCCCCACTGGGGGAAGTAGCCAGAAAACTGCAAAAGGGCCCTAGCAAAGTTTTTCTTTCTCCCTCCCTCATGGCAGTTATATGCAAGTTGAGAAATTTCATCAAGCATAGGATAATAAACTTTGCTCAAGATACATATGATCTCAAAGTTACAAACTCCCAGGGCTTTACAGTTTTGTAAAATACAAGAAAAATTATTTAAGGAAGCTTTCTGGATTCCATAACAAACTGCAACATCTTTCCTCTGATTCTTTTTAAGCCTTGATATCTTTGCAGTATATTCTCATAGGGTCATCATGAGACAAAACCATATAGTCCTTGGGAATTCCCTGGTGGTCCAGTGGTTAGGACTCTGTGCTTCCACTTCAGGGGTCACAGGTTTGATCCCAGTTCAGAAAACTAAGATCCTGCAAGCCCAATGCCTGCTTTCATCATGACACTTAATACCTTGTATTTATAAATCTCTTTATATAAATCTCCTTACTTAAACTGTCTCCTTGGAAAAGATAATAATAAAGGTAACCTTTATTCATCACTTACTATGTGAAGGCATATTCTAAATACTTTTTATCATTACAACAGGCTAATGAAGTAGATGCTGTTATCCACGCCCACTTACAGATGAAGAAACTGAGACAGAGTTGTAGTAATTGCCAAAGTCATTGAGCTAGTTAGTGAAAGGGCTGAGATTTGAGCCCAGGCAGTCAGGGTCTAGAACCCACATTCCACTTCAGTAGAAGCTTCCTCAAGTATTGCTCTCAAGAATTCTATAACATAGCACAGTGTGGTGTGTACCAGGCATCTAATCTTGTTGGATTTCACTTTGATGAGATCATCAAGATCCTGCTAGGAACGTAATTATTGTTTGTAGAGTCTAAATCTCTTCCAGAAGTCTCAGGTACATCTGTAGTATAAGTTTTCTACTTGTACTGTCTCCACATCTTCAGCTTCCATTTACCCTTTAACCCATTCACATCCAGCCAGGCATCTGTCCTCATCACTCCACACTAAGCGACCTTTTTAAAGTCCTGGCTGTCTTCCTTGTTGCCATATCTAATATATGCGTTCTACTCCTTATCTGACACAGCCTCTCAGCAGCATTTGACCCAGCCCTCTATTTTCTCTGACACTAGACTGTTTTGTTTTCTGATGTCTCTGTTCCCTCTCCAGTCTCCTTTGCTACCTCTTCATCCTCTGTGGGTCTCTAAATATTGGAGTTCCAATTTGATATTGTATCACGTCAACTACTCTGTGTCAGTCTTTATTCCTTCTCTCATTCTTTTCCCCACTCCTTCATCCCTCTCTGTTTATCCTCATGACTGTAAATACCTTATTAAAAAAAATTATTAGTTTTATTTATTTATTTTTGGCTGCGTTGGGTCTTCATTGCTGTGCGCGGGCTTTCTCTAGTTGCGGTGAGCGGGGCTACTCTTCGTTGAGGTGCACGGGCTTCCATTGCAGTGGCTTCTCTTGTCACACAGCATGGGCTCTAGGTGCCCGGGTTTCAGGAGTTGTGGCTCCTGGGCTCTGGAACACAGGCTCAGTAGTTGTGGCACATGGGCTTAGTTGTTCCACAGCATGTAGGATCTCCCTGGAGCAGGGCTCGAACCCGTGTCCCCTGCATTGGCAGGTGGATTCTTAACCATCTGCACCACCAGGGAAACCCTGTAAATACCTTCTTGATGATGCAAATGACTCTCAAACTTACATTGTCAGCTCAGGCCTCTTCCCTGAACTCTAAGCTTAGAACTTCCTTAACATCTCCACTGGCGTGTTTCATGGGCATCTTAAACCTCGCATGTTCAAAACTAAACCTGATTGTATCGTATAAGCAGAAAAAATAAGCACCATAAGCTGTGGAGACTGGGCAAATCTTGTGCCAAAGAAAAGGTTTTTTCTCACATGACATTGACTACAAAGAGGAAACCAAGGGGTAAGGAAAATGATGTTTATTAGCTACTTGCCCAAATTTAAAATATGACTCCCAGAGGGGTGTGTGTGTGTGTGTGTGTGTGTGTGTGTGTGTGTGTGTGTGAGAGAGAGAGAGAGAGAGAGAGAGAGAGAGAGAGAGAGAAAGAGAGAGAGAGAGAGATTTGTTTAACTTATCAGCAAGGGAACTGGCAGACAATAAAGCTGTTTCAAAGACCATTTGAAGAATACAGATTTGTAAAGTCACCCAGGAAAGACATGCTAAATAAATTTGCTAGATGACAGACACAACTAGTTAATGTCCTACAGGGCACTAAAATTGTAGCCATTTGGAGGTATTGTTTCAGCTGGAGAGGAATCATTTGCCCCTCTATCAGGCAAAAGTCTTCACATTAACATGTAATTACCCAGAGCCTGGGCCTAATCAAAATGAAATAGCATGACAAAAATTGGCCATTTCCCTAGAGAATTAAATCATCCTTGGGTGGGCCTGTTAAGATAGACCTGAAGTGTGACATTGGAATCATACACAACCTTCTTTTTGCCTTATTTCCATGTTTTGGATAATTTTTCTTAACAAGTATCAGAATCTTTACACACTTTTTTCTTTTTTTTTTTTTTTTTGCGGTACGCGGGCCTCTCACTGTTGTGGCCTCTCCCGTCGCGGAGCACAGGCTCCGGACGCGCAGGCTCAGCGGCCATGGCTCACGGGCCCAGCCGCTCCGCGGCATGTGGGATCTTCCCGGACCGGGGCACGAACCCACGTCCCCTGCATCGGCAGGCGGACTCTCAACCACTGCGCCACCAGGGAAGCCCAACACACACTTTTTTCTTGAGCACACAGTTTATAATAAATGGACAGAACTGGGATTTTTATTCCAAAGCTCGTATTTCTTCTACCATATACCATTGACACATACCTTTTATTTAGGTTGCTTTATTTATCTTATGACAGGAGGTCCTGGTAAGGAATGCGGAACTAACAAGCTACCATCAACCAGGAGAATTTGGGAAAGGTCAAAAGGAGACAGGAGACGCCAGTCCATATGTCCTACCAACCTCCCAGAACCCTTCTGGCTGGAATCCATCTTGGCTGAGCGATATGCGCGCCACCAAGAAGGATCCTGAGTCAGAGTGATTGGCCAGAGACAACCGGGAAACTAACCCCAATACCATAAAACCCAAGACTGCGAGCCACGTGGCAGAGCAGTTCTCCTAGCTTCCCTTACTCTGCTGCTCTCCGCCCGGGTGCCCCTTCCCGATAAAGTCTCTTGCTTCGTCAGCACATGTGTCTCCTCGGACAATTCATTTCTGAGTATTAAACAATAACCCACTCCTGGGCCCTAGAAGGGGTCCCCCTTCCTGCAACAAAATGACAAAAATAATACAATTTAGTAATGAGTTCGATGAACTGTATTCAAGGGAAAACCATCCCTGGATTGGGGAGTACACTGCCTCACAGACAGTGGAGCACTTTTCCCAAGGAATTTTGGGCTACAGTGAGTTTTACAGAGCTTAGAAGAGGCAACAGGAAACAAAGCTAGATTGCCTAGGAGGTCAGCGATTTTTTTATAAGTCTAGAGGGTCCTATTTTCCAGGGTAAGGTGAGCAAGCTAAAGCTCAGCTAGAGGACTGTGATCTGTGTGTGTTAGGTTTCCTTGAGTGTGTGGCGTTTCCTGGAAGTGCAGGCTGACTCAGGTTTAGATTTGTGACCTGGGCCGGGCTGCTGGGGTGGCTTCCATTTTCTGGGTCCCCATACATGAATTATCTTTATCCATACTTTTTATACAGGGGATATCGTGAGAACAAAGTGAGTCTGTGTTGGTCCCACATTCCCTAATCACTGAACGTCATTTTTTCTTAACTGTTCCTTGACGTTGAGTAATCAATGTCACCACAGCTGTCTGCATAAACCACCAAGAGTGACCACATAGTTGTCTCTTTTTGAGTTATATTACATGTTAAAAATAAACTTGAAGAAGTTCCGGGTTTGTTTTATTTAAGCTGGGGACTGTTCCTCATTTAATAGCTTCTGAATATAGAAAGCAAAGATAGCAGTTTATATTCACTAAAACAATTATATGGAAGGTGAGTGAGTGGTGAGGTAATTCGATTGACTTTCAGTCTGAAACCTCTGGATCTTGGAGGGTGGTGGCTGACAGTTAAAGGAATTAGCTTTAGCTTTCAGTTTCTTTTCGGAAGAAGCTGGTGTGGCAGGTGTTCCTTAGGATTGTGATCAAGGAACTCTTCAAATAGCACCCTCTATTTTATCTTCTACCCTGTCTTTCTGCACCCTGTAGATTCCTTGGTACCCACAAAACATTCAGTTAGTCATCTCCTTATTTTCTCTCCTTTTACAAATTATTTTTTCATCCCAATCTTAGATTGGTGAGAGAAGATTCAAAAGAGTAAAACCTGACACACTGTAAGTACCGAATAATTGTTAAGTGAATGAGGCAATTTATAAGCAAATTTGAACCCTATAATTTGAATATAACATTATAAGCTGCATAATATAGAAATGCATATTGTTGAAAGTACCCTCCCATAAGCCCATTTCACAAAATAATCCTGGTTAATATTTTGACCACTAGTTTTACTAAAAACACTGAACTGAGCATTCTTATTTATCTCTTTGCACCGTAGGAGGTTATGTTGGGTGAAAAGGTTTCTCGCTCTGTGTGTGTGTGTGTGTGTGTGTGTGTGTGTGTGTGTGTGTGTGTGTGTATTCTGGTAGTGCCAACTTATTTGCCAAAAAGTTGTAACAATTTTGACTTCCCTAAACAAAGTGTTGTAAAATGTTCCATGATGAATTTATTTTACTTGAAAAATTCTTATTTTCTAAATTATAAAAGTACACACATCCTTTAGGAAGAGTTGAATAATTTGGGAGCATAGAAAGTAGAAAATTAAAGTATTTCCCACCCTCTATCCAATTTTTGAGATAATTTTACAATGAGATGACAATATGGTCAATGTAGTAACCTCCCAAAGTCAATTATAGTTTTTTTTTTCTTCTTTTTCCTCCAGCACATGTAAACAACTTATGTCACTCCTAAGGAATTCTGGGAAAGAGCAGCCTAGACCTCTGAGGTCTCAGGCACTCTTGCATTTTGAAAAGGAAAACCCTACCTTACATCCTACCAATCATCTTCAAATGCACCCACATCAAATATATATAATACAAAAGAGTAATAATTTAACATTTTTTCTCTGAAAATTACTTGACTATAAGTAACTTATTTATCAGCTATGATTTTTCAATAATTATTCAGCATACTCAGGGTTTTTTGGAAAGTAAGAAAATCTAGCCTATAAATTTTTTAAAAGATATAATGACATTTAATAAATGCTAAATTTATGCATTAAGTTGACATAATGTATTTATAGTCTTTTCATTCAACCATTGTCAATTTGTCTTAGAATTCATTTTTCTTTTTTTTCTTTTTTTTTTTTTTTTTGCGGTACGCGGGCCTCTCACTGTTGTGGCCTCTCCCGTTGCGGAGCACAGGCTCGGGACGCGCAGGCTCAGCGGCCATGGCTCACGGGCCCAGCTGCTCCGCGGCATGTGGGATCTTCCCGGACCAGGGCACGAACCCGTGTCCTCTGCATTGGCAGGCGGACTCTCAACCACTGCGCCACCAGGAAAGCCCTAGAATTCATTTTTCAAAGCTTGGAGCATAAACCTTTGTACTGTTGGTTGATCTGGCTTAGAATTGAAGAGAAATTTATTCTCTCACAGTTCTTGAGGCTGGAAGTCCAAAACCAAGGTGTCAGCAGAGCCATGCTGCCTCTGAATGGCCTCTAGGGGAGGATCCATTCCATGCCTCTCCTAAATTCTGGTGGTTGCCAGCTTCCTTGGCTTGTGGCCACATCACTCCAATTTCTGCTTCAGTCTTCACATTGCCTTCTCTGTTTTCCCCTCTGTGTGTGCTTTATAAAGACACCTGTCATTGGATTTAGGACACAACCAGATAATCCAGAATGATCTCCTCATTTCAAGATCCTTCATTTAAGTACACCTGCAAAGGCCTTAAGACAGCACTATGCAAGGCACGTGTGGCTGGAGCCCAGTGAGTGAGGGTAAGAAAAGGAAGAGATACAGTAAGAGACGTTAGGGGGAGAGTAGGAGGAGGAGATGCAAAAATGAGAATACTAGTTGTTAAATGACATCATTGTCGCTTGAAATCAAAGTATGGACGGTATCTGTTATTAGCTATTAAGTGACTTTGTGAGTATGGACTTAATGTCAGGAGAGATAATCTTCACATCTATTCTGAGCCAAAAAAACCAAGTGAACTTGAGCTTGTCCTAAACCTGGATGATGCACCTCTATCTGCCAGATTCAGTATCTCAATGCTCTGTGGACTGTGTTAGGTAAACAGTGCCAGTTTCCCCCCCTTTGTTTTCCTCTTTTCTAGGTTACATGCAGACTGGCTTCTTATGGAAACAGTCTATCTTCTGATAGAATCTATCTATCTTCCACAACACAGGAATTTAGATTTCATTTTTGTCCAAATCAGTATACTGAATTCGGATAAGGTTTCATGGTGTGACAACCACAGCTGTGATTGGACTGTAGTGGTCTGGTTTTGTTTTCCAAAGAGACTTCATCACTGCTTATTTAAGACTTCCTTGGAGCAAGCCAAGCCTATGCTTAAAATGGTATCTGTTCTAGACTGATGCCATACACTTTATCTTCAGTCCTGATTTGCTCCAACCCCAGGTGCTTTGCCATTCTGGTTTACTTGAGTTTCCTGCATCCCTTCTCCTGCCTCTTCATCTTTCAGCAGAGGACCAGGCTCCCCTCCTCTCGGATGACACATTAAGAATGACCTTAAGGGGACTTCCCTGGTGGCACAGTGGTTAAGAATCCGCCTGCCAGTGCAGGGGACATGGGTTCGAGCCCTGGTCTGGGAAGATCCCGCATGCCTCAGAGCAATGAAGCCTGTGCGCCACAACTACTGAGCCTGTGCTCTAAAGCCCGCGAGCCACAACTACTGAAGCCCACGAGCCACAACTACTGAAGCCCGCGCGCCTAGAGCCCATGCGCCGCAACAAGAGAAACCACCGCAATGAGAAGCCCGTGCACTGCAGCGAAGAGTAGCCCCCGCTTGCCGCAACTAGAGAAAGCCCGTGCACAGCAACAAAGACCCAATGCAGCCAAAAATAAATGTAAAAAATAAAAATTAATAAATTTATTTAAAAAAAAAGACCTTAAGGTAACGGATCTCTAGACTTTGGAGTTTTTGCTTATAAACTGCCCATGAGTTGCTTACTTTCCTGAAATAAATACTCCTCTGAAGCTTTGCCTAGCTAGAAGCCATTTCTCCTCCAAACTCTAAAAACTCTTACTGTTTGTGCTTTTACTAAAGCAGGGTATGTTTTATTTCCCAAACTAGATCATAAGTTTGGTGAAGGTCAAAACCTATTCTATACTTCTTTACTTGCCCTCCACCCCCATACCACTTTTTACCTTAAACAGAGAAGATGCTTTATAAATACCTGTTGAATAAAGCAACTTTAAGGATAAGTAACTTTATAGTATAAATTAGTAGAGACTCTATCAGGAGGAAAATCAACATCCTTGGATACAATATTTTGTGAAAAGATTTGGAACACTTACCAAAATAATGCAAATAACTAAAACACCCCAATAAATCAAGTCTCCATTGTTTATAGTTACATTTTTTCAAGTTAGGTTTATTGAGGTATAATTTGCATTTAGCAAAATTTACCCTTTTAAGTTATTCATGTCTATGAATTTTGAGTAATTTTTACAGTTAGGTATCCATTACTACAGCCAAGATATAGATCATTTACATCACCCCCCCAAATTGCCTCGTGCCTTTTTATAGTCAATCCATTTCCCTCACCACCAGCTCCTGGCAATTACTAATCTCATTTGTATCTCTAGAGCCTTTCCCAGAATGCTGTATAAATGAAATCATAAGGTAAGTAGCCTTTTGTATCTGGCTTCTTTCACTTAGCATAATGCTTTTGAGATTCATCTGTGTAGTTGCCTCTATTAATAGCTAGCTCCTTTTTATTGATATTTAAAGGGTCAGTAATACCCACTCACTGTGGCATATAAAAATTACTTTTAGCAGAAGGCATTTGAGTTCCTGAAATTACTTATCTTCCTAAAAACAGAACTAAGATGAACTCAAATCCCCTCCACTAGAGGCCATCCCTGGGATCCGCCAGGGATGATTGACTCTTATCAAGAGCCATGAGAAGTCTCCACACCACATGTAAACAGACATTGTCACAAAACTATCCTATCTCCCATCTGTTCTCCTGAGGCCCATTTATCTTTCCAGAAATTCATTTGTTTTCCCATGAGTTCCCTTTCTCCCTCCCTTTCGCTTATTGAGAACTCATTTGTTTGCCCATAATTGTCTTTCTCTCCCTCCCCTTCCCCTATTAAGATGGTATATAAGCCCCAAATTCTAACTACCCCTTGAGTCACCCTTTTCTCTGCACCCTCTACATACCTTAACAAAAATACGATGATTGAATGTTATCTTTTGCTAATCTGTCTTTTATCAGTTGAATTTGAAAGATCCCAATCACTAAAGAGAGTACAGGAAAAGTTTTAATTCCCTGAGACTTTATTCCATTGTGTGAGTGTATTAAAGTTGTTTTATCCATTCACCAGTTGGACTTTTGGGCTGTTCCCAGTTTTTGGACACTTCCCTACCAGGTCTTTGCATAGCATGAAATTTCAGTTCTGTTCTGAAATGGGATATCTAGATTATATGCTACATGTCTCTATAGGAAACTTCAAGACTGTTTTCCATAATGGTTGTATTGCAGGAAAGAGAGTAGGGCAAGAGAGGATAGTCATGTTCCAGGTTGCAGGCGAGTCCCTGGGATGGCCACCAAGTGTGGGTTCTTGGCTTTGTGCAGGAAAGAATTCAAGAGCGAGCCATAGTAAAGAGAAAGAAGGTTATTCAGGGAGATACACACTCCACAGACAGAGTGTTGGCCATCTCAGAAGGGGAGAGCGGTTGTCAGTTTTTACAGGAGTGGATAATCTCATAGGCTAATGAGTGGGAGGAGTTTCCAGCTATTTGGGGGAAGGGGTGGGGATTTCCAGGAATTGGACTTGTCTGCCATCTTGCACCTAGCTGGTTCTAACCAGTTTCTGTCGTGTTCTCAGGGTATGTCATTCTTTTAAAGGTTGTGCCCTGTCCCCTTCCTGTCTCATTTGTAACAGTTTGCATTGTCATCATTAATATATGAAGTTCCAGTTGCTTAGCATCCTCGTCAGCACTTTATATTGCCCGCTGTTTTACTTTCAGCCATTCTGGAAGGTTAAGTGATAATTTGAAGACAAATAAGGAAAACATACAGGTTCACTCATCAAAGAAACATTTATTGATAAAACCAGTTAACTTTGGCTGGGTTGCTACACTTTGTCAGATGTTTGATTTTCTTGACTGTCAGGAATAAGATCATGTGGAGAACGGATAACACAGTTCTTTATCTCAAGGTCCTCATGGTCATGTCAGAAAGACATGGGAAAGAAAGTATGTGCACAAGTACATTTCCCATGGCACTTTGGGAGCACATTTTGCCTGTTTCTCAATGTAAGAGAAAGGCTGAGAGAAGTTGTATTTTGAGTCAAGTCCCCTTTCCCCTAAACTGATGATGAGCTTTGTACATTAAAATGTCAATCCTGGCTCTTCAGTATTTTAAAAGCAATAGAAGACAATAAGGCCTCTCCTAGCCAGAAGATAATTAATTTTAACATAAAACTATACTTAAAAGTTAAGAAAATGTGGTCTGAAGAGACTTCTTACCTCAAATACCCTGTCTGTACAGCCATTGAACAAAGTAGCTCAACAGGCCCAGAGGAGTTTTCAGAAAGGAGTGCTGCTGGGGTCAGGAAAGAACAGAGGAAGCCTGGAGAGTTTGAGAGAGGTAGAAAGGTCAGCAGACTGGTTGGAAATCTGTGTCCCTGGATCCAAGTTCCAGCGGTGCTCTAACTAGTTGTGCAAACTTGGACAAGCCAAATGCTTGCAGGCCTGTTTCTTTTCATCTACAAAACAATTTGGACCTCTAAGGTCTCTTTCAGTTGTGACATTTTCTGGTCTGCATACCATATGGAGGGAGAATCCTAGGAAGAAGGATAATAGGGAAGGCAAGAGCAAATAGATGGAATGCAGGGGAGGGGCAGGGCTGTGCAGGGAGAGGGTTATGGCTTGTATTTAAACAGGGGCAAATGGAGGGACCCTGGAGGCCCAAACGGACTCTTAAATTTCACCAAGGATAATCCAAGGAAAGACTGGTGTGTGGAACTAGGAGTGTGCTAGGAATACAATATGCAGAAGAGCCGGAAGGGAGATTTTCGACAGGAAGGCAGCGCACAGGGACCGGTGATCTGAGAGCATTTATTTGTCCATTCAACAAACAGCTATTGAAAAGGGGATATTTTAGGGGCCATTCAAAGAAGCAGGCCAGCATTTAGCATGAGGGAAGTCTGTGATGGGCATTGAGCTGGGGGTACCAATGGGGATATGAGGGGCCCCATTTTGAGAGACTGTGACACCAAGCTAGGATCCTGTAAACTTAACGAACACATGTTGAGTAACTACCATGTTACAGGCACTGGAGATAAAGACTAATTTCTCTGCCCTTCTGCACCTTGGTTCTAGTAAGGAAAGATAAACAATAAAATGGTAAATAAAATGAATAAATAAAATACATGGCATGTTTGTTAGCGATAAATGCTAATAAGAAAAACAAAGCAGGGAAGGACAGTAGGATTGGGTGTAAAGGGAATGGGGCTGTAATTCTAAAGAGTGCGACCACTGAGAAGATAACATTGGACCCAGGAGGGGAGGGAGTGAGCGGGATGGACAGAGAGGTACTGGATAGTCTTTCAGAAAAAGAACAGCAAGTTGGGAGAGTAGCCAGGGTTCAACAAGGCCAGTGAGGTGAAGGGAAGAGGAACGAGGGGAGAGTAGTTCAAAATGTGGTCTGGGCTCCATGAGGAGGCAGGAAGGATCCCGGCTCATTCTGGAGCTCCCTTGCTCACCTCCTTCCCGTCCCTCAGCATTTAGGGAACACCTCTGTGGCTCAAGCTGCAGATACTGTCATGGATAAGACACTGTGTTCCAGTTACCAGAACCAGAACAGAAGGTCGAGGCCCAACTGGCAGCGAGGGGAGATGAAGCTGCCATCAACAGCACTAGATCAGGCTGTAAATCCCTGTCTTCAGACACCATCATTCTTGAAGCCAGTGTGGCTCAAGACCTACTGGTGGGTCTCCCCACAGAGGGCAAAAGAAGCTACAGAGAAGAAACTAGGGTATATTGAACTAAAATATATATATAATTTTTCTAGAAAACACCTGCAGGAGATTCAAAATTTAACAGAATAAAAAGCACCTCAGATTTCTAAGCTGCTGAGAATTTTAGTCATCACTAGTACAACCTCTTCATTTTTTGGACAAAACTCAAGAGATGTTCTTTCTTTTTTTTTTTTTAATTTTATAGAAGTATAGGTGATTTACAAAGTTGTGTTTAATTTCTGCTGTACAGCAAAGTGACTCATTTATACATATATTCTTTTTCATATTCTTTTCCATTATGATTTATCACAGGATATTGAATATAGTTGCCTGTGCTATACAGTAGGACCTTGTCATTTATCCATTCTAAGAGAAGTGATTTCTCAAAGCAACAGAGGAAAGGAGAAACAGTTCTCTAGCCTACATGGCCAGTACAGTGTCTAATTTATCACCACTTTTTAAACTTCACCAAAAGTTTCAGAATAAGGTTGTAGAGAGCACAAGCAATATTCTAAATTATGTTGTAAGTTCACTGTGACCTAAATGAGAAATAGAAATTGTGCTGACTCAGAGGACAAAAATTTCAGAGCCAGAGTTCAATTCCTATATGATCAGTTATATCAGGAGGAGATTCCTGGAGGGACAAGCATTGACAGGTACTATTGGAAATGTAGGGAAAATGGGAGAAAGGCACCATGCATAAGTCCCTAACAGACCAAAGCCAGCTCTGGCTGGTGACAGCAAGAATAGACCTGAAACCCAACAACATCAGGATGGAGATGTTGTACTCTTATTTTTAAATAGCACTAACTTTATGTAATATGTAACATTTAAAGCAGATTGTTGTAATTCAGTGTAACATTAACATAAGTTCAGTCAAGATAAGCTTTTTTCTAAAGGAAAAAATGAAACATGGTAAGGAATAAAAAGTACATGGAAGCTCAAAAACAATATTAAACCGAACTTATGAAATAAATCTCTAGAGAAAAATATTACTAAGAGCATATGATAATTAATTTTTTTGTGTGTGTGTGGTACGCGAGCCTCTCACTGTTGTGGCCTCTCCCGTTGCGGAGCACAGGCTCCGGACACGCAGGCTCAGCGGCCATGGCTCACAGGCCTAGCCGCTCCGCGGCATGTGGGGTCTTCCCGGACCGGGGCACGAACCTGTGTCACCTGCATCGGCAGGCGGACTCTCAACCACTGCGCCACCAGGGAAGCCCTAAATTTTTTTTAATGATGAATTAAATATATGGGAAAAAATCCATATTCTCAAAATAAGAAAACCAGAATTCATTGACATTTTAAAGTCTTTATTTTGAAGAAGATCTTAAATTTTGCTTGAAGCAAAGTAAAATACAACCTCTTGAAAAACAATTAAGAATTCAAGTTTATAACACTAGTTTCCCCCAAGGAGAGTTCCTATTGATTTGTAACTTGGCCTTGAATTTGACCTGTGGCCCCTTCATGTCAGGATAATTTGGGTCACTCTGAATATGCCATCTCTTGAACAAGGGCCTCTACTAATTTTAAATGAATGCAGCTGCCGATTTGCCATTCATTTATTTGCATCACAATATGTGGGAATAAATTTGCAATTAATAAAACATTTCCAGTAACAGTCAGACTGAGGAAATGAACATTTATCTAGTAAGTTTAAAAAGATGTTTCAAAAAAAAAAAAGATGTTACATTTTTGCCTTTCTGGACATGAAAAAAGGAAAGAAAGTATATATCTTTGAGGTATTGATTGAGGCCAGAATTGTTCCCTGGGCTACAGCATCTAAAAAAGCCATGCAACCTCAAATTAGATTTTAGTTTAAAAAAAAAAGAATACATTTTTTAAAAAAGAATAAATGTTGAAAATTTTGTACCAGTTCTACAAAAGTTTTTTTCTCCCTTTTTTCCCTCCTTCTTTCCTTGTTTCCTTCCTTCCTCTCTTTCATTTTTCTTTCTTTTTCTTTCTTTTTTCCTTCCTTTCTGCATTTCTTTTTCTCTTTGGTTCAATGAAAATGAATAGTTCTCAAGTTTGATTTATGGAGAGGGCTTGCATTTGATATTAAGAATCAAAACCTTTGGTAAACACATTGGGGCCTTCATTCCATCTTGCATCTGACACTGCAAAATTAATAATATATTGTCTAGATTTAGGGAAACAGTTCTACTGAGGAGTAGACCAGGGGAGTAAGGAGTTTGGAAGCTCTCGAAAAAGCCAGACAAATGAAGGAACTTGAAAAGAGAAGGAACTGGGGGAGCTCCAGAAAGAGTTAGGGAAGCCTCAGCGGATGGGTTTTGAGGCTTGCTGCTTTCACCGTGTGAAATGTTCCTTCCTCTATTTTCCACCTGTTGAAATTCTAATTCTCCAGGACCAGACTGGATAATCACCTACGGTGAGAAGTTTCTAGATCCTCTTGGTTAGAAACTATCTTCCTACTCTGAAGCCTCCTAGTACTTGCTGCTACCTTTACAGCATATTACTATGTACCAGGTAACATGCATGGTTACCCCACTTTATAAACGTGGAAGCAGGTTACTATGGGACACTTGCTCATGAAGCAGCCGCCATGTGTTTAACACCCTTTTTACCCTCTATAATCTGAGGGTAATTGCTACACTGAAATAGTGCTTCGAAGGTTCAGCAATGACCTGCTACTTTCTGTGTCTAGGGACTTGTCCCCTCTGTCCTCATTCGTGAATTTTGGGTCCACGATCTTCCCGAAACATTTTCTTCTTACAACTCACTGATTGAGGTTTTTTTTCTTACATATATACATATATATGCCTTCTAAATTTTAAACAGTAAGAAAAAAACCTGAATCAGTTCATATATATATATAATTTTTTTGTTTTTTTCTAAAGAAGCTTAAAACAAAGCTTAATTGGTTAAGGGTGGCTATGGATGGAGACTTGAAGAGATTCTGAAAGGTATTTTTGAGCGCTTTAGACTTGAAAGGGCGGGTGACAGTCCTTCTAAAGAGAATGGTCAAAGTCTGTAGATTTTTCTTTTAACAGCGCCTTTCTCCTGCATGCACTCCAGGGCTGGGGGATAACTTTTCTGTTGTTAGTTTATGAAGGAAATCAAGAATGGGAGCAGAGCGCTCTTCTCTTTAGACCTAAGGGTCAGAGTTGGGGGTCTGGGGAGATTACGGACCTCCACCTCTTGGCGCGCCCCCAGCACAGCCGGGGCCCAGAGCAACCTCTTTCGTCCAGGGGCGGGGCGCGCCAGGCGGCCACGCGCGGGGGCGGTGGAGGGGGCGTGTCCCGCGGGCGCGCGCGGGAGGCGGAGGGGGCGTGTCCCGGGAGTGGCGGCGGCGGCGGCGGCGCGGGCCGGGTGCGCGTTGCAGCCTTCTGTGTTGGAATGTGCGGCTCCCGAGAGCTCACGGCGCAGGAGCAGAGCAAGCGCCGCCGAGGCCCGGGGCCCCAGGCGGCGGCGGCGGCCGGGACGGCAGGGCGAGAGCCGGAGGCCTGAACACTCTCTGCAGCCCCTCTCCCGGGTCTTCGCGGGCCTCGACTGCCCCAGCGTCCAACTTTTCCGCCCTCTCCCTCCCCTCCCCCGAAACTCCAGCAACAAAGAAAAGTAGTCCGAGAAGGAGCGGCGACGCGGGTCTTCGCCCCTCCTCGCCCAGGAAGGACGGTAAGCGTGGCGCGGTCTGGGAGACGGTTGGGTGGGGGCGGCGGGCCGGCCGGGCGGTCGTGGCGGCGGTTGCCGCGGGAGGGGGAGGGCGCGGAAGGACGCGGAGCGAGGCGCTGTCCAGGGCTGATTTGCAGATACTGTGGCTCCGGCGGTGGCGGCCGCGTCGGGCGGGGACTGGCGGCTGAACGGGATCGGGTTACACCGTCGCGGTCCGGGGGCTGGGCCGGGGGCGTTGGTGGGGAGCGGCGCGGCGCCGGGACCCCCTCCCCAGTTGAGGCCGGGCCGCCGCCTCCGCGCGGGCCCGGGCGTCCCTGGGAGTCTTGTCCTGAGGCCAGGAGCGGAGCTGCTTGGGGCCCTAGTTCTGAAACTTCCTCTCGTGCTCCTGCTCCAGGTCCCGCCGCAGCTCCTTGCTTGCCGGCGGTCCTCCCGCCCCCTCCCTCTGCGGCCTCTCCCTTTCGCCGGAAGGCGCCGTTGAGTGCGGCCGGGAGGGTTGAGTCAGCCTGGGGCTCGGGTGGTTCTGCCAATGGGGCTGGACAGCGATTTCTGCGATCGGGCCGCCCCGCCGCCGGGGCCCTCTGCGTGGGGCCACCTAGCCGCCGCCGTCGGCGGGGCCGGGGCGCGCGTCCCGCGGGGCGCCGTGGGGGAGTGAACCCGCAAACTTCCGGGGCGCGGGGTGCCCCCTCCGGCGCTCGGGGCCCGGCGCCTCGGGAGGGCGCTCGCGGCGGCTCCTCGGCCCCCTGCGGAGGGCGAGGCTGGGGCCGGCGAGCAGCCGGGACGGCGGCGACGCGGTAACTTTCCTCCCTCTTCCCGGACTCCGGCGCGCGGGCCAGGAGGGGGCAGCCTGAACTGGGGAAGACTTGACCTGGCCCAGCGGCACCCCGAGTTTGCCCGTCTTGCAGTCTTTAGTGTTGGGGAGCCCAGGGAAAGGTTCAGGACGAGTGTGGCGGCAACTGGTGTGTCAGTGGTGCAGTGAGCGGGCCGAGCCGAGAGGAAGCGAGAGCTCCCGAGTTTGCAAAGAGCTGCTTTGTGTTTGGTACGTATTTTGAGAAAATGGCCGAATGCCTATTTGAGTTAGGAATGCCGCCGCCGAGGCAGGCTCTGGTGGCAGCAGCACGTAGGAATTCGCGTAGCACGTTGGGCTTTCGGACTGTGCTTGGACAGTCTTCCTGACCAACGTTAAAATCCCTTTGGGGATGGTAGTTAGGGTTTGGGAAGAATTAGAAATTACCGAGTAGTCTGGGCTGTTAAACCCGTGGACAGCGTTTGCTTTGTGTGATGGCATTTGATTCCAACTTTTGTTGGTACCTGTGACTCAACCGGTTTGTGTTTATGCACTTGGGTGAGACAGGATTACTTTTTGTATTTTGGGTTTAACATTTTTTTTTAGCCTTTGCCACCTATTTTGCAGGAGAACACCTAATTTGTGAATAACACCTTTTAGATTGGAAAGTAAAGTGTGAAGACGGTTTATAAAAAGCTCAATATGTTTTCAAGGTGATCTTGTAATGGCTCCGGTAGGCAAGTGAGCCAAGTCAAGCGCAATGCAAGAAAGTTGCTGATTGCGGAGATGACTTGATCGGCTGTTTTATATGGGGATTTGAAAGTTTCTTTACTTTGATTTGTGATCTCTTAAATACACCAAACTTCTCTTTTCACAGGAGGAAAGGTCCGTAATTTTTTTTTACTTTTTAATAGGTCGTCATCCCAAAAAAAATAAAGAGAAAGGGAAAGAAACTAAGTGGTACTTTTATAATATAGTTGATCCTTGAACAATACATGATTGAACTCTGAGGGTCCACTTATACGTGGCTTTTTTTCAAGAAATATATTGTAATTTTTTGGAGATTTGCAATATTTTGAAAAAATTAACAGATGAACCATGCACCCTATTAATATAAAAAATTAGGAAATAGATGTTATTAATATGTAAAATATATGTAGATACTAGTCTCTTATCATTTACTGCCATAAAATAACAAAAATCTAATAAAAGGTAAAATTTATCAAGACTTAATGCACACAAACTCATAACCAACCACACGAGTGCCATTCACAGAAATGCAAACATAAAGATTCATTATTAAATCATAATTGCTTAAAATTAACTGTAGTACATAGTGTACTAATGTAATAATTTTGTGGCCACCTCTTGTTAATTTTGGTGAGCTCAGGTGTTGCAAGTATCTGCTTAAAATGCCAGGTGAGGTAATCATCTCCACGTGAGCAGTCTCTCCAGTAAATTGTGTGGCAATAAAAAGTCACCACTCACGGTTCTCGCATATTTTTCATCCTGTTCAGTGCAATACCAGAAACCTTGAATAACATCATGGACCCCATAGTGCCACTTGTGATGCTGGAAGTGCTCCCCAGAAGCAGAGTAGAGTCAAGACTTTACAAGAAAAAGTTGAATTGTTTGATGTGTACTGGGGTAGATTGATATCCGCACTTGAGGTTGCCCACCATTTCAAGATAAATGAATTGACCCTAAGGACCAATGGTTAAAAAAGAAAAAAAAGGAAATTTGTGAGGTCATCACTGCATCTACGCCAGCAGGCCTGAAAACCTTGCATGTTTTGGGAAATACCTTTTTATCTCGAATTAAGAATTCAGTTTTTACGTTGGTGCAGGATTGCTATAATAAGTAAGGCATACCTATGGACTCTAAATATGATTTGAGAAAAAGCAAAGTCATTATATGATGACTTAAAGCAAAAGGAAGGTGAAAGATCTAAAGCTGGAGAATTTTATGCCAGCAAAGGTTGTTTTGATAATTTTAGGAAGAGATTTAGCTTAAAACATGTCAAGATAACAGAAGTAGTGTCTGCCAATCAAGACGCAGCAGACAAGTTCCCAATCCACTGGTGGCACAGTGGATAAGATCAGTGCATGGGGCCCAAGTTCGATCCCTGGTCAGGGAACTAGATCCCACATGAATGCTGCAACTAAGAGTTTGTATGCCACAACTAAGGAGCTGGAGAGCTGAAACTAAGACCTGGTGCAACCAAATAAATAAATATTAAAAGAAAGTCGTTGATCACAACATTGTAAATCAACTATACTTCAGTTAAAAAAAAAAAACCTGTTCAGGCTGCTATTCTTTTTCCTCAATGACTTTTTTTTAAATTGAAGTATAGTTGATTTACAATGTTGTATTAATTTCTGCTGTACAGCAAAGTGATTGTTATACATATATATAAATTCTTTTTTTAATATTCTTTTTTATGGTTTATCGTAGGATATTGAATGTAGTTCTTTGTGCTATACAGTAGGACTTTGTTTATCCATTCTATATATAATAGCTTACATCTGCTAACCCCAACTTCCTACTCTGTCCCTCTCCCAACCCCCCCCCTCCCCCTTGGCAACCACAAGTCTCAAGGTTTTTAATGCAGACAAAAGTGCCCTATTATGGAAAAAAATGAGAGGACATTTATTAGGAAGAGGAATGAGCACCAGGATTTAAGACAGGAGGGGTTAGGCTAACTCTTCTGTTTTGTGCAAATGCAGTGGGGTTTAGGATCAGGACTGCCCTTATAAAGCTGCTAACCCCCGAGCCTTGAGGGGAAAGCATAAACACCAGCCACCAGTCTTTTTTTTTTAAATTTATTTATTTTATATATATTTTGACTGCGTTGGGTCTTCGTTGCTGCGTGTGGGCTATCTCTAGTTACAGTGAGTGGGGGCTACTCTTCGTTGCGGTGTGCGGGCTCTAGGTCGCAGGCTCAGTAGTTGTGGCGCACGGGCTTAGTTGCTCTGCGGCATGTGGGATCTTCCCAGACCAGGGATCGAACCCGTGTCCCCTGTATTGGCAGGTGGATTCTTAACCACTGTGCCACCAGGGAAGTCCCCAGCTGCCAGTCTTTTGGTTGTACAACAAGAAGGCCTGGACAATGAGAACCCTTTTTCTGCATTGATTCCATTGATACTTTGTCTCTGAAGTCAGGAAATACATTGCCAGTAAGGGACTGCCTTTTAAAGTAGTTTTGATTTGGATAATACCCCTGGCCACCCAGAACCCCATGAGTTCAACATTAATGATGTTGAAGTGGTCTGCTTTCCCCCAGACAGAACTGTCTCTAATTCAGCCTCTAGATTAGGGAGTCTTTAAAGCTCATTACACATGGTAGTCTATGGAAAGATTGTTAGTGCTGTGGAAGGGGAACCCTGATAGAACATCATGAAAGTCTGGAAGGATTACATGATTGAAGTTGGCTGTTGTTATAGGAAAAGCTGTGAAGACTGTCAAGCCCCAAACAGTAAATTCCTGCTGGAGAAAACTGTGTCCAGATGTTGTGCATGACTTACAGGATTTACAACAGAGCCAATCAAGGAAATCATGAGATTCTGGATATGGCAAAAAGAAAAAGAAAAAAGGTGGAGGGTGAAGGGTGTCAAGATAGGGATCTTGGAGAAATTCAAGAGCTAATAAACACATCAGAGGCATTAAGATGACTTGATGGAGATGAGTGCTTTGGAACCAGCGCCAGGTGATGAGGAATAAGATGCAGAAGAAGCAGTGTCAGAAACAAATTGACAATCTGACCGAAGCGTTCTGATTATTCAAGACTGTTTTTGACTCCTTTCACAGCATGGACCTTCTGTGATACAGGCACTAAAACTAAAGCAAAGCGTGGAAGGATTGGTACCACATGGAAACATTTTAGGAGAAATAAAAAAGCAAAAAAGTCAGACAGAAAAATTAGGATGTATTTCCATCAAGTTACATGAGTGTGCCTGGCTCTCCTGCCTTACCCTTCATCTCCTTCACTTCTTCCACCCCTTAGACAGCAAGGCCAACCCCTCCTCTTCCTCCCCTCAACCTACTCAGTGTGAATGACAACTATTAGGATGAAGACCTTTGTGATGATCCACTTCCACTTAATGAATAGTAAATAATCATCAATCTGTACAGTTAATGAACTAATCTGTTGTGTGTGAGTGTCTTGTGAAAATCTAGTAACTTTATGGCAAGAACCCTGAGACGTTATTGTGTCATCATCTTTATCGCCTACAGGTTCATTGTGTAGAACATGGTGTGCAAAACCTGTATTGACGTGGATAGCCTATCCTTACATTGGTATGAGGTGACTGATATTTAATATAAAATTAATTATGTGTTAGTTTTCCTACTGTTTTGTAACTTTGCTTTCAAAAGTTATAGTACCATACAGTATGCCTTTCTCTCTCCTACTTGGTCAAATTATGTATCAGCCTGTCATCTCAGGTAAGTGGCTTTTTAAAAAAAATGTGACATTTCCAATGCTGTATGATGAATATAACTGTAATACTATATGCCATAAATTTTAATAAAGATTCATTTGCATGTACACTAGACTACCGGGATGCAATCGTGTTGATGGTATTAGGTTACCATAAAGCAATCATATTGCTGCTTCTTTGTTGTCAATGCATAAATGTTATACCTGTAAATAAGTATGAATTTCTTTTTCATATTTTTGATGTCTAGTGTTAGTAATATGTTTAACATCAACAGTATTTTGTATCGTATAATACAAGATGGATGTCTTATACACATGTTGTACACAAACTTATGGTATCAATAAATACAGTACTTTAAATATATTTTCACTTATGATTTTCTTTTTTTTAGTGCTGAAAAATTTTAATATTTCTGTCATTTCACAAAACATCTTTTTTTTTTTTCCAATTTATATTTTGGCCACGCTGCACAGCATGTGGGATCTCAGTTCCTCGAGCAGGGATTGAACCCATGCGCCTCCGCACCCCGCCATTGGAAGCGCGGAGTCCTAACCGCTGGACTGCCAGGGAAGTCCCCATTTCACAGAGCATCTTTTGTTGACATTCTACAAATGATACCATCCAATAATGTCCCAATACTTTCTTCCTGTGAAGATAGTTCATATATCTTTTTGACTTCTGTAATATGTGTTATTTCTGGGAGATTTTTCAGAGAAACTTTTGACCTTCTATCAGAGATATTAGGTCTTCTTGATTTATTTGTTTTTCCCCCTCTTCAGTGTAAGCAGTTAGAATTGATGTGTCATTTGCCGAGGTACCAAATTTTTTCAAGGCCTCTGAAGTATTGTTATTTGGGGAAAGATTGAAAATAATTTCAGTAGATAGAGTTCTTGTCTTCATTTTTCCCAGTCTGTAGAGGTGAACTGCTTTGTTTGCTGCCACAAGTATCTGAAATGGATCGACAGTCACTGTAGGGTTTATTAACGAGCCATCAATGTCGCCTTCCATGGCCTTTATTCTCAAGCATTTTTTACATCATTAAATAACAGAAGGGTCACCCTGTGTTTGGGAAATAGGTCCAGCTGATGTGTTAACTGCATTTCATAGATAAGCAGGATTCAGCGGGCCCAGAACCCCAGGACTAGCTCCCTATTCTGCAGGCTACTTTGTCACAACTTTGGTGAGTCAATAGGCTTATCAGGATGATGTATCGCTGCTATGCTGTCAGCCCTCAAAGGGAGAGACTGAGCTGATTATTGCCAGGCTGCATCCCAGGGCCAGGCCTCGGAAGGTGTTGGATAAATGAAGGCGTCAAGAATCACAGGCATCACCTGGAAAATCACGGTCATGGGTGCTGGGGTTGAGTCTCCTATTCCCGCTCAGCCCAGCCCGGCCCGGCCCCTCTTTTGATTTTCTTTCTTTTTTTTTTTTTTGCGGTACGCAGGCTTCTCACCATTGCGGCCCCTCCCGCCGCGGAGCACGGGCTCTGGACGTGCAGGCCCAGCGGCCATGGCTCATGGGCCCAGCCGCTCCGCGGCACGCGGGATCTTGCCGGACCGGGGCACGAACCCGCGTCCCCTGCATCGGCAGGCGGACTCTCAACCACTGTGCCACCAGGGAGGCCCCTGATTTTCTTAATAACATTTTCTTTTCTCAGCTCACTTAATTGTAAGAATACAGTACGTAAGAATACAGTATATATAATACATGTAACATGCACAGTATGTGTTAATCTACTCTTTATGTTATCGGTAGACTTCTGGTCAACAGTAGGCTGTTGATAGTTAAGTTTTTGTGGAGTCAAAAGTTATACTCAGATTTAAGACTACACCAGGGAGTTAGTGCCCCTAGCCCCTTGCTCAAGGGTCAACTGTAGTTTATTCTTTTGGAGGTAGTTGAGTTCATATGAGATTTAATCCACTGGCCAATTATTACAGGCTTCTACTTTCCAGACTATACTTAATAAGTGCACAGTTGGCTTTTGAATTTTTCCCCTTTCTGATTCAGACCAGTAAGCTGTTGAAGCAGGAGATGGGAGGACAGCATGTTTGGAATTTATGTATGGAATTCATGTATGGAATATAAAATATAATTTTAATTAACACTAAAAATGAAGGTTACTTATATTTTTCTACCAGAGAAATTAAAAGTGCTTGAGGGAAGGCACACTAGTGGTAAACCTAGTTGATGGATGAGTTGTGTCAAATGCTTGATAGAATTTTTTGTAGGGGGTCATAGAAATTTTTTTGATGACTGCAGTAAAGAGAATTTGGAATTACAAAAATATTGTAAAGGCTTATTTTCAGTAGTTAATGAGGCTGATTGAGTTTAAAGATTATATGGGAAAATGTATTTTTTTTAAATTACGAAGAATTACAGTGATGTTGTGGTTTTAGACCAGTAAAAGTTGTGTTTAAAGTGGTGCTTTCGTGTTATTTGTTTTGTTTTGAATGCAGAACACCGTTATGGCCACCCAGGTAATGGGGCAGTCTTCCGGAGGAGGAGGTCTGTTCACCGGCAGTGGCACCATGGGCATGGCCTTGCCTAACGACATGTATGACTTGCCTGATCTCTCCAGAGCTGAACTGGCTGCGCCTCAGCTCATCATGTTGGCAAATGTGGCCTTAACTGGGGAAGTAAACGGCGGCTGCTGTGATTACCTGGTTGGCGAAGAAAGACAGATGGCAGAATTGATGCCTGTTGGGGATAACAACTTTTCAGATAGTGACGGAGAAGGACTTGAGGAGTCTCCTGAGGTAAAAGGCGAGCCCAGTGGGCTGGAAAACATGGAACTGGAGAGTTTGGAACTCAGTGTTGTGCAACCGCGGCCTGTGTTTGAGGTGTCAGCTGCCTCAGAACCGTACAGCGCAAATAAAGATCTTCCTCGGGAAACACCTGTAGCAGAGGACAAATGCAAGAACTTGAAGACCAAGCCCTTTCGCTGTAAACCATGCCAGTATGAAGCAGAATCTGAAGAACAGTTTGTGCATCACATCCGAGTTCATAGTGCCAAGAAATTTTTTGTGGAGGAAAGTGCAGAGAAGCAAGCGAAAGCCAGGGAATGTGGCTCTTCCACCGGGGAAGAGGGAGATTTCTCCAAGGGCCCCATTCGCTGTGACCGCTGCGGCTACAATACCAATCGCTATGATCACTATACTGCTCACCTGAAACACCACACCCGAGCCGGGGACAATGAGCGAGTCTACAAGTGCATCATTTGCACGTACACCACAGTAAGCGAATATCACTGGAGGAAACACTTGAGAAACCATTTTCCAAGGAAAGTATACACATGTGGAAAATGCAACTATTTTTCAGACAGAAAAAACAATTATGTTCAGCATGTTCGAACTCATACAGGTAAGAGGACCTTTCTTGTTTATAAGTGTATGCTACCCCCCAAATAAAACACTTTAAAAATGAAAAATTTCAGGGCTTCCCTGATGTCATAGTGGTTGAGAGTCCGTCTGCCGATGCAGGGGTCACAGGTTCATGCCCCGGTCCGGAAAGATCCCACATGCTGTGGAGCGGCTGGGCCCGTGAGCCATGGCCGCTGAGCCTTCGCGTCCTGTGCTCCGCAACGGGAGAGGCCACAACAGTGAGAGGCCCGCGTACCGCAAAAAAAAAAAAAAAGAAAGAAAAATTTCAAACATCTCAGAAGTAAAGAGAATGCCCCACTGCACCCATGGGTCCCCATCACCTATACTCAAGGGTTATTAATATTCTGTCATATTTGGCAATTCAGTTTTTTAAATAACAGCTTTATTGAGATGTACTCCAATGTAATGTAATGTAAGATATTTTTAGATGTAAGATATTTTTAGATTCTAAAAATGTAAGACTTTTTAGAATTGTAAGACATTTTTAGAATTAAAAAAAAGGAAAATGGAGAGAACTGGAAAAATTTCGGTTTTGTTGTATATTTCCAATTTTTTATGTATACTTTATGTATAGTTTTTTTTTTTAAATAGGATCTCTACTTTTTGCCATTTAATGTTTTTTCTTATAGTGGTTTATTTTCACTTACTTACAGTCCAGGTGACTAATTTTAATAGCTGTATTTTATATACTTCATCATTCATTACTTTTTCTCCACATTAAAGTTGATATTTCCACAATAAGGTTATGACTTACATAGCTAACATTGGTTGTACATATCTCATTTCACATTTTAGTGTTAAACTTACTTGGACTTAATACATTTTTTTAAAAAATTATTTATTTATCTTATTTTTGGCTGTGTTGGGTCTTAGTTGCGGCATGTGGGATCTTTCGTTGCCATGCGTGGGCTTCTCTCTAGTTGTGGTGCAGGGGTCCAGAGCACGTGGGCTCTGCATTTGTGGTACACGGGCTCATTAGTTGGTGGAGCTCAGGCTCAGTTGCCCAGTGGTATGTGGGATCTTAGTTCCCGGACCAGGGATCGAACCCATGTCCCCTGCATTGGAAGGTGGATTCTTAACAACTGGACCACCAGGGAAGTCCCTGTCTTAATACTTTTTAAAAGCTTTTCCCCCCGGTATTACCTAATTTGTGGTTTTTTTAAAAGAAAAAAATTTCAAAACAAGTTGTTGGTGTATACACAGAAGGATAGTATTTTGATTATGTAAATTCTGAGAGTATCAGTGGTATTAAATGCATGGTTCTGAAGTTGTATTTATTGAAAAATTCAGCTAGTGCTGAAGAGCAGAGATAAGAAATGATCGTCAACAGGAATTGCTTGTTTCTTATTTCTTACTTAGGTAGCCTGCTTTTCAAGTTCACTTAGTGGGTCTCTTATGTTCCTGTATTGAGGGCTCAGTGTTAGGTGCTTTCTTCTACTCTCTGCTAATCTTCAGAACAATTTACTGAGGAAAACAGGGTAAGTGTTTACTGAAAGCCTAAAGTGATGTGCTCAGGGTCACATACAACTAAGATTCAAAGTTCCAAATCTCATTTCTATAGGTAGTTATCATGGTAGGGGGCTGAGGATTTTCATTTGAGTCTTCAGTCAAAAGATTTTTCAGTTTGTAGTCTCGATATTTAACCAGTTCACAAATTCTACTTTTTTTAAAATCAGTTTTTATTGGAGTACACAAATTCTACTTTAAAAGATGACATTAAAAAAAAAAAGACATTTTTGCCTATATGTATGACTGAAAAATTACTAGTGTTTCTAGAGTATTTATGCCTTTTTTGGTGAGTTGCACAGATAGAAGCAATCTATTTTGTTATGAAGAATTTTAAAGTAAATTGTCCTTAGTGGATTCTTCATGTTAATCTGTAAGGGTATTAAATTTTTCTTCCATTAACTTATTTATTTATTTACTGGCTGCATTGGGTCTTTGTTGCTGCATGTGGGCTTTCTCTAGTTGCGGTGAGTGGGGGCTACTCTGTTGCAGTGTGCAGGCTTCTCATTGCGGTGGCTTCTCTTCTGGAGCACGGTCTCTAGGCACCTGGGCTTCAGTAGTTGCAGCATGTGGGCTCAGTAGTTGTGGCATGCAGGCTCTAGGGTGCACGGGCTTCAGTAGTTGTGGCATGTGGGCTGTAGAGCGCAGGCTCAGTAATTGTGGTACAGGGGCGTAGTTAGTTGCTCTGCGGCACGTGAGATCTTCCTGGACCAGGGATTGAACCCGTGTCCCCTGCATTGGCAGGCGGATTCTTAACCACTGTGCCACCAGGGAAGTCCGTATGTATCTTCTTTACAGAAATACATTCAACAATTTTTAAGCTGTTTTAAAATTATTCTAGGTCAAAGTAGGCATTTTGTTGCTATAATGTATTTACAGCTAATCTATAGCTGCTGGCTAATAACAGCTGAATAGTTACTAGGAACACATTTCACAGTCATCAACACATTCTGTTTGTTTATTTATTTATGGTTGTATTGGTTCTTTGTTGCTGCTCGCTATCTTTCTCTAGTTGCAATGAATGGGGCTACTCTTCATTGCGGTGTGCAGGCTTCTCATTGCAGTGGCTTCTCTTATTGCGGAGCACGGGCTCTAGGCGCGCGAGCTTCAGTAGTTGTGGCTTGCGGGCTCTAGAGCACAGGCTCAGTAGTTGTGGCTCACGGGCTTCGTTGCTTCGCGGCATGTGGAATCTTCCCGGACCAGGGCTTGAACCCATGTCCCCTGCGTTGGCAGGCGGATTCTTAACCACTGCGCCACCAGGGAAGTCCCATCATCAACACATTCTCTTTTTTCTTTCTTTTTTTTTTTGTACTCGTCTTTTCCTTATCCCATTTTTTAGACACATCTATTACTGTAACTTACAGTGTAGACAAAATAATAACTGATGGTTATTGAGGGCTTTTATGTGCCAGGCACTACGTTAAATGCTCTGGATATATTATCTTGATTTAAATTCTCACAATTCTAGGAAGTGAAGGTACTATTACTTTTACAGATGAGGAAGCTTGCCTGAGGTCATAATTATTACCTTGTGGTTAAAGAATATACGAAAACAAATTAGCAAGCTGGTTTTTTGATATGTTTTGTGGTTGACACGTGTTTCCAAAAAATACACGTTTCCTGCCTTTGAGTCTTAAATTCTTTATTAAATCACTGGCCTCTCATCTTCAGTTGCTCTCAGTCCCTGTGGCCTTACGATTATAATTTGTTTTAACACTGAGCTGACTATTTTATAAAAGTTTTATCTACCACTTGAAATTTTTAGCTTACAACAACAGCTTCCCCACTCAAAAATGTTATTGCTTTAAGCTAACAATTTCAAATGGTAGATTTATCATTTATAAGGATCAAAAAAATTACCTGGGCTTCCCTGGTGGCGCAGTGTTTGGGAGTCCGCCTGCTGATGCAGGGGACATGGGTTTGTGCCCCGGTCCAGGAAGATCCCACATGCCGCGGAGCAGCTAGGCCCGTGAGCTATGGCCGCTGAGCCTGCGCTCCGCAACAGGAGAGGCCACAATAGTGAGAGGCCCGCGTACCGCAAAAAAAAAAAAAAAGTTACCTAAGTCATAGCATCAGAAAATTTGGGTAGTTTTTCTTTTTTAATTTTATTGAAGTATTGTTGATTTACAATGTTGTGGATTTTTTTAAAAGGATAATTCTAATTTTATACCTGATCTAAGATACTTTTTCAGTTCTTAATATTTAATGTAATAACATGTAGCATTACTGTGAAAATTAAAAGGGCTGTGAGAATTCAGAAAGCCAATGGTATTTTTTGTCAGCAAAGCTAAAATAATGTAGTTAGTTGTATTCTGAATAATCTTTCTAATACATGATAAAAATCGATCATTTTGCCAGGGACAGGAAAAAAGAAATCCTTGTTAAAAATGCTCAATACTGAATGATGTGTATATTGTTAGTGAGAATCGTAATTGCATTATTTTATCATATTTGAACATTAATCATTATATTTTTGTAGGAGAACGTCCGTATAAATGTGAACTTTGTCCTTACTCAAGTTCTCAGAAGACTCATTTAACCAGACATATGCGTACTCATTCAGGTTGGTAAGAAATGGGAACGTTTCTATCATTGGTAAACTACCATTATAAGAAAGTTCTTCTAGACTTGGAACTGGTTCCTTATTTATAGTTCATTTATAATATAATTTTGAAATTAGAGTTAAAAATTAGTGGTCTACTAGTGTGAAGCTGTATTTAAATGGAGATTCCTAACCAGGGAGTCTGTAGGTGGAATGTCCAAAACTAAATGTAAATGTATGTGTGTACTTTTTCTGGGAGGAGTGTCCTTAATTTTCATCAGACCTTCATCAAGTTCCATGATGTAATAAAAGTTGAACTGCTATCATAGACCAAGCCTGGTTTATCCTTTTTAGAGCAACCTCTGCCTTCTTATACTCCTTCCCGACTCTCCCTCCACATCCCCAACAAAGTATAACACCAAGTTTCATAGTGTGTGGTTGCCAGGTTCCAGGGGTTCCTTATTAGCTACCTGCTCAGGTCCTGAAATTTGGCTTTATTCTCTTGACAATTGATAGGGCATCTGAGGACTGATTTATAAAAGCCAAACTTTAAAGAATGATAAATAATCCAGGATCCCATTTTATTAACCTATAATAGATAAAATGCAGGGCTATAACAAGTGGGAGATTTATATCCTCTCTAGTGACTGAAATTATCATGATCACCACCAGAATTGGTCCCCGTTATCAAAATATGTAGGTAAATGGCAAAGTTAAAAAGTCGAAATATGTAGGTAGATGGCAAAGTTAAAAAGCATAGTGGTCTTGAATGGATAATTATTTCATTTTGGCCACACTGACCCTGGGTGAACAGTCACATCTGATCAGAGTACTCTCTTCCTAAATTTAGAATATATACCCCTGTGGGGGAGGTATGCTAAAATCTTGCTGTTTACCAAAGTGTATGTAGACCCAACTCCCTTAAGTTAACAATTACCAATTACCTTAACAGTTTGTGCTGTCTAATTGGATAGCCACTAGCCACATGTGAAATGTGGCCGGTTTGAATTGAGATGTATAAAATAACACACCTGAATTTAAACAGTATGAAGAAAATTATGTAAAATATCTATTTTTTAATATTACACGTTGGCATGATACTGAATATATTGGGTTAAATAAGTAGTAAAGTTAATGTTAACCTCTTTTTTACTTTTGTAATGTGACTGCTAGACAATTTAAAGTTACCTATGTTGCTTGCATTTTATTTCTATTGGGTATTGCTGTTTTAAGTCAGTGATTGAGTAAGACTTGATTATAGTATGAATTCTAATTTGAGCAGCTATGAGGGCTCACAGCATGCTTACTGGCTCAACTTGACCTTACATGCTTGTCAAGTTTTATACTTTGAATGTTCCTTCTCAATCTCCTAAACTATTGAGTCACTTAACCAGAAACCTGTTTTTAGTATTACTTTTGGGTGCTTCCTGGTTTCATTTTCTGTGGGTAATATGGTTGCTTTATTGAGGGTAGGCCATCATATCCTACTGATACTTGTGCTCTAACCCTTAAATAAAATATTTAAGAGCTTTTCATGAGTTGGATCATTTCCGTTTTCATAACTGTCTCATGATGAGTAAGTTCTGTTATTGTCCCCATTTTACAAATGGGGAAACTAAGGCCTTGGAGAAATATGGCCATTTTTCCTCTGGAATGTCCCCTCTTCTGGATTTGTGTTAATTTGCTTTCTCATGGTATCATTTAGTTTTTCCTCTGTCCCTGTGCCTTGTATAACTTGTACACTGGAAATTAAATCTAAATGCTTGAATTGTAGATAATAATGTGTCTCACTTGAAGTCATATCTGGTTGACCTAATATTAGTGTCACTGGATCAGAATGACAACACACTTGTATTTTTTTCATTGAATCGATAATACTTTTGTCACTGTATAAATTTTTATCTATGGTGTTTTACACCAGACAATAATGATTGCCTGAATGATTTTGCATTGGTTACTGTTATCTTTTGTCTGCTATATTTTAAAGGTGATTTTTAGTAGTTGCTGTTATAGTACAGCAAGTATTTAAAAAGTGTCATAATAATGAGTAGCAGTTACTATTTATTGTATGCATGCTGGGTACTGAAAAATTGGAATTTGTTATCTATAATCTTAGTACCTCTAGAATACTTAAATCCCAGTTTATAGATTAGGACACTGGCTTAGAGAAGATAAGTGTTTTATCTAAGGTTAATTGTCATTCTTCCAATTTAGAAGAGCTCGAGTTTGGCCTCGACTCCCCCACCCTCATTTTCAGTCATCAGCAGTGTTTAAAGAATATTATGGCTCAGAAAATGGCTCAAGAAACTACAGCATAGCACAGAGTATGGAGAGAGCAGAGCCATTGTCTTTTATCGTATGCCAATAATTTGTGAGTCACAAACAGGAAACAAACATGGTTAGTTTGTTTTGTGTATAAGTGTGCTGAATTATTTCGAGCCGGATCCTATGTTTTAGTACTTCTCTTAGAAGTTGCTGATAACACTTGCAAATTAAGTGAGGCTAAGTGTGGTCAAATTGGGTAGGTAGTCTTTCTGACTGGGTTGCATGGAGTGAATATCTTGGATGCTTTCTCTGTGGTCTTGAGTCTGAGCTTTATAGGTCATCTTGTGCATTCACTTCCTTGTTCATGTGAATGTATTTTAGGGAAGAGAAGTGTATGCTCAGTCTCTTATTTCTGGAAGAGACTAGGCTCTGCTGAGTTGGTACATTTTAGCTAAAATGACAAATTGGTTTATAAAGCAAAACCACATTGGTTATTTCCTTGGAGCACTTCCATTAGGGTAGGTCTTCTGAGGCTAAAGTAAGAAGGGATCAGAGTATTGGTTTGGTGAAATATACAGACACACTAACCTAATCTGGTGTTATTCTGCGTTTTATTGGTGTTTGTAACTAATGGTTTTCAAGTATCCTCACTTGGGTAGTCTAGAGATACTGACATAATCCACAGCTCTCCATTTCCTATTCTGAGTGGATATGCTACCATTTCATCCTGGAGGAAATACATCCAGTTTATGATGTTTTTGTAGATATGGCACTGGATAGTTCTCCCGTCCTGCCAGCATAGGAGTTCATTTTGATTATTTTCCCATTATGAGTATAATGGATGTTTGTTAAAGGAAACTAACAACTTGCCAAGTTCCACCTCCATCAACTACTCTTTAAGATGGAAAAATATTTTTTTCAGCAAAAATTATTTTCCTTTCACCAAGTATTTGAAACATGTTATGGTTTGAGGGTCTTTTTGTGAATTTTAGAATAATTTAAAAAATAGTATTAAGGTTTAATTAATACACATGAAAATGCACACATCTTAGGTATACAGGTCAGTGACCTTATGTATGTTTTCTCTTGTTTGACTACCATCTAGGTGAAGACATGAAATGTTTTACCACCTTCAGAAAAGTTCCCTCCTTACCCTTTCTAGTCAATACTCCCATAGTCTCCCCTCAACTGATACTCTGACTTAAATGTAACATCCTTCTGTAAAGTATTTTTGAGATTCATTCCATGCTGCATTATCAGAACTTTGTGTTTATTGCTGAGTAATATCCCCCTATTACTCTTTAATTAAAAGTTCCCTTGTTACTCTTTCTGGGCTCTTCTTGATAAGAATGTGTAAAGCTTGTAAAACTCCCTTTTTGAATTTCCCTTATCTCTGTAAATTAATTTAGGAAGAATAAAATAGACATCTGACACATTTATAAAGATCAAAAACAGGTAAATATTACTGTTGGTTCAAGGCAAAAGAATTTTCATTCAGCTAGGTATTAATAAACTAAACTTGATGAAAAGATCTTTCAATACAAGAAAGGTTAACGGCAACAAAGCAAAAATGTGGGTAGGGTGAATGAAGCAACTAAATGATGCCATCACTGTTTAAAGAGAGTCCTACGAACTCCCATTCCCTGACCATTTCACAGATGGAGGTTTGCACCTTGCTTGATGCTGGCTGTGTAAATACCCTCATTCATTAGGACTTAAAAATGACCATTTTCATTTTAATTACTTTATGAGCACAAATACTTTCCTAAAGAGATCAGCTCCATTCATCAGCTCTTTGTTTACTGAGAGGTAGGGTTTATATGGTAAGGCAGGATAAACACGTGAAATCTTCCCTTTTGTTTACCCATTCTAAAACTTACCAGCCATTCCAAAAGTGATGCATTACAGGTAATGTGTATTGACTGCTTGGCTATCTATCCTTTGCTAAGAGCTCTATGTGGATTAGATTATTTATAGTTCACAACACTTAAGAATATTTTACAGATGAGGAAATTGAGCCTTACAGAGTTTTCAGTACCTTGCTCAAGACTTCACAGTAATTTGCAGAGCCCATATTTGATCCCCCCAGGTATTCTTACTGTAGAATAAATTCCTAACTGTTATGTCACATATCTTTTCCCCATTCTGTGTCTATATATGTTAAGTAAATGTTTGTCTCCTTTGAAGTCATTCAATGGAGAGGACAAGATAGGGCCAGGTGTAGACTAATGCAGCATGTTGTTAGAAACCTCCATTTATGAATCTATTAGTGGACTAATGTGGAGAAGAGTTGTCCAGTTAGCTACGTTTACAATCTGACATACGTGGTTAAGTTTTTGTTTTTGTGATCGAGTATTCTATCATCAGACATTTTTTAATCATGTAAAGCTTACCATCTATATGGTTTTACTTCATGTCTGAGTAGTTTTGCTTTATGAAAAAAATTAAATAAGATTTGATGTTAATTTGAGAATGTTTGAGAGATGAATTTTCATAAATGTCAATTTCCATTTTTCTGCTATGCATTCCATTGGACCAGTGGGGTATGGATACCATTTGGTAATATTTGCTAGAGTGTGATCTAGATGGGTATGTATTCAGGTAGAATGAGTTAATCTTAATGCCTTTAATTTGGGGGTTGGGGGTGGGCTTCTGGTCTTGTATGTATCTGTGATTATGACTTTTTGTGCTTATTTTATATACCATATATATTTGTATGCCCCTTTTCGTTTACCTAGTTTCTTTGCCCATTCTTTAGAAGAAGGTGAGAGAAAATCAAGAAAAGATTTCTCACTTGTTTTATTTTTGCTGTGGAATAGCAACTCTGGCAGTGGAAAAGTTTGCTGAGTGAAACTTGACTCAGCTCTTGCCACGATGGACAAAAGGGTTAAATTTAAAGAAAAAGCCTTTTGTTCCCTGAGGCCAAGAATTGTTTTAAAACTTTCACATGGAAGGTCTGGGAGTGTAGCCTATAGTGTATAATATTTCTTTTGAAGTCTCAAGGTTTATCTGAAATGTATGGGAGTTTTATGTTCTACTCCATTATACATTTGTTTTATCTAAACATGAAAACTTTAAAATTACCTTCTTTTTTAGTGCCCTTGTCCCAAAATTAACATCAAGAGCGCAAGTCACTTTGCCAGTAATTGTTGTGTACTTCTTTTTTTTTTTTTTTTGTGGCCACGCCACTCAGCATGCAGGATCTTCCCCGACCAGGGATCGAACCCGTGCCCCCTGCATTGGGAGCGCAGAGTCTTAACCACTGGAATGGTAGGGAAGTCCTGTTGTGTACTTCTTGATGAATCTGTATTTGATGAACTTTTTAGAAGATGATGATTAACTGAGATAATTATTCCTCCATTTGATATGAGAATCTATGTCAAGGGATAGAGAAAAGATATACAAATAAATATGGTAAATATGAGTTGCATGATAAAGTCTTCAAGAAATAGTTTCTGTCAGTTTTTTTTGTTTTTTGTTTTTCAATATATATCCAATTCCTTTTAAGTATGCTTGAGTAAATCTTGAATTCATTTCTTAATGTATGCCTTCTGCAACATCTTTTGTTTACCTTCAGGTGAGAAGCCATTTAAGTGTGACCAGTGCAGTTATGTGGCCTCTAATCAACATGAAGTAACCCGTCACGCAAGACAGGTTCATAATGGGCCTAAACCTCTTAACTGCCCACACTGTGACTACAAAACAGCAGATAGAAGTAACTTCAAAAAACACGTGGAGCTACATGTTAATCCACGGCAGTTCAACTGCCCTGTATGCGAGTACGCAGCTTCCAAGAAGTGTAATCTGCAGTATCATTTCAAATCTAAGCATCCTACTTGTCCTAATAAGACCATGGATGTCTCAAAAGTGAAGCTAAAGAAAACCAAAAAGCGAGAGGCCGACTTGCCTGATAACAAAATCACCAATGAGAAAACAGAAACAGAGCAAACAAAAATGAAGGGGGATGTGACTGGGAAGAAAAACGAGAGGTCTGTAAAAGTGGAGAAAAAAGATAATGTTTCAAAAGAGAAAAAGCCTTGTAGTAATGCCTCAAGCCAAGTGACTACGAGAACTCGCAAATCGGCACTGGAAGCTAAAGAGATGGATGTGCACCCAGGAAATAATGCAGAAAAAAGCTGTAAAAGCAAGAAAAGCAAAAGGAAGACAGAAGCTGAAGCCCGTTCCTTACAAGAACGTGTGAATGATGAGGAACCTGTGACAAAAAAGAAAAAGAAGGCAGAAAGCAAATCCAGAAATAGTCAGGAAGTGCCGAAGGGTGACAGCAAAGTAGAGGAGAATAAAAAGCAAAGTAGTTGCATGAAAAACAGTGCAAAGAAGAAAACTCTGAGAAGTAAATCATGTAAAAAAAGCGGCAAGCCTGCTCAGAGGAGGCCCACTCAGATAGAGCCTCCTCCTACCATGGAGTCTGCTGAGGGGGGGCCTGTTCAGACGGAGCCTCCTCCCGCCGCCCCCCCATCTCCTCCTCCTCCCCTTGCCCCCGAGCGGCATGCTGAGGTCGAGGTTGTTCAGACGGAGCCGCCGCCTCCTCCTCCCCCTCCCCCCCCATCCCCTCCTCCACCTCTTCCCCCCGGGGGGCATGCTGAGGTCGAGGTTGTTCAGAAGGGGCCTGTTCATGCGGAGCCTCCTCCTCCCGTGGAGCCGATCCCCAAAAGGTCTCCTCACAAAGATAATGGCAAGGAAAAGACCAACATGCACAGTGAAATGGCGCAGAAGGAGCAAGTCCTTATTGAAGTTGGCTTAGTGCCTGTTAAAGACAGGCAGGTTCTAAAGGAAAGTGCCGGTGCACAGGATCTCTTACCACCATCACCACCTCTGCCAAAGGAAGACTTAAAAGAGGAAGAGTCAGTAGACCAAAAATTAGTCCCTGTAGGGGAAGGACATAAAGAAGCTCCTCTTCAAAAAGTGGAAGCAGAAGAGGCAGATAAGAGTCTAGCTGGTCTTGCTGCTGTTACCAAGGCATCTGCCAGTATTTCATCCTCTGAACAAAACTTGAATATGCCAGAGGGTGAAACTTCAGATGGTAAACGTCAGGCTGACGCTATGCTTTGTGAAATGAAGATGGACGCTGATGAGAAGAAAACAGAGAATCCCCCCGGCAGAGACTCGGCGGTTGAAGAACCAGCTTCACCACCACTTCTTCCTCTACCGCTAGAAAAATGTGAAGCAGTGTCCACAGCTACTGTGGCATCACCTCCTGTCACCGTGGCAGTAAATGAGTCTCAGGAAATGGATGAAGACGAAGGCATCCACAGTCATGATGGAAGTGACCTAAGTGACAACATGTCAGAGGATAGTGATGACTCTGGATTGAATGGGGCTCGGCCAGTTCCACAAGAGACTAGTAGAAAAAATGGAAAGGAAGCCTTGGCAGTCAAAGTGGCCGAGGGAGATTTTGTTTGTATCTTCTGTGATCGTTCTTTTAGAAAGGAAAAAGATTACAGCAAACACCTCAATCGCCATTTGGTTAATGTATACTTCCTTGAAGAGGCAGCTCAAGGGCAGGAGTAAATAAACTTTGGGCAAGGCTTCAGTTCTTAGTTTGTAAGGTCTGTGACATTTTGTATTCATTTGTAGTAGTAGACAGCCTTTTGTTTTTAAAAAATTGCTTTAATTAGTATCCAATCTTGATTTTTAAGTGGCATTCTTTTCCTTAGGAATCCATGTACCTAATGATGTACAAATTTTAGCAAATCCAAGGGAGTTAGTGTAATAAACCAGCTAAATCTATTAGCTTTTGCTTTTAATTGAACCAAGAGGGCCAAGGTGGTATTAGAGCATTCTGTCGATTTGTTCAACTATAACTATTGAGTTTTTTCCCCATGTCTACTCCTGTTTCACTTTAGTTTATTCTTAGTTCCTTGTTTAGTTCTGTAAAAATTGGCATACTTAAATAGCAAATTACTTGAAGAATTTGCCTGCTTTATATAAAGTTAGCACTTTAAAATTGTTTTAGAAATGAAAAGAGACATTTAAATTGAAGAGAAGTTCTGCCAACAATGGACAGTGTATCAGCCCAGGTATTTACTTCCTGAGTTTTGATCAATACATATTTCTTATTTGTGTATATGTTAATTGTCATAAAAACATTGATTTTGGTGTGTTTTTTTATTTCGGTGCTTTAATAGCTTAAGATGTTGCACATTGTTTTTTAATCTATGCAGTTACATTTTTTTCTAGAACTAGCATTTTTGTTGAACAGTAACACTTTATACATATATTTGCATTTTATTTTTTCCTCTTTGGAGGGATGCTTTTAATCTTGTTTGCAAAAGGGCAGTTTTCTTTTTTCCTTTGCTGCAATTGTCGTTTTTGCAGAATATTAATGTGTGCAAATTTCTGAGCAAATGAAACATGCAGGTTAAATTCATTGATTTTGATATTCATATCTATGCCAGAATCTGCATTTCATAAGTTATTTATTTTAAATGCGTATAATGAATTCATAGCTCTCAGTTTGAACTTTACAATAAATAAGCCACTAGGTCTATACTGAATGGATTTTTTTTTTTTCTGAATGGATTTTTATCTCAAATACCAACCATAAGTAAACTTTTGGCCTGTCTTAGTACATCTACTTCCTAAATGTACAGTGTTAAACCGTATTTTAGAGGGAAACCTCTTTCATAGATGGTTGGTGTTTTTATGTCTACTCCGCTGAATAAAGAACTGTAATTTTTATTTGGAAACTGCAAATCTGGAATTAGGAGGCATAATTTACTCCTTCAAGTTATACAGAATATCAGTTTGTGAGATTCCAAAGCCATAGCGATTTTACAGAAAACCTATGATGAGAAAGGTAGTATGAGTGCCGGTAGACCAGCTGCTACTTCCTGTGAATACAGTGAAAAAGGCTGGTGAAAGTTAAATTCAGTCCAGATTAAAAAAATCACACTTTCTCAGGGATCTCCACCAACTAGTGGGTGTCCTAGCTGTTCCTGTGACTGCCTTTTTCTACAGGCGAGGACTCAAATGAGCTGCAGCTATTCTCGTGTTCCTGTGGGGCACTTTGTATGGAAGAGTATGTACTTCCAAACTTTGTTGGTAGGTTCTTTGGCCAGTCACCAAAGAATATGAAAGAATCCAGTAAAGGATTTTTCTTGTTGACAGCAGTTATTCATTGTAGTCCAATAAAGTATGATCCCCATAGGGAACTCTGAACAATTCCAGTTCTCCCATGTTCTATTCTGAAATAACCACTTTATATTTCATTGATTTTCTTCTGTCTGATGACCTCTGAAGCAGGTTTCAGAGTTTGGCAATGCAACAGGAAAGATTAGGAAAAGTATTGAAGTATGGGTGGAAAACTTGTTAAAATTCTGAGAAGTCCAAGTTAAAAGACATTTGAACTTGGAATTGACTGGGAGGCCAAAGATTTAAAGAAGCGGAAGATTCTCTCAAGACATGAGGAGTAAGTTGTGTTACTGGTGTGTGTTTTGTGTGCACGTTGGGGATTTGTAAATGATGTTGAATTCTAAGCTCCGACAATCATTGTCAATGGAAGATTAAGCTGCAAATATTTATGTTTTAAAACTTAAATTATAAGGCTAGTTAAATCTTTCTAACAACTATTTTTTAATATTCATGGGTACATTTTATATAAGTTACCTTTTACAGTATACATGAAAAGATTCATGTTAAGTACAAATTACAGATTGGGAATCAGTTTTGGGAAGAGGTTTTGTGGATTCTTTTGATACTTCAAAAGAAAAAAATCTGACTTCTGGGGAATTGGACTAATTTTCTTGTCTAGATTTTAAGACTAGAATGCCAAAAACAAAAATGTGAAGGAAATTAAAACTCCTTATTATGAAAATGATCTGTGAAAACATTGTTACTGGAAATTGAATGAACTTGAGGCCTTTCTTCCAGAAAACAAGGACTTGATTGTCAGGCCTATATTAGGTTCTGAACCTTAATGCCATGTATTTGTTCTTATTAAAAATTGTTTCAATGAAAAGTGCATTAGTAATAAGAACTTCTGGTCTAGTTGGGAGTTCTTCCATTTGAAAAATGTGATATTTGCATGGAACTGTTTGAATCTTTTTATTTTCTCAGTATACCCTCCACTGGATAGGATTGAAGCTAGAATTTTCCCTTTTGATAAAGGAATGAAAAGTGAACATGTTATTTGTAGATTGATGTTTAGTACTAGAGCAAAAGTTGAAATATTAGAATATAAGCCTAATCCTTGGTAGTCTTATAAAAATATATCTTTTAACTATCTTCTGAACCTATATTCACATTGGTTTTCAAGGTATTTTAAGTTATATTTTCTTCCTCTTTTCAGAGCTGCTTCTATGGGGCTGCCTTTTTTTCTTTTTTAAAGTTAAATTGAGGTGTCATTCGCAAAGGGCTGCATTTTTTGTTAAGGTTTCTTATGACTATGGCTGGGTGTTTTACTCTGGTCTCCCAAGAAGGGCCATTTTATCTTTGTCATGACTTTAGATTCCCTCTAGAGTCACTTCTAAAGTCATGTGGTCTTTAACTTTGGGAACTATTTCTCATCTGAGTGCTAATTCAGATTTAAGCTTGAGTCATCGCCTATCACCCCATGAATGTTGACAGTGGAAGGAATACCTTTCCTGTAGTTTCAGTTCTAGACTGAAAACCTGGGGGAAGAAACTTCATTTTCTTTTTTGCACAAATCAGAAAAACAGCTACTGTGCAGTTTCCTTGTTGACCTCAGCAGATGAACTGGACTGGTAGTGTTAATTCAGATTTAAGAAATTATCTGAATCTTGATTTGAGTAAACTTGTGATCTACATGCAATATTAACTAGATTGGATTGCTTTTATATTTTCACACGTACACATAGGCTCTCCCCACCCTCATCAACATCCATTAGTTATCGAACTTTGTGAACTGGCATTGAAACATTACAACAATGTTTTGTTGCACCAATTTTATAAACTTTTACAGTGCAATACGTGTTATTTTTCAGAGACAAACCAAAGTTTAATTTCTCAAGGTTCATGCTGTTTGCTTTAGCAGCATTTGATGGTGGATCTTTTATATACATTTGTAATAGATGGAAAAATAAACCAGATTGCAAATGCTTTTTCTTTCTTTTTTAAAGCAAACCATGTACCAAGTTTTTTGGTCCAAATTGTGTAGGATAAGTTAAATTGCGTTCTAATAACCAATATGAGTGTATTTCTGTAAGTATAGTTATGTTGAAATAAAGTTTTAAAAAGCATTTTATGCCTTTGTTTATTATTGGTACATCAAGTATCAAGGAAGTCAATTTATTTGGCTGGAATTGCAAGTGTATTAATTTTCAAAATCTTTTACCCCAGATAACCCATGGTAGGTAGAAAGGTTGTGGCAGATGTTTTTGTTTGAGTTAACAATCCCAGTGGGTAGTAGTCTAAAGCCCATCTTTCTATAATTTGCTTTTTGGGAGGCAGAGGTGAAGGTTGGGAAAAAACAACCTGCAGACAGTTTATAGGAGATTTTACGTAGTAATTCCTTCCCAACTACAGGTCCCTTTAACAGTTTTAATGTACACATCCGTTCTCAGTTGCAGGCCTGGTATTAGTAAATTTTGACTCATAATTGGAAAAAGATGCACTGAAGAGAAAATAAAATGAGTTACATTGAATGTTCACAGAAAGCCCGGGCACTATTTTAAGGATTTTACTGTATTCAGTGGAAGTCTGAGAAGAATATGAAACCCATGAAAAAGTGATAAGCCACATTCTAGTAAGGTTCTCTTTCCTTTGTTAGTTCACATAAACAGTGGTGCTGTATGGTGAAGGCTTAGGTGTTTTTGTGGACTTTAGGGAAAAGGGAAAGCGATGCAAAGCATCAAAACAACTGGATTGCATCCTGTCCTGATGCAGCAAGTGACCTGGAAGCTGTCAGGAAAAGATAGATGTTTCTTGTTGAACCGATGAGTGTGATTCACTCTCTTCCCCCTCTTGCTTCCGCCTCTTGCAAGAGTCCTTATCGTGAACAAAGCAAAATGAGTTTCCAAGCATTTGTTTTATTGGCATGGTAGAATCAGTGATGAGGAGCTGTAAGTTTCTGCCTAATGCAAGGATATATGGGAAATTTATCATGAATATATAAATGTTACTGATGTGTGACTTGGTTTGTTATTTTAAGGAATGAAAGAATTGTTATTAGTGTGTTTCTCCAGTCCCTTGCTACTCCTTTCTCAGAGGCTCACCCTGTTATGATTTTTATATGTATCATCCGTTTACGCTTAACTTTTGGCCATCCTTTCTTTGTATTCTGCCCATGGTCTCAGTCAGGGCTTAACACTAGTTTGTAGGTAGAGTTAACGGTACAGTAGTATGATCTCTAGGGTACGTTACAGCTCTCATCCTCAGCTCCAAAAAGGCAGGTTGGTGAAGCTGCTAAAACAATGTGCTAATGTTTGGTAATCAGGGAAGGTTTGTGGTACGAAATTTCCTTTTTAAAGGATTTCGATGTTTGCTGTATGAGGTGCTCTGTGGCCCTTGCAATTAGAGCTGGGTTCACAATGGGCCTCTCTTCCTTACTACTGTAACTGGGCAAATCATTTTTAACTTTATTAAACCTCTTTCTTCATCTAGAAAATGGGGGCATATGGTACTTCTGTCCATAGAGTGGCTTTGAGTGTTAAATGCTTATTGAGCACTTAGCCTAGTGCTTGGCATGTAGTTTTAATATTAAGATATTTACCACTAGATAACAGAGTAAGTATCCTTAAATATATAGTGTGCTTCCTGTATTTGACATTATTAAATTGTATAATCCACCTGCTTGTCTTCATGTCTTGCAAAATAGTGGAGTTTTAATGTTATATGTGGGCTTTTGTGTCCGCTCCTTTACTCAACTATATTGTAATCTCCATTAACAGTCAGAATGCTTTTGTGTGCACTGCTTTCCTCAAGCACCTAAAACAGTATCTGGCCCGTGGAAAGGCAAATAGTTTTTAATTGCCCAGGCCAAGAATAATTATGTGTGTGGTGTCTTGGTGTGTGTGTGTTTCCTTGATTTCAACTAATAATACAATGGTAGTGGTAATTTTAAGATTTTGATAATGCAGAAATCTCTGTTCATAGAGTAGGATTTTTTTTTCTGGGTGCATTAACAAGTCAAGGAGAGTTCACCCAAGTAGCAGGAAATAGTAAGTTTTGAGAAAGAGACTTAGTGAAGAAACTTTATTTTGGGACTTCCCTGGTGGTCCAGTGGTTAAGACTCTGTGCTCCCAATGCAGGGGGCCCGGATTTGATCCCTGGTCAGGGCAGTAGATCCCACATGCTGCTATGAAGATCCCATGTGCTGCAGCTAAGACCCAGCGCAGCCAGATAAATAAGTTAAAAAAAGAAACTTTATTTTGAGAAAGGTTCAGACTTACAGAGAAGTTACAGAAATGGTACCCTGAATTCTTGTGTACCTCTTATTATTTTTTAAAATTTTAATTTAATTTTATTTATTTGGTAGTGCCAGGTCTTAGTTGCAGCATGTGTGCTCCTTAGTTGCGGCTCGCCGGCTCCTTAGTTGTGGCATGCCAACTCTTAGTTGCAGCATGCATGTGGGATCTAGTTCCCTGACCAGGGATCGAACCCGGGCCTCCTGCATTGGGAGCTTGGAGTCTTAACCACTGCATCACCAAGGAAGTCCCTTGTGTACCCCTTATTGTGATCCACTACTCACATTTGCTTTCTATTATGTACGTATTATGTGGTGGACCCCCAGAAATTAAGTTGCAAGCATACCTGTTCATCTCTGAATACTTCAGTTTATCTCTTAAGGATTAGGGCATTCTCTTACAATGGTGAAATTCAGGACTTTAAAGATGGGTGTAGTCTTTAATACACAGTCTATATTCAGAGTGTGCCAAATGTCTTAATATTAACCTTCAACAATCTCCCTGTTCCTAATCCCTCCTCGCATTTAGTTGTCACATCTCTTCAGTTTCCTTTAATTTGGAACAACTCTATGCTTTTGTCCTTTACAACATTAAGAGTTTGAAGAACGTATGCCAGCTGTTTAAAGAATGTTCCTTAATTTGGGTTATTCTAATTGTTTTCCTCATGCTTCATTTCAGGTTACGCATCTTCACAGGAATAGTAAGTACTGGTGCATTACATCAGAAGGCATATGATGCCATTATTGGTTGTGTTAACTTTTATTATTTGGTTAAGGTGTTGTCCACCACATTTCTCAACCGGAAAGTTTTTTTTTCCATTTATAATTAATATTCTGTAGGATGATATAGTGAAACGATCTTATTCTTCAACACAGCCATTGATTTTAGCATCTACTGATTTTTGTTTAATTCAATTATATATCTTCTATGGTAACTGGTATTCTCTATCAAAAACAGCTTTCTCTTTTCCCCATAGACCTAGGTTCTTGTTTCATGTGCTGAGTTATTCACTTTACCCCAGTTCGGGGGGGGGGGGGTGCCCTTTTAAGCTAAACGAGACTATTACAGTTTGAGTATCACACTGAACGACTGAAACTCAGAAATACTACATTACTCTGTGCTGAAGTCGTAACAGTCAATTAAAGTTATGAAAGCTTGATGGAATGCCTTAAGGAATAAACTGCAAGTAGAAATTTGCCAGTGGTAGAGATTCTACCACCAGAAGGCAATTTTACAGAATGATGTTTTAATTCTTTTATTGATTTTAAAATACCACACCTTTCATTTCTTTTTTGGTGTGCTCTAATTTTTAAAAGACATAATGCAAGTACAACTACATACTCAAAATTCAAGCAAGTTAAAATTCATCCCGACTAGCTCTCTTCCTACTAATCCTCTTACTTTCATTTGTTTCTCCTCTAGAATTAACTACTGTTAATGATCTGCTGTTAACTCTTAACCTCCATATGTGTATGCATATTGAAATGCTTGATTTCTATGCTTTTTACATAATTCAGGTTATTGATATTCTGCAGTGAGTAGAATTTGAGGATCTTTGTCCTAGTTAAGGACCTTCCTTATTCTTTACAACTGTTGCATAATATTTCATAGTATCATGGTTTAATCACTGATTATAGTGAAAATTGACCATCTGGAAGTATTTTGAGAGTGGACACCAAGTGGAGTGAGTGGTTCAGGGGATCCAAAGGATCTTACAACCTTGCAAGTTATGTTTTTTGTTTGTTTGTTTGTTTGTTTTTTGTGGTACGCGGGCCTCTCACTGTTGTGGCCTCTCCTGTTGCGGAGCCTGTGCTCCGGACGCGCAGGCTCAGCAGCCATGGCTCACGGGCCTAGCCGTTCCGCGGCATGTGGGATCTTCCCAGACCGGGGCATGAACCTGTGTCCCCTGCATCAGCAGGCGGACTCTCAACCACTGCGCCACCAGGGAAGCCCATAAGTTATGTTTATGCTTATGTTCTTAAAGTAGAACAACTTTTAGATTTGCTAATAGTAATCAAGTCTTGTACTCTATTTCAAGGTGGTTTTTTGGTTTTTTTTTTAAATACAGAAGATGGATGTTTAATTTAGTGTTGCTTAAAGTAACAGAATGATGAGTAACATTTTCATTTAACATTCACCTTTGATGTGATAGGGGAATAGCACCTTGGTACTCAGCTAATTTTACTGGGGGGAAATGAATTCTCCATATGATGGTATATTAAGGAATTGCAAGTTAATAAGACAGAGGTCCCTGCTTGAGCACGAGCTACAATGGTAGCTGGAATTTTGCCATGTCTAGTGGACCAGTGTGGGGATCCCGGCAGGAGTTTTATCTGCATGGCAGGACAAAGATTTTTTTTTCTTTTTTTCCCTTTCAATTCGTTTAAGACCAAAGATTTTTCTGATGATATACAGCACATCTTACAGATACTGAGAATAAGGTAGGCAAGTTTGCCTAGTAGCAAGCATGAGGCCTTGCAGTTAACAGTAGCAGAGGTAGCTGTAGTGATTGCAGTACCCAGGGACCAGAGAGAGGCAAGGGCAGGAATCTGCACTAGTGTGTCAGAAGTGCTGAGATAGCCTCTTTGGTAGGGACACTAATGAACATGATTTTTCTGTAGGTTAGTAGCAGCAGCAGTGGAGTGGTGAGACTTGAATGTTTCTGCTCTGTGTCCTGTGTGCACAAGTATGAATTTCCACTGAAGGGAGCTGTTGTTGGGGAGGAAGGAAATGGCTGACTTCACGTAAGAGCAGGCTGGCCTTATTCACGACCCACGGGAGCCAACCCTGGGGACACCGGAAATAATTGGGAAACATTTTGCACAGAACTGGAGATCCCACATTAGCATCTAGGAGTAGTCCTTTTCTAAGTACCAGGCACTCTTCTAAGCACATCCCATTAACTCTGAATCGTCTCAACATCCCTAAAAAGTAGATTGTTATTCCCACTTTGCTTCCTACAGACAAGCCAATTGCCTGAAGTCACACAAGTAGGAAGTGGCAGGTCTGTGTTACATTGCTTTTCTGATTAAGTGAAGAATTTTATGTGGGGAAATTAGGAGTGGTGGTGAAAAGGATTTCAGCCTGATCTGAATGTTCTCAATTTATGATAATGTATTAATTATATTAACATGATATAGAGGTCACTCTTTAAGCAGCCTTTCTCTATCATAACATCTAACCAATTTATATTTACTGACGATCATGAGTAGTTTACTAGCAGTAGTGAGATGAACTTCACCTTTTTGAGATGAAAGTGAAGTAGGGTAATACACTTGTTCCCTGATTCTACTTATGCCCGGTTCTGAGATAGCATAAGCTGGCATTTTTAGGTAAGCGACTATATTATGTGGGTAGTTATTTTTTAAAAAATAATTAGTATTTTAAAAATTTTTTATTGGAGTGTAGTTGATTTCCAATGTTGTGCTAGTTTCTGTTGTAGAGCAAAGTGAATCAATTATACATATTTCCACTCTTTTAGATTCTTTTCCCATATATGTCATTACAGAGTATTGAGTAGAGTTCCCTGTGCTATACAGTAGGTCCTTATTAGTTACCTATTTTATATAGTGTGTATATGTCAATCCCAATCTCACAATTTATCCCTTCCCCTCTTCCCTTTCCCCTTGGTAACCATAAGTTTTTCTACTGTGTGACTCTGTTTTGTAAATAAGTTCATTTGTATCATTTTTCAAGATTCCACATATAAGCGATATCATATGATATTTATCTTTCTCTGTCTGACTTACTTTACTTACTATGATAATCTCTAGGTCCATCCTTGTTGCTGCCAATGGCATTGTTTCATTCTTTTTTATGGCTGAGTAATAATTCCATTGTATATATATATACCACATTTTCTTTATCCATTCCTCTGTCGATGAACATTTAGGTTGCTTCCATGTCTTGGCTGTTGTAAATAGTGCTGCTGTGAACATTGGGGTGCATGTACCTTTTCGAATTAGAGTTTTCTCTGGGTATATGCCCAGCAGTGGTATTGCTGGATCATACGGTAGTTCTATATTTAGTTGTTTTTTTTTTTAAAGGAACCTCCACACTGTCCTCCATAGCGGCTGTACCAATTTACATTCCCACCAACAGTGTAGGAGGGTTCCCTTTTCTCCACGCCCTCTCCAGCATTTAATGTTTGTAGTTTTTTTTTAAATTAATTATTAATTATTTTTGGCTGTGTTGGGTCTTTGTTGCTGCGTGTGGGTTTTTCTCTAGCTGCGGTGAGTGGGGGCTACTCTTTGTGGTGCACGGGCTTCTCATTGCGGTGGCTTCTCTTGTTGCGGAGCACGGGCTCTAGGCGCGTGGGTGTTTCAGTAGTTGTGGCTCGCAGGCTCTAGAACGCAGGCTCCTGTAGTTGTGGTGCGCAGGCTTAGTTGCTCCATGGCATGTGGGATCTTCCTGGACAGGGCTTAAACCCATGTGCCCTGCATTGGCAGGCGGATTCTTAACCAGTGTGCCACCAGGGAAGTCCCGTTTGTGGAGTTTTCAACGATGGCCATTCTGACCGGTGTGAGGTGATATTTCATTGTAGTTTTGATTTGTGGGTAACTATTTGAAAACAGAAGAACATATAATTTAAAGAGAAGAGCGGCATTTATTTTTAAATGTCCTTGGTTCTTGGACCCTGTGAGCCTGCTATATTGTAGGCCCAGATATTTGTCCCATTTGATCCATTTATTAGAATATCACTTGAGTTGCAGGCACTTGGCATCAGGTGCCTGTCTCCTGGTCTCTCAGAATCCATAGGGAGTGGTGGAGACATACAGCAACAAATGTCTCCACGTGGGTTTCTGTCTCCTTGTTTGGCGTCAGAGATGGAGAAATGCTGGTAGGTGGCCAATGCTAAGAGCAGGATTCTGAAATCACTTTCAACCCCATGTCACTCTACTCCTCTCCCTGGTTGTAGAGCCAGGAAAAGAAAGGAAGAGTTTCTAGGGCCTCAGGATCCTAAGCTTGGATTCTGCCTAAAACCTCCTTTCTCCTTCTTGGAGAGTAATAGGGTACTACTTTGAGATACTAAGTTCCTTCATTTCTGTGTCCTCATTACCTCCCCTAACAGAGACTATGCAGATAGCTGACTTCCTGATTTAGCTTTCTGATAGTGTAAGTGCTCCATGAGGGTGGGTCAGGATGGGAGTAGAGATTGCCTAGGTTTGCACCTGAACGGATTTGTTTTTTCACTTTAAATTTATGAAAGTAATACATGCACAGTTAAAACACTATTCCTAAAAGATTCATGATGAAATCAAAATCCCACAGCCTTGTGTTCCTTCCTTTCCTCAGTCATGAGCTGTTCTATGTATCTGACTCCTGAGGTAAATTTAAGTCAGCATCAAATTCCTTATTTGATAAATTTACAGTGGATTTTCTTCACATAAGTCAGAATATATAGCATGTTATACTGCCTTTTCCTCAAGGGGATGAATATGCTGAAACCTTGTGGTGGATGAAAGTGGCTACAGATTCTTTGCAGCCCTTCCAGTCAGCTTGAGTCTGTCCTGCCATTGCGACTTGCTTTGACCAGTAGAATGCAGCAGAGTGACATTGCGTGATCTCTGAGCTTCAGAGGCATTGCAGCTTCTACTCTCATGCTTTTTCTGAACACGATGACCTTGTGAACAAACCTGAACTGGCCTACTTTGGGACGATATTCTAGGTAGAGAGAGGGACCCATGGAAGAATGCCCAGGTTTCCAAGTTATTACAGCCATCCCAGCTGAAGCTCCCGACATGGAGTGAGATCTGCAAATACATATCCCCACAGAGTGGGAGAACCATTGAGCTGAGCCCAGATTAAACTGCCAAACTAAAGAGCAAATAGAAGCTTGTTTGAAGTCACTAAGTTTTGGGGTGGTTAGTTATTCAGCAACAGATGTGGGTAGAAACCTAATTATGCCTTCAGTCTAGTTAAAAAAGAAGCATTTCCTATTGACAAATGAGCAAGTGTACCTAGAACTGATAGAAGCCAGGCTGAATGGGGGAGTTAGTGGGTAAGTGGGACTGTTAAGCATTGTTTTCTTTTGTTGAATAGTTTCATCCAAGTTCCCATGCTGTACATTTTCAGTACATTTCATGGAATTAACCTTTACATAATAGCTTTTTCATCCAGTGAAAAAGACATTTTCCTTAGCAAGTGTTTCAGTAAAATATATATCTAGTATTTAAGGGAAAGAGGTCACCATATCTAATTTTTCTTCCAGTTGAATATTTAACCATAAAGTTTAAAGTGAACAGTGGAAAATGAGAAATCTCTTTAGGCTACATGTTAAATGTTGAGAAAACTGGAGATAATAGAAAGCTTTTAGTTGAGCAACTAAGATCCCCTTTTAGTGAAAATCAGTTAAGATGTGAAAAGGAACAGGAAACAGGATGAATGCTCAAGCAGAAAGGCAAGGCCATTTAAACACGTTCAGAACCAAATTAATTTGGTTTTTGAAGGTATTTGATTTGCGAATAAATAGGGACTACTAGTTCTATGTCACTTATAGGATCAGGACTTTATATATATTTTTAACATTACATTAGTTTACTTAAAATACAACTACAGAAATTTTTAAAATTAATCATCTCCGTTTCATTGATAAGAAACTTAATGAACTTCCTTTTTTCTCCTTTACCATCAATGGTTTTTCTTTTTTTTTTTTTTTTTGGTAGGTTCTTATTAGTCATCAATTTTATACACATCAGTGTATACATGTCAATCTCAATCGCCCAATTCAGCACACCACCATCCCTACACCCCCGCGGCTTTCCCCCTTTGTTGTCTATACGTTTGTTCTCTACATCTGGGTCTCAACTTCTGCCCTGCAAACCGGTTCATCTGTACCATTTTTCCAGCTTCCACAAACATGCATTAATATACGATATTTGTTTTTCTCTTTCTGACTTACTTGACTCTGTATGACAGTCTCTAGATCCATCCACGTCTCAAGAAATGACTCAATTTCATTCCTTTTTATGGCTGGGTAATATTCCATTGTATATATGTACCACATGTTCTTTATCCATTCGTCTGTCGATGGGCATTTAGGTTGCTTCCATGACCTGGCTATTGTAAATAGTGCTGCAATGAACATTGGGGTTCATGCATCTTTTTGAATTACAGTTTTCTCTGGGTATATGCCCAGTAGTGGGATTGCTGGGTCATAGGGTAATTCTATTTTTAGTTTTTTAAGGAACCTCCATATTGTTCTTCATAGTGGCTGTATAAATTTACATACCCACCAACAGTGCAAGAAGGTTCCCTTTTCTCCACACCCTCTCCAGGATTTGTTGTTTGTAGATTTTCTGATGATGCCCATTCTAACTGGTGTGAGGTGATACCTCATTGTAGTTTTGATTTGCATTTCTCTAATAATTAGTGATGTTGAGCAGCTTTTCATGTGCCTCTTGGCCATCTGTATGCCTTCTTTGGAGAAATGTCTACTTAGGTCTTCTGCCCATTTTTGGATTGGGTTGTTTGTTTCTTTAATATTGAGCTGCATGGGCTGTTTATATATTTTGGAGATTACTCCTTTTCCGTTGATTCATTTGCAAATATTTTCTCCCATTCTGAGGGTTCTCTTTTGGTCTTGTTTATGGTTTCCTTTGCTGTGCAAAAGCTTTAAAGTTTCATTAGGTCCCATTTGTTTATTTTTGTTTTTATTTCCATTACTTCAGGAGGTAGATCAAAAAAGATCTTTTTGTGATTTATGTCAAAGAGTGTTCTTCCTATGTTTTCCTCTAAGAGTTTTATGGGGTCCGGTCTTACATTTAGGTCTCGAATCCATTTTGAGTTTATTTTTGTGTATGGTGTTAACGAGGGTTCTAATTTCATTCTTTTGCATGTTGCTGTCCAGTTTTCCCAGCACCACTTATTGAAGAGACTGCCTTTTCTCCATTGTATATCCTTGCCTCCTTTGTCATAGATTAGTTGACCATAAGTGCGTGGGTTTACCTCTGGGCTTTCTATCTTGTTCCATTGATCTATGTTTCTGTTTTTGTTCCAGTACCATATTGTCTTGATTACTGTAGCTTTGTAGTGTAGTCTGAAGTCAGGGAGTCTGATTCCTCCAGCTCCATCTTTTTCCCTCAAGACTGCTTTGGCTATTCGGGGTCTTTTGTGTCTCCATACAAATTTTACAATTTTTTGTTCTAGTTTCGTAAAAAATGCCATTGGTAATTTGATAGGGATTGCATTGAATCTGTAGATTGCTCTGGGTAGTATAGTCATTTTCACAGTATTGATTCTTCCAATCCAAGAACATGGTATATCTCTCCATCTGTTAGTATCATCTTTAATTTCTTTCATCAGTGCCTTATAGTTTTCTGCATACAGGTCTTTAGTATCCCTAGGTAGGTTTATTCCTAGGTATTTTATTCTTTTCGTTGCAGTGGTAAATGGGAGGGTTTCCTTAATTTCTCTTTCTGATCTTTCATTGTTATTGTATAGTAATGCAAGAGATTTCTGTGCATTAATTTTATATCCTGCAACTTTACCAAATTCATTGATTAGCTCTAGTAGTTTTCTGGTGGCATCTTTAGGATTCTCTATGTATAGTATCATGTCATCTGCAAACAGTGACAGTTTTACTTCTTCTTTTCCAATTTGTATTCCGTTTATTTCTTTTTCTTCTTTGATTGTTGTGGCTAGGACTTCCAAAACTATGTTGAATAATAGAGGTGAGAGTGGACATCCTTGTCTTGTCCCTGATCTTAGAGGAAATGCTTTCAGTTTTTCACCATTGAGAATGATGTTTGCTGTGGGTTTGTCGTATATGGCCTTTATTATGTTGAGGTAGGTTCCCTCTATGCCCACATTCTGGAGAGTTTTTATCATAAATCAGTGTTGAATTTTGTCAGAAGCTTTTTCTGCATCTATTGAGATGATCATATGGTTTTTATTCTTCAGTTTGTTAATATGGTGTATCACATTGATTTGCATATATTGAAGAATCCTTGCATCCCTGGGATAAATCCCACCTGATGATGGTGTATGATCCTTTTAATGTGTCGTTGGATTCTGTTTGCTAGTATTTTGTTGAGGAGTTTTGCATCTATATTCATCAGTGATATTGGTCTGTAATTTTCTTTTTTGGTAGTATCTTTGTCTGGTTTTGGTATCAGGGTGATGGTGGCCTCATAGAATGAGTTTGGGAGCGTTCCTTCCTCTGCAATTTTTTGGAAGAGTTTGAGAAGGATGGCTGTTAGCTCTTCTCTAAATGTTTGATAGAATTCACCTGTGAAGCCATCTGGTCCTGGACTTTTGTTTGTTGGAAGATTTTTAATCACAGTTTCAATTTCATTACTTGTGATTGGTCTGTTCATATTTTCTATTTCTTCCTGGTTCAGTCTTGGAAGGCTATACCTTTCTAAGAATTTGTCCATTTCTTCCAGGTTGTCCATTTTATTGGCACAGAGTTGCTTGTAGTAGTCTCTTAGGATGCTTTGTATTTCTGCGGTGTCTGTTGTAACTTCTTTTTCATTTCTAATTTTATTGATTCGAGTCCTCTCGCTCTTTTTCTTGATGAGTCTGGCTAATGGTTTGTCAATTTTGTTTATCTTCTCAAAGAACCAGCTTTTTAGTTTTATTGATCTTTGCTATTGTTTTCTTTGTTTCATTTATTTCTGCTCTGATCTTTATGATTTCTTTCCTTCTGCTAACTTTGGATTTGTTTGTTCTTCTTTCTCTAGTTCCTTTAGGTGTAAGGTTAGATTTTTTATTTGAGATTTTTCTTGTTTCTTGAGGTAGGCTTGTATAGCTATAAACTTCTCTCTTAGAACTGCTTTTGCTGCATCCCATAGTTTTGGATTGTTGTGTTTTCACTGTCATTTGTCTCTAGGTATTTTTTGATTTCCTGTTTGATTTCTTCAGTGACCTCTTGGTTATTTAGTACCGTATTGTTTAGCCTCCGTATGTTTGTGTTTTTTATGTTTTTTTCCCTGTAATTGATTTCTAATGTCATAGCGTTGTGGTCAGAAAAGATGCTTGATATGATTTCAATTTTCTTAAATTTACCGAGGCTTGATTTGTGACCCAAGATGTGATCTATCCTAGAGAATGTTCCATGCGCACTTGATAAGAAAGTGTAGTCAGCTGTTTTTGGATGGAATGTCCTATAAATATCAATTAAATCTATCTGGTCTATTGTGTCTATTTAAAGCTTGTGTTTCCATATTAATTTTCTGTTTGAATGATCTGTCCATTGGTGTAAGTGAGGTGTTAAAGTCCCCCACTATTACTGTGTTAGTGTCGATTTCCTCTTTTACAGCTGTTAGCTATAAATACAAAAAGCAGTTGCCTTTTGTATTGAGGTGCTCCTATGTTGGGTGCATATATATTTATATTTGTTATATCTTCTTCTTGGATTGATCCCTTGATCACTATGTCGTGTCTTTCTTTGTCTTTTGTAACATTCTTTATTTTAAAGTCTATTTTATCTGAGTATTGCTACTCCAGCTTTCTTTTGATTTCCATTTGCATGGAATATGTTTTTCCATCTCCTCACTTTCAGTCTGTATGTGTCCCTAGGTCTGAAGTGGGTCTCTTGTAGACAGCATATAGATGGGTCTTGCTTTTGTATCCATTCAGCAAGCCTGTGTCTTTTGGTTGGAGCATTTAGTCCATTTACTTTTAAGGTAATTATCAATATGTATGTTCCTGTTATCATTTTCTTAATTGTTTTGGGTTTGTTTTTGTAGGTCCTTTTCTTCTGTGTTTCCCACTTAGAGAAGTTCCTTTAGCCTTTGTCGTAGAGCTGGTTTGGTGGTGCTGAATTCTCTTAGCTTTTGCTTGTGTGTAAAGCTTTTGATTTCTCCATCGAATCTGAATGAGATCCTTGCCAGGTAGAGTAATCTTGGTTTTAGGTTCTTCCCTTTTATCACTTTAAGTATATCATGCCACTCCCTTCTGGCTTGTAGAGTTTCTGCTGAGAAATCAGCTGTTCACCGTATTGGAGTTCCCTTGTATGTTATTTGTCATTTTTCCCTTGCTGCTTTCAGTAATTTTTCTTTGTTTTTAATTTTTGCCAATTTGAGTACTATGTGTCTCGGCATGTTTCTCCTTGGGATTATCCTGTATGGGACTCGCTGCGCTTCCTGGACTGGGTGGCTATTTCCTTTCCCATGTTTGGGAAGTTTTCAGCTATTATCTCTTCCAATATTTTTTCTGGTCCTTTCTCTCTCTCTTCTCCTTCTGGGACCAGTGTAATGTGAATGTTGTTGCATTTAATGTTGTTCCAGAGGTCTCTTAGGCTGTCTTCATTTCTTTTCATTGTTTTTTTATTTATTCTGTTCCGCAGCAGTGAATTCCACCATTCTGTGTTCCAGGTCACTTATCCGTTCTTCTGTCTCAGTTATTCTGCTATTGATTCCTTCTAGTGTAGTTTTCATTTCAGTTATTGTATTGTTCATCTCTGTTTGTTCTTTAATTCTTCTAGGTGTTTGTTAAACATTTCTTGCATCTTCTCAATTTTTGCCACCATTCTTTTTCCGAGGTCCTGGATCATCTTCACTATCATTATTTTGAATTCTTTTTCGGGCAGGTTGCCTATCTCCACTTCATTTAGTTTTTGTGGGGTTTTATCTTGTTCCTTCATCTGGTACATAGCCCTCTGCCTTTTCATCTTGTCTATCTTTCTGTGAATGTGGTTTTTGTTCCACAGGCTGCAGGATTGTAGTTCTTCTTGTTTCTGCTGTCTGCCCTTTGGTGGATGAGGCTATCCAAGAGGCTTGTGTAGGTTTCCTGATGGGAGGGACTGGTGGTGGGTAGAGCTGCATCGATGGTTTTGTTCTCAGATCAAGTACAGACCTTCATGAGAAGTGGTAAATTCTGAGTAGAACATATTTTCCAGCACAGTTATAGGCACAAATGTAGAAGTCAAGCTGCTGCCTGCTGACCTCTCTTCTGGCTCTGTAACTGCAGATGACTCCACTTTTTAAAGCATCAGGATCAGGACTTTATATCAGTTTTTGTTTTTTAGGATACTTTACTGGTGTGTTTCTTTGGATGTTTGCATTCCAAATTTCCTGTATATGTAATTTCCTATTTTCTTCATCAGAATTGTGGGTCAGGATCTCCACTCATGCTGTGATCTGTCCGTGGTACTTGACAAAGCTCACTAGCAATGTGAAAAGATTCCCAGCCAGCCATGAAAGCACTTTCAATTTAAAACTACCTGAGATGGTAAGACAGCATGGAAATCACAGTGAGACACTTTAGGATTGGGCAGCAGTTGCTGAAGTCAGACAGCAAGGGTGCAGCACATCACACCCCCTAGCTCTGAGGAATGTTCTCAGGCTGGGGTTGTATATGGGAGGGTTCAAAGGAAGATAGAAAGAGAACTAAGTGGCAGTAACACAGGGTTTCCAAGGAAATTGTGTCATAACCTTTGAGGTCTTCAACGTGGGTTGCTTTTCTTTTCTAAGATAACACGTTTACCTCTTAAGGTTGAAAAGTTCTTGCCTTCTCGCCTTTAGCCTTGTAATGGGTTCTAGTATATAGAGGAAGTATTATGTGGTGGTTAAAACCTGGGTGCTGGTGGAACTGTTTTGTATCCTGATTATGGTGGTTGTTAATTAACTTGTACATATATTAAAACTCCATAGAACTGTACATCGAAAGGGGAAAAAAAAAGTCAGTTTTACTGTATAATTAAACAAACCCACAGGGTGCTGTGGCTAGGCTGCTGGGGTTTGTTTGAATCAGAGATCCATCACTCCTTCATTGTGTGACCCTGGGCTGGTTACATGTTCCCTAGCTTCCTCATCTCCAAATGCAGGTAATAACAGTACCACCTGCATGGGATTGTTGTAAGGATTCAGTTAATCATGTAAAGTGCTTAAAAGCGCCAGGCTCATTGTGCTTGCTTAAATAAGAGTTAGCTATTATTACTATTATAAGAATGTAAAGGAATAAAAAGAAGCTATATGGGCTATCATGATCATAGCAGCTGCGAAGTCTCACATACAACTGTCCTGAGGTACTGTCTTTAGGCAGTACAGGAAGAAACCCTAGAAAAATGTCAAGTTACTAAGCAAATTTAAGTCTGCTCTATTGCTATTTTTCAGGGAAGGCAAAAACCAGCTCCCAAAACAAAAAAGTCCCCTCTTCCTCCTAATTCATTCATTCATGCATTGAATGCTGGCTATTTTTGAGGGACTTACTGAAAAATTAGAAAGGATCTTGGCAGTCTCTCATGTCCAAAATCATCTGATGATGTGTTCTCTAGCATCTGTGTCTTCGTGTGTGTGTGTGTGTGTGTGTGGCCTCAGTTTTCTCAGATTTACCACAGTTACTGGCCAGAGGTACTGACTGACTGTGATTAAGCATCATACCTAGTGCACCTACCAGTGAGAATATTATGACCAAATTCTTCCACTAGGTTGATTAGCCAGAAGGTAAATTCTGACAATTGTTTGAGAAGCAAAAGGAAGCTTCTGCAAAACTGTTTTAAGGATGGTCTAGACTTAATAATCAGATCATGAAACTCCTGTATTAAATGAGAGAATATCGATGGTCTTTGACATGAAGGGGAAAAGTGAGGCATCATTCCTACATGATGTTAAAATGTTAATCTTTAGCCATTCCCACCCACTACAGGGCATCAGTGGGGCAGACAACATGACAGAGACATTAAGAGCAGGCAGAGGTGCTATCTATTGGATTCACGTGAGTCTGAAGTTTTGTTTTTATTGTTTAAGCACTACTCTTTGACTGTTGAGAGAAAACAATCCCCCGGGGAGGAGGAGAGCAGCCAAGAGAAAATGGAACATTCTGAGAAAGAATGGAAATGATTCTATTGCTCCACAAGACAGAGCCAAGCGGGAGGGATGCCAGGGTAAATGGTCAGAGGCCATCGACAAAACAGCTCGCCTCAGCTTCAGTGCTGGGTTCCTACTCAGTGATTAACAGCTCTGCCATGTCTGGCACAGGTGGAGCTCCAAGTTAGTCATCTGCAGGAAACTAGCCTTGATTTCCATTTTGCAAAAAGCGTCTGAGTGATCAAGAAACACAAGCACACAGGATTGCATCTGTGCTCCACTTTTCCTTGGTTGTCATGGGAATTGTTGCAAGTAACATAAACAAATTTAGACTCTGCGGAACTACACAGTAAAGACCTAATGATTAGTAGGGCTTGCTGTTTATGGTGATTAAAAATGCAAAATGTTTAAACTTCACTTTGTCTCAGTAAGTTTGAAGGAAATGCTCCTGTTTTAAAGAGGGGAAGAAAGATATGGAACTTTAAAAAATAAAAATGCATATTTAATATCACATTGAAGTCAAAAAACTCTTCGATGGCACATATTTTCTTCCTTTTAAGGTGTCATGAATACAAAAGGGGTGACATGCTGAACACAACAAGGCTGCAGAACCAACTGGTATAAAGTTACTAAATCATTTTCTAGCCCCTCAAAACAACTTCTGTTCTGTGGACATGGGGGGGCTGTACTGACACCTTGCCATTAATTTCTACTCTTTACTAATTCCTGCATGCTGTCATAGTGTAAATGATTAATGATGGGAGGGCACTCTTCACACTAAGATCGATGGATTAAGGAGTATCAGTAAGCTGACGTATGCTAAGAAAACAACACAGTAAGAGAACTTTCTTAAAGCAAAATCCATTGTGGGTCAGTTGGATAGAACAGCAGTGATCCTGGGCTGCATTAGGTTGGCAGAATGTGGTGTAAATTAATAGCAGATCCTAGCACCAGTTCTCAACTGTCTAGGCACAGTTGTCTGAGGTCTGAGGGCCTTTTCTGTCTGAGGTATTGTAAACACCGTTTCCTGGCTTTCCTGCCTGTTTTTGCTGAGAATCATAAAATGTTAGGACTGAAATATCTGCTGTCATTCCCCCCATTTTACAAATGAGAAAATGATGACCCAAAGAGACTAAATACAACCAGGGAGACTGAAACTTACTTAGTAAATTGCACTGTTTGAAATTGCTAGCAAAGTACCTTGGAACATTTTTAGATATGCCTCAGTCAAAACATAACCATTGAATTTTACAGGTAAGAAAAACCTGAGAATATAAGTTATGAACATTTAAAAATGGAATCTTTGCTGGTTGAGAGGTCTAAAAGCCTAGAGAGAAGATAAGGAGGGAGAAATATTCTGCTCTCTAAAATACATTATAAGTTTTCAGGGTGAATACAGTATCAGTTTTTGGATTCTGTATTTTTCCACAGATGCTAAGTTTACCATATTTTCTTCATTTTATCTAAAGATTCAGGCCTAGCTCCAAACTATAAACAGTAGATAGAAATATAATGGTCACAATTTTAACTTGTAAAATTAACTATTTCACTCTCTCCAAAATAAACTAGAAATCGACTACCAATCATTTTCTCAACTTGGGAAGCTACCGCCCTCTAGAGGGTGGGTCTGGAAACGTCAGGGGTACTTCTCAACTATCACAATGAGGGATGGGGCTGGGAAGTTGCTCCTGGCCTTTCATATCTGGGAATGAAGGATGCACATAAAGAACTACCTTTCCCAAGATGTCAATAGTATTCACTTTGAAACCCAATGAAAGTGAAATCTACAAAGTTTTGACAAGTTGCATTTTAAAACACTGACCGTTTATCCTTACTTAGTGAGAAGGGAGCTAGAGTGTACTCGTTGACAGAGAACATGGGACTATTAAGAAGTTCATGCTAGGGCTTCCCTGGTGTCTCAGTGGTTAAAAATACGCCTGCCAGTGCAGGGAACCCGGGTTCGAGCCCTGGTCCAGGAAGATCCCACATGCCACGGAGCAACTAAGCCCATGCACCACAACTACTGAGCCTGCGCTCTAGAGCCTGCGAGCTACAACTACTGAGCCCACGTGCCACAACTACTGAAGCCCGTGCGCCTAGAGCCCGTGCTCCGCAACAAGAGAAGCCACCGCAATGAGAAGCCTGTGCACCGCGATGAAGAGTAGCCCCCGCTCGCCCCAACTAGAGAAAGCCCACACGCAGCAACGAAGACCCAGTGCAGCCAAAGATAAATAAAATAAATTTATTTTTTAAAAAAGTTCATGCTAAACCTGAGTCTATAGGAAGCTCATGGATCTGCGTTTCAGGCCAGCTTACTCCACGAGCTTTTATCTCAACATTGGGATCTGGGACTTGACTGGCCAGTGCATTGTCCACAGCTCTAGTGCCACTTACTCATTTAGGAATACATAAAGGTAAAGACTTCTGAGTGATGTAATGTTATACAGTGTTTACAGGCAAATGTTGATAAAATGGTTAAAGTGCTCTGATCCTTGCAGAAGAAACTGAATGCCAGAAAAACATAACATGAATTCTTTTCTAAGATTTTCAGGCCCTTTTAGATTATGTAAGGGAAACTTCTACTTGTTTTCCAGTTTCTATTCTCCCCTTCTTCCCTTAAGTAATACAAGTCCGAAATCCCCATTTCCCTCTACATCCTCCAGCTTCCCCATGGGGGGTGTGGCCATGTAAGTGTTGACCAATGGGCGCTATGATGTGGGCAACTTCCAGCACTTCCCCCTTCTTTTCAGTAGGGGAGCTGCACGCTCTTCACTCTCTTCTCTTTTTGCCATTGCGAAAGGATGACAACTTGAGCAACCACCTTAGACCCAGAGATGGAAGCTGCGGCATGTTCCCCCGGTGGGGTCCCTGGATGACTCTGTGGAGCAAAGCCACTTACTCGCTTCTATCTCATTTCAGCCCATGTATTTTGGAGACATTGATTTTCTGCCATTTTTTCATATGCCAACTGCTAAGCTGCTCTCTCAACTAGACTCCAAATTAGAAATGCCATCTGGTTTCATTAAAAATATAGTGGGAGAAACCTGAATTCAACAGAACTCCTTTTTAGGTATATCTGAATCACAGATATACACATATATGTACCCAGCAAAAAATAACTTCTGTTTACAAGCTCAATTCATTAAAAACTGGCACGGTCCTTGGTAGCTTAAAAAGGGTGGCGGAAGGTTTTATTATAGCAATATTTAATGCAATGTAATGTATACAGTATGTTGTATATCGTTAATCTTCAATGTGAACAGGTCAGCTTCATATATTTATCTTTTTTTCTTTTTCTGCAGATTGTACACAAGGGCAGGAGGCTTTTTGGTTTTATAGGCCACGCTTCTCCGGATGCGCTCTCCTTTGATGTTAACTACATGTGGCAAGAGTGGGCGCCGGACCGTCAGGACTGTTCCTTGAGGTGTGTAGCCTCGGAGGTGCAGTTTGTCCTTAAACTGCGGCGTTACTGCTACCCAGCCTATGCAAGAACGTGGCAGAACACAGGTGGTGTTAGCAACTATCTTATTAAAAACACCAAACACAGCTCAAAATGGAAACCCAAGGGAGGCTACTGCTGTCTTTCACTCTATTTTTTAAAAGCATACAATGCATTTGTGAAAAGGTACAGATTTATTTTCAGAGTAGGTTACATCTTATGAATAATCTAGTATGTATTTCTTAAAATATTCAGCTTATGTCAGTTAAGGCACATCTGTATAAAAATATACTAAAGGTCAGTAAGGCTACTTTATTCACCTTTTAAAAAGTGCTTGGTGTAGGGACCTCCCTGGTGGTCCAGTCGATAAGACTCCGTGCTTCTATTACAGGGGGTGCGGGTTCGATCCCTGGTCAGGGAGCTAAGATCCCACATGCCGCGTGGTGCGGCCAAATTAAAAAAGAAAAAAAAAGTGCTTGGTGTAAAATTACCTGCAGAGGAGAACTTGATGTCAGCCACTGCTTCAGGTTCCCCAAGTCCTTCATCTAATGTGATGTCTTCAGCAACAAGAGGAGGAAATCCTGCCATTCTTTCTTCTCCACCCATTGGAACCTTCCATTGGAAGGAGATGAAGATATTTGGAGGTTCAAATTAAACCCCTTATAACTCTAATATTAAGTAAGGCACTGATAAGATAATACTGTACAGGTATCAAGAATAAAATCCTTTTAAACATTCAACTGTTGAAAAAACCTCAAATCACTTCTAGATCAAATGAAAAACCTGGGAGCTCTGTGATGGGATGAAGCCTATAGATCCCAGTGACAAGGGCCCCATGTGGGCATCCAACTGGTGGTAACCTCCAGACAGCAGAATCTTGCTTTATTAACTTACAGTTTTTACAGTCCTCCATAAAGCTTTAGACACAATAATTTTGGGCAATTAAAGCAACATCCTTCCAAATACCTTAGTTCTTACAGGCCTGGCTGGACACAGAGATTAATCCCTGCCTCATCACCTCTCAAGGGTACATGGATAACGGGTAAGATTCAGCTTCTATGTTTCCATGAATTGGAAGTAACTGGATAATAATTTACCTGTTTATTAACAGATCTCTCCGTGTTTAGCACTAAGGACACAAAGATAGCTATTACAATATGTTCTATATGGTCCCTACCCCCGAGGAGATCAGAAGGTGGAAACAGCAAGTAAATAAATTACAAGGTAAGAAACGTGATGAGAGGCATTTACTAAGTACTGTGATTGTGAAGGAAGTAATGAACGTGGTTTGGTCAAGGAAAACATTAATGAAGAGCAGAATTTGAAAAATAGATTAAAGTTATTCAGTGGGAAGGTATCCTGGGTTAGTATCATGTACACAGAAATTGGAAAAAGGATAATGAGTTCAGAGAACTGTAGTTTAACTGTGCAGAGTATGTTATGTGTGTCTGTGCATTACTGATGAGGCTATCAGTTTAGACTTCTCTCAGTAATGTGGAACTACCAAGGAATTATAAGCAGGAAAGAGAAAAGAATCAAAAAAGAATACTGTGGCCTGCTTTGTATTTTGGAAAAATCTGCGTAGTGCAGGGTTTCTCAACCTCAGCACTATTGACCTTTTGGGCCAAATAATTCTTTGTCTCGGGAGGCTGTCCTGTGCATTGCACAATTTTTAGCAGCCTCTACTCAGCATCCACCAAGTTGTGAAAACCAAAAATGCCTCCAGTCTTTGTCAAATGTTCCCTTGGGGTAAGAGTCAGCCCTGGTTGAGAACTACAGCTGTGATGGGGTGAGGGTGGGCAGAAGGCAGTAAAACTGGGAGCTGGGAAAATACCTCAAAACAGGATCTCAAAACAGCCTAAAGAAAGTAGATTACAGTTTGGACTATGAGGCTGGACTCAGTGATAATTAGGAGGCAGGATTGACTTTGACTTGGGAGGTGAGTAAGAAAACCAGAAGGCAAGGATGAGCCACAGAGCAGCCCAAGAAACCATTTGTATTACACCGGGAGAGAAGCCTCAGTGTTGTTTTGTGAATTATCAGTGAGTCCACTCTGAAGACTACACAGATGCATGGGGGTGGAGCCCTACCCTGAAAATCCCACATGTCTCTGGAATATTAACTTTAGGGCAGTTATTTCGATGGAGTTTTAATTTCACTCTGGCTTTCTTAGGAAATCCAGAGAGAAAGAAGCATTTACTTCCCAAGTCAGGTTGGTTTTATCCTTGTTGAAGGGCGGGTGTGTATTTTGTGTTTTGACTTATTTTCAGTTGTATGAGCATTAATTAATGGTAAATCACCTCTGCATTGGACGTACCTGCTATTTTTGCAGTAGGTATGTCCCATAATCTTCATCACCACAAATACTTACGTAGCAGTGACAACAGTCGCCTTGCACTTGATCTTCTCCACAACCTCGTGGTGTAGGTACAACAGAGAGAGGTAAAGGAAACTTACCTAAAGTCACACAGCTTTGTTAAGTGGTGGAGCAGAGCAGGATTTGGACCCAGCTTGGCTCCAGAGATCTTAACTATCATACACTACACACCAGCCAACAGTGTATACCCATGTCTGGTTAAAGATCTGTAAACAGGCCCCATTCAGTCTCTGGTGAACTTGGAACAATTTCAGTGGCATAGAAAGGGCACAACAGGGACTGCAGAGCATGGGACGTGAGGAGTAAGCTTGATTGTAAAGAGGTGGAACGAGTGGGACACTGAGTTTTGTTTTGTTTTTTAAAGGTCAGAGAAATTTTAACACACTCCTTAACAGGTGAAAGGAAGGAGCAGGTAAAGCAGGAGAGAAGAGGTACGATAACCTCTAAGTGCCTGGGATTAAGAACCTCGGAGGAGAGCTTTTCCACTCATAAAAGGGCTTCTCAACTCAGCACTACTCATATTTTGGACCAGATAATTCTGTGTTGTGAGGTACTGTCTTGTGCATTGCATTATGTTTAGCATCGTCTCTGGCTTCCACCCACTAGATGCCAGTAGCATCACCCAGTTGTGAGAAAATCTGTAACTTAGAGCTCTTCACTCACATTATCCAGTACAACTTTCTGCAATGATGTGACCGTTGGGCAGTTGAAAAGTGGCTAGTGCAAGGGAAGGACTAAATTTTAAAGTTTATTTCATTTTAATTAACTTATTTAAATAGGTGCATGGCGCTACAATATTGGACAGTGTCACCTAGAGAAAACCCAGCTCTGTCACTATTCTAGGATCAGTCCAATCCAACATCACTTTTCTATAAGAGCCCACCTCAATTTATAGCCAAAATCCTCAAGGTGAACAAGGTCGGGGAGAGCTAGCTGATGGTGTAACAAAGTTGGTTCTGTCCAACAAAGTCTTTTTTAGCAGGGTGTGTTAACCTAACTATACAACCATCAAAGCATGTTGCCTCACCTTGAGTAACGTATGACCCCCGTGCTTCTGATATACAGTGTCCACCTTGTCCAATGAAGTAATGTGAACGGGAAGGAAGTTGGAAGCCACAACTGTAAGCACCGTTCACTGATTTTCCTTAAGAAAGGAAGAAGTAACTTATTTTATACAATGAAAAACTACCAACCAGTATAAAACTGCTGTGTGTATAAGTCAACTAAAGTTCTCTACAGAGAAAAACAGCTTTTCAAAGTTAAATACTGGTTTCAAAGGAACAAATGAAGTATTTAGTTTTGCCTTCTATGGCAAACAGGGCCATAGAAGCACCCATTCTGCAGTTACCACAGACGTTTCTTAAAGCCACATATTTGACATTTGACATTCTTCTCAGCGAAGCCACACATCATATTGCATTAGTGAATTATTCAAATGTTAAATCTGTATAGTAATCTCATGAGTAAACTCAAGATATGAAGAGAAAGTGAGGGGTGAAGCTAGGTGTAGAAAGTGAAAGAAGGATTTTCCGGAGAAATATACAGAGAACTAAAGCTACGAGGGAAACCTCCAAGATAACAGAAACTACTTTGTCATCTGGTTCACATACAGTGCCTAGAAGAGGGACTGGTACATAGAAGTACTATAATTATTTATGTTGGAAAGTTACTACAACATATACTGAATTTCCAAGCACTAAACTGACACAGAAGAGAAATGTGACCAAAGTAGGTAGATAATTTTTAAAGTGAAGGCTCCAGCCAGTCCCTGGTGGACATTAATGAAAGATATAGGATTAGGTGCCTGAACCACGATCAGACTCCCAGCGTCTCAGAAAACGATGGGGACTGGCGCCCTAAGGCTCACCATCTGGTCTATAGCTTCGGCGCCCTTGGCGATGCAGTAATCGGACTCCAGAAGCGTGTAGAAGAGAGTGCACTTGCCAGCGTTGGTGGCGCCAACCACGTAGACGTCGCCGCGGTAGCGTCAGGAACGCTGGAGCGCGGAGATCAAACTCTTCGACTCCATAGCCAGTCTTGAAGCTGATGAGCCGCACGTCTCTGAGCACCGTGCGGGACCTGGGCGAAAGATTCGCATTCTCCCCGTCCCGTGGCCGGTCCCCGCTGGGGTGTTGTGGCCTTCGGTAGCCAGGGGGCGGCAGGAGCCCGGCGCGGGCACAGTCGTTCCACTGTCGCTCCTGGAGCCGCTGTCGGTAGCCGGGAGTATCCAGGGGCAGCAGGTTCACCTTGTTTCCCAGCAAGATCAGCTGCTTGGGGCCCACCGGCGCGGGCAGGTGCGGTAGCAGGGCGTCGGGCAGATCAAGCAGGTCCATCATGTACAGCACCAGGGCGAGCTTGGGCCTCCGCAGCGCGGCGGTCACCAGCTCCAGGTACTACTGCTCGCGGCTCACCTGCAGGTGCAGGGCGCGCCGGTGAAACACCAGCAGTCAGCAGCGCTGGCACACGGTCTGGGTGCATCTGCCGGGAGTTCCGTAGTTCCTGCTGCCACCGCTCCTCCCGCCGCTGCAGCACCGTCGCTCCTCCTCTTCCTGCCGCTGCTGCAGCTCCCGCAGCTGGTCCTGGAGGGTCACTGCGGGCTCCGAATCCGGGACGTACTCGGGGAACACAAAACTCTCCTCCATGTCAGCCCTTCCTTGGTTATCCCCAGTCGCTGTCGCGCCACGGGGAAGCCCACATCCCAGGCCGGATGGGTACAGGGAGGAGGAGTTGGCCGCACATCTCCTCTCGAGGAGCGTCTCCCGGAGGCCATGGCGCGCTATCGTGGGAGTGGATCCCCGCAGGAAGCTGCATAGCAGCCTATGAGTGAGGCCCGTGGGCAGCATGAGAAACGCGGGCGTGGGCAAAAGGGGCTGAGCCACCTTTTCTCACGTGCTCTGTGGCCCCAGATGTGCGCAAAACAGTAGAGACTACCTGAGAGCTGTCATTTGTCAGCGTCGCACTTCGGCTCCTCCTCTCGCGTCTAATCTCGTAAGTTCTCGCGAGGAAGGCTCTGTGGCCTGAGAGCCCAGTTGAAACCGAGATAAAGGCACCGGGGGCTTAAGACTACGGTTGAATAGGCTAGCGAGTGAGGGTTTGTTCACTTTCAGGCTTCTTCAACGCGCCGCCGCTGGCACCATCTGCTGGTAAGAAATCACATTTTTAAAATCTTCGTGTTTTTTTTGTCTTTGGAACTGGAAAAAAATAGAAAATCGAATGCCGCAGACATATGGCCACAATAAAAACTTTTTAAAACATCTTTATATTAGAGTATAATTGCTTTACAATGGTAAAAACCTTTTATTAATACATCTTCTTGGCTTTTTTTCCATGTGTCATTTGTGCAACAGCATTAAAAAGCAAAAACTTTCATTGGCTAGATCCAAAGCTTGAGAGTGTAGAAGCAGCCCCTGCTTCAACCGCTTGAAGCTTCAGCCCACAACTTGCGCATGTGCAGTTCAAGCCGTCAGCAAAGCTTAACCTACACTTTGCGCAGGCGCAGAATTAATATTGGGCTTTTTTTTTTTTTTTCCGCTCCCCCTGCCCCTCCCGCGCCGTGAGACGCAGAGTATTCTGGGAACGTCCGACACGGAAATGTTTTCTTTCGACGCTGCGTAGGTCTGTGGGCGCTTGGCTTTTCTCTCTGTGGTTTTGAGAGTTAGCTTCTCGTGAACCGTTTGTCAATATGTGTGACGCACACGAGGGTAGGTGACCACTCAGAACACTCCGCGGCGACCCATCTAAGGGGGGAAACGTGGGTAGCTGGACTAATTGAGGATTTGCGGCCTCCTCCCCGGCCCGCCGCACCATGGCCCCAGTCGTTTCCCCACACTCCCGAGGCCGGGAACGAATCCGGGATTTTGAGAGGTGGAGGGTGCAGGGAACGTAGCCTTTATCATCTCGGTCAGGGTGACTCTTGTTCTCTCCTCTGTCTGCCCCTGGGTGAGTCTGACACTCCCTTCCCGTGTTGAAAATAGTGCGCAGAACCATGCGACAGGTTCCGTTGTTCCGACTTTGAAGCAAAGGACTCCTTTCTTGATTTTCCTTAAGGCCAGAGTTAATGAATTTATGAATAGTTGAATTTTTGAGCGTCAGCCTGTGCCAGGCATTGTGCTAGGCTCTGGAAATACTCCGGGGACAAAGAGTATTGAGAGGAGGGGAGCAGGGATTAGTCTGTTTTGGCGTTCCTTCATGCTGTCACGTGCCTAAGTAAATTATCTTAAAAGATGACTTTTCCATTTCCTCTTTCCACAAGATGACACAGTTCTAGGTGGCGTGTGTTTCACTGAACAGGACCAATATATCTTTTTTTTTTCTTTCTATATGTAGAATTCTTAGTCATGTCTAGTGTATTTTCATTATGTATTTTTAAAGCTCCCAATTCCATTCTCTACAGCTTCTATTTCTACGTCGTTTTCTTCTAGCTCCTTATACCGTGTTCACCCCTCACATTTATCCTTATTTTCTCAGCTGCTTCGTGGAGAAAATAGAAGCAGAAGCTTAAACTCTACTGTTTAAACGTCTGTCACTTTTAATCTTGAGTCTATTAGCATCATTATTATATTCTCTCTTTTTTTTTTTACATTCTCTTAACTTCTGTGTTGGAAAAAGTGAAAGTTTTTTTAGCTTTATTTTTGAGTAGGTAATATATTCTCATGGCTCACAAGCCATGAAAATGTAAAGTGTAAGGTCTTATTCTTGTCCGCCATCTCTCCTGTGTGAGCCCTCTCCATCATAAGTAACCACTGTTCTTTAGAGTCATAAGTAACCACTGTTCTTAGATTCTTAGCTCTCCAGATGCTTTATTTATATTCAAGGAAATACAAGTATAGTATTCTTTTTTTTTTTTTTACAAGTTTATTTATTTATTTTTGGGTGCATTGCACATGCTTTGTCTAGTTGTGGCGAGCAGGGGCTACTCTTCGTTGAGGTGTGTGGGCTTCTCATTGCGTTGGCTTCTGTTGTTGAGGAGCACGAGCTCTAGGCGCACGGGCTTTGTTGCTCCACGGCATGTGGGATCTTCCCAGACCATGGATCGAACCCGTGTCTCCTGCATTGGCAGGTGGATTCTTAACCACTGTGCCACCATGGAAGTCCCTACGAATATAGTATTCTGTTTTCCCCCTTTTTACAGACAAAAAGTAACTTCACATTTTTCTGCACTTTTATTTTTTGCTTTATCTACTATATCCAGGAGATTTTCATATCAGTACATAGAGAACATTCTAATTTTTTTTCACAGCTACTTAGTTTGTCTGGATATACCATAACTAAAGTTGTGTCTTGATGGATAGTTGGGTTATTTCCAGTCTTTTTCTGCTTCAAACAATGCTGTAATGAGTAATCTTGTACGTATCATTTTGTCCAATACAAATATATCTGTAGGATAAATTTTTAGGTGTAGAATTGTCAGGTCAGATAATGTATACATGTTACACAAAATATTAACATTTTGCTAAATGGTGCCAAGTGACCACTGTAGTGATTATGCTAATTAGTATTCTCTTAACAATGTATAATAATCCTGTGGGGAAACAGTTAACGTTATCTCAGTTATCAAGTTTGCTCCAGCGTTGAGTCTCAATTCCAGTCCTGCTTGTGTCCTTTGATCATTATTTGATATGCCCTCATCAGTTTTTAGACACTCTTTCTTCAGCTGGCTTCTTTCTGTGTGAAATACTAGATCTCTCTTGTCCTCAAGAAAGCAAGTTGAATGGTTTATTTCCTTTTTCTTCCAATATTTTGAGAAAATGAGTGACTTCTCAATTGATAAATCAGATGGACATTTTTTAAACCTTATCTAAACCCTGTGGCAATCAACACTGTTGATGACTTTCTCATGGAAAGTCATTCCTTCTATCTGCAACATCACTCTCACTTAATTCTTCTTACCTTTGTGGCTTTTTTTCTCTTTCTCTTCTGCTATTCACATTATCCCTGGATGATTTCATCCCTTCTCCATGGCTTCAGTTTCCATACGTGGATGACTTCTGAGTACAGTCAGCCCTCCATATCAATAGGTTCTGCATCTGGGAATTTAACCTCAGATGGAAAATATTTGGGAATACAGTGCCAGGAAGGAAAACTTGAATTTTCCTTGAGCTGACAACTATTTATAGGTGTGCCTTGTTTTATTTTGCACCTCTTTTTGTGCTTCACATTACTGTTCTTTACAAATTTAGGTTTATGGCAACCCTGGATTGAGCAAGTCTGTTGATGCCATTTTTAAACAGCATTTGTTCACTTCATGTCTCTATATCAGATTTTGCTAATTCTTGCAATATTTAAGACTTTTTCATTATTATATTTGTTATGGTGACCTGTGATCAGTGATCTTTGATTTTACTACAGTGAGTCTCTGAAAGATCAGATGATGGTTAGCAATTTTTCACAAAAAGTATTTTTTAATCAAGGTATGTACATAATTTTTTAGACATAGTGCTATTGCATAATTAATAGACTATGGTGTAGTATAAACATAACTTTTATATGCCCAACAGGCTTTCTGTCTTGTTCAATTGATCTGTATTTGTTTTTGTGCCAGTACCATACTGTTTTGATTACTGTAGCTTTCTAGCATAGTCTGAAGTCAGGGAGCCTGACTCCTCCAGTGGCATTTTTCTTTCTGAGAATTCCTTTGGCTATTCGGGATCTTCGTTGTTACCATACAAATTTAAAAATATTTTGTTCTAATTTTGTGAAAAATGTGTAAAAATGTGTAATTTGATAGGGATTGCACTGAATCTGTAAATTTCCTTGGATAGTATACTCATTTTGACAATATTGATTCTTCCAATCCAAGAACAGGATATATCTTTACATCTGTTTGTGTCATCTTCCATTTCTTTCATTAGTGTCTTAAAGTTTTTGGAGTACAGATCTTTTGCTTCCTTAGGTAGGTTTATTCCTAGTTATTTTATTCTTTGGATGTGATGGTAAATGGGATTGTTTCCTTAGCTTTTCTTTCTGATCTTTCATTGTTAGTGTATAGAAATGCAAGAGATTTCTATGTATAAATTTTGTATTCTGCAACTTTAGCAGAATTCTTTTTTTAAATTTTTCAATTTTATTTTTATACAGCAGGTTCTTATTAGTTATTTGTTTTATACATATTAGTGTATATATGTCAGTCCAGTCTCCCAATTCATCAGACCACCACCACCTCCCCCCCACCACTTTTTCCCCTTGGTGTCCATACGTTTGTTCTCTACATCTGGGTCTCAACTTCTGCCCTGCAAACCGGTTCATCTGTAGCATTTTTCTAGGTTCTACATATATGCATTAATATACAATATTTGTTTTTCTCTTTTTGACTTACTTCACTCTGTATGACAGTCTCTAGATCCATCCACGTCTCTACAAATAACCCAATTTCATTCCTTTTTATGGTTGAGTAATATTCCATTGTATATATGCACCACATCTTCTTTATCCATTCATCTGTTGATGGGCATTTAGGTTGCTTACATGTCCTGGCTATTGTAAATAGTGCTACAGTGAACATTGGGGTGCATGTGTCTTTTTGAATTATGATTTTCTCTGGGTATAGGCCCAGTAGTGGGGTTGCTGGGTCATAGGGTAATTCTATTTTTAGTTTTTTAAGGAACCTCCATACTGTTCTCCATAGTGGCTGTATCAATTTACATTCCCACCAACAGTGCAAGAGGGTTCCTTTTCCTCCACACCCTCTTCAGCATTTCTTGTTTGTAGATTTTCTGATGATGCCCCATTCTAACTGATGTGAGGTGATATCTCATTGTAGTTTTGATTTGCATTTCTCTAATAATTAGTGATGTTGAGCAGCTTTTCATGTGCTTATTGGCCATCTGTATGTCTTCTTTGGAGAAATGTCTATTTAGGTCTTCTGCCCATTTTTGGATTGGGTTGTTTGGGTTTTTGTTTTTTTTTTTGGGTTGTTTTTTAATACTGAGCTGCATGAGCTGTTTATATATTTTGGAGATTACTCCTTTGTTGATTCGTTTGCAAATATTTTCTCCCATTCTGAGGGTTGTCTTTTCATCTTGTTTGTAGTTTCCTTTGCTGTGCAAAAGCTTTTAACTTTCATTAGATCCCATTTGTTTATTTTTGTTTTTATTTTCATTACTCTAGGAAGTGGATCAAAAAAGATCTTTGTGTGATTTATGTCAAAGAGTGTTCTTCCTGTGTTTTGCTCTAAGAGTTTTATAGTGTCCGGTCTTACATTTAGGTCTCTAATCCATTTTGAGTTTATTTTTGTGTATGGTGTTAGGGAGGGTTCTAATTTCATTCTTTTACATGTAGCTGTCCAGTTTTCCCAGCACCACTTATTGAAGAGACTGTCTTTTCTCCATTGTATAACCTTGCCTCCTTTGTCATAGATTAGTTGACCACAGGTGCATGGGTTTATGTCTGGACTTTCTATCCTGTTCCATTGATCTATATTTCTGTTTTTCTGCCAGTGCCATATTGTCTTGGTTACTATAGCTTTGTAGTATAGTTTGAAGTCAGGGAGTCCGATCCCTCCAGCTCCGTTTTCTTCCCTCAAGGCCTCATTGGCTATTCAGGGTCTTTTGTGTCTCCATACAAATTTTAAGATTTTTTGTTTTAGTTCTGTAAAAAATGTCATTGGTAATTTGATAGGGATTGCATTGACTCTGTAGATTGCTTTGGGTAGTATAGTCATTTTCACAGTATTGATTCTTCCAATCCAAGAACATGGTATATCTCTCCATCTGTTTGTATCATCTTTAATTTCTTTTATCAGTGTCTTATAGATTTCTGCCTACAGATCTTTTGTCTCCCTAGGTAGGTTTATTCCTAGGTATTTTATCCTTTTTGTTGCAATGGTAAATGGGAGTGTTTCCTTAATTTCTCTTTTAGATTTGTCATCATTAGTGTATAGGAATGCAAGAGATTTCTGTGCATTAATTTTATATCCTGTAACTTTACCAGATTCATTGATTAGCTCTAGTAGTTTTCTGGTGGCATCTTTAGGATTCTCTATGTATAGTATCATGTCATCTGCAAACAGTGACAGTTTTAGTTCTTCTTTTCCAATATGGATTCATTTTATTTCTTTTTCTACCCTGATTATGGTGGCTAGGACTTCCAAAACTATGTTGAATAAAAGTGGCGAGAGTGGACATCCTTGTCTTGTTCCTGATCTTAGAGGAAATGCTTTCAGGTTTTCACCATTGAGTGTGATGTTAGCTGTGGGTTTGTTATATATGGCTTTATTATTTTGAGGTAGGTTCCCTCTATGCCCACTTTCTGAAGGTTTTTGTCAAAAATGTGTGTTGAATTTTGTTAGAAGCTTTTTCTTCATCTATTGAGATGATTGTATGGTTTTTATTCTACAATTTGTAATGTGGCGTATCACACTGATTGATTTGTGGACATTGAAAAATCCTTACATCCCTGGGATAAATCCCACTTGATCATGGTGTATGATCCTTTTAATGTATTGTTGGATTCGGTTTGCTGAGATTTTTGCATCCATGTTCATCAGTGATATTGGCCTGTAAGTTTCTTTTTTTGTGATATCTTTGTCCAGTTTTGGTATCAGGTGATGGTGGTCTTATAGAAGGAGTTTGGGAGTGTTCCTTCCTCTGCAGTTTTTTGGAATAGTCTCAGAAGGATGGGTGTGATTGAGGTGCTCGTATGTTGGGTGCATATATATTTACAATTGCAATATCTCCTTCTTGTATTGATCCCTTGATCATTATGTAGTGTTCTTCTTTGTTTCTTCTAACAGTCTTTATTTTAAAGTCTGTTTTGTCTGATATGAGTATTGCTACTCCAGCTTTTTTTTTACTTTCCATTTGCATGGAATACCTTTTTCCATCCCCTCACTTTCAGTCTGTATGTGTCCTTAGATCTGAAGTGAGCCTCTTGTAGACAGCATATATGTAGGTCTCGTATTTGTATTCATTCAGCCAGTCGGTGTCTTTTGGTTGGAGCATTTAATCCAATTACATTTAAGGTAATTATTGATATGTATGTTCTTATTACCATTTTGTTAATTGTTTTGGATTTGTTTTTGTAGGTCTTTTTTCTTCCCATTTTCTTTTGTTCTTTTCTCTTGTGATTTGATGACTACGTGTTTTTTTTTAATATATAAATTTATTTATTTATGTATTTATTTTTGGCTGCATTGGGTCTTTGTTGGTGCACGCGGGCTTTGTCTAGTTGTGGCACACTGGGGCTGCTCTTCGTTGTGGTGCACAGGCTTCTCATTGCGGTGGCTTCTCTTGTGGTGGAGCACGGGCTGTAGGTGTGCAGGCTTCAGTAGTTGTGGCTTGCAGGCTCTGTAGTTGTGTCTTGTGGGCTCTAGAGCACAGGCTTAGTAGTTGTGGCGCATGGGCTTAGTTGCTCCACAGCATGTGGGATCTTCCCGGACCAGGGCTCAAACTCGTTTCCCCTGCACTGGCAGGCGGATTCTTAACCACTGCGCCACCAGGGAAGTCCCATGACTATGTTTAGAGTTGTGTTTTATAGCTTTTTCTTTTTTGTATGTGTATCTATTGTAGATTTTTGGTTTGTGGTTATCGTGAGGTTTTTATATAGCAGTCTCTCTCTATATTTTTATATGTGTGATTGCTTTAAGTTGCTGGTCTCTTAATTGCAAATGCATTTCCGATATCTTGCATTTGTACTCTTCTCTTCTCATGATTGCTGGTTTTGACTTCATATTTGTGTGTAGATGATTTCCTACCTTTACTGTTTATCTTTACTGGTGAGCTTTGTCATTGGTAATTTTCTTTTTTCTAGTTGTGGCCTTTTCTTTCCCATCTAGAGAAGTTCCTTTAGCATTTGTTGTAAAGTTGGTTTGGTGGTGCTGAATTCTCTTAGCTTTTGCTTGTCTGTAAAGCTTTTGACTGAACAAGAGCCTTGCTAGGTAGAGCATTCTTGGTTGTAGGTTTTCCCCTTTGATCACTTTAAATATATCATGGCACTCCGTTCTGGCCTGCAGAGTTTCTGGGGGAAAAAACAGCTGATAGCCTTATGGGGATTCCCTTGTATGTTATTTGTTGCTTTTCCCTTGTTGCTTTTAACATTTTCTCTTTGTTTTTAATTTTTATCAGTTTGATTAATATGTGTCTCAGAATGTTCCTCCTTGGGTTTATCCTGTATGGAACTCTCTGTACTTCCTGGACTTGAGTGATTGTTTCCTTTCCTGTGTTAGGGAAATTTTCAGCTATTATCTCTTCAAATATTTTCTCAGGCCCTTTTTCTCTCTCTTCTCCTTCTGGGACCCCTATAATGCGAATGTTGGTGCATTTAATGTGTCCCAGAGGTTTCTTAGATTGTCCTCATTTCTTTCCATTCTTCTTTCTTTATTCTGTTCCTCAACAGTGATTTCCACCATCCGTCTTCCAGTCTCGTTTATTCTGCAATTGATTCCTTCTGGTGTATTTTTAATTTCAGCTATTGTATTGTTCATCTCTATGTCTTTGTTTCTTAAATTTTCTAGCTCTTTTTTTTTTTTTTTTTTGCGGTACGCGGGCCTCTCACTGTTGTGGCCTCTCCCATTGTGGAGCACAGGCTCCGGACGCGCAGGCTCAGCGGCCATGGCTCACGGGCCCAGCTGCTCCGCGGCATGTGGGATCTTCCCGGACCAGGGCACGAACCCGTGTCCCCTGCATCAGCAGGCGGACTCTCAACCACTGCGCCACCAGGGAAGCCCTAAATCTTCCAGCTCTTTATTAAACATTTCTTGTATCCTCTCGGTCTGTGCCTCCATTCTTTTTCTGAGATTTTGGATCATCTTTACTATCATCACTCTGAAATCTTTTTCGGGTAGATTGACTATCTCCACTTCACTTAGTTCTTTTTGGGTTTTGTCTGGTTTCTTTGTCTGGAACATATTTCTCTGCCATCTCATTTTGTCTAACTTTCTGTGTTTGTGGTCTCTGTTCCTCAGGCTGCAGGATTGTAGTTCCTTTTGCTTCTGGCGTGTGCCCCCGGTGGGTGAGGTTGGTTCAGGGGCTTGTGCAGGCTTCCTGGTGGGAGGGACTGGTGCCTGCCCACTGGTGTGTGGAGCTGGGTCTTATCCTTCTGGTGGGCAGTGGTGTGTTTATAAGCAGCTGTTGGTTCAGGACAACTTCAGGCAGCCTGTCTGCTGATGGGTAGGGCTGTGTTCCCACCCTGTTGGTTGTTTGGCCTGAGACGTCCCAACACTGGAGCCTGCAGGCTTTCGGGTGGGGCAGGTCTTGGTGCCAAAGTGGCAACCTCAGGACCTCTGGGACCTCTACCACCAGTGGCCTTGCCCCTGGTGTGAGCCCCAGCTAACCCCCTCCTCCCCGGGAGACACCCCAAGACCTGCAGGTACATCTGGCCCAGACTCCTATGGAGTCACTGCTTTGCCCTGGGTCCCAGTGCATGTGAAAACTTGTGTGCTCCCTCCAAGAGTGGAGTCTGTATTTCCCCCAGTCCTCTGGAGCTCCTGTACTCAATCCCTGCTGACCTTCAAAGTCAAATGCTCTGGGGGCTCCTCCTCCTGTTGCCAGTCCCCCGCTGGGGAGCCTGACGTGGGGCTCAGAACTCTCACTCCTATGGGAGAACCTCTGTGATATAATTATTTTCCAGTTTGTGGGTTGCCCGCCTGGCAGGTATGGGATTGATTATATCGTGAAAGCGCCCCTCCTACCATCTCATTGTGGCTTCTTTTTCTTTGGATGTAGAATATCTTTTTTGGTAGGTTTCCATCTTTTTTGTTAGTGGTTGCTCAGTTAGTTGTGATTTTGGTGTTTTCATGAGAGGAGTTGAGCTCAAGTCCTTCTACTCCCCCATCTCGTCCTTATCTCCACAACACACTTATTCTTTTACATAAGAAGATGAGACTAATATTAGGACCAGTGCACACTAATTTTTACAATGCCCTGTTGTTTAAGTACCTATTATTGCATAACTACCCCAAAATGTGGCTGTGTAAAAATTAATTTAATATGCTCATGGATTCAGTGGGTCAGGAATTTGGACAGCATAGTAGGAATGGCTCGTCTGCTGCCTGATGTCAGTGGTTGAACTGAGAAGTCTCAAAGACTAAGTGTTGACAGCTGGGGGTTGGGTGATCCTAGAGTATTTACTCACATGTCTGGCATCCAGCCTAGGAAAACTCAAAGACTAGGATTGCTGACTAGAGCATCTGTAAGTGGCCTCTCCGTATGGTTTGGGCTTCCTCACCCAAGTATACCAGCCTTAGAGTAGTAGAACTTCTTAATGGCAGCTCAGGGCTCCAGAAGAAAGTGTCTCAGCAAACAAGGTGGAACCACATTGTCTTTCCTGACCTAGCATCTAAAGTTATGTAGCATTGTTTTAGCTGTATTCTCTTGGTTATACGAGAGTCAAAAATCCACTCACATTCAAGGGAAGAAAAGATAGACTCTCATATCTTCGTAGTAGGAGTGTCAGTACGACTTTTATTATTATAAAGGAGCATGTGAAATGGACGATATGGATGTGATCATCTTTGGAAAATACAGCCTGTTATCCCTGTCCATGTATGAAATGTTGCTGTAATAGACAGCCCACCTTAAGGTATTGCCTAGCTATTGGAGTCCTTTGCTGGCTGTACCCTCTTACCCAAATGTCTCCAAGGAGCCTGTTGGTCAGAGGACTATGACCTTGTTCCTAGTTATCAATAGTTAGCTATTAATGAGAATTACATGGACTTTCTGGAGAAGATGGAATACTTAAAATTCACACAGTTTACACTGAACCTTTGTCATGAAGCCTCTTAGTGTTTTGGGAGAATACCTGTGTGACACAGACATATGTATACATAGACCTATGAATATTATTTCATTACAATTTAGTTAATGTAGTTGAAATTTTAGAAAAGTGGGGTAAAAGGATTGTTTTTTACTTAGGAGATAGTTATGTGTTTCTGCTACATCATATCATAGGAGCAAGATGTTAACTGGTTGCATTTTACTGAAAGTGAGAATATTTTTGTTTTTTGTAGGTATGCAGTATGAGGAGGAGGAGGATGAAATCCCCCAGATTTGTGGCAAGAGGCATGCTAGATTGTAATCAGGTAACTTTTTAGACCAAACTGAATCAACTTGAAAAGCACTATAACCTATACAGGGATTTCCTGCTAATTCTGTTTTTGAAAATTAAATGTTCTATATGAATATGCTACATGAGAGCTGGTTTCTCATTTTATTTATTTATTTAAATATTTAACTTTAACTTTTGAAGTATTTCCGACCTACACAAAAGTTACACAAAGAAATCATGTTTGTACTTCACCCAGATTCCATAAATGTTAACCTTATATTACATTTTCTTTGTCTTTTCCTTTTTCTCTCGCTCTACGTATATTTTTTTTCTGAAACATTTGAGAGTAATTTGGTTACATAAGAACATTCTTTTACATACTCATAATAGAACTCATCAAAATCAGGAAATTAAATATGAATACAGTTATCTTATTTAATTTAGAAACCATATCCAAATTCTGCCAGTTGTCCTACTAACGTTGTTTATAACAAAATAAAAAAAATTTTTTTGATCCTGGATCCAACATAAGAGCACATAGTGCAGTTAGTTTCCATGCCTTATTTTTTTGTCTCCCATAATCTACAACAGTTTCTCACTCTTTTTCTGTTTTTCCTTACCTTGACATTTTTGAAGAATACAGACCAGTTACTTTTTAGAATGCCCCTCAGTTTGGGTTTCCTCATAATTGGATTCAGATGATTACTTTTGGAAACAGTGAATTTTCTGCTCTTAGTGCATTATATCAGGAGGCACATGATGCCTATTAGGTGCTGTTAATTTGATTCCTTTGTTTTCTCATTATTTTAAATGGATGAAGTTACAGTAGGTGGTAGTATTTCAACACAAATTCCCATTCAATTCTGAGTATAATTAACTGTAGTAAAAGTCAGTAAGAAGCCTTACGTATAGGTAAGAAGAGTAACTTTTAACTAAATAAAGTAACATCCTGCTACAGGATGTAAAATGTAAAAACTCTCCTCTCTTACCAAACTCACAGTTGCTTTGTATATAGTAACATTATGATGCCTCTTTGACCCTTGCCATCTCCAAGATGCACATCCTCTCAGTTGACCCTTTCTCCTTTTTCAAAGAACACATGCTTCTGACATTCTACTAGTTGTATTTGGAGGATAAGTGAACCTGTCTTGAACATTGTTTTGTTAAAAATCTATTGAGTTTTTGGTGTGTAAATACATATCTATTTTCCCTATTAAACATGACTATAAAAACTTCTTACTGAGATATTTTGTATTTTCTATGATGTTTGAGTATTAAACACCAAGAGACATTTTATTAGTAAATGCCTATATTCTGTAGGCTATGCCTAAATTCTGTAATCTCTAGGGAGAAAGAATATTTTGATCTTAGCCAAAAGAGAATTGTTTTCAATGTATGTGACAGGTTGCTCAAGGATAAAATACTCTATTTGACCAGTCATTGCATTTAACATTTGTTACAAAATAAATTATTAGATGCTTATACTTGAATTGATTATAGGTGCTTTGGCTATTGTGAGATGACATTTTGTTTTTTCACTATTTAACATCAAGTGATCTGTCCCAAGCATTGTGAATGTGATATTACTTAATATAACCAATGCTTTCAATAAGATGATTTCTTGTACAATTATGATGGTAGATGGCATAAATATGAACTATTCATAGAGTTTAGGTGTTTAAAGAATAGCATTTGAATGAAGTACTACTGTTCTAATGATTTGGGGGAAACTAACTATGGTTCAGCTCCGTGGGGGACTGAAACTTGTTCATAGTTTTGTAAAGATTTTTCATTGTAAATTGTCCATAAAAACCATTGCTATTTATCTTACGGACAGTGCCTTCTAGGTGCTTCTTACATATCAATGGCTAACCCAGATCATTGTGAGAAATTTTTCTTTCCTGTCAGCTCACAGTCTCTACTGAAGGAAATTGCCCCCACCATTCTCGAGGCCATACCTTGTACAGGGATGATTGTGTACAGGGATGATTGTGTACTGTGTTCTCTACCATAGCATCTGACTTCTAATAGTGGTGGCCATGGTGGATTGAATCAGGGTGGGACTTTGACCCAAAGCCAGCCAATCTGTAGGCTGGCCAGTAACCTGTGTGGTAATCTGATGATGTCAAAATGGGAGGCTGATGATTAGTTGGGCTACACATGTTGTTTCAGAAAATTAATCTGAGGATGGGGGAGTTAAGTTACTAAGGAGAGGAGGCTAGAAGCTGAGTCCAGCTATGCAGCTCTTCCTGTGTGGTGGTGAGGGGAGAGATTCCTCTTGCACTTATATCTACTTGTATCTTCATTGTATAGCTCCTTCCCCATCCCTGACATGAACAAGTGTCTATTCCTTATAAACAGTACATCTACTCTTTTAGATTCTTTGTTCTTCTTTAAGGCATCATTCTGTGATTTCTCTCTATCTACACTACTAATTCTGATCTCTCACTCTTGCTCCATTTGTTATCATCAGTCATTTGCTGAATATTTTCACTTCAGTGACTTATTCTCATCTTACCTTTAACATATTCAAAATAGAATAATTTTAACCTAAAGTTGAAATTCTTACCCATTCCATATTTTAGTCATTGATATCATCATCTTCACGGTCATTCAAATAGAGGGTTTTTCTGTTTTTTGTGTTTTTTTTTATAAGAAACGCTGTTTAACTTTTGAGGTGATAAAAAAGTAAAATAACAACGAAATATTTTGTTTTTACATGTCATGTTGAATCAGACAACAACTTAAACAAAATCGTTTGTTCTTAGAGTATATGGAAATGAGCAATCCTCCATACTCATAGCAGAAATATTAAGTGGCACAAATCTCTGAACAGCATTTGGGCAATTTAAATATTAAACGTTAATTCCAATGAATCATACATTTTCTGAAGAAAATAATTATATACATCAGCTTTTAAGAATTTGCAAAGGGTGTTTATCTCCAAGTTGTTTATGATAGAGGAAAAAAAAGGGAGGAAACAATCTAGCAACCTATATGTTTATCAAGAGGAAATTGTTATATTATGGTACAAACATTAAAGGAAAGCTAAAAGTCATTAAAATTATAGTGCAAATAATTATTTGTGGTCATGGAAGTTGACTATGGCATATTGTCAAATTAAGAAAGCAGTTTCAAGCAAGGTTTATAGCATGATTCCATTTTTGTTAAATCATGTGTATAAATATAGAGAAATTTGGGAGGAGATGCAAGAAATGTTAACAGAAGATCTGTCTGCATAATAGGATTATGTGTTGCCGTAATTTTTTCATTGTCCATAATTTTTTCATTGTCTAAAGAGATTTTAAATTTAGAAAATGTACAGTGAATATACATATAGTTCATACAAAAAAAACAAACAGATTTTCTCATTCTTTCATAGCTAAAGTATTGCCACGGAAATATTTTAATATTTCTTTTGTACTGGTAATATATGAAACAGAAGACTTGAATATATGGTTACAGGAAACAACAAAGCAGAGTAAAAAAAAATAAAACAACAACAACAAAACTATTTTTAGACACCTTTGGTATGAGAGAATCAGAATTTTAAAAGTAATTACTTAGGGCTTCCCTGGTGGCACAGTGGTTGAGAGTCCACCTGCCGATGCAGGGGACACGGGTTCGTGCCCTGGTCCGGGAAGATCCCACATACCGCAGAGCGGCTGGGCCCATGAGCCGTGGCCGCTGGGCCAGCATGTCGGAGCCTGTGCTCCGCAACGAGAGAGGCCACGACAGTGAGAGGCCCACATAACGCAAAAAAAAAAAAAAAAAAAAAAGTAATTACTTAAATAAATAACTCTTGCATCTATTTCCGAAGTGGATTTCAAACAGCACACAGTAAAAGTCAGTATAATAAAACCCTTTTTAAAAAGTATAGAGGAGCTGAGTAATATAGAGGAAAGGCAGAAGAGAATAAAAGATCTGGGAATGGGACTGAAATAAAAATCATGCTGGAAAGCAGCCTAAGTGATACAACTTCCATTTATCAGAAAATCAATTAGCGAACTTCTGATCAATCAAGGCTAAAAGTGAGCCTTCATAGGTTACATAGCTCTTAAGGTCTAATAAAGGAGACGTGGAGTTCATAAACTTTTACTGTTTTGAACCCTGAGACAATATCACTACATGTTACAACATATAACAGAGATTAGAAAACACAGTTGTTAAAGAGAATGTCTGTGTTTTCTATATATGACTTTTGTAATGTTGGTACCTGGTTCAAAACTTAAAGCATAATTTTATGCTGTATATGTATGAAGAGAATTAAGAGTAGGCCAACTTTTTTTTTTTAGCAGTACGCGGGCCTCTCACTGTTGTGGCCCCTCCCATCGCGGAGCACAGGCTCCGGGACGTGCAGGCCCAGCGGCCATGGCTCACGGGCCCAGCTGCTCTGCGGCATGTGGGATCCTCCCGGACCGGGGCACGAACCCGTGTCCCCTGCATCGGCAGGCAGACTCTCAACCACTGCGCCACCAGGGAAGCCCCTAGGCCAACTTTTTGACCTGAAATGATACAGGCTTATAACTTAAGAAATGTGGAAGTTAAGGTTTTACTATTCAAGTCACAATTTTGATAACCAGCAAGCACCTGGATTATGTCAACCAATGGAAAGAACAGTAAAATATCCTATAAAGCAGGTTTGTAGGCAACATTAAAAAACTCCATCATTAATTTCAGCCATCAGAAAAACACCATTTCAGGATATAAATTGAAAGGAAATTCAACTATTTCCTAGTATTTTAAACATTAATTCAAAATGAAATTAGATATTGAGTTTGTAGTAGCAATTTTTAAACTTTGGTTTCTTTAAAAAAAAATAGGTGAGAAATTAGAAGATTTCTGTTTGTAACAATAAATTACTTTGCAATCCTTGGGTATAAGAACTACTTTGGGCATATTTTCATGGAAGAAATTGAAGCTAGCAATATTATTAAAATAAGAAGAAGTATGCAATAAATGCAAATAATTACCACACTTCAGTTGGTTCAAAATGCAGTAAAAATATATCTAATTATACTTATTGCTATTAGCACTACATCAAAATCAGAAAAATATACCATATTATAATTAGATGGTGTGCCTCTATAAAAAGAACCGAGGTTCTAAGATTCACTTATTTTTCCTCCAAAGAAAAATAAATAGCTTTGTATACAAAACCTTCGATCCTAATGTTTACTAAACTAAGCACCCATCAGTTGGGATTTGAAATTTACTGAGGAGGATTCAGGCAGAGATCACTAACATCCCCCAAGCTGCTACAAACACTGGCTGGTGCATTAAGTTTTCCTCTCCTACAGCCTCTGGGCCAGGGCGATGTTGAGCGGCTTGGAGCCCAAGATGCGGCCATTCATCTCAGTCATTGCTTTAGTGGCCTCCTCAGGAGAGGAGAAGCAGATCAAGCCAAACCCTTTGTTTCGCCCTTCTTCCTGCATTACCTTAACTCTGCTAATTGATCCAAATGAAGAAAATTCCCTCCGTAGCTTTTCATCATCAGTGGTCTCATCCAGGTTCTTAATATAGAGTTTTGCCCCCCAGCACTGCCGAAATCTTTCCTGTTTCAGCTGTTCAGACATTTGCTTTAACTCAGCCTGTCACTCTGCTTTCTTTTGTGCCCGGCCTACAAAAAGCAGTTGTCCATTTATGTCCTTTCCATTCATTTCTTCAGCAGCCTTTTTGGCAGCCTCATGGCTATCAAAACTCACAAAGCCAAAAAGCCTTTGGATTTCCCACTGGAATCTGTCATCACCTTAACACTCAGGGTTTTCCCATATTTGCTGAAAACTTCCCTCAGTCTCTCATCATCCATGTCATCTCCGAAGTTTTTGATGTAAACATTGGTGAACTCACTGGCTTTGTTTTGGAGCTCAGCTTCCCGATCTTTGCGGCTTTTGAATCTGCCAACAAACAGCCTGCAGTCCTTAAGCAGTGCCCCATTCATCTCCTGGATGGCCCTGTCGGTGGCAATCTGGTTCTGAAAGTGTACGAACGCATAGCACCTGGAGCTGTGATCATCACTCATCATCTTGGAGGACAGGATCTTCCCAAAAGATGAAAAGTGTTCATAAAGGGTTTTGTTATCAATGGATTTGTCCAGATTCTTGATGAACACGTTCCCAATTCCAGATTTCCTCAAGTAGGCGTCACGCTGAGACCACATGAGACGGATGGATTTGGCCTTTATAGGGTCAAAGTTCGTGGTGTCCGGGGCCTTCTAGGCATCTGCCAGCTGCAGAAAGTTCACGTAGGCATAGCCCAGAGAGCGGCAGGTGACCAGGTCCCTGCAGATGCGGATAGACAGCACGGGCCTCACAGCGCTGAACTTCTTAAACAGCAGGTCCTCGGTGACATCCGCGTGGAGGTCACCCACATACAGGGAGGCCTGGCGGTACTTGGCACCTACATGCATCTCCTGGCTCCTCACCACCACAAGCCGGTCCCTAAGGAGCTCCTGTTGTGACTTCTGCAGGAGGGTGGCCCGGGCTCATGCGTGGTGGCCTCAGAGTCAGCGCTCTGAGGCCAGGCGATGCGGTTCATTCATGTACAGCTCCCCAGGCTCGGGCAGCACCCTCAGTCAAAAGCCCCTCAGCAACCAGTCCGGCCAACCCTGGAAGGGGGCGACAGAACCTTGAAATCTCAAAGAAGGATTCCTAGGTCAAGCCGGTCCTTCCCGGCCACTTGGTGAGGAATCTTCAAGTGGCGGGCTGGCCCTCCATCTCAGCGTTCTCCACAGCCATTCTCCGGTGGCTGGCTTCTGACTAAAAATAGGCCTCGCTCAGGCCGGTTTAAAGTTACAGCCGCCGGGGGAAAGAATTCCACAAGTGGCAAAGAATTCCACAAGTGGCGTCTGAGGCGGCGGCCGGGGACGCGGCGCGCGGCCGGCGGGCGCGGGGCGCCGGAGCCCCGAACCAACCGGGACCGGGTCGTGCAGGCGCCACCGGCCGCATGCGCCCTGACCAACCCCGGCCGCTCTCCTCCCTGCAGACCCCGCCTAGAGTTCTTATTTTATCTTTTTTTAATCCTTTTTAAAAATTATATAAGTTTCAGGAATACAGCATTATAGTTCAACATCTGTATATACAACAGAGTGATCACCACCGTAGTCTAGTTACCATCCATCATCGTACAGTTGATCCCATTCACCCATTTCAACTACCCCTCAACTCCCTTCCCCTCTGGTAACCATTAATCTGTCCTATATCTGTAAGTTTGTTTTTCTGTTCTTTTGTTTGTTGGTTGGTTTGGTTTGGGGTTTTTTTTTTGGATTCCACATATGAGTGAAATCATATGGTATTTGTCCTCCATCTGACTTAGCATAATTATCTAAAGGTCCATTCATGTTGTCATACTTGTTTTTATCTTTGTGCATTTTCTTTAGTTTTTATCTTCAGACGCATTTTTCAAGAAATGTTTCAAACATATTGGATGAAATTGATATATAAAGGACATTTGTAAATTAGGGCTTTCTTATAGTTCTTAAGTTCTGTTTGAATTATTTTACCAATATGTCTCTTTCCCCCAAATTTAACTAAGTTCTACAGAGAAAGCGTTCTTAGACTTATTCCTTTTTTGGATACCACATAGTATTTTTTGTAATGATTTATATAGAGTGGTTGGTATTTAATGATTAGTATTTACTGAATTTAATAATAATGGAAATGGGGAAATATGCTGGAAAACATCACTGAGTTGTAACTGATTATGAACTCAACTGTTTTTCCAGTTCCCATTTTGACAAGAAAGGCTTGGTCAGACAACAGCTGGATGCTTTTGATGAGTTTATTCAGATGTCTATTCAAAGAATTGTGGAAGATGCTCCACCTATAGACCTATAAGCGGAAACAGCATGCTAGTAGAGAAGTTGAAGAACCAGTAAAATGGTTATTCTAATAAAGTAACATAAATAAGAGTATTGATTTGAAATTTCAGTCCTTAACTCACCTGGCCTAACAGTTAAAAAAAAAAAAAGAAGAGGGTCTGTAGGTGTTTTTAGTAGTGTTCTTCTAGTATCATCAATCAGCTCCTGATTTATTCTTACTAATGAAGATATACATTTTTGCAAGTAATGTAAAACCCTAATCCTTATTCAGATAGTAAGTATTTAATAGCCAGTAAGACAGAACTCAGAGATATGATAGACTACTAAGAGAAGCAAGCCAGAAATAGTTATATTGCTTCTGAAAAACCTCACTTTTTTTCTTTTACAGTGTAAGGAATCATAAAAGAAAAAGTATGTGCAGGACTTTTTCCCTTGATTATTTGTTGCATGAAATACATTATCATAACAATAGAAGATATAATAAAGGAAAACCATGAATCATATTAGCTGTTTTAATTTTTCTAAGTTCATTGTAGTCTCTGTTTTCATATGCATGTTTTTTTAGCATTGTTAAAATCATAGCAAGGCTATAACTTTATTTAACTTATTTTTTATATAACTTTATTTATTTTTGGCTGCATTGGGTCTTTGTTGCTGCGCGGGGGCTTTCTCTAGTTGCAGTCAGCAGGGGCTACTCTTCGTTACGGTGCACGGGCTTCTCATTCAGGTGGTTTCTCTTGTTGCAGAGCACAGGCTCTAGGCATGCGGGCTTCTGTAGTTGTGGCACGTGGGCTCAGTAGTTGTGGCTCACAGGCTCTAGAGCACAGGCTCAGTAGTTGTGGCACATGGGCTTCGTTGCTCCACAGCATGTGGGATCTTCCCGGACCAGGGATCAAACCCATGTCCCCTGCATTGGCAGGCAGATTCTTAACCACTGCACCAACAGGGAAGTCCCAAGGCTATAATTTTAGAATCTAGTTTTACATGAATAATAATGACTGACCCTAGTTTTTGAGTAGAGAGGCAGCATGATGGGCCTTGAGGGACAGGGAAAACTGAAAAACAAGGGGAAGTAGGGAGAGCCCCAGAAATAGAATTAGACAGAAAGAGAGAATATTACTTCCGGCCAGTTCAGTCCCTCTTTTCTGTAGCTTATCTTGTAAGGGCTGATGTATTATTCTCATTCTGGCTGGAGGTGCTGCACAGACTTCTGCTGTTAAGAACAAAAATAATTGGCACTTCTGGCACTGTGTTGGAAAATGGGCATAAAATGCCTTTTTTATACTTAGAGCATTTTCTCTTCATGGTCTTTGCAAAACAAGAGAGACAACAATATTATAATGTAGCATTTTCAAAGTGCCAGTGTCATAAGTACTTATGGAGGAAGAGATGTCTCAAGCTGGTATATCAGAGCCTACAGGAAGAGATGGGAGGGACTTTAACTCTGAAGGGCAGGGTAGGACTTGTCTTAGTAGAGAAAAGATACTTAATCATTTCAGCAAATAAATACTTGGTATATCAATATTTGGCTTGGGGATAGATTTTAGGGTCTATAACAGTATATGATTTTTGGTTTGATTTGTTTTTGATAGATATTAGTAGAAGATAAGATGAAACCAGATTGTCACAGCCTTTGGATGTCATTGGATGTCAAGGGGAATTGTGGAAAGATTGTCAAAGAATGTGCATGAAGCATTATTTTAGAAAGGTTACTTTGGAGATCATGTTTACTTGGCGTGGAGAGGCTGGAGTCAGATTAAAATCTTGGTATAGCTTGGGTTTCAGATAATAATGTCCTATACTAGAGTGATAGTAGAAATGAGTAGTTGGATGGCTGGCTTCCATTTGACTCATTATCACCACCAGTTCTCTATGCTTTTTTCCTACTCCAGTTTGGGAAGCTTGGGTGTCAACAATTTACCTTTAATGGTCTGCTTACTCTCATCTTCTCCTCCTCTGAGAATTGATCTAGAGAGAAATACACTATCCATTTATAATTGGAAAGTTTTCGTGGGTCTTGTTTTATTGGGCAACAAATAGATATGTTACTGAAAACTTTTTTTTTCTGCTAAGGGCTGAGCTATAGTCAGCCAGGGCTAGAAGTATTCAGTCCTTTATGTAGAGTAGTAATTAGGATTTTCTTTATGTTTAATTGAAGAGTTAGGTTTAGTTTTTCTATGTTCTATTGATGAGATTAGAGTATAGTTCTAATTGTCCAAATTTATCTTTTCTTTTTTTCCTGGTAACTGTACTTCTGACCTGAATGAAGGAGAGGGCACATGAAACGGCTGTGTAGATCATTAGTGCAAATCCATTTTAATTGTTTCATATAAATTCAGAGCGTATGATACGTGTATAGTCTTACTTACTTGCGATATATTAACTCTTGATAAATGTTGCTTTTTGTCTTACACCTTAAGAAAGTGATGAAGTATAAAACTTTATGTCTGTGAAATATGGCTGTTGACTTTGGAGAGTACCCATATTAAAGTGGATTGATTTAGTCGGTTTATAGAGTTTTTTCTACTCAAAATGTTAATGGTGGTTTAAATGGAATCATCAAAAGTTTTATGGAAAAAAGTTATTCACCCTCTTCATGTTTTTTGGTTTCATTTTAGCCAAGATATTTGCTGAAGTTTGAACAGCTTTACCTCTCCAAGCCCATAAGAGATGGTGCTGCTTCACCAGTGTTGCCACGTGAAGCCAGATTAAGAAATCTCACGTAAGAAAGAGTTATTCCAGCAGCTGATATTGAAATACAGTTTAGAAAATGCAGTTTTAACCAGTTGAGGGTTTTAACAATTACCTTACTATTAACTTGTGATCTGCTTTTATTTTCTGCTCCACTTTATAACAGAAACAGTCATTGAAGAAGGTGAAGAACAACTTCAGATGCAGCATCAGAAAACCTTTATTGGTAAAGTTCCAGTTATGTTGCATTCAATTTACTGTCTACTAAATGGCTTAGCAGATCATGATCTTTGTGAGTTACATGGATGCCTCTTGGATCCTGATGGCTACTTCATTATTAATGGATCAGAAAAGGTATAGTAGCGTTATTTTTATAAATTTATTTTATTTGTTTATTATTTTTGGCTGTGTTGGGTCTTCGTTGCTGTGCACAGGCTTTCTCTAGGTGCGGCGAGCGGGGGCTACTCTTCGTTGCGGTGCGCGGGCTTCTCATTGCAGTGGCTTCTCTTATTGCGGAGCACAGGCTCTGAAGTGCGCGGGCTTCAGTAGATGTGGCGTGTGGGCTCATTAGTTGTGGCTCGTGGGCTCTAGAGTGCAGGGTCAGTAGTTGTGGCGCACGGGCTTAGTTGCTCCGCGGCATGTGGGATCTTCCCGGGCCAGGGCTCGATCCCATGTCCCCTGCATTGGCAGGTGGATTCTTAACCACTGCACCACCAGGAAAGCCCTAGTAGCATTATTTTTTTAAAATTACACACTTATCATTAAGATTTAAATTATGAAAGTTGAAATTAAAAAGTAAGCTTTTCTATAGAATAATCTGAAAGTGGTAGTTGAATTATTTAGGGGGGTGACAGCTGAATTTATATAAACCAAAGTTTTATTTAGCTGTATATAATACGCACTAGAAATTTGGTCAGTTGTTCAAACTTGTATGTTTCTGTGGAGCATTTTTGCAAAATGGAGTTTGTAAAGTTCAAGAATTGATGTTTCAGTGAGCCTGTATGATGAGATTAAATTAAGATGCAGATTTCACGCTTCTTTCTACTTCAAGGACCTTGTGGGTTTTATGGCTGTAACTTTTATTGTCCATGTAGGTTCTGATTGGTCAAGAGAAAATGGCAACAAACACAACCTTTGTGTTTGCCAAAAAGGATTCTAAATATGCCTACACAGGAGAGTGTAGATCATGTCTGGAGAATTCTTTTGACCCACTATCTGGGTTAGCATGCTGGCAAGAGGAGGACAGGTATGGACTATTACATGATATTGTTTGGGTTTATTCCTGTTGGTCTAGTTTTGTAAGTTACCAGACTGCATGTTTAGTCAAAAAGTTTTTCTGGAGCATATTATCAGTGTTATATGCTAGGTATTTTATTATTTACTTACTACTGTGTAATAAATCACTCCAGTAGCAACATTTATCATCTTACAGTTTCTGGATGTGGCTTAATTGGGTCCTTTAGCTAAGTATGTCTCACAAGGCTTCAGTCAAGTTATTTGTCTGGGCTGCAGTCATCATCTTAAGGCTCGTTTGCATGGTTGTTGGCAGGAATCAGTTCCTTGCCGCTTGGCTCCCCTCCATACAGCAACTGATAACATGGCAGCTCACTTTGGCAGAGAGAGTAATTAAGAAAATTTGTAGAGCATAAGGGCAGGATGGTAGTCACCTTTTTCTTGTTTTTCTTTTTTTTGGCTGCGCCTCGAGACTTGCAGGGTCTTAGTTCCCCAACCAAGGATTGAGCCCAGGCCCTGGCAGTGAAAGCGCCGAGTCCTAACCACTGGATTGCCAGGGAATTCCTAGAAATCACCATCTTTTTATACCTTAATCTTGGAAGCAACATCCTATCATTTTTACCAAGTTCTATTTATTAGATGCAAGTCAGCACATCCAGTCCATACTCAAGGGAGGGGATTATACAAGGCAGTAATAGTAGGCAGGGATCATCGAGCACTATCTTAGTAGCTGCCTACCCTGGGCATGTTGCTTATAATAATGTAATATAATAACAGCTAGCATTTCTTGAATATTTGCTATGTGCCAATTATGTTACTCAGTTTGCTTGATTTAATCTTTACAACTGTATTGGAAATTTGTTGTAATCAACTCTTATTTAATTTCATGTACATTTTTTATTAAATTGTTTTGAATAAGGCACATGTGCACATTAAAATAGTTCAAAAAATTACAAAAAAGGGTACACTATAAAAAGTAGTCTTCCTTTGATCCCCAGATTTCTTCCCCAGCGGTAGCTGTTTGTTTATTTATGGCTGCGTTGGGTCTTCGTTGCTGTGCGCAGGGTTTCTCTAGTTGCGGTGAACTGGGGCTACTCTTGGTTGCAATGCGTGGGCCTCTCATTGCTGTGGCTTCTTTTGTTGCAGAGCACAGGCTTCTAGGTGCGCAGGCTTAAGTAGTTGTGGCTTGCGAGCTTTAGACCACAGGCTCAGTAGCTGTGGCTCATGGGCTTAGTTGCTTTGCAGCATGTGGGATCTTCCCAGACCAGGGCTCGAACCCGTGTCCCCTGCATTGGCAGGCAGATTCTTAACCACTGCGCCACCAAGGAAGTCCTGTGGTAGCTGTTTTTGATAATTTCTCATGAATCCATCCAGAAATAGTCTTAACACAAAATTATAAATGGGAGCATAACATATGCACTGTTTGAAGGTTGCTGGTATCCTTTAAAAATATATTTAGATCAGCAGTTGATCATTGTTTTTGAGCTGTGATATTCCATGTGTAGATGTAGCATAATTTTTTGAACCATTTCTTTTTTGATAGACATTTAGGTTTCCAGTCTTGTGCTCTTACAAACAGTTCTGCAGAGTCTAATATCACTTTTATAAGTTTTATAAAGAAGGAGTCTTGAACATCAGAGATGTTTAAGTGCCTGAAGTTAAAATCCCGTGTAGAATAGGTGTTTTAAAGAATTAAAATGGTTTTTACTTGTGAATGGGGGTAGAACGGGGCCCAACCACAAGGGTTTGGAAAAGATCCCCAGGTGACTGTGATGTGCATTTTTTGTTGATAAGCATTGGCCTGGATTATGGAGGGCAAAAGTAAGAACCCAGTATGTTAGACAGATTATCATGGCAGCTATGGGCAAAATGAATTAATTAGTGGCAGAGAAAGGAAAATCATCCAGATATAGTGATAAATTTGATATAATATGAGAATGAGTCGATTAAGATTGTATGGTTCTTACTCTGAGGTCCTAGATAAAATAGAGAACTCCCAAGAATTGGTTTTTAGAGTGAACCTAGTGAGTTCATTTTTAGACAAAAGATTTTGGGTGGTGCATGATGTAGGCATTCTGCTTTAATGTTTTGCTTATTCAGAAAATTTTTTTTGATGAAACAAATAATAGACTGAATGGAATAATTGGTATCTAAGTCGAAAGAATGAAATAGCAATTGGAGACATGAGGGTTGACGGTACAGGAAAAAGATCAAGATGAAGATTTGCATATCCTTTATGTAAAGTTGTTACTGAACATCCGTGAGATGGGATAAGGTTTCTAAGGAAGAAGGCCTGAAGTAGGAGGAGGAAGACAACAGAAACTTTTATTAGATGGACCATGATAATGTAGGGTTATGAGGCCAAGAGAAGATAGAATTTGATATTGAAGGAAAGAAATTTGATTAAAACTGAGAAACCAGGTGTTGTGTAATGCAGTGTAAGCTAGTAACTTTTATTTCATTTCTGTCTGTGTTGCAATTAAAGGGGGAAAAATTGGAAAAGAGACGCTTATATGAGAGAGGCTGTTTGTTAATTTTGAAACATTGTTCGTATGTGGAGATACCTCACAGACCAAATAAGAGTTAATATTTATTTTTCATTTTGTGCTTAGCTTTTCCCACATTTGTCTATCCATATTCTCTCTTATTTTGCCCTCATTTCTTTCTTTCTTCCAAAGTTTTTAATTTTTTTGGTTGGGGGAAAGGACTGGGGGTCTGTGTTTTGCAGCCAAAGGTCATTTCCAAATCCAGCCTTGGGGAATTCTAGAGGATCTTGGCAGACAGAGAGAGTAGATAATGCAAGTTCTCTCAGGTCCAAATGACCAGTCTGTCCATCAAATGAGTAAACCTGTTCCATTGGTTTGAAAAGCAGCCATAGGACGTTCCTTAAAATATGAGAGGCATGCTTCTTTTGAAATACATATAATGAACATGTATATGAAATGGTTCTTATGATGTTTATATATGGCTACGATCTCTGTGTCCTCATATTCTAATGATGTTTTTTTTCCTAGGGTGCAAAAAGAGTGCTATTGGTCAGCACATTGTGGCAACCCTACCATATATTAACCCAGACATTTTCATCATTAATTTTTTTAGAGCGTTAGATTTTGTGTCTGACAGAGATATTTCAGAGCATATTATTTATGATTTTGAAGATCCAGAGATGATGGAAATGGTATTGCACAAGCAAAATGTATTCATAGTATTTTCATGAGATTTAAAGTTATTGACTGTTGCTAATCCTAAAACACAGTACAAAGCTGCTCTGAAGATCATTTTAGCTGTTGCAAACCCCATGCTGTTTACTGTGTAGTGCAAGCCTTCAGCCCTGCCTTGCCTTCTCTCCTGACAATTCTCTGTAAAATAGACATGAAACCTAGAGGCAGCCAGAGTTCATTGACATCAACAAGAAGAAAGAGTAGTAAGGAAAACCATAAAAGCATACTAGTCTGGCGCTATTTAGTATAAAGGGAAAAAGAGTAGTTGATACCGTTTTTTTTTTAAAACCTTTTACTTTGGAATCATTTCTAATTTGTAGGAAAGTTGCAGATAACCCTCCTATACTCTGCACCCAGAATCACCAGTTGTTACCTTTGCCTCATTTACTTTAGGATTCTATTATCTATATATACGTTTTATTTTTTTCTGGACCGCTTGAGAGTAAGTTTCAGGCATTCATGCCCCTTTAATCCTAAATACTTCAGTGTATATTTCCTAAGAACCAGGACATTCACTTACCCAGTTGTAGTATAATTATCCAAATCAGGACATTTAACTTTGATACAACACTGTTAGCTTTGCCATCTTATTCAGGTTTTTGCCTGTTGTGCTGATCATGTCCTTAATGGCATTTTTTTTTCTGGTTCAGAAATCTAGTCCACGATCATGTATTGCATGTTGTTTTTATGTCTCTTTAGTCTCTTTTTATCTTCCCTTGTCTTTATTTATTTATTTATTTTTGGCTGCTTTGGGTCTTTGTTGCTGCACGCGGGCTTTCTCTAGTTGCAGCGAGCGGGGGCTACTCTTCGTTACGGTGCCTGGGCTTCTTGTTGCGATGGCTTCTCTTGTTGCAGAGCACGGGCTCTAGGGGCGTGAGCTTCAGTAGTTGTGGCATGCAGCCTCAGTAGTTGTGGCTCACGGGCTCTAGAGTGCAGGCTCAGTAGTTGTGGTGCACGGGCTTAGTTGCTCCGCGGCATGTGGAATCTTCCCAGGCCAGGGCTCAAACCCGTGTCCCCTGCATTGGCAGGCAGATTCTTAACCACTGCGCCACCAGGTAAGTCCCTGTCTTCCCTTGTATTTATCCTCAGTGTTTCAGAACACTGAAATTTTTGAAAAGGATAGGCCATTTATGTTGTAGAATATCCTCAATTTGGGCTTTTCCGTATTTCCTTATGATTAGATTCAATTTATGCATTTTTTGGCAGGACAAATACAGAGATCATATTGTGTACTTCCCAGGGCATCACATCAGGAGTCACAGGGTGTCATTTTGTCCCATTATTGGTAATATTAACTTCACAGTGGCATCTGTTAGGTTCTTCCACTGTGAAGTTACTATTTTTGTGGAAAGGTTTGTTGAGTCTAGATAAATATGCATTTCCTTATCAATTTTTTCCATTGATGATCCTTGTCTCAGGAGTAATTGATATTCTTAAAGTTGTCCTGAATTGTCCAGAGTCTTTAAGACTGCAGAGAAGTAAGGTAATGTAGACCAAACACTAGTCACAGAGTTAGAAAGTGGAGTATATTTTAGTTATTAGAGTATTTATTGATATGGTTACATGACCCAAATGGATTCTTTAAATCCAACAGAGAATGAAACAAACAAATAAAATTCCCCACCCTTGTGGAACTAACATCCTAGTGCTTGGAGATAGACCATAAACAAAACATTTACGTGGTATGTTAGAACTATATGTCATGTATTTGCCATCCCTGCTATAGGGTCAGTTAAGTTACAGGGGTGAATAAGATTATCCAGGGCAGGATGGAGAAAGGAGGGATGGGGACAGTTGAACACTGAGTGGATTATATGTAAAAATATGACTTTGCTTCATTCTAGTATTTGCCAAAAACACGATAGTGTGAGTAACAGAAATGCCCAAACTTTAAAGATTTGCTATTGTTTTCTAGGTATTTAAACTGCCTGACTTTTGCATCTACTCTTTCTCACCTGTGTTGTTTAAATCCTTCCATTGGTAGAGATGGCAAGCTAGCAAAACCAAGACAGTTGCATAATACATTGTGGGGAATGGTGTGTCCTGCTGAGACTCCAGAGGTAATGCATTAGAATTTATGTTCAGGATAAAAAGTCTGACAGTAATTATGTAGGGTATAATTATTTTTAGAAGCAAATTTTTATTTAATTGTGTAGTGTAGTTTAGAACTAAGATATTATTTATAATTTTGTTCTTAAGAAGTAAGAGTACATCCTGAGGTCAAATTGAAGGAAAAATATTTTTGGAAAAGAATTTGGATAGGCATGTTAAATCAGTATGAGTAATACGTACTTTATTTATTCCAAGGGCCATGCTGTAGGACTTGTGAAGAATTTAGCTCTGATGGCTTATATTTCAGTTGGATCTCAACCATCTTCAATTCTGGTATTTTTAGAAGAATGGAGTATGGAAGTTTAGAAGAAATTTCTCCTGCAGCTGTTGCTGAGTGTGTATAGATGCAAAAAACTATTGTTAATCTTTAGTTATAGCTTATTATAGGGTTACTAAGTACAGAATGCTTTTGGTGTTGCATTTTAGTGCAACCAATATTTTTGTTAATGGCTGCTGGGTTGGAATACATAAAGATCCTGAACAACTTATGAACACTCTATGGAAATTGTGGCATCAGGTAGACATCACTGTGTCTGAAATAAGAGTCTTTAATTAACTAAGACCATGTGATCTGTGAGATTTCCAAATGAGGTATAAGACTAGTGAAAGTTATCTTTGCATTGGTATCTTTCTTGAACTGGTTTCCTTTGAATTGTAAAGTATATTGTCAAAATTATCGTTGATGTTTTGAGCTAAATTTAATTATAAGGTATTCCTTGCTTTAATGCCTTAGATATATACATCTATATGCATTGAGAATCTTTTTGTAAAGCTGACAACAGTACTTTTTTTTTTTTTTTTTGCCGTACACGGGCCTCTCACTGCTGTGGCCTCTCCCGTTGTGGAGCACAGGCTCCAGACGGGCAGGCTTAGCGGCCATGGCTCACGGGCCCAGCCGCTCTGTGGCATGTGGGATCTTCCCGGCCCCGGGCACGAACCCGTGTCCCCTGCATCGGCAGGAGGACTCTCAACCGCTGCGCCACCAGGGAAGCCCCTGACAACAGTACTTTTAAAAAGGGAATGAGCATCTCTGATTTCTCCTTTGTCTGATTCCAGAGATTCATTCATGAAATGTGATACACCTCTATTAGATCTTCTTATGTTTAGAGGCTGTTGAAGGACTCTGGGATTAGGACGAATTTTTTTTAATCATTAAAATAGAGTATGAGTTCTAATACTCCCTGAAAATAGGGCTTTTGCTTTTAGTGTACTGTATTGAGGGATAGGGCTCAGGCTTTTGATTCTCTCAGATATACACCTTGGGGTCTGTCTAGGTGAAAGTAGGTTTGGAGAGAAACTGTAACACACTTCACCCAGAGCTGGCCTCCTGTCTACGTAGCAAAGCAGAGAATCGAGGTTTGGCTGCTCCAAAGCAGGCAGACCCTGGGTTTTGATTCGGGTGTATTCCTACCTTGAAGTCAGGAACAGCATGCTTCACCTGAGGGCAGGCAGGGCTAAGAGAAAGCCTAAGAACCAACACTGGCTGTGTTTTTTATGATTGAGAACTCATTGTTAATGCCATGTGTTTCTGCTGAGAGCTGCCTTCAGCTTTTCTGTGTTCTCTAGGGTAAAATTGAGTTCTTTATGCTGTTTTAGGCCTCTTTGCCTTTCCATGGGCCCATTCCCTCAACCTGGAATGCCCTGTCACCCATGCCTCCTCAAAAATGGGTAATAGGGAAAAGGGTGCTTATTACTTTTTTCAGGTAAATCTCACTTATTCTGCAAAACTTATATTAACTCTCATCTCCTTCAGGATACCTTACCTGACCTCTCAATTTGATTTAGACCAGAGGTTGGCAAACATTTTCTGTGAAGGGTCAGATATTAAATATTTTAGTCTTTGTTTACCTTACCTGTTGTGTGTTGAACTCTGTTGTGTAGTGAAAAGCAGCCATAGACAATACGTAAACCAATAAAACTTTATTTACAAAAGCAGATGGCAGATGAGGGCAGATTTGGCCTGCAGGCTGTTCGCTGAGCCCCTGATTTAGATCTATCCTTGTGACTATATATGGCATATTTTCCTTAAATAACTTCTGACAGAATGTGTATACCAGATAGTAACTGTTGATTTATATGCCTGCCTCACTCACTACACTATTCAGTTTTCAGAGGCAGGGAACATGTCTTAATATGACTTTGTATTTTCAGCTCTGAGAATGGTGCCTGACATGCAGTGTCTGACACTGAGTGTGTGTTTGTTGAACCTATAAGTGGATCCTGTGTCCTTGGACTAGGCTCTTTAATCTTCTGTTGGGGAGTGTTGTTGGGATTTTATGAGTGGGAAAATTGTATTTTTCAGGAGTCTAGTAGTTTTCTTTTACTTCATATTTTCTGATAACCAGAGGTCCTCATTTTGCCTGTTTCTGGTAGGGTTTCCTGTCAGTAGTCCTCTCTAGACCTACTAAAGAACCCCTGTTTCCTTTGGAACACAAGATACTATTTGGCCTTTGAGGAGACACAGCTCAGTTTATGTCTTCCTGTTAAGACAATAGAGCTATATTCTATTAGCTATATTGTAATATAATATTCTATATTCTATTAGGAATTCTCTAAGGATTGAAGGCAAGCATTTGAAAATGTCACTCATGCTGTTTTTGCTCACAAACAGTGTTTCATCTTAGATTGTTTTCTAAGGACAGGAAGTGGGCTAAGAATGTGGGGCATTTTCTGTTTCTTGACTTCTGACTCTTTGGGAGAACTTGATGTTTCTGATCAACCTTTTATGATTTACTGTTGTTTTTAAACTGAGTAATAAGCCAAAGCTTTTCCTTTCTTAAATAAACCTGATCTTTTTAAAAATAGAAGTGTCCAGATGTGATTTTACTTTTTTAAAGTACTTTTGTGGAGAAATACCAATCTATTTTTCCATTTCCCAACTAACTGGCAATTCACTTCTTAGTTGACTTCCACGATTATACATTAGATATAGATAATTCACTGGAAATTCTTAATTTACTTTTTGACTTATACCTTTATATATAGGCACCTCAAAACCTGAAATGCTTTTAATAATTATTATGTCCTATATTGCATATTTTCCCAAAATATTTTTGATATTTTCACGGAATATATTTTCTAGTGCTATCCAGTAGAAATATAATGTGAATTACATATGCAGTTAAAAATTTTCTAGACACCATATTAAGGTAAAAAGGAAATAGATGGGACTTCCCTTGTGGTGCAGTTGTTAAGAATCCGCCTGCCAATGCAGGGGACACAGGTTCAATCCCTGGCCCAGGAAGATCCCACATGCCGCAGAGCAACTAAGCCCATGAGCCACAACTACTGAGCCTGCGCTCTAGAGCCCATGTGACACAACTGTTGAAGCCCGTGTGCCTAGAGCCTGTGGTCTGCAACAAGAGAAGCCACTGCAGTGGTAAGCCCTTGCACCACAACTAGAGAAAGCCTGCACGCAGCAACGAAAACCCAATGCAGCCAAAAATAAATAAATAAATTTATATTTAAAAAAAGGAAATAGATGAAAGTAATTTTAATAATATTTTTATTTGACCTGATACATCCAAAATGTTATTTCAACATATAATCAACGTAAAAATTATTAATGAGAATTTTATATTTTTGTGTGTGTGAGATATTGTCTTTGAAGTCCAGTGTGTAGTTTATACTAACAACATATCTCATTTCAGAATGGCCATATTTCAGGTGCTCAGTAGTGACATGTGGCTAGTTACTGCTGTATTAGACAGCTAGGCTAGAAGCCATTTGTCTGATAGGCAATTGTGAGAAGTCAGGCTTATAACTGGGAAAGCCTGATCAAGGCAGAGTGATATAGGACTGGATACTGAAAGGTTACAGAGTGAAGTATGTATAATTATCAGAGAGGCAAAATAAGAAATTATCAGATACAACTGACCCTTAAACAACACAGGTTTGAACTGCATAGTTCCACTTATATGTGGATTATTTTCAGTAAACATTTTGGAAAATTATTTGGAGATTTGCAACAATTTGAAAAATTCACAGACTAACCATGTAGCCTAGAAATATTGAAAAAAATAATAAAAAGATATGTCATGAATGTATAAAATATGTATAGATACTAGTCTAATTGATCATTTTCTACCATAAAATATACACAAATCTATTACCAAGAGTTAAAATTTATCAAAACTTGTGCAAAGACTTATAGATAGTACATGGCCCTTTTGCAGTTGAGAGAAATATAAACAAGCATAAATATGCAGTATTGAATCATAAACTGCATAAAATTAACTATAGTACATATTGTACTATTATAATAGTTAACCTCCTTTTAATATTGTGGTGAGCTCAAGTTTTGTGGGTATCCACTTAAAATCCCATGTGACACTAATCGTCTCCACGTGAGCACTTCATCTTTCCACTAAACTGCTTATCACAGTAAAAAGTGATGTCTTACAGTTCTTGCATATTTTTCTTCGTGTTTAGTGCAATACTGTAAACCTTGAATAACCCCATGGGACTCATTAGAAGTGCCACTAGTGTTGCTGGAAGTGCTCCCAGGAAGCAGAGAAAAGTCTTAACATTTCAAAAAAAAGCTGAATTGCTTGATGTATACTGTAGACTGAGATCTGTAGCTGCGGTTGCCAGACATTTCAGGATAAATGAATCCAGCATAAAGACCATTGTAAAAAAGAAAAGAAAAGGAAATACGTGAAAGCATCACTACACCTATGCCAGTATACATGAAAATGTACTTTTTGTGAAATAACTTTTTATTTTATATTGAAAATGTAGCTTTTTTGTAGGTATAGGATTGCTATAAGAAAGGCATACCTACTAATATGATTTGAGAAAAAGCAGTCATTATATGATGACTTCAAGCAAAAGGAAGGTGAAGGATCTAAAGCTGGAGAATTTAATGCCAGCAAAGGTTGGTTTGATAATTTTAGAAAGAGTTTTGGCTTTAAAACAAATGTCAAGGTAACAGGAGGATGACCAAGAGAGAGCAGACCAGTTCCTAGGCACAATTAAAAAAATCATTGAGGAGAAACAATAGCAGGCTGAACAGGTTTTTAATGTAGAAAAGAGTGCCCTATTCTGGAAAAAAAAAATGCCACCAAGGACATTTACTAGTAAGGAAGGGAAGCGAATACTAGGATTTAAGACAGAAAGGGATAGGCTAACTCTCCTGTTACGCACAAATGCAGCGGGGTTTAGGATCAGGACTGCCCTTGTCTATAAAGCTGCTAACCCCCGAGCCTTGAGGGGAAAGATAAACAGCAGATGCCAGTCTTTTGGTTGTACTACAGCAAGGAAGCCTGGACATTGAGAACCCTTTTTCTAGATTGGTTCCGTCCATGCTTTGTCCTTGAAGTCAGGAATTACATTGCCAGTAAAGGCCTGCCTTTTAAAATTTATTTGATTTGGACAGTACTTCCCTGGCCACCCAGAACCCCATGAGTTCAACACTGAAGGCACTGAAGTGGTCTTCTTGCCTCCAAACACATCTAATTCATTCTGTAGATCAGGGGATCTTAGGGACCTTGATGGCTCATTACACATGGTACTCCATGGAAAAAATTGTCAGTGCTATGGTAGAGAAAGATCATGGAAGTCTGGAAGGATTATACCACTGAAGATGCTGTGTTATTATAGGAAAAGCTGTGAAGACCATCAAGCCCCAAACAATAAATTGCTGCTGGAGAAAACTGTCCAGATGTGCGCGACTTCACAGGATTTAGGACAGAACCAATCAAGGAAGTCATGAAAGAGATTGCAGATATGGCAAAAAAGGTTGGCTGTGAAGGGTTTCAAGATAGGGATCTTAGAGAAATTCAAGAGCTAATAGACAGGACTTCCCTGGTGGTCCAGTGGTAAAGAATCCGCCTTACAATGCAGGGTTCAATCCCTGGTCAGGGAACTAAGATCCCACATGCAGCGGGGCAACTAAGCCCGCGTGCCACAACTAATGAGGTCACGTGCCTCAGCTAGAGCCCGCGTGCCACGAACTACTGAAGCCCATGCACCTGGATCTCGTGCTCCGCAACAAGAGAAGCCCACGCACTCTGGAACCCCCGCGACACAACTACAGAGCCCACGTGCCCTGGAGCCTGTGCGCCACAACTAGAGAAGAGAAAACCCGCACACCACAACTAGAGAGAAGCCCACACACCACAACAAAGAGCCCACGTGCCGCAATAAAGAGCCGGCATGCCACAACTAAGACCCAGTGCGGCCAAAAATAAATAAAATAAATAAATAATAAATAAATCTTAAAAAAAAAAAAAAAGAGCTAATAGACACCATACCAGAGGATTTAACAAGAGATGACTTGGACAGGAGTGCTTCTGAACCAGTGCCAGACAATGAGGAAAAAGACATGGGAGAAGTAGTGCCAGAAAACAGATTGACATTAGACACTCTGGCAGAAGGGTTCTGATAATTAAAAACTGCTTTTGACTTCTTTTACAACATGGACCATTCTATGATACTGGTGCTGAAACTAAAGCACACAGTGGCCGAAGGATTAATACTTTATAGAAACATTTTTAAAAAAATATAAAAGCAAAAAAGTCAGATAGAAATGAGGATGTAAGGACTTCCCTGGTGGCACAGTGGTTAAGAATCCGCCTGCCAATGCAGGGGACACGGGTTTCAGCCCTGGTCTGGGAAGATCCCACATGCCGCGGAGCAACTAAGCCTGTGTGCCACAACTACTGAGCCTGTGCTCTAGAGCCTGCAAGCCACAACTACTAAGCCCACGTGCCACAACTACTGAAGCCCATGCACCTGGATCTCGTGCTCCGCAACAAGAGAAGCCACTACAGTGAGAAGCCCACGCACCGCAACGGAGTAGCTCCTGCTCGCCGCAACTAGAGAAAGCCTGCGCACAGCAACGAAGACCCAACGCAGCCAAAAATAAATAAATAAAATAAATAAATAAATAGCTCCTCTATACTACATTAAAAAAAAAGAAATTAGGATGTATTTTTGCCAAGTTACACCCTGTGTGTGTACCTCTCCTGCCTCCCCTCCAACCTCCTCCACCTCTTCCACACCTGAGACAGCAAGACCAACCCTTCCTCTTTCTCTTCCTCCTCAGCCTACTCAATGTGAATCAAGACTACTAGGATGGGGCTTCCCTGGTGGCGCAGTGGTTGAGAGTCCGGCCTGCCGATGCAGGGGACGTGGGTTCGTACCCCGGTCTGGGAAGATCCCACATGCTGCGGAGCGGCTGGGCCCGTGAGCCATGCCTGCTGAGCCTGCGTGTCCGGAGCCTGTGCTCCGCAACGGGAGAGACCACAGCAGTGAGAGGCCCATGTACCGCAAAAAAAAAAAAAAAAAGCAAAAAGACTACTAGGATGAAGACCTTTGTGATGATCCACTTCTACTTAATGAATAGTAGGCAGTCATCATGTGCTACAGTTAATAAACTTATTTGTTATGTATGTGTGTGTCTTTCTATGAAAATCTAATAACTACTGCAAGAACCATGAGACATTGTGTCATCACCACCATCATCATCATTGCCTAAATGTCATCATGTAGAAAATCATGTTCAAGACTTGTATTGAAGTGGCTAGCCTACCTTATATAGGAATAAGGTGATACTTAATATAAAATTAATAATGTATTAGTTTTCCTACTGTTCTATAACTTTGCTTTCAAAGTTATATACATTACCATACAGTATGCCTCTGTCTTCCCTTCTAATTGGAGAAACTGCGTATCACGATGTCACCATAGGTAAGTGGATTTTTAAAAATGTAAGTGTTTCCAACACTGTATTATGAATATGACTGTATGCCATAACATTTTTATAAGGATTCATTCAGTGTATAAGCTAAGCTACTGTGAAGCAATTGTATCAATTACACTAAGCTTACCATGAAGTAATCATATTGCTGCTTCTGTATTATTATATTATATATGTATATAAATATATCTGTATATAAATATGAATTTGTTTTTACACATTATCTTTTCATTTGTGATGTCTAGAGTTAGTAATTCACATAGTATCTACAGTGTTTCATATCATATACAATAATATGGATGTTAGGTACTGACAGATAATCTCATAAACAGATGACATTAACTTGTATTGATACAGTCTCTAGTTTATTGTAAGAGTACAATAATATTATATATAGTATCATGTATTTTGTATAACGGTACTATTATCATATAGTAGTACTATTGTATAATAGTGTATGTGTAGCATATAATATTGATACAAGTAACATAAAATATGTGTTAATTGACTATATTATCGGTAAGGTGGTCAGCAGTAGGCTATTGGTTGTTAAGGTGCGGGGGAGTCAAAAATTATATATGGATGTTTGACTGCACTGGTGTTGGCACCCCTAACCCCCATGTTGTTCGAGGGCCACCTGTACAAGCATCCTTGAAAAGATAGCCTGGATCAAAGGCAGTCATTGCCTCTGCTTACAACATGTGCAAAACCATGAGCGATCCATGGAGAATTGTCTCCCAACGTTTAGTAGACATTTGTAACAAGTAATATGCATAAACTGAAAGAAAAATATTTTACTTTAAACAACTGCAGTCACTTGGTGATGGAATGTATATACCTATGGGGCACTGCACAACTCCTCAAACCTTGGAATCAGATTGGACACCACTACCCCATTCCCTGTTCCACACTGATTTTCTTAGAGGACTTGCTTTTTATCACAGCAACCACCAAAAACCTAGATTCAGAAATATCTCATGTCATCAAAAAGTAGTGCTATCTCATGTTGAAACTGAACTACCTCAAATTAGTAGTTTATGTGGTATATATCAGATGTTGAGGATTACTGTGTTTTTCTCAAAAATTTGACACATCCCATGGTGCTCTTGTGAGCTCACTGAGGCACTTTGGGACAACTTGGGAACTATAGCCCTAAGCAGTGGTGGAAGAAGCACTGATTCTGAATGACCTCACAGAGTAGCGCTGTTTCGGTAGCCTAGACTAAATGGTTGTTGTTATACCAGAGAGAAATAAACTTCTATCCTCTTCCAGTCAGATCTGTGGATGTTTTTGTTGCAGTAGCATAGTCTCTATCCTAACTAGTACAATCTCCTAATAAATTCGGCTGCGTCTCATAATGTAGTATTTGATGACATGTTCTTGTATTGTGAAAACAGTATTCACTATGTGTTTCTTTTGTCTTTCCAACTTCAGTCATCACCTCAGTCCACATTTATTGAGCCCCTGCTATGTCCTGGCAGTGGGTTAAATCAAATCCAAGTCCACTTCTATGTTCCTCAGTCCCCTCAGCTGCAGGCCAGCTGCTCTTGAGCATTTAGCCACGTCTAAGCAAATCCCCTCCCCATTTAGCAAGTAGGGTCTGGAAGTTGCATTGACGCTTTACTCCCAGGAGTAGCTGGTGTGCCTTTGTTGCTGACTGGGCTTGGACCTGGAACTCAGTAAGAAGAACTTGGGTGATTTGAACTGAAATGCGTGCATCAGTCCTTTTTGGCCAGTCTGGTTAGGACTAAGAACCTTCAGGCAAAAAGCCAATCTGACACATCCAGCAAGACACAGAGTGTGTTCAGAAAGAAGCAAGCACACAGGCAGCAAGATAGAAGGTACTTGTTGTCACTGCCAGTGCTGAGCTGGCTTAGACTACTGCTGGGGTGGTGAGCACTGTGTGTGTCTGTGCAAAAGGGAAGCAGGAAGGAGAACAGACTCTGGCCTGTCAGTGATTGAAGGAAGAGGAGAGACAAAGGATGGCTGGGCTGGCCTTGGGTAGTGTTGGGAGAAGCAGACCCTGTGTCCATTCACTATTTTGCAACCTGGGGCTCGCGCGCGCACAAACACACACAGCTAGGAATGGGCCCTGACACCTTCCAGTTCTTCAGCATGGAGAGAAGAGAATGCTGAAAGAGTTTCAGTCTTCCCACACCCAAAATGAGTGACATTTTAACGTACATTAATTGCTAGTAAACTTGACCCAATAAGAGTCCTAGAATCTGAACAATCCATGCCAACTTTCTTCTTGATGGCAGCACAGGGAAGAGGAGAAGGATGATGGAGGGGGCGCTTTGCTTCTCTTAAAGCATATTCTGTGTAATACTCATGGACTTCTTATAGCAGGAAGAGTTTATTTACCTAAGGATCTCAGAAGGGTTGAAATAAAGCAAGATTTTAGGTAAATTTTGAATAAATGAGAAAATTTGTCTTGATTTGAAACCAGGTTTCTGGTTTCAGAATCTATTGTTATATGTTATTTTTAACATGTAGGTTTGCTTAAAGTATTTTATTGACAGAGAAATATAGATGCAGTAAAAAAAATCAAGCAGTACAACTCTTAGCCAACGTGATGGGTGAAAAAGTGATACTTTGGTTTTATTTGCACTTCTTTAATGATGGATGAATTTGAGCATGTCTTCCCATGTTTAAAAGCTTTTTCTGTGAACTGCCTAATCATAGCCTTCATCCATTTTGTTTCTTTTTCTGTTGGTATTTTTCTTATCGTTTTGTAAGAGTTCTTATGTGAAGAAAATTAGCATTTTGTCTGTCACAATTGTTTTAAGTATTTTTCTAGGGTCTTTTAGTGTATTAAAGGTATTTTTCCATGTAGGAATTTTTAATCAGCTTGGTGTCTCATCCCAGGATCCCCATATATTCATGTGTGAGTGCTGGGAGCAACAACTAAAAGAGCTTTCAGTTAAAGAACACTCACTCAATTAAAACAAAAACCTCTGTCAGACAGTGAGAGAATATAAGCAACACTATTTGTATTCATTTCCTGAGGCTGCTGTAAAAAATTACCATTACTGGGTAGATGAACACGACAGAAATTTATTGTGGCACAATTCTGGAGTCCAGAAATCAGAAATCAAGATGTCAGCAGGACTGTACTCTCACTGGAGGCCCTAGGGAACAATCCATTCCTGCCTCTTCCATCTTCTGATGTGCCTTAGCATTTCTGGGCTTGTGGCCTCATCATTCCAAATCTCTCTTCATGTTACCTTCTCCTCTGTATGTCTGGCTCTTCTCTGTGTATTTATCTTATAAGGATACAGATGGTTGCATTTAGGGCCCACTAGGATAAGCACCTCCTCTCAAGACTGGTAATTTAATCACATTGGCAAAGACCTTAACAGATTCCAGGGATTTGACGTGGATATCTTTTGGGGGCTATTTTTTGGCTTACTACGTGACTCTTAAATACCCTAATAACAGTAAAATTTAAAATGGGGAATGAGGTGCTCTCCCCCTGCTTTGCCCTGCACCTCAGTAGTGCAGGGGGACAGTGCAGGATGCTGGCAGCAGAGTCCAGGGACATAACATTGTAACTCAGCTGATTTAATCCTAAGGACCCAAGAGAAGGTCCCTGTGGGCATCCAGAATTATTTAAAATGAGGAGTGGGGAGAACTTTGCAGGGGGCTGGGATCCTGCATTAGCAGGAGAGGCAAGAACACCCCAAGACTTTACTATTTGAACAGTTTGTAACAAGACCAGTACACAAAACCTGTGGCTGGCTTGGAGGAGGTCCAGAAGAGGCTCCCTGCACCCCCTAGTTTGCAGCTGTTAATCCGACAGGTCAGCCTGTTCCAAGGGACTCAACTCCTGGCCTCTAGGGCTGCAGTGTGCTCTGCCTCTGGGAGAATAGCCAGCTTGGTGCTTGTCAAGGCTTCACTGCCCAACCCCAGGCAGCTTGGTCCTTCAGGCTGATTCTGGGTCTGGATGGTGTGTTCCAGGCCCAGCCTGGGCCAGTTTCAAAGGTCACCCCTGTGCCATCTCAAACCACCTTGGGCTCTGGGAGATGTAAGATGGAAATGGCCAAAGATCCAGGGTGTACACCAGGCCAGAGGCAAAATGCTGGCAGTCTGTGGGCTTATGCAGTGGGAAAATACTCAGACATAGTGCAGTGGGGTCCTCCATACCCAGACCTTGCAGGCAGCACCAGCGTATCAAACAATCTGAGAGCTACGGGCAGCTAGGGTATGCTGGTAGGGCTGGATGGGCTTGACATTGTTAAACACTTTATTTATTTGGTTGCACTGGGTCTTAGTTGCAGCTTGCGGGCTCCTTAGTTGTGGCTTGCAGCCTCCTTAGTTGTGGCTCACCAGCTCCTTAATTGAAGCATGTGGGCTTCTTAGTTGAAGCAGGCAGCCTCCTTAGTTGAGGCAGGCGGGCTCCTTAGTTGTGGCTGGCGGGCTCCTTGGTTGTGGCATGCGAACTCTTACTTGCGGCATGCATGTGGGATCTAGTTTCCTGACCAGGGATCGAACCTTGGTCCCCTGCATTGGTAGTGCAGAGTCTTATCCACTGTGCCACCAGGGAAGTCCCTTTTGTTTTTCTTTTAAGAAAGTACAAGTACAAATTATGTTATTGTCTTTTTCCCGCTGGCCTGCCTACTGATCTGTTGCTTGAGAGAATCCAGTGCATCTCCCACAAATACTCAAGTAGCTGGGGAGTGTCCTGGCACCCAACCTTCTGTTCTGTCAAGGGGGAGGGACACAGGATGAAATCTGGCATCTCTGGAGCCTTGGGTTTGGCACTGAATTAGGAAAGACTGTTGCAGTGGAAAGCTTGGGATGGGGGTTCAAGGGCTAACTGCCAGGATTTGACTTTCAGTGATAAGATGTGGAGGTGGGTGAGTTTAGTGCAAAGAACTGGGTTTTACTTCCTGGGAGTCTGTTCATTCTGCTCTGGCTGAACCTAGGTGCTCTTTTTTTTTCTCCTATATGGTTGTTTGTTTTCGGCTTTAGCTTACTGCAGTATCAATTTTTGTCAGAGTTTGTTAAAAAGGCACTTTGAATAACCAAAGGCCAGGATGAAAGTAAAATAGGGAGACTTTAAAATGTTGTTTGTTTTTACATAACTTTAATTCCCACCCAGGGTTAAACAAAGTTCTGGTCAGTATAAAGAATGCCCATTGGCTTGGGCAAAGTTTTAGAGCTGGGGGAGAAGCAGTGATAGCCCTGGAGTTGGAGACCCACCCTGTGGTACTGGAGGTATTTGGTTGCACCTACGGGCTCCAAAACACCAAGAAAAAAAAAAAAAAAGAATTGTAACTTCTGTTATAAACTAGCTATATTCCTGAAAAGTTATATGAAAAATTTCTAAACCAATTCCTAGTCACAATGCAATAGGTAAGCTCTCCAAAGAAACTTCACCAGAAAGTTTCATAAAGCAAGGCCCTTGCAGGGCCAGGATTAGAGTGAGGCAAGTAAGTGGTGGCCAAAAAACTCAGCAATCAAGATGAATAATACGTTACTAATCTAACAAATCAGAATTAATGCAAAAAATTCATGATGAACAAATTATTAAAATTTTACATGAAGACAGGATCTTTGCATTTCTGAGGACAGGATCTTTTCCAGTCTGAGATTTCAAGCACCAGCAATTGCTTCAAGGGGGGGTAAGTCCACTTCTTCATGATGCAGGGATGGAGAGAAATTTGTAGGTAACAGGCCTCATATGCCCTTATTCACCACTTTGCTCAAAGTGATGCCATTTCTTTTGTCTGCACTATAGGTAAACACCTTAATCATGGCTTGTGTATTCAGTGACTGGGTGGGAGTGTTCACCACCTTTTCTTAAGATCTTTATCAGTGTTGCCTGGGTTAACTTGAAAGCTTCCCCGAGATAGACTTTCAGCTGAAATCTAAAATGGCCCTCACAATTAGACATATGGGCTGGGCAACGGTGATGATGATCAGTGGCACCCTAGTAGCCCCCAGAAATAGAATAGAATTGTTTTGTGAAACCTGCATGCACGACTACTATGTGATGAACAGTGCTGGGACCCAGGGGGGTTCAGAGGCAGAAAAGAAAATAGGTTAAATCCACTTTGACCGTATGTGGGAGCCTGGGTTGGCATTCTCAAGAGGTACCACTGGTACTTAATTTTTTCTTTGTTTCCTTTCGCCCAGTGGGTAGAAAGTCCCCTCCTTGGGCAGACACCAGTTGTGCAATGATGAATGAAAGGGTTGTGTGCTGGGTATTTTCCATTTTTTCCCACCAGATCCACTTTCTCAACAAGGATCCCTGGTGCTCTCTCTTTGAGTTGGGTTAGGAAAATGGGAGGCAACAGCAGAAGATAGAGGAGGGAGAAGAGAAGGGTTGGGGTATTTAGTGCCCTGGCTCCCTTCCAGCTGGGCTTCAGATTGGCTGCATTCCTCCACTGAAGGACCCAGCTGTTCAGTGCCTCTTCTCAGTTGTTGTCTCTGAGCTTTGTAACTACTCCCTCCCCCTGTCTCTTTAGACCTGGGGTAGGGGGTGTTCTAGCCCTGAGGGGTCTCAGCATTCCTCATTTGTTTCCTTAACCCTACCCACACCTTGTAAATAGCCTTATATTAAACCCTCTTCCTCCATGGACCTCTGTTGGTGTGGCATCTGTCTGTGGCAGGACCCTGACTGATGTCAGTCGTAGGTGCCTATCACCCAGCAAAGGTGGGGCACAGTCCCGGCCTCAGGACCCTTGACTCTGGCAGTTACCTTTCCCCTTAGAGAATAAAGCAGCCCTGCCTGGCATTTCCTGGCTATAGATCCTGTGCACAGTCAGGTGCACCTGTGAATGAGTGAGCTGCAGGAACTTTAAAGAATGGAGGATTCTCATTAGCATCATTTCTGCCCCTTTGGATTTAAAATATTCAAGAATGAGAAGCTTAGTTAGCTTAGATGCAAACTATTACATATAGAACGGATAAACAACAAGGTCCTACTGTACAGCACAGGGAACTATATTCAGTATCCTGAGGTAAATCATACTGGAAAAGAATATTTAAAAAAGTGTGTGTATGTGTGTGTGTGTGTGTGTGTATGTATGTAACTGAATCACTTTGCTGTACGGCAGAAATTAACAACATTGTAAATCAACTATACTTCAATTAAATAAAATAAAAAAAACAATGAGTGGAAAGCCCCTAGTTAGCTCAAATAAATACAGCCCCAGCAATTATGTTACTATTAAGCTTTCTTCCTTGTTCCAAAGTACTGGGAAGAGCAGACATTTCAGGCCCCAGACAAGATGCTCTGTATCTCTGCAGCTGTGAAGATGACAGGCGATATCAAAAGATCAAGGGACTTTGCTGCGCTCACTAAGGTACCATCTGCATCCTCCTGTACCTTTAACTTGGTGTCTCATACCTAATGGCTTCCAGGACATCCCCAACCCCCTTTTGTACCACCTCTGTCTCCAGGTATGCCTCAACAAGGAAGCACTGTAGCCCTGGTAACTTGGGCAGGTAACTTACAACTCTAAGGAAAATCGACCTTAGGTGAAGCTAAGGACAATGGAGTGGAGGAGTGGAAAGAGCCTGAGTTCTTGAGGACGTCATTGAGAAGCTGATCAACGCTGTTACTGGAGCCCATCCTAATTCTGGACTTATCCTACAGTGACACAGTGAGAGGAAGCTGTACAATCAGCCTTTTACACTGGTGCATTAAAAAAAAAAAAAAGCTGAGTGGTAAATTTAATGTGGCATAGACATAGTGGTCACCAGCCAGCAATGGAAAGCAGTGGAATCAAATACTGCATGTGAAAGCCTGGTGCGCAGGGCTTGGGCCATCAGAGCTGCTTCACTGTTCACTCAGCCTCACTGAAAGCAGGTCTTCCGTAGCAAGAAGACCTGATTCCTTTTAGAAAGAGTGCCACTGCTTAGGTTGATTTCTTTCTTGCTTTGAGAGTTCTCACAAGCAGCAATATTAATAGAGTTGTTTTCTTTTTCTTTCCCAAGCTAGCACTGAAAGTGCTGATGAATATAAATAAAAATGAACCAGTCAACAAAATCTAAGTGATAGCAGTTAGAATGATGAATACCTTCAGGTGGTAAAGAAGATGGGTGTGTGTGTGTGTGCGCGCGTGTATGTGTGTAAATTCAAGCTCTACACTAGATTTTGCATGTATAGATTGCATTTCAATTTCATTTTTAAAAATGAGTCATATGAGATAGGCTAGCTGATAAGTGATACTGTGTATAAAAAAACTTTCTTCCGGGCTTCCCTGGTGGCGCAGTGGTTGAGAGTTCGCCTGCCGATGCAGGGGACACAGGTTTGTGCCCCGGTCCGGGAAGATCCCACATGCCGTGGAGCGGCTGGACCTGTGAGCCATGGCCGCTGGGCCTGCGCGTCCGGAGCCCGTGCTCCACAATGGGAGAGGCCACAACTGTGAGAGGCCCGCGTACCGAAAAACAAAACAAAAAACTTTCTTCCTACTCCTAGCTCTGCCATGGATCTGTCTTCCATACTGCTGATCACAGCTTGAAACTCTAATATGTAACCCACTTGATAGAATTTTAAATAGATTCACAGAAAGTTGCAGCTAAGGCTAAAGAAGGCCTGGAATCTTCTGTGTTTGAACTTTTGGAAGCCCTGAGTCACCACATAAGTCAGGCTACCCTACTGAAGAGACCACATGGAGGGAGAGGTCATGTACCAACAGATGGAGATCCCAGTCTTCCCGTCATCTCTGCCAAGGCAGAGATGAATGATACCTTCTCGAAGGTCAAAAAATTCCAATTATATGTATATTAAGTATGTAAAGCAACACAGCCCTAAAAACTATGTAACACATGCTTCTTTTGTGATATTCTTCTCCATGGCCTAGATGTTGCAACTTATGATTTATTTTCCTAATAAATCAACCTTATGACAAACAAATGATTTCTTCACTCCTCCAAAGACTAACATATGACATTGCAAGTTAGGGTCATCTGTCTCACAACTATTCATTGTCAATTTCACGTGCATGGATGCCTGTGAAAGTCTTTGAGTGGCAAATGTTTCTACAGTGCCACCTTGCCCTTCCTTTTCAGAAAGGAATGCGTTCCTGAGCTCCATACCCCAGAATCTAACACTTCCATTCTGCCCACATCACACTGTTTACCCTGCAGCTTGGTCTGTGTTGCCAGGCCAATTCAATGTCCTTAGCACTTGGTCCCCAACCTTTCACTGGTTTTTTTATATTTGGTCAGTATATGGACTCTATTTCCAGTTAAAAAAAAAGTTAATTTGGGCTTCCCTGGTGGTGCAGTGGTTGAGAGTCCGCCTGCCGATGTAGGGGACATGGGTTCGTGCCCTGGTCCAGGAAGATCCCACATGCTGCGGAGTGGCTGGGCCCGTGAGCCGTGGCTGCTGAGCCTGCGCATCCGGAGCCTGTGCTCCGCAACGGGAGAGGCCACAACAGTGAGAGGCCCACGTACCGCAAAAAAAAAAAAAAAAGTTAATTTAAGTCAGGGTCAAAAGTCAAAGCATTTCAAATAGTGGGTGATAAACATACATGAAAGTGGTTTATAAAGTAGGAAAGACTTTGGAAACTGTAAATAGCCAAGCTAATATTGGATATTATGGATTTTCTGAATTAATGGATATGGTTACTAGGGCAGAAGTTTTTGTCAGCATGAAAGACGTTGAACCAGAGAGGGACAGGAGGCAGAAAACCTAGAGAAGAAAGGTTGGAAGCTTCTTCATAAACCTGCCCACCACGGAAGAACAGTCTTCTCTTAGGCCTGTCGGGTCAGAGCTTTTTGCTCAGGTCACCTAAGCTTGCACCATCCTCCTCTGGCAGCTTTTCAAATTCCACCCTTTCCAGCCACAATCTGAGAGCATTTGCCTGACCCCTACTCCAGAGGGTAAAACTGTTTGTCAGCATTTCACCTAGGTCCTTGACCCCGCATGAGCTCCAACTGGACCATTCATTCGGTGTTATTCATAGAAACAGTGTCTTCAAAGAATCAAAGCAGGAGTCTTTAAAAGCAGTTTGCAAGTGAAATGTGACTCTCCCAGGCCAGTGGCCATGCACTAGAGACACATGACTGAGCTGGTTTCAGGCTGAGCTGCATGATTTGCTGGCAAGTGCCAGTTCCCAGGGAGCCGCTGCCCCCTTGTGGCTCAGCACTGGCCAGGAATTATTCCGTGACGGGGAGAACACTTGGCAAAAGTCTGTAAAAGATTATTGGTGGACTCTTTCTGGCCCTTAGATTTGTTGGTTCAAATAAAATTTCCTTTCACCTCATGGCTTTTTAATATGTAATATTTCTTCCTTCTTTTAAGAAAACGAATTTTTAAAAGGCATATTTTATCATAATTATAAAAGTAGTGTATACTCCTTGAAGAAAAATTTGTGTAAAATTATTTAATTTTGTTAATTTTTGATGTATTTCCTCCTTAATTTTTTTATTTCTCCATATAAGGAAACCTGATTTTACTTGGAGACAGAAAAAAAAGCCACAGAACTATGGAATCTAATTTTATCATAAATGTATAAACATGATCTCTACAATAAGAAAATCAACTTTTGAATATGCTAGAGTACTAAGAAACAGTTGCCTTTTTTTTTCACAAAATTTAAAATGTAAAGGGTGGCATTTTAGATCATAGAACTTCATAAACTTTGCCTGTAATTTCAGTTCTATGGATTAAGATTACTATAGTGAATGCAATTATTAGACACATTAAATTGAATATTATCTCAATTTCAAGACAGAAGAATGAAACTCCTTGCTCTAAAGATAGCCTGTGAGAGTTATGGTAATTTAGCAGTGTAAATGATCCAGTCATTGGCAAATGCTTCAGATGTGATTTCAGATGTGCTTTCAGATGTGATTGGTCATATTTCTAAATGTCATGTAGATATGTTGCTTCCCCCAACTATGGAGAATGTAGAAACAAAGGCTTGGATCTGGGCATTATAGGAGGAGATAAGAATGAGTCGTTTGTGTCTCTAAATTACTTTCCTTCTATATCTTGTCTGTGTCATCTAGTTGTGTATACAATATAATATAAATATGGGGGATGGTGTCAGAGACAGTCTGTGGACAAGAACAGGAATGAGCTGGGAGGAAGTGAAACATATCTTTAGCTTCTTTATCTGATCCTTTATTTTCCTTTGAGACCCTGTGACTAAGAGAATATTTCAGTGTGGGTCAGGATCAATCCCGATTGGGGGTTTGGGGAGCAACAGGGGAAAGGAGCCCTGTAACAAGAGTTCTCAATCTTTTTGATCCACAGATCACTTTAACTTTTTTCTATAGGAAGAAATTCCACAGTCCACCTACTTCTTGTGTATCACTTTAAAAAAATGTATATTAACATATTACCACTTTCAACACAGAAAAAAACAGAACTTCCTTATGTAAAGACAGCCTTTACAGAATTATGGGGAATTATGTACTTTGGTCATTTAAATGATCCAGTTATTGGTGATTGCAAATGGCCATTACTATGCATACATACAAATTAATACTGTATAAACTTAATTTCACAAAAAAGTCTGCTGAATATTAAATAAGTATAATACTTCAAGGCCTCTGATCACTGTTATTATACATTTCTATATGTTAACATGATTAATCGGTGCCCTATTTTTGGTGCTCTACGTTTTAAATCTACTTTTATTCTTTGAAATATGTAATATTCAAATCTAATTCATGGTGGAAAATATTTATCCCATATATTTTAGTGGGATTTGCATTTTAGACTCATCTATGGAGATGATCTGAAGGGTCCAGAGAGATCTACTTCACCAGCTTTTTATAAAAGTAGTAACATAGGGTGCTCTACTCTAGGGCATGTGAAGGCAGAGCAAAAGATGGGGCCCACGTTTCTCAAGCTGCAGTTCATCAGAGCTGAGGATGCAGAAAGCCAACCAAGGCCACAAGTACCTGTGTCAGGTTCACAGCTCTAATCCTCCTGGCCTGTGGTTTCTCTTACCATCTCAGTTGAACACCTTCACTGTGATAGAGACTATTTGAAAGAATTCCTCATGCTCCAAGGAAATTTGTTAGTTTTACCTCTCATCTATCTACTCCAGCTTTCTGCCATCCTTGCCAATTTCTAAAGGGAGAAGAGGAAATTACAAAACTGAAAGCTAATGCCGAACCAGTGATTAGCGGTAATTACCAACTTGATGTCTACTGATCAGATCCAGAGAGACAATGCCATTTTGGGCAACTCTCAACCCAGTTGCTCCTCAGTTTACACATCTGTAAAGGACATTGGTCCAGTTATACTTCAGTCTGTACTAGTTCAAACTCTAGGAATATGTATTTCATACTTGGGCTTCACAGACAGAAAAAGTGTTTGGTTTAGCCAAGAAAAACAAAACAAAACCCAGTGTATCAAAATAACTTTATACCTTAAAAAAAAAGGTAAATAAATAGTGCTTTCTTAAAAATAAATACTGTTGATCAAATATTCCAATAAACTAGGATGTAGATCACTTAATGTCAAGACTCATGGCCAGGTGAGCCACGTCCCGCACCTGGTGAGGAAGTGGCTGTCCCTGGAGGTTGAATGAGAGTGATTTCTTTCTGACTGTTGCAACCTGCTTTACCGCCTGAATTTCAGACTCTCCTGCTGTTCAGAATACTCTTACCTTCCTAAATCTGGCCATAGAATACAGAAGCCAACAGAACTGACTTAAGCTAGCCAGCCCACAAATAGATATTAAACACCTGCTGTACGTCAAGCTAGGAATATAGTAGAGAAGATGACAGGTAAGTGTTCTAGCCTCATGGAATTTATAGTCTATAGCAGACATCAGGTTTTTAGTTTCCAGAAGTGAGAGTTGTTTGCTTTTCAGAGAAACTTAAGAGTATGATCCTATAGGCTCTGCATGAACAGGGCTATGTTTCATTCCTCACTGTAGACCCAGTGCTCAGTACATAATAGATATCCACAAATGTTCATGGCATAATTGAGGGAATAATCAGATATAAACTGGATACTTAACAAAAGACCTAAACCAAGTTTGAGATATGCTCCAAGAGTTTGTTCAAGATCATCTGGACATTCAGTCTCATTCGCTTTTTCAGAGTAATGAAGGAAAAAATTGCAGTTCACTGTTGGCCGAGAGTCAGAACCTTGTTTCCTTTGTGGTGTGTGGGTTGTGTATTTGTTTGCCAGTTTGCGGGGGAAGGAAGGATTTCAGGGAGGTTAGTGGTTTTGTTATTATTTTGTGAAGCCTCCTGGGCTATTTTTTTCTTCCTTTAATCAACAAATATGCACTGTGCTAGGCATTGTCCCAGGCACTGAAGAAACCATGATGAGCAGGACTGGCGAGAACTCTGTCCTCTGGGATCTTCTATTTCAGAACTCTCCATGGACTGGTGGGCTATTCTTTTCTCCACTTACTTTGGATGACTCTAATGATTACATACCACTTTTATAATGAGAACCTTTTTAAGAGGGTAAAAAAAGAGACTTCTTCAACAAAGGATGGATACAAATCTGAGTTTTCAGTACAACTCTGAGTGAGCATATTTGGGCAGCACGGCTTCCATTGCACAAAATGAAAAGACTAGGCACTAGTTCACCACAGGGAGTATGTAATTAGGCACAACCTTTTCAGAAAGAAATTTTGCAGTTTCTTTCAATATTTTAAATTTTTTTATCTTCTAACTAAGTGATTCCAGTCTTTTGAATTTATCCTACAGAGTGCTTGCACAAATAAAAAAGGATATATATATATATATATATATATATACACACACACATATATGTGCAACATTATCTGTGATGGTGGAAAATGAAAAGTAACTGAAATGTCCATCACTAGAGTATTGCATAATAGGTAATTGTATGTCCATATAATAGAATACAATACTGTTCTCTTTAAAATGAAGTACAGGGCCTCCCTGGTGGCGCAGTGGTTGAGAGTCTGCCTGCCGATGCAGGGTACACAGGTTCGTGTCCTGGTCCGGCAAGATCCCACATCCCGCAGAGCGGCTGGGCCCGTGAGCCATGGCCGCTGAGCCTGCGCATCCGGAGCCTGTGCTCCGCAACGGGAGAGGCCACAACAGTAAGAGGCCCGCGTACTGCAAATAAATAAATAAATAAATAAAAATAAAATGAAGTACAGACTTGGGAAAATATCATGATATATTGCTATAGGATCAGGGATAAAGCCAAAAAACAGCGGGGTTTTTTCTTAAAAGTATAGTTTTGTATAATATAGCCAACATTTCAGGTGTTCTGAGCTCCTTACATATATCTTATTTACATCTCACAACAACCCTATGAAATAACTACTATTATCATCCTCACTTTCCAGGTGAGGAAACTGGGTCAAATTGTAACTTGCTTAATGAACACAGATACCTGACTTTGAGCTCACGTACTTAGTCACTCTGCTATATCCAGGATCCAATTACACAATTCTCTCTTTAGCTTAGACTAGTTTCAGTTGGGATTTTCAACTTTCAACCAAGGGAGTTCTCATAAACAATCCAAATATAGATCAATAAAAACTAGATAAATTATGACACAATGATATAATGAAATGCTATGTAGCTCTTAAAAGGAGGAAGCTACATATATTAGCATGAAAACAAACAAGGGAGAACAAGTTTACAGAATATATATGTGTATATATATATATATTTTTTTTTACATCTTTATTGGAGTATAATTGCTTTACAATGGTGTGTGGGTTTCTGCTTTATAACAAAGTGAATCAGTTATACATATACATATGTTCCCATATCTCTTCTCTCTTGCGTCTCCCTCCCTCCCACCCTCCCTATCCCACCCCTCCAGGCGGTCACAAAGCACCGAGCTGATCTCCCTGTGCTATGCGGCTGCTTCCCACTAGCTATCTACCTTACATTTGGTAGTGTATTTATGTCCATGACTCTCTCTCGCTTTGTCACAGCTTACCCTTCCCCCTCCCCATATCCTCAAGTCCATTCTCTAGTAGGTCTGTGTCTTTATTCCTGTCTTACCCCAAGGTTCTTCATGACATTTTTTTTTCTTAAATTCCATATATATGTGTTAGCTTATGGTATTTGTCTTTCTCTTTCTGACTTACTTCACTCTGTATGACAGACTCTAGGTCTACCCACCTCATTACAAATAGCTCAATTTTGTTTCTTTTTATGGCTGAGTAATATTCCATTGTATATATGTGCCACATCTTCTTTATCCATTCATCCAATGATGGACACTTAGGTTGTTTCCATCTCCGGCTATTGTAAATACAGCTTCAATGAATATTTTGGTACATGACTCTTTTTGAATTATGGTTTTCTCAGGGTATAGGCCCAGTAGTGGGATTGCTGGCTCATATGGTAGTTCTATTTGTAGATTTTTAAGGAACCTCCATACTGTTCTCCATAGTGGCTGTACCAATTCACATTCCCACCAGCAGTGCAAGAGGGTTCCCTTTTCTCCACACCCTCTCCAGCATTTATTCTTTCTAGATTTTTTGATGATGGCCATTCTGACTGGTGTGAGATGATATCTCATTGTAGTTTTGATTTGCATTTCTCTAATGATTAATGATGTTGAGCATTCTTTCATATGTTTGTTGTCAGTCTGTATATCTTCTTTGGAGAAATGTCTATTTAGGTCTTCTGCCCATTTTTGGATTGGGTTGTTTGTTTCTTTGTTGTTGAGCTGTATGAGCTGCTTATAAATTTTGGAGATTAATCCTTTGTCAATTGCTTCATTTACAAATATTTTCTCCCATTCTGAGGGTTGTCTTTTGGTCTTGTTTATGGTTTCCTTTGCTGTGCAAAAGCTTTCAAGTTTCATTAGGTCCCATTTGTTTATTTTTGTTTTTATTTCCATTTCTCTAGGAGGTGGGTCAAAAAGGATCTTGCTGTGATTTATGTCATAGAGTGTTCTGCCTATGTTTTCCTCTAAGAGTTTGATAGTTTCTGGTCTTACATTTAGGTCTTTCATCCATTTTGAGCTTATTTTTGTGTATGGTATTAGGGAGTGATCTAATTTCATACTTTTACATGTACCTGTCCAGTTTTCCCAGCACCACTTATTGAAGAGGCTGTCCTTTCTCCCCTGTACACTCCTGCCTCCTTTATCAAAGATAAGGTGACCATATGTGCGTGGGTTAATCTCTGGGCTTTCTATCCTATTCCATTGATCTATATTTCTGTTTTTGTGCCAGTACCATACTGTCTTGATTACTGTAGCTTTGTAGTATAGTCTGAAGTCAGGGAGCCTGATTCCTCCAGCTCTGTTTTTTGTTCTGAAGATTGCTTTGGCTATTCAGGGTCTTTTGTGTTTCCATACAGATTGTGAAACTTTTTGTTCTAGTTCTGTGAAAAATGCCAGTGGTAGTTTGATAGGGATTGCATTGAATCTGTAGATTGTGTATATGTTTTATAATAGAAGTTTGTACAGAAAACACAGAAGTATTGATAGTTCAGTGTCATAAAAGCAGTACTGCAATAAAATCCTTATAATACAAGTTTACACAAATGAGTTTCTTTTTGAAATACCATTTTATCAGTTTTTTCCTGAGCATAAAAGTCTTCCAAGCTCACTGTAGTAGGCAATGATTGTTTACTTAGGAGAGGAGAATGGGACTAGAACAGGGAAACTTTTTCACCTCACACATTTCTGAATTGCTTGAATTTATTAGTAGCCGAGTTTATGTGATGAAAACCCAACTTAAACTGCTAAAAACAAACAAAAAATGTGTTGTGGGGAATATTGAATGGACAGCATGCCAGTTCACAGAATCAAAGGAAAAGCTGACCAACTAAGCATAAACCGTGGCAGGGTAGACAACTGGGGCGCCCCAGGGACCCTACGGCCTGGAACCGGAATGCTGAGCTCCACCAAGACTCTCTGGGTCTCGGGTTTCTGCTCCCCATGGCATATTGGCCTCATGCTCTCCTACTGCAGTCTTTCTTTGTAGTGAGGGATCATGGCTTCCAGCAGCTTTCAGTGACAAAGATTCTCAATCCCACCACCTAAAAGGAAAAGGGCTCTTCTCTGAGGGAGGACTCTGAATGGTCAGAAACCCACTGCAGACCAACCTCTGTGACCAGGGTAGGGGGAATTATTACTGGTCATGACTGGTCTAATTTGGACCAGGTGCTCACCCTTCAACCTATCACCAGGGTCAGGGATACAGGATCTTGTAAGAAGGCGGCAGCTCCATTCAGCCAGAAGTCTGGAGTGGAGTGGAGAAGGAGAGTGGGAAGCAGAAACAGTGCTTTTTTGGAGCAAAAGAAGGAAGAGCTGCTGGGCAAAACAGGTGATTAGTGTATGCTACATGAGCATAATTTTATTCTAAATATTTTTAAGTTATTTTCATCATGTGTATATATACATATATACATTCAAGTGCCAAGAATGTATTTATAAGGATATTCTCTGAAATAGTTTTATAATCATTAAAAACTGTAAGCAGCCTATAGTTAACATCTACTGATATTTTGTCTTCTTGAATTTTTCCCTCTGGGAACATTGCACCCAAGTGCTCATCTCAGCTGAACCAATCACATATCACCGTACTTCCTGTGACTACAGCAATTGGCCTGAAGGGTGGGTGTGTGATCCAGGTGAACCGATTTGTCTTGGCCCAGAAAAGGGTCATTTTCTTTTCAGGTAGTGAGGCGGTGGGGCTGTGACTCAGGCAGACTTTTTCACCTGGAGCTGTTACAAAAGAGTCATCTCCTGTCAGGTCAGGAAGCTGCTAAGATACGATCTGGAGCCGCCAATTCTGCCTCCCACACAGGGGGTAAAGCTAGTCTATAAAGGAAGCTGTTTATGCTGAAATAAACAGAGATGAGACACGAAGAGACAGGGAGTCCTGATGGGTTAGAGGCCCTGGTCCCAGGCACCCTCTGAGGCTAACGCGCCCCAGCCCCGTCCCCCCACTCTTCTGCAAATATGACTAAATGGGCCAATTTCCTCCTTACCTAAGGCTAGTTTGAATTGGGATTCTTCCAGTTTCAGCCACGAGACTCCTAATATCTGACTACAGATCAATAGAGCTGGGTAACTTATGGCACAATAAAATACTTTTAAGTGTAGCTTTTAAAAAGAACAAACTACATATATTGACGTAAAAAACAAATATAAGGAGAGAAGCAAGTTTATAGGGCAGGGGTGTGTTTCTGTGTGTGATTTTATATACACCACATACTTACGGAGACTGTGTTCCAAAAGGTTAATATTGGTTACCTCTGGAGGCTAGTATGGGAAAGACTTTCATTTTTTAAATATATTTCTGTATATATTTTTTAAAATAAATTTATTTATTTATTTTTGGCTGCGTTGGGTCTTCGTTGCTGCGCATGGGCTTTCTCTGGTTGAGGCGAGTGGGGGCTATTCTTCATTGCAGTGCACAGGCTTCTCATTGCGGTGGCTTTTCTTGTTGCGGAGCATGGGCTCTAGACTCGCAGGGTTGAGAAGCTGTGGCACGCGGGCTTAGCTGCTCCACAGTATGTGGGATCTTCCCAGACCAGGGCTCAAACCCGTGTCCCCTGCATTGGCAGGCGGAGTCTTAACCACTGCACCACCAGGGAAGCCCTCTGTGTAGTTTTTTTAACTTTCTGAAAATCATATACCACTTTTATAAAACTTTTAAGCCAAAAATAACTACAGGACATAATGTAATTGTGGCACATTTATGTTATACAACTTCCCACTTCATTGCCTCTATTCCATTTAAGAACAGAGGTCTGGGAATTTGGAGACCAGGCTTCTAGTCCAGACTCTTTTGCATGTATTCTATAACCTTGGGCAAGTTGGTTTGCCTCTGCAGGCCTCAGTTTCTTCCTCCTTAAGAGGGGTACTTAAGTAACAGTAGCTACTATTTCAGTGGTTTCCATGTGCCAAGTGCTGTGCTGAGCAGTTTCCTCACAGCAGCTCCATGGGTTGAGCATTATCCCCCTTTTCCAGATAAGAAAACAGAAGCTCAAGTAAGTCTTGGAATCAGAATTCAAATTCACATTTAGCCCATCCCCCAAAGCCATGTTCTTTTCACTACACACTCTCCCAGCCGCCTCTTGCCTCACGGTCTCACAGTTTCCTAGCCCTGGAATGCACTTAAATCCAGGACTTGACTCAAAATCCTCTATCTGGAAAACACTATCTTTCTAAATTAAACTTAGGTCACTTTTGTTATTGCTATGTCTGTTCTTTTTTTTTTTTAATATTTTATTTATTTATTTGGCTGAGCCAGGTCTTAGTTGTGGCATGCAGGATCTTTAGTTGCAGCATGCGGGATCTTTCAGTTGCAGCATGTGGGATCTCGTTCCCTGACCAGGAATCAAATCTGGGCCCCCTGCGTTGGGAGCACAGAGTCTTAGCCACTAGACCACTAGGGAAGTCCCTCTGTGTATTCTTTATGTTACATCAAATTCTAAGACAGAATGTCTCAACCTCAGCGCTACTGACATTTTGGACTGAAAATTTCTTGGTTGTTGGGAGCTGGATGTCTTTGGCAGCATCCCTGGCTTCTACCCGCTATATGTCAGGAGCACCCACCTTTCAACTTGTGACACCAAAGATGTTTCCAGACATAGTCGCAAATGTCCCCTGGGGGAAAATCACCCAGGGTTGAGAATCAGTGTTCTAAAAGAAGGGAAAAGGCAAATTTCTGCATTAACCCTGGAGTAAAATTGTATTGAAAAGAGACATGGAATCTTGTATTTTTACCTGCATGATTCTTGGACTCTACCAGCTCTGGCTAAAGTCAGCTCCAGTGTCTCACATTATTTGCTCTGTGCAGAACACTGTACCAGTTACACATACATTATATATCCAAGATTTAAGGAAATGGGGAAGGAGAATAAACCTTGCCCTCTCAAAAATAACTCTACTTCCTTAGTGAAATTCACATTTGCCTGAGAAGAAAAGAGCCACATGAGGCTGCTGAGTGAGAATGGATATTCGACAGGGAACAGTGGTAATTGAATACAATGCTGATTTTATTCCAACCAAATAAAGCAATACATAGGTCACCTGGGCAATAAGCTTAACTCAAGGGACAAAAGCCAAAAAACAAGGATTTTGTTGTTGTTTTATCAGTCATTGCCCACTTACACAACTCATCTCAGAAAATATGGGTTAAAAAATCTCATGCATAGAAACATAGGAAAAGAGGAAAAGGGAAAAATGAAGTTCATCTAGTGTGCAGTTGAAGGTGGTTTCTCCAATTTCCTTTCTGGTCCATCAGCATGGTCCACTTCGGATTACCTTAATATCATGACCATCGTCCCTGCAAATCGAACAACCATAAAAACATTTATTATTAAATTTCCCCCTGTACCCGTCTTGAGTTCTTGTGGCTGGACTAAAAATAAAATGGACACAAGGCAGATTAACAGGAGAAAAAGAAATTTTCATTCTTGTGCACGGAGTTCTCATAGAAATGGGACCTAATAAGTGACCAAAGTAGGCAGATTTTATACATTTTAGACAAAGAAACAATAAATTTGTGAGGAATTGACAAAGAAACTTAGGCTCTGGGAGCTTAATTAGTAAAGAATCTAAAGAGAGCTTTGGCTTGGGGTAGTAAATTAAAGAAGTAACAAGGTTTGTTTATACAGGCTTTTCAGCTCTGAATTCCCTATGTTTGGTGATAAGAGTGTCCTTCTACCTCAAGAAGCAGGGAATGCATCTTTCATATGATTTATTTCCTCCTCTCAGGGAGACAGAGAGAAGGGTCAAAGTGTAACTCTTGCATCAGCTCTTTCTTAAGTAAATTTAATTCAAAATAATTAATATGGCATTGAGGCATATTTTGGGGTGGCTTGCCCTGGGCCTCAACAGTTCCCTCTTCTAAAACTTCCTTGGCAATCTCACATATTAAAAGTCAAGCTGATAGAGTGTTCCATCCCACTAAACCAGTCTCTTAGACTTGACAGTAAGTCAGATGAGTTAAGCTCATTTCAGGTGATGCAGGTGGCATCCCAAAGTTAGGCCTATGCTGCAAGCAATCAGGCATTTAATAAGAGGCATGTCGGAACTTCCCTGGTGGTGCAGTAGTTAAGAATCTGCCTGCCAATGCAGGGGACACAGGTTCGAGCCCTGGTCTGGGAAGATTCCACATGCTGCAGAGCAACTGAGCCCATGCGCAACAACTACTGAGCCTGCACTCTGAAGCCCACAAGCCACAACTACTGAGCCCTCGTGCCACAACTACTGAAGCCTGTGCACCTAGAGACCATGATCCCCAACAAGAGAAGCCACTGCAGTGAGAAGCCCATGCACTGCAATGAAGAGTAGCCCCCGCTTGCTGCAACTAGAGAAAAGCCCCCAAATAAATAAATAAATAATTTAATTTAAAAAAATAAATAAGAGGCATGTCTATGGAAACAAAGGAAAAACAGAGGTTAATGATTGGAGCAGATTATAAACCAGTTTCTGAGCCCAGGGGTCAGTCAGTTATGATTTCTAGATGTCAGGGTCACAGCATCTTTTGCAATTTGAAATGTCTCTGATGATGTCATCAGGTGTTCAGGTAAACTTTCTGAGTTGCTTATACAGCAACAGGCACAAAGATTGTTTAAATATGAGCTTTTGAAGTTTATTTCAAATTGTCTAGCTTCAGTTTGTAGGGCTTCATAAAAAAAGGGCAGTTTTAGTTTTCAGTGATTTCAGATAAAAAAATAATAGGACAAATTTGGAAAGGATAGTTTGGAGAGTAATAGCCTGATATAGGAGGAAACTTGAAGAATTCAGGATATAGTCTAGTTTACAGGTGAATAACAAAACCCTCAAAGACAATGAACAGAACTAGAATTTGGTGTCTACAAGTGTGTATTATAGTTTCTGCTGAAACATAATTTTCTCTCTGCAATTACCCCCAGTTTTTACCAAAAATAGCCAAATTAGACTAATTTGTTTGCAGAATAAGTCTAGATTCAATAACCTTGGCCTGGTTGTTTACATAAGTACAGCAAGAATAGTGATTGAGCATATGGACTATTTTAAATCTGCTTTGCTGGAACTTTTTATGAGGAATCTCAGATTGAATTTTTTTTTTTTTAAAGATTTTTTTGATGTGGACAATTTTTAAAGTCTTTATTGAATTTGTTACAATATTGCTTCTGTTTTTGTTTTTTGTTTTTGGCCGTGCAGCATGTGGGATCTTAGCTCCCTGACCAGGGATCAAACCCACACCCCTTGCATTGGAAGGCAAAGCCTTAACCACTGGACCACCAAGGAAGTCCCTCAGATTGAATTTTTAATAGCCTCTCAAGGCTAAGAAGCCAAGCCAAACATTCGCCAACAGACTTTGCCTGCAATAGGTATAGATTTGGGTGAATTCCTTTCTTCACGAGGTCCTCAAAATAAACTATTTCCTGGGTCTGCCAGGAAATGACCCTTCCTATTCACCTGGTAAGACTGCTGGGAACCCTGAAAGTAAGGTACTAGGCTGTTTTTCCAAGAGGCTTTATTGGCTACATAAAGTCAACCTTAGTTTCTCAAAGCTGTCTGGTCATATCTGAGTCTATGCATGTCTCTCTCCAATATGACATTCCAGTCAAAGCGTTGATAATATTATATAATCAATGTTTCCAATTGTGTTTTGTTGTAAGAAAAACAGATTCTTACTGAACTTATGCAAATAACTATATTGCCAAGAAAATAAGAGTACTCACTGAGAGTTTCTGAATTCTGGAGGGATCCAATAGAGAGAAAAAGATAAATGTTCCAATGCTGCTTAGAAACCTATAATGGACCAAATTGTTCTAAGTCACAGCTTAAGAGAAAAGAGAAAAAAGTCTCCTTAAATCTGGAGAAACAAAAAAATTTTTAAATCATCGATGTTTCAAATTTTAATAAATCATAAAAAATTATAATTATCTTCCTCAGTTTATTTGGTCCCATAGTTAATTCTTGCTCCACTTGATCTTTTGTTAGAAATTTTTTGAAGCCATCAGTTTCTCCATTAGGGTTCTGTAAATTCTTACCCAGGTATGATTTGAAAGTCATCAGAAACTTATATTCTAGAATAGTTGTTAGATTGCTTTCCATGAATTCCCCTCAAGATAAAACACATTTGCAGAAAGCTTCTGTAAAAGCATGTGAGTAAAACAGTAACTGTGTGTAGATGATAAGACTTTAAAATGTCCATTATTGAAGATCTGATTCATTATAATGGAACTGATAAAGAAATTTAGTTATCTCTGAGACACATATTATTTTAAGATAACAACTAGAATTATGGCTAACATACTAGGACATATCCAAAGCTTAGGATTTTCAGTTATTTTCTAGAACATTTATGTTAATAACATTTACCCATACAATATGACCTAAGAAGGTTTATCATCATTTACTTGACAATGCTTCCTATGTAATTTAACATACAAAATAAGCCTAATTAATTTAGTATCTCTTTTATAAGGAGAGAAAATAAATTTTTGAGGTGTTCCAGGGGCCCTCTGGAAAACCCCAAAATTATTTCTAGTTCAATAAGACTTCATTTAGAATTTGTTTTTTTGTGCAGTTTGTCAAAAATATCAAATGTTTTTAAAACACTTGGTCAAATAGGATCATAGGTCACTGTGAAAGAATACTGAGCTGCCCATTTAATCAAAGTGACAAAGACATCCCTGGCATATACAGAAAGTTAAATAGTTGTAAAAAGCCTTAGTTCTTTTAATATTGAAAAGACTTAGATTTGTGTGTGTGTGTGTCTTCTAAGTGATCAAAAATCTGATAAAGACAAAACATAGAATCTGTTTTTCTAGACAGATTAAAGGTAAAGAAAACTTTTTCTTACAATTTCTTATTAAGACTAGACCAATAATCTGAGAAAACTTTGTCCTTTTAACAGAGATACATACCAAATTTTAATTTTGCACCAGTTTACTTTTGATATTAAAACTCATTTACTTAATTAAATTCATTTCAGTCTTAGCCAGTCCTGATCACACATAAAATTCCTAAAGATTCTTTTTTTCATAAACCTTTTATAATTTTCTATGTTCATTTTATTTGTCCCTTGTTTTCTTTCCCATTTAGAAATAGCCAGCTTTAGGAAAAAATCGCTTTCTCTTTCCTTAACAAAAGCACCTCTTTACCTTTTTTTTAGCCCAAAACACATAATACTTCTTTTTTTATTTCTGGTACCTTTAACTATGTATATTAATTAGAATTCTTAATCCTTTGAAATCTTAATTTCGGGGGGAAATAAAGAAGTAAATTGTGAACTGTATTAACATTTTGTGGCTTGGCAAACGTAAATACATTTCATAATTTCTAGAAATATATGCCACTTCATAGCACAGTATTTCAATAAAGCACAAGCTATATCTACTAACAGACCCAAACATAACACATCAAAAGTAGGTAAACTTAAACTTGTTTAGCAATTAATGTTTCAGTATTTTATCTTATTTGGAAATGATATAGACACCCAATGAATTCCCATCATTTAATTTAACTTAGCAAAACTCTAAGGTTGTAAATTAAATTACCAAAGAATTTAGAAAAATAGACACATAATAAAACAATTATCATTAAAAGCCTCAGCTAAAAATTCTTATCTAATCTACATCTATTTAATTCATTTGTTTTTAACAATCACACTTAGTTTACTTATGAAAATTTAATGAGTCATTAAAGCAGCTATTCATTAAGGTTTTCTTTCATTTTTTTCTGCTGGCAGAATTTGCAACAGAGACAACATAAGCCCATTTGACTAGCAAAACTAGGTAGAACAAAATTTTTTATATGCATTATATTCAATGCTTGTAACTCTGAAGCCATACCTATATTAATTAAACCAAAAAGCCTAAAATTAGCTTTTATTTATCAAAGATTATCCTAGAACTTGAAAAAATTTGGGGTTCTTATTATATTTTTGAGAATTTTAATGTAAGTGCTTGTTTGTTTAGGCCAATTAAGTGGAGCTCTTCTACAAATTAATTTTGGCAATACCATCTAGAGGTAGAAAAATATCTATAATGTACCCATATAGACATATACACAACCAGAGATCTCGTAGTTTTCATTTTAAAACTTTAGTCATGAGCAGGTACAATAGAAAAGTCACTAGTTTATAAATAAAGTTGAAATAAATTAAGTTTACTTGCTCAGATGGCTAACATCTTTTATTATTTGTGGAGAAGACTTAAGATCTGTATTTGCCCTTGACAAATAATTGCAGAAGGGATGTGATTTACTAGAGTTTGGGCAAGAGATCCTTTTAGCAGTTTGTGTTTTAAAAGGCCTCTTTCCCTTTTTTTTTTTGGTTTCAGGTTTTACCAATTCAGCTAATCCAGGCTCAGTCTCAGGCAATGTGGGCTGTGTTTACATTTCAAAGACATGATAAGATTTATAGCTTTTAGGGCCAAAGAAAATGTTAGGTTTTCTCCTAGGAGTTCTGGAGTATATTTATCTATTATTTTTATATATATATATATATATATATATATATATATATATATATTATAAGTCTTAGGGTAATTATTATTTTAAAATAATTTTTAAAGTACAGGACAGTTTTGCTCCAATATCCTGATCTTTTATAATATCTAGAAAGCATTTTGAGAGGAATAGGTAAGGACTGGGAATTGGTAAAGGCAAGTGGAACTTGACTTGTTTCTACAGTTGCATTTCTCATTTTGTAGAGTTTTGCAAGACAAAGAAAGTTGTTTCTATTAAACCCTTGAATATTGGCTTCCAGCTGATTTACTTCCTGATTATTTGCAGGAGGCACTGGGGAATTATAGAGGAGATGGGCAATTTTTTTTAGAAGGGGAATTTATGTTGCATCTTACTTTTAGGTCTAATTTCTGTTTTTTCATCTTTATAAGGGCCTACCTAAAGCTCACCATTATACTTTTTTTTCCTTTCAATTTGATCCTCCCATAAGTATCAATATAAGTTATTTATGATGAGAGCTTTCAAAATTTTTTTCCTCTTAAATATAGCCAACTTAAAGGATCCTTTTTCTGGCCATTGATGAGTAGGATCTTGTATTAATTTCAAATACAGACTCAAACCAATAAGCCTTTTTTATGGCTTAACCAAAGATGAAAGAAGTATCTCACAAGAGTATATAGCCCTCACATGATCAAGAAAGTTCACTCCCATAGTTAGTCTAAGAAAGTAAGGCAATGAAGGTTGAGACAACAGCCCATTAAGACAAACTCTCCTGAGAGCTGGTATGGCCAGAGTGCTGACTTTCTGTTTCAAAACCCAAGTCTATTCAACTGACCACCAGATGCACCTTCCAAATGGCCGGGACCAGAGAGAATATTCTCACTGGACACAAAACTGAGATCTCAGGACATAAAGCAAGGTGGAAGGACAAACTTTATCTGGGTTTATATGGAAGATCCACAGCAAAGTTTGTTTAAGTAGATGCAGGTCTGGTGAGAAACATTAACTCACCAGTCTATGAGGGTGGCTCAAACAGCAGGCTTATAGGAAGGACCTATGCCTGCATTCTGCCCTATGGTTCTTCCTCCTTATGGCAAACAATACAACAGACAGAGACGAAGAAAAACAGTGACCATCTCTGGGAAGAAAAGAATTCCCAAGAGTTGCTAAGTACAAGGAACTAGCTCAAAAATATTTTCTCCTGCTAATCTAAATTTAGAGAGGGAGTAAGGAACTCTCGCCACTTTCCCTTCCACCAGACCTTGCAGACAGAGATCCAGGAAGCTGAGGTGGTAAGAAATCTTACCTTCTGCTGGTCTTTATCAGATGTCTCAGGATCTCTCATCTGCAGTAGCCTCAGGGCGGGAAGCAGGTTCCAGCCAGGCTCCTGCCTGACTCACCAACTGTCAGGTTGAATAAATTTCCCCCTCTACCCTCTTGAGTTCTTGTGGCTGGACTAATAATAAAATGGGCACAAGACAGATTAACAGGAGAAAAAGAAAAACTTTTATTTATGTGCACAGAGGTCTCATAGAAATGGGACCTAATAAGTAACCAAAGCAGGCAGCTTTTATTCTTTTTAGACAAAGAAACAATACATTTGTGAGGAATTGACAAGACAAAGAAATTTAGACTTTGGGTAGTTAATTAGTGAAGAATCTATACAGAGTTTTGGCTTAGGGAAGTAAATTAAAGACGTAACAAGGTTTGTTTTTACAGGCTTTTCAGCTCTGAATTCCCTATCTCTGGCGAGTAAGGGTGTCCCTTCTACCTTTCAGATGAAGGGAGTGCATCTTTCATATGAGATTATTTTCCTGCTTTCAGGGAGACAGAGAGGAGGGTCAAAGTGTCTCTCTTGCTGGCTCTTTCTTAAGCAACTTTAATTCACAATAATTAACATGCCATTGAGGCACATTTTGGGGTGACCTGCCCTGGGCCGCCATATTGAAACACTACCTGCCGTATTGAAACTGCCCCACTATTTGTATTAAAAAGACCCATGTCATTATACATTAGATTCTTTACAGGGTGACAATTAATCATTTTTAAAGCTAAATCGAGGGTGAAAGCCCAACTCAGCTATTTTTTTTCCCTAACCCTAGGGCACAGGGAACTATCCCCAAAGAATCACTCTGAGAAGAAAGACCTAGGTAACTCACTTAAGACTGAGGTCAGAGAATGGACCCCTGAAATACAAAGCAGCATACCTGGAGTAGAAGTCATGGTCACATGAGCTGGTTAGGTGTTTTACACTAAGGGCATCAGGTGTAATACACTTATTACTGAGCATTCTACCAGATGGAGTTATTAAGACCTCTTTTCCAACTAATAGTGCAGGGTGCGTAGGTTACCTGAACGTGCCCTCTGACTTTAAAAGAACACTTAATATTCCACACTTAATATTCCACAGAGTTTAACTACTAAATATATTCTTTTTTGTTTAATTTTTATTTTATATTGGTGTATAGTTGATTTACAATGTTCTGTTAGTCTCAGGTGTACAGCAAAATGATTCAATTATACATTACATATATCCATTCTTTTTCAGATTCTTTTCCCATATAGTTTATTACAGAATATTGAATAGAGTTCCCTGTGCTATACAGTAGGTCCTTGTTGATTACCCATTTTATATATAGTAGTGCATATATGTTAATCCCAAACTCCTAATTTATCCCTCTCCCACCTTTCCCCTTTGGTAACCATAAGTTTGGGTTTTTTTTTTTTTTTTAATTTATTTATTTTTGGCTGTGTTGGGTCTTCGTTTCTGTGCGAGAGCTTTCTCTAGTTGTGGCAAGCGGGGGCCACTCTTCATCGCGGTGCGTGGGCCTCTCACTGTCGCAGCCTCTCTTGTTGCGGAGCACAGGCTCCAGATGCGCAGGCTCAGTAGTTGTGGCTCACGGGCCCAGTCGTTCCACGGCATGTGGGATCTTCCCAGACCAGGGCTCGAACCCGTATCCCCTGCATTGGCAGGCAGATTCTCAACCACTGCACCACCAGGGAAGCCCCATAAGTTTGTTTTTGAAGTCTGTGCGTCTGTTTCTGTTTTGTAAATAAGTTCACTTGTATCATTTGTTTTAGATTCCACATATAATATCATATGATATTTGTCTCTCTCTGTCTTACTTATTTCACTTAGTATGATAATCTCTAGGTCCATCCATGTTGCTGCAGATGGCATTATTTTGTTCTTTTCTATGGCTGAGTAATATTCCATTGTATATATGTACCACATCTTCTTTATCCATTCTTCTGTCGGTGGACACTTAGGTTGCTTCCATGTCTTGGCTATTATAAATAGTGCTCTAATGAACACTGGGGTGCATGTATCTTTTCAAATTATGGTTTTCTCCAGATATATGTCCAAGAGTGGGATTGCTGGATCATGTGGTAATTCTTTTTTTAAGGCATCTCCATACTGTTCTCCATATTAGTTGTACCAATTTACATTCCCACCAATAGTGTAGGAGGGTTCCCTTTTCTCCACACCCTCTCCAGCATTTTTTTTTTTTTTGCGGTACACGGGCCTCTCACTGCTGTGGCCTCTCCCATTGCGGAGCACAGGCTCTGGACGCACAGGCTCAGCGGCCATGGCTCACGGGCCCAGCCATTCCGCGGCATGTGGGATCCTCCCGGACCAGGGCACGAACCTGTGTCCCCTGCATCGGCAGGCAGACTCTCAACCACTGCGCCACCAGGGAAGCCCCCTCTCCAGCATTTATTGTTTATAGACTTTTTTAAAAAAAATTATTTATTTATTTATTTACTTGGCTGAGCCAGGTCTTAGCTGTGACACACGGGATCTTTGTTGTGACATGATGGATCTTTAGTTGAGACATGCGGGATCTAGTTCCCTGACCAAGGATAGAACCCAGGCCCCCTGCATTGGGAGCACAGAGTCTTAACCACTGGACCACCAGGGAAGTCCCTATAGATGTTTTGATGATGGCCATTCTAACTGGTGTGAGGTGATACCTCATTGAGGTTTTGATTTGCATTTCTCTTAATAATTAGTGATGTTGAGCACCTTTCCATGGGCTTTTTGGCCATCTGTATATCTTCTTTGGAGAAATGTCTATTTAGATATTCTGCCCATTTTGGATTGGGTTGTTTGTTTTTTTGATATTGAGCTGCATGATCTGTTTGTGTATTTTGGAGATTAATCCCCAGTTGGTCGCTTCGTTTGCAAATATTTTCTCCCATTCTGTGGGTTGTTTTTTTGTTTTGTTTATGGCTTCCTCTGCTGTGCAAAAGCTTTTAAGATTAATTAGGTCCCATTTTAAAATTTTAGTTTTTATTTTCATTACTCTAGGAGTTGGATCCAAAAAGATATTGTTGTATTTCATGTCAAAGAGTGTTCTGCCTATGTTTTCCTCTAAGAGTTTTATAGTATCCAGTCTTACATTTAGGTCTTTAATCCATTTTGAGGTTATTTTTGTTTATGGTGTTAGAGAATGTTCTAATTTCATTCTTTTTCATGTAACTGTCCAGTTTTCCCAGCACCATTATTGAAGAGACTGTCTTTTCTCCATTGTATATTCTTGCCTCCTCTGTCATAGATTAATTGACCATAGGTGCATGGGTTTATTTCTGGGCTTTCTATCCTGTTCTATTAGTCTATATTTCTATTTTTGTGCCAATACCATACTGTTTTAATTACTGTAACTTTGTAGTATAGTTTGAGGCCATGGAGCCTGATTTCTCCAGCTCCATTTTTCTTTCTCAGGATTGCTTTGGCTATTCGGGGTCTTTTGTGTTTCCATACAAATTGTAAAATTTTTTGCTCTAGTCCTGTGAAAAATGCCATTGGTAATTTGATAGGGAGTGCATTGAATCTGGAGATTGCCTTGGATAGCATAGTCATTTTGACAATACTGATTCTTCCAATTCAAGAACATGGTACATCCTTCCATCTGTTTGTGTTGCCTTCACTTTCTTTCATCAGCATCTTATAGCTTTCAGAGTACAGGTCTTTTGCCTCCTTAGGCAGGTTTATTCCTAGGTATTTTATTCTTTTGATGCAATGGTAAATGGGATTGTTTCCTTAATTTCTGTTTCTGATCCTTCGTTGTTAGTGTATAGAAATGCAAGAGATTTCTGTGTATTAACTTTGTATTCTGCAACTTTAGCGAATTCATTCATGAGCTCTAGTAGTTTTCTGGTAGCATCTTTTTTTTTTTCAAGACAGGAGTTGAAGTTTATTCTTGGGAAGAACAAAGTCCCCCCAACCCTCCACATCCAGGAAGGCTTCCCCAGGAGGCCCTGCCCCTCCAAATGGTCGTCTCTCTTTTCTGAACCCCTGCTTCCACCAACACCCATTATGATACTGCTACTTGGGTGAGAGGCTCCTTCAGGTACTGCACCAAGGCCTGGGCCTTGGCCTTGAGCATTCCGAAGCCAACAGTCTCCTTGGCATACATGCACAGTGGAAGGTTGGCCACTCGAGTGATGGCTACCCGGCCCTCCATGCAGTCCATGAGGATGAATTTGAGATTGTCTTCATTAAAGGCTTGGTTCCCATTCCGGTCGTAGGCCGCCCAGATGTTACTGGTGATGGCAGCGGTGACCCGGGCGTCTGTATCCCCGTAACCGGAGCAGGCCAACAGAGATCCCTTGTTATTCAGCAGCAGGGTGCTCTGGATGCCTCCAGTGTTGGCCTGGCTTAGCACCTGGGTCAAAGCCTTGGGACGCAGCATGCCTGCGGCTCCTATCCCTGGGCTTTTGCATCCAGATCCCCGAGTTTCCTACTGCTGCCCTCTGACTGCCGCTTCCCATAGTCCAGCTGCCCTGCTCCGGAACGCCCTTAGCATCTTTATGATCTTCTATGTATAGTATCATGTCATCTATAAAGAGTGACAGTTTTACTTCTTGTTTTCCAATTGGGATTCATTTTATTTCTTTTTATTCTCTGATTGCCATGGCTAGGACTTCCAAAACTATGTCGAATAAAAGTGATGAGAGTGGACACCTTGTCTTGTTCCTGATCTTAGAGGAAATGCTTTCAGCTTTTCACTATTGAGTATGATGTGAGCTGTGGGTTTAGCATATATGGCCTGTATTATGTTGAGATAGGTTCCCTCTATGCCCACTTTCTAGAGAGTTTTTATCATAAATGTGTGTTGAATTTTGTCAAAAGCTTTTTCTGTATCTATTGAGATGATCGTATGGTTTTTATTCTTCAATTTGTTAATGTGGTGTATCACACTGATTTGCAGATATTGAAAAATCCTTGCATTCCTGAGATAAATCCCACTTGATCATGGTGTATGATCCTTTTCGTTTTTTTTTTTTTTTTTTTTGGTGTATTATCCTTTTAATGTATTCTTGGATTTGGTTTTCTAGTATTTTGTTGAGAATTTGTGCTTCTATGTTCATCAGTGATATTGGCCTGTAATTTTCTTTTTTTGTGGTATTTTTCTCTGGGTTTGGTATCAGGGTGATGGTGGACTCATAGAATGAGTTTAGGAGTACTCCTTCCTCTTCAATTTTTTGGAATACAGTAAGTCCCCTACATATGAATGAGTTCTGTTCCAAGAGTGCATTCATAAGTCCAATTCATTCGTAAGTCCAACAAAGTTAGACTAGGTACCCAATTAACACAATTGGCTATATAGTACTGTACTGTAATAGGTTTATAATACTTTTCACACAAATAATGCATAAAAGACAAACAAACAAAAAATAAAGAATACATTTTTTTTTTGGCTGTGTTGAGTCTTTGTTGCTGCACGCAGGGTTTCTCTAGTTACGGTGAGTGGAGGCTGGTCTTCGTCGCAGTGCATGGGCTTCTCATTGCAGTGGCTTCTCTTGTTGCAGAGCACAGGCTCTAGGTGCGCAGGCTTCAGTGGTTGCAGCACATGGGCTCGGTAGTTGTGTCCCTCAGACCCTAGAGCGTGCGGGCTTCAGTAGTTGCGGAGCATGGGCTCAGTAGTTGTGGTGCGCAGGCTCAGTAGTTGTGGCGCACAGGCTTAGTTGCTCCATGGCATGTGGGTTCTTCCCAGACCAGGGATCAAATCCATGTCCCCTGCATTGGCAGGCATATTCTTAACCTCCGCAGTGGAAGGGAAGTCCCAAGAAAACAATTTTAATCTTACAGTACAGTACCTCAAAAAGTACAGTACAATACCAGCTACATCATTGCTGCTTTTACGCTTGCTTCTGGACATCCTGGGCTTGAAATAAAGATACTGTACTACTGTACTCTATACAGTACTGTACAGTAAAGTACACAAAAGCACACCACTTGTAGAGGATGCACACGTGACAATGTACGCCAGATACGTGAACTAACTCATGTGATTGGACATGCGAACGCATGTTCACATCTTTGAAAGTTTGCAACTTGAAGGTTTATATGTAGGGGACTTACTGTAGTTTCAGAAGGATAGGAGTTAACTCTCCTCTGAATGTTTGAGAGAATTCGTCTATGGAGCCATATAGTCCTGGACTTTTTTTTTGGGGGGGTGCTGCATTGGGTCTTTGTTGCTGCACACAGCCTTTCCCTAGTTGCAGCTAGAGATTTGGGCTGCTCTTTGTTGCAGTGTGTGGGCTTCTCATTGCAGTGGCTTCTCTTGTTGCACAACACGGGCTCTAGGCATGTGGGCTTCAGTAGTTGGAGCATGCAGGCTCAGTAGTTGCAGCACGCAGGCTCAGTAGTTGCAGCACACAGGCCCTAGAGTACGTGGGCTTCAGTAGTTGTGGTGCATGGGCTCAGTAGTTGTGGTTCACAGCCTCTAGGGCACGTGGGCTTCAGTAGTTATGTCACACGGGCTTAGTTGCTCCATGGCATGTGGGATCTTCCCAGACCAGGGATTGAACCTGTGTCTCCTACATTGGCAGGCGGATTCTTAACCGCTGCACCACCAGGGAGGTCCCTGGACTTTTGTTTGTTGGAAGTTTTTAAATCACAGTTTCAATTTCAGTACTTGTGATTGGTCTGTTCATATTTTCTATTTCTTCCTGGTTCAGTCTTGGAAGATTATACCTTTCTAAGAAATTGTCCATGTCTTCTAGGTTGCCAATTTTATTGGCTTGTAGTTGCTTGTAGTAGTCTCTTATGATCCTTTGTATTTATGTGGTGTTACTTGTAACTTCTCCTTTTTCATTTCTAATTTTATTGAGCCCTCTCCCTTTTTTTCTTGATGAGTCTGGCTAAAGGCTTATCAATTTTGTTTATCTTTTCAAAGAAACAACTTTTAGTTTTATTGATCTTTGCTATTGTTTTCTTCATCTCTATTTCATTTATTTCTGCTCTGATCTTTATGATTTCTTTCCTTCTACTGTCTTTGGGTTTTGTTTGTTCTTTCTTTAGTTGCTTTAGGTGTAAGTTTAGGTTGTTTGAGATTTTTTTGTTTCCTGAGGTAACATTGTGTTGGTATAAATTTCCCTCTTAGAACTTCTTTTGCTGCGCCCCACAGGTTTTGGATCTTTGTGTTTTTGTTTTATCTGTAGGTATTTTTTGATTTCCTCTGATTTCTTCAGTGATCCATTGGTTGTTTAGTAATATATGGTTTAGCTTCCCTGAGTTTGTGTTTTTTACAGTTTCTTTTTATTGTAGTTGATTTCTGATCTCATAGCACTGTGTTCAGAAAAGATGCTTGATATGATTTCAGTTTTCTTAAATTTACTTAGGCTTCCTTTGTGGACCAGCATGTGCTCTATCCTGGGGAATGTTCCATGTGCACTTGAGAAGAATGTGTATTCTGCTGCTTTCAGATGGAATGCTCTATAAATTTTAATTAAGTCCATCTGGTCTAATGTGTCATTTAAGGCCTGTGTTTCCTTATTGATTTTTTGTCTGGATGATCTGCCCATTGATGTAAGTGGGATGTTAAAGTCTCCACTATTATTGTGTTACTGTCAATTTCTCCTTTTATGGCTGTTAGCATTTGCTTTATATATTGAGGTGCTCCTATGTTGGGTGCATATATATTTGCAATTGTTATATCTTCTTCTTGGATTGATTCCTTGATCATTTTGTAGTGCCCTTCTGTCTCTTGTAACAGTTTTTATTTTAAAGTCTATTTTCTCTGACATGAGTATTGCTACTCCAGCTTTCTTTTGCTTTCCATTTGTATGGAATACTTTTTTCCATCCCCTCACTTTCAGTCTGTATGTGTCCCTAGATCTGAAGTGGGTCTCTTGTAGGCAGGGTATATATGGGTCTTGTTTTTGTATCCATTCAGCCAGTCAGTGTCTTTTGGTTGGAGCATTTAATCCATTTACATTTAAGGTAATTATTGATATGTATGTTCTTATTACCATTTTGTTAATTGTTTTGGATTTGTTTTTGTAGGTCTTTTTTTTCCCCTCTCTTTTGTTCTTTTCTCTTGTGATTTGATGACTATGTTTAGAGTTGTGTTTGGATTGCTTTTTCTTTTTTGTATGTGTATCTATTGTAGATTTTTGGTCTGTGGTTATCTTGAGGTTTTTATATAGCAGTCTATATATGTATTTATATATACGATTGCTTTAAGTTGCTGGTCTCTTAATTGCAAATGCATTTCCAATATCCTGCATTCGTACTCTTCTCTCCTCATGATTCCTGGTTTTGACTTCATATTTGTGTATGGATGATTTCCTACCTTTACTATATGTTTGTCTTTACTGGTGAGCTTTGTCATTGGTAATTTTCTTGGTTCTGGTTGTGGCCTTTTCTTTTTCATCTAGAGAAGTTCCTTTAGCATTTGTTGTAAAGCTGGTTTGGTGGTGCTGGATTCTCTTAGCTTTTGCTTGTCTGTAAAGCTTTTTTTTTTTTTTTTAATTTGGCTGTGTTGGGTCTTAATTGTGGCGTGCGGGATCTTGGTTGCGGCATGCGGGATCTTTCGTTGCAGCATGTGGGCTCTTCATTGTGGTGTGTGGGCTTCTCTCTAGTTGTCGCACATGGGCTCTAGAGTGCACAGGCTCAGTGGTTGCAGCACACGGTCTCTCTAGCCGTGTAGAGCTTTTGATTTCTCTGTCAAATCTGAACAAGAGCCTTGCTGGGTAGAGCATTCTTGGTTGTAGGTTTTTCCCTTTCATCACTTTAAATGTATCATGCCACTCCCTTCTGGCCTGCAGAATTTCGGGTGAAAAAAACAGCTGATAACCTTATGGGGATTCCCTTGTATGTTATTTGTTGCTTTTCCCTTGTTGCTTTTAACATTTTCTCTTTGTCTTTAATTTTTGTCAGTTTGATTAATATGTATCTCAGAGTGTTCCTCCTTGGGTTTATCCTGTATGTAACTCTCAGGGCTTCCTGGACTTGAGTGAGTTTTTCCTTTCCCACGTTAGGGAAATTTTCAATTATTATCTCTTCAAATATTTTCTCAGGCCTTTTGTCTCTCTCTTCTCCTTCTGGGACCCCTAATGTGAATGTTGGTGCACTTAATATTGTCCCAGATGTCTCTTAGACTATCCTCATTTCTTTTCATTCTTCTTTCTTTATTCTGTTCTCTAGCAGTGTTTTCTACCATTCTGTGTTCCAGCTCACTTATTTTTTCTTCTGCCTCATTTATTCTGCTATTGATTCCTTCTAGTGTATTCTTAATTTCAGTTATTGTATTGTTCACCTCTGTTTGTTCTTTATTGACTTATTTTAAAATTTTATTTATTTATTGGCTGCGTTGGGTCTTTGTTGCTGCGTGTGGGCTTTCTCTAGTTGCAGTGAGTGGGGTCTATTCTTTGTTGCAGTGCACCAGCTTCTCATTGTGGCTTCTCTTGTTGCAGAGCATGGACTCTAGGCATGCAGGCTTCAGTAGTTGCAGCACGTGTTCTCAGTAGTTACAGCATGCAGGCCCTAGTGTGTACGGGCTTCAGTAGTTGCAGTGCATGGGCTCAGTAGTTGCGGTGCACAGACTCTATGGCTCGCAGGCTTCAGTAGTTGTGGTACACAGGCTCAGTATTTGTGGCTCACAAGCTCTAGAGTGCAGGCTCAGTAGTTGTGGCACGCAGGCTTAGTTGCTCTGAAGCATGTGGGATCTTCCCAGGCCAGGGATTGAACCCATGTTGCCTGCATTGGCAGGCAGATTCTTAACCACTTTGCCATGAAGGAAGTTCCTCTGTTTGTTCTTTAAATCTTCCAACTCTTCGTTAAACATTTCTTATATCTTTTGGTCTGTGCCTCCATTCTTTTTCTGAGATCTTGGATCATCTTTACTATCATTATTCTGAATTCTTTTTCAGGCAGATTGCCTATCTCCACTTCACTTAGCTGTTCTTCTGGGGTTTTGTCTGGTTCCTTTGTCTGGAACATATTTCTCTGCCATCTCATTTTGCCTGACTTTCTGTGTTTGTGGTCTCCGTTCCTCAGGCTGCAGAATTGTAGTCCTTGGTTCTGGTGTCTGTCCCCTGGTCGGTGAGGTTGGTTCAGGGGCTTGTGCAGGCTTCCTGGTGGGAGGGACTGGTGCCTGCCCACTGGTGTATGGAGCTGGGTCTTGTCCTTCTGGTGGGCAGGGCCATGTCAAGGGGTCTGTTTATAGGCAGCCGTTGGCTCAGGACAACTTTAGACAACTTTGCTGATGGGTGGGGCTGTGTTCCCACCCCGTTGGTTGTTTGGCCTGAGTCGTCCCAGCACTGGAGCCTGCAAGCTGTTGGGTGGGGCCAGGTTTTGGTGCTGAGATGGCGACCTCCAGGAGAGCACACGCCCGATGAATATTCCCTGGGGCCTCCGCCACCAGTGTCCTTGCCCCCCACAGTGAACCACAGCCGACCCCTGCCTCCCCAGGAGTCCTTCCAAGACCTGTAGTTACATCTGGCTCAGGCTCCTGTGGAGTCACTGCTTTGCCTGGGACCCAGTGCACATGAAACCTTGTGTGCTCCCTCCAAGAGTGGAGTCTCTATTTCCCTCAGTCCTGTGGAGCTCCAGCACTCAAGCCCTGCTGGCCTTCAAAGCCAAATGCTCTGGGGACTTCTCCCAGTGCCAGAACCCCAGGCTGGGGAGCCTGACATGGGGCTCAGAACTCTCACTCCTGTGGGAGAACCTCTGTGATATAATTATTTTCCAGTTTGAGGGTTGCCCAACCAGCAGGTATAGCATTTGATTATATCGCGAAAGCACCCCTCCTACCATCTGGTTTTGGCTTCCTCTTTGTCTTTCAATATAGAATATCTTTTTTGGTAGGTTCCCATCTTTTTTGTCGATGGTTGTTCAGCAGTTGGTTGTGATTTTGGTGTTTTCGTGAGAGGAGGTGAGCTCAAGTCCTTCTACTCCCCCATCTTGTCTCCTGAGGGACAATGCATTCTGAGGGAACTTGATGCTCTGGGACATCCCTGTTCCCCTTCAAGTTGTGCCAGGATGGGTAGGGTTGTTTATGGGCTGGGGTCTACATGGCAGGGCCTCATCTCCATGACCTGCCTCAAAACCCAGAAATATCTACCATTCCCTTCCTTGTTTTCTTTCATTCCTCTGAAGACACACTGATTCATTACTCTGGAACTGTCCCTAGACACTGGGTGGCAGACCCAGGTCTTCTTTCTCAGTGCCCAGCACAGGCTCGACCAACGGGGCTGCAAAGTACACTGCAGCTACAATCCTAAATATATTCTTAATTTTTGGAAACTACCCATCCCTGATAGTACATCACTTAATTATCCGGTCTATAATTGATTAATCACACACCTTATTGTCTAACTTTGGCCTGGAAAATGCACTGGAGGATTCTGTGTTTTTTAAAATATCAGTCTTAAAACAGAACTACTTATGTCACATTTGATTCTTGTGTCCAAGAAAAGAGTCACAACTTCCTAAGTAATCAAAATTCATGAGAAGAACTAAAGAAAACTTGGCTAGTTTATACTGTAAAATTGTTACCTGATTTTCACACACAGAGTACACTCATTGGGATAAGTGGACATGTCGCTTCCACACACAGGGCTAAAGTCCCTGGGACATCCTGGTAATTCATACTGATTGCAATCTGGCTGGAAAAGAGAAAGGAAGACAGCAATTGGAGAATACCGTGAGACTTTCTCATCACAAAACAGCTGAGAGGAGGCCAAACACCCACATTTTCCTAGATTTCCTAGAAACAGCCTACAGAAAGATTTCTATTTTCCACAAAAAAAAAAAAAAAGCTTTTTCTAATGCAAAAATCAGATGCCGTGTTGAAGCAATGGGTCAGTACCTGCTATGTAAGAAAAGGACCTCAGAGGAAGGTTCTGTCTGGCTGATTTTTAAATGAAAGTCCAAGATATGTCACCAAACCTACTTTTCTATCCTCCAGCTTCATAATTTGCTCTTCACTCCCACCTCCATGAGAATGTCCTGTTACATTCCACCTAATCCCTGTGCATAATGCCCAGATACACTCGGGAATCCTGTCTGGACTTTTAAGATACTGGCATTTAAGCAACAGCATTAAAGAAAGCAGTAGGTTCAGAATTAGATCTCAGGGGTTGTTATGGGTTTAATTGTGTCCACCCAGAAAGATATGTTAAAGTCCTAACCCCCAGTACCTCAGAATGTGACCATATATGGAAATAGGGTCTTTATATAGGTAATCAACTTAAGGTTAGTAGAATTGGCCCTAATCCAATATGACTGGTGTCCTTATCAAAAGGGAAATATGGACACAGAGTCACACACAGAGGGAAGATCATGTGAAGACACCAAGAGAATGCCATTAACTAGCCAAGGAATGCCTGAGGCTACCAGATACTAGGGCAGAGGAATAGAACAGATTCTCCCTCTGAAGGAAGCAACCCTGCCAACACCTTGAGTTTGGACTTCTAGCCTTGAGAACTGTGAGACAGTGCATTTCCATTGTGTAAGATATCCAGTTTGTGGCTTTATTACGGCAGCCCTAAGAAACCGATATGGGGTCATGGAACTCAACCCTCAGATTCAATGGAATCGAGGCCAGAGACATAACATGTCTTATGCATAGCCACTAGTCTCTAGCAGGGCCAGGACTAGAAATGGTCACAATGGTCACACTATGACGTGCAGAGTCCCACTTTAATAACAGGTTAAATGTATGGCCTGCTGTATTTCTGTTTGTGTGTGTATGTTTTAGTAGTGATTACCATTCCTCACTTCAGAGTAAGTCACCCTGTTTAGCTTAATAAATGAACTACACATTTCTACTGATATCTGGATTTATAAAGAGCTAAGCAGGGCTGGCCATGGGCCAAACTCTAAAGTAAAGAACTTTTTTGACCCTTTCCATCCTCCATTCAGCCCTCTATCTCCATTTAGGAGCCTGATGTGTTCTTGCTGCCCCAGCTTCATTAAGATGTTGCCTTCCAGGGCTTCCACAGGAGAGTAGATGCCCTCTTATCCAATGAGATTGGGACAAGTGGTAATTGCTCACTTAATTGAAAAAGTCAATTAACAGGGAAACAATAACAGAATCTCTTAAAACATAAAAGAAAACAGATGCCAATCTTTTGATGTAAGACAATGACAAGGCACATGGCCAGCTGTAATGCTACCTACACTAAGATAACCTCCCTTGCAGCTAGGTATGACCATTTGATCAAGGTCAGGCTGATGGGATACAAGTGGAATTATTGTGTAGTAGCTTCTGGGATCCTCCTTTAAAAGAAAGTTGGTACCTGTCCTCTGCTTCCCCCAATTCTTATTCTCCTTTGTCCATTCCTCCATCCTGCTCCTGGGTGCATGGAGCGCTACTTTTTATCTTACAGACCAGGAGGCCAAAGGCCACGTCCTAAGATGGCAGCTCTGCGAGCTGTTATTTTGAGTCGTTGTTTCTTGCAGCTGAATCTAATCCTACCTGACATAAGACATAAGACTTTTCCTATGAATGTTTCAACTAATTAGAGTTCTGTGCACTATCACTGCAAAAATCATACACATAATAAATCACCTATGATTTCCTGTTTTGGTTTCTTTAAAAATGGGATTTCTCAACCCCATTCATATTTTGGACCAGATAATTCTTTGTTGGTGAGGCTGCCCTGTGCATTGTAGGAAGTTTAGTAGCATCTCTGTTCTCTATCCACTAGATGCCAGTAACAACTCCCCAGTTAGACAATCAAAATGACTGTCTAAATGTCTCCTGGCGGGTAAAACTACCCATTTTAAATATTGTGAGAATTTAAAGACACTGTTACAACAAGGTAATATACAATTAAAACATAATTCCCCAATTATTTACCATTGTTTTACCTACACCTAATTCAAGAGCAATTTTTTTGTTTTTAGCGTTTTGTCTTTTAACAAGTCTTTCAAAAGCATTTGACACAGTTCTCATATAAATGGCTTATCTCTTTACACTCAGGTTTATGCTGTTTTTACATTTTTAATTAAAATAAGACTGGAGACTCACATAACAGGCCTGTGAACACACATACTTGAGTCTTAGTGAGAATACAACTCCACTGATGGAAATATTCGACTTTACAAGAGAGTAGTCATACAAGACAGTGGTATATCTACAACCAGTGAGTGAGTGATCTGCTGTGGAAACTGTTCAGAGAGAAAGGAGAGGGTCGTATGTGAGTTGCTTAAATGGAAGATGCCAGAGTGAGTTTTTGCTGTTATTATCCCCATTTTTCTGAAAGAAAATCAAACCCAAGAAAACTGAGTCATCTGAGTAAAAGTATTATTGGGCACCCATTAAGTGCTGAAGACTGGGCACCAAATAACAAGACATCATCCTTGACCACAAAATATACAGTTTACTGGAGGGAGACAGACAATTACAATTCAGTGCTCTGGTGGGCTAGTGAAGAGCACTGGATCTGGAGTCAGAATGCCTGGGTTGGAACCACAGTTCCACCATTTCCATGTGAACTTGACCAGGGGGATAATATTGGTACCTACTTTTACTGCTATAAAGGATTAAGTGAGTTATTCTATACAAAGAATTTAGAACACTGTCTGGTATCTAAGCATTCACTGTTGAAGGAAACCAGGCTATGTCACCCCCAAAATATGGCTCTTTGATATAAAAATTACTTTGAGCTAAAGGCAGTTAATATGCAGCTCTCTCTCTCTTCCCCTTTTCTGCCTAAGGGCAGGATATAAATTCTTCTTTACTGGAGATGACTCTGGATTCTTATCAGTCCAGAGGTGGGACCTGAGGAATCTGCAAACAAACCGTACCCCATTAGTTCCCTCCCACTATTTATCTTCCCACTGTTTGCCACCCTTGGAAGCCTAAAACCATTTTCCTTTGTCCTGTCATTTATCTACAAACTTATTGCTCTCTGGTAAAGATGCTATATAAGGCAGATTTCAAAGCCACCTCTTTGAGTTACTCATCTCTTGAGTGCTCCCATGTGTATGCACAATGCACTTGTTAATAAACGTTTGTTTATTTTTCTCTTGTTAACCTGTCCTTTGTTATAGGGGCCCCAGCTGAGAACTTAGAAGGGTAGAGGAAAGATTTTTTTCCTCCCTACACTAGCATGGTGGTGATGATAATGCAATGTAGTTTGAATGGAGGCACAGAGAAAGTACATGTATGTCTGCTTTGGAGGAAGAAAACAGGGTGGGAAAGTTTCCGGGAAAAGGTCTGTACTAAATTGAATACTCAAAGTTACCTAACCCACTGAGGTCAGTATCCCCATATGTAAATAATAATATCTATCTATCTTACAAGGTCATTGTGAGAAATGAGAGACTGCGTATACAAATGGACCGTGTCAGACCAGATATTAAGAACTCTGACCCACAACCTTAGCAAGCTGCCCAGGAAACCAACACATTATTTACAATAACCAGTCCAGGGAGTCAGTCTGCTAGAGTCAGACTGGTAAAAAATCAGATAGCTATCTGTAGTGACATCCAGGGAGCCAAACAGTAAGCTCTGTAACAATTGGCCCCAAATGGCCAGGACTTGATTAGGGAAGCTGATAGTTTCCTAAATTTTGTCCCTGCTTCCAACTTAGGGCCAGTCAGAGAAAGCCAAATATGTCCTTCTAACAATTCACATAGGATGCCTGCTTCTAGTTACCCACCTACAGCTTCGCCATGCCAATAGCCTCAATCGGCATACCTGATGCTTTCCCATTTTCCCACTTTAAAGCCTTCCCACTCTCTGCCTTTTAGTCTCAGCCAAAATGACACAAGTGACATGGCTAACTCACTTGCTACATCAAGCTCTGAATAACTAGCTTTTTATTATTATTGACCTTTTAAAAAAATTGAAGTATAGTTATTTACAATGTTGTGTTAGTTTCAGGTGTACAGCAAAGTGATTCAGATATATACATACATATATATATATATTCTTTTTCAGATTCTTTTCCATTATAGGTCACTACAAGACATTGAATATAGTTCCGCATGCTACACAGCAGGTCCTTGTTGTTTATCTATTTTATATATAGTATTGTGCATATGTTAATCCCAAACTCCTAATTTTTCCTTCCCTCCCCCTCCCCATTGGCAACCATAAGTCTGTCCTCTGTCTGAGTCTGTTTCTGTTTCATAGGTAGGTTCATTTGTGTCATATTTTAGGTTTAAGTTATATATGATTATTTGTCTTTCTCTGTCTTACTTCAGTTAGTAAGATAATCTCTAGGTCCGTCCATGTTGCTGCAAATGGCATTATTTTGTTCTTTTTTATAGCTGAGTAGTAGTATTCCGTTGTATATAAGTACCACATCTTCTTTATCCATTTGTCTGTCGATGGACACTTAGGCTGCTTCCATGTCTTGGCTACTGTAAATAGTGCTGCTGCTGCTATGAGTACTGGGGTGCATGTTGAATAACTAGCTTTTGCTAGTTATTTGGTTGGTCTTCCTTTACTTCCACAGAATTTAATTTGTTAATATACATAAAATGCCTAGTATAAGGTGTAACTGTTAGGCTTAGGATCTTCTAAATCATCAAAGGGAACATTAAAGGAAACAAAGCCCTGAGGTATCCAAGGCCTGAGCTATTTTCAACCAACCTGTACATTGTGATCCGTATCAAAAAGCCTGCCTGAGAATCTGGTTTCTAAAGAAGCAGTCCACTGTTTCGAAAGTGGCAGGTCAGACCTGAAAACCAGCCCCCAACCCAAACTGTTGTCAGCTTCACATATCAGTAGAAATGATACAAGTGGTTTCTTACTTACTGTTCTATATTCTGAATGTTGACCAAATTGAGCATTCAAAGAGGCTGCAAGAAGAAAACAGACATTTTAAAGGATGTAATTAAGGTCAGTTCTTCTTCATAAGGGGTTTTTTAAATCCAGCTTGTGATTTTTTTTTTTTTTTTTTTTTTTTTTTTGCGGTACGCGGGCACTGACTCAGCCTCTCCCGTTGCGGAGCACAGGCTCCGGACGCGCAGGCTCAGTGGCCATGGCTCACGGGCCCAGCCGCTCCGCGGCATGTGGGATCCTCCTGGACCGGGGCACGAACCTGTGCCGTTTCTCCTGCATCGGCAGGCGGACTCTCAACCCCTGCGCCACCAGGGAAGCCCCAGCTTGTGATTTATACAGGCCACACCTTCTCCTTTTCTCTCCCACGTCCAGCTGTTGAAGAACTCCTAAGAAGTATGTTCATTTGTGTTCTGGCACCTCTCCTAGCAGGCACACAGAGAACATTTGGTACCAGCTCTGTAACTGACCACCCTAATAAGTTTGCTTGAGAAAGGAATTTGGAGCTACATAACAAAAATGAGAGAAGAGGCCCTGATTCCATCCTCAGATATGTTTGCAGGGTTGGTCATACCCACCCCGCCCCTTGCCCCAGCTGATTCCTGAGGAGCCAGTGGAAGTTCAGGGATCAGAAAGAACTTCCCCTGAGCCTCAGCTGGAGAATGCTTACCCAGCCCTTGGAACAACAGCAGAAGAGGCCGTGTCCCAAGGTCCACCTGCTGCTCCTTGAGGGGGGCTCCCGAGACAAGCATGATGGAGCTTCAGCTGAGACAGAACTTTGGGCAGCTGCAGTCCCCCCAGAATGGGTCCCTATTATCCAGCAGGACATTCAGAGCCAGCGGAAAGTGAACCCACAGCCCCCACTGAGCGACATCTACCTCAGTGATAGTCTTGCCAAGAGATGCAAGCTCCGGGCTGATATACAAAAGCCGCTGCAGGAAGACCCTAACTACGGCACCCCGCGCTTCCCTAATGCCCACAGGACCTCTGCTGATGATCCCTACTCTTTGCTCCATGGCCCTCCATCATCAGGGGACCATTTTGCCCCTCTTCCTTCACAGTATTTAAGAAATAAAAAGTCAGATTTTCCTGGCTAAAAAACCCCAAAAGTCAGAGAAGTAATTCAGTAACTCACGGTATTGTTTTCCTCTGTGGCTCACGGTAATAAACACAAAACTTAACACTAGCGGTTACCATTTTAACTCCATTTTAAATGGGCATCAAGTCTGGCTGGACTAAGGCCCCTTTCTCATGAGCCCCAGAGTGCCCGACGCCCTTGTCATTCACAATTCCTGATTCCTGTACATCTCCTGCTGAGGCTCTGTAGGGCCCCTGGTACATAAAAACCCAACTCCCGATCTTGGGCTCCAGGAAATCTGCTTTAAGGGAGAAAGAGCAGACAGCAGGGTCACTAAGAAGATGCTGGGAACGAAGCCCAAGCAAGAACTAAAGAGGGTTGCTGGCTTCACAACGCCAGCCCCGCACATCCCCAAGTTCGTGTCCCTAGACAACCGCGGGGCGGGCCTGGAACCGCCAGTAACGGCTGCGCGGAAGGACGCCAAGGCCGCCCGGACCCGGGCAGGGGCAGTCGCCAGCGAGACCCCCTCTCGGTAACTCCTCGGCTGGCCCTCCGCGGAGCAGGCCCACAGGTGAGCGTTACCTGCCGAGTCCCAGCAGACCAGGAGCAACAGCCCCAAGCGCAGTGCCTCGAGCGCCATCCTCCCTCCGCGGCCGGCGGTCGGGTCCCTGCGCTCCAGCGCCCGTGCGACACGGAGAGTGCCCTCGGGTCGGACACGCGACAGGGTGGGGTGAAGGAGAGGCGGTTAAGAGGAGGAAGAACGGAACAGGTAGGAGGGGCAGGAAAGGGTGCGAGGAGGGGGTATGGAGGAAGTGGGGAGAAAAAGGTAGAGGAGGGTGGTTACTAGCCTCCAACCTCCCTACCCTTGACCCAGTCCCACCCCTACTCCACTGAGAATGGGAGCAAGCAATTAAGGGGACCATGTCCCCTGCAGCAGACAAAAACCTTGTAAGAGCCCTGGATAAGCTTGTGGACTCTGTCAATCAACCCCAGTTTATTCAGCATCTTCTCTATCCCAGGAACTGTTTTGGGGATGAACTTAACAAAGGCGTCCCTGCTGTCTGGAAGCTTTCCAGTGTAGGTGTTGGGGGAGAGGTAACAGAGGGAACTCCAAAACAAGTGAATACAATAATTTCTAAAATTAGGTGCTAGAGAGTTGGGAGCGGGGAGGAGAAGACTTTCCATTGGGAGGTCAGGAAAGGCCTTTCAGAGGTGGCATTTAAGCTGAAAGCTAAAGGATGAGAAGGAAGCCTGGTGAAGACCTTGAGGACAGATATTCCAGGCTCAAGAAAAAGCAAGTGCAGAGATCTGGACAAGGTCATGAACATGTGTGGTCATGTAGGGCATGATAAGGGGTTTGGATTTGTTCCTGTTGCAGTGGGAAGCCAGTGGAGGATTTTAAGCAGGGGCATGGCCCTGATATGACTTACATCTTAAGAGATTGGATGAAGAATGGAGGAGATAGGTAAGAGCGGAGGCAGGGGGACAAATTAGGTGGCTTTTACAGTAAGGGATGATGGCAGCTGGAATTAATGGATAATAGGGGACTGGTGAGAAATAGATTCAGGATGTCTTTTGGAGGTGGAACCAACTGGAGTGAGAAGAACCAAGGATGCTTCCTGGGATTTTGTCCTGAGCCGGTGGATGTGTGGTGATGCCATTTCAGTGATGAAGAACATTTGGAGAGGACGCTATTAGACCTCCAAGTTGGAATCACAAATTTGGAGCTGGATATATACCTCAATAAAAAAATTAAATTATATGCATGTATCATTAAAAATATTTTAATTGAGGTATAGTTGATGTACAATGTTATATAAGTTTCAGGTATACAGCATAGTGATTCACAGTTTTTAAAGGTTACACTCCATTTATAGTTATTATAAAATATTGGCTATATTACTTGTGTGGTGTGATATATCCTTATAGCTTATTTATTTATTTATTAAAAATATTTTTTTGGCTGTGTTGTGTCTTTGTCGCTGCATGCAGGCTTTCTCTAGTGGCAAGCAGGGGCTACTCTTCGTTGCGGTGAGTGGGCTTCTCACTGCAGTGGCTCCTCTTGTTGCGGAGCATGGGCTCTAGGAGCACAGGCTTTAGTAGTTGTGGCACACAGGCTCAGTAATTGTGGCTCACAGGCTCTAGAGTGCAGGCTCAGTAGTTGTGGCACACGGGCTTAGTTGCTCCACGACATGTGGGATCTTCCCGGACCAGGGCTTGAACCTGTGTCCCCTGCATTGGCAGGCGGATTCTTAACCACTGTGCTACCAGGGAAGTCCCACTTATTCATTTTATATGTAGTAGTTTGTACCTCTTAATCCCCTAACCCTGTCTTGCCTCTTCCCTCCTCCTTCTCTCCACTGGTAACCACTAGTTTGTTCTCCATATCTGTGAGTCTGTTTCTTTTTTGTTATATTTACTAGTTTGTTTTATCTTTTAGATTCCACATTTAAGTGATATCATACAGTATTCATCTTTCTCTGACTTATTTCACTTAGCATAATATCCTACAAGTCCATTCATGTTTTCGCAAATGGCAAATTTTTATTCTTTTTTATCGCTGAGTAGTATTCCATTTTATATATGTACCACTTCTTCTTTATCCATTCATCTGTTGATGGACATTTAAGTTGCTTCCATATCTTGGCAATTGCAAATAATGCTGCTATGGGGCTTCCCTGGTGGTGCAGTGGTTAAGAATCCACCTGCCGATGCAGGGGACACAGGTTCGAGCCCTGGTCCGGGAATATCCCATATGCCGTGGAGCAACTAAGCCCGTGCACCACAACTACTGAGCCTGCGCTCTAGAGCCATGAGCCACAACTACTGAGCCCACGAACCACAACTACTGAAGCCTGTGCTCCTAGAGCCCATGCTCTGCAGCAAGAGAAGCCACCGCAGTGAGAAGCCCGTGCACCGCAATGAAGAGTAGCCCCTGTTCGCCACAACTAGAGAAAGCCCTCGGGCAGCAACGAAGACCCAACACAGCCAAAAATAAATGAATAAAGTAAGTAAATTAAAAAAGAAATAATAATGCTGCTATGAACATTGGGGTGCATGTACCTTTTTGAATTAGTGTTTTCATTTTTTTTGTATAAATACCTAGGAGTGGAATTGCTGGATCATATGGTAGTTCTGTTTTTAGTTTTTTGGAAACCTCCATACTATTTTCCACAGTGGTTGCACCAATAGTGTATGAAGGTTTCCTTTTCTCCACAACCTCCCCAGCATTTGTTATTTGTAGTGTTTTTGATGATAGCCCTTCTGGCATGTATCATTTTTTATTAAAATAATTAAAATTTAAGAAATTTAACAGGGGACTTCCCTGGTGGCGCAGTGGATAAGACTCTGTGCTCCCAATGCAGGGCACCCAGGTTCAATCCCTGGTCAGGGAACTAGATCCCACATGCATGCCACAACTAAGAGTTCACATGCCACAACTAAGGAGCCCGCATGCTGCAACTAAAGAGCCTACTTGCCACGACTAAGGAGCCTGTGAGCCACAACTAAGGAGCCCACCTGCCACAACTAAGACCCAGCGCAACCAAATTAATTAATTAAGTTTAAAAAAAAAGAAATTTAACAAATAATGAAAGGTTATTCTGAGACACATACATCAATGCCCTCCAACAGGACCTCATATAGTATTTCAGAATATTTATTTACCGATCTTTTTCCCTTGAGAAGGTCCCATTGACATATTTACTTATTCTAAATACAGACTTTGGTAGTTATTCAGCGAATATTAATAAGTTTAGGGAAGAGAAATAATTTGGCCAAAGAGGCACAACAAGTTAGTGCATAGATCTGTTTCTTTTCCAACCCTTATGCATATGTGTCAATGTTGATCTGTGACATACTTCCTGGTTCAGTCAGGGTCTAGTCTGGAAAACACAAGCCTCACTAGGTATTTCATCAGAGAGAATTTAATATGAGAACTTGGCCAGGCTAGAATTGGAGAACTGAAAAAAGCAGAAAGGGAACCATGAGGTAACACACAGAGATAGTAACTTCAGAATATGGGCATCATCCCTAAGTCTGGGGGAACAAAGGGAAGAAATTTGGGATTTGCAGAACCTAGCAATTTGGAGGAGAGGCCCTGGAAAGCTGGAACTCAGACCTCTGAGCGGGGGTGCTACCTGGCTGGTGCTGGTGGGTGTAAGGGCCATGATGAGACATTTTGTTTGTTTTTTTAAATTTCTTTATTTTTGGCTACATTGGGCCTTTGTGGCGGCGAGCAGGGGCTACTCTTTGTTGTGGTGTGCGGGCTTCTCACTGTGGTGGCTTCTCTTGTTGTAGAGCATGGGTTCTAGGCATGTGGGCTTCAGTAGTTGTGGTGCACGGGCTCAGTAGTTGCAGCGCATGGGCTTAGTTGCTCCACAGCATATGGGAGCTTCCCGGACCAGGGCTTGAACCTGTGTCCCCTGCATTGACAGGTGGATTCTTAACCACTGCTCCACCAGAGATGTCCAGTGAGGCAGTTTTGAGAATGTGTGACAAAGCTGGAGACTGGAACCAGCTGCTATTGCCAATGGCCATAGCTGGGGCACCACTGAAGGAAACAGCAAGTCCCTCCTCCATCCCCTTGACTTGCAGTCACCCCCTGACACATCCCTATTGGCAGAAGAAGCCAGCTAGCAAAGCAGATGGGAGGTCTGCAGAAATCTATCATCACAGAGTCTGGAAGGCTGGTTTTAGAGCTGACATACTACAACCTAATGACTGGCACTGTCACATGCCCTACCCCTTGACTTTAGCAACCTCAGGTACAGGGACAAGAAGACAATGTGCAGTTTTGTTTTTGTTTTTGTTTTTGTTTTTGCGGTACACGGGCCTCTCACTGTTGTGGCCTCTCCCGTTGCGGAGCACAGGCTCCGGGCGTGCAGGCTCAGCGGCCATGGCTCCCGGGCCTAGCCGCTCTGCAGCATGTGGGATCTTCCCGGACTGGGGCACGAACCCGTGTCCCCTGCATCAGCAGGCGGACTCTCAACCACTGCGCCACCAGGGAAGCCTGACAATGTGCAGTTTTAAACTCTACCTGGAACTGTGCATAGCTAAAGTTCTGGCTAGTGTCCTATTGAGGTCAGAGCGTAAATTTGAAATGGATGTTAATACTTTTCTGAGATACGTAATGTAAATTCTTTGAACAATGGTCATAAAATGGAGATGACTTATTTTGCTGACTTTCATACAAAAATATTTTCTTAAATTTGTGGGATTTCTATTACCAAATAACATAGACACTTGCTTATAAACACCTTCACATTTGATGTTCAGGAACACAAACTGAAATCTGAGCACAGACTCAGGAACAGCACTTAGAGTTGTGTTAGCAGGAATTTCAGCTTCAAAAAGAAAGCCATGTACCCCTCAAGGTAGATTTCTTATAAATTGATGTGGGTGGACGCTGCTGCCTTTATGTTATTTTGTTCCAAACAGTTGATATCACACCTTAGAAATATTTTATACCAGGGTGCTTTTCACATAGTTGTGTCAGCATTTGTCAGCTAAGAATAAGAGTTGACAAAAAATTTTCTGTAAAGGGCCTGAGAGTAAGTACTTTAGACTTTCTGGATAATGCAGTCTGTCACAACTCATCACTTCTGCCATTCTAGTGCAAAAGCAGGCAGATTATGTATGAGTCAGCAAATGGACGTGGCTGCATTCCAGCAAAACTTTGCAGAAACAGGCATCAGGCCATATTTAGACTGTGGACCATAGTTTACTGACCCCTGAACAAATATGCTGAACAAAAATGGCCAATGCAACCATTGTCATGTTAGTAACACAAAGAGCAAGGTAGGAGATTTGTTCTGCAGTTCTGTGGTTAATGCTTGTTGCTTTGTTTTTAGTCCTTCTTTAGGTATTCACTACTGCTTAGGTCTCCACAGCTCCAAATGAATGAACATTCGATAAATTACCTAGGCAATGTTGGCAAAATAAAAATTTTTTTCAGCCCTATATATGGTCCCTTCATTCAAAATCATTTTTCTTCTATCCTGAATCATCTGGTCGATTGTGCCTCTAGGAAGTGTGACATTTAACTTTAGTGTCTGTCACTTGCTGCTCTTCTGCCTCTGATTACAGGTGCTGGTGAATCTTCTGAAATTATGCAATCTGAAGGTGCTTTTACTGTTTCTAATGCTACAACCAAATAAGAAATCTTACATACAAACCCCACCATAGGATATCATCCAGTCCATATTTAATTATTGATACTAGGCTTTTAAAAGGCATCCATAAGCATAAAAAGGAAGTCTTGTTACACTAAAATTAACTCAAAATGGAATGTGGATTTAAATGTAAAACGTGAAACTTTAAAATTTTAGAGAAGGGCTTCCCTGGTGGTGCAGTGGTTGAGAATCCACCTGCCAATGGAGGGGACATGGGTTCGAGCCCTGGTCCGGGAAGATTCCACGTGCCACGGAGCACCTAAGCCCATGTGCCACAACTACTGAGCCTGCGTTCTACAGCCCTTGAGCCACAACTACTGAAGCCAGCGCGCCTAGAGCCCGTGCTCTGCAACAAGAGAAGCCATCGCCATGAGAAGCCTGCACACCACAACGAAGAGTAGCCCCCGCTCACCGCAACTAGAGACAGCCCGCGCACAGTAACGAAGACCCAATGCAGCCAAAAATAAATAAATAAGATTTTAGAGAAAAACATAGGAGAAAAATTTCAGAACCTAGGCAAGGAGTTCTTAGACTTGACATAAAAGCATGGTTCATAAAAAGACAAATTGATAAATTGGACTTCATCAAAATTAAAAACTTCTGTTCTGCAAAAAAAACCCTGTAAAGAGAATGAAAAGACAAACTACAGATTGGGAGAAAATATTTGCAAACCACATATCCAACAATGGACTTATATCTAGAATATGTAAAGAGATCTCAAAACTCCAGAGCAAAACAACAATCTGATTAGAAAATGGGCAAAAGATATGAACAGACATTTCACTGGAAAGGATATACAGATGGCAAATAAACACATGAAAAGAGGTCCAACATCATTAATCATTAGGAGAATGCAACTTAAAATCACAGTGAGTTGTCATTATATATCTATCAGAATAGCTAAAATAAAAAATATTAGGCACATGAAATGCTGTCAAGGATGTGGAGAAGCCAGATCACTCGTTGGTGGGAAAGTAAACTGGTACAGCTACTCTGAAATATAGTTTGGCAGTTTTTAAAAAAATGAAGCATACAAGTACAATACAATCCAGCAATAGCGCTCTTTGGCATTTATCCCACAGAAGTGAAAACTTATTTTTACACAAAAATCTATACATGAATGTTTATAGCAGCTTTATTGCTAATAGCCAAAAACTGGAAACAACCTAAATATCCTTCAGCAAGTTAATAGTTAAACAAACTGTGGTACATTCATACCATGGAATACTACTCAACAAAAGGAATTGACAACTGATATAGGTAACAATTTGGATGGATCTCAAGGGCTTTATGCTGAATTTTAAAAATCCAGCTTCAAAAAGTTACTTACTGTAGAATATTTACATTTGACCCTTGAACAGCTCAGGGGTGCTGACATCCCATACAGTTGAAATATAACTTTACCCACCTTTGTATCCATGGTTCTGCATCCATAGATTCAACCAACCACAGATTGTGTAGTACTGTAGTACTTGTTTGAAAAAAATTTGTGTATAAGCGGACCAATGTAGTTCAAACCCATGTTATCAAAGGGTCAACTATATATAACATTCTTGAAATGATGAAACTAAAGAGATGATAAACAGATTAGTGATTGGCAAGAGCTGAGGTTGGGGGTAGGGGTAGGAAAAATGGCTGTGGCTCTTTCAAAAGTATCATGAGAGATCCATGTGATGGAATTGTTCTGTAGATTCAGTGGGTCACAGGAATCTAAAGATGTTATACAATTGCATAGAATTCAATGCACACATGCAAATGGGTATGGATAAAACTGGTGAAATCTGAATAAAGTTGGTGGATTGTATTAGTGTCAGTTTCAGGTTTTGAAGTTGTACCAAAATCATGCAAGATGTTACTACTGGGGCAACCTGCACAAAAGGTATATGAGAGCTCTCTGTATTATTTTTTACAACTGCATACACATCTATAATTATCTTAAGTTATAAAGCATAAAAAGAAGTGAAGCTCTAAAAATTGTGTGAGGAATCTGAATAGTAAAGGAACATCATCATTAGTTAAATTAACCTGAATAATTAATGTTGATCTAGCAAATTGTGGTGGCTTTAACTCTGTGTTGAGGATATGTAATTTTATTATTCTCCATAAGGAAGGGCAGTTTGTTAAGCATAAAGTAATATGATATAATGTTTAATGTGACTTAATATTTAGACTTTTCTAAGACTTTCAACTAAACAGATTCATAAATGCATATGAAAACAATCTTTTGTCAAAGTGTATCCTGATTATTTTACAGAACACAATCACCACAAACAAAATGACTGTGTGACTTAGAAATAAATAATGCTAAAATACCTTAACTTTTTCCCCGCTTTACACAGAGTATTGTGACATTATGTGTTCTGATGTTTTTAAGTTAGTTTCTGGTTAGCTATATATGCTTCTAGTTAGCTGGAAAACAGAGAAATATAGCAGTCAAAACTGAGAATTTATCAAAAACATTTTTGCTAGCTTATTACATACATGGTTCTCAGAATTTTTAAAAAACTGATCATCAGGGACTTCCCTGGTGGTGCAGTGGTTAAGAATCTGCCTGCCAATGCAGGGGACACAGGTTTGAGCTCTGGTCCCGAAAGATCCCACATGCCGCAGAGCAACTAAGCCTGTGTGCCACAGCTACTGAGCCCACGTGCCACGGCTACTGAAGCCTATGCGCCTAGAGCCCGTGCTCCCCAACAAGAGACACCACTGCAATGAGAAGCCCGTGCACCGCGACGAGGAGTAACCCCTGATCGCTGCAGCTAGAGAAAGCCTGTGTGCCGCAACAGAGACCCAAAGCAGCCAAAAAAAGAAAAAAATAAAAAACAACAAAAAAACTAATCATCAGTAAAGTTAAATTGTATATCTTTGGAAAGAATTCTCAAATATTTATGACTTTTACCATGACTTTTTTTTATGACTTTTGAGAGTCCCTTCCTCCACTTTAAAAAAAAAATAAATGTATTTTATTTTTGGCTGTGTTGGGTCTTCATTTCTGCATGCAAGCTTTCTCTAGTTGCGGCGAGTAGGGGCTACTCCTCGTTGTAGTGAGCAGGCTTCTCATTGCGGTGGCTTCTCTTGTTGCTGAGCACAGGCTCTAGGTGCACAGGCTTCAGTAGTTGTGGTGCGTGGGCTCAGTAGTTGTGGCCCGCAGGCTCTGGAGCGCAGGCTCAGTAGTTGTGGTGCAGGGGCTTAGTTGCTCTGCGGCATGTGGGTTCTTCCTGGACCAGGGATTGAAGCTGTGTCCCCTGCATTGGCAGGCAGATTCTTAACCACCACACCACCAGGGAAGCCCCTCCAACTTTTTTTTAAAGTGGGCACTCTGCATGATCACAATTTGCAAATTACAGAAAAAGAATTTTTTTAAGATAAGTAATTACTTTTGAATGAAACCATCCCTACTATCCAGAAGGATAAATGATCCTAGAAACGTCACACTCATTTCATACATTCATCCATTCCACAAATATTTACAAATTATTTATATATGCAGTCCTAAGAATCAGATTTAGCAGTGAATAAAACATACATCAGAATCAAAATCTCTGCCCTCTAGGAGCTTACATTCTAGTGATATTACTGTGATAAAAAACCCAGTTAAAACAACAACAAAAGACTCTTCAAATATAGTCACAATCAATGTATAACCTACTCCTAATTGATTATACAAGAGCTATGGATCAGAGAATTTTTTTAAAAATTTAATCAGTGTAGTAAATCAGGCCGTATAAATACCAAAAAATGTATGTTGTCGCTCCTAAGCCCATCTTGGACCAGCATGTTATCAAATCTCACCTAAACAGAAGTTATGGAAGCACCAAAGTCACTGTGGAAAACTTTAACTGGCTCCGCTGAATCAAATCCAAACCTTTGTGGGGTTTTGGAATATACAATTACTTTTCACAAAAATTTTGTTATTTATGTTAACAAGTAATGAATTGTTTATTATTTTAAATGACTTAATATTTTCTAAATTTCTTAGTTTTAATTTCTAATAGTATTAAATATTGATAGACACAACAGGAAACACTCTTCAGGATCTTCAATAATTTTTAAAAATATAAAAATTTGATTTTGGAGACCAAAATATTAGAGATCAATTGCCAAATGAAATAAATGCTATCCCCATTTTATAGTTAGAGTAAATAGGCCCAAAAAGATCAGGAAGATGTAAAAGACAAGGCTAATTCAATCTTGTTTTCCTTTCTATTCAGCTCTGTGATGGAGATATTCACTTCATCCTCTGAAACTAACATAAGTAGAATTCTACTATATTAAGTCAGCTTTGGCAACCTGACATGCGTACTTCTATTGCCTCTGTCATCAAATTTAAATTTTTAAGAAAAATTATCCAAAATGTGGAAATAAAGCAAAATATTACTATGTGCTTTTGCAAAGTCATACTAGAGCATTGTCTAAGAATCCTGCAAGGAGATCGTGAGATTCTAGGAGCTATGATCTTATATGGCTTATTATTTACTACTGATAGGGTCTAGAGTCTATAAAGTTAGATCTTAATTTGTAGCTGTTATACATGACTTTGTCAGGTAGAAAAGATTATGCCAAAGGTTACTGTTTTATTGATCTCTCGACAAAAAGCAGTGTTCCATTTAATTTTCATTCTTATTCCAACATTCTTTTTTCCATAGACTGTATATTTACCAGTCTCCTCTCTTCTCCTTGAACTGGGTTTACCATCCTGCTGGTTCCCTCACTAATGAGTTAAATAAGAGGAGTAAATAAGAGGCCAGTTTGCCTAGCATATGGGGAAGGGAGTGTTTCCAATTTGGGAAGACCAGCATGTGCAAAAGCTTCATGACTCCTTTAGAGAATTCCAAGAGGTTCAATGTGGCTAAAACTGTGCTTCTCAGACTTTGATATGCATGTGAATCACTTAGATTCAATAAGTCTGGGATAAGGCCCAAGGTTCTATATTTCTACAAGTTCCCAGGTGAAGCTGATGCCATGAACCACACTTTAAGTAACAAGGGGCTAGACCAGAGCATAGGTGTATGTGAGAATGTCCAGAGCTGAAGAGGGAAACTGACCATCTGCATCAAACAAAAGATTCCTAACTAAGCCCAAGCTGGTAGTTCATTCATTTGAAATAATATATCCCTCCGGCCCCATTTCAGTATAATTACGGAAGTGGGACTAGGCCTAGTAAGTAACTGCATGAAAACTGGCCTGGTTTTTTTGTTTTTGTTTTTGCCCCATGGCTTATGGGGTCTTAGTTCCCCGACCAGGGATCAAACCTGGGCCCACGGCAGTGAAAGCATCCTAGCCATTGGCCCGCCAAGGAATTCCCATTAGTCCTGTATTCGTGTTCTCCCTCAGCTCTTTGTTTAGTTGAGCTCAGCTGTATTTGGTGATGCCTACTGCCATCTAGTGGAAATGAATTGACATTTTAACTAGTGCTTGATTTCTATGGTACTTTAGTTTTCAAAGTGCTCATTTTATCTTAACGGTAACCTGTGAAGTAGACATTGTTTTCCAGTTTGTTTTAACTTTTTAGAACTAGTTAATATTAATGAGCTTACTGTGACCCAGGCCCTGTACATGAATGATCTTACTTATTCCCTGTATCAATATCGTGCGATCCATGGATATTGCCTGGGTTGTTATTCCATTTACAGATGAGAAAGCTAAGACAGAGAATTTAAGAAACATGCCCAAACTCCAACAGCTAATCAGGATTCAAACCCAGGGGAGGCACACATCACTAACATAAACCTTCTCCTCCTTCTCTTCCTCCCCACCCCTCCTCCTCCCTCATCTGCATCTTCATCATCTTCATTATCACAAACCGTTGTGATTATGTGCCAGGCATTTTCCTAAGCCCTTTACAGGTATTATATAATTTAATTCTCACAACCACTCTTATGAGTTGAGTATAATTATTATTCCCACTTCATAGATGAGGAAATCAAGGCACAGAGGAGTTAAGCAAGTTATCCAAGGTCACCAGCTAGGAAAAGCATGGCCAGAATTGGAACCCAGAGAATCTTGGGTTTTGTTTTAATATTTTAAAAAATTTAAATAAAATTAAAATTTGATTCTCTGAAGTCTATGAAATGAATCTTTTCTTCCTCATTTCTTGTTTTCCAGATTTATTGAGATATCATTGACATATAGCATTGTGCAAGTTTAAGTATACAATATGATGATTTGATACACGTAATGTATGTGAAATGATTACCACAAAAAAGTTAATTAACATATCCATCACCTCAATCACAAATTTTATGTATGTGTGATGAGAACATTTAAAAATCTACTCTCAGCAACTTTCCAGTATATAATACAACATTATTAATTCTGCAGTCACCATGCTGTTCCCCAGAACTTGTTCATCTTATAACTGGAAGTTTGTACCCTTTGGCCAACATCTCCCCATTATCACTACCCATACAGCGCCTGTAAATCACCATTCTATTCTCTGTTTCTTTGAGTTTGACTTCTTTTTAGATTCCACATGTAAGTGAGATCATACAGTACTTGTCTTTCTTTGACTGACTTATTTCACTTACCATAATGCCCTCAAGGGAACCCCAGGGAGTATTATTCCAGAGCCCCATACTCTCAACCAGTAATCGATTTAAGAAATAAAGTTAATTTGCTCCTCCCACTTACAAAATTAATACATATTTAGAAAAGCAGAAAGAAAAAAATCACTCAAAGTTCTGTCTCCCAAACACAATCAAAATTAATATTTGGTGTCTTACTCCTAGCCATAATTCTAAGCTACTTTGATTTTAATATAGTTGTAATCATACTATAAAAACCATTTTGTGTTCTGCTTCTTTTATTTAACATTTTAACTTAGGCATTTCCAATATCCCCAAACTCTTCATAATTGTTACCGTGAATAGGTCCTTTATTAACATTATAACTTGTGTAATGCCTTCTGTGGGTCAGGTACTGGTGCAAGGAATTTCTGTGTATTTACTCCTTTAATCTTTACAACAAACCCCATAGGATAGAGAGTATTTTTAGCCCTATTTTAGATGAGGAAACAGAGGCACAGCTGGTAAGTGACATAGCTCGGATATGAACCTCCACAGCGTGTATGCCATCATCTAACTGTGGAAGCAAGGATTTAAATTGTTTATATATATATATATATTTAAATATTTTATTTATTTATTTATTTATTGGGTTGTGCCAGGTCTTAGTTGTGGCTCGCCAGCTCCTTAGTTGTGGCATGCGAACTCTTAGTTGCAGCATGCATGTGGGACCTAGTTCTCTGACCAGGGATCGAACCCGGGCCCCCTGCATTGGAAGCTCAGAGTCTTAACCACTGTGCCGCCAGGGAAGTCCCTAAATTGTTTATATTTTTAATCAGTTACTGAAAACCACATGAAGAAGCACTAAGATGGTCTTTAACCATTAAATTATAAGAAACCTTTATGCAAAAAAATACTAATAATGATGATAATTAATGTGTTGCTTATTAAACAGACAAATTTTGCATACAATTAGATAAAGCCCAGAAAATAGAGGAGAGTACTAATAGTCACCATTTAGCAAGTGAAAGCTGTATACTTTTACATACTTTAATCTTCACTGCGACCCTGAGAAATAGTTAATATTGTTCCCTGTTCACATGATGAGGAAAGGAAGCCAGAGAGGGGTAATTTGCTGAAGATCACAAATCTAATACTTGCTGAATTGAGGTTCATACAGTGATTTTTTTCACTTTAAAAAGATTCCTTAAGTTCTCACCTGCATGCTAAACTCTAGAGCTGCATTGTCCAATACTGTAGCCACTAGCCATGTAGCTATTAAACACTTGAAATGTGGCTGGTGTGAAGTGAGATGTGCTGCAAGGGTAAAATACACACTGAATTTCAAAAATTTACTACAAAAAAAGGAGTGTAAAACATTTCAGTAATTTTTATATGGGTTACACGTTGAAATTATAACACTTTGGATATATTGAGTTAAATGAATGATACGATGACAATGAATTTCACTTGTTTCTTTTCACTTTTTAAAGTGTGGCTGCTAGAAATTTCAAATTACACTTGTGGTACACATTATATTTCTGTTGCTTAGTGCTGCTATAGACCGGCACCTCTTAAACTTTAGTGTGCAGATGAGTCACTTGGGAATCTGAATTAAAATGCAGATTCTTTTTTTAAAATTTATTTTATTGAAGTTTAGTTGATTTACAATGTTGCATTAATTTCTACTGTACAGCAAAGTGAATCAGTTGTACCTATACATACATTCTTTTTCGTATCCTTTTTCATTATGATTTATCACAGGATATTGAATATAGTACCCTACGCTATACAGTAGGACCTTATTGTTTAGCCATTATATATAATAGTTTGCATCTGCTAATCCCAAACTCCCAATCCATCCCCACTTGGCAACCACAAGTCTGTTCTCTATGTCTGTGAGCCTGTTTCTGTTTCATAGTTAAGTTTATCTTTGTCATATTTTAGATTCCACATTTATGCGGTATGGTATTTGTATTTCTCTTTCTGACTTACTTCACTTAGTATGCTAATCTCTAGGTCCGTCCATGTTGTTGCAAATGACATTATTTTGTTCTTTTTTATGGCTGAGTGGTAGTATTCCATTGTATATAGGTACCGCATTTTCTTTATCCATTCATCTTTTGATGGACATTTAGCTTGTTTCCATGTCTTGCCTATTGTAAATAGTGCTGCAATGAAGAGGGTGCATGGACCTTTTCAAATTATGGTTTTCTCCGGATATATGCCCAGGAGTGGGTTTGCAGGATCATATGGCAACTCTGTTTCTAGTTTTTCGTGGAACCTCATACTGTTTTCCATAGTGGCTGAACAAATTTACATTCCCACCAACAGTGTAGGAGGGTTCCCTTTTCTCCACACCCTTTCCAGCATTTGTTAATCTGCAGACTTTTTAATGATGGCCATTCTGACTGGTGTAAGGTGGTACCTCATTGCAGTTTTGATTTGCATTTCTCTAATAATTAGTGATGTTGAGAATCTTTTCATGTGCCTTTTGGCCATCTGTATGTCTTCTTTGGAGAGATGTGTATTTAGGTCTTCTGCCCAAAAAATACAGATTCTGATGCAGGAAGTCCAGGGTAGGACCTAAGATTCTGCGTTTCTAACGCACTCTCAATGAAACCAATGCTGCTGGTCCAGGTGGAACACGTTGAGGAGCAAGGCTCTAGATGGGAGGGAGGCGGGGGAGATCAGCATTAGAACCCTTAGCAACACCTGTGTTTAGGGGACTAAAAGGAAGCTGCAACGCGGGGAAGGGGAGAGGTGGCCTGAGAAGGTCCTTGCAGAGCCAGGACGGTGTGTTGTTGGGGAGGCCAGGGTGGCAGCATGTCAAGGCGAAATAATCAACAGCAACGCCTGTGCAGAGACTAATCGGGGCCTTGCTGGTTTGTCGACGAAGACGCTACTGATGAATGCAGCGAGGACAGTTTCCGTGAGTAATGAAAACGGGAAGCAGATGTCAGAATGTTGGGGAATAGGACAAGTGGACCTGGTCGCTCTCTTTTTTCCTAGAACGACAGGGAAAAAACAGTAGCTAAGGCTGATGTCAGGGGCAAGTGAGAGAAAGTGGGATGAGGAGTGTAATGGATTATGGGGACACTTGTTTGGTTTGCTTTTGCAGGGGGGAGACCTGAGTCTATGACTTATGCAGAAAGGGAAGGGTGTGAGGGAGAAGTTGGCCCAGAGAACATGGGCAACTTCTCTCCTAAGTAAAGGAACGGCCTCACTGAATGTCAGCTGTGAGGCCGTGCCAGGAATAAATATGACACAGCCTCTAGCTTCGAGGATCTCACAGTCTTGAGTACTAAGAGACCTGTGTGCCCCTTCTGTGAAGCCCTGAGAAGGCAGTAAAGCTGGCATGGATTAGTGATGAGCTATGTTTTCTAAATGAAGCCCAATTCAAAAAAAAAAATATGGTCCCCAATTTTCCTTACACTTACATTTAAGCATTTCTTATTTCTCCATCACTGGAGGGTTTCATTTTCAGGCTAAAATTTCACAAACATCACTAGTAGCACCCACTGCAGTGACCTTGGTAACTTGTATTTGTATTGTATTTGGTGACAATATCAAGTCTTTGAACAAATGTTGAGTGAGGTGACACCATGTGGGGTTGGTGAAGAGATTAAGACACAGAGGCAGGGAAGAGATTTGGCAACAGAATACAGTCACAGACCAGGGACAACCACAAAAACTCTGGCTCCTTGAAAATTGTACACTTGGTGGCAGCTAGAGGAGGCAGGCTGCCCTTTCAGTGGAAGCAGGTGGGAGTTGTGGACTAACGTGGCAATGTGCAGGGCCAGAGTGAGGGGAAGAGAGAGGCCGATGCTGTTGAACAATAATCAATATCAAGGCTTCATAAAACAAAGAGCTTTATTTGGGGTTTTAGGAATTGCGATTCAGGAGGCACATATTTGGGTAAAAACAAAAGAGTGTTGCAAGGAAGAGAAAGAGGGGCTTATAAAGTGAAAAACCACTACCTTTTTAAAGTTGTCCGGCAGAAATTATGATTGACTTTGATGTGTGAAGGAAATATTTGTCCTTAGGGATAGGGTGACATGCGCTATTTTAGGGTAAGGGAACAATGAGTATCTTGAGTTTCTGGAATATTGGGCAGATGTTCTGGATGCCTGCATTAATATTCCATCTGAGCTGAAATGTGCATAAGTCTTACTTTCTGAATGGTTTCCTGGCTCCATTTTTAATTTTAATTTTTAAAATATTTATTTATTTGGCTGCACCTGGTCTTTGTTGTGGCACGTGGGATCTTCCTTGCCACGTGCAAATCTTGTTGCCATGTGTGGGATCTTCGTTGCGGCATGCGGGATCTTTAGTTGTGGCATGTGGGATCTAATTCCCTGACCAGGGATCAAACCTGGGCCCCCTGCATTGGGAGTGTGGAATCTTAGCCACTGGGCCACCAGTGAAGTCCCTCCTGGCTACGTTTTAGAGAACTCTCTTAGCAGTACCCACTCCATTTGTTTTTCCTTTCATATTTCCCCCCTTTTGATGAAGATATTCCTTTTGGAAAGCATCAGTATTCAAACATTTGGTTATTTGGCATCAGCATCTGTTCCTTCTCACTGGGAAGACTCATTCCCAGAGAGTCATGTCCCACAGAGGAGGGAAAGAGGTAGTTGTGTGAGAGGTGTGCTTTTAGAGAGTTTATGCCCACCTTTGAGCAACAAGGGGCCATCTGGGAAGTGAGTCTTAGGCAGTGATCAAAACAGGAGAAATTCACAGACCTTCATTAGGAGGAATCGCATAGGAGTGATTAATTATCTCCAGACATCAAGCTATCATTATTCTTTTTAGTATTACTCCAAGACTGGTATTGGGTCATTCACAGCATTTGCTTTTTTCATGTAACTTATTAAGTGGATGACAGTAGATGATTTATCTGATATAAAACACAACATTCAGTTTGTATTATAGCACAGGTACTGCCTTGAGAGGCTATAGTAATGTCAAGAGTCATCCAGTTTTATAAGATTGCCTTTCCTATGAAATATACTTCAGAATTTAAAAGATTGATATCTTGTTGGCTGTCATTTAGGGCTTGCTGGGTAAATCTGGTTAAAACTTCTATATCAGTAATGACATCTTCAAGTCTCAGTGAGGGAACAAAATTAGCTGCCACATGATCATACCAGTGAAAGACTGACCTAGCCCATCTTGCTTTTAATAAGGAGTAGTTTGCAGGGGCCGTGTTGAGGGTTATGCAAATATGCCCTTGAGACCAAGGAAATTCTAAAGTACAATGTCCACTTGGGAGGGAGCCAAGGCCAGGGTTTAGTTCCACAAAGCCATTGGGTTCCATTTGGGGCTACCCAATAAATATTGGACAGTCTATTCCAGTCAGTTCCAATACCAATCACTAGCTTTTTAAGTGATAGTCACGGTACAAGAATCATGTGATGCCCATAATAGGTGTTGGGTATTATTAGGTAAGTTCATCTTTGTATGGTTAAGCTATTCCCCACATACAGGGGCTTTGGTACCTAGATGTTCATAATCCTGTGTTAAGCATATAAATCTGTCCCATAATTGAGGAACAGTACCCCCTAAAAAATGAAAGGTGACGTTCTTCAATTCTGGTCTAGTTCTTTCCCATGTTTGGGCCTTGGTAACATTAACAGAAAACAAATTCCTATGCCTAGAGTCATTTAAGGTTTCATTGATGGCCATTCATGTGTGTTCCAATTAGTGATATCTGTGGTTTCTAGAGTACTACTGGTGTTTCTGTCTTTTAAAATGAAACTTATTAAAGCCAACAAGTCAGAACCTTGTAGTCAATTAACTAATATTTGCCAGTTAACCCAGCAGTGCTGGATGAGGGCAGGTGTCCACAAATCCAACAATTGGATTCACTTTTTTTTAAATAGATCTTTATTGGAGTATAATTGCTTCACAATACTGTGTTAGTTTCCGTTGTACACCAAAGTGAATCAGCCATATGCATACATCTGTCCCCATATCCCCTCCCTCTTGAGCCTCCCTCCCACCCTCCCTATCCCACTGCTCTAGGTCATCACAAAGCACTGAGCTGATCTCCCTGTGCTATGCGGCTGCTTCCCACAAGCTATCTGTTTTACATGTGGTAGTGTATATATGTCGATGCTTCTCTCACTTTGCCCCAGCTTCCTCCCCAACCCCGTGTCCTTAAGTCCATTCTCTATGTCTACATTTTTATTCCTACCCTGCAACTAGGTTCATCAGTACCATTTTTTTTTTAGATTCCATATATATGCATTAGAATACGGTATTTGGTTTTCTCTTTCTGACTTATTTCACTCTATATGACAGACTCTAGGTCCATCCACCTCACTACAAATAACTCAATTTCATTTCTTTTTATGGCTGAGTAATATTCCATTGTATATATGTGCCACATCTTCTTTATGCATTCATCTGTTGATGGGCACTTAGGTTGCTTCCATGTCCTGGCTATTGTAAATAGAGCTGCAGTGAACACTGTGATACATGACTCTTTTTGAAATATTGTTTTCTCAGGGTATGTGCCCAGTAGTGAGATTGGGTCATATGGTAGTTCTATTTTTAGTTTTTTAAGGAACCTCCATACTGTTTGCCATAGTGGTTGTATCAATTTACATTCCCACCAGCAGTGCAGGAGGGTTCCCTTTTCACCACACCCTTTCCAGCATTTATTGTTTCTAGATTTTTTGATAATAGCCATTCTGACTGGCAGGAGGAGATACCTCATTGTAGTCTTGATTTGCATTTTCCTAATAATTAGTGATGTTGAGCATCTTTTCATGTGCCTCTTGGCCATCTGTATGTCTTCCTTGGTGAACTATTTAGGTCTTCCGCCCATTTTTTAATTGGATTGTTTGTCTTTTTGATATTGAGCTCCATGAGCTGTTTGTATATTTTGGAGATTAATCCTTTGTTGTTTCATTTGCAAATATTTTCTCCCATTGTGAGGGATGTCTTTTTGTCTTGTTTATGGTTTCCTTTGCTGTGCAAAAGCTTTTAAGTTTAATTAAGTCCCATTTGTTTATTTTTGTTTTTATTTCTGTTACTCTAGGAGGTGGGTCAAAAACTACCTGCTGTAGTTTATGTCAGAGAGTGTTTTTCCTATGTTTTCCTCTAACAGTTTTATAGTGTCTGGTCTTACATTTAGGTCTTTAATCCATTTGGAGCTCATTTTTGAGTATGGTGTTAGGTAGTGTTCTAATTTCATTCTTTTACATGTAGCTGTCCAGTTTCCCAGCACCACTTATTGGAGAGGCTGTCCTTTCTCCATTGTATGTTCTTGCCTCCCTTGTCATAAATTAGGTGACCACATGTGCATGGGTTTATCTCTGGGCTTTCTATCCTGTACCATTGATCTATATTTCTGTTTTTGAGCCAGTACCATACTGTCTTGATTACTGTAGCTTTGTGGTATAGTTTGAAGTTGGGGCACCTGATTCCTCCAGCTCCATTTTTCTTTCTCAAGATTGGTTTGGCTATTCGGGGTCTTTTGTGTTTCCATACGAATTGTAAAATTTTTTGTTTCAATTCTGTGAAGAATGCCATTCGTAGTTTGATAGGGATTGTATTGAATCTGTAGATTGCTTTAGGTAGTATAGTCATTTTTCACAATATTGATTCTTCCCATCCAAGAACGTGGTATATTTCTCCACCTGTTTATGTCATCTTTGATTTCTTTCATCAGTGTTTTATAGTTTTCTGAGTACAAGTCTTTTGCCTCCTTAGGCAGGTTTATTCCTTGGTATTTTATTCTTTTTGTTGTGATGGTAAATGGGATTGTTTCCTTAATTTCTCTTTCTGATTTTTCGTTGTTGGTGTATAGGAATGCCAGAGATTTCTGTGCATTAATTTTGTATCCTGCAACCTTACCGAATTCATTGATTAGTTCTAATAGTTTTCTGGTGGCATCTTTAGGATTTTCTATGTATACTATCATCTCATCTGCATACAGTGACAGTTTTACTTCTTCTTTTCCAGTTTGTATTGCTTTTATTTCTTTTTCTTCTCTGATGGCTGTGGCTAGGACTTCCAAAACTATGTTGAATAAGAGTGGCAAGAGTGGACATCCTTGTCTTGTTCCTGACCTTAGTGGAAATGCTTTCAGTTTTTCACCATTGAGTATGATGCTTGCTGTGGGTTTGTCATATATGGCTTTATTATGTTGAGGTATGTTCTCTCTATGCCCATTTTCTGGAGAGTTTTTGTCAAAAGCTTTTTTTGCATCTATTGAGATGATCATATGGTTTTTATTCCTTAATTTGTTAAGGTGGTGTATCACATTGATTGATTTGCTTATATTGAAGAATTCTTGCATACTTGGGATAATTCCCACTTGATCATGGTATATGATCCTTTTAATGTGTTGTTGGATTCTGTTTGCTAGTATTTTGTTCAGGATTTTTGCATCTATGTTCATCAGTGATATTGGTCTATAATTGTGTGTGTGTGTGTGTGTGTGTGTGTGTGTGATATCTTTTTCTGGTTTTGGTATCAGGGTGATGGTGACCTCGTAGAATGAATTTGGGAGTGTTTCTCCCTCTGCAATTTTTGGAAGAGTTTGAGAAAGATCAGTGTTAGCTCTTCTCTAAATGTTTGATAGAATTCGCCTGTGAAGCCATCTGGTCCTGGGCTTTTGTTTGTTGGAAGATTTTTAATTATGGTTTTAATTTCATTACTTGTGATAGGTCTGTTTATATTTTCTAATTCTTCCTGGTTCAGTCTTGGAAAATTGTACCTTTCCAAAAATTTGTCCATTTCTTTGTGGTTGTCCATTTTATTCTCATACAGTTGTTTGTAGCAGTCTCTTATAATCCTTTGTATTTCTGTGGTGTCAGTTGTGATTTTTCCTTTTTAATTTCTAATTTTATTGATTTGCATCCTCTCCCTTTTTTGTTGATGAGTCTGGCTAAGGGCTTATCAATTTTGTTTATCTTCTCAAAGAACCAGGTTTTAGTTTTATTGAACTTTGCGCTTGTTTTCTATTTCATTTATTTCTGCTCTGATCTTTATGATTTCTTTCCTTCTACTGACTTTGGGTTTTCTTTGTTCTTCTTTCTCTAGTTGTTTTAACTATAAGGTTAGATTGTTTATTTGAGATTTTTCTTGTTTCTTGAGATGAGATTGAATTGCTCTAAACTTCCCTCTTAGAACTGCTTTTGCTGCATCCATAGGTTTTGTATCATCATGTTTTCGTTGTCATTTGTTTCTATGTATTTTTTAAAATTTCTTCTGTGATCTTCAGTGATTTCTGGGTTATTTAGTAGTGCACTGTTTAGCCTCCATGTATTTCTGTTTTTTACAGTTTTTTTCCTATAATTGATTTCCCATCTCATAGTGTTGTGGTCAGAAAAGATGCTTTGTATGATTTAAATTTTCTGAGGCTTGATTTGTGACCCAAGATGTGATCTATCCTGGAGAATGTTCCGTGTGCACTTGAGAAGAAAGTGCATTCTGCCACTTTTGGGTGGAATGTTCTGTAAATATCAATTAAATCTATCTGGTCTAGTGTGTCATTTAAAGCTTGTGTTTCCTTATTAATTTTCTGTTTGGATGATCTGTCCCTTGGTGTAAGTGGCGTGTTAAAGTCCTCTACTATTATTGTGTTACTGTCGATTTCTCCTTTCATGGTTGTTAGCATTTGCCTTATGTATTGAGGTGCTCCTATGTTGGGTGCATAAACATTTATAATTGTTATATCTTCTTCTTGGATTGATCCTTTGATCATTATGTAGTGTCCTTCTTTGTCTCTTGTAATAGTCTTTATTTTAAAGTCTATTTTATCTGATACGAGTATTGCTACTCCAGCTTTCTTTTGATTTCCATTTGCATGCAATACCTTTTTCCATCCCTTCACCTTCAGTCTGTATGTGTCCCTAGGTCTAAAGTGGGTCTCTTGTAGACACAGTATATATGGGTCTTATTTTTGTATCCATTCAGCCAGCCTGTGTGTTTTGGTTGGGGCATTTAATCCATTTACATTCAAGGTTATTATTGATATGTATGTTCCTATTCCCATTTTCTTAATTGTTTTGGCTTTGTTTTTGTGGGTCTTTTTCTTTTCTTGTGTTTCCCACCTAGAGAAGTTTCTTTAGCGTTTGTTGTAAAGCTGGTTTGGTGATGCTGAATTCTCTTAGCTTTTGCTTATCTGGAAAGCTTTTGATTTCTTTGTTGAATCTGAATGAGATCCTTGCTGGGTAGAGTAATCTTGGTTGCAGGTTTTTCTCTTTCATCACTTTAAGTATATCATGCCACTCCCTTCTGGCCTGCAGAGTTTCTGCTGAAAAATCAGCTGATTACCTTATGGGGATTCCTTTATATGTTATTTTTTGTTTTTCCCTTGCTGCTTTTAATATTTTTTCTTTGAATATAATTTTTGTTAGTTTGATTAATATGTGTCTTGGTGTGTTTTTCCTAGGGTTTATCCTGTATGGGACTCTCTGTACTTCCTGGACTTGGGTGACTGTTTCCTTTCCCATGTTAGGGAAGTTTTCAACTATAATCTCTTCAAATATTTTCTCAGATGCTTTCTTTTTCTCTTCTTCTGGGACCCCTGTAATTCGAATGTTGTTGCGTTTAGTGTTATTCCAGAGGTCTCTGAGGTTGTCTTCAATTCTTTTCATTCTTTTTTCTTTATTCTGCTCCTCAGCAGTTATTTCCACCATTTTGTCTTCCAGCTCACTTATTCGTTCTTCTGCCTCAGTTATTCTGTTATTGATTCCTTCTAGTGTATTTTTTATTTCAGTTATTGTGGTGTTCACCTCTGTTTGTTTGTTCTTTAGTTCTTCTAGATCTTTGTTAAACATTTCTTGTATTTTCTCAATCCATGCCTCCATTCTATTTCCCAGATTCTGGATCATCTTTACTATCATTACTCTGAATTCTTTTTCAGTTAAGTTGCCTATTTCCTCTTCATTTATTTAGTCTTGTAGGTTTTTACCTTGCTCCTTCATCTGTGACATATTTTTTTGCTGTCTCATTTTTTTTTCTTTTTTTTTTAATGAGTGGGATTGTGTTCCTGTCTTACTGGTTGTTTGGCCTGAGGCTTCCAGCACTGGAGTTAGTAGACTTTTAGGTAGATCTAGGTCTTGGTGCTGAGACGAGGACCTCCATGAGACCTCACTCTGATGAATCCCGGAATGTGAGTTTCTCAGCTCTCACGGAGCTCCCACTGCAGGAGCTTCGGCCCGACCCCCTGGGTCATGAACCAAGATCCCACAAGCTGTGTGGGGTGGTGAAAAAAAAAAAAAAGAGAGAGAGAGAGAACAATAACAAAATAAAAAATAAAATTAGACTAGGAAGCTAACAGATATGTTAGAAAGAATATAAAAATAAAAATATAGGTGAAACAACTGGAAGGTACAACAGTACCACCACAGTAAAAAAAGAGGAGAGAAAAGAGGGGAAAAAAAGGAAAAGCCCTTGCCTCTGGAGGGCAAGGCCTAAGCAAGGGTGACGTTTGGGAGGTGGGCGGGGCCTATGCTCAGGACCCCCAGGGCTGGAAAAGGCCCAGGGGTCTGTGTGGGGTGGGGCTTAGGTTAAAGGAACAGAAGGGGCCCAGGCATGTCCCCCATCCCTGGTCTCAGAGGGCAGGGGACCTCACCTGGGAGCCCAGCAGGCTTCCTGGGCTTTAGTGGGTGGGGCAAATGCCCTCCTCTCCTCTCCTGCTCCTCCTGTCCCGGAGGGCCCCTCCCACCTGCCTCTCCTGTTCTCCCCTTGGCCTCCTTCCTATGCCCCCAGGGCCAGTGTGGCTGGTGGGGTGGGCCTTGGAGAGCAGAGGACTGGCCTGGGTGCTCAGCAGTCTCCCTGGCCTGAGCCAGTGAGTAAACACCCTCCACTTCTACAGGAGGGCCCCTCCTGCCTGCCTCTCCTGATATCCCTGACCTCCCTCCTATGCCCCCAGGACCCACATGGCCTGGAGGGGTCTTTGGAGGTGGGGTACTGGCCTGGAAGCTCAGCAGGCTCCCCGGGGCCGAGTGGACCCGGAGATCTCCCTCTGTTCCTCTGTTGCTCCTCCCGGAGGGCCCCTCCTGCCTACCTCTCCTGATCTCCCCAGACTCAGGGGTGCTGATCCTGTCTGGCCTCCACTTCTCCTCCCCCCTCTGTACCCCCACGTTCTACTGGTTCACTTGGGGGTTCCTCCTGTCTCCTTGGGCATCACCATCCCCCACCAGCAGCCGGCAAGAGCCCTAGTTGTGGGAAGACGCTAACTCGGTGTCTTCCCACACTGCCATCTTGACTCCTGGATTCACTTTTTAAATTAGCATAGAATTGTACCCATAGGAGAAAAAACGTTTGAATCAAAAGCATTGATATGTGGAAAAAGGCATATAAAAAGGAAGATTATAGAGGCCTGGTCCTGAATCTTGGGGAAGCTGTCCACAACAGATGTCATCTGTTTCATTATCCCAGCCTTTTTCTGGTTAATTTTAGTTTCAGTTCTCTAGCCAGTTAAGTCTAGGTGTCTTCTTTAAATGAGAAACATGAATCCATGAGTCAATGTCCTTAAGTTTAGTGGCACAAAGGTTAGTTAACAATGCCTGGCAAGGTCACTTCCAGTGAGGTTGGAGGGCATCTTTGTGAAGATATCATTTCCAGTAGATATAGTCACTAAGTTGAAGGTCATGATGTTGTAGGTCTTCATCTCCTGGGAATGCACTGTGAAAAGACTGCTCTATGAGCTTTGCATGTATTTCAAGGGCTTTAGTTAATTCTCGGCAGTAGGTGAGAAGGTCTTCTTTAATCAGAGTAGGTTCATATATTCCTTCATCTAGTTGCATGGGCCTGCCAGTAACAATTTCAAATGGTAAAAGTATATTTTTCCTGAGGAAGTGGATATGAGATTAAGCAAAACCAAAGCCAATGCTTTGAGCCGAGGAAGCATAAATGATTCAACTAATTTTGCTGAGTTCTAATTATTCCAACAGCATGTTCTACCCATGCAGAAGCCTGAGGATGCTTAGCACAGTGAAAATATTGCATTACTGGCCAAATATTACAGACAGACTGTAAAATTTGTCCTGAAAGTAGGAGCCTCTGTCACTATGTATTTCAGAAGGAATTCCCCAAGGTGGGCTGCTGTGGCTATAGCTCTGTGACAAGGAAATGCTTCTACCCAGTGAGAAAACATGAAAATCATTACCAGTACATATTTTTACCCTTGAGAGGGAGACAATTGGATGAAGTCCATTTGCCATATCTCAAAGGGTCCCCAGGGGAGAGGAAAATGTCCCAAAGATGCATGAATAGGTTTTCCTGGGTTATGTTTAAGACAGATTTGCCATCTCTGAACTTAGGAAGCCATCAGTAATTCAATGAGTTAATTCATGTATGTAATTCAAGACTATTCTTGTATTAAAATCTGATTCATTATAATGGAATTGACAAGAAAATTTGGTTATCTCTGTGACACACATCATTTTAAGATCACTAGAATTATGGTGATAACATTATACTAGGACATATATATCTAAATTTTAGGAATTTCATATATTTTCTAATATATTTATATTAATAACATTTACCCATACAATATAACTTTAAAAGGTTTATTACTGCTTATTTGACAGTGCTTCCCATGTAATTTAATTTACCAAATAAGCTTAATTACTTTAATATCTCTCTTTCATAAGGAGAAAAAATAAATCTTTTGAGGTGTTAGAGGGGCCCTTTGGGAACCCCAAAGTTATTTCCAGGGCAATAAGGCTTCATTTAGAATTTGATTTGGGTGAAGTTGGTCAAAAATATCAAAAGTTGTTAAAGCATTTGATCTAATTGGATCATAGGTCATTGTGAAACAGTATTTTAATCAAAGTGACAAAGACTACATGGGTGAATACAGAAAGTTAAATAGTTGTAAAAACCCTTAGCTACAAAATATAGAATCTTTGTTTTTGTAGGTAGATTATATTAAAGGTAAAGAAATTGTAACCATTGTTTACAATAATCTAAGAAAATTTTGTCCGTTTAGCAGAGAGATAAACCAAATTTTAATTTTGCACCAGTTTATTTTTGATATTAAAACTCATTTACTTAATTCATTCTAATCTTAGTCCTGGCCACAAATAAACTTCCTTTCTAAAGATTCCTTTTTTCACAAACCTTTTACAACTTTCTGTGTCCATTCTACTTGTCCCTTGTTTTCTTTCCCATTTAGAAATAACCAACTTTAGAACAAAATCACTTTCTTTTTCCTTAAATGTATGTCCATTCCTTATGCCCTTTTAAAAATTTTCTTGTGTACAAAGATGTTTTCCGTATTAATTTTAGTAGTTTTAATTACATGTATTAATTTGAATTCTTAACCCTGAGAAACCTTAATTTCTAGTGAAAACTAAGAAGTAAGCAATTGTGAACTGTTCGTTATACCAGTATTTTTTTTTTTTGGATTGGCAAACTTATGAATACATTTCATAATTTTTAGAAACATACATTTCCTCATAGCATTCTTTTTCTTAATGTGGTACAAGACATGCTTCTAATAAACCCAAACATCTTTAGTTTTTCTATAATAAGACAAAACTAGGTAAACTTAGACCTGTTTAGCAATTAATGTTTCAGTATTTTATCTTATTTGGAAATGATTTATGCATTCAATGAATTCCTGTCATTTAACTTAACTTAGCAAAGCTCTAAAGAATCATGTTAGCAGAAATATTTAAGAAACTAATTTTAAGTAGACATACCATAAAACATAATTATTCTTAAAGAGTTTATCTAAAAACTCATCTCATTTACATTTAACTTACTTATGGAAATTTCATCCTAACAAGTTATTTTTCTTGCTGAAAAATTTTGTAACAGATAAAATAAATTTATTTGGCTTTTAGTAAAGCTAGGTACAATAAAAGTATCATACTTAATGTTGATAACTCTAAAGATATGTCCATATTAATTAAAACAACAAACAAGCTAGCTTTAATACCAAATATTTTCCCGGATCACGTGAACCTGAAATTCTTTGGGTTAGTTTCTGTTATATTTCTGAGACTCTTATATAAGTAGTTGTTGTTTATGCCAATTAAATAGAGCTCTTTTACAAATTAATTTTGACAATATCATCCAAAGGTAGAAAAATAGCATTACTATAGCATACTTAGATAGACACAGAGAGCTCATAATTTTCACTTTACTTTAGTCATAAATTAGCTACAATACAAAACTCACTAGTTTATAAATAACAGAATAAATTAAATCTACTCACTCAGTTGGCTAAAGTTTTTTATTATTTGTGAAAAAGATTTTTATGATCTGTATTTGCCCTTGACAAGAAATTTTAAGGAAGCTGTTTGGGCAAAATTGTCCTTTTAACAGTTTGTGTTTAAAAGGGCCTCTTTTCTCTTTTCTTTTCTCAGTCTTAGGAATTGGAGATGGTCTAGAGTTCCATTAAGAGTTCCCAGAGAGATTACAAGCCTTTTGAGATAAATAGGGGGGGCTTGGCGGTTGATGATGAGGAATGGGTGGAATTTGAACTGTCTATAGGACTGCATTTCCAGTTTTGCCAAGATTTTTAAGATTTAACTTAAATGATAGGTTGATCCACCCATCCAACTACATTATACCTGGTTTTAAAAGGAGCTGTCACTACAGAGTGGGGTGTGTGTGTGTGCAGTATGGCTAGCCATCTGTGGGGCATCAATCTTATTGTTATGAAAAAAAGAGTTCAGAGATATAAAGGAAGAGAGCACTGCAGTAGACATTCAGAAGAATGGGGAGGAGCAGAGAGAGCCAGAGGGAGAGAGTTCTCAGAAGACTTGGAAGATTTTTCCAACTTGGAAATCCTTTGAGATAATTGTGTTAGTTTCTCTGAGGAAAGCAATTATGGATTTAGTAGTATATTTGGAGGCTGAAAATGACAATCGAAATGTGCTTCCTATTCCTGTTGTCTTATTCTATAGCTTTTCCCCAATTGAGTGTGCAAATAAACTAATTTAGGACTCTCAAATAAGCCCCATGTGGGCCAACAGAGTTTCAAGTAGTCATGGTTGATTTTAGTCCAACACAACAGAAAGAGGAGGGCCCATCAGTTTTAAACATGAGCCGAGGTCCAATGGCAGCTGCCTGTCAGCACTGCCCTTAGAAACCAAACTCCCCATAACTGAATACTCACCAAGATGAAGGATTCCCTTCCTAGATGAAGACAGCAACAGAGGACACACAAATAAAGGCTCAGAACCTCTAACAAACCGGTAGGTTTGGAATCAGGAGGAGTTACCCCCATGACCCAAGGCCACCAAGGAGAACATCGGAGTACAAGGGAGTCCCATTAACACCTTACTCACCTTCACAGCAGTGCTGGAGGTAGAGGTGAGTCACTTTGGATCCCACTTCTGACACCATGTAATGTCAAACAATAATCAATATCAAGGCTGCAAAGAACAGAGAACTTTATTTGGGGTCTTAGGAATTTTAATTAAGGAGATACAGATTCGGGGAAAACTGAATAAGTGATTCAGGGAAGAGAGAGTTGGGAACTTATAAGGCAAAATCCACAAGGTTGTTAAAGTTGTCTGTCAAGAATTAGTATTGACTCTGATGCAGGAAAGGAAATATTTGTTCTTAAGGAATAGGCTGTCATGAGTTGTTTTAGGGTAAGCGTTTAATAACTATCTTGAGATTCTAGAATATTGAGCAGATGTTTCAGATGCCTGCATTAAGATTCCATCCATGCTGAGACATGCATAGGTCACACTTCCTCACTGGCCTCCCAGCTCCATTTCAGAGAACTTCCTTAGAACTCCATTTTTATTTTCCTTTAGTAGTGAGAAAGAGAAATGGCATCCTCCCCTATCCCCTCTCAGCCCAAAAATAGTTAAAAGAGAATACTAATATTCAGGTCTCACCCAGTCTCTCTTCTGAATAAGCTCTGTAGTCCATTAAATTGCTGTAGAGATTCCCAGAAGAGTTGAAGGTCAGTCCTCCTCCAGTTTTGGTCCAGAATTTACACCAGCCCACCTGGGGTTCTGTGTAAATACTGTCCCATTGTATCTCATTTTTAAGCAAATATTCTGAAGCACAGCAATCAAAGAACCAGCCCCAGGGAGTAAACAAGCTTTAGGCACACAGTGAAGATGCTCATCCCCCTTCAGAATTTAAGAGGGCCTACAGGAGCACAGAATCATGGAGCTCTTTGTTTATTCACCTCCAGCATCTTGGCTTTCTGGGGGCTCAACTGCCTCCTAGCCCTAGGCCAACCCTTCTCTGCCAGCTCTCTGGGTCCTTCTTCCTCCCCTGGGCAGCCTGAACCATTTTAAAGCAATCTGGTTCAAATAAAGGAAGAGCCATTGTATTTAGAAGTGTCTCTTTTAACATGTCTCTGGACAATGATCTTCTACTTCTGTAATAACCTGTCCAGTACACCAAAGAAGCCCAGCCAGTTACGTACCTTCAACAGTTTTCTGACACCTTAATAATTAAGGCCCATGCACCTCAACAAGGTGGTTTTAAAAAACCTTTGTTTCCTTGAAACTTTCCTGCTTAAAGCCACTGTCTCACCCTGGTTAAGCTTCCTCCCCTCAGCCTCCTCCCCAGCCTCCTAAGTGCACCTTCATCTCCAAAAACCAGGCTCCAGTTTGCCAGCGTGTAAAGGCCCTGCCAAGCCCTGGCCCTTCCCTGAAGCGTGTCTGAAATTTCAACATTCTCCAAAAGGCACACCTAGCCCTCATGAATGACTTCTTTCTCTTCACTCCTATGGTTATTTTGTAAAACATCCACACTCACAGTGGCTAATTCAGAAAATATTTATGAAGGCTTACTGCATGCTTGGAGATTTTTACGGTGCACGAACAATTCCAAGATGTATAAAGTGGTCAGTCCTATTCCCACAGAGCTTGAAGATCACTGAGGGAAAATGACATGTAAACATATTACTGTATGGTAGGTGTTATGTTTGGGATATTCCCCAAGTACCATGAAAAACCATCCCAGGCACCTATGTAGATTTTTATTACCTTATATTAAAAAAATGAATAAAAATATTTTGCCCACCTAAAAGCTTACAGGTGAAACAAGATGATTTTTTGATTATGATTGTTGATATATTGAACTCAAGTGTCATTTTAGAGTACTTTATTCAAGTATTGGTCTGTTGGAATTCATTCTAGTGCACTCTTCTTGTTGAATTTTTCAATCCACTCTTAAAATTTTTTTCCTCTCACCTATACGTAATGTAAGAATCTATATATTTTAAAAATAAGCCAGTGGTTTCCAAATTTATATTTTCAGAGTCTAAACATTTCTTCTGAGCTCGAGGATTACTTATCTATCTAATTGAGCTCCATACTTAAATATCTAATAAACACCTAAAATTTAAAAAACAAAAAAAACCCATCCCAGACTTGGGGGCCCTAAAAAGGCTTTCTGGAAAGGGAATGGGGAAGGGCATCCCAGGCAGGAAGTAGACAGGCAAAGGCCTAGAGAGGTGTCTTAGCCTAGCTAAGAACACCATTGGGTCAGCTAGGCTGGAGGGCAAGGGGAGGGTGGGATGAGGCTGGAGTGGAACTCAGGGTCCAAAGGGTGAAGGATCTTTTCAGCCACGTTCAGGAGTTTGGTCTTGATCCCTCAGGCATGTGGGCCATTTAAGAAAATTCCTCTGTGGTGGGCTGAATGCATTGGTTGGGGTGAGGGGACTGCAAGAATGAAGGTGCATCACGTGGGATCTGACACAAATAGGAACCAGACGAGTATTTCTTCCACGAGGAGACAGCTAGAAGCCTTTGAGGTTACCCAGATGAGAGATAACTGAGGCCTAAGCTCAACAGATGACTGTCTTCAGAGTATTTGTTTCTTCACTTGTGTATGCGTGTGTGTATGTTTCTCCTTCATTGGAATGGAAGCCTTGAGATGGCATTTCTGTCTTGTTTACTGCTTATTGTAAGCCCAGGACTTACAGTGGCGCCTCGACCCTAAGAGGCACTCAATAAATAGGTGAATGAAGGAATGAGAGCAGCTGACAGTTGATTTGACAGGTGACTGGTTGGGGTTGGGGGAGAGGTAGAGGGAGGCAGGACTGCCTGCGGTCCCTGCCCCAATGCGATGACCCCTGAAATGAGGCCCCCTCAGAGTTGGCGACTATTAGTTTCCTATTGCTACTGTAACAAATGACCACATGCTTAAAACAACACACATTTGTTCTCTTCCACTTCTGGAAGTCAAATGTCCAAAATCAATTTGACTGAGCCAACACAAGGTATTAGCAGGTCTGGCTCTTTCTAGGGATGTAGGGGAGAATCTAACTTTTCTAATTTCTGGAGGCTGCCTGCATTCCTTGACTCCTGGCTCCCTCCTCAAATCGATCCAACCCCTTGTTTCCATCCTCAGGTCTCCTACTTGCTATTTTGTACTCAAATCCCCTTCTGCCCGCCTCTTATAGAGACACCTGACTATGTTCAGACCCATCTGGATAATGCAGGATAGTGTCTGCCTTTCAAAGTCTTCTATTTAGTCACATCTGCAAAGTCCCTTTTGCCATATAAGGTGACATTCACAGGTTCTGGACATTAGGACGTGGATATTATTGGGGGCCATTATATCAGCCTATGACAGTGACCAGCACGTGAGGTGGTTACTGGGTGCTTGAGTTGAGCCCCCGTTGAGGTTGGTAGGACTGAACCTCTTCACCTGAGAGTGTTTAAGAGCACAGCCTGGAGCCAGACTGCCCAGATTCAAAGCTCTGCTACTCATTAGCTGTGTGACCTTGGGTAAATTACTTGACCTCTCTGTGCCTCAGTTTCCTTATCTGTAAAACAGAGATAATAATAGCCACCCCAAAGGGTTTCTGGGATGAGCTAATGCATAAAAAATGTGTGGGTAGATAAGTGCCAGTGACATAATAAGCCCTCAGGGAGTGTTGGCTTCTTGGGATAGCCCACAGGGAAGACCTGGGGATGCCCTGATCCCACTTCTCACCATGAGGTGTGTCAGTGGCTCAACCCTGAAGAAGCGAACTACTCTGGGCATCTGAAGCCTTTCCAGTGTAGGGGAGATTGAATGACTTAGAGGTGGCAAAGCAAGATGTTGCTACTCAGAACCCCTCCATTGAATCTCTGTCTTCAATATCACCATCTCCCCATTTCTGATTATCTTTCTTCAAGTTTCCTAAGGGCAAAGGTGAAAATGAGTCCCCTTTTGCATATACCCCTTTCCCAGTTTTTAATAAGAGTTCCAATGCTGGCAAATTACTTCTCTGGCTCATCATTTTCTCATGAATAAAATAATAAAAGTCAACACTAAAATAGCACTTGCTGGATCCTGGTAGAAAATAGCAGGCAGCTGAGGCCTGGGTTTCTGGGCCACAGCTGAGGTGGCCTATGTCAAGTGGTACCCATGACTGGGAGGGCTCTCTGAGGTGGGAGTGAGCATGTTGACGGCCTTCCTGAAGCCACACCATGGAGATCATGGAAGACCCAAGTTTGTTGCCTATACCCAAGTCCGTATCATGTCCAAGCCCACCCAAGTCCGTATCAGGTCCAAGCCCTTTCCTGGGGGAAATGGTATCCATACTGTATTCCATTACTCTCATGTGAATCCACTTCTGACCCACTATGAAGATGAATAAAGAGAAACTGGGCCACTTCCCAGTGGGGACCACAGCACTGGTTTGGACCATTATTCTGCATATGGACCAGAAAAGTTTAGAAGACCTCAAGCTCAGCTTAGGCAAGCATGCCTCATCACCCTGGTGGCAGCAGCAGCAGCAGCAGCAGCAGATGGGTTTCAGCCTCCAGGTTCTTTTCCAGGCTCCCTGAAGCAGCCCCACTCTACCCCTCAGAGGCCTGAGTCTCAGCTCTGTGGAGCCCTTCCTAGAACATGGCAGATGCTACCTGCAGACTTTACCTTGGAATTACCTCAGTGTCCCTTTGCTTTTTTCAGTCCTTTAATATCTCTTTAACCGATTTAATTTCCAAATTAAATTCTCTACGTTGAACCACGACTATGGTTTCCATTTTCCTAAGACTAACTGCATAGAGGTTTCATTTAACTCTTTCTTTGAAATAACTTCAAACTTATAGAAAAGTTGCAAGAATAGTACAGAGAAATCTTGGATACACTTTTATATCCTTTACTCAATCCATCAGTTTTTTCATTGAGGTGAAATTCACAAAATACAAAATTAACCATCTTGGGACTGCCCTGGTGGTCCAGTGGCTAAGACTCTGCGCTCCCAATGCAGGAGGCCTGGGTTCAATCCCTGGTCAGGGAACTACATCCCACATGTCGCAACTAAGACGCGGTACAGCCAAATAAATAAATAAATAAAATATTTAAAAAAAATTAACCATCTTAATGTGAACAAATCAGTGGCAATCAGTACATTCACAATGAATCCATCAACTTTTAACATTTTGCCATATTTGCTTTATAATTCACTATTTATAGCTATACACACATGATTATGCATAATATTTTTATGAACCATTCATAAGTTGCACACACCACACTCTTTTACTATAATTACAGGTACTTCTTTAGAATATACTTCTATATAACCATTGGTACATTACTTTTTTTTTTTTTTTTTTTTTTTTTTTTTTGGCGGTACGCGGGCCTCTCACTGTTGTGGCCTCTTCCGTTGTGGAGCACAGGCTCCGGACGCGTAGTCTCAGCAGCCATGGCTCACGGGCCTAGCCGCTCCGCGGCATGTGGGATCTTCCCGGATCGGGGCATGAACCCGTGTCCCCTGCACCGGCAGGCGGACTCTCAGCCACTGCGCCACCAGGGAAGCCCGGTACATTACTTTTATCCAGTCTATAATCCATATACCAATTTTGTGAAATGTCCCAATAATATCCTTTACAATATTATTTTTCCCATTAGTGCAGGTCCTGGTCTAGTATGACACATTGAATTTAGTTATGTCTGTTTAGTCTCTTTTAATGTGGAACAGTCCTTAGCTTTTCTTTGTCTTTCATAACATTGCCTTTTTTTTTGGCCGTGCCATGGGCCTTGTGGGATTTTAGTTCCCCAACCAAAGACTGAACCTGGGCCCCTGGCAGTGAAAGCATGGAGTCCTAATCACTGGACCACCAGGGAATTCCCACTTTGACATTTTTTAAGGAATACAGGTCAGTTATTAGAATGTTCTTCAGTTTGGGTTGCCTCATGATTAGATTCTGGTTTTACATTCCCATAAGTGATCTGTGTCTTTTTCATGGTGTCACAAGGTCTGTCTGCCTCTGATTGGTGATATTAATTTTGATCACGCAGTCAAGGTGTTATCTAGTTTCTCCACTGAATAGTTACACTTTTGCTCCTTGGAATCAAACAAGAAATCTGGGGAGAGTCACTTTGACACCATGTAAATATCTAGAAATTTTATTATATTTATCTTCTGTACATTTTGAAGTTTGGGCTTGGATTTTTCTTTGATTCTAAGTTATTATAAAGAGAGCTTTAAAATGTCCAGATGTTAGGGTGTGATGTATAACTTCACAAATCTTTTTATTTTTTTCTTTAAAGGAAAAAAAACCATACTACTAAAGAAACTGTTGGTTATGCTTATTTTGTTATGGTGGTTTTGTTTTTTGTTTTTTGTTTTGCGGTACGCGGGCCTCTCACCGCAGCGGTGAGAGGCCCGCGTACCGCAAAACAAAACAAAACAAAAAATTATCCCGTTAAATTGCTAATATAGTTCAAAACGCAAAGGTACAAAGAGCGTACAGTGAGAAGTCTCCTCACCAGCTACCAGTTCTCTGAAGTAACTTTTACAGATTTCTCTTTATCTTTCTAGAGATAGTTCCTCCATATAAAGCAAAAACGTATATATCCCCCTATCCCCATACAAATTGACTTTTGTCTATACTTACCACACTGTTCTGCATTTGGCTTTTTTTGTTTAATAATATATCCTGGATCTCATTAAATGTCAGCACATTAAATGTTAGTTTCCTTATTCATTCCAGTGGCTGCTTAGTATTCCATTGTATACATGTACTGTGATTTATTTAGTTAGTCCTCTACTGAAACTTAGGTTGTTTCCATTCTTTTGCCTTTATATAAACTATGATGCAGAATAACCATGTTCATATATCAGTACCTATGCAAGTATTTCTACAATATAAATTCCTGGATGTGAAATTTCTGAGTCAAAAAGTTTGTAATTTTGATAAATGTTGTCAATGTATCCTTCACCAAGATTCCACAGAGACTGTATCAATTTACAGGGAATATATTTTAGCATAGTTGTTCCTTTATCTCCTTTGTACTCTATGCAATGGCTGTGAAAAAGGTAATTTGAAAATAGTGTTAACCCAAGTAGATTCGAAAAGTGTGCTTTTGCAAAAATGATACATTCAATATTGTAAAATGTAATTCTTAGGGTTCAAAAAACTTACCTTATAGTTGAAGTTGGAATTTTAGTTTAATTCATGTGTTTGTAAAGACTACTATTTCTCCCACTCTGAAATCTTGCTATTTGGCTTCATTTTTTACTTTGATGATGCACATATTGCCAGGTCTGCTATAAACAACTGAGTAAAAACCCAGGAAGGTAGCAAATAGTTCATCTGTTTTACAGACATGAGCCTTGGCAGAGGGGAAGAGAAAAAAGGGCTCTCAGCTGGCTTCTCCTGCAGGCTTTTACTGTCCTTGAGGCATTTTCCCTGCCCAAATAAAAAGGAAAATTGTTTTTCAGTCTTGAGTGCCAAAATTATTCTTGGAATTGCCCCCTTAGTCTGTCAGTTTCATTTTTCCCATGGAGGTGTGATCAGGGTGGCCAAACCTTCCCAGTCAGAATCTGGGTTAGAACTTGATTGCTTCCGCAGACAACTGGTTTGGAAAAACTCCCTGCAAGGTGATTTCAGTGAGTGACCAGAAATATCAGAGAGCTGGTACTAGGATCTGAAGTTCTAACCTTGCATGTGCCTTCAGTCTTTCTGCAGAGCTAGTGGCTAACAGAAATACAAAGGAATTAATCACCTCCAGGGATTTCTTAGGAAAGTAAAGACTGAGGAATCAAATTCCAAAGCTCCTTAGTGTTGGTCTCTAGCCCATTTCCCAAGTTCTTCATTTTCATTCTTTTTCCCACTCTGCTCTAGTCAAGAGTGTGGGCTTTGGTGGTGGATACACCTCAGCTCACATCCAAGCTTTGTCCTTTGCTGGCTTGGGACCACAGGTGAGCTAGTTAGCCTCCCAGAGACAAAGGGTCCTCACCGATAAAACTGGGATCACACTACCTTCCTTGCAGTGTTGATGTGAGGATTAAAGGAAGTCAAGTGTATGGGCACAGTGCCTAGCTCAGTCCTGAAAAATTAGCCTCAGTAAATGTTAGTTTTTTCCTAGTATCACCTTTCTACCCCTCTCACCAATGGATTAAAACTCATTCTTCTGGAGCTCATAGTCTTAACCAGTATTAAATTAGAAAACAAACATTATGGTAAGACAATCTGAGTGGAAACACCAGGCTTCATCTAGGCCTATCTTAGAATTTGGAAATTTTGAAAAATTCATTCCTTTCTACGTAGTAAGATTTCAGTACCTCAGAAATGCATTTTGCAGTGTTGACAGCCATGCTGTTTGGAAATCCACACCTTTGGGGGCAACTCTGGCAGGTTTTGTAATCAAGTCAAAACTACAGCTTTTGTGCAAACATTTTATTAGTTGTGTGTCTAGGAGAAGAAAGAAGTGGGTTTGGTAAAATTGCAAAGCAGTTTAAATACAAATGGATTTTTATAAAAATCAAGTTTAAGTTTTTCCTTTCTTTCCTTGGAGAAATAAAAGGCAGCTCACAAGAATAGGGAATGGTTTTGTCATAGTTGGAGACTTCGGAAATTCTCTGAAACAAATAGTTGCCAGATTTTATAAACACAAATATACAGGAGTGAACGATTTTACTCTGAACTCTTTATTTATAGATATCTAACAGGGACCGACTTATTTAACTACAGTGGCAGAGATTGGCTAGTTGTTTACCAAACCCGCTTTCTTCTCCTCCTAGACACACACCTGAACTATATTTCCACACCTCCCTTACACTTAGGTATGCCAAGTGGCATGTGGTCAAAAGTGATATGTAGCACTTCCAGGCCTGGCCCATTAAAACTTCCTTGCATTATCCTCTAAGCCCTTGAACCCTCCCAGCTGACAGGAAGGGAGATGACTCTCCCAGGGCAACCTTGGGAGCCACATTTTTAATACAGGAGGAGCCTGGATCCCTGAATCACTACTTGGAAGAAAACTGCCCGAACAGGAAGATTCCTTGAATTTCAGTCATGGGAAGATTTACCATGACTTCTTTTTTAATTTAAAAAATTTTAAATTTTTACTGTTTTGATTTTAATTATGTTTTATTGAACAGAATATTTTAAAAGATTCGAATTTTGAATACAATTTATAAACCTTACGCTTGTACTTAATTTTCAGTTGATTGAACTATACTCATAATAAAAGCAAAAAGGTTAAACATAGCTAAGTGATCATACGTATATCATCTATTCTTCTCAAAACTTAACATAAATGTCAATAAAGACGTGGATTTTATAAAAATTTTGTTATTTTTTATTGAAGTATAATTGACCTACAACACTATAAGTTCCAGTGTACAACATAGTGATTTGATATTTCTATACGCTGCAAAATGAATAACATGACAAGTCTGGTTAGCATCTGTCACCATACAAAGTTATTTTAATATTATTGACTATATTCCTCATGCTTTTCATTTCATCCCCATAACTCATTTATTTTGTAATTGGAAGTTTGTACCGCTTAATCTCTCTCACCCATTTCATTGAACCACCTACATACATGCCCCTGGAAACTACTGGTTTGTTCTCTGTATCTATGAATCTGTTTCTGTTTTGGTATTTTTATTCATTTGTTTTGTTTTATAGATTCCAATATAAGTGAAAACGTAGAATATGTCTTTGTCTGATTTATTTCACTAAGCATAATACCCTCTAGGTCCATCCATGTTGTTACAAATAGCAGAATTTCATGCTTTTTTATTGTTGAGTAATTTACATTTTGTTATACCACATCTTCTTTATCAGTTCATCTATTGATGGAAACTTAGGTTACTTCCATGTCTTGGCTATTGCAAGTAGTGCTGCAATGACCATAAGGGTACATATATCTTTTTGGATTAGTGTTTTTGTTTTACTTGGAAACATACACAAAAGTAGAATTGCTGGGTTGTGGGGTAGATCTATTTTTAATTTTTTTTTTTGGGAATTCCCCATACCATTTTCCATAGTGGCTGTACGGATTTACTATCCTACCAGCAGTGGATCAGGGTTCCCTTTCCTCCTCATCCTAGTAAACACTTATTTGTTGTCTTTTTGATAATAGACATTCTGACAGATATGAGGTGATATCTCATTGTGGTTTTGATGTGCATTTCTCTGATGATTAGTGATGTTGAGCATGTTTTCATGTATCTGTTGGCAATCTGTATGTCTTTGGAGAAATATCTAGTTAGGTCCTCTGCCAATTTTTAATCAGGTTGTTTGCTTTTTTGATGTTGAGTTTTATGGGTTCTTCATATATTTTGCATATTAACCCCTTATCAGGTATATTGTTTGGAAATATCATCTCCCATTCAGTACACAGCCTTTCTGTTTTGTTGATCGTTTCCTTTGCTGTGTAAAGCTTTTTAGATGAATGTAGTTCCATTTGTTTGTTTTTGCTTTTGATTCCCTTGCCTGAGGAGACACAGCAAAAAATTATTGCTGAGACCAATGTCAAAGAGTGAACTGCCTGTGTTTTCTTCTAGGAGTTTTATGGTTTGGGGTCTTACATTTAAGTCTTTAATCCATTTTGAGTTTATTTTTGTATTTGGTATGAGAAAGTAGTCCACTGTGATTCTTTTGAATGTAGCTGTCTAGTTTTCACACCACCATTTATTGAGGAGGCTGTCTTTTCCCCATTGTATATTCTTGGCTCCTTTGTCATAGGTTAATTGACCATATAAGTGTGGGTTCATTTCTGGGCTCTGTATTCTCTTCCATTTATCTATGTGTCTGTTTTCATGCTAGTACCATACTTTTTGATTGCTAAGCTTTGTAGTATAGTTCGAATTCAGGGAGTGTAATACTTCCAGCTTTGTTCTTTTTTCTCAAGATTGTTTTCACTATTTGGAGTCTTTGGTATTTCCATACAAATTTTAGAATTAGTTGTTCTATCTAGCTCTGGAAAAATGCCATTAGTATTTTCATCGGGATTGCATTGAATCTGTAGATTGCCTTGGGTAGTACGGTCATTTTAACAATATTAATTCTTCCAATCCATGAGGATGGTATATCTTTTCATTTGTTTGTGTCATCTTCAGTTTCCTTTTTTTAATTTTTATTTTGGAGGAGAGAAAGGCTTATTGCAGGGCCAAGCAAGGAGAATGGGTGGCTCATGCTCAAAAACCCTGAACTCCCCAATGGTTTTCAAGGAGAAGTTTTTAATAGGCAAAATTTGGGATGAGAGCTTCAGAGTGTATGACTTTCGTCTGATTGGTTGGTGGTGAGGTAAAAGGGTAGTGTTCCAGGAATCTTGTGCTCAGCCTGAAGTTGCCATCCTCCACCTGGGTGGGGGCCTTAGTTCGATTTTAGGTGCTATCCCTTCCAAGGTAGTCTCCCAGCCAGGTGTTAGTGCCCAAAACGTTGTCACAAAGAAATACTGCAGAAGGTGTCTCCCACAGTGTTAATGATGAGCAGGAGTTGGTCTAGCTTATTGCTGTCCCTTTGTGGCTCACCAGCTGGTCTCAGGGACTAATGAAGCTCAGCTTCTTTATGTCTCAGTACAGAAGGAAGTCAGTGAGGGGCAAAGTGATAGGTAAGAAGTGATTTATTTAGAGAGGCACATATTTCATAGACAGAATACAGTCCATCTCAAGAGGCAGGAGTGGCACTGGGAGAAACACACTTCACAGACAGAGTGTAGGCCATATCAGAAGGTGAGAGTCCTTCAGTTTCTTACATCAATGTTTTATAGTTTTCCAAATATAGGTCTTTACCTGCTTGGGTAGATTTATTCCTAGGTACTTTTTTCCTTATGATGCAATAGTAAATGGGATTGTTTTCTTAATTTCTATTTCTGATAGCTTGTTGTTAGTATATAGAGATGCAACAAGTTTCTATATATTAATTTTGTATTCTGCAGCTTTACTGAATTCATTGATGAATTCTGATAGTTTTTTGACAATTCAAATGATATGTTTACTTTTTTGTATTTTAAAAAAAGGTGATAATCCTAAAATTTATATCAGACCATAAAAGACCCAGAATTGCCAAAGAAATCCTGAGGAAACAGAAAAACCTGGAGGCATAACCCTCCCAGACTTCAGACAATACTACAAAGCTACAGTAATCATAACAGTGCGGTATTGGCCCCAAAACAGATATATGGATCAATAGAAGAGAATACAGAGCCCAGAAATAAACCCACACACCTATGGTCAATTGCTCTTCGACAAAGGAGCAAGCATATACAATGGAGAAAAGATGGTCTTGTCAGCAAGTGGTGTTGGGAAAGCTGAACAGCTGCATGTAAATCAATGAAGTTAGAAGAAATCCTCAAACTGTACAAAAAATAAACTCAAAATGGCTTAAACACTTAAATATAAGCCATGACATCATAAGACTCCTAGAAGAGAATATAGGCAAAACACTCTCTGCGATAAATCGTACCAATGTAGGAATGAGAAAGACAAATACCATATGCTGTCACTTATATGTGGAATCTAAAATATGACACAAATGAAATTATTTACAAAACAGAACCAGGCTCACAGACATTGAAAACAAACTTATGGTAACCAAATGGGAAAGGAGGTGGTGGAGGGATAAATGAGGAGTTTGGGATTAGCAGATACAAACTACTATATATAAAATAGATAAACAAGGTCCTACTCTATAGCACAGGGAACTATATTCAATACCCTGTAATAAACCATAATGGAAAAGAATATGAAAAAGAATGTGTGTGTGTGTGTGTGTATATATATATATATGTGTGTGTGTGTGTGTGTGTGTGTGTCTATATATATATGTGTATATATATATATATGTATGTGTATATATATATATGTATATAACTGAATTGCTTTGCTGTACACCAGAAACTAACACAACATTGTAAATCAACTATAATTTAAAAAAACATGTTCTGTGATCCTTTTCATGTATTATTGAATTCAGTTTGCTAATATTTTGTTGAGGATTTTTGCATTTATATTCATTGGTGATATTAGCCGGTAATTTTCTTTTTTTGTGTTCTCTGGATCCATCCACGTCTCTACAAATGACCCAGTTTCATTCCTTTTTATGGCTGAGTAATATTCCATTGTATATATGTACCACATCTTCTTTATCCATTCGTCTGTCGATGGGCATTTAAGTTGTTTCCATGACCTGGCTATTGTAAATAGTGCTGCAATGAACATTGGGGTGCATGTGTCTTTTTGAATTATGGTTTTCTCTGAGTATATGCCCAGTACTGGGATTGCTGGGTCATATGGTAATTCTATTTTTAGCTCTTTAAGGAACCTCCATACTGTTCTCCATAGTGGCTGTATCAATTTACATACCCACCAACAATGCAAGAGGGTTCCCTTTTCTCCACACCCTCTCCAGGATTTGTTGTTTGTAGATTTTCTGATGATGCCCATTCTGACTGGTGTAAGGAGATACTGCATTGTAGTTTTGATTTGCATTTTTCTAATAATTAATGATGTTGAGCTGCTTTTCATGTGCTGCTTGGCCATCTGTATGTCTTCTTTGGAGAAATGTCTATTTAGGTCTTCTGCCCATTTTGGGATTGGGTTGTTTGTTTTTTTAATAGTCAGCTGCATGAGCTGTTTATATATTTTGGAGATTAATCCTTTGTCCAATGATTCATTGCAAATATTTTCTCCCTTTGGAGGGTTGTCTTTTCATCTTGTTTATGGTTTCCTTTGCTGTTCAGAAGCTTTTAAGTTACATTAGGTCCCATTTGTTTATTTTTGTTTTTATTTCCATTACTCTAGGAGGTGGATCAAAAAAGATCTTGCTGTGATTTATGTCAAAGAGTGTTCTTCCTATGTTTTCCTCTAAGAGTATTATAGTGACCGGTCTTACATTTAGGTCTCGAATCCATTTTGGGTTTATTTTTGTGTATGGTGTTAGGGAGTGTTCTAATTTCATTCTTTTGCATGAGCTGTCCGGTTTTCCCAGCACCACTTATTGAAGAGGCTGTCTTTTCTCGAATGTGTATCCTTGCCTCCTTTGTCATAGATTAGTTGACCAAAGGTGCGTGGGTTTATCTCTGGCCTTTCTATCCTGTTCCATTGGTCTATATTTCTGTTTTTGTGCCAGTACCATATTGTCTTGATTATTGTAGCTTTGTAGTATAGTCTGAAGTCAGAGAGTCTGATCCTTCCAGCTCTGTTTTTTTCCCTCAAGACTGCTTTGGCTATTTGGGGTCATGGTGCCTCCATACAAATTTTAAGACTTTTTGTTCTAGTTCTGTAAAAAATGCCATTGGTAATTTGATAGGGATTGCATTGAATCTGTAGATTGCTTTGGGTAGTATAGTCATTTTCACAGTATTGATTCTTCCAATCCAAGAACATGGTATATCTCTCCATCTGTTGGTATCATCTTAATTTCTTTCATCAGTGTCTTATAGTTTTCTGCATACAGGTCTTTTGTCTCCCTAGTTAGGTTTATTCCTAGGTATTTTATTCTTTTTGTTGCAATGGTAAATGGGAGTGTTTCCTTAATTTCTCTTTCAGATTTTTCATCATTAGTGCATAGGAATGCAAGGGATTTCTGTACATTAATTTTGTATCCTGCAAGAATATCAAATTCATTGATTAGCTCTAGTAGTTTGCTAGTGGCATCTGTAGGATTCTCTATGTTTAGTATCATATCATCTGCAAACAGTGACAGCTTTACTTCTTCTTTTCCAACTTGTATTCCTTTGTTTCTTTTTCTTCTCTGATTGCCGTGGCTAGGACTTCCAAAACTATGTTGAATAATAGTGGTGAGAGTGGACATCCTTGTCTTGTTCCTGATCTTAAAGGAAATGCTTTCAGTTTTTTGCCATTGAGAATGATGTTTGCTGTGGGTTTTTTCTTATGTTGAAGTAGTTTCCCTCTATGACCACCTTCTGGAGAGTTTTTATCATAAATGGGTGTTGAATTTTGTCAAACACTTTTTCTGCATCTATTGAGATAATCATATGGTTTTTCTCCTTCAATTTGTTAATATGGTGTATCACATTGATTGATTTCCGTATATTGAAGAATCCTTGCATCTCTTGGATAAATCCCACTTGATCATGTGTATGATCCTTTTAATGTGTTGTTGGATTCTGTTTGCTAGTATTTTGTTGAGGATTTTTGCATGTATATTCATCAGTGATATTGGTCTGTAATTTTCTTTTTTTGTAATATGTTTGTCTGATTTTGCTGTCAGGGTGATGGTGACCTCATAGAATGAGTTTGGGAGTGTTCCTTCCTCTACAACTTTTTGGAAGAGTTTGAGAAGGATAGGTGTTAGCTCTTCTCTAAATGTTTGATAGAATTCACCTGTGAAGCCATCTGGACCTGGACTTTTGTTTGTTGGAAGATTTTTTCTTTCTTTTTTTTTTTCTTCTGCGGTACACAGGCTTCTCACTGCCGTGGCCTCCCCTGTCGTGGAGCACAGGCTCCGGATGCGCAGCCCCAACGGCCATGGCCCATGGGCCCAGCCACTCCGCGGCACGTGGGATCCTCCCAGACCAGGGCACAGACCTGTGTCCCCTGCACCGGCAGGCGGACTCCCAACCACTGCACCACCAGGAAAGCCCTGTTGGAACATTTTTAATCAAAGTTTCAATTTCATTAGTTGTGATTGGTCTGTTCATGTTTTCAATTTCTTCCTGGTTCAGTCTTGTAAGGTTATACCTTTCTAAGAATTTGTCCATTTCTTCCAGGATGTCCATTTTACTGGCATAGAGTTGCTTGTAGTAGTATCTTAGGATGCTTTGTATTTCTGTGGTGTCTGTTGTAACTTTTCCTTTTTCATTTCTAATTTTATTGATTTGAGTCCTCTCCCTCTTTTTCTTGATGAGTCTGGCTAATGGTTTATCAGTTTTGTTTATCTTCTCAAAGAACCAGCTTTTAGTTTTATTGATCTTTGCTATTGTTTTCTTTGTTTCTATTTCATTTATTTCTGCTCTGATCTTTCTGATTTCTTTCCTTTTACTAACTTTGGGTTTTGTTTGTTCTTCTTTCTCTAGTGCCTGTAGGTGTAAGGTTACATTGTTTATTTGAGATTTTTCTTGTTTCTTGAGGTAGGCTTGTATAGCTGTAAACTTCCCTCTTACAACTGCTTTTGCTGCATCCCATAGTTTTGGATCGTCGTGTTTTCATTGTCATTTGTGTCTAGATATTTTTTGATTTCCTCTTTGATTTCTTCAATGATCTCTTGGTTATTTAGTAATGTATTGTTTAGCTTCCATGTGTTTGTGTATTTTACGTTTTTTTCCCTGTAATTGATTTCTAATCTCATAGCGTTGTGGTCAGAAATGATGCTTGATATGATTTCAATTTTCTTAAGTTTACTGAGGCTTGATTTGTGACCCAAGATGTAATCTATCCTGGAGAATCTTCTGTGCACACTTGAGAAGAAAGTGTAATCTGCTGTTTTGGGATGGAATGTCCTATAAATATCAATTAAATCTATGTGGTCTATTGTGTCATTTGAAGATTGTGTTTCCTTATTAATTTTCTATTTGGCTGATCTGTCCATTGGTGTAAGTGAGGTGCTAAAGTCCCCCACTATTATTGTATTACTGTCAATTTCCTCTTTTATAGCTGTTAGCATTTGCCTTATGTATTGAGGTACTCCTATGTTGGGTGCATATATATTTATAATTGTTATATCTTCTTGTTGAATTGATCCCTTGATCATTATGTAGTGTCCTTCCTTGCCTCTTGTAACATTCTTTATTTTAAAGTCTATTTTATCTGGTATGAGTATTGCTACTCCAGCTTTCTCTTGATTTCCATTTGCATGGAATATCTTTTTCCATCCCCTCACTTTCAGTCTGTATGTGTCCCTAGGTCTCAGATGGATCTCTTGTAGACAGCACATATACGGGTCTTGTTTTTGTATCCATTCAGCGAGCCTGTGTCTTTTGGTTGGAGCATTTAATCCATTGACTCTTAAGGTACTTATTGATATGTATGTTCCTATTCCCATTTTCTTAATTGTTTTGGGTTTGTTTTTGTAGGTCCTTTTCTTCTCTTTCGTTTCCTACTTAGAGAAGTTCCTTTAGCATTTGTTGTAGAGCTGGTTTGGTGGTGCTGAATTCTCTTAGCTTTTGCTTGTGTGTAAAGCTTTTGATTTCTCTATCGAAGCTGAATGAGATCCTTGCCGGGTAGAGTAATCTTGGGTGTAGGTTCTTCCCTTTCATCACTTTAAGTATATCATGCCACTCCCTTCTGGCTTGTAGAGTTTCTGCTGAGAAATCAGCTGTTAACCTTATGGGAGTTCCCTTGTATGTTATTTGTCATTTTTCCCTTGCTGCTTTCCATAATTTTTCTTTGTCTTTAATTTTTGCCAGTTTGATTACTATGTGTCTCGGCATGTTTCTCCTTGGGTTTATCCTGTATGGGACTCTCTGCACTTCCTGGACTTGGGTGGCTATTTCCTTTCCCATGTTAGGGAAGTTTTTGATTATAATCTCTTCAAATATTTTCTTGGATCCTTTCTCTCTCTCTTCTCCTTCTGGGACCCCTATAATGCGAATGTTGTTGCATTTAATGTTGTCCCAGAGGTCTCTTAGGCTGTCTTCATTTCTTTTCATTCTTTTTTCTTTATTCTGTTCCACGGCAGTGAATTCCACCATTCTGTCTTCCAGGTCACTTATCCATTCTTCTGCCTCAGTTATTCTGCTATTGATTCCTTCTAGCGTATTATTCATTTCAGTTATTGTATCATTCATCTCTGTTTGTTCTTTAATTCTTCTAGATCTTTCTTAAACATTTCTTTCATCTTCTAGATCTTTGCCTCCATTCTTTTTCTGAGGTCCTGGATCATCTTCACTGTCATTATTCTGAATTCTTTTTCTGGAAGATTGCCTATCTCCATTTCATTTAGTTGTTTTTGTGGGGTTTTATCTTGTTCCTTCATCTGGTACATAGCCCTCTGCCTTTTCATCTTGTCTTTCTTTCTGTGAATGTGGTTTCATTCCACAGCCTGCAAGATTGTAGTTATTCTTGCTTCTGCTGTCTGCCCTGTGGTGGATGAGGCTATCTAAGAGGCTTGTGCAAGTTTCCTGATGGGAGGGACTGGTGGTGAGTAGAGCTGGCTGTTGCTCTGGTGGGCAGAGCTCAGTAAAACTTTAATGTGCTTTTCTGCTGGTGGGTGGGGCTGGGTTCCCTCCCTGTTGGTTGTTTGGCCTGAGGCAACCCAACACTGGACCCTACCCGGGCTCTTTGGTGGGGCTAATGGCAGACTCTGGGAGGGCTCACACCAAGGAGTACTTCCCAGAACTTCTGCTGCCAGTGTCCTTGTCCCTTGGTGAGCCACAGCTGCCCCCCACCTCTGCAGGAGACCCTCCAACACTAGCAGGTAGGTCTGGTTCCGTCTCCTATGGGGTCACTGCTCCTTTCTCTGTGTTCCGATGCGCACACTACTTTGTGTGTGCCCTCCAAGAGTGGAGTCTCTGTTTCCCCCAGTGCTGCTGAAGTCCTGCTATCAAATCCTGCTAGCCTTCAACGTCTGATTCTCTAGGAATTCCTCCTCCCGTTGCCAGATCCCCAGGTTGCGAAGCCTGATGTGTAGCTCAGAACCTTCACTCCAGTGGGTGGACTTCTGTAGTGTAAGTGTTTTTCAGTTTGTGAGTCACCCACCCAGCAGTTATGGGATTTGATTTTATTGTGATAGAGCCCCTCCTACCATCTCATTGCAGCTTCACCTTTGTCTTTGAATGTGGGGTTATCTTTCTTGGTGAGTTCCAGTGTCTTCCTGTCGATGATTGTTCAGCAGTTAGTTGTGGTTCTGGTGTTCTCGAAAGAGGGAGTGAGAGCATGTCCTTCTACTTTGCCATCTTGAACCAATCTTCCTGTTTTATCCCTCTTCTTTTGCTCTCTTCTCTTATGTTTTGACGACTATCTTTAGTGTTATTTTGGATTCCTTTATTTTTTTGTGTGTATCTATTATAAATTTTTGGTTTGTGGTAATATTATATTTTAAATATACATATATTTAAAGTTGATGATCTCTGGAATTCCCTGGCAGTCCAGTGGTTAGGACTTGGTGCTCTCACTGCCAGGGCCCTGGGTTTGATCCCCGGTTGGGGAAATAAGAAATAAGATCCCGCAAGCTGCATGGTGGGCAAAAAATAAATAAGTAAATAAAAATTGATGATCTCTTATGTTCAGATGCATTCTAACAATGCTGCATTTTTACTCCCCCCACAACACACATTTGATAGTTTTGCCTTCGTATTTTACCTCTTTTTGTTTTGTGTATCCCTTAACTAGTTATTGGGGATATGGATGACTTTACTATTTTTGTCTTTTAACCTTCCTACTAACTTTGTAGGTGGTTGATCTACTACCTTTACTGTGTATTTGCCTTTTCCCTTTCATAGTTTTAATTTTTATAGCTGTGGTCTTTTCTTTTCCACTTAGAAAAGTCCCTTTAACATTTCATGTAAGGCCCGTTTAGTGGCGCTGAACTCTTTTAGCTTTTGCTTGTCTATAATTACTTTTTTTAATCTTTATTAGAGTATAATTGCTTCACAATGGTGTGTTAGTTTCTGCTTTATAACAAAGTGAATCAGTTATATATATACATATGTTCCCATATTTCTTCCCTCTTGCGTCTCGCTCCCTATCCCACCCCTCCAGGCGGTCACAAAGCACTGAGCTGATCTCCCTGTGCTACGCAGCTGCTTCCCACTAGCTATCTACCTTACGTTTGGTAGTGTATATATGTCCATGCCTCTCTCTCGCTTTGTCACAGCTTACCCTTCCCCCTCCCCATATCCTCAAGTCCATTCTCTAGTAGGTCTGTGTCTTTATTCCTGTCTTACCCCTAGGTTCTTCATGACATTTTTTTCCCTTAAATTCCATATATATGTGTTAGCATATGGTATTTGTCTTTCTCTTTCTGACTTACTTCACTCTGTATGACAGACGCTAGGTCTATCCACCTCATTACAAATAGCTCAATTTCGTTTCTTTTTATGGCTGAGTAATATTCCATTGTATATATGTGCCACATCTTCTTTATCCATTCATCCGATGATGGACACTTAGGTTGTTTCCATCTCTGGGCTATTGTAAATAGAGCTACAATGAACATTTTGGTACACGACTCTTTTTGAATTATGGTTTTCTTAGGGTATAGGCCCAGTAGTGGGATTGCTGGGTCATATGGTAGTTCTATTTGTAGTTTTTTAAGGAACCTCCACACTGTTCTGCATAGTGGCTGTACTAATTCACATTCCCATCAGCAGTGCAAGAGGGTTCCCTTTTCTCCACACCCTTTCCAGCATTTATTGTTTCTAAATTTTTTGATGATGGCCATTCTGACTGGTGTGAGATGATATCTCATTGTAGTTCTGATTTGCATTTCTCTGATGATTAATGATGTTGAGCATTCTTTCATGTGTTTGTTGTCAGTCTGTATATCTTCTTTGGAGAAATGTCTATTTAGGTCTTCTGCCCATTTTTGGATTGCGTTGTTTGTTTTTTTGTTATTGAGCTGCATGAGCTGCTTATAAATTTTGGAGATTAATCCTTTGTCAGTTGCTTCATTTGCAAATATTTTCTCCCATTCTGAGGGTTGTCTTTTGGTCTTGTTTATGGTTTCCTTTGCTGTGCAAAAGCTTTCAAGTTTCATTAGGTCCCATTTGTTTATTTTTGTTTTTATTTCCATTTCCCTAGGAGGTGGGTCAAAAAGGATCTTGCTGTGATTTATGTCATAGAGTGTTCTGCCTATGTTTTCCTCTAAGAATTTGATAGTTTCTGGCCTTACATTTAGATCTTTAATCCATTTTGAGCTTATTTTTGTGTATGGTGTTAGGGAGTGTTCTAATCTCATACTTTTACATGTACCTGTCCAGTTTTCCCAGCACCACTTATTGAAGAGGCTGTCCTTTCTCCACTGTACATTCCTGCCTCCTTTTCAAAGATAAAGTGACCATATGTGCGGGGGTTTATCTCTGAGCTTTCTATCCTGTTGCATTGATCTATCTTTCTGTTTTTATGCCAGTACCATACTGTCTTGATTAGAGTAGCTTTGTAGTATAGTCTGAAGTCAGGGAGCCTGATTCCTCCAGCTGTGTTTTTCTTTCTCAAGATTGCTTTGGCTATTCGGGGTCTTTTGTGTTTCCATACAAATTGTGAAATTCTTTGTTCTAGTTCTGTGAAAAATGCCAGTGGTAGTTTGATAGGGATTGCATTGAATCTGTAGATTGCTTTGGGTAGTAGAGTCGTTTTCACAATGTTGATTCTTCCAATCCAAGAACATGGTATATCTCTCCATCTATTTGTATCATCTTTAATTTCTTTCACCAGTGTCTTATAATTTTCTGCATACAGGTCTTTTGTCTCCTTAGGTAGGTTTATTCCTAGATATTTCATTCTTTTTGCTGCAATGGTAAATGGGAGTGTTTTCTTGATTTCACTTTCAGATTTTTCATCATTAGTGTATAGGAATGCCAGAGATTTCTGTGCATTAATTTTGTATCCTGCTACTTTACCAAATTCATTGATTAGCTCTAGTAGTTTTCTGGTAGCATCTTTAGGATTCTCTATGTATAGTATCATGTCATCTGCAAACAGTGACATCTTTACTTCTTCTTTTCCGATTTGGATTCCTTTTATTTCCTTTTCTTCTCTGATTGCTGTGGCTAAAACTTCCAAAACTATGTTGAATAAGAGTGGTGAGGGCTTCCCTGGTGGCGCAGTGGTTGAGAGTCCACCTGCCGATGCAGGGGACATGGGTTCGTGCCCGGTCCGGGAAGATCCCACATGCCGCGGAGAAACTGGGCCTGTGAGCCATGGCTGCTGAGCCTGCCCGTCTGGAGCCTGTGCTCCGGGATGGGAGAGGCCGCAACAGTGAGAGGCCCGCGTACCGCAAAAAAAAAAAAAAAAGAGTGGTGAGAGTGTGCAACCTTATCTTGTTCCTGTTCTTAGTGGAAATGCTTTCAGTTTTTCACCATTGAGGACGATGTTGGCTGTGGGTTTGTCATATATGGCCTTTATTATGTTGAGGAAAGTTCCCTCTGTGCCTACTTTCTGCAGGGTTTTTATCATAAATGGGTGTTGAATTTTGTCATAAGCTTTCTCTGCATCTATTGAGATGATCATATGGTTTTTCTCCTTCAGTTTGTTAATATGGTTTATCACATTGATTGATTTGGGTATATTGAAGAATCCTTGCATTCCTGGGATAAACCCCACTTGATCATGGTGTATGATCCTTTTAATGTGCTGTTGGATTCTGTTTGCTAGTATTTTGTTGAGGATTTTTGCATCTATGTTCATCAGTGATATTTGCCTGTAGTTTTCTTTCTTTGTGACATCCATGTCTGGTTTTGGTATCAAGGTGATGGTGGCCTCGTAGAATGAGTCTGAGAGTGTTCCTCCCTCTGCTATATTTTGGAAGAGTTTGAGAAGGATAGGTGTTAGCTCTTCTCTAAATGTTTGATAGAATTCACCTGTGAAGCCATCTGGTCCTGAGCTTTTGTTTGTTGGAAGATTTTTAATCACAGTTTCAATTTCAGTGCTTGTGATTGGTCTGTTCATATTTTCTGTTTCTTCCTGATTCAGTCTTGACAGGTTGTGCATTTCTAAGAATTTGTCCATTTCTTCCAGGTTGTCCATTTTATTGGCATAGAGTTGCTTGTAGTAATCTCTCATGATCTTTTGTATTTCCGCAGTGTCAGCTGTTACTTCTCCTTTTTCATTTCTAATTCTATTGATTTGAGTCTTCTCCCTTTTTTCTTGATGAGTCTGGTTTATCAATTTTGTTTATCTTCTCAAAAAACCAGCTTTTAGTTTTATTGATCTTTGCTATTGTGTCCTTCATTTATTTCTGATCTGATTTGTATGATTTCTTTCCTTCTGCTAACTTTGGGTTTTTTTTGTTCTTTCTCTAATTGCTTTAGGTGCAAGTTTAGGTTGTTTATTCGAGATGTTTCCTGTTTCTTAAGGTAGGATTGTATTGCTATAAACTTCCCTCTTAGAACTGCTTTTGCTGCATCCCATAGGTTTTGGGTGGTGGTGTCTCCGTTGTCATTTGTTTCTAGGTATTTTTTAACTTCCTCTTTGATTTCTTCAGTGATCACTTCATTATTAAGTAGTGTATTGTTTCATCTTTATTTCTTCTAGGTCCTTGTTAAATGTTTCTTGCATTTTGTCTATTCTATTTCCAAGATTTTGGATCATCTTTACTATCATTATTCTGAATTCTTTTTCAGGCAGACTGCCTATTTCCTCTTCATTTGTTAGGTCTGGTGGGTTTTTATCTTGCTCTTTCATCTGCTGTGTGTTTTTCTGTCTTCTCATTTTTTTTTATCTTACTGTGTTTGGGGTCTCCTTTTTGCAGGCTGCAGGTTCGTAGTTCCCGTTGTTTTTGGTGTCTTTCCCCAGTGGCTAATGTTGGTTCAGTGGGTTGTGTAGGCTTCCTGGTGGAGGGGACTAGTGCCTGTGTTCTGGTGGATGAGGCTGGATCTTGTCTTTCTGGTGGGCGGGTCCACGTCTGGTGGTGTGTTTTGGGGTGTCTGTGGACTTATTATGATTTTAGGCAGCCTCTCTGCTAATGAGTGGGGTTGTGTTCCTGTCTTGCTAGTTGTTTGGCATAGGATGTCCAGCACTGTAGCTTGCTGGTCGTTGAGTGAAGCTGGGTGCTGGTGTTGAGATGGAGATCTCTGGGAGATTTTCGCTGTTTGATATTATGTGGAGCTGGGAGGTCTTTTGTGGACCAGTGTCCTGAAGTTGGCTCTCTCACGTCAGAGGCACAGCACTGACTCCTGGCTGCAGCACCAAGAGCCTTTCATCCACACGGCTCAGAATAAAAGGGAGAAAAAGTAGAAAGAAAGAATTAGTAGAAGAGGAAAGAAAGAAAGAAAGAAAGAAAGAAAGCAAGGAGGGAGGGAGGGAGGGAGGGAGGAAAAAAAGAAAGAAAGAGGGCTTCCCTGGTGGCGCAATGGTTGGGAGTCCGCCTGCCGATGCGGGGACGCAAGTTCGTGCCCGGTGACTGGTGAGTGCCGGTTGGCACCAATCCTCTGTGCGGGAATCTCTCCGCTTTGCCCTCCGCACCCCTGTGGCTGCGCTTTCCTCCGCGGCTCCGAAGCTTTCCCCGTCCGCCACCTGCAGTCTCCGCCCAGAAAGGGGCTTCCTAGTGTGTGGAAACCTTTCCTCCTTGACAGCTCCCTCTCACTGGTGCAGGTCCCGTCCCTATTCTTTTGTCTCTGTTTGTTCTTTTTTCTTTTGCCCTACCCAGGTACGTGGGGGAGTTTCTTGCCTTTTGGGAGGTCTGAGGTCTTCTGCCAGCGTTCAGTAGGTGTTCTGTAGGAGTTGTTCCACATGTAGATGTATTTCTGGAGTATCTGTGGTGAGGAAGGTGATCTCTGCGTCTTACTCTTCCGCCATCTTATCTCTCCATCTATAATTCTTTATAGCTCCTTCAGATCTGAATTATAGCCTTTGTGAGTTGAATATTCTTGGTTGTGGGTTTTTTTCCTTTCACTACTTTGAATATGTATGGCTAGCTGTGAGGGCTTCAAAGCCAGGTATTCTGGGGGCTCATCTTCTGGTATAGGACACTTAGACTGGGGTCCTGTAACACAGGACCCTGGTCTGATCCCCACATTGGGAGCCCAGTGTGGGAATCAGACCCTTTACTACTTGCGGAGAACTTCTGCAGTTGTGATTATTATCATGTTTGTGTATATCTTCTTTTTTTTAATTTATTTATTTTATTTATTTATTTTTGGTTGTGTTGGTTTTTGTTGCTGCACACGGGCTTCCTCTAGTTGCGGTGAGCGGGGGCTACTCTTTCTTGCGGTGCACGGGCTTCTCGTTTTGGTGGCTTCTCTTGTTGCAGCATGGGCTGTAGGCATACGGGCTTCAGTAGTTGTGGCATGAGGACTCTAGAGCACAGTTTCAGTAGTTGTGGCGCATGGGCTTAGTTGCTCCGTGGCATGTGGGATCTTCCCAGACCAGGGCTCGAACCTGTATCGCCTGCATTGGCAGGTGGATTCTTAACCACTGCACCACCAGGGAAGGCCCTGTGTATATCTTCTTTGGAAAAATATCTATTTAGGTCTTCTGCCCATTTTTGATCAGGTTTTTTTTTTTTAAAATTAAGTTATATGAGCTGTTTATATATTTTGGATATTAATCTCTTATTGGTCATGTCATTTGCAAATATTTCTCTCATTCAGTAGGTTGTCTTTTCATTGTTTTCAATGGTTTCTCTTCTACGGTTATTATTTTTTTAAGGGGTTGTTTTGTTTGGTTTTTTTTTTTTTGGCTTTGCAGGGTCTCTGTTGCGGCGCGCAGGCTTCTCTAGTTGTGGCATGTGGGCTCTAGAGCACGTGGGCTCAGTAGTTGCAGCGCGAGGGCTCTCTAGCTGTGGTGTGCAGGCTTAGCTGCAGTATTTGGGATCTGAGTTCCCCAACCAGGAATCGAACCTGGGCCCCCTGAATTGGGAGTGTGGAGTCTTAACCACTGGACCACCAGGGAAGTCCCTACATTTATTTTAAAATTGAGTAAACCACAGGTTCAGGAAAGTAAAATAGTACTTATGTGTTTTTTTAAAAAATAAATAAATATATTTATGTATTTATTTTTGGCCACACTGGGTCTTTGTTTCTGTGCATGGGCTTTCTCTAGTTGCAGTGAGTGAGGGCTTCTCTTGTTGAAGAACACGGGCTCTAGGCACACAGGATTCATTAGTTGTGGCACACAGGCTTAGTAGTTGTGGCTTGGCAGGCTCTAGAGTGCAGCCTCAGTTGTGAGCCTTAGTTGTGGTGCACGGGCTTAGTTGCTCCACAGCATGTGGAATCTTCCTGGACCAGGCCTCGAACCCGTGTCTCCTGCATTGGCAGGCAGATTCTTAACCACTGCACCACCAAGGAAGTCCCAAAATAGTAGTTATATCTTAAAGTAAGATATTTTTGTTATTTATTCAATCATTCATTTAGCAACAACTGTGAAGTTCAGACTATGTGCCAGGCATCGTTTCAGACATGGAGAACACAGAAAACAAATTCTCTGCATTCCAGAGCTTAAATTATGGTGGGAGAACATGACAATCAATAGAAATAAGGAGAGGATAGATATAAATATAACAGTAAGCTTAATTTTAGCTAGTGACGTGATATAAAGAAAAAATACAAATTTTATTGATATGAAAAGATATTTAGAATATGTTGTTAAATAAAAAATGGGAGTTGCAAAAGAATAAGGTGTAGGGGTCTCAATTTTCAGCATATGTAGGAGTACTACTAAAAAAAGGAAGTTGAGAAGTATATACACTAAAATATAAGCATATAAAATACTAAAAACAAGACCATTTGAATTTCGGATCTATTTCCCAATATTAAGAGCAAGGAAAATAAGGGGAGCTGAATTCTCTGGGACCTTCAAAACATCAGATCTATCAGATTTTATGTCTACCTGAAGAAGAATTTTTCCTAGTGGCCTGGAGCCATTACTGACAAAAATAATTGACAGGGTGATGATTTGTGTAAGATCCCTGGTTTGAATTAATGTGCTCCCCTGCCCACCTCTATCAAATTTTCAAATTACCTTGAAGCAAAGCTTTGCTCGTAGTAGGTACTGCAGGACTATTTACTGCAAGCTGGCAGGAAGGAATGTATGAACTTACTGTGGAATGGAAAACAGATGTCAGTACTTTGGAAATATAATAAAACAGCTTTTTAGGTACCAGGAAGGAGTGTATTTGCAAATCAGGAAACACTCAACCCCAGGAAGCAGATGCTAGTGTGCTTTTTGTCAAAACTCTGGGGTAACATTTTTACTTTGGTGACTATCAAATTTTTAATCTATCCAAGGAATTTATTTCCAAAATGACATTCTTGGTGACTGCTTCCATTCACAACAAGCTGGGTTTTGCGATAATTGCCTTTGATGTTTGTTCTGTGGCCTTCCTCCTTCTCCTAACCCCTGCCACTGCCAATTACTCTGGGAGGCTGCCCACAACAATGGAGACTATTGCCTCAGTAAAGGCGGTATCCATGGTGCCAGAGGCTGCAGGCACTGCTGAAGGCTATACTGAGAGCAAAGGGAACTTCCAAGGGTTTGCTTATATAATGTTCCTTTCTAAAATGTATGACCATCGTCACATGGCTTGGGGCAGCATTTTCATCTCAGATCTCCACTGGATTCACAAGCTGCCTCTGCTGTGGGCAAAGTGATTCTTAACATTGCAAGGCTGTAGCTGGGGAATTCCAAGGGCAGGTAGAGAAAAGAGGAGATCCTTGCTAGGGTGATAACAGTGCCCTAGGGGCTGTCTTCCATAAACCATTTCTGCCTTCTACACCCAGCAATATTTCTTGAAGGATTAAGACATTTTAGACAGTGCCAGAGAAAGGAACTAACATTTATTGGTTCATGATTACGGGGCACAAGTTGTACAAATCCATCTTAATCCTAGAACATTTAAGAGTCCCAGTTTATAGATGAGAAAAAAAATGAAGCTCTCTTGGGATCTAAACTCAGATCTCTAGACTCTAAAATCATGTTCTTTCTACTACAAGGAGCTTTGAGAGAATGGGGAAATGGCATTCAAGATTACTGGCTTATTTGGGGCAGTATGCTCAGTAAATGATACCAGGACAGTGGTATTCACAGGGATGGGCATAAAATAGTCTAATCCAATATATTACTTTAGTTACATTGGAACAAAACGATCACTTTTAATACATCCTCATTTGGGGGAAATAACTGAAATTTTAAGACTATTGAAAGTACCTAATTATAAAATTTTTAACAGTTTAATAGGTGTCCTGACCCCCAGCCCATCACACCTCAACAATCAGTCAAGGACCAGGGGCTTCTTGTTCAGATCCTAACTCTCCAGGTTTCCACTCTTGGCCATTTCCTGTAAGATAAAGGAAGATGCCAGCCATACTGGCTAAAGCTGTACTTTGGGCTCCCAATGCCTTCCATAATTAATCACATTTCAAATAGGTCCAAGTAGTATATGCTATGCTCATCATAATGAACTTATTAATATCTTTTTGCGCCCACTCCTAACTATTTAAAACTGACAAGCTGTTTCCGATAAATGATATAAAATGTACATGCAAACCTGATGAATAGAGTTGTAGGTAGATGTTGTTACAAAAAATTCCTTGAAACCAAGAAGTTCACAGAAAGGGCATTTAAAAATTATCAAATTCTTGTGTGGAACAATACAAGAACAAATTGTCATAGAGAATGCTAAGTTGTCTACAAGCAGTGGAACATGAGTTCTTTAGAAACAGGAAAAGAAGATTTTAAAAAGTGGCTACCATTGATTCTGGAAGGAAAAAAAGAAAATATGGCAAAAGAAACCATTTGACCTCTTCTATCTGACACATGTTCTTGGAGATGACTTTGTCCCAGGGCTGAGTCTAAAAATAAAGAATGTGTCCTTTCCATTGTCATTATTTAAGTCCTACTTATCAGTATGAAAGGCCAGCTCTCTGAAAAAGTTGAATACTTAAAAAACAGTTTAAATATTCAGCTGTAGCAAGTCACTTTAATGAGTATACAAAATGTCACAAATTTTATTTTGAACTTGTACATCTGATTTTGGAAAACATTTCCATGGTAGATTTAGTTTTAATTTGTCCTACTTCAGTGCAAAAATTCTTGGATCCCTGAAGTCTTCCCAAGTTCCTTTTACCTCTTTTGTAACAGTGACTCTTAAATTTTAATATGCATGAACAACTTGTCAAAATGCAATTTCTGATTAGTAGATTTGGGTCGGGCCTCAGATTCTGCAGTTTTACTAAGCTCTCAGGTGATGACAGTGCTGCTGATTGATGGACTTACACTCTGTGAAGCAAGACTTTAGATTATAGAATTCTTAAAACTCAGTGGAATGAGATCTCAAAAGCAGGGACTAAATGGATTAATAGAGGAAAACTTTTTATAAGGGGACATTTAAGAATAAAAAGAATATGAATAAAAACTATCTTAAAACAGGACTTGAGGGCTTTACTGTGGAGAAACACTGACAGGTTTAAAACAAGGAGGAAGTTGGTCAGATTGGTTTACTATCACTCCTTTCTTGCTAAGAACAACACACAAGGCACCACTGGCGAAAGTGCCTAGATAGCTACAACAATTCCCTAGCCAAGTCTTTTTTTCTTTTTTTTTTTTGGCCATGAGGCATAGGGGATCTTAGTTCTCCAACCGGCGCCCCCTGAAGTGGAGGCGCAGAGTCTTAACCCCCGGACCACCAGGGCCCTAGCCAAGTCTTTGTCTCTGTCTCGACCTCCCTCTCTCCCTCATGGCAGTTAAGTGCAAGCTGAGAAATTTCAAGCATAGATGACAGACACAGTCTTTTTTTTTTTTTGGCTGTGTTAGGTCTTGTTGCGGCACACAGGCTCTTCGCTGTGGCATGGGGGCTTCTCTCTAGTTGTGGTGTGTGGGTTTCCTCACTCTAGTTGTGGTGTGCGGGCTCCAGAGCGTGTGGGCTCTGTAGTTTGTGGCACGCGGGCTCTCTAGTTGTGGCGGGCAAGCTCAGTAGTTGTGGCATGCGGGCTTAGTTGCCCTGCGGCATGTGGGATCTTAGTTCCCTGACCAGGGATCAAACCCACATCCCCTGCACTGGAAGACAGATTTTCTACCACTGGACCACTCAGGGAAGTCCCACAAACACAGTCTTTATTTGAGATATTATCTCTACAGCCGACTTATGAAGCAGGTGCTACTAACTATCCCTATTTTACAGAGGAAGAAACTGAGATTCAGAGTTGTAGTAATTGCCAAGGTCATTGAGCTAGTTAATGAGACAGCTGGGATTTGAGCCCAGGCAGTCAGGGTCTAGAACCCACATTCCACTTCAGCAGAAGCTTCCTCAAGTATTGCTCTCAAGAATTCTATAACATAGCACAGTGTGGTGTGTACCAGGCATCTAATCTTGTTGGATTTCACTTTGGTGCGATCATCAGGATCCTGCTAGGAACGTAATTATTGTTTGTAGAGTCTAAATCTCTTGCAGAAGTCTCAGGTACATCTGTAGTATAAGTTTTCTACTTGTACTGTCTCCACATCTTTTTTTTTAAAATAAATTTATTTATTTTATTTATTTATTTTTGGCTGCATTGGGTCTTTGTTGCTGTGCGCGTGCTTTCTCTAGTTGTGGTGAGCAGGGGCTACTCTTCGTTGCAGTGCGTGGGCTCTAGGCATGTGGGCTGCAGTAGTTGTGGCTCGTGGGCTCTAGAGCACAGGCTCAGTAGTTGTGGCGCACAGGTTTAGTTGCTCTGCGGCATATGGGATCTTCCTGGACCAGGGCTCGAACCTGTGTCCCCTGCCTCGGCAGGTGGATTCTTAACCACTGTGCCACCAGGGAAGCCCTTTCTCCACATCTTCAGCTTCCATTTACCCTTCAACCCATTCACATCCAGCCGGGCATCTGTCCTCATCACTCCACACTAAGTGACCTTTTTAAAGTCCTGGCTGTCTTCCTTGTTGCCATATCTAATATATGCGTTCTACTCCTTATCTGACACAGCCTCTCAGCAGCATTTGACCCAGCCCTCTAGTTTTTCTAACACTATACTGTTTTATTCTCTGGTGTGTCTGTTCCCTCTCCAGTCTCCTTTGCTACCGCTTCATCCTCTGTGGGTCTCTAAATGTTGTAGTTCCAATTTGGTATTGTATCATGTTAACAATTCTGTGTCAGTCTTTATTTCTTCTCTCATTCTTTTCCCCACTCCTTCATCCCTCTCTGTTTATACTCATGACTGTAAATACCTTCTTGATGATGTAAATGACTCTCAAACTTATATTGTCAGCCCAGGCCTCTTCCCTGAACTCTAAGTTTAGAACTTCCTTGACGTCTCCACCGGCATATTTTATGGGCATCTTAAACCTCTCATGTTCAAAACTAAATTTGCTTGTAAGGTATAAGCAGGAAAACTAAGCCCTGTAACCTGTGGAGACTGGGCAGATCTTTTGCCAAAGAAAAGGTCTTTTCCCATACAACACTGAACACAAAGAGGATATTTATTAGTTACTTGTCCAAAGTTAAAATATGGCTCTCAGAGAAATATGTGTGTGTTTGTGTGTGTGTGTGTGTGTGTGTGTGTGTGAAAGATTTGTTTAACTTATCAGTAAGGGAACAGACAGATGGTAAAGCTCACCATTTGAAAACAGAGACTTACAAAGTCTGCCAGGAAAGACATGCTAAAAAATATTTGCTAGATGAGAGACACAACTAGTTAATGTCCTATAGGGCAATAAAACTATAGCCTTTGGGGATATCTTTTCTGATGGAGAGAAATCATTTTCCTCTCTATCAGACAAAAATCTACAAGTTAACATTAACTTCACAAAGTCTGTGCCTGATTGATAGTAAATAACATAGCAAAAGTGGTCATTTCCCTAGAGATTTAAATCATCCTTGAGCAGACCTGTTAAGATAGAACTCAGACATGACATTGAAAAGGTACACATGCTTCTTTTTGCCTTATTTCCATGTTTTGGATGATTTTTTTAAAGATGTATCAGAATCTTTACACACTATTTCTTAAGCACACAGTTTATAATGGACAGAGCTGGAATTTTGATTCTAAAGCTTGTATTCCTTCTACCATATTCCTTTGACACATACCTTTTATTTAGATGCTATAAAGATTTTCAGGTTCTAGGGCTGACAACTGAATATCCATTACCAGAACCAAGTGCTCTCAGAAAGCTGAGCATTGTTTATGGATTTTTTTCAAGCCTACTCTCTTGGGTCCCATTGAGTTTTCTGTTCCCAGAGACCTAGTAAGTATTTCAGGTTTATATCATTCATTTCCAAGGTTACCCAATGTTTCATTTTTTGATATTTATTTCTATGTACATATCTAGTCTTCTCAAGGAGACTGTAAGCCTCTCAGAAGGAATTTTTCCTTCTAAATACATTGCTGTAATTACAGCTCCTTGGATATGCTCTACAACATTCAGTAAGGATTAGCTATAATGAACCCATATATACATGAAAATGAACGCTAAAGAAGTTGAGTTAAAGGAGACATATTGTAAAGTAAAATAATATGAAAAACGCAATGGACAGAAGGAATCTGAATTTAAACTAGAAGAGAGAATGGATTTGTACTGATATACTAAGAAAGATTTGTAATGATATACTAAGAAGGCCATACTTAGCCCTGAGGAGAATTCCTAAGAGTAGGAATTTCCAATGATACCTCCTGGAGGAATGTTGTTTCATGAGCAATAATTTATTCATTTAGCAATTTATATTGAGTGTCTGCTATGTATTAGCCACTGGGATACAGCTGTGAGTAAGTCAGACATGGCCCAACTTCATGGAGATTATAGTGTACTGGGAAAAACTAGTACTAATTTTTCAAAGAGAATTAAATTACTATTAAGAAATTATTCTTAAATAAACAGTTTCCTTAAAAAAATAACATCCGACAATGTACCTGACCAGTACTCCTCAAACTGTGAAGGTCATCAAAAATAAAGAAAGTCTGGGACTTCCCTGGTGGTCCAGTGGTTAAGACTCCGTGCTTCCAATGCAGGGGGGCTGGATTCGATCCCTGGTCAGGGAACTAGATCCCACATGCTGCAACTAAGAGCCCACATGCCACAACTAAGACCCGGTGCAGCCAAATAAATAAATAAATAAATAAATATTAAACACACACACACACACACACACACACACACACACACACACAAATAAGGAAAGTCTGAGAAACTGTCATAGCCTATGGAGACATGACAATGAATAAACATAATATGGTATCCTGGATGGGATTCTGGAACAGAAAAAGGACATTAGGTAAAAACTAAGGAAATCTGAATAACTGTGGACTTTACTTAATACTAATAATGTGTTGAAAGAAATGAACACATACTGGTTCATTAACTATAACAAATGTGCCATTTTAAAAGTAAGATAATAGGGCAAACTATGTTGGGAGTGGAAGTGTATGGGAATTCTGTACTATCTGCTGTATTCTTCTATAAATCTAAAACTATTCTAAAAAAATAGTCTAGAAATTTTCAAAATGCTTTTTCTATAGATAAAAAGAAAAATTATTTATGATAAACACTAAGAAGGCAAAAAACTGGTGTTTGTTGTTAAGAGTCTCTAAAAGTGGCAAGAAAAGGCTTCCTGGGAAATCACATAAAAGCTGAAACTTGAAGTTTGAAAAGGAGTTGGACAAGAAAAGAGGACATTAAGATCCTTCTAGGCAGGGAATTCTAAGCCTGAGAAAGTTAAAGCAAGTGAGTGTGACCCCAGCAAGAGCCCTGGGCAAAGATGATAAGATGAGGCTGTGACTGCCCCAGATAGGCCTTGGATACCAGGTTAAGAATTTTTAAATTTATCCCCAAATGAAAGAACCATTTACTCATGAACCAGTATTATCAGCATGCCTATGTGAAGCTCTGCTAAGCACTGGCCCTATAGCAGTGAACAAAACAATAAAACTCCTGCCCTAGGAAGCTCCTTGCTTGGTCAGGCCATTCAAGATGGCTGTTCTCTTGCTCTCTGTACATACCCTACTCACATGACTGACCTTCCTACCTACTTGCCCCAGGCCCAAGCTAGTGATTGGGTGAGGGGCGGGCCCCTCTGCTAGTTTCCCTGGTAGTCCATGAACCAACATGATGTCTATTCCCCCTGTAACTGGCAATCTTCCCCTCCCCCCAGGAGAAAAGACTGCTCCCACATCCCACCCGCTGTCTGCAGCAAACAGTGGGGTGTCGCTTCAGGACATTGCTTCAGACATGTTAAATTCACCCCCATCCATTAAACCATTGATGTCTCTGTTGCTGACTCCAGGCTCTTTCTTAACATCTTGAAGCTGGGCAAGTATAGGCTTTGTAGGCCGGCTGGGTGCAGCCCAACACCCCCAAAATTGGTGGCGGGTGCTGGAGAGATTGAGCACTGAAGGGCTTTTGGTTTTACTATGAGATGAAGGCTTTTGAGCCAAGGAATGACTTAAACTTCGTGCGTTATTTATAAAACCTCAGTGAGGCTGCTACTTTTCCCTATAATCCATTCCCTCGCATTAGCCAAAGTGACCTTTTGCAAACAGACCTGGTCATTCTCCTCCCCTGTTGTTTCTCCTTGCAGAGAGACAAGAATCCAAACTCCTAAAATACTTAAAGAAACTAAACTCTAAAAAAATTTCAGCAAAATATGTCAATCTGAAAAGAAAATCTGATTATTTTCTAACAGGTTTTTACAGTATTTAATACTATTCTATAGTATTTAAAGCAGGGGTCCGGGGTAGAGTTCCTCTCCAGACTAAACCAATTCCAGAGGAATGTTGGAGGTCACTCTGAAGTGATCTGCATATGCAAACCAATGTCCTTTAGTTTATCTATTCTATCAAAACCTTGTCTTCAGTTAAAGACCTCACTCCTATAAATGGGAAAATAATTTTCTTTGTATTCCTGAAACTGCATGTCACAAATGCACCAAATAAACATGTATGTGAAACATCCTCTTTATTTCTCTATACTGACTTTATCTATCCTCCTACAACTCTACTTTGGGGAGATTCCTCCAAGAAATTCAATTTGATCTTTTTATATATAACTGGATTTGGTGGGTTTTAGGTCTGAGCACACTTTACTGGAATATTTCTAGGAGACACACCCAGTAAAAACGATGAATAAATGAATTTCATTTGTGCAACATAAAGAAAATTTCAGTATACAAATATTTAATTTTGTTCTTGGAATGCTCTAAAATTTTAATACATGGGATTCTGGGGATTTATTAAAAAGAACTAGACAAATCTACATATAATGACAGGTTCAAGATCTATTATTAAAGGAAAAAAGTTCAGGACAGTATGTAATAATTTTAGTTTGAATATGTATTTTATATGTATGTCATATATGGTTAGAAAAAAGCCTTAACCATGTAACTATTGACACTACTTATTCTTGAGTATGAGTGATATATAAAATTTTAGTTTTCAAATCGTACACTTCTGGAATGTTTGATATTTTTTACAAGTTTGTTTCTAATTAGTTGTGAATCACAAAAAATTCCAGAATCTAATACTTATAAAGTATATAATACTTCAGTGTTTAAATTCATATTTATAGAAACTAACAAAATAGAACTAAATTATGACTATTGTAAAATAATGATAGTCAATGATTGGACTAAAACTTCTCTCTAGGTGTAAATGACCCATTTTATTTGGACTTCCAGATTAAGATGATCTATACTTGCTGACAAATTATCAGTGATTATTCTAAAAAAAAAAAAAGTTATGCTTCAGTTTTGCGGCTATATTAAGGAAAAGTCTACCTCCTTACTATAATTCCCACTTCCGTCTTTAAAAAAAAGGGGGGGGGCTTACCCAGTTCCTGCTGATTTACTAACCAGCCCATCTTGGTACTGACCAGTAGTTGCTCTGCTCACTGTGAATGGGAAAAGATGGATGGTACCTCACCACAGGCTAAGTTAGTTTGGCAGAATATCAAGCAGGAATGTCAGTAACTGAATATTCCTGAAAGATCACTGAAAGAGTTCCCCTCCCTCAGTGAACCACTAACCACATATAAGAATAAGACTATTGGAGCCTTGTTGGATGGATTTCCTCCACAAAGTTGTTACCCGAAAACTGGGTTTGCTTCTTGGTGGGTGTCAGGGCAAAAGATACAACCAAGCCAAAGACTGGAAGAAGTAATGATTTGTGAAATAAAAGTCATATTTTTATGTCAAGACAAGAGAAGTTTAAACAAAAAATCTTCTCAGCCCTTTGGACTCCTCTCTCCCCACACTGTGCATTGCATATCTGCATTATGCATCACCAACCTTCCCCTGGGAGGGGGAGGAATACCTGCTCAACCTTAAAGAGGAACTTCTAGCATCAACAAGACAACTCCTTAAAAGATAGCATTACTTCTTGATCTTGTAAGAGGTCACATGATCTACCACAATGACTCATTTGATGTCCAGCCCTCTGTCTCAAAAAAGCTTATATAACAGTGCCTTGACTTCTAAAGGGTGGAACAGTTCTCAGAGCTTTCTGACATGCTCTTCCTGGGTTATAATCCTCAAATTTGTCTCGAATAAAATTTTCCATTTCTTTCTTAGATCGACTGATTAATTTTTCATCAACAGATTTATTACTTGCAGCAAGTAAGGAGAACACCAGAGATCTTTCCCAAAGCGGTGTCTCTCCAAACAGCAAAATGTGGAATTTTTAAGCTAAGGGTACATGCATATTTATGAAGGGGCTTGGGTGGTATATGCATATTCATGAAGGGGCTTGAGCAAGGGAGAATTCAGGCTAGAATTGGTGCAAAAGTTGACAGAGTCCAAGCTTTAGTTGATGGAAGTCAGAAAAGGTCAACATCATCATTCAGTCCTCCACCTGAGTGGGACCCTCAGTTCCTGCACAACTCAGAATATCAGATTGTGATGTATACCCCTTGAGGGGGAACTAGGACTCTGTTTTATTGCTGAACTATTGCTTCCTGACTGCTTTTCTTTTGTTCCTCCATTCCCTCACTTCCCTTAAGATCATTAATTACTGAGACCCATTCAAGGGCAATCATTGTGGCCAGGCTTAGATCACAAAATGGCTTAGGCCCAAAATGGCTTCTCTTATGTCAAGAAAGCCATGCCTGGTTCTCTTTCTCTGGGAACCCCCTACCCTACCTGCTTACGAAGTCAGTGTCTCCTCCAGTAAACCTGTCCTGGCCCACACTGGGTTAGGTGCATGGATTGGCTGCCATGCATAATTAAATAAATCGTGTTTAGGGCCACGACATCCAAGTACCAGGTACTAACAGAGCACATAGAGGCTTAGCAGGACTTGATGTAGTTCAGGTGGAGGCTTCCTGGAAGATGTGACATTTAAGCAGATTCCTGAAATGAGAACAAGCTGCCCAAGCAGAGTGGGTCTGTGTTGCAATGGGGGTAAGTACTGAGGCCCAGAAGAACCATTTAGGTAGTTGGAACAGCACGTGGAGATAGTCTGAGACTGGAAATGGCCAATGTGGTGGAGCTGGTGAAAGGAGAGGTAGCAGCCCAGGTCAGGCAGCTTCTTATTGGACTTGTTAAGCAGTTCAAACATTGCCCTAAAAGAAATGTGAAGGCACTGAGGGGATTTTATCCCAGGAATGATGTGATCAGATGATCTGATTTGCATTTTTAAAAGTTGACTTTTTAAGGCCTCTAGATGAAGAATGGAATGTCAAGGAGCAGGAATGGGCAAAGGGACATTAATTAAGGCAAGAGATAATGGTGGCTTAATACTTGTAGATAGAGTGAATGACAGAACTTTTGAATAAAAGTATAGGATATAAGGTCTGAAAAGTCCCCACAAATCCCTGCCAGGTTCCAGGTTTTATGTCTCAGTTAACAAGGCACCATGAATTATCCAATGCTACATAGCTTATTCATAGTAGAGATAGACTACAAACCAATTCATAGTAGAGATAGACTACAAACCAATTGCATTTTTCTCTTGCTACCTTTTTTTATGGACCTCCTCATATGACTCAGCAAGTTTTTGAATTTTAAAAAATACAGTGCTTTACTAAATGATGGATATGTGAACTTCATTACACTAGTCTCTCTGCTTTATGTTTGAAAATGTTATAATAAACAGTTCTATATAAAGCAGTGCTTTAAAACTGTTGGGGCATAGGTACAAATTCAAGGCCTTTGGGTCAGTTTAGCAATGGAAACAATTCCAGAGTTTCCTGGGGCTCCCATACTCACATGGTACCCTCTGGGCCCCAGCCTGGTAGACTCAGCTGGCTAGTATTTGGACTGATTGCCATAGTCATAGATAATGCCAGATTGCTGGACTCCATGGCACTTCCCTGGGGCAAGACATGGAACCTCTCTTTGAATCTTCTGTAAAATGGGAGTCCATACTATTAAATGACAAAGATAATACAATTTAGTAACGCGTTCAATGAACTGTATTGAAGGGAAAACCATCCATGAATTGGGGATGCTGCTCACAGAGAGTGGATCCCTCTTTCCGAGGGGTTTTAGGCCAGATTGAGTTTTATAGCACTTAGAAGAGGCAACAGGAAACAGGGCGTGATTTCCTTATAAGCCTAGTAGGTCCTATTTTCCAGGGTAAGGCGAGCTAGCTAAAGCTCAGCTAGAGGACTGTGATCTGTGTGTGTTAGGTTTCCTTGAGAGTGCGGCGTTTCCTGGAAGTGCAGGCTGACTCAGGTTTAGATTTGTGACCTGGGCTGGGCTGCTGGGGCGGCCTCCATTTTCTGGGTCCCCATACATGAATTATCTTTATCCATACTTCCTATACAGGGGATATTGTGAGAACAAAGTGAGTCTGTGTTGGTCCCACATTCCCTAATCACTGAACGTCATTTTTTCTTAACTGTTCCTTGACGTTGAGTAATCAATGTCACCACAGCTGTCTGCATAAACCACCAAGAGTGACCACATAGTTGTCTCTTTTTGAGTTATATTACATGTTAAAAATAAACTTGAAGAAGTTCCGGGTTTGTTTATTTAAGCTGGGGACTGTTACTCATTTAATAGCTTCCGAATATAGAAAGCAAAGATAACAGTTTATATTCACTAAAACAATTATATGGAAGGTGAGTGAGTGGTGAGGTAATTCGATTGACTTTCAGTCTGAAACCTCTGGATCTTGGAGGGTGGTGGTTGACAGTTAAAGGAATTAGCTTTAGCTATTAATTTCTTTTCCAAATGGCTGGTGTGGCAGGTGTTCCTTAGGATTGTGATCAAGGAACTCTTCAAATAGCACCCTCTATTTTTTTTTTAATTTAAAAAAATTTGTTTGTTTATTTTTGGCTGCATTGGGTCTTCGTTGCTGCTCATGGGTTTTCTCTAGTTGCGGCGAGCAGGGGCCACCCCTCGTTGCAGTGCGTGGACTTCTTACCGCGGTGGCCTCTCTTGTTGCGGAGCATGGACTCTAGGCACGCGGGCTCAGTAGCTGTGGCTCGCAGACTCCAGAGCACAGGCTCAACAGTTGTGGCACAAGGGCCCAGTTGCTCTGCAGCATGTGAGATCCTCCCGGACCAGGGCCTGAACCCATGTACCCTGCATTGGCAGGCGGATTCCTAACTACTGCATCACCAGGGAAGCCCCAGCACCCTCTATTTTATCTTCTACCCGGTCTTTCTGCACCATGTAGATTCCTTGGTACCCAGAAAACATTCAATTAGTCATCTCCTTATTTGCATTGGTGAGGGAAGATTCAAAAGAGTAAACCTGACACATTGTAAGTACTGAATGATTGTTGAATGAATGAAACAATTTATAAGCAAATTTGAGGCCTATAATTTAAATATAACATTATAAGCTGCATAATATAGAAATGCATATTGTAGAAAGTGAAAGTACCTTCCCATAAGCCCATTCCACAAAATAAACCTGGTTAATATTTTAACCACTAATTTTATTGAAAACACTGGACTGAATATACTTGTATATCTATATACACTAGAAGATTTTGTTGGGTCAAAAGCCTTGTGTGTTTATGTGTGTGTGTGTGTTTACTTTGGCAGTGCCAAGTTATTCTCCAAAAAAGTTGTAACATTTTTCACTTCCCCAAACATACTCTTATAAGATGTTCCAAGATTATTTTATTTTACTTTAAAAATTCTTATTTTCTATATTATAAAAGTACACATTCTTTTGAGAAAAATTAGAACAATTTGGGAACATACAAATTAGAAAATCATAGTATTTCCTACCCTCCATCCAATTTTGGGGGTTATTTTAGAATTAGACGATGATATGGTCAATATATTAACCTCTCAAAATCAATTTTAGTTTATTATTTTTTTCTTTTTCTCCCCAGCATATGTAAACAACCTATGTCACTCCTAAGAAATTCTGGGAGAGACCTGCCTAGGCCTCCGAGACCTCAGGCACTCTTGCTTTTCAAGGCCCTACCTTACATCCTACCAATCAACTTCAAATGCAGCCACATCAAATATTATACATATATATATATACCCATACAAAATGGTAATAATCGAATATTTTTCTCTTAAAAATACTTGGGTGTAAGTAACTTATTTAATTTGTCAGTTATGATTTCTCAATAACTGTTCTGCATACTCAGGATTTCTTGAGAAGTGAGAAAATATAGTCTGTAAGTTTTTAAAAATATATAATGACATTTAGTAAATGCTAAATTTATGAATTAAGTTGACATAATGTATTTGTAATCTTTCATTAAACCTTTGTCAACTTGTCTTACAATTCCTTTTTCAAAGCTTAGAGCATAGGCCTTGTAGAGGTGGCTGATCTAGCTTAGAAAGAATCATACCAGAGCAGAAGGACAGGATTTATTCTTTCTACACAAAACTATCTGGCCCAGCAATTCTTCAGAAAAATACTGTGGAGCTTAGTCTGAATGAGGGAATTTTCTGGAGGATACTATTGATTGTTTGGTGGCAGACAGTGCAAGAGATGTAACAGGAAAATGACTTGGCTTTTTGCAGACTTCCAATCAGCCTACAGCCCATGGCTATATCATGGTGCAGAGAGGGACAAAGAAGCGGAGTTTTCTGTATCAAGACTGATCTTCAGAAAAGTCAAGGCAACAAAGCAGTGTAACACCTAAGGCCAGTGGGTCTCAACCAGAACAACTAGTGTCCCAGGTAAGTTGCCAGATTTAGCAAATAAAATTATAGGATGCAACAGAGAAATATTACATGTGACAACCTTATAAAAATTATTTGCTATTTATATGAAATTCAAATTTAACTGGGTTGCTATGTAAGGCAACCATGTCACTAGGAGACATTTCCAATGTCTGGAGTCACAACTGGGCAGGAAGGTGTGCTACTGGCACCCAGAATGTAGAGGCCAGAATGCTGGTAACATCCTAGACTGCAAGGACAGTGACCCTAAATGAAGAATTATCCAGCCCAAGATGTCAGTGCTGAAGTTGAGAAACTCTGACCTAGGCTAACTGGTACATAAGGCATTTGCTGGATTGGCCATATATTTACATTTCAGTTTTTGAAAGAATAATTCTTGTTATAATAAAAAATTCAAATAGCAAGAAAATTATTATTTGAAAGCAGAAATCTCCTGTCATCCTACTTCCCAAATCACCACAAATAGTTTGAAACATTATTCCAGATATTTTTTCAGACCAATGTATACCCTTTTTATTTTTTGGCCACACCATGCAGCTTGCAGGATCCTAGTTCCCTGACTAGAGATTGAACCCAGGCCCATGGCAGTGAAAGTGCAGAGTCCTAACCACTGGACTGCCAGGGAATTCCCATATACTCTTTTTAAAAAATTAAAAACTGGTGCATACTATATGATCTGTTCTGAAATCTGCTTTTTAAAAATTGTACAATGTTAGATATCTTTTTATACCAATATACAGTACTATTTAAGCCGTATTTATCTATATGAAACATTTATTTTTAAAAAAGTTTTTATTGGAGTATAGTTGATTTACAGTGTTGTGTTACTTTCTGCTGTACAGCGCAGTGAATCAGTTGTACATACACATATATCCATTCTTTTTTAAATTCATTTACCATATAGGTTATTACAGAGTATTGAGTGGAGTTCCCTGTGCTATATAGTAGGTCCTTGTTAGTTATTTTATATATAGTGGTGTGTATATGTCAATCCCAATCTCCCAATTTATCCCTCCCCCCATTTTTTCCCTTTTAGAAACTATATGTCTATGATTACATCCAAAACCAACTCCTGCTGATGAGCATTTGGACTGTTTCCAGTTTTTTGCGATTGCAAATAGTGCCACAATAACCATCTCTCTCTCTCTCTCTCTCTCTGTGTGTGTGTGTGTGTGTGTGTGTGTATATATATATATATATATATATATATATATACACACATACACACATATATATGTATATATATATTTTTCCCCCAAATATTTCTGTAGGGTAAATTCTTAGAAATGGAGTTGCTAGGACAAAGTGTGTGCACAATGAAGTCTTCAAGAGTCTACCCTCCCAAGCCGAATTACCCTCCCAAGAGGTGATACCAGTTTACATGGCAACTTAACCATGTATGAGCCTGCTTAGAGATTTCTTTATGAGGGTTACTAATTTATTTACTTTACATTTTTACCCCACTGGAACTGAAAAAGCAATGTAAACACCAGCAAATAAATATGTTATTTATTTTAAATTTATTTATTTATTTATTTTTGGCTGCACTGGGTCTTCATTGCTGTGCGCGGGCTTTCTCTAGTTACAGCAAGCAGGGGCTACTCTTCATTAACGTGCATGGGCTTCTTGCAGTGGCTTCTTTTGTTGTGGACCACGGGCTCTAGGCGTGCGGGCTTCAGTATTTGCGGCACGTGGGCTCAGTAGTTGCGGCATGTGGGCTCAGTAGTTGTGGCATGCAGGCTCCAGAGCGCGGGCTCAGTAGCTGTGGTGCACAGGCTTAGTTGCTCCACAGCATGTGGGATACTCCTGGACCAGGGATCGAACCTGTGTCCCCTGTATCCGCAGGCGTATTCTTAACCACTGGAACACCAGGGAAGTGGACTTACCAAAATTACTTATCAAAATTAACAAGTTGCTCATTAATACTTGTTTCAAGACCGTCACCTTGCTATGCTCACCAATGCTATACTATTATATTATAAAGTCTGCCCATTCCCGACCAGTTCCCTGCCTTACCAGAGCAGCTTAAAGTCATCTGACCTGGGCCTGAAACCCTATAAATATCCTCCTCTTATTATTAAGAGTCTGTCAAGGTGCTGTTCCTTCTTTCTGCAGTATTAAACTTAGCTTTGCTTAGTCAACAAGTTTTTTGGTGGTTTTATGGGAGGTTAATGATTGACAGCAATAATCTACATCACAGGATTGTCATGAGCAGTGAATGAAATCAAGTCCTGAAAGCATCTCTAAACAGTAATGTACTTTCCATTGCACAGCAGACAGTGCCTAAGATGGTGCCCAATTATCACTTCCCTCCTCTTCCTCTTTCTTGAACTGTGCAGGCCTAATGTGGCCTGAGAAACTTAGAAGAGCATGGCAAAGAACTGACATTTACTGAGCACTTGACACAACACTGTGCCAGGCACTCTGGTAGGAGTTCTCCATTTATGACCTCACTTTGTTCTCACATTAGACTTGGCAAGATGTCATTATTATTCTGATTTTCCAGACTAAGAGATGGAGACTGAGAGAGGTTAAAGGATTTGCCTGAGGTCTAAGTAGCAAAGCCAGGATTCCATCCAGCTCTCTCTGACTCAGCTTGTACTTTCCCTCCTATTACTACTTTACTTCCCAGGCTTGTAGAGTTTTCACTGCAATTGTGGAAGGTCAGCCTGAGATTTCAGGGCAGGAGGCCACTCAGCTCCTTATATAAGAACCCCAAAGGAGAACATCACATTCTAGGGCAGCACTGATGAAATTGAAATATAATGCAAGCCACATATGTAATTGAAAATTTTCTAGCAGTCATAACTGAAAATAGTGAAAAGAAACAAGTGAAATTAATTCTTTAAATTTTTCAATTTAAAGTAATTATAGATTCACAGAAGTTGCAAAAATAGTACAGAGGGATTTGATGTCCTCCTTCGTCCACTTTCCTCCAATTATAACATCTTATATGATTATGGTATAATATCAAAACAGGAAAATTGATATAGGTACAATCCACAGACCCTATTCGGATTTATCACATTTACATGCATATAGAGCTATTCCATCACCACAACAATCTCCTTTGTGGTGTCCCTGTATAATCAATCACAAGCCACCACCCCATCCCCCCAACCCCACAAACACACCCCCCTCTCCATTCTTAATACCTGGTCACATCTAACCTATTCTGCATATCTATAATTTTGTCAGTTTGAGACCATTACATAGACGGTATCATGCACTGTATTAGTTTCCTAGGGCTGCTGTAACAAATTGCCACAAACTGGGGCTTTAAAAAGAGAAATTTATTCTCTCACAGTTCTGGAGGCGGGAAGTCCAAAATCAAGGTCAGCAGAGCCATGCTGCCTCTGAATGGCCTCTAGGGTAGGATCCATTCCATGCCTCTTCTAAATTCTGATGGTTGCCAGCTTCCTTGGCTTGTGGCCACATCACTCCAATCTCTGCTTCAGTCTTCACACTGCCTTCTCTGTTTTCTTCTCTGTGTATCTCTTATAAGGACACCTGTCTTTGGATTTAGGACACACCCAGATAATCCGGGATGATCTCCTTATTTCAAGATCCTTCATTTAAGTACATGTGCAAAGGTTTTATGACAGCACTATGCTAGGCATGTGTAGCTAGAGCCCAGTGAGTGAGAGTGAAAAAAAGGAAAGAAATATAGTAGGAGATGTTAGGGAGAGAATAGCAGGAGGAGATGCAAAAATTAGAATACTAGTTGTTTAATGACTTAATTGTTGCTTGAAATCAAAGTATGGACGGTATATGTTATTAGCTATTAACTGACTTTGTGAGCATGGACTTAATATCAGGAGAGATAATCTTCACATCTATTCTGAGCCAAAAAATCCAAGTGAACTATGCTTGTCCTAAACCTAGATTATGCATCTCTGTCAGATTCAGTGTCTCAGTGCTCTGCGGACAGTGTTAGGTAAACAGTGCCAATATTTCCCCCTTCATTTTCCTCTTTTCTAGATTACATGCAGACTATCTTCTTATGGAAACATTCTATCTTCTGAGCACAACATCGGAATTTAGATTTCATTTTCATCCAAATCGATACACTTGATTCAGTTAAGGTTTCACGGTGTTGATGCCGAAAGCTCCGCCGCTGTGCACCGGTGCTGAATTGAATCTTGGAGACAGAGTTTTGGGTAAAGTAGAAAAGAAGAGCTTTATTGCTTTGCCAGGCAAAGGGGGACACAGCAGGATTCTGCCCTTGAAAACTATGTGTCCCCTGGGCTTCCCTGGTGGCGCAGTGTTTAAGAATCCGCCTGCCAATGCAGGGGACATGGGTTCGAGCCCTGCTCTGGGAAGATCCCACATGCCGTGGAGCAACTAAGCCCGTGTGCCACAACTACTGAGCCTGCACTCTACAGCCCATGAGCCACAACCGCTGAGCCCACGTGCCACAACTACTGAAGCCCACGTGCCTAGAGCTTGTGCTCCGCAAAAAGAGAAACCATCGCAATGAGAAGCCCGTGCACCGCAATGAACAGTAGCCCCCACTCACCGCAACTAGAGAAAGCCTGTGCACAGTAACGAAGACCCAATGCAGTCAAAATAAATAAATAATAAATATATTAAAAAAAAAAAAGAAAACTATGTGTCCCAACCCAGGAGGATTTAGTGAGATGTTTTATAGCAGTAGTTCAAGGGTGGAGTTGTGCTGACAAAATTAGGGTGTGTGCAGGGCCTGCACTCCTCTAATCTGGTCTCAGGTAATCTTCTTTTTTTAAAAATAATTAAATAAATAATTAATTAAAAAATATTTATTTTTATTTATTATTTTTGTCTGTGTTGGGTCTTCGTTGCTGCACACCGGCTTTCTCTTAGTTGTGGCATGCGGGCTTCTCATTGCGGTGGCTTCTCCTGTTGCAGAGCACGGGCTCTAGGCACACGGGCTTCCATAGTTGTGGCATGCGGGCTCAGTAGTTATGGCTCGCGGGCTCTAGAGTGCAGGCTCAGTAGTTGTGGTGCACGGGCTTAGTTGCTCCACGGCATGTGGGATCTTCCCAGACCAGGGCTCGAACCCGTGTCCCCTGCATTGGCAGGTGGATTCTTAACCACAGCACCACCAGGGAAGCCCTAATTTATTTATTTTATTTATTTATTTTGGCTGCATTGGGTCTATGTTGCTCCGTGCAGGCTTTCTCTAGTTGGGGCGAGCAGGAGCTACTCTTTGTTTTGGTGCGCTGGCTTCTCACCATGATGCCTTCTCTTGTTATGGAGTATGGACTCTAGGAGCGTGGGCTGCAGTTGTGACTGCAGTTGTGAGTATGGGCTCTAAAGTGCAGGCTCAGTTGTTGTGGCACATGGGCTTAGTTGCTCCACGGTGTGTGGGATCTTCCCGGACCAGGGCTTGAACCCATGTCCCCTAGCATTGGCAGGTGGATTCTTTACAACTGTGCCACCAGGGAGGCCCCTCAGGTAATCTTGATGAGCCTCTCTGCTTCCTTTAATCTGACTTCAGGTAGTCTTCTGTGGTATGAGGAATGCTGACATAATCCATTTTGGGGTTTTTAATTCTATAAAGAGCTTAAAGACATTGTTATGCGTATTCCTTGAGAGGGAACCAGGACCCTGCTCCAAGGCTGCACTACTGTTTCTTGGTTGCTCCTCCTTTGTCTCTGCATCCCATCCCCTCCCTGATTAGCAACTGTTTGAACCTGCCCTTTGGAACTCAGCGAAAGTCATGGAGGCTGAAACCTATTCCCTACAAACAAGAATCAAGGGACACGGAAAGGCTTCCGTGCCCAGAAGCCCCACAGGGTCCTGCTTGGTTTCACTATTGAAAGGGTCAGTAATACCCACTCACTGTGGCATAGAAATTATTTTATCAGAAGGCATTTGAGTTTGTGAAATCTCTTATCTTCCTAAAAGTAGAATTAAGAACTCAATTGTCATAAATCCCCTACCCTAGAGGCCATCCCTGGGATCCACCAGGGATGATTGACTCTTATCAGGAGCCATGAGAAGTCTCCACACCACATGTAAACAGACATTGTTACAAAACTATCCTATCTCCCATCTGTTCTCCTGAGGCCAATTTATCTTTCCAGAAAGTCATTTGTTTCCCCATGAATGCCCTTTCTCCCTCCCTTTCCCTTATTGAGAACTCATTTGTTTCCCCATAAGTGTCTTTCTCTCCCTCCCCTTCCCCATTAAGGTGGTATATAATAAGCCCTAAATTCTAACTGCCCCTTGAGTCACATTTTTCTGTGCACCCTCTACATACCTTAAGGAAAATATGGTGATTGAATGTTATCCTTTGTTAATCTGTCTTTTGTCAGTTGAATTCAAAAGACCTGAATCAAGAAAGAATGAGTACAGGAAAAGTTTTTGTTGTTGTTCTTTTTTTCTTTTTTATTAAAGTATAGTTGATATACAATGTTGTGTTAATTTTTGTTGTACAGCAAAATGATTCACTTATATATACATTCTTTTTTTTTTTTTTTCTTTTTTTTTTTTGCGGTACGCGGGCCTCTCACTGTCGTGGCCTCTCCCGTTGCGGAGCACAGGCTCCGGATGCGCAGGCTCAGCGGCCATGGCTCACGGGCCCAGCCGCTCCGCGGCATGTGGGATCTTCCCGGACTGGGCACGAACCCGCGTCCCCTGCATCGGCAGGCGGACTCTCAACCACTGCCCCACCAGGGAAGCCCTACATTCTTTTTTTAATATTCTTTTCCGTTATGGTTTATCTTAGGATATTGAATAAAGTTCCCTGTGCTATACAGTAGAAATTTGTTGTCTATCAATACTATATATAATAACTTACATCTGCTAACTCCAACCTCCCACTCCATCCCTCCACCAACCCCCGCCCACCCTTGGCAACCACAAGTCTTTTCTCTATGTCCATGAGTCTGTTACTCTTTCTTAAATAGGTTCATTTGTGTCATATTTTATGTTACTTTTTTTAAGAAATTTATTTATTTATTTTTGGCTGTGTTGGGTCTTCGTTGATGCACGCGGGCTTTCTCTGGTTGCAGCGAGCGGGGACTACTCTTCATTTTGGTGTGAGGGCTTCTCATTGTGGAGCAAGGGCTCTAGGTGCGTGGACTTCAGTAGTTGTGGCTCGCGGGCTCTAGGGTGCAGGCTCAGTAGTTGTGGTGCATGGACTTAGTTGCTCCATGGCATGTGGGATCTTCCTGGACCAGGGATCGAACCCATGTCCCCTGCATTGGCAGGCAGATTCTTAACCACTGTGCCACCAGGGAAGTCCCTGTGTCATATTTTAGATTCCACATATAAGGGATATCATATGATATTTTTCTTTCTGACTTACTTCATTTACTATGATAATCTCTGTCTCCATCCAAATTGCTGCAATGGCATTATTTCATTCTTTTTTAGGGCTGAGTGGTATTCCATTGTATATATGTACCATATCTTCTTTTCTTTTTTTTTTTTTTTTTTTTTGCGGTACATGGGCCTCTCACTGCCATGGCCTCTCCCCTTGTGGAGCACAGGCTCCGGACGCGCAGGCTCAGCGGCCATGACTCATGGGCCCAGCCGCTCCGCGGCACGTGGGATCCTCCCGGACCAGGGCACGAACCTGCGTCCCCTGCATCGGCAGGCGGACTTTCAACCACTGCGCCACCAGGGAAGCCCCTGTACCATATCTTCTTTATCCATTCATCTGTCAGTGGACATTTAGGTTGCTTCCCTGTCTTGGCTATTGTGAATAGTGCTGCTATGAACATAGGGGTGCATGTATCTTTTTGAGTTATAGTTTTGTTGGTATATATGCCCAGGAGTGGGATTGCTGGATCATATGGTAATTTTATTCTTAGTTTTCTGAGGAACCTCTATACTGTTTTCCATAGTGTTTGCACCAACTAACATGCTCACCAATAGTGTAGGAGAGTTCTATGGGAAAAGTTTTAACTCCTAGACACTTTTGTATGAGTATATTAAAATTTTATTCATTCGCTAGCTGGGCTTTAGGCTTGTTTCTGTTCTTGGACACTAATCTGTAGGGTTTTTTGCATGGCGTAAGTTTTCAATTCTCCTCAGTTGATACCTGGAATGGCATATCTAGATTGTGTTCTACGTGTCTCTATAAGAAACTTTAAGACTATTTTCCAGAATGGTTCTTTTGGGGGATGTTGAACCAAAAGACAGAAGCAAGCCGAAGATTGGGAGAAGTGAGGATTTATTACTTGCAGCAAATAAGGAGAACACTTGGGACGTTTCCCAAAGCAGTGTCTCCCAAACAGCAAAATTGGGGAACTTAATTTTAAGCTAAGGGTACATACATATTCTTGAAGGAGCTAGAGCAGAGAATTCAACACAGAACTGGGACATAGGTTGACAGAGTCCAAGCTTTAGTTGATAGAAGTCAGAAAAGGTCAATATCATCATTGCATCCTCCACCTGGGTAGGGGCCTTGGTTCCTGCAGAACTCAAAGATATGTAACAGATTGTTATTTATATCCCTTGAGGAGAAACTAAACTCGTCTTATCTCTGAACTATTGTTTCCTGACTGTTTTTCCTTTGTTCCTTTCTTTCCTAATTTCCCTTAAGATCTTTAATTACTGAGGCAAGCATGGTGCCAGTCTTAGATGCAGAAAACTTAGGCCAAATTAGTTTCTCTTATATGTCGGGAAAGCCATGCCTGGTTCTCTTTCTCTGGGGACCCCCTACCCTATCAGTTGTACCAGTTTTCATTTCCATTATCAATAGATGAGAGCTCTAGTTGCTCAGCTTCCCCATCAGCACCTTATATGGATAGCTATGTTACTTTTAGCCATTCTGGTAGGTTAAGTGATTATTTGAAGACAAATAAGGAAATGTCCATTGAAGAAACATTTATTTATAAAACCACCACCTGGTTTTAGCTTTGGCTGGGTTGATATAAATACTTTGTTTGATTTTATTGACTGTGTCAGAAATAAGATCATGTGGAGAACACACAACACAATTCTTTATCTCTTCAGGTCCTCATGGTCAGGTCAGAAAGGGTATAAAAACTATGTACAATAGTATACCTCTCATGGTACTCTGGAAGATTTTGCCTCTTTTCGGAAGGAAGGGAAAGACAGCCAGAAGTCGTCTTTTGAATCAAGTCCCATTTCCCCTAAATTGACAATGAGCTTTGTAGGTTAAAAGGTCAATGCTGGGGCATGAGTGTTTTAAAAGCAATGCAGGACAATAAGGGTTTCCCGTGCCAGAAGGTAATCTTAACCTTAAAATAGGCTTAAGAGTTAAGGAAATGTGGATCTGAAGAGACTTCTTACCTCAGATATATGCTATCTGTATAGCCATTGAACAAAATAATTCACCAGGCCCAAAAGAGTAAAAGATATTTTAGGTAAGGGCAGACTGCTGCCAGTGAAGAGAATTTAAGGCACGTGGGAAGGGCACTGGACCGGTTGGGAATCTGTGTCCCTGGATCCAAGTTCTGGCCGTGGCCTAACTAGTTGTGCAAATCTGGACAAGACAAATGCTTGCAGGCCTGTCTCTTTTCATCTATAAAACAAGAGCTTGGACCCCTAAGATCTCTTCCAGTTGCAACATTTTGTGGTCAGCATATGACATGGAGGAAGGATTCTGGGAAGAAGGACAATAGAGGAGGCCACAACAAAGAGATGGAATGCAGGGGAGGGGCAGGGCTGTGCAGGGAGAGGGGTGTGGCTTGTATTTAAACAGGGGCAGGCAATTCCCTGGCAGTCCAGTGGTTAAGACTCCTTGCTTTCACTGTGGAGGGCCTGGGTTCAATCCCTTGTCGGGGAACTAAGGTCCCACAAGCTGCATGGTAGTGGTGGCGTGGCCAAAAACAAAAAACAAGGGGCTTCCCTGGCGGTCCAGTGAGTAAGACTCTGCCCTTGCCCTGCAGGGGGCACGGGTTCGATCCCTGGTCAGGGAAAGTCCCACATGCCATGTGGTATGGCCAAAAAATATAGAGGCAAAAACCAAAAAAACAGGGGCAAATGGAAGGACCGTTGAGGCCCAAACGGACTCTTAAATTTCACCAAGGATAATCCAAGGAAAGACTGGTGTGTGGAACTAGGAGTGTGCTAGGAATACAATATGCAGAAGAGCCGGAAGGGAGATTTTCGACAGGAAGGCAGCGCACAGGGACCGGTGATCTGAGAGCATTTATTTGTCCATTCAACAAACAGCTATTGAAAAGGGGATATTTTAGGGGCCATTCAAAGAGGCAGGCCAGCATTTAGCATGAGGGAAGTCTGTGATGGGTATTGAGCTGGGGGTACCAATGGGGATATGAGGGGCCCCATTTTGAGACTGTGACACCAAACTAGGATCCTGTAAATTTAACAAACACTTGTTGAGCAACTACCATGTTATAGGCACTGGAGATAAAGACTAATTTCTCTGCCCTTCTGCACCTTGGTTCTAGTAAGGAAAGATAAACAATAAAATGGTAAATAAAATGAATAAATAAAATACATGGCATGTTTGTTAGTGATAAATGCTAATAAGAAAAACAAAGCAGGGAAGGACAGTAGGATTGGGTGTAAAGGGAATGGGGCTGTAATTCTAAAGAGTGTGGCCACTGAGAAGATAACATCGGACCCAGGAGGGGAGGAAGTGAGCGGGATGGACACAGAGGTACTGGATAGTCTTTCAGAAAAAGAACAGCAAGTCGGGAGAGTAGCCAGGGTTCAACAAGGCCAGTGAGGTGAAGGGAAGAGGAACGAGGGGAGAGTAGTTCAAAATGTGGTCTGGGTTCCATGAGGAGGCAGGAAGGATCCCGGCTCATTCTGGACCTCCCTTGCTCACCTCCTTCCCGTCCCTCAGCATTTAGGGAACACCTCTGTGGCTCAAGCTGCAGATACTGTCATGGATAAGACACTGTGTTCCAGTTACCAGAACCAGAACAGAAGGTCGGGGCCCAACTGGCAGCGAGGGGAGATGAAGCTGCTATCAACAGCACTAGATCAGGCCGTAAATCCCTGTCTTCAGACACCATCATTCTTGAAGCCAGTGTGGCTCAAGACCTACTGGTGGGTCTCCCCACAGAGGGCAAAAGAAGCTACAGAGAAGAAACTAGGACTGCCAGGTATACTGAACTAATATATATATATATATATATATATATATATATATATATATATATATATATAGTATATATATAGTATATATATATAGTATATATATATATACTATATATAGTATATACATATAGTATATATAGTATATATATAGTATATATATATTAGTAATATATATATACTATATATAGTATATATATAGTATATATATATTACTAATATATATAGTATATATATTAGTATATATATATTATATATAATATATATGTTCTAGGAAATACCTGCACAATATTCAATTTTTTAAAAATAAATTCATTTATTTATTTATGGCTGCGTTGGGTCTTCGTTGCTGCGTGCGGGCTTTCTCTAGCTGCAGCGAGCGGGGCTGTTCTTCCTTGCGGTGCGCCGGCTTCTCGTTGCGGTGGCTTCTGTTGTTGCGGAGCACAGGCTGTAGGCGGGTGGGCTTCAGTAGTTGTGGTGCGTGGGCTCAGTCGTTGTGGCTCGCGGGCTCTAGAGCACAGGCGCAGTAGTTGTGGTGCCTGGGCTTAGTTGCTCCGCGGCATGTGGGATCTTCCCGGACCAGGGCTTGAACCCGTGTCCCCTGCATTGGCAGGCGGATTCTTAACCACTGTGCCACCAGGGAAGCCCAAGATTCAAATTTTAACAGAATAAAAAGCACCTTATTGCTGTACAGCAGAAACTAACACAACACTGTAAATCAACTATATTCCAATAAAAACTAATTGAAAAAAAAAAGCACCTTAGACTACTAAGCTGCTGAGAATTTTAGCCATCAATAGTACAACCTCTTCATTTTACAGAAGAAAGTCAAGAGCAGTGATTTCTCAAAGCAACATAGGGAAGGAGAAACCATTCTCTAGCCTATCTGGCCAGTGCACTGTCTAATCTGTTGCCGGAAAAATGGGGCAGGAGAGGATGGTCATGTCTCAGGTCTCCGGTGAGTTCCTGGGATGGGCGCCAAGTGAGGGTCCTTGGCTTCTCTCAGGGAAGAATTCAAGAGCTAGTAAAGTGAAAGCAAATTTGTTTAGAGAGATACACATTCCATAGACGGATTGGGGGCTGTCTCAGAAGGCTAGAGGCCCTGGGGTGTGCAGGTGTTTACTTTTTATGGACTGGGTAATTTCAAAGGCTAACAAGTGGGAGGAATATTCTAACTACCTTGGAGAAGGGGCAGGGATTTCCAGGAATTGGGGCACCACCCACTTTTGGGCCTTTTATGGTCAGCCTTGGAACTGTGATGGCACCTGTGTGTGTTTCATTTAGAATGCTAATGTATTACAATGAGCATATAATGAGGCTCAAAGTCTACTGGAAATCTAATCTTCTGCCATCTTTGGCCTAGTAGGTTCTAACCCGTTTCTGTCATGTCCTGATCTTCTTAATGGTTATATCATTCTTTTATTTGTTGTGCCCTGAACCCTTCCTTTTCTGTCTCAAATCTATCACAACTTTTGTTACCATCACCAAAAGTTTCAGAATAAGATTGTAGAGAGCACAAAGCAATATTTTAAGTTACTGTAAGTTATTGTTATTATAAGTTATTAAAAGTTATTGTTAAGTTATTGTAAGTCATTGTGAACTAAATGAGAAATGGAAATTGTGCTGACTCAGAGAACACAAATTTCAGAGCCAGATTTTAATCCTTTCAGGATCAGTTATCTCTGGAGGAGACTCCTGGAGGTGCAAAGTGGAAATGTAGGGAAAATGGGAGAAAGGCCCCAGGTGTTCGTCCAATGTTACCTCTTTGGCTGGTGATAGTGGAACCATAACGTTTCAACATCAGGATGGAGATGTTGTACCCTAATTTTTTTTTTTTTTTGCGGTACGCGGGCCTCTCGCTGCCGTGGCATCTCCCATTGTGGAGCACAGGCTCCGGACGCGCAGGCTCAGCGGCCATGGCTCACGGGCCCAGCCACTCCACGGCATGTGGGATCTTCCTGGACAGGGGCACGAACCCATGTCCCTTGCATCGGCAGGCGGACTCTCAACCACTGCGCCACCAGGGAAGACCAAGATGTAACATTTAAAGTGGATTATTGAACTTCTTAAAAAGAGCTCAGTCAAATTGAGCTTTTCCTGAAGAAAAAGCGAATCATGGTCAGGAATAAAAAGCATAGAAGCTCAAAAACAATATTTAACCAAACTTATGAAGTGAATCTCTAGAGAAAAATATTACTAAGAACATATGACAATTAAAAATTTTTAAATGATGAATTAAATTTCTGGGAAAGAATCCATGGGCTCAGATTTTAAAAACCAGAAATCAGTGACAGTTTAAAGTCTTTATTTTGTAGAAGATCTTAAATTTTGGATGCAGCAAAGTAACACAGAGCTTCTTGAAAACAATTAATAATTAGTTTATAGAACCAGCTTTTCCATGGAAAGTTTCTATTGATTTGTAACTTGGCTTTGAATTTGACCTGTGGCCTTCATGTCATGATAATTTGGGTCACTCTGAATATGCCATCTCTTGAACAAGGGCCTCCGCTAATTTTAAATGAATGCAGCTGCTGATTTGCCATTCATCTATTTGCATCACAATATGTGGGAATAAATTCCCAATTAATAAAACATTTCCAGTAAGCAGTCAGACTGAGGAATGAAGGACATTTATCTAGTAAGTTTAAAAAGAGATGTTGCCTTTTTGGACATGAAAAAGGGAAAGAATGTTAACATTTTTGAGGGCTTTGTAGAGGACAGAATTGTTCCCTGGGCTACAGCATCTAAAAAACCCATGCAACCTCAAATTAGATTTTAGTTAAAAAAAATTTTTTTTAACTGAATAAATGCAGAAACATTTGGGGGATTCCCTGGTGGTGCAGTGTTTAGGACCTGGCGTTTTCACTGCCAGGGGCCCAGGTTCCATCCCTGGTCAGGGAACTCTTGATTCATGCAAGCCATGTGGTGTGGCCAAAAAAACAAAAAAGTTTGTTACCAGGCCTACAAAGGTTTTCTTCCTTCTTTCCTTTCTTCCTTCCTTTCATTCCTTCTACACTCCCCCCACCCCCCATTCTCTCTTTTTTTTTTTTACCGTTCCCTTCTGCATTTTTCTTTTTCTTTTGGGATCAATGAAGGTGAATACTTCTTGATTCATGGGGAGAGTTTGAATTTGATATTAAGTATCAAAACCTTTTGTGGTTAAGCACCATAGGACCTTCATTCCATTTTGCATCTGACATTGCATTAATTAATAACATTGTCAACAGTTAGGAAAAGAAGTCTACTGAGGAGTAGACCAGAGAGTCTGAAAGCTCTCTCATAAGAGAAAAAAGTGAAGGAACTTTAAAGAGAAGGAACTGGGGGAGCCTGAGAAGGAGGTAGGGAAGTCTCAGGTAGGTTTTTGAGCTTGCTGTTTTCACTGTGTATAATGTTCCTTCCCTTATTTTCTACCTGTTGAAATTCTCCCAGTGCTCAAGGCCAGATCAGATAATCATCTACTGTGACGTTTCTAGATCCTCTTAGTTAGAAACTATCTCCCTCCTCTAAACCCCCAAAGCACTTGCTGCTACCTCTTTTATAAAACTGATAGTCCAACTTATCTAGATCTGGGTAGTCAGGATCTCGAATGCCACACTAAGGGGTTTAAGGGAGCCATTCAATTTCTGAGGACAGCTGTTATTTAAGACATCTAAGGCATTTCTGGTACAAAAAGAAGGGAAGGGGGCATGAAACTACTCTCTCTCTCTCTCTCTCTCCCTCTCTCTCTAGCATACTGTGTACCAGGTAGCATGCATGGGTTACCCCACTTTATCAACGTGGAAGCAGGTTACTCTCCAAAACTTGCTCAGGAAGCAGCCTCCACGTCCTCACCACCCTCTATACCCTCTGTAATCTGAGGGTAATTGCTACACTGAAATAGTGCTTTGAAGGCTCAGCAATGACCTTCCACGTCTAGGGACTTGTCCCCTCTGTCCTCATTCTCACAATTTTGAATCCACAACCTTCCTGTAACATTTTCTTTTCACAACTCACTAACTGATTGCGTTTTTTTGGCTTACATTTTAAAATTTGGAAGGCATTTTTTACGTAGAAGCTTAAAATGAAGCTTAATTAGTTAAGGGTGGCGACTTGAAGAGATTCTTAAAGGTATTTTCAAGCACTTTAGACTTGAAAGGGAGGGTGACAAAGCTTATACATTTTTCTTTTAACAGTGCTGTTCTCATGCATGCACGCCAGGGCTGGGAGTTAACTTTTCTGTTTATGATGGAAATCAAGAAAGGGAGGCGGCCTCGCTTCTCTTTAGACCTAAGGTCAGAGTTGGGGATCTGAGGAGGTCAGGGTCAGCTATCCGTCGGGGCGCCCCTAGCACGGCTGGGGCCCAGAGCAACCTCCTTCATCCAGGGGCGGGGCGCGCCAGGCGGCCACGCGCGGGGGCGGTGGAGAGGGCGTGTCCCGCGGGCGCGCGCGGGAGGCGGAGGGGGCGTGTCCCGGGAGTGGCGGCGGCGGCTGCGGCGGCGGCGGCGCCGCGGGCCGGGTGCGCGGCGCAGCCTTCTGTGCTGGAATGTGCGGCTCCCGAGAGCTCACGGCGCAGGAGCAGAGCAAGCGCCGCCGAGGTCCGGGGCCCCAGGTGGCGGCGGCGGCGGCGGCGGCGGCGGCGGCCGGGACGGTAGGGCGAGAGCCGGAGGCCTGAATACTCTCTGCAGCCCCTCTCCTGGGTCTTCGCGGGCCTCGACTGCCCCAGCGTCCAACTTTTCCGCCCTCTCCCTCCCCTCCCCCGAAACTCCAGCAACAAAGAAAAGTAGTCCGAGAAGGAGCGGCGACGCGGGTCTTCGCCCCTCCTCGCCCAGGAAGGCCGGTAAGCGTGGCGCGGTCTGGGTGACGGTTGGGTGGGGGCGGCGGGCCGGCCGGGCGGTCGTGGCGGCGGTTGCCGCGGGAGGGGGAGGGCGCGGAAGGACGCGGAGCGAGGCGCTGTCCAGGGCTGATTTGCAGATACTGTGGCTCCGGCGGTGGCGGCCGCGTCGGGCGGGGACTGGCGGCTGAACGGGATCGGGTTACACCGTCGCGGTCCGGGGGCTGGGCCGGGGGCGTTGGTGGGGAGCGGCGCGGCGCCGGGACCCCCTCCCCAGTTGAGGCCGGGCCGCCGCCTCCGCGCGGGCCCGGGCGTCCCTGGGAGTCTTGTCCTGAGGCCAGGAGCGGAGCTGCTTGGGGCCCTAGTTCTGAAACTTCCTCTCGTGCTCCTGCTCCAGGTCCCGCCGCAGCTCCTTGCTTGCCGGCGGTCCTCCCGCCCCCTCCCTCTGCGGCCTCTCCCTTTCGCCGGAAGGCGCCGTTGAGTGCGGCCGGGAGGGTTGAGTCAGCCTGGGGCTCGGGTGGTTCTGCCAATGGGGCTGGACAGCGATTTCTGCGATCGGGCCGCCCCGCCGCCGGGGCCCTCTGCGTGGGGCCACCTAGCCGCCGCCGTCGGCGGGGTCGGGGCGCGCGTCCCGCGGGGCGCCGTGGGGGAGTGAACCCGCAAACTTCCGGGGCGCGGGGTGCCCCCTCCGGCGCTCGGGGCCCGGCGCCTCGGGAGGGCGCTCGCGGCGGCTCCTCGGCCCCCTGCGGAGGGCGAGGCTGGGGCCGGCGAGCAGCCGGGACGGCGGCGACGCGGTAACTTTCCTCCCTCTTCCCGGACTCCGGCGCGCGAGCCAGGAGGGGGCAGCCTGAACTGGGGAAGACTTGACCTGGCCCAGCGGCACCCCGAGTTTGCCCGTCTTGCAGTCTTTAGTGTTGGGGAGCCCAGGGAAAGGTTCAGGACGAGTGTGGCGGCAACTGGTGTGTCAGTGGTGCAGTGAGCGGGCCGAGCCGAGAGGAAGCGAGAGCTCCCGAGTTTGCAAAGAGCTGCTTTGTGTTTGGTACGTATTTTGAGAAAATGGCCGAATGCCTATTTGAGTTAGGAATGCCGCCGCCGAGGCAGGCGGTGGTGGCAGCAGCACGTAGGAATTCGCGTAGCACGTTGGGCTTTCGGACTGTGCTTGGACAGTCTTCCCGACCAACGTTAAAATCCCTTTGGGGATGGTAGTTAGAGTTTGGGAAGAATTAGAAATTACCGAGTAGTCTGGGCTGTTAAACCCTTGGACAGCGTTTGCTTTGTGTGATGGCATTTGATTCCAACTTTTGTTGGTACCTATGACTCAACCGGATTGTGTTTATGCACTTGGGTGAGACAGGATTACTTTTTGTATTTTGGGTTTAACATTTTTTTTTAGCCTTTGCCACCTATTTTGCTTTTTCTAATTCGCAGGAGAACACCTAATTTGAGAATTACACCTTTTAGATTGGAAAGTAGCATGGTTAAGACAGTTTATAAAAAAGCCCAACATGTTTTCAAGGTGATCTTGTTATGGCTCCGCCAGGCAAGTGGGCCAAGTCAAGCGCAGTGCAAGAAAGTTGCTGATTTGGAGCTGAGTTGTCCAGTTATTTTATTAGGGGGTTTGAAAGTTTCTGTATTTTCATTTGTGTATTTTTGAATACACCAAACTTCCCTTTTTACAGGAAGAAAGGTCCATAACTTTTGTTTACTTTGAAACAGGTCATCAAAAAAAGAAACTAAGTGGTACTTTAATGGTACTAAGTACGTTTTCAGAGTACATTGGACCCTTGAAACAACAGGAGTTTGAGCTGTATGGGTCCACTTATATGTGGATTTTGTTTTCCAAGAAATATATTGGAAAGTTTCTTAGAGATTTGCAACATTTTGAAAAAATTTACAGATGATACACATAGCCTAGAAATATCGAAAAAATTTAGAAGGTACCTCATGAGTGCCTAAAATATATGTAGATAATAGTGTATTTTATCATTTGCTACCATAAAATATATACAAATCTAATAAAAAGTTTAAATTTATCAAAAATTAAACAAACACAGACCACCCATGGCACCATTCCAGTCCAGAGAAATGTAAACAAATGTAAAGATGCAGTAGTAACTCATTACTGCCTAATATTAACTGTAGTCCATACTGTAGTACTGTAATAATTTCATAGCTACCTCTTTTTGCTGTTTTGGTGAGTGCAAGTGTTGCAGGTATCCACTCAAAACGTCTTGTGAGTCTAATCATTTCCAGGTGAGCAGTTGGTCTCTCCAGTAAACTGTGTTTGCAGTAAAAAAAAAAAAAGTCACCTCTCGTAGTTCCTGAGCGTTTTTTATCGTGTTTAGTGTGATACCAGAAACCTTGAATAACACCGTGGGACCCATATGAAGTGTTCTAGTGATGCTGGAAATGCTCCCAAGAAGTAAAGTCATGGCATTAGAAGAAAAAGTTGAATTGCTTGATATGTACCATAAACTGAGTTCTGTAGTTTCTGTTACCCGCCATTTCAAGATCAATGAGTCCAGTGTAAGGATTGTTGTAAAAAAAGAAAAGGAAGTTTGGAAACTGTCTCTGCATTTTTGCCAGCAGACATGAAAGACTTACACTTTTTGTGAAATGCCTTTCTATCTCATTGAAAATGCATCTTTTACGTGGTTATAGCATTACTATAAGAAAGGCATACCTATAGAGTCTAATATGATTCGAGGAAAAGAGAAGTTATATGACGACTTAAAGCAAAAGGAAGGTGCAGTTTCTAAATCTGGAGAATTTAATGCCAGCAGAGGATAGTTTGGTAATTTTAGAAAAAAATATCAAGATACCAGAACCGGCTTTGAGTTCCCAGATGCCGTGAACACAGTTATTGAAGAGAAAGGCTGTCTGCCTAAACCAGGTTTTTAACACAGAGAAATGTGCCCTACTCTGGAAAAAATTGCCAAAAAGGTCATTCATTAGTAAGAAAGAGAAGTGAGCATCAGGATTTAAGGCTTATTGAAGACTAACATGTTTTGTGCGAATTGATTTTTTGATCAGGACTGCTCTTATCTATAAAGCTGCTAAGCCCACTATCCTTTTTTTTTTTTTTTTTTTGGCCACGCCATATGGTTTGCGTGATCTCAGTTCCCTGACTAGGGATTAAACCTGCGCCACGGCAGAAGCCTGGAATCCTAACCGCTAGGCCGCCAGGGAGCTCCTGAAGCCCACTATACTTAAAGGGAAAAAAGATAAATACCAGTTGCTATTCTTTTGGTTGTACAACAAGAAGGCCTCGGCAATGAGAACACTTTTCTGGATTGGTTCCATCAGTGCTTTGTCCCTGATCACGAAGTACCTTGCAGTAAGGGACTGCATTTTAAAGTTTTTTGGTATTGGACAATGCCCCTGGCCACCTAGAACCATGAGCAACATTGAAGGTGTCAAAGTGGTATACTTGTCCCCCAACACAACGTCTTTGAATGAAGCCTGTATCGAGGTGTTGTAAGGATCTTGAAGGCTCATTACTTGTGGTACTCTATGAAAGGATTGTCAATGCTATGAAAGACAACCCCGATAGAACATCATGAAAGTCTGGAAGGATCACATCATTGTGATAGAAAAAGCTGTGAAAGCCAGCAAGCCTAAAACAATAAATTCCTGCTGGAGAAAACTGTGTCCAGATGTGCAAGACTTCACAGGATTTACGACAGCCAATCAAGGAAGTCATGAAAGAGATTGTGGGTATGGCAAAAAGGTGGGGGGGGGGCGGTGAAGGGCTTCAAGATACAGATCTTGGGAATATTCAAGAGCTAATAGACACCATACCAGAGGAATTAACGGGAGTCGATTTGGAGTTAAGTGTTTCTGAGCCGGTGCCAGATGATGAGGAAAAAGACATGGAAGTAGCAGTACCAGAAAACAAATTGACATTGGACAGTCTGGCAGCAGGGTTCCTTTTGTTGAAGACTACTTTTGACTTCTTTTATGACTTGGACCCTTGTGTGATACAGACACTAAAACTAAAGCCAGTGGTTGAAGAAGGATTAGTACCCTATAGAAACATTTTTAGAGAAGTGGAAAAGCAAAAAAGTCAGACAGAAATTAAGATGTATTTCCCTCAAGTTACACAGAGTGCCTCCCTCCTTCCACTTCCTCCACCTCTTCTGCCTCTGCACCTCTTTCTTCCTTCCCTTCCACTTCCTCTACCTCTTTCCACTCTGCCACTCCTGACTCAGCAAGACCAACCCCTCCTCTTCCCCGCCCTCCTCACCCTACTCAACTGAAGACAGAAAGATGAAGACCTTTATGATGATCCACTTCCACTTAATGAATAGTAAATAATCATGCCATTCAGTTAATAAACTTATCTGTTGGATATGTGTGTGTGTGTCTTGTGAAAATCTAGTAATCGTATAACAAGAGCTGGGAGACATTGTGTCATCATCGTCATTACCTAAGTATTCATTGTGTGCAAGACTTGTACAAAGGTATAAGATGATATTTAATATGAAATTAATAATGTATTAGTTTTTCTACTGCTGTATAACTTTGCTTTTAAATACTTACATTAAAATACAGTATGCCTCTTACAATTTGAGAAAGCGTATCAGCCTATCATCACATGTATGTAGTTTCTTAAAACAAAACAGTATTTCCAATACTATATTATGAATATGCCTTATACTATATGCTTAAAAATTTTGTGATTAATTCATTTGCATATAGGCTAGGCTACTGTGAAGCAGTCCTATTGATCACAATAGACTACCATAAAGCAATCATTGTTGCTGCTTCTTTATCAGTGCATTAATCGTTATACCTGTAAATAAGTATGAATTTCTTTTTCACATTATCTTTTCTCTTTTGATGCCTAATGTTAGTAATACGTGTAACATCTACAGTATTTTGCATCGTATAATACAATATTGATAAAGATACTGTCAAGCACAATTCATCTTGTACACTATTATATAATGCACATAACATGCAAAATATGTTTAACTGATTGTTAATGTTATCCATAAGGCTTCCGGTCAGCAGTAGGCTATTGGTAGTCTAGTTTTTATGGAACCCAAAGTTACATGCAGATTTTTAACTGCACTGGGGATTGGTGCCCCTAACCCTCTTGTTCAAGGGTCAACTGTAGTTTATTCTTTTGGAGCTAGTTGAGTTCATATGAACTTCAATTCACTAACTATAGGCTTCTGCTTTTCAGGCTGTTTGTACTTAATAAATGCACAGGTAGCTTTTGGATTTTTCCCCTTTCTGATTCAGACCAGTAAACTTTTGAAGGGGGAGTTGAGAGGACAGCAGTTTACTGTTCATATATGGAATTTAAAATAAAATTTTAATTAGCACTAAAAATGAGGGTTACTTATATTTTTCCACTAGAAAAAGTAAAAGTGCTTGAGGGAAGGCAAGCCGGTGGTAGACCTAGTTGATGGATGAGTTGTGTCAAACGCTTGATAGAATTTTTTGTAGGGGCTCATAGAAATTTTTTTGATGACTGCAGTAAAGAGAATTTGGAATTACAAAAATATTGTAAAGGCTTATTTTCAGTAGTTAATGAAGCTGATTGAGTTTAAAGATTATATTGGAAAATGTATCTTTTTAAGTTATGAAGAATTACAGTGATGTTGTGGTTTTAGACCAGTAAAAGTTGTGTTTAAAGTGGTGCTTTTGTGTTATTTGTTTTGTTTTGAATGCAGAACACCGTTATGGCCACCCAGGTAATGGGGCAGTCTTCCGGAGGAGGAGGTCTGTTCACCGGCAGTGGCACCATGGGCATGGCCTTGCCTAACGACATGTATGACTTGCCTGATCTCTCCAGAGCTGAACTGGCTGCGCCTCAGCTCATCATGTTGGCAAATGTGGCCTTAACTGGGGAAGTAAACGGCGGCTGCTGTGATTACCTGGTTGGCGAAGAAAGACAGATGGCAGAATTGATGCCTGTTGGGGAGAACAACTTTTCAGATAGTGACGGAGAAGGACTTGAGGAGTCTCCTGAGGTAAAAGGCGAGCCCAGTGGGCTGGAAAACATGGAACTGGAGAGTTTGGAACTCAGTGTTGTGCAGCCGCGGCCTGTGTTTGAGGTGTCAGCTGCCTCAGAACCGTACAGCGCAAATAAAGATCTTCCTCGGGAAACACCTGTAGCAGAGGACAAATGCAAGAACTTGAAGACCAAGCCCTTTCGCTGTAAACCATGCCAGTATGAAGCAGAATCTGAAGAACAGTTTGTGCATCACATCCGAGTTCATAGTGCCAAGAAATTTTTTGTGGAGGAAAGTGCAGAGAAGCAAGCCAAAGCCAGGGAATGTGGCTCTTCCACTGGGGAAGAGGGAGATTTCTCCAAGGGCCCCATTCGCTGTGACCGCTGCGGCTACAATACCAATCGCTATGATCACTATACTGCTCACCTGAAACACCACACCCGAGCCGGGGACAATGAGCGAGTCTACAAGTGCATCATTTGCACGTACACCACAGTAAGCGAATATCACTGGAGGAAACACTTGAGAAACCATTTTCCAAGGAAAGTATACACATGTGGAAAATGCAACTATTTTTCAGACAGAAAAAACAATTATGTTCAGCATGTTCGAACTCATACAGGTAAGAGGACCTTTCTTGTTTATAAGTGTACGCTACCCCCCAAATGAAACACTTTAAAAATGAAAAATTTCAAACATCTCAGAAGAGAATGCCCCACTGCACCCATGGGTCCCCATCAGCTATACTCAAGAGTTATTAATATTTTGTCATATTTGGCAATTCAGTTTTTTAAATAACAGCTTTATTGAGATGTACTCCACTCCCACACAATTCATCCATTGAAAGTTAGAATGCATTGGTTTTACTGTGTTCACAGAATTGTGCAGCCAACACCACAGTCAATTTTGGGACATCTTCACCCCAAAAGGAAACCCCTCTCAGTGGTTGCTCCCCATTTCTCCCCAACACCCCTTAATTATTCACTTTTAAATTGACTTTCATTAAGGGGTCTCATTTTTTTTTTTTTTTTTTTTGAGGTCCATGGGCCTCTCACCGCTGTGGCCTCTCCCACTGCGGAGCACAGGCTCTGGACGCGCAGGCTCAGCGGCCATGGCTCACGGGCCCAGCCGCTCCGCGGCATGTGGGATCCTCCCGTACCGGGGCACGAACCCACGTCCCCTGCATTGGCAGGCAGACTCCCAGCCACTGCACCACCAGGGAAGCCCAAGGGGTCTCATTTTTTAAAAGCAGTGTTTGTAACTACTGATAGTTATGTTAACATTTTCCTGATGTGAATTGGTACCTTTGAGGACTGATTACTGGTCTGAACAAAATGGTTAGGGTAACCTAGTACTCTACTCTGTATCAGAAGTGAAAAGGGGCTCTGGAATGCTGTTTGCATCAGATCCCTTTTGCAGTAGTTGTCACTCTGCAGGACTGAACCCCATGCTGAAATGAGTCATACTGAGGAGAGGAATTGATGTTGCTTTGCTTAAGTGGTAGACATAAACAAGAAAACTTGCAGATGAAATTCTATTATAAGAAAGACCATGTGTAGCAAGATTCCTAAGCTCTAGTAGATGGCTTCTGTGTAATTTAAAGCTTTAAAATCTAGTTATGTAAAAGAATTTGCAATCTCTTTGGAATTTGTTATAATCTGTGATTGTCTCCAGACTTCAAAACCATTTTATTACAAAAGTAAAAAAGTACACACACTTCACAATTACATGGCATAGGAAATGAGAGTTACTTGGGAATTCTACACCATTAATCACTTAACAGTTTTAATTAAACAAACTGTTAGACTAAACTAACCTCACCTGCAATATCATAAAACAAATCCCAGATACCATATATTCTTTCGCCCTAAGTACTTTATGTCCTTTCACAGTTTTGTGAAAACCTTGGGGCCTAATTTAGAATTGGCCATAATCTGTAGAGCTTTCAGGTAGTAACTGTGACATATGGTAAAAGTGCATGACTTTTATGTGTACACCTTTATGAATTTTTTTAAATTGAGGTATTATTGACAATGATGAAGTTTTACAAATATATATACTCATAGCCACCATGCAAGTCAGCATAAGGAATATTACCAGTGTTGGGACTTCCCTGGTGGTTCAGTGGTTAAAACTCTGTGCTCCCAATGCAGGGGGCCTGAGTTCGATCCCTGGTCAGGGAACTGGATCCTGCATGCCGTAGCTAAAAGATTCCCGCATGCCGCAACTAAGATCCAGCGCAGCCAACTGAATAAATAAATATATTTTTAAAAAGTATTAAAAAAAAGAATATGACCAGTGTCTTTGTCATATTAAATTTTGATTTTTTGGTGTCAGTTATATTTTGATACTTTCAAAATTGTTGAGTCACTGAACAGTTTAAAAATTTTCCCCAAAATCTAAAAATGTTTTCAACAATAAGTCTAAATTAGTTGATTTAAGAAATTTTTAGAATTAAAAAAAAGGAAAATGGAGAGAACTGGGAAAATTTCAGTTTTGTTGTATATTTTCAATTTTTTATGTATACTTTTTTAAAAATAGGATCTCTACTTTTTGCCATTTCTTAATTTTACAGTGGTTTCTTTTCACTTAATTACTGTCTAGGTGACTAATTTTAATGGCTGTATTTTATATACGTCATCATTCATTACTTAACTTTTTCTCCACATTAAAGTTGCTATTTCCACAATAAGGTTATGACTTACATAGCTAACATTGGTTGTACATATCTCATTTCATTTTAGTGTTAAACTTATTTGGTCTTAATACATTTTTTATTAAAAAATTATTTTATTTATGTGTTTTTTAAATTAATTAAATTTTTTGGCTGCGTTGGGTCTTGGTTGCTGCACACGGGCTTTCTTTAGTCGCGGTGAGCGGGGGCTACTCTTCACTGCGGTGCGCGGGCTTCTCATTGCGGTGGCTTATCTTGTTGTGGAGCACAGGCTCTAGGCGCGCGGACTTCAGTGGTTGCAGCACGTGGGCTCAGTAGTTGTGGCTCGCGGGCTCTAGAGCGCAGACTCGGTATTTGTGGCACACGGGCTCAGTTGCTCCGTGGCATGTGGGATCTTCCTGGACCAGGGATCGAACCTGTATCCCCTGCATTGGCAGCTGGATTCTTAACCACTGCACCACCAGGGGAGTCCTGGTCTTAATACATTTTTTAACAAAATATTTGTTTTATTTTTGGCTGTGTTGGGTCTTAGTTGTGGCATGTGGGATCTTTCGTTGGGGTGTGTGGGCTTCTCTCTAGTTGTGGTGCAGGGGCTCCAGAGCGTGTGGTCTCTGCAGTTGTGGTACATGGACTCATTAGTTGGTGGAGCTCAGATTGCGTGGGCTCTGCAGTTGTGGTACACGGGCTCATTAGTTGGTGGAGCTCAGGCTCAGTTGCCCTGTGGTATGTGGGATCTTAGTTCCTGGACCAGGGATCGAACCCACGTCCCCTGCATTGGAAGGTGGATTCTTAACCACTGGAGCAGGAGGGAAGCCCCTGTCTTAATACTTTTAAAAAGCTTTTTCCCCCAGTATTACCTAATTTGTGGTTTTTTAAAAGAAAAAAATTTCAAAACAGTTTGTTGGTGTATAAATAGAAGGATAGTATTTATTATGTAAATTCTGAGAGTATCAGTGGTATTAAATGCATGGTTCTGAAAATGGTATTTATGGAAAAATTAATTCATCTAGTGCTGAAGAGCAGAGGAGATAAGAAGCGATCATCAGCAGGAATCACTTGTTTCTTATTTCTCCCTTAGGTAGCCTACTTTTCAGGTTCACTTAGTGGGTGTCTTATGTTCCTGTATTGAGTGCTCAGTGTTAGGTGCTTTCTTCTACTCTCTCCTAATCTTCAGAACAATTTACTGAGGAAGACAGTGTTTACTGAGGGAGAACTTCAGGCTTGATAGCCTAAAGTGATGTGCCCATGGTCATATACAACTAAGATTCAAACTTCTGAATCTCATTTTATAGGTAATCATCATGGTAGGGGGCTGAGGATTTCCATTTGAGTCTTCAATCAAAAGAGTTTTCATTTTGTGGTTTTGATATCTAACCAGTTCACAAATTTTACTTTAGTGCATTCATTTTTTTTTTAATGTATTTATTTATTTATATTTTGGCTGCATTGGGTGTTCGTTGCTGTGTGCTGGCTTTCTTTAGTTGCAGCGAGTGGGGGCTACTGTTTGTTGTGGTGTGTGGGCTTCTCATTGTGGTGGCTTCTCGTTGTGGAGCACGGGCTCTAGTCGCACGGGCTTCAGTAGTTGTGGCGTGCAGGCTCAGTAGTTGTGGTTCTCGGGCTCTAGAGCGCAGGCTCAGCAGTTGTGCACGGGCTTAGTTGCTCCGCTGCATGTGGGATCTTCCTGGACCAGGGCTCAAACCCGTGTCCCCTGCATTGGCAGGTGGATTCTTAACCACTGCGCCACCAGGGAAGTCCTCACAAATTCTACTTTAAAAGATGGTGTTTTTGCCTATATGTGTGACTGAAAAATTACTAGCACTTCTAGAGTATTTATGCCTATTTTGGTGAGTTGCACAGGCAGAAGCAACTTGTTTCGTTACGAAGAATTTAAAAGTAGATTATCCTTAGTTGATCCTTCACGTTAATCTGTAAGGGTATCAAATTTTTCTTCCGTTAACTTTTTTTGGTAACAGCTTGACTGATACACAATTGATGTACCATATAATTCACTGTAGATTGGCCTGTTCTGAACATTTCATATCAATGGAATCATATAATATGTGGCCCTCAGTGGCTACCTTCTTTCACTTAGTATAATGTCTTCAAGGTTCATCCATGTCCTATGTACAGTACTTGTTTTCCTTTTACTGCCAAATAATACTCTCTTGTATGGATAAGCAACATTTTGTTTATCTGTTTATCAGTTAATGGATTTTTGGATTATTTCCACTTTTTGGATATTATGAGTAATGTTGCTGTGACCATTCTTATACAAGTTTTTGTGTAGACATACGTTTTTATTTCTCTTGGGTAAATATACACCTAGGAGTGGAATTGCTAGGCCATATGGTAATTATGTTTAATCATTTGAGGGACCGGCAAACTGTTTTCCAGAGTGGCTGCACTGTTTTACAGTCTCACAAGCACTGTATCAGGGTTCCAAATTCTCCACAACCTAACAAATAAATGTTAACATCTGTTATTTTTGATTATAGCCATGTTGGTGCGTGTGAAATCTTCATCTCACTGCGGTTTTGTTTTAATTTCTCTTTTGGCTAATGATACTATGCATCTTTTCATGTGATTATTGGCCAATTATGTATCTTTTTTTACAAAAATACATTCAACATTTTTTTTTTTTTTTTGCGGTATGAGGGCCTCTCCCGTTGCGGAGCACAGGCTCCGGACACGCAGGCTCAGCGGCCATGGCTCACAGGCCCAGCCGCTTCGCGGCATGTGGGATCTTCCCAGACCAGGGCATGAACCCGTGTCCCCTGCATCAGCAGGCGGACTCTCAACCACTGCGCCACCAGGGAAAGCCCACATTCAACATTTTTTAAGCTATCTTAAAATTCATCCAGGCTAAAGTAGGCATTCTGTTACCATGAGCTATTTATGTCTAATCTATAGTACCAGCTAATAACAGCTGAACAGTTATTAGGAACACATTTCACACTTATCACCACATTCTCTTTTTATTTTTCACTCTGTCTATTCCTTTCCTTGTCCCATGTTATTAAATACATCTATTACTGTAATGTATAATATAGACAAAATAATAACTGTTGTTTATGTGCCAGGCACAGGGGTTGAATGCTCTACAGGTATTATCTTAAATTCTCACAATTCTAGAAAATGAAGGTAGTGTTACTGTTATAGATGAGGAGGCTTGCCTGAAGTCATACTTATTATCTTGTGGCCAAAAAATAGACAAAAACAAATTGTCAAGGTGTTTTTTTCAGTATATTTTGTGGTTGACAACGCCTGTCCAAAAAACACACATGTTCTGCCTTTGAATCTTAAATTCTTTAGTAGTAAATCACTGGTCTGTTATTGTCAGCTGGTCGCTGTCCCTGTGGCTTTATGAGTATAATTTAAAACTGACCTGAGTCTGGGACTTCCCTGGTGGCGCAGTGCTTAAGAATCCACCTGCCAATACAAAGTACATGAATATGAGCCCTGGTCCGGGAAGATCCCACATGCCGCAGAGCATCTAAGCCCGTGCGCCACAACTACTGAGCCTGTGTGCTAGAGCCCGTGAGCCACAACTACTGAAGCCCGCGTGCCTAGAGCCAGTGCTCCGCAACAAGAGAAGCCACCGTAATGAGAAGCCTGTGCACCACAACAAAGAGTAGTAAGTAGCTCCTGCTCGCCGCAACTAGAGAAAGCCCGCACGCAGCAACGAAGACCCAACGCAGCCAAAAAATACATAAATTTAAAAAAGCAAAAGAAAACTGACCTGAGTCTTCTATAAAACTTCTAATTATCACTTGAAATTTTTAGCTTAAAACAATAGCCTCCCCACTCAAAAATGTTATTGCTTTAAGCTAACAATTTAAAATGGTAGATTTATCATTTATAAGGATCCAAAAAATTACCCAAGCCATAGCATCAGAAAATTTGGGTACATGGTTTTGTTAAGGATAATTCTGATTTTCAGAAGTTGATTGATACCTGATCAAGATAATTTTTCAGTTCTTAATATTTGCTATTACACATGTAGCATTACTGTGAAAATTAAAAGGGCTGTAATTCAGAAAGCCAATGATACTTTTTCTTCAGCAAAGCAGAAATAATGTAGTTATGTGTATTCTGAATTAAGTCATTTACTGTTTCAATAAATGATAAAAACTGGCCATTTTGCCAATAATAGGGAGAAAAAATTCTTGGTAAAAAATTTTTGCTCAGTATTGAATAATGTATGTATTGTTAGTGAGAATTGTATTTGCCTTATTTTATTATTTGAACATTAATCATTATATTTTTGTAGGAGAACGTCCGTATAAATGTGAGCTTTGTCCTTATTCAAGTTCTCAGAAAACTCATCTAACCAGACATATGCGTACTCATTCAGGTTGGTAAGAAATCGGAATTTTTCTATCATTTTTAGTAAACTACCATTATAAGGAAGTTCTTCTAGACCTGGAACTGGGTCATTATTTATGATTTATTTTTAATATAATTTGGATATTTATATACTTTTAATAATTTCAGTGTGTGGCTGCTGGGTTCCAGGGATTCCTACTTAGCTGCTTTCCTGAAATTTGGATTTGTGCTCTTGAGAGTTGATAAGGTTTCTGAGGATTGATTAACAAAAGCCAAACTTTAAGGAATGATTGATAATCCAGGATCCCAGTTTATTAACCTATAATAAATAAAATACAGGACTATAACAAGTGAGAGATTTATCCACTCTAGAACTGAAATAATCATTGTCACCATCCAGAATTGGTCCCCGTTATGAAGGTATATAGATGGCAAAGTTAAAAAGCCAATATTAGCATAGGTGGTCTTGAATGGATAATTATTTCATTTTGGCCACACTGACCCTTGGGTGGTCCTAGAGATATTGACATGGTCCACAACTTCCTTTCCTTTTCTCAATAGATGTGTTACCATTTCATCTTGCATGAAATATTTCGTACTGGAGGAAATACATCCAGTTTGTATTTGCCTTTGTAATATTTTTGTAGGTATCACACTGGATAGTTCCCCCATCCTGCTAACATAGGAATTCGTTTCCCATTGTGAGCACAGTGAATGTTTGTTAAAGGGAATTGACATCTTACTAAGTTTTTTCACGGACTACTCTTTTTTTTTTAACATCTTTATTGGAGTGTAATTGCTCTACAACAGTGTGTTAGTTTTTGCTTTATAACAAAGTGAGTCAGCCATACATATACATATATCCCCATATCTCCTCCGTCTTGTTTCTCCCTCCCACCCTCCCTATCCCACCCCTCTAGGTGGTCACAAAGCACTGAGCTGATTTCCCTATGCTATGTGGCTGCTTCCCACTAGCTATTGATTTTACATTTGGTAGTCTATATATGAACATGCCACTCTCTCACTTTGTCTCAGCTTACCCTTCCTCCTCCCCATGTCCTCAGGTCCATTCTCTATGTCTGCGTCTTTATTCCTGTCCTGCCCCTAGGTTCTTCAGAACTTTTTTTTTTTTTTAGATTCCATATATATATGTTAGCATACGGTATTTGTTATTCTCTTTCTGACTTATTTCACTCTGTATGACAGACTGTAGGTCCATCCACCTCACTACAAATAACTCCATTTCATTTCTTTCTATGGCTGAGTAATATTCCATTGTATGTATGTGCCACATCTTCTTTATCCATTCATCTGTCGATAGACACTTAGGTTGCTTCCATGTCCTGTCTGTTGTAAATAGAGCTGCAATGAACATTATGGTACATGACTCTTTTTGAATTATGGTTTCTCATGGTATATGGTAGTGGGATTGCTGGGTCAGATGGTAGTTTTATTTTTAGTTTTTTTTCTTTAACTTTTTTAAAAATTTATTTGTTTTATTTATTTTTGGCTGCATTGGGTCTTTGTTGCTGCGTGTGGGCTTTCTCTAGTTGCGGTGAGCGGGGGTTACTCTTCGTTGCAGTGAGCAGGCTTCTCATTGCAGTGGCTTCTCTTGTTGTGGAGCATGGGCTCTAGGCACACGGGCTTCAGTAGTTGTGGCTTGCGGGCTTTAGAGCGCAGGCTCAGTAGTTCTGGAGCACACATTTAGTTGCTCTGCGGCATGTGGGCTCTTCACGGACCAGGACTCGAACCCTTGTCCTCTGCATTGGCAGGCGGATTCTTAACCACTGCACCACCAGGGAAGCCCTATTTTTAGTTTTTTAAGGAATCTCCATACTGTTCTCCGTAGTGGCTGTATCAATTTACATTCCCACCAACAGTGCAAGAGGGTTCCATTTTCTCCACACCCTCTCCAGCATTTATTGTTTGTAGATTTTTTGATGATGGCCATTCTGTGAGGTGATACCTCATTGTGGTTTTGATTTGCATTTCTCTAATGATTAGTGATGTTGAGCATCCTTTCATATGTTTGTTGGTGATCTGTATATCTTCTTTGGAGAAATGTCTGTTTAGGTCTTCTGTCCATTTTTGGTTTGGGGTGTTTGTTTTTTTGATGTTGAGCTGCATGAGCTGCTTGTAAATTTTGGAGATTAATCCTTTGTCAGCTGCTTTGTTTGCAAATATTTTCTCCCATTCTGAGGGTTGTATTTTCATCTTGTTTATGGTTTCCTTTGCTGTGCAAAAGCTTTTAAGTTTCATTAGGTCCCATTTGTTTATTTTTGTTTTTATTTCCATTTCTCTAGGAGGTGGGTCAAAAAGGATCTTGCTGTGCTTTATGTCATAGGGCGTTCTGCCTGTTTTCCTATAAGAGTTTTATAGTGTCTGGTCTTACATTTAGGTCTTTAATCCATTTTGAGTTTATTTTTGAGTATGGTGTTAGGGAGTGTTCTAATTTCATTCTTTTACATGTAGCTGTCAGTTTTCCCAGCACCTCTTATTGAAGAGACTGTCTTTTCTTCATTGTATATTCTTGCCTCCTTTATCAAAAATAAGGTAACCACATGTTCTTGGGTTTATCTCTGGGCTTTCTATCCTGTTGCATTGATCTATATTTCTGGTTTTGTGCCAGTACCATACTATCTTGATTAGAGTAGCTTTGTAGTATAGTCTGAAGTCAGGGAGCCTGATTCCTCCAGCTGTGTTTTTCTTTCTCAAGATTGCTTTGGCTATTCGGGGTCTTTTGTGTTTCCATACAAATTGTGAAATTTTTTGTTCTAGTTCTGTGAAAAATGCCAGTGGTAGTTTGATAGGGATTGCATTGAATCTGTAGATTGCTTTGGGTAGTATAGTCATTTTCAAAGTGTTGATTCTTACAATCCAAGAACATTGTATATCTCTCCATCTGTTTGTATCCTCTTTAATTTCTTTCATCAGTGTCTTATAGTTTTCTGCATACAGGTCTTTTGTCTCCTTAGGCAGGTTTATTCCTAGGTATTATTTTTTTGTTGTTGTAATGGTAAATGGAATGTTTCCTTCATTTCTCTTTCAGATTTTTCATCATTAGTGTATAGGAATGCCAGAGATTTCTGTGCATTAATTTTGTATCCTGCTACTTTACTAAATTCATTGATTAGCTCTAGTAGTTTTCTGGTAGCATCTTTAGGATTCTCTATGTATAGTATCATGTCATCTGCAAACAATGACAGCTTTACTTCTTCTTTTCCAATTTGGATTCCTTTTATTTCTTTTTCTTCTCTGATTGCTGTGGCTGAAACTTCCAAAATTATGTTGAATAATACTGGTGAGAGTGGAGAACCTTGTCTTGTTCCTGATGTTAGAGGAAATGGTTTCATTTTTTCACCATTGAGAATTATGTTGGCTGTGGGTTTGTCATATATAGCCTTTATTATGTTGAGGTAAGTTCCCCCTGTGCCTACTTTCTGGAGGGTTTTTATCATAAATGGGTGTTGAATTTTGTCGAAAGGTTTTTCTGCATCTATTGAGATGATGATACGGTTTTTCTCCTTCAATTTGTTAATATAGTGTATCACATTGATTAATTTGGGTATATTGAAGAATCCTTGCATTCCTGGGATAAACTCCACTTGATCATGGTGTATGATCCTTTTAATATGCTGTTGGATTCTGTTTGCTAGTATTTTGTTGAGGATTTTTGCAACTCTGTTCATCAGTGCTATTGTCATGTAGTTTTCTTTCTTTTTGACATCTTTGTCTGGTTTTGGTATCAGGGTGATGGTGCCCTTGTAGAATGAGTTTGGGAGTGTTCTTCCCTCTGCTATATTTTGGAAGGGTTTGAGAAGGATAGGTGTTAGCTCTTCTCTAAATGTTTGACAGAATTTGCCTGTGAAGCCATCTGGTCTTGGGCTCTTGTTTGTTGGAAGATTTTTAATCCCAGTCTCAATTTCAGTGCTTGTGATTGGTCTGTTTATATTTTTTATTTCTTCCTGGTTCAGTCTGGGAAGGTTGTGCTTTTCTAACAATTTGTCAGTTTCTTCCAGATGGTCCATTTTATTGGCATATAGTTGCTTGTAGTAATCTCTCGTGATACTTCATATTTCTGCAGTGTCAGTTGTTACTTCTCCTTTTTCATTTCTAATTCTATTGATTTGATTCTTTTCCCTTTTTTTCTTGATGAGTCTGGCTAATGGTTTATCATTTTTCTTCTCAGGACTACTCCTTTTAAGATTAAAAAAATATTTTCTTAAGCAAAAATTATTTTCCTCTCGCCAAATACTTGATGGTTACTATGGAGGCACTTTTTTTTTTTTGGCTGCACATCCTTCAGGATCTTAGTTCCCCCACCAGGGATTGAACCTGTACCCCCTGCAGTGGAAGCGCAGAGTCCTAACTGCTGGACCACCAGGGAATTCTGTGGAAGCGCTGTTTAATAGCTGGGTCATTTGACACATTTTATGGTTTGAGAGTCTTTTTATGAATTTTAGATTTTTTTTTTTTGGCCACTCCAGGCAGTATGTAAGATCTTAGTTCCTCCACCAGTGATCGAACCCGTGCCCCTTGCATTGGGAGCTCAGAGTCTTAACCACTGGACTGCCAGGGAAGTCCCTAGAATAATTTTTTAATAATTTTTATTAAGGTTTAATTTACACATACCAAAATGCACGCATCTTAGGTATATGGGGCAGTGACTTTATGTTTTCTCTTGTTTGACTACACCATCTAGGTGGAGACATGAAATGTTTTACCACCTTCAGAAAAGTTCCCTCCTTACCCTTTCTAGTCAGTACTCCCATAGTCCCCCCTCAACTGATACTCTGACTTACGCTAAGAAATGTAACATCTTTCTGTAAAATATTTTTGAGATAGATTTCATGCTGCATTTTCAGAACTCTAAATTTATTGCTGAGTAGTATGCCCCTGTTACTCACTAATTAAAATTTCCCTTGTTACTCTTTCTGGGCTCTTCTTGATAAGCATGTGTAAAGCTTGTAAAACTCCCTTTTTGAATTTGCCTTACATCTATAAATTCATTTGGGAAGAATTAAACAGACATCTGACATTTATAAAGATGAAAAGCAGGTAAATTTTACCAGAACTGGAAAAGGGAATTAAGTTAAAACTGTTGGTACAGGGCAAAAGAATTTTCATTTAGCTAGGTATTAATAAGCTAAACTTGATGAATTGATTTTCCAATACAAGAAGGATTTGATGGCAATAAAGCAAAAATGGGGGTGGGGTGAATGAATCAAATAAATGATGTCACAGTTTTATACAGACTCCTAGGAACTCCCATTCTCTGACCGTTTCACAGGTGGGGGCTTGCATCTTGTTTGATTCTGGCTGTGAAAATACTCTCATTCATTAGGGCTTATAAAATGATGACATTTTCTTTATAATTCTTTTAAGAGCACAACTATTTTCCTGAAGAGATAAACTCCATTTATCAGCTGTTTGTTTACTCAAAAGTAGGATTTATGTACTAAGGCAGGATAGGCACATGAAATCTTCCCTTTTGTTTACCTATTCTAAAACTTACCAGTTCATTCCAAAAGTGATGCATTACAGGTAATGTGTATTGACTGCTTGGCTATCTATCCTTTGCTAAGAGCTCTATGTGGATTAGATTATTTATAGTTCACAACACTTAAGAATATTTTACAGATGAGGAAGTTGAGCCTTAGAGAGTTTTCAGTACCTTGCTCAAGACTTCACAGTAAGTTGCAGAGCCCATATTTGATCTCCGCACGTATTTTTACTGTAGGACAAGTTTTTAACCGTTATGTCACATACCTTTTCCCCATTCTGTATCTATATATGTTAAGTAAATGTCTCCATTCAAGTCATTCAATGGAGAGGACAAGATAGGGCGAAGTATAGAGTGATGTAGCATATTGTTAGAAACCTCTATTTATGAATCTGTTAGTGGATTAATAATGGAAAAGAGTTGTCCAGTTAGCTGCGTTTACAATCTGACATGGGCAGATAAGTTTTTGTTTTGTGATCGAGTATTCTATCATCAGACATTTTTTAATCATGTAAAGCTCACCATCTACATGGTTTTACTTCATGTCTGAGTAGTTTTGCTTTATGAAAACATTAAATAAGATTTGATGTGAATTTGAGAATGTTTGAGAGATGAATTTTCATAAATGTCAATTTCCATTTTTCTGCTATGCATTCCATTGGACCAGTGGGGTATGGATACCATTTGGTAATATTTGCTAGAGTGTGATCTAGATGGGTATGTATTCAGGTAGAATGAGTTAATCTTAATGCCTTTAATTTGGGGGTTGGGGGTGGGCTTCTAGTCTTGTATGTACGTGTGATTACTTTCTTTGCTAATTTTATATACCATATATATTTGTATGCCCCTTTTCATTTACCTAGTTTCTTTGCCCATTCTTTAGAAGAAGGTGGGAGAAAATCAAGAAAAGATTTCTGACTTGTTATATTTTTGCTGCAGAATAGAAACTCCAGCAGTGAAAAAGTTTGCTAAGTAAAACTTGACTCAGCTCTTGCCACGATGCACAAAAGGGTTAAATTTAAAGGAAAATCCTTTTTGCTCCCTGAAGACAAAGCATTCTTTTAAAACTTTCACACAGAAGGTCTGGGAGTGTAGCCTAGAGTGTATAATATTTCTTTTGAAGTCTCAAGGTTTATCTGAACTGTATGGGATTTTTCTGTTCTATTCCATTATACATTTGTTTTAACTAAACATAAAAACTTTAAAATTATCTTATCTCTTTGAGTGCCTTTGCCCCAAAATTAACATCAAGAGCCCAAGTCACTTTTCCAGTAATTGTGTATTTCTTGATGAATCTGTGTCCTTTATTAGTGCTGGAGAGCCCTAGCTTGATGAACTTTTTTGAAGATGGTGATTAACTGATATAATTATTCTCCCATTTGTTATGAGAATCAATGTCAAGAGATAGAGGAAGGATATACAAATAAATATGGTAAATGTAATTTGCATGATAAAGTCTTCAAGAAATAGTTTTGGTGGTTTTTTGTTTGTTTGCTTTTTTACATATATCCAATTCCTTACAAGTATGCTTGAGTAAATCTTGAATTCATTTCTTAATGTATGCCTTCTGCAACGTCTCTCGTTTACCTTCAGGTGAGAAGCCATTTAAGTGTGACCAGTGCAGTTATGTGGCCTCTAATCAACATGAAGTAACCCGTCACGCAAGACAGGTTCATAATGGGCCTAAACCTCTTAACTGCCCACACTGTGACTACAAAACAGCAGATAGAAGTAACTTCAAAAAACACGTGGAGCTACATGTTAATCCACGGCAGTTCAACTGCCCTGTATGCGAGTACGCAGCTTCCAAGAAGTGTAATCTGCAGTATCATTTCAAATCTAAGCATCCTACTTGTCCTAATAAGACCATGGATGTCTCAAAAGTGAAGCTAAAGAAAACCAAAAAGCGAGAGGCTGACTTGCCTGATAACAAAATCACCAATGAGAAAACAGAAACAGAGCAGACAAAAATGAAGGGGGATGTGACTGGGAAGAAAAACGAGAGGTCTGTAAAAGTGGAGAAAAAAGATAATGTTTCAAAAGAGAAAAAGCCTTGTAGTAATGCCTCAAGCCAAGTGACTACGAGAACTCGCAAATCGGCACTGGAAGCTAAAGAGATGGATGTGCACCCAGGAAATAATGCAGAAAAAAGCTGTAAAAGCAAGAAAAGCAAAAGGAAGACAGAAGCTGAAGCCCGTTCCTTACAAGAACGTGTGAATGATGAGGAACCTGTGACAAAAAAGAAAAAGAAGGCAGAAAGCAAATCCAGAAATAGTCAGGAAGTGCCGAAGGGTGACAGCAAAGTAGAGGAGAATAAAAAGCAAAGTAGTTGCATGAAAAACAGTGCAAAGAAGAAAACTCTGAGAAGTAAATCATGTAAAAAAAGCGGCAAGCCTGCTCAGAGGAGGCCCACTCAGATAGAGCCTCCTCCTCCCATGGAGTCTGCTGAGGGGGGGCCTGTTCAGACGGAGCCTCCTCCCGCCGCCCCCCCATCTCCTCCTCCTCCCCTTGCCCCCGAGCGGCATGCTGAGGTCGAGGTTGTTCAGACGGAGCAGCCGCCTCCTCCCCCTCCACCCCCATCTCCTCCTCCACCTCTTTCCCCCGGGGGGCATGCTGAGGTCGAGGTTGTTCAGAAGGGGCCTGTTCATGCGGAGCCTCCTCCTCCCGTGGAGCCGATCCCCAAAAGGTCTCCTCACAAAGATAATGGCAAGGAAAAGTCCAACATGCAGAGTGAAATGGCGCAGAAGGAGCAAGTCCTTATTGAAGTTGGCTTAGTGCCTGTTAAAGACAGGCAGGTTCTAAAGGAAAGTGCCGGTGCACAGGATCTCTTACCACCATCACCACCTCTGCCAAAGGAAGACTTAAAAGAGGAAGAGTCAGTAGACCAAAAATTAGTCCCTGCAGGCGAAGGACATAAAGAAGCTCCTCTTCAAAAAGTGGAAGCAGAAGAGGCAGATAAGAGTCTAGCTGGTCTTGCTGCTGTTACCAAGGCATCTGCCAGTATTTCATCCTCTGAACAAAACTTGAATATGCCAGAGGGTGAAACTTCAGATGGTAAACGTCAGGCTGACGCTATGCTTTGTGAAATGAAGATGGACGCTGATGAGAAGAAAACAGAGAATCCCCCCGGCAGAGACTCGGCGGTTGAAGAACCAGCTTCACCACCACTTCTTCCTCTACCGCTAGAAAAATGTGAAGCAGTGTCCACAGCTACTGTGGCATCACCTCCTGTCACCGTGGCAGTAAATGAGTCTCAGGAAATGGATGAAGACGAAGGCATCCACAGTCATGATGGAAGTGACCTAAGTGACAACATGTCAGAGGATAGTGATGACTCTGGATTGAATGGGGCTCGACCAGTTCCACAAGAGACTAGTAGAAAAAATGGAAAGGAAGCCTTGGCAGTCAAAGTGGCCGAGGGAGATTTTGTTTGTATCTTCTGTGATCGTTCTTTTAGAAAGGAAAAAGATTACAGCAAACACCTCAATCGCCATTTGGTTAATGTATACTTCCTTGAAGAGGCAGCTCAAGGGCAGGAGTAAATAAACTTTGGGCAAGGCTTCAGTTCTTAGTTTGTAAGGTCTGTGACATTTTGTATTCATTTGTAGTAATAGACAACCTTTTGTTTTTAAAATTGCTTTAATTAGTATCCAATCTTGATTTTTAAGTGGCATTCTTTTCCTTAGGAATCCGTGTACCTATTGATGTACACATTTTAGCAAAGCCAAGGGAGTTAGTGTAATAAACCAGCAGACATCTAAATCTATTAGCTTTTGCTTTTAATTGAACCCAGAAGGCCAAGGTGGTATTAGAGCATTCTATCGATTTGTTCAGCTATAATTTGTGAGTTTTTTCCTCATGTCTATCTTCCTGTTTCACGTTAGTTTATTCTTAGTTCCTTGTTTAGCTCTGTAAAAATTAGCATACTTAAATAGCAAATTACTTGAAGAATTTGCCTGCTTTATATAAAGTTAGCACTTTAAAATTGTTTTAGAAATGAGAAGAGACATTTAAATTGAAGAGAAATTCTCCCAACAATGGATGTTATATCAGTCCAGGTATTTACTTCCTGAGTTTTGATCAGTATATGTGTTTTGTGTATGTCAATCGTCATAAAAAGTGGTTTTGGTGGGTTTTTTTTTTTTTCGGTGCTTTAATGCCTTAAGATGTTGCACATTGTTGTTTTTAACCTATGCAGTTAAATTTTTTCTAGAAATAGCATTTGTGTTGTAACACTTTATATCTATATATGCATGTTTATTTTGACCTCTTTGGAGGGATGCTTAAGTCTTGTTTGCAAAAGAGCAGTTTTCTTTTCCCCTGCTGCAATTGTCTTTTTTGCAGAATATTAGTCTGTTCAAATTTGTGAGCAAATGAAAGATGCCGGTTCAGTCCATTGATTTTGATTTTAACATCTTATATCTATGCCAGAATCTGTATTTCATATAAGTTATTTATTTTAAATTGATGTGGTGAATCACAGCTCTCAGTTTGAACTTTACAATAAATAAACCACTAGGCTCCATACTGAATGGATTTTTATCTCAAGTACCAACCGTAAGTAAACTTTTGGCCTGTTTTAGTAGATTTGCTTCCTAAATGTATGGTGTTAAATCGTATCTTAGAGGAAAACCTCTTCTCATAGATGGTTGGTGTATTTATGGCTACTCCGCTGAATAAAGAACTGTAATTTTTATCTGGAAGCTGCAAATCTGGAATTAGGAGGCATAGTTACTCCTTCAAGTTATACAGGATTATCAGTTTGTGAGATTCCAAAGCCATAGCAATTATGTGGAAAACCTAGGATGAGAAAGGGTAGTATGAGTGCTGGTAGACCAGCTGCTACTTCCTGTGAATTCAATGAAAAAGGCCTGGTGAAAGTTAAGTTCAGTCCAGATTAAAAAATCATACTTTCTCAGGGATGTCCTGGCTGTTCCCGGGACAGCCTTTTTCTACAGGTGAGGCCTCAAATGAATAGAAGCTATTCTGGTGTTCCTACAGGACCACTTTGTATGGAAAAGAGTATGTACCCCATATTTGTTAGTTGGTTCTTTGGCCAGTCACCAAAGAATATGAAAGACTCTAACATAGGTTTTTTTCCTTGCTGATAAGTTATTCATTACAGTAAAATAAAATATGATCCCAGTAGGGAACTTTGATTCCGATCCTCCCATGTTCTATTCTGAAGTAACCACTTTATATTTCATTTATTTTCTTTTGTCTGGTGATCTCTGAGGCAGGTTTCAGAGTTTGGCAATGCAACATGAAAGATTAGGAAAAGTATTAAAGTGTGGGTAGAAAACTTATTAACCTGAGAGTGAAATTTAAGGTAAAAGACATTTGAACCTTGGAATTGGCTGGGAGGCCAAAGATTTAAAGAAGCAGAAGATTTTCTCAAGACATGAGTAAGTTGTTTGTTACTGGTGTGTGTTTTGTTGAATTGTAGGTGAATTCTCAGCTCTGACAATCATTGTCATACAGATCAATCTGCAAATATTTATGTTTTAAAACTTAAATTATAAAGCTAGTTAAACCTTTCTAACAACTAGATTTAATATTCATGGATACATTTTATGTTAAAAAGTTACCTTTTACAGTACATATGAAAATATTTGTGTTAAGTTCAAATTGGAGATTGGGAATCAGTTTGGGGAAGAGGTTTTGTGGATTCTTTGACACTTCAAAAGAAAAAAATATGACTTCTGGGGAATTGGACTAATTTTCTTATTTAGATTTAAAACTAGAATTCCAAAAACAAAAATGTGAAGGAAATTAAAACCCCTTATTATTAAAGTGATCTGTGAAAACATTGTTACTGGAAATTGAATGAACTTGAGGCCTTTCCTCCAGAAAACAAGGACTTGATTGTCAGGCCTATATTAGGTTCTGAACCTTAATGCCATGTATTTGTTCTTATTAAAAATTGTTTCATTGAAAAGTATATTAGTAATATGAACTTCTGGTCTAGTTGGGAGTTCTTCCATTTGAAAAATGTGCTATTTGCATGAGACTGTTTGAATCTTTTTGTTTTCTCAGTTTCCCCTCCACTGGATAGGATTGAAGCTAGACTTTTCCCTTTTGATAACAGAATAAAAAGTGAACATCTTGTTTATAAATTGATGTTTAGTATTAGAGTGAAAGTTGAAATACTTAGAATACATTATAAGCCTAATGCTAGGTAGCCTTGTAAAAATAGATCTCTTTTAACTATCTTCTGCACCTATATTCACATTGCTTTTCAAGATATTTTAAGTTATATTTTTTTCCTCTTTTCAGAGCTGCTTCTTTGGGGCTCTTTTTTTTTTTTTAAATTGAGGTGTAATTCACAAAGGGCTACATTTTATTGATAAGGCTTCTTATAACTTGCTAGATGTTTTGCTCTAGTCTTCCAGGAAGGGCCATTTTATTTTTTAGAGTCATTTCTAAAGTCATGTGGTCCTTAACTTTGGGGACTCTTGCATCTGAGTGCTAATTCAGATTTAAGCCTAAGTAACCTCATTGCCTCTCACCCCATGAATGTTGACAATGGATGAAATACTTTGCTGTAGTTCTGGACTAAAATGCTGGGGAAGAAACTTAATTTTCTTTTTTGCACAAATCAGGAAAACAGCTACTGTGCAGAGTTTCCTTTTGACCTCAGCAGATGAACTGGACTGATAGTGTTAATTCAGATTTAAGAAATTATCTGAATCTTGGTTTGAGTTGATTCGGGATCTACATGCAATATTAACTAGATCGGATACCTTTTATATTTTCACATGTATGCATAGGCTTTCCTCACCCTCATCAACATCCATTAGTTATTGAACTTTGTGAACTGGCATTGAAACATTACAACAATGTTTTGTTGCACCAGTTTTGTAAAGTTTTACAGTGCAATACCTGTTACTTTTCAGAGACAAACCAAAGGTTAATTTCTCAAGGATCTTGCTGTTTGCTTTAGCAGCATTTGATGGAGTATCTTTTTTATATATATATACATTTGTAATAGATGAAAAATAAACCAGATTGCAAATCCTTTTTTTTTTTGAAGCAAACCATGTACCAGGTTTTTGGTCCAAATTGTGTAGGATAAGTTAAATTGCATTCTATTAACCCATATGAGTGTATTTCTGTATGCATAGTTATGATGAAATAAAGCTTTAAAAAGCATTTTATGCCTTTGTTTATTTTTGGTACATCAAATGTCAAGGAAGCCAAATTTATTTGACCGGAGCTGCAAGTGTATTAATAATTCTCAAAATATTTTCCCCCTGATAACCTAGAAGTAGAAAGGTTGTGGAAGTCTTTATTTGGGGTAAACAATCCAGTGGGTAGTAGTCCAAATCCTCTCTTCCTATAATCTGCATTCTGGGAAGTGGATGTGGAGGTAGGGGAGAAACAACCTGAAGACAATTTTATAGGAAGTTTTATGCGGTAATATTTTCCAAACCACAGGTCCCCTTAACAGTTGTAATATACACGTCCATTCTCAGTAGCAGGCCTGGTATCAGTAAATTTTCACGCACAATTGGAAAAAGATGCATTGAAGGGAAAATAAGATTAAGTTACATTGAGTGTTCACTGAATGCTAGGGCAGTATTTTAAGGATTTTACTCTACTAGTGGAAGTCTGAGATGAAAGTGAAATCCAAGGGAAAGTGATAAGCCATACTGTAGTAAGGTTCTGCTTCCTTTGTTAATGGAAATAAACAGTTGTGCTTTATGTTGAAGGCTTAGGTATTTTTGGACTTGAGAGAAAAGGGAGAGTGAGTTGGAGAAACATCAGAACAACTGGATTGCATTCTGTCCTGATGTAGCAGGTGACCTAGAAGATCGTGAGTCAGGAAAGAATGCATATTTTTTGTTGAATTGATGAGTGATTCACCCTCTTTCCCCTCCTGCAAGACTTTATCAGCGAAAAGCAAAATGAATTTCCACCATTTATTTTATTGGCATGGTGGAATCGATAACAAGTATGAAAATTTCTGCCTAACTAAGGATATATGGGGAGTTTATCACGAATATATAAATGTTATTGATGTGTGACTTGGTTTGTTACCCTCAAGTTACAAGTGTGTTTGGTTACAAGTGTGTTTCTCCAGTCCTTTGCTACTCCTTTCTCAGTCATCCATTTTACGTTTACCCTTTGGCCATGCTTGTATTCTGCTCATGTCTCACTAAGGGCTTGACCCTAGTTTGTAGGCAGAGTTAACGGTACGGTAGTATGAGCTCCCCTCCAAGAGTACTTCAGAGGTCTTGTCTTCAGCTCCATAAGGGCAGGTTGGTGAAGATGCTAAGGATAATGTACTGATCTCTGGTAATCGGGAAGTTTCAGTGTCACAAAATGCCTTTTTAAAGGATTTTGATGCTTGCTGTACTAAGTGCTTGGTTGGCCTTGCAATTAGAGCTGGTTCACGATGGGCCTCTTACTACTGTAATTGGGCAAATCATTTTTAACTTTACTGAACCTGTTTCTTCATCCAGAAAATGGGGGCATATGGTACTTCTATCCATAGAGTGGCTTTTGAGTGTTAAATGCTTTTGTTGGTTTTTTAAATATTTTTTTTGTCTCTGCTGCATGGCTTATGGGATCTTAGTTCCCCGATCAGAGATTGAACCTGGGCAATGGCATTGGAAGCACCGAGTGCGAACCACTGGACCGCCAGGGAATTCCCGAGTGTTAAGTGCTTATTAAGCACTTAGCCTAGTGCTTGGCATGTAGTTTTAGTATTAAGACCTTTTCCACTAGATAACAAAGCAAGTAAGTATCCTTAAATATATAAAGTGCTTCCTCTGTTTGGCATTGATTAAGTTGTATAAGCCACCTGCTTCTCTTCCATGTCTTGCAAAATAGCTTTTAATGTTAAAGTAGTATGTGGGTTTTTGTGTCAGATGATATTGTAATCTCCACTAGAGTCAGAATGCTTTTGTATTCACTGCTTTACTCAAGTACCTAAAACAATATCTGGCCCTTAGAAGGGCAAATAGTTGATTGCCCAGGCCAAGGATTGTGTTTGTGGTGTTTTTCTGTGTGTGTGCTTCTCCTTAATTTCAACTAATTAATATACAATGGTCGTTTTACTGTAACTTAAAAATTCTGGTAATACAGAAATCTTGGTTCATAGACGTCGGTATTGTCTGGATGCATTAGCAAGGCAAGGAGGAGAGTTCACTCAAGTAGCAGGAAATAGCAAGTCTTGAGAAAGCGACTTTAAGAAACAAATGTTTAAACTTACAGAGAAGTTGGAGCAGTGGTACCCTGAAATCTTGTGTACCCATTATTTGGATCCACCACTCACATTTTGCCTTCTGTATATTATGTGTGTCTTATGTGGTGGACCCCCAGAAATTAAGTTGTAGGCATACCCCTTCATCTCTGAATACATCAGTTTGTATCTCCTAAGGATAAGGGCATTCTCTTGTACAATCGTACTGTAAAAATCAAATTCAGGACTTTAAAGATTGGTGTAGTTCAGACTGTGCCAAATCGCTTAATACTAATCTTAAACAGTCTCCCTGTTCCTAATCCCTCATTGTATTTAGTTGTCACATCTCTTCAGTTTCCTTTAATTTGGAATAACTCCTTAGCATTCGTCCTTCACAGCATGAAGAGTTGGAAGCTGTTTAAAGAATGCTCCTTAATTTGGATTATTCTGATTGCTTCTTCATGCCTCAATTCAGGTTATGCATCTTGGCAGGAATAGTAAGTACTGGTGCATTACGTCAGAAGACACATGATGCCGTTATTGGTTGTGTTAATTTTTACTATTTGGTTAATGTGTTGTCTACCAGATTTCTCCACTAAGTTATTATTTATTTCCCTTTGTAATTAACATTCTGTGGGATGATATAGCGAAATTATCTTCAACAAACCCAGTGATTTTAGCGTATATTGATTTTTTGCTTGAGTCAATTATATCTTTTATGGTAACTGATATTCTCTATCAAAAAGAGCTTTCTTTCCCCTTTCCCCATAGACCCAGGTTCTTGTTTCTGTGTTATCTCACAGTCATTTGTTTACCCCCATTCATCCTGTGGGGTTGGGGGAGGGTGCCCTTTCAGGCTTCCTAAATGAGACTCTCGTGAGACTATTACACTGAACGACTGAAACTCAGATTTATCACATTTCTCTCTGCTTATCTTGTAACAGTGCTATAAAATTTATGAAAGCTTGATGGAATGCCTTAAGGATTAAGTTGTGGAAATTTACCAGTGGTCAAGATTCTACCACCAGAAGGGGCAATTTTAGAGAACAGAATCCTAATTCTTATATTGATTTTGAAATACCACACCTTTCATTTCATTTTTTTTTTGTGCTCTAATTACTTTTTAAAGATCACATAATGCACGTACAACTGCATACTTATAAAACTCAAACACGTTAAAATCTATCTTGACTAGCTCTCTTCCTATTAGTCTTCTTACTCTCATTTGTTTCTTAAGAATTAAATACTGTTAATGGTTAATATTAACTCTTTACCTCCATATGTGTATGCATGTTAAATGCTTGATTTCTATGCATTTTACATAACTGAGATTATTGATACTCTGCAATGAGTAGAATTTGGAGATCTTTAGTCAGTATTTAGGACTATTTTCATTCTCTACAACTATCGCATCATGTTTTATTGTATGGATATATCTGGTTTTATCACTTTAATTATTGCCAAAATTGGTTGACACTTTGGAAGTACTTTGAGAGTGGACGCCATGTGAAGTGAGTGATTCAGGGAACCCATAATATCTTACAGCCTTACAAGTTATGTTTATGCTTGTGTTCTTAAGATAGAACTTCTTTCAGGGCTTCCCTGGTGGAGCAGTGGTTAAGAATCCGCCTGCCAATGCGGGGGAGACGGGTTTGAGCCCTGGTCCAGCAAGATCCTACATGCCGCGGAGCAACTAAGCCCGTGTGCCACAAGCTAGAGCCCGTGAGCCACAACTACTGAAACCCACAGGCCTAGAGCCCATGTTCCGCAACAAGAGAAGCCACTGCAATGAGAGGCCTGCGCACTGCAAAGAAGAATAACGCCCACTTGCTGCAACTAAAAAGCCTGCGTGCAAGCAACGAAGAACCAACGCAGCCAAAAATAAATTTCAAAAAAAAGGTAGAACTTTCAGATTTGCTAATAGTAATCATGTCTTGCACTCTTTATGTTCAAGTTTTTTTTTGTTTGTTTTAACACAAGATGTATATATTCGGGATGTTTAATTTAGTGTTGCTTATAATAACAAAATGATGGATAACGTGTTCATTTAACATTCATCATTTATGTGGTAAGGGAGTGGAGATAGCTTAGATTTGCATCTGAATGGAGTTTTTGGTCATCTTAAATTTAGGAAAGTAATACACCCACAGTTAAAAAAAACCAAACTATTCCTAAAAGATTTATGATGAAATCAAAATCCTACAGCCTTGTGTTCCCTCCTTTTCTCAGTCACGTAGCTGCTCTATGTATCTGACTCCTGAGGTAAATTTAAGTCAGCATCAGATTTCTTATTTGATAAATTTACAATGGATTCTCTTCACATAGGTTAGAATATATAGCATGTTATACTGCATTTTCCTCAAGGTGATGAACATGCTGAAACCTTGTGGTGGATGAAAGTGGCCACAGATTCTTTGCAGCCCTTCCAGTCAGCTTGAGTCTGTGCTGCCATTGCGACTTGCTTTGACCAATAGAATGCAGCAGAGTGACATTGCGTGATTTCTGAGCTTCAGCCTCCAGAGGCCTTGCAGCTTCTACTCTCATGCTTTTTCTGAACATGATGACCTTGTGAACAAGCCTGAACTAGCCTACTATAGGATGATATTCTAGGTAGAGAGAGGGACCCATGGAAAAAGGTCCAGGTTTCTCACCTATTACAGCCATCGCAGCTGAAGCTTCTGACATGGACTGAGGTCTGTAAATGCATGTCCCTATAGAGCAGAAGAAACACTGAGCAGAGCCCAGATTAAACTGCCCAACTAAAGAGCCAAATAGAAGCTGTTTCAAGTCACTAAATTTTGGGGTGGTTAGCTGCTCAGCAACATATGTGGATACAAACCTAATTATGCCCTCAATCTGGTTAAAAAAGAAGCGTTTCCAATTGACAAATGAGTAACTGTACCTAGAAGTTACTGAAGCCACGCTGAATGGTAGAGTTGGTGGGTTAGTGGGACTGCTAAGCATTGTTATCTTTTATTGAACAGTATTAGCCAACTCCCTGTGCTGCAAATCTTCAACACATTCCTCAGAATTACTTTATGTAATAGCCTTAGTTGTCCAGTGAAAAACAAATTTTTTTAGCTAGTGCTTCAATAAAATACATCTTTCATCCGATATTTTAAGGGACAGTCGTCCCCATTTTTCTAATTTTCCTTCCTGTTGAATATTTAACCATAGTTTAAAGTCAAAGACAGGAAAAAAATCTTTTTAGGCCAGATGTTAAATGCTGAGGAAAACTGGAGATTAATAAAAAGCCTTTAAGTGGGCAACCAGGATCCCCTTTTAGTGAAAGTAAGATGTGAAAAGGAACAGGAAACAGGATGAGTGCTACACAAGTACAAAAGACAAGGCCACTTAAGTTCAGGGCCAAATTTTGTTTTTGAAGCTATTGGTTTTGTGAATAAATACGGACCACCAGTTCTCCTATGTCACTAATAGGATCAGGATTTTAAATAGGTTTCTATTTTAGGATAGTTCAGTGATCTAATTCTTTGGATGTTTGCATTCCAAATTTCCTGTGTATGTAATTTCCTATTTTCTTTTCTTTTCTTTTTTTTTTTTGTGGTACGCGGGCCTCTCACTGTTGTGGCCTCTCCCGTTGCGGAGCACAGGCTCCAGACGCACAGGCTCAGCGGCCATGGCTCACGGGCCCAGCCGCTCTGTGGCATGTGGGATCTTCCCGGACCGGAGCACGAACTCGTATCCCCTGCATCGGCAGGCGGACTCTTAACCACTGCACCACCAGGGAAGCCCTCCTATTTTCTTAATCAGGATTGTGGGTTAGGATCTCCACTCATGCTGTGATCTGTCCGTGGTACTTGGCAAAGCTCACTAGCAATGTGAAAAGATTCCCAGCCAGCTATGAAAGCACTTTCGTTTTAAAGCTGCCTGAGATGGTAAGACAGCATGGAAATCACAGTGGGACACTTGTTTAGGTTTGGGCAGCATTGCTGAAGTAAGACAGCAAGGGTGCAGCACACCGTGCGTGCACACACACGCACACACACGCACACACACACACACCAGCTCTGAGGAATTGTTTTTAGGAATATTCTTCTCAGGCTGGAATTGTATATGGGAGGATTCAAAGGAAATTAGGAAGGGTCAGTAACACAGAGTTTACAAGAAAATTGTGTCATTACCTTCTTTGGAGGCCTTCAAAGTGGTTTTCTTTTCTAAGATAACACATTTCCCTCCTAAGGTTGAAAAGTTCTCGCTTTTAGATTTGTAATGGATTCTAGTAAATACAGGAAGTATTGTTGGGTGGTTAAAAACCTGGGTGTTGTTGGAACTTTTCTGTCCTGATTATGATGGTTGTTAAACGAACCTATATGTATATTAAAAATCCATAGAACTGTACATTGAAAGGGGGAAAAAAAAGTCATTTTTACTGTATAATTAAACAAACCCACAGGGTACTGGAGCTTGTGTTTGAATCACGGCTCTGTCACTCATTAGTTGTGTGACCCTGGGCAATTACTTTTACCTCAGCTTCATCTCTAAATACAGGTAATAATAGTATATACCTCCTACATGGGGTTGTTCTAAGGATACAGTTAACCTATATAAAATGCTTAAAACAGTGCCTGGCTCATTGTATGTGCTAAATAAGGGCTAGCCACTAGTATTATTATAAGAATGTAAGGAATTAAAAGAAGCTATATGGGCTATCATGTGATCATAGCAGCTAGGAATAGTCTCAAATACAACTATCTTAAGGTATTGCATTTAGGCAGGACGGGAAGAAACCCTAGAAATGTGTCAGTGCTACTAAGCAAATTTAAGTCTGCTCTATTGCTATTTTTCAGGGAAGGCAAAAAACAACACCCCAAATAGAAAAGTTCTCTCGTTCTAATTCATTCATTCCTGTACTGAATGCTGGCTGTTTTCCAGGGAATTACTGAAAAGTTAGAAAGGATCTTGGCAGTCTCTCATGTCCAAAATTACCTGATGATGTGTTCTCTAGCACATGTATCTCTGTGTGGCCTCAGTTTTCTCAGATTTACCAATACTCCTGGCCAGATGTACTGACTGTGATTAAGCATCATACCTGTTGCACCTACCAGTGAGAATATTATGACCAAATTCTTCCACTAGGTTGATTAGGCAGAAGGTAAATTCTGAGAATTGTTTGAGAAGCAAAAGCAAGCTTCTGCAAAACAGGAACCTGGGGCTCTAAGCCATGGGTATATTAAGTATGCTCTTAGGTATATTCAGATCATGAAACTCCTGTACTAAATGAGAGAATATCGATGGTCTTTGACATGAAGGGGAAAAGTGAGGCATCATTCCTATATGATGTTAAAACGTTAATTTTCTTTCTTTTTTTTTTTTTTTGCAGTATGCGGGCCCCTCATGCTGCGGCCTCTCCCATTGTGGAGCACAGGCTCCGGACGCGCAGGCTCAGCGGCCATGGCTCATGGGCCCGGCCGCTCTGCGGCATGTGGGATCCTCCCAGACCGGGGCACGAACCCACATCCCCTGCATTGGCAGGCGGACTCCCAACCACTGCGCCACCAGGGAAGCCCCTAAAATGTTAATCTTTAGCCATTCCCACCCACTACAGGGCATCAGTGGGGCAGACAACATGACAGAGACATTAAGAGCAGGCAGAGGTGCTATCTATTGGATTCACGTGAGTCTGAAGTTTTGTTTTTATTGTTTAAGCACTACTCTTTGACAGTTGAAAGAAAACAATCCCCCGGGGAGGAGGAGAGCCGCCAAGAGAAAATGGAACATTCTGAGAAAGAATGGAAATGATTCTATTGCTCCACAAGACAGAGCCAAGTGGGAGGGAAGCCAGGGTAAATGGTCAGAGGCCATCGACAAAACAGCTCGCCTCAGCTTCAGTGCTGGGTTCCTACTCAGTGATTAACAGCTCTGCCATGTCTGGCACAGCTGGAGCTCCAAGTTAGTCATCTGCAGGAAACTAGCCTTGATTTCCATTTTGCAAAAAGCGTCTGAGTGATCAAGAAACACAAGCACACAGGATTGCATCTTGTGCTCCACTTCTTGGTTGTCATGGGAAGTGTCCCAAGTATCATAAACACATTTGGACTCTGGGGAACTACACAGTAAAGCCCTGATGATTGGTAGGGCTTGCTGTTTATGGTAATTAAAAATACAAAATGTGTTAAGCTTCACTTTGTAACTTTGAAGAAAATGCTGCTGTTTTAAAGGTGACGGCAGGGGTGGTGGGAAGAGAGATGGGGGTACTTCAGCCTCTGTCCTGTGGACAGGAGGGGGCTGTCCTGACACCTTGCCATTAATTTCTACTCTTTACTAATTCTTGCATGCTGCCACAGTGTAAATGATTAGTGATGGAAGGGCAGTCTTCGCACTTAGTTCAATGGATTAATAAGTGTCAGTAAGCTGGGCTTCCCTGGTGGCGCAGTGGTTGAGAGTCCGCCTGCCGATGCAGGGGACACGGGTTCGTGCCCCGGTCCGGGAAGAGTTCACATGCCGCGGAGCGGCTGGGCCCGTGTGCCATGGCCACTGAGCCTGCGCGTCCGGAGCCTGTGCTCCGCAACGGAAGAGGCCACAACGGTGAGAGGCCTGCGTACCGCAAAAAAAAAAAAAAAATAATAAAGTATCAGTAAGCTGACTTAGAAACCAACACAGTAAGAGAACTTTCTTATAGCAAATCCGCTGTGGATCAGTTGGATAGACCGGCAGTGATCCTTGGCTGCATTAGGTTGGCAGAATGTAAATTAATAGCAGATTCTAGCAGCAGTTAATTGCCTTATGCTCAGAGGGCCTTTTCTTTTTTCTGTCTGAGGTATTGTAACCACTCTTTCCTGGCTTTCCTGCCTGTTTTTGCTGAGAATCATAAAAGGTTAGGACTGAGAAATATATAGTGTAACTCCCTCATTTTATAGATGAGAAAATGATGACCCAAAGAGACTGATATAACCAGAGAAACTGAAACTTACTTAGTAAATTGCACTGGTACATTGCAAGGTACATTGGAACATTTTTTAGATACTCCTTGGTCAAAACGTAACCATTGAATTTTAGAGGTAAGAGAAACCTGAGAATATAAGTTATGAACATTTAAAAATGGAATCTTTGCTAGTAGAGAGGTGTAAAAGCCTAGAGAGAAGATAAGGAGGGAGAAATGTTCTGCTCTCTAAAATACATTATAAGTTTTCAGGGTAAATACAGCATCAGTTTTGGGGTTCTGTATTTTTCCACAAATGCCAAGTTTACCATATTTTCTTCATTTAATCTAAAGATTCAGGCCTAAGCTCCAATCTATGAACAGTACATAGAAATATAATGGTCACAATTTTAACTTGTAAAATTAACAGTATTTCATTCTCTCCAAAATCATCTAAAAATCGACTACCAATCATTTTCTCAATTTGGGAAGCTACCGCCCTCTAGAGGGTGGGTCTGGAAACGTCAGGGGTACTTCTCAACTATCACAATGAGGGATGGGGCTGGGAAGTTGCTCCTGGCCTTTCATATCTGGGAAGGATGCACATAAAGAACTACCTTCCCCAAGATGTCAATAGTATTCACTTTGAAACTCAATGAAAGTGAGATCTACAGAGTTTTGACAAGTTGCATTTTAAAACATTGACCGTTTATCCTACAATGACTTACTTAGTGAGAAGGGAGCTAGAGTGTACACGTTGACAGAGACCATGGGACTATTGAGAAGTTCATGCTAAACCTGAGTCCATAGGAAGCTCATGGATCTGCGTTTCAGTCCACCTTACTCCACGAGCGTTTATCTCAACATTGGGATCTGGGACTTGACTGGCCAGTTCATTGTCCACAGCTCTAGTGCCACTTACTCTATTAGGAATACAGAAAGGTAAAGACTTCTGACTGATGTAATGTTATACAGTTTACAGGCAAATGTTGATAAAATGGTTAAAGTGCTCTGATCCTTGCAGAAGAAACTCTGAATGCCAGAAAAACATAACATGAATTCTTTTCTAAGATTTTCAGGCCCTTTTAGATTATGTAAGAGAAACTTCTACTTGTTTTCCCGTTTCCATTCTCCCTTTCTTCCCTTAAGTAATACAAGTCCGAAATCCCCATTTCCCTCTACATCCTCCAGCTTCCCCATGGCGGGTGCGGCCATGTAAGTGTTGACCAGTGGGCGCTGTGATGTGGGCAACTTCCAGCACTTCCCCCTTCTTTTCAGTAGGGGAGCTGCACGCTCTTCACTCTCTTCTCTTTTTGCCATTGCGAAAGGATGACAACTTGAGCAACCACCTTAGACCCAGAGATGGAAGCTGCGGCATGGTCCCCCGGTTGGGTCCCTGGATGACTCTGTGGAGCAAAGCCAGTTACTCGCTTTTATCTCATTTCAGCCCATGTATTTTGGAGACATTGATTTTCTGCCATTTTTTCATATGCCAACGGCTAAGCTGCTCTCTCAACTAGACTCCAAATTAGAAATGCCATCTGGTTTCAAAAAATAGTAGTGGGAGAAACCTGAGTGTAACAGATCTCCATTTTAGGTATATTTGAACCATAGATACACACATATACATACCCTACCAAACAATAACTTGTGTTTACAAACTAAATTCATTAAAAAGAGGCACGGTCCTTGGTAGCTTAAAAAGGGTGGCAGAAGGTTTTATTATAGCAATATTTAATGCAATGCAATGTATACAGTATGTTCTATATCGTTAATCTTCAGTGTGAACAGGTTAGCTTCATATATTTATCTTTTTTTCTTTTTCTGCAGATTGTACACAAGGGCAGGAGGCTTTTTGGTTTTATAGGCCACGCTTCTCCGGATGCGCTCTCCTTTGATGTTAACTACATGTGGCAAGAGTGGGCGCCGGACCGTCAGGACTGTTCCTTGAGGTGTGTAGCCTCGGAGGTGCAGTTTGTCCTTAAACTGTGGCGTTACTGCTACCCAGCCTATGCAAGAACATGGCAGAACACAGGTGGTGTTAGCAACTATCTTATTAAAAACACCAAACACAGCTCAAAATGGAAACCCAAGGGAGGCTACTGCTGTCTTTCACTCTATTTTTTTAAAAGCATACAATGCATTTGTGAAAAGGTACAGATTTATTTTCAGAGTAGGTTACATCTTATGAATAATCTAGTATGTATTTCTTAAAATATTCAGCTTATGTCAGTTAAGGCACATCTGTATAAAAATATACTAAAGGTCAGTAAGGCTACTTTATTCACCTTTTAAAAAGTGCTTGGTGTAGGGACCTCCCTGGTGGTCCAGTCGATAAGACTCCGTGCTTCTATTACAGGGGGTGCGGGTTCGATCCCTGGTCAGGGAGCTAAGATCCCACATGCCGCGTGGTGCGGCCAAATTAAAAAAGATAAAAAAGTGCTTGGTGTAAAATTACCTGCAGAGGAGAACTTGATGTCAGCCACTGCTTCAGGTTCCCCAAGTCCTTCATCTAATGTGATGTCTTCAGCAACAAGAGGAGGAAATCCTGCCATTCTTTCTTCTCCACCCATTGGAACCTTCCATTGGGAGGAGATGAAGATATTTGGAGGTTCAAATTAAACCCCTGATAACTCTAATATTAAGTAAGGCACTGATAAGATAATACTGTACAGGTATCAAGAATAAAATCCTTTTAAACCATTTAACTGTTGAAAAAAACCCAAATCACACTTCTAGGTCAAATGAAAAGCCCGGGAGCTCTATGATGGATGAAGCCTATAGATCCCAGTGACAAGGGCCCCATGTGGGCATCCAACTGGTGGTAACGTCCAGACAGCAGAATCTTGCTTTATTAGCTTACAGTTTTTACAGTCCTCCATAAAGCTTTAGACACAATAATTTTGGGCAATTAAAGCAACATCCTTCCAAATACCTTATTTCTTACAGGCCTGGCTGGACACACAGATTAATCCCTGCCTCATCACCTCTCAAGGGTACATGGATAACGGGTAAGATTCAGCTTCTATGTTTACAGGTGTTTCCATGAATTGGAAGTAACTGGATAATAATTTACCTGTTTATTAACAGATCTCTCCGTGTTTAGCACTAAGACACAAAGATAGCTATTACAATATGTTCTATATGGTCCCTACCCCCGAGGAGATCAGAAGGTGGAAACAGCAAGTAAATAAATTACAAGGTAAGAAACGTGATGAGAGGCATCTACTAAGTACTGTGATTGTGAAGGAAGTAATGAACGTGGTTTGGTCAAGGAAAACATTAATGAAGAGCAGAATTTGAAAAATAGATTAAAGTTATTCAGTGGGAAGGTATCCTGGGTTAGTATCATGTACACAGAAATTGGAAAAAGGATAATGAGTTCAGAGAACTGTAGTTTAACTGTGCAGAGTATGTTATGTGTGTCTGTACATTACTGATGAGGCTATCAGTTTAGACTTCTCTCAGTAATGTGGAACTACCAAGGAATTATAAGCAGGAAAGAGAAAAGAATCAAGAAAGAATACTGTGGCCTGCTTTGTATTTTGGAAAAATCTGCGTAGTGCAGGGTTTCTCAACCTCAGCACTATTGACCTTTTGGGCCAAATAATTCTTTGTCTCGGGAGGCTGTCCTGTGCATTGCACAATTTTTAGCAGCCTCTACTCAGCATCCACCAAGTTGTGAAAACGAAAAATGCCTCCAGTCTTTGTCAAATGTTCCCTTGGGGTAAGAGTCAGCCCTGGTTGAGAACTACAGCTGTGATGGGGTGAGGGTGGGCAGAAGGCAGTAAAACTGGGAGCTGGGAAAATACCTAAGGATATCAAAACAGCCTAAAGAAAGTAGATTACAGTTTGGACTATGAGGCTGGACTCAGTGATAATTAGGAGGCAGGATTGCCTTTGACTTGGGAGGTGAGTAAGAAAACCAGAAGGCAAGGATGAGCCACAGAGCAGCCCAAGAAACCATTTGTATTACACCGGGAGAGAAGCCTCAGTGTTGTTTTGTGAATTATCAGTGAGTCCACTCTGAAGACTACACAGATGCATGGGGGTGGAGCCCTACCCTGAAAATCCCACATGTCTCTGGAGTATTAACTTTAGGGCAGTTATTTCGATGGAGTTTTAATTTCACTCTGGCTTTCTTAGGAAATCCAGAGAGAAAGAAGCATTTACTTCCCAAGTCAGGTTGGTTTTATCCTTGTTGAAGGGCGGGTGTGTATTTTGTGTTTTGACTTATTTTCAGTTGTATGAGCATTAATTAATGGTAAATCACCTCTGCATTGGATGTACCCGCTATTTTTGCAGTAGGTATGTCCCATAATCTTCATCACCACAAATATGGAGCAGTGACAACAGTCCCCTTGCACTTGATCTTCTCCACAACCTCGTGGTGTAGGTACAACAGAGAGAGGTAAAGGAAACTTACCTAAAGTCACACAGCTTCGTTAAGTGGTGGAGCAGAGCAGGATTTGGACCCAGCCTGGCTCCAGAGATCTTAACTGTCATACATTACACACCAGCCAACAGTGTGTACCCATGTCTGGTTAAAGATCTGTAAACAGGCCCCATTCAGTCTCTGGTGAACTTGGAACAATTTCAGTGGCATAGAAAGGGCACAACAGGGACTGCAGAGCATGGGACGTGAGGAGTAAACTTGATTGTAAAGAGGAGGAATGAGCGGGACACTGAGTTTTGTTTTTTAAAGATTAGAGAGAGGGACTTCCCTGGTGGTCCAATGGTTAAGACTCTGTGCTCCCAATGCAGGGGGCCCAAGTTTGATCCCTGGTCAGGGGACTAGATCCCACATGCATGCCGCAATGAAGATCCCAAGTGCCACAACTAAGACCCAGCACAGCCAAATAAATAAATATTAAAAAAAAATAAAGATCAGAGAAATTTTAACACACTGCTTAACAGGTCAAAGGAAGGAGCAAGTAAAGCAGGAGAGAAGAGGTACAATAACCTCTAAGTGCCTGGGATTAAGAACCTGGGAGGAGAGCTTTTCCACTCATACAAGGGCTTCTCAACTCAGCACTATGCACGTTTTGGACCTGATAACTCTGTGTTGTGAGGTGCTGTCTTGTGCATTGCATTATGTTTAGCATCATCTCTGGCTTCCACCCACTAGATGACAGTAGCATCACCCAGTTGTGAGAAAATCTGTAACTTGGAGCTCTTCACTCACAGTATACAGCACAACTTTCTGCAATAATGTGACCGCTGGGCAGTTGAAAAGTGGCTAGTACAAGTGAAGAACTAAATTTTAAAGTTTATTTCATTTTAATTAATTTATTTAAATAGGCACACGGGCCTACCGTATTGGACAGTATGACCTAGAGAAAACCCAGCTCTGTCACTATTCTAGGATCAGTCCAATCCAACGTCCCTTTTCTATAGGAGCCCACCTCACAAATATAGTCAAAATCCTCAAGGTGAACAAGGTCAGGGGAGAGCTAGCTGAGAGTGTAACAAAGATGGTTCTGTCCAACAAAGGCATTTTTAGCAGGGCCCTGGGACTATCACAGGGTGTGTTAACCTAACTATGCAACCATCAAAGCGTGTTGTCTTACCTTGAGTAACGTATGACCCCCGTGTTTCTGATATATAGTGTCTGCCTTGTCCAACGAAGTAATGTGAACGGGAAGGAAGTTGGAAGCCACAACTGTAAACCAAGCTGACTGATTTCCCTTAAGAAAGGAAGAAGGAACTTATTTTATATAATGAAAAACTTGCAAAACCAGCACATAACAAGGTATGATTAAAAAAAAAAAATGGAATTCCCTGGTGGTCCCCTGGTTAGGGCTCTGCACTTCTACTGCATGGCGCACAGGTTCGATCCCTGGTTGGGGAACTAAGACCCTGCATGCTGTGCAGTGCAGCCAAAAAAAACAAGGTGGGGGGGTGCAAAATATGGCAGAATACTGCATTTCACCCATTTACATAAAACTATGATTCCTTCCATAGGTTTGTTGATACTTACAAAAAAAACAAACAAACGTCTATTATAAAAAACAAAAAATACTGTCTGCTTTAAGCGTCCCTGTGTAAAGTTTGGTTTAAAATGTTAACATTCTATGGTCTCTATGGAAATACATAAGGTTTTAAGTGTGTAAGGCTAAATTTCCAACAAATTATGAACAAACACAAAACCAAGAAGTGTGCTAAGGCAATGGCTTGCAGGTTGCATTTAGTGTTGTTGGACATATCCATGTTTCATTTTCCATTTTTCTCCTCACTTTGGTAAAACGGGGATCAATTCTATAGATGCTCTAAAATCTCTGAGTGATGCTATGTAAATGAATACCAAACCCAAAAACACATCTATAAAAGTATACACATCATGGAATATAAAGAGCATGGAATTTATTTAATGCATATTAACCCTGCACTTAAAGGTACGACCTCTGATTTCCATGTAAGACAATACCACAGGAGAGGGAAAGTATCTTTGCTTAATGCCAAGCTGTATGGGGCACTCGACTGCCTACTGAAGATACAGTTTTTTAAGACCTATTACTTTTTTTCCCCCCATTTCATTATCCCAGGTTTTTACTATAGACATTTTCAAACACACACAAAGGAATAGTATACCAACCCCCACATAGTCATGACCTGGTTATCAACATTTTGCTAGTTTTGATTGTATATCTGCTTCCTTAAAGTAAATCCCAATACTAAAGTCATTTTTCAATGGTACGGACTTTCCTTACCTTCAGAAAATCTATGCGGCCTATGGCACCCAAAAATAGAACCATTCCTGGTTTAAGCACGAAAGTTCTTGGAACAATGGAATGTGTTGGCAAAACAATATTTACTTCTTTTTCTGTTAGAAGACTTAAAATCTGTAAAGCAGAGGGCAGATTTTTTAGAGAATTACTTTCAATGAACGTCTGATATATCATGCTTTACCTGTAGGATAAAAAGTTATTATATATTCCAGGCTTCACAAGAAATCAAAGTATGTATTTTAGAATTTTCTGCACATAAAATTCATATATTCTTTCTAAATGAATCAATTTATAGATGGCTTTACTCTTGTTTTACAACTTAATCTTGAGTAATGGCAAAATAACTTTACAGGAATATGAAACAGCAGCATCCTCTGAATTCTGTCAGATTTGCTGTGAACTGAAAACACTGATGATTCAATCCCAGGAGAAAAAATATGTTCTCTCGTCAAGCCTTCTAGGGAGCAGTAGTTTTCAGATAAAGGTAAGGTAAGGTAACGTGCTATATTCTGTCCTAGTGGCAGCTATGCATGCATTAAATGAAAATGATCACCCCGTTCTTGGAGCAGGCAAAGAGCTTGAAGAAGCTTTTCTAAATTCCAGTCTTTGGTTTCCTTATTTCCTCCAAATACTCAGCAAAAAAATGAGAGAAAGTTATGAATCCTGTGGCTTCTAAGGATGAAGAGTTCCTAAATAGACTAGAGAGAATGGAAAAGAAAAGCCAGGCGGTACAAGATTCTTGTAAGACTTAGGGAATCAAAATCTGATTTAAAAATTTTTGAGAAAGTAAAAAAATGGCCAGAAGTCTTTTGTGAACTTGCTTCTTAAGAAAAATAACAAGGAGATAACAAAATATGTGATATCTAGGGAGACTCACAAGAGAATATGTAAGGGGGCTGTGAGTATTTGTGCTTGAAAAAGCACATTAAAAGCCACGTGCAGTAAAGAAATATTTTAACCCTTTTAGCAGAGACCCTAATACTTCACAATAGAGTTCGTTGGTTCAGTTTGGGAAACACTGGTTCAAGGCATTAAATAAATATATCAATAAACGGACAGAAAATCAAACTGCCTGAGAGAACTCTTATATCTAAAAACTTGAGGGTCTCACTGCAAATTAGCAAATCTGAATTTGCGAGTTAGCAAAGTCTTGCCTTTCTGACTAATTGACAAGAGGATATACATGACTGAAGTAACTGCTATCTCTGACCTAACTGAGCCTAAAACTGAAGAATGAGTTGGTGAAGTTAAAGTTAAAGAACAGTTAAGGTTAAAGTTGAAGTTAAAGTTAAAGAACATTACTAGGAAGCACTACAGTTACTCTGAAGTTCTGGATTGCTAAGGAAGTAAAAACTGGACACAATTATTCTAGGAGAGAGAAAAAAAAAGTTAAAAGGTACATCAAATTCTGAGAAGGAAACAAGTGATTCTGATGAGGCAAAGGAAGGAAAAGTATCTAAGAATCTAATGTTGTTTCATAGGGATATACGGAGATAACTAGGTGAATTAGAACCTGGTCACTAACCATATTCAAAGGAAGCTGATTGGTGGATCTGCTGAAAGGCAGTATCCTGGATACACACTTGATTCAGTCAGTGACTTGGATAATGATCAAAACTGCAAATGAGGGCTTCTCTGGTGGCACAGTGGTTAAGAATCCACCTGCCAACGCAGGGGACACAGGTTCAAGCCCTGGTCCGGGAAGATCCCACCTGCTGTGGAGCAACTAAGCCCGTGTGCCACAACTACTGAAGCCCGCGTGCCTAGAGCCCGTGCTCCGCAGCAAGAGAAGCCACCGCAATGAGAAGCCCACACACCACAACGAAGAGTAGCCCCTGCTTGCCACAACTAGAGAAAGCCCACATGCAGCAATGAGGACCCAGCCCAGCCAAAAATAAATTAAGTAAATAAATTTAAAAAACAAAAAAACCCAAAAAAACTGCAAATGAATAAAAGGTTCTGAGATATAACAAATAGGTAGGATATAGGCTGAATTTAAGATAAAATAAAAGTTGCCCGGGAGATCCTGCAACTGGACTAAAAAGATATACAAGGGCAAGATAGGTAGAGTTGATCCTATTCTAAATTAGGTTCATCTGAGGGCACTTACATAAGAAAGTTAGTTCTTTGTGTCATACTTTCAGGAACAAAAACAAATTAGAATTCGTTCTGGAAAGGGTCCTTTGTTCATAGCCTGTTCTCAGAATAGCTATAGGAAATGAAGACAAACCATCTCGATTACGTCAGCACAGTAAGTGCTCCATGTTTGTTGGCTGAACTAATGAAAGAGAAGAAAAGGGTAGAGTGAGGAAGAGAGAGGATATTACACTCTAAAACATTTCAATGTCTGGCAAGGGGAACTAGACATTATATTTGTTCTATACACCTTTGGGGAACAATAGGTACAAATTACAGGGACACTGCTCGGCTCAATATAAAGAGCAGGGTTACCTTGGGAGGTGAGGTGACACTGCTTCAGCTGATGGTGAGTCACTCCTTACTTCAATTCAAGGTGGATGCACCTTCTGGTGAACATGTTATAGAGGGAACTCAAGCATGGAACAGGTGGCTGGACTGCAGTGATATTTATGATTTCTTCCAACCTCAAAATCTAGGATTCTGTAAATGTCTTCCTAACTAAGGTAACAACCACAAGGATAGAAGTAGGTTGTTAGCAGTGACGTCTACCAAATGGCATACAGTACTTGATGGCATATAGATTCATCCCTGAAACGCTTCTATGCATGAATCAGAACTGAGTCTAAAATGAAAGGATACCTCTTTTTCTGCCAATTAACACACTACTCTTGCAATTGAAAGTTAATGTTTCTAAAAGACATTAAATACCTACACAATTTTCTTTTGTAATTCCAGGGGTGTCATAAAACCAGTGGGCATCTTTCACATCTTGTGGGGTCAATTCTACTCGTTTGGTGGATTTATCTGCAACCATAACAGGTTCATTTCCCATGTCAAAGGCAAGTGAATCGGCATCAAACTCAAAGGCAGCTTTACTCTTCTGTTCTTCTGAATACAAGAATGTTCTTCCAACTCTTCCTAGAACAAGTTATACTGAAGTTAGTAGTCACTCCTTTAAAGCTTTTGACTTGAGACAGGTAGTTCTTAAGTTTGCCTCGTAGAAGTTACTAGGACTAACAATGGTGTTTGGAAGGAAGTGAGACCACAATGATACTTTTGCTTTATTTCTAAATGCAGTGGGAGTCGGACTCTTGCATTGATCAAGTATGTGTGGCTGGCTGTGCACACTGGGCAAAGGGGGAGAGTTTTGGGAATCAAACTGTTTTTAGTAAAGAAAGGTTGTAAAGAGATACCAAGGAAAGGGGGACAATCCAGTTTAAACCTGCTGCAGGTCAACAACTTGTACAGGGGGCTGGTATCTTAGTGAAAATGCTTTTTGCTGACAATGGCCAGAGAGGCAGTTATTTGCATTTCCTTTCCTGGATTTCTCCAAGTATCTACTGTCTCAATTTTCCCAACACAATGAATTCTGGGTTTCCAAACAGTAGCCTTGCCTCTAAAAGGCCTCTATGTTCCAGAAAGAGGAAGTGTCTCTCCCCACAAAAACTGGCTAGCTCCAGAGAGCTCTATTTCAGGTTGTTCTACAGAAAATTTTAGCATAGACCTAAGGAAGAGTTTTCCTACAGAAGATGCTTACCTACTACGTAACCATGCTTTTTCAAGAGATTAAGTTTATTTTGTTCTTGCTGACTAAGATCTTCTTCTGCTTCCGTTGCATCTTTTTTAAGCCTTTTTTGCCTTTGAAACATTCTGTAAGGAGTTGGGTTACAAATAGGAAACTTCAGAAGGTTTAATGTAGTACCTGAAATACCAAAGAAGACATATATTCTCATAAACGTTGTACAAGAAAATGGAATAAAACATGTATGAGGATCTACACTGTCTTGGATACTGTGATTATTTCTCTTAACTTTCATGACAACCCTCCACAAAATTATTCTTACTTTACAGATGAGGCAATAGGTTCAGAGATTGGCCCACAAGCTCAACCAGGATTTGAATGCCAAATCTACAGGCCTGATCTTTTACATCTTCTGCATACTCCTAACCGGTATAAAAGCACTTCTGTGTATAAGTCAACCAGTGTCCCTGACAGAGAAGTACAGCTTATCAAGCAAAGTTCAACACTGGTTTCAAAGAATCATATGAAGTAGTTCACTTTGCCAACTATTAGATACAAACAGGTCACAGAAGGACCCAGTTTGCAATTACTACAGACGTTTCTTAAAGTCACAAAGTTGATATTTCTTTGCAACAAAGCCACATATATTGCATTAGTGAATTATTCAAATGTTAAATCTGTATAGTACTCTCCTGACTAAACTCAAGATATGAAGAGTGAGACTGAAGGGTGGAGGGAGGTTTAGAAAGTAAAAGGACTTTCTGGAGAAATATACAAAGAACTAAAGTTACAAGGGAAACCTCCAAGAGAGCAGACACTGCTTTGTCCCCTGGTTCATCTACAGTGCCTAGAACAGTGACTGGTACCTAGAAGTACTCTAATTATTTCTATTGGAAAGTTACTAAAACATGTACTGAATTTCCAAGCATTAAACTGACACAAAAGAGAAATGTGACCGAAGTAGGTAGAGAATTTTTAAAGGAAGCCTCCAGCCGGCCCCTGGTATACATTAAGGAGGGATATAGGACTAGGTGCCTGAACTACGATCAGACTTCCAGCTTCTCAGAAAACGAAGGAGGGTACTTCCCTGGTGGTGCAGTGGGTAAGACTCCACGCTCCCAATGCAGGAGGCCTGGGTTCGATCCCTGGTCAGGGAACTAGATCCCACATGCATGCCACAACTAAGAAGCCAGGCTGCCGCAACTAAGGAGCCCAAGTGCTGCAACTAAGGAGCCTGCCTACCTCAAGACCAGGCACAACCAAATAAATATTTTAAAAAAATACGAAGGGGACGGGCATCCTAAGGCTCACCAGGCCAAGAGGAGATGGTGGCTCTGTCGATAGCCTCAGCGCCCTTGGCGATGCAGTAATCGGACTCCAGGAGCGTGTTGAAGAGAGTGGACTTGCCAGCGTTGGTGGCGCCAACCAGGTAGACGTCGCCGCGGTAGCGCCAGGAACGCTGGAGCGCGGAGATCAACTCTTCGACTCCATAGCCAGTCTTGGCGCTGATGAGCCGCACGTCTCTGAGCACCGTGCGGGACCTGGGCGAAAGATTCGCATTCTCCCCGTCCCGTGGCCGGTCCCCGCTGGGGTGTTGTGGCCTTCGGTAGCCAGGGGGCGGCAGGAGCCCGGCGCGGGTACAGTCGTCCCACAGTCGCTCCCGGAGCCGCTGTCGGTAGCCGGGAGTATCCTGGGGCAGCAGGTCCACCTTGTTTCCCAGCACGATCAGCTGCTTGGGGCCCACCAGCGCGGGCAGGTGGGGCAGCAGGGCGTCGGGCAGATCAAGCAGGTCCACCATGTACAGCACCAGGGCGGGCTCGGGCCGCCGCAGCGCGGCAGTCACCAGCTCCAGGTACTGCTCGCGACTCACCTGCACGTGCAGGGCGCGCCGGTGATGCACCAGCAGCCAGCAGCGCTGGCACACGGTCTGCGTCAGTCCGCCGTCCTCCTGCGCCGCCGCGCTGAGGAACTTCTCGCTGGGCAGGTAACCGGGCAGTCCCGGGTCCTGGCAGTGCAGCTCCGCCCCGCAACCCGAACAGTTTAGGCCGCTGGACGGCACCGTCGCGTCCGGGTGCCCCACGACCGGGTGCACCCGCCGGCCGGTGTGTAGTTTCTGCTGCCGCCGCTCCTCCTGCCGCTGCAGCACCCGTCGCTCCTCCTCCTGACGCTGCTGCAGCTCCCGCAGCTGGTCTTGGAGGGTCACTGCGGGCTCCGAATCCGGGACGTACTCGGGGAACACAAAACTCTCCTCCATGTCAGCCCTTCCTTGGTTATCCCCAGTCGCTGTCGCGCCACGGGGAAGCCCACATCCCAGGCCGGATGAGTGCCGGGAGGTGGAGTTGGTCGCACATCTCCTCTCGAGGAGCGTCTCCCGGAGGCCATGGCGCGCTAACGTGGGAGTGGATCCCCGCAGGAAGCTGCACAGAAGCCTACGAGTGAGGCCCGCGGGCAGCATGAGAAACGCGGGCGTGGGCAAAGGGGCTGAGCCACCTTTTCTCACGTGCTCTGTAGCCCCAGATGTGCGTAAAACGGTAGCGACAGCCCGGGACTACCTGAGAGCTGTCATTTTTCAGCGTCGCACTTCAGCTCCTCCCGCGTCTAATCTCGTGAGTTCTCGCGATGAAGGCTCTGTGGTCAGAGAGCCCACTTAAAGCGGAGATAAATGCCCCGGGCACCTTAACTGGGGTGGGTTGGCTCAATAGGCTAGTGAGTGAGGGTTTATCAACTTTCAGGCTTCTTCAACGCGCCGCCGCTGGCACTACCTGCCGTTAAGAAATCACATTTTTTAAAGCTTCGTATTGTTTTGTCTTTCGGATTGGAAAATAGAAAATCTAATGCCGCAGACTTATGGCCACAATTAAAACCTTTTATTAATACATCTTCCTGGCTTTATTATTTTTTTGCGGGTGTCAGTATTTGTGCAACAACATTAAAATATTTCTTAAACATTTTAAAAAATTGACAATGGTTTATGTACACAGAAATCTTTTTTTTTTTTTTTTTTTTTTTTTTTGCGGTACGCGGACTCACTGTTGTGGCCTCTCCCGTTGCGGAGCACAGGCTCCGGAGCACAGAAATCATTTTTTAAATCTTCGTATTTTTAAGTCTTTGGAACCGAAAAAAATAAAGCACGGCTACAACTAAACCCTTTATTATTAAATCTTTTTGACTTTTTTTTTTTTAGGTGCCATTATTTGTGCAACAACACTGAAAAACAAAGTTTCATTGGCTGGATCCGACTCAAACTGTAAGGAACAGTTCTCATTCTCAGGCACGGGGAAACTTCAGCCCACAAATCGCGCATGCACAATACTAACCCTTAACACAGCTTAACGTACTCTTCGCGCAGGCGCAGACCTTAATTGGCGTCTTTGTGGGCGGAGCTTCGTGTGGGACGCAGCGTATCCTGGGAACGCCGGAGACGGAAATTACTTCGCCTCACGCTGCGGACGTCGGAGTCGTTGCGCGCCTTTCCGTGTGTGATTTCTAGAGTTAGGAGCTCCGGAACCGTTTGCCAATATGTATGACGCGGACGAGGGTAGGTGACCACCCAGAACACTCCGTGGCGACCCGTCTAAGGGGGGAAACGTGGGTAGCTGGACGAGTTGAGGATTTGCGGTCTCCTCCTCGGCCCGCCGCACCATGGCCCCAGTCGTTTCCCCACACTCCCGAGGCCGGGAACGAATCCGGGATTTTGAGAGGTGGAGGGTGCAGGGAACGTAGCCTTTATCATCTCGGTCAGGGTGACTCTTGTTCTCTCCTCAGTCTGCCCCTGGGTGAGTCTTGACACTCCCTTCCCGTCTTGAAAACAGCGCGCAGAACCATGCGACAGGTTCCGTTGTTCCGACTTTGAAGTAAAGGACTCCTTTTTTGATTTCCCTTAAGGCGAGAGTTAATGAATTTATGAATAGTTGAATTTTTGAGCATCACCCTGTGCCAGGCATTGTGTTAGGCTCTGGAAGAACTCTGGGGACAAGGAATATAGTTTCTGTGTGTGTGCGGCGCGGGGGCAGGGTTTGGTTTAGTTTGGCGTTCCTTCATGCTGTCATATGCCTAAGTAAATTATTTTAAAAGATGACCTTTACATTTCCTCTATCCGCGAGATGACACAGTTCTAGATGGTATGTATTTTAACGAACAGGGACAGTATGTCTTTTTCTTTTTACATGTAGAGTTCGTAGTCACGTGTAGTGTATTTTCATTGTATATTTTTAATGCTCCCTCTTCCGTTCTCCAAAGCTGCTATTTCAAAGTTCGTTTTCTTCTAGCTCCCAATCTCCTGGCCACCGCTTACATTTCTCTTTATTCCCTCAGCTACTTCATGGAGAAAATAGAAGCAAAAACTTAAACTCTACTGTTTAAACTTGTCTCATTTTTATCTTGCGTCTAGAAATTTATTAGCATCATTGTATTCTTTTTCTTAACTCCTGAGAAAAAAATTCAAAAAAAGTTTTTTCAGCTTAATTTTTTGAGTAGGTAATATAGTCTCATTTCTCAGAGGCTAGAAAACAAAAATGTTAAAAAGGATAAATGATGTACAAGTATAACTAAAACTGACTTCATTATTATCTCTCCTTTTCCAACCTTCCTACTTCTCCTGGGTGGCTGTGATAATAACATCTAGTGTGCCATCAAAGCTAGAAATCTCCAAGCCATTTTAGATACCTTTGTCTATTTTACCTCGCCCCCCGTGTGTAGGAGTCAGTAATTCCAGACCATTCAAGAAGCACTTATTAATAATTTATTTTGGATATGTATCAAATTTTGAATCAAAGTTGTTAAGTTTTACAGACTATGTATATAGGTCAGAATAGAAAAACAAAAATAGAGCACATTTATTCTTTTGCATAAGAAGATGAGACTAATATTAGCACCAGTGCACACTGATTTTTCAAATGCCCCATTTTATAAATTACTGTTGCTGCACAAATTCCCCAAAGTTTTGCTGCTTAAAAATTATTTAATATGTTCATGGATTAAATGAGTCAGGAATTTGGACAGGCATAGTAGGAATGACTTGTCTGTTGCCTGATGTCTGTCAGTGGTTGAACTGGGAAGACGCAAAAGCTGAGTGTTGACTGCTGGGGGCTGGGTGATGTGGAGTGTTTACTCATGTGTCTGGCATCTAGCCTAGGAAAACACAAGGACTAGGATTGCTGATTGCAGCATCTCGTAAGTGGGCCCACCGTTTAGATTTTCTCACCTAAGTAGTAGGAGTTCTTAACGGCAGCTCAGGGCTCCAGAAGTAAGTGTTTCAATAAAGAAGGTGGAATTGCATTGTTATTCCTGACCTAGCTTCTAAAATCATGTAGCATTGCTTTAGCTGTATTCTCTTAGTTATGGGAGAGTCAAAAACCCACCCAGATTCAAGGGGAGGAAGCATAGACCCTCTATATTTTGATGGTAGGAGTGTCAAGATCACTTTATAAAAGAGCATGTGAAATGGAAGATAGTTGTGTCCATCTTTGGAAAATACAGCCTGTCATCCCTGTCCATGTGTGAAATGTTGCTGTTATAGACAGTTCACCTTAAGGTATTGCCCAGCTATTGGAGTCCTTTGCTGACTCCTCCCTCTTAACCTGATCTCTGACTGCAGTCTCTGAGGAGCCTATTGATCAGAGGATTATGAGCTTGCTCCTAGTTATCATTATAGGTAGTTATTAATGAGAATTATATGGGCTTCTTGGAGATGATGGAACAATCACAGATTCACACGACTTGCACTGAAACTTTCTCACGAGGCCTCTTTGTGTATTGGGAGAATACTGTGACGTAGACCTATGTATGTGTACATATATACCTATGTATATTGTTTCATTACAGTTCAAGTAATGTGATGACTGAAATTTTAAAGAAGTGGGGTAAAGCGATTGTTTTTTATTTAGTAAAGAGTAAATGTGTTTTTGCTACTTCACATCATAGTAAGATGTGAGCTAGTAGTATTTATTGCAAGTGAGAATGATTTTTTTTGTTTTTGCAGATATGCAATATGATGAGGATGATGATGAAATCACACCAGATTTGTGGCAAGAGGCATGCTGGATTGTAATTAGGTAACTTTTTAGACCAAACTGAATAAATTTTAAAAGGCACTGTAAACTGTACAGGGATTTCCTGCTTATTCTGTGTTTGAAAATTAGATGTTCTGTGTGAATATGCTGCATGAGAGCTGGTTTGTCATTTTATTTATTTTTTTAACTTTTAAAGTATTCTGATATACAGAAAAGTTACACAAAGAATTCATGTACACTTCACCCAGATTCCCTAAATGTTAACCTTATGCTGTGTTTTCTTTGCCTTATTCTTTCTCTGTCTACGTATTTTTTTCTGAAATATTTGAGTCAGTTGTTTACCTAGGAATATTCTTTTACAGAATCATAATCTTATTAAAATAAGGAAATTAATACAGTAATCTTATTTAATCTAGAGACCTTACGCAGATTTTGCCAGTGTCCCAGTAATGTTCATAGCAAAATAAAAATTTTCTTATCCTGGATCCAACATAAGATCATATATTACATCTTGTTTTCATGACTTATTCTTTTGTCTTCTATAATCTAGAACAGTTCCTCAATCTTCCTTTCTTTTTTTTTGTTTCTCAAACTCACCATCTCTCTACAGCTTCCCATGACCTCACCTTTTTTTTTTTGACCTTGACATTTTTGAAGAATATAGGCAAATTATTTTTTAGACTGCCCCTCAGTTTGGGTTTGTCTGATGTTTCCTCATGATTAGTTTCAGATGATTACTTTTGGCAACAGTGATGTTCTGCTCTCAGTGCATTGTATCAGGAGGCACATGGTGCCTATTTGTTACATTACTGGTGCTGTTAATTTGATTCCTCTTGGTTTTCTCCTTGTTTTAAATGGATAAAGTTACAACAGGTGGTATTTCGACCCACATTCCCATCCAATTCTAAGTGTAATTAAACTGTAATAAAACTCAGCAGGAAGCCTTACATATAGGTAAGAGAAGTAACTTTTAAGTAATAAAGTAACATCCTGCTATGTTAGGATATAAAATGCTGCAAGTCTCCTCACTTACCAAACTGACAGGTGCTTTGTATATAGTAACATTTTGATGCCTGTTTGAGCCCCACCATCTCCAAGATGCACATCCTCTCAGTTGACACTCCTTTTTCAAAGAGCACAAGCTTCTGACATTCTACCAGTTGTGTATGGAATAAAACTGAACCTTTGCTGAACGTTGTTTTAAAAATATGAGTTTTGGGGATGTAAGTATGTGTTTTTTTTTCCTATTAAACATGGGCTATAAACACTTCGTATTGAGACACTTGAATCTTCTATGATTTTGAGTATTAAACACAAAGAGACATTTTTAGCCAGATATTTGGAGTATGCCTATATTTTGTGATTGCCAGGGAGAAAGAATATTTTGATCTTAGCCAAAAAAAACAAATTGTTTTCAACTTATGTGACAAATTGCTCAAGGATTATATATGCTATTTGACAAGTCCTTGCATTTAACATTTGTTACAGAATAAAATGCCGTTTGATCTTTATATTTTAATTGATTATAGGTGCTTTAGTTTTTTGTGATATGACATTTTGTTTTTTCACTATTTAATATCAAGTGATCTTTCCCAAGCATTGTGAATGTGATATTACTTAATATATAGTGACTTCAGTAAGATGTCTCTTGGACAATAATCATGGTAGTAGATACCATAAATAAGAACTATTCAAATAGTTTAGGTGTTTAAGGGATGGCATTCTAATGAAGTACTGTCCTAATGATTTTGGGGAGAGTAACTATGGTTCAGCTTCCTGGGAGGATGAAACTTGTCCATAGTTTTTTAAAGATTTTTCATTGTAAATTGTCCATAAAAACCATTGCTGTTTACCTTACAGATTGTGCTTTCCATGTGCTTATGTACCAATGGCTGACCTAAATGGTTGTGAGAAATTTCTTTCCTGTCAGCTCACAGTCTCTACTGAAGGAAGTTGCCTCCACTCTTCTTGAGTCTGTGCCTTATACAGGGATGAATGTGTACTGTGTTCTCTGCCATAGAGAGCTTCTAATATTGGTGGCCATGGTTGATTGAATCAGGGTGGAACCTTGACCCAAAGCCAGCCAATCTGTAGGCTGGCCAGTTACGTGTGAGGTGATCTGATGATGCCAAAATGGAAGGCTGATAATTAGTTGGGCTACGAATGTTGTCTCAGAAAATTGATGTGAGGATGGGGGGAGTTAGTTACTAGGCAGAGAGGGCAAGGAGCTAAGTCCAGCTATGCAGCTTTTCCTGTGTGGTGGTGAGGGGAGAGATTCCTCTTGCAAACGGTGTGTCTACTCTTCTCGAGTCTCTGTCCTTCTTTAGGGCTTCAGTATTTGATTTCTGTGTCTATACTAATAGCTTTGATCTCTCACCCTTGCTCCATTTTTAATCAGTCATTTGCTGAGTATTTTCACTTGAATGACTTAGTCCCATCTTACCTTTAACATATTCAAAGTAGAATAATCTTTAACCTAAAATCGAAGTTCTTACACATGCTATATTTTAGTCATTGATATCATTTTCTTCCCTCTTATTCAAATTAAAGTTCTTATTTTTATCTTTTTTTCCATGCTTTTTTTTTGTTATATAAGTTTTAGGTGGACAGCATTATAGTTCAACATCTGAATACACTACAGAGGGATCACCACCACAGTCTAGTTACCATCCATCACCATACCTTTGACCCCCTTCACCCATTTCACCCACACACACTAACCCCCTCCTCTCTGGTAACCACTAGTCTGTTCTCTGTGTTTGTGAGCTTTTGTTATCTTTTGTTTGTCGGTTGGTTTTGGTTTGGGTTTTTTTTTTTTTAAGATTCCACATATGAGTGAAATCATGTGGTATTTGTTTTTCTCTGACTTTTTTCACTTAGCATAATATTCTCTTTGTCCATGTTGTCATTTATTTTTCTGTTTGACTATGCATTTCATTAGTTTTGAGAAATGTTTCAAGAGGTTGGATGAAATTTATCTATAAAGGACATTTATAAATTAGGACTTCCTTATAGTTCTTATGTTGTGCTTTAATAATTTTACCCACAAGTATGTCTCATTTCCCCAAACTTAACAATAAGTCCTACAAAGAAAGTGTTCCTAATCTTACCTCTTTTTTGGACACCTCATAGTATTTTATGTAGTGATGAGTGCAGAGTGTTGGTATTTAATGATTAGTATTTGTCAAATTTGATGATAATGAAAATGGGGAAATATGCTAGAAAACATCACTAGGTGTAACTGATTATGAACTCAAATATTTTCCCAGTTCCTATTTTGATGAGAAAGGCTTGGTCAGACAACAGCTGGATTCTTTTGATGAGTTTATTCAGATGTCTGTTCAAAGAATTGTGGAAGATGCTCCACCTATAGACCTACAAGCCGAAGCTCAGCATGCTAGTGGAGAAGTTGAAGAACCGGTAAGATGGTTCAATAAAGTAATATAAATAAGGGTATTGATTTGAAATTTCAGTCCTTCTGTCACCTGGCTTAAAGGTTAAAAAAATAAAAAGTTAGGAGGTGTTTTTATTAGTGTACTTAAAACGTTTCAGTCAGCTCCTGATTTATTCTTACTAATGGAGAGATGCATTTTTGCAAGTAATGCAGAAGCCTAATTCTTTTTCAGATAGTATGTGTTTAATAGCCAGGAAGAGGAAACTCAGAGGTATGATGAACTACAAAGAGAAGCAAGCCAGAAATAGTCGTGTTGCCTCAGAAAATCCCACTTTTTTCTTTCACAGAGTAAGGAATCAAAAGAAAAATAGGTGAAGGACCTTTTTCCCTTGATTATTTGTTGCATGAAATACATTATTATATCAATATAAGAGCTAATAAGGGAAAAGCACCCAAATATATTAGCTCTTTTAACTTTTCTAAGTTCATTGTAGTCTTTTTTTTTTTTACACATATGCATGTTTTCAGCATTGTTAAATCATAGCAAGGCTATCATTTTAGAATCTAGTTTTACATGAGTGATTGTAAATAACTGTGTAGTCCAAAAAATGACTGTCCCTAGTTTTTTTTTTTTTTTTTTTAACATTATTTATTTATTTATTGGCCGCGCTGCCTGGCTTGCGGGACCTCAGTTCCCTGACCAGGGATTGAACCTGAACCACGGCAGTGAAAGCCCAGAGTCCTAACCACTAGGCCACCAGGGAACTCCCATGTCCTTAGTTTCTGAGTAGAGAGGCAGCATGATGGGCCTTGAGGGACAGGGAAAGCTAAAAAAAAAAATGAGGTAGAGAAGAAGTAGAATTAGACAGAGGGAGAGATTATTATTTCCTGCCAGTTCAGTCCCTCTTTTCTGTAGCTTATCTCGTAAGGGCTAATGTATTATTCTCAGTCTGGTTGGAGGTGCTGCACAGACTTTTGCTGTTAAGAACAAAAATAATTGGCTCTTCTGGCACTGTGTTGGAAAAATGGGTGTAAAATGCTTTTCCTATACTTACGGCGTTTTCTCTTCATGGTCTTTTCAAAACAAGAGAGATAACAATATAACATAGCAGCTTCATAGTGCCAGAATAAGTACTACCAAAGAGCTCTCTCAAGCTTGGCTATCAGAGCTTAGTGGAAAAGATGGGAGGGACTTAAGCTGACTGTGAAGGGCGTTAGTCTTAGTAGGGAAAAGATATTTAATCATTTCAGCAAAAATACTTTGTGTTTTTGGCTTATGGCTGGAATAGAGGGACCACAGTAGTCAGTAGATTGTTTTTGGTTTGATCTGTTTTTGATAGGTGTTTGTGGAAGATAAGATGGAACCAGATTGTCACATGCTTTGGATGTCATGGGGCATTGTGGAAAGATTGTCAAAGAATGTACATGAAGCATTATTTTTAAAAGGTTACTTTGGAAATGGTGTTTACTTGGAGTGGGAAGAGGCTGGAGTCAGATTAAAATCTTGGAATAGCTGAAGTTTCAGATAATAATGTCCTAGATTAGGGTAATAGTGGAAATGAGTAGTTGGATGGCTGAATTCCTTTTGGTTCATTATCACCACTAGTTCTCTTTGCTCTTTACCTACTCCAGTTTGGGAAACTTGGGTATTAATAATTTTCCTTTAGTGGTCTGCTTAGTCCCATCTTTTCCTTTTCTGATATTTGATTTAGAGAGAAATCCACTATCCATTTAGCTCTGGAAAGTTCTCATGGATCTTGTTTTATTGGGTAGCAGATAGATATTTAATTGAAAACTTTTCTTTCTCCTTTCTTCCTTTCTTTCTTTCTTAACTATGGACTGAGCTAAAGTCAGCCAGGGTTGGAAATTCTCATTCCTTTATGTAGAATAGTAATTAGGATTTTCTGTGTGTTTTTAAATTCCTCTTTGCACAGAGCGGTATATGAAGGTGGCTGTCATCCTGACTCTATACATCCCTTACACAAAAATGCCCCCCAAGGATGCCCAGTTATCCACCCCACTTCAGTTTTGGAGAATTGGCAGGTGGGGCAAAACACTAAGTCTCAGGAGGGTTTCTTGAGACATTTTTGTGGGAAGTTTTGGGTCAAGGGGAGAGATGAGACCCAACAGTGGGTGTGCCATCCTCTGCCTTCCTGGGGAAATCCAAATCCCAAAAGTTTTCTGAAGAGAGGCACCTCTCTGCGTGACCTAGGGAGGGGAGGTGACCAGATGACCAGACCTACTGCCTGGATGTAAGGCTGAGGCAGAGAGAGGACAGGGTCAAGCAGATATCTCAGACCCAAGACAGAAGAATGAAATGCAAGAGAGGGGGAGAAGGGGACTGAGAGATCCCAGAGGCCCAAGTCATCAATTCCACCCTGTCTCCAGTTCTGAGCAGAAACTCTTCTTCCCAAGACTACAGTGGAGTTTTAGTTCAGGGACTGGCTTTGCTCCAGGGCACAGAGAGGACAAGCCAGGCAGAGATCCCACAGGTAGTGAAGGTGGAGAGTTAAGGTATCGGACAAAAAGATGGACGCTCCCACAGTGGGTACGCACAGACCACAGCAGTTTTGAAACTGTAAGCCAGGATCAGGGTAAAACATGCAGCTGTGGCTGAAATACAGAATGTTATAGGCCCTCTCCAGTAAAATTTAAATCACTGCTTATTCCACTCTGTTCCCTGCCTATGAGCTGTTCCCAAGGTTTTTTCCAAGGCTGGAGTCCTGGACAGTAAGAAGGAATGGGAGAAAATACTGAGGTCAGCATGTAGGGCTGCGGCTGAGACTTGATATGCCTCTCCCCACCCCCACTCATTCTGTAGAAAAGAATTTGCTCTCCCTCCCCTTGATGGGCTGTTGGGATGAAGGCAGGGTAAAGACAAAGGGAGGAAAACACTCAGCACATTCTTTCTCCTGCTTTGATCTGAAGTGTAGCTGCAGCCAAAGGGCACAGAAGTGGGGGAGAAAATATGGGGGATAGGAAAGCATGGGAGCATAATCCAGTTGAGAAAGGAAGAGGGTTCTTCCACTGCCCTGTGTCCAAAAATCTGCTGAGAGCTTTAGTCCCGGAACTGCAAAAAAGAGTGCGAAGGAATGGGAAGCGTATATGGGTTTGTGGGGGAGGCAGCCACAGACAGGATGGAGATCTAAGGATCCCTGGGATCCCCGAGCTGACTCTGAGAGCATTAGTTGGGGGACTGGATGAGAAGTCACAGCAGACATGTGGATTTTTTGAGGGGGTATGGAGCCAGGAACAGTGAGGTCTTCACCAAAGGAGTGACCACTTGATCTGTTCTTTGGCTGACTGCAGCACCTGAGACTCAGTCTTCTCTGTAAGGGGGACATCTCCCCTTAGTGCCACCCGCTGTACCACTTGCTGGGGATTGCTCTCTAGGATCACCCCTCAATCTACGATTTCATCCACAACCAAGAAGAACCCCTCCATGTTCTTCAGCAGAGCTCACTTTTCTACATTTTTCCTCAGCATCTGGCTCAGTGAGTCGAAGAAGAGGCAGTTCAGAATAGCCATGAGCATCATCTCATTTTCGTATGAGCTGCCAATCGTATAGAAATAGAGATCGATAACTGCTTTTGCATACCACTGTCAGGACTCCCAAGAGGGCAGTTTCAGTGTCAGACTGACAGGTCTTGTTGAAAGTGTTCTTCTCAAAGGCCTTTTGCTCCTTGACACAGAGGTAGCTGTCATCACAGTACTTGGCAAAAAATCTATCTCCATCATTGTCCAGAGTCAGAATGGCTTTGACAGTGTACAAGGAGGGGTCCGAAATCAGTGCATCTATCTTGCCCCATAGCTGGCACCGATGTCTTCTGTACATTTAATTGAAGAGTTAGGTTTTCTTTTTTTCTATCTTCTGTTGATTAGTTTAGAACACACTTCTAATTGTATGAATTTATCTTTTCTTTGTTTTCTGATAACTTTGTTAACCTGACCTAAACTAAGGAGAGGGCACATGAAACAGATATATAGCTATACAGATCATTAATGCAAATCCATTTCAGTTGTTTGATATGAACTCAGAGCTTAGTCTTTATTTACTTGTGATACATTAAATCTCCTTTTGTCTTCCACCTTAAGAAAGTGATGAAGTATAAAACTTGACGTTTGTGGAGTATGAATGTTGCCCTGGGAGAGTCACCATTTTAGTAAAGTGGATTGACTTTGGCATTTTCTAGAGCTGTTTCTACTCAAAATGTTAATGTTGATTAAAATGGATCATTAAATCGTTTATGGAAAAAAATTATTTACCCTTTTCCATTGTTTTTGTTTTCATTTTAGCCAAGATACTTGCTGAAGTTCGAACAAATTTACCTCTCCAAGCCTACCCATTGGGAAAGAGATGGTGCTCCATCACCGATGATGCCAAATGAGGCCAGATTAAGAAATCTCACGTAAGAAAGATATTTCTTTTCCAGCAGCTGATATTGAAATAAGATTCAGAAAATAAAATTTTAGCCAGTTGAGAGTTTTAGTAATCACCTTAGTATTCACTTGTGATCTATTTTTATTTTCAAAGGTACTCTGCTCCACTTTATGTTGATATAACAAAAACAGTCATTAAAGAAGGCGAAGAACAACTTCAGACACAGCATCAGAAAACTTTTATAGGGAAAATTCCAATTATGTTGCGTTCAACTTACTGCCTATTGAATGGCTTAACAGATCGTGATCTTTGTGAGTTAAATGAATGCCCCTTGGATCCTGGTGGCTACTTCATTATTAATGGATCCGAAAAGGTATAGTAGCATTATTTTTTTTTAATTACCAAATGATGATTAAGACTTAAATCATGAAAGTTGAAATCAAAAAGTAAACTTTTGTATAATCTGGAAGTAGCAGTTGAATTATTAAGGAGGTGACAGCCGAATTTATATTAAACCAAAACTTTGTTTAGTTATATATATTGGGTTGGTCAACCCAATAATATACACTAGAAATTTGGTCAGTTTGAGCTTATATGTTTTGGTGAAGTGTTTATGCCAAATGGAGTTTGTAAAGTTCAAGAATTGATGTTTCAGTGAGCCTATACAGTCAGACTAAATAAAGATGTAGCTTGAACTGTTGTTTCTAATTCAAAGATCTTGTTGGTTTTATGGCTGTAATTTTATTGTCCATATAGGTTCTGATTGCTCAAGAGAAAATGGCAACAAACACAGTCTATGTGTTTGCCAAAAAGGATTCTAAATATGCCTACACAGGAGAGTGTAGATCATGTCTGGAGAATTCTTCTCGACCCACCAGTACTATCTGGGTTAGCATGCTGGCAAGAGGAGGACAGGTATGGACTATTATATGCTATTTGGGTTTATTCCTTTTGGTCTAGTTTTGTAAGTTACCAGGCTGCATGTTTAGTCAGAAAGTTTTTCTGGAGCATATTATCAGTGTTGTATGGTAGGCATTTTATTATTTACTTACTACTGTGTAATAAATCACTCCAGTAGCAACATTTATCATCTCACAGTGTCTGGATGTGGATTAGCTGGGTCCTCTGGTCACAGGGCTGCAAACAAAGTGCTTGGGCTGCAGTCATCATCATAAGGCTTATTTGCATGGCTGTCGGCAAGATCCAGTTCCTTGCTGCACGGCTCCCCTCCATACAGACCCTGACAATATGGCAGCCTGCTTGTCAGAGAGAGTAATTGAGCAGAGCCGTAGAGCATATGAGCAAGGTGGAAATCACCATCTTTTACACCTTAATCTTGGAAGCAACATCCTATCATTTTTGCCATGTTCTTTTTGTTAGATACAAGTCAGTAGTACATCTAGTCTGTACTCGGGGCGGGGGGGGGGACTACACAAGGCAGTAGTAGTAGGCAGGGATCATTAGTCACCATCTTAGAAGCCACCTACCATAGGCTTGTTACTTACAATAATGTAATCTAATAATAGCATTTCTTGACTGTTTGCTATGTGCCAATTATGTTACTCAGATTGCTTGATTTAATCTTTGCAACTATACTGGAAATTTGTTGTAATTAACTATTTAATTTCATGTACATTTTTATTTGTAAAATTTTAAAAAATAAGTCATATACACATTAAATAGTTCAAAAAAGTACAAAAAAGCGTACACTATAAAAATTAGTCTTCCTTTGACCCCCAGATCTCTTCTCTAAGAAGCAGCTGATTTGATAATTTCTCATGAATCCATCCAGAAATAGTCTTAATTAAAAAATGCAAATGGGGGCTTTCCTGGTTTTACAGTGGTTAAGATTTCGCCTGCCAGTGCAGGGGACACGGGTTCGATCCCTGGCCTGGGAAGATCCCACATGCCGCAGAGCAATTAAGCCCATATGCCACAACTGCTGAGCCCATGTGCCGCAACTACTGAGCCTGCATGCTACAAGTACTGAACCCTGCATGCCTAGAGCCCGTGCTCTGCCACAAGAGAAGGCACTGCAATGAGAAGCCCATGCACCGCAACAGAGTAGCCCCCGCTCACAACTAGGGAAAGCCCACTTGAAGCAACGAGGACCCAATGCATCCAAAAATAAATTTAAAAATTAAAATAAAAAAACCAAATGGGAGCATACCATGCACACTGTTTGAACATTGCTGATACCTTTTAAAAACAGATATAGATCAGCAGTTGATCATTGTTTGTAAGTTGATATTCCATGCGTAGATATAGCATAATTTATTGAGCCATTTCCCTTGTGATGGATGTTTAGGTTTCTAGTTTTGTGCTCTATTATAAACAGTTCTGCAGAGTCTAATGTCACTTTAATAAGTTTTATAAAGAAGAACTTGAACATTAGAGAGGTTTAAGTGCCTGAAGTTAAAATCCTGTGTGGAATAGGTGTTTTAAAGAATTAAAATGGTTTTTACTTGTGAATGGGGGTAGAATGGGGCCCAAGTACAAGTGTTTGGAAAAGATCCCCAGGTGATTGTGATGTGCATTCTTTGTTGATAAGCATTGGCCTGGATTATGAAGGGCAAAAGAAAGGAAAATCATCTAGATTTAGTGATAAGTTTGATATGAGGATGAATCAGTTAAGATTCTTTGGTTCTTTCCAGAATTTTCATTTAATCAGTTTAGGAATCGGGCCTAAATTGCTGTTGGTGCCCATGTTGCTGTTGTTTTTAATTCCCCAGAGTAGTCTAATGCGAAGCCAGAGTTGAAAATCACTGAGCAAAAACACAAGGTCTTTGTCTTATAATCATGGGAAATAAAATTAAAAGGATAATATTTTAAAGGGAATGAAGTGAACAATCAAGGTGTATGGTCTTTATTTTGTTGAAATTCAGTATACATGTATATTTCTGTGTAGGTTTTTTGTTTGTTTTTTTGTTTTGACCTTGCCACTCGGCTTGCGGGATCTTAGTTCCACGACCAGGGATTGAAACCAGGCCTCGGCAGTGAAAGTGTTGAGTCCTAACCACTGTACCACCAGGGAACTCCCTCTGTGTAGTCTTTTTAATTTTTTTTAATTCACAAACAGTTGTTCATAGTGATTCTGTCGACTTGGACGTTGTGGCTAAAAGATGTAGCCAACTGCCCATTCCCATACTCTGTGTGCTTTCGGAGTGCTTTGTAGTCAACCCTGGCTAAGTATGGGACAGTTGGTATCTCACAACTCCTTGTATCCACCAGGCTTTGTGTAATCATTGCCAAGGGCTTCATTGTCATGTCCATTAGTGCCCACAGTAGCTATTTTAAAACAATCTGAAACCTTCCCTCACCTTTCCAACTTTACAAATTACTTGCCTTGGGCCTTGAGGCTTGCTGGCAATGGAGTGAAATTAGGATTCTCAGCCACTGAATTTCCTGTATTTATTAGGCTCCTAAAGTGTGTGCACCCAAAAAGTTGACTAGTCTGCCTGAGCTGCCAACATTGTGATTATAAGTATCAGCAGCATGTGGGCAGCCGCAAAAAAAAAAATTCTATCGTTCTCTCCTGAGGTTCTAGATAAAATAGAGAACGTCCAAGAATTGATTTTTAGAAAGAACCTAGTGAGTTCATTTTTAGACAAAAGGTTTGGAGGTGGCATGGTGCATGGTGTAGGCATTCTTTTTTAATGTTTTGTGTATTCTGAAAAAGGTCTATGATGAAACAAATGGAATAATTGAAAACTAAGTTGAAACAGCCAAATGGCAGTTGGGATGGGAGGGTTGAGAGTACAGGAAAAAGGTCAAGATGAAGATTCACCTGTCCTTTATGTAAAGTTGTTACTGAACATCCGTGAGATAGGTTAAGGTTTCTAAGGAAGGAGGCCTGAAGTAGGAGGAGGAAGACAACAGAAACTTATTAGATGGACCATGATAATGTAGGGTTATGAAGCCAAGAGAAGATAGACTTTGATATTGAAGGAAAGAAATTTGATTAAAATTGAGAAACTAGGTGTTTGTATGCCAGTGTAGTAACTTTTATTTCACTTCTGTGTTGCAATTAAAGAGGGAGAAATTGGAAGAGAATCTTATGTGAGAGAGGCTGTTTGTTGATTTTGAAATGTTATTCATATTTGGAGATATGTCACAGACCAACTCTGAGTTAGTATTTATTTTTCATTCTGTGCTTAGCTTTTTTCCATATTTGTCTAGCTATATTCTCTCTTATTTTCCCCTCATCTATTTCTTTCTTCCAAAATTTTTAATTGTTTTGGTTGGGGGAAAGGACGAGGGGGGGGTCTGTGTTCATACCTGCAGCCAAAGGTCATTTCCAAATACAGTCTGGGGCAGTTCTAGAGGATCCTGGCAGACAGAGAGTAGAGAATGGAAGTCCTCTCAGGTTCAGATGACCAGTCTATCCATCAAATAAGTAAACCTCTTGCAGTGGTTTTTGAAAAGCAGCCATAGGATGTTCCTTAGAATATGAAAGGCATGCCTCTTTTGAAATACCTACAATGAACATGTATGTAAAATGGTTCTTTTGATGTTTATATATGGCTATAACGTCTGTATTCTCATATTCTAATGATTTTTTATTTTTCTAGGGTGCAAAAAAGAGTGCTATTGGTCAGCGCATTGTGGCAACCCTACCATATATCAAGCAGGAAGTTCCCATCATTATTGTGTTCAGAGCATTAGGTTTTGTGTCTGACAGAGATATTTTAGAGCATATTATTTATGACTTTGAAGATCCAGAGATGATGGAAATGGTAATGTGCAAGCAAAATGTATTCATAGTATTTTTCAAGAGGTTTAAAGTTACTGTTGCTAATCCAAAAACATAGTAGAAAGCTGCTCTGAAGATCAGTTTAGCTGTTGCAAACCCCATGCTGTTTACTGTGTAGTGAAAGCCTTCAGCCCTGCCTTGGCTTCTTTCTTATTTTTTTTTAAAGGCATATAAATACCAGAATTTAGTGAATTAATTTTCTGTTTTACCTTTTTTTTTTAACACCTTTATTGGAGTATAATTGCTTTACAGTGGTGTGTTAGTTTCTGCTTTATAACAAAGTGAATCAGTTATACATATACATACATCCCCATATCTCTTCCCTCTTGCATCTCCCTCCCTCCGACCCTCCCCATCCCACCCCTCTAGGTGGTCACCAAGCAACAAGCTGATTTCTCTGTGGTATGCGGCTGCTTCCCACTAGCTCTGTGTTTTACATTTGGTAGTGTATATATGTCCATTTGGCTTCTTTCTTGACAATTCTCTGTAAAATCGACATGAAAACTAGAGGCAGTCAGAGTTCATTGACAGCAGCAAGAAGAAACAGTAGTAAGGAAAATCGTAAAAGCATACTAGTCTGATGCAGTGTAGTAAAAAGGGAAAATGTAGTTGATATCTTCTTTTTTTAAACAACTTTTTATTTTGAAATCATTTCAAACTTACAGAAAAGTTGCAAACAGCTCCTGTATACTCTACACCTATTTTCAGCAGTTGTTACCTTTGCTGCATTTGCTTTAGGATGCTCTTTATCTATATATACACATTGTTTTTTTCGGGATCATTTGAGAGTAAGTTTTAGGCATCATGCCCTTTTACTCCTAAATACTTCAGTGTATATTTCCTAAGAATCAGGATATTTACTCACATAATCATAGTATTACAATTTTTAAAATTGGTACTTCAGTGCAGTACATACTGTTAACTTGGAGATCTTATTTACGTTTATGTCAGTGGTCCTGATCATGTCCTAATGGCATTTCTTTTTTTTCCTGGTTCAAAATCCAATCTAGGATAATGTATTACATGTTGTTTTTATGTCTCTTTAGTCTCTTTTAATCTTCCCTTGTCTTTTTCCTCAGTGTTTCATGACACTGAAGTTTTTGGATAGGATAGGCCATTTATTTTGTAGAATATCCTTCAATTTGGGTTTTTCTGATATTTCCTCATGATTAGATTCAATTTATGCATTTTCTGGCAGGACAAATACAGAGATCATATTGTGTGCTTTCCAGGGCATCACATCAGGAGTCACATGATTTTATTGTGTCCCATTATTGGTAATGTTAATTTCACAGTGCCGTCTGTTAGGTTCCGCCACTGTAAAGTTATTATTTTTGTGGGAAGGATTGTTGAGTCTAGAGAAATATGCATTTTCTTATCAATCTTTTCCATTGATGATCCTTGGCTAAGGAGTAGTTGATAGTCTTAAAGTTGTCCTGAATCATCCAGAGTCTTTAAGACTACAGAGAAATAAGGTAAAATACAGGCTAAACATCGGTCACAAAGAAGCTGGAGTATATTTTAGTTATTAGAGTATTTATTGCTATGGTTACATGACAAAAATGGATTCTGGTTAGATTTTTGGCAATAGTCATGTGCTTTTTTTTTTTTAAACTTAAAGATAATAAGTATTTAGATACTTAAAAGATAACCTTTTAAACCAAGGCTGAAAACAGTATGACACATTTATTCATTTGAGACTTAGTAAATTTTAATTTGAGTGTTAAACTTCTCTAAATTGATTTTAGATATTTGAAAGGAACTTTTTAAAGCTACTGTTCATTAAAATGTAAAAAACAAACAAAACATCCCCAAGACTCACTGTGCTCTGTTATAATGGAATTATTTGTATTTTTCTGGAAAGTATAATTGTGCTGATGAGTGGATTTTTTTCAGAGGTCCCTAGATGTCTAAGGTGTCTTCAAGTTCTAAGATTTTGTGATTCCTTGAATTTCTAAAAATATTTGCATATTCAGTTAGGTTCATAGGGATATTTAACATAAATTAAGTGACAGTTGCCTTATTTTAAAGTAAAGATGTGAATTTGAAAATAATTTTTATTTAAATTAACTGCTAGGTTAAACCTTCTCTCGATGAAGCTTTTGTCATCCAAGAACAGAATGTTGCACTAAATTTCATTGGTTCAAGAGGGGCAAAGCCTGGTGTCACCAAAGAGAAAAGGATTAAATATGCAAAGGAAGTATTACAGAAAGAAATGCTCCCTCATGTTGGCGTCAGTGATTTTTGTGAGACCAAGAAAGCTTATTTCTTGGGGTATGTCAAATTTCATTGTTTTAAGTTCTTTGCCAAGCTGTGGTTGAGATAAAATTTTTCTTAAAGCTAAAAATGTCAAAATTGATGTTTTTAATGTATAAGTTTAAAAAAAATCCCAAACCATGTCCTTTCTTTTTTACTTCTTTCTTTTCTTTTTTTAAAGGTACATGGTTCATAGGTTGCTGCTAGCAGCTTTGGGTAGAAGAGAATTAGATGACAGAGATCATTATGGAAACAAAAGATTGGACCTTGCTGGACCACTACTTGCATTCTTATTTAGAGGGTAAGGAATTACAGAATGATATTGTTAAAAGTAGAGAGATTTCACTTTAGATTGGTTATTGCACTTGAGATGCTAAACTATCTTGGCATCCATATTGGGTACACATGAAGTTAGCTACATTCTTTGCCACTTGCCCAGTTTAGTTCTATTGATACTTCAAATTTGAGAATTTCAAGATTGTGAGGAAATTTATAACTTGTTTACGTTTTCTCTACCTTTACAAAGCATTTGAGAAAGCTGAATTATTGCCTTGATTTTCTAAGTGCTGATACTGGAATTTTTATTAGTTCTGCTTTGCAGTTTATAAAAACAAAAGCTGGAAGGAAGTCTATCAAGATATTAGCAGTGGTTGTCTCAGTATTGGGGTTATATGTGATTTTTGTCTTATTCTTGATATATTTTTATATTTTTCGTATTTTCTATAATGAACATATAATACTTCTATAATTAGAAAAACTTATTTGTAAAAATAGGTAAAAATAATGTAGGTAATAATATAGGTAAAAATAATGTAGGTAATTTAATACAGAAATAATATTATTGTATGTGTTCTGTTATTTATTATATTGTATATTAGTGTTTTTCAACCTCGTTTTGTTATTGCCCCACTAAGGGGCCTCTTTTGAGTACTTTTCTATAATTGCTTTGCTTGTATATGTTTATGTACCATATGTACGTCTTTGCTTTTTATATAAAAAGTAATAACACTTCCCTCCCTCTACCTCAACCACTTTTCGCCCCCTTGTGGGCAATATTGTCCTTGTTAAGGATGCATATTGTAGACCTTTACATGTTTAAAACATTTTATTGGGCAGAATGTTTAAGAATTTGCTTAAAGAAGTACGGATCTATGCCCAGAAGTTCATTGATCGAGGAAAGGATTTTAACTTGGAGTTGGCAATTAAAACAAGGATTATATCTGATGGCCTAAAATATTCTTTAGCTACTGGGAACTGGGGTGACCAAAAGAAAGCTCATCAAGCCAGAGCTGGAGTATCTCAGGTAAGGATGTTAACTGTGACTACAGGTTTGATAAGAAAATGTTATGGGACTAATAGAATCTTTCATTCACTAAATGTAAATTGTTTTGCCTTTTTTTTTTTCTTGGTCAGATATAAAAGTACTTGGGGGCTTTTGAATTATGAAAGTGAAATTTTTCTTAAATTAGCTGTTAGCATTACTAAGAGATTTAAAAGTTTTGACTTGCATCAAGATATTTAATGAATTCGAGTAGCTTCTTGGGAGGTGAAACAGTCCATGTTTGTGAAATTTTTGGTTTTTTTTAATGCCTTAAATATTCTTCTTTAATTAATTAATTAATTTATTTATTTTTGGCTACATTGGGTTTTCGTTGCTGTGCACGGGCTTTTCTCTTTAGTTGCTGTGAGCGGGGGCTACTCTTCGTGCGGCGCGTGGGCTTCTCGTTGCATTGGCTTCTCTTGTTGCGGAGCACAGGCTCTAGGTGCGTGGGCTTCAGTAGTTGTGGCACGCAGGCTCAGTAGTTGTGGCTCACAAGCTCTAGAGCGCAGGCTCAGTAGTTGTGGTGCACAGGCTTAGTTGCTCCGTGGCATGTGGGATCCTCCCGGACCAGGGATTGAACCCATGTCCCCTGCATTGGCAGGTGGACTCCCAACCACTGTGCCACCAAGGAAGTCCCAGTTTTTCTGTCTTAAAAGCTCTGTATTAGAAGCTGATACCCAGAGAATAAATGGGCATCTGCTTCCTTTTTTGCAAAATGTAATACCTCTAACAGTGATTTCTCTATGTTGGCCTGTTGTTATGTACAGTGATTGCAATAGCTACTCTCAGGAGGAGTAATGGGGGAAACCTTTTACAAAAATGTCTCACTAGGTATTTTTTATTTATTTTTTGTATTTTCATATAAGATTGAAAATTTATAGTGTATATGTCTAGCTTTATGGAGGGGATCTCCCCCTCTTTTTTTTTTTTTTTTTTTAAACTAGCCTATACCAGCGTCACCTTATTAATTTGGCATTCAGACACCAACTTTAAGCTCCTGATTCCTAGAAACCTAGATGCCTTAAGAAATTCTGGAAGAATGCTTAGAGTCCAGTTAAATTTCTAGTTCCTTTTAGTTTAGTAAGGATTTGTTGAGTCTACTTGGTGTTTGTGATGCTGGGTTCACAGAGTTGAATGAGACGCTCTTCCAGCCCTCGAGCTTACCATCTATTAGAGGAAACATTCGTCCATGTACAGCTCATTCTGCCTTGAGCTGAATTACGATAAACGCCATCCTGCCAATTCAGTTCAGTGTGTGTACTGGGACTTAAGATGTGCCAGGCACTCTGTCACACATTGGAGATACAGAAATGAATAAAACATGATCCTTGATCTTCAGTAGTTCACAGTCTATACTCATAGATGTAAACAGATATTACAACATGATACAGTGAGTATTAAATGAGAGCTGTGCACACCTGCTCTGTGGGAATGCTGGAGAAAGGCATTTAGCACTGGCTGAAAGGGTGAAAAGAAGTGTTTTCTTTAGGAGGTGACAGTTGAGCTGATTCCTGAAGGGTTGTTGGGAAATAGCCCAAGTCTTGGAGGAGGGTAGAACCAGTAGCTCACAGGAAAACTGGAGAAAACTTAATATCCTGAACAAAGGGACAGGGAGAAAAGAGCATGTGTATGTGGAAGGAGCTAGAGCATTCTTGGGTTTTCAAATCAAAGCGAGAGAGTTAGGAAGATGGGGTTGGAGTGGAGAGCTGGAACACCTCATAGAGGGGAGTGACATGTTCATTTTTGCTTTTTAGGTAGATTCACAGTAATTGGCAGTGTGGAGAAAGATTTGAGAAGGGCAGAGTTGGTGGCAGAAAGATTGTTGCAACAGCCTTAGTGAGAAATAATTAGGGCCTGCACTAGAGCAGTTTTGTAGAGGTGGAGAGTGGAGTCAAATTTGAGAAATATTTACGAAATAAGTTTTGTAAGACTTTGTGACTGCTTAGTTGAATGATGGAAAACTCCACAGAGTAGAGAGAAGAGAACAGTTCTTCCTGGAGGTGGGTCGTATGTCTTCTATGGAAGTGGTAACATTTCACCAGACAGAGCAGAATGGGGTAGTACATTCCATTCTGTGGCAGTAGCGTGGTCAGAGTTGTGGAGGTGAGAAGGTGTTTGGCAATGTGAATGGAGTACAGGAGTTCTGGAGACTGCTGGTAGGGGAAGGTCATCTGGGGCTTCATTGAGAAGAGCTTCAGAGTCATGCTGCTCTAGTTGGCGGGGAACTGTATAATATTTTTTAATTCAGTGAATGATGTGAACTTATCTATATCTGTGTTTTAATAATTCTGGTAACTGAGGAGAGTAGATTGGAGAGGACATTACAGGAACTTATGAGCTGATGGCGATAGTATAGGTAAGAGGTAAGGGGCTGGTTTATTGCTGTGACATTGGGAATGGTTTTTTGAGAAAGTTTGAAAATAGAGTTGACAGGATATGTTTATTGTTTACTATATGTGAAAGGAGGAAGTCAGAGACAAAAATATCTTGAGATTTCTAGATTGGGAGATAAAGGGAAGGGTGATGCCATTAACAATGACAGGAGACTTAGGAAGAAGAAGGAGGATGGGTTGTTGTAGGGCTGGGGAATGTGGTGATTTTGTTATTAGGTACATTGAGTTTGTGTTGCTTGCTTTATATCCCTCTAAATATTATCTTACTTACAAGTATTACCTTGCTTAGTGTTCTGTAAGTGTTGAATCTCTGTGTTGGATTCAGAGGCCTCAGCCTGGGAAAAGTTCTCGGATGGATTAGTGATGTCTGCTATGATCAAAGGAATGTGAGTTGGTAGCGTATAAGACTTACTGAGTGCCTAATGTATGCCAAGTGTACTGTTCTAGGTACAGGGATACAACAGAGAACAAAACAAACAAATAAAAATTCCCCACCCTTGTGGAACTAACATCCTAGTGGTTGGAGATAGACCGTAAACAAAACATTTATGTGGTATGTTAGAACTGTATGTCATATATTTGCCATTGCTGCTGTAAGGGTCAGTTAAGTTACAGGGGTGAATAAGATTATCCAGGGCAGGATGGAGAAAGGAGGGAGGGATGCGTACAGTTGGACACTGAGTGGATTATATGTAAAAATATGACTTTGCCTGATTCTAGTATTTGCCAAAAATGTGATAGTGTGAGTAACCGAAATGCCCAAAATTTAAAGATTTGCTATTGTTTTCTAGGTATTAAACCGCCTAACTTTTGCATCTACTCTTTCTCACCTGCGTCGTTTAAATTCTCCCATTGGTAGAGATGGCAAGCTAGCAAAACCAAGACAGTTGCATAATACGTTGTGGGGAATGGTGTGTCCTGCTGAGACTCCAGAGGTAATGCATTAGAATTTATGTTCAAGACAGAAAGTCCAACAGTAATCATGTAGGGTATAATTACTTTTATAAGAAATTTTTTGTTACTTATAATTACTTATAATTTTATTTAACTATGTAGTATAGTTTAGAACTAAGATATTATAATTTTGTTCTTAGGAAGTAAGAGTACATTCTGAAATCAAATTGGAGGAAAATGTTTGTGGAAAAGAATTTGGATAGGCATGTTAAATCAGTATGAGTAATATGTACTTTATTTATTCCAAGGGCCATGCTGTAGGACTTGTGAAGAATTTAGCTCTGATGGCTTATATTTCAGTTGGATCTCAGCCTTCTCCAATTCTGGAATTTTTAGAAGAATGGAGTATGGAAAATTTAGAAGAAATTTCTCCTGCAGCTATTGCTGAGTGTGTATAAATACAATTTAAAAAAAAAACTTGTTGATCTTCGGTTATAACTTATTAGAGGGTTACTAAGTGCAGAATGCTTTTGGTTTTGCATTTTAGTGCAACGAAGATTTTTGTTAATGGCTGCTGGGTTGGAATACATAAAGATCCTGAACAACTTATGAACACTCTACGGAAATTGAGGCGTCAGATGGACATCATTGTGTCTGAAGTAAGAGTCCTTAATTAATTAAGAGGACATGATCTCTGGGATTTCCAAACTAGGCATAAAGACTAGTGAAAGTTATCTTTGCATTGGTATCTTTCTTGAACTGGTTTCCTTTGAATTGTAAAGTACATTTTCAAAATTCTAGATGATGTTTTGAGCTAGATTTAATTATAAGGTATTGTTTGCTTTAATGCCTTAGATATACGCATCTAAAATTTTGACATGTAATTTGTTATTAAATTATATTTTGGAATTCAAATTACATTTTGAAGTAAAAAATTCTTTTGAGAATCTTTTTGTAAAGCTGACTACAGTGCTTTTAAAAAGCGAGTGAATATCTCTGATTTCTCCTTTGTCGGAATCCAGAGATTCATTCATGAAATGTGATACACCTCTATTAGATTCCTTTATGTTTAGGTGGATGTTGAAGAGCTCTGGGATTAGGATGGATTTTTTTTTTTTAGTCATCAAAATACTGTATGAGCTTTATTCCTCCCCAAAATAGGGCTTTTGCTTTTAGTGTACTGTATTGAGGGCTGGGCTCAGGCTTTTGATTTCCCCAAATCTACACCTTTGGGTCTGTCTCGGTGAAAGTGGATTTGGAGAGAAACTGTAACACACTTAAGCTGACCTCCTGTCTATGTAGCAAAGCAGAGAATCGAGGTTTGGCTGCTCCAGGCCTTCCTCTAGTAGGCAAACCTGGATTTTGACCCAGGCGTATTCATGGCTTGAAGAAATCAGGAACAGCATGCTTCACTTGAGTGTGGCGGGCAAGGCTAAGAGAAAGCCTAAGAACCAAAATTGGTTGTGTTTTTTGTGATTGAGAACTTTGTTAATGCCAGGTGTTTCTGCTGAGAGCTGCCTTTAGGTTTTCTGTCTTCTCTAGGATAAAATTAAATTCTTCATGCTGTTTTAGGCCTCTTTACCTTTCCATGGGCCCATTCCCTCAACCTGGAATGCTTGTGCTCCTTGTCATCCATGCGTCCTCAAAAATGGGTAATAGGGAAAAGGGTGCTTATTACTTTTTTTTTAGGTAAATCTCACCAATTCTGCAAAACTCTAGTGTTAACTCTCGTCTCCTTCAGGATATTTCACCTGACCACCCAGTTTGATTTAGATCAGAGGTTGGCAAACATTTTCTTTAAAGGACCAGGTATTAAATATTTTAGTCTTGGTTTACCTTACAGTGTCTGGTGTGTATTCAACGCTGCTGTTGTAGTAAAAAGTAGCCATAGACAATACATAAATCAGTAAAACTTTATTTAAAAAAAATAGATGGCAGGTGAGGGCAGATTTGGCCTGCAGGCTGTTCGCTGATCCCCTGATTTAGATCTGTCTCTGTGACTATATGTGGCATACTTTCCTTAAATAACTTCTGACAGAATGCTTATACCAGATAGTAACTGTTGATTTATTTGCCTACCTCACTTTCTAAACTATTAACTTCTCAGAGGCAGGGAACATGTCTTAATATGACTTTGTATTTTCAGTTCTGAGTATGGTGCCTGACATGTAGTGTCTGACACTGAGTGAGTGTTTGTTGAAACTATGAATGGACCCTATGTCCTTGGACTAGGCTCTTTAATCTCCTATTGGAGAGTGTTGTTGGGAGCTTCTTAGTGGGAAAATTGTGTATATTGTTCAGGAGTCTAGTATTTTTTCTTTTCCTTCATACTTTCTGATAATCAGAGGTCCTCATTTTACCCATTTCTAACTTTAGCCTTGTGTTGGACCTGTTAGGCTTTCCTGTCAATAGTCCTCTCAAGAACACCTGTTTCCTTTGGAACACAAGATACTGTTTGGCCTTTGAGGAGACGCAGCTCAGTTTATGTCTTCCTGTTAAGACAAGAGCTATATTCTATTAACTGTATTGTAATATTCTATATTCTATTAGGAATTCTCTAAGGATTCAAGGTAAGCATTTGAGAATGCCACGCATGGTGTTTTTGCTCATAAACACAGTGTTTCAGATTGTTTTCTAAGGACAGGAAGTGGGCTAGGAATGTGGGACTTATCTTCTTCTTGGCTTTTGACTCTTTACTTTGGGAGAACTTGGTGTTTTTGATCAAGCTTTTATGATTTACTATCATTTTAAAACTGAGTAATCCAAACCTTTCCTTTCTTAAATAAACTCAATCTTTAATTTCTTTCTTTTTTTTGGCTGCATTGAGTTGCTTGCGTGGTTTTAGTTCCCCCACCAGGGATCGAACCTGGGCCCCGGCAGTGAAATCGCAGAGTCCTAACCACTGGACCACCAAGGAATTCCCCACCCAATCTTTTCTTTAATAAAAGTATCCAGATGCTGATTTCACTTTTTAAAAGTACTTTTGTGTAGAAATACCAATCTGTTTTTCCATTTCCCAACTCATTGGCAATTCATTGCTTAGTTGACTTTTAAGATTATATATTAGATCTAGATAATTTACTGAAGATTCTTATTTGTTTACTTCTTGACTTATTTCTTTTTATATTGGCACTTCAGATTCTGTAGTGCTTTTAATATTACGTTCTTTATCATAAGTTTTCCCAAAATATTTTTGATGTTTTCCAGGAATATATTTTCTAGCACTATCCAGTAGAAATATAATGCAAGTTACATATGCAATTTATGTTTTTCTACTAGTCAGGTTAAAAAAGTAAAAAAAAGGGAATTCCCTGGTGGTCCAGTGGTTAGGACTCTGCGCTTTCACTGCCGAGGACGTGGGTTCAATTCCTCGTTGGGGAACTAAGATCCTGTGAGCCATGTGGCATGGCCCCCCCCCAAAAAAGAAATAGATGAAAATAATTTCATTATGTTTTATTTGACCGGATACATCAAAAATATTAAAATTTCAACATATAATCAATGGAAAATTATTAATGATAAATTTTATTTTTTTGTACTATCTTTGAAATCCAGTGAGTAGTTTATACTTACAGCATATCTCCTTTCAGAATGGCCACATTTCAAGTGCTCAGTAGTGACATGTGGCTAGTGACTGCTGTATTAGAGAGCTAGACTATAAACCATTTGTCTTATAGGTGATTGTGAGAAGTCAGGCTTATTACTGGGAAAGCCTGATCAAGGCAGAGTGATATAGGGCTGGATATTGAAAGGTTACACACATGAAGTACATGCAATTACCAAAGAGGGAAAACAAGAAAATAAGAAATATACTCGTATTTGTCATATCAAACATATATTTTCTTCATTTTAATTTATTTTGCATGACATTATTACCAGATATTGTTCAGCTTTATAATTACCAAGGTTAGATATTTATCCTATATAAAATTTTAAATTATACCTAGGTTTTTAGTATATTGAACAATGATAAACTAAAATCTATTAATTTTATTTGATAATCTATTAATCCTGTTGTATTTTTAGCTAAGCCTTAATGATACAGAGAAAATAAAAGTTCATGAGACTGTTTTGTCTTTTTATGTATAGGTTTCTATGATCAGAGATATTCGAGAGAGGGAGATTCGGATCTATACAGATGCAGGCCGTATTTGTAGACCACTTCTGATTGTGGAAAAACAAAAGCTCCTTTTGAAGAAGAGACACATTGATCAATTGAAAGAGAGAGAATATAACAACTACAGGTAAGAACATGCAGTTAGAAAAAAAGTTAGATATAATTCACATGCCCTAAAATTAAGCATTTTAAACTATGTAGTTCGGTGGGTTTTAGTATAGTCACAAGATTGTGCAACCATTACCACTATCTAATTCCAGAATATTTTCATTGACCCGGAAAGAAACTCTGTACTCATTAGCAGTCACATTTGCTTTTTCTTAATTTTTGTTATCAAGTAAGAGACTTTTAGGGTTTTATTTAAGCGTAAAAGTCTTTGTGACATGGTAAAGACTACCTCTACTACTAATAAGAAATAACTTCTGTGCTTTCACTGCATGGGGAATGGGTTCGATCCCTGGTTGGGGAGTTAGGATCCTGCATACCGTGTGGTGCGGCCAAAAAAAAGAAAAATAACCGATGTGATATAGATAATGTATAACATAAACAATATAATAATAAATTTAATAAAAAGAATCTTTTACAATTTATTATTAGTGATATATGAATGTGTATATTTTTATTGTTAAAAATTCAAAAAATAGGTGTAATAAAAAAATATAAAAGCCCCCAATTCACACTCTCCTTTTCAGAAGTAAATACTGTTACCATTTGGGGTATTTGTTCTTCCAGACCTTATTTTTTGTTTTTATATACTCACCCTAGCCCCACAAGTAGGTTCTTTACATCAGAGCAGAGCAAAACAAACTAACAGTAGTTACAGAGCCATACTTTATGTGTATTGTTCAGTAACTTGTTTCTTTCACTGTTAACAATGGTATGCTTATTTTGGGACTCTTTCTATGTGAATGCATACAGATATAGGAATACTCTTTATTAAGTAGGAAGCCTAGTTAATTAAAATAGTTCAGGAAGTAAGGAAATTAAATGAATTCTTTTTTAGTTGGCAGGATCTTGTGGCCAGTGGGGTAGTAGAATATATTGATACTCTAGAAGAAGAAACAGTGATGCTCGCAATGACCCCAGATGATTTACAAGAGAAAGAAGTAGCTTATTGTTCCACATATACGCACTGTGAGATTCATCCATCAATGATTCTTGGTGTCTGTGCATCTATTATTCCTTTTCCTGATCATAACCAGGTTGGTAGCAGTTTTTGACTATGCTTTGTAAGGAATTGGGGGAAGCAGAATAAAAATTAGAGATTAGTCTGTAGTTTTTTCTGGAAGAAAAGCCTTTTAGTGTAAAGATGATGAACTACAGCATTTAATATGCTTATTCTTGTGTTTGACTCTTAAGAGCCATAATTGATTATTCCAAATGGTTATCACTTATCTTTCGGAAAGAATAGGAACTTTACCAACCATATTTCTGATTTATGAAGTACCCTGTAAAGTCTGTTTATTTAGAAGTAATTAAATTTTCACTGATTCCGCTTTTCATTTCTACCTTTAGTCCCCTAGAAACACATACCAGTCTGCTATGGGTAAGCAGGCTATGGGGGTTTATATTACCAACTTTCATGTTCGTATGGATACATTGGCCCATGTTCTCTATTATCCTCAAAAACCACTTGTGACTACACGGTCAATGGAATACCTACGATTTAGAGAGCTGCCAGCAGGTATGTTCAGTTTTGTTCTACATTTTTTAAGATCCTGCCATGCTTAAGACACTTTTGTGGGTTCTTTGGAGGGTTAATAAATGCATATGACACAGTCTCTATTCTCTTAGAATTTATAATGTGGTGGGAAAACATGAGCACAATTCAATAAAAAGGTAGATATATGTAAAGTGTTATGATGGAGGTATATATTCCTTTGGAAGCACAGAGTGAAAGAAATGATTGATTCCTGTTGGAGTCTAGAGCCAATTTCATAGGGGAGGTAGCATTTTGGACTAGAGTAAAGTTGATGAAAGGGTATTTGAATTTGAGAGATGGTTTGAACAAGGTCCTGGGTGCATGAAGGCAACTGTCAGTATTTATGTCAGTTTAGTATGGCCTGAGTGGAAATGCATGGAAGTGATACTTGGTCTCATAGTGTGGAGACAGCAGGTTGAATTTTATTTGGAGAATGAAGAACTATCCAGCCTTTTTTTTTTTTTTTTTTTTTTTGCGGTACGCGGGCCCCTCACTGTTGCGGCCTCTCCCGTTGCAGAGCACAGGCTCCGGACGCGCAGGCTCAGTGGCCATGGCTCACGGGCCTAGCCGCTCCACAGCATGTGGGATCCTCCTGCACCAGGGCACAAACCCGTGTCCCCTGCACCGGCAGGTGGACTCTCAACCACTGTGCCACCAGGGAAACCCTATCCAGCCTTTTTGAACAAGGAAGTAATACAGTTACAAATTTATTTTACAGTATAATTCTGGCAGTCACGTAAAGGATCGATTAGAGTCATATACGGTATTAAGTAGGGAGGTAACTTAGAGGTTCTTGTAGTGGTCTAAGTGAGAAATGGTAAGGTCCTTATTGAGACATGAAAAAGCGTAAGGGCGTGAAACACCTGTTGGAATACACTTGTTAAGATTAACACTTGATTACTTATTGGATGTAGAATGATGAAGAGAGGGGAGAAAGGAATTGGAAATATTGTTGGTGTTCTTGGCTTGGGTGATCAAGAGAGAGATACTATTAATAACATTGGGAGCATGTTAGAAGAAAGAAGAGGTTTTATTTATTTATTTTTTTAAATCAATTTTTATTGGAGTATAGTTGATTTACAATGTTGTGTTAGTTTCTGCTGTACAGCAAAGTGAGTCAGTTATACATATATCCACTCTTTTTTAGATTGAAAGAAGAGGTTTTAGACGTAAGATAATAAGTTCAGTTTTCAACATGCTGATTTTGAGTTGCTGCCAAAGCATCTCAGGAATGATCCTCCAACAGTGAGTTGCAAATGTGGTTAGAAAGAAGGTCAAATCAAGAGCTGTGAAGTTTTTGATATATTAATGATAATTATAGATTACTGTGAAATTGCTGAGGGAAAATTCAGAGTGAGAATAAAGCCAGAAAAAATAAAGTCAGGCACCAGGAAGAGAAATCCAGAGAGGAGATTTGAGATGTAGATGATAAGGAGAAGAATCAGGAAGTTGCAGGAAGAGGTTCTCAAGGAGACTGGACAACGGGTAAAATGGTGCAGAGAAGACTGAAGGGTATCAGTATTGAATATAAAGGAGACAGCATAGTTCTTTGGCAGAGTTGTTGTCTTACCGTATTATTAGCGGAATTTTGGCTTTGACCCTGGATAACATTATTTAGTAAAGTTTGCCTTGTAAATAGTGACTTAAAATTATTTAATAGGGGATCTGACATTTTGATAGCAAATTCTCACAGGTTAGAATGATTTATTTTCAAAGTCTTCCACAAGGGGTTACTATTGTCTAGAAAAACAAAATCTGTTACGTTGTCTACAGTATGCTGGTATCTTTGGGCTATACTTGCAGTGCTGCGTTTTTCTTCAGCATTTAGATAATTTCTTTATGGCTAGAGAAGAAAAGAAACAGGTGAAGGATTGGATTTGAAATAGAATGTTCCTTTGGCACTGATACGAAGTGGTGAGGGCATGGCTGGTAGGGACTACAAGCCTTTCAGCTCTGTTATTGCTTCATGCCTTAATCTTGTTATCTATCTATATTTTAAAAAACTTTATTTTGAGATAATTTCAAGCTTACAGAAAAGTTGTAAGACTGTTACAAAGAACTCCTATATAATATTCATCCAGATTTCCTAGTTCACATTTTACCACACTTGCCTTATTCTTTCCCTTTCTCTTTCTTCTTGAACCATTTAAAAGTTAAGTTACAGACCTGAAGCTACATGACTAATTAATTAATTAATTTATTTATTTTTGGCTGCGTTGGGTCTTTGTTACTGTGCGTGGGCTTTCTATAGTTGTGGTGTGTGGGCTTCTCGTTGCGGTGGCTTCCCTTGTTGCGGAGCACGGGCTCTAGACACGCAGGCTTCAGTAGTTGTGGCACGCAGGCTCAGTAGTTGTGGCATGTGGGCTCTAGAGTGCAGGCTCAGTAATTGTGGCGCACGGGCTTAGCTGCTCCGTGGCATGTGGGATCTTCCCGGACCAGGGCTTGAACCCGTGACCCCTGCATTGGCAGGTGGATTCTTAACCACTGTGCCACCAGGGAAGTCCCACATCACTCTTTTTTTTTTTTTTTTTTTGCGGTACGCGGGCCTCTCACTGTCGTGGCCTCCCCCGTTGCGGAGCACAGGCTCCAGACGCGCAGGCTCAGTGGCCATGGCTCACGGGCCCAGCTGCTCCGCAGCACGCGGGATCTTCCCAGACCGGGGCACGAACCCGTGTCCCCTGCATCGGCAGGCAGACTCTCAACCACTGCGCCACCAGGGAAGCCCCCACATCACTCTTTAATTCTTCAGTGTATGTTTCCTAAAAAAGACATTCTCCACAGTACAACCATCAACATCAGGGGGTTAACATTGATACCCATCTAGTCAGCAGTCCCCAATTCAGACTTTGCCAGTTGTCCTCATAATATCCATTATTGGTCTAGGATCTAATCCAGGATAGTGCATGTCTCTTTAGTCTCTTTAATGTGGAACAGTTCTTTCGTTTTTCCTTGTCTCTATGACCTCCACATTTTTGAAGAGTCCAGTCAAGTTACTTTATACATTGTCTCTCAATTTGGGTTTGACTGTTGTTTCCCCATGGAAACAATATTCAGGTTATGAATTTTTGGCAGTACTAGCATAGAAGCAGTGCTATATTCTCAGGGCATGATATCAGGAAGCACATGCTGTCTCTGTCCCATTATTAGTGATTTTAACTTTTATCATGTAATTAAGATATTGTTTGTCAGGTTTCTCCACTTTTTATTAATTATTATTTTGTACTTATTAGGTAAGTAATAAGTCTTTGTGAGAAGATACTTTGAGATGATGTGAATAGCTATTCCTTGTCACACTTTCAGTCATTAATTTAGCAGGTGATTATTGCCAAATGGTGATTTTCTAATCTTATCATTCCTCCCTGTTTGATGCTGAAATTGTCCCAGATTTTCCAATGGGAGTATCTTCAAGATGACTCCTGATAGGTCCTCATTGTTCTTCAAGCACTTCCTTACATTTTGCCTCATGTTGTGCTTTTCTTCCCCTAAACTTGGACTTGGTCATTTCTCCTTTTAGGATAAAAGAATAGTGTGTAGAAACCAAAATCTGGGTGCTAGGTGTGCTCCTTGCTATTATAATGTCATCATTTCTAGGTCCTCTCGGCTGTTGGAACTAGGAAAATACATGTATGCATATACCCCTCCCCACCTTTATCTATTTTTTTATCTCTATATACTAAAGAACCATGAATTCATATAAATACCATATCTCCCATCCCAGTACAACACCATAGTGTTTATTTTAGAATTCCATTCTCTGACAGTGACAAACCTGGCTCCCATTGTCCTCAGTATATTTAGTTATTTGCTCAATCTATTGATGTAACCAATCTCCTGACCATCGTGGCTGAATTATTAGCTCTGGCCCTGCCTAACCTGCCAGCTGCATTGGCCAAATTCTAAGGGGCTTAGGAGCCCTAAGGAGAAGGGGCTAATAGGGTTATCTTAAGGAATGTCTTTGGATTAGTATCATTCCTATTTCTATAGAGTGCTGTTTCTTTGGTTGACATCTTCTGGGAGCAAAGATCCTTGTGACAAAAGTTCACCTTGACTTAAAGTGAGTCAAGATACTTAGAGCCTCCTTACTGCTGAGCTGAGGTTTGAAGTAGGTGGGGACAGAATGGCTGAAAGGGTTTGAGCCTGGCTGACAGGTGGGTTGTAATCCTAGATTTCACATGTTTATAGTCTTTGAGATCACAGATACTTTTTTGAAGTTACTAATATTTATTGAGCAGTTCGTGTGAACCACCAGCCAAGGCACCTTACACGTTATTTCTAAGCATCATAAAAGCTTTGTGATGTTTTTTCACCTAAAAAGTGAGAATAATAATAGTACCTGCCTCATAAAGCTTTTCTGATGATTAGATGGTTAAATCCACTTAAAACTCAAGGTTTAGTGCCTAGCAGTTAATAAGGGAGAAATAAATGTTAGCTGATTAGTGATAGTGGTGGTTGTATCATCTCTGTTTTACAGATGTGGCGACAGGATCAGAAAGGTTATTTGCCCAAAGTTTATACAACTTAATTTGAAAATCCAGAATGTAAACTCTGGTCCTTTTTTTTCCCTTTTAGACCAGATGTACACCTTCCCCCCATTTCACTTTCTTGTGCTGTTTCCTCTTCACTACATTGTTTCTTGATTTGGGGCTTTTAAGCTAAGAAGAAAATATTAGACATATAATTCAGAAGTTTACTGTTTTTAGCTAAATTTAGCTGATCTTTCAGACTTGCCCAGATACCTTGGATAAAGGTTGTAGGATGGAGGGGGTTGCCTCCTGGGCTGTAGTTGATACAGCAAGTGTGGGCGATCCAGGGATTGTCACATGAGAGGAGGAAAGCCCCACAAGGGCCAAGACAGTTGAGCACCTATAGGCTGTCACCTGGAGAAGAGGGAGGGCATAGGTAGCGCTGCATAAAAACATGAGGACGTGCTAGGGAAGTCTTGCCCATTCGATGTATCACAGATGTCACGTATGTCCTGCTCCTGGCTCCTTAGTAGTAGGATCATATTACATCTCCCAAGACCCTGGAATTTCTGCCAATTCCCGACTCCTTTCAGATCACCCCCCTGCCGTCAGGATCCTGCATCTTTATGTACTTTTTCTGTGTTATGCAGCTTGACTGTGCGTGAAAATTAAAATTCTTCTAGTTTTCTCAGACAGTCCACACAAAAGAGTGGTGACTAGTGTGGATATTACTAAAGATTCCTTAGAGGAAATCATTTAGATTTCAGGAGTTTTCATTGCACGCCTGAGGAGAGACTATTTGACTTTTCTGATCTCTGAAAACTCTTCTTGGCTCCCTGCTATTGGGTGCTTTATCTCTGGTCCTTCCCAGGAAGGACTCAGCTTCCTTGACACTGCCTTTCCCTTGGAGGATTTTTTACTCCCCTTCCTGTCCCAGCAGAGCATTTTAGTTTTTCCTGCTCCAAATACAGGTACACAAACCCATCAGGGTGCCCAGAACAACAGATGCCCTCTTGTTACTATGATCCTTCTTTAGAGAGCAATCAAGGTTATATTTAGCATAAAGTGTTTCATGTTATCTGTTCAACAGAGCTTGCAGTCTCAGATTCCTACAGGCTTAGGCAAGATTGGTTGAGTAGGTGGAGTTGAAGAGAGGTTTGCCTTTTTGCTGGGGTTAGCCCTATTCAGCTTCAGCTGTGGTTGTGATGTGTACGTGCAGACTCAGTGATGCCAGATCTGACTTTTCAAGAAAAGCTTGAAATCTAAGCTTTAGTGTGAATTTATTTTTTAAAATGTTATGGTCAGTGCATTTAAAATAGCTAGTGGAAAGCTTTCTGTGGCACAGTGGGCCATAGAAATGTAGTTGTTAAGGAGGAGCAAATGTGGTAGTTGAGGAGGAGGGCCTGCTTTTTGTGTGTATCTCTTTCTACAAATCTATTCCTACCTTGGGTTGGGAATTACTGAGAATCAGAGACTTGGAGGAGTGTGTCTTTAGTGACCCAGACTCAGACCAGCAGTGCTGCCACCCCTTACCTGCACTCTGCTTATGAAAACTTTTGCATCCCTGCTGTACACATAAAAGTGTGAATGAATGGTGTGTCTCCTCTTGAAGGGTGGGTTGTGTTTTGTTTTGTTTTGTTTTTTGCGGTACGCGGGCCTCTCACCGTTGTGGCCTCTCCTGTTGCGGAGCACAGGCTCCGGATGCGCAGGCTCAGTGGCCATGGCTCACGGGCCCAGCCGCTCCGCGGCATGTGGGATCCTCCCAGACCGGGGCACGAACCCGTGTACCCTGCATCGGCAGGCGGACTCTCAACCACTGCGCCACCAGGGAAGCCCGGTGGGTTGTGTTTTGAAAGTTGAATTTAGCTTTAAGGAAGCAAATATAAACAGTTTATTCAGAACTTAGATAACCAAAACATTCAGTCATCCAGATTTTGGTTCCTTTGTATTCTGTAGTCATAGTTTTTACTCCACATTTGAAATATTTAGGTCAAGGTACTATGTTACTGTAGCTTTAGAGTTGAGTGTGTTTCAGTTTTTGGAAAATCTGATGATTCACGTATATATGAATTATGTTCATTGAAACCCCACTCAGGGACTTCCCTGGAGGTCCAGTGGTAAAGAAACCACCCTGCAATGCAGGGGACTCGGGGTCGATCCCTGGTCAGGGAACTAAGATCCCAAATGCTGCGGGGCAGCTGAGCCTGCATGCCATATCTGCTGAGCTCGCACGCCTCAACTAGAGCCCACGTGCTGCAAAACTACAGAGCCCACGCGTTCTGGAGCCCATGCGCCACAACTACAGAGCCCACGTGCCCTGGAGCCTGTGCACCACAACTAGAGAAGAGAAAACCACGCCACAACTAGAGAAGCCCCCGCGCCGCAACGGAAGATCCCGCATGCCGCAACTAAGACCTGATGTAGCCAAAAATAAAATAAAAAAATAATAAATAAATCTTAAAAAAAAAAGAAACCCCACTCACATTCAACAATCATTTCTTATATTGCAATCTACTAGTTTATAGAGTTTTCAGCTTTTTTTCTTCTTTAATACTTGTTACTTTATTTAAATATAATTTTAATTTTATATTGTAGTTGATTTACAATATTGTGTTATTTTTAGGGGGTACAGCAAAGTGATTCAGTTATACATATATACATATCCGTTCTTTTTCAGATTCTTTTCCCATATAGGTTATTACAGAATATTGAGTAGAGTTCCCTGTGCTATACAGTAGATCCTTGTTGATCCCAAACTCCTAATTTATCCCTCCCCCCCACCCTTCCCCTTTGGTAACCATAAGTTTATTTTCGAAGTCTGTGAATCTGTTTCTGATTTGCAAAAAAGTTCATTTGTATCATTTTTTTAGATTCCACATATATTCCAAATATCATATGTGTCTTTCTCTTTCTTACTTCACTTAGTATGATAATCTCTAGGTCCATCCATGTTGCTGCAAATGGCATTATTTCATTCTTTTTTATGGCCAAGTAATATTCCATTGTATATATGTACCACATCTTCTTTATCCATTCCTCTATCGATGGACATTTAGGTTGCTTCCATGCCTGGCTATTGTAAATAGTGCTGCAGTGAACGTTGGGGTGCATGTGTCTTTTTGAATTATGGTTTTCTCTGGGTATATGCCCAGTAGTGGGATTGCTGGGTCTTATGGTAGTTCTGTTTTTCATTTTTTAAGGAATCTCCATACTGTTCTCCACAGTGGCTGTATCAATTTACATTCCCACCTACAATGCATGAGGGTTCCCTTTTCTCCATGCCCTCTTCAGCATTTATTGTTTGTAGGTTTTTTGAAGATGGCCATTCTGATCGGTGTGAGGTGATACCTCATTGTAGTTTTAATTTGTATTTCTCTGATAATTAGTGATATTGAGCATCTTTTCATGTGTTTGTTGGCCATCTGTATGTCCTCTTTGGAGAAATGTCTGTTTAGATCTTCTGCCCATTTTTTGATTGGGTTGTTTCTTTTTTGATGTTGAGCTGCATGAGCTGTTTGTATATTTTGGAAATTTATCCCTTGTCAGTCACTTGGTTTGCAAACATTTTCTCCCATTCTGTGGATTGTATTTTCATTTTGCTTATGGTTTCCTTTTCTGTGCAAAAGCTTTTAAGTTTAATTAGATCCCATTTATTTGTTTTTATTTCCATTATTCTAGGAGGTGGATCCAAAAAGATATTGCTTCGATTTATGTCAGAGTGTCTGCCTATGTTTTCCTCTAAGAGTTTTATAGTGTCCAGTCTTACGTTTAGGTCTTTAATTCATTTGGAGTTTACTTTTGTGTATGGTGTTAGAGAATGTTCTAATTTCATTGTTTTACATATAGCTGTCCAGTTTTCCCAGCACCACTTATTGAAGAGACTGTCTTTTCTCCACTGTATATTCTTGCCTCCTTCCTAGATTAATTGACCATAAGTGTGTGGGTTTATTTCTGGGCTTTCTATCCTGTTCCATTAATCTATATTTCTGTTTTTGTGCCAGTACCATACTGTTTTTATGACTGTAGCTTTGTAGTATAGTCTGAAGCCAGGGAGCCTGATTCTTCCAGCTCTGTTTTTCTCTCTCAGGATTGCTTTGGGGTCTTTTGAATATCCATTACAAATTTAAAAATTTTTCGTTCTAGTTCTGTGAAAAATGCCATTGGTAATTTGATAGGGATTGCATTGAATCTGTAGATTGCCTTGGGTGGTATAGTCATTTTGACAGTATTGATTCTTCCAATCTAAGAACTTGGTATATCTTTCCATCTGTTTGTGTCATTTTTGATTTCTTTCATCAGTGTCATATAGTTTTCAAACTACAGGTCTTTTGCCTCCTTAGGTAGGCTTATTCCTAGGTATTTTATTCTTTTTGATGTGATTGTTATTGGGATTGTTTCCTTAATTTCTCTTTCTGATCTTTTGTTGTTAGTGTATAGAAAAGCAAGAGATTTCTGTGTATTAATTTTGTATCCTGCAGCTATACTGAATTCATTCATGAGCTCTAGTAAGTTTTCTGGTAGCATCTTCAGGATTTTCTGTGTATAGTATCATGTCATCTGCAAACAGTGACAGCTTTACTTCTTTTCCGATTTGGATTCCTTTTCTTTCTTTCTCTTCTCTGAGTACCAATGGCTAGGACTTCCAGAACTATGTTGAGTGAAAGTGGTGAGAGTGGACATCCTTGTCTTGTTCCTGATCTTAGAGGAAATGCTTTCAGCTTTTTACTGTTGAGTACGATGCGAACTGTGGGTTTGTCATATATGACCTTTATTATGTTGAGGTAGGTTCCCTCTATGCCCACTTTCTGGAGATTTTTTGTCATAAATGGGTGTTGAATTTTGTCAAAAGCTTTTTCTGCATTTATTGAGTTGACCATATGGTTTTTATCTTCAGTTTGTTAATGTGGTATATCACACTGATTTGCAGATACTGAAAAATCCTTGTATCCCTGGGATAAATACCATTTGATCATGGTGTGTGATCCTTTTTTTTGTGGTATCTTTGTCTGGTTTTGGTATCAGGGTGATGGTGGCCTCATAGAATGAGTTTAGGAATGTTCCTTCCTCTGCAATTTTTTGGAATAGTTTTAGAAGGATAGGTGTTAATTCTCTCAATGTTTGATAGAATTTGCCTGTGAAGCCATCTGGTCCTGGACTTTTGTTGGAAGTTTTTAAATCACAGTTTCAATTTCAGTACTTGTGATTGGTCTGTTCGTATTTTCTATTCCTTCCTGGTTCAGTCTTAGGAGATTGTACTTTTCCAAGAATTTGTCCATTTCTTCTAGGTTGTCCATTTTATTGGCATATAGTGGTTTGTAGTCTCTTACGATCCTTTGTATTTCTGTGGTGTCAGTTGTAACTTCTATTTCATTTCTGATTTTGTTTTTTCTTTTTTTCTTCATGAGTGTAGCTAAAGGTTTATCAATTTTGTTTATCAATACTTGATACTTTAAATCTTTATGGTCTCATCAAAAATAGTTTTGGCAGCAGCAACTAAATAAGATTTTTTATATTAAAAACTTGCTTATATCAAACATTTAGCTATCAGAGTAGTTGTCTCACAGATTGCTATTCCAGGAGGAGTAGACTTTGACAGTTACCATGGTGAAAACATTTGAGGCAAATATGATTAAATAAAATTGATTTAAAAGAAAGGGGTAATTTTTCTTTGTTTCTCATATGGTGCTTTAATGCTTTCTCTTAAATGCACTGCAGGTATCAACTCAATTGTGGCCATTGCATCATACACTGGATATAATCAAGAAGACTCTGTTATCATGAATCGTTCAGCTGTAGACCGAGGCTTTTTCAGGTCAGCTATTTATAAAAGTTGTCAAAATACATATATGGTGGAAATATTAATATTTTATTTTTAAAAAGTTCTTTAAAAATAGGTGCGAATTGTGTGTTTCCAAACTTTTGGGGGTTTTAAATGTCAGTCCGGAAGAAATTTTGATCTGACAGCAGAGAAATTTTTCTGTTAGGATATTTAATCTTCTGCCTCCATTCATGAAACGTTGTGGATATCTGCCAGGCACATGTTGTTACATGGTTTCCTATATAGGGGTTAGTGTGGTAAAATCAGTGCCCTACTCCAGAAAGCAGAAGGCTTGGGTGATGGTCACGAACAACTGAAGACACTGCTGCTTGTTTTTTTTTTTTTTTTTTTTTTTTGAGGTACGCGGGCCTCTCACTGTTGCGGCCTCCCCCGTTGCGGAGCACAGGCTCCGGACGCGCAGGCTCAGCGGCCATGGCTCACGGGCCCATCCGCTCCGCAGCATGTGGGATCCTCCCGGACCGGGGCACGAACCCGTGTCCCCCGCAGTGGCAGGCAGACTCTCAACCACTGCGCCACCAGGGAAGCCCCGACACTGCTTCTTGTATCTGAGGATTTTCAGTTGCTAATATTTTGAGCCCCCCTTTATTTGTAAGCAAATAAATGTTTGTGTTTAGATAATATAGAAATATCTAAAGTAAAAATAAACCTAGAGTTTCAGGACCCGTGAATATTGGGTTAGCTAAAAAGTTCGTTTGGGTTTTTTTGTAAGATGTTATGGAAAAACCCGAATGAACTTTTTGGCCAACCCAATAACTACTATTAAAATTATAGTATATTTTCTTTTTCAATCTTCTATTCTTCAGTTTATTTTATTGTCAAACATTAATCTCAAATCCATGGTATGTGAAAGTTGGTTAAAAAACTGGAAGAGAGGATGGATTTTTTTCTGTATAGTTTTAAGAGGATAGGCACTAAGACCAGAGGTGGACGTTATAGCTTAATATCATAAACTTCTCACTAGAAATATTGGGACAGATCCTGGGTGACCATCTCTGAGGGTTATTATGGGAGGGATTCTTATTTTGGGTAGGAGGTTGGACTCAGTGACATTAGTCCTTCCTGGTCTCACATATAATTCCAGCTGTGTTAAGGTTATGGGTCAAATGCTACATGTGTGGCCTGTACAGCTCTTATGACTTAACTTTGACCCTTAATACAGTTAACTCTTGTCCCAGATTCATGGTTTAAATTGCCACGGTTTAAATTACCACATATCAATTAAGTAAAATTTATTGGTATGTTCTAAGCCCTATTATTAAAGGAAAATAAAAGTTAACTTTAGAACCATGTGTTTTTAGGTCTGTTTTCTATCGATCATACAAAGAACAGGAGTCTAAAAAAGGGTTTGATCAAGAAGAAGTTTTTGAGAAGCCTACACGTGAAACTTGCCAGGGTAAGCAATACTGACATTGAAATTATGGAATTCAAAGTTAGCTTACCATGGTTTTCCTGATTAATTTTTTGGGTTTTGCCCGCCCCCCTTTCTTTTTGCCATGTGGGAGTATGTTTTCTTATTATTCTTAGAGCTTATATTAAGGAAATAGGTATATTTGCCAGAAGTCTTTGCACCTAGGAGTGGGCTTGCTATAGTCCTTCCATTCCGCTAAGTCTTGCATTGAGGAGGGGATTTAGGATATCAGAGAGGTCATGTAATTTCATGGGACACACCTCAGCCCCATTCTCACTTGTACTGTGTCCTGTCCCTCAGTTTATCTATTTGCATGGGAACTTCCTCTCCTCTTCACATTGTGGTGTGACCATAGTGTTTGTCTAGCCACACTATTTGTATGTATTTAACAAATAACTAATGAGAGGACGCCTAGAACTTTCTGTTTCTTCTGGAAAACTCAAAACTTATTTTCTAGTTATTATTTTTACAGTCACTTAAAAGCTGTATAAAGTGGGATGGATAGGATATCCCAGGGAAAAGGTTATCTCTCCTATAGTTTTGGCTTTTTTTTTTTTTTTTTTTGCGGTACGCAGGCCTCTCACTGTTGTGGCCTCTCCCGTTGCGGAGCACAGGCTCCGGACGCGCAGGCTCAGCGGCCATGGCTCGCGGGCCTAGCCGCTCTGCAGCATGTGGCATCTTCCCGGACCGGGGCACGAACCTGTGTCCCCTGCATCGGCAGGCGGACTCTCAATCACTGTGCCACCAGGGAAGCCCAGTTTTGGCTTTTAATAGTATTGCATGAAGTAAAATGTTTTTTTTTTTCCTTAGGTATCTTCCTATTACTCCATTTCCTGTGGGTGGTTCTCTGTGGTAGTGAATTGATGTTCAGTGGAGTTAAGATTATAGAAGATTAAATTCAAACTTTCTGTTGGAGTTTATATGTAGAGGACATAGATACTCTTCCTTATGCAATATAGAGATCAGAAGATGGCAACACACTTACCCAAAGTCACTTAGCAAATGGAGAGTCTGAATCAGCCCAATGCTTTTCTACCGAGTTCAGAATAGTTTGTAGTATTTGGAATAAGGGCACATTACTACACATGTTAGAGATTCCTATGAACTTCTCTCTGACTTGGAACTGATTTATATATTTGGTTTTTAATCTTTTGGGGAGGGGGATTATGGGACATTTTAAATACTTTTCTTTATGGTATTACCATTTCAGAAAATTCTCTTTCTTCTCAGGTATGAGGCATGCTATTTATGACAAGCTGGATGACGATGGTTTGATAGCTCCTGGGGTTCGTGTATCAGGAGATGATGTTATTATAGGCAAAACAGTCACGTTGCCTGAAAATGAAGATGAATTGGAGGGCACTAATAGACGCTATACTAAGAGAGACTGTAGCACTTTTCTCAGGACTAGTGAGACGGGCATTGTGGATCAGGTTATGGTAACTCTCAACCAAGAAGGATATAAATTTTGTAAAATAAGGGTGAGTATAGCTTTGTCATATTGCTATTTATAGAAAGTAAATCAGAATGACTTAACTAACCTATTTTTTGTGTGAATTCAGGTACGCTCTGTTAGAATTCCACAGATTGGAGACAAATTTGCTAGTCGACATGGTCAAAAGGGTACTTGTGGTATTCAGTATAGACAAGAGGTAGGTATCTTTTATCACCTCTAACCCAAAGTTTTGTTGAACATTTTATTAAATCAAAATGTTCTTTAACTTGAGAGCCCAGAGGCAGTAAAGGCTTGACTTTAATTTTAGTGTTTTTTTTTTTTTTTAGATTTTATTTATTTATGGCTGCATTGGGTCTTCATTGCTGTGTGTGGGCTTTCTCTAGTTGTGGTGAGCGGGGGCTGCTCTTCGTTGTGGTGCATGGGCTCTAGGCACACAGGCTTCAGTAGTTGTGGCTCGTGGGCTCAGTAATTGTGGCTCATGGGCTCTAGAGTGCAGGCTCAGTAGTTGTGGTGCATGGGCTTAGTTGCTCCACGGCATGTGGGATCTTCCCGGACCAGGGCTCGAACCCGTGTCCCCTGCATTGACAGGCGGATTCTTAACCACTGCGCCACCAGGGAAGCCCTAATTTTAGTGTTGAATAAGTAGGTGAACACACTACGTTGAACAGAATTTAGGACATAGAAAAGTTTAGATGAGTGGGAGCTAGTTCTAGTTCTCTAGCTAAGAGATTTAAGTTTTTTTAAGTGTCTTTAAAAAAAATTCCTTTATAGGATATGCCTTTCACCTGCGAAGGTATCACCCCCGATATCATCATAAATCCCCATGCCATTCCCTCTCGTATGACTATTGGTCACTTGATCGAATGTCTTCAAGGGAAGGTAAGAGATTTTCTTTAAAAATATAGGTTCCAAATTGATGTTTCTTCTGAAATGTTAGGTCATTTCTTTCATTTGAGCCAGGGTACTTTGGAAAAAGCCAATATGACACTTAACTTTCCTGCTTTTAAATTGGTTTGATTATGTCTCTGTTTTTTGCCAAACTTTGCAAAGTTATGACTGAGAAGTTTTGCAAAATTTACTACATCCAGTCTTTACTTGTATATATGGTTATTCTTTTGACTGGTTCTTTTCTATAAATGGTGGTTAGTTCAGTGTGAACCTAATGGTTTTATAGCTATACTATTAGCTATGCATGCATCTTTCAGTGGAGGTTTTTCTATTTTTGAGTATCTTATTAAGGCAGAGAGGCTACAGCTTAACACATGGATGGCTTGGTTTTAGGGCATTAAAATGTCATTTTCCTTGAGTCGTAGGAAGTACTTGGGAGTCTCATTCTTTTTGTATCTGGCCTCACAGTTTCCTACTTGAAGGCTTATAATTGAGTTGCTTTTATTTTTTAGGTAAATTAGTTTGTTATATTTTATGTAAAATGCTAATAAAATGAACCTTACTATATTACAGCTTTCCATAACATAGATATTTAAGTTAATCCTTAATCTTAAGTTCAAAATCTTCCTTTCCAGAAAGGATTTTTTTTTTAATATATTTATATTGACATAGACTTCTAAAGGGTGACAGAAGGAAGCAGGCTTTTAGAGATGACTTTTCTTTTTAAAGGTATCAGCTAACAAGGGTGAAATTGGTGATGCCACTCCATTCAATGATGCTGTTAATGTACAGAAGATTTCTAATCTTTTATCTGATTATGGTTACCATCTCAGAGGAAATGAGGTATGTTTGCTCTTACATTGGTAATTTGTTATGAGTATTCTTTTTTGTATGTGTGTGATTTCATTTTTTAAAAAATTAAATTTTTCATTAAAGTATACCACATACTTCAAATTACATACAAAATCGTAAATTTACAGGTTGATGAATTTTCACAAAGTGAACACAGCTGTGTGACTGGCACCCAGATCTTGAAAATTAGCAGAACGCTTTTATGCTTAGATGCCCCCCTTGTGTCCCCTTCCAGTCACTACCATCATACCCCCCCCCCGTGACTACTCTCTTTACACTATAGTTTTCTGTTTTGATTTTTATAGAAATGGAATTATACAGTATATGCACATATATTCTTTGAGCTTGTTTAATACTTTTAAGTCTGCTTCAAAATCTGTCTGTTTCAGGTCCTATACAATGGATTCACTGGTCGAAAAATCACATCACAAATTTTTATTGGCCCCACTTACTACCAGCGTTTGAAACACATGGTGGATGATAAGATTCATTCTCGTGCTCGGGGACCTATTCAGATCCTTAATAGGCAGCCCATGGAGGGTAGATCTCGGTAAGAGAGCTGCATCATCATCATTTTTATATAAAGGAATGGTTCTCAAATTTCTTGATTCCAGGACCCCAAAGGCTTTTGTCTGGGAGTTGTATCTTTTTTTGTTGTTGCACTGGGTCTTAGTTGCAGTAGGCAGGCTCCTTAGTTTAAATATTTTCCAAGTAAATTTAGTGATGAGTGACATTGGTTTACCTTTTTGCAAATCTTTTTAAATGAACTGGTTTGTGAGAAGACAGCTGGATTATTGTGTCTGCTTCTGCATTCATCCCATTGCAGGATTTTATTTTTTATAATTAAGTATTGCTATATGAGGAAAATCTGACCTCACACAGATTTGTGGTTGGAAAGGGAAGAATATTTTAATAATTTTCAGGTGATTGTGGATTTTTTTTTTTGATGCTACACCAAAACAAGTTGTCCTTTTTTTAAAAATAAATTTATTTACTTTTGGCTGCGTTGGGTCTTCGTCACTTCGTGCAGGCTTTCTCTAGTTGCTCCGAGCGGGGACTACTCTTTGTTGTGGTGTGCGGGCTTCTCGTTGCGGTGGCTTCTCTTTATTGTGTAGCACGGGCTCTAGGCATGCGAGCTCAGTAGTTGTGGCGCACAGGTTTAGTTGGTCCACGGCATGTGGGATCTTCCCAGACCAGGGTTCGAACTCGTGTCCCCTGCATTGGCAGGTGGATTCTTAACTACTGTGCCACCAGGGAAGTCCAAGTTGTCCTTTCTTAAAGGTTACTTGTGATGTAGAATTTGAAACCACTTAAGTGAATCTTTTATGTTTATTATATTAAAATCCATTGGGCTTACACTTTGTATCTTTTATACTTATGTAATTTTATAGTATCATATTTGGTCATTTGGAAAATATTTTCACTCAGCAGTGAAAGTGCTGAGTCCTAACCACTGGACTGCCAAGGAATTCCCTCTCACAGTCTGGATTTTTGTTGATTGCATTCCTGGGCTCTGTGTTCCTATTTTTCTTGTAAATAGCTAATCGGATCTAGAGCCTTGATGAGGTGAAGGGTTTGTGTTCTTTCACAGTAATACTTCAAAGGCAGTGCTGTATACTTTCAATATCTGGTTGTCTCTTTTATGACTTTAGCAGCTATTAATGATCATTACGTAAAACCTTTAATTATTGGGCTTCCCTGGTGGCGCAGTGGTTGAGAGTCCGCCTGCCGATGCAGGGGACACGGGTTCGTGCCCTGGTCCGGGAAGATCCCACATGCCGCAGAGCGGCTGGGCCCGTGAGCCATGGCCGCTGAGCCTGCGCATCCAGAGCCTGTGCTCTGCAACAGGAGAGGCCACAACAGTGAGAGGCCCGCGTACTGCAAAACAAAAAACAAAAAAAAGGTTTGCAAACTGATGAGATTCTAATTTATCATTTCTTTATTTATTAGCTGGAATACTTTCATAGAGAGAAATGTTGTTTCCTCAGCTGCTAACCTGGTGACATGGTTCATATACTAAAAGGCAAAATAAATGCTTAATTCTTTCCTTTTATTTACCAATTTTCAAAATGACGCGGTAGTTGCCTAGAATCCTCCAAAGCTGACCAAATGTTTTGTTTTTGGTAATATCATTAGAAGCTCATTGATCTTATGTATTTTGTACATTAAGAATGTTAAGGAAGCCATCATCCACTTGCCTGGCCATCAGAACAATGCATTTCACTTACATGCTGGGGAAACCTGTGATTAGTCACCTGTTCTTTCCATCACTTTTGCCAACATGCATTTATCATTTTAGGTTTGATTGCCTGGGAGTCTCATTCATGGAGAAGCTGCTTTATTTAGATTGACTTTTTTATTATTCATTTTTTAGTATAGAGGTGAATTCTAGTAAGTTAAATAGTCTGATGAGATTTTATTTTGTACTTCATTGTATTTTATTTGGAAAAGTATATGCTATACTTGAGAATCTTATGTGTTTACTCTGGGGACCTTCTAATGCACACCAAATAGTTGGTAGACTTCTCACCCTCCCCACCATATAGAGAGAATGCAAGAGTAGAAAAATCGGAGTCTAGTTCTCTTTCTTTCTAATATTCTTTATGATAATAGAAAATCAGTACAAAATAGTCTGTTGTTTTTTTCCATGACAGTGATGGTGGCCTGCGTTTTGGAGAAATGGAACGAGATTGTCAGATTGCCCACGGAGCAGCCCAGTTTTTAAGGGAAAGACTGTTTGAGGCATCAGATCCATATCAGGTTCATGTTTGCAATCTTTGTGGAATAATGGCGATCGCTAACACCAGGACCCATACGTATGAATGCAGGGGCTGCCGAAATAAAACCCAGGTATGTACATACCTTACTGACAGTTGATATCTGTTTAGGATATAACCACGTTGGCCTAATCATCCAGGCAGATTTAGTGTGGTGGAACAGATTGGCATTTTCACAATTTTGATAGCATGCTTCTATAAGATAAGAGTCCTAGTTTTAAATGAGGAAAAAGGTAACAATTCTGTTTTTCTAAAAACTAATTAAGTTTCAGTGTGGTAATTTCTCTAAGCTAAGCTGTTCATCTTTTGGAAATAATAAGACCTTGTACAAGGAATTTTAAACAATGAGTTTTGTTAAACCTTTTAATTGAGAAGGGTGAATATAAATTATATCTGGCAGAAAGGGCAGAATACCAAAGCCTTTTAGGAGAAGAGCCCCAAAGGCCAAGGTAGGATGAGTGTTATCAGCCTCATTTGTTCATCACCTCCAGTACCAAGTCTTCAGCTTTTTCTGGGGTAGGGACGTGGGGTCCCTTCAATACAGCTTTGCTAATTACCTTTTTTTTTTCTCTCCCCCAGATCTCTTTGGTGCGAATGCCTTATGCATGCAAACTGTTGTTTCAGGAACTCATGTCTATGAGTATTGCACCTCGAATGATGAGTGTTTAGCTCTTTTAAAAATCTTTGTGTCTTGTTTGTTTCTATGATATAGCTTTTAAAAAATTTTTAAAACAACAAAAATGTACTTGCACTAGGAGAAAAAGCATTTTATTTGTTTTGTTTAATGATATGCATGCTTTTCTTCTGTAAATAGACAAATTTTTGTAGACAGTCTTGATGTGTTATCTTTATTTTGTATTTCATGGTGTAAAACCAGTGAATATAACTAAAGTGTTAGTGGACTGGATGAAAAGAAACTGGTTATTAGGCAAGAACAGGGGTTGTAGTTACCCATGACTACTTTTAGCTATGCAGATTAATATATTCTGCAGGTTTACAGCTCAGCACCTTCACCTGTTTAAAAAGAAAAGATAAAAATAAGTTACATATATGGACATGGTTGACTTTCTAATTTTGAGGTAGTTTAGTGTTTGTTTCCAAATAAATGAAGATGTTAAAATGTGGGGATAAAGGATGTGTGAGTAACTATAAATGATATGGTGGAATTTGAGCCATATGGTTTTAGATGTGGAAGGTGATTTTGTTGTACTTGTCTATCTGTAAGTGACAGACCTTACTATAGAACTGGGAGAAGCATGTTTCACAGATGAGCAAGGTGAGATCCAGAGAGGCCAAGGAACTTTCCTTTGTCATCCAGTTCTCATTCAGAATTTAAAACGGAATAATTAGTGGCAGAGCTGAGACTCAAACACATGACTCTTAGCTACTGCTCTGTTTCATCACTTGACTTTACACATCTTGGCTGAAGAGAATCTGACCAAACACATCTTTACTTGATATTTCTTCCTTTCGTACCGCAGCTGAGTGATCCACACAGTGGAATGGTTTTGACAAATGCTGACAGTAAATTTCGTTATTTTTGGCTTAAGGAAAAACCAAGTCAGACATCAGTCTAATAGATCTATATAAATGTAAAGTAGCATTACTCTCATACCGCCAGGATGGATGCTTAAGAGGAAGCTTTTGACAGTGAAGTGGATAGAGGCAGAACAGAATTGAGTACTTGCCAATATACTCTTTCTGGGTTTTTTCTTATAAAAGCTCAAAGTGAAGGACCAGAATTGTCTACAATCATTTCCTTTTAAATGGGAATTTAATATAATAGTCACAACACCAAGGAAAATGCTGTGACGATAGATAGAAAGTTATGGGAAATATAAACCATTCCAATCAGGTTTGACTCTTATGTGTAAGATAAAGTGAAAGCATCTGAGTCATAATAATAGCATTCCATCAACCACTGAATGTTCTTTTGGAGCCATGCACTCTACATTTTGATTACATACTTAATGTCCTTCCCTTGTGGATTCCTAACATCACAGAATTTCATTAAGAGCTATGTCTGATACTTTCATACTTGGTTCTGTGCTTTATTAAACAAAAGCACTAGTCATTTTTAAATGGTTATGAGATTTATTACCTACCTTTTTTCACTGGTATTTCATGTAAGGCATCAACCACTGTAATTTTTGCTGATGCCGAAGCCTGTCCTTGGGAATTGGATGCATGGCACTCATATTCTCCGGCATCTTCCTTACTAAGAGGAGATACCTGTGAAAGAAAAAGGATCTTTAGTTTCTCTATGGCAGTGAACTTTTTTCTTGTGACTTCAATTAGGTCATTATTTCATAAGTTTCCTAACATGACCAGGCGTTTCATAGCAAAGTATTTCTACTGCTAGAAACAGTGCAAGTCTTGTGTTAGGAGTAATTATATAGCTATCGAATTTGGTCTGCCAGGAGGATTCCTACTATGAGGTAAAGCTGTCATGGACAACTTTAGGTCACGTTGCATAGGTTAAAAACAGGCTAGGTGCACATATCCTCATTTGAGGGAGACGTTGGTGTAGGGTATGTGATCTAAGTACTATCCATGCGTGTCCATGGCTATCAGAGGTCAAGTAAAATAATCAATAATTGATTAAAATAATGCTTGGGTCATTAGTTCCCTTTGAGGATTTTGCTTTGAACTCTTAGGGGAAAAAAAAAGTTGGTTCTGATTTATTTTTTGGTGATTTCCAAAACATCCTAATAAAGCCCAGTTTTTTTTTTTTTTTTTTTTAAGTTTCCTTTGAAAGAGAAACAGCAGCTCGTGGTAAGGCTGTTCTAAAGAGATGTGGAAGGGCAGACGAATACTTTGAGCCTGGTAGTACATCAGGCACCTTTGGTTTGCTCTGTCTATTCCTAAGAGTGAAATCCTTGCTAGCTCTTGGTACTCACCAGCACCCAGCCAGTTACTTCATGCTTTTCTGGGCCACCCCGGGTCTGAATGGCCAGGTTGTCTCGGTCGCCAGGCAAGAGTTCTGTTCTTTGAACTCCATAATGACCCCTTTTAACCTGCAAAAAAAAAAAAAAGGCGGGGGTGGGGGATATAGTCTGAGTTCTCTGCACTGGATCATCAGCTTGGAAGTGGTCAACATTCCTAGAATTGCACAGGGTATGCATCAGACTTTCTAACTGGATTAAACCCAGCAATTTCCATATTACCCTTTCCTGAATACTTATGTAAAATATACATTCTTTTTTTTACTTCTTCCTGTCAGTTTCCCTCTAAGCTTGTATATTTTGAATTAATGTATTTTTCTGCATGTTTGGGGAATACAGACTCACACTTTCCTGCCACTGGCTACCATCATTAACGCATGCCCTTGTAAATTCTGCTTCTCAATGTTGGGTCTTGTTTGCCATATGCCATTTTGATAAACTGTCACCGAGTCCTAGGTTTGGGACCTTGTGTAAGAGCTCAACTCTTGGGACTCTTCCTGCAACAGCTTCATCAATGGAAAATAACAGTTTGAGTCCAAAGCCAATACCATTACTCTATTCTGAGGGCTAAGGGTTCATCACATGATTTACTAAAGACCTGAGAACAAAAACGCCTGTCCAATACGAGCTGCTGTCGTTGTTCTCTTATGACAAAACTTGCTATCCCTGTGCATGTCATGATGAGATTCAGAAAGATGAAGAAAGAAGAAACTGGGTTTCCTTGGCTTGAGGCCACTAGAGAATACTGTCCTACTTCCCCCCCTCATCTAAAAAGGTAAACTGTGCTCATTATGTAAACTTTGGAAAATGTATAAAAATTCACAGAAGAATAAAATTTACCTGTAACCCCTCCATACATATACATTTAGCATAAATTTCTAGAAGTGGAATTGCTGAGTCACAGTATAAATATTTTAAGGCTTGTGATAATGATGGGTTTAAAAATATATATCGAAGAATACATGAAGCAATGTTTGTTTATTCCATCCCAGCCTTCAAGAGTTAGGTTGATGTTTATTGATATTACCTTTGTAATTAGAAAAAAGGATTTACAGTCTCAAATAGGTAGTTTTCATTTTCTTTTATAATTAAGCAAATCTTGAGTTAGATCATAGTATCTAATTTTTTTTTTGACACTTTACATCAGAGTTGCTTCTCCTACTTGTGAGCCCACTGCCACCACATGCTGTTACTAAGCTGTTGTCTCAGCATCAAACCCACCCTTTATTTTTTCTGCTTCATGACACCAGGATTGGCACTCGGCAAACCATGTGGAATCTAGGCCAACTCCTACTCTAAAAAATACCTAGCATTACTTATTTGGAATGCCTGGTTTTCGCCTGTTTGCTTTTCTTTTTTTCCCTGACACTTCCCCATATTGCCACTATTAGTGAGAGAAAACCAGGTATCTCAGTGTTTTTCTCATATGAATGTTATAAAGACAAAACAGATAAACTCAATAGGCATCTTTTTCCTTCAGTTTCCAAGTTGCAAACTGGAAGAAATGGTTTATACTAGTGCAGATCTTGAAACATTTATTTAAAAATGGTTTTAAATAATGGTTTTGGTATTTCTCTCTTTTTTTTTAAATAATGGTGTTAAGTATTAATTTGATTCAGTGGCTAAAGTAATATATCTCTGGTCTTTATATATTGAATTTCAGAATTCTTTAAGGGTTTTGTATGTGACCAAAGCAGAAAAACACTACCGTGTTGAAATAGTGAATCTTAGCAACTGAGCTGTTGCTCCTCAGCTCATGTAGCTCTCAGTAAAGAGCATTCTGTACCAATTAACCCGACCCACTGTGTGCCAAGAAACTGTTCTTGTTAAGTATTTGATTGGAAAATGAATGCTTATATTCAACAGAACTCATATCTTAATTAACATATTGTAAAAAGTTTTATATCATGTAGAAAACATACAGAAGTGCAAAGAATTTTTACGTGGCAAATTTTTATATGGCAAACTACTGCCTTACTTATGTAAGGGGAGTGGGTTGATAAATACATTTTTGGTTTGAGAAAAAAAAGATGCAGGCTGAGCTGAGAAAAGTGATTTCTAATACAATTCTACAGATGTGCAATGGGCTGGAAGTTTGTAGGGTGGAAAAAACTGCCTAGAAGTCACTGCTCACCATAGAGCCTCAACTAGGTGAAGAATCAGAGGGAGACCCAGGAATTCACCTCAGCCCTCTGTGGTTGTGTTTTAGCTGCAACAAGCAATAACTAAGAAAAAGGTGCCAGTGACTACAGAAACAGGATGCATTAGTCTGATTGCTACAGGTTGATAAACCTCAAGCATTCATTGAATTGCAGGGATCATTTATGCAGCTTAGAACATATTTGCTGTGCCTTTTTGGTGAAATTTCAGAATTCTATGATGAAATAGAATACACAACTGTTAAAATTTTAAGCTCCTCAGCCACTGTAAACAAATAAAAGAATGGTTGGCTAGGAAGAAATATTTGTAATACATGATAAAGGGTCAGTATCTCTAATGTACAAAAAGCCACAAACTGATAATAACAAGAATCAACCGAATAGAAAAATGACTAAGGCTATGAACAGGTAATTCATATAAAAGAAAATTCAAATATAAAAATATTCTGAATGTAGTCAAGGAAATTAAAGCATTAATGAGATGATACTTGTACCCATCATTAACAAAAACTAAAAAGAGTGGTAATATTCATTGCTGGTGAGGATGCAGGGAAATGACATCCAAACATTGCTGGGGAGAGTGTGAACTGCTACAATCCATTTAGAAAATGATCTGACACCACAGCAATCAGACAGGAAAAAGAAATAAAAGGTATCCAAATTGAAAGGGAAGAGGTAAAACTGCCATTATACTCAGATGACATGATTCTGTGTATAGAAAACCCTAACTGTCCACACAAAAACTACTAGAACTGATAAACAAATTCAGCAAGACAGCAGGGTACAAGAATACCATACAGAAGTCAGTTGCATTTCTTTACACTAACAAGTATAAGAAAGGGAATGTAAAAAAAAAAAAACCTTTCAAAATTGCACACCCAAAAATAAAATATTTAGATATAAACCTGACCAGGAAGGTGGAAGACATATGCTGAGAACTATAAACCATTAATAAAGGAAACTGAAGATGATTCAAAGAAATGGAAAGATATCCCATGCTCTTGGATTGGAAGAATTAATACTGTTAAAATGGCCATATGACCCAAAGCAATCTGCAGATTTAATGGGATCCCTATCAAATTACCCATGACATTTTTCACAGAACTAGAAAAAATAATCCTCAGGTCTATATGGAACCATAAAAGACCCAGAATTGCCAAAGCAATCCTGAAGAAAAAGAACAAAACAGGAGGCATAACCCTCCCAGACTTCAGACAATACTGCAAAGCTATAGTAATCAAAACAGCGTGGTACTGGCATGAAAAGAGACATATGGATCAGTGGAACAGAATAGAGAGCCCAGAAATAGACCCAAACACCTACGGTCAATTTTCAACAAAGGCAAGAATATACAATGGGAAAAAGACAGTCTCTTCAGCAAGTGGTGTTGGGAAAATTGGACAGCCGCATGTAAATCAATGAAGTTAGAACACACCCTCTCACCATACACGAAAATAAACTCAAAATGGCTTAAAGACTTAAGCATAAAACAAACCATAAAACTCCTAGAAGAGATTGTAGGCAAAACATTCTCTGACATAAATCGTACCAATGTTTTCTTAGGTCAGTCTCCCAAGGCAATAGAAATAAAAATAAACAAATGGGACCTAGTCAAACTTACAGGCTTTTGCACAGCAAGGGAAACTATACAAAACCTGAAAAGACACCCTACAGAATGGAAGAAAATATTTGCAAACAATGTGACCCACAAGGGCTTAATTTCCAAAATATACAAACAGCTCATACAACCCAGCAACAAAAAAAATGACTCAATCGAAAAATGGTCAGAAGTCCTAAATAAATATTTCTCTGAAGAAGAAATACGAATGTCCAATAAGCACATGAAAAAATGCTCAACGTTGCTAATTATTAGAGAAATGCAAATCAAAACTACAATGAGGTGCCACCTCACACCAGTCAGAATGGCCATCATTAAAAAGTCTACAAATAACATGCTGGAGAGGGTGTGGAGAAAAGGGAACCCTCCTACACTGTTGGTGGGAATGTAAATTGATACAGCCACTATGGAAAACAGTATGGAGGTTCCTTTAAAAATAGAATTACCATATGATCCAGCAGTCCCACTACTGGGCATATAGCCAGAGAAAACTGTAATTCAAAGATACGTGCACCCCTGTGTTCATAGCAGCACTATTCACAATAGTCAAGACATGGAAACAACCTAAATGTCCATCAACAGATGAATGGAAACAGTAGATCTGGTTCATATATACAATGGAATACTACTCAGCCATAAAAAGAACAAAACAATGCCATTTGCAGCAACACGGATCTAGAGATTATCATACTAAATGAAGTAAGTCAGAAAGAGAAGACAAATACCGTATAATATCACTTATATGTGGAATCTAAAATATGACACAAATGAACCTATCTACAAAACAGGAACAGACTCACGGACATAGAAGACAGACTTGTGGTTGCCAAGGGGGAGGGGGTTGGTGGAGGGATGGAGTGGGAGGTTGGGATTAGCAGATGTGGGCTATACTCAGACATATAGCTGAATCACTTTGCTGCATAGCAGAAATTAATACATTATAAATCAACTATAGTTCAATTAAAAAAAAAGACACCAGACAGAATTCCTTGAAAACAGGAACAAATGAGATTAGCAGAGTGCATAACACACTGTAGATAAGAAATAAATGTTTACTGTATTGAGGGTACTAAGGAGTGCTCTAAGAGGTACACTGCCTCCAACTTGTCAGATTTTTTAACATTTTCATAATTATTAAATGAAGTGGTAAAGAATTTTAAAAAAAAGTAATCTGACAATGTCTATTAAGACTAAAATTAAATCTTTTGACTTAGTCATGTATCTTTTGGGGGAATCTATCCTATAGGGGCAAAAAAGGTGGTTGCATGTAGGATATGTATACTCAGATATTTAAGGCAGCATTATCTAAGGTGATGAAAAGTTGGAAACACAGGAACTGTGTTTATTATGGTATATCCACACTTGGAATATTATGTAGTTCTTGAGAAGCAGACCTGGAGGGATGCCCATGAAATATTTCTTGAGAAACGCAATTTCAGAGTACTTGCACACTACATCCCCACCTCACCCCGCACACTGGGAATATGTGTTTGTATACATTTGGGCATGAATAAGGGTATAGAAAGATAAAAACCTGGGAAGTTCACATTGGTTATTTCAAGGAGTGGAAGGAGGTGGGAGGATGTTATGACCTCTTTCTTTATACATCTTTGGATAGTTTCTCCTTTTTACCACAATCACACACATATACATATATATATATTTTTTTTTACTAAAAAAAAGAATATTCTTAGAGGTCATGAAAGTCCTAATCTGAAGAAATGTTCAGGTAGGAAAAGAATAGAAAGCCTCAATCTCAGAAACATCTAAATGTTTGGAAGGAATTCTGGTGTTTCACGTTCCTTGTAAGCATCCCTCTGACTTACCAGGGTTAAGGTAAATTCAGCTATTTCAGTTCATTTCCCCATTTCAAAATATTTCCCTTGGAATCTTTATAGCCTAGGGGTTTTCTGAAAAAAACTATGGGACTTGTTAAGGTCACATGATAAGTCCTGGTCAGGATAGCACAGACCACTCACTAGGCTGCCATAGAACTGTCGCTGTAGCCTGAAGTGTCTTGGAGAGAAGGCTTATCCTGTCAGTTCTGCTGTTGCTAAGAAGCCTTGAGCAAGAAAGACATGCTACCTTCTTTGAACCTTGGTTTAACAAGTCAGGATTCTAAGATTCATTTATGTCCAAAAAGCAGTTCTGCGCTTAAATTGGCTTTGACAGGTGATCTTAAATATAAATCTGCATTCTTAACAGTTTGGTTACAAGGAGAGTGGGGCAGAAAACAAATGGCCTGTTTTAATTCTTTAGGTCAGTGACTCTACAAGTGCTTTGACATGGTCCATAGTAAGAAATATATTTTGCATTGCGATCTGGAATATACAAAGGAAACGTTTTATGAAATACCTTTACTAAATGTACCTTTACCTAAGACATTTTATATTTTATTTTTTAAGAAAATTCTTGTTGTGATCCCTACATTAAATTCAAGACTCACTGATGGGTCATGGTCTGCAGTTTGAAAAACACTGCTTTAGGTCATGCATGTGGCAAAGTACATTATGAAGGTGGAAGAAAATCAGCAGAGCCTGGCAGTTGGGTTTTTGTTTGTTTTGGCAAGTCTGTAGACATTTTTTTTTTCTGTTTCTCTCTCCACTCCCACCTCCATCCATTCCCACCGCCCCCCCCCCGAACTCCCCCAGTTGACAAGCCCTCAGGGAAGTCCATGGAATCTGCCCCCATAGGATCCTAAAGTTTAAAGGAAAGGATTCCTGAGGTTAATTTATTCCCTGGTATGTGCGTACGTTAGCTGGAGCGATAGGCAGAGCAAGGACTGAAGAAATTACTCTCTGTCAAGATCGGTCATGAAGGTCACATGCCCTGGGACGCCTGGGTCACCCTGGCTTCTCATTGTGTATCCCTAGAGAACTGCACAGAGCTTTTTATGGATATCCTTTGGAAAAGTTGTTCCTCACCTCTCCACCCCCTGGATCAAACCAGCAACCTCCAAATAAGCAATGAGGAGCATAAGCAGCTTTTGCTGAAGGCCAGGAGGAACACATCCACCGGCTGCATTTTTGCTTTTCACTGCTCCTGCCTCCCCTTTTAAAAAATATAGTTTACGGAGGTAAAATTTCATCCCTCCCTTTAACAGACGTTCTGGCTGTAAAGGGCAGTAATAGCACAGCTGGTGTCATCTCTGCCCACCCCCCAGCCCCAGAGAGGTTCCAGAGTCCCCCTGACACCGCTCCTGCCAGACGGCCACATGGGGGACCCGGAGGTTAGCAGGTGACCCAGCCTGGGTCAGAGCCCTTCAGTGGGAATTCTACAAAGCAGCAGAGAGAGGAGGCGCTTTCTCTCCTCTGGGGTCTTGAAACATTATAATGTGACCTTGGAGCTGCCAGTGACACTATGGCCTATAGCATGGAGGAATCTTTCTGAAGTAGAAGGAAAAAATGATGTAAGCGTACATTGAGAGCAAAGAGTCAAGAGTTAGGGTTCTGACCCAACTGTGAACCTGGATCCAGCTGCCCTTGAGGCTAGAAATGTCCCCCCCCCCTTTTTTTTTTCTCTTTTGCCTAAAGTAGTGTGAAGTGAGTTTCTACAACTTGCAACACAAAAAGTTCTGACAATGGGAGCCAAAATCCCTCCTGGAGTTCTAGAAGTTGTTTCCCTGGTCAGACACCAAGGAAACAAGATAATCAGGAGAGCCCATCATCCACCGTAGAGCTTGCTGGAGAAGAAAAGCAGCTGAAAAGGGGCTTCTTGTCATGCCTTTTAAAGGAAACTAGATTTCCCTTTTGTTAGCATGAGTTCGATGATATTTACCCCACAGACTGTTGTGAGACTTAAGTCAAAAGGTATAAGGGCAATAATGTAAAATAATGTACAGTATGACTGTGAAGTATTACTTGAGCTGGCAAACGAGTGTTTTCTCTTCCCTTCTACAGACACACTAAGAATATGTTGTCTTTCAAATATAAAGATAGCTATACAAGATAACCGCTCCTCAAAGGGAAACATGTTCAGGAACAAGAGCTAACATCTCCTGAGTGCTAATTATGTATCTGACAACGGGCCAAGTGATGTAGCTGGGTTACTTTATGTAATCTTTACAAGAATGCTATGCCATGTTCATGTGGAGGAAAAACAGAGCATTGTTTTTCAATCTAGGGTGGCTTTTCCCCCAGGGAACATCTGATAATGTCTGCTGGCATTTTTAACCTTCACAGTGGTGTGTGTATGTGCGCACACGCGCACCTGCTACTGGCATCAGGTGGGTAGAAGCCAGGGACGCTGCAAAACTACTTACTGTGCACAGGGCAGCTGCCACAACAAAGAACCATCTGGATCAAAATGTCAACAGTGCTGACGCTGAGAAATCCTGGCTCAGAGACAACCCAGCCAACCCGCCCAAGGAGCTCACAATCTTAACTTGTAACAATGTTACACTGCAACACACACACACACGCTCACACTCACATATGCACACACACACACACACACACAGAGGGTGGGATGGGTGTTTAGCATCATAGTTCTTCTAGCTCCTAAGGCTCCCTGCTCAGGGACTGCTAACAAAAGCAGGGCAGGGACTATTCTGGAGGTCAGTAAAATTGTTTGATAGATCCAGGACAGGTGTCTGGAAGACTGTCAGAAGGCCTTGAGTTTAAGGAGCCGCAGGCACTGGACTGGCTGAGGACTTCAGGCTATTACTACCCTGTGCAGCATAAGAGGAGCCAGTCAATCTAGGGTATCTTCTGAAATCTGGGCCACTGACCTTGTTCCAGATGAGGACAGGGGTTGGGATTCCGATGACCTCACAGCTCAAGTACACCTGGGCGCCAGTGACATTCCAGATATCCTTGGGGGGCGTCACGATGGAGGGACCTATAAGAGAGGGCACAAAGTCAAACCATCCTTTTAAGCAGTCTTTAACATCCCTCAGCGTGCTAGTAATCTGTTAAGTATTACTAGGAAGTAAATACCTCATTATATTTAGGAGGCTATCCCCTCTGTTGATTACCTGAAGCCAATTTCAAAGACCAGACTAGCTTACCCCAGCCACCAGCGGGAGTTTAAGCTATTCTCTGGTGATGCATACATCTTGACAGTCAAAAGACAATTAGGAAGAAAAACATATTGCTTACAAAATTTTCTTCTCCCACGAATCATGCTTAAATGAGTTTTAATTTACCAGCTGTTTTGCTTATCTGCGACTTTCCAATTAATATAGTGAAACTTTACTCCCAAAATAGCGAATGTTTCTCTTTTTTATATACCCGTATTTCTGTCTGGGGGGAAGGGGCAACAAACAACCACTCCTTGGTTAATGTGCTGGACACTCAGCACATCCACTGCTAATTCGCAGTGCCCGGTTTCAGGCACCAGGGGCCTTCAGAGAGTCCACATTAGAGGGAAGGAGAGCCAGGAGCCTGGGGTGACAGCACATTACTTCCGGAACCGAACCTGGCCTGAACCCAAAGCTCGACGCCATTTCTTCAAAGAATGAGTTAATTATTCCCTCTGAATGTCAGCTCTCCACTGCCTTGGGTCTTCCAGCTGAATAAAATATCTAACTTTAGGGTCATCTTGCATCACAGTCCTGGGAAAGGGACAACCTCCCCTTGGGGCCTGGAAAGTTTTCTGGCATAAGCAGCATTCAAAGGGCATGAAGTCTCCCCTTTTGCAACAGGCTATTTCCAGCCCACGATTAACTTCTTGAAACAGAAAGGAAGTAACAGCATGTAAGATTTTTCCCACTCATCTAAAGTATTAGAAGCTGATTTTTTAAAAATCCCTCAGGGTAGTTTTATTTTTCCCCTTTGTAAGAATGTGCCAAACAAAGTTTTGAAAGCTCTAAATATATTTCGTGTTTCCTTCCCGCTAAACCCTAGGTCTGAAAGGAAGCATCTATTTTGGCCAGGGGTCTTGGCTTTTCTGTGGCAAACATGGACGTGGTTAGCACAGCGGTGCTGTGTTTATGTGTGTTGCTGGCTCGGTCTCTGATGTTTCCTCATCTGTCCTCACCAACACAAGGCCCCACAAAGGGCAGGGCTGGGCCTCACTGCATCCCAGCCTTCCTCCAGGGCCCTGGGACCCCAAGAGCTTGGACACCACAGAACCGGATCTGGCTCACCTCTGAGGGCCCCAAGAGACTGTCCTCCTTCCCACACACGGACTTGGTGGGATGACCTCAAGGCTCGGGGGTTCTCAAGGGAGTGTTCTGAGAAGAATACACCAGTGTTCAGAGACTGGAGGGGCTCGGGAACAAAGCTGCCTCTCACGTAGCAAAACCACATGAGGAATGCAAGATTCCTGTGAGATCTGAGTGCCTCAGCCTTGTGACAAACCATTTATTTCAACTCACAGCCATCTCTCTATAGGCAGAGCAGGGAGCAGAGTTATCCATCGTTGCCAGGGGCAGATTCTGGAGAGCACGTGGAAGAACTCCAGCCTAATTTTCTGTCACACGTCTTGAAGACACGCTATGGATTCCTCTGACAGCCTAATTTTAAAACTAAGATATTCTTTTTTTTTAAATTTTATTTATTTATTTATATTTATTTATTTAGCTGTGCCAGGTCTTAGTTGCGGCACACGGGCTTCTCTCTAGTTGTGGTGCACTGGCTCCAGAGCGTGCGGGCTTAGTTGCCCCACGGCATGTGGGATCTTAATTCCCCAGCCAGGGATCGAACTGGCGTCCCTTGCATTGGAAGATGGATGCTTAACCACTGGACCACCAAGGAAATCCCAAACGAAGATATTCTTTATTTTACTTATTTATTTTTGGCCACACTGCGTGGCTTTCAGGATCTTCCCTGACCAGGGATTGAACCTGGGCCACCACAGTGAAAGCCTGGAATCCTAACCACTAGGCCACCAGGGAAGTCCAAAACTAAGATATTCATAGTTTTAATATAGTCTGATATATCAAAATTTTCTTTTATGATTAGTGCTTTTTGTGTCCTATTAAATTTATTTTGTGTAGCCCATGGCCCTAAAGATCTCCTGTTTTCTTCTACAAGCTTTATGGTTTTACCTTTCACATTTCGGTTTGTGGTCCATCTTGAATTAATTTTTGTGTATGCTATGAAGTAGAGGTCAAAGTTCATCACTCTCTCCCCAAAGGATAACCAATTGTTTTGGCATCATTTGTTGAAAAGACCATCCTTTTCCTACTGAAAGTGGTGCCTTTGTGGTAGATCCATTGATCATATATGTGTGAGTCTTCTTCTGGATTCGCTATTCTGTTCCATTGGTCTATGTGTCTATCCTTGTACCAACAAACATGGTATGATTTAGAATTAAATGTAATAAAACTGAAGCACTGAATGGAGAACAGATCTGTTTTATCTCCCTGCAAGTCTCTCCTTATTCCATGAAGCAGAACATTTCAGGAGGAGCAAACATTCTTTAAAAACATCTGAACCTACCCAGGAATACTCTGAGAGCCATCACCAGGGCATTCAAATTAGGACGAATCATGCTGTGAGTTCCTCTTTCTCTCTCCCAACTCTTGAAATACATATAAAACCTTGGGTGGATGGGCTGAGTCAATATTTGGACCATCCCAAGAACATAAATAATTTTGTCAATTCTGCTACCAGGCAATGCCTAGAATTCAACAAGAGTTGCATACCACAAAAATCTGTATTATTCACTGACCCCTGTTGAGTTGATGGGGTGGAGAGGCAAAGGAAGGGCCATCAGGACCAGTTTGCTGCACAACATTTACAAAACCCCTTGCTACTTCAGATGTCCCTGAACAAATGTTGACCCACAGAGACACCAAGTGGACACGTTCTGTATGGAAGTGAAGGATGGTGAAAATATGTGGGGCTGATATGATGGCAGATCCAACAGCACTGCACCCTGTCCCCACTCTGAAGAACCACCGTCCCACATACTCCATTGACAAGCAATTTCACTGCCAAAATCACCTCAAATTGCAATTCCTGAAGGTTCTGTTCTACCTCAGGAGAGCAGTTGAAAAAATAACTCTTTACCAAAATAATTTCTAAATCTTTCCACGTTGCCTTTTTTCCAAGAAGGCCAAAGCAGACCCAGAATTATTTCTGTTTTTAAGGATAAAATAACTTTTTAGTTCATTCTGAGCTCATTTTTGGGCAGAAAGCTCAAAACCAGCCCTTGAGGCCAAGCCAAGGGTAACAACATTGCCATCTAAATCATGCACAGTGTTTGGATTCCACTTAAAACAAGTCACAGAATATTTAAATGTATAGGGACAAACACCAGAATAGGTTCAATTATTTATTTATCCTTGCCTTTGTTCCAGTAAGGACTTCAGGCTGCACAAACATCTGTCTAGCAGACATCCTGTACAGATTAACTGCCCACTGCCTCTCTCCTCTCCTTCCCCACTGTGGACAACTCCAGGCAGCAACCAAGCTGTCACAGCGATGCCTGGTGGCTGATGTGGGGAGAGTCCATCCCAAGACTTTCCCCACCTCCAACTCACCCTATTTTTCTATTTCACATGAATGTCCCCAAACCAGGCTACTCCATGTTCCATTCTTACCTTTCTCAACTCAATTCTCATTCAATTTCATTCGATCTTTCTCAGATCTCTAAGTTTGTTTTCTTGCTCCCCCCCTTTTTTTTTTTTTTTGCGGTACGCTGGCCTCTCACTGCTGTGGCCTCTCCCGTTGCGGAGCACAGGCTCCGGACGCGCAGGCTCAGTGGCCGTGGCTCACGGACCCAGCCGCTCCGTGGCATGTGGGATCTTCCAGGACCGGGGCACGAGCCCGTGTCCCCTGCATCGGCAGGCGAACTCTCAACCACTGCGCCACCAGGGAAGCTCGCTCCCTTATAAGTCTTGCCTGGTAAACTTAGGTGGTCTCTTCCTTTTAATCAATCCTTGAAGAGAAAGAGGAAGAAAAAGAAGGGAGGGAGGGAGGAAGTAAAGGAGAAGGAGAAGAAAGAGAAAGTGAAATAAAGAGAACCAGGTCCTGAATGAAACTGTGTAAGGAAGAAGAAAGTTTTAAGTTTGGAAGAAAACTAAAATTAAATTTAAGGAACCAGTGTCACCTTAAAACTACCTGGAAGGAGTCAGATTCTCCTATGGAATGTCCACCTAAGTCTACATCGTCCCCCTCAGACACTCTTAATTAAATTCTAGACAAATGGCCCACAGACCACAGATTGCTTATTCAATTATAACCTAAAATTAGCTATGGTCTGAAAAATCACTAGAGATACAGAAAAGGAAGAATTTTCAATGGATTTAAATTTGTAATATTTCAATTTGATTCTGAAGAGGTAAAGAAGGGCAGTTCTCACAAAACACACAAATGTCATGAGAAAAAGACCCTGAAATAGAATTAATTTTGAACTTGACAAGAAATTGATTCAACCTGATCTTACATAAAATTGTAGGAGAGGACAGAGTTAAAATTTGTTACCTATAAAAAGCATGGGAATAATATAAAAGAAATATGGGAACAATTTCCTAGTCTCTTACAGAGCACAAAACACTCCCCAGACATGACCTGAGATGCCTTCACCATGTTACCATTAAAACAAACAAACAAACAAAAATACCCAAAGCACTTTTGGGAAGAGAACACTTGGCTCTGGATCCTTGTCTACTGCTTATAGCCAAGAGACCTTGGACAAGTCACTTACCCATTTATACAGAAGAAACCAGGGCAGGTCTAAGAATTTTCTTTTTGGGCTGGAAGTGAATGTACCCATCATGAATGTGTCCTAGAGCACAGTCATATGGCATCTTTGACAACCATGAAGTTTTGAGGCTCCACTGCCTGCCTGGTTCTGGGAGCTCTCATTCCCTACAAATCAGTCCAATGCACCACCTCATCTACCTAAATGCACTGTACATGACTCATAACAAAGTTCATTCTCCCAGTGATGGAAAAAACAGAGCTTTATTAGAAAGGTATCAGTGGTTACCTAGTTAGCCAATATTTTCATCTGGAAAAGCTGCACAGAAGATGTTAGGAGAGGTCATGTTTTGGAGCTAAATATACATACTCGATTGAACCTGGGAAATGGTCAAAAGTCAAATTCTCCTTAACAGTCAGTTTTTGTTCAATTTTGTTGATATCCTATTCAACCGCATTTTTTTTCATTGCTGCCTTCATTTCCCCCATGATCTCTCCCATGTTTACCCTACAAATTCACTCTTCTTTCTTATTTCTACCAAATTCTCTGCTCCTAGCATCCATGCTCACTCTCTCATTACATGCTTATTACCACTTCTAGAACCTTTGCTTATGCTGATGCACTTGCCTACTTGGGATGTCCTCCTTCCTCTCATCTATTATCTATGCCCTACCCTTTTATTTGGAGCTCTAAGGCTGAAGTTTCATCTCCTTTTTGACTTTTTTTTTTTTTTTTTTTTTTTTTTACAGCTCCAGTTTGCACTTATTTCTTCTCTGAAATCTTGTTGAGTTCAGAGTTAGTGCCACACAACTTAGTGCATCATTATTCTCTAGCGCTTTCCTTAGCAGGGCTAATTGAAGATGCCAGTGTCCTGATAGAGTCATAACTGAGCCAGAAACTCTGGAATCAGATGTACTTCGTGTTCATTGGGAGGAGGGACAGACCAGATTCTATGTAGTGGAAAAAGGGCAGCAGTAAATTCAGAACATAACATGACTAGTCATACGGAACTAAGAAGATAGCCACGATCTTGAAAATATACCAGTGTACACATTTGCCAAGGTACCTAACCAAAGTGGTGCTATAGTCACTTCTTATTTATCAACTGGAAGATTATTCACTGCGACTTTCTTTAATCTTCCACTTGACTTCCTCTTGCCATAAACAAGGTTTCTTGGCTACTGCCCACTCAACAACCAATTTGTATACAATCTGGGATGCAAAATAATTTAAATATATATTAGCTAAGAAAGTTCCAATGAGAAGGGTAGATCTGCTGTGGGGAAACGATCATCAATCAACCATACATCAAAAACAGGGTTTCTGCAATATGCTGGTTTATATTATTCACATTATAGCTCTCACTAAGTACTTATTAACATGGCTAAGAGAGTCGAGTATAAAGACTTCTCCAAGTTATGGTAATTTGCAAACCACACTCATCTCGTCTCTTAATGATGCTGGGTCCTAAAATAGCTCACAGAGTATGTGCATTCATACCAAAAAAGGAGGGTTTAAGAACGAAGTGAGACACCACATATGGAGATAAAGAGTTCAGACAACTTGGCAAAAATCCCCAGATTGGATTCCGATAACACGTTGAAGGGAAAAGCACCAAACAAAAGTACAAAATGGGAAAAGAATAGTAGGAAGGCACTATGGCCAAGAGGGGGAAGGGGATGAACGATGTGGAAACTTCCTGATATTAAATCAGGGGAAGCAGGAACTGTATGGCTAATTAAAGGGCAGAGCCACCTGCCAAGGCAAGTCATTTCGGGAACTTCTAGAGGTGCGGTGATACAGCAGCTGACCCTAGGTATGAGAATCTGGCACGCAGTCTCATGGGTATCAGCTGAGGACAGTAAGGGCAGGAGAAAAAAGGACTAAATCTTAAGCACCATAGGCCAGATTTAACTTCCGAGTTTTTGTTTAAGGCAAAGTCATCTCGTTATGGTTGCTCCTGTTGGTCATTTACATTTTAGTGTGAGTGAAGGCCCAAAAGTTTATAATGATGGGGTTCTCCCAAACACTGCTGGGGGGAAATGTATGTAAGAAATGCTTCCTCTTTTTCGGATACAATATATTGAGGTGGGATGGGGAGGTTGAACAGATATAGACAGATTAAAATGCTAGGAAGGTAATAGACTGCTCTACCACTTCTGAGTTATGTGACACTGAACAAGTTATTTAACTTTTCTCAGTTTATTCATCTGTGAAATGGGATAATACCTAAGTCATTAGATTTTCAGAAAGATCAAACAAGATACAGCAATTAGCACAGTACCTGGCATGGGGTAAACACTCAGTAAGTATTAGTTACTGCTTTTATTTCAAAGTAAATCCTTATGACTGGAGCTAATACAAATTGCTTCTTCAGAGAATGGAGATGACACATCGTTTGGAGCTGGGGTGGCTGGCGAAAGGAGCTGGTATCTGAGCAGGCCCTGAAGTTCAGAAGTAAACTTTCTCTCAAGGAAGGTTTTCAACTTCAGAGACCTGCCTGAGCAGAGGTGTGGAGGCAGGAAAACAACAGCTGGCTGGTGGAACAGCAAGCACCCCAGTCCGCTCGGGGAGAGCATAGCTGAGATTCGGGTGTGGAGCACAGTGGAAGGAGGAGGGGGGGACACTTTGTGGTCCACTGCGTCTCTGAATGTTGGAGAGATGTGATTCAAGTGGCATTTCAGGAGATGACTTTGGAGGCCTTTGCAGCAGGACTGGGACAGGGTGGGGATTAGAAGCCTAAATCAAGGTGGTAGGAATGGGAACAGAAAGGAAAGAGGCAGATTTGAGAGATTATTCAGGAAGAACCAACACTACCTGGGAACTGACTGGATGTGGGCATGAGGGAATGAGTCAAAAGTTGTGGGCTGGGTAAGAGGAGGCTGCGACACCATGGACAGAAAAGCCAGGGTGTCTGTCTGAGGAAGGCCTTGGATTGGAGAAGGGGGAAAGGATGAGTTTGGGCTTAGATTTGCGGATTTGGGCAATGAGGAGGTGCCGAACCCCACAGAGAGAAAGGAAACAGACTGGGGGACCAGTGGTACCAAGGTAAACACTGTCAAGTTTACACTTTAGCCCTAGCAGGCTGGGTGGGTTCCTGGGTATGGAAGGAAGACAGCTTTGGCTCGCTTTCCCAGGGACAGCTTCTCTGGAGGGAATTCCAGCAGCTCGCTGCTGACACCCAGCCCATTCTCACCCCACCCCATCCCAGGTAAAGCAGGGGAGTAGACAGCTAAGACACTGCTTAGCAACCAGCCACTTATCTGCAGGAGCAGTTCATCTGAAAGTAGACTGTCCAGTATGATGCAACCCTGGTAACGGCATACACAGATCCTGTGAATTACATTTCTCGGCTGACAGCTAGTTATCTCTGGGTTAATGAGACACCCCATTTTGGCTCCAATCTTTGATGCTGAAAATCTTCCTAGAGTGTATTAATCTTTTTTTTTTCTGTAGTAGATATCATAGTATTCAGATGTCTTTCTAGGATTATGACTCTTGCAATGTCTCAGAAGTATCATAAGTTTGAACGGACCATGGAACATAAAAAGAAAGTTGCTGTTTCTTGTAATTTGTTGCTTGCAAACCAATCTCTTATTTCATGACGTCTTCTTATTCTTTTCCCCTAACAAGTATGGACCCAGCACAAAATGATAGAATAATAACCAAGGGTCTGACTCCAGGCTGAGGTTCCCACCCACAGGTGATTCTGGTACATGTGGTCTGGGGTCATCCTTGCAGCAACGCTGCACTAGGTAAAATAAATCCATGAGGGATTTAAAGCCAAGTTCAGATGTGTAAGGGGGAGAGATCACTCTGGTGGCCGTGTGGTGGCTGAGCTAACCTGGGGCTGTGTCAGCAACATTGCCAAGGGATGAGCTCATGTATCCGGCAAAGCTCCCACGGAGCTGGAATAGCTGAACTACCATCACAACACTGGCATGACTGACATCCACACATGTTAAGTTAGCGGGCTACATTTTTATGTGGTTTGAGCATATGGAAGAACTGACTTCACACAGGGTACCTTTATGAAGGGAAACTCCCTAGTTATGTGGGTGTATCTTGTTCATGCTAACGGAGCCTTGGAAATACTTTTTTCCCCCACATTTCATGGGCCTGTCCTCTCTGGACTGTGACTCACCTTAATTCCAACACGTGAAAATTTAGGGTCACTTTTTCCTATTCTGCAAGCACAGAACTGGGTGGGGAAGTTTCCACAGGAGGGCACTTATGCCACCTGATTCTGAGCTTCCTAGAAACCCAGAGTGCAAGTTCCCCCAGGACACTTCGTCTTTGAGTCCTTGCCTTCCCTACACACCCCCAAGTGCCTGGCATCGTCAGGCATCAGAACTGTTTCCTGAGCCGAGCTGTGAGCTGTAAGGGGAACTCCTCCAGAACCTGGAGGCTCACCCACCCTCAAAGCTTAGTCTCTGTCCATAGGCCCCGAGCTGACTAACAAGGGATGTAGTCCAAAGAAAGAGATGCTCTTGAACCCTGCCCCTAGGGGGAAGGATATGCGGGACTGCCAAGTGGCCTTCAACTTCAGGAGCGTTGGACTTGCTAAGCCTAGTACCTAGAATATTTTGGAAAGCTGAAGAAGGCTGAGGCCTGAGCTCCCAGGAGGACCTGGGAGGATGCTACCATGGGGACACTTCTGCAGTTCCCTGTCCACTAGACAGCCTGGGCTCCAGGGAGCTTCCCACCTGGGGTCTTAAGTAGAAGACTAAAGTTCTTCAGCTCCCTGAGAACTAGATAAGTCCTCAATTCCACTTCATCCAAGGAAGAGATTTACATTGTAGGAGGCCCAGTAAATCCCTCAGGCCAGGCTGACCACTCTGGAAGCAGACTGTGGGGATGGGCAGTGCAGTACCGGGTCACTCTTTTAGATTAGGAATTATCAAAAAGAGGAGATTTGTTCAGTCTCTGGAAGGTTATGCAGGTTGGAAGAGATCTTGCAGAGGGGCATCTGCAGGAATAACAGACACCAGACACACAGCCAACAGGGCAAGCTCCAACCACCCGGGAACCAGCCTCTAAGAAGGATGCTGTCTTGCAGTGGCTGCCAATCCTGGCTGCACACTGGGCTCCTCTGGGAGCGGTTAACTAGTACGCAGGCCTGGGCTGCACTCCCAGAGTTTCGCGTTGGTCTGGGCGTTGGTCTGGGTGTGGGGTCTGGCACTGGAATTATTTTTTTTCAACTCCCCAGGTAGAACCACTCACTTAAAACACGGCTTCAGAGCAGGAGATGCTCAGATGACAAAGACAACACCAATGTGGAAAGTAAGAGAGGAGAAGAGGAGGACAGATTTGGAGAAACATTGCTCCCAAGTCTTTTCAGGGGAGAGGCCGAGGACACTGGGAGGTGCAAACATTTAAGGAGAAGAGAGGAAAGTTCCAGGAGCTGGAGTGAAGGGTATAGATACCCGATAACCTTCTTATTGTCACTATTATCGCTCTAGCTCCATGGGGGGTATGGTGGGCCATGTCTGACCTCCCCGCGTTTGTCACAAGCTTTGAGTTGCCTGCTCTCAGAGTCTCAGTAGTTCTCCTTCTATGCTGTTTTCCATTTTCCTAAAATAAAGCACTTGGTTCACATCCCCAGCCCCGCCCCTGCCCCTCTCCTGCCCTCAGAATTCCTACCCTTCATGACAGTGCCAGAGATGGGGCTCTGCGTCCGTCTGGAGTCTGTGGGTCTCATTTAAGAGCCCACTAAATCCGGACCCTTTGCCTTTGCTCATTTAGAGTCAGATCGCCTCCCTGCTAAGACGCGTTCAGCTCGGCTTTGCGAGGGCCTGGAGCCGCATTAAACACAAGGGATCTGTGTGAGGCACGGCCCCCTCCGTCCCCCCCAACCATGAACACAGTGCGGGGCATGCCGTGCCTGTGCCTGGCTGGCATTTTTACCCAGTGATGTCTTTGCCCGTCAGGCCCCAGTCTCTACAGCTCTCATGGTTACAGTTGCCTCCTTGGCCCAAAACCCCAGACATTAATCAGCCGCGCATAACGGCTCCCCCTGTTCTCTCTCAGTGTTTTCCCCTCCTTCACTTGTGCCCTCTGGTTATTTTCTGTACTCCTCTGTGACCTCCACAGACTTGAAAGCTCTCAGCTATTTACCCCAAGTCTCATCCTTTGTTTATCTCTGCTTTGCTGAGTGTTCTCAGATTTCCTCCCCACTTCCTAGTAGGATTTAGGTTCCTTCTCCCATGTTCTGCACTTCTCTAGCACTGCCCTCCAGGCTCAAACTGGAACAGAACATTCCTCTTACCCGTGGGCTAATTCTTTTCATGTGCGTCCTGAGTACTTACTACATTTGCTACTGTGTACTTGCTTTGTGGACATACTGTGTGTTCCCAGTATAACAAGACATTCTTTCTGAGTGCTGAGAGGAAATTCACATTACACAACGTGCTAGATGTGGGTGCAGTGGACCACCTGAGCTTGGAAGAGCTGGATTGTTCAAAGACGCTCAGAAGTGCCAAGTAACACTGCTCTGAAAATCAGGGAAATGGGCAGGTCTCTGATCACGGGGGAGGAAGACCTCTCTAAGAGGGACTGGGGGACTTTGAATAAGGGTTTTGTATTTTTCATTAGTGAGGCAAGTCTTGCTTGCTCTTGTTGGGTGGAGGTTGACCTGGAGCCCACCCTGCTGGGCGTGAGCTATGAAAGTGGGAACCAGACTTCCCTGGTGACGCAGTCGTTAAGAACCCGCCTGCCAATGCAGGGGACACGGGTTCAATCCCTGGTCCGGGAAGATCCCACATGCCGCAGAGCAACTAAGCCCCTGCGCCACAACTACTGAGCCTGCGCTCTAGAGCCCGTGCGCCACAACTACTGAAGCCTGCACGCTTACAGCCCATGCTCCACAACAAGAGAAACCACCGCAATGAGAAGCCTGCACACCGCAATGAAGAGTAGCCCCTGCTCGCCGCAACCAGAGAAGGCCCGCACGCAGCAACGAAGACCCATTGCAGTCAAAAATAAATAAATAAATAATAAATCAATTAAAAACAAAAAAAAAAGAAAAGTGGGAACCAGGTGAAGGAAAGCTATGCTACCTCATGGGCGAGTAGTTACCCCAGAAGGAGGGTCTCTGGGGGCATAAAAATGCTCTTTGCTGCTCTTACTGGTATTTATAGGACCAGACAACTTTACTTTGGCATCTTGATTATTTTCAGAGAGTGATTATTTTTCTATAATTAGTGGTTCTTTTTCTTTTCTTCTTTTTTTTGAGTTTTTTTTTTTTTTTTTTTTTTTGCGGTACGCGGGCCTCTCACTGTCGTGTCCTCTCCCGTTGCGGAGCACAGGCTCCGGACGCGCAGGCTCAGCGGCCATGGCTCACGGGCCCAGCTGCTCCGCGGCATGTGGGATCCTCCCGAACCGGGGCACGAACCCATGTCCCCTGCATCAGCAGGCGGACTCTCAACCACTGCGCCACCAGGGAAGTCCCCGCCCCTGTTTTTTTTTGAGTTTTGTTTTCCTTGAGTTGTTAATTCCTTTTACAGTGCAGGAAAAAAAGGGGCTCTCATGGTTTCAATAGTAAACTGGGTTTGAAAGGTTAAGATACCGCATCTTTACAAGGACTTGGAGCAACTGCCTGTGAAGTGTGCTATGGGGCCTGTCATCGAAACATCCTTTCCCTCTGCAGGTGTTTCTTCTAGGGCAGCCACCAGCTCCAGCCTTGGAGATTCTATTCTTCTGTTTAAGTAAAGGAAAGTAATTTCCTTTCAGAGCAGTAGCTGGGATTTCAGACTGGGCACCTCTTTAGAGCAGCCATGCATAAAAGCAGGAAACTCGTTCTTTACAAACTTGGGGAAGAAAATGTGCACGATTTTCCCGAAATTGACATAGAACCTGCGCTTTATGCCTCCTTAGTCCTTGCCTTTTGGGTACATTCTCAGGGGATCTCTCTAGCAAACGTGTGACCCCTTTAGCAAGCTGGGGGCTCAAGGGGATGATGCCTGCTCTGCCTATGAACAAGGGGTGGAAAGCAGCCCAGACTTATCTAGTCCATGGGAAAGGATTATGGTCTCTGAGCCTGTAAATCAGTTAAACTGACACTTGAAGAGAAGAAAGTAGACTCAAACAGGTAAACTGAGACAAGACCCCCAGGACAAGCATGACGCTGGTAATCACGAAACCTGCTTCCGCCCACACATCCACGGGAGCTTGGCCTCCGTGAAAACACAGTCATGATCTCTGCAGCTGAGAGAGCTTAACCTCACTCACAGACGGTTCTGAATAACGCTTTGGAAAACAAGCAAGCAGCATTTTAACCTACACAGCAATAATGAGGAATAACAGATCCACACATACTCCAGTGTCAGCACTAGATAGCTTTCCCAATGTCATAACATGCTCAGACGATTAAAGAACAGATATTTTTGGAACATATTGATCGACAGATGTAAAACTGGGTTGGCCAGGGACTTACTTCCCTGGTGGTCCGGTGGTTAAGACTCTGCACTCACTCCCAATGCAGGGGCCCCGGGTTCCATCCCTGGTCAAGGAACTAGATCCCACGCCGCAACTAAGAGCCCACATGCCGCAACTAAGAGCCCACATGCCGCAACTAAGAGCCCACATGCCACAACTAAAGATCCGACATGCCGCAACTAAGACCCGGCACAGCCAAACAAACGAATAAATAAATAAATAATTAAAAGAAAAAAAAAAAGAAACTGGACTGGCCAGTGGTTTAATTCCTATTAGTTAGGGGTTATCAAAAGAAAAATGTCATCAATTCATCATTAATATTCATTTCCTGTAATGAGAGCACTAACTTCTACTGTTGCCTAGATGAAGTTACTCCTTAAGGGAAAATCCCTATGGAAAAAGGTATAAAAGTTGAGAAAGACTCACAATGAAACTAAATCGAATTTCAGCATTGTATGGCACTAAGCAGGTAAAAACAAGGAGTGGATTAATTCATTCAGGTCCTCCACAGACTAAGTGCTGTGCTGGGTGACAGGAGGAATGGAAAGATGATGGGGTTGGACTCCTATCTGACATGGATTTAGAATCCACAAAGTGTAGACTAGAATACAAGTATAGAATCAATTATAATATGGAAGGAGTATGACTGGTCCTATGATATAAATATAAAAAGCATTCTGACTGAGTAGGTCAGAACTGAATTCATGGAACAGGAAAAGGGCTTTCAAAGTTAAAGGCAGTGGGTGGGGTTGGTAAGGAAATTCCAAGCGAGGGGGTCAGCCTGCTCGAAGAGGTGAGATGTCGCTGTATATTGGCGTTGGGGTTTACAGCCCACGTAGAGTTTTTATAACTATTACTTCATTTTCACTTTCCCAACAATCAGCTAAGCGAGTCATTTTACAGATAAAGATATTGAGGTTCACTAACGTTGAGCGTCTTGTGCAAAGTCCCCAAGCCTGGGAGTGGTGTGTCCAGGACATGAATCTACGTTTTCTGAGTCCAAACCCAGAGCTTTCCCTAGGCTCCTGTGGTGCCTCTCTACACAACCCAGTATTGCTGAAGTGTCCCTTTCTTGCTTTGTTTTGTTGGAGCGTGAGGGGTTTGGAGAGAAGGAAAAGAAGTCTTGAGAACTGGAGGCCAGACTAGATTGCAGCGGTTTTCAGTGTCAAGGCAAGGAGATTAGGTATGTCTATAAGTTACCATGAAGAAAAGAAAAACAAGATAATGAAAACATTAATGTCTTTTGGAGAAAAGATTACACAATCGTGAGAATCCTAAACAGAGGTCACGGCTCACCATGACCTGACTCAGAGGTCACGGCTCACATGACTCCGGCCTGAAATGTTTCAGGGGTATTTTCTGAGCGGCTCTGGGTAAGCAGTTTGGACTTGTAACCCCAAACAGGTCAGAATTATCCTGCTCATGCTGAATGCTCAGCAGATGTTAACTCTACCGCGACCACGTAGAGTCCTACCACATCTTAGAATAAAACAGTCTGAGAACGCCAGGCCTTTTCATTAGATTTGAATGGTTTCAATGAATGTTTAATGGGAAAATCAGTATTTGAAAATAGGCTTCATGTTTTGCTTTGCAAATCATTAAGAAGATGCCATCTTCTTAGAAAGTACCTTATATAGGCAGGAATCCTATGAAAACTTTTTTTAATTTTATAAATTTATTTATTTTTGGCTGTGTTGGGTCTTTGTTGCTGCACGCGGGCTTTCTCTAGTTGCAGCGAGCAGGGGCTACTCTTCATTGTGGTGTGTGGGCTTCTCATTGTGGTGGCTTCTCTTGTTGCAGAGCACGGGCTCTAGGCATGCGGGCTTCGGTAGTTGTGCTGTGTGGGCTCAGTAGTTGTGGCTCGCGGGCTCTAGAGTGCAGGCTCAGTAGTTGTGGTGCATGGGCTTATTTGTTCCACGGCGCATGGAATCTTCCCAGACCAGGGCTCGAACCCGTGTCCCCTGTATTGGCAGGCGGATTCTTAACCACTGTGCCACCACGGAAGCCCTTTTTTTTTTTTTTAATAGAAAACTTTAAAAGTCAATGTTAACAGTTAGTAAACATTCCTGGGCAGAGCCAAGCAATCCTTCTATTAGTGAAAATGTCTCCTCTTTGGGCTTAGATATGTTTCAGATTTACATCTTCATCTTGAGAAAAAATTTAACTGCCAGTAAGGGGAGAAGGGTTCGAAATGACTACATTTATTTAAACTATAAAATCCAGAATAAATAAGATCTGGCCCTGAGTATGTTCCCAGCCTCCTTTCTTGCCTCGTCCCTCCTGAACTCTGAGCTCCAGCCATAATGAACTTCAGTGTTCCTCAAATGTGTCCTGCTCTCCCTGGCCCCTAGCCTTTGGGCATGCCATTCCTTTTCCTGGAACATTCTCCCCATTTCCCATTCCTTCCCATCTTTGCCTAGTTAACCCCTAGATATCCTTTAGATCTCAGTTATCTTTTTGTTTGACACACCTCCCTTGACGTCTTTCCTCATCCCCCTTCCCCGTATTTAGAATGGAGGCCTTCTCAAGAATATACAATGGGGAGGACAGTCTCTTCAGCAAGTGGTGTTGGGTAAGCTGGACAGCCACATGTAAATCAATGAAGTTATAAGAAACCCTCACATCATACACAATAATAAACTCAAAATGGCTTAAAGACTTAAACATAAGACATGATACCATAAAACTCCTAAAAGAGAACATAGGCAAAACATTCTCTGATCTAAATCGTACCAATGTTTTCTTAGGTCAGTATCCCAAGGCAATAGAAATAAAAGCAAAAGTAAACAAATGGGACCTAATCAAACTTACAAGCTTTTGCACAGCAAAGGAAACCATAAACAAAACAAAAAGACAACCTATGAACTGGGAGAAAATATTTGCAAATGATGCAACTAACAAAGGCTTAATTTCCAAAATATATGAACAGCTCATACAACTCAATAACAAAAAAACAAATAACCCGGGCTCCCCCGGTGGCGCAGTGGTTGAGAACCTGCCTGCCAATGCAGGGCAACTAGGCCTATGAGCCACAACTACTGAGCCTGCGCGTCTGGAGCTTGTGCTCTGCAACAAGAGAGGCCGCGACAGTGAGAGGCCCGCGCACCGCGATGAAGAGTGGCCCCCGCTCGCCGCAACTAGAGAAAGCCCACGCACAGAAATGAAGACCCAACACAACCATAAATAAATAAAAATTAAAAAAAAAAACCCAATTGAAAAATGTGCAGAAGACCTAAATAGACATTTCTCCAAAGAAGACATACAAATGGCCAAAAGGCACATGAAAAGATGTTCAACGTTGCTAATTATTAGAGAAATGCAAATCAAAACTACAATAAGGTACCACTTCACACTGGTCAGAAGGGCCATCATTAAAAAAAGTCTATAAATAACAAATGCTGGAGAGGGTGTGGAGAAAAGGGAACCCTCCTACACTGCTGGTGGGAATGTAAATTGGTGCAGCCACTATGGAGAATAGTATGGAGGTTCCGCAAAAGACTAAAAATAGAGTTGCCATATGATCCAGCAATCCTACTGCTGGGCATGTATCTGGAGAAAACTATAATTCGAAAAGATACATGCACCCCAATGTTCACTGCAGCACTATTTACCACAGCCACAACATGGAAACAATCTAAATGTCCATCAACATATGAATAGATAAAGAAGATGTGGTGTATAAATATATACATATACACACACACACAGTGGAATATTACTCAGCCATAAAAGAGAATGAAATAATGCCATTTGCAGCTACATGAATGGACCCAGAGATTATCATGCTAAGCAAAGTCAGAAAGAGAAAGACAAATACTATATGATACCACCTACATGTGGAATCTAAAATATGACACAAATGAACCTATCTATGAAACAGACTCACAGACATAGAGAACAGACTTGTGGTTGCCAAGGTTAGGGGAGGGGAGGGATGGACCGGGAGTTTGGGGTTAGTTGATGCAAACTATTACATATAGAATGGATAAACAACAAGGTCCTACTCTATAGCACAGGGAACTATATTCAATCAATATCCTGAGATAAACCATAATGGAAAAGAATATAAAAAAGAATGTATATATATGTATAACTGAGTCACTTTGCTGTACAGCAGAAATTAACCAACACTGTAAATCAACTATATTTCAATAAATAGAATGAGGGCCTCCTTCCTCGTTCTTGTATGGCTCTATTTACCCTCATCACAGCAATTTCTCAGGGCTTTCACTGTGTCTTCGCACCCCATTAGACTGTGGGCTCAATGCTGGTAAGGACAGGCCAGCTTCTCTCAAGTTCTATTCTGTATCCCAGTGCCTGGCACTGAGTAAATGATCAACAAACCTGAGTAGCTGAGTGTACTGATGCTGTTACCAAAATATACACCAGGTTTTGTGCTTTCATGTAAAGGTTTAAGTAGCAAGACTTTAGGAACCATTCCAAGAGCTTCCTTTGTTGTTATTAAAAAGATTTGGGGGGGCTAGCTAGTTATAACTACTTTTATTCCAGAGTTTGTACAAGGGCATGTTTTACCATTTGGGCAGAAATTTTGATTACTGTGGCTTTTTTTTTTTTTTTCGCGGTATGCGGGCCTCTCACTGTTGTGGCCTCTCCCGTTGCGGAGCACAGGCTCTGGACGCGCAGGCTCAGCGGCCATGGCTCACGGGCCCAGCCGCTCCGCGACATGTGGGATCTTTTCGGACCGGGGCACGAACCCATGTGCCCTGCATCGGCAGGCGGACTCTCAACCACTGCGCCACCAGGGAAGCCCCTACTGTGGCTTTTTAAAAATTGGTCCTCAGCTGTTCATACGTACAAACAGGCCAATGTTTAGGGATGCTCTGTTTATGTTCCTGACCCAGCTACTCAACTAGAGCAATAAAGTGGCCAGAGTTGCTGATGCTGTATTCTTATGCTTACATTAACATAGAGCATATGTTAAAAATCTATACAAAAGTAGCAATTTCATTAAAAAATTTAGATAAAACCCAGGAGACAAAAGATAAAGGATGACTCTATAGCAAAATGCTGCCTTATTAGTCAGTTTATAAGATTTAAAAATTGGGATTATTTTTTAAAAAACAAACAGCTGGACTTCCGGGAAGATGGCAGAAGAGTAAGACGCGGAGATCACCTTCCTCTCCACAGATACACCAGAAATACATCTACGCGTGGAACAACTCCTACAGAACACCTACTGAACGCTGGCAGAAGACCTCAGACCTCCCAAAAGGCAAGGAACCCCCCACGTACCTGGTTAGGGCAAAAGAAAAAACTAAACAGAGACAAAAGGATAGGGACGGGTCCTGCACCAGCGGGAGAGAGCTGTGAAGGAGGAAAAGTGTCCCCACACTAGGAAGCCCCTTCGCGGGTGGAGACTTCGGGAGGCGGAGTGGGGGAGCTTGGGAGCCGCGGAGGAGAGCACAGCAACAGGGGTGCGGAGGGCAAAGCGGACAGATTCCAGCGCAGAGGATCGGGCCGACCGGCACTCACCAGCCGGGAGGCTTGTCTGCTCGCCCGCCGGGGCGGGCGGGACTGGGAGCTGGGGCTCCGGCTTTTGTCGGAGCGCCGGGAGAGGACTGAGGTTGGCGGCGTGAACACAGCCTGCAGGGCGTTGGTGCGCCGCGGCTGGCCGGGAGAGAGTCCGGGGGGGGGGGGGTCTGGACCTGCCGAAGAGGCAAGAGACTTTTACGTCTCTCTTTGTTTCCTGGTGCACGAGGGGAGGGGATTAAGAGCGCTGCTTGGGGGAGCTCCGGGGACGGGCGCGAGCCGCGGCTGGGAGTGCGGAGCCCAGGGACGGACATGGGACGCTGGGGCCGCTGCTGCTGCCGCCGCCGGGAGGCCTGTGTGCGAACACAGGTCACTGGCCACACGCCCTTCCGGGGAGCCTGTGCGGCCCGCCGCTGCCGGGGTCCCGGGATCCAGGGACGGCTCCCCGGGAGAGCGCACGGCGCGCCTCAGGCTGCAGCGTCACGCCGGCCTCTGCCGCTGCAGGCCCGCCCCGCACTCCGTGACCCTCCCTACCCCCCGGCCTGGGTGAGCCAGAGCCTCCGAATCAGCGGCTCCTTTAACCTCGTCCTGTCTGAGCAAAGAACACACGCCCTCCGGCTACCTACACGCACAGGCGGGGCCAAATCCAAAGCTGAGCCCCTGGGAACTGTCAGAACAAAGAAGAGAAAGGGAAATCTCTCCCAGCAGCCTCAGAAGCAGCGGATTAAAGCTCCACAATCAACTTGATATACCCTGCATCTGTGGAATACCTGAATAGACAACGAATCATCCCAAATTAAGGAGCCCTGTGGGTGAAAGGCTCTTGGTGCTGCAGCCAGGACTCAGTGCTGTGCCTCTGAGGTGGGAGAGCCAACTTCAGGACACTGGTCCACAAGAGGCCTCCCAGCTGCACATAATATCAAACAGCAAAAATCTCCGAGAGATCTCCATCTCAACGCCAGCACCCAGCTTCACTCAACGACCAGCAAGCTACAGTGCTGGACATCCTATGCCAAACAACTAGCAAGACAGGAACACAACCCCACCCATTAGCAGAGAGGCTGCCCAAAATCATAGTAAGTCTACAGACACCCCAAAACACACCACCAGACGTGGACCTGCCCACCAGAAAGACAAGATCCAGCCTCATACACCAGAACACAGGCACTAGTACCCTCCACCAGGAAGCCTACACAACCCACTGAACCAACCTTAGCCACTGGGGACAGACACAAAAAACAACAGGAACTACGAACCTTCAGCCTGCAAAAAAGGAGACCCCAAACACAGTAAGATAAGCAAAATGAAAAGACAGAAAAACACACAGCAGATGAAGGAGCAAGATAAAAACGCACCAGACCTAAAAAATGAAGAGGAAATAGGCAGTCTACCTGAAAAAGAATTCAGAATAATGATAGTAAGGTTGATCCGAAATCTTGGAGATAGAATGGACAATAGAATGGACAAATTGCAAGAATCAGTTAACAAGGACCTAGAAGAACTAAAGATGAAGCAAGCAACGATGAACAACACAATAAATGAAATTAAAAGTACTCTAGATGGGATCAATAGCAGAATAACTGAGGCAGAAGAACGGATAAGTGACCTGGAAGATAAAATAGTGGAAATAACTACTGCAGAGCAGAATGAAGAAAAAAGAATGAAAAGAACTGAGGACAGTCTCAGAGACCTCTGGGACAACATTAAACGCACCAACATTCGAATTATAGGGGTTCCAGAAGAAGAAGAGAAAAAGAAAGGGACTGAGAAAATATTTGAAGAGATTATAGTTGAAAACTTCCCTAATATGGGAAAAGAAATCGTTAATCAAGTCCAGGAAGCACAGAGAGTCCCATACAGGATAAATCCAAGGAGAAATACGCCAAGACACATATTAATCAAATTGTCAAAAATTAAATACAAAGAAAACATATTAAAAGCAGCAAGGGAAAAACAACAAATAACACACAAGGGAATCCCCATAAGGTTAACAGCTGATCTTTCAGCAGAAACTCTGCAAGCCAGAAGGGAGTGGCAGGATATATTGAAAGTGTTGAAGGAGAAAAACCTGCAACCAAGATTACTCTACCCAGCAAGGATCTCATTCAGATTTGATGGAGAAATTAAAACCTTTACAGACAAGCAAAAGCTGAGAGAGTTCAGCACCACCAAACCAGCTCTACAACAACTGCTAAAGGAACTTCTCTAGGCAAGAAACACAAAAGAAGGAAAGGACCTATAATAACGAACCCAAAACAATTAAGAAAATGGGAATAGGAACACACATATCGATAATTACCTTAAATGTAAATGGACTAAATGCTCCCACCAAAAGACACAGATTGGCTGAATGGATACAAAAACAAGACCCATATATTTGCTGTCTACAAGAGACCCACTTCAGACCTAGAGACACATACAGACTGAAAGTAAGGGGATGGAAAAAGGTATTTCATGCAAATGGAAACCAAAAGAAAGCTGGAGTAGCAATTCTCATATCAGACAAAATAGACTTTAAAACAAAGACTATTAGAAGAGACAAAGAAGGACACTACATAATGATCAAGGGATCGATCCAAGAGGAAGATATAACAATTGTAAATATTTATGCACCCAACATAGGTGCACCTCAATACATAAGGCAAATACTGACAACCATAAAAGGGGAAATCGACAGTAACACATTCATAGTAGGGGACTTTAACACCCCACTTTCACCAATGGACAGATCATCCAAAATGAAAATAAATAAGGAAACACAAGCTTTAAATGATACATTAAACGAGATGGAGTTAATTGATATTTATAGGACATTCCATCCAAAAACAACAGAATACACATTTTTCTCAAGTGCTCATGGAACATTCTCCAGGATAGATCATATCTTGGGTCACAAATCAAGCCTTGGTAAATTTAAGAAAATTGAAATTGTATCAAGTATCTTTTCTGACCACAACGCCATGAGACTAGATATCAATTACAGGAAAAGATCTGTAAAAAATACAAACACATGGAGGCTAAACAATACACTACTTAATAATGAAGTGATCACTGAAGAAATCAAAGAGGAAATCAAAAAATACCTAGAAACAAATGACAATGGAGACACAACGACCCAAAACCTGTGGGAGGCAGCAAAAGCAGTTCTAAGGGGGAAGTTTATAGCAACACAAGCCCACCTTAAGAAGCAGGAAACATCTCGAATAAACAACCTAACCTTGCACCTCAAGCAATTAGAGAAAGAAGAACAAGAAAACCCCAAAGCTAGCAGAAGGAAAGAAATCATAAAAATCAGATCAGAAATAAATGAAAAAGAAATGAAGGAAACAATAGCAAAGATCAATAAAACTAAAAGCTGGTTCTTTGAGAAGATAAACAAAATAGATAAACCACTAGCCAGACTCATTAAGAAAAAAAGGGAGAAGACTCAAATCAATAGAATTAGAAATGAAAAAGGAGAGGTAACAACTGACACTGCAGAAATAAAAGAGATCATGAGAGATTACTACAAGCAACTCTATGCCAATAAAATGGACAATCTGGAAGAAATGGACAAATTCTTAGAAATGCACAACCTGCCAAGACTGAATCAGGAAGAAATAGAAAATATGAACAGACCAATCACAAGCACTGAAATTGAAACTGTGATTAAAAATCTTCCAACAAAGAAAAGCCCAGGACCAGATGGCTTCACAGGCGAATTCTATCAAACATTTAGAGAAGAGCTAACACCTATCCTTCTCAAACTCTTCCAAAATATAGCAGAGGGAGGAACACTCCCAAACTCCTTCTACGAGGCCACCATCACCTTGATACCAAAACCAGACAAGGATGTCACAAAGAAAGAAAACTACAGGCCAATATCACTGATGAACATAGATGCAAAAATCCTCAACAAAATACTAGCAAACAGAATCCAAAAGCACATTAAAAGGATCATACACCATGATCAAGTGGGGTTTATTCCAGGAATGCAAGGATTCTTCAATATACGCAAATCTATCAATGTGATAAACCATATTAACAACTTGAAGGAGAAAAACCATATGATCATCTCAATAGATGCAGAGAAAGCTTTTGACAAAATTCAACACCCATTTATGATAAAAACCCTGCAGAAAGTAGGCATAGAGGGAACTTTCCTCAACATAATAAAGGCCATATATGACAAGCCCACAGCAAACATCATCCTCAATGATGAAAAACTGAAAGCATTTCCACTAAGATCAGGAACAAGACAAGGTTGCCCACTCTCACCACTCTTATTCAACATAGTTTTGGAAGTTTTAGCCACAGCAATCAGAGAAGAAAAGGAAATAAAAGGAATCCAAATCGGAAAAGAAGAAGTAAAGCTGTCACTGTTTGCAGATGACATGATCCTATACATAGAGAACCCTAAAGATGCTACCAGAAAACTACTAGAGCTAATCAATGAATTTGGTAAAGTGGCAGGATACAAAATTAATGCACAGAAATCTCTGGCATTCCTATATACTAATGATGAAAAATCTGAAAGTGAAATCAAGAAAACACTCCCATTTACCATTGCAACAAAAAGAATAAAATATCTAGGAATAAACCTACCTAAGGAGACAAAAGATCTGTATGCAGAAAATTATAAGACACTGATGAAAGAAATTAAAGATGATACAAATAGATGGAGAGATATACCATGTTCTTGGATTGGAAGAATCAACATTGTGAAAATGAATCTACTACCGAAAGCAATCTATAGATTCAATGCAATCCCTATCAAACTACCACTGGCATTTTTCACAGAACTAGAACAAAAAATTTTGCAATTTGTATGGAAACACAAAAGACCCCAAATAGCCAAAGCAATCTTGAGAACGAAAGAAGGAACTGGAGGAATCAGGCTCCCAGACTTCAGACTATACTACAAAGCTACAGTTATCAAAACGGTATGGTACTGGCACAAAAACAGAAAGATAGATCAATGGAACAGGATAGAAAGCTCAGAGATAAACCCACGCACATATGGTCACCTTATCTTTGACAAAGGAGGCAGAAATGTACCGTGGAGAAAGGACAGCCTATTCAATAAGTGGTGCTGGGAAAACTGGACAGCTACATGTAAAAGTATGAAGTTAGATCACTCCCTAACACCATACACAAAAATAAGCTCAAAATGGATTAAAGACCTAAATGTAAGGCCAGAAACTATCAAACTCTTAGAGGAAAACATAGGCAGAACACTCTATGACATAAATCACAGCAAGATTCTTTCTGACCCACCTCCTAGAGTAATGGAAATAAAAACAAGAGTAAACAAATGGGACCTAATGAAACTTAAAAGCTTTTGCGCAGCAAAGGAAACCATAAAGAAGACCAAAAGACAACCCTCAGAATGGGAGAAAATATTTGCAAATGAAGCAACTGACAAAGGATTGATCTCCAAAATTTATAAGCAGCTCATGCAGCTTAATAACAAAAAAACAAACAACCCAATCCAAAAATGGGCAGAAGACCTAAATAGACATTTCTCCAAAGAAGATATACAGAGTGCCAACAAACACATGAAAGAATGCTCAACATCACTAATCATGAGAGAAATGCAAATCAAAACTACAATGAGATATCATCTCACACCAGTCAGAATGGCTATCATCAAAAAATCTAGAAACAATAAATGCTGGAGAGGGTGTGGAGAAAAGGGAACCCTCTTACACTGTTGGTGGGAATGTAAATTGATACAGCCACTGTGGAGAACAGTATGGAGGTTCCTTAAAAAGCTACAAATAGAACTACCATATGACCCAGCAATCCCACTACTGGGCATATACCCTGAGAAAACCATAATTCAAAAAGAGTCATGTACCAAAATGTTCATTGCAGCTCTATTTACAATAGCCCAGAGATGGAAACAACCTAAGTGTCCATCATCGGATGAATGGATAAAGAAGATGTGGCACATATATACAATGGAATATTACTCAGCCATAAAGAGACGAAATTGAGCTATTTGTAATGAGGTGGATAGACCTAGAGTCTGTCATACAGAGTGAAGTAAGTCAGAAAGAGAGAGACAAATACCGTATGCTAACACATATATATGGAATTTAAAAAAAAAAAATGTCATGAAAAACCTAGGGGTGAAACAGGAATAAAGACACAGACTTACTAGAGAATGGACTTGAGGCTATGGGGAGGGGGAAGTGTAAACGGTGACAAAGCGATAAAGAGGCATGGACATATATACACTACCAAACGTAAGGTAGATAGCTAGTGGGAAGCAGCCGCATAGCACAGGGAGATCAGCTCGGTGCTTTGTGACCGCCTGGAGGGGTGGGATAGGGAGGGTGGGAGGGAGGGAGACGCAAGCGGGAAGAGATATGGGAATATATGTATATATATAACTGATTCATTTTGTTGTGAAGCTGAAACTAACATACCATTGTAAAGCAATTATACTCCAATAAAGATGTTAAAAAAAAAAAACAAAACAAAATAAAAATTGGGGGTCACTGGTCAGACTTTTAGTGGGAGAAACCAGAGTGAAGTTTGGGGCAACTATTTAAAAGTGCAAAAGGGCAAGTCTATGTTGACAAGCAATAATGTTATATTAGAAAAGATGGATTTAAAAGAAACAATCAGCAAAGCATAAACCCCAGTTCCCTAAAACACGTTAAAAACATTTATGTGAGGTTTTAAGTGAAAAAGGTCCACTTTAAAGTCTGTTTCCAAACGTGAAAGAAGAATTGCTGATTCCACGTGCAGAGGAAAAGCACCGGCTGACAGACAGGCCCTTTCCGGTGGGATGGTTGACAGGAGACAGTACTGAGATTCTCCTCTTGTGGTAAATAAATCCTACCCTATTAATACTTCCATGTTCTTAAATTATCACATAGCCAGTGACCTTTAGATGTAGAAGGACCCTAAGATCCATTTTGTCCAAATTCTCATTTTATAGATGAGGTTTGGGAGGGGCGCTGGTTCGACATTTGCCTACACTCATTCCAGGATGCTGGCAGAAGCAGAACTAGAACGGTATGAATTCATTTCCTTGTACTTTATTAATAATCAGAAAAAACACTGTCTGTTCTCAATCAGCCGGCTGCCATCTGAACAGTGTAAAGCTGAGAGATTAGAAAGGCGCGGAGCAAAAGCATTAAGCACGAACAGCTGCATTTCCCAGGCAGAAGGGCGGCACACAGTTTAGTTGTGGGAGTATTTCCAATTTGCATGAATGGAACATGGACAAATAAGATAAAGCTGGCTCCAGAAAAGTAATTCCCCCAATTTCCATGAGCCTGGGATTTGGGAAACTGCAGTCTGCTCTGGAATTCGGGGACATGACAAACGATACTGGGAAGAACTCCCTAGGTGACCTCAACCTATGCACACACAGAGGCTTGTCAAGGTCCCAGGTGCTGGGCTCGCCCACGGGTTGTGGCTGAGACAGAAAAACAAAGGAAAACAAAAATGCTCCCCAAACACGCACATAAGCAAAAACGATCTTCCTGTGTTCTCTGCCAAGAGAACTGGAGCCACAAAGGATGAGTTCAAGAATCTGATTCATCCATCAAGACAAGTCAACTCAGTCTAAGGAGGCTAGAAGGGCAATTGAGGTAAACAAAAGTTCAGTTTCAGAAAGAGGCTTTGGAGAAAACACAGAGGCCATCCCTGGAATCCAACTCCATAGTGAAAACAGAAAAGGGCTCACTCTTAAGGCATGGAGTTCTGAACATGCCAACAGGTGGACATGTTCCAAGGGGCAGCTCCAGAGGCAAACAGCACCAAGATGTTAGCCCTCCTCCCATGTGGAGTCTGGGTTCTGAGCCAGCTCCTTGCTGAGCTGAAGAAGCATCTCTAGTGAAGAAGGCCTGAGAGCACTGTTCAAGTTCAGCAACAGCTAAGGAAAGTCATATCGGCGAAAAGTACTTCCCCTCCAGGAGTGCCAAGCTCCTGGGCTGGCCTGGAGCATCGACCCTTGCTCATGGTCAAAGCCACTACTTTTACCTGTATCATTTCTCTGGTTTGGCTGGCCAGTTGTTTCCCCAGTTCCCTCCCCCACTGCTAGCCCCCATGCCAGCCACAGATTGGAGTTTGTGTCCACATTCTCTTTCTCTTTGTCTCCAGGTATCACTAGAGTATCTGGTCCAGATCCTGTTCATCCCTTCTGCGTCATGGGTCTCCCATCCCCTTATCAAATCCTCCCTTTTTAGGTGGAGCCGAATTCTGCTGCCCTTGAATGTGGGCTAGATTTAATGACTCCATTCTAATGAAAAGAATGTGGTGGAAGTGACAATATGTGAATTCCGAGACTACGTCGTTAAGGGCATTGCAGCTTCCTTCTTGCTTTTTCTCAGATCACTTGGTCTGGAAGAAGCCAGTTGCCATGTTGTTAGGATGCTCAAGCAGTGCAATGGAGATGTCCACGTGATGAGGAACTAAGTCCTCAGGACAATAGGCATGTGAGTGAGCCAACTTGGAAACAGATTCTCCAACTTCAAACTTTCAGATGACTAGCCCCCACTGACATCTTGACTGCAACCTCATGAGAGACCCCCAAGCCAAAGACTATTTAGATAAGCCAGTCCCAAATTTCTGACCCACGGAAACTGTATGAGATAATAGATATTCATTGTTGTTTTATTTAGGCTGCAAATTTTGGACTAATTTATTGTGTAGCAGTAAATAACTAATACAACATCTTTGAGCTTTCTCTACCGTCAACTAGAGTTGTCCCTTAATTAATCATAATCTCTTTTTGGAGAAGGAGGGTTTTTTGTTTTTGTCATACAGTTCTTTCCTCAAGGGTTACAACAAAACCTCCCACATTTGTACAGTCCTCATGGATGGACATTTATTGATTTGGGGTCATTATGGCTAAGTCTCAAGGAGGTCACTGCAATAATGATAATATGCATTTTCAAGGACTGTTCTTTGTACATGCTCTCCTAGAATCTTTTATGTTACTTCATCGTTATATAAAAAATAATTGGACCTTGTATCCCCCCAGGATCCCCCAAACATAAGCCTTAACTGTGAGCATTTGTAACCTTAAACAGCCCATAGAAACTACAAAAGACTTTTTTTTTTCCTTAAGGGTCTTATATTCACACTTTAGGAAACAGTGAGATTAATCTGCCATATACTACAACATGGATAAACCTTGAGAACACTAACCTAAGTGAAATAAGCCAGTCATAGAAAAACAAATGTTGCATGATTTCACTCACACGAAGGATCTAAAGTTGTCAAACTCATAAAAGCAGAAAGTAGAATGGTGGTTGCCAGGGGCTAGAGGTGGGGGAGATGCAGAGTTGCTGTTCAATGTGTCTGCAAGATGAGAAAGTTCTAGAAATTTGCTGTATACCAATGTGCCTATATTTAATAATACTGTATGTACACTTAATTTGTTAACAGGGTAGATTTCACGTTATGCATTTTCTACCTCAATTTAAAAAAAAAGGAAATAGTGAGTGAGATTAAAATGACCTTATTCCAAGATTCACAGCAGTGATTCCTTTTTTGCAATGCCTTTTCCAATACACCACTGAGTGTCATGTCATCCCCAAGCCCCCTCAAAACTAAAAAATTTTTTACTTGTTTTTACATTAAAAAACAAAAAATGTTGCTCTCTTCTTCCTGGAGGATTGATAGGGTGAAAAGGGAGGTAGGATCTCATACAAACCAAACGTAAGGATAGGTTGTTAAAATTCCCAGAAGTTTGGGAATCATTGATCTGGAGATATGTTGAGGTTTCAGAAGAAGTATGCTTGAGAAAACATCTGACATGTGCCTAGAGCCCGTGCTCTGCAGCAAGAGAAGCCACCGCAATGAGAAGCCTGTGCACCTCAACGAAGAGTAGCCCCAGCTCGCCACAACTAGAGAAAGCCTGCGCGCAGCAATGAAGACCCAATGCAGCCAAAAATAAATAATTAAAAAAAAAACTTTCAGGCAAAGAATCAGAAAAATGTTAGCCATAAAAAAGTACAAATAAGTAATAAAAATCATCTGAGCATTTGAAAAAGCTAAGCTCCAATCAAAGGACTGCTGTCGCCAGTTTACTATCTAATTCTCCATAGAGACAAGACCTATAGACATCATGCCCAAGAGATCAAGGCAAAACAGAAGCCAGTGAAGACTCAGATAAGAAATGAGCTAATGCCCAGATAAGAGGAGCCTAGTAATGCATCAGCAATGACAGAGAAAAATAAGGAGACTGAAATACTTTCTATCCGTTAATACATGACTGGGGTCAAAAGTGAAGAACAGGGCTTCCCTGGTGGCGCAGTGGTTGAGAATCCACCTGCCAATGCAGGGGACGTAGGTTCGAGCCCTGGTCTGGGAAGATCTCACAGGCCACGCAGCAACTAAGCCCGTGTGCCACAACTACTGAGCCTGCGTGCCACAATTACTGAGCCCACATGCCACAACTACTGAAGCCCGCGCACCTAGAGCCCATGCTCCGCAACAAGAGAAGCCACCGCAATGAGAAGCCCGCGCTCCGGGGAGGAGCCGGAGGAGCGAGTGGGCCCGCGAGGCAGAGAGGCAGGCAGGAGGCCAGAGCTTATTTAATGAAAAGTGCCACAGACTGAAAAACCAAACACGAGGGTAGCAGGTGCTGCAAAGTTGGTGGTGTGGTAGCCGTGGCAGTATTTTTACTGACATTCTATGTTATTTCTCAAGCATTTGAAATAAAAATGGATGTGAGTTTAGGAAATCTATTTGCAAGGTCAGCAATGTACGCAGTTGCACGTTCCACAAAACCTCCCAGGTATAAATGTGGGATCTCAAAAGCTTGCCCTGAGAAGCATTTGCTTTTAAAATGGCAAGTGGAGCAGCCAGTGTGGTAGGACCCAAAATCTGCCTGGAGAAGAATGTTTTAATGAGTGGTGTTAAGAATAATGTTGGAAGAGGAATCAATGTTGCCTAGGTAAATGGAAAAACAGGAGATCTAATAGACACCAGATATTTTGACATGTGGGGAGGAAATGTGGCCTCATTTATTGAGTTTCTGAAGGCCATACAAGATGGAACAATAGTCTTAATGGGAACATATGATGATGGAGCAACCAAACTCAATGATGAGGCCCGGCAGCTCATTGCTGAACTGGGGAGTACATCTACTACTCATCTTGGTTTTAGAGACAACTGGGTCTTCTGTGGTGGAAAAGGCATTAAGAAAAAAAGGCCTTTTGAACAGCACATAAAGAACAATAAGGACACAAACAAATATGAAGGATGGCCCGAAGTTGTAGAAATGGAAGGATGCATTCCCCAGAAGCAAGACTGATGTGGAGAAAATTGAAGAGACCTCACTTTCACTTGCTAATGGGAAAGCCCTGACGGAAAAACTACATGTAAATATTTTAAGAGCACGCAGCCATCTCGGTGTGTGCATGACCATTATCTCTTTTGGTATCAGGATTATTTATTGCTAAGGTAAATAGACATCTTTGTAAATAGTCATAATGAGCAAATCACTGAACCATTTCTAAGCACATCTCCCTAATGGTACAATGTTCAGACTGCGATGATAATGGCATCTTTTAATTCTAAAACCATTACCCAATGGATAACTGAACAGATTTGAAAACTATGTCGATATAGGGCTTCCCTGGTGGCGCAGTGGTTGAGAGTCCGCCTGCCGATGCAGGGGACACGGGTTCGTGCCCCGGTCCGGGAAGATCCCACCTGCCGCGGAGCGGCTGGGCCCGTGAGCCATGGCCGCTGAGCCTGCGCGTCCGGAGCCTGTGCTCCACAACGGGAGAGGCCACAACAATGAGAGGCCTGCGTACCGCAAAAAAAAAACAAACAAAAAAAACCTATATCGATATATATATACTAGTCACTGTGAAAATCTATCATGGGATAATATGGATTTTAGGGAGGAGACTTTTCTTTTATAAATATATATATAAATAAATATATAAATATATATATATAAATATATATAACCTTTTGATGATAGTATCTTTTAAATTAAAAAGATATTGGGCCAGTTGTGTGTGTAATGTTACTTTACAGTCTGACTCCCCTGTTCTATTTCTTTTTTCTTAGTCTTTCTCTTCCCTTCCCAAGGAACCTAGAAATAAAATATGAAGACTTATATCCAATATGTGAAAAGCACAACAGAATTCTTTGTTTAATGTACACAGTAAAAAGTAAATATATAAATGTAGGTGGCATCAGGGCTGTAGCTTGCTGGATTTTGTGTTAACAGTGTGCATAAGTTGATTTTGTATAAGCTGTTTAGAGTAAGACAGGAGGGGGCAACTTCACAGAGCTGAGGAACCAGGCCAGGTCCCTTCCCCAGCCTTGGTAGGTCATTCAGGACAGCGTGTCAGTATAGTTAGAGAAATACTGGCCTAAGTTTTCCTTATTTAAGTGTCATCAGCATTGACCAAATGGTTTGGAAAGAGGCATGCTTTAATGTCACAATAATAATTTTGGATTGTAAACCAAGAAATTCTGTATTTACTTTCATCTAACTTCATAATAGTAATTTTTGCCTGAAAAGATGACGACATATTTAAAAAAGTCCTAATTACTGATTGGGACTGATAACATTTAAAAATAATTTGACACACAATGACTTTATACCCAACTCTACATAAAAATATAAGAGATCTAACTTCAGATGTTCACAAAATGACTCAAGTTTTTAAAATATTTTTAGGGCATTAAATATCTGTTGTGTGTGAAGTGTCAAACTGGAACATAAAAAATGTTAACAATCAAACTGCTATTCACAGTAAAAGGCAGCACTTCAATTTTGGATTTAATTTTAGATGACTTATATAAGAAAAATTAAAAGCGGTATTTTTTATTTTGTTATAAACCAAGGCGAAAGTTATTCAGCTATTTCTTAAATATCAGGGCGTCTGGGGGCACCGTTTCTTCCCTCAAACTGAATGTAATTCATGTATGCACCTTACACATCTAAACAATTTTTGTAGACTTTTCAGATTTTTGGTGCTGATACACTAAATCACATTCAGCATGTGTGTTTTGACATTTAAAATACTTCCCTCAATTCTGTAAATTAAAAGAATGGCTATTTTACAGGTCCAGGGATTGTGAAATAAGTGTTGCTTTTTTCTTTTTAAATAATGAGAATAACTACTCTTGGTTTTACACTGTGAATTTTTTGGTATTATCTGGCAAAGTAATATGCCTATAGAACTTCACACAGATTTGTCAAGCGTGTACTGTACTGCTTAACATGCAAAATTAAAGTCATTCCTATGGGTAAACACACTAATATCCTCAGGCTATATCTTAACATGGATAGAATTTAAGTATCTAAATGGCAGGACATCCCTTTCAAGATAAGGACTATCACGTGATAGCTTTGTAGAGCTGTATAAAATGCCAAAAGAAGGGATAAAGATTGGTTATGTAACTGTTTTCATGCAGTATGCTATTGGTTCAATTCTGCCTTGTATAGATTATGTCAACATAACTTTGGGAAGCAATAATTTTACTATATTTTATTTTCAGATAGCTTTTAAAAATCAGCATTGTAAATGCAGCAATGCTCCTTTAATGTTCAGAATTTTCATTAAAATCAGAAATTTGGCATTGACACTTTGGTTTCTTTTAATGGTGTTGAAGGACTTATGGATGCGTATTTTTTTATTTGTAATCATAGAGGCTGTCCCAGACTGTTAAAATTCAGCAAAGACAGTAGGAAAATAAGTGATATGTGGGAAATTAAAGAAAAATTGAGGTAGAATCTTTATATTCCTGACTTTAATTTGATTAAAGTTTATCACTGTTCTTTCAAAACAAGAAGCCTGCTCAACGCAACTAAGAGTAGCCCCCGCTCACCACAACTAGAGAAAGCCCGTGTGCAGCAACGAAGACCGAACGCAGCCAAAAATAAATAAATAAATTTTTTTTTTTTTTTTTTTGCGGTACGCGGGCCTCTCGCTGTTGTGGCCCCTCCCGCTGCTGAGCACAGGCTCCGGACGCGCAGGCTCAGCGGCCATGGCTCACGGGCCCAGCCGCTCCGTGGCATGTGGGATCCTCCCGTACCGGGTCACGAACCTGTGTCCCCTGCATCGGCAGGCGGACTCTCAACCACTGTGCCACCAGGGAAGCCCAATAAATTTATTTTTTTTAAAAAAAGTGAAGAACATGCAGATAGCAAGTTTCTGTTATATCATTTTCCACAAAAAAGGAAAAAATATCGAAGGAGAGGAAATGGCACATGAAGGGTTAAATTTTCAGGATGCATATACATAATTATCATCGCCATGTAGTAAACCAGGAATGGGGTTAGTGGAAGGCAGGGAGGGAAGTGAAAGGAAACTTCGGGTGTTATATGGATAAGGAGAAAGGGACAAATTATGTTTAAATTTAGAACATCCACTAATGCTCTCCAAGTTGTCTGACAGCTGGAATGTGCTTTCGCTTCCATCATTCCTCAACTTGCTTTTTTTCTTTTGTTTTTAACATTAAAAGCTAATTCTGTGAAGCTTTTCAATTTGCCATTCTGGTGTGCAGAATCCATCTGAAGGACATGAGAGAAAAGCCAAAGCTCTAAGGAAGCCTTTCTAGCCAAGACTAGAGAATGTTCTGAGCCTCTTGCCCAGACATACAGTAGGGTCCAGGGCGGGGGGCTTCCTCCAGGCCACCACTCTCAGGCTTTCCTCCAGGAGTGACAGAGACTGTCATATCCTCTCCTTGTATGGTTTCAGGACAGAATGTTACCATGAGACACACTGACTTGACTCAAATTGGTGTAGAAGCCTGAAGGCCCCTCTGAGCCTCTTGGACCATCTGTGGGGCTGGACGGAGCAGAAGAGAAGAATAAAGATGGCAAATGAGCGGAAGCTGGGCAGGAAGCAGAGGCGGGGGGAACTTCCAGTTACTGGGATCTCTCTCTCTCTCTCTGGGTTGTTTATGGTCCCTCACCACAAAACACAGATGGGAGGTCCGCCACCAGGAGTTCTCTTTAGATTTCCTGCAGGAATCTTAGGTGAGTCTTTCTTTCTTCTAGAAGTCCTTCCACAGTAAGATGTTTTCTCTTCAAAATGCCAATCATACTCACTGTACAATGTTGTCTTATTAAGAAATAAATTTTATAAAGAGGAGGCTGGTTTAAATAAAAATGAAAATCACGTAGATACTCATTTCATGTTTGTTTTTTAACATCTTTATTGGAGGTTAATTGCTTTACAATGTTGTGTTAGTTTCTGCTTTATAACAGACTGAATCAGCTATACATATACGTATGCCCCCACATCTATTCCCTCTTGCATCTCCCTCCCACCCTCCCTAACCCACCCCTCTAGGTGGTCACAAAGCACTGAGCTGATCTCCCTGTGCTATGTGGCTGCTTCCCACTAGCTATCTATTTTACATTTGGTAGTGTATATATGTCCATGCCACTCTCTCACTTCGTCCCAGCTCACCCTTCCCCCTCCCCGTGTCTTCAAGTCCATTCTCTACGTCTGCGTCTTTATTCCTGTCCTGCCCCTCATTTCATGTTTGACAGAGCTTTTTCTATCTTTGTTTCCCCTATCCTGTCTCCCACTCCCAAATCTGACTATATTCACACAGATTCTGTTTATCTATGCATTTCCATTATGGCTAACAGATAAAAAAAGCGCATTTCCCGCTGAAAATCACATTTAACAAATCCCTTTGGGGGACAGAAAGAAGTGCACACCATTGAAAAAGATTAGTTTGTAGGAGGCAGAAGTCAGGCTCCAATCACTCCTTTGCGTTAAGCTCTAGTTAAAATGAGGTGGGCGCCACAGGCCACATTTATAATGATGGAAGTTTCTCAATCTCTGACTGTGGGCCTGAACCTCTGTGAGACCATAATCGGCCTCAAAAACATGCAAAATGAACCACCAAAAGTTTAAATAAGAATGCTTCTCTTCTGAATGCCTCAGACCCCTTGAGCCGGCTCACAGATTTGGGGGAGGAGTAATGAGCAACGAACACAGGGGGGCCTCAGTGCATTTTTCTATTTGGTTAAGATTGATTCCTCCTGAAAAACAAATGTGATCGATCTTGAAGATCAATGCTGAACAGTACAACACAATGTATTCAAGAATGTACTGAAACAAAACTGCTCATTAAAAAGGCCAATTTTTCTGCAGATGGGCTCTCCCTGCACGTGTTCGTTTTTCACTACATGCTATTTCTTCTGCTCTAAACACACCAGGCTCACCTAGTTAAGGAAGCCCCTCGGTCCTTGTGCATGTGGCAGTGGTGAAACCTAGCTGGAGGAAGTGTGTGAATCAGTACAAGCTGCAGCAGGAGTACATTTTGGCCAAAACTGATGCTGATCAAGGCACAACTCTAGGTCCTACTGAAGGCACCGTTTCTTATATCTCCGGGGTACGAAACACTAGCTTGCAACTTATAAAGAATGTTCCTCTTTCTTGCTCTAGCCTTTGGAAAGCCTCTTCTAGTCAAACACTATGTTCCATGCTGCTATTGAGTACATACATGTCTCATCAAATCAGGCGAGTTCTGCGTGGGTAAGAGAAGGACCAGTCAGTAGGAGGCCTACTGGGGCTGTTACATTTAGCAGGCCTATTTCCTTCCTCTGTCTGTGCTGACAAACAAATGTTCGCTTTCAGTCTGGCACTGTCCCCGGTTCTTGATCATTCAGGCTTAGACTAAGCGACTCCAGATTCCAACGCTGGCGGGTTCCAACACACACGAGGTAAGATAGCTTCCCTTGGTTTTTCCTGGGTGGTCCCTCAGTGGGCAGGATCCTCTAACAGCACACGCTGGGCCATCCCCCCCGCTGCCCACAGTCCTGGCTCCCAGCCCAGCAGAGGGGGCTGGGCTGGGTCAATATCATGACAGGTCTAAGGGAGCCACACTGGTGTTGTGCATACTGTCTTCCCTCAATATCTGCAGGGGTTTGGATCCAGGAGTACTCATGGATACCAAAATCCACAGATGCTCAAGTTCCTTACATAGAATGGCGCCGTGCGATGAATACAGTTGGCTGTGGGTATACTGAGGATGAAAAGCCCATGGATTTGGAGGGCCGACTGTACTTGGCATGGGGGAATATCTGGGGACTCAGGAAGGCAGGTCCACAGTGGCTTTCAAAACTCTGAGCCTGCTTGAGAGGTCTTGTCTTGAACAGCTTTTCTCTGCGGATTGTGAACCCTTGCTGCGGGAAGGGAGGTGGTTATAAAGAAAGCCAGAACTGCCTGAGAACTAGGGTCTCTGGATCAGAAGGGGCAATAAGATGGGCCTTCTGAGTAGCCCCATGAGCTTGCACGGCTGCGAAGGAACTGGCCAGGCTTGGAGTCAGTCAGGATGAGACATCAGAGTCATCATCACCACCTCCAGCTTGCCCCACCATCACTGCCCATTTGTGGAGAACTTTCTAAACTGTGTTATCTTACCCGACCCACAGCACAGAGCTGTGGAGTTGGTTGAGAGCCTCTGTGACCCCTAATGCACAGAGATGAGGAAACACAGTGTGCGTGTGTACGGGTACTCAGTAACCTGCCTGAGGCCAGCGACTCACACAGCGGGTCCTGGTCTGAGCACACAGATCTCCAAACTGCATTTTCTTTGGAAAATGCACCTCTAACATGGAACTAAACCATTTATTGTTTCTGCCCGTCCCTCCCTCTCTCCTACCTGCCTTGGAAGGTATGAAAAGGTAAAAGTGAGCCATCATTGGCAACTGGGTTCTGCTTGTCAATCAGGCAAGCCGAAAAGCACTACGTGATTCTTTCATTTATGTCTGTCACTATGCAGGATGCTCCAGTTTCCTCTCAAACCTTACTTCAGCGGCTTAATGTCACTCTTGCCAAAATGCTCCATTCCTTTTCCTTTATCTCTCGATAAAGGAGGAGGCCCTCCTTTCATACGACCATTTGCTTGCTGCCCTATTTATACCATTCTAATAACTGAGCCCTCTTTTTTGTTTTTTGCTTTTTTAAAAACACCTTTTCAGGGTTTCCCTGGTGGCGCAGTGGTTGAGAGTCCGCCTGCCGATGCAGGGGACACGGGTTCGTGCCCCGGTCCGGGAAGATCCCACATGCCGCGGAGCGGCTGGGCCCGTAAGCCATGGCTGCTGAGCCTGCGCGTCCAGAGCCTGTGCTCCGCAATGGGAGAGGCCACAACAGTGAGAGGCCCGCGTATCATGCAAAAAAAAAAAAAAAACACCTTTTCAGACAGCTTGCTTCAAGTCTTTCAATTAAAAGAAAACAGATACAGCTCCTTAAAAAAAAAAAGTCACCAGCACGCAAGTATTGCCCTGCTTCAGGAACTTGTACTTCATTTGGTATACTCTGTGTTGAAACAATATAGCATTATCTACTTTGAATACACTAGAAGCCCTCCCGGTAGCTTTTTTGTATGAGAGACATTAAATCTGGTTGGAACTCAACAAGAAACAGTGTCATGTGGGAAATCCTTGCCTGTTGGACCCTTGACTGATCACATTTCAAAGCCCAGTGCTGTGCTAAAGGGCATCTTTCTTTAAAAATAAAGCAATCCTATTAGTCAGATCCTTCTCTGCACACCATAGCTTTGAAGGAATTTGAGAGTTTGCAAATTCAAAGTTGAAAATTAAAAACCCACGAATAAGACTTGAATCCATTTATTCATGGTAAAATGAATATAGCTTTGAAAAGTCTACCCTCATTAGGATCATTTCAATGTGATCTGTGATCTGGAGTGAGTCTGTTTAACTAGGCTCTTGCCACAGAAAGAGACCCATTTTCTAAAGTAAGTCCTATCATCAAAGGACTCAGGAGATACCACAGAATAATATTAAATAAAGTGCAATTCTTTTTTGAGAATGTTTCATTGTTTTCTTAATCAGTGTTATTTTTATTTTGCCAGATTTAGAGTACCTCTTCCCCTTCCCCCTCAAATGCATTAAAATAAACCCTGGCCCCTGCTGGAGTGATCAAAGCTTCCCAATTCACAGAGGAATGTCCGTTCCTCCAAGCCTGGGGAGGTTTCCTAACTAATGAACTAGAACACTGTCAGATGTCTGGTTGCCAAGTAATATATTAAAGTGCTTTTCTAATGAGATTTCTGCAAGGTAACTATAAAACCATGAAAAGCACATTAACCTTCAGTAAAGCAAAAACATTTTAAAAAATAACCAAATGCCTTTAAGGAAAAGAAGAGTTCAACACAGCAGCTAAAAAGCTGAAGAGAATTTGACAAGTGGAAAAATAAAGCCCAACAATTTCACATCTGAGAAAAAAGGGTGGACACAAAGCAGAGCAATGTAGGAGTTAGATCAAAGGGAGCCACCTGATGATCTCAATATGTGACTTTAAACGTCTCCCTCTCCATGCACCCCTGTCTATTTGTAACATGGATCTGTGATAAACATAGCTACAAATGCCCCCTCTTATGAAAAGAAGGAACAGCTTTTCACTTTTAGAACTTGTGCCTGAGAATTGAGCAACAGTCCACACAAATCTTGAATGTCAAGGATCCTTTTGTTAGAACCCACATGAGGAACTCTCACGTGAAATACAAACGATAGCAATGACTCGAAGTCTCTATCACGGACCACTCAGAAACAGTTTGGGGAAATCCTTCTAGTTGGCTTCTGCTTATCACCCTTTCTTTATTATTTAACCATGGAGTCTATCATGACATCAGTGAGGCTAGGAGGCTGGAGGCCATCTGTCTGGGTCTGCATTTGTGTGACCCTGTGGCTGCAGTGTGTTCTGTATTGATCCGGTCAGTCCTGCAGCCCTGGATCTTGTTCAAACTCTTAACCACCCGTTAAAGACTGGTGTGGGGTCTGAAAACCAACACAGAAGGTGATGTGGGTGTTTAGCTTAAAGAAGAGATGCCTGGGGTGGGGGACTACCTGTTAAATATCTTCTACCATCTGAAGGGATGCCATGTCAGGGAATGAGGAGTCTTGATGTTACTTACTCCCAAAGGAAGCACTAAGATCAAAGATGCATCGCATATTTAAAGTCAGGGTAACACAGCGTTTGTCAGCAGTTAAGGATCTCTAACAATTTCAAATGCATCCATGCATGGATGAGCAAAGGCTGAGAGTTGTCAGGGATGGATTCTTCATTTTATTCACAATTTCAATCAGATCCAATCAAACGATGGATTGATTCCAAAGGAAAATTTTTTATTACTTAATATTATCGTTTCTTTTAAATAGCTAACCAAGAACTGGGAAATGATTTACTCCAGATTAATAGAATTAAAGTATTTTTCAAAATATGGTGCCTGGATTTATACAGAACAAAACAAAATAAGGCATGTATTCATGGGGATGAAATATTTGCTTCAATGGGACCACAGAACACAATAAATCAGTCCTCTCTTTGCAGAGGTTCTCCAAGGAAAGCATACTTTAAAAAGTCAAATAGGGACATCCCTGGTGGCGCAGTGGTTAAGAATCCGCCTGCCAATGCAGGGGATACGGGTTCGAGCCCCGGTCCAGGAAGATCCCACATGCCGCGGAGCAACTAAGCCCGTGCGCCACAACTACTGAGCCTGTGCTCTAGAGACCGCAAGACACAACTACTGAGCCTGTGCTCTAGAGCCCACAAGCCACAACTACTGAGCCTATGTGCCACAACTACTGGAAAGCCCGCGTGCCTAGAGCCTGCGCTCCGCAACAAGAGAAGCCACTGCAATGAGAAGCCTGCACACTGCAACCAAGAGTAGCCCCCGCTCGCCGCAACTAGAGAAAGCCAGCGTGCAGCAACGAAGACCCAATACAACCAAAAATAAAGTAATAAATAAATTTATTAAAAAAAAAGTCAAATAATTGACAGAACAATGACCCTGGCACTCCAGGTCCAATGCACGTGCTGGGATGCAGCCTTCAGTTGAAATCTGTCCTGACAGTTGAAATCTGTCCTAAAGCTTTAGTCTTCAGGAATGTGATAGAAAATGGAAAGCAAAGGGAACAGAACTGCTGTGTTGTGAACATAATCTCTGGATTCAGACAGATCTAGGTGATGTTGGGTAAGTTACCTAACATTTTGAGCCTCAGTTTTCTCATTGATAAAAATGGTGTAATAATAAGTACCAGGGCCCACGGGATTGTTAGGATGTGTGCACAGGGCTTCCCATGCTGTCTGGCACACAGTGAGTACTCCATAAACGGTCACTGTTATTTATGATTTCAAATTAATTATTTTAAAGTGGACTAGGATTTGTTTTCCTGGTTAAGGAGGAAGCTGGACCCAGTGACTTTCCTAGTTTCTAACCACCATATACTCTGTTATCCTATTTCATGCTAATTGTTTCCCCTCAACTCAGTCCTGCCCCCCACCTCCCCACCAATGGCCACTCACACCAACAGCTACGCCTATTCATTGACTGCTCACCGTGGGCATTCAGGTGTGTAACTAATCTAACCCTGTCAACCACTCTGTGAGGTTGGGGCTGCCTCCCATGTCACAAGAGGAGACACCGGAGGCACAGGAAAGCTGAGTGATTTGCCTAGAGTCGCGAGGCTTATAAATGGTAGAGGTGGGATTCCAAACCAGGCAATTTGGTTCTAGAGCCCAGGCTCCTAACCACTGTCCCATATGACCTTCCAGGCAACCTAAAATTCTGCCTCGACATATCAGCTAACCCATGTGCAGTCAACTACTTGCTGCAGCTGATGAAAACGTGGTACAAGATCCAGTGTTTGCCTTCAGTCTCCTCTCCTCCGTCTTCGCCACAGATCTTCTAGCTTTACATTCCAGAGTTCATTCCTAATCACCAATTTCTCTCCCTCCCCACAAAACACCCTGACCTTTGACGGCCCAGTGATATAAATGTGCATTTCCATTCACTTGTGGGTTTAGGGTTGTTTTTTTCCTTCAAAAAATGGCTCTACCAAGTTCCTCTGATCTTTGCTAGTGATGCAGACCAGGTCCCTGGAGGGCTGGCTAATCCTGAGCTTACAGAGCCCTGAGCACCGTCAGGCATTTCAGAAATGCACTTAGATGATGCGGAGGTGGTTTCTCTAACAACAGAAAGTTCCCACCATCGCCTGCTGCCCCGGGAGCTGCCACATGGGTGCAGCTGGCTCCCGCCCACAGGGTCCCCAACCCTCCTGGGCTCAACTCAGGCCTCCTGCTGCAGTTGCTCGTTCCTTCCTGTTCCACGTTTCCTCTAGCACCGATGGTTAACGCCCTCTCTTTAGGGTAAGAAAAATGACCTTGCTCTCCATGCAAGTAGGGACCACTCATTCCATCTACAACAGATGCACACAGCTACTCGGTTCAACTCAAGAGTATCCTCTCTGCTGTCTTGTCACTTTTTCAAGCAAGGTATTACATTGCCTTGTAATTTCCTTTTTTCTCTTAAAACCAAAACAAATTGCAGGTGATTCCTTGCAATTCGTGTTGCAAAAATTCACATTCTGCTGTACTTCATGAGTAAAAGCTCTTTCATTCCCACCTTTCAACACTGCCCTATGAGATGCAAATAGAACCATTTCAGTTTTCCAGTTGAACAGCCAGGAAAAAAGAAAAAAGAAATAAAATGTAGCAGCACCCTGCTTATCTCCATGTTACACATTAACATGGTCCTCCTTTGCAGAGGTTCTTCAAGGTAAGCACACTTTAAAAAGTCAAATAATTGACAGAATAATTACCTTAAGCACTCTAAGGTCAATGCAAATGCTGGGATGTAGCCTCCAGCTGAATGCTGTACCAAAGCTTCGGTTTTCAGGAATGTAATAGAAAATGGAAGGCAAAGGGAAAGGAATTTCCAAATTTCTCCACTAAGATGTCATTGAAAACACTAATAGAGCTCAAGGGAAAGAAAGCCCACAAGTCCTCTCCTGTCTAGCAATCTCTCGCCTGCTGAAACCTATCACTTTTGCTTTGCTCTCTCACTCTTGTGCTCTTGGTCTCATTAATAGTAGTAATCGCTAATAACAGAAATTACTACTATCCTTACCATAACCTCTAATACTGCCTCTACCACCACGTACTGAGCTTATTATATTCCAGGAACGGCGCAGGTTCTCTCATGTTATTTCAGGTAACTCTCACAGGAATCCAATGAGGTGTTTATGCTTATTAGTCCCATTTTCAGGTGAGAAATCAGAGGCTCTGAGAGGTTAAATACCTTGCACAGAGCGTATCCGTAGCAGGGCCAGGATTCTATGGTACGTTTAACTCTAGAACTTTCATCCTGAGTAATGGCCCATTGACATGGCCCATTCCATCCCCCCAGAGCCCACCATAGGGCTTGGAGGGCACTTGAATGTATGAATTAATGAATGACTACATGAAGAAACAAATCAACAAACAAGTGGATGTGCTTTCTGAAGACTAGCTTTTTAAAGTAAAGTTCTCTCTCATGTCTAAAATGGAGTATGGGAATACTCCATGAGTCCACAGTCATGACTTCAAAATGAGATCTCCACCTGCTTAAAACTCAACAGTAAGTGGGCTTCCCCGGTGGCGCAGTGGTTGAGAGTCCACCTGCCGATGCAGGGGACGCGGGTTCGTGCTCCGATCCGGGAAGATCCCACATGTGGCGGAGTGGCTGGGCCCGTGAGCCATGGCTGCTGAGCCTGCGCGTCCGGAGCCTGTGCTCCGCAACGGGAGAGGCCACAACAGCGAGAGGCCCGAGTACCGCAAAAACAAACAAACAAACTCAACAGTGAGTAACTGACACAATTGCATTCTACCTACATTGGTCCTCAGTGCTCCCGGCCACAGAGGTAATGGCTGAAATAACTGAAGCTGACATATTCAAAAGAACTTTGATTTCAGATACATGAAGGGTTTCACTAAAGTTGACATCAACGTCTCTTCTTCCAATACTGAATCTCCCTCCTCCCATTGAGAGGGAGCTTGCTGACTGACATTTATTCTTCTTGCTTTTTATTTAGTACAGGGGAGACAGAATGCCAGTCTTTACCTACATCTCCTTCCCTCAACACACACGCATCCAGGAAATGTAAGGAGACAAACCAAACAGCCCATGGGCAGGGAAGTGCTCAAGACACTGTATCTGCACTACCAGTGAAAGCCCTTTGGGTCACAGAAACTATGCTGCTTTCTTTTCCCCTGTGAAGGGGACATCTATGCTGGCTCTCTGCTCTTCAATCTCTGCTCCCTGTCCTGGGCCAACGCCCCAGAATTCCTCGGGTGGGCTGAGGATGCTGAGAAGTCCCATCTGGACCAACTCACCTTTCCTCCCCCAGAAGTCAACGCCCATTTCCTCTACAGAGCTTCCCCCTTTTGTCAGCAAAGGAAGGGAGCATCCCAACCGGGTACTTAAATTGTGCCTTGAGGGCATACGTTTCAGGGCACTCGTGGTCTGAGGGTGGGAAACAGGGAAACCGGCCCTAATTGCCCTGCGTAGCTCCAAACTTGCTTGGTAATCACTTTGGAATTGCTGGATCTTCACCTTTTCCATCTCTCTCCTCTTCTGGCAAGCACCCATCTATGGGTCCTAAGTAGGAAAGCCTGTCAGAGTATTAAAAATGGTTGCTGCTAAAATGCTTAAGAATTATGGAAGGAGGAAGCTGATGTTTAGATTTATTCCCCTCTGCTCCCTCCCACTCACACCATAGACTGCATAGTTTCCCCTCAGAAAGGAAAACATTCTTGACCTCTGTTTAAATGTTTATCAGAAGTTGTCTGGACGTGCAGAGTCTGAAGTCACATTCAGTATTAGTCACATCCTTCTGTGTGTGTGGTGTAACCCTCCTATCAGGCCAGGAGGAATGCCTGGACTTTGTACAGAAACCATTTGGTGCTAGAAGCATCCACTACCACCCAGGGATTTTCACTAAGCCCAGACACAGGCAGAAGCTGAGCAAAGAACTTGAGCTTCCTGATGGCTGTAGGGCTTCAGTTTTGAATAGGTACGGAAAAAAAAAAAAATCCTCTTAGCTCTGTGGGTCCTGTGGGGTCTTGATTTTAAAACAAAGCTCTAGCATGGAGCCTGGAACCAGTGGAGGTTCTAGGTCCTCAGCACAAAATGAGGGTCATTCAGAGTTTTATCTTTGCTCCGAAACACTCCTACTTTGGAGTAGGAAAAATCGCTTTCCCTTCTTGGGCCTTTGATATTGATAAATTAGTTTATGCTTCAGAAGTTCTGTAAGTAGTACGTATCTAACAGACCTTGTATCAATGCGTGAAAGGCACTGTATGTAGACTCAACTAGGTGATGCAGGTGTGTGTCTGAGAGGAAGGTATGACTAAGGCAATAGAAAGTGTGTGGTCTGGCAGGTAGGATAAGTGGGTTTTGGTACCACTCTCACCACAGGCAGGTTACACATTCCACTCGTCCTCAGCTTTTTCATCTTTAAAATGGGAAGTTTGAAGCAATCATCTAGGAGGTCCTTTGGGGGCCAACGATAATTTCTGATATTTTTGTCTCTAATATCTGAAGCTGAGGCAATAGGCATAAGCTTCAGCCCAAAGGACATGAGTCACAATAAGAAAGACTTTCCTGAGAGTAACCCTGAGTTTGCAAAGGACACTCTGGAACTTTCCGTTCTAGACCAGTGTGGGTCTTAAACTGTGGTCCAAGAAAACTCTTCCAGGACTGGTGTTTTGGAGCTGTCAAATTTGAAATCTCATAGACTGGGATGATACAGGATGTGGGCATTGGATGGTTATGGTGAACTAAAATATCACTTGAGAATCATTCTAGATCTATGAGTCTACACTCAAAATCTAATTAAGTTTTTTGGTAATTAAAAGAAGGGAAAGAAAATTTCCCTTCACAAATTTAGCAGCTTTTATCATGTTACACAGGGATCACCAATGCTGTAATGGTACAGTATTTTTTTTTTAAATTTTGTTGGTATTTTAAAAAAATACAAAAGTGCATGCTCATCAACATCATTTATGATAAAAAACCTCAACAAAGTGGGTATAGAGGGAACATACCTCAACATAATAAAGGCCATATATGATAAGCCCACAGCTAACATACTCAACAGTGAAAAGCTGAAAGCTTTTCCTCTAAGATGATAAACCAGATGAAAATGCCCACTCTTGCCACTTTTACTCAACATAGTATTCGTAGTCCTAGCCAGAGCAATTAGGCAAGCATCCAAATCAGAAAGGAGGAAGGAAGGCTGTCATTATTTGCAGGTGACATAATGTTATATATAGAAAACCTAAAGACTCCACCGAAAAACTGTTAGAACTAATAGACAAATTCAGTAAAGTTGCAGGATACAAAATAAATATACCCAAATCAGTTGCATTTCTATATACCAACAGTGAACTATCAGAAAGAGAAACTAAGAAAAGCAGTCCCATTTACAACAGCATCGAAAAGAACAAAATTCTTGGGAATATATTTAACCAAGGAGGTGAAAGATCTGTACACTAAAAACTATAAGACACTGGGCTTCCCTGGTGGCGTAGTGGTTGAGAATCTGCCTGCTAATGCAGGGGACACGGGTTCGAGTCCTGGTCTGGGAGGATCCCACATGCTGCGGAGCAACTAGGCCCGTGAGCCACAACTACTGAGCCTGCGTGTCTGGAGCCTGTGCTCCGCAACAAGAGAGGCCGCGATAGTGAGGCCCGCGCACCGCGATGAAGAGTGGCCCCCGCTTGCCACAACGAGAGAAAGCCCTCGCACAGAAACGAAGACCCAACACAGCAAAAATAAATAAGTAAATTAATAAACTCCTACCCCCAACGTCTTCTTTTAAAAAAACAAACAAAAAAAACTATAAGACACTGATGAAAGGAACTGAAGAAAATACAAATAAATAGAAAGATATCCCTTGCTCATGGATTGGAAGAATATTGTTAAAATGTCCATACTACCTGAAACAATGTACAGATTCAATGTAATCCCTATCAAAATAGTGTTTCTCATAGAAATAGAGAAAACAATCCTAAAAGTTGTATGGAACCAAAAAAGAGCCTGGATAGCCAAAGCAATCTTGACAAAGAAGAAGAAAGCTGGAGGCATGATATGTCCTGATTTCAAACTATATTACAAAGCTGTAGTAATCCAAATGGGATGGTTTTGGCATAAAAACAGACACATAGATCAATGGAAGAGAATAGAGAGTCCAGAAATAAACTCACACATTTATGACCAATTAATTTACAACAAAGGAGCCAAGAACATACAATGGGAGGAGAATAGTCGCTTCAACAGATGTGTTTGTAAAACTGGACAGCCACATGCAAAAGAATGAATGAATCTGGACCACCATCTTACACCATAAACAAAAATTAACTCAAAATGAATTAAAGACTTGAATGTAAGACCTGAAACCATAAAACTCCTAGAACAAAACATAGGGGGTAAGCTCCTTGACACTGGTCTTGGCAATACTTTTTCAAATGTGACACCAAAATGAAAAATAAACAAGTGGAGCCACCTCAAATCAAAAAGCTTCTGCACAGCAAAGGAAACCATCAACAAAATGAAAAGGTAACCAACCAGTGGGAGAAAATATTTGCAAATCATATTATCTGATAAGGGGTTAATATCCAAAACATATAAAGAATTCATACAATTCAACAGCCAAAAACCAAACAATCTGATTGAAAAATAGGCAGAGGATCTGGATGGACACTTTTTCCAGAGAAGACATACTGATGGCCAACAGGTACATGAAAAGGTGCTCAATGTCACTAATCATCAGGGAAGTGCAAATCAAAATCGCAATAACACTTCACATCTGTTAGAATGACTACTATCAAAAGAGAAGGAATAACAAGTGATGGGGAGGATGTGGAGAAAAGGGAAACCCTTGTGCACTGCTGGTGGGAATGTAAATTGGTGCAGCCACTATGGAAAAAAGTATGAAGGCTCCTCAAAAAATTAAAAATAGAACTACCATTATGATTCAGCAATTCCACTTTTGGGTATTTATCTGAAAGAAACAAAAACACTAACCCGAAAATATATGCACCCCTGTGTTCACTGCAGCATTATTTTTACTAACCAAGACATGCAAGTAACCTAAGTGTCCATTGATGGATGAATAGATAAAGATGTGCTGTATATATATACAATGGAATAATATTCAGCCATAAAAAAGGAAATCTTGTCATTTGCAACAACATGGATGGACCTTGAAGGCATTATGAAAAGTGAAATAAGTCAGACAAAGAAAGACAAATACCATTATGATCTCATATGTAGAATCTAAAACAAACCAACAATGGAACTCATAGATACAGAGAACTATACTTATAGATACCGTGGTTGCCAGAGGTAGGGGATTGGCGAAGGGGGCAAAAGGTACAAATTTCTAGTTATAAAATAAGTCATAGGGATGTAATGTACAGCATGGTGACTACAGTTAATAATACTATATTTGAAAGTTGCTAAGAGAGTATACCTTAAAAGTTCTCGTCACAAGAAAAAAATTATAACTGTGTGATGATGAATGTTAACTAGACTTATTGCGGTAGCCATTTCACAATAAAGTATACAAATATTGAATCATTATGTTGCACACCTGAAACGAATATAATGTTGTATGTCCATTATATCTCAATGAAAAAACCTTTAATAAAAAATAATCACAAGTCTCACTGTATAACATTAAGCTATTATAAAACTATTGGGGTTGGAAAGAACCTTAAGAGTCATCTAGTCCAACCCTCAAACTGGACACAAAAGTCTGCTCTCCAACAGCTTATGGTTCTCTGTCTGAATACTTCCAGAAACCCTCAACCAAGGTTCCCAAATCCATTGCTGAATCACTGTTGTTGTCATAAGGTTCTTCCTTAGGTGAACTAAAATCAGCCTTCCTGCAACTTCCACCTTTGATTATAGTTCCACCCTCCAAAACATCATTGAATAAGTTAAATTGTTTTTCAAGATGATTAAAAAAAAAGTACATGCTCATTGTAACAATTAAAACAATATACAAGTATATAGACAGTAAATTGTCTACTTTTAATCTCATGATAATCCTAACCTCCCAATAACCTGTTAACAGTTTATACATCCATATACTTTTTCATTTTATTTTTTAAATTAGAAAGTTTATACCTATCACCCTACAAATTGCCTGTTATCAGTGATCAATATATCATATATTGATTTATTAAGTCAATACACATAAATCAACTTCATTCTTTTCAATAACAGCAAAATGTTCCATAACACGGGTGTACCTCTTTAATAATATTCAGGGTGTTTCAACTTTTTTCTATATGCAAACTATGATACAACAAATATTCTTACACATATTCTTAGTGCTTTTGTTTCTGTGGGATAGGTTCCAAGAAATGTGCTTTCTGGGTCAAGGGTATGAGAATGTGTAATTTTAATAGACATTCTTAGATCACTTTCAAAAAGTTAGGAATTCTTGCACCTAGTGATAGTGTATGAGGGTGCTCATTTCCTCACACATTTCCCAGCAATGGGAGTTAGGAATTTTAAAAAATTAGCCCCAGTTGAAGGGGGAAACGCTGTATGTCATTGCTGTTCTAATTGCATTTTCAGGACTGCTTGTGTGGTTGAGCAACTTTTCAGAGCAACTCTTCACATGTTTATTGGCCATTTGCATTTGTTCTCACTTTAATTCACTATAATTTCTGTTTATTTGCCTTTGGGTCATTTATCAATTTATATGAGCTCTTGTTTATTACAGATATTTACTCTTTATATTTTGCGAATAATTTCTCCATGCTATGACTGTCTTTCAAGTTCGTTTGTTTTTGTTTTTTTTACAGACATTTATTTGTGGTACTGGTTGCCATATAGCATGTAAGCTCCTTGAGAGCAGCGATGCTGGCTCTTTAGCACACTGCTGTATCTTCAGCATCAAGAACAGTGCCTGGGGCTTCCCTGGTGGCGCAGTGGTTGATAGTCCACCTGCCGATGCAGGAGACGCGGGTTCGTGCCCCGGTCCGGGAAGAGTTCACATGCCGCGCAGCGGCTGGGCCCGTGAGCCATGGCCACTGAGCCTGTGCTCCACAACGGGAGAGGCCACAACAGTGAGAGGCCCGCGTACCGCAAAAAAAAGAACAGTGCCTGGCACATACTTCGCTCCCAATAAAAATAATGCCTGACTAACTGAATACAAGCTTAAAACTTGTATGTAGCTGTTAACCTTTTCCTTTATGATTTCTGGGTTATCAGAATAGCTCTATTTTATTACTTTTACTTTTCTGCATTTAATCCTTTAATCCATCTTGAATTTTTTGTTAAAAAAATTTTTTTTTCCTATTTGGAGTGCTAATCCATCTTGAATTTGTTTTGCATGCAGTAGGAAGCGGGGTAAACTGTTTGACCCTGCTTTGGCCACTACTTTGTATAAAAGGCATTATATTAAAGTAAGTTCTAAAAAGAACTTGCATTTTATGTGTTCTATACATTAAAATAGAAGTACACCCTACCAACCATTTTATGTGCTATTAAAATATCTAAAATTAGTTATTCAAAAATAAAGATGGTAACTTGCTCTTTGAGATTTCCTTGTTCTGTTTCCCTCCCCAGTTTTTTGTTTTTTTTACCTCCCCACTGGAAAATTTTTAAAATTTTTATGTAATTGGTGCTGAGCTGCTCCCTAGGAGAATTACTTGATAAGAGACCCAGGTGCTGCTTGAGACTTATTCTGCTTAGACAATAAAATTATGTCACAGGCTTGAATGTGGTTGATTATACCTTATATTATAGTCTAGGAACCTTAAAGATAGAAATCATACCTTATTCATTCTACATCCTGCCATAATTCAAAGATTATTTTGATATATTAGGTAGTCAATAATACTTATTTAAATTAATACTGTGGTAGTAGAGCATGTATTTAACTTACCCAAGAGAATTGAGGATATTTTGAAAAAGGCTCAAACAACTGCATATGTCACCCTTGAAGACTCATTTTGCATGTGTTATAACATATCTACCAACTGCAATTAACAGAAGAATTCCCATAGACTTGGTGTGACTGCACTATTGGAAGATCAGAGGCATAATTGGGCATGATGGCAAGATAGAAGATAGCACATTGTTGCAAATACTGTTGATTATATACCCAGTAGGCAGGCCCCTTCTTCCTTGATGGCAAACCAGGCTTTTGTTTGGGTCTTCAGTCTCTCATGCGACAGAAGCAGCTTAATTCTTAAGTGGTGAATTACGACTGGTGTCAGCCCATCATGGTGTCTCATTCCCCTTGGCAGTGATTGGTGCAGGCATGGGTGTGTGCTCCAATTCTGGCTGATGAGACTCACGAATAAATCTACAGGAGCATTTCTTGGAAAGGTTTTCTCTGATAGCAATGTGGAATGCATGAGAAGATAGGATCCTCTTTTCTCCGGTTGTTGTTGAGCTGTCTCGCAATCACAAGGACCTAAATCCCTCCCCAACTGCCTTTGTCTTTCCTTCATCTCTGTTGTCTCTCTCCTGCTCAATTTTGATTCTACTTCTAGAAGTTTCTCCTTGGTGAAGGACCCTGTCCTGGAAGGGAATCCTAGTCAGCTGTGAGAATTCACAGGGCTCAGGATGCTCCAGCTCCATAGACCCTCCCATGGGTGCTTGCACTCACCCACTAATGGACTGGGTGCACGACACTTTCCAGTGAGTGAACACCTGTTGGCTATGTTGGAATTTTCCTATTATCAGATCTGTCTTCACCTCATTACTTCCCTCTGCTTCCTTCCACAGAGCTGCTGACATCATGCAGGCCTCCCAGCACAGGGGGCTTGTTTAAAGCCACTTATATTTTGGGATTCACAGGGCTAGCTTGTCACTTTTGTGTGGTAAATGCTGTCCATGGGGTTTTGATTTTGGTATCTAGTGGCTTTATTTTTTACTTTTTAAAAAACTGTAGTAAAATATGCAACATAAAATTTACCATCTTAGCAATTTTTAAGTGTATAGTTCAGTAGTGTTAAGCATATTCACATTGTTGAGCAACAGAGCTCCAGAATTCTTTTCATCTTGCAAAACTGAAACTCTATAGCCACTCAAAAACTCCCTACTCTTCCTTTCCCCCAGGTCCTGGCAACCATCCTTCCAGTGGCTCTGTTTTTATGAGGGGATTGAATTCAGGGAGATCAACAAACTCTGCTGTTGCCACGGTCCCGTTATTAAACTGTAACTCCTGGAGACTGGAGCCTGTTCCATGGCCACAGTGCCAGTGTAGCACCTGACACATAGAAAACATGCACATAGTTAACTGACGAAGGAGTCATTCTTAATTCCTGTTGTTTATGGCAGGGTGATAAGGATGCTTTCTTGTACTCATTAAAGTGATTGATGGTTAACATAAAAGTGGCCATCGTTACCTGGACTGATACCTTTCCGGGTCAATATGCAACACGAGCTTCTAGATGGGAGAGCACTGCCAACTCTTGATTACTCAACAAATGGAGGGCAGGAGAAGAAAAGACTAACTCAAATGGATGCTGATTTTAAACTACTTTATATTTTTGCTGTGTATGAATTTGTTGGGGCAGATTTCCTTACTAATTATGTTTGGTTCAGGCTAACATTATAACATAAGCAGTTCCTGGGCACTCTTTGCTGGTAGTGATTTGAAGGGAAGGCGTACATGGGGGTGGCCTATTAAAAAGTAAACATTTGACACAGGTGTACACAAGGTAGATAACTAATTGGGCATATTTGAGAGTTGTTGCTATAACAACGGGTGAAATGAAAGGGAATCAAATCTTGCATTCATACAGGGCTTTACAGTTACAAAGAGCCTTCAAATCCATTACCTCATTTCTTTCCCATAACCTTAACCCTTTAATACAGGTCTTGGTAGCTCCATTTTACAGGTGAGGAAATAGACAGGACTGGGAGATTAAGTAATGTGCTCACAATCACACATTTGGTCAATGTATAATCAGGACTCTGACTCTTCTAAGATTAGTGGTTTTAAAATTTTTTTATAATTTTATAAAATTTTATTGTATTTATAGGTTATACCCACCCTTTTCATTCCTAATACCATATGTTCATACCCTTTATTTTAATTTTTATTTTATTATTATTTTTAACTGCAGTCTAATTGACCTACACCACCATGTTAATTCCAGGTATACAACATAGTGATTGGATACAAGATTAGTATTTTTAGAACACTATTGTTATACCTGAAGAGTGTGATGATATAGACTACCTCATATTCCATTTTGGAAGAAGGCAGGGTACCAATTATAAATATATAAAGACAAAGAGGTTCTGGACTAGTTTGGGCGAGAATAGCCTTCATTTTCTCCATACAGTCCCCCCAAATTACTCCTACCATTCAGTTGCCACCTCCATCCTTGATTAACACATCTCTAGGCATCCTTGCAGAAAAAGGCAGAAAAAGCAGGAAGAAGGGTAAAAGTACCAGGACGACATTTGGGGGCTGTTCCAGAAGCATTGGCACTACAACTAATATGAGGGTAATGACCAGACTGTGAGCCCCTACTGTGTGTGCTGAGTACCACGCTTGAAGACAACCATGAAAAGTAGGCAATATCGTCCCCACTTTACAGATGACAAAACCGAGGCTCAGAGAAGTAACTTGCCCAAGATCATGCATTTAGTAAGTGGGGGAGTGGGAATTTGAACCTCATGCTCTCAAGCGTTTATCTCTGCAATACATACGATTTAAATAAGCATAAAAACATTACAGCAATTAGAAATTCACCATACTTAGACCGGAGGATGAACTGAAGTTCATCTTTATACAATTTATGAAAAATCAAAGTATGCTTGTTTTCTAAGCATTTTTACAGCTCTTACCCACAAACAATTAAAAACCCCACTTTCCTTGTTTGAGTTAATTTCAAATGATCCCTTTCCACGTATTTAAAGCAAATAAGGCATGAACCCTCAAATCTGTCAGCCATCATTTCTGTTAAGGAAACTGTTAAGGAGTGAAATATCGTTTCTTTCAAAGTGGTCTCTATGAAGATCTTTGGCACCTTTTACATAGGACTTCTTCCCTCTTCCCACTGAATTTTGGGAATGACATATTTTTCTAGAAAGCTCTTTTTTTTTCCCCAGCCATGATCTATTTCATCACCTGCTTCTCAAAAGTAACTGATTACTGTTCAGTGAAATCTGAGGGGGTCTGTGGACTCTCAAACACTGAGCTTCCAGTCATCCTTTAAATTTGCCTCCAGCAACTGTTTCTGAAGTGTAAAACTAATAACTGCTGCCCAGCTATAGCAGACATTGTAGGTAGGCAGACTCTGCCCTAATCTCCACCCTCCTTCTCAGTCTTTCTTGCAGCTAGAGGTAGCCAAGTGACCCATTTTTGGCCAATGAGATAGACGTTTGCTGAGAGTGTACGGGAAACTTTTGCTCACCTGATAAAATGGGACATGCGACAGGCACTGCCCTTTTCCTTGTTCCTTCTAATTGCCTTGAAATTAGGACTCAATGATCTGAAGTACTGCAGCCTCCTTGTGACCATTAGGCATGAAGTCAAAAGCCAACACACAAGGGACAGCAGAGCACAAAGAACAAACCTGGGTCCTCCAAGCTGTTACTGTTGAACTGTTAAACCCACACCAATAGCTGTCTACACCTGGACTCTGTTCTGCAAGCAACTAACCCCCTTCTAAGGGAGCCACTGTAGCCAGGTTTTTTATTACTTGCAGCTGAACATGTGCCTTACTGAGAGACCAGCTGTTGTGCTTTTGGGTGATCATTCTTCTTTTCCCCTTCCCCAAATCTAAACATCCCCTTATATGTTGAAGGAACTGGTATAAGAATGGCACTTTCACATCAGGTACAAGCTCACATAACCTAAAAGGTATTTGCAAACTAAAATATAATGCACACTAAATTACACGACTGATTCAGAAAATTGCTGAGAAATGTTCCTTCACCTCTGACTAAGAATTTCTTCAGTCTGAGATAAATGTCACAATTTCATGAGAAACCTACTATTTCCTGCTTTCTTTGGCAGTATCTGAGGTCAAGGCCTTCTAGTTCTTATGATACACTGTTAGTTTTAAGGACCTCTCAGTGGGTCACATTCTCATTCCACAAAGATGAAGCACACGCACATGAATTCATGTGACACAAGGAAAAAAAATCCCGAAATCTCCCTGAGACTCAATTTTATTCAAATTGATTAAAAATTTAATTTGTTCTTCACAAAGTTCTCCTTAGGCTCTTCAATGATATAGGTTTTATTTGTTGGAAAACATGTGAAAGCAGCGATTTATCTCATTACCTTTTCTAACTTATTTTGCACTTCCCTCAGAACACTGAATGTCACACTGGTTATTTCACCGAGCAAAGCTTACAGATCCTGGCAGTGTGCTTGCTTTGGGAGTTGGACTACCTTAATTAACCAAGTTAATCACAAGCACTTGGGGAATTATTATTTCATGCTATATTAGACAACTGCCACTGCCAAAACCTTGAATTTAGGTTATTTGCTGAAACAACAGCTTCGGATTCTCTTTCTTTGAAGAAGGATTTTCCATCTTTCTTCAAAAACACATACATGGTTTAACAAAACAAGCACAAGTATATGCATTTCCATACTTTAGTAATAATCAGAGTAACTTAACAATACAGGCGGGACTTCCCTGGTGGCGCAGTGGTTAAGAATCCGCCTGCCAATGCAGGGGACACAGGTTCGAGCCCTGGTCCAGGAAGATCCCACATGCCACGATGCAACTAAGCCCATGTGCCACAACTACTCAGCTTGCGCTCCAGAGCCCGTGAGCCACAACTGCTGAAGCCCACGTGCCACAACTACTGAAGCCCGCATGCCTAGAGCCGGTGCTCCGCAAGAGAAGCCACCACACTGCAACAAAGAGTAGCCTCCGCTCGCCACAACTAGAGAGACTGCGCGCAGCAACCAAGACCCAACGCAGCCCCCCCCCCAAAACAAAACAAAACAAAACACAATACAGGCAATTTAATGGAGACACAAGTTTAGGAATGGCAACTGAAATGCACAGATCAAGAACTGGAATGAAGCATTTATGTTTAACTGGCTCTGCAACTCAATTTTAGCTTCCTGTGGCTTTAAATGTGGGCACACGGGTATGTGTGTGTGCGCCCATCTACACAACAGCTCACCCAAAATCCTTGCTCCAGCTTCACTGGATTCCCCCTTAATTAGGGCTCTGTTTGGGCATTCAAACTGAATCATGGTTGCCTAATTTATAACGTAGGGATAACACACCACAGGGTTCTGGTGGGGATTAAAAAGGTGATATATGTGTGCATGTAGGTGAAAATGCTTATAAACTGTACTGTGCTATGTTGATTTAAGGTCTTGTTAGTATTCCTCTCTCGCAGTCAAATATGGGAAAAATTCCACCCGAACAATCACATACAGAGTCTCCATTTTATAAATATATTCTCAGCACTGTTTAGTTACTGTCTTAGCTGGAATAACTGCCTTACAAAAGACTTTTGTTGCTGAATGTGCTGGAGATTAAAGGACTTAAGGAAAAAAGAAACAAGGCTTTGCCAGTCTCTTTAAGGACCCAAGGAAAGCCCCAAGGACACGTGCAGTAAAATGTTGTAAGTAGATTCTTTTCCAGTTTTATGAAGTGGAGCAGGCCACAGGCTCTCACTGAAAAGTGGAGAGTAACAGTGCATCTCACAAACTGAGATGAAACAGGGGTCAAACCATGGTCTTGGTATTATGCACACAACTCATATTTAAAGAGATGCTGAGAATCAATTGTACGTATATTTGGCTGTAGTCAAATAAAGCTGTGAAGGCTATTTATTTTCTTCTGTGAAAAAAATACCAAAGACAAACCTTCCAAATTTCACAAAGTTTTTACTGTTTACGTCTCATATAGGTGGCTGCCACTGCAACAGACATTTTCAAGCTACTCTAGCAGGGATGCACGTGCTTTGTATAAACCCCAATTCAATGATGTAAGCAGAGTTCTAGCTGATCTGAACTATTCCCGATGCCTGGCAGTCTTGGACGCAAACTAGATGAGTGGCAGGGCCCTCGGTTTTTTGGCCAGTTGTTACAAATTTCATAAATGGGAACTGGGCTGAAGGAACAACTCTCAATGGTCTCTATGCCATCAGAGTGGGGCAGTCACGAGAATAACCCAAGTCTGAAGATAATTAAAAAGTAATTCCAATGGCATATTGAAATGCTTTGCTTTTGGCCTTTTGTTTAAATTATTTTGGAAAGGCTAATTTTTAACCTGGAATCTACCAATGTCAACATGTATCAAAAAATGTTTAAATGTTCACACCTTTGAATCAGTAATTCTAATTTGCAATCTATTCTAAAGAAATAATGCAGAAGAAAGAAGATCTATATGTCCAAAGATGTGAATTTAAAGCTTGTTTTTGACAGAGGAAAACTGGGGTAAACTATGGCTCATTCAAATGCCTATGCAACATTGTAAATATTTATAAAATCTTTTAAACACATGGAAAATAGTTACAAATGAAAAACAAGATGTAAAAAATATATGGATAGCACTATCAAAAATGGCTGTATAATACATGCCTAGAAAAACACTAGAATAAAATATAATAAAATATGAACTGGGTAGAATAAAAATATTAATGATTGATTTCAATGTATTCTACAGATTTCTTTAACATTTTTCTTCAATAACAAAGATCTTTATTGAAAATGAAATTAATTCTGGGAATTAACATTCCCAGAACACACAGCTGAAATTAAATGAACAAGGATATGTAAGTCCAGAATTTAAAACCCACTGTGGTTTGTCCGACAAGCTAAACATCTGATGGCTGTTTAGCAGCTGCAAAATATATCCTCCTGGTCTCAGTAGGTCACTGCCTCTGTTTAAAATTTTGCTTTTACACATTGCCAGGGAATTAGGTAGAGCAAAGTGAATTTACTGAGTTTTTTTCTTAGTGTTACCAAAGTATTTAAACACAATCTTAAAGATTCTTTTGGATCAATATTCTATACTTAGTTCAATTCTGAGCAAACAAAAATAAAATTCACTCGTCTCCTCTCCGGAATGGCACTTTGGGCAAAGTAATAGCTAATTCATTTATCTACTACACACCTAGCCATAGTTACATTCTTTATAAGCTCTTAAGTCTATAATTAAATTATGATGTATTCATAGGCCACAAACATGAATGTACTTTTGTTCATCTTTTCCCTTCCAGTATAAACTGCACAGAAAATAAATGCTTCCAACGATAAAGAGTTGAGTACACATGTGTGTGTATTCTTTGCTCCTATGCATTCTTATTAACCTGACTTAAAAGGGCTCTTTTATTTTAGTGTAAATGCCACTTCTGCCTTCCCACACATTACCAACCACCAGATGGACCACAGGTTTGTAGGCTTCTTAGAGAAGGGGCATTATCGTCCTCACCACTGCAAATTTCCTTATTATGGCACCTTGCACAGCATTTACAGAAAGCAGGCACTTGACTGACAGGGAAGTCATTATCATTTTCCACTTCTAATGACAGCGAGGACCAGGTAACCGTTGTTTCCCGAGTTACGTGATGCGTGAACTCATAGGAGCCAGGAGAGAGCCTGACTGCTAAGCGTAAACCTGGAGAGGGATGAGAGGCCCGGCTGCGGGCAAGGTGAGGGATGGCACCATGAGCCTGGCTCTGCGTGAGGGAAGGAAGGGCACCCAGGAGACCAGCTGGTGGTAAGGCTGGAGAGAGAAACGGGAGGACCTTCCTGCCACCCTACAAAGACTTAGTAAAATCTACACTTCTCATGAACGCCTTTGGGATGGGAGTCCTGCTTGCAGGTGGGTGCAGGGCAAAAATAAAGACTGATCACGGGGACAGTCAACACAGGGATAGCACATGTGTTTGTTAAACTGGGTCACGGGTCCAAGAATAATCTTCTAAGCACCTGCTTAGCGCGCACCTCCAAGCACCAGAACTATGCAAAGGAGGCATAACCCATACGTGTGCTCTGCTTTCAGAAACCCTGGTAGTTCCCTATTGCTTGTCACTGATCTGACCCTTTCTAACAGTGTTGATCATCATTATTTGTGGGTTCCGTATTTGCGAATCCACCTACTTGCTAAAATTGATTGGTAACCCCCAAATCAAATCATCCTTGGACATGCACAGAGTGGCAAAAAACGTGAGGCCCAGCTGAGGTCGAACAAGGCGACACCCCCCTTCTCGTTCCTGGTCTCACACTGTAACCTTGCGGTCTATTTAGTGCCACTGAGAATTCAACAGTGAACAAAAAGGATAAAAAGCACTGGGCTCACGGGACTTATGTTCTAGTGACGCGACTGAAAGGTTGGATTGTGCGCGTTTAGGTGCGGTACTCAAACTTTTATTAATACCAACAAGACCGATGGATGTAGAAATACTTTCATTGCGTCCGATTCAGATTACAGCACTGAAACAGTCAAGGAAGCAGTTAAGCCACCACGCTGCTTGTGTTGTATCGAGTGATCGTGTTTTCTAGGGCTTCCGCTTCCTGTGGTGTACTAGATAGCCTGAAAAGTCATCCTGCTGTAAAACACGAGAAGTTGGATGAACGGAGCAAAAATTGGCCCATCATTACTATAATTATCCCGAGGAAACGATGCACCCCCTAGGTCACATGAAGTCTTTTAAGAACAATGGTTCCGAACCTCGCCTGGACATTAAATCATCTGGGGAGCTTTTAAAAGTCCTGCTGCCCAGATCACAAGCAAACTAATTAAACCAGCATCCTGGAGCGGCACTCAGGCATCAGCAATTTTATAAAACTCCCTAGGTGATCTGGTGTCCAGCCAAGGTCAAGAACTACTGCTTTAGAAGGTGATAGGGTATATAGTGCATGGAGAGGCAGTAGTCCCAATGTTCTGTCAACTTCACTCAAAATTACCGACGCTGGGGAATCTGCAAAGTTATCCAGCTTCTTAAATCTCTTCTCCACAACCTCATTTCTTCTGCTTTCCCCCCTTATACTGGGAAGTGGATGCTATCACTTTTCAGATGGATGCAAAGAACCAACCTAAGTGGGTACCTTCCTGAGTCTAAATATGCCCGTTTATAGTTAAACATTTGAGTTTTTAAAATGAGTTCCCGCTAAGCTAAGGCTACATATGAAAGCCAAAGAAGAGACACGTGAATTGCAAACAAAAGACTTTATTATTTCCATCAATAAGTCTCTAAAAGTCAAGGATAATACCCAATATGGACTTAATGGATACTAATCATACTCTTCCTCTGCCAATCTCTGTGTTTTTGGTTCACATTCCTCTTTGGAGACAATAACTCCATTTTTTTTTTTTTAAATGAACCAACCAGCATTTCCTATACATGTAGGGAAGAAATAGACCAGTAATTACTGAATTTGAGTGTCCTGAAAATCCAAAATGTCCTCTATACATAAAAGGTGTTATTAGAAAATACTGTGTGTGACCTGCGCTCGAAGATGGAAATATTCCATGCTGTAAAAGCAAAGTGAATCCTCCGGCAGGTATCCTGCGGGGTTCCCATGTGATTGTGCATTTGGACTCTGGGATCTCTCCCCGATGGAGTAGGACTCCCTGTCCCGGAATCCTTGAAGCGCAAGAACAAGAGCTAGGTGGAAGTTTCCAGGGATTTGTTTATAAGAACATTACACTGCTATTTTGTTTGCATAGATCTAAACACAGGTTTCAGATCTAACCTGGAGATAGTTTGGATTGGTCAAAGTTAAGACATCAAGACGTCACAGTCAAGGCACTTATAAACTAACTCATACCAGGGTTTATGATGCGAATAACAATAAAAACTGAAGTGAAAACAGCATTTAATGAGACTTTACTATATGCCAGGTACCAGTGCTTTTCACGTATCTCACTTAAGCTCCCAACAACCCTAAGTGGCAGACAGTATTATTATACTTGATTTGCAAGTAAGAAAACTATGAATCAAGGAGGTTAGAGTCACACAAACAGTTAAGTGGCGGAGAGGAATTTGACTCAGGTGGTCCGAGTCCGAAGTTCACCCACTCACCCCTCTGCTGTATTTTCCCATGCATACCAGGCACATTTTGGTTTCTGGTGACCAGCATAGTCACAAGAGTTGAAGACAAGAGTCAGGCCTGGGGTCAGCCTTGGGGACCTGTTAAGCCCATGGTCACCATGGGATGTGGCCATCTCCCCAACCCTCTGGACTGGACCTGAGAGGGGTCACAGGGTTTGGGGCTGATTACACAGAATGGGTTAGGCTCCTAAGACATCTGAAAAACTGCATCCCAAAGGAGTATCAAGAAGAGAAGGGACAGCCAACTCCTGGCTGACGTGGACCGAGCTGGCTGCGTTATAGGGGTGGCACACCAAGTGTCCGCGTCTTCATTGTCTTGTGGGGGAAGCCAGGAGATGGCTCATGAGTCTGGGGATGGAGTTGAGGAAGCAGATTGAGCAGAGCTCACCATTTATAAAGTTGCCGGCCAGGCTCTGTAGCTAAGAAAGGGGTGGGAGGTGGAGAAAGAACACCACATTTGCACTCAGTCAGACAGGAAAAAGGGGCAGCGTGTAATGACAGGCCAGGCAGAGCGGGTGAAAAGAAAGAGGCTTCAGATGAGGCGGGGCTGACAACCTGCCCACATCACGACTGGGTCCTGAACAGGCCTGCCCTGGACCTGACAGTTATCTTCTAGTGCATCAAAGGCTCGGTGGTATAGAGAGAGCCAAGCTGGATCAGCTTCTGTCTTCTGCTCTGCAGCTCTGATCTGAGACACAGCTGAGCAGAGAGCGGCCTCTGGCTCCACAGTCCTGACCTGTCAAAACTCAGGCAGCATCTTCATCTCTGCCCCAGCCTGCCCTCTCCAGCTGGGCTGAGCATCTCTAATAAGCGGCCTCGCTGCACGGATCCCTGGCCTCACCTCCTCTAATTCAGAGCTGCGCCGCCGCCTGGGCACTTCATTCTGGATCACGCGCTCTACGGCTTCCTGAGCGGTGTCCCCCGGAAGCCAGGGCTGCGGTGTAATTGCTGCAGCTTCTATTGAAATTCACTTTTGGATTTCCGTTCCCTGAGCAGAAAGTTCTGAAAGCTCCCAGGGAGAAGGGAGCAGGCTTTGCATCCTGCAGGCTTGGGCTATCCTGAAAATTCCTAAAGCCTCATTTCTGTGTGGTCTCTTTCAAAACCTTCTGAAAGTTCCAGGAGATATATTTCTTGATAACTTTTTCTCCCTTGCTTGAGGTCGGGCCAGAAGAGAGCTGAACAGATGTCAGGTCTGAAGCTTTCCCAATTCAACCAGTTGACCGCCGGCCTGCTAATCTGCCCTAATGTAAATGAAATGTCTTTGAGCTTTTCTCACTCAGAGAAAAAGACAAGATTCCAAAAAAGCTGGAGACGTCCCTTCTTCAAGAAAAACAACATGAAAGAACAGGGTGACTGGAGTCAGCTGCATTTCTGCCTGTTAGAATATTAAAGTGTGCTTGTTTTCCTCTTTCTCAGAAAGTCACAATGGATTATCTTGAGTTCTCAAACTCCTACATGGATTTTTCCTTCTTCTGCAAGTTGTCACTTGACTGACAAAAGATATGCTTCAGTCCCTAAAAATGCAAATTCCCTGAAGAGAGTACTGACCTACAATGAACTACAGCTGAGATGTGGAGTAAATGTTATTATCCCAACTAGGAATATTGATGGCTCCATGCTGGGGGCAGGCCTCAGTCAGCACTCAGGGCTAAAACCTCAGGTGAAAGCACATACTTGAGCGTGTTGACAGTTATCTTAGTGATTTTCCCCTATATCCTGCTTGGAGTTACCAGAAAGGCCTGGCCAGTGATCAAACACCACACACAAACGTTATACCCCAAGAGGTCCTGCTTGGGAAAATATCCAGGCCAGCTGCCCCCAGCATACTGGATCTTTAAGAGCCTCTTGGTTGCAATTAAAGACACTGGCTCTCCGACTTCCAATCTGGCCCTGGAATGGCTGACTCTAGACTGGGCTCAGGGATCTGTACAAAGGTGCCCCAGAGACACTCATTCATTGAAGACATACCATCTTTTGCTGAATATATTATGACATTTATTACAAGGTGTACCACATTACCACAAAAAGCCAATTAAACTATGATATCAACTCTGTTATCATATAGAATTTCTCTTTTATGCTATTGAAAGAGCTCTTTTAGAGCAGTTTAGACGGGAATGTATCACATACCCCCCTTGTCGATTCATCAAAAGGCAAACAGAAGCAAGATAAATTCATTAAGCTCTTCCTAATGCTTTTTCATACCCAAGAGTTTGACTTTGTGAATCACTTTTGTTTTAAGCTGTTAATTTTGAAATAATTTTAGGTTTACAGAAGAGAAAGACAGTATGTACACAGAGCCGATGCCACTGGGTCTACATGCCACACTGTGAACAGCAAGGCTGTAGCAGAATTCCTAGATTTATGTACCAGGACTGCTAGTTACTGGCTGTGTGATGGCTGACCTTCAGTTCCTTATTTGGAAACTGGGATAATCATTCCCCTTATCTTCCCAAGGCTGTTGTGAGGTTTTGGAGGAAACATCCACAGAAACCCTAAGTGCTGCACAAACATCAGTTATCATTAACACACCCTACAAGGCACTATGTAGGGTTCTGGTCCCAAAGGAGTTTACAGTCCAGTCAATAACGGTTCTTTGCATTTATTTGGTGCCGCGCAGTTTTACAGTGACTTCATATCCATTCTATAATCTGACCTTCGCAATGATCCTGTGAAGTAGGTAGACTATACTGTGCCTTCATTTGTAATATATGTTATCCTGAGGTTTGGAGGGGGTTCCTTTCTCATAGTGGTAAACTCTACTTTGAGCACGTTGGCTTGTCCTTGGCCTTGCCAACACTCTGTAAGTAACTTCAGACCATGTGAACGGGGCTTTGTCAACAGTGGGTTACTAGGACTGTCTAACCTGGTCTGAACCTTTCTTACTTTTCAGACACCAAACTTTGCCACCTGGACCTGCTTTGGGGCCCAGGCGATTTCATGGATGCCTCCTCTCTCTGGGAACCCACTGCTTGGTGGAGGCCCTGAGCGGGTGGGGCTCTTGCTAGCTCCAGCTCTTTCTAATTAACCTCACCCTGCTTTCCTCCTAGGATGGTTAAGTCAATTCAACAGATAAGCATTTTCAAAGGCACCGGATCACTTGCCATTAAACCAGCTTGGGATAAAACAGAATTCAACCATTTTACACATTAATTTTCAGTCAAGAATAAAACACCCCTCCCTCCATTATCAACCTGTTTTTTTTTTTTTTTTCTCCTGACCTCCTCACTTTCTCTTGGAGACTTCATGGGGGTAGTGGGATACTGGTGGGGTGATGGTCTATGATCAACCTGAAAAATCCACACAAGTCAGGCTTGGCAAAGCTTTCCTTAGAGATTTCTATAGTCCCTCCCACTCTCCTACCCCCCTCATAAAGAGTAAAGGACTCACTGGGAAATCTTTAAAATTTCCTAAAGTAACTAGACTCATTCATTTACATATTCCTAAGTCTGCTTCCATCTCAAAGCTTTTTAACGGTGCCACTCCCAGATCTAAACTACAAAAAACGTTAGTCATATGTTCCCTGGCTTAAAAACTCTTTTGACAGTAATTCACCTTTTTTTTGTTTTTTTTCAAACAGTTGCTAAAAACAAGATGTTATTTATCTTACAATTAAAAACACAGATGAGGTGAGATCATTTGTGGGGTAGCTTGAGGTAAAGGAAGCACCATAATCTTATCCACTGTGGGGAGGAATTTAGAATGAGGGAAGGCTGGCTGGCCTTGGACCCTATCCAAGGGAGTTCTGTCACTAAACTACCCAAAAGAGAGCCTTATAAGGCAGTTTCTTCTAGAAGGCAAGTCTGTAATAAACCCTGAGGGCAGGCTCTAGAGAAAGATGGAAATCGTATCTAAGGGCATCAAATAAATGCCTTCTCAGCTCAATCACTCCGTAGCGTAGGTCTAGAGTGCAAAAGATCTTAAAAGTTATAACATCCTCTCCCAGACACTTCCCCTCCTCCCTTACGAAGCTGAGAGATAACCTAAAAGGGAATCTTGGAAACAGAATTCTCCTGACTCCCACATAGCACTTACAGTATCCAACAGCTTTTATTGCAAGTTCTTCCTGGTGTGCAATTTAAATGTGCCTTGTGGCTATTTAATTCCAGCCTGTTAATTCCTCTCCCGAAGAGCTGTAGAATGGTAGGTCAGGCACCTTCCATTTAATTCCCAAACCACAAAGAAACATTAACTTGTTCTTTCGATTACATTCCTTTAAAAGAATCTTGTGTGCGTGTGTGTGTGTGTGTGTGTGTGTGTGTGTGTGTGTTTGAAACTCTTGTATTTTATTTTTTTAACATCTTTATTGGAGTATAATTGCTTCACAATGGTGTGTTAGTTTCTGCTGTATAACAAAGTGAATCAGCTATACATATACCTATATCCCCGTATCTCTTCCTTCTTGCATCTCCCTCCCTCCTACCCTCCCCATCCCACCGCTCTAGGTGGTCACAAAGCACCCAAGCTGATCTCCCTGTGCTATGCGGCTGCTTCCCACTAGCTATCTATTTTACGTTTGGTAGTGTGTATATGTCCATGCCACTGTCTCACTTTGTCCCAGCTTACCCTTCCCCCTCCCCGTATCCTCAAGTCCATTCTCTAGACTTTTAAAAGAATCTTAAGGCAACCTATGGAATAGGAGAAAATATTTGCAAATGATGCAACCAACAAGGGCTTAATTTCCAAAATATACAAACACCTTACACAACTCAAACACAAAAACCCAAACAACTCAGTCGAAAAATGGGCAGAAGACCTAAATAGACATTTCTCCAAAGAAGCCATACAGATGGCCAAGAGGCACATGAAAAGATGCTCAACATCACTAATTATTAGAGAAATGCAAATCAAAACTACAATGAGGTATCACCTCACACCAGTCAGAATGGCCATCGTTAAAAAGTCTATAAATAAAAAATGCTGGAGAGGGTGTGGAGAAAAGGAAACCCTCTTGCACTGTTGGTGGGAATGTAAATTGATACAGCCACTATGGAGAACAGTACAGAGGTTCCTCAGAAAACTAAAAATAGAATTACCGTATGACCCAGCAATCCTACTCCTGGCCATTCATCCAGACAAAACTCTAATCCAAAAAGATACAAGCACCACTATGTTCATAGCAGCACCATTCACGATAGCCAAGACATGGAAACAACCTAAACGTCCATCAACAAATGAATGGATGAAGAAGATGTGGTACATATATACAATGGAATACTACTTGGCCATAAAAAAGAACAAAATAATGCCATTTGCAGCAACATGGATGCAACTAGAGATTATCATACTAAGTGAAGTCAGAAACAGAAAGACAAATACCCTATGATATCCACTTATATGTGGTATCTAAAATATGACACAAATGAACCTATCTACAAAACAGACTCACAGACATAGAGAACAGACTGTGGTTGCCAAGGTGGGGGGAGGGGGGGGATGGACCGGGAGTTTGGGGTTAGTTGATGCAAACTATTACGTATAGAATGGATAAACCACAAGGTCCTACTGCATAGCACAGGGAACTATATTCAACATCATGACATAAACCATAATGGAAAAGAATACAAAAAAGAATGTATATATATGTGTAACTGAGTCACTTTGCCATACAGCAGAAATTAACACATTGTAGATCAACTGTACTTCAATAAAAAAATAATTAAAAAAAAAGAATCTTAAGTCCTTTAAGACCTTCTTCAAGGCTGCCTATTTTATTTTCTAAAGCTTCTTCAGGTTTTCAATTCTTTCCTAAGATGCAGTGATTAAAACTGGGTAAAGGGATAAGAACGAACCAACAACTCACTCAACTTTCTGGAACTTTCTGTCTGAAAAAGGGCAACTGAAGCCAGAAGAATATTTTAAAGCATTTCTATTGGGCTGGGGTAGACTCTTTGAGATGTGACTTTTTCTGATTCTGATCTAAAAGCGAGGTGAGTCAATGTCAGATGTATTCCCTGGTCTACACATCAGACAGGCAGAAGATGCAAGGCGAAAAGAGGGCAGACATGCAGCAGAGCCAATTGCCTGCATTTCCAATGAGAAGGCATTTTGAGAGGAGTCCTGTGTTTAATCAACAAATATTTAGGAAGTGTCCAACCATTAGCCAGCCACTGTGTTTATGAAGAATAATCAAGATGGAGTCCCTCTTCTAGGATGCTCCCAGTCTAGTGGGGAAGACAGACATTCAAAGAGCTCTTTGGAGTCAGTGGAAGATGCTGTACTAACTAGAAGAGTTCTTTCTCTCCTCAGGAGCTCTGTTCCCTTTGCTGAAATCCTCACGAGGGTCCTCGGCATGGCTTGGCCCACCTCACTTAATACTGCTCAACCATCCCTAAGTCTCTATCCTTTGCTCTGGTGTACATTCTTTACAGCACATACTACTACATGAAAATATCTGTTTACTTGTTTCTGCCTAAGCTTATGGTAAACGCCACAAGAGAGGGATCTTGTCTATCTTATTCAAGTCTGCTTACCCCGACAACAGAAGAGTACCTGGCAAATTCATATATTCATTCATTCATTCAACATATATTCAAAGCATCTACTAGTGCCAGGCACTGATCTCGGCCCTTGAGGATAGAACAGGGAGCAAGAATTCCCTTCCCTCCTGGAGCTTACTTTCAAGTTGAATAATGACAACAGTAAACATTCATTGAGTGCTTTCTATGGATTATCTTATTGAATCCTCACAATTCTATGAGATAGGTATGATTATAATCGTTATATTATAGGTGAGTAACCAAGGCCCAGAGAGGTCAAGGAACATGCTCAAAGCTCAGTAAGTGGCCGGGTTAAGATTTACACTCAGGGAGTCTGGTTCTAGAGTTCTGCATCTTAACTATTCTGCTAGAATGTCTCTTGTTCACATATACATAGTACATGTGCAATGAATATTGTTTAAAAAATTGCTAGAGGGCAGAGGAGCTGAATAGGTATTTTTCCAAAGAAGACATACAGATGGCCAATAGGCACATGAAAAGATGTTCAACATCACTAATTATTAGGGAAATTCAAATCAAAACCACAATGAGCTATCACCTCAAACCTGTGTCAGAATGGCTATTATCAGAAGAGGATGTGGAGAAAAGGCAACCTTTGTACACTGTTGGTGGGAATGTATATTGGTGCAACCACTATGGAAAACAGTATGGATATTCCTCAAAAAATTAAGAATAGAACTACCATACAATTCTACTATCCCACTTCTGGCTATTTACCTAAAGAATAAGAAAACACTAATTTGAAAAGAAATACACACCTTATGTTCATCACAGCATTATTTACAACAGCCAAGATATGGAAACAATGTTAAGTGCCCATCCATGCATGAATGGATAAAGATGTGGTACATATACACAATGGAATACCACTCAGCCATAAAAAAGGTGAAATCTTGTCATTGGCAACAACATGGATGGACCTGGAGGGTATTGTGCTAAGTAAAGTAAGTCAGACGGAGAAGGATAAATATTGTATGATTTCACTCATATGTGGAAATCTAAAAAAAATAAAACCCTAAAATAAATAAACAAAGCAAACAAAAATAAACATGTAGATATAGAGAACATAGCAGTGGTTACCAGAGGGGGTAGGGTGGGGGAGATGGCAAAATGGGTAATGGGGGTCAACTGTATGGTGACAGATGGAAATGAAATTTTTGGTGGTGAGCACCCTGTTGGGTATACAGAAGTAGAAACATAATATTGTATACGTGAAACTTATCTAATGTTATAAATTAACGTTACGCCAATAAAAAATTTTAAAAAGTAACACCCTCCACCCCCACCCCCCCCCCCACAAAATGTATAAACAGAATCAGAACATAAAAAAAAAGTCTGGGGTCTTCCCTGGTGGCGCAGTGGTTGAGAGTCCGCCTGCCGATGCAGGGGACACGGGTTCGTGCCCCGGTGCGGGAAGATCCCACATGCCGCGGAGTGGCTGGGCCCGTGAGCCATGGCCGCTGAGCCTGCGCGTCCGGAGCCTGTGCTCCGCAATGGGAGAGGCCACAACAGTGAGAGGCCCGCGTACCGCAAAAAAAAAAAAAAAGTCTGGAAGCCTACACAGAGCTGCAAAAGGACAAAGACATCATTATGGGGGGTGGGGAGGGGAAAGACAAGGGGTTTCACAAAGAAAGTGACACCAGCTGATCCTTGAAGGCTAAGAGTTCAAAGGGTGGAAAGATAAGTGAGGGTGTGATTATAAACAACAGCAAAGAGCAAACAATTACGGTGGCCGGACCACAAAGGGGGTTGGACAGAAGAGGCCAAAATAAGAGTTATTGCTAGGTAGTTTTTTAACTTGCTACTAAAGGTACTAGCAAGCAAGACCCTTAAGAGTGAATTCTGATTCCACAAATAAAAATTAATTCTAAGGAAGAAGAGGGGATGGGACCCAAAGGAAACAAGGGATTGCCAAGGAGCTCAGCTATAACGGCCCATGAACAAAAGGAGTAACCAAGAACCGGAATAAGGGAGCACCATGTTCTCTTCTAACTGTGAGATTTTATTACACATCTTGGTGTCTCTATTAACTTTTTATTAAACTGAATTTTCAAATCTCCTCTTCCAGTTTCGCATGACTTCAGGGACCTGAATAAGATCTAATGGCACTAAATTAATGATAACAGTTTTAGATTTGAGATTATTACGTCACTACCTTTTAGATAGATTTATTTTTAGAAAGATGGCTTTGCCTCTTATCACAGAGGCACAGAAAACAAGCAGACCAAGGTCTCTCCACAGAAGGTGGGTAAGTGTTGACCTCAGAAAAGAAGGGACTGGGAAAAGATTCAGAGTGGCTCCAGGGCAAGCACTCTGGGAGGTAGGTTTGTAACTTGCATGGATACTTTGTTAATCAAAGTATCCTGTTTTGTGCATCCTCAGCTGTAAAGCATCTTAGCACAGTGCTGACACCTGACAGATGCTCAATAAATGCGGGTTAAATGAGACCAATCACCAGAAGGAATGATGCCCCCTCCCTCTCAATACTTGAGGAAGCATAAAGTTTCTTCCGCGGGTAGAAGAAGAACCCTTTCTAGGCTGGAAGAACCTAGAAAATGCATTTCCTATTCTTTGCAAAGCCCCAATACTAAATGGCACAGAAGTTAATGGCACTCTGATGGGTTTGCTTCTATAATTGTTAAAACACTTCCAGGAGTCAGGAGAAATATATTAGGAGATCTGGCTTTAGCCCCATTTATCTCTGCTGTGGAAAAGTACTCTGGTGGACCTCACATTCTTTTCTGCTCTCCCTGGCATTCTTCTATAAATGGCCCGAGGCACTAGACCCCTTATCTCTAAATTTAGGTTGGGAAGAAAGGTTAATATATGACAAGGTTTCCAGTTTTAGATGCTATTTCTCTTAACATTTTCCCCAAACATAAAGAAAAACTAGGTCTGTACCCTCCTGAGGTTTGCACTCTAGAGATGCTGAGGATCTGGTTTTCATGATAATGAGGTTATATGACTAGTTCTATATGACTATCAGTCTCAATATTTTATAATTGCACTGTGTGAGGGTTTAGAGATGTAAATAGCACGAGAGAAGATGGATAAAACTAGCTACAGGCTAGAATTGACAATAATACTTAAATAATCACCAAGCTATCCTTCTGCTCTGATAAGGCAAGTTCCAGTGATTTGGAAAGACTAGGGAAAAATTCCCCTTGGAACGTGTAAGAAAAATGTCAATATTTGGAATGAATTCTTAAGCTATGCTCATTTCTCTTTTCATGGTGTGACTGATAAATTAGACCCAAAGGGCTGTTTCTGTGGGGAAAGTGTGTGATTATTTTGGATTGTGATTTAAGTTTAAGGTGATGATAATATAGTTAACAGTAAGCTGGTTACACTATTTAAGGCTTTCAATAGTGAACTCTGAAATCAGTGGCAGATGACCTATTAGCCATGTGGACTTCTGGGAAAAACTAAAAAAAAAAAAGAATTACTTGGAAAGCTCGGAGAAAGTCTGAACTGTGTTAAAGAAGCAACTGCTTCTGTCATTTCAGGAGAACTGCCTCTTCTCTCCCTTTTTCCTACCTTGGCTGGGACCAGGAGAGAAACTGCCAAGGTTGCATTTCTAACCTTCCCTTGAAACTACTGCCTAAGCAGACATTAGAATTAAAAGCTCTTTTTTTTTTTCTTTTTTGCAAGTCCAGACTCTATGTTCCCCTTTCATTTATGGCAAGCTTGGACTTGTTTGGAATAAAATAAACGATCAAACATAACCTCAAAGGCATTCCTGCTGAACAGTGCATCCTGGGGACAAATTACACAAGAAAGGAAAAAGAAAAACAAAATGGTCATAAGGTTCACAACACAAACGACATCATAAAAACATCCTTCAAAGAGTTTGTATTTTTTTGCCCACAAATAATTAGCTAGTTAGATTACTGTTTGAGAATCTGTAACTTCCAGTAAGTGAATTATTTTCCTTAATATTAAGAAACCATGAAATCCAATTTTTAAAATTCTTACAATCTAACCAATCAAACATGGGACAAACAACTTCTCTCTGAAAGTCCTTATACTGTATTTCATCGTCAAACGCCTTTCTCCTATCTCTTGACTTCATCTCTATACACTCAAGCCAAGAAAGAATGGAGAGAAAATGACATTTTTGGGTTCCTAGAAGAGTGGGGGCAGCTTTTGCGAATCAACTTGCCAGCTGTTCGCATGAGCTGGGTGAGCTTTGGGGACGGGAGAATCTGTAGTATCTGGAAATCTTTTCTATACATACACTCGCCCTGCAAGTCCTCACTTTCTTGGCGCACGCATCCATCTCTCAAAACCACCAAAAAAAGAGAAGGGGAGGCGTCGCCCATCCCTCCCGGCATCACGCGGCTGCCAACTCCCCCCTCCCCGAGTCTGCCCGGATGCCCACGGGAGAAGCCGCGGGAACCAGCCAGGTGCGCCGGCCGCGGACGCCCTGTCGGCTCTTCCCCGCAAGGGGGCGCCTGGTTCTCCCCGCCCGGCGGGACGGGGTCGGAGTCGGAGGGGAAAGCGCACATGCCCACCTTGCTCGCAGGTGCCCTTGCTGACCTGGGTGATAGCCTTCTCCCCGCGGCTCTCGGCCTTCAGGCTGGCGGCGCGCAGCTGGCAGCCGCTGGGGTAGGTGATGCCGTTGCTGCCGCACACCGGGTAGCGGCTCTTGCACACGCACACGCCGCTCACCTCCGGGCCGCCGGCTGCTGCCCCGGCTTTACCCTTCCGCCTCTTGCGGCTCTTCACGCACTCCATCCCCGGCGCGCAGTGCCCCCTGCCGGCGCCGCTGCCCCCGCACGGCTCGCCCTCGCCGCGGGCGCACACCGGGCAGCAGCCGCACGCGTCGCGGGTCTCGCCCAGCTGGCAGCCCCGCGGGGGCAGGGGCGGGCAGGCGGCCGGCTCGCAGGGGCCGCAGGCGTCCGAAGAGGAGGAAGAGGAGAGGGGCAGAAGCAGGAGCAGCAGCCCGGCTGCACCGAGGAGCAGGGCGGACAGCGGCGGCCGCTCCATGGCGGGGAGCGTTGGCGGCGGCGGGAGCGCGAGTGAGGCGCGTCCTGCCGGCCAGCGCTTTAAATCCGGCGCCCCGCCCGGCCGGGCCGCGGGAACCACACCCCCCGGGCGGCTAGAGCTTGGCCGCCTCGTCCGCACCGCCCCTCCCGGGACCGCGGGGCTCGAGCGCGCCCCTGCTGGCGGGGCATCCGCTGGGCCCGGGGACGCTCCGTCTCACGCCTCTTCGCTTTTGGTTTTGGCTCTGAGCGCACCCCGCCGGCTGCTGCTCAGGCCCCTGCTCCCGAGGGCTGCACCCCGTCCTTTGGGGCTCTCCCGCAGTGAAGACAGTTCCCTCCCCTCTGGTCCCTCTACTCTCGCAGTCCGGGCATTCATACTTATTAACAACAGCTTTGAGATGACCCCATGTGTAATCCATTATATTCTCCGTGAGTCTGGGAGACCTGAGTGTTGATTGCTCTGCGGTTTGGGAAGCTCTTTTAAGAACAATTAGTTTTTCAAACCCCGCTTGGGGATTTTGTGTCCCCGTTGGCCACAGGCCCGGTGTGGTCTTGGGTGCCAAGCTAAAAGGACAAACCGTTGCCAACCACGCCTGTTCTCAGCACCTCATAACTGCTTCCTTATGCCAAGTTTTAAGTCTGAGTACTGGAACCCATGCGAGAACAAGTCATGTCTTCAGTTTATAACATGTGGTGCTGGACCTCCATCAAACCTCTCCGGAGAACTGAGCACAGCTGGGGGTGCCACTGAGGCCCCTAAAGCACCCCAGTTTTCACCAGTCATTCCGTGAGGTTTTTGATATAAACGACTGACAATTCCTCCTCAGTCTTTCTCAAAAGTGCTCTGCAAGCTCAACTTCAAAGCTTTTTTTTTCCAAGAAAAAGGGCTCTTCAAATCCCTCTTACCCAGACTTTTGTTTCCATGTTTATTAGATACGCAACACTGCAGTGTGCGTCATTCTGCACGTCACATCTGAGTTCTTTTTTCTTAGCACAAATCCAAGGATGTATAGGATTGCTAACTCAAAGTGTGCGGTTCACTATGCCACCAGCAATGTATAGATGTCACTCTCACCAGTCTTCCTGGGATAATCATTGTAAACTTTTCTGAAAATTAGATAGTCACAAAACTCAGAGAATAAAAAACCAAGCACCCTCCTAACCAGAAAACCTAGCACCTATTCTTTGGCCTCTCCTTAGCATATTCTAGAAAAGTGGCACTTTTTTTTTTAAAGGTCATGTGTTGTCATGACAATTGTTTATAAAACAATGAAAAGTCTTTGGAGCAGACTTTTTCTAAGTATTCTTGCCTTTGTCCCTCAGTAATAGAGTTTACATGACCCAGTCTACAGTCCCAAACTAAAACAAATGCAGAGAGGGCACTCTGATATTGCCTGTTCTATCTCAATTTTATTAATTCACTGGTCAAGGTCCACTAAGTTGGTTTCATGACCTGTTATAACTGTTGTAGTTTTAGGATCTCCAGAACCTGAGACAAGGATTCCAGTGCAAGTAGTTTACCTGAGAGGCCATGTCAGGACATACCAACTCTGGGGGGCGGGGGGGCGGGGCAGAGGCGGTAGGGAGTGAGCCGGAGGGGAAGACAGCCAATAAAGATGCTTATCAAGTCAGCTCTGGGCAGGGTGGGCTCTGTAGCCAGATGAAGCCCCCTCAGGCTCTGCAAAGTTTTGTGTATGGGGGGGTTGGGGGAGTAGGGGGCAGGCACTGCACCACTCAGGGCTGTATACCACCGTGTTTTTCAAACCCTGCGTTGGAGCCAGCAGTAAGAAGGCAAATACGAGGCACAGTAGAATCCCTTTGGCGGCGTGGGGAGACCCTTATTGCCCAGCAAGCAGAAGAGCAAGTAGGGTTTTTAATCACTGGAGGGGGTGCCTGGGCTTTGTGTGATGACACCAATCTGGAGGACTTGAAAATAAGAAGAGATGTGCTTATTCAGAAGAAGGAGAAAAGGCAGGAAAATGGGGCCTTTACAAAGAAACTTGACAACCCCTGCCTTCCAAGAAAGAAGATATTGTCACCCATTCAGCTTCAGTTCTGGTGAGACGAAGAGCCTAGATCTGGAGACAGGATATGTTATCTGCAAATAGAGAGCATTTTACTTCTTCCTGTTTAAGCTAGATGACCTATATTTCTTTTTCTTGCCTAATTGCCCTGGTTAGAACCTCTAGTATAACGTGGAATAGATTGGTGAGAGTGAGCTTCCTTGCCTTATTACTGACCTTAGAGGGAAAGCTTTCAGTCTTTCACCATTAAGATGTTAGCTGTGGGTTTTCCATAGATGGTCTTATTACACTGAGGAAATTGCTTTCTATTTCCAGTTTGTTGAGTGCTTTCATCATGAAGAGGTATCGCATTTTGTCAAATGTCTTTTTTTGCATCTACTGAGATGATCAATAAAGTTGTATTTTATTTTATTGATTTTTGAATGTTAAACCAAGCTAGCATTCCTGGATTAAATCCCACTTGTTATATAGTGATGTATAATCCTTTTAAATATGTTTCTGTATGTGATTTGCTAATATTTTGCTGAGGATTTTTGCATCTATATTCATAAGAGATATTGGATTGTAATTTTCTTGTGATGTCTTTGATTTTGATATCAGGGTAATAGTGGGTTCATAGGATGAGTTAGAAGTGTTTTCTTATCTCCTGCTTTTTTGGAAGAGTTTGTGAAGAATTGGTATAATTCTTCTTTAAATGTTTAGTAAATTCAGTGAAGCCATCTGGACCTGGGTTTTTCTTCATGGGAAGTGTTTGGCTATTAACTCAATCTCTTTACTTATTATAGGTCTGTATTAGTTTGCTAGGGCTACCATAACAAAATACCACAGACTGTGTGGTTTAAACAACAGAAATTTATTTTCTCACAGTTCTGGAGGCTGGAAGTCCAAGATCAAGGTGCCAGCAGGGTTGTTTTCCTCTGAGAGTCATAAGGGCAAGATCCTCCCCACAAGGTGCCACCCACAAAATACCAAGAACCCTCCTCCCTTCACTAAATAAGACCTGCTGCTTTACCAGTTGTAGCTTTACATTGCTCAAGTCTGCCTTTCTTATAGATAAGATTTATTGAGATACTCAGTCACAGAATTCTCCCCATCTAGAGCAAGCTCCTGCTTCCTTAGACCTTTGCCAAAATTACTCAACCAAAGCCCAAATCCCATGATAATTTCATAACTTCCTCTTACTGAGACCCCCAACAGTTCCATATGGAGTCCATTCTCTCTTGCTAAGATGGGTAATAAACCCAACTTATTTGACTACGGGTATGTTCCTGGAGGTCTTTACATGAAGGGCAATGACACATGAGAGATTTCCTTTCAGCTCCTTCTCTTCTATCCTACTTCAGCTCAAAATTCTCCTGCCCGAACCCATAGTACACTCCAATAACCTTCGCTGATGGGTCCTTGTACCTGGCAAGCATCTTTCTTTGTGGGGCATCTTTAAGACTTCTCTGGCAAGCAAACTTCAGTGGCATTTGTAGGAAACCCATGGTGCCGTGCAGTCTACACTGCTGTGTCCCTCTGTGCCCATCCTTCCCAGCAGTTAGATGGCTACCTGGAAAATGGAATGTTTGTCTCCCTTTATTGCAATCGTCACAAATATTTTGGCTTCTCCCCCTTTACTTGGCTTCTTTGGGTAGGGGGGACAGGCATGGAAGGGGAGGAGAAACCTCATGCATCCTCCACTAGGCTCTTATCCCCAACCTCCTTATATAGAGAGGGGGTTAGTGTGCCTGGTGGGGTTGATTGAGGTAGGGCCATTTAGGAAAATTTGAGGAACATTCTGCTCCAGTTCTTGGTGGCTCTTTTTCAGAATGTGGGGACACATAGCACCTGTACTTTTGGGTTATGGATGCTAGTGCCGTTTTCAGGCAAGGGAAAAGTTGTTCTATTCAATAGTCCGTTACAGTAATTATCTATCATCTTTATCATCATCTCATCTTTTCCCCTCTCCCTCCTCCTTCATCATCACCAGTAGGTAGGTTGTCAGGTGGTGGGATGGGATGTGGATGACCCTCCCAGCCTAGATAAACAGCATGTAAAAAGGAATGAAGCCAGCGGAAATCATTTGGGCACATTCCAGCAACCAGAAAAAGTCCAGCACAGCTGAAGCAAGGTGTGTATGGGGGGAAATGGGGGGAAATGAGTCTGGAGAGAGGGCAGATGTCAGATAACCAAGGGCTTTGCAGATCATGCCCAGGACTTTGGACTGGAACATATAGGTGACAGTGAGCTGTTGAAGGATGCTGGGGAAAAGGAAGATCAGGTTTTCAATGTAGGAAGGTCAATACAGAGGAGAGAAATGCATTCAGATGGAAATGGACTTAAGAAGTAATGTAATTTTCACAGTGCAGAGGCGACCTGAAGCCTATGCAGCGCCTTCATATGAGAAACTATCAAACTCTTAGAGGAAAACATAGGCAGAACACTCTATGACATAAATCACAGCAAGATCCTTTTTGACCCACCTCCTAGAGAAATGGAAATAAAAACAAAAATAAACAAATGGGACCTAATGAAACTTAAAAACTTTTGCACAGCAAAGGAAACCATAAATAAGACCAAAAGACAACCCTCAGAATGGGAGAAAATATTTGCAAATGAAACAACAGACAAAGGATTAATCTCCAAAATTTACAAACAGCTCATGCAGCTCAATAACAAACAAACAAACAAACAAACCCAATCCAAAAATCGGCAGAGGACCTAAATAGACATTTCTCCAAAGAAGATATACAGATTGCCAACAAACACATGAAAGGATGCTCAACATCACTAATCATTAGAGAAATGCAAATCAAAACTACAATGAGATATCATCTCACACCAGTCAGAATGGCCATCATCAAAAAATCTAGAAACAATAAATGCTGGAGAAGGTGTGGAGAAAAGGAACACTCTTGCACTGCCGATGGGAATGTAAATTGATACAGTCACTATGGAGAACAGTATGGAGGTTCCTTAAAAAACTACAAATAGAACTACCATACGACCCAGCAATCCCACTACTGGGCATATACCCTGAGAAAACCATAATTCAAAAAGAGTCATGCACCACAATGTTCATTGCAGCTCTATTTACAATAGCCAGGAGATGGAAACAACCTAAGTGTCCATCAACAGATGAATGGATAAAGAAGATGTGGCACATATATACAATGGAATTTTACTCAGCCATAAAAAGAAACAAAATTGAGTTATTTGTAGTGAGGTGGGTGGACCTAGAGTCTGTCATACAGAGTGAAGTAAGTCAGAAAGAGAAAAACAAATACTGTATGCTAACACATATATATGGAATCTAAGAAAAAAAAAAAAAAGGTCATGAAGAACCTAGGGGTAAGATGGGAATAAAGACACAGACCTACTAGAGAATGGACTTGAGGTTATGGGGAGGGGGAAGGGTAAGTTGTGACAAAGTGAGAGAGTGGCATGGACATATATACCCTACCAAACGTGAAATAGATAGCTAGGGGGAAGCAGCCGCATAGCACAAGGAGATCAGCTCGGTGCTTTGTGACCACCTAGAGGGGTGGGATAGGGATGGGGGGAGGGAGGGAGACGCAAGAGGGAAGTGATGTGGGAACATATGTATATGTATAACTGATTCACTTTGTTATAAAGCAGAAACTAACACACCATTGTAAAGCAATTATACGCCAATAAAGATGTTAAAAAAAAAAGTGACAACTTAAATGATATATGGAATATTTTGCTGACTTACAAGAGCATGCAGAATATGACAGAGTTGAAAAAAAAAGAAAAAGAAAAAAAGCACTGTAGGCAGATGCGTCACTGAGGGTACAAGACTTGGCAAGAAGCTGGCGCCTTTGTGCCAAGAAAAAGGAACCTCTTTCTCCTGAGAAGAGGACCTGCACCCCACCGAGGTGCATGGCTTGGCAGGTGGAGGAAGGGCTGAACTTTGGCCTCACTTGCTCCCTGGGCTGGGCACCCTTGCACAGTGTGCAAACTGCACAGACTTACAGGGAAACCCAATCTGGTGCCAACACTGTGTGTGGTTCAGAATTAGCACTCAATTAAAAAGTTTGAAAGGTAGATGGATGAAAGGGAAGATCAGTTGGGCAGCTACTACCACCCACTACTGTCAACTACTACTACCATCCAGGCAGGAATCAATGAGAGCTTGGAGTAATTCGTGGCCATGTGGCTGGAGGGAATGGACTGTATCATTTCTGGTCCTTCCTGGATAAGTTTGTGAGCAAAAGGGGGCACTGTTCACAATTACACTGGACAATAGGCATAAATTAAGATTGCCTTGGACAATAGGGACATATGGTCACCCTAAATAGAGGGGAAGGGATGGTTGAGAGATCTTTAAGAGGTAGAATATATCAGGCCTCAGGAAGCAACTGACTTGTGAGAGGAAGTCAAGAAAAACCTTGACATTTCTTGCATGGGAGACGGGGTGAAAACTGCTGCAGGTTTGTGTTGGGGGAAGGAAACCAGCTTGATTTTGGACATGCTGATTCTTTACAAAACCAGGTCTATCCTATTTGGACAGTTCTAGAAAGGGAAACAGGGGAAACTAGTAATCATATGACATTGCTGTAGAGACACTGCAGGGCTCTGACTTAGAGTAAGCCCTTGATGTTTGTTCTCTCTATATGTGAAGTCCCTCAGTGATTAAATCTTATTGTTTAATAAAGGACAGAAACTGATTTCTTATCAGCATTCTGTATCTGATCTCTTAAAAGAGCTACGGCTATGCAGGGAAATAGCTAATGATATAATTGAAAAGGCATTAATAGCCTATAAAATTCAATATTACAGACAGAACTTGAAGGACTCTCTAGAGGTCATTTAAAGCTAGCTGACACTGGAGTGTGCCATTAGCCCTGATTGTAAGTCATCAGGGGCACAAAGATAACTGAGAACTCTTAGAGATCATCGAGGAAGATGGTCTTGTTTGTATTCTGCTCTATTATTTGACAGTCTTTCAAGATTTCAGAAAGTCACTGAATAATCAGCCAACTTCCAAATATATACAGCTGCAAAGAAAATGTAGGTTTCAGCTCTAGTCCTTACCATAGCAGATATGTCATGAGAGGCTTTTAAACCTCTAGGAGCTTCACTTCCTGACTTAAAATTCATTATTTTATACCTTAACTTTGAATTAACATAGACTTTTACATTTACATTCCTCTATAAAATAAATTAGAGAGCATTGCTTCTTATGACAAAAAGTTGGAAGAAATCTCTTTGGGTTATTCCATAATTAGGCTTCATCCTTTTTTGTTATGGGGGAAATGATATGATCATTTGGTGGTAAATGATGCAGTGCCCCTATATTAATCTTCCAGTTGCCTGATTCCATAATTCACCTTGGCAAAGTAGAAAAATAAAAAAATTAAAAATGGCTCCTCATCGTAAGAAGCCTGGGAGAACATCAAACCAGGAGGGAAAAGAATATTTTCAGGGAATAAGCGGTTCAGTCACAAACTTAACTGTGAGTGAAACTTTGTGCTCATGAAGAGGTTACATGAGTGTCTTTGATCAGCGGTCCCCAACCTTTTTGGCACCAGGGACCAGTTTTGTGGAAGACAATTTTTCCTCTGATGGGGGTGTGGGGGTGCGGGTTGGGGAATAGTCCGGGCGGTAATGCGAGCGATGGGGAGCAATGGGGAGCGGCAGATGACGCTTCGCTCACTCGCCCGCCTCTCACCTCCTAATGGGCAGCCCGGTTCCTAACAGACCACGGACCACTAAGGGGGTTGAGGACCTCTGTCTTTGATAGTTTGTGAGGATGTTTATCCTGAGAGCCTCGATTCCTTCCCTTCTGAACGGATGATCAGCTACAATGTTAAGAAGTTGAGGAACAAATTTTCTTTCACTGATGCTGTTTTATTCATTCATTTTAAGCTTGTTAAGGGATTAGAATAACACTAATAATAATGTTATTAGAATAACATTCCTTTCAATGCTGCTAAAAATTCACTTTTTAAAAACCTGATACCTGAAGGACATGATTGTTCCTTTATTCCTGCAATGGAGCTACCTAGCTGGGATGTCAGCCTCTTAGGGGAATAACAAGCTAATTCCAGTATTGTCAAAATCCATATCTTATCAAGCTTCAAATTCAAATCCCTTCATGCCAAGCCACTTCCCTCATTAGTGCCTCCTCATATCATTCATGTTTAATAAAATATGCTTGCTTTTTTTTTTTTTTTTAATGCTTGCTTTTTAAGATAAATGGTGATGTGCCAGAACTGAGGGAATACCGGAAAAGTGTAAGTCCCTCTTCTTTTTATTTTTTATTTTATTATTATTATTTTTTAATTGTTTTTTGTGGTACGCGGGCCTCTCACTGCTGTGGCCTCTCCCGTTGCGGAGCACAGGCTCCAGACGCGCAAGCTCAGCGGCCATGGCTCACGGGCCCAGCCGCTCCGCGGCATGTGGGATCTTCCCGGATCGGGACACGAACCCGTGTCCCCTGCATCGGCAGGCGGACTCTCAACCACTGCGCCACCAGGGAAGCCCCCTTATTCTTTTTAATTCTTGCTGAGTGGAATTCTCTCAGGTCATTTGAGTATATTCCTATGCCTTCTTGAGAAGTAACATTTTTAGGTTTTCCTCAAGGTTCAAAGGTGAAAATTTTGTCCTCAAAAATGTCCTGAAAGCCCATGAGATGCACTGGTTGTTGGCTTGAAAGTCAAGGCCTTCAGGGGCAGGGGAGGTTCCCCAGTGACTTTCTTACTGCAGAAAAACTGATTTGGGAATGAGGTAGTCAAGAAAGGGGAGAGAGGATACAACTTTAAGAGAAAGGAACTAACGCCTCCTTGGTCCTGTGCAGTCCCAGGTCTCAGGAATCCACAGGGCAGGCTAACACACAGCAGGGGACCCTAGCGGGGGCTTGAACAGCCTTCAGGGTGGGAAGCAGACCCACTGAGTTGTCCTGGTAGGTGCACAGTGAGTGGCAGGAGGGCCTTTGTGGTGGCAATGACGCAGGTGTGGAAAAACCTTCCACCTCTTTAACCATGGCAGTCAGGTGATGCACATTCCAGAGTCCAGGAAATTCACTTACTGTGGGAAAGTGACACATTACAGCTTCACGTGCCTCTCAGAAACCATCTTGCTAAATCTTTTTGGGTCACATTCTTAGTGTAATTGTCTACCACTAGCATTCACAAGAAGAGCTCACTGGGGACCGAATTAGAGCTATTCTCAGGTATAACTGCATCAAACCATTCAGAACATATAAAATTCTTCATCTGGGCCTCTCGAGGCAGGTCTGGTCAGTCAAGGGTTTGTGTTCAAATAAATACTATTGATTTATCACCCCCAGTTAATAAGAAGAATGCCATACTTCTTACAATTTTCTTTTTCTTTCTCTTTTCTTTTCCCAGGCAGGGATTGAACCTGCACCCTTTGCAGTGGAAGCATGGAGTCCTAACCACTGGACTGCCAGGGAAGTCCCTTATAGTTTTCTTTATAAGGCACTTTAAAACCTGTCCTCCAGCTGCATCGCTGCACCCTTTTCCTTTGACCTCTCTGATCCACCAAACTGAAAGGCTTCCAGTTTCCTGGATGTGTTAACTTTTCTAGACTTCTCATGAGCTGTTTCTGCTTTCTGGAATTCCCTGGAGAAATTGAGCATTCATCTTCTTCCCAAGACCCAGTTTTGTCTGTGATGGAACCGTGCCTCCTTTGCCTGTTTCCATTCTGGGAGCTGTGCTTCTGAACCCCACCCACGTCTGGACTCCCGCAGTTTGTTGCCAGGTCTGTCTGATGCCCATCTGCCCATGTAGACCTCTGTGTCATCTGCTCCAGAAGTTCAGCTCCTTCTTGCTGGGCTGTCCTGGGCGGGCGCTTACCTGGACTACCTTCGCCCTGCATATGTCGTATCGTCCACGTACACATCCACACACCAGGCTGCGTTCCCCCACAGCGTCTGTAGCTTGGCTTGCCCCCCAGGGGTTCCTTCCTTTCAGTAAGCACATCATGTCCCAGCTTCCAGCCTTTCCCAACACATCCATCCTGCCTTTACCAAGCCCTGTCTCTTTCCCTAGGGTAGGAGGAAACATAAACTCTGATGGAAGTCGTTTGGGATTTGGCTGTCAGAATCTTCTCTTCTTTGGGGGTCTATTTTTAAAACATTCAGGGCTCAGGAGGAATGAAAACTTTTCCCCAAGACTAAGGCATTCTGCTCTGACCCCCAGAGCATCCTGGCTCCTCCTTCAAGTCTCGGCTCAGACATTGATCTCCATGGGAAGATCATTCTCTAACCCTCAGGTCTGGCGGAGGGGCCCCTCCTGGGCACGTTCTCCCTCTTAGCTTCATTGCACTCTATCCAACCAACAGAATGTGCAATCTCAAGGATGATGAATGGCTTTAGAAACTGATTGACTACTAATGTTGTATCTCTAGCACTCAGCCCAGTAGGAGTATGCATGCATGAATGAATGCATGAATGAATGTCTTCTCTCTATATCTTCCACTAGTTAGCTCTCTGTTGTCTAAGACATCTCAGTTACCATACATTCCTCAGACTCTTTTTTTGCAGTTATTCCAGTTTCTTATTCCAGAAACTTATTCCAGTTTCCAGCAGTTTCTAGCGTGTGACCCTGAGTAAGTAACTTAACCTCTCTGTGCCTCAGTTTTCTCATCTATAATGTGAGGAAAAGAGTAGTACCTACCTCACAATGTTGTAAGAGCATCAAATGAGCTAATACACATTGAGCACTTAGAATAGTGCTTGGGACCTAATTAACCCTCAATAAATGTTATTCTTCTATCATTTCCTGTGCATCCTTTGGTGTTTTCACAGGATTACTAAACCAACAATTTTGTCAAAATTGATAGAATAAAATATTGTTGGACATTTTCCTCTCACTAGGTTGGCGGGAGTTATGTAACATAGCTTTATTTTCCCTTCACTTTGCTTCTGCATTTGACTCCTCCTGTCTTTTTTGGAGAGACTCAGGGTACTGAAGGGGGGGGGGGTGGGTAGCTCTGTTGGTGGCCCTTGGGACTAAATGACTTTGCAGGCCACACTTCGGATATTAGTGATACCTAAGGTTTGAGACTTAAGTTTGAAGATGTTTCAACAGTTTTACAAGGACATCCGTATTTAAAAAAAAAAAAAAGCCCTATGTGAACACTGATAAAGTTAAAATGGTGCCTGGGACAAAATGAAAACTTGTTTGTGTAGGGCTAGTCTTTCTAGCCTAACTTGCAAGACTTACAAGCTGGGTCTCTGAGCCATGTGCTGATGGGAAGGTCTCTAGGAGAATAGTCCATACTTCTTGAAAAGCACCGCCTCCTCTGCACCCGTGGAGTTCTTCAGTCTCATGGCTGTTGCCTTAGGACCTACAGAAGTGTGTGGATTCTCCTTCCTCATTCTTTTCAAATAAGCAATAAGGCAGAGGTTCCAAGGCATCAAAGGGTTTTCTTATTGCTCTTTAATTCAATATCTCAAAGAATTGGAAATGACATTTAAATATTCCCCACACTGGTTTCAGCTCCCTGCTGGTCAGATACACTTTTTTCCGAAGGCTAAATATTTCTAGTCCTTCACTTTTTTTTTTTTTTTTTGCGGTATGCAGGCCTCTCACTGTTGTGGCCTCTCCCGTCGCGGAGCATAGGCTCCGGACGCGCAGGCTCAGCGGCCATGGCTCACGGGCCCAGCTGCTCCGCGGCATGTGGGATCTTCCTGGACTGGGGCACGAACCCGTGTCCCCTGCATCGGCAGGCAGACTCTCAACCACTGCAACACCAGGGACACCCCTCTAGTCCTTCACTTTTAAGGGCAAAGTGAACACAGAGGGTTCAGCTCACAAACAGGGGCTGATTCAGAGGGGTTGGGGTAGGGCTGTTTTTATCTCTTTTTATTATCTCCCATGTAGCAGAAATGATGATCAGTGTCAATATCCAATCTGAATTTAATCACCCCATTTGAAGCAGGTTCATAGTTAAGTCCACCTCTGCTCCGTAGCAGCAGCATTGAACAGTGAACTGGCACAACTTTTAGGGACAGGTGTCTCCCAGGAATTGCACAAGCATTACATGTTCCACCTGTTGCAGTATTTGTCTTTTTGGAAAACGTGCTTGCAGAGCTCAGTGTAACTTGTTTAATATTCATAGATTCTCAATTCCATCCTCTTTTCCAGAGAGAGGAAATATTATGAATTTTATGGTGAGTGTTAGGGGGTGGTGTCTTACATATTTGATGAAGCAGAGCCTCCATAAGAAAAGCCAGTAGATGCTTTGGAAATGTCCTGTCATTCTGGCCTGAATAATGGAGGGGGTGGTGGCTGTGTTAGTTTTCTATTGCTGCTTAACAAATTAACACAAGTTTAGCAGCTTGTAGGACTGACTGGGTCCTCTGTCTAGGCTGAAATGAAAGTGTGCGTTGGTTTGGGTTCGTATGGAATCCATACGAGGGTCTGGGGGAAGAATCCACTTCCAAGATCATTCAGGTTGTTGGCAAAACCCAGTTCCTGTGGTTGTAGGACTGAAGTCCCCACTTCCTTGCTGGTTGTTGGCTGGTCAGCTCTCTGGTCCTTGCCTGTGGCCCCCTCCATCTTCAAAGCCAGTAATAGCATAGTCAGATCCTTCTAGTGATTCAAGTCTCTCTGACTTCCTCTTCTGCCACAGAACACTCTCTGCCTTTAAAGGGCTCATGTGATTGGACTAGGCTCATCTGGACAATCTCCCTTTTGATTAACTCAAAGTCAATTGATCAGTAATAATTTAATTATATTTTCAAAATCTCTTTTGCCAGGTAATATAACGTAATCAGGGGCATGATATCTCATCATATTTACAGTCCTGGAGATTAGGGTGGGAAATCTTGGATGGTCAGTTTGGAATTCTGTCTATCACAGTTGTCAAGTGTTGTTTTCTGAAATTAGCTCTTCACTGAAGCCAAGCTTCTGTGACTTTCCTTTCTTTCTTTTATGTGTCTGTGAACCTTGCCGTTTGTTGCCTGTTCCCTGTCTTATCGATGTGGTTCAAAGAGGGTGCCAACCTTCCAGGGCACTGATTCCTGGGGCTCTCTGTTGGTTTTGGACTTTGAGGTTTGGTGTTCCAAGCACCCATCTTTGCTTGGACCACCCAAGGAGAGCTATGAGAAGCAGATAGCAGTCAACAGAACCAGGGCCAGCCTCCAAACCTGGGTGTTTTTAGTTTTACAAGGAAATAAGAAATTTCTGCTGTATTCACAGACCAACAATTATCTCATTAAATAACTTCTCAGACCTTGATTTAGCCATTATGAAAGATGTTTTGGTAAAGAACATCTGGTGTTGTTTTCAATTAAATATTGTACCACTAAACTTTGATTAAAAACTGATTTAAAATTTTAATTGCCCCTTCTTTAGAAGATGGCTAAATGCAAAAAAGAAAAATGTCACTTATTTAAATTGTTCCCTCCCCCGCCCTTTGTTGCTCTATTTTATCCGGATTCCTATTAACGACTGTTTAAAACCCACGCAATTTTGGATGCAGTAAATCTAGATGCATAAATAAGATTACCATACCAATACTGCTGTTCTCACTCTTTTACTATTGGTACCTCATTTTATTTTTATGCTTTAATTAAATTGAGTATATTTTATGTTTCCGTTTGCTTTGAAACAACTGCAGTGCCTATAATTGACACTATTTCATCCTTGTTAGAAAGTGCTGAGTTGAATTAAACACATCAGTTCCATTTCCTTTTACATTTACTCTGTGGAAAAGCCAAGACAGAAATAATATGAACTGTATTTCTTTTCCAAGTTGCACTGATAGGTGAAAATAACTAACTGCTTAGTAGTTACTAATAAAGACTGAAATGAAATCTTTACTGTTAGCATACTCTTACCTATGTAAAAATATTTAGTGGTATAAGGTAATTTTACTTAGTAATTTTTCCCAGATGATATGTAACAAACAACAAATACATTATTGCTCTTCCATGTACTCCATATAAAGCATAAATCTTCAAGCACATATTTTAATATAGTTTTACTTAAGATATCATGTCTAGTTTAAGTATTTTTGGTGGGGAAATAACATTACGCCATGTTTCAGAAGAGCAGCCTTGGCAAGATTTTTTTGGTTAAGGGCCACATAGGAAATATTTTCAACTTTACGGGCAATATGATCTCGAAACTATATAACTCTGCTGTTGTAGCATGAAAGCAGCCAGAGATGATAGTTAAACAAATGAATGTGGCTGTGTTCCAATAAAACTTTATTGACAAAAACAGGTGGTGGGCCCCGGCTTTGACCCATGGGCTATTGTTTGCTGCCCCTGACTATCGAGGATAATGACCAAGCATTGGCTAATGTAAACAGCTGAGAATAATCGATAGGTCAATTCATGGATTAGGGTCCTGATTAGGGTCCAAATTTTTGTTATCATAGATTTTTTTTGCTTGTCTTGCAATAGTTTGTCTTAATTTAATCTGTTGATTCCCATGTTGGAATTCCCCCCCACCCACATCTTGTATTTAAAGTGGGAACCTAGGCTCATCGACATTTCCACAAGTCTAAATTAAGTCAATGAATAATTATCCTGATTAAAAATTTCTCTTCTCTGTTGGTTCAGACTATAATGACAGCATATTTATTTTACACACAAACTTGGCTTAAGTCAGGCCAGACTTTGCAAGTCTCAGTTCATATGATTGTAGATTGTAGATTTTAGATTTAGTGCCAGTTTTGGGTGGGAAGAGGGTCAAGCAGAGAGAAGAAGCCAGGAAGCATTTCTTGAATGGAATTTGGGAACTGGATACTGTTATTTTGCTAATAACAAACAGGAAAGATATTTCTCCTTGCCTCTTGTTCGTGATGATGGATTTCCCCTCACATACAAATGTGCCTGTAAAATGTGATATGTGCCTGGCCCGTGCTCATGTGATGTTCCCATAGTGCTTTTGCTGGGCTTCCCTGGTGGTGCAGTGGTTGAGAGTCTGCCTGCCGATATAGGCGACACGGGTTCGTGCCCCAGTCTGGGAAGATCCCACATGCCGCGGAGCGGCGGGGCCTGTGAGCCATGGCCGCTGAGCCTGCGCGTCCGGAGCCTGTGCTCTGCAACCTGAGAGGCCATAACAGTGAGAGGCCCGCCTACCGCAAAAAAAAACAAAACAAAATAGTGCTTTTGCTGCCCGTCGCTTTCTGTGGGCACAGCATTCTTATTCAAGAGCAGCTACTGACTTCTATGTCAATTGCTTTGTGGCAGAATAGCTGCCTCCTGGTCTGTAGTTGCTGACACAAATGTTATTTAATAAGGGCATATTGCCTCAATGAAAAGTCAGATTCTGGACGATGTTAATTTTCAGAGAAGCATGCATCTGGCCTGACAAACAACTTTCCTGTATGACTGGACTGAGGTAGCCTACACAGAAACAAAGCAACCCGTAAAGCACTAATATTTTTTCACGCAGGTAACATTGTCTTACATGTTTAAACCATACAGTGTTAAATATCAATCTGCAACAGGTTGGGGGAAGGCATTAATAATACTTATACCCACCATTTCATTGAGGGTCCACTATGCTCTAGGAATCGTGAACATGTTTTCTCTAATACTTACAATCATCATACGAGGTAGGAATCATTAGCACTATCTCACCTGCATGGAGGCTCAGAGATTTTAAGTGACTCGTGGAAGATGGCAAAGCTGGTAAATGGTGGAGTTGGAATTCATGCTCAGCCTGCTTTGGAACCAAAGTCCTTGTCTCTCTCTTATGATAGGTGTTTTGATACAGCTTCAGGCCAGTAGTTTTCCATGACCACACCCTACCTCAGAGCAGTTAAGTCACAATCACTAGATTGGGGTCTGGACTTCGGTAGTTTTCAAAAGTACTCCAGGTGATGTTAATCGTTGGTCCAGGGGTACAATCTAGAGACACCTGTATTTGGGTAAAGGCTGGGCTTATCCTGGTTGTTAAATGGGCACAATGTTATCCCTGGCTGCCTCTTTCCATGTCAGTTTGTGCTGCCACAGCATTCTCCAGTGGCCTCCTACAGGAAGGAGGCCACCTGGCATGGATGTCACACTTTATCTCCATCTTACTGTGAATAAGTCTTTGGGTTACCACTGCTTGGGTTCTCTGTGTGGCATTTTATTACCTGATTCTCGCCTTTCTCTTAGAAAGAAGCCTGGAATAAGTTCCTAATAGAAGTGAAAACAAGGTGGCCCCAGGGCTTCCCTGGTGGCGTAGTGGTTGAGAGTCCGCCTGCTGATGCAGGGGACACGGGTTCGTGCCCCGGTCTGGGAGAATCCCACATGCCGCGGAGCGGCTAGGCCCGTGAGCCATGGCCGCTGAGCCTGCGCGTCCGGAGCCTGTGCTCCGCAACGGGAGAGGCCACAACGGTGAGAAGCCTGTGTACCGCAAAAACAAAAAAACAAAAAAACAAAAAAAACCAAGGTGGCCCCTTGGGAGAAAGGAGTGACTAATTTAGAATTACAGAATCTGGAAAAGGAGTAAAATCTGAGTTGAATTCTGAAGTGAGGCTATAACATCTATAGACTGGTAGTGGGGCTGGGCTAGTTGGGGCAGGCTTTTCTGGCAGAGAGGGAAGAGCTTGAGGCAATATCTGGAAGCAGGGGATACAGGGTGACCTAACAAAAATTTTGGAGTGTCTAATTTGAACCAGGTGTCTGCATGGTGAGTGGCCCATGGGAATGGGATAGAGAATGGGTTGCACACACACTTGTTCACACATGTGTGTAATGAGAGGTAACTCTGCAAAGTGGCCAGCTCTCTCTGAGACAGGTTTCAGTATCTTCTTCATCCATAGAGCCCTCTAGAGACCCAGCACCTCCCATTCTCTTGGAAAGGGCTGTCTGCGACTCCTCCCCTGTGACCTGGCTGATTGGACCAAGGACAGATGCCATAACTACAGGCACAAGTCCATTGGTTGGCCAGAGCACCAACCGGATGATCTCTCTTGGGAATTTGAACCAATGCTCACAGAGATTTTCACAGCAGAGGGCACTGGGTGTGAATGATCATGCATCTACAGAGTGTCACCCGCCTCCTGCTGTTTTAGGGCCCAAGACAACAGTGGTGCACATGAGAAAGTCCTCTTCTCATCGAGCTCATGTCAAAGTGGGGAAACGGCCAAAGGAAATTTTAGTGTTCATTGTCCTAGTCAGTTTGGGCTGCTATAAAAAAGTACCATAGATTGAGTGGCTTATAAACAACAGAAATTTATTTTTCTCAGTTCTAGAGGCTGGAAGTCTGAGATTAGAGTGCCAGAGTGGTCACATTCTGGTGAGGACCTGCTTCTTGGTTTGCAGACAGCTGTCTTTTAGTTGTATTCTCACATGGTGGAAAGAGGGCTAGGTAGCTCTTTGGCCTCCTCTTATAAGGGCACTAATCTCACTCATGAGGGATCCACCTTCATGGCCTAATTACCTACCAAAGGCCCCACTTCTAAATAACATCACATGGGGGGGTTCAGTTTCAACAAACGAATTGTGAGTGCGACACAAACATTTGATACATTGCAGTGATAAAGGCAATGGAATGATAAAACAGGGTCATCTGATAGAGTATAACTGGGTGAGACAGATAGCACCATATAGAGGGGGTCAAGGAAGGCCTTTCCAAGAAGGTGACGACGTTGTTGGGCCGGGAGGCCATGGCCACAAACAGGAAAATAGTTGACAGGTGGAGAAGTCCATGAAGGAACCAGAGATGGGAGGGACAATGAGGTCCCTGAGGGATTTAGGGAGGTCACAGGTGATTCCTGGTGGACCCCTGGTTGTTTTGAGCCTCTTTGCATTCCTTCAATAATATCTATACACACACACACACACACACACACACACACACACACACACACCCTCTTTTGAGCTAGCTTGAATGGGTCTCCCATCTTGCAAGCCAAAGTGCTTCAACTAAGAACAGGGATAAATGGAGGAAGATTCTGAGTGGCCGTCTGCAGTTTTGGACTTTGTCTCTGAAAGGGCTTTTGAGCAGTGAAGAGCGTTGTCTTCATGCTTTGGTGTCAGGGAAAACATTCCTTTTTCAAAAGTGGAAAGCTTCTGATTATACTGAAGCATGCATTCCTCTGCCAACTGCTGGAACAAGAAAAACCACCACCACCGTCCTGACTGCCAGCAGTCTGCCCAGCTAACACATGTTCTCAATGTCTGTGTGTTGTGTTTAGCTTAGCTAGGCAGCTCCAACAGCACCTGGGCTGCAAAAACATCCTGAATTTCTCCAAACACCACAGCGGGGCTGCTTAAACAGCACGATATTCAGGAAATAGTCATTATCTCCACACCTCCTGATTCCAGTGGGTGGATTATTGGATGAGTTTCAGAGGGCAGCTCCAACGAGTGCCAAGTCCTACCCACCTATATCTCCCATCCACGTGGATATGCTGCCAGTGGGGAGGTGGGAGCAATGGAACCAGGCTGCTCCTCAGGATGTTGGAGAAGAATTTGGGCTGGATTCTTTCCTCCTGTGTGGGGTCCTCTCTGCACATCAAATGAACAGTCTGCCTCAGCACAAAAAATGGGTGCAGTTGTGCGAGGGAAGGGGAAGTGACTGTTGTTTTTGCACATCTTTTCCACAGGGGCTACTTTGGCCAATTACAAGTGGGGAAAGGTGGAGGTAGGCGGAAGAGTCTCGTTTCTCTTCACTTCCTCGGAAAAGAAAGAGGATACACTGTCAGCCATCACCTGGTGTCATCTTCCCTTCATTTCCTCTTTCCTTTCCATATCTGGCAGCTATCAAAGCTGACCTCAGAGGGAAAGCAATTGTTATGAGTTTGGGCTGGATGAGGTTCTCATCAGGGAAACATAGGTGGGTAGTCAATAACCATGTGAGACTTTAAAAATACTCTTCATTTTACCACTGTGTATTGTCACCCTCTGGTGTACCTGATGTGCACGCCTATGCTTTTGTGGTTTTTAAACTTTACTTAAAAGTCAAACCCTTTATTCATGTGAATTTTATAAAGCTGGATTAGGAAGCAGGTCAGCTGAGCTACTTCCTAGGGAGGCAACTATAAGGGATGCTGGAATAAATCAGAAATATGGTACTTTTAAACTCAGGTTTCCACCTGCTATTATTATCTTCAAAAGCGTCAAAATGTACATTGTTCCTAATCCTAGTGAAGCAGAAGCCTTCGTGTGGAAACAAAAGCAAAAACACAAAACGCTCTTTGAAGGTGGCGGCCAATTTTGTCTGAATGTTTTGGTGACTCCGTGAAGTTCAGTCGGCCCCAATCAAGCCTAGCCAGCCAGCCAGCAACCAGCCAAAATTCTGAAACTCAACAGCACTCGCTTCGTCCCACTTACTGAGAACAAATGATTTATTTTATCACATAAATTTTAAGCCCTTTAATGTCCCCTAAAATATATCTGGTTTGGCTACACCCAGGTTTACAGCCTAAATAAGATCAAACATTTCAGGAAACAGAACGTTCTGTTAACAAGAACAACAAAACGAAACAGGATAAAAGCACATGGAAAAAAGCCACGTAGGCTCCTTCTATCCCAGTGAGTCTGAAGAGCCGGGTATGAGTGCACAGTGCTTAGCGGTTAAGAATAATGGGAAAATCAGTGAAATGAAAGACAACTGCAAATAAGTGCAAGTATTATGTTAATGATAAGTATATGGAATCGCCTGTTGTTCTGAACACAGAAACGTATATAATTTTTATCAACAAAAGTCAGTTCATTTCTTTCTCTTCTCACCATATAGGCTCACTCGATATTTAAAGAATTGGCACGAACCATTAGCCAGGCCAGAGAACCTACGTGCTCCTGACTAGCCTGATTAGGTGGAATCCTAATATATGTTGAATGAGGGTAAGGCCTCTCTGGTTGAAGTGGGAGCCAGGAGACCCACAGCCGACCTTCTCCTCCTCCCCTGCAGCTACTCTGTTCAATCGTTGTCTGATGGTTCCTAATCTTCATCTCTTTCTCTACATTCACTAGTCCACACTGACTCCATTCTTGTATTTTCCGCCACCTCTCAGCTGGTAGTCCCCAAATGCCAGTGCTCAGAGCAGCCCTGGCCTCTGACAAAGTTCATACTATACACGGCGAGTGGTGAAAGAAAACATAAGCACCCTGTAGGGAGTTTTTGCAAAGCCAAGTTAATCAATATAAAACATTTTCTTTCATCATGGGATAATGTCTGCCATACCTGTATGTCTGTTAAAAAGTTCTTTCTTTGGGCTTCCCTGGTGGCGCGGTGCTTGAGAGTCCGCCTGCCGATGCAGGGGACACGGGTTCGTGCCCTGGTCCAAGAAGATCCCCCATGCCGCGGAGCGGCTGGGCCTGTGAGCCATGAGCCATGAGCCATGAGACGCTGAGCCTGCGCGTCCTGAGCCTGTGCTCTGCAACGGGAGAGGCCGCAACAGTGAGAGGCCCGCGTACCGAAAAAAAAAAAAAAATTTTTTCTTTTATGAAATAATGAGGATAGCAGATTAAATAAATAATCATTTGGGAGGCTAAATATAAAATTATTAGCCCTGTGTTAGTTCTCAGAATTTTTATTAAAGTTGTACTTGTCTGTAAAATTCTAAAATCTGGGCACCACTGTCTTAAGGTGCATTTTAAAGATGCTCTATATTTTATTGGAAAAAAAGGAAATAGGTCTTTCTTTCTGATTACAGTGTTACACATGTTTATTAGAAAATTTAGAAAATAAAGATATGATAGAACTGGTGACACAAAAAGTATTAACATGTAAGTAATCTCAGCTTTCCCCACTCCCTCCTTTTCTGAGAAGGCTCGGCTCTAACATCTTGCTGTGCTAACTGAAGAAACGTGAGGCTGCAGAACTGGAAAGAAGAGAGAGACTAGACTGATTTTTAGTGGGAAGAGCCCAGAGCTACTGGGAGAGCAGAAAGGGTCTCAGAGTAAGTGGCTGGGGTGGGAGGAAGAGGAAGAAGGATGAAGTTTTGTGTGGAGCTGCCAAGGAGAAATATTAAAAAAAAAAGACAAAGACATTTTTCCAAGTGTCATGCCATCTAATACCCCTTTCCCACACTCTTCAAAAGAATTTCATAAAAATTTTAATTGCTTTTCAATGTGCTTTTTTTTTTTTTCTTTTGGATTTTGGATTCTTTTGCATGCAACACTGTGTTGAAGCTAACCATGGAATACCCAGTTTTATTTGGGTTACAAAGGGAAAAACAAGTAAGAACATTTTTAAAATGCATAATTCCACTTTTAGCATCTATTAGATTTTTTGAAAACATGGTAAAGATAGCATTTCACATTTATTACCTTTCATTCCTCTGAGGAGAGCAAACACATCAGAAAATAAGTCATGCTGTTTTCAAGTAGGTAGAAACGGACTAGCCACTGTCTTCTTTTGATAACGGGACGCTAGTGTCATCATTAACTTGGTCTCTGCTGTAATGTTTCTTTTTTTTTTTTTTTGCGGTATGCAGGCCTCTCACTGTTGTGGCCTCTCCCGTTGCGGAGCACAGGCTCCAGACGCGCAGGCTCAGCGGCCATGGCTCACGGGCCCAGCCGCTCCGCGGCATGTGGGATCTTCCTGGACCGGGGCACGAACCCGCGTCCCCTGCATCGGCAGGCAGACTCTCAACCACTGCGCCACCAGGGAAGCCCTATAATGTTTATTTTTGATAAAGGCTGCTGGATCTTGTGACCGATGATTTAGGGGCTATCCAGGGATTTCTTGGCACTTCTGAAAACCTTGGGTTCCCTCTCGCCTCCTCCCCACCATTTCTCTATGGTGTCTGATATTTAATACATTTAATACCATCTTCAGTTATCTCTGTTGCATGTTAGTTCAACAAATATCCAGTAAACAGCTTCTATCTGCCAGGTGTGCCTCTTGGGACTGGAGATAAAGACAAAGATCACTGAGATCGTGGTCCTTGCCCTTGATGGTGGGAGAGGGAAAACCTCCACATTGATCTCTATGCACAATCCCCACCATTACATAGATGTGATGGCAAGTGGGAGAGCTGGGAAGGACACCTATATCTGCCTGACCCTAAAGATCTGTCTGATAGAAAACAAACTTATGATGACCAAAGGGGAAGGGGTGGGGAAAGGGATTTTCAGTTTGGGATTAGCAGATACAACATAATATAAATAATATAGATAAACAACAAGGTCCTAGTGTATAGCACAGGGAACTATATTCAATATCCTGTAATAAACTATAATGGAAAAGAATATGGAAAAGAATATATATATATTGTATATATCTGAATCACTTTGCTATACAGCAGAAATTAACACAGCATTGTAAATCATCAACTATACTTCAATAAAAATAAAGATCTGTCTGTGCTCTTTCCAATATGCTGCACCACCCTGGGCTTGCCTGGAAGGCTGAGGAGCAAATCCCCAGTCGGGGGAAAGAGAACCACATTTGAGCATCCACGATGTGACTGGCACTCTAGAAATATAGTTTGAAGGACATAAAGTTTAGTCATTGAACATAAAGTCTAGTCTTTGCACTTTCTCCATGGAGAGAGGATTGAGATGTCTTTGAATTGGAGGAGATAGGTGCATATTTAGAGGCTGGGAGTGAGAAGGTGGAGAGATGGGAGCATTTGTGATGAGGTGCTGGATGGGGTAGATATTTCAAGATACAGCAGGAGGCAAAAATGGGTAAAACTAAGAGAAAGTTGAGGTGTTTTTTTAGGAATGGAAGTGCATTTATCCTGGGATGAGTTTGAAGGAGGGACAATGGATTATAAGTACATTCAAAGGTTGAGAGGAGAGAGTTTGGAGGATTTATCCCCAGGCGGGTTTTCTCAGAGGCCAGTGGGTCCTATGATGAAGGTTGCATTGGATAATCTCAGACTGGTCTAGTTGTCCTAAAACACAAGAGGTAAACTGCTTCAATTAGTAATAGAAACTGGAGAAGTAAAATAGATACACATGAAGTAGGTGGGATGGGAGTGCCTGTGTAGGAACCACCTCTATCTATTTATAATGGTCACACAAAACAAGCCAGAAAAGAAACTTAGTGAATTTTGGAGCTCGGGGCAATTTTAGGATCCATGTTTGTTTTGTTTTGTTTTTAAATTTTTTTGGATCCATTTAGAGTAGAAGAGTTTCAGTCAGTAGAGACCTTGCTGAAAAGAGATGGTAAAGAGGCCTTGAATACGCACACAGTCTAAGTCTCAACTGAGTGGGGGGAACCGGCTCCGTTCTTACTTGGGAAAGAGAAAGATGATTAAGTCAGAGGGAGAAACATGATTAAGTCATTAGTTAGACAAATCAAGAGCTGACAACGATAATAAAGCATTGATATAGCTAAAGAGAATTTTTTGTGAAGCTCTAACAAATATTTTACACTTTTAAAAAAGCGGGTGGGGACTTCCCTGGTGGCGCAGGGGTTAAGAATCCGCCTGCCAATGCAGGGGACACGGTTCGAGCCCTGGTCTGGGAGGATCCCACGTGCCGCGGAGCAACTAAGCCTGTGCGCCACAACTGCTGGGCCTGAGCTCTGGAGCCGGTGGGCCACGACTGCTGAGCCTGTGTGCCACAACTACTGAAGCCCACATGCCTGGATCCCGTGCTCTGCAATGGAAGAGGCCACCGCAATGAGAGGCCCGCACACTGCAGCAAAGAGTGGCCCCTGCTCGCCACAACCAGAGAAAAGCCCGTGCAGCAATGAAGACCCAACGCAGCCAAAAATAAATAAATAAATTTAAAAAAAGGTGAAGTCAACTAATTTGTCTTGCTATATAAAGCATTAAAAACTTTTTTACTGACACCCGATGATATTGAATAGTATGTTTCTCCTCTTCACATCCTCCATGCCTCAAGTCTGTCTGCCCCCCGGTCCTGTTTCCCTCATTAGGCACCTGGAAACAGCCAATGAAATGAGTTACAGAGCTGGAAAGGCATGAAAAACCTCTTCTGGGACTTAACTGAGTTTCCAGGAACGTCCTGTGGAATTTTCCTTCTGTCCATAGAGCATCTCACTGGGACTGATTTCTCTTATAAATTGGATTGGTATTTTACTTGAGCTGATCCTGGGCTAAATTGGAAAGTAGGTATCTGTGGCGTCTTTTTGCATTTCCTTTCTGTGACTCTCTTCCTGTTCCTCCTGTCTCTCCCCCATCAGGATGCTTCAAATTGTCATAAAACCTTGTGCTCAGTGCCTGCCAATTTAGAGGACATCTCTGCTAAGGAGGAGATAATATTTAGCCCTCTCAGTGGTACTAGAATTTCACAGGGACCACTGAGAGACCCTCATTTTGACTGAACTCTAATGAAACACATTTTTAATGGTGAAATTTTAGGTATAATAGGCTCCCGGGGAAGGGCTTGGGGTTAGGGAAAACCTTAGGAGCCCTTGAATTCTACCCTGTGAGAAACTTCATACTTAAAATTCCTGAGCTCGCTGGACTCTGATGTCCTGGGGTTGTGAATAGCATGAGGCTGTTGCTCAGAGAAACTGTTGTCTTCCTCTGTCGGCCAACAATGACCAACCAACTACCTTCCACAGGTTTTAATAGTATTCTGGTAGCCAAATTAGCCTTTTTTTTTTTTTTTTCCCGGTACGTGGGCCTCTCACTGTTGTGGCCTCTCCCGTGGCGGAGCACAGGCTCCGGACGCGCAGGATCAGCGGCCATGGCTCACGGGCCCAGCCACTCTGCGACATGTGGAATCTTCCCGGACAGGGGCACGAACCCGTGTCCCCTGCATCAGCAGGCGGACTCTCAACCACTGCACCAACAGGGAAGCCCGCCAGTAATTCTTAATTCATCAGAAAGTGATAAAAACAACGATTGGTGCATTTGAGCAGCAGGAATGAAGTTTGGTCTGGCCTGGGGGGAGGTGATGACACCCGGTATATGTGCTGGTTTGCATTTGGTCCCATTCTCAGTCAAGCAGAAAGTGTTTACAAACTAGAGTAGGTCAGGCCAGCAGAGATTTAAGTTGTTAAATGGTGGCCAGGCCTGCGAATATGGAGTGACTTCTGAGGAATTCAGTTCTGCAGAAGTTTAAAGAATATGAGGGTGCCTTCATCTTAGTCGAATGCAGGCAATCAATCTGCCCTTTGCATGCAATAAACCAGGACCTTAGAAGGGAAGATCAAACAATTCAGGGTGGAAAATTGGCTGGAGAGCGTCCAGCCTGACCTGGATGTAGACATGTCTCCTGCCCTTGTCTTGTCTCTCGCTGCAAATCATCCTGCAAGGAATAGGCAACAGCAACTTCAATCCACACACATTTGAAGGGTGGTGACTTCCGCATTATCCATGGTGAAATACACAGCCAACAACCATTATGTATTTTCAGGCAAAGAACCATCATTTACTTCTGTTATCGGACAATCTCAGGCAGAAATCATATCTTTTGTGACTTGAATGCACAGCATTTTCAACAGCTTTTATTACTGTGACCGAGAATAGAGCTTTGCTCTGACTGGCATTTAGTTGCCGCAGTTTTCTGAACTGCCATTTGTATTAGGTTGTCCAGGATAAGTGTGAGTTTTTGGGGAAGAGAAGGGGAAGAAAGAGAAAGAAAAAGTTGTTCTTAGGGAAAAAGCTATTGTTGTTAGCTTGCAGCAGCTTAATTTGTTATCATTGACACTGAGTGTAATGTTGATTTAACTTTTGCATTTGGGGGTATTGATTTTATGGTGAAAAGCCAGACACCTGCCGTTGTCTAACAATGAGCATCACTACTAGAACTTCAAACCCAGCATGACATAGAGGATGAATGGCGGCCCGAAGATAAAGGGTCTTGTCCTGGCTCTTTGAAGAATTAGCTTGAATGACACTAGCCAAGTCACTTTACCTCTGTGGGCTTCAGATTTTGCATCTATCAGGAGACAGATGTAGAATGCTTGACTTAAGATGCCTTCTAGCTCTGAGAGTCCTTGACCCTATAATTGGGGTTATGTTTTACTCTTCATTAACATCATAAATGCCTAAAATGAGGCAGGTTTCTGGTGAATGACAGTAGGTTGTTTCCAACTCTTTGCTGTGACAAACAATGCTTCAATGAACTTCATGATTGTACATATATATATTTCCATACTTGTGAGAGCATGTCTGAAGATTATTTTTCTGGAAGTAGAATTGCTAGGACAAGAGTTATAGCACATGAAAAAAATTTTTTATAGATATTGACAAGTTGCCTAACAAAAGCTGAAATGATTTATACTCTGTACCCATTAAAATGGTTTTTGTGTCAGGTGATAGAAAAGTCAACCCGAAGTGGAGAAGGAACATTTAATGGACCTTCTACCAAACCACTCTGAGGCATGGTTCAATACAGGCTCGGAAATGATGTCTTCTGGCTCCAGTTTCTCTCTCCTGGCCTCTCAGCTCCTCTTCCTCTTTGGTGGCTCCATCTCAGACAAGTTTCCCTTCAAGCAATTAAAACAGCTATGGAGTTCTAGGCTTCATCCTTTCAGATTCCACTCTAGTGAGAAATTTCACATGTTTATATCCCAGAAGCTTTAATCAAAGTCTATTTGGCCTTGAAGGGTCATGTGCCCATCTCTGAATCAGTTAGAGTATCCAGGGTCATGAAGGCTTTTATTGGCCAAACCTGGAGCTGGGTGTGGACTCAGCTGCACTAGAACTTCCTGGTCTGAGAGTGGGGCAGGGTGGCTCAACAGTTAGAGTAGGCAGTTATCTCTGGAAGTAGGGTCAATGGATAGAGTGTGAAATCGATAAAGGTGGATGGAGTCCTACTGTGGAGACAGACACTTTCATCTGGATTTAGGAGCTTAGATTGTGTTCCATCCTGTGAGTTGGCTTTTTTTTTTTTTTTTGCGGTACTCGGGCCTCTCACTGCTGTGGCCTCTCCCGTTGGGGAGCACAGGCTCCGGACCTGCAGGCTCAGCAACGGGCCCAGCCGCTCCGCGGCATGTGGAATCTTCCCGGACCGGGGCACGAACCCGCGTCCCCTGCATCGGCAGGTGGACTCCCAACCACTGCACCACCAGGGAAGCCCCAGATCACTTTCTTGATGATAGGATAGGAATAGGAGGCAAAGCAGAGGATGATAGAAAGGAGCACAGAAAGGGGTGCCTGGCGGCCTGCGGACCTAACCCTACAAATACATTAAGTGAATTCGATACTCCTCTCAGGACTATGTATTAATTTTTCTTCCAATTTTGGGACTGTAGTCAGTCTCAAAATTGGTCAGGTGGGAGGAGTATTTTGGGAGCAGGGGACCTTCCGAGAAGCCTTGAAATCTCATCAAATGGTGAGTCTGCAGTTTTTCTCCCACCTCTGCTCTTCCCTTAAAGGGGCTCACTCATTCCAGAATTTCTGGTGCACTTTAGGTCATCAGCAATTCATTTGGAGGGTCTTCTAATCAGCAAGCTCCTGGTGGTAGCATACACTGGTGCTGGACTGGCTGAGTTCAACCCCAGTTCTGCCACCCTGTGACCCAAGGGCAAGTTACTAAACCTCCTAGAGCCTTGGTGTCCTCAGCTGTAAAAGGGAAATTCTATATCTATCTATCTATATCATCTATATTTATATCTGTCTATATCATCTGTATCTATATATCATCTATATCTATCTATATCATCTATATCTGTCTATATCGTCTGTATCTATAGATCATCTATACCTATATATCATCTATATCTGTATCTATATGTATATCATCTATATCTACATCTATATCATCTATATCTATATCTATCTATATCCAACTCATAATAGTGCAGATGAAGAGGGGCAACGTGTTATGACATCTAGGCCACTGCAGACTGGATTTTTCAGAAGGAGATGCTGAGATGGAGTTTGGGGTGCAAGCCCTTTCTAGGGACCTGCCTCTGTGAGTAGCAAGGCGGGGAGGCATGCCTGGGCAGAGGGAGAGCTGGGCTGCAGTGCAGGCCCCCAGGCCCCCCACTGCCCATCTGCATGGTCCCACGAGGGGCTGAGATGGCCGGCCCTCTCCATCCCTGCCTCACTCAACCACCAGATGTGGCTGCCTCGGAGAAAGGCGTGCTCTTTGGTTAGGCAGCTCCTGCATCAGAGGCAAACCCTGAGCTGACATCGGGAGGCTGCCTGCTGGCCACAGTCCTGCAGCAAAGCAGCAAGGCTTCCCTGGAGACTGGGTCGGCTGGTCTACCAGGTAGGAATGCAACAAACATGCCTCCTCCCGGCCACCAGAGCCATCCTCTTTTATATATAGCTTTCCTCCATCTTCTTTCCATTCTCCATCTGTCTGCTTCTCTTGCGCCTGCTCCTTCAGGAGCTCCCATCCTTCCCATAGTCCTGAGAGCTTGCGGCTCCCCTGCAGGGGGCCTAGAAGTGTGCACGCTTCAGCTGTCTTCCGTACAGTTCTACGAAAGCAGGAAGTTTCTTAAAAATTTGTTGTCTCATTCAGATAATTTGTCAGTTACTCAGGACTCCTCTTTTACTTTGGTAGAGAGAAAAAACAGCCAGGCTTTATTCTGCTGGATAGAACAACACAGATGCTGGTGAATGCACTGTCGGTCCATGGCCTGCCAGCTGGTACTAACAATAGGGGAGAAGGCTTGGATGCCTTGCTTACAGATTTCCAAGAACACCATGGGCAGCCAAAAAAGCCATTTGGGCTGGTTTCTTTTCCCTCTGTTACCTTTCTAAAAGATAAAGAGGCTGACAGATCCTGAATGGGAACATGGATTTGATAACATTTGGGAGGAGGTTAATGTCAAGGGTGCTGGGAAGCCAATGTACAAAATAGAAAATAGGAGAAGATGATACATTCCTAATGCCTTTGACATTCAGAAGCTGCTCTTGTGGGAAATTTGAAGGTGCGTGGGCCATGGGAAACGAGATCATGGGCAGAGGGTTGGAAACAGCTGTGAGGGCCCCCAATGGGTTTGTGATTGTCTTCCTAATATGACTGATCCTGGCATCACTCCCTGGAGATGCTGGCGTTTTTGGTTTTTTTGTTTTTTGTTTTTTTACAACAACCACCGTTTTAATTACTTGTGATTCTATGCGTCAGCAAATTAGGCTGGGCTCCGGTGGGTGGTTCCCGTGTTGGTTTTGCCTGGGGTCACTTCATGCAGCTGCAGTCCTGTGGTCCACATCTCTCTGAGCTCCTGGGATAGTTCCAAAAATGGCAGAGAGAGTGAGAGCATGTGCATCATTTGGCCACATTGTAGAGAGGGCCACTGATTCTGTGTTCTGGCCGTTGGTTTGCTCTATGTGAAATCTCCTACGCCTGGGCTATAAGCCCACGCCAGGGGCTGGAAGAGACCACCAGCTCCCTCCACGGACGGCAACCATGAAGTCCACCCTACGGGGGCCCCTCATGCACTAGTTTCCTTCAGGAGTCCCACAAAGGGGAGTCCTAGGGAAGTGGAAACTCCCTTTCAGACACTATTTCAGGCCTCAGCCATTCTTTTTTTTTTTTAATTTTACTTTGCTAAAAAATACTTAACATGAGACCCCTCTCCTTAACAAATTTGAAGTGCACGTATTATTGCTGACTACAGGTACAATGTTGTTCAGCAGGTCTCTAGAGCTTATGCATCTTATTGGGCTGGCCAAAAAGTTCGTTCGGGTTTTTCCGCAAGATGTTATGGAGAAACCTGAATGAACTTTTTGGCTAAGCCAATAGTTAACTGAAACTTTATGTCAGTTGATTAACAACTCTCCATCCATCCCTGGCCCCCTGCCCCTGGCAACCACTGTTCCAGTCTTGGAGTCTATGAACGTGACTATTTTGGATACCTCATATAAGTGGAAACATGCCGTGCTTGCCTTTCTGTGTCTGGGCTTACGTCATTTAGCATAATGTCCTCAAGGTCTAGGCATACTGTCGCTTATTGCAGAATTTTCTTCTGTTTTAAGTCAAGCCTCGGATATTCCACGGGAGAGGCCAAGAGCAGGACCCTGGTTTAGTTCCATGTTTGGGGAGGTAAGCCTGGAACCCTGGAGTGCCTTGTGCAGGAAAAGAGAAGTATCAGGTTTGGCAGTGTTGACACTTGACTGTCACAGCAATGCTCCATTTCATTTGTGAGGACACCGGCACCCAGAGGGGCTGAGTGACTTGCCCCAGGTCTCATTGATTGTGAACAGGTCCTGAGTTGTGGCCCCATCTGGCTCCGTGGACTTCAGGTCCGTGGTGACCCTGCTTCTGATTTTTCTCAAATCGGAGAAGACATGGGGACATAGACATTTAATCCCGTGGACAGTCAAATCAGGCTGACTATATAACCAGGGCTTCAGAGGATGCTCTCACCCTCATTTATAAGCAGTCAGACATCTTCTGCCAGCCCCTGGATTGTGCTGGCCACCAGCACATGTGGCGGCTGAGGCCTTGAAATGTGGCTCATCCAAATTGAGACGTGCTGTGTGAATTTTAAAAGCTTAGTATCAAAGAAGAAGGTAAACTACCTCATTCATAATTACCAGATGGATTACATGCTGAAATGATATTTTGGATATATTGGGTGCAATAATTACATTTAAAAATTATACTTTGTATTTATAAGAATATAAAATATATTATTACAATTAATTTCACTTGCTGCTTCTTGCTTTTTAAAATTGTGGCTACTAGAAGATTTAAAATACCCAAGTGGTTCACCTTACATTTCTATTGGATTACTCTATATTCACCCACATCCCTGAATGCCTTTACTCTATTTTTAGCTTCTGCTTCTTCATTTGACATCACTGTTGCTAGTGGAGACCAAGTAGGTCTTCTGCTTTGGACCTTAAAACTTAAGAGGTAGTTCACAGCATGGTGTTATTTTATACTCAGGTGTGAGTTACAAGCGGGTGTTCATCAGGGTCTTGTTAGTTTCATATCAATGAAGAAGCCTCCTGGGGTCATTCACTCAACAAATATTTATGTAACATCTTCGTGATGATGAACTATTATGCCAGGTTCCGGGATTATGTCTGAGAACAAGAAAAAACAGTCACTGGGCTCAGGGAGCTTACAGTCTGGTAGGGGCAATGGACATTATGATGGTTCACTTTCTGTGTCACCTTGACTGGTCCATGGGGTGCCCAGATATTTAGTCTAACTTTATTCTGGGTATTTTAGGATGAGGGTCACATTCTAATCGGTAGGCTGAGTAAAGCAGATTGCCCTCCCCAATGTGGGTGGGCCTCATCCAATCAGTGGAAGATCTGAATAGAACCAAAAGGCCGAGTAAGAAGGAACTTCAGAGGCAACCCCTTGAGATGGACAGCAGTCTGTTCTGCCTTTGGGCTTGTACTGGCATTTACACCAGCAGCTCTCCTGCGTCTTCAGCTTGCTGACTGTGGATTTTGAGATTTTTCAGCTTCCACAGTCACATGAGCCAACTCCTTATAATAAGTTTCTTTGTCTCTCTCTCTCTCTCCCTGGAGAATCCTGACTAATACAGACATTAAACAAACAATGTACATACTAAATAATTATATAACTGCTTGGGGAGGTGGTATGTGGTGAGCTGATATGGAAATATCTAGGGGCTGAATGTATTCTACCATCTTCAGGGTTATCCTAGTCTCTGGCCTTTTTCCAAAGCACCCTGGTCCACTGGCTCACCTCCCACAATTTGACCACCTCCTTGCGCCCACAGGGCAGGACATGACTAGCCAGGTCTCTACCTTAAGTCTGGTCCAGAGTGGAAAGGCTCTTCCTGTGACTTTACCAGTCTCTACTCCAGGCAGGGGAAATCTGCTCTGTTTTTCTGTTCCCCTCATTTCCTTTTTATGATTTAAAATTCTTTTGATAAGATGAATTAATGAAAATGAACACCTTGAACACTTCTGCCACCTGGCGTTCTGCATGTTTTATGATGTTTTGACAGTGAAACAAAAAATGTCATCCTTCTTTATATACCTCAATACCATGATTGCAGCTTTAGAAGTAGTTTTGCATTCCTGGTGCAGAGCCTGGGGGTGGGTAGGCGGTGGGTACTACACTGTGGGTGGAAGCAGGTGGGTTTTGGATGTGGTGTGGTCAGATTAGCATGGATGTCAATCCCGGCTGTCTACTGCCTATGTGACCCTGAGCAAGTCATTCAGAGTTGCCAGACCTCAGCTTCCTTGTCTGTATGATGGGGCTCACACCACATACTAGGTGGGTTTCCAGAAGGATTAGTGATATAGTACAGAAAGCACCTAGCACCACTCTAGCATACAATAGATGCCCAATTAATGGTTTCTATTGCCATGGTGGATAATTTTCATAGGGAGGCTTCCATGTTCCTCTCTTATTCCTTTGTCCTAGTTGGTCAGGTTGACAGAGGGAGAGTCTGAACACTTAACGTTGGAACGATGTTCTGGTTATCTATGACAGCATTACACACTACCCCTAACTTAGGGTATAAAACAGCAGTTGTGTTGTTATGCGCGTGGGTTAGGGGTAGTGGGTTAGGGATTTGGAGGGCACATGAAGGAATAACTTGTCTGCTCCACCGTGTCTGAGTGGGAAGATTTGAATGGCTGGGGGTTGGAATCATCTACAGGCTTCTTTACACACGTCTGGCTAGGTGTGAGGTGGGTTCTCTGATGGCTAACGATGCTGAGGATCTTTTCATATGCTTATTGCCATTTGTATACCTTCTTTGGAGAAATGTCTAGTCAAATTCTTTGCCTATTTTTTTTTTTTTTTCGGTAGGCGGGCCTCTCACTGTTGTGGCCTCTCCCGTGGCAGAGCACAGGCTCCGGACGCGCAGGTTCAGTGGCCATGGCTCACGGGCCCAGTCCCTCCACAGCATGTGGGATCTTCCCGGACCGGGGCATGAACCCATGTCCCCTGCCTCGGCAGGCGGACTCTCAACCACTGTGCCACCAGGGAAGTCCTCTTTGCCCATTTTAACATGGGTTATCTTTTAAAATTATTGACATATATGAATTCTTTATATATTCTGGATACAATTTCCTTATCAGATATTCGATTTGCAAATAGTTTCTCCCATTCTGTAGGGCATCTTTTCACTTTCTTGAGGTGTCCTTTGAAGTACAAGTTTTAAATTTTAAGTCCAATTTATCTATTTTTACTTTCGTTGCTTGTGCTTTTGATGTCGTACCTAAGCAGTCTTTGCCTAATCTGAGTTCGTGAAGATTTACTCCTATATTTTCTTCTAAGAGTTTTATGTTTTTGCTCTGACTTAGGTCTATAATCCATATTGGGTTAATTTTTGTATATAGTGGAGTAAAGGGTCCAACTTCAGTCTTTTACATGTATATATCCAGTTTTCCCAGTACCATTTATGGAAAAGACTATTCCCTCCCCCCATTTAATTTTCCTGGCATCTTGGTCAAAAATCAGTTGACCAGGGCTTCCCTGGTGGCGCAGTGGTTGAGAGTCCGCCTGCCGATGCAGGGGACACGGGTTCGTGCCCCGGTCCGGGAAGATCCCACATGCCGCGGAGCGGCTGGGCCCGTGAGCCATGGCCGCTGATCCTGCGCGTCCGGAGCCTGTGCTCCGCAACGGGAGAGGCCACAACAGTGAGAGGCCCGCGTAACGCAAAAAAAAAAAAAAAAAAAAAAAAATCAGTTGACCATAATGTTCAGGTTTATTTCTGACTTCAATTTTATTCCATTTATCTATATGTCAATCCTTTTGCCCATACCAAACTTATACCATGAATATTGCAGCTTTGCAATAAGTTTTGAAATCAGGAAATGTGAGCCCTCCAACTTTGTTCTTTTTCAGTATGTGATGTTTTGGCACCAAAACCACATCCCATCAACAAAGCCAAAACTCTAGGTAAAACAGTGAAATAGACAATTTTGGGCAACCTGCCTCCCTTTCTGTATCCCTTTTCTTTTTATTCCCTGTGAGCACTCAGACTCTCTACATGCTTTCCATCCATCCTTTTATCAAAAGCTGCTCGCTGGGGGAGAATATAATAAACTTTTTCTTACGTAGGTATAGATAACTAAAAAAGCTTAAAGTTATTACCATCCTCGGGAGAATTTGCTTTTCAAAAAAGGAAAAAAATGTCTTAAACCTGAGGAATTATTGTCTAATGGTAACATTTTCTCTATAAGCAGGTATGGAAAGTGCTTTTTTTAGGCAGGGAAGTCCTCATATTACATTTGGAAAGATGTTATGGATGGCCCTGTATCCTGCCTATGCCCAAGGCTTTGTTCAAAGTTTATTGATTAATTCTCCCCCAACTGTGAATTTTATACCCATCACTTACTTGCTTTATGTCCTTGGGTAAATTAACTTCTATGAACCTCAGTTTGTCTTATGCAATATGGAGAAAATCATTCTCACTGCAAAAACGTCTAGCATTTGTTCTGTTTAGCTACAAAAAATAAGACCGACATACATTTGGACTTAACAAATACAACTCCAAAAACCTAATGACCTCATCATTATCTCTCCAGGAACAGAGACAAGCTTTCTGTTAAAGTGATTTAATTTTTCCTTACAAAATCCCTAGGGATGGTATGGGAGAACCATTCAGGAAAGTCAGGTTTTATAGAAAACAATATCTGGGAAAATGGAACAGAGATACTCAAATCCTCTCCTCCCTACCAGCAACTGCTGTATGTGCGACATCTTCAGTCACCTCTGATTTGGAAGAAAAGTTTGCATTTGATCACAGCTAGTGATGACATGTAGTTTTATACTTTCCACACTGTTCCCAAGGATCAGCATATCTGATCCCCCAAGCATTCCTGTGAGGGCAACTTTATTGCCATGTTACAGATGAAGAAACTGAGCCCAGAGAAACAAACAGACTTAAGACCCAAACCCTCTTTCCAGGCGCCTCACAGATTTGTAAGGCTGAGAATGACCTTGGACCCTAAGACTGCCACCCGCACAATTCCAGACCCCAGAGACTGATCTGCTCTTTGTTTTATACACTTATTGGAGATTTTATCTCATTTGGCCATGGGAGCGATTCTGTGCCTAGAAGCTTCTTTGTGGATGTTTTAAGATGGAAAATCCAAAACCAATGACCTCCAAACACAAAACACCTGTATATTTTCCCGAGTTGCTATGTGAGCCGGTGAGTTTGTGTGGCTAAGCCTGAAAACCGCTCGCTAAGACCAGATCCGGTGCCACTGTTGAGCGGGACGCAGCTCCCTCTGCATTGAAGTGCCGCCCCCCCCACCCCGGGGCGAGCACCGGGCAGGCCGGTAGATGGCAGCATTGCACAGCCGATGCCTCTTCTCCCTGCGCCAGCCCCACTTCTCCCCTCCCCGTCTTCCCTGTGCTTGACCACGAGGCAAAGGTAGCAGCATCTCCTGACTCCCCGACGTCCGCCGTGCTGCACCATCTACAGACGGTCTGTGCCTGGCGGGTCACAACAGGTCGGAATCCACAGCATGGATCTGACTCAGGCTCGGGTGTTTTTGTGGCTCCGGGCATAACCTTTGCTTTGGCTAATTGGCCCAGATCGGTACCCTCCCTCCCCGCCCCCCCTCCCCCCCGCCGAGAAGTGCAGGAAAGGTTGAAAAACGTACCCCATCCAAATGGTTTCTTTCCCCACTCCTTTTGTGCCATGAGCTTTATCCTTAGCGACCCCTGTGTCCCCAGCCGCTCAGGGTCCCGAGTCACTGCCTCTCGCTCGGGTTCTCCCGCCAACGGAGACTCCACGTGCCGTACGATTCCGACTACCGCCACTAGAGAGCACCGACGTCACGTGCTGCTCAGGAGCCCGGCTGGGAAGGCGGCGGTCTGGTCCCACGGTCCGCGTCCTAGGTTGACCTTGGGACCTGCAACTGCCTGAGGGGGGGGGGGGGCATTCCCTCTTCCCGTGGGCTCCTTCAGGGGTGCTGGGTCTCTTATTCTCAGAAACCTCATTCCACCCATCCTCCCCCTTCTTGCTTGTTTCTCAATCTCTCTGAATAGATTGGCTCGTTCCCATCAGCTTTTAAACACCTTCAGGTAAAACTCATGGGGGTGAGAGGGGTGGATCTCCGTGACACTGAGTTCCTCTCTGCTGTCTACCCGCGTCTCTCAAGGCGCCCTCCCCCACCACCAAGCTGGCCAACTTCCTCAATCCCCTTCCTCAATCACCACTCTTCCAGCCCCTCCCCTCCACTTCTCAGAAGCGCATTCTTACTTTTTTTCCATCTCTCTGGAATTGGCACTTTGTCCTTTCCTCCAAGATCTATGCCACCTTGGCTAGATTTTGGTTTTGAGATTTCCACCGCTCTGGCTGTTCCTTTCTCTATTCAGAAATGTGCTCCCTCGCCAACCCTTTAAATATCCATGGTCCCTGAGTTCTGTCTTTGGCCCCCTTCTCACTCTCTTCACCTTCCCTGAGAACCTGTATATGTGCCTGGAGCCAACCTACCACCACCTTCTCAACAACCACCAGCATTTGTTGATCACTAATGCTGATGACAACCATTTTTTATCTCCAGTCCAAATTTCTCTTTTGAGCTATAGACCCATTTGTTCACTTTTGCCAGGCTAGCAGGGCGTGCATGGAAATAATGTTTAGAAAGTAGTCTCCGGGCTATTACACTGAGCGTGGTGGGCAACCTTTGTCTCCTGTATAGCAATGCTTTAAATTAACAATGTTTTTACCTCCAAACAGCTGGTGCTTCTCTTTCAAGGCTTGTCCAAGATTGAAAAATGTCCTTACCCGAGCTTAACTAGAGATGCAGTCGCTGAACCTAACCATCCCTTCTTCCTCCACCCCCTGTTGAGGGAAGCACATCGGGCCACACGATCCGAACCTCCATCCCAGCCCTGCATGATTGGACCTGGGCAGGATGCCTGACCCAAAGCTACAAAACTGGGGTGGCAACGGGATGATCAGAGTCTCCTTGTGAGATTTTGGGACTGGGACACTGAAAAGAACGGTCTAGTCAGACTAGGGAGAGCTGAGCTGAAAAGTCACGTAAATTGGGGGTGGACATGTGAAAGATGAGTAAAGTGAGGCAGCTAGCTGAGTCGAAGGAAGAAGAAAGAGAGGAGGGTTAGGTAGCCCAGAAGGTCTTCATTGCGAGTTTCTCAAGAGACCCAACAGTCCTCTCTGTCCTTAGTTGCTGATGGTTTTTTCTATCCTTTCAGTAGCCTTTTCATTTTGAGCCAGTCCAGAATTATAGCTATTTCATGAAGAAGGGGAGGACAGTGAAAGCAAAGAAAGAAAAGACAGGCAGTAGAAAGGACTAGCAGCATTGAGCAGACACCCTGCTGGACTGACAGAAGCTGGGGAGGTTAGTGGCTGGTGATGAAGGAGGACAAGCAGAGACTCAAGGGCCCTCACATGGAATCTGCCACCTCTGTTACTGAGAATCTCCACACTTCACCTATCGCTGGACCTTAGTTTGGAGTTGGTCAGCCGTGGCTCCAAAAGTCTACTGCTTTTTTTTTTTTTTTTTTTGCGATATGTGGGCCTCTCACTGCTGTGGCCTCTCCTGCTGCGGAGCACAGGCTCCGGACACGCAGGCTCAGTGGCCATGGCTCATGGGCCCAGCCGCTCTGCGGCATGTGGGATCTTCCTGGACCAGGGCACGAACCCGTGTCCCCTGCATCGGCAGGCGGACTCTCAACCACTGCGCCACCAGGGAAGCCCTTTACTGCTTTTTGTAAGTGTCACGATACCTGTGGAACAGGACAATACCCAAAGACAAAGTGACATGGAGCATTTGTTAACTATCTATTCTGTGTCAGGAACTGAGGTGCTTTCTGGGGAAACAGAGGTAAGATATGGTCCCTGCCCTCAAGGAGTTCAGATTCCTTCAGAGAACACAAATACCTACATGTAATACAGGGCGAAAATTCTAAAGTAGAAGTATGTACAGAATGCTACAGGAATATAAGCGAAGGAATCTGCCTTTGATGGGAGTAGGAAGGAGACAAGGAGACCTTCCAAGGGGAGGTGACTTTTGACCTGGACCTTGAAGGATGAGTAGGAGTTTGCCAGGCAGAGTGGGAGTTTGCATTCTAGGGAGACAGAGCAAAGTCTCAAAGATACATGAGCACATGTTCTGTGGGAAGATCTGTAGTATTGCAGTGTGTTGGGGGAGGGTGTCGGGAGCAGCAGATGACAAGGAAAAGCAGACAAGGACCAGAACACGATGGACCTTGAATGTCACTATTAGGAGCTTGGACTTCAGCCTGAGGACACTGTGCAGCCACAGAGGTTATTAATCAGGGAGTCGTGTAATCAGAGCTGCCTTTGGAAGGACAGTTGGAGGCTGAATAGAGGATGCCTTGAGGCAGAAGAGGGTAGAGGAGGTCAGTCACAGCACAGCCGGATCTCAGCTGTATCTGACAAACTCTCTAGCAATATCCTGGGGCTAAGATAGAATGTGGGCAGGTCATAAATTGTAACTGATTGGGGCTTCCCTGGTGGCGCAGTGGTTGAGAGTCCGCCTGCCGATGCAGGGGACACGGGTTCGTGCCCTGGTCCAGGAAGATCCCACATGCCGCAGAGCGGCTGGGCCCATGAGCCATGGCCGCTGAGCCTGCGCGTCCGGAGCCTGTGCTCCGCAGCGGGAGAGGCCACAGCAGCGAGAGGCCCGCGTACTGAAAAAAAATAAAATAAAATAAAAAATAAATTGTAACTGATTGAAGCACTGTACTCAAGGAGGGCTGATGAATCCATGCATGCTGCCATCCACGCAAGGGGCAGGGGTTCTGTGGCTGTGCTGCGGTTGCTATTTTCATTCCTTCCTCCCTTCCTTCATTCAGCCTATGTTTATGGAATATCACTTTAGGCCAAGTACAGCATTAGGTACCATGATGAGAAAGCAGGCGTGGCCAGTGCTGTCACAGAATCTTTTGTTGAGTGGGGGAGCCTGCTATGAATCAGCTAATTTTGTGAGTGTGTGAATTTCCCACGTGGAAGGAAAAGAATGGGGTTCCATGGGTATATAGCAAAGAACTCACCCTGGCTCAGCTGGAATTGAGATGTTGAGGGACTACAGGGGGTTCACCGGGGAAGGGAGGGGGTTTCAGGTGAGGGAGCAGAATGTGGTGGTGAGGTCCTGTGGCCAAGAGAGCAGGGTGTGGCCGACCAACTGGAAGGCTGAGTGTGAGATGAGCCAGTGAGAGAGGCAGGAACCAAGCCATGTGACTCTGTCTTGTCCAGGTCAAGCTTTAGATAAAGTATTCGTTTGAGGAGAACAGGTCAGTTACATCTGAATGACACAAAGTTCGGGCAAAGTGGAAAATTTGAATTGCAGAAATAAGATCCAAGAAAATCTCACAGGTCTAAATTAAAAGTGATGGAATTCAGTAAATGTGAAGTTCTACATTTAGGTTAACATTTTAAATAGACTTTCAAAGATTTATGTACAAGGATGTTTATCACTGCACATATGTAATAGTGAAAAAATAGGAAAAATGAAATATCCAACTACTGGAAAATGATCAGATACCCTGTATATTCAAAATTGGGTTCAGAGCTTCCCTGGTGGCGCAGTGGTTGAGAGTCCGCCTGCCGATGCAGGGGACACGGGTTCGTGACTCGGTACGGGAAGATCCCACATGCCGCGGAGCGGCTGGGCCCGTGAGCCATGGCCGCTGAGCCTGCGCGTCCGGAGCCTGTGCTCCGCAACGGGAGAGGCCACAGCAGTGAGAGGCCCGCGTACCGCAAAAAAAAAAAAAAAAAAAAAAAATTGGGTTCAGATGCTAGCTTCTTCATTTACTAGCCATTATTAACAAGTTACAAAGCCTCTTTGTACCTCCATTTCCTTATTTAGAGTATAGGGTTACTAATACTATCTCACATGGTAAATGCTACATAAGCACTACATTATATGATTACCTATTAATATTACATTTCCAAATATGTTTAATGTCATTAGAAAATGCTCAGTATATGATGTTAAGTGGGGAAAAAGAGTCTACATTATGCAGCTTAATCTCATTTTGTTACACATTATGTGAGTTTGTGTTCGTCTGTAGTTTAGATCTTCTGCTTTGTCACCTTGGGGTATAAGATGAATGAAGATGTGGTCACATGTCTCCAGTGAACTGAGGAGAGGCCCCATCTCACCTAGCATGAAAATTCCCTTCTCTTTCCCAGTGGTCCCCATCTTGTGATACATTTAAGGCTCCTCTGTCCCAGTTTATTAAGGTTCAGTGATACTCTCACATGCCTTGTGGAGAGAGTCTTGGAGAATCTGGCCCACTGCAGGCTGCGTTTGCTGCTTCCAGCACTGGTGTCTGGTGGAAGCAGTTGACCACCACCTTGGGCCATACCTGCCTGTGCCATCACTGCTGGTCAGGGCATTGTTCTCATGGTTCTGAGAATAGGATATGTCTTATTGTTCTATATGAACAATGGTGTGGGCTCCCAAAGTTTCAGCTTCTTAGTTGGCCCTTGAACACATTTTCCTCAAACTTTCCCTTGGTGCCTCAGGGGTTGCTGCAGTAGAAGGCTCCTGTGTTGGCCTCATGCTCTGTGGAAACCACTTCCCTTCAACACCAACGATTCAGTAGTCAAGGCTCCTGCCTAAAACCAACTGAACTCATCAGAGATGTTTGAAAACAAGTGAACCTCAGGGGAAGTAGTTGAGGTCTTGATTCCTTTCCTCCTAGGAAGCTTCTGGGCTCTCTCAAACTGGCTCACCTACTTCCCAGTGACGTTTGGCCTTAGTAACGGAGGACGAGATGGACAGCCTTTGTCAAGGAAAACACTGTCCTGTGACTGACATTCTTGCCTCTGGAAGGTAGGTGCCTCAGCCTTATGTCTGCAAAACTGAAACTGCCCATGTGATTGTTTCCAGACACCGATGTGTCCCAAGATGACTTGTTAGACATGGAAGTGGCTGGCAACTTTTAACTTGCAGGTTTTCTTGCTAACAAAAAATTTTAAAGATTCTGTCTCATCAGGGACGCTGCTGCATATTCATGAAAAAGAAATTGACTGGAAAGAATTATACCATAGTATTAGCCATGCTTATCTCTGGGTGGTGGGATTCCAATGGACTATTTTTTTTAATATATATTTTGTTATGTTTTCCAGATTTTCAACACTGAATATACATTACTTTCACAATTAGAACCATAGATCCTGCTAATAAACTTATTAAAAAAGCCAGTCACATAGATGAATACCAGATGGTGATATCTGTATGAATTTTTGCCCCTGTCCTAGATTCACCCCAGTTATTCCAAATGACAACCCTGTTTTCCGCAGGCATATCTGGCATATTCCCCCACTACCAGTGAGAGGCCAGTGGGACTCTTATATGAGTCCCATATCATCACAAAGAGGGAGGTCTGGAATTTGTCTTTGTATTGGGTTCTACGTCTGAGTTCTAAGCCTTCCAACAAGGCTACTGGTCATAGCCACCTCCTCACAGATTCTGCTATCGGGGTATCTGCGTCTGTTCCCCAAGATTACCCTCAGGCTTGCCGATTTGCTAGATGGACTCACAGACCTCAGAGAAGCTGTTTTCTGTTTACACAGTTATGGTTTGTTATAGTGAAAGGATGCAGATTAAAATTAGCAAAAGAAAAAGGAGTGGAGTCCAGGAGAAACCAGGCACGAGCTTTCAGGTGGCTTCACCCAGTGGAGTTGCATGGACAGCATGTAATTCCCCCAGCAATGATGCCTGACAACACGCATGCAGGATTGCTAACTTGAGCCTTGGTGTGCAGGGTTTGTATGAGCAGTCAGTCGTGTAGGCATGCAGTGTTTGTGTGACTGGCCTTAGCTACTCAGTCTCCAGCCTCCCCAGAGGTCAAAACGATAAGAGTCTGGCCCAGTGTCCCAGGCAAACAAACATAGGCATTTGCCATATATCACATTATTATTAGAAACTATTTGCCCTGGCTCCGGGCCCCAGGTATACAATATTCTTCTCAGGGAGGATATTCCGATAGCTTGTAGGTGATCTCCCAGGAGCCGGTCAAGGGCCAGTTCTTCCTTTGGAAGATGCAGAGTTTGGGCCCCCATGCCTGCTGAATTAAGCCTTTCCTGCACAGAAAGTCAGGCTCTAGAAGCTTGGGCCTAGCTCCCTTCTGTTTGGATCTTGGGGTTTTCCTGTTTTTCACCCCTTTCTAGATCATGGGGCCTGAGTCAGGCAGGCAAAGCCCTGCTTTATTCTCCTTGTGGCTTTATACACTGTTTTCTGAGGCCCTGCTGGAGGCAGAATTCTGTGTAGGAACTTGGGTTGGCTTGATGTTCTCATAGTATTTTATACCCCTGAAGCTGTGTCCCTGCTCTGGTCTCCCCACAGGTCTTTCTGAGACCCCTGGAAATGGGCTGCGTTGGCTATATATCTGCTTGGATTAGGGTTTGGACAACTGATGACCTAGTCTGAGGCCACAGCTCTGCCCACACTGCCCTGTACACCTCCCAGGCTGGGCCCAGCCTCTTTCTCCCAGCATGCCTTGCAATGAATGCCACTACCTTGCAAAGTAACTTACTCCCTGCTAGGTGCAAATCCTTAGAACAGGTGAAGGTGAAGGAGGTCTGGAGATTGTAGTTGACTATAAATTCCAATGAAAGAACAGGGAGGCGGTCATTAAGAAAATATTAGGCAGTGACAGAGAGAGTGGACAGCAAACAGCATTGGAGTCAAACAGCTGAATTTGAGTCGTTGCTTAGCTATTTTCTAGTTCTGTGAACTTGAGAGAGTTATTTGTTCTCTGAGTTTCAATTTTTTTCATCTTTAAAATGGGAATCCTGGGACTTCCCAGGTGGTGCAGTAGTTAAGAATCCGCCTGCCAATGCAGGGGACACAGGTTCGAGCCCTGGTCCAGGTAGATACCACATGCCTTGGAGCAACTAAGCCCGTGCACCATAACTACTGAGCCCACGAGCCACAACTACTGAGACTGTGTGCTACAACTACTGAAGCCCGCTTGCCTAGAGCCCGTGCTCTGCAACAAGAGAAGCCACTGCAATAAGAAGCCCATGCAACGTAACGAAGAGTAGCCCCCACTTGCTGCAACTAGAGAAAGCCCATGCGCAACAACAAAGACCCAACGCAGCCAAAAAATAAATAAAATTCAAAAAAATTGGGAATCCTGGGACTTCCCTGGTGGTCCAGTGGTTAAGAATCTGCCTTCCAATGCAGGGACGTGGGATCGATCGCTGGTTGGGGAACTAAGATCTTACATGCTGCAGGGCAACTAAGCCCGCCCACCACAACTAGAAAGCCTGCATGCTGCAACTACAGGGCCTACGTGCTTTGGGGCCCATGCACCACAACTAGAGAGAAGCCCGTGCACTGCAACTAAGACCCAACACAGCCAAAAAAATAAATATTTTTTAAAATGCGAATCCTAAAACTGGCTGTAGTTCTGATTAGAAAAAATGTATGACATGTGGTGGGCTGCAATGAATAGTAGTTACTACTACTATTATTTGGCTGTATTAACAGAGTAGGTGTTTCTAGATCATAAGAGGTAGTTAACACACTCTTAGCTTCATCTGGGGACACGTTCAATTTGGGGCACTCTGTCTTTAAATATTTGCTGGGTTACCATGTAGACACATGGTGGTGTAGCTCCAAAGGACAAATTAGACCAATGGGGAAACTCTAGGGAGGCCAGACCCTGTCAGAAACAATTCCAGCTGTCTAACAATTAGAGCTGCCCAATAGCAGATTAGACTGCCCCTGAATTGTCCCGGTCCTGGAATCATGCATTGGAAGATATGTGCCAGGTGGGAACATGGAGATTTCAATTTAGGATGGGAGCCTGGCTGAGAATCAATCCAGTCTCCATGTCTTTAGTGGCTGTCTTGCCTGTTTCTCTTATTAAGATTCTACAGGAGGCACTACTCATAAAGACGCCTTGGTACCAAATACCGTTATAACTGTGAAGGAGCCGCAAACACCCACGGAATGTGAAAAGTGAAGTCCTCTTCTCCTCTACCTAGTTGTCTCCCTAGAATGAAATTTCAACTTGGTTTAGGAGAGAGTGTCCCAGCAAGTGTTTCTCTTCAGAATGATTAAAGTCTTAAGGCCCATCTGGACTCATTCATTTTAACTATTCCATTTCCCAAGAATATCATCTCATTACTTTTTCAATGACCCAATATTTTCAGCACAAGTGAATGAGTCCAGAAAGTCATTTCAGCCATTGATTATTTTTGGTAACCTTCTGATCTGTTCTGAATCCCTTTTCTTTCAATTTCCATTTATGTCCTCCTGTCTTGTCATCTGTTCTGAGCTGAAAATAGTAACTTGGTTTGACCTTATTATCTACAATTTAAGATTTTTATAGTCTTTGGTTAAATCTCATCTTAATAAGTGTAGCTAGGCTGTAGACTGTAGTTTCTTCTTCTTCTTCTTTTTTTTAAAGGCTGCTCTTTGTAGCTCATATCTGTTATCACAGGACCAACTTTACACTCCTCTAAATATGCCAAAATCTCACTTCATCTTTTCTATAAGAGCTGGCTTCAAAGCCAGTCTTATGAAGATATACCTGTTTGCTTAGAAACAAAAAATACCTCCTCTTTAGCCGTGAACTGTCTCCCAGACCTGTTGTGAATATACAAAAAAATCCTACTTATATGGGATTTCAAATGCCACTGGGCAGGGCAACATACTAAGTGGTATTAGATCTGAATGTACCTGAATGTATCAGCTTCTTTGCTAGGAGTAAATTTTGATGAGGGAGAAGAGCTAGGGCAATAGGAGAACTCTGGTCATTTATTTGAGCAAACAATATTCTTTAAGCCAACATGTATTGAATACCTGGTTATGATTTGGTAGTAGGATATGGAAACAAACATGAAAAAGACACAATAGTTGACCTCAAGGACCTGGCGTGCAGGAGTGTAGGGATGTGGGTTAAGACATGTAAGAAAACACAGACAGGGAAGTTTCAGAGCCTAGAAGACAAACTTCATATTCTGAGAAGAACAAGATCTGGGTAGCCTAAAGTAGTTTTCATATTCAGAAGTGGGGAGAAAGGAGACAGAAAGTGGTAGAAAAGAATAATTTTCTTCCAGCTCTCTGGGATGCTATTTTCATTGAAGAATAGAATTTCTTTCAATTTTAATGATCTTTCTAGTTTGTCCTGCTTGGTTGAGTATCACTAAAACCCATCCAGTTCTTTGAGGTTTGGGCAGACCTCTGATGCATGTCCTCAAGGCCTGTCTTTGGTAGCAAATCCAATTTAAGAGGAGGCAGCGAATCAACAGGAAAGGAAAAGACTCCCCTTTCTTCGTGGCTAGAGCCCTCCTCCTTCTTCTCCGTGACACCAAGTCGTCTTGGTGTTCCCAGGCCCAGCTTGCATTCCGCCTTCCCTGTGACACCTTCTCTGAACCGCAGCTGGACTTGAGCTCTGCTTAGCTGCAGTGCGTTCAACCATCATTCTCTAGAACTCTCCTGTGGTGCTTACCCTCATTGGCTGGCCTCTCGAGCTGTCCTTCCTGTTTAGGGTGGGAGGCTGGCCACAGTCATATCGCCATCATCACTTTCAAATGGTGGGAGAAGGCCTACCAGGTCAAGGACTTATAAAGGACAGCACTCAGGCCTGCCTTCTGTCAAGGGCTCACAGTCTAGTCCAGTCTTTCTCCAAATGAGGTTTGCTGGGATTATCTCAGGTACATGAATTCTGTGAGAACTTTAAAAAATTGTTTTTCTTTCAATAATAAAAAATATTTTTATCAGTTATATTTTTTTGCAACGATAATTTGCTACCGAGAGACATTTTCAAACAATAAGAGTGAAGTATGTTATTTAAATTAGGGTTTTATAGACAATCTCTGGGGTCAAGAGATTATTATTTCTCCAGAAGAGGTCCCTCATATTGCTCAAATTTGAGATATGTTGGTTTAGTTGATTTCATTCTTTATTCATTCATTCATTCACTCACTCTATAAGCATTTATTGTATGTCTACACGTCATGTGCTGGGCACTGTGTCAGGCCCGTGAGCAAGTGGTCAGACATGTTCTTGGCTCCACAATCCTAAGTGATGTTACTGACTTACCAGGGAGCACCTCCCACATGGCTCAGCTTGTCAATTTTTCTATGCTTTGCTTTCTCCATTAATAAAACAAAGGTGAGAGTGTCTTATCTATTTCTGTCATCTCAGAGGTGTAGAAAAACATACCCTGAGATTTAAAAAAAAAAAAAGCCCATGACAAATTACTAGTATCCAAATCTGGTGTTTCTAAGTCAGCCGCAGGTGGTAAATCCACATCTCTTCCTACCTTCTGCTAGTCTCAGGGAGAGGGATCCAGGACCCATGGAAAGTCTCAACCAGCTTTAGCAGAAATGGGTTCTACACTGCAGAGCAGAAGATTTTTCACAAGAGCTATTTTCAGGTTTGTTTATGCTGTCATCGACCTCCAATTTCACATTTCACAAACTCCTGTGGGGCTGAGGAGTTACTCCCTGGGAATATTCTCTGCTTAGTGGAAACTCAAGGGCAGCGTGCCAATGGGTCTGGCGTTTAAAGAACGATCTGTCACAAAGCTAAGGGGCATATTACTCATTCTAATACTGAGCACTAAATAAACACCAGACTAGATGGAGACATAACCTGGGACCTTTAACACAGAGCTAATATGAATAGCCATTAAAGTAGCACATTTGCAAACCCACCACCCACTGAAACAGCTCTTGTTAAAAATGCCTAACCATCCGGCATCTAGTTGCAGTGCAGTCAGCAAGAACTACAGCATGATACTTAAACATGTCAGAGTAAATCTCTAAGGGGGCCACTACCCTGCTATTCCACTACTACCATAGTAGTAGGTGGGATGCACTTCGTGTTAAAGGGAGAAACTCCTTTTAAACTATGCTAACAGGCAAATGGGGATCCAGGGTCCCTCAGTCTAGTTGGGCAAGTTTTTCTGATGCTGAACATCATATCCAGCAGGGCAAGCAGACCTCCATTCCGCCAACATTTACTGAGTGTCTGCTTTGTTCCAGAGACCACACTAGATGCAGAGATACAGACGTGGGTAAGACACAGTCCCTACCTTACAGATGCTTATAGTCTAAGTGGAGATACCAACAAGTAAAGAGGCAATTCTAATACAGAGCAGTCAGAGTGATGCTGACTGCTTTGACCCAGTCTTAGAGGACCGGAAAAGGCTTGCTGGAAGTTCGAACTGAGACCAGAGGGTGTATAGGATATAGCAAGTCAGTTTGAGGGAATGGTGAAGTGTATAAGTCCCAACGTGTAGGACAGCATGTCAGTTTGGAAACTACATATATTTTAGGATGGCTCGTCATAGAATGCAAGATGGTATGATGAGAAATGAGATGGGAGAAGTAGATGTCCTGGATTAAATTGCATTCAGGTTGTTTTTCCCTGCACTCCTTCCCCAAAGCAGACATGGCAGGTATACCTCTGCGTGTGTGAATTAAACAAAACAAACCCCCCCCCCAAAAAAAAAACAAAACAAAACCCAACCCTTGAGTAACATTTTCAATTGCTTGGTTGAAGGCTACTTAGAAGTAAAGTGATGGGCTCTGCTTGCTCCAAGTCATGTTGGGAAAAACACCACATGTGAGGCTAGTTATCACAAGGGCTGTGACTTGGCTATTTGCTAACCTTGCAAATATTCAACTGAAAGTTCAGTTTTTAAGAAAAAAAGTTATGCTTGGTATAGTAACAGAAGGAAATGTGCCAGAGGGATGTTAGGAGCAACTTTCACATGTGAACACAAGACATCTGAATGTCTAGTTGTGCAGCCTTTGAGACCTGCAGGAACAGAAACTGTAGTCCTGTGCATAAGATGGTGACTGTTTTGTGACAATTTGGGTTGTCAAATGAAGGCAGTAGGTGTAATTAACAATAAGAACCATATCAAGTCTTGGCATAACAGTCTATATATTCAAAGGATTTTGCAATAATTAACATATTGGTTCAATTGCTATATCAGAGAACAAAATAACAGTGGATTTAATAAAATAAAAGGACCCTTTCTTTCTCCCATAGAAATCTGAGCTGTTATATGGCCCAGGGGTGGTAGGCAGCTCTGCTTCATGATGTTGTGCAGGACCCAGACATCTTCTATTTTGCTCATCCACTATCCTCTAAGGTCAAAGATGACCCACCACCACCACGTCCAACTTTCAATGTGCAGGAAGAAGGAAAGAGGAAAGTAGGGCAAACAGCTCCTTTTTAAAGGTGTGGCCTGAGAATTGCAGGTATGGTATCCTTTCTCTTGCCTTGGCAAGCAGTAGGTTGCTTGGTCACATCTAGCTGCAATGAAGCCTGGGAACTGTAGTCTCTGGCTGGGCAGCGTGTGTTTAGCTGGAATTTGAGGTGCTATTGCTGAGGAAAGAGGCAGGAATTGATAGCGGTGGGTAATTGGCAGTCTCTGCCACAGATGTTAATCTCCATCATGTCGTTTGAACCTCTCAACAACCTTGTTAGAAAGGAGGCAGAGATTATTTATCTTCCTGTTTGTAGATGAGGAAAATGAGACAGAAAGACTAAGAGACTTGGTCAATATATGCCACATGGCATAGCAGGACAGCCACAAAAACCTTGGTCATGAGGTGCCCTGGTAGGGCACACTATTAATCACTATGTTTTCTAAAACGTATTCCTCAGCCTGGGAATAGTGTTCCCAGCGATGTAGTGCCTTTCTAGAAAAATCTTCAAGGTAAACCTGAGTTAGAAGCCCGAAGAACACAAGTCCAAGGGCATTTTGAATATGGCCCCATGTCTGGGCTGACCATGTCTCATCGTGACTCTTCTAATCCAAGCAAAGATCTGGGCAAATAGGACAATGGGGCTTAATGGAAAGAACATTGAATCAGAGGTCAGGAGACTGGGCTCTGGTTCTTGTTCTGTGACCCATGTAGTCATCTTTAACTGGCATCAACGGCCTGCCTAGGAAATCATTGTCACTGAGCCTGATACCAGCACGTCTTTTCATGCAACCTCAGAACAACATTGTGAAGGGGATATTATTATCTACATTTTACAGAAGACATCACTGAGGCCCAAAGAGCTGAGCTGGGATTCCAACCCAGGCTCTCTGACCCCAAGGCCAGAGTTCTTCCTGCTAACGCACACAGTCCTATATGGCAGGCAACTGCTGGGCGAACCGGATCTGAAGTCAAATCTGTGAACTATTGTGTGCACAACCAATAGCGCATCTTGGGGCCCATGGAGTTAGGTGATGCTCTTGTGACTCTGACTTTTTGTGAAAGAAGCCCCTATACTGGAGGGCAGATCCCCTAAACCAGCCTTCCTCACACAGACAGTCTGCTTGATGGGCTCTCCCTGGGCAACCCTTTTTCCTCTATTAATTTTCTTCTCTTTTCCAGATTACCAAAGGAATACATGCTCACGAAATTCAAATAACATGGGAGGGTCTAAGATAGATTGTGACAGTTTCCCCAGCCTCCCCACCTTCCCTTCCAGTTCCTTTTCCCGGAGGCAACCACTGCTGGCAATCTGGTAAGCACATGCAGATGTTTTTGTCTATGCATTTATTTTTTGGCTAGATTTTTAAAAAGTAAAAATGGGAATGTGTAGATTGTTCTGCAACTTGCTTTTTTCACTTAACAATACATTGCATTTATCTTTCTATCCTGGGACATTAAAATTGGACTCTTTGTTACTGATGGTCAGCTGTTGGACTGGCCACGTAGCCGACTTTGGATCCTGCTCACATTTTGGTATTATCAGATATGTTGTTAATAGTGTGGACTTTAGATCCATACCATTTCCCTTCTGAATCCCGGATCCATCACATATTAGCTGAGCAATCCTGGGAGACTTAACTGCTCTGTGCCTCAGTTTCTTTGCCTGTAAAGTGGGGTTAATAAGAGTAACCTTCCTCATAGCATACTTGGAGGACTAAATGAATTAACACATGTAACATACCTAGATCCTGGCATATATGTCATATGAGTGCCACGTGAGGATTAGCTGGTCTGTTTTTATTTTATTCTATTTTGTCTTATTTTTAGCATCTTTATTGGAGTACAATTGCTTTACAATGGTGTGTTAGTTTCCGCTTTACAACAAAGTGAATCAGCTATACATATACATATATCACCATATCTCCTCCCTCTTGCGTCTCCCTCTCACCCTCCCTATGCCACCCCTCTAGGTGGTCACAAAGCACCGAGCTGATCTCCTTGTGCTATGCAGCTGCTTCCCACTAGCTATCTATTTTACGTTTGGTAGTGTATATATGTCCATGCCACTCTCTCACTTCGTCCCAGCTTACCCTTCCCCCTCCCTGTGTCCTCAAGTCCATTTTCTACATCTGTGTCTTTATTCCTGTCCTGCCCCTAGGTTCTTCAGAACCATTTTTTTTTTTTAGATTCCATATATATGTGTTAGCATACGGTATTTGTTTTTCTCTTTCTGACTTACTTCACTCTGTATGACAGACTCTAGGTGCATCTACCTCACTACAGATAACTCAGTTTCGTTTCTTTTTATGGCTGAGTAATATTCCATTGTATATATGTGCCACATCTTCTTTATCCATTCATCTGTCGATGGCCACTTAGGTTGCTTCCATGTCCTGGCTATTGTAAATAGAGCTGCAGTGAACACTGTGGTACATGACCCTTTTTGAATTATGGTTTTCTCAGGGTATATGCCCAGAAGTGGGATTGCTGGGTCGTATGGTAGTTCTATTTTTAGTTTTCTAAGGAACCTCCATACTGTTCTCCATAGTGGCTGTATCAATTTACATTTCCACCAACAGTGCAAAAGGGTTCCCTTTCCTCCACACCCTCTAGCTCGTCTGTTTATACTTGGATAGCATTTCATATTATGTCCAGTTTCCTATTACTTGACATTTAAATTGTGATTTCTTTTTTTTTTTTTTTTTTGCTAAAAGAAATGCTGTTGTGATCAATATGCTTTTACAAATACTTTTGTGCACATGAGGAAGTATTTTTGTAGAATAAATTAGAATAAATTTCTTGGAATAGCATTAGTGAGTCAAAGGGTATGGGCATTTCCAATAGTGATATAAGCTGGTGCGCTTCGCCTGACCATGCTTCTCTTGGTTCCCTCGCATCAGCTCACCCAGTAGCAGCTACTGGGCTTTGTTCCATCATCTTGGCCTCCACAAGGCCAATGGTTGGCAGAGTTACATGGCAGCAAGCAGTCGCCTTTGTCTTCCCAGGGCCTGGCCCTTTGTGAACACACATTAGGCTGGATGGCTTCCTGGTGATCCTGGCGGGGATTCTGAATTGCCACTTTATGTTAAGTGTGGTGCACAGAGGACAGATGACCCTGGCCAAGAACCTTGATCAGATCCCACATGCCCACTGTTAGACTGAGGCTGAGATTGTCCAGGTGGTCAAGAGAATGGACGTGTGGTTTCACTCCTGAATCTGTCCAGCTTCACTAAGGGCTTGATGACATGGGACTATTTTTTGCCATCATGTCTTTGCTGAGTGACATGGGGGGAATGAATGTGGCAGGTATGGATGTGATGATTCACAGGACACAGGGACCAAGGGCACTTCCAGAAAAATAGGAAGAGAAACGAGGCAGTGCTATGCATTGCTGCTATGGTATTTCTCTTAATCTAATTAATACAACATGGGCTAAGGAATAACTGTGATAATCTGACTTGGGGAATAAAAGGTTGGTGATTTGTTTATCTAGTTAATGAACACTGATTGAGCAGATACTTTGTGTTCGGCACTATGCTTGTGATTTGCTGGGGGTACGGAAATGACTAAGACATAATTCCACCCTTTGAAGACACCACAGACATTTTAAGAGTCCTTGAAAAGACTTAAATTTTCAGGGACAATGGGAGTGAGTTCTAACACAGATCTGAGGCTTGGGGGTGGGTGTGAATGGGTGTTTTGGGGTCCCTTAGCGTAGAAATGATCAGTGGGGAGGCTTTCCTGTACAAATATTATAAATTTAAAATTACATTCTATTTTCTTTCTCTTTGATTAGAAAAGATACAGTTGTATAGACATTAAGAAAAATCTGAAGGAAGTTAAAGATCACCCATAACTTTCATCTAGAGACAGCCATTGTTAACAGTGTGTTTATGTTCGATGACATTTATAGTAGGTATATGTCCACCCCTGCACAAACAACGCCTTTAAAAATTATTGAGAAATGCACACTCACACACTCTTAGCTGATACAGGAACAATAAAGGGCACAGGGATTTCAGCCTTTGTTGATGAATGTACCCCGGGGAGGTGGCGAGGGCTCACTGGTTGATTATCATTGTCGTTTCTCCGGGACTCCTGTTTTTTGCTTTTATTATGATTATGATTTTTTTTTTAAAGATGGGAAAAAAAATCTAGAATTTTGAGTGTTGAATCCCCATCCTTTGCAAACAGTGCTTACAGGCACACAAAGCAACATGATTTCAGTGTCTACATTCGTTTTAGTATTTCAAGACCACCATTGAAAAATTCCTTCTTAGAACTTCATTCGGGCCTTACCTCCGAGCTGATTCAAAGCTCACCATCCAAACCCGCTGCCCTTCCCGTTTCCCAGTCCACTCACCTAGCGCTGTTTCTCCTTCCTTTTTCAGACACCACAGCCGCAGCTGACTCCAGAAACATTTTCCGTCTTTTAAGTCTGCTCCACACACTGCCCTGTTCCCCTCATCGTTTCTCGTTTCTCACTGTGAAAATCTCTCCTTTCTCTCTTTATGGCTTCCTGAAACCTGAAAATAGAGGTAATTTAAATTTGGCAATTATGACGACAGTGAAACATTTTGCGAAAAGCAGAGTTGAAAATTCAGGAGTTTCCTGCTGTTGAAACCTAACTCTCGGTTTGCCTTCCTTCTGTGGATGACACTGGAGGGGGGGTGCCTCTGAGTTCATTCCAGGCCTGGTTGTCCAGCCCTACAGGATGAGAAACAGTGACCACACACAGGTGACTTCTACCACCTGGAGGGGTGAGGTGGGAGCGGAGTCAGTCAAAATGATCAGGTTCAGCCCGGCCTCTTCTACCTGGAATGACCTTCCTAACCCCCACGTGGAATCTCTGCCCTCCTACCCTGCACCCTGCCCTGGGACTGTCCCACGCTCCAGCCCTGGGGTGGCATTAGGTAGCTGAAATCGCAGTGTCGGGGCTAGGGAGGGTGCGATTTCTTCTCTGCTAATGCCTAGAGGAGGCGCCTCCTGTGGGCTGCTCATGGCAACCTTTTCCTCCATCCTGGGAGCAGGGTCTTCTGAAGACTTCACCCCCTCCATTAGGAAGTGGTTTGAACTCTCCAAAAGTCAGCAGCAAATGTATTAGTGTGATTTAACATCCCACTTCCCCGGCACACATCTAGGCTACCACTTAACCAACTGGCTCCTATTCTCGGTAAAAAAGAAGATCTTCTAAAATCTGGTTTCAGAAGGAGGACACAGGAGGCATATACCTGGAGCCCATCTCCCGACGGGCGCCATCTGTTCTCATTAGAGTGATCTAGCAGCCTCAGCTTGGGAGGGAGGGGCCCCCAGGTGCCCAGAAGGAAGCCTGCTCGCCAGTTAGTTTTTCGGAGACTTTGCTTTTTTGTTTTCCTTAGTTTTGTTTTCTTCTGGCAGGCTCAAAGAGAGACTGTCCTACTTTCCAAGAGAATGATCGTTCCAACATTTTAAGAAATTAAGTCCCTAGGAAAAAAAAAAGTCTCGTTTGAGAGGGCTTGCAATGGCTCCTCGACCGCATGTTGTGCTGTCCAACTTATAAGGGAGAAATATTACAGAGGTGGGGGGTTCCTTAAAAAACTACAAATAGAACTACATATGACCCAGCAATCCCACTACTGGGCATATACCGTGAGAAAACCATAATTCAAAAAGAGTCATGTACCGAAATGTTCATTGCGGCTCTATTTACAATAGCCTGGAGATGGAAACAACCTAAGTGTCCATCATCGGATGAATGGATAAAGAAGATGTGGCACATACACACAATGGAATATTACTCAGCCATAAAAAGAAACGAAATTGAGTTATTTGTAATGAGGTGGATAGACCTAGAGTCTGTCATACAGAGTGAAGTCAGAAAGAGAAAGACAAATACCGTATGCTAACACATATATATGGAATCTAAGAAAAACAATTGGTCATGAAGAACCTAGGGGCAAGACGGGAATAAAGACACAGACCTACTAGAGAATGGACTTGAGGATATGGGGAGGGGGAAGGGTAAGTTGTGACAAAGTGAGAGAGTGGCATGGACATATATACCCTACCAAACGTGAAATAGATAGCTAGGGGGAAGCAGCCGCATAGCACAGGGAGATCAGCTCGGTGCTTTGTGACCACCTAGAGGGGTGGGATAGGGACGGTGGGAGGGAGATGCAAGAGGGAGGAGATATGGCAATATATGTATATGTATAGCTGATTCACTTTGTTATAAAGCAGAAACTAACACACCATTGTAAAGCAATTATACTCCAATAAAGATGTAAAAAAAAAAAAAAAGGGATGGATGCTTCCTGGGGACAGTGATCCTCCCACCGGACTCCCCAGCATTTATTCAATCTGGAGAGAATCTGTCTGCCAGGCTCCCCACTCCTACGTTCCAGGAAGAGCCAGGCCCATTCATTGTCCTCTGTATTTGGAAAGTGATAATAATTCCTCTGAGATGTCATAGGGCTCGGGAAGATGTGATCAAAGTCCTGCTGGTGATGGGAACTGCCTTTGGCGGGCAATTTATACATTTTGCAGGTGTCTTTTTTTTTAATTAATCAATTTATTTTTGGCTGCTTTGGGTCTTCATTGCTGCGTGAGGGCTTTCTCTAGTTGTGGCGAGCTGGGGCTGGCTACTCTTCGTTGCGGTGCACGGGCTTCTCACTGTGGTGTCTTCTCTTGTTGCGGAGCACGGGCTCTAGGCACGCGGGCTCAGTAGTTGTGGCGCATGGGCTTAGCTGCTCCGCGGCATGTGGGATCTTCCAGGACCAGGGCTTGAATCCGTGTCCCTGCATTGGCAGGCGGATTCTCAACAACTGCGCCACCAGGGGAGCCCTGCAGGTGTCTTTTTATTGCAAGCCTGCGGGCATGCCCACTGAGTCAAAAATATATTACCATGAAGATATTCCTTTTGAGGGTATCTTATGTCACATTGCAGGGAAAGGCAGATAAAATAACAAGAGCTTTTGGCCCCAACTTTAAAATGACTTTTCCTAGATTTTATATTATCGACTTTGCCTGCAAGATTAGCCCTGCCAGCCTGAGGGCTAAAATGTGACTCTCTCGGTCTCCAGCATACTAGGAATACGTCCTGTCCTGGGGTCTCCTTCCTGCCTGTCCCCCGCACCCCTTACCAAGCTGGTATTCTACCTCCTGTCAAGTGCTTCGTTTGTGTAACACGTCCTGTCAGCTGATTCCTGCTAAAATGTTAGCGGATGTTAAGATGTTAGGATATTCTCAACGGAGGATATTTGCATTTTAATAGGTGGCTTGAATATGGAAAAGCTTCAGCCTTAAGCTGTGAAGCCTCGTGAGGGAAGAGACAGGCACTTTTGGATGGGGACAAGGGTGTGTGAGATCTGAGACATTATCAAATCCTACAGGATTGATAAGAAGGAACTAGCCCTTCTTCTTTTCTTCTTTTATCTCCAAACCTCAGAGTATACAGCACTTCACACATTCTTGTGGGGCAGAAAGGAAGCCTTTTACAAGCAGGTGGGAAATAAGGCAGCAACTTTTCCAAGAGTACTGGAACTCAGTAAGTCCCAGGGTGGAAGCAGTATCATTGGGGAAAGCCCCCGGCACCTGCTCCTATATAAGGGAGCAATTTAAGCTATATTTTTTAAAAGCACTAAGTAAAATTTTGCTCTGGAATTTGAGGGGGAGATGCACTGATGTAACTGAGCAGAAGTCAAAGACTGAGTGAAAGGTGCTTCTTTCTGTTCCTGACCCTGGGAGTAGACAGGGGCTGAGGTGTCATCACAGTCAGCGCCCTCCCCAACCTCCCACCCGTGGACTGCAGGATTTAGCAAATAAAAATACAGATGCCCAGTTAAGTTTGAATTTCCAATAAACATTTGTCAGCTACAAATTGGCACTTGCCATTGGCACTTGCCGTCTACCTGTACAAGGATTAAATCATGCGCTGCTGCAGCTGCTGATTTTCAACACCCCCTGAAAGGAGTTCAGGGTGGAGAGCAGAAACAAGGCACTCTGTGCTCTGGGAGAAAACTGGCAGAACAGGCCTTCAGATAGTTAGATATTTTCAGGAGTCGATTTTATGAGCCCAGTTCTTTTATCTCCTCATATCTAGAAAACCACTAAAATCCTTCTGGTGACAACTGCTCCTTGTGACCAGCAGAAAACTTCTGCAAAAAAATATGTGCTCAATGTGAATTGGTACAGCCACTATTGAGAACAGTATGGAGGTTCCTTAAAAAACTACAAATAGAACTACCATATGACCCAGCAATCCCACTACTGGGCATATACCCTGAGAAAACCATAATTCAAAAAGAGTCATGTACCAAAATGTTCATTGCAGCTCTATTTACAATAGCCAGGAAGGACATGGAAGCAACCTAAGTGTCCATCATCGGATGAATGGATAAAGAAGATGTGGCACATATATACAATGGAATATTACTCAGCCATAAAAAGAAATGAAATTGAGCTATTTGTAATGAGGTGGATAGACCTAGAGTCTGTCATACAGAGTGAAAAGAGAAAGAGAAAGACAAATACCATATGCTAACACATATATATGGAATTTAAGAAAAAAAAAGTCATGAAGAACCTAGGGGTAAGATGGGAATAAAGACACAGACCTACTAGAGAATGGACTTGAGGATATGGGGAGGGGGAAGGGTAAGCTGTGACAAAGCGAGAGAGAGGCATGGACATATATACACTACCAAACATAGGGTAGATAGCTAGTGGGAAGCAGCCACATAGCACAGGGAGATCAGCTCGGTGCTTTGTGACCACCTAGAGGGGTGGGATAGGGAGGGTGGGAGAGAGGGAGATGCAAGAGGGAAGAGATATGGGAACATATGTATACGTATAACTGATTCACTTTGTTATAAAGCAGAAACTAACACACCATTGTAAAGCAATTATACTCCAATAAAGATGTAAAAAATATATATGTATGTGCTCGATGGCATGTAGTCCCCCTTCACCAAAGTCACATATATACTAACCTTCCCCCCTACCCCTTTAGGGCAGTTTCTCAGAGCAATCTGAAATGCTGCCTCCTGGGCTGCAGTCCTCATTTTGCCCCAAATAAAACTTAACTGCAACTCTCACGTTGTGCATTTTTTTTAAGTCGACACATTGAATTTTTTTCTTTTACTAGGAATATGTCCCGTGTGATATTTGGGACATACTTAAAAAAAAAAATTCGTGTTTATCTGAATTCAAATTTACCTGTGTGTCATGTATGTTATCTGGCAACCCACTACCACACTAGCTTTTTATGATTCCTTGTATTTGTTGTTAAAAAATAATTTTTAAAATGGTAAAGTCATGGGCTTCCCTGGTGGCGCAGTGGTTGAGAGTCTGCCTGCTGATGCAGGGGACACGGGTTCGAGCCCTGGTCTGGGAGGATCCCACATGCCGCGGAGTGGCTGGGCCCGTGAGCCACAACTGCTGAGCCTGTGCGTCTGGAGCCTGTGCTCTGCAACAAGAGAGGCCGCGATGGTGAGGGGCCCGCGCACCGCGATGAAGAATGGCCCCCACTTGCCACAACTGGAGAAAGCCCTTGCACACAAACGAAGACTCAACACAGCAAAAATAAATAAAATAAATTAATAAACTCCTACCCCCAACATCTTTTTTTTAAAAAAAAGGTAAAGTCATAACTCTTATACAAACATAAAATGAACATATGTCAAAAATTTTTTTATTCATTGATTACTGAGAAAACCAGTAAGAGGTCACAACTGGCTCAAAAGAGAATTCAGTACACATACACACACACACACACACACACACACACACACAATCAGGAAATGCTAAAATGAAATTTTTAATAGATGCAAAACTAGCCGTATTTGTAGAGCAATAATTAATTGCATTCCCTTGGGCAAAATTAGTTTGCATTTCTATGGATATTACTATCAGTTTTCTACAACTTGCAATAGTTGTAAAAGAGACCAACAATAATGAAAGGCACAGATAACCAGGAAGGGTGTGCTAGACAGAACGTCCAGTAATCATTTTTGCCTATTTTCAAGTCTTTTATAATTTCTCCTGGGAGTGTCATGCTTGCTCCCATCTCAGGGCCTTTGCATATGATGGTTCCCCCACCTCCTCAGTTATTTTGTACTTACTGTTGATATCTTCTCTCAAATATCATTACCCCTGGGGATCCCTCTCTGACCCTTAATCTGTTAGATTCATTTGTTACATGCTCTCAAAGGAGCATATTTCTTTCACTAGAGCATTTATGTCAGTTTATAATTCCTGCCCTTACTGAGGTCTCTAATTCCTTGCCCAGTCAAGCCCCTGTTCTCACCAGCTTCCCTTCGATAATTATGCTTTGGTAATACTTTTCTCCTTTCTGTTCTTCGACCATAACAAGTTCTCCCTTGCTTCAGGGACTTTGCTATTCCCTGTGCCTGGAACATTTTTGTCTCTTGGCTTTTGCATGGTTTTTCTTTCTTTCTTTTTTTTTTTTAATGTCTCAGGTCTCAGTTTGAATGTCAGAAAGGCCTCTCCAGATCGTCTTATCTAAAGATGCTCCCCTTCCCACTTTACTTTCAATCCCAGTGGTTCTTAAACCATTAAGCACAGATCAGAATCCCCTGGCAAGCTTGTTAAAACATGGATTGCTGGGGCTTATGACAAAGTTTTTGAATCAGTAGGTCTGGGGACGGGTGTGAGGATCTGTGTTTTAACAAGTTCTTGGATGATGGTGGTGCTGCTGGTTTGGGCACCACTAGTGGAGAAAAAAAACTCTGATTATTTTCTCTCAAAACTTAACATTATCTTCTTTTCCCCTTTACTAATTTGCTTTCTGTCCCCTATACAACTGAAAATTCTACGTGGGGAGGGACAACGATGCCTCTCTTCTCTGCCTTGTAGCTCCACAGTAGCAAGGGCAGTGCCTGGTTTATAAAAGATGTTCAATAAGTATTTATTGAATGAATGAATGAACCATTTTCTCTCTTCTTGTTCTGCATTGGTATAAAGGGTTTGTTCACCAAAGCACTGTTGAATTCAGGTGCTGAGACTAAGCCAGAGAGATGGGCTTTCATCACTAAAATGAGTTTGGGGGCTTCCCTGGTGGCGCAGTGGTTGAAAGTCCGCCTGCCGATGCAGGGGACGCGGGTTCATGCCCCGGTCTGGGAAGATCCCACATGCCGCAGAGCAGCTAGGCCCGTGAGCCATGGCCGCTCGGCCTGCACGTCCGGAGCCTGTGCTCCGCAACGGGAGAGGCCACAACAGTGAGAGGCCCGCGTACCGCAAAAAAAAAAAAAAAAAAAAAAAAAAAAATGAGTTTGGGAAGGAGAGGTCTTGATAAACCACACCAATATCTGTTCAATAACTTGGATAAAGACCTGTGATTGTTGGTTGGGGCCTGTGCTGTCCCATGAGTGTGCCCTCCTCCTTGGGGCCAGCGTGTCTAGCCTACAGTTAGATGTCCTCAGGGCTTTGGGTACTGTTGGCAGGTGTTGGGCTGCACCTCGCAGGCCTGCAAGGCTTGTACTTGCCCAGCTTCAAGACCAAAGAAAGAGTCCCAAGAGTTCCGAGTCAGTGACAGAGACATCAATGGTTTAATGGACGGGGGAGCTTACATTTCTGAAGCAAGATCCTGGAGCAACACCCCACCGTCTGCGGCAGACAGCAGGCAGGACCTGGCAGCAGCCTTCACTCCCAGGTGGAGGGGGAGGTTGCCACTTATGGGGGAACTGATGTCAGGTTGGCTCACTGGTTACCAGGGAAACCAGCGGAGGGGAACGCCCCTCACTGCCTCTTTGATAAGAACAATCACTAGCTGGGATCTGAAGCAAGTACGCAGGAAGGTCAGACATGTGAGTAGGATGTAAGAGAAGCAGGCACTGGTCAAGCAGAGGATGTACAGAGAGCAAGAGAACAGCCATCTTGAGTGGCCTGACCATGTCGCAGGGCACAGGCTGACCTGGGTTTTACTAAGACCAGCAGCTACAATGAGCTTGCAGAAGACATGGTCAGGTATGGGGAGGAGGGGCTTGTGCTTTGTCCTCAGGTGTGCTTCCTTGATGAGGCAGCTTGGGTAAAGAAACAGAGTCAGGAGCAGGCTATAGGTATTGCTCTTACATCTTTTGGCATCTTCTTAAATAAATGTCTTAGCATCCTTTGCCTTCTGGTCTTAACTCTTGGCCTCCTGCTGCCAATATCTTGTTCCAAAGCCCTCAGTTCAGGCCTTACGGCACACCGTCAGGACTTTCTCCCCAGCAGCCCTCCAAGTTCTAGCTCTTTTTCATCTACTCTCTTCTGTATCATCCCTCTAGGTTTTCATCTTCTGTACCATTCATCTAGGGTATGTAGTAAGCTAATGGGTCCTTGAGAAAGACGATATGACATAGTGCTTAAAAGACCACACTTTGAAGTCAGCCCTAGATTCTAGTCTTACTCCTGCTAAATACTGTGTGTCCTTGAGAAAGTTACTTAACCATTCTGTACATCAGATTATGGGGATAATGATAGCACTAAATCTTAGGGTTGTTGCTGGTATAAAAGAGATGATACTTGTAAGAAGTTTAGTTCCTGTGCCTTGTAGCTACAGGGTAATGGCCTACTCCTTTATGAAAACAGCTTTCCATTTTAACAAGGAACTTTGGTAGACACATGCTTTGCGTGCAAGAGTCTTGGTAGGTCGAATACTTGGGGTCCTTTAGATGACAGCATGTGAACAAATGCCAATTCTGTGTGTAGGTTAGAGGAACCTCTGCAGACCTCTCTGGGGAACAGAGCACTATGTTACTTGGCTATTGCCTCTCAGCCTAAGAGAGAAGCCCTGCTCAGACCCTGGCAGTTAAGGGTAAGACAATAATAGCAATGTGGTATTCAGGAGCATTGCTTTAAATAATCCTTCTCCTTAATAGCTTTGCCCCCGGCATGTGACAGGTGTTTACATTATTAAGTAAAAACATTTAAACAGTGACCTCCTTGGTTTAAGGGTGAAGGAGATTAAAATCCAAGCAGTGCTCCAGCCATTTAAATCAATGAGACTTGTCAGATCTGTAACACATGAGCCACTTACAGGGCGCAGGCACCTATTGTTTCTGAGCTTCAAGTAATATCTCAATATGCTCATTCCTTCAAAGTCTGCCCAGGCCCTGGGATGCTTGCTAAAGCCCTGGTCTGGCCATGGCCTCTCTCCCTTTGGAACCAGCATTATTTAATAAACAATAGCATTATTTAATGGCAAATGTGCACCAACTAGAGCTTGCGTTGATTCCTGTTTAGATAAATGACCTTTCAAGGAATCCCAATGGTCAAGTCCCTAAGCTAATCTTTCCTGCATTAGGGCCTGTTAAACCAGGCTGCTTGAGTTCACTCACAGTCACCCTTTCTTGAATTGTGTCCTTCTAGTCTTAGCCACAATACTGGCAACCTCATCTCCATCAGCAGCATTGAAGAACAGAGTTTTTGAGACTTAAAACTTTTTTTTTTAAAAGCTTCATGCTCCTTATTCTCTCTCCCTTAATGATCAAACCTAGATTTTCCATATGTGGCCATGGAAGGGGAAATTTCCATGGAGGGGAACTCTCCATGTAAGAATTGCAGCTGAGACTTAAAGATCCAACTCTTATTCCTTGAGATTTATCTTTCTCTTGGAGGTCTCTAGCTCATTTCTGTAGGTACCACCAAGCTGGTTTCAGGGTGCTGATTCATTATTAATGTTCTAGTTCTAAAGGGGACATTTGACCCTCCAATTCCTAGGATTCACAGTTGAATCAGGCTGGCCACAGAAGGAACCGCATGCAGGTGGGGTTACAAGGCAGAGTTTACTTTTCTTCCACTTATGGTCCTATATGCCGGCCTGCAGTGGGGAGTGGGCAAGACCTTGATCCCTGAGGGACTGCTTGGGCCCCAGCTACAGACGTGCCCTGATCCAGCAGAGGGTGAGGAAGTTCTTCTCTGGATGGTCTGAAGGGCTCATTCCCAGGAGACTGACTTGGGTGACGGTTTTCACTTCTGAGGAAAGCCCTCCTCCTACTCACAGAGGTAAGGCGAGGCATGGCCTCTAGTGTCTACAGAACTTCTTTGTCAAAGTGTAACATCAGGGGCTTTGCACTGGAAAAGAGGGAAGTGTAAATACTGGCCACCTGCACGTTCGGGACCAGCAGCATGAGCATCCCCTGGGGGCTTGTTAGAAATGCAGCATCTCAGGCCCCCAGACCTGCTGAAAGAGGATCCATATTTTAACAAACTCTCCAGTGATTTGTGTGTTTGCGGAAGCCTGAGAAGCACGGATACAGCACTAAGAGGGCTATTCTGCCCACACCATCTCCCCCCCTCCCACCCCCCCACCCCACCCCAGGAAACAACTCCGTTTAAGCCTGGCTCAGGGAAGAAAGTTCCCTGACATCCCTGTCCCTTGAAGCTGAGGCGTCAACGTGGCCTCTGTGGGGTTTTGCTGGATTATGGCAGAATGACTGGGGACTCTTGGATTTCTGAGACTCTTTGAAGGAAGAAGGAATGTTAAGGACCTTCTGCTCAGAGCAAGGGGATAAGATAGCACATCATGGGCAGGAGACCACTGCACAAGTTAATTTGTTTATTTCCATAAGCATGGTCAGTACCTCCACAGCATGTGACCAATGGTGTGCTGGTCCCCAGGGGGCCTGGAGCAAGATGGGTACCAAGGCAGCAGCCTCCGAGGAGAAAGCCCTACTCAAAGCACTGGAAAGCCCCCCAGGCAATGGAACACTCATTTAGTTCAATCAATTCTGTCAAAAGCCCATGCGATGAAAACAATAGTTCGTGGGTGTCCAACTGCTTAGTCAAGTTGAGTCTCCACAGCAACCTGGAAGCCATTGATAAATGCAGGCTTAAGGTATTGAAGGAATTCAGGTATTTATTCATAGAGGCAGTAGAGACACCTTACCCTCCACTTGTGACTGGACGCAAGTGTTTAACCTCCCCAACCTTTAGTTTCTCCATTTTATTATTTTTTAAAAATTAATTAATTATTTTTGGCTGCGTTGGGTCTTTGTTGCTGTGCACAGGCTTTCTCTAGTTGCGGCAAGTGGGGGGCCACTCTTCGTTGTGCTGCGCGGGCTTCTCATTGCGGTGGCTTCTCTTGTTGCAGAGCATGGGCTCTAGGCATGCGGGCTCAGTAGTTGCGGCACGTGGGCTTAGTTGCTCTGTGGCATGTGGGATTTCCCCGGACCAGTGATCGAACCCATGTCCCCTGCATTGGCAGGTGGATTCTTAACTACTGTGCCACCAGGGAAGTCCCTAGTTTCCCCATTTTAAAATTGCTGATCAGAATGGTACTCATCTTACGGATGTGTTCAAATACTAAGCTTAGTCCTCATCCTGTATAACACTCACTCTGTGTTACTCTGACTTAAAGTCATCTCTACGAGAGGTAAGAATTTTATTTCAGTAGTGGAAGGAATCTTGAAGTCACCTGATAGAAAAGGGATGAGAAAGGATAACTACAAAGATGAAAAAGCTTCTGTTTTCATTTTCCAGAGCCCTGGGTTCCAACTCTAGGTCTGTCTTTGTGTTACTGAGATCCAAACAAACAAACCTCCCAGTGCCTATGAGGAACTCTGGGCAAAATATGAGCTAGGAGCAGAAGTGGGGCTGTTGCAGGTCAGCTGGAGGCCATCAAGCTAGTTAACGGGGAAGCTAGATGAATCTATTTGTCGTGGCAAAATATCAGAAGATCTGAGGTATCAATAGTGTTGGAAAGGGCTTCCCTGGTGGCGCAGTGGTTGAGAGTCCACCTGCCGATGCAGGGGACACGGGTTCGTGGCCCGGTCCGGGAAGATCCCACATGCTGCGGAGTGGCTGGGCCCGTGAGCCATGGCCGCTGAGCCTGTGCGTCCGGAGCCTGTGCTCTGCAACGGGAGAGGCCAGAACAGTGAGAGGCCCGCGTACTGCAAAAAAAAAAAAAAAAAAAAAATAGTGTTGGAAAAGAACACAATGTTTTATTCCTGATGATCGATATTGCCGCGAAGGAGAAAGACACAGCCAAATACCACATCATGGGCTTAAAAGGTGCTCCTTCAGAGGAGCTCACAAGTGCCCCTGTGGGTTCTGCACCTCTCCTGATTGCCCCTGTCTCCACTCCTCATGGCTGCCAGGGTGCCAGTGGGCAGGAGGTGGTCCTAGCACAGAGAGGATTTTCTAGAGCCTTCAACAAGCTTGCAAAGCACATGTACTTTGTAAGGAATATTCACTCTTGCAGTGCGATTCCTGAAGCTCGAATAGCTTGCTGCTTTTCACCAACAAATGGTTTTGGGTAGGGAGATCTTGTGACCTTGTAAATATGGCACGTATATTTGAATTTTTTATTCTGGAAGCTAACTACTGAAAGTAAGTTAAAAAAAAATGATCTCTCTCTGTCTTATCTCTGGCAGAAGCTAAAAATACAGAGAGGGGTTTTCATTCGGCAGTGATCTGGGTGCCTTCTCACCGCCTGTTTTCCACATGAGCTCGGCTCGCACTTTCAGATTGCTGTCCTTTTGATCTTCTATTTTCTGTGTTCACGTACCCTTTTGTGCCTACCTGAACCATGTGAAACAAATCATCTTAATTGCTTCAGGTCTGGCTTCCTCCTCTGGTTCTCATTTTTTGAAATTCCTGCAGTGGTTACCAGATAAATCTGTGTGGGGCTCTAGCCCTTGGAAACAGCGCGGAGGCACCTGCAGCAGTGAGAGGAAATTCAAAGTTAGTTAAAAGGCACAGGAGGAGTGAGGGAATTGAATGAGAACCCCCCTGGTTTTCAGCCTGGAGATGTAAGTCTGACTGTACATCAAGTCCATGTTCATTGCAGGGCACAGCCCTCACCCCTTTGCCTGTAGAAGAGAGAATAATTAATGCTGTGTCTCCTTGGTGTGGTACCCAGAGCCCCGTCTCCATCAGCCGTGCCCCAGATGGGGTAGGAACATACCCTCTACGAGGAAGCCCAGGCGGGCAGAGAGGAGGAAGGAGATGGTCGTGTTTCCTCACCTGCAGGGACTCCCTGTTAGTCACTAGGAGGCCCCTAGCAAGGCCGAGGGTCTCGGGAAAGTGGGCCAACTCCCGAGACCTGTCCCTGAGCTGGAGCTGGGTTGCGTGGGGCTGCATTCTAAGTGAGCCATTCTGAATGAAGAACCACTCTGGCGGAGAGGTGCCGAGGCAGGCCAGGCTGTGATCCTGCATGCTGGGCAGTCTAAGGGGAGGTAATTAGGAGCAACGAGCTGAAACTGTGGAAAAGAAAATGTAAGCTGCGCACCATAAAAACCTTCCTGACAGCGATGTCTATGAGCCGATGGCATGCTCTCCTCAGGGAAGTTTCGAAAGACCCATTACTGGAGGCTTTAAGGGGGCCCTGGTAACATCTGGGGCGGGGGTGGGTGGGGTAGGGGCCTGCTGGGAATTGCATTGCTGCTTCTCAGCAACCAGTGCTACCAGCACCGGCTTGAGGCCAATTGCTTGGACACCTGCCCCTGCAGTGCTGTTGGAAGGGCCACTTAACACGTTCCTCCAGCAGGATTATTTCCCTTTGGAGTGATTTCTGCCCCTGCAAAAGGGAGGTGCTACATAGGCCCGTCTATAAATACAGGCAGCACACTCCACTCCACAGCCCCTCAGGGGTGGGAGGGACCATTAGGTTCCATAAGAGAAATTTTGAAAACAAAATTTTCACTGGTTGGGTGATGGTTTCCAAAATAATTTTGAGGGAGTCTTTTCAGAGCTGGATAAGGTTTACTCATCAAGCATGCTTAGTTTGTTTGTTTTTTTAATTTTTCTTTTTTTTTTTTTGCGGTACGCGGGCCTCTCACTGTCTGGCTTCTCCCATTGCGGAGCACAGGCTCCGGAAGCGCAGGCTCAGCGGCCATGGCTCATGGGCCCAGCCGCTCCGCGGCATGTGGGATCTTCCCGGACCAGGGCACGAACCCACGTCCCCTGCATCGGCAGGCGGACTCTCAACCACTGCGCCACCAGGGAAGCCCAAGCATGCTTAGTTTTTAAAACCTAGTGATGAATCAGGTTAGAGTCTGCCAAATAGAAATGTCACTCCTCTACCCCCTCTCCCCGATGGCCCCAGTGTCCTGGGGGACTTTGAAGGTCACCCAAGTAACCAGGAAGTGGCTTCTCCTGAGATAACCATCACTGTCCTCTCTTTCCTTGGTTCTGTTCACAAAACAGCAGTGTGTTTGGCACCCTAGGGAGACAAAATGAATTAGATTTGGGCCCCACCAGGGTTTTGCACTCTCTTCCCTCATTCCCTTCCTTCAAAGGGGCTTTTGGTGATTACTGGCAGCCATTTAGGATGCAAAGCTGGACTAAGTCAACAGCTTGAACTTGTAGTTGCTTTGGGCTCCAGCTCACCCTTGATTTTCCTAGGCCATTAGTCCTGTAGCCCTGTTGATAGCTTTTCATAATATTGCTCATGTTCACCAGCTCCATCTCATGTTAGATGATCAAGGGCTCATTCCTGGATAATTGCATGACCTCCCTTTCTTTATATTTGTTCCTTCTAACCCATCCTTCCACCCTAGCCAGGTCCATCTCTGGAAACCACCTTTTCATCATGACTTGCACTTTTGCAAAATTTTTCAATGGCTCCCCAGGGCTTCTAGGACAGAGGACTGGGCTGGAATGAAGGTCCTTTTCTACCTATAAAAATGGTTGGTTCTGGTAATATTCTGAGAGATTCAGACCTATTCATTTCAGGAATTGACTAGGATTGACATTAAGGACTGGTGGTCTTCATGACTTATGATTTTAAAATATATCTAAATATTGACATTGATAATCAAGTTACATTCTGAATCGTTTACCTTTTAAGCTCAGCCTCCTCAGTAAGATGATGAGGTTGTAATAGGAAAGTGGTTCTCAGCCCTGGCTGCATGTCGGAGTCATTTGAGAAATATTTCAAATTATGGATGCCTGGATCAGAATCTTTGGAAGTGGGGTCGGGGTGTTAGAATTTTTAAAGAGTTCCCCAGGTGATTCAAATGTGCAGCCACGGCTGGGATTAATATATTAGGATTAGCTCTAAGATATATCATTTCAGATGTTTTTTGGTTCCCATAATTCTTGAACCGTTCTAGTTCAGCTCAATACTTCTTAGGTAGCATGAAGTAGGATCCTTTTAGTTAGGTACAATGTTAGATCCAAATTGACAGTGCTCTTTTGTGGCCACTATAATCCCAAACAAGATTCTATTTTCCTCCTATTCAAAACACAGTCATCCCCTGGTTCATCCCCCCTGCCAATTCACCCATTCTAAAAATGTTTACTGAGCACCTATTAATTGCCAGAAACCCCATTCTAGTCATTAGGAAAAGATACAATGGTGAGCAGGGCAGACAAGGAGCCTGTTCCCATGGAATTTATATTCTAGAATCAGGTCCAGATTAATATGAATCTCATACTGGTGTTGTCTGAATCACTTTCCTAAGCTTTCAACCATATTCTTCTGGTTACTCATTCCTGCTTTGTCCCAGGGCATCAACATAAAGTCCACATCTATACTTGATTATCTTTCATCTACAGAAAAGCACTAAATCAGATAAGAGATAACAATTGTGAAGAACAGTATCCAAAGGGTATTATGGTGCCTCCATAGCAGGTGGGATTAATATTCTTTCATAACTAAAATGGTTAAGGAATCTAACCATTTGGATGCGTATATTTTCCTCTCCATATTTAAGAGTGAGTGTTTCTTTTGGTAGTGGACATCTCTTGTTGCTATCACCATTCATTCACTCTCTTGTTAAATATTGGGAGGAGACATTTACTCCCCATTCCTCCATTGTTGTGTGTAGCGACTTCTTCATAGTAACAATCCAAGCTTCTCTACCCCCTGTATCCCCCTTCTCCCTTTGCCCCGAAGGAGGAAGAGTGACTTGCCTGATTGGTGAATTTTGGTGCAGTGACCAAACAGATTGAACTCAGCCCCTTTTTCTCTATTTTTCTTCATCATCCACAGTTTGCAGAGTGTTCTCTGCTTCTCTGTGCCATAAAGCTGACAGGGGCAGGCCTCGGTGGGAGACTGCATGTCTGTGGTGGGGCAGGTCCATCGAATTCAGGAGTTAGTAAGCCCCCTCGGTTAACAGACCTAAAGACATATCATAAAGGTGACATTTTTGTATCTGTCTACCTGGCTCCCGGGTCCTTCAACTTGTTCCAAGCGTGGGGCGTTGAGCCTCCTCCAATAGTATCTATACCCCAATTCCCCTCTATAGAGCCCCCTTCTCCAACCCATAGTTTGGATTAAGTGAAACTGATTCCATACATGAGACCCACAATTAGTTCCCCCTGGCTACAATGATTAGTTTAAGGGTGAATATATGACCCAATCAGATCCAATGAGCCACAGCGATGTTTTCCTTGTTGAGGAACTCATGATCTTATCTGCTGGACCTAAAGAGGGTATAAGGGTTGCAACCATTGCTGCCATTCCATTCCAACATGAAGCTGAGAGATGGAGAGAAACAGTCCTGATGATATTGGTTGAGCTCAGGATTCAATCGTGACTGAAGCTAAGTATGCTTCTGGACTTTTCATCCTAAGGGAAACAATAAATTCTCTTTTTGCTTAAGTTAGTTTAGGTTCAATTTTATGCTACTTGCAGTGGTAAATGAGCCACTCTTAATTTTATTTTCACAGTTTTTATTTAGTTTTAATTGATTTTAGAAGCTCACAGGTCACCTCTCTAACTCACTCTAGATTCCAGGAGTAGAGATGACTTCAGAAATTATTAGTTCACCACAAGGAGTATAGTTAGGTTACAGTGTTGCAATATTAATTGCTTTAGGCACTTTTCACTGCTTTTTTTCCTTTGTCTATTCGTTATTTTTTGGAAAGATAATTTTTTTTTCTTTTTGCGCTACACGGGCCTCTCACTGTTGTGGCCTCTCCCGTTGCGGAGCACAGGCTCTGGATGTGCAGGCTCAGCGGCCATGGCTCATGGGCCCAGCCGCTCCGCGGCATGTGGGATCTTCCCGGACCGGGGCACGAACCCGTGTCCCCTGCATCGACAGGCGGACTTTCAACCACTGCGCCACCAGGGAAGCCCTTTTGGAAAGATAATTTGATGTGATACTTGACTCAAGTCTTTAATCAAAAACATTCAAAATGCAAACAGCTTATATTTTCCTTCTGATTAACTGGAGAAGAATGAACACTGTTCTTTAAATTTATAATGATCATAATAAATATCCTCAAGGAAAAAACAAACTCTTTGGGGAAAGTTACTTTATCTCCTTACCAAGATAAAGGACTGGAATTTTTTTTACTGGGAATTCTGATGGAGATGAAATATAACCAGAAGGGTGTTGAGGTTTGGATGGACAACAAGAAGGGGGAAGAGCCTTCTGGTAATGGGGAAGGAAGTTATCAGAAGAAGAGCAAGCCATATTCATGGCTGCTGCAGTGGAGATGTCCACAAAAAAGTGTGGTCTCCCTTCCAGTTTGTAGAATTAGGAAGTGGTTGTCCTGCCAGGGACTATATTTCCCAGCACCCTTTGCATCTAGATATGGCCATGTGATTAGTTTTCACCAATTAGATGTGAGTGGAAGTGATATGCAACACTTCTATGCCAAAGCTTTTAAAAAGTGGTTCGATTTCTGGATATCTTTCCCCTTCTATCTGCATATATGGTCCTAGTGGTTAGTAGAGATGTAAGCTCAACGTAGCTTGGGTCCCTGAATCACTGAATGAAGGAAAACTTGCTTTGGATCGTTTTATGAAAGGTAAATAAACTTCTATTGTGTTTGGCCACTATACATTTACAGATATATTTGATACAGTGAGAACTCGGTGATGCTCCAAGTATGGTCACCAGACCAGGAGCATCTGCATCACTGGGACTTATTAGAAATGCAGATTCTCACACACCATCCTAGACATACTGAATCAGAAACTCAGATCCATAAATCTGTTTTAACAGGCTTTCCAGGTGATTCTAATTCATGCTCAAGTTTGAGGATCACTGCCTTCTTTATCAACTTCACTGTCACCCTAACTGATCAGTAGACGTGAGTTGTTTCCTCAGTTTTTTCTTAGTTAAATGCTCTAAGCATTGTAAATTGCTGGCTTTAGTTAGGAATGGTGACTGAAAGTTAAGAATAAATTTAGAAAAACTGGTGCAGTTGGAAAGACATTTGGTGAGTTTGAAGTTCCGTTGAATTTTGAGGACAAACACATTCTCTTAGAAACAACTTTCGTTTAGTTCTAAATATTTTCATTGTTTAAAGGGCTTATATCCCAGAACAGGGGTCACAACCCTAACGCCTACCAGGTAGTCTAATCAAGGGAAGTGAGCTGAGTGGAGGGAAGCAACCTGTACTCAGCTACAGCTGATGGTTGAGAATGTGGGCCCAGTGTTTTCAAGCCTAAGTGTTTTTGAAGGGAACTGGAAATTTGGATTTTCACATCAAAATTTCTGGTTTGTACATCTTGGCTTACATTAAAACAACAACAAAAAACCCAAAACTAAACAACAACAACAACAAAAAAAACAAAGCCAAAAAACTTTGTGTGGGCAAACATGCTGTAATGTTGAATTTGGCCCCTGGGCTGCCAGTTTTATAACCTTTATCTGGAAGAACCAGGGAACCAGTCAGGCTGGCTAATGTCTCCTCTTAGTCATTAGAAGGCAAAATAACTTTTACATACATGATAAGCTTCAAAAGAGGGAGGAATAAGAACTGTACAAAGTAGTTGCCAAGGTAACATCTTGCTGATCAGAAAGGGGCAGTGATTAGGTTTTATGTAGACTCAGTGGGAGAATGAAACATAATCTTTCTCGGTATTCTTTCCGTTTAAGATCAGTGAGGAAATGGATGTGGACGCAGTGTGGTTGCCTGAGATTATCAGGAAGCAATTCTTTGGAGAGACCCCTGGGAGACCTGATCACCAACTAGCAACGTAGGGAAGTCACACCTTAAATCTTCCAATTTGCTAGCAGCAAATCAATGAACTCCAAGAGCTGCTGCCCTAAGCTGGCATCCAGGGAACTATGGACAAGCTGTTTGATACCTGAATTTTAGTGAAGGAAAGTTAAAGCTTTTTCTTAAAGCAGGGGAAAAAACTTCTACTATGCAATGAGAGAAGAGTTGAAGTTTTGTGAAAGAGAGTCAGTTGTTTTAAACTATCTTAACTAAAATATATTGGAAAACTATTGGTAATTAGTGTTTTGCTGTTTATTTATACTAACAAATTAATAAAGGCTTTTATATTTTATTTCATTTAACTGATACTTATCTTTATTTTTAATTATGGAAATCAGGCATTGTTCTAGGGCATGCCAAACTTAGGCAGTCTCTTCTCTCTGGGCAAAATCAGACTTTGGTATATTTTCAACACAATAAGATGGAAACTTTAGGACAGCAAGAGACAGATACTTGCCTGAGGAGTTTTACTTGCTCTTTGATCCTTATCAAATATCCAGATATTACCTGTACTGCCTTGACATGCTGCCTGAAGGTAGGATTCTTTGATTGTATGAAAGAGTTCTAGGCCCAAGAGGTAGTCTAACTTTGTACTGGGGGCAAATAACAGGGTGTTGCCTGTGACATAATCAAGCCTCTTTTTCACTTAACAACCTACTTTGGACATCTTTTGGTAGAGATCTGCCTCATCCCTTTTAATAGCTGTGTAGAATCTTGGACATTTGGAGGTCTCCAAATATTGATTGTCATTTGTGGTGTATTCTGTTTTTTTTATTATGATAATATTGTAATAAGTATCCTAGCAACCCATTTTTGCTTTCATGTAATATAGCTTTTTTTTTTTTTTTTTTCCCGGTACGCGGGCCTCTCACTGCTGTGGCCTCTCCCGTTGCGGAGCACAGGCTCCGGACGCGCAGGCTCAGCGGCCATGGCTCATGGCCCCAGCCGGTCCGCGGCATGTGGGATCTTCCCGGACCGGGGCACGAACCTGCGTCCCCTGCATCGGCAGGCGGACTCTCAACTACTGCGCCACCAGGGAAGCCCAAGGATAAATTCTTAAATGTGAAAATAAAGGGTTAAAGTATATATGGATTTGAAATTTCAATAGTTATTACCTAATTGCCCTACAATGGGATTATAACAATTATATTTCCATCAATAGTTCACGAACTGCTGGCTTCCCCTCTGCCTTACTATATATTATAAAATTTCTAATATTATCCTATCTGGTATGAAAAAAAGTGTTTCATTGTTCTAACTTATATTTCCTTCATTATGAGAGAGTTCGAACACCCCTTCATGTTTTAAAGATACTTGCATTTCTTTCTCGGTTGAATACGTCTTCATATGTTTGCTTTTCCAAAAATTGTTGGGATTTTATGAACTATAAAAGCTCTTTATATGTTAAGCAATTTAGCCTTTTAGGTAGGTTTTAAAAAAAAAAGTTCTAAGTATTTATATTCTCAGCCTAAGACACCTGGGGAAAGTCTAGACCATGGCTACACCTAGCTAATTGCCCAGCGAAAATTGCATGATCTCAGAGCGGATAACCTAGAAAGACTTAACCTGCACATGCATATCTATAAAGGAAGACAAAGTCTTAAGACCATCTGGAGACAGTTTACTGAGTACTTAGTTCAATGTCGTGGGCACAGGTGATGGTTGGAGGTGCCGGGATGAATGCGTGGTGGGAGGGGAAGTCAGGGCTAGGTCTGAGGTGGGATTAATAAGAATGATGTGTATGTGAGCATCTCAGAGCTACGAGTCTCATGGCAGAGGTGCTTTTCATTCGTATTCAAGGAGAGCCATTTTGCCTCACTGTTTCTTACTTGTGCATGGAGGACATTTAGTTTCCTGTGGATTCTTTTTTGCTGTCAAATGCCTTTCCAGGCTAGGACTTTGCTCGCACTCAGCAGGATGCTTGTTTAGGCCAGCACCAGCCTATCTTGGGGATAATAGACATATTTTCTTTTGAGTATCTTGTGTGGTTCCCACATGACACTTTCCCTCATTTTGGGTCCCAGGCTGGCCCAAATCTCTCCACGAAAGCTAGTGGAAAAACCACAATTAGAGTTAACCCAATTTTCCTTCTTTGGTATTTATAAAAAGCAGCACGTAAAAACCTTGAAATTTACTTAACTAACAAAAAAAACCCCATTGCTCTATTAATTCCTTCTTTAATTCCTTAATTAATTCTATTAATGTGGGAGATGGTTCATTCTTCTCAAATAGGCCACTTTGCAGACTAGAAATCACCCCAAATCTTCAAATAGCCCCATGTTTTTCAAGTGTGATTCCAGCAAATTGCTGTTTGCATGATGCCGTGGGGACTCACTTAAGAGCTTGATTTGTTACTGTATTTACTGACATTTTAACATGACATTTTTAGCTGCCTAAATAATTGTAATATTTACGAGAAAAAAAGAAATCAAAGTAATGAAATATACTAAAATTATTCATATCTCAACATTACAAGCCTTAATTTCCTGCCTGAAGCATGGTGAATGACTCATTTTTAAAGTCATCTCTAGCTACTGGGAGTCTATGGTGATGTATATAGATGGTTTATAGATTGGGAAAATCATTGAATATCACAGATTGTCAGGATAGGCAGTGTAATTATAGAATAATAAGATCAGCTAAAAACATTGGATCTCAGACACCCAAATTGTAAGGAGAAAATGAGGACTAGGGAAGTAACTTGCTCAAAGTTTTGTGGGTACCAAACAATACAGCAGCATCTCCCCCCATCCCCCGCTCCGTGTTTGCCCTTACTATAGGCTTAGGTGGGCTGGGAGATGACTTTGCAGGAGCAGAAAACTGTGATCTAGGCTTTGGGGGATAGGCTTTCTGGTTTTACATGACTATGCCCATGCTGGGAGAGACCTGTGACAGTATCTAGGTTAGCCAACCTGTGGACAGCATGGGAAGCCCTCATAATTTGAATAAACAAAAATAATGCTTACTTGATCAAAAAATACTTTTTTTCTCCTGATAGAAACTACTATCAGTAGAGTCGTTCCTTAAAGGCTCATGAGTTTAAAGGTGCATTTTAATAGGCCAAGTGCTCTTCTAACTGGGAGGGATAATGCATTCCTAGGAAAATAAACATGTAAGTGTTATATCCTCCCTTCCCTTAAATCTGGTCTTATAAACCTATGTGCATCTTTATGCCTGTAAGCCTTTTCTCTTGGCCTAGAAAGATCTTCTCAGACTGGATAACTGTCATAATTTTCCAAGGCTCAGATCAAGTATCACTTCTTTCTATGGTTTTCTTGATCCTTCTTCCTAAGTAAAAATGGTACCATACATAAACCTGTACAATTCATTTGTAAGTAACATAAACCTCCTCGGTCTGCAGATAATTTGAGATAGCTTACCAACATACCTACAAAAGGATAAAGGAGAATTTGGGGTCAAGGGTAAGCAAGAGCAGCAAAATAAATACCTGCCACCCACTCTGGTACAGTTGCTCGAGAGGACTACAGATTTGGACCTAAGCTTCTGGCAGCTAAAGCAAAAATGGAAACACAATGAATTATAAGATTTTGCTGCATCTGTAAGACAAAAACAGATGAGATGTTCTGAAAAAACTCTTCCTGAATCTGAGATCTAAGAAGAACTCGTCCATGGAGTCCTTAGAAAATGAGCACAGTGTGATGTAGGGGAGGACAATCTCAACATTCCTACACTGGGTGCATATTTTATTCCATTCAGGAGTTTAAAAATGTTATTCATTCTAGGCAGACGATGAGACATCAAAGTACAGCCAAAGCAAAAGCAGTTCTATTGAGGTGTGAAAACAAGGCTGTGGCTCATATTGTTTTAGTTCTTCATAGATTTTTTTTCAACCTGAATTATGCTTCTATGTACATAAATAGTAAATTTTAGGATATCTGAAGTAATAGGTGGGCTGTTTGTCTTTTAGGTAAACCGCCATAAATTATTTATTGTAAATATATTTGATAAGGATTTTATGACTGAGTGTTCAAGGTTGCATTTTTTTTCCCCAGCAAGAACCAAGAGTGCACATAACCTGCAGCCAGTCGAGGACAGATCTGTATGGTCTGTCAATCAATCTGTCAGAATGTACCTGTAGTGTAGCACTTATCACTTTGTTTTATAGACATCTGTGTCCCTGGCATAACTGCATACTCTTCAAGGGCAGGAACTATTTCTTTTTTGTCTCTGCATCTCTAGCCCCTAGCATGCTTGAAACATAGCATCTCTATAATAGACTTTGTTGAATTGAATCACCTTAAAAACTTCCCACTATCATCGAGTGCTACGTGGCAAAAATGAGAGTTCTGAGGAGACAAGGACAGGGAACATAGGATAGCTAAGCTTTGAAGACAGGGAAAAGGCAAAGGAGGCAAGACATGACTGGAACCAACCTTTTCCTATTGTGCCAGCTATTGTCTGTTGTTGGTCCTATTCCCATCCTTATTTCCTCTCCTCTGAGTTGCAAGCTGCTGGAAACTTTTCTAGACTCCCTCGGTAGCTGGACTCTAGGTAGGGTTTGTCAATGGAAGCACTTGTGGGAGATTGGAAAGTGATAGGAACGGAAGACCATTCATTTGGCTGTGAAGGTGGTAGCAGAGGATGGTGGCATGGGTGACTGGAGCTCCAATAGCATTGGGGGGTGGTTCCAGCATCATCAGTAGGAGCTGGGGCTCCTGGGTTCCTCCTAAGCAGCCGGGAACAATAGCCTCCAAAATGGCCTTCGATGATCCTTGCTTCTTGATATTCATGGCCTTGTATAATCTTCTCCTCTAAAGTAACTTGCTGCTGACAAATAAAATATTGCATTGTTGAGGGATACCACTTCTGTGATTTGTTACAAAAGATTTTGACTACTGTCTTGCTAGAAGACTCTCTCTGTTGCCTTCTCAGCTTGCATGATTTTTTGGTTTTTTTTTGCCACACCACACAGCATGAGGAATTTTAGTTCCCCGATGACCAGGCATTGAACCTGTGCCCCCTTTAGTGGAAGCGTGGATTCCTAACCACTGGACCACCAGGGAAGTCCCTCAGCTTGCATGCTTTGATGAAGCAAGGCACCCTCTTCATGAGACCCTCATGACAAGGAACTGAGGGTGAACTCTGGCCAACAGCCAGAAAGGAACTGAGGTCCACCAGCCTACAAGGAACTGAATCCTGCCAACATCCACATGAGCCTGAATGTGTATCCTTCCCCATTTGAGCCTTCAGATGAGTATAGCCTAACTGACACCTTGACAGCTTCCTGAAGAGACCCTGGAGCAGAGAAAGGACTCAGTTAAGCCATGCCAGATTCCTGACCCACAGAAACTGTGAGGTAGTAAATGTGTGTTTTTTCAAGCCATTACGTTTTGAGGTAACTTGCTACACAATAGCAACAGAGAACTAATATAATGGCAGAGCCATCAGTTGCAACCTCAGCAGGGAGTATGTGCCAGTGGACTCTGGGTAACATTGCATTCTCCCCTTCACTCCTCCAGCTATGGGAGGACTGACGACTTTCTGCAGTTGCCAGTCTCTAGGTAATGCCGCCTTCCCCTTAGCCAGCATTTCTATTACTGTTGTCACTTTTTTTTTTTGTACTAAATTCCCCCTGTCTGAACTATCTAAGTGGTGACTGATAAATCTACATAACTGTTTTTCCTGGGAAGGAGATGAAGGGGAGCATCACATTATTCTAAATGCAGTCATGTCTCTTTAGACATGTTAAAAAATGTGATGCAACTTTTGGTTTGCTTTTTAAAAAGCAAATAGAGGTTTGCTTTTCTGCAGGTCTTGGCTTCCGGGGAAGGTCAACTTCAAAAGGTGGAGTCATCTGTACCTTCTTTCCTGAGTATAGTAGGTATATATCTCTGCCCACCTGCAGGCAGCAAAGGCAATGCATAAGGGATTCTGAAGCCCACACAGTGGCTTCCTCTCCATTTTCATGTGGGAGTACATGGAAATACAATCACTGCATGCTCTCTGTAACTAGAATAAAATAATATGGCATGTATTGAGGGCAAACTCTTAACTCAGCAGGTGAACAACCATATCGACTCCATTTCCCCTGGAGACTGTGAAACTAGAAAGAAATCTATGTATCAGGCCAGAGCAGCCCTTGATGAGGCTCAAGAGAGAGGTGGCAAACTCACAACTACACAGCAAAATACGTCAGAGGTAGCAAAAGAACAGAGGGAGAGAAAATGACTAGTCAAAGAGGTCATATCCATCCAGCCATAGAACACCCAGTGAAGAAATTGACCTACACTTCTCCCACTAGAAGGCTTGCGGGGAGGGAGATATTAAGAAAAACCACAGGGGTAGAAAATTAGATAGTTTATCTGAAAGAGAAGAAATGAACTTAAGTGTGCTTTTGATATATAGCTGAAAGTAAGGACAAAGGCAAAGCACCAACGTATACTTGGCATCAGAAGAATGCCTTTTATCCAAAGATCTCAAAGCAGTTTGAGTCTATTAATTGACTTGTGAGGCATTTAAATTATTATTCGTTCATTTTGTGCAGCATTTTATTCTAAAATTTGCTAAACGTTTTACAACCCAAGTCAATTTGTTATTCCCCAAATAACCTGTTAACATACAGTGTGACCATTCCTGTTTGGCATATGTAGAAACCAACCCTCAGAGAAGTTTGGGTAACATATTGAGGATCAGGGCATGGTAGAGGATCAGAAACGAATGTATAAACTTTGACTAAGGAGTGGGGAACTCTGCGGAGACAACTCAGTGTTTTCTATGGTTAGTCCTTCATGGCATCTGTGGTAAGTAGAATAATGGTCCTTCAAAGGTGTCCAAATCCTAATCCCTGGAACCTGTGTATATGTTAACTTGTATGGCAAAGGGGGTTTTGTGATTAAGTTAAGGATCTTGAGTTGGGGAGATTATCCTGAATTATCTGGGTGGGCCCAATGTAATCTCAAAGGTCTTTGTAAGGGAAAGAGGAAGGTAGGAGAGCCAGGAAGGAGATGGAAGCAGAGACTGGAGTGATGTGAGGCCATGAGTCAAGGAATGTGGGCAGCCTCTAGAAGCTGGAAAGGGCAAGAAACACATTTACCTCTAGAGCCTCCTGACAACCCATTTTAGTCTTCTGACTTCTAGAACTGAAAGATAATAACTTTGTGTTTTTCTAAGCCATTACATTTGTGGTCATTATAGCAATAGGAGACCAATACAGCATCTTTGAGCAGTGGAGATCTGGGTGATTCTCTGACACTACAAACCTAGAATTGTATTTTCTGTGTTATTTGGGTAGCACAATTAAATAAGATTTTGGGAGGGGGGTGAGGATTACTTGGGTATTTATTCATGACAATAACGAATTTAATGGTTTGAAGGAAACGAATAATGGCAGTAACCACAGTGATAGTAATGAGTAATAGTTACTGAGGCTTAGTAGGTGCCGAGTGCTGGGTCAGCCTCTTGATGTGCCTGCCTTCTGTCTCATATCTTACAACAGCTCTATGTGGTAAGAATTATGCTCATTTTACAGAGGAGGAAACTGAGTCTGAGAGAGACATTCAGGTGGTGGGGGAGTTGGCATTTGCACACCAGTATATCTGACTCTTAACCACTACTTGAACTAGCTTTTCTAGAGACTCCTTAAATCACTAAAGGGAAAGAACAAGTCCTGTGTGAAGGCAGCCTGTGACAGATAACCGAGGACAGGGCTCTCTGTGGCTCCGAGGAGGTGTGATGACTCTGCTTCTCCAAGAGGAGGTGAGGGACAACTTCTCCTTTCCTTCTTGTCTTTCTGGCACTCTAGCCAACCACTTTATAGAGTACCCACCATCAGAGGGCAACACCTTTCCCCCACTCTTCTTTGCCAAGAGACACCTCTATTGAAAGAAAGCAAGCAATTTCGCATTGCATAGTGAATGTCTTTTCTACTAGAAGCAACTACAAGAGTGCCGAGGTCCTGGGACTTCAGCTTACATAAGTGGCGAGGGGGTTTCAGTGCGCGGGGTCAGGAAGAGTTGAGTAAAAGGGACCACAGTCTTACTGAGATCCCGTTGGAACTAGCGTAATCAAGTTTGGTATCAGTTAGAACTGAATACTTCAAAATGTTATAGGCGCTATTGTAAAATGGACACTTATAATAATCCCTACTTCATAGGGTAGTTGTGTGAATTGAATTAATAAATGTAAAGTGCTTTGAATAGTCCTGTAAAAATGTAGCTGTTACTCTATGGCACTCACTCCTGCTGCTACCAATACTGCCATGGTTATCACCACTGCTACAATGACTACGACTCCATTGCTACTACCGCCACTATGATTACTACACCATTGCTACTATTACTACCACTATCACAGTTACTTTTATTTCTATTACCATTGAATACCCCTGCTACCATTACTATTATTTCAAATACTACTATTACTACAATAATTATTACTATCACTATCACTACCACTATTGTCAACATCCAGGCATGGCAAATGCTTCCATCATGATAAATATGCAACACAGACTTCCATACCTTCAAAAAGGGGCGGCTAGAGAAAATCCTCAGGTCATCCTCGCTTTGCCTGCCAATACTTCCTTGTCTGGTTCATTTTTGGGGGCTGTTGTCATCCTTTTGCTACTGTTCAGGCTTGGACAAAGTGGCTGTCATTGCCCTGAGCTCTCTGAGGTAGCAACCCTGCTTGCTTCACTAATCCTTGTCAGTGACAAATGCTCCTCAAATCCATTCCCAATGGCCCTTTGAAGTGGACAAACAACTCCACAGCCATGAAATATCATGTTTTAAATAGAAGGCACTGTGTCAAATGTCATCAGCAGCTCAGCCAGAGGGCTGCTGATCTCAGACTCATTCAGATAGTTTGCAGATAATAATAAGAACTAAACTATATTGAGCGCTTATCAGATTTTATCAAGTGCTTTTTGAGGCACTAAACATAGACTGACTTATTTAGCCCTCCACAAAACCTTATGAGGTAGTTCCTGCTATTAATCACAAATAAGAACAAATGAGAGCACTGAGACACAGGGAAGTTGAAGCACTTGTCCAAGATAACACAGTAAGTGGGAGAGCTGGGATTTGAACTCAGGCAGTTTAACTCCAGAGAAGACAGCTGCTGGCCCCAGCAAACCAACACACTGGCTTTACATACACAGCATTCTAGTCAAAGGCGATGAAGACCTGGTAAAGACAGCTGCCCACAGTAGGTACTCAATAAGTGCTAGACCAGTGAATGAATGAATAAACAATGAGAGGAAGAATGAAAGTAACCTAACATGCCATTTGTGTGAGTGAAGGACGGAGGAGGCATTATGAGTGTTCTAAACCAAAGGGGCAACTCAGTTATCTGCAGGAACAAATTGGAAAGGGAGTCACAGAGGTCAAGAAGAAATTGATGAGGAGGTACTACCTTGAGATCTACCTTGCCAGAGATCTAGGGAATTTGTCACTAGGTTCTCAGCCTGTAAGGATTTTCCTGGGCTTCCTGGGTCTGCTGGTAGCTACAAGTGGAAGGCAGTTCAGTGGTGGAAGGACTTCTGGTCAGTCGACCTTGGCTTGGACTCACAAAGTACGGTACACGATATGATTCCATCCTCTACAAGTCGGCACCTTTCTCTCATGTGGAGAGTGATTTGTTTGCTTCTCTTAGGTATTAAAATTGTGTGCCATAGAATTTGTGTTGAAAAACTCCTTGAAGGTCAACCCCTCTCATTTTCCTCATTAGGCACCTGAGTCCCAAAGGCATCAAGTGACTTGATGAAGCCACAACACTAGCAAGGAGCAAGTTCCCCTGATTTTCCAGGCACTAAACCACACCTTTAATTATGGTTTATTCATTTGTCTGCTCTGATCTGGTGACAGTCCCTTGTGCTGATCTGAATGCCTTGGTGTTTCAGATAAAATGGTTGGCTTGAGCCAGGGCCTCAGGTACTCTTTGCCTTCCATGGCACTGGATACAACAAAGACCGAATTAGCTAATTAATCTATATTGCATTCCCTTGACACAAGGTCATTCAACTTTCATCTTTAAGATGGACAAACTAAGGTAGTTAGCATTTGCTTTCATTTAATATTTAAAACCTCTTTGTAAGAGGAAGCAGCCCCAAAGAATTCTATTTGCACTTATATTAATATCACTTAATTTAAAACATTTTTCAGCATTATAACACATAGAGCAACTACCTTTGCTATATGTTCTTCCAGCAGCAAAATTTTGTCTCTTTACCTAGTTAACAAATATGACTATCATAAGACTGTAATAAATTATTTAGAGGGTATTTACTTTTAATTATTATTTCCTCCATAAATTCCAAAATTCAATTCCAAAGAAACTAAGATGACTTAGTTACATACAAATGTTTCACACAGGACTCATTTTGGCTTTCTGGAAGTGACTACATTATTTTATTAAAAGTTTCTTTTGTCTTTAATAAGGGAGAGACCACTGTGTCATTTAATTGCTCACTCTGTCCTGCTTAGCATGTTAACTTCTCTATAATTGTGCTTTTCCATAGTTCTTCCTCCTGAATAGAAAATACTAAATCTCCTAATTAGTTCTCCTACATGACATAAAAGGGTGATTAAAGTAACTCATGTCTAGAACCAATTTGATATATGATAATAAAAATTTCTTGTCAAATTCCAGTGTGATCTGGGTGATTTAGGTGTATACACATAGCCTGTTATTGATTTTCCCTGCTTTGATAATCCAGCATTACATGTCTTTGGATTTTCTCTAGCTCAAAAGGAAAAAAAAAATTCCATTTTTATCCTTACTCTCACCAAACATTTTTATTTATAAGGGACCATCTGGTAGTAGTCACATATATTCTGCAGTATTATAATTCAGGTGAGTAATCTAGCCCTAATACCTTTCAGCTATGGATGGGCACACATTTTTCTTGGTTCAATGATGTACACTTCAACCTGAACCCAAGATATTCCCTAGTTCCCTTCCCTCTTTTATTTCTCTCTTCCATTATTCCATTATTTGAGTCTTGTGGGATTAATATGAATTAGCACACAAAATGGAACTCAAGTGTCTGGTTTGAAGCCCCTTTCTTCCTTTGTAGAGCTCACAGCAGAGAAAAATGTAGCTCCAGGAATCTCTTCGTTTTATTTGTGACCTCGCCAAGGAGCCACTGTTACTTTTCCATTTTATAGATGGAGATATTAAGACAGAATCAGCTTGGGGACTTGCTTCAGGTTATATAGTGAATCAAGGTTGCAATCAAGAGGAATAAAACATAGGAATAAAAGTCAGTTAAATAAAGAAAGTCATTGCCCCATGCACAGTATTAGCTGAAAATGCTAGTATAAAACTCAAGTAGGGTTTAAGTAAAGTTGTGGATGATAGAGCCTTAATAGGGATTTAAGGACATTTAGGAGTTGCTGCTAAGCTTGTGAGATCATGATTATGGAGGAAATTACCACTCTTTCCTACAAAATACCTCTTGGTGCTATTGTCAGACAGTTGGTTTAAGCCAGTATGGCAATTCTTATTTGTTATGTTTCCCAAAACCCCTTTTGGTGTTTTACCTACTGGAGCGTTCATTTGAGACAAACAGCTTATGTACTCTTTCTAGCCAAGCAGAAATCACAATGAATGAGAAAATCGCCTAAGAAAATCTGTCCTCCTGATTTCCCACATGAAGCTGGCTGGAGAGTCACTGTTCCCATGACAGAGCATCCACAGAACTTGTCAACTCCCTGGCTTGTCATGGGGATGGTGGCAGCTGCTGCTTCCGATTCTTCCAATAAAAACCGCAGATAAGTATATTCAAAAAGTGTGTCCATCCTAGTTCATCTTTCCAGCTGTTTTTCTGGAATTAGATTAGTGGTGTAAGTGAAACCTTTTCTGAGCCTGATTGAAAGCCAGACTCGCTTAGTCAGTGGCTTCATTTATTTTTATTTACCTATATTCTTATTTATATATTTTTCTTATTTTTATGATAAGGCACTGTGCAAAAGGCTTTATATACTTAGTTCAGGCTGCTATAATCAGATACCATAGATTGGGTGGCTTAAACAATGGAAATTTATTTTTCACAGTTCTGGAAGGTGGGAGGTCCAAGATCAGGGTACCAGCAGATTCAGTGTCTGGTAAGGGTTCTCTTCCTGGTTTTCAAATAGCTATCTTCTCATTACATCCTCATGTGGTGGAGAGACTGAGTTCTAGTCTTTTATCTATCTATCTATCTATTTATTTATTTATCTTTTTATTTTTGGCTGCTTTGGGTCTTCATTGCTGCGCACTGGCTTTCTCTATTTGTGGTGAGCGGAGGCTGCTCTTCGTTGCGGTGACTTTTCTTGTTGCGGAGCACAGGCTCTAGGCGCGCAGGCTTCAGTAGTTGTGGCACACAGGCTCAGTAGTTGTGGCTTACGGGCTTAGTTGCTCCGCGGCATGTGGGATATTCCTGGACCAGGGATTGAACCTGTGTCCCCTGCATTGGCAGGCCAATTCTTAACCATCGCGCCACCAGGGAAGTCCCTCTTTCTTTCCTTATAAGAACACTAATCTCATCATGGGAGCTCTACTTTCATGACCTCTTCTAAACGTAATTACCTCCCAAAGGCCCCACCTCCTAATACCGCCACATTGAGGATTAGGGTTTTGACATGAATTTTTTTGAGACACAAATGTGCAGTCTATAACACATATATCTCATTTAATCTCAAAACAGTCCTACAAAGTATATGTTATTATCCTTAGTTTACCATGTTTAAGTGACTTGCTGAGGTCACCCAGCTGGGTGGCATACTCAGGTCTGGCTGACTCCAGGGCCTATGTTCTTAATTAGAGTACTCCTAATTAAGGAGTACCCCAGCTGGGGACTTTATAGTCTTGCAGAGTTGAACCCCTTCAGATGTCCTTGTAGATGCACACCATGAAGATGTGTTCTTAATGACCCATTGACACTTCATTTTTGTATACTTCCTAGGGACTGGTGGTAATGACTCAAGCTTTCTGTGAGCTCAATTTTCATGTGCCAATTTGGCTTCAGTGAGTATTGATCTGGTCCCAAACCTTCTGGTTTGCATGTGTGTATATGTGTGTGTGTGTGTGTGTGTGTGTGTGTGTGTGTGTGTGTGTGTGTGTGTGTGTGTGTGCTTTCTCTGGCTTGGAGAGTCAGCAATTAGTGATGATCAGAGTTCTTAGTGTGCCTTTATTCCAAGGTCAAGTTGAGTATGGTAGTTCTCCCAGATCCTTTCCTCTTAACTCAGCAAAGACAAGTGGAATATTTTAGAAGGAAAAAAAGGAAAAACAATCAACACCAACACCCAAATAACTATATACATGCAACCAAAAATATATGCAACATAGATGGAGATGCATTTTCAGAGCACAGATTGATTATCTAAAGCAAGCTGGACTGACAGTTTCTTGTTGGCATTGCCGAGACTTACTTCTGAGCCTTTAATTCTGCATATGAGCCCTACTGTCATCCCCTTTGGGGTTAAGCTCTCCTTCATCTGTATAGTCACTCAGGCAAGTCTTTCCTGAATGCAGACGGCTATTCTCTCTGTGGTTACACAATCTCTTCCTGGAATATAGGCTATCTGGTGCTTTGATCTCACCTTCTTTCGTCCATATACCCTCCATTTGCAGTTTTCAGCGACACTTAAACTTCTTTACTCTTTGGGGGTTAGGGCAAAGAGTGGCTGGGCTTGTTTTCTCTTAAGTTTCTGGATCCCTATGGTTGAAGGATCCTTCCTGAAAATGTCTTCACTCCAGTTCAGATTCCTGTCAAGGTAAAAAACCTACTTTTCTTCCAGTTTCAGAACTTTGCATCCCTTGTTGGATTTCTTACTGTGTTTCTACTTCAGTCCTAAGGGGTATCTCTTGAGCTCATTTGCAGGGACAGGATTATTGAAAGAACTCTACCATGTTATCAATCATTTCACTTCCCTAGTTACTCTTGGGAATTCACCTAACCAGAGAGATGGGTAACAGTACAAAAGTACCTCATACATAGTGTAGCAATAATAAACATATGAGAGAAAGAGTATTCATTTTCTGTATGTGTTTCTCATATTATTAAAAAACATAAAATAGGAACCTAGAATAATAATGAGCTTTTTGGAAAGCATACTTTTTTCCCTTGGGCTGTCTCCCCATTCTGGCCTCACTCTCACATTCACGGAAATCCCATAATGATGGATACCGGTTATGATGTTTTGGGTTGCAATTAACAGAGATCAACTCTGACTCTAAAGCAAAGAAGGGACATATGGAAAGCATAGTGGAGGTTGGGAGATCATGTCTGGAAAATGAACATGAACTAGAGAGTCGAGTTGCAAGGGAATCTGGCCACATCATTGTTGCGGTTATGTTGCTGCCATGAGGACGTTTAACCAACCCTTTATCTTTGCTTCACTTGCTCAGAATTCAGATAGTTGAGAACATCTGATAGGCTGAGCCTTGACTGTGTGCTGGCATTGCCTACCAAGGGGTGGGAGCTTCTGGGAAACCTCTAAGAGAATGCTCAAGGAGGTAGGAGGTAGGTACACCTCAAAACCAGGAAGGGGGAAGGTTGGATGCTATACTGCCATCAAAGAAAAAAAAAAAAAAGACAAAGAAGACAAAGGACTATAATGGGAGAAAAAATGGGAGAAAAAAAATCTGATGGTGAGTCCAATATATTTTCAGCACTGCTTTTTAAAAATATCAGTTAGTATTCTTAACACTGTTCTCAATTTCTATAGCCCTCCCTTTTGTTCTCTTTCTTAAACACATACTTTTTAGGTTAGCAATTGCCTTAGTACTGTCAACATTTTATACTGAGACCATACAGTAACTTGCTAAAGTGTGTAGTCAGAATTGGATTCAGAAGATTGATGTCCTCTTCAGGCTGCAGACCATCTGATTACTGGATCTCCTTTGGGCAATGAAGCTGCCTCCTTTTTCTCCTCTCTCGACCGTCAAGCTTGCACCACAGTAATAATATTTAATAAGAGCAGCAGTAAAACTATGTCATTGCTTCTCTGATGGTCAGAGTGGAATGCAGCTCCAAATAAAACAGGAGTGATAGTCATACAGATAATACAGTTGTTTTAGTTCTTTCACCTTGGGAAAGGATGAGGTAGCCTGAATGCTGATTGATGCTTGCCTCTCACAGCCTACTGGAATAATACATTAGGTGTTTGGGTGAAACTGTGAGGTGCACTTGATCATGTATTAAACATTTGCAAGCTATTTGCTGCTGTACATTCTGATTGGATCTTGAAAAACAGCTTTGCTAGTTCAGGATAAAGGAAATAAAGCCTTTGTGTTTTTGCCTTGCTCTGCCTGAATCAGGTGGCTTTTTGTGAGGATGTCCAAACACTTTGCCTCACTCATCTGCCTTTTTCTCATGTCATCTCAGAATAAGTGAAGAATAATATTAAGATACAGGGGAGCCTCATTAAAAAAACCTTCTACATACAGAAATCAGAATTTATAAAACAGAAAATTGTGGGTAGGTTATTTACATTACAGACAATTTTCTTTTTGGTTTTATAAAAGAATTCACATTAGGATTTTTTTAAATTGCAAAGTCCCTTGCTGGATTAAGAATATGACTGAAGCACTATCAGAAATACATCTACTATGAAAACGAGCCATGTTTTATGTCATCCAATTTTATAACTGAAGAACTGGGAACAATTCAGAAAAGAGGCATAGAAACTCTCTGTAGCTCTAGAAAGAGGATCTAGGATACCTATTTTTCACTCCCTTACTCTCCTAGAAAGAGAACAGCTTCTATGGAAATAAAAACTGAGACCCTTCTTTCCAAAAACCTGCAAGATTCCCACATTGTCATGATATAATCATGAGATCATTCTATTACCAGTGACATTTTCAAATGATGAGAATAAGATATCACGTTGATGGTTTGAATTTTCTGCCTTGGAAAAAAGAATTTTAGCAAGTTTGACATCTAAAAATAAAATACACTCCAAGAAAATACTGTCTTCAGGTTCCTTTGTAATTTAGGGGAAGACATTTCACTGTGACCTTTTTGGGACTTAGTTTCCTCACCTGCAAAATAAATTTCTTAAAAATTGAGATATAATTAACATATAATGTTATATGAGCTTTAGGTGTACAACATAATGATTCGATATTTCTATATATTGCAAAATGATCACCACAGTGAGTCTAGCTAACAACCAAAATGAAGGTCTTGAACTAGATAATCTTTGAGGACTTTTATAGCTTCCAAATTTGCTACTTAGTTCTTTATAAGAGTGACATTAATCCTATAATTCTGAGATTCTATCCCCTTTCCTAAGCTTAATTCAAATCTTATCTTAAATCACTGATCTATTCTATGCATTTTCTCATCTAATAAATATACTTAGTGTTCTTAAAGCCTGTGTCCAGACTTGTAGCCAGTTAGAGATCTGAAGAACAGTGCAAAAGATTCCCTTTTTATTTTAATGAGCAACAAAATCTTAGATTGTTTCACAGTGGAGGTGCAAAAAGAATAAAAGTGTAAGGGAGGAAAACTCATAGAGCCAATGAGCAGAGATTTCCCCCCCCACCCCGTGGGGATCTTGAGGCAGCTGTGGTGGTTCCTCATTATCCTGAATGAGCCCTGGGTCTGGTGGGTTAAATTAAGATCACCTGCTTAAGTGGGATAATGAAGCACGGACACAGAAGCAACAGCCCTGAGAATAATGTGGCTCATGAAAGCCGTGTGTTGGTGGGTTCTGAATCCTGAAAATATTTTTTAGCCAAGTTGAGATGAATATAGGAGTTTCCACATAGCTTTGAGCAATGACTTCTGACACTAACTACCCAGATTTAGGCCAAACTTTACAGGTTAAGGGCACGGTCCTCCACAAGATTTCCCTACTTCAGACACCAGCCACAGACGCGGGGGTTCCCAAGCTATGCTCATTTATGACCAATCAGTACAAATTTGGGGGTGCCCACCACTTTGGAATAATTTGCTAGAATGACTCACAGAACTCAGGAAAGTGCTATACTTATGACTACCATTTTATTACAGCAAGGAGGATAAAAATCAGAACCAGACAGAAGAGATGCATAGCATGAGGTTTCCTCCTACCCTGGAGTCAGACTCATCAGTGTGTAACAATACAGGCACAGTACTGCCAACCAGGAAAGCTCATTAGAACTTCTGTGTCTGGAGTTTTATTGGGGCTTCATTATGCAGGCACAATTCACTGAATTACTGGCCAAAAGGTTGAAATCAATCTCTAGTCTTCCCCAGAGATCAGGCTGATATCACTACGGTTCAAAGCCTCAACCACCTAGTCAAATGGTGGTGTTTCAGGTGTGGCTGGCCCCCATCCTGAGTGCTGTCATTAGCTTAAACTACAGAGGGTTCATCTTGAATGATCTTGTTAGCATAAACTATCAGGGTCCACTAAGAATAACAAAGACACTCCTATTACTATGGAAATTCCAAGGATTCAGAGGCTTCCTTCCAGGAACTCAGGACAAAAACTACCCAAATTCTTTATAACACCTTGCCTTTGCTTTTGTCTGTTCTGTAGTCTTTGTAAGGAGTACAGATTCTAGTTCTATCTTTAACAGGGACTTCATTAGGTTAGAGACCGGGTAGCAGCATGGTTAACAGCAAGGACTGTGTTGGGTTGCTCCTGCTTTGGACCTTGGCATGCATTAGATCGGCCCTATCGAAGCCCCAACCCAGAGCCCCTGCCCTGGGCCTCCTGCAGGCCTAGAAACTTGCGGTGGCGCATGCGCAGTTCACTGCCCCAACCAGGCCTCAGGCGGTCCTGCCCCTGAAGCTCCATAGGGCAAGAGGATGGTTGGTCTCCCACACCCAAATTAGCCCTTGGGGCGAGCCAGCCGCAGCGCTGTAACTGACTAGGGAGCAGGCGGTGGGGAGAAGGGGGCGCAGAATGGGAAAGTGTCCGTGAGGATCGAGGTTTCCTTGAAAGGTAGCAAAAGCCAGAATCCTTACCGGGTGTTTCTCATTCCGGGGCTTTCCAGTCCGCCTCTGCAGAACTCCCGCGAGATTCCGTGAGGGTCGAGGTTTCCTTGAAAGGTAGCAAAAGCCAGAATCCTTACCAGGTGTTTTTCATTCCGGGGCTTTCCAGTCCACCTCTGCAGAACTCCCGCGAGATCCCGCGAGATCGGGCTTCCTCTGGGAAAAGGAGGCGGCGGCGTCTTCGGCCGGGTTGCGGTATGTTTGCCGCGTTCGCTGCCGTTCTCTGCCTGCCCCAATATCTGGACTGAGCCTTACTTTCCTTGTCCTCTCCCATTCATCGCCACAAAGTGCGCCCTGAAGGCTCCAGCGTGCCTTGCTTCTCTTTGTGGGAAGCCCCATATTTCGCCTACTCAGACCAGGCCCCTGGAGCGTCTCCCGTGGTGTTCACAAGAAGAAAGCATTTCCTGATTGAGGGACTTGGTGAAGAAGCCACCTGCCCCACCACAGCGTGCTGGCACTTGGGCTGGGTCAGAAAGAGAGAACAATGCTCTGAGGCTGTTCTTCCGTGGAGAGGCGCCAGATACTGGTAGTGACTGTCTCCTGGGAAGACTTCTGGGCCCTGGCTGCTGCCGGGAGGGACAGCTGACCCCTGCGACAAAGAAACGGCGTGTTTTGCGTTGCTGCGGCCTTGTACCTTGGCAGACGTGGGATTGACACCCCAGGAGCCTGCGCATAGCCTCTAAGAAAAAAAGGGACAGGTAGGCTGCTTGGTTTTATCTTGGTTCTATCTTGGTTCCACCACTCATCAGCTTGATGATCTTGGGCAAGTTGCTTAACTTTTCTAAGCTTCAGTTTACTCATCAGTAAAATGGTTGTTTACCATGATGCAATAAGTTAATGCTTGTAATGTGCTTAGCATAGCCCTGGGCACATAGGAGAAACTCAGGGTTTGCCATTAATGATTACTTTTGGGCTTTTGAATAGCCATTGAATGTTACCAAATGTTTATTTTTTTAAGGTGACACAACCAAAATATTGCCAGGTCAGTGTTTTTTATCAGATTTTCAGAAGTCGATCCTTTAAGGAAATCCTTCACAAAATACAAATCTATAAAAGCAGATAAAAATCTATTCAGGGACTTCCCTGGTGCCGCAGTGGTTAAGAATCCGCCTGCCAGTGCAGGGGACACGGAGCAAGTAAGCCTGAGCGCCACGATTCCAGAAGCCCGCGTGCCTAGAGCCTGTACTCCTCCACAAGAGAAGCCACCACAACGAGTAGCTCCCGCTCGCCGCAACTAGAGAAATCCCGGACACAGCAATGAGGACCCAGTGCAGCCAAAGATAGACAGATAGATAGATTAAAAAAAAAAAATCTATGCAAAGCTGAGCTCTTCTAGTTGAAGAGTGTCTGGCTCATCTAACCACTCTTTTATCTCTAGGGTACTGAGGCATGTTTGATGAAGTCGGAATGAAAACTAGTCTACAACACTGCCAGTCTGGCTCTTTTCCAACCTTCCCTCAACTAGCTTCTGTGATAGGGTTAACAGAAGCACCTCTTACAATGTCAAAGTCAGGCTATAATTTTCTTATTTCAGTTTCTCCATGAGCAAAATGGAGAAGATAACGCCAGCTTTGTTGTGACAGTGAATTAGATAATGTCTGCAAAGTATTTTGAGCTTTTGGGGATCAGCTTTAGAGACAAAGACCCTTGCTATCTCTAATTTCTAGCTTGGTTTTTAAATATGGTATTCTAAACACACTACTTAAAAATGGGTCAAACGCTTACTTCTGTGTAATTTTAGGGTAGAATGGAAGCAGTGACAACCATCTAGGAAAAAATGTTCTCTGGTTAATTGAGAAGAGAGATTTTTGAATTAGAGTTATTCAGAAAATCTGTTGGGAGACCAGAGAAAGATACGTGTCAGCATATACAGAAAGCTGTCTATGAAGCTGGGTTATAATCTGGTCTTTCTTGTAATTTAATGTTCTTTGCTGGGGCCTGAGGCAGACCCTTACTATAGGCTCCCTCTTCCAGTATGACTAGTTTCACAGCCAGGCCTGATATAATCATTTTGTGTTGCAGTAATGGGAAGTGAGAAGGCATGGCTGGTTATCAGCATGCACTCTGCTGTTAGTCTTGAGTTTGGTCCTGTTTCCATCACATTATCAGAGGAAAGTCTGTAGTTTATTTGAACATTGGAAGAATAGAAATAATAACGCCTATATCAAAGGTTTGCTATAAAGGTTATATGAGGTAATACATGGAAAGCATAATGCGTGATAGCATAGTAAATAATAAATAGTTATGTTAGACATCAGTATTTATTATTGTTACTAAAATTTCTAAAAATCAAGTTATAATTGACATAACATATTAGTTTCATGTGTACAGTGTAATGATTCGATATTTCTATATATTGCAAAATGATCACCACAATAAGTCCAGTTAACATCCATTGCCATACATAGTTACAATTTTTTTTCTTGTGTGGAGAACTTTCAAGATCCTCTAGCTAGCTACTTTCAAATATGAAATATAGTATAGTCACTATAGTCATTGTGCTGTATACTACGTTCCCATGACTTACACATTTTATAACTGGAAATTTGTACTTTTTGAACCCTTTCACCCATTTCACCCACAACTCCGCCTTCCACCCCCACCCCCAGGTAACCATCAATCTGTTCTCTGTATCAATGAGATTTTTTTTTTGATTCCACATACAAGTGAGATTATATGGTATTTATCTTTTTCTGTCTGACTTATTTCACTTAGCCTTCCAAGTCCATCCATGTTGTCAGAAATGGCCCGATTTCATTATTTTTTATGGCTGGATAATATTCCATAATATATATACACACACAGACACACAAATACACACACACACATTTACACATATATACTAATATACCACATTTTCCTTATCCATTCATCCATCAATGGACATTTAGGTTTTCCATGTCTTGGCATTGTAAATAATGCTACAGTGAGCATGGAGGTGTATATATCTTTTCAAATTAGTGTTTTCATTTTCTTTGGGTAAATATCCAGAAGTGGAGTTTCTGGTCATAGGATAGTTCTATTCTAATTTTTTTGAGGAACCTCCATACTGTTTTCCATATTAGTTGCATCAATTTACATTCTCACCAACAGTGCACAAGGGTTCCCTTTTCACCACATCCTCATCAGTGTTTGTTATTGCTTGCCTTTTTGGTAATAGCCATTCTAACAGGTATGAGGTGATATTGCATTGTGGGTTTTGTTTTTGTGTGTGATTAATATACTGACTTTATTTTTTTAATTCTTATTTTATATTGGCATATGGTTGATTTACAATGTTGTGTTAGTTTCAGGAAGGTAATTTAGTTACACATATACATATATCTATTCTTTTTCAGATTTTTTTGCTTATCATAGCATATTGAGTAGAGTTCCCTGTGCTATACAGTAGGTCCTTGTTGATTATCTGTTTTATACATAGTACTGTGTATATGTTAATCCCAGAGGGATTGCCCAGGAGTGGGATTGCTGGATCATATGGTAGCTCTATTTTAGTTTTTTAAGGAACCTCCATACTGTTCTCCATAGTGGCTGTACCAATTTACATTCCCAACAGTGTAGGAGGGTTCCCTTTTCTCCACACCCTCTCCAGCACTTACTGTTTGTAGACTTTTTGATGATGGCCATTCTGACTGCTGTGAGGTGATACGTCATTGTAGTTTTGCTCATTGTGGTTTTTATTTGCATTTTTCCGATGATTAGTGATGTTGGGTATCTTGCCATGTACCTGTTGGCCATCTGAATCTCTGCCCATTTTTAGATTGGATTTGTTTGGTTTTTTGCTGTTGAGTTGTGTGAGTTATTTATATATTTTGGATACTAATCCCTTATATGATTTGCATATATTTTCTCCCATTCAGCAAACTGCCTTTTCATTTTGTTGACAGTTTACTTTGCTGTGCAGAAACTTAATTTTATCTAGTCCCACTTGTTTATTTTTGCTCTTGGTGTCTTTGCTTTTGGTGTCAGACCCAAAAAGTCATTGCCAAGACTGACGTCAAGGAGCTTATTGCCTCTGTTTTCCTCTAAGAGTTTAATGGTTTCAGATCTTACATTCAAATCTTTAAAACGTTTTTTTTTTCCTGAATGCAAGCTCAGGCTGTTTTAATTTTTTTGTTGTTTTTTTGAATTTTTCAATTTAATTTATTTTTTTATACAGCAGGTTCTTATTAGTTATCCATTTTATACATATTAGTATATATATGTCAATCCCATTTTGAGTTAATTTTTGTGTGTGGTGTAAGATAGTGGTCTAGTTTCATTCTTTTGCATGTGGCTGTCCAGTTTTCCCAACACCATTTATTGAAGAGATGTTCTTCTCCCATTGTATGTTCTTGGCCCCTTTGTCATAAATTACTTGACCATGCATGGGTTTATTTCTGGGCTCTCTGTTTGGTTTCACTGATCTATGTCTGCCAATACCATATTATTTTGATTATTATAGCTTTGTTATATAGTTTGAAATCAGAGAATGTGCTGTCTAGTATTATTAATTATGTTTGTCATCATGGATGCTAAATGTCTATATCTATGACCCTGATCTAAAATTCCAAGTTCTGAAATCATCAAGATGTTAGAACTTGAGGGATAATGCCCTTTTATGACTGAAAAACCTGAAGCTAGGAGAGATTTTGATTTGCTCAAAGGTAATCTGTGAGTCCTTGTTATTTAAGTCTTCATTATCTGGGCCCTTGCAGTTATGAGCTTTCATGCAGGAAACAGAGCTCCTTATGTGCCCCCCCTGCCGCAAAATGAAGTGACCAATTATAATATTAACCCCATTTCAATATCCTTGGGTAATAATAGCTTCTATCTCTGTTCATCTTATTACATCGTTTTAAACTAGTCTCTTGTTGATTGCCTTAAGTTGTTAACTTCAGACAGTACATAAAAAGAAAAGGAAAACTGGTTGCAGAGTAAAATTACAAATCTTATAAAGGATGCACGATTTCATGAAGGTAATGAAAGTGATATTGGAGAACTGTCGAATCAGCAGATATTTATTGGGCACCTTCCATGTAGCAGGTACTAGGTATTGGAGACTATCCCTGAATAAGTCAGATAAAAATTCCAGCTGTCATGGATCTGACATGACAGATTTACAGAGAACCAATGACAAATGGATCTGGCAGAGTTGAACCAGTCAACAATCAGAATAGAAAATCAACAAAGAAGACATGATAGATGGTTTTGGTAATTTAAAAACACGTTCACATATTCTTTGACACTCCTCTTAAAGAAGGTAGAGCCTAATTCTCCCCTTGAAAATGGGCTGGCTTTAGAGATTTGCTTCTAAGGCATAGAATGTGGCAGAAATGATGCTGTGTGATTTCCCAGCCTAGGTCATAAAAAGTGATATGGCTTCTGCCTTCTCTCTCAGGGGCCTTGAAGTGCCATGTATAAAATCCAGCCATCTGAGGCCACTATGCTAAAAAGACCACGTGGTTTGATCAGGGAGAGAGAGAAAAAAGCCCAAGGAACCCTTGCTGTTTTGGCCTTCAGCTGAGTCTTTCCAGCCCATGTGCCAGACATAAGAAAGAGCAGGCTGGCAGATGATCCCAAGCCCCCAGACTGCCCCAGCTGATGACAGGTGGAAGTGACAAGCTGTCCCCACTGTATCCTGCACATACTGCCCATTTGTGAGCAAGCTAGGTATTGTTATTTCAAGGCACTAAGTTTTGGGGGTAATTAATGTAGCCATAATAACTAGAACAATGCCTCAAAAGAGAATGATATGAAGATCAAAAGAAAATAGAGACCCATGAAAAAACTGAAGAAACCTTTAATGTTTTTGCAAAAATAGCCCTTTTTATGATCGTTCTTTAAAACTCAAATGGGAAGTGATGGATCTGAAATTGAATAGTCATTCAATTATTTTGGGGGGAAAAAACGGACCCCGCCCCCTCCACATTAAGGCAGTGTTTAAAGATGTTTAGAGTCTACATTCTGTTAAATATAAGACATAATACACATATTCTCTTAATACATACTTTCATTTTTCTAAACAAAGTTATAATCAAACCTTCCCTGCCCACCATGACTTTACTCTTCAGATTTGTCCTCCCTGTTAAGTGAAGTCACATTAATTGGCTTTTTCTCATTTTCCTGTTTTCTCAGGACGTCCTGTAGCAGTGACAGGAAGGGAATGGGACTGATGAGGAATTTGATTTATTATGATTGTTACACAGTGGCTTTCCTCTGGTGAGCTCTGGAGAAAGTATGGAGCACTTTCTTAACATCAACCTGAAGCATAAATAATGAATCACTTAAGAGGCGGAAGTGTACGTGTAGGGTCATCATTGTATTTTAGGTGTTGTAAGGAGGTGATGGTCTTATCAGAGGGTGCTATAAACCTAACCAGTCCTTCCTAAAGGTTCCTGTAGCAAAGGCCCCCCATTTGGTTACAAAAACCTTGCCTTACATCAGACTATAACAACACAATTCATGGTTCATTAGAACAAGCTTTCACTTTGAAAACCAAGATGTATGAGTATCTCGAAGAGGTTGCCACACAGAATAAGGGGTCAACCATTTAAGTTTTGGTACTGAGCAGCTTAGAGTTTTTGTTTTGCAATTGGGATCCCTTAGGATGAACCTGGCATTTTTGTATTGATTGCCTTCTGCACTAATGTAGTTAGAAGAGAGAATTTTTGCAGAATGTGGAATTTAGCAGGGGGAGAATGTATTAGACTGGTTGTGTTTCCTTGCCTCTGGACATGGTTTGCTCCTTGAAGGTTAGAGCCGAGGGAATTCTTTATCTTCCAACATTTTCATTTAGGGCAATCAAACACCACAATGTGCAGTATTCAGCTTTAGGGAATCTCAGATTTCAATAAAGAGGATGGTATTTTATTATCTCCTCAGGTTGTTTTCCGAACTTTGAAAAAAAATCACACAAACACTTCTACTGACTGGATGACTTATAATGGGGCAGAACAAACCACTCGAGTCTAGTTTCACTTAGGAAAGCAGTTTTCATTGTTCAAGACACTTGTAGTAAGGATACTACAAGTAAGGTTTTGGATTTCTTAGAAACCTCTTCTGTAAGTAGCCAGCACTTCCATTCCCCCACCCCATAAATTTATTTATTTTTAAAATTTTAAAATTTATTTTTATTTATTTATTTAAACATCTTTATTGGAGTATAATTGCTTTACAATGGTGTGTTAGTTTCTGCTTTATAACAAAGTGAATCAGTTATGCATATACATATATCCCCATACCTCTTCCTTCTTGCGTCTCACTCCCTCCCACCCTCCCTATCCCACACCTCTAGGTGGTCACAAAGCATTGAGCTGATCTCCCTGTGCTATGCAGCTGCTTCCCACTAGCTATCTATTTTACATTTGGTAGTGTATATATATATATGTCCATGCCACTCTCTCACTTCGTTCTAGCTTACCCTTCCCCTTCCCTGTGTCCTCAAGTCCATTCTCTACATTTGCGTCCTTATTCCTGTCCTGCCCCTAGGTTCTTCAGAACCATTTTTTTTTTTTTTAGATTCCATATATATGTGTTAGCATACGATATTTGTTTTTCTCTTTCTGACTTATTTCACTCTGTATGACAGACTCTAGGTCCATCCACTTCACTACAAATAACTCAATTTCATTTCTTTTTATGGCTGAGTAATATTCCATTGTATATATGAGCACTTCCATTTTATCGAGTGCACAGAGATGGGAAGTGGCAAATCAAAGGGATTGTTCATGGTGGACAAATGGAGGGCTCCAGAACTTTGTTTTCCAAGCTCTAATTGGCCAGCACAAACCTGATCTACCCTCTGTGCGATTTTTTTCCCTTCAAAAGTAAATCTGCTTCTGAAGTCCTGTCAGGGTGATTGTAGGGAGATCTGTTGATGTGCCTGAATGTGGGGTCTAAGATTTCCATCCCAGCCATGACACTCTGACTGCTACATGCCCGTACTCGAGCCGCTAAAAGACTTGTTGAGTCTCAGTTTCCATGTCTCTCAGCTGGGGGAAAGTGATAACTTCCTTGCAGCTAGGATCAGAGGCTTACGTGAGGTGGCTTGTGTAGTGGCCTCAGACAGTACCTGGCATATAGTAGGTGCTCCATGAGTATTAAGTAGCAGTCTACATGCTCCCCTGAGCCTTACCTTTCCTGTCTTTATCATCACATCAGGAGGCTGTATCAGATGTCTGTGACAAGGGAACTGCCATGCAAGGGACAAGTATAAGGCAGGTGGCTATTCACTTCCATCTAGCAAGTAAGAAGGGTGTCAGTTGTGGATATGAAGAGGGTGCCTGAATGAGCAGTCTTTGAGGTGATCAACAACAGCCAGGAGCTAGGTCGCTGGAAGAGTCAGTCATCGGGCTGTCAGGACTTGGGCTGAAGGACTAAATGTTTCCACCACAAGTGTGGGCCCTATCCTTTATCCTTCAGGCAGAAGAAAGCATCACTGTTATTCCTCAGAAGTGGGCTTGTCATTCTTGGGCCTGTGGCAGGTTGGTAGTCCTCACCTCACCTGAACACTGGCCAGAGTGTTTGGGTGCTCGTCCCCGATTTACCTGGAGCAGTCTAACCTCAAGCCCATCAGTGAACCCCAAGATGGCCAACACATCTTCTTTGCTCAGGGGCTGGTAACAGCAGTGAGGGTAAGATGCTGAGCAGTGAACACTGCAGGAGACCCAGATGGGAAAATGCCAAGTCACAAACCAGGTGCAAGGGCAGGTGTTGGTGTGCAACCAAAATGGCTTCTTCACTTGGCAGCATGGTTCTTCTAAACAGGACCCCCTCCCACCCCGTACGCTTCTGAGTGATTACGTAGTTGACGTGGGTGTGCTGTGATGCAGTAGAGGGACCGCTAGGAAGGAGGGAGTTAAAGGTCAACTAGTTGGGGGAAGAGAGAATTTAAGTTATTAAAATTAGGTTTATGCCCAATCTTGGTTTACTTGTGGCATCTAATGGAATAGACGTAAACCATTTTCTCTCTGGCTCCTCTCTCTGACTTTGTCTCTCTCTCGAGCCCTCTGTCTCTTTGTCTCTGATTCTCTCTCAGTCTGTGTTCCCCCCCTCCCTGTCTTACTGCCTGTGTCCCATCTCTCTGCTGCCTTTCTCTTTTTCTGTCCCTCAGTCTCTTCGTGTCTCTCTGTTGGAGAGAAAGGAGGTTTTCTTTTTCGCTCTTTGTTATTAGATGCAGAAAAATAAGTAAATAAAGGCAATTTATCTCCATTGTCTAAATAAGAGTTGTTGGATCTTGACGCCACCTTCTTCTCATTGGCGGAGAAAGTAACCAATCCTTTCAAGTCCAGCCCCAACCAGTAGAACAAGACTGAGCTTGGTTCAGAAGTGAAAGAAAATTTTATTCTTTGGTTAAAGAACGGAGAGATGTGAACACGCTTTCCCTGAAAGGGCTGTTTTATAGGTATCTCTTCAGCGGGCTGTGGGAGGGGGTGGAGCTCTCAAGGGGCAGGTGCAGCTGTGCTGCTTACGTGGCTCCAGATCACAGTGCCAGGTGCAGTGGTTCTGCACGCAGCCCGCTGCTGCCATCTTGAAGGGAGGTGCGCTGCACACAGCCCACCGCACTGAGGTGTCTTGTGCAGAATCTGACATGTTAAGGGCGAGGCCTCTGCACACGGCCCCCTATAGGCTAGTGAAACTAGACTAAGCACAAAAGAAGAGGTTAGACCTTATCACCTAGATTCCCTCTTATTTTATCCTGGGGACCCCAGTGGGCTTTGCTGGTGACAAGACTACTCCATAATGGTCAAAGCACTCTTGTCTGCCCTGGCCTTAGGTAATTTTCACAGAAACTAATCCAGGAAAAATGTAGGGCAAGAATTATTCTCCTCATGCTTTAAATAGGTAGATCTCAGACAGGTTGGAAATTTGCCTGAGGTCATCCAGGCAGTGCGCTGGTGGCCGGAGCATATACTTCTACCAGAGGGGCCTTTCCCTGCACCACGCAGGACAGAGGTGTTCTAACCTAGGCCTGTCTGGTCTGATCTGGAATATAAGATCTGGGTCCAGGTTTAGGGTCAGTAATAAGGGTGCTGTGTACTCTGCCTTCCAGCCTTTTTACCTCGGTAAAGTTAACGATAAAGAACGCGGGTGGATGGGCTGAGGTGGGGTGACGGTGGCGGAAGGCAGTTGTTGGGGGGTGTGTGAAGAAATGTGAAAAATGGAACTTGTATCCTAAGGGGATGTATGGAAGGGTGTGGTTAATTTCATGCAAGCTGGAATCAAATTTCCTGGTTTCAAATCCTAGCTCATACCACTAACTGTGTGATCTTGGGCAAGTTACTTAATCCCTCTGAGCCTCCATTTCCTCATTAGTAAAATAAGGATAATTATGTTACTTACATAATAAGGTTGCTTGTAAGTGTAAAATGAGACAGTCCAGCCCCAAAATGTCTAGTACAGTGAAGCAATCACTCAGTGAAGGATGATGAAAACAAGCCCCATTTGGTGGGTTTTTTTTTTTTTTTTTTTGGTTTTGTTTTGTTTTTAACACTAGCTGAGACTGGTACTAACTCTACAAGCTGCCTCCTGAGTCATCGTTGAGTGCTTATATCAGCTAGATACGGTGCCAAGTTCTACAGAAGCAAAAGTGGACCTGTTTTCTGATCACAGAGCTATTATTGCCTATTGAGTGAGACCTGCCATCGTGTTCCTGGGCAATGTCAGTACAGTGTGATTGATGTGCATTGAGATGGGGTAAACACAGGGTGGTATGGGAATCCAGAATGAGGCATCTAAAGGCTCCCCAGATCCGGACCCTGATGCTACTCCTTTGATTTGTAGACCCCAGGCACACTCTGTACAAGACCTCCTTCCTAGCAAGTTTAGCAGATAGGAATCACTGACGAGAATTGGAAGTATGGGTCACCCCGTGGGTCGGAGCTTTGCGTTGTGGGACAGACACCACTGCTGCGGCACACTGGCCTTCCTGGAGCTTAGAACATTAATAAAAATGGAGACTAACCCTTTCCAGCCATTTTGTTTGATCTTTTGTGACTGCCTCTCTATAACATGCACTGCAGATGGAGATGTTTTAGCGGTGGGGAGAGCAAGCAGTGCTTACAGCTCAGAAGGGCCTCCTATCAGCACAGTTAGCAGTGGCAAGCACATTCACATTTTGTGGGTACAAAAGGTATTTTTAACAGGCCTGTGTCTCCCAGCTTATCTCTGTATGGGTCTCTTCTCACAATAGTGTTTACAGAAAAGAAGCGGCAGGGTATATAAAAAATGAAAGTTAGGGCTTGTTCTCCAAAGGCAGGGAGGACACAGTAGAACTGCAGTTCCAGTTCCTCATGGGCAGCATCTACAGTCGTGAGCACTGCTACCACCCGGTAGACAGCAGAGGGCTTTGTTGTTTAGGACAGAAATGACAGGTGTTTGGGATGCAGCGTGTTCTCCTCTGCGTCTCATCATGGTCTGCAGTACAACACCATGCTTCTATTTGTATGTTTTCTCTTTTTTGGGAGCAAGAAAATTTTCTCCCAGATTAGACCAACAATTTTAAAAGGAATTATTGGCATTGAAACATAATGATGATATGAATACCCCTCTGTGATAAGATGAGGCTTTGGAAGGAAATTCACTGCTGTTGCTGATTTCTTTTTTACCATTATTCGTCACCACACTGTTCAACATGGCTTCAGAACATCATTCTTAGGCAGGAGAGCAGAGTGGTTACAAACACACACTCTAGACACTCTGGCTCCACTACTTACTGTGTGACTCTGTACCCTTTTCCGCTCTGCTTCACTTTTCTTACCTGTAAAATGGGCATAATGTACTCTCTGCCCCAGAGGGCTGTTGTAAGGATAATTATTGAAAGCGGTTCCAGGCTCACACAGTGAGTTCTATATAAGGGTTTGCTGTTATTATTACTATAAATATACAACCAAACTTTTCATGATATTCCTTGTGGTGAATTTAAATATATTTCATGTAGCAACCAGCATGTTAGTACTGGCTCTGGGGTCAGTTGGATGGCTCTGAACCCTGGTTTAGTACTTACTAGATGTGTGATCTTGGCCAAATTATTAACCTTTTTGTGCTTCAGTTTTCTTATCTGACAAATGGTGATCCCCTCAAAGCATTGAGGTGAGGATTAAATGAGATAATACATGAAAAATAAGTCACAGAAACTCTCTGGGCCTCAGCTCCCTTAAATGCAAAGTGAGGATTTTCATGGAATTTAGCTTGTGGGGGTGTTTTGAAGATTAAATGAGGATTAGATATGGATAAGGTGCTTAGGACAATGCTTTGGATGTAGGAAGAACACAATACTCTTTAGCCATTGTTTTTGTTACATGATTACTACCCGCATTGCGTCATTATACTGTCACTACTACCATTTTTTTCAATGTGCATTGTACTTAAGATACAATGATATAGTGACCCACATATTCCAAACTTGTCTCACTCAGTATTTCCTCATGAAATGGCAGTTTTCACCCCTCCCCCATTTTGGCCTGTTGTCCAGTCTGATTTTTTATTGACTCAATTATTACTTCCCTGAGTACTATCCACACAGGCCAAGTTAATGGCATGTTATTTGCTGAGTGAGGCTTTTTCCTCTATCTTGCCTCAGTTTGTGAATGGTCTCTTGAGTTCCCTCCTGACATGAAGAGTTCAGGTGTAATGTTATTAAAGCTCCCAGTGGACTCCTGGTGTACCCTGGTTTTGTGACTATAACTGCTTTTCAACAGTTTCAGAATGTTATTAGCTTGAGGCCTTCGCTCAGGCAGGAAGAGTTAGCATTAATTAATTAACGCTTCCAATCTTAGCCTATTTGGAAACTTTGTATGTTTTACATTTGGTGGTGGCTGTCGGCACCTATAAACTCTAACTCATATAATTAATTTCTCAACTTCCTCAGGTCCTTTCTGGAAGCGGCAGAATGTAAAAAATGAATAATAGCTTAAATCATCCTCGCATCATTCATTTATTCATTCACAATTTGAAACGTTTGTTGAGTGCCTACTATATGCCAGGCATGTGGGAGGGAAATAGAGGTGAAAATGAGAAGGCCTGGGGGAAGAGCGAGATGTCATAGGAATGCCCAGACCCATATCTACAGTATAAAAAAGAATGAAAAATGAATAATAATGGTAATTAACCTTTATTGAGCTCTTAATATTGCCTGTGCATGCTTTACCTTATTTAGTCCTTGAGAACAACTATCATTATGCCCACTTTCTAGAGGTGGAAGCTGAGACTTGAGAGATCAAGCAACTTACTGAAGATCATGCTACTAGAAAGCGGCAGAACCACCATTGAAATCCAGGCCTGTTCAGATCAGAGCGAGTGATCTTAAACACTACACTTTGCTGCCTCTCCAGTGGAGCCGAGGCCTCAAAATCAATGACCTCTGTTCTCATCCCTAAGGGAAAATGAGCTGCTGAGAGGTCTTGCTAGTTCCTATGTCTCCCTAGTGAGAGGACAGCCACATCAGATGCAGAAGAATAAGCTCCTGCTGCCTCTTCATTTACGTACTTGCCAGAGGCTTGTGAGTAAAACAGCGCCATCCGATGACTTTGCTGCTTGGGGCTGGTGCTTCATGGCCCAGCTGCGCTATGTAAAACAGAACGTTGATGGTAAGAATAATAACAGCCAGTAATTATTTGGTACTAACTAGACTCTATTCTAAATATTAATTTATTTAATCATCACAGTAACAGAAGACTACACTGAGACTAGTATTTTAGTATCAATAGTTTATTTGAGAGGTGAAGAAACCCCAGTAGGGAAATGGGAAGTGAGATGGGAAAGGGCAGGCATATAATAAAAGGTGGACAACTGGAGCTTCATGCCCCTGGAGGCTTTGTGAACTGGCAGAAATATGTGCCTAAGAATTACCTCACCAGAGGGCAAAGGGTCTGGGGTACTTACACACCAACTCGTGTGTGTCTTGGATTGGTTAAGGACCTCTCCCGGGGAATATTAATTCTCTGGAACTTCTGCCTTCATGTGGCAGAGGCAGAATGACTTTGACTGCCAGGGAAAGCCCTTAGGCGGTTGAAGTTCTGGCTGCCTGCCCCACACTGGCACACTGGCAAGGCCCAAGAGCATGTGGGGAGTGCACTGATAGCTCTGCTGTAGTCCTTGCACCAAACCTGAGGAATCAGAGGTGCAGAGGATAAGTGACTTGCCCAGGGTCTCATGGCTTAGTTGTGTTATGGGTTGAATTGTGTCCCCACCTCTGCCACTCCAATTCATATGATGAAGAACTAACCCCCAGTACTGCAGACTGTGACCTTATTTGAAAATAGAGTCATTGCACATGTAATCAGTTAAGATGAGGTCATTAGAGTGGGACTTAATCCAATATGACTGTTGTCCTTTTGAGAAGGGGAAATTTGGACACAGAAGTATGCATACAGGGAGAGTGCCAAGTGAAGAAGAAGGCAGAGATCAGGGCGGTGCTTCTACAAGCCAAGGAATGCCAAAGATCGCCAGCAGAACACCAGAGCCTGGGCGAGAGGCATGGAACAGATTCTCTCTCACAGCCCTCAGAAGGATCTAATCTTGCCCACATCTTGCTCAGACCTGCAGCTTCCAGAACTGTGAGACAATAAATTTCTGTTGTTTAAGGCACCTGGTTTGTGGTACTTTGATAGGGCGGCCCTTGCAAAATAATATGTGTCAGTTGTTACTTGTTGGTTATGATTTCCAGCCCCAATCCGTGGGTGCAATGAGCATGGATGGTGTAGGGAGAGAGGGAGGAGGAGGATGGGAGCTAGCAAGCACTGTCAGGATGTTATAGTCCTTGCTGGTCTCTTCCCACTTCTCCTCCTTCTCAACCCCCAGACATTTATTAAGTGTGCTGAGCTCTTTACATGCATTGCTCCATTTAATCTCCACACAGCCTGAACCAGAAGGTAATATCGGCATCTCTGTTTTACAGACAAGGTGGCTGTAGATTCAGAGAGGTTAAGTAACTTGCCTAAGGCCACAAAGTAGGTCATTGTTGAGCCAGGATGCAAACTCAGGTTGTCTGACTCCTGCTATGCCACCCTCTACTGTTGCAGCAGCCAGACTGACTCATGTCCAAAGAACAGACATCTGTTTTAGAGCCATCTTAGGTACCAAAGTTGTTGCAGGGGAGACCTGACGTACAGGGATGGAAAGAGTCTCTCAGAGAGAAACACTGAGCGACAGAGTATTAATCGGCACCAGAGCACAAAGTCCTGTATGGATTATTTGAATATTATCTTTTATTTTGGGTACTTAAAGGTGTTCTCCTTTTTAATGTTTGTAAGGATCCATGGAGAGAATTTTGCTTCTATCCCAAAGGTGTCCTATGAACACTTTCAGTATGGAGTTAGAGTAACTGAGGACATGATTCTGCAGAACTGCACTTGTTCCCTGCCACTGCCTGGGCCCTCTCCCTGCTTCACTGTTAATACTGCAAGGAATTTGGTTCTTCTGCTTTGTCAATTTTTTCAGCCAGAAAAATGTTCTGCCATGTGTCTTTTGTTCTTTTTCTGAAGCGGCTGGGAAGTTATAATTTACTGGCATGTAGAGAAAAGTGGATTTTCTTGTTGCAATTCCATTTCCCCCCTCCTTTGGGATTCTTGGGAAAACCTGATTAAAATGTCAGCCAGAAGAATGGCTGGTGATTCTTTAAAAGGACTGATTAAACCAGGATGACCCACAGCACTAACGGGAGAAGAAAACCCTGTGGGGACCTGAGCATATAACTTTTTAGTTATTCGAGTATAGCAAAAAAAGTCAGAAAGAAAATAATAAGCTTTGATGGAGAGAAGGGGTGATAATAAAATTGTTATTAACAGTGGTAATAATAAATGTCACTTGAGTAATTTCTGTCCTTGGCCCTGTACTATGCCCTTGTCTGTATTGTCTCTAACATCCAAGTTCTTGGAGGTAGGTGGGATTGCCTCTGTTCCCTATGGAGTGTTAAGTCATGTGCCTGTGGTCATACAGCCAGGGCCTGTCTCCTGGGGCCTGACAGTCATACTGAGGGAGGGTCTAAAGACCTTTAATAGGAGATTGTCACTCCCAGGATGGGGCTGCACCGTGCTTGCAGAATTGATTCCTTCTACCTGGGATTTAAACACTAACTCCTTGCCTGCTTTTCTGGGACCCATGCTTTTTGCCCTGATCATGTACCTGCTTTCAGAATTTCTTGCTAATTGTTTCCAGTTTAAAATTCTCCCTTTGGAGAAAAGCTAATCACAAATACATGCATAGAATCATCCAGTTCTGTAAAAGAGGAAGAATTTGTTGACTTAACTGCAGTGTTTTAATTTTGTGTTTTCTGAGAATTGGATTCTACATGCTAAACAATCTAAAGAGGGAACATTAAAGTGGGACTAAGACCTGTGGCCTGGTTCCCTCTGAGGTTATTTGTGGCCCCCACCATACCCTATGGCTGCATTGTGGACGGGATGCTGACAGAGGGACAGAACTGTTGTCCAGTTGATTTTGGCCAGGCTTATCTAGAGCCTGACCCCACTAGCTTCTCCATTTCTTTCTCCTATTATTCAGGGCCCAGTCCAGTTAAGCCACACAGAATATCGTCTCCTCCAGTGCTAAAGCTGCTCATTGTTTTTATGGTACGAAAAACCATATTACGTTACTCTTTAATTATTTTATTTTATAGTAATAGTCTTGTCTGCCCAATAGATTGTGAGCTTCATGTGAGTATGAAGGGATCTCTCTTTACTGTCCTGCCTTCCCTCATTCCCCTGGCCGCCAGTCTTCACCTCTGCACTGATCATAATGCCAGGCATGTAGAAAGCACTCAGAATCTACTATTGAATGACTACTAAACAATTTTTCTTTTAGAGTGTCAGTTTCTGTAATAAAGCATATGTTCTGTAGAATGAAGAACCACTCCATTATAAGGGTGCGAGTTGGTGTGGGCAGCATGAAAGGTAAAATGTCAGGAAAAGAAACAGTGATGCTATAGACCACTATTCAGCCCAGTGTTGGGGAATTCCCTTAAAAAATCCCTTGAGATATCCCTGCCCTGGCAGGGAGTGCCAAACGGTGGTAATTATTGATCCCTGTTCTTAGTTGTGGTCCATCTGGGAGCTCCTTTCCAAAATAGACTACATATTGGCAACAGGGAGGAGAATGTGTATTACTGAAAAATCACAAACTCAAAACTTCTTTGTTTATAAAGGAGGTATTTCTATAAAAGGAGTGGGATCGATCAGCCCCTCCATCCTGGATGAAATAAAATGTTGTAACTGGATATTCCCATGGGTCCCCAATCTCTGTGCTGAGGAAAGTGTAAGCAGGGATGAAACACCTCTGCTCTGAAGAGTTTCCAGGTCAGCTTCAGAATTTTCTCTTCATGGAGCAGAGGACCACTCTTGTTGCCATCACCCAGTTACCTGTAGGACCCCTGGACTATTCACACAACTGAAGAATCACATCTTCTCGCAGAGGGCAGAGGTAGTGCAGGAAATATCTGGATCTTACTTTAGCCCACATTTAAAAGAGTCTAAAGCATGGGTCTCTATCTCTTGGATCCTGCAATTTTCTCATCTCTGTAAAAAATATAATCAGGGCTTCCCTGGTGGCGCAGTGGTTGAGAGTCGGCCTGCTGATGCAGGGGACACCGGTTCGTGCCCCAGTCTGGGAAGATCCCACGTGCCGCGGAGCGGCTGTGCCCGTGGGCCATGGCCGCTGAGCCTGTGCGTCCGGAACCTGTTGCTTCGCAATGGGAGAGGCCACAGCAGTGAGAGGCCTGCGTACTGCAAAAAAAAAAAATATATATATATATATATACATATATATATATGTGTGTGTATATATATATATATATATATATATATATATATAAAATCAAAGTATTTTCTTCCCTGGAGGGAAGACATCACTAAATTGTGTGGACCCTAGAACAGGCATTCTTTTTTTTTTTTTTGGTCTTCCCACACATGATTTCAACCTTCTTATCATACAGAAATCAAGAGACTATAGAAAAAAATCTCAACTATCAGTCGACTATTTGCTTCCTCTTTTTAATCCTCCCATGTTTTTGTTTAAAAATCTACCCCAGGGGCTTTCCCGGTGGCACAGTGGTTAAGAATCTTGCCTGCCAATGCATGGGACATGGGTTTGAGCCCTGGTCTGGGAAGATCCCACGTGCTGCAGAGCAACTAAGCCCATGCGCCACAAGTACTGAGCCTGCACTCTAGAGCCCTGAGCCACAACTATTGAAGCACGCCCTAGAGCCCATGCTCTGCAGCAAGAGAAGCCACTGCAATGAGAAGCCCACACACCACAACGAAGAGTAGACCCCGCTCTCCGCTACTAGAGAAAGCCTGCGCGCAGCAACAAAGACCCAATGCAGCCCAAAAAAATAATAAAAAAAAATACCCCAAAGGGAAGAATTGAACTGATTTTAAGCAGATTTTTTTAATGCAAAAATATACATAAAGGAGCAAAGGGCAAGAATTTAAATTACGTGAAATGATTAATTTTTTTCAGATAATACAGTTATTTGATAACACTATCTTGTCCTGATATTTCTCATTTGCAGTTAGATGTATGCCGCTTTTTTTTGTATTCAGGAGAAAATGTTACCAAACAGACTCATGGGGTTTAAAAGATTTACTTTAAAAATGAAACAAAACGAAAGAAAACAAAAAACCCCAAACTACTGGTGTTTAATTCACTAGGCATAGGGGACTGGAAATATGACCCTGGTTTATTAAGCATCTTTGTGGGGATTCACAGCTCATTACCTCCTGAGGTATATCACTTCATCTACGAATAGATCTGTGGGAAGTGTTTCTTTTTTTCTTTCTTTTTTTTTGGTTGAGCCATGCAGCTTGTGGGTCTTAGTTCCCCGACCAGGGATTGAACCTGGGCCATCGGCAGTGAAAGCGTGGAGTCCTAACTACTGGACCGCCAAAGAATTCCCATGTAGGAAGTTGTTTGTGTTGAACAAAAATCAATTCAGAACTTCCCTGGTGGCGCAGTGGTTAAGAATCTGCCTGCCAGTGCAGGGGACATGGTTTAAGCCCTGGTCCGGGAAGATCCCACATGCGGTGGAGCAACCAACCCCGTGCGCCACAACTGCTGAGCCCACGTGCCACAACTGCTGAAGCCTGTGCGACTAGAGCCTGTGCTCCACAACAAGAGAAGCCACCGCAATGGGAAACCCGTGCACTGCAGCGAAGAGTAACTCCCGCTTGCCGCAACTAGAGAAAGTCTGTGCACAGCAACGAAGACCCAACACAGCCAAAAAATCAATTCAAATATATTTATTGAGTGCATACCATGTTCCAGATACTAGATATTGTTTATGTTCTGTGGATACAGCAGTGAACAAAATAGACAAACCCCTGTGCTCTTGAAGCTTGCTTTCTGTGGGAGGGTGAGAGCAAATAAAAGCATGTAGAACGAAGAGTATGACAGGAGATAAGTAAGAAAGGAAGATTGTGCAACGGTGGGCACTTGCAATTTTTTTTTCTTTTTTCAGCTGTGTTGGGTTTCATTGCTGTGCACGGGCTTTTTCTAGTTGCGGCGAGCGGGGGCTACTCTTCGTTGCAGTGTGTGGGCTTCTCATTGCGGTGGCTTCTCTTGTTGCGGAGCACAGCTTCAGTAGTTGTTGCATGTGGGCTCAGTAGTTGTGGCTCACAGGCTCTAGAGCGCAGGCTCAGTAGTTGTGGCACATGGGCTTAGTTGCTCCGCGGCATATGGGATCTTCCTGGACGAGGGCTCAAACCCGTGTCCCCTGGATTGGCAGGCAGATTCTTAACCACTGAGCCACCGGGGAAGTCCCTAGGCACTTGTAGTTTTAACTAGGTTGGTCAGGAATGGTCTTACTGACAAGTGACTTTCAGTTGAAGTCGTGAGTGAGCCATGTGAGTATCTGGGGGAAGAATATTTCAGCCAATAGAAACATAAGTGCAAAGGCCCTGAGGTAGAGGTGTGCTTGGTGTGTTCATGGAGCAGTAAGGAGACCAGTGTGGTTGGAATGGGGAATACAAAGGGGAGAGTGGTGGAATATGAGAGAAAAAGAATGAGAGCCAGGTCATGTGGGGCCTTGTGAGCCATTGTAAGGACACTGGATTTTACTCTAAATAAGATGGGGAGTCATTGGAGAGGGTTGAGCTAGGGACTAATATGATCTGACTTATGTTTTAAAAGATTTGCTCTGCAAATAGACTATACAGAGAAAATGATGGACTTAGGGAGAGCAGTTAGGAGGCTGTTGCCATAGTTCAGACCAGAGATGATGGTGTTTTGGGTGAGGGGAGGTGTGAAAGTGATTGGGTTCTGGATATATTTTGAATAGTGCTCTTCAAGTCTCACCTGCTGATCCTAGCATTATCCCCTGGAGCTTATTTAACACATGTCATCCTCCTTCATATATTCAGACTAAAATAAAATAGGACAAATCTTTCCTTTGACGCTCCCCATAGGCAAGCATTCTAATATGTCTGATGTGTATCCTTCTGCTTGTATGAGTTCTTACAAATCAGCCATTGTTCTTTGGTTATAGAGTTTTAATTTAAATAGATGGCATTGTGGTACAGATCACATTTTGTTTCTTGCTATATTTTAAAGATATATCTGTGTTGCTGAATGTACCAAGAGTTTGCTGCTTCTGGCTGAAGTGACTTCTTCAAATGAGACAACTGAACTGTGAGAAGACTATGTTAAATTAATAGCACAGTTCCCTGAGTTTTTTCCACTCCATTCCAAACCTGCCCACTTCTTCCAACTGTCCCCAGATAACATGGCTTTGAGCTTCTCATGGCTTGGCCACTCTTCTCTGAGTCTCCCATGATTTATCTCTGCTCACAGACCTGGGCTTCTGAGAGCAGCATCTATGCCTGGAAACTCCATGCTGTTTGTCAGATGTGGAAACGAGGTTTTGTAGCTGAGAAATGGGTGTAAGGACTTTGGGGCTAAGAAAATAGAAGCCACAGGACAAAGTGAGCCCCCAGATTCCACATGCACCCAGGGCAGACCCTTGCCTCAGTTTTCATGGGCACAGTAGGGTAGCGGTTAAGAACTTAGGCTCTTGGATCATGTACATGTAGGTTTGCCTTTAGTTCTTCCTCCTACTGGTTGTGTGATGTTGAATTGATTGCTTAGCCATTCTGAGCTGCACTTTCCCCCATCTATAAAATGGTGATAATCATAACACTAATTTCAAAAGGATGTTATTAGTATTAGATATAATACTCTATATACCTTTTGGTATAAAGCCTGACACAGAGTAGGTCCTTGATAAATATTGGCTATAATTTTAAGCATAAATTCATACAAACCCACATTATCACAGAAATTGAAATATGGGTGTTCATTTATATTGCAAAAGATAATAAAAGAATTCTCTTTAATAGCAATTTCTCTAGCGCACTTGTGATGTGCTTTAAGTGACCAAAATTGGGTTTACATATTGCTTTACAGCAGTATAGACTGTATAAAGGTTGGTTTACCTGTATGATGATAGTGAGGGAGATGTACTACATGACAGTAAGAGCCGAGTTGAATGTTTCCTGGCAAATGCAGACATGATGATGTTATTGTGTTAATGCAGACATGTGATGAATGTTTCCTGGCAAATGCAGACATGATGATTTCTCTGTCTGCCTGTCTGTCTGTCTCTCAGACTTGTACAATTGTAGAACCAGCAGTGGGATATACTTTTTAAAAAATCTTGAGGATAACACTATACTTTCAGAAGTGATGTACCCTATTTTTTTCCTGGTGAAAACCTATAATAATGAAAATACAGAAGAGAATTTGAAGACACAAAGGGTTAAGTATCACTGAAATCACAGGATGAGAAGGCAGTCCAGAGGTCATCAAATATTCCCTTCTCTTTCCACAGGTGACACTGAGGATTATAGAGGTGGGGTGACTTGGTCAAGCTCACCCAGCTTATACATGGCACCGCAGGGGCTCAGTTTTCCTGTCCAGTATTCTTTCTTCTACTCATGGTTCCTCATAAGGGTTGGATTTAAATCACTCGTTTTGAGGGTTATTTTGTCTTGAAAACTCAGGGAATGGAATTTGTACCTTCCCATGGTAATTGTCCCAGTAAGAAAGTTTTTCCTTAAACACAGTCCAACTGCCTTTTGGAGCAATTTAAATATCCAAACTCAGGCCTGCTATAGAACTATAATGATACCATTACATTTGGATATGGTCAAGAGAAAAAACACATTGTAGGCAATACACATTTAGTATGCTTTTTCCTCCTTTTGCCCCCAGCTCAGGCTTCTCAAAGGCTCTTCCTGACTTTCTTCCCTCCTGTATTTAATGTCTCTCCCACTGGAATGTGAGCATTATGAGGAACAGGGTCTTTATCTGTTTCATTCCCTGTTGTATGAATAGTGCCTGGTACAAAATAAGTACCAAGTGGATGTTTGCTGAGGGACTAGTAAATTTATTGAGTACCTACTATGTGCTAGGCACTCTTCTTGGCACACTGGATGTATAGCCTCCCTTGGTACCAAGAGTAGGGCAGAGGAGAGAGAAAACTATCTGTCTCTGATAGAGAAGCAAGGTTTAAATTCATTCTTTTTGTCCTTGGCAAACTCAGAGGAAATCTTTTGATTAAAGAGCAAGCAGCTTCTTTCTGACCCTCACATCATGACAGCATGTCACTCCCTACCTTACCGCACTACCACAGGTCACACACGTGTCTGCATGCACACACACTTGTGGGTCAGTTTGATGTGATTTAAGTAGCACCTAAATTATCACGTATCTCCCTAATTATGTTTCTCACACCCTTGCATGGTACCTAAAATCCCCACTATTGAACGATTCTCTTGGTTAAGGAACATCTATAATAGACCCATTATTTTAAATGATAAAAATTTTATCAAGAGACACCAAACATTAACCATTAGCAATACCAATACCTTAACGTGAATTACTTTCTTAGGTTAGTTATTGAGAAGAGCAGAACCAATGGGAAATGAGCATAAATAGTTACGTTCTATTGAGGAAAGAGAAGAGGGGGCTGGGTATATTCTAGAACACTGCTACTCAAAGTGTAGTCTGGGGACTGCTCCTGGTCTACCACCATGAGATTAGTAGCTTGCAGGATCACTAAGCACTCTTTTTTAGTTAAGCTGATTTTTTTCTTCGTCTTTTTTTTTTTTTTTTGGTATCAAGACTTTTCTGATTGAAGGAAGCAAGAAATTAATTCACATTCAAGTGCAAACCTCTTATTTTGTCATTGTCTGCTAACAAGCTGATGCACCAGCTATATTGAGTAGCACTGATCTAGGAGATGGGCTACTGTCTGAGTAGGTAGCCCTAGTGAAGCATTGTGAGAAAATACCAGGGCTTACAGGGGCAACATGAAGATTCTGTTCTCTGGAGGTGGACAGCAAGGATAGAGGAGATCAGTTTTGCTTATTACTTCACAGCTTTGCCTAAGCATCAGGTTTGACTTAAGTTTTGTTTTGTTTTGTTTTGTTTTTTCCAGCATCTTGGCAAATACATGCTAGGGGGACATAACACATTTTGTTTGTTGAGCATCAGTATGGTGCAATGGAAAGAACAAAGAGTCAAAATAGAAAAAAGTTCAAGTCTGTGGTTCTCCACTTATATCAGCTTGGTGACTGTGGGCAAAATTTTTAAATTTCCTGTTTTGTCTTTTATAAGAATTGGAATGACAGGAGCTACCATGTAAGTTTTATTATTATAAGCATTAAGTGTGGTAACACCCCTAAAAGCAAGAGTTTTAGGCATATGAATACTTTTTTGAATAAATGAACTGAGTGGTATTTCCCATGCTCTATCTCATTTACTCCCCTCAACAACTCTATAATGTAGGAGCTGTTATAAGCCCATTTTGTAGATGAGGAAACAGAGGCTTAAAATCACAAAGCCTAAGAAAAGTTAAATAATTTACCTAAAGTTGAGACCGGAGCCAGGATGACTCATAGATCAAAAGAATGGCTCTAGATAGAGCAGCACCCACAATTTTCTTGAAGGCATCTTTGTTATATCTGATACTAATCACTTGGCTGTGTGGGCAGTGACTTGATAAAGGAACATGAACTGAGTCATTGAGCCTCCAAGTTACTGTCTCGACTTTACAGACTATCAAAATGATTTGGGTGAGGAAATTCTACCAAACACTTTAATATGGAAAAAAAAAAGAAAAATAAAAAAGGTGAGAACAGCATGAGGGAACAGCATGGGACTACTCATGTAATAGAAATGTAATGTATTTGCCCTTTTTCTCTTCCTTTGCAGCGAAATGTGTGATTACTTGAAGCAAGTTGGTAGAATAAATGGTTACACCTAGAAATTGTGCTCTGGAAATGGGTTGATTATCTGTAAATGTTATTTTACGTTCTCAGATTCATCAAAAATCAACTCAAGGTACCTTGAAAAGAATGAGTAGGTAATGGGCAGCTAAAATTGATGGATTGGAAGCCTGGAGAAAATGTGCACTCTTGGGGACATTTGCAATTACCTCCTAAGTTCTGTATAATTTAAACAAACTATCTCTAACTCACTTTATAGGTCAAACTTCATTTTTAACCTCCTGTGAAATGAAAATTAACCTTGAGGTAAATTCGTAGAATTTCCTAAGTAGAAATGAGAGTCCTAGCAGACATTAATAAATGTTCTCAGGAAAAAAGGTTATGTAGTTAAAAAGTTTTGAAGCCACTGGGTTCAGCAGATGTTCATAGATTTCTTTAGTGCAGGACTTAGAGCCTCTAAGTGCTAATATGGACTGTTAAGCCTCTCAGAGGGCTGCAAATAGCATAAAATTATTTGACCATGCAAACTGCACCCCCCTATGTATTTTTTTCCCCTGAACAATTCTTAACATCTTGTGGGGTTAGTGTCCCCAGGAACATACTTTGAGAAATATTGATCTTCTCTAGCCCTCCTCATTTCATAGTTCAAGAAATCACGTTTCACAGTTATGTACCTTATATTTAATGTCTTAGTTTTGTGTCTGCTTATGAGGTGTGACTATAAAGTAATGTGATTATAATTTTGTGATCATAGAAATATTGCTTGGAGATGAGTGTTATCTTCCAAATAGAACCCTTGAGTGTGTTTACCCTTGAGTGTCTTGATGATGGTGGCTTCATTCAAAACAGTTTCAGAGCTTCTCTTTTGGCTATTGCTGCACTCATGTTACCAGACCTGCTCACAAGGTGATCAGCCTCAGGACTGCAGAGCAACAACTGACTGGTATTCTTGTGGTGGAAAGAGCACTGGATTAAGGCATCAACGAAATTTTGGTTCCTTTAGTCTCCACTTGACCATTAACATGTTGAATAACATTATCTCTTAAACTCTCAGAGCCCGGTTTCTTCATCTGTAAATTTGGTCACTAGAATAGCTACCTCATGGGGACCTTGTCAGGATTAAATGAGATAATGCTTGCAGAGATTCTTTATAGGGTAGATATTAATTGTGTAGGCTCTGGAAGTTGACTGCTTGAGTTAGATTCTCAGCTCTACTGTTTACTAGCTTTTTGGTCTTGGGAAAATTATTTTAATTATTTAAGAATTTCTACCTTATAGGGTTGTGTGGACTAATAAAGTAATATATGTATAGTACTTAGTCCAGTGCCTGACACATAATAAATGTCCTATAAATGCTAGATGCTATTAATCTAAACTGTAAAGAATTAGGTAGATTTGAAAGTGCTTCCTTTTCAGGGGAACTCTTGATTTTGTTAGGAGTGAATTGGTGGGAAAGCAAGGTAAGGAAAAGATAATTAGAGGATAAGATTTGAGAATGATAGCTTGGGTAAGAAAAAAATTACGTATTCTATTGACTAGTCCTGGCTCAGAATGACCACAGTTTGTGTATTAGTTATCTCTTGTTGTGTAATAATATTGTCACAAGCTTAGCAGCTTAAAACAGCCCACACGTATTATCTTAAAATTTCTGTGTGTCAGGAGTCTGGGCACGGCTTAGTTGGCTCCTCTGTAAGGTTGCAGACTGTTAGCCAGCATTGGGATCTCATCTGAAAGCTTGGCTGGGAAGGGTTTGCTTCCAAGCTCACATGGTGGTTGGCAGCATTCAGTTCCTTCCAGGATGTTGGCTCAGGCCTTCAATTTCTGGCTGTCTGTCGGTTTTAGGCCACTCTCAGCTCCTTGTTATATGGACTTTCTCAACGTGATGACTTGCTTCCTCAAAGCCAGCAAGGAAGAGCGTGTCTCCTCGCAGATGGGTTACAATCTTAGGTAATATTCTCATGGACATGTAGTTAGGTATATCCTGCTCCCTTTGCCATATTCTATTGCTAGGGACGAGTCACAGACCCTGCCCACGTTGAGAGGACGGGATCACACTAGGGCATGAACACCAGGAGGCAGAGGTCATGGGGCACCCTAGAATCTGCCTGTTGCAGATTGTTTCCAAAAATCAGGCCCAACTTAAAAGGATGAAGATCTTGAGAAAGGGCCCCTGAAACACAATGTTAAAAGATGACATTTTGGGAACAAAAGCAGTATGGTTGGAATATGTATTGTCTCCCAAGATGATCATTTTGAAAGGACAATACCTATTTCAACCAGAATTTACATCTGGTTATGCTGTTAGAAGCCGGTTATATTATTTCATGGTCAAACTTCATCAGTTCCAAAACTAAAAGGATTTTCCTTATAACCTGCATTTTTTCGTATACTTTATATAACCCTTTGGTATTCTACTTTGCATGGACTTTCCCCTAAAGACCTGTCCAGACTGACAGATAGGTTGACTGAAGTTACTTTTATTATGCAGCAAATCTTAGATATGACCTGTTATTACCTACAGAGGTCTAAAAATATAAATCTGCCTTTATCAAAATTTTCTTGATTTTATGTGTTCAAGACTCAGAATTTAGCACATAACGGCACAAGTTGTTGCTTCTGTTTGGCTGTATCGGCCTGTGGGAGTTTGTGTTCAGTAGCTCCAACGGTCTTTATTATAATTAGATACTATCATCAGGATTTTATTATTGAACGTCACGACATGGGAGAAGCATTGTGTAGAACTATGTCATACTCATCTATGTGGTAACCACCTTAAGGGAGAATCACACACAATCATCATAAAGAAACTGAGACTTAGTAAATACCTTTCTGAAAACACTGTTGGGGCAAAAGGTCATCTTAACTTTCCGGTATAAGGAAGCTATAAAATCAACAAATCATAGGGTATAAAAATCTCTTAATTTAGTGTGATGAAGACAGATTTTAGGTTGTGCTTGAACAAGGGAATATGCGTTTACAGCTAACCACATGAAAAATGGAAGTGAGCAGGAAGGGCCTTGGTTAGTTTCTGCTCCACAGAAATCACAGCAAGCCAATAGTAAACACATTTGGATGCTGCGATTGCTCCCTGGAAGAAAATCTTCTGGAAGATTTTTCAAAACTCTGATCCATTTCCCAGAATTTTCCAGTCACGTTATTGATTCATTATTTTCACTTCATTTGAATCATTATTCATCAATGACTGGTTTCTGGTTGAGGTCTGCTGAGAATAAAATCAGCAGAATGTTTCTACTTGAAGTTCATTTTTCTTTGGATGTTTTTGATAGTAACAGTAGGACATGGAGTGGTTTTGTCAGAGGCCAGTATATGTACGTACTAAAATCTGATATACTCATCATTGAAACTTTGGGTCAAGGTAGAGCATGCTGGCTGTATAAGTAAATTCAAGGTTTCTTATAAATATTATTATTTTGGCAAATTAATAATCTTAGGCTCATACTTAAAAATCACATTCCTGGAATGAATCAGCTCAAGATCCCAAAAAAGAAAAACTAACCATAATTATGACAACAGTACTGAACAACAAAAGATCTCATCTTCACGTTAGATTTTAGACTAAGGTCTGCCGTATCTGTGACATTGGGCAGTTTACTTAACCCAAGACTTGGATATTATATAAAGGGCTTTTGAGATCTAGAATCCCACAACTCCTAGAGAGACAGAGTGGCAGCAACTCTTTACAAAGAGAGTGTTAAACTTCTAACCTCTGATCGTCCAGTATTTTCAAGGCATAGCAGAGGTCACTTTGTGCTGACTCCTATGAGCAGGAGTGAGAGAGGAAGTACAAAGGTGATAAAAGGATGAAAAGCGAGTCCCAAACTGTCAAAGGGAAAGTGTTATTGATCAGTTCGGCCACATGTATTGAGCATTTTCAAGTACATAACACAGTGCCAGATATTGCAGAGGGTACATAGAAGATTAAGTCATAGTCACTGCTTTAAAATGCTTACAAGACAGAGGAAAACTAAATGCTGATAAGTAAATAAAATAAGTGAAGGCAAGGCAAGGTATAAGTAATGTCACAAGAAATAGACCAGGTGTATTGTTAGTTTGGAGGGGGTGGGCCCATAAAAGCTTTCATTGAAAGATGACATTTGAAATGGACCTTAAAGGGTGGAGAGGAGTTTGCCTGATAAAAATGGAGGGAAGGAAGCTCTGGGTAGAGGGAGATGCATAAACTACAGTTTGGAGAAGGGAAGATGTGGACTTTGGGGCTAAAATTGAACAGTCCATTTTGTTGGCCAGTGGACAGTTGTGTTGAAAGAGTAGGCAATGGGCTCATGACTTTATCAACAACAAAATTATGAAAGCCTAGATGGGTTACGTGATTGGGCATTCTGGCTTATGCAGCATGCTGGCCTTCTGCGACAGACTCATTTTTATCTTTATGCCAGTAGAATGCATTTTAAGGATACGAATGTCATTCCAGCAATATCCTGTCTTTTGCACTGACCTAGTGTAGTTACACAACATTTATCTGTGTAATGCAGTGCTTTCTAACATCATTAGAGAAATAGCTAACATCTTCATTATTCAACAACCTCAAGCACCATCCAACATTCATTTTGTCAGCAGCTTGAAAAAAATCTTTAAGGCTTCTATGTGGAGAAAACCACTCTCTATTTAGTGTGTCCTCTTGAACATGAAAATAGTCTGGTTCTTGAAGGGACCATTTCCGAACCTGTCTAAAAAATGTTGTACTTCTTTTGTTTTTATCACCTGGTGACTATCACATTCACATTGCTTTTGGATATAACTATTCTTTAAATATTTGTCTTGCCTTCTTTGGAGCACTTAAATTTTTAAAATTTTATATATTTATTTTTTTAGCATTACTGAATTCCGTGCTAGCTGCTTGTGTTATCAAAGACCATGTAAAGGCATGTAAGGAATAAGCTGCTCTTGTGCAATTTGCTTGTCTTTGTCAATTGCAGGCACAGCTCTCATGAATTATTTAAACTTCTGTCCTGGAATGAGCCCAGTAGTGCTTCAGGTATTCATAAAGAAGTCTCTCAAAGCTTCCCTGAAGGAATCACACTCTCAGTGGTAGTGAGTGAAGTGAAGTGGCAGCAGCAGTTGTAGGACTAAAGTAAAATTGGGCCAAAATCCTGAACTGAGATTTGGGCATTTCTGTAATCTATGTCCATTGGTATCTAACATCAAAGCACTTTTACAAATGAAAGAGACTGGTTAATGAGGGAGTAAAGCCCAAAGTAACAATGACAGCAACTTTAACAGCAAAAACATTTTCCAGGCACATGCACATACACAATCAAAATATGTTTCAGAAACTAATCTGTGCTTTTACTATGTACAATGCACTGTGATTTCTTTACTGCCCACTTCATTCCATTCCATTCTCTTTCCAAGGAGGGACCAATCTAAATGTCTCTGGAGGCTCATTTTCTTTCTTTTTGGCTTAGTAGAGAGCTGGCTCATTAGCTCTGAGTCACTCACAGGAAGAACAGGGCAGTGCTCTGGAGTCTCCCTGTCACTTCCGGAAGCAGAAAGTCCCTGCAGTTACCTGTTGCCTCAGGATAAGTATGTGGGTCCCTCTCAACTGATTCGCTTGTGTACGCATCCAGTCTCGTCAACTCAATAGGATTATGAGAGCTTGGTGATCTTATCCACACTGCTTTTTCTCTACCTATCAGTCTTCTTCCTACAAATCCTACTTTGTATTTACTTTGCATGGTGCTAGGGATGTGTGTTGATGACCGGATATCCCTAACTCCCAGAAAACTGAGAGACACATCAGAACTGGTGGGAGGGGGTGTTTTGAAAAAGCTTAATGGGTATCTCTGGCTTGTGCCCCACTGATGAGAGAAGCCTTGTTATAAGCAATAGAACACTATTTGAAGTAGGAAGGAGACTTCTTCCACTCTGCAACCAGGTTGTTCTGGCCAGAGAATGTACATATGGTGTGGAATGGGAAAAACTGTGGGGGCCAGATGTAGGGGGGTGGTCAAAGTTCATAAGCAAAACTGGGGTTTTGGAAAAATTTCCCCATTTTCTCCCTCCAATTTAAGTGCTTTGGGAAGGTACCTTGAAAATATGTATGTCAACCCTGTACTACTGACATTGTGGGCTAGATAATTCTTTCTGTGTGTGGGGCCTGTCCTGTGGATTGTAGGATGTTTAATATCATCCCTGGCCTCTATCCACCAGATACCACTTGGTCATACCCCTGCCTCCAAGTTGTGACAATCAAAACTGTCTCCAGACATTGCCAAATATTCCCTGGGGGCCAAAATCATCCTTAGTTGAGAATCACTGTTTTAGATGAACCCTAAACATCATTAATGCTTTCCTGTACTCATATCATGTTAATTTTTTTTGTACAAGGGTGAAAACACTTCTACCCTGAACACAATAACATTTAATAGTATTCCTACTTATTTTTGACATATGTGGATATTACATTTTCATATATAGATGTTCAACATATTTTTATAGTGGCCATTAAAAATGCTTTAGACTACTACTCAGTATAGTAGTAAGCATAACTATTCCCCCCTCCCTTTCTGTGATCTGTAGGGTCACCAGGGAGACTACGATTAGAAAAACTTACTAGGTAATGAAAAATGGAGGTTCTACTAGATATTGATTAAAGAGCAATGTGTCAACAGTAAGTCCCGTGGTTAACTCTATAACTTAATAATAAATAAGCGTCAATAAAATGTATTAAGAAGTCTTAGGAGTTTCCAAGGTTTATAATGAGTTCACAGTGAGCCCTTTTCAGAAATGAATTACAGAAAAGTTCACGTGGTATCATTCAGGCCACACTGTCAATTTAGTGTTAGCTTGCCCCACTGCTTGTCCTGTTCTTGGCTAGCTCTCTCTTTCTTCCTCTCAAACTGTGTGTGCTAGGAAATGAAAAATACTTGAACCTAAACAAAACATAAGGAAGGAAAGGGAAGCAACTGGGAAAATAATAATAATCACACAACACATTCCCAACCTTTTGGGTTCTCTGGTCTTTTGAATAATCCCTCCTATGGTGCTTCTCCTGTAGCAGAGTGATTGCGGGCTGACTGGGAGAGGGTGTTTGCCCGCCTTAGGAGAAGCCCAGAATCACTCAGAGAGAATGGAATGTCATTTGTATCCAAGAAACAAACAGTAGTTAGCCTTGCAGCATTTAATATCCACAGCGAGGTGAAGGTTACCAGAGAAAGCTGAGAAAATACTGTAGGAATTGCCTGTGGAACCTCAATTATCAAGGCTGTTTGGTTTACAGAAAAAGGAGCTAATTGTTTTTTGAGCAGAGCTATTTTTCTTTCTTTCATTTTTCCTTCTTCATTGTCTTTTATTTGCACTCAGTTTTTCTTGCCCCTTTGCTCTATGGAACATGTACATGCATGTGTGTCCACATACACATAGGCATACACACACAGACATATGCACACACAATGACATTTCTGCTGGACCTGTGTTTCCTTTCCTGAAAACTATCAAAATGGAAGGGGGACTGAGCTTTGTACAAGTTCTCTCAGCTTGGGATGAGCGCTAACTTATCAAATATCTCTTTGCCTACATTTTGCTTACTTTTGATATCTGTTACAAAAGAGAGCAGGAATTTGAAAATATATTTCAAAAATTTTTTTTAAAAAGAAGGCTTTCTATAGGAATCACTTTCTTCCATTATGAGAATATTATGTACTTATCCTAGGAAAATTTGAATTTAAATAAAAGAGAGTGGAAAGGAGAAAGGGGAAAATGGAAAAGGGAAGAGAGAGAGAAGACAGACAGACAGAGGCAGAGAGAAAGATAGAGACAGAAATACCTGTGTATATTCTTACCACTCAAAGGTGGCCATCAGTAGGCTTCTGATCAACATTATATAAAACCCAGTACAGTGTTTTGCAGTGGCTGCTTGTAAGATCCATGAATAAGGAAGAAGGCCAGCCTGCATTTATCTTTGTTCTCTTTTTATTCCTAGCAGAGCCTAGCACAAAGTAGAACCTCTGTAAATATTTGTTGAATGTTAATGATTTTAACTTTATTCTTATGTTACTCAAAATATGTTGGTGAATGAAGATAACTGGCTAGGAGGAAGTGAAAACATGTGGGATCACAGAGTGCTGCAAGCACTCGTTTTGGCTAAACTTCTCATTTTACACATGAGGGACATCAAGCTCAAAACACTTTAGGAACTTGCCCAAGGTCTGTCAGTGGCAGAACTAGAAGACAACCTAGTCCTGTACTTTCATAATTAATCTTTTATAATCTAAAATCCTTTCGACTGAGGTTGCTCAGAGAAGTCCAGAAATGTTTGTTTATTTAAAAATCAATCTTTTTACGATAAACAAAATGAAAAGACAACCCACGGAATGGGAGAAAATATTTGTGAACGATGCGACCAACAAGGGATTAATTTCCAAAGCATACAGATAGCTCATACAGCTCAATATCAAAAAAACAAACTACCCAATCAGAAAATGGACAGAAGACCTAAATAGACATTTCTCCAAAGAAGACATACAGTTGGCCACCAGACACACGAAAAGACACCCTACATCGCTAATTATTAGAGAAATGCAAATGAAAACCACAATGAGGTTTTCTCACACCTGTCAGAATGGCCATCATCAAAAAGTCTACAAATAATTTATGCTGGAGAGAGGGTGGAGAAAAGGGAACCCTCCTACACTGTTGGTGGGAATGTAAATTGGTGCAGCCACTGTGGAGAACAGTATGGAGGTTCCTTAAAAAACGAAAAATAGAGTTACCATGTGATCCAGCAATCCTACTCCGGGGCATATATCCAGAGAAAACTCTAATTCGAAAAGACACATGCACCCCAGTGTTCACTGCAGCACTATTTACAATAGCCAGGACATGGAAGCAACCTAAATGTCCATCAACAGATGAATTGATAAGGATGTGTGTGTGATATCACTTATATGTGGAATCTAAAAAAATGATACAAATGAACTTATTTATGAGACAGAAATAGACTCACAGACATAGAAAACAAACTTAGATTACCAAAGGGGAAGAGGGGGATAAATTTAGAATTTGGGATTAACAGATACACACAATAATATATAAAATAGATAAACAACAAGGACCTACTGTATAGTACATTCAATATCTTGTAATAACCTATAATGGGAAAGAATCTGAAAAAATATATATATAACTGAATCATTTTGCTGTACACCTGAAACATTGTAAATCAACTATACCTCGATAAAAAAATCAATCTTTTCAATTTAATCTTTTAGATGACTTTAACATTTAACTTTGAATTTCTCTTTATCATTGGTCTTGGCCTTAAGAGTGAATCCTATTCACTCCTGTGGACTTAAAAAATGTAGATGCCCAGGCCCCTATCCAGATTCAAAATGTCTAGGACTTGGGCACTGATATTTAAAAATAATTTGCACAGATGATCCTGACATTCAGTGACCTCGATCACAGGTGATTCTGTGACATTCAGTGATGCTGGGAACAACTGCTCTGGATAGTATACTTTTCTTCCTTGACAGTATTTCTAGAGTCCATTTCTCACAGAGCTGAATTTGAGGCTCTTATTCTTTATGAAGTGTCATATCATTATAAACATTCCTATGATTTTCTCCCAGGCTGGTAAATTATTAGTATCAAAAGTTTGAATTTATAAATGGGAACTTATATTGGCTTTTTTTTTGGAAGTTAGTGTGCTGACTTCCATTATCTATTTCATTTTCCTCCTCTTTTTCATCATAATAGAAATTTCTGCTGCTTCACACAGCTGCTTGGCAAAAGATCACAATTTCCAGCCTTTTTTATAGCTAGGTTTGGCCATGTGAGTTGGTCTGGCCAGTGGGATGAGAGGAAGTAATTGTATAAATTAGGATCATGCCTTTAGAAGGAAAGAAGTTTGTCCTACCCTTTCTTTTTTCCCTTCTTGCTGGAGAGCAACCATACCAACTCTGATACAGACTATTATGTGACAGAGAAGTAAAGCTCTATCTTGTTTAAGCCCCTGTATTTTTGTTCTTTGTTACAGCAACTCACTAGTGCAACAAGGCTGTTAAAAATCTAAATTATAAGTGATAAAAATATAAGTTATAATACTAGCTTCCCTGGATCTCATTTCCTTTATTATCCATGGCACAGCACAGTCTTTCCACAGTGAGGTCCTTTTGAACTGGTATCAAGTCTTATGCATTCTTTCTAATTCTGAAAGTCTGGTAATGCTGGCTACACCTATTTACTCCATAGCTATATGTTGATGAATGCCAGTCTTTCACACTCTAAAATAGAAAAAAGGGGATAGACAGTTTCATTCTGAGACAACTGCATTAGCAAAGTGATGGAATCACAGAGGAACATTGTGGCTGAGGATGACATTTGTTCGTGAAAATCCATATTCTCTTCTTCTGAGCACACAGTTGGCGGACATCTCTTAGCTTTCCCAGGAGTTAGGCGTGGTCACATGACTGAATTCTTTATTGTTCTGTTAGCTCATTCTGTCTTTGAATCTCCTTATATGCCTTCACATTGTTTGCCACTCTAACTTCTATTCCTGTTTTCTGTTTCCCTACTCATCTAACTTCCCTTGGAATCTAATAAAATCTGTGTTCTCAAAGTCTACCTCATGCTTCCTCTGAATTGAGAAACACTTTTTCCCTTGCTTCTTCTTACCCTCTCACAATTTCCGACCATGTCCAACATTTATCTTTTAGGTTGCATATAGCGGGAAACTGTTGATTCAGAAAAGTAAGGTCGCACTAAGTGCTTGCTTTCTGCTTCAGATTAATTTCTTTATTGTTCCTTCCTGCAGTATTGCTTTTATATACTTCTTATTTCCAGACTTTCTTGGGCTGTGTGCCACGTTTCTGGCCTGGGGAAAAGTATGCCTGAAAGAGCATAGAAATACCTTTTATAACATTCCATTTTCTCTGAGAGCAATAATGCCAGCTACAATCTTTGTTTTTCTGTTTGTTCTTCAGTTTTCCTTAGAGTAGGAGCATTTCTGTATTTCTAACTTGGGTGTCCTCTTCCATTGTCTTGGGCTAATTATAGCATTTGTCAGTGGAACTGAAACTAAAACACATTAACAAATCAGTGAGTGCTCATTAATGGAATGGCAAGTGCAAAACTTGAAGCATGGAGATCATTTCAAGAGGCTTACTTCTTTGCAAAATAAAAGAGTGGTGGTGTAAGAAGATACTCACATTAATGCTCAAAGTTCAGTTTTGAATGTCCAATGCTCATATAGGTAGTCTTCAAAATATATTTTACCTGCATACAGTTTAGCTTTGTCAGAGTGTGGATTTACTTTGACTTGTGGCTAGCAGAAGAAACCTCAGCTCTTTAATGTGACCTACCTCAATCTAGCCACCATTTAGGTTTCCAGTTAACTCCCAGCCTGAATGCTTCTCTATTTATTTTTGCTACCTATATTCAGGTAATGCAAGCTTCTGTAATAAGTAGACCCAAAATGCGTAATGAGTTCAAACACAATAGAAGTTTATGTTTCTCATTCACTGAACTGTCCAAGGTGGGTGCTCCTGGTGAGCAGGGGGGCTCTCCTCCATGAGGCCATTCATAGTTTTGAACTGTATAATAAGAGGTATCCATCATTTTAACATCATACAGAATAATTTCACTGCTGGTCCACCTATTCATCCCTCCCCCACCATCCCACCCCGAGGAATGATTAATCGTTTATTGTCACCATGGTGTTGCCTTTTCCAGAATGTCATATAATTGGAATCATGCAGTGTGTAGCCTTTTCAGATTGGCTTCTTTCACTTAGTAATATACATTTGAGTTTCCTCTATGTCTTTTCATGGCTTGATAACTCATTTATTCTTAGTGCTGAATAATATTCTATTGTCTGGATATACCACAGCTTATTTATCCATTCACCTACTGAAGTCCATCTTGGTTGCTTCCAAGTTTTGGCAACTATGAATAAAGCTGCTATAAATGTCTGTGTACAGGTTTTTATGTGGACAGAAGTTTTCAACTCCTTTGGGTAAATATCAAGAAGCACAACTGCTGGATCATAGGGTAAGAGTATATTTATATTTAAATTTTCTTATTTTAACAAACTTTTAATTTTAGAATAGTTTTAGATTTATAGAAAGTTGCAAAGATATGCAGAGTGTTCTAGCATATTCTATACCCAGTTTCCACTATGGCATTTTTTTTTTTTTTGTAACAGTGTGTTTAATTTTGTAAGAAACTGCCAAACTGTCTTCCAAAGTGGCTGTACCATTTTGCATTCCCACTAGCAATGAATGAGAGCTCCTGTTGCTCCATATCCTCGCCAGCATTTGGTGTTGTCAGTGTTCTGGATTTTGGCCATTTAATAGGTGTGTAATGGTATCCCACTGTTGTTTTAATTTGCTTTTCCCCATGGGAAATGACGTGGGGTATCTTTTCATATGCTTATTTACTATCTGTATATCTTCTTTAGTGAGGTGTCCGTTAAGGTCTTTCTCCCATTTTTAAACTCAGGATATTTATTTTCTTACTGTTGAGTTTTAAGAGTTCTTTGTATATTTTGGATAAGAGCCCTTTATTAGATGTGTCTTTTGTAAATATTTTTTCTCACTCTGTGACTTGTCTTCTCATTTCTCTCTCTCTCTCTTTTGATATTCATGTTTATTACCTATGATGGATATAAAAATGGACAGACTTAGGTGGAAAAATATATATAAATCCTATGCTAAACATGACACAGAAGTTCTTCCTTTATATAATGCACCTGGATACTGCTGTGCTCTATAAGACCTTACCTGAATTGATCATGATTATTTCCCTGACTCATATGCATTGCTCTCCCTCTCTCCCACTGTACTCTAGCTACTGGTCTTCTGGTTGTCTTTTAGGCACACTGGGCTCACTAATTTCTAGGGCTGCTACACTTATACTTCCCCCAGGACTCTTCTTGGTCTCATTCTCTTGATACTGTCTTTCACAGAGCAGAAGTTTTAATTTTAATGAAGCCCAGCTTATCAATTATTTCCTTCACGGATTGGGCCTTTGTTGCCTAAAAGGGCCTTTGTATCTAAAAGCCTTCTTCCATACCCAAGGTCATCTAGGTTTTTTCCTATGTGAGACCTTAATTATGTCACTTTCCTCTCTTCTCCTCATTTCCTCACCTTAAAAACAGTGGTAATACTGCATAATGTTATAAGGTTAACTGAGATAACATATTTAAAATTTCCTGTCAGGACCTTGTATATAATAGATGCTCAATAAATGTTTATGCTGCTGCCTTTTGTCTCTTCCACAGTGATATTCCCTTAGTCAATAAAAAAAAAAATTTGCTGAATTGAACTGTAAGTCTTCACAGCATTACAGTAATAGAAGTTCAAGTTAATAGTGTGAAGTCCTGTAAGAACCCTCCTACACTGTTGGTGGGAATGTAAATTGATACAACCACTATGGAAAACAGTATGGAGGTTCCTTAAAAAATGAAAAATAGAACTACCATATGACCCAGCAATCCCACTACTGGGCATATACCCTGAGAAAACCATAATTCAAAAAGAGACATGCACGGCAATGTTCATTGCAGCTCTATTTACAATAGCCTGGACATGGAAGCAACCTAAGTGGCCATCACCAGATGAATGGATAAAGAAGATGTGGCACATATATACAATGGAATATTACTCAGCCATAAAAAGAAACGAAATTGAGTTATTTGTAGTGAGATGGATGGACTTATAGTCTGTCATACAGAGTGAAGTAAGTCAGAAAGAGAAAAACAAACACTGTATGCTAATGCATATATATTGACTCTAAAAAAAAAAAGGTACTGATGAACCTAGTTGCAGTGCAGGAATAAAGAGGTAGACATAGAGAATGGAGTTGATGACATGGGGCTGGAGGGCAAAGCTCGGGCAACGTGAGAGTAGCATAGAAGTATATACACTACTGAATGTAAACTAGTTGGCTGGTGAGAAGCAGCAGCGTAGCACAGGGAGATTGGCTCGATGCTTTGCCATGACCTAGAGGGGTGGCGTAGGGAGGATGGGAGGGAGGCTCAAGAGGGAGGGGATATGTGGACATGTGTATTGCATATGGCTTATTTGCTTTGTTGTGCAACAGAAACTACCACACTGTTGTGAAGCAATTATACTCCAATAAAGATGTATTAAAAGAAACCCAAAAAACGAGGCCTTGGAGCCAGAGCATCCTCAGAACTTACTTGCTGTGTAACCTCAAGTCACCAAATCTCTACGTGCGTCAGTTTTCTCATGTGTAAGTTGGGCCTAATTACCTAATAGAGCTCTTTTAGGATTGCATGAGTTAATGTACATAAAAGCCTAAGAATAGTGCCAATGGTAATTTCCATGTAAGTGTTAAATGAATATTCATATATGTATAGAGCTGGAAAACCACTTTCCTCCATTCCTCACCAGGCTCCACAGCAGTATTTATTATACTTACTGTAGATGAGGAGGCTCCAAACCCTTTATTATTTACCAGTGTTTGGTTCAGACCCATTTGGTACGTTAAATGTACTTATGTGTGTATAAACTAAAGCCACATCTCAAGAAGGGTATTGTGGGAATGGGGTAGAAAGTTGAGAGAGAATTTACCATAAAGAAAAAGTCTGGCTTGTCTAGGAAGACAGATTTCTGAGGTTTAGAGAGGAGTAGATTCCATGTACTGGATGGTAGCTGGCAACCAAACATATCCTGCCTAACTATTGTGGCAGTGTCTTCTTGCCTTCGGGAGAAACAAACTGTGTCTGAAACCTGAGAGTCACATCAACCCTTAATGGAGCATAATGCAGAGGAAGAGAGGTCCTTTCTTTATCACAGGGGACTGTGGAGCACTCACAGGGCATTGAGGACTGAGGGAGTGATTTCTGGGTTGACCACAAGAGATGTGGATCTCAGCAGGGGTAGAGGAAGAAAATCATGCTAAGCAGATCAGACCCCCTGGGCCAAGTCAGGTGCTGTAGGCAGCCAGGATGACTTCATGTCATAGGTTGGGTTCTCTGGAAGCCGATGCTGAGGTGGAATTTGGTATGCAGGATATTTATTAGGAACCAGCACCTGTGGAGGGAAGGGACAGGAAGCAGGATTGGGCAGAGAGAGAAGTTAAATTGTTGCAGGCCAAACAAAGCCTTGGTCAGCCCCTTTGGGAGCTCTGGGTCACACATGGCCTATCAGAGTTGTCCTGAGTGGGCTGACATGGTTGAGCCTTTACCTCCCTTCTCCATCTGCCACTGGGTGTGGGCTGCCCTGGGAAGGGTGTGCCCTTGGGTGATACGGCTGTTTGCAGCTGAGGCCAAGGGAGACGTTTGCTGGGACAAACCCTCCCCTGAAGGGGAATCTGGATGGTGCATCTCTGTGTCCACCAGAGTTCATACAGCCAGAGAAGGGGATTCTCAGAGATCCTGGAGGAGGAGGGGTGGGAGCTCTGCCAGGGACTGGTGTTCCTGTATTAGCAAGTAGGGCTTTGAAGCTGATGAAATATGTGCAATTCATATTAATGTGACCTCGTGCATACCCATGACGTGATGAGACCTGGGACATTCAAGTTACATATGTTCATTGAGCACTTTTATAATAAAAATGATCGAAATAATGAAAAAAAAATGACCTAAAACTCCACCACTCCCTCTAGTCACTTGCTCCCTTCTGGTCTTTCTCAGATATATCTGTAAATTTTATAGAGTCCAGTTTTATCTTGTTTTTATGCTAATTTGAGGACTTAGATCTAAAAATCTAAACACTGTGTGGGAAAAGTGGTCTAGGTGGTAATGAAAGAGGTGTAACCTGGACAGCGTGAGTGAGGAGATGTGGCATACATCACTGCTCAGCCCAGGCATCAGGTAAAGAATCGGCCTGAGGAAATAAACTCTTGTAGCTCTGACTACGAACTCCACCCCGCCCCCTTTCAGAAAAATTAATCTTTATGATTAAGTGGTGGTGTTGATATCAAGAGCAATGTTCTTAATATCTTATTCCAGCCTGCTTCTTCTGAGTCATCAGTACAATTTCCCTGAGCTTGTTAGTTTTTGCGTGTTGGCCTCATAACAGGCTGCTGCATTTTGGGTTGATTATTTGCATTTAAAAAAATAGGCTGCTCGCACTGCATTAAATTTTTATAGCTACTCTGTTCATTGATCAGATCACTCTGATAGCAGTTACTACTCCAGCTGTATGTTTTAATTACGCTTGAACAATCAGCCTTTCTTAGTCCTTGAGTAATTTGCTGAGCTTAATTTGTCCTTTTGTCTAATTCCAACTTAAATTATTTCATTAGTGTTGGCAGTCCTGTATTACACATCCTTCCTGGTCTTTTTAAGTCAATTTCTTGGGGTTTTAATTATGTAGACTAGTCAATAAAAGTTGATGCCAACCAAAGAACTATCAAGGCAAATGATCACGAAGAATATATGTGCACAAGATACATTTCATTAATGAACATCCGTAGCATTTATGCCAAAACATTAACTAATGAATTTATACCATATCCCATAAGAATGGTCAGCAATTTTATTTTTCTTTTAGTTAATGACAATCTGTGTCACAAAGAAACTATACAAACTATTGAAAGCTGCACAGCAAGCTAGAGAAAAATGATTAGGTATTTCTGGATCATGGAAGCATTAAAATAAATGATTTATTTGAAGATAGTAATAATATATTAGACGCTGATCAAAACACTGACTTTTGATAACTATTTTATTTTCATACCTAAGAGATTATGTAAGGAAGGGACTTAAGCTTGCAGTTCAGAGGTTTTAAATTGCCTGACTGTGGGCTATATTTGACCCACAGACCTGTCTTCTGGAGTCTACACAATTTTATTTTTTTTAATTTGGATTTGAATGCCTTTAAAAGGGACATGAACTCTCCAGCTCCCCACCTCTGCCTTGTAACCTTGTATTTGGCCTGCTTTATACATATTTAAGTAACCGTCCTGATCCTGTGAGGTGCTTGAGCTTGCTACTCCTGATTCTAGTTCAGTGCCGTCTCTTTCAACTAGAGAGCTAAGACCCAGAGGGCTGAAGTTTGAAAGCACCCAAACAATTACTAGTAGAGCTCAGCCTAGAACCCTTATGTCATGGATCCACTCCAGTATTTTTTCCATTACATTGAGCAGCCTCTATAAATTTCCTTCAGAGAATTAAAGCAAGACACGTATTTCATTACATCTTTTTGGATTATGGAAATAAGGCCTTAAAGCTATAATCTAGAGGTAGTTATTAGTAAATATGCACATTAACACTTAGAAGATCTCTAGAAAGAACTAAATGGATAATTCGGAGGTCTTGAGCCTCTCTGATCCCTTTGAGGAGGGTGTTGCCAAGCCACTGACTGTCATGTCAGCTAGATCATGAGCTCCTTGAGGACAAGGGCTCTCTTTCATTCCCTAGTTTGTCCAGTCATTCATTCCATGAATATGTATTGAGTGTCTCTTATGTACAGGAAGATTCTAGGATACAGTAGTGAATCAAATAGATATAGTCCCTGTACCAGGAAGCCTGCCATTTTAACTGGAGCATGATTACTGACTGGGATAAACTATGTGTGAAAGCTCTCTACTCCACCAATGACCAATTCTCAGCCCTAACAACCTTACTTTGGAAATGAAACTCCTTCTCTGATGATACCATCCTCAGGTCTCTCTGAGACTTTCTCCATGTGTCCCAGCACATTGCTCTAGGAGCTCGAGTATTCCTGAGGTTGTCTGCATTTATGCCATCTATCTGTCACCCAGCCTTCACCTTGGGCTCAGTTTCAGCCACCATTTAACATCTCTTAAACCACCATCATGTGGGAACTTGCCTGTGCCAATGACCACATTCACCTTCAGAATAACTGGGCTCATGCTTGGTCCTGGGAGTGGGGGCAGGAAAAGAAACTCTAGTCTACTCTTTTCTCTTTTCCTGGCTGGGCAGGAAAAGCAGTAGTGACAGTCATGTTAGGAAACACTGCCTTATAGCTCAGTCTCGTGGAGAGTTTTCTCTTCAGACAGAGGCCATTCAATCCTTTCTCTAAAGTCTCAGCGAATAGCTGGTTGAAAATTTATCTTTTTGGAGTTGGTATTAAGGAAAATCTGAAATGAGTATGGATAGGGAATAATATGGCTGAGGGGCAGCCTGGGCCTGAACACACAAAGTCATGAAACATGTCGCATTTCAGGAACACAGTGTTCAAAGTAGTCAGCCGCCACCTGCATCCTCCACAGTTGATTGTTCAATCAAATCTAAGCTCTTTAGCATGGCATCCCAGCTCTCCATGGTTTGTTCATAGGCTAACTTTCTACCTTCATCTCCCATGAGTTGCTCTGTAGTCTTTGCTTTGGTTAAATAGAACCTCTCAGTATTTGCTTCATCATCCCTATATTTTCTTCCTCCTGTTCTTTGCTTAGGCTTTTCTCTCAGTTTGGAATCCCTTCCCTCTACTTAGAAGACCCACCCTTCCCTCCTATCTCTGCATGCCCAAAGCCTAACTATCATTTGAGGCCCATCTACGATGCTACCTCCACCATGAAGCATTCTGTAATTCATGATGGTTCTCCTTTTCCCACGACTTCTTCCCCAGCTGGAAGTCCTCTCTCCCTGTTTTGAGCTTCTACAGAGCCTTCTCTTTCCATGCATATCTGCTTTTAAATAGAATATAATTATCATAGTCATTCAGTGGTAATTATACCAGGTTAAGCTCCTTGGAAACAGGGCCCTTGTCTGATATCTTTGAAATTTCTACAGGCCAGTTTGAGTGTTTTGCACTCACCAAATACAAAATACATTGAATACATTACTCTCAGAAAATGCCAAACACATATAAATATCTAAACATAACTGTGTAAGATGAAGTCGCTATATGGACCAGTCTCAATACAGTCTTTAAAAAAAAAAGACCCCTGTCTGAAATTCCAAAAATACTTGAAAAAGCAATTTTAATCTTTAAACAAGCAATCTCGCAAAAATACAACAAAAACTAACGAAGAGCAAACACAAAACTAAACAAAAATGATTTACCTTTACAGAGTATAGCATAACTTCTTAAAATCATCTTTTCCCATCTTCCTCTTTAACAATGTCCTGAAGGCTTTCACCCCCACCCACAGCAGCACCCTCACTCTCCCACCCGCAGCTTTAGTAAGCCCTCCAGGCTCCCTAGTTTTTCTATGCTCTTGCCAATATAAATCCAACTAGTCTCCCCGAGTTTTGCCAGTTCTCCCCTCTCCTTGACCCTAGCAGGCTCACAAGGGTTGATGGGGCTGAGCAAACCATGATACTTGTGGGTGGATGTGAGTTGGGGAGTTTATCAGTAACCCCTCCCTCCCTTACAGAACATTTCCATGTTCCATAACATTTACACCCACCCAATGAGTGTTTTTGCTAAGGATTTCTGAGACAGGGAATTGCCATCACTTCCTAACTGAAAAAGAACACATGAGAATGTACTTTGGGATTAGTGCCTGAGAGCCTCTTTCTGAACTGGGTCTTTGGACCGAAAAACCTCACATAAAGGTAGTGCAACTGCGGACAGTTAGGTGAAAGTGAGTCTTGCTGGTTGGCAGCCATCAGCTCCCAAGCTACAGGCAAAAAAGTGAAGAGCCAGAGCCTTCTGAGCCATTTGTTACCTGTGATGGCAGGCCTCCCCCTCCCCCTTAAATGAGGTGACAGTAAGCATTTTTCAGCTTGTGCTTTCAGAATGTAACTAGTGTAGTATTTTTTATTCTGGTGCTGCTTGGCTTGCTTCATTTGCTTTTATGACAGTGCTTGGGTACGATTAAATGACAATTTAATGTGTATAATAACTCATTTAAAGTTTTAGCGAGGGCTTGAATGAAGGTGATGGGGTTTGAGCACATATTCAAGCAAACTGTACAGTTTAAACCTAAGCTAGGGACAACTTAGAACGATTTCTTATCTTGGCAGAAAAACAGCTCAATTATCTACATCTTTCCCTTCTCAGTGCGCTCGCTCGCTCGCTCTCTCTCTCTCTCTCTATCTCGTTTCTTACGTGTAGTTCCTACTTTTTGATTTTATAGGGGACAGTGCTGGGGAATCTGGGCTTAATCCCCATCCTGTGTACTTTAATTTCTTCCTGGGATTCATAAGATATTTGAAAAATACCTTGAGTCACGGAAACTCCTCTTAGCCCAAGGTTTTGTGAACCATGTTGGGTCGGGGGTTCAGAATGTTCGGGACTTAGGCAAAGGCTCCAGACTCTTTTTCTCTTCCTGTCAGAACATGAGAAGAATGTAACTTGTCATCTGTTTGCCTCATATGTGTTTTCTGAGGATAGTCAGATGATGTTTGATGACTTACTTTGTCACCATTCGATTCAATGTACAGTAGGTGGAGGAGAGAGGGGGAATAGGAGTTGAGTTCACCATCCTCTCCAGGAGATCCTGGCTGAACTCAAGGCTTGGTTGCGGTGAACAGGCACCAGTACCATAGATCGGATGGCATATGCCTTCTTCAGCTGACCACTATGGTCATGGCCCAGGAGGAGTGGAGGGCAAGGGGAATCCTGACCCAACACATTTTTCCAGCTTTTTTTTTTTTTTTTTTTTTTTTTTTTTGCGGTACACGGGCCTCTCACTGTTGTGGCCTCTCCCGTTGCGGAGCAAAGGCTCCAGACGCGCAGGCTCAGTGGCCATGGCTCACGGGCCCAGCTGCTCCGCGGCACGTGGGATCTTCCCGGACTGGGGCGTGAACCTGTGTCCCCTGCATCGGAAGGCGGACTCTCAACCACTGCGCCGCCAGGGAAGCCCCATTTTTCCAGCTTTAAATGCTCCCTGCAAATGGAAGTGCCAAAAAGTCCCTCCTGAATGGATTGGAGGGTAGCTTTTTTCTAGGGCTCGAGCTTCTGGGTCTTAAGCTCTTAACAGTCTGCTGATGACCTGGTGTCTGCACTAAGTTCAGCAAGAATACGGCGACCTCCGAGGGGCCAGGGACCACCAATTTGCCTAACGAGGGATGAACTGGCCCAGGTCAGAAATGGAGCAGTTCAGAACTCCCATGCTGATCAGGTATTGGTTTGAGAATAAAAGGTTCCTTTTTGTTCATTTGTTTTACTTCTTCAGACTTTGAAATGGCAAATCACAGAGTACACCAGATTTATAATAGTTGATACATAACTACTAGCAGGTCTCCTTAGGTCCAGAGCTCAGTTCACTAGGAATCTGCCACTTCAAGGGGGAGAACTGCTGGATGTTAGCACAGGTTGAAGCAAAACTGCAGAGATTTCAGAGCCATTGCTTTTCAATCTAGATGTTTTTTAAGCCTGATTCCAGGAACTCTGAGTTGTCTGCTCCTAGGAGACATTTTTGAATTTCTTATCTTCTCTTGGCTGCTTTGTAACAAAGAGGGTCTAATGTGTGCCAGGCTGGTATGGAGAGAAATGACCCAGTTTCTAGAAATGTGGCCCATCATGGCAGGTTTTTATTTCCTTTTAAATTATTAATTTTTTTTTTTGTGATAACACAGCATGAGATCTACCTTCTTAACAAATTTTTAACTGTATAGTATGGTATTGTTAATTCTAGGCACTATGTTGTAGACAGATGTCTATAAAGTATTCATCTTGCATTCATCTTACTCACTATAAATTGAAATTTTATACGTGTTGAATAGCAACTCCCCATTTTCCCTCTACTCCCAGTTCTTGGAGTAGAAAGTAGCATCATGCTACTTTCTGTTTCCATGAGTGTGACTATTATAGGTACTTCATATAAGTGGAATCATGCAGTATTTGTAACTGGCTTATTTCACTTAGCATAATGTCCTCCAGGTTTATCCATGTTGTTGCATATTATAGGATTTCCTTCTTTTGAAAGAATGAATAATATTCCATTATATGTATATACCACATTCTCTTTCTTCCTTCCTTTCTCCTTCCCTTCCTCCTTCCCTCCCTCCCTTCTTTCTTTTCCTTCTTTTTCTTTCTTTCTCTCCACCACCCCCCCTTCTTTCTTTCTCTCTGTGCGTTGGGTCTTCATTGTTGCGTGCGTGCTTTCTCTAGTTGTGGCGAGTGGGGGCTACTCTTCATTGTGGTGCACAGGCTTCTCATTGTGGTGGCTTCTCTTGTTGCGGAGCACAGGCTCCAGGCACGTGGGCTTCAGTAGTTGTAGCATGTGGGCTCAGTAGTTGTGGCATGTGGGCCCCAGAGCACACGGGCTTCAGTAGTTGCGGCGTGTGGGCTCAGTAGTTGCGGTGCATGGGCTTAGTTACTCTGTGGCATGTGGAATCTTCCTGGACCAGGGATCGAACCTGTGTCACCTGCATTGGCAGGCGTATTCTTAACCATTGTGCCACCAGGGAAGTCCCTACATTTTCTTTATCCATTCATCTGTTGATGGACATTTGGTTTATTTCCATATCTTGGCTATTGTGAATAATGCTGCAGTGAACATGGGGGTGCAAATATGTCTCCAGCATGGCATTTTTGATTCTTTCTGATATATTCCCATAGATGTAAATGCTGGATCATATGGTATTTCTTTTAAAATTTTTTGAGAAACCTCCATATTGCTTTCCATAATGGCTGTAACAATTTGCATTTGTATCAACAGTGCACAAGGAATTCCTTTTCTCTACAGCCTCACCAGCACTCATTATCTCTAGTTGTTTTGATAAAAGTCATTCTAACTGGTAAGAGGTGATATCTCATTCTGGTTTTGATTTGCATTTCCATGGTGATTAGTGATGTTGAGTTCCTTTTCATGTAACTGTTGGCAATTTGGATGTCTTTGGGAAAATGTCTATTCAGGTCCTTTGCCCATTTTAAAATTACATTATTTGTGAGTTTTTTGCTATTGAATTTTGTTCATGTATGTTTTGGATATTATTCCCTTATCAGCTGTATGGATTGTATATATTTTCTCCCATTCCTTAGGTTGCCTTTAGATTTTGTTGATTTTTTTTCCTTTGCTGTGCGGAAGCTTTTTAGTTTGACGTTAATGACTACATATTAAAGTTGTGTTTTAATTCTTAAGTTAGTCTTGGGAAAAATAGCTTTTTATTTTTTTCCTTTCATAACTGTCTCTTGGCTCTAGGCCAATTAATAACTCCAATTTAATGATTTTAGCTTTATTAACAGTCTGCTTTACTGCCAATCAGAAGATTCTTGCAAAAGGTAGAGGAAATCGGGTTTCAGTGGCTCATTTCCTTCCTCTTTAGGAGGTGTCTGAATACCAGTGCCAGTGCTTTGGCACAGCTGACCTTGAAGGGTGCTGTTGAGAGAGCTCATGAGGGGAGCCAAGATAACGAGGGAGGCTGAGAGTCTCCTATTTGTGGAAGCCTTTTAGATCCAACTGGAAATCGGTGTCTTAATTACATATGCTTTTTTCTGTTTTGTTTGTCTTGTTTTTTTCCCCTACACGAGGAGGCAATTAATTTCCACAAAGCACAACAAGCATATTTTGGAGTGTCACGTTTTAAAGTCATTTTGTTTGCATCTCAATGGCCAAATTCAAAATAGGGGCGAGGAGGGTGGTTTGAACATTCCAAGAATAACAGAGTATCCAGATCATCAGTGGGGATGCAACCTTATAGGGCAATCAGAAGGAGAAGCTGAAATCACAACCTCTCATTTATCCACTAGTTATAATGCCGAGTGCATTACAGGGTGTTTTTCTGGCAGGAGCATTTGTTTCTATAGAACAAGACTAGATTTGAAAATGCATTTTGGTTTAGCAACCCCATTTCCCCCTGACTGAGGGATAAGGGACTTGAATACCACTTTTGTGCTCAGTGGTTAATTGTGTGTGTGTGTGTGTGTGTGTGTGTGTGTGTGCCCGCGCGCGCGCATGCACTCACATGTGGTGTGAGGGCAGGGAGGGATGGGAGAGGGCTATGCAGGAGGACTGTGAGAAATAGGTAGGAACATACATATACTCTCAGTCACTTGGCTTTTGTTCCTGTGTCTTTTCCTTGGTGCCAAATCTGAGCAGTAGGTGTTAGGAAAGAGAAATGGGCACATGGTGGGAGAGTGATGACAAAGATGGGGGGTGACAAGGGGGCCATCTGCTCTCTGTCTTTATCACCGGGGCCTAATACTTGACTCTGAATGCTAAATTTCAATTCTTAAAAAAAAAATATTCAACTTAATTTTAATTTCTATCTTGCAGGACTTAGCTGAATGCTGAACATTTAATCTAATCAAGATTACACTCAGCACTGCTTTCAGTCTTTGCTGAGAGTTCTGTTGAGTCATTTATTAACTCAATGGTTTAAACAGAATTAACAGGACAGCCACAAATCTAAGAGAGAGAGGCTAGGCCCAGGCAGGCAAGGGGAAGATAGTTGGCCTGTTTTGTCTTGGGGCTAGAAAGCCCTGGACAATGTTACAGTGACCTCTAGACTGAGGGATGTTTTCAATGAGAAGGATGGAGACTGCTGTTTGCCATCAGCATAGCGTGGACAATAGTTCATGAGCTCTAGCAACAGTGTAAAAGCTATTCCTGGTTAGTGAGGACTTGGCACTTGGGGGGATGTGTCCCTTTGGAACAGTGGAGACCTCTGAATAGAGAGTGTTCCCATCACTACTTGCCCCCATAGCAAAACATTACCTGCTTACTGATGGCTGCCTCAAATGCCCAATCTAGCCTTTCCTGAGATATGTGTCCCAGGAAGCCTGGTCCAGGTAGCCTCAGACATGAAAGTGATATGAGGAGGTCCAGCTCTTGGCATGTGAAGAGAAGATCTCTGATTCATATAAGGATAGTACTTAAGGTGATTTCTACAGGTCTTATTTTCCTGATAATTCTTTTCTGAGCCTGTTACTTCTAACTAGAGGTTTTCATTTCTGATATCTTCCTTTAGATTTAATGCTGTCTACTGTGGTGAAGACACAAATAGCAAATGCTCCCTTCTCTGTAATAGTCTATGGCTCTATCATTACCAATATCTCTGTGAAGGTGTAGCCCTAGTGGCTTGTCTGGGGTGAGACGTGATAAACTGGATATGATAGCTTCTGAGTCCCCCAATCAAATACTCTTGCCCATATAGGTATTTGATTATGGCAGTTAAAATCTCAGCATATCCTTGTGTCCTGTGTCCCCAGAAATAGGAACTGAGGTACTAGATGTTTATACATTAGTCTGTGACACCAAACATGTTCCAGAGTGGAGGGATGCCCGGGCTTATATCATACCGGGTCTATTATGCTTTAGTCTGAGCTAATCAACCCCTCTTCCAGCAAAGTAGTCTGGGTAGTTATTTTCATTTTCAGAATGAAATGAGGGATTTACAGACCAGTCCCTAAGCTTGACAGCTGCTCCCTAAATCCCCTCAACAAAGCTCTTGAGCAGGTGTAGGTGAGAAGACACTGGGTGAAGGATGGCAGAGGGTTGTTATCTTCTGTGCTTGAGAACAGAACCATAGGGAAGAGTGTGGACTGAAATCCAGCCTGTGCTTCAGGACACTGTCAGTCTTGATGAAGAGGGGCTTTTTAAAAAAATATGTAAGAAGACACTGCTTGCCAAACTCTTCACCATCAGAGGAGTGACCTTTTCTGCACAAAGATCCTATATATACTGTGACCCTTATGCATCCAGATGCCACGAGTCTCATTGCACATTGCACAGCCAGCATAGGGGCTGAAGGAGAATCTAATGACAATCTATTTGGTCAAGTTATTCCCTTAACATTAAAGTCTGACACTCCCAGATTATGATGGATTGTAATCATCTTATGGGAAGCTTACTGGAAGCAGGACAAGTAGAGGTAGGATGGGGGACTCTTTACTTTCCCCTTTTCTTTTGTACGCTGCTCTCATGGTTGTCTAGTAAAGGCAGGGAAGCTGAGTTACAAAGAAAAGCACAGTAAATTTCGGGGAATTGATATACTCTCACAAAAAGAAATGCTACAAAAAATGTCCCCCAAATGTAAATGCAAAGCGTGGAGTTTGTCTTTGGGCTGTCTTCAAGAAACAGACTTAAATCCAATTGCTAGGGCTATACGAGACTCATCTGATCAGCAGGCATTCCGTTCCACAGGGGCTAAAACTGTTTTGTTTTCAAAGGGGAAAACACATCTGTGTTTGCCCTCCTTTGCTTTGTAAAATTGAACTGCAGCGAACTCATGAATAATAGAAAGAACACTAAGGACTGTGAAATTAACACTGGCATGAAACAAAATTTCTAAAAGGGGAAACTCTACTGGAAGAAGACTCGCTTCAACCTCCCCCAGACAGGGGTTTGGAAACTGGGACATCTTAGCATTGGAGGGTGAAATAAGAAGTCCAATTTGGTTGCTGCTTTCAGGAAGGTGACAATTTTCAAATCCTTTGGGTCAGATATTTCTTATTTTATGAAGATCTTTAAGGGTGGGAACTATGGTGGATTATGGCTCCAATGAGGAGCATATGTCCAATTGTGACATTTGTCCATGGGAACTACCATCTTACTCTTTAGTAATGAAGATAGCTAACTTTTATCGAACACTTACTATGTGCCAGACACTGTGCTTTACACATAGTTTCTCACATAATTTCATAACTAGTAAGGTAGATACAATTACTTCCATTTCACAGATGCAGACACTGAGGTGCAGAAGGGTCAAGTCACACAGCTATTAGGAAATGAGGCTGGCTCTCAACCCAAGCTTGAATGACTTTGGAGCCTCTCCTTTAACCACCACAGCACCCCTTTATCTTCGTGTGTCCTCTTAGCCCTTTGCAAAGCTCCCGTACAACTTACTGTGATGGCCTAGTGGCCCCTCTTCCTTCGCCTTTCTGCTCCCCACAAGGCAACACCCTGCCTTATGTACTCCTCATGTTCCAGATTTTCTCCAGGTTGTCTTGGGGTCATATAGAATAAGCTGGGGGAAGAGGAAGTATCCTACAAGAAGTGCTTTATTGAGAGAAGTAGTACTCTGTGCTGTTTCTACCCCAAAGTCACCACAGCATACTTAAAAGTACTTAAAAACCGTAAAGCACTGAATAAATAAAAAGTCTGAGTTTTGGAATCAGAGAGATCTGGGTTTCGTTCATTCATTCATTTGTGGATTTTTTACTGACCCCCTACTATGTGCCAAGCACTGTGTTAAATGCTAGATTTGAATTCCAGATTCACTACTTATAGCTATGGACCTTGGGAAATTTATTCAACCTCTTTAATGAGAATAATAATAGTTACCTCTGAGCTGTTCTAAGATTAGAAGCTAGCACATAGTAAGAGTTCAGTAAATAGTATTAATAAAAGGAAAAAAGTGCTGTTTTGGGGCCAGTGCCTGCTTATATTACTCTCCCTTAAGGCTTTGCTTGCCAAGGTTTCAGCTAGCTAGAGTGCATCACCAAGGCCTGGGAAGTTAATGTACTAAACTAAGCTATTATCCTTTGCAAAGGCCTTTTAGCAAGATAATGACAGCCCAAAGGAATACCTAATTCTGGGCACAATGGCAGACTCAAATGGAGGTCATTTCAGCAAGGGACTTGCACATCAAACCATCAAATACCTGCCTGCCTCTTTACTTTAGTAACTGCCTTCTGACAGATAAGAAGTTTTCCTCCTGTATGATCAAATGAACAGGTAGTTGCTTAGAAGTATGGATAAATTTATTTTAAATAATGAGGGAATTTCCATTTATCCTTCTAGGTATTAATATCTCACCTCTGTTTAATGCATAGTCCACTGACGTAAGCATTTGAGGTTTTTCAGATGCCCTCAGTAACACTACTTGGCTAATCTAATGTGATTCAGCTAATAGGTTTTCTATCAGCGTTTATGGACCATCTCATCCATCTACCCTTCTGCCTAATAGAAGTGTTTGTATCCAGTAGGTCTGAGCTATCGTCTTTCCCAAAGCAGTTAATTCTGTTTGAAAATCAATACGTAGAATTTGTGCTTCCATGGTATATTCTCTGAGACAGAATGGAAGCTAATTTCTCTCTTTCCAATGAGTTCATAAAAGAGTAAAGAATGAGTCTTGAAATAATCCTGTTTTTAGAATAAGACTTTTTAAAATTACTTTTTTTTAAATCTACAAAGCCTAAGGGTTAGGAATAGTAACTACTTGAAGATGATTTAAGTTATTAGCAGGAAATAGTGTTCCCTCTCTCTCTGGATCAGTAGCCTCCAGTGGCTTCCATCTCACTCTGAGTTTCATCCAAACAGAGCCAGACTGTGGTTTGCAAAGGCCAGTCCTATCTGGCCTCTTCTCTTACTTCATTTCCTAGCAGGCTCTCCTCACCCACTTGGGTCCAGTCACATTAGCTTTTCCACTATTGCTAGGCTCAGTCATGTTGAGGATGCTTCCAGCATAGGGTCACCTCCTTCAGGTCTCTGCTTTGAGGTAAGTTTATCAATGATGCTGCCTCTACTCTCTTACTCTTTCTGCCCTTTACTGGCATTCATTAACTCCTTTCCTGACTTTATTTTAATTCTTAGCCCTTGTGCTCATCTCACATACTACTTACTTTTTGTTTAATCGTTCATTATATCTCTCTCCAGCACAATGTAAGCTCCTTGGGCGAGAATTCTTCCCTGTCTTGTTCGCTGCTGAATCCCCAGGGCCTGGAAAGCTGCCTGGCAGGTAGTAAGCACTTAGTAGATACATGTTGAATTCAAGTATGATTGTGGATGAATTATTTAGTTTGTTAAATTTCACTCTTGGTGTTTAGATACAACAACAACAATATGTTACTGTTGTATAGAAACGTAGAGGTTCTCAGACACTTTTCAATCCAGGCTGTTGAAAAGCCAGTATTCAAAATGCCCAGAGAGCAGCAAAAGTCTATCTGGAATTCCAAATAACTCAAAATACAGGGGTTGTGGTAAAACCAACTGGAAGTATTAGAAATCTACATGCTAAAAGAAATCTACATACAAATGAAAAACACATTAAAGACCCAAATCACAGGACTAAAGGAGGCCCAGGAAGAGAAAGCAACTGGTTTGCAATCTTAGTTTCCATCCTAAATCACTTTCTGACCTATAGCATTTTTTCTAACCTCTGGGACTTAAAATTTTTTTTTCCTAGTGGGAGATGACTTTTCCCCCTTTCTTTACTTTATTATCTCGTATTGTTTCAGTCATTTACTTTGAGATCTTTAAGCTGTGGCATGTTATTTGTAACGAGGTAAGGAAGGCACATTGGCTCCTTTGAAACTTTCATTATTATTAAAACTAATGCAGTGAAGTTGAGTCCTCTTCTGAGGCTTTCCTACAGCCGTTGCTTGCTGCTGGTAAATATTCATAAATGTGCTATCATGGAAATGAGATAGAATGCCTCAAAATTACTTTGGGGGCATAAGGAAGGCCCTGAAGAGTGAACGGGGAGGATGCATTTCATTTTCAGATTTGTAATGAAGAAAGTATTCTTTCTGTCAGTGGATGATGTGCCTTGCCCTGGAGAAGGATTCCAAGGACCTGAGCAGATAGTGTTCAAGGCAACAGTCACACAGTGATGGCAGCAGGTTCTATCCATACCTGAGTGGGGTACCTCTGAGGGGGCTGGTAGCAATTTCTTAGGAGTTCCTATCAGTAAAAAGGGACTCTTGGCACTGACCGTGTTTTGGAATACATCTTAAAACTCCTTGATGCCTTCTCATGCTCATTAGAGGATTTTCTAATGAGCTTCTGATGGCGGTCATTACTGTTAGGGGATCTTTAACTGTAAGTGTTGAATCCTCCTCTCCTCTCCCTCTTTCATTATCTACCTGTGGGCAAATCTAGGCTCCAGGGTTAAGGGCAGAATGATTCAAAGATTTTGGTGAGTTGATGAAAGTGATATATTTAATCAGAGGCTGTTTCCGGAGAGAGACATCTGTTCTTTGGAATCACTTAAAGGAGAACTATAATCTAGAAAATTAAAGGCATCAGCAATATTTGCAGTTGTGGAACGTCAAGGTCAGGAGAAAAAAAAAAAAAGCCCAAGAGGGCACTCTTGTCACTGATTTCAAAGGAGCTAATTCTTAGGGTTATTAGCTGCCTCAATTTACAACGCTACATACCCTTGAACACCAAATGCTCATTATCAAAAATTAAAGAAGCGTGGAGCTGAGATTTGAATTATATTTCAGATAATAGATTTTGGAACATGCTTCATATTGTTAAGATTGACCTGACCTTACAACTAATAAAGGTTTCCAGTAGGCACAGAATCTCAGTTATAATACCTTGTTTCCACAAGTATGAGAAAAGCAAGGAAAAACTCCTTTGTTTTTACTTCCATCATGGTGCCCTGAAGTAGGCAAAATTGTTAGGTGGGTAAAGCCTGGCTTTGGAATCTACAGCCTTGACTCTCCTTGGGCTCTTCATGTCTGAAAGATCTTAACCACTTACTCTCTCTCTCTCTTTTTTTTTTTAACGTCTTTATTGGAGTGTAACTGCTTTACATTGTTGTGATAGTTTCTGCTGTATAACAAAGTGAATCAGCTATACGTATACTTATATCCCCATTTCCCCTCCCTCTTGCTTCTCCCTCCCACCCTCCCTATCCGACACCTCTAGGTGGTCACAAAGCACGGAGCTGATCTCCCTGTGCTTTGTGGCTGCTTCCCACTAGCTATCTATTTTACATTTGGTAGTGTACATATGTCATTGCCACTGAGGATGCTTCTGTTTCCTTCCTAAAAAATGATTAAGATAGAGTAGGTGCAAAGAAGAGAAAGCACCTACTCTATCTTAATCATTTTTTAGGAAGGAAACAGAAGCATCCTCAGTGTTAAAACATGGACAGTAGATTAGTGGGTTTATATGAAGCCAGAGAAAAATGTTCTAAATGGTGGATTTTCAGGCTTCTGCTATCTATGTGGGGGGGTCTGGGAGGTAGATGGTTATATACTGAGTTCATGGTAAGGCTGGCTCATTGCAGTGACTCTAGCTGGTCTCCTGCTCTTTACTTATTCCAAGCCAACCTGCACATAAGTGCTAGGGAAAAAAAAGTTTCATTAAATGTGGTTTTTGTCACAAGTGATTGCCTATTATATACTGTCACCATCAGAGACACATCTCTTTGGCTTCCATAATCTTTTACTGACTGTTGAATTCTCCTTCACTCTGTTAACAAAATTCTGGTTCTTCCATTTTTAACCCTAACAAACACATTTCTCATGATCTTCTGGACTTTATTCTTCAACTGAACAAATTATTATCATGTCTCAGACTTGCTAAAAAATGACTTCTGTGCCTCAGCCCTTGACATTTCACCTTCAAAGTGTTTTTTTGTCCCCCATTCCACCACATATCTTTGTCTAAAAGCCTGCTTCCCAGCCTAGCATATTCTGATCACATCTCTGGAGAAGGAGACTGACCAACCATTCATAATAATTATCTCTGGGTAGAAAAAATTCCTTCGATTTGTCTGAATCAAAGCCCTTACTTTATGGTTTAAGTCCATGTGCTTTCATTTTTTTTTCTTTTGTATTCTTAGAATATGATAAAAAAAGCTAGTTACCCTCTTTCATTTAAGCTTGTTATTTCATTTAAGCTTCATAAATTTAAGCTTGTTAAATTGCCTTTTATCCTATTCTTCCAGCTAAGTACTTCCAGGTTTCTTCATCCCTTTCTTACTGGGCATGTTTTCCAAACTTCTGATTATTATCTGCAACTTTCTCTTTATATCAAGTCCAGACAGAAATGTCATATTTCACCAATTCTAAGAGGCACTTTTTCTCTCACATTTTAAACACATCAAATTTCAGCATTTAGCAAGACTCATAATTCATGTCATTTTGCAATTACAAATGGCAGAACTTTTTTTTGATTTTAAAAATGAAGGTATTATGTACATTGAATGATTAAAAAAGGCAGGGGGAACTAGTTTGTATTAAAGGAGAATGAAGAGAAATGACAACCGAATGCAATGTATAATTTCTTGATGAGATCTTAGATTGAAAACAAAATTAAAGAGCAATAAAAGTTTTACTATTTTTAAAATTACTTTTTCAACTTTATTGAGGTATAATTAACAAATAAAATTATATATTTAAAGTGTACAACATGATGTTATGATATACATATACATTATGAAAGGATTCCCACCGTTGAGTTAGGTAACGTATCCATCCCCCACATATTAACTTTTTTTTTTTTTTCTGGGGAGAACACTTAAGTTCTACTTTCTTAGCAGATTTTAATTGTATACTTACAGTATTATCAATCATAGTTACCATGATATGTATTAGATCCTCCCAACCTTATTCATCTTATAACTGAAAGTTTGTACCCTTTTACCAGCCTTCCCCCTACCCCGCAGGTCCCTGGTAACCACCATTCTACTCTCTCTATGTGTTTAATTTTTTTTTTTAATTCCACATATAAGGATACCATGCAGTATTTGACTTTGACTTATTTCATTCACTTTAACATAATACCCTCTAGTTTCATCTGTTGTCACAAATGGCAGAATTTCCATCTAAGTCTGGATAATATTCTATTTTATATATATGCCACATTTTCTTTATCCATTCTTCCATTGACGGACACTTAGGTTGTTTCCATATGTTGGCTATTGTGAAAAATGCTGCTGTGAACATAGGTACAGATATCTCTTTGAGATAGTGATTTATTTTCCTTTGGGTATATACTCAGAAGTGGGATTGCTGGATTATATGGTAGTTCTATTTTTAATCTCGTGAGGAGCCTCCATACTGTTTTCTCTGGTGTCTGTATTAGTTTACATTTCTGTATTAGTTTACATTTAGTTTTATTAGTTTACATTTACATTATATTAAATGTAATACATTATATTAGTTTACATTTCCACCAACAGTGTACAAGCGTTCCCCCATCTCCACATCCTTGCCAGCATTTGTTATCTCTTGTCTTTTTGGTAATAGACATCCTATCAGGTGTGAGATGATACCTCATTGTGGTTTTGTTTTGCATTTCCCTGATGATTAGTGATGCTGAACACCTTTTCATGTACTTGTTGGTCATCTGTATATCTCCTTTGGAAAACTGTCTAGCTGGGTCCTTTGTTCATTTTTTAATTGGGATATTTGCTTTTTGCTATTGAGTGGTGTACGTTCCTTATGTATTTTGGTTATTAATCTCTGATCAGACATGTGGTTTGCACGTATTTTCTCCCATTCAGTAGGTTGTTTTCATTTCGTTGATGGTTTCCTTTGCTGTTCATAAGCTTTTTAGTATGATGTAGTCCTACATGTTTATTTTTGCTTTTGTTGCTTTTACTTTGGTGTCACCATGAAAAATCATCACCAAGACCAATGTCAAGGAGCTTACCCCTATGTTTTCTTCTAGGAGTTTTATAATTTCAGATCTTACATTTAAGTCTTTAATTTATTTTGAGTTGATTTTCATCTATGATGTAAGACAGTGGTCCAGTTTCATTCTTTTGCATTTGGCTGTTCAGTTTTCCCAACACAATTGTTGAAGAGACTGTCTTTTCCCCATTGTATATTCCTGGCTCCTTGTTGAAACCTAATTGACAGCATGGGTTAATCCTGGCCTCTCTATTCCATTGATCTATTCTGTTCTAAAGTTATCTGTTTTTATGCCTACACCATAATGTTTTGATTACTATATCTTTGTATTATAGTTTGAAATCAGGAAATGCAATGCCTCCAGCTTTGTTCTTCTTTCTCGAGATTGCTTTGGTGATTCAGGGTCTTTTGTGTTCCATACAAATTTTAGGATTGCTTTTTCTATTTCTATGAATGCCATTGGAATTTTGATAGGAATTGCATTGATTTGGAGATTTCTTTGGGTAATATGTACATTCAAACAGTATTAATTCTAATGCACAAACACAAAATATCTTTTCATTTATTCGTGTCTTCGATGTTTTCATCTATGTTTTATAGCTTTTAGTGACAGATCTTTCTGCTCTTTGGTCAAATTTATTCCTAAGAATTTTATTCTTTTTGATGCTGTTGTAGATTGGATTATTTTCCTAATTTCTCTTTCTGATAGCTCATTGTTAGTGTATAGAGATGCAACTGATTTTTGTATATTGATTTTGTATCCTGAAACTTTACTGAATTCGTTTATTACTTCTAACAGTTTTTTGGTGGAATCTTTTCGGTTTTCTATATATAATGTTATGTCATCTGCAAATAGTGACAGTTTTTTTTCTTGCTTTCCAATTTGTATGCCTTTTATTTCTTTTTCTTGGTAATTGCTAATGGCTAGGACTTCCAATACTATGTCAAATAGCAGTGGCAAGAGTGGGCATCTGTGTTCCTATCTTAGAGGGAAAGCTTTCAGCTTTCACCATTGAGTATGAAGTTAACCGTGGGCTTTGCCTACATGGCTTTTATTATGTTTAGGTGTGTTCCTTTTATACCTGATTTGTTGAGAGTTTTTATCATGAAAGGATGTTGAATTTTTTCAAATGCTTTTTCTGCATCAGTTGAGATGATCATATGATTTTTATCCTTCAGTTTGTTAATGTGGTGTATCACATTTCTTGATTTGTGTATATTGAACCATTTTTGCATCCCAGGAATAAATCCCACTTGATCACAGTGTATAATCTTTTTAACCTACTGTTGAATTCAATTTGTTAATATTTTGCTGAGGATTTTGGCATCAACAAAAGTGTTCATCGGAGATATTGGTCTGTAATTTTCTTTTCTTGTAGTGTCTTTGTTTGGCTTTGCTATCAGGGTAATACTCATCTCATAAAAATGTGTTTGGAAGTATTCCCTTCCTTCAGTTTTTGGGAAAAATTTGAGAAGGATTGGTATTCTTTAAATGTTTAATGAAATTCATCAGTGAAGCCATCTGGCCTGGACTTTTCTTTGTTGGGGAGTTTTTGATTTCTGGTTCAATCTCCTTACTAGTAATAGATCTGTTCAGATTTTCTATTTCTTTATTATTCAGTCTTGGTAGGTTGTATGTTTCTAGGAATTTATCCATTTCTTCTGTGTTAATTTGTTGGCATATAAATATTCACAGTGGTCTCTTATGACCCGTCGTATTTCTGAATTAGAAGTTGTAATGTTTCCTCTTTCATTTCTAATTATATTTGTTCAAGTCTTCTCTCTCTTTTTTTTGTAGTCTAGCTAAAAGTTTGTCAATTTTGTTTATGTTTTCGAAAAAGCAACTCTTACTTTCATTGATTTTTTTCTATTGTCTTTATAGTATCTATTTATTTTCACTCTTATCTTTGTTATTTTCTTCCTTCTGCTAATTTTGAGCTTGGTTCTTTTTCTAGTTTCTTGAGATATAAAGTTAGGTGTTTATTTGAAATCTTTCCTTTTTCTTGATGTAGGCATTTATTGTTACAAACTTCGCTCTCGGAACTGCTTTTCCTGCATCCCATAAGTTTTGGTATGTTGTTGTAGTTCCATCTTTGCTTGTCTCAAGGGTTTTTTTTCCGGCTTTTTCAAGGTATAAATGACCAATGACATTTAATAAAGTGTACAGTATCGTGATTTGATATATGTATGCATTGTGAGAAGATTCCTCCCATCTATCCATCCATCACCTCATATTTATCTTTCTTTTTTGTGAGAACATTTAAGTCTTACTGTCTTAGCAAATTTTAATTATATGATACAGTGTTATCAACTATAGTTACCATGTTATACATTAGATCCTCACACCGTGTTCATCCTATTAGCTGAGAGTTTGTACTCTTTTACCAACCTTTTCCTATTTCCCCCGCTCCCCACCCCCTGGCAACCACTTTTCTTTGCTTTGTTTCTATGAGTTTGAGTTTTTTTAGATTTCATATATGTTATACCATGCAGTATTTATCTTCCTCTGTCTAGCTTATTTTACTTAGTATAATACCATCAAGCTCCATCCATCTTGTTGCAAATGGCAGGATTTCCTTCTTTCTCATGGCTGAATTCCACTGTGTGTGTGTATGTGTATATATGTGTGTGTGTATAGATATGGATAGATGTAGATATATTCACCTCATAGCTTCTTTTTTTTTTTTAGATGTTGGAGGTAGGAGTTTATTAATTAATTTATTTTCGCTGTGTTGGGTCTTCGTTTCTGTGAGAGGGCATTCTCTAGTTGTGGCAAGCGGGGGCCACTCTTCATCGTGGTGCGCGGGCCTCTCACTATCATGGCTTCTCTTGTTGTGGAGCACAGGCTCCAGACACGCAGGCTCAGTAGTTGTGGCTCACGGGCCCAGTTGCACCGTGGCATGTGGGATTCTCCCAGACCAGGGCTCGAACCCATGTCCCCTGCATTAGTAGGCAGATTCTCAGCCACTGCACCACCAGGGAAGCCCACCTCATAGCTTCTTTATCCATTCATCTGTTATTGTACACTTAGGTTGTTTCCATATCTGGGCTATTGTGAATAATGCTTCAGTGAACTTGGGAGTTCAGATATATCTTCAATATTCTGTTTTCCTTTGCATATTCTAATTTCCTTTGCATATACCTAGAAGTGGAATTGCTGGATCACATGGTAGTTTTATTTTTAATTTTGTGAGGAACCTCCATATGTCTTCCACAGGGGCTACACCAATTTACGTTCCCACCAGCATTGCAGGAGGGTTCCCTTTTCTCCACATCCTCCCCAATGCTTGTTATCTACTGTCTTTTTGATGATAGCCATTCTAACAGGTGTGATATTGTTCAAGATATTTTTTGATTTCCCTTTTGATTTCTTTTGGATTTATTAACTTATTTGTTGTTCAATAGCATAGGGAGTGGAACTGAATGTTCTAACCCTTTAATCATAGGATTGGCTTTTTTTGGTCACCAGCTCCTATCCTAAAGCTATCTAGGGGCTCTTCCACCAAGTATTGTCTTGTAAGCATACAAAAGACACTCAGGAGATTCCAAAGTTTTTATGAACTCTGTGCCAGAAATTGGGGACAAAGACCAAATATTTATTTTGTTATTATACCACAGGCCCGTAATGTGCGTGGACTTAAGAAGTTCTCAAAGAGTGGGTATGATATGGCCTGAATATACATTCCAATAGTCATTCCTATATGACCTCAGGATGACAGCAGAGGAGAATGAAGGAACTTATTCGCTGGAAGGATGACTCTATCTTCAAACATATCTCTTTTATCTGTTTGTGTATTGCTGAGGGAGTGCTCCCCTCAAACTGTTCTACAGGATGCTTCTCCTTGCCTTTTTATCTCCTGTCTCAATTAACTCAGGCTGTCATAACAAAATACCACAAACTATGGCTTAACAGAAATTTATTCCTTTTAGTCCTGGAGGTTGGGAAGTCCAAGATCAGGGTGCCAGCAGGGTGGATTTCATTGTGAGGCCTCTTCTCTTCACATGTAGGCATCTGCCATCTTGCTGTCTGCTCACATGATCTCTTCGTTGTGCTTGTGAGGAAAGAGAAATTTGGGGGAGAGAGAGAGAGGGAGAGAAAGAAAGAGAAAGGGAGGGAGGGGGGAGAGTGCCTGCAGTCTCTGGTGTCTTTTCTTATAAGGGCACTAATCCTATGGGATCAGGGACCCACCCTTATGACATCATTTAACTTTAATCACCTCCTTATAGTCACTAGCTCCAAATCCAATCACATTAGGAGTTAGGGCTTCAACATATGAATTTTGCGGAGGCACACCATTCAATCTGTAACATGCCCTGGTTTCAATACCACCCAACCCCCCCAAGAGTCCAGTACCTTGTTCCTAGAGAATTTGCTATAAAAAAAGACCACCAAAGGAGGAATAACTTAAAGGAATTGATTACTAATGGTGATGTTTTAGCAATCAGTAGGAAAGAGATTTGTGGGATGAGGTTGGAAATAGAGATTTGGGAGGTGAAGTGAAAGGATCTATTAAGCTTCAAATGATGCTTTCTGGACAGCCTTATATTTAACTACAATCAAGGCTAATAAGTCTTCCTCTTTCCAACAAACTTTATAACTAACTCCTGGAACCTGGAATCAGTGTTCATTAAAATTCATTTTAAGTTGTTGATTTTCTTCTTCCTATTTGACTAGCTCTTGGCCACTTTTTGGAACTATTTTTCTTTTCCTTGAAGAATGCTCTCATTAGAACTGTTTTTGAGCTCAGCCCTTTGGGACACATCATAGATAGGAAATCCCCACTCTGTATGTTTGGATATTTTTGTGTTGGCCCTATTTCTTCTCTGGCTTCTCACTCCATGGGGCTGATTCAAGCACAGAGCTCCCACTGACTTCAAAGTCTTCTGAGGTAAAGTGAGAAATAGTCTTACAGAAATTTCCCAAAGATATTTTGGATATATAAAAAAGCAGTGGTAATATTTTAAAATATGAATATTTGTCCTGGAAAATGAATGGATATTATGAGTACCAGCTAGACAAAGTCACGAAAATTCTCCTTTGATAGTAGGAAAAAAGCTCTTGTAAATTCATAATACTTGGTAAATGCACTCATCCTTCTGGGGAGAAATTTTGGTTCTGTTGTGGTTTAAAAGCATAAAGATGGAATCCTTTAAATCAGATTCCTACTTTATAGATGACAAATATCTACTACATTATTTTCATAATATGAGTGTAAAAATTATGAACTATTTGAAAAAGATATATGGTATATACAATTTAAAGAAGATACTTTCTTAATTTCCCTAAGCTTTCCAGATTTCTCAGAAACAATTGTTTTAAATTTCATGTAGGATCTAGACAGTGACTAGTTGTGTTTATAATGTTGTTTCACAGATTGGAGATCTATATGAGACTCATTCAGGCACCTTCAGAAAAAAGGAAACTTATTGTAAGATATAAGGGTCTATGCAGACAGGAACCGGAAATAGGGTCAGTGATGCTCTGGGGACTCTTTGCAATCATGTTTTTTGTGTGTTTTCTCCATTGTACTTGCCCTTCCAACTGGCCAATTGTAGATACTGTGCCTTACATGTCTAGTTCAATAGTCTTTTTTTCCTGTTTTCCAGAATTTTCTGTTTCCTCCACTGGAGCAGCTCCTCTGGCAGAACAGGGCAGAAATGATGGATGTCCTGGACATTCCTCTCAATGCAGAGACAAACACAACAGATGAGATTGAAAGTAGAAATAAAGAGAAAAGCCCAGAATTCCAGGCTATAGAAAGAATGCTGTGAGGATGATAAAGAGACATGACAGAACTCAAAGAAAGAAAGAAATAGGATTCTCTGATTAGGAAGTAAACAGGTATCTTTCTTTGCTCATAGAGGTCTATCATTTCTGTTCTGCTGCAAGTTTGGCATTCTCTTTATTGTTTATATAATCATTCACACTAAGTGATCACTGCTACCACCACCCCACTGTGAGGGAAAAGGACCAAGGTGGTTTTATGATAAACTAGTCATTAATGCCTTTTATTTTCAGGAACATGTGGCTAGAGGTTCATTGACAAAGTAAATATCTAAACTTGAGCTCCTGAATTTGTATGTAGATACTTAGCATTCTTATTGCCAGATATGTAGCTTCATTGAAATATTAAGAAACAATATTTCATTGGGAAGACATACCATCTTTTAAAGGAAAGAAGGAATAACTTCTTCCCTAACTTTAATGGAGAGCATGATCTTCATGCTTTGTGTTGATCTATTCACTAACTCTCCTTCTTATCAGGTATAATATATTCCTGTTGACAGCTTGATTTAATTGGACTTGTGGTAACTGATTCAATTGAGCACTTTAATTAGGTAATTATTTTGTTATAAGAACTGCTTTTCAGCTTGCTAGAGAGAGTGAATTTTCCATTTTTCTCAAGCTAAAAATGGAACCTGGATTCTTTTCTTTTAGAACAAAGTGGAATAAAAATGGTCAGTTATAGAATTAGGCTGAGATTGAGCTGTAGAATGAAGAAAAATAAGCTTGACTTATGTATTGATAAGACACAAGTGGGCTTTTGAGAAATGAAGACAGAATTAGTTTCTCAGATTGTGAATACTGCCAGTGAGTAGTCATGAATTTGAACAGAGTGATTGTTCGCTGCCTCAGTTTCCTTCCAGAAGTGGGACCCTGTGCAAGAAAATAAGTGCTGGAAAAAAAAAAAAAAAGAACACAAGGAAATACTCCTATCTCATGATTTTGAACAAATGTTCCTCGCTCTAGGGAGTTTTTTTTTCTCCAGGCAAATTAATTATTGCCTTCTTTGAAAATATATTGTGAAAGTTATTCATTCATTAACTTCAGAGGGAGACTTTGTCTTGAAGAAAAGGCTCAGGTTCTGAAAATATTGCCTCAGACTGAGCATCTAGGAAAAAAGCTATCCTCGAATTCCCCACATACTTGGTGCGATTCAAGCTTATCTTTTGTTGGTTGGCAGGACTGATTGTAAATAATCTGAGGATACCTCAGATCAGACAAACAAATAATTAGAGTTGACACTATTAAAGCCAACAAGACCCTGATTAATTGATTTGCTAATAGCTATACTCCATTTGCTGATGTTAGCCCTGATTGGGTTTTAAGCTGTGACAGGGCCACAAGATAAACATTTTCTTTCTCGAAATTACTGATTACCTACCGGCTTCCCAGTCTCGCCATCAACTAGTCTTTGGAGGTTTTTGTTCATTAAAGGATTGAGGCTAATTCCAAATAGCTTTCATCTGAAACATAATATTCATACATAAGCTTTTTGTGGAATGGTCAGTCAACATAGTAATTACGTTTTGCTTTAGAATTTTTTAGTTTTACATTTTCAGCAAGGAAAATAAACAAAGGAAACATTTCTCACTTAAACAAATGATGTTGCAAGTGTAGCCTTCCCTAATAGATGATAAGAATAATGACAATTCTGTTCCAGACACCCAGGGGCCAGAGAGGGGCTGTGTTCCAGCCACCACTGTGCAACAAACCATTCTAAAATCTAACGGTGCAAAATAGCAAGCATTTTATTATCAGTAGCAACTTTGTGGGTTGGCAGGGCTCAGCTAGGGCTATTCTTCTGTTTCACATGATGTTATCAGGGCTGCAGTCATCTGGGAACTCAGCTGGGCTGGAACATCCAAGTTGGTGCACTTACATGGCTGGCAGGAGGTGCTAGCTATCTGCTGGGAGTTGAGAAGTTGACAGGAGCACCTCAGTTTTCTCCATGTGGGCTTCTTAAAGCATGGTGGTTGGGCTGCAAGAGAAAATGTTCCAAGAGAAGAGAGAGGAAGGTGCAAGTCTCTCAAGGCCCAGCCTTGAAATTACAGTGTCACACCTGTCACATTCTATTAGAGTGGTTTACAGGGTCAGTCCAGGTTCATTGTGGTTATGCTAATAAGTAAGATATGGTCAGTAGGACCATCTTTGGAGACTAGATATCACAAACATCTAGAGTGGAAACAAAGGCAGTGTTTCATTGAAGTGTTCTTAAAAAAGCTGTGTCTTGCCCTTTCTCTATGACCGTCTTCACTGGTTATTACTTCATGGTTATCATTTGTTATTATTCATTGGTGACTTCAGTTGGAGTCAGGAGTGGGTATTTAGGTCTCTCCTTGTAAGAGGAATAGTTTTGAGTTAAAAGCTGTTCCAAGATGAAGTAATACTACCACTCTCCTAAATTTTCTTGCTTATTAAATAGAGTCAGCAGGTGAAAACCTGCACTCTTTTTGTCTGAGAAGGTTTTTCCAGATATTTCTCCTTTCTCCAATCTGCTATGGTTGTGATGGCGGAGTGCAGGCTTAGGAGTCAAGTTTTTCAGTTTAGCTCCTTCAGTTACTGTGTGCCTAGCTGTGTGAATCTGGGCAAGAGATTGGTACTTGCAAGCCTCAGTTTTCTCATCTTTATAATGGGGTATTCTTTCTACTGCTTAGATCGTGAAAATTGAGATACTTCATGAAGTGTTTACCCGAGTGCCTGGAAGTGAGTACTCAGGAAGTTGTAGGTACTGTTATTATGTAATAATGGGTATATAGGAGAACCTAAGCACCAAGGAATTGAGCATAAAGTCACAGGATGCTGAGAGTTTACAATAAGATAGGAGGAGATCTCTTAAGCCAAACATCTTTAAGAGTAAATGTCACTGTACCAAATAGATCTCCTGTTTCTTCTTCTTATACTTATGCCACATTTTATACCTTCTGTCACAGAGTCAGGTGAAGAGGGTTGTTTTGGTGTTGAAAGGGGGCTGGAACTGGGAGGGGACTGGAAAGCAGTGAGTGGAAGGAGGCCAGGAACACAAATGTCTAGTTCCCATGGTCTCCACCTGGACATTATGATATCAGAAAGTCTTGAATTGTGTGAACCTGTGGTCTTTGTGGTCTGTTCTTTTAAGTTATTCCACAGCTCCTGCAAAGGAAAAGTATAGCTATCACATACTTATAAAAAATGAAGGGTGGTAATTTGCATGAATTACACCACCTGGAAAAGCAAACTTATTTATTTCATTTACTCCCATCTCCCACATTCATTTGTCACATATGTGCTGTGACCTAGTGGTTGGAAAAGAAATACTTACCAAGGGTTTACCTTTCATGGGTGGCAGTGTGGTTTTTCCTTTCCTCCAGCCTCATTGTTTCCATGTGTAGGGACTTAGAGTAACCGTTTTGGCCTCTTGTCCCACCCATTATTTCTTGTGAGTTTCCTGAGTTACCTGAATAATATCCATTGGTCCATGATTCTCAAGGCCCCCAATTCTGGGGATATGTTCTTTTTGTATTACCCTAGATACAGTGAGGAAACACTTGCTGTATGTATATGTGTCCCGCAGAGCCAACCATTCCTTTAGATGGGATTTCCCAAGGACAAGTATGGGTGAGGGAGAAGAAACGTTCATAAATTATTTGGGTTACATATAATTATCAGTGCATCTCCTTTATTTATCCATTGGCCCTAAACTAGGAGAAGGAAGAAATGGATGTTGTTTATTGGTTCCCTAAAACCCCAACAGTGACATTTTCCAACTGCAAGTTAGCTGGGGTTGTCTGTATGATTGAGACTGATCTGATGGAAATGAACTCATATCCAATTTTTCTTGAAAGAAATATATATTTCTTTAGTGTCTATGTATGAGCAGTAAAAACTTTTCTTTTTAAAAGCAAACAGTTACAGAATTCTTAAAAAGAATTTTTTCTTGCATACCCACAGTATCTCTGCTAGTGAGACAGGTGTGTTTCTCTTTACTTATTCAACAAATATTTATTTAGCACCTTCTACATGCCAAGCTCTGTCTTAGGTGTTGGAGCTATTGCTGGAAAGCAAAAATAGATATGCCTCCTACTCTTCCTGTTGATCTTATATTCTACTTGGGGAGATAGGCATGAATCTAAAAATAAATCATACAAATTGTTGTATATATAAGAACAACCTGAAGTAACAGTCCACAATTCTGTGAAAGTGTTTAACAGACACCCTGACCTGGACTGTTTGTGGGATTTGGGATCTGGAAAGTTTATCTCTGAAGAAATGATGCTTGAGGTAAAGCTGAGCACAAATAAATAAACAATTAAGGTGAAGTTAACTGAGTCTGTATACCCACAGAGAAACAATTAACTGACCCTCTAATTTTGTATTTCACCATGTGTAGTAGTCTATCCAGCCTTTCTGAGTATTCAGGTATGGCAATGATTTTCTCTCATACTTTCCAACTACTTGACAGCTTTCCCTGGTCACATGGGAAAATGAGAACACATGACCTATCAACAGATTTTTTCCCCTAAGTTGTCAATTTATTTTTCACTCACTCTCTCTCACTCACTCACTCACTCTTCCAATCCACCCAGCCATCTATCCATCTAAACACCTTTTATCAGTTGTCTGTATGTGCCTAGTACCATGCTAGGAAATGGGGTTTAGCAAGCCATAAAAACAAAATCATAGTTAACTGACATTAATTGTACCTTCACTGGGTTCCTACACTACTGTGTTTCTCTCTCTGCCCTTTCAAGTTGTGTTTATTAACTTTCATGTTAGTCTCCTTCATGAGATTCAGCTCTGCGGCACGCACCATGTCTTAAGCAGTTTTGGGTTCCTTGTGCTTAATATGGTGATTGGCACACAGTTGGTATTTAAGAAATACTTGTTAAGTGAATGAACTTAATGTTACTATTATTGAGGAGCAGAACATTAAATATCAGATGAATGATCACTGTTATTTTATAGGCTAAAACTGGAATAACCAGCTTGATGCTCTGGTATGTTAAAAGATGAGCTGAGGCACATTAAAATTTTCAAGAGTTTTTATGAGTATAACTTTCATTTGAATTGGGCACTGCCAAATCTTTTTTTTTTAAACATCTTTATTGGAGTATAATTGCTTTACAGTGGTGTGTTAGTTTCTGCTTTATAACAAAGTGAATCAGCTATACATATACATATATCCCCATACCTCCTCCCTCTTGCGTCTCCCTCCTACCCTCCCTATCCCACCCCTCTAGGTGGTCACAAAGCATCGAGCTCATCTCCCTGTGCTATGCGCCTGCTTCCCACTAGCTATCTATTTTACATTTGGTAGTGTATATATGTCCATGCCACTCTCTCACTTCGTCCCAGCTTGCCCATCCCCCTCCCCATGTCCTCAAGTCCATTCTCTACGTCTGCATCTTGCTTCCTGTCCTGCCCCTAGGTTCTTCAAAAACATTTTTTTTATATTCCATATATATGTGTTACAAATGGTATTTACTTTTCTCTTTCTAACTTACTTCACTCTGTGTGACAGTCTCTAGATCCATCCACCTCACTACAAATAACTCAATTTTGTTTCTTTTTATGGCTGAGTAATATTCCACTGTATATATGTGCCACATTTTCTTTATCCATTCATGTGTCAGTGGACACTTAGGTTGCTTCCATGTCCTTGATATTGTAAATAGAGCTGCAATGAACATTGTGGTACATGACTGTCTTTGAATTATGGTTTTCTCAGGGTATATGCCCAGTATTGGGATTGCAGGGTCATATGGTAGTTCTATTTTTTGTTTTTTAAGGAACCTCTATACTGTTCTCCACAGTGGCTGTATCAATTTACATTCCCAACAACAGTGTGAGAGGGTTCCCTTTTCTCCACACCCTCTCGGGCATTTCTTGTTTGTAGATTTTTTGATGATGGCCATTCTGACTGGTGTGAGGAGGTACCTCATTGTGGTTTTGATTTGCATTTCTCTAATGATTAGTGATGTTGAGCATCCTTTCATATGTTTGTTGGCAATTTGTATATCTTCTTTGGAGAAATGTCTACTATGTAGGTCAACTGCCCATTTTTGGATTGGGTTGTTTATTTTTTGATATTGAGCTTCATGAGCTGCTTGTGTATTTTGGAGATTAATCCTTTGTCAGTTGCTTCATTTACAAATATTTTCTCCCATTCTGAGGGTTGTCTTTTCGTCTTGTTTATGGTTTTCCTTTTATTTATTTATTTATTTTTGTGGTACGCAGGCCTCTCACTGTTGTGGTCTCTCCCGTTGCGGAGCACATGCTCTGGACGCGCAGACCCAGTGGGCATGGCTCACGGGCCCAGCCGCTCCGTGGCATGTGGGAGCTTCCCAGACCGGGGCACAAACCCATGTCCCCTGCATCGGCAGGTGGACTCTCAACCACTGTGCCACCAGGGGAGCCCCTGTTTATGGTTTTCTTTGCTGTGCAAAAGCTTTTAAGTTTCATTAGGTCCCGTTTGTTTATTTTTGTTTTTAATTCCATTTCTCTAGGAGGTGGGTCAAAAAGAATATGGCAGTGATTTATGTCATAGAGCATTCTGCCTATGTTTTCCTATAAGAGTTTTATAATATCCGCCCTTATATTTAGGTCTTTAATCCGTTTTGAGTTTATTTTTGTGTATGGTGTTAGGGAGTGTTCTAATTTCATTCTTTTGCATGTAGCTGTCCAGTTTCCCCAGCACCACTTATTGAAGAGGCTGTCTTTTCTCCACTGTATATTCTTGCTTCCTTTATCAAAAATAAGGTAACCAGATGTGCGTGGGTTTATCTCTGAGCGTTCTATCCTGTTCCATTGATCTATATTTCTGTTATTGGGCCAGTACCCTACTGTATTGATTACTGTAGTTTTGTATTATAGTCTGAAGTCCGGGAGCCTGATTCCTCCATCTCCGTTTTTCTTTCTCAAGATTGCTTTGGCTATTCGGGGTCTTTTGTATTTACATACAAATTGTGAAATTTTTTGTTCTAGTTCTGTGAAAAATGCCAGTGGTTGTTTGATAGGGATTGCATTGAATCTGTAGATTGCTTTGGGTAGTAGATTCATTTTCACAATGTTGATTCTTCCAATCCAAGAACATGGTGTATCTCTCCATCTCTTTGTATCATCTTTAATTTCTTTCATCAGTGTCTTATAATTTTCTGCATATAGGTCTTTTGTCTCCTTAGGTAGGTGTATTCCTAGGTATTTTATTCTTTTTGTTGCAATGGTAAATGGGAGTGTTTTCTTAATTTCACTTTCAGATTTTTCATTATTAGTGTATAGGAATGCCAGAGATTTCTGTGCATTAATTTTGTATCCTGCTACTTTACCAGATTCATTGATTAACTCTAGTAGTTTTCTGGCAGCATCTTCAGAATTCTCTATGTATAGTATGATGTCATCTGCAGACAGTGACAACTTTACTTCTTCTTTTCAGATTTGGATTCCTTTTATTTCTTTTTCTTCTCTGATTGCTGTGGCTAAAACTTCCAAAACTATGTTGAATAATAGTGGTGAGGGTGGGCAACCTTGTCTTGTTCCTGATCTTAGTGGAAATGGTTTCAGTTTTTCAACGTTGAGGACAATGGTGACTGTCAGTTTGTCATATATGGCCGTTATTATTTTTAGGTAAGTTCCCTCTATGCCCACTTTCTGGAGAGTTTTTATCATAAATGGGTGCTGAGCTTTGTCAAAAGATTTCTCTGCTTCTGTTGTGATGACTATATGGTTTTTATTCTTCAGTTTGTTAATATGGTGTGTCACATTGATTGATTTGTGTATACTGAAGAATCCTTGCATTCCTGGGATACACCCCACTTGATCATGGTGTATGATCCTTTTAATGTGCTGTTGGATTTTGTTTGCTAGTACTTTGTTGAGGATTTCTGCATGTATGTTCATCAGTGATATTGGCCTGTAGTTTTCTTTCTTTGTGACATCTTTGTCTGGTTTTGGTATCAGGGTGATGGTGGCCTCCTAGAATGAGTTTGGGAGTGTTCCTCCCTCTGCTATATTTTGGAAGAGTTTGAGAAGGATGGGTGTGAGCTCTCTCTAAATGTGTGATAGAATTCGCCTGTGAAGCCATCTGGTCCTGGGCTTTTGTGTGTTGGAAGATTATTAATCACAGTCTCAACTTCAGTGCTTGTGATTGGTCTGTTTATATTTTCTGTTTCTTCCTGGTTCAGTCTCAGAAGGTTGTGCTTCTCTAAGAATGTGTCCATTTCTTCCAGGTTGTCCATTTTATTGGCATATGGTTGCTTGTAGTAATCTCTCATGATCCTTTGTATTTCTGCAGTGTCAGTTGTTACTTCTCCTTTTTCATTTCTAATTCTATTGATTTGAGTCTTCTCCCTTTTTTTCTTGTTGAGTCTGGCTAATGGTTTATCAATTTTGTTTATCTTCTCAAAGAACCAGCTTTTAGTTTTATTGATCTCTGCTATTGTTTCCGTCATTTCTTTTTCATTTATTTCTGATCTGGTGTTTATGATTTCTTTCCTTCTGCTAACTTTGGGTTTTTTTTCTTCTTTCTCTAATTGCTTTAGGTGTAAGTTCAGGCTGTTTATTTGAGATTGTTCTTGTTTCTTGAGGTAGGATTGTATTGTTATCAACTTCCCTCTTAGAACTGCTTTTGCTGCATCCCTTAGGTTTTGGGTTGTCGTGTTTTCATTGTCATTTGTTTCTAGGTATTTTTTGACTTCCTCTTTGATTTCTTCAGTGATCTCTTGGTTATTTAGTAGCACACTGTTTAGCCTTCATGTATTTGTGTTTTACACCTTTTTTTCCTGTAATTGATTTCCAGTCTCATAGCGTTGTGGTCAGAAAAGATGCTTATATGATTTCAATTTTCTTAAATTTACCAAGACTTGATTTGTGACCCAAGAGATGACCTATCCTGGAGAGCGTTCCATGAGCAGTTGAGAAGAAACTGTATTCTGTTGTTTCTGGATGGAATGTCCTATAAATTTCATTTAAGTCTATGTTGTTTAATGTATCATTTAAAGCTTGTGTTTCCTTATTTATTTTCATTTTGGATGATCTGTCCATTGGTGAAAGTGGGGTGTTAAAGTCCCCTACTGTGATTGTGTTACTGTCGATTCCCCCTTTTATGGATGTTAGCATTTGCCTTATGTATTGAGGTGCTCCTTTATTGGGTGCATAAATATTTACAATTGTTACATCTTGTTTCTGGATTGATCCCTTGATCTTTATGTAGTGTCCTCCTTGTCTCTTGTAATAGTCTTTATTTTAACGTCTATTTTGTCTGATGTGAGAATTGCTACTCCAGCTTTCTTTTGATTTCCATTTGCATTGAGTATCTTTTTCCATCCCCTCAGTTTCAGTCTGTATGTGTCCCTAGATCTGAAGTGGGTCTCTTGTAGACAGCATATATACAGGTCTTGTTTCTGTATCTATTCAGCCAGTCTGTGTCTTTTGGTTGGAGCATTTAATTCCTTTACATTTAAGGTAGTTAATGATATGTATGTTCCTATTACCATTTTCCTAATTGTTTCGGTTTTGTTATTGTAGGTCTCTTCTTTCTCTGTGTTTTCCTGCTTAGAGTAGTTCCTTTAGCATTTGTTGTAAAGCTGGTTTGGTGGTGCTGAATTCTCTTAGCTTTTGCTTGTCTGTAAAGTTTTTAATTTCTCTGCCGAGTCTGAATGAGTTGCTTGCTGGGTAGAGTAATCTTGGTTGTAGTTTTTTCCCTTTCATCACTTTAAATATGTCCTGCCTCTCTTCTGGCTTGCAGAGGTTCTGCTGAAAGATCTGCTGTTAACCTTATGGGGATTCCCTTGTATGTTATTTGTTGTTTTTCCCTTGCTGCTTTTAATATTTTTTCTTTGTATTTGATTTTTGATAGTTTGATTAACATGTGTCTTGGCGTGTTTCTCCTTGGATTTATCCTGTTTGGGATTCTCTGTGCTTCCTGCACTTGGTTGACTATTTCCTTTGCCATATTAGGGAAGTTTTCAACTATAATCTCTTCAAATATTTTCTCAGTACCTTTCTTTTTCTCTTCTTCTTCTGGGATCCCTATAATTCGAATGTTGGTGCGTTTAATGTTGATCCAGAGGTCTCTGAGACTGTCCTCTGTTCTGCAGTAGTTATTTCCATTATTTTATCTTCCAGGTCACTTATCCGTTCTTCTGCCTCAGTTATTCTGCTATTGATTCCTTCTAGAGAATTTTTAATTTCATTTATCGTGTTGTTCATCATTGTTTGTTTGCTTTTTAGTTCTTCTAGGTCTGTGTTAAATGTTTCTTATATTTTCTTCATTCTATTTCCAAGATTTTGGATCATCTTTACTATCATTATTCTGAATTATTTTTCCCGTATACTGCCTGTTTCCTCTTAATTTGTTAGGTCTGGTGGGTTTTTGCCTTGCTCCTTCATCTGCCCTGTGTTCCTCTGTCTTCTTATTTTGCTTAACTAACTGTGTTTGGGGTCTCCTTTTCGCAGGCTGCAGGTTCGTAGTTCCTGTTGGTTTTGGTGTCTGCCCCCACTGGCTAAGGTTGGTTCAGTGGGTTATGTAGGCTTCCTGGTGGAGAGGACTGGTGCCTGTGTTCTGGTGGATGGGGCTGGCTCTTGTATTTCTGGTGGGCGGGACTGTGTCCAGTTTTATGTTTTTGGGTGTCTGTGACCTTATTATGATTTTAGGCAGTTTCTCTGCTAATGGGTGGGGTTGTGTTCCTGTGTTGCTAGTTGTTTGGCATAAGGTGTCCAGAATTGTAGCTTGCTGATCATTGAGTGGAGCTGTGTTTTAGTGTTGAGATGGAGCTCTGTGGGAGAGCTTTCACTGTTTGATATTACGTGGCGCTGGGACATCTCTGGTGGACCAGTGTCCTGAACTTGGCTCTCCCACCTCGGAGGCACAGGCGTGAAATCCGGCTGGAGCACCAAGACGCTTTGGCCAGTTATGGTAGCTGTTCTAATTCATTTTGATTCTTTGCAAGCACCAAGCTGCATTTGTTAGCCCTCCTCTTAGCTGGTGGGGACCCCACAATGGAGTCCTCACCAGGTCAGATGAGCAGAAGTGATATGACTTCCTTGGAGGCTTGTCTTGAGCAGCCACGAGACATGTAATTCTCTTAACATGCCAGCCCCAATCTCCATAGTTTATAGAGAGGCCTTAACGGGGTTCAATCACATGTAACCATCCAGATGGTCCCAACTACTCAGCAGTGCCAGATATAAAGTGGTTAGGAGTACTCTGCTCGCAGGAGCTAGTGGAGAGGTTTTATATAGAGAAGATGCTGCAGCAATGCAAATAAATTATTTAATTGGTTATATTTTATGTGGTTGCCTTATTTGGGAAAGTCTAGTTGGCTGTTTGTGATTGGTTGTTCTTAAGTTTCAGTTTCTTGGTTTAAGTGCATTGATCAGTGAAGTTAGGTTTTGGTTTGCTTCGGTTGTGGTTTGCTTACATAGTCTACTAAGACATTAGAGCCACCTCAATCTAAAGTCTCCTTGTTTAAACACTTTAACAGGTATAAGCTAATAATGCCTCACCTTAAATGAAGCAGATGGCTTCTGGTGAGACCTCAACAGGCATGACCAAGAGCTATTAGTACTAGTCCCTCTGCCATCGTCCTAACTGCATCCCTCAGCCAAGCACTTGCTGCTTACTGTCTGAAATCTTAGAAACATCTAGCAAGCAAGAGCAATAACAGATTGCCCCACTCCTTGGGAAGATTAATGAAATGAGATTGATAAAGGGATCCTTTTCCTTGGACACAGGTGCTGTATGACCAAGGTTCTAATTGTTACGGCAACCTATGAATTGGCATATCTTAATCATCCCACACCACACTGTTTCTCTAGATTCTAGAGGAGTTTAGTGAAATAGTCAAAAGCTAAAGAATTTGAACTTTTTTTTAGCTTCAGAAAGAATTTGTATAAATTTCACAGCTGAGTTCTCTTAAAGTAAAGGCTGTTTTAGAAGATTGAATGAGGTACCTCACACTGATCTCAACTCTCAAAATAGAACTGTGAGATTCAGATGCAAAAAGAGGCCATAATTTCTTCTCTCACAGGTGCAGTAGAAATCAAATGATTTTCATTTGTTTTTCTTGTCATTTTAGCCACCACTATAGCTTTATTATATCTTTGTGTTTCTCTCCTGTTTGCCCTACCAGTGCCTCCTAAGATTTTCCACAGTTCTTGGCTGAGAAGTAAACTTATAAATTACCTGACAGTAAAGTCAGAGGATAAGTAAATCACCATCCAGTCTGATCACAAAATCAAAACATTTGTGATATCTCAAACCTTTAACAAGACAATTGCTTCTCTTGAAAAATGTGTCTGTTCTCCTTCATGCTGAGAACAACCAAGTCATTCCATGAATTTTGCTCTAAGACCAAAGGTGCAGTATCTTCAGACTACATATTATGCCAGACATCTAACAAAATGGTTAGACATCTTTAATGTCTTTTTATTTTTAAGAATCTTATTTTTTAATTTAATTCCTAATAAAACAGAGTTGAACTCTGGGTTTTTGGTAACTCAAAAATTGTCCTGAAGTTTAGAGAGTAAAAGTTTAGTCTACATGCCCTGATCCATTTATGCTTTCCTGTTAATTTCACCAGATATCTTCCTTTTAAGTTATTTTCAAAATTACACTATATATGTGCGTATATACATTTATATGTATATATAAAACTCTCTCCTCTGTAAGAGTTGTTCATCAGGTCCCAGTTTGTTAGTGACTGTTGTTCCTGCTTCACTTCAAATAATCTTGCTCCAGATGACAAATTGGGGAACTTTGGAGCACATTTATTAAATCCAAGTTCTTTTATGAAGCCAAAAGTGTAGATCTTAAAAAAAGATTTTGTAGAAGTGTTTGGACATTAGAGTTGTGCAAGCATTTCCAGCTCTGCTGAGAGTGATAATCATTGCAAACAATGGGCTTATTGAGCCTTGAGGAATTCAAGCAGGGCTACCAGTTTCCAGGTGAAACATTTAATACTAGAGGAATGTGTTGGCTTATTAAATACAGAAACCCATTTCTGAGAATGGTCAATAACTGGAGCCTTCGAAAAAAGGCAGTATCTCAGAGGACCTATCAAGAATGGTTAAAGAAGACATTCCGGAGCCTTTCCAAATGCTGTAAACGGTAATCTGAGATGAAACAAGAATACTCTTTGCTGAACTGGCAAGAAGAAAATATATTTTCCCTCTTACCTCTCTCCCCGCCTCCCACAAAGTTACACATGTACATGTAATGCTCTTTAAAGCTTAGGTATGAATTTCCCTGGATTAGAGTTTCAGAACAAAACTATTTTATCTGGCCATTGAAAGAACTCTAAGATCTTTTATTCTCACACATGTCATCTTCTCTCATCTTGCTTCCTATCTCAAATAACTTTTGCCCAGTTTACAAATAAGCCTCCAATAGAACATCAATATTTTGGGGTTGTCCAACTAACTAGTAATCATATATTTTTCTTGCCCACAAGTATTGTTAGACAGCGTTGGCTAATTCTCTCAAAGATTAGGGTCCATCTTGACTTCTTTATTTCAGCTCTAAACACAAGATGAGGGGCCAATAAGACTTTGGTGGATGTAGTTGAGAGATAAACAGTCTTTCAATGCCCTCCGTTTATAGCCTCCATTATCATTTTTCTCATACATGAATCAGATCATCCTCTTTCTCATTTGCCAGCCCTCCTAGTGGCATGGTCTTCTTCAAATGGATTGCTAGCTGCACATCACACATGCTCAAATATCTCATCAATTCCACAAAATTCCCCTAATTAGGTAACTTGTACTTTCATAACATTTTCAGAAAGCAGTTTCCTAATGAAAATTAGGAAATATTAGTGGCATTAAAATAGTGCCACTTTGCAGCCTTTAGAAAAGTCCCTCTTTTGCATGGTGTCATGCTATAATTAGTAATACAGCATTGGTGATTAAGCTGAATACCACTATGAGGCATTTACACAGCCTTGACAGAGTTCAGTCACTAATGGGATATGACGCTTTGATTGTTCCTTGAAACCTGAACACTGTGGCAATATTTAGATCTTTGGGTTACCTTGAAATGTTGATTTCGGACTCTTGAAACCATGGCAACAGTTGATTCAAATGAATCCCAGAGTTTTAAAAACCAAAATTTTGTTGTTGAGTTTCTTTGCTTTTTTTTTAACCCCTTGGTTCACACAATTCATGATAAAATAGTTGCAGCCAGACTTTGTATAAATGCAGTATCCATTCACCTTTCTTATAGAAAAGAACACAGATGTGATTATCTTTCCATCAGGGAGAGAACAGAAAACCGATGTATGGGTCCCATAACTGGTGTCCAAATGTTGCATGATAATATGGTAGGAAAATAGTAAAGAAAACTGTACTATTTTAAAATCCACCCAGTTGTCCAAGCTTAGGAATCACCCCTCCCATATGATACCAAAAACATAAAATTCTATTGAAAAAAATATTTTTTGTATGTCTTTCCTCCTCATTTTCATTACCACGTCCCTAATTTAGGCAGTAGTCCATTAACTCAGCTCCCTGCCTCTCTCATCTGGCACCTTTCCAATCCATCCTCATATCTAGTTGATGCTTGAGTGATCTTGCTACCTGAAAACCTGTTCTGGATCTCCATCACCTTCAGAATAAAATATAAAATTTTGACATGAATTCAAGGCTCTCTACAAACTGGCTCAGCTTAACTTTTTAATCTTTTCTCTATTCACTTCTCCTAATGCACCCCAAATTCTAGACATGCCAGATTATTGATATTCCCTGAAATGAGCCTGTAATTTCTTTTCTTTCCAGCTTTGTTTTTACTGTCCTCTCTGTCTAGACTCTCTCTCTGTTCTCTCTGATGCCTCATAGCAAATACGTAAGTTAATATGATCTCTTGAGAACAGTAGGTAGTCATGGTCTATTACCAGTTATCTGATCTTCAGTAGCATCTGAAAATAGAAGAAATTAAATTCTAGGGCCACATTTTCTTCCCCCTTGAGAAGCTGCCTCTATACTCTTATTAAAGAACCTCAGTCATTTCACTTTGAAATCCCCAGTGCTATATTGTCTCATTCCAGGGGTCAGAAAGTTGTCCAGCAGAAGCAAAAACTTCATCTCAGACTCTTCTCTGTTTACTATTTTTGTTTTACAGCTGTTTGACAAAAGGAGGCTAGAGAACAACAGGCAAAGTGAATTATGTTTCTGACTTGGGCAGGGGCAGAAGTAGTAGGGGTGCTTCACACAATTTGTGTTTTTCTATCCTCTGTCTTGTCTCTAGGCTTCTTTAACTCTCAAAGCCATGTATTCTTAGTTTAGCCTTTCCTGCTCTTAGATTCTATCATTTATTTAAATATTTCTCAGTTAATTTTTGAGTCATTCATTCAGCCATTTATTTCAACAAAATTTTATTGAACACAAGCTATATTAGTCAGGGTATGTAATGCTAACTATTGTAACAAAAATCTCCATAGCTTAGCACAGTGCTTTATTTCTTGCTCACCTAAGGTCCAGTGTGAATGTTCCTGCCGAGATAGCTCACCTTGTAACGGTAATCCAGAGATTTGATCTCTTTTATCTTGCAGCACTGCCACATGAAGGGATATAAGAGTTCTTTGCCTCCAGCCTCATGAATAGAGAAAGAACCTTTGCAAAATTGCTTGGGATGTATTATGGCTAGGTTTGGTAGTGCTGTATATTACATGCACTCATGTTCCATTGGATAGGACTCAGTCACATGTTTACATGTTCCAGGCTGGCAGTGGGTAGATGCAAGATGGTATGGGAAATGTACTTTAATTGCGTATGCAGGAAGGAGAAGATAATTGATGAACACAGTGCTGGACATTTTGCTTAGTATTGGGAACTTTAAAACATGAATAAGGAACAATGCTTAGTATTAGGAACTCATAGTCCAGGGGGCCAGGCACACATAAATAGAAAATTAATGTAATATGTTATTAACAGTTATTGAGTGTATACCTTCCTCCATGCATTAGATTAAGCCCTTAATATAGTGGCTTTTAATTAATGTATTCTTTACAACAGTCCCATAAGGTAGGTACTTTTGTTATCCTCATTTCATAGATAAGGAAACTGAAGCACAATAGTTTAAGAAATTTGCCCAGGGTCACACTACAAATAAGTGGCTGAGTCAGGATTCAAACCTAGGTAGTCTATTTCCAAAGGTTGAACACTGAATCATTACATTATACTACAATGATGAAGAGATGCACAGGATGTTAGTGGACTACAAAGGAGACCCAGCTGGTTGTGGGATTCTGCAGCAGGCGATCCCTGAATTTAGGTATAATGGCCGAGTTGGAGTTTGTCCAGTTTTGGGGCAGGAAGAATTCCAACAGAGGAAATAGGGTGGATAAGGGTAGAACAGTGACAGATATCTTAGCGTATTCCAGGATCTGTAAGTAGTTTGATGCCATGGGTCAAGTTCCAGGCTTGGAGTCAGGAGAGACTAGCTGTAGAGGTAGATGAGGCCGGGTCATGGAAGGCATTTTATGCAGTGCTAAGGAGCTCAGCACTTATTCTAAGTGATGGAAGCCTTAGAAAAGTTTCAATTAGGGGATTTAAATAATCAAATTTACATTTTAACTACATTCTGCTGGTAGCTGCATGAAGGATGGATTAGAGTGGCTGAAAGATCAGTTAAGAGGCTTTTAAGATAGTCCAGGATGGCCAAATTTTAAAATATCTTGTTTTATTTCTTATTACACAGGGAATATAAAATGATAGCAAATGACTATCACTTATCATAGCACTCATTTGTTTTCACAGCCATGTGAAAGAGGTACTGTTATTATCCCCATTTTACAGATGAGAAACTGAGGCACTGATTGTGTATATTAAAGGCTAGTAATCAATGGCACCAAGACAGCCTCTGCAGTCTGGCTTCAGAGGGTGTAAATTAACCCCTAGTGTATGTATACAGTCTCCCCATAAGAGGTACTGTTACACATTATCAAAGATACAAAAAGCTGGATGGGTTATGTGGGTGAGGGGGAGGAGGAGGGATTGGGCAGCAGGATCAGTAAGAGGTGAGCCAGTCAGGGGGTACAGGAACCTCCTCCTGAGGGGCCAGAAAATGGGGAGTCTTGGAGGCAAGGTCAGATGGTCAGGTGTGCCTCATTTTACAGAAGAAAAAACTGAGGCACAGAAAAATTAAGTGACTCACCCAAGATCCTATAACTAGTAAGACACAGAGAGGGATATGAATCCAGGTAATTATTTCTGGAGTCTATATCATCATGCATCGTTACCTCTATTTGTGCCACATCCAATCAGTTATTTAGAGTGAAAAGCATTTTCCTGGAGTATGAGAAAGTCTTGGATCAATGTAAAATTTAACATCTCTCAAATCTATTTTTACAGCTATTAGTAAATACTTTCTATCAATAATAAAACAAGAGTAGCTGTAGAATATACTTATTCTTGGTAAGAATGGGAGCCATTTTTTGGTGGTTTGCTAATGAATTACTCCCTGCAGATACCATAAGGTATTTAAAAATATACATTTATGTCAAATCTGGTGGTATAAAAGTATCCTAACTCTCTCAGACCTCTCTTGGGGTTTCCTTGCTTTCCTTTTCTATTATCCTGGCGTTTGCAGCCCCCAATCCAGAGCCACCATAAACAGTGCTGAATACATAATCTGTGGGGCCCAGGGCAATATGAAAATGGGAGCCCCCTGTTCAGAAATCAGGAAGGATTTCAAGATGGTGACAGCAGAGAATTAAACCAAGCTTAGGGCTCTTCTGAGTGTGGAACCCTGTGACTGCCTAGATCATACAGCTGTGAAGTAGGCCCTGGTGGTGGCCCTGTCCAACCCTTAGCTCAGTAGTTTCAGCAGGCATTGTCTGGTGTGTGTACCTCTGTTGATCCCTAAATATATGGTATTTGTGTCTCCAAAATGCTTAATTTGCTCACTAGGGGGTTCATCTTTAGGGCTTTCTCAGTTTCCCTCATTGTCCAGGGATATAGTGATGAATGACCCTGAGAGTACCCTGTTCCTTCTCTCAGAAGGCAGGCTGCCCCTTTCAGTCAGATCCTGTCTCTCTGCCTCATGGCATCTTGGTGAACAGGTAAGACTATGGACAAAAGGAAAGAATTGGAATTCAGTGGCCTTTTTGGTTTTAAGAATATGACAAAGAGTGAGAAAAAATATATTTTTAATACACATAACTGTCACAGGGTAATTGTCCAGAATATATACAGAGCTCCCATAAATCAATAAGAAAAAGACAACCCAATAGAAAATAGGTAAAGACCTGATTAAGCATTTCACTCAAGAGAAATTACGAATAGCCAACAATCTTATGAAAATATGCTCTATCCCATGAGTAATTAGGAAAATGCAAATTAGGACTACGAAGAGATACCCTTTTGTATTTGTCAGATTGACAAGTTTAAGTTTATTAATACCAATTTTTGTTGAAAATATGGATCAGTGGGAACTTGAAAATTGGTCCAGAAACTTTGGGAAACAACTTGGCTTTATCTCATAAAGATATGTACGCCCTACAAACAAGCATACATCTCTTAGCCTCATGCCTTATGGCTCAAAGGGTAGTTCCTCAACCAGCAGCATCTGGAGTTGGATACCTGGATGTTTGTTAAAAATGCAGTATTTCAGGCCCCATCCCAGACCATGGAATCAGAATTCACAGGTGATTGGTGTTCACATTACAAGTTGAGAAGCTTTGCTCTAGGGCACTGTTTCTTAGACATTTTTGACATAGACTTCTGCTAAGAAAGTCTTAAGAGTAAGAAATACATTTTACAGGGTACCACAGTGTACACACACACACACACACACACACACACACACACACACACACACACACACACACACACACACACGGAAACAAAATTTCCTAAAGCAGTTCTTACCAGATCACTTGCATTGCACTCTGATATTTTTTATTTCTGTTGCCTTGGGAGACTGACCTAAGGAAACATTGATACTGTAACCACAAGTGAGGTCTGGCTGCTTGCTGCTCAAAAGCTAATAAAGAGGCAAGGTTGGTGGAAAGGAAAGTTTGCTTTATTTTGGATGCCGGCAACTGAGAGAGGGGAGAGGGGGGAGAGGGGGCGAGGGTGGACTCCTGTCCAAAGAATCAGTGGGCTAGAGCTTTTATAGATGGAGAGAGGGGTCTACATGCAGAAACAGCCCAGTCAGCTCTGACAGTCATCTTGAAATTGGTTATGCGGTGGTCTGACCAGCGTCATCTTGATTGTTTTAAGTACAGTTAATCTTCAGTTCCAGGGTTGGTTTTTTCCCATTTCCTTGAGGCCAGTTTTCAGAATTGTGGCAGCTTATGTCATGGCTACAGGCTGGTCATCATGTAGTTAACTTCTTCCACCTGGTGGGGGTTTCAGTATATATAAGACAGCTCACAGGATACGGCTCAGAGTATTATCTGTAGCCCTTGAGGAGGAACTGATACTGAGCAGGGCCCTATGGGGCTCCTGGGCACAAAGCCTTTCTGTGTCCCTCATTTCTTTGATTAGAGGGAAAACGCCTTCATTCAGCCTCCATGACCTTCCCTGAGTTCCAACAGGCAGATTCAAGCAGTTGTTAATTAGGGAAGGGAGGGGATACCAGAACAGGGAGAAACATACAGCCAAGAGAAACAACAGTTGCAGGCTTGGGGCAAGGTCCTGGTTCCCTATCAACAGATAAACACAACAATATCTTTGAGCTGTTTTGCAGATACTGAAACCCCCTCCAGGTGGGAGAAGTTAATGATTAACGATGGTATGTTGCCCACAAGCATGTAGACCCCAGACCAGTTAGAACCTGAAGGTTGATGGTGCTGACTTCTGCTTACCTCACCACCAACCCATCAGCAGAATGTCCACGAGCTGATCATGCCCTCTTTGAACCGTACTATGAAACCTCTCACTATCCTCTCCAAGGGGGACATAGTTTTTCGAGGCAGGAGCCTGCTGTGTCTCCGTTTGCCTGGCAAAGTAATAAAGCTATCCTTTTCTGCTTCATCCAAAGTGCTGTCTCCGAGATTTGATTCGGCACTGATTTACAGAGAAGCTGAGCTTTCGGCATCAGAACAGAAGGTCCTTGACTTTGCTTAATGACTAAACCAGTTATTTAGTCTTGTTGGACTGCTTTTCTTTGCTTCTGCAGTTTTCTCACTTCTCTGTTTCAACTTATTCTTTGGCTAAAGTTTTTCCACAGACAAAAGGCAGGCGAAGGACATGGTGGGGCAAGGACCATAGGGTCCTGCTCTGTTTCAGGATAATTTATGTCAGAGAACGTTTTGCCTATGTTCTCTTCTAGGAGTTTTATAGTGTCTTGTTTTATATTTAAGTCTTTAAACCATTTTGAGTTTATGATATTTTTTATTCTAATCTAAACTGCTAGTTGAGACTCACTAAACTTACCCACTGATGGGTGGAGTCTTATCTAGAAAGCTCTTTTCTGGAGAAACTCTCATACATGTTCTCTGGGAGACACAGAAAAGAATGTTCATACCAGCAAAATCCATAATACCAAATACTCACACTTCGATACAGCAGTACTATATAGCAGTGAAAATGAACGAACCACTGCTGTTTGTGTCAACGGGATGCATCTTATGGACTTAATGTCAAATGGAAAAAAAACACTAACAACCAACAGATTGCAGAGGAATACATGCTTTGTATTCCTTTTGTATAAGGTCCAAAAACATGGAAAATTATATAACATTTCTTAGGGATACACACATATATATGAAGCTATAATGACAAGAAATTGATTAATACATAATGTAGAATAGTGGTTCGGGGGTTGAGTTTAAGGAGAAGTACACAGGAAGCATGAAGCTGTTGCTGTATTTCTTTAAGCTGGGTGGTGGTTACATGGTTGGTCATTTCCTTGTTATCCTTTATTCCTTGAACATTATAAATATTCATTTGTATATATTTAATATTAACAACAATGACAACAACAGCAAAGATAAAGGAAAGACAACCTCAAAGCTATTATGAACATGGCTTCCAAAAAACACTTTTTTAAATAAAGTTTTTGTAAAAAAGTAAGTTTGTATATAAAAAAAATACTGCACTTCCCCCATATGACTTGCATAATAAGATGAAAGCACACAAAATTGATTTAGAAACCACCCCTGCAGCATAAATATCCCTTTAATCACTGTGTTGGTAAAAATATTTAATTATGGTACTTCATTCTTCCATTTCATCGTAAGAAAAACATGGTTTTGCTGATGACAGTTATGCTCTCATATTACAGTGGGGGCAGATGTCTGCACTTAATCCGAGAAATTATCTGCATTTCAACATTGCAAATATCCTTCACGGTAATTAGTAACAGACTGTGTAAGCAGACCCTTTCACCTCTCTGACAAATGCAACCAAATTGGTGATACATAACCGTCTACAAACCGAGGTACCATATGCTCCATGTGGTATACCATTTGGGGCTGGACACTAACTAATCAGGATTCATTAGACCCTCAGTTTTTACTGAGTTTACCATTTCTTTATTATTCATTCTTTACCAGCCCTGAAGAATAAGGTTGGATTGCTACCCCCATTTTGCAGGGAAGGCAGTGAGATGTGAGGTAATTTTCCAAAGGTGGAAGAGGGAGATGGTGACAGGCCTGAGATTAAAGCCCACAGTCCCAGGGGGGTAATTTGGAGTCTCCTGCCTCTGTGAGTGGATGCTGGCTATGTGTTCATCACACGCTTTTATCGGAGGTTGCTGAAGCATTTCATGAGCAGAAATCTTTTTCTCTCTGGTCTCTCTGGCCCTTACAGGATGTATTACACCACTTAGCACATATATTGCTCTTATATGTTTCTATTTTCTCCTTTAAATGCCCATTTGTGTAAAGGACTTGAGTCCCTAATAAAGTTGTGAGCTCTTTAACAGCAGGAAACATGTTTTTCTATTTCTTTTGGTATCCTCTCTCTTTATCAGCACAATGCTAGGCAAGTAGGCCAACCCCCAATAAATGGTTATTACTCTTATCCCTTATGATGACCCTTTGTAAATTAGGTGACCAAAACACAGGATTCCAGTTTGCTTTATAAAATTACATTTTGCTTTTCACCAGGAACGATTTGTGTTTGGATTACTTTTGAAACATGGCTAGATTTAACAAAATTCAATTTTGATGTAATTTCATGTGTACACATTCAGCAGGGGTGGTATCTGGAGTTATCACCTTAGGGAATCATTTGCTCATGTAAAAAATTATAGAAAACGTGCTCTATGCTCCCTGTGAATATTTGCTTGGGAAACTGGAACTATGTAAGGCACCATCATCCCTTGTCAACTCTAATGTTAAATTTCTTATTTAATTAGATGCGTCTGGCCTTTATGATTTCCAGATTTGAAAGGAAAATGAAGGAAAGGATAAGAGAATTGAATTGCTTACCAGTGGATGGTAGGAATAAATGACTGTGAAAAATACTAATCTTGAATTTGAATTATTTTAAGTATTTTAAAAAGAATTAGTTGTATAAGATTATCTGTGTCCTTCCCCCCTTTGCTTTCTCCTTTCTTTCTTTAAGCTTTTAAAATGTTCCTTTTTGTTTGGTTTGGAGACTCCTAAGTATCAAATCCATCAACCCCAGCCTGACAAATTGCACAGTGTCAGTTAGGCAGGACTGATATATGCCAGTTCCCAGTGATAGACATAACAGCTGGCATTCATTCTGAGTTGTCAGTCCCTGTACCATACTGGTTGTTAAAGATTTGACTATCACCCATCTCTTGCCATGTGTGTTATGGACTGGCTGCATATTTGGGTTCTCTTCTTTCACAATGTTCTTGTTGAACCTTTCTCTTCAGTTCCACTTTGGGTTTCCAAAGTTGAAGATGAGCAAGGTGTAGTGGGTTTTTGTTATTTTTACCTCTCCAGCATGTATTGGCCCTGTTTTGGTAACAGCCCCCAGATTTTGTTTGGACTCATCCCTTCCCATCTCAGTCCACAAGTTTCCAGAACTGCCTCCATTCCCAATACATGTTCCAGACCTGGCCACATTGATTCAGGATGGGTGATGTCATCTCATTGTGCTTTTTATACTGGCCTAGAAGCAGATCTTCAGTTCCATTGGTAGGGATGGAGAGTCTGAGGCAGCCATCATCGTAACAAGTGTGGTCTGAGAATGGAGTCAGCACAGAGGCAGTAGAACAAGGAGTTGGAGAGTGAGAGAAACCTGGTCGTAGGACATTGGTTGAAATTTTGTAATCAGCTATTCCTAAAGCCAGTTTTACTCCTGGAGGTTTAAAAAATTAAAAAATCAGAGAAAGACAAATATCATATTATATCTCTTATGGGTGGAATCTAAAAAAAAAGATACAAATGAACTTATTTACAAAACAGAAACAGACTCACAGACTTAGAGAACGAACTTATGGTTACCGGGGGAAAGGATGGGGGGAAGGGATAGTCAGGGAGTTTGGGATCGACATGTACGCACTGCTATGTTTAAAATGGATAACCAACAAGGACCTACTGTATAGCACAGGGACCTCTGCTCAATGTTATGTGGCAGCCTGGATGGGAGGGGACTTTGGGGGAGAATGGATACATGTATATGTATGGCTGAGTCCGTTTGCTGTGCACCTGAAGCTATCACAACATTGTTAATTGGCTATACTCCAATATAAAATTAAAAGTTAAAAAAAATAAATTATCAAAGAAACGAATAACCCAATCAAAAAATGGGGGTAAGATCTAGATAGACATTTCTCCAAAGAAGACATACAGATGGTCAGCAAACACATGAAAAGATGTTCAGCATCACTAATTATTAGAGAAATGCAAATCAAAACTACAATGAGGTATCACCTCACACTGGTCAGAATGGCCATGATCAAAAAATCTACAAACAGTAAATGCTGGAGAGGGTGTAGAGAAAAGGGAACCCTCCTACACTGTTGGTGGGAATGTAAATTGGTACAGCCACTATAGAGAACAGTATGGACGTTCCTTAAAAAACTAAAAATAGAGCTACCATATGAGCCAACAATTCTACTCCTAGGCATATATCTGGAGAAAACCATAATTTGAAAGTTTGTGTGCACCCTGATGTTCATTGCAGCACTATTTACAATAACCAGGATATGGAAGCAACCTAAATGTCCATCAACAGAGGAATGGATAAAGAAGATGTGGTACATATATACAATGCAATATTACTCACCCAGAAAAAGGAACAAAATAGTGCCATTTGCAGAGATGTGGATGGACCTAGAGATTGTCATTTAAAGTGAAGTAAATCAGGAGAAAAACAAATACCGTATAATATCACTTATATGTGGAATCTAGAAAAATGGTACAGATGAACTTATTGGCAAAGCAGAAATATAGTCACAGATGTAGAGATCAAGTTTATGGTTACCCGGGGGGAAGGGTAGGGTGGGATGAATTGGGAGATTGGGATTGACATATATACACTGCTATGTATAAAGTAGATAACTAATGAGAACCTACTGTATTGCCCAGGAAACACTACTCAGTGATCTGTGGTGACCTAAATGGAAAGGAAATCTAAAAAAGGGTGGACATATGTATACCTGATTCACTTTGCTCTACAGCAGAAACTAACACAACATTGTAAAGCTACTATACTCCAAAATTAATAAAAAAATTAATACACAGTTTTTTAGAGCACTGTTAGGTTCATAGCAAAATCGAGCAGAAAGTATAGAGAGTTCTCTATATCTTCTTTCCCTACACATGCACAACCTCTCCCATCATCATGTACCTAGAGTGGTACATTTGTTATAATGGATCAACCTACACTGACACATCATTATCACCCCAAATCCATAGTTTACATTAGGGTTCATTCTTTGTATTGTACATTCTGTAGGTTTTGACAAATGTATAATGACATGTATCTACCATTATAGTATTATACAGAATAGTTTTACTGCCTCCCATATCCCCTGTGCTCCGCTTATTTATCCTTCCCTTTCCCCTAACTCCTGAAAATGACTGATTTTTTGTTTTTTTTTTTACTGTCTCCAAAGTTTTGCCTTTTTCAGGATATCATATAGTGAAACCATAGAGACCGTAGACGTTTCAGGTTCATATTGGCTTCTTTTATTTAGTAATATACATTTAAGATTCCTCCATGTCTTTTTGTGGCTTAACAGTTAATTTCTTTTTAGCTTTGAATAATATTTCATTGTCCAGATGTATCACAGTTTATCCATTCATCTACTGAAGGACATCTTGGTTGCTTCCAAGTTTTGGAAATTATGAATAAAGTTACTATAAAAATTCATGTGCAGTTGAACAGGAATCACTCATGATTAAATATACTGCTTTCTGCATTGCAAAGATTTTATTTTACATCACTCCAATGCTTTCTGAATTATTGCTTTGTTCTATAATGGTAGCAGTGTCTGGCCTATTTTAGGATTGTTGGCAGTTGTCAGCTGCTCTCCAGAGCTGGCTGGACAGTTTGTTGTGTCTGTACTATATCAGAGACATGGCATGTTGAGATGACCAGTTTCTTCTATTGTTGCAATTGTTATTTTGTATTTGTACAATCATAGAGGTATTTCATATAAAAACATATTACCAAGAAGAAAGAGGAAATCAGAAATGCTTTATGTTCAGGATTTTGTTTACCCATTTGAGGCACATTCTTAGATAAAATGGAAATGTACTCAACTGAGCTGGCTACATTAGGGAGGATATTTCTGTGTTCAACAATTTTTGTGGTGAGTAAAGACTTTCCTGTTTTTAAGATTTTTGCTGCTACTCTCTCCAAATTTTTTTTCCAACACTTTGCTTAATAAGAGATGGTTAGCAGTTACTTACAAACCTTCAATCAGCAGCCCTTAAAATCTTTTCTTAGTTTTAAATAATGTTCTTTTTACCTTTTCTAAAGTCTTAGTTTCCTTGATAAAAATTATTTTAATTATTATGGGAAAATGAGAATGCTTTCAAACTTGGGTAAGTTAATTCTGCTTACAACAGGAATCAGCTGAAAATGCTGTCGGTCCAAGGATAAATCAATTGTGGAAAAATCAGGAAGGTTGAATTACCAAGCAACATGTAGCTTTCTCCATATTCTCCCAGGGGCCACTCCCTAATTTCTCCAAGAGAGGTTCAAGTAGAGATTAGGACATGGCAGTAAAGTAATAAATTCATAAAAAACAAATATACAAAATAATGGAAAAATAGTTTCTCTAACTCTAAATTTAAAACATCCATGCTTATGGCACACAAACACAAATGTATGTGAGAAACCAGCAGTGGTTGGATCTTATAAGAGGAACACCCTGTTTCTTGAGAGAACCTTGCCATCAACATCAGTTTGCTCCCTCCAATCAGTACTTAACTCTGTAATGTTTTTAGCTTTTTCCCTTCACAAAAGCTTATTGATTTTTTGGCAAACATTCCAGTATTTCAGAAAAAAAGAACAGCAGATATTGAACTGGCATGAACCTTCATACAGCTAGATGCTTGGCTCTTCTAGTCCTAATTCTCTGGCTATTGGGCTTTGACTGTAATTGTTAGAAACTGAATATAAAGGAAGAGGAGACATCAATACCTATTGCAGGAGCAGTTTCTTCAATCTCACCATTACCAAATTGAAGGGAAAAATAAAAGTGAAAGACCATTCCTACTTTCTCTAATAAAGATGTGGATGTTGAACTTAAATTCATCCTTTGGAGGAGGGATAGTTGGCTTGAGAGGGTATGGAGAGTGAGTTGGAAAGACGTTCTTCAGTTCAGGGAGAGGGAAAAATGAGGAGCAAATAAGAGGTAGTGTGTTCCTGAACAGACAGGAGGCAGGTCAGCCATTTATGCACATATTCATAATTATTTCTTTGCTCTTTGACTTTGGGATATAATTCCAGTTCACATCTTAGCTCTAGATGTCCCTACTTTGGGATTAGGCAAGGCTTTTATGATGAACTATTTTATGAGACTTCAGAACTGCCCAGTTGTACAGGGATCACTTACATTAAATCTGGTCAAAATCTGTCTTTCTCTCTCTGATCACCTCTGTATTTTAGACACACTGTTCTGCCTGAGTGTCTATAAACATGTCATATTGTTTCATCCTTTTATGCTTTGCACATATGATTTGTTGTCTTTACTTGCCCGTCTCCAAGTTACGCTTGAAGGTTTGGTTGAGATGTCACTCCTCTATAAAGTCTTTTTGTATGCTTTCAGGCAGAAATAACTAATCTGTGATTCCACTGCAATTTAAAAATTCGTTTTCAATTTATAAATTCTTTTTATATTATAGCTAGGTATTTGTGTCTATCTTTTCTACTAGATGATGAGCTCCTTGAGAACATGCTAATGTGTTAATCACCTCTGTTTCATAAAGCACTGGGTAAAAAGTAGGCAACTAACTTCCTTATCTTCCATTTCTTTTCTATCTGTTTGAGGCAGGATGGAATTTTTCTACCCCTTCTTCTTGGTGGAAAGAAGGTCTTTGTTAATAACAGTAAAGAAAGAGTGACTGCATAACATGCATCCAAGTCGAGCCAGGACAAGAGGCAGTCAAAACTAGCATGATAAATATTTGTCTTGTTCAACTGTAAAAAAATGTTAAAGATCTAAGGTTTTTCCTTTGGTGAACTGTCGAGTTCTTCCTCTTCTCAACAAGGACAGAGCCTTGATTGATATTCATGATTTCAAGGACATTGCAGAGTATATCCAAATGAACGTGAGATGAAAGTGGACCTTGAAGAGTTGAGGGAAACGGAAGGAATCTAGGGAGAGCATGATTTTCTGGAATTCCTTCGGATGAGATCCCCACATGGAGGGAAGGATCACTGAGAGGAAAGATCAAATAGTAGAAGATGGTAAAAAGGATGGTACAGATCCTTTGTACCATCTTCAGGATTTTGTGTGTTCATGGTCATCTAAAGACGAGATTGTTTTTGTGGACTGTGCTTTAGATGGGAGCCTGGGAGTCTCTCTGGTGTTCTTTCCTCTTCTTTCCCCTCCCTCCACCATACCCATGTCCCTGCCTTGTTTTTTTCATTCCCCTCCCCATCCCTAGAATCTCAACCGCATCTTCAAGGCTCAACCCTGACTTGTTGGAGGGAGATCACTACTGTGCTGTAAGAAATAAACATAGGTCCAGCTGGTGTGGACTGGTGTCCCCTCACTTCCTTCATTTCCCTGGCACCAGGGGAAGGGTTGAGGTTAAAATTTCTACCTGTCCAGTGAAAGGGGACCGTAGAGTCAGAATGTAAGTTGAGTTATAGAAAATAAATATTAAATAAATATTTCTTGTATATTTATGTTTGTGTACTATGATTCATACTTGCCAGCTTTGTAAACATTTATTTCTTTTTTGCATTATGAAGCTAACAGATGTCCGTTATATACATGTTAAGAATATAGAAAAACATAGAAAACCCCATCGATAGTTCTACCATTATTTTACCCAATTTTTGAAGTGTAAAAGGTAAGTAAGTGGCAGTTTCCCTCCTCCATCATGCCCTCAGTCCATAACACCTACTTATTGCTATCCAACCTATATTTCTTTTAATATAGTTAAATATATAAATTATTTAATATATTTATTTCTATAATCGAATAATTGGAAAATATTAATTGAGTACCCTGAGGGTGGAACGCTGTAGTGGGTTCTATGAAGCTGTGTGTGTGTGTATGTGAGTGTGTGTGTGCGCATGCATGTGTATAAAAGTAAGCTTGATTCTTACCTTTCAGGAATCAATTAACTGCATGTCAGAAAGACAGATGTGAAAATATTTTAAATAGAAATATGTAACTACACACAGCTTCAGCCTAAACAGATTGAATTATTTCTTAGGAATAGGATAAGATTTTGGGGAAAAGAAGTTTTTTTTTTTGGGCCCTTCAGTGACATTTAGTACTTTACCTGTTATATCTTTGAAGTTACTGCATTGAGCCATGCACTCAGAAATATAATCAACTCAAATACTATATGGCTTTATAAAGAAAACAAAAAAACCCTCTTTTTCCTAGGCCAGCTATAGGAAAAACCACTATCTTTTTGCCCCATTCTGCCTTCGAAGCAGCACTGTGTGAGACCAGGCATGAAAAATGATTGGGAAAAGAAGCCCCTCTGTGGTACTGACAGGAAGGGAGTAAATACCGCAGTTTTTCATCTTATAAAAATAAATAACATTTCCTCATTCCCTCACCTTGGTTTAGGCTTGATTGAGCATGAAAGGGGAATTTTCTTCCTCCTTTCAGAGTGGCATTTATGAACCTCTAAATGGAAGTCTCTCTCTCTGCTCCTTTGCTCAGACAAGGGGCCTTGCTTCCATATCCTCAGGGTGTAATACATGGACCACAGACTGCCAAGCAGGAGATGCAGATCCTATTTCTGTCACTGCCCCCTGGCTTGCTGTGTGACCTGGTATAAATCACTTAACACCTCTCCGTTTCCCTGAAGGCAAGACAGCTGCTGAAACATTCACCACTGTCTCCAGTGTCACAGCCAGTCTCTTGCTACAGGCTTGAGAACAGGACAGAGTTGTGTCACTTGTCAGAAGAATCAGGCAGTCAGTTATTCATTTTTTCTAATATGATTTCATTGCCTTGGATAAATTCACCAGAGAGCCAGAAGCAGATGGTGTGATTTTTCACTTTACCCAATGAAAAAAAAAAAGGAAAAAAACCCCCACCTCAAAACCTACAAAACATCCTCAAAATGCTCAGGTAAAGTTCTGTTTCAGTTTTGGGAAGCTTTAAGACTTAATCTGTTTGGTCCTCCTGGGAATATATACATATATATATACACACACACACACACACACACACACACACACACACACACATATGTGTATATTTATGTGTATATATATATATATATTTGGCTTTGAAATGAGAGAATTTGGGAAATCTTGGAATCATAAAACTTGAGGATTAGAGAAAATTTTGGAAGTAGTCAAGATCTGACTACTGATTAGAATCAACCAAGGAACTTTAACAAGAATATAGATCCCCATATCCCAAATGAAATATGTTAATTCAAGGGACTCAAGCATTGGTATTCTAAGGAAACTCCATGGAAAAGTCTGATGCTCAGTTAGGTTTGGGAACCATGGAACAAGTCCACTAAATTGGACACATATCCTTTCTCAGTGTGTTTGAATACTTCTAGATTTGGGTAAATCACCACTTACAGAAAAAGTAAATTATATTTTGGAGTTGTTTGAGAAATTAGCTATTACTGTCTCCTTTGATTAGGAACTAAAACACTACTTCTACCTCAATTACTGCTACCACTGGTTAGTGTTAATATTTATTGAGCACTTTCTTTGTACTAGATACTCTTTTATAGGGTAATCAACCAACCAGTTTGCCCTGTACTGTCCCAGTTTTAGCATTATCCCTTTTAATTCTCAAAATTGGTCTATGAGATAGATCCTGTTATTGACCTCACTTAATAAAATTTGAGGAAATCAAGGTACAAATATAATAATAAACAGTTTGCTTAAGGTTACTCAGAATGTAAGCTGAGAGCTGGGATTAGAACCCAGATGGTCCAACTCAAGAGCCCTTTTTCTTCATCATTACTTATTCACCAAGAGTCATTCTTTCATCTTCATTGCTTCTCAGGTTCATTATGGTTTATGCAATTGGGCCCTTTCAAGCAGTCCTATTTAGTGCTCTGTGATTGGACCTGTTTAACACCAGTCTTTCTGGGTGACAAAATCTAAGCCTTGCTATAGTGCTGCGGGAATTAATATGGGGTGTTCCCCTCAGTTTTTTATACAGGTCAGATTGCTTGTAAAATAAGTATCATATGCAGTGGCCTCAAAGGAGAAGATAAGCCATGGCAGAATAAACTTCAGTTGAGGGGTTGAGGGCATGTGCAGAAGGAGGCAGGCGGTGGTGTTGCCTGGCTGCTGACTGTAGGCTGTTGGCTTAGGGAGCGTTTATGATGTGATCGTCTCCGAGTCTCAAGGTTGGTTGTTTTATTTTACTATTACTATTATTATTCTTTAGCATTAATTGGTAGTGCTCTCAGCTTGTCCTCTGTCTATTGCCTGACCTTATTTTTCTAAAACATGCCCCAAAGAAGTTTGAACACTGACTGAATTTTATGATTAAGGAGTTAAATGTTATGTTTTGAGGTATGATAGTGATATTGTGGTTATATTAAGACATATAGAAGTCTTTTAGAGATACATGCCAAAATACCCTGGGTTGAAACAATTTGCTGTGTGGATTTGATTTAAAATAATCCAGTAGAGGAAAGGGGGATATGGGGAGGTATGCAGATAAAACAGGATTGGATATATATTGATAATTATGGAAGTAGGATGATGGTTACATGAAGGCTCGTTTTCCTATTCTTTGTACTTTTGGCTTGCTTAAAATTTTCCATAATAAAAAGTAAAAGACAAATCCCCAAAGTAGGATCAGGGAGGAATCGCACTATATTTCAGGGTGATCATATTGCATAATACCAGTCAAAGTTTCTTTTGGTTTGATGTTCCACTTGAGATGCCTTCTTTACTTAATTTGACCTGACTCATGCTGAAGAGACTTTAGAAGGCACTACATTATATATGACTTTATTTTTAAATGTCTTTATCACATGGGCATTTCCTCTGTGTGCACACAGGGCAAAGCCCTAGGGAGGGGGCCAGGGGTAGACTCACAGCTAGGTCACTGGCTTCTGGGGTAGGACAGAGTTCAGCCAGAAATGAGCCAGGGGGGGATGTAGTAGGGTCCAAAATGAGGCAGGGGATCTTGCTTATAGCATGATTTGATTAGGCTTTCTGTCAGTCTCAGGACTCCCTTATCAGGTTTCCCATCCCTACCTCCAGCTCATCTCATTTTGCTTAGTAATTTCCCCGTTCTCCCATTCCTTAAAAAATTCCTTTGCTTCCAGACACCTTATTAAATCTACTCTCTTCTGGCTGTTAGAGTTAAGAATCTGTCAGCATCTTCCATTATACACCTCTCTCAGCTGACACTCTATTCTTTTTTATTTTTTTTAATTTTTAAATTTATTTTTATTTATTTTTTAACATCTTTATTGGAGTATAATTGCCTTACAATGCTGTGTTAGTTTCTGCTTTATGACAAAGTGAATCAGCTATACATATCTGTCATACAGAGTGAAGTAAGTCAGAAAGAGAAAAACAAATACCTTATGCTAACACATATATATGGAATCTGACACTTTATTCTTAATTGGCACTGTTGTAGTGGGGAAAAAAAGACAAAAAGCTTTACTTAATGCTGGGTACCAGGGCAGGTTTTCAGTCTTTACTCTGCATTTCCTGGATTAGTGTGTTTAAGTTAGTTCTTTCATTTACTTGAATATGTTTTATTTCCAGTTGACCTCTCTGTTATTTGCCGGGTTGTACTGACAGCCAAAGGGAAGTTCCTTTGCCAGGAAGATCAGGTTCTTTACTTAAATTTAACCCCAATCTCAGTTGTTTTCCAAATAGGCTGGCTCACAAAGGGGAATAATAACACCATAGAATATACCAATTGGAGGCATCCTTAGAAATTATCTTTTCTACTCCCCTCACTTTGTGGATTTTAAAAATTGCCCAAAATATTTGAATGACTTTTCCTAGTCAGAAATCAGTTTAGTACAATATAGTCTTATGATTTCCATTTAAAAATAGATTCAGCCATGGGTATTTTTATTTTATTTTATTAAAATATTTTTTCTTCTGGTTTTATTGAGATATAACTGACATACAGCACTATATAAGTTTAAGGTGTACAGCATAATGATTTGACTTATATACATCATGAAATGATCACCACAGTAAGTGTAGTAAACATCCGACATCTCATATAGATACAACATGAAAGAAATAGGAAAAAATTTTTGTGATGTGAACTCTTAGGATTTACTCTCTTAACAACCAGCTTTCATGTATAATGCGCAGCAGTGTTGATTACATTTATCATGTTGTGTATCCCTATTACTTATTTATCTTATAACTGGAAGTTTGTAGTACATTTTGGCTGCCTTCATCCAATTCCCCCTCTCCCTGCTCCCCGCCTCTGGTAACCACAAGTCTGATCTCTTTCTATGAGTTTGTTTGTATGTTTGTTTATTTGTTTTGAAGTATAATTGACCTACAATTCTATGTTAGTTCCTGTTCAAAACATAGTGTTTTTTTCTATATATTTCAAAATGATTACCAATGTCTGGTTACAGTATGTCTCCACAAAGATATTACTTAGTTATGACTATATTCCCCACACTGTGTATTTCATATACGTGACTCATTTGTTTTGCAAGTGGAAATTTGTGCCTCTTCATCTCCCTTGCCTATTTCTTTCCTCCCCCCATGTCCCTCTCTTCTGGTAACTGCCTGTTTTTGTTCTCTGTATCTCTAACTCTGTTTCTGTCTTGTTATGTTTGTTCATTTGTTTTTTAGATTCCACTGTGAGTAAAATCATACACTGTTTGTCTTTCTCTGACTTATTTCACTTAGCCTAATATTCTCTAGGTCCATCTGTGTTGTTACAAATGGCAAGAGTTCATTCTTTTTTTCTTTTTGCGGTACGCGGGCCTCTCACTGTTGTGGCCTCTCCCGTTGCGGAGCACAGGCTCTGGACGTGCAGGCTCAGCGGCCATGGCTCATGGGCCCAGCCGCTCTGCGGCATGTGGGATCTTCCCGGACCGGGGCACGAACCCGCGTCCCCTGCATCAGCAGGCGGACTCTCAACCACTACACCACCAGGGAAGCCCAAGAGTTCATTCTTTTTTATGGCTGGGGTATATTCCGTTGTGTATATATATACTACATCTTCTTTATCTATGCATCTATTGATGGGCACTTGGGTTGCTTCCATATCTTGGATATTGTAAATAATGCAATGGTGAACATAAGGGTGAATATATCTTTCTGAATTAGCGTTTTTGTCTTCTTTGGATAAATACCCAGGAGTGGAATTGCTGGATCATATAGCAGTTCTATTTTTAATTTTTTGAGGAATCTCCATACTCTTTTCCATAGTGGCTGCATCAATTTACAATCTCACAAACAGTGCATGAGGGCTCCCTTTTCTCCACATCCTCACCAACACTTGTTCTTTGTTGTCTTCTTGATAGTAGCCATTCTGACGGATGTGAAGTATATCTCATTGTTTTGATTTGCATTTCCCTGATGATTAGTGATGTTGAGCATCTTTTCATGTGCCTGTTGGCCATCTGTATGTCTTCTTTGGAAAGATGTCTGTTTAGATCCTCTGGCTATGAGTACTTAAAAAAAAATACTTTTAAAATAAGGATTTCCATCATGTGTTAAAGTAGAGAATTAAAAAAAATAAACATTTAAATATTTATTTTACCTTAAAACGTGGCAAATATACTTTAATTTGCCAGGTATTGATTTCTCTGACATCCATAATGTATCATCTTTGATTCTACTTTCTTTAAAGGACTTGTAGTAGAGTGAAGCTTAAAAATAGTGGTTTAGCAATCTTATAGCAGAATTCTTCTAAATTTTTAAGACTCCCTGATGGTCTTACAGTTTTGTAATTATAGCTAATTTGATAGCAATATTTTTAGCAACTCACCTTTGTTGAAATTTCCAAAGAATTCAAGCTGTTTCTATAGAAACAATAAGTCCCTCTCTTATTTACTCACATTACATCAGTTACCTTAATATTTAATTAAATTATGGAGTTAAAGTTACAAGTACTCTGGGCAGTGACAGGCTTAGGAACCAGTGCTATTTACCCTTTGTAGGCATAGCAACCAATGAAAGCAGAAGCATATGGGTGTAGCCGGGAATTACTTACTAGCCAAGACAGGGGCATTAGTCAGTAGGTTTGCAAAGGTAATGAAGAACTTTGGTTTATCTGGCCAGATGGTTAAGTGGTGGCCATTTAAGAGATAATTTTTAATATATATTTTTTCCTATCGATGTGCTTTGAAGCTTGTGGACTAATGCAGGGGCCCAGTTCCAGCTTCTCTGCCTTTTGGGACCCTTGCCACATCCTACCCCTGGACCTAAGACCCACACCCAGGAGCACAGCTCTGCTGGAGGGTTCTGAGATTAGCTCACACTTCGTGCTCTGTGAAATCTCCTTTTGTTTTTGATCACCTGGATATTTTTATTCCTATATTTCAAACTCGGTTATGCATCATTCTTTGGGTCATATTTTATCCAGAATTTCTACCTTTTTTTAGAGGAAGGGACCCGTCCACATCAGCTTAGTTCATTTGTCAGAAGTGAAGTAAGTTAGAAAGAGAAAAACAAATATCGTATATTGACACATGTATGTGGGACCTAGAAGAATGGTACAGATGAACTGGTTTGCAGGGCAGAAGTTGAGACACAGATGTAGAGAACAAACGTGCGGACACCAAAGCCGCGGGGGGGTGGGGATGGTGGTGTGATGAATTGAGTGATTGGGATTGACATGTATACACTGATGTGTATAAAATTGATGACTAATAAGAACCTGCTTTATAAAAAAATAAATAAAATTCAAAAATTCAAAAAAAAAGTCCTTTAGAAGACCTTTCTATTTTAAGTAATTTGTTTAAGAAAGAAGAGCTGGGATTCTTCCAGTGAAATGTTGCAGATCTTTGTTTTCAAGAAGGCAGACACAGGTCTTCTACTGGGGGAATCTCTGTTGCTTATATCCACCCAATATGGGAGCTGCCTTTGCTCTAGCTTGCTCCTCACCCGACACATTACTCCCAAGTTACCTTGGAAGTGCTCCAAGTTATCATTGCTTTTTATCTTCCGGGAAGCCAAGTTTTAATTCCACTTCCTATTTTCCCATCACTCTGTCTCTTGGACCTTCTTCTTTTGATATAGATCTGTCAGGCCCCTTTGTCAAAATGTGAACCTATTGCATTCCCTTTATTCACCCTGGCACTAATGTCCTGACTTCAAATAAATGTCCTGAAGCTCTGTTGGCTGGCCTTTACAGAGCAGCACATTTTAAAGTTACCTTCCATCTATTGTCCTTTTTTACTTTGTTTAAGATGTAAAATGAGGGCAAAGAATCACTGGCCTTAACTAATGGTCTGCAATTTCCTGCTGTCTCTATACCTTTTTTATGACATTAATTCATTGCCACTTCTCTGACCTGTGGAATCTCTTCTGGATAGAAATGACTAGGAGTTAAAGTTAAAAAAAAATGCCAGTTTGATTCAGTAGTCTTGTCAGAGTTCTTGTCATTGCCTCTTTGGGACAGCATGCACTATTTTAATCATTTAAACAACTGCTCTCTGTGTTAAAACACCCATCTTAATTACTTATCTCTTTTACCTGAAGGTTAGGGTTTTGATTTAGTTTCTCCTTTGATTAGAAAAGAAGTGTTATCCACTTAAAGTGCTTGAAGTCATCTAAATATCCCTCCTCTACTTTCTCTATTTTGTCAGTTTTCTCCAAACAGATCTTTATGGTATAAGTACTAAGAAAAACATCCAGTTTAAGTTTTATGTTCTCAGTATTATTATTTGGTATTCTACTCTGAGTTTCTCAAAGTTGTATGGTTAGTAAATATCAGATAGGCTGTTTGGACTGCAATTAATAAAAACTGATTCTAATTCATTTAAGCACAATAGGAATTTATTGGAGATGCCTAGTGGCTCAGAAAATCAAGGGAAGGCTTCAGAAAATGAGCCATGAGTTAATCAGCTATTTCCACAATAATGTTGCATAATAAACCACCCCAAAGCTCAGGGGCTTAAAACAATGAGCATTTATTCCCACTCTTATGGGTCTACAGATTGACTGTGGTTTGGTGGGTCCATGATGGACTCAGCTGGTGTGGCAGGCTGAGTCATGGCCCTCTCAAGATATCCAGGTCCTAATCCTTGTAGCCTGTGAATGTTACCTTATGTGGAAAAAGAGACTTTGCAGATGTGATTAAGTTAAGGCTCTTGATATGGGAGATCATTCTGAATTATCCTAATGGGCCCTTAATGCAATCATAAATGTCCTTATAAGAGGGAGGCAGACGGGGCTTTGACACAGAAGGCAGAAGGTGGTGTGTGGTGGCAACAGAGAAGATTTGAAGATGCTGTGCAACTGGCTTTGAGGATGAGAGTAGGGCCTGGGAGCCAAGGAATGCAGCTCTAGAAGCTGGAAATCGTGGAAATATATTCTCCCCTAAGGCTTCTGAATAGAGCATGGCCCTGCTGATACCTTGATTTTGGCCCAGTGAAACTTACTAGGGCCTCCAGAACAGTAAGAGAATAAATTTTTTTTTTTTTTTTTTGCGGTACGCGGGCCTCTCCCGTTGCGGACTCCGGACGCAGAGGCTCAGCGGCCATGGCTCACGTGCCCAGCTGCTCCATAGCATGTGGGATCTTCCTGGACCGGGGTATGAACCCGTGTCCCCTGCATCGGCAGGCGGACTCTCAACCACTGCGCCACCAGGGAAGCCCGAGAATAAAGTTTTGTTGTTTTAAGATACCAACTTTGTGCTAGAGCAGCCACAGGAAACTAGTACAACTGGGTAGTTCCGCTTTGAAGTGCAGGTTGGCTGGGCTCCTTAGCTCCAGGCTCTGAGGTGGATACTGTATACTGCATGTATGTCTTTCCCCAGGCTCAGGGAAAGGGAAGAGGCTTCCTGGGGCATAATCTTTTTGTGAAGCTTATGCCCTGGAGCATAAGCCTCAAGCCAAACTATACAAGCACATGTTTGTCTTTGTGCATCAGGTTGGCTAATGTTCCTTTGTAACCAAAGCAAGTCACATGGCCAAGGAAAACAACAGTGAGGTGGGGAGGTAGGTATTCTTGACCTACAGTGGGAAGACAGGAGGTGGGTGGAGTAAATATTTGCTGAGCTATAATCCAGACCATCACAGGCAGGGATCAAGTGAATCTGTGGGCCTGAACCACAGATGATCCACACACAACAGGAACAGCTGGTAGTAGTTACTAGAAATCAAGTGTTTCTTCTGGCCACTAGGCACAGGATGCTGCCATTACCACTTAATGAACTCTAAACTGCCTCCTGATTCTTTTTTTAATCATTTGATCTAGAGTCAGTGTCCCAGGTACAATCATTTTATTGGCCAAGTCTAGGTTATGCATTCAGGGAAAGCAATTGTCTGGTCCTTTCAATTTTCATACTGGGAGTGGGGGGCCCCTGCCTACAGCCAAATCTCACACAATGGCAGGACTCCCTCAATTCAAAGGGATTTTAATGCTGGGCAGCAAAAAACAATAATAAAAATCTTCCAAGGGGCATTGTGATACAGTGGTAAGAGAAAGGATTTGTTAAATGTTCTGAAACTTAGTTTCTTCATCTCTAACAGAGGGATAAAAATAACATAAGGCTTTTCGTGAATAATAGAATTCAAGTACTTGACGCCTTTGATGCTTAATAAATGGCAGCCCTTATCTTTCTTTTTTTTTTTAGGAGACAACCCATTTTTTTCTGACTTTATTTTTCATGAGGCAATTTCCATTTCATTGCCCAAGAAGGACCTACGTTATGACTCCGTGTGTGTTTGTCAGCCATCTAAAGCCAGATCCCCTTTTCAATCTTCATTCTCCATCTTTTACTTAGTTTTCCAGAACTGGTTTACCGTTTCACTGAGGTGGCAGGAATTGGACACCCACAGTTTGCATTCTTCTGGATGAGGTCCTGGTGATGAGTGTTGCCCTTCTTCATTCTCTTGGCCTGTGCTTCATACATTTGTGCTTTCCTTCTTTACCTGTATGTGTTAAGTTTGTTCCTAGTGAAACTCAGTGTTATAAAGGATAGATGGGTTTGCTCTGTAAGGAAAGTGTTAGGAAAACCATACAGGGTCAGGTCCAGGTGTAGTTTCAAATCTGGCATTCCCAGCAATTAAGTGGTACTTTGATATCCAGTCACCCACTCTGTTTCTCAACTGATTCCAGATCCACAGTATGAAGGTACGTAATTGGCAACCTCAAACTTTCCAACATTATTTTTATTTATTTTTCCTAGTTGAAGATTTTTTTTGTTTTTAATTTTTTTTTATGCAGCAGGTTCTTATTAGTTATCTATTTTATACATATTATTATACATGTCAATGTATACATGTCAGTCCCCATCTCCCAATTCATCCCACCACCACCACCCACCCCCAACATTATTTTTTTTTTATTTTTTATTTTTTTAAATTAATTAATTAATTAATTAATTTATGGCTGTGTTGGGTCTTCGTTTCTGTGCGAGGGCTTTCTCCAGCTGTGGCAAGCAGGGGCCACTCTTCATCGCGGCGCACGGACCTCTCACTATCGCGGCCTCTCTTGTTGCGGAGCACAGGCTCCGGACGCACAGGCTCAGTAATTGTGGCTCACGGGCCCAGTTGCTCCGCGGCATGTGGGATCTTCCCAGACCAGGGCTTGAACCCGTGTCCCCTGCATTGGCAGGCGGATTCTTAACCACTGAGCCACTGGGGAAGCCCCCCAACATTATTTTTAAGTGAGACAAAGAATAAAGCTTAGAGTGGAGAATTGTTATCTGGAACTCTTAGCTCTAGTCTCATCTTACTGGGCTGGTTTCATGTCCTATAAAATGATTTATTTTTGTGTACGTAAATGGCTGAACTCCAAATGTCAAAAATAAACTTGAGAAGGCAAATGACAAAGAGTTGAGCAGTAACCGCAGTGAAGAGCAACCTATAGTGTTCATAGTCATCTGAGTTGGCTCAGATAAAGCAGACCATGGAAGTAGCATATGATTGGGAGCCAGAACAGACTTGCTGCTGACTCTGCCACCAGCTTGTTTCAGTTTCTTTATTTTTGGACCACATGGACTGCATGTTCTCTGGTAAGTGCCCAGGATGCTAAGTGGACCTCATCATAGCTCTTGCCACCTGGGTGTAAGTATGCTCACAGAAAGTAGTCCTGGGTGGGTAGTCATCATGGTCCTTTTAAAGTGATAATAGTTATTTCTTTCCAGAGGAGTAGACATGTGGATAGAAGAATCATCAATGCAAAGTCATCCTTTTCTTCACCTTCCCAATCCTCAACCAGCTCACATCACTTTTCAGGTCTGACTAGCCTAGCTAAGTGTAAGATGAAGCTCCACTTTCCTATCTGGAGAACGTGAAAGATGTGAAAGCTTATTTTAAGTATACTTCCTCTGTAATTCAGAGAAATTATACTTGAAAGTAGTTGCTCAGCTATATATATGTTGTGCAGACTTGTCTTTACTGGAACTTTTCCAGAGTGAATCCTTATAAATCAAAGCAAAGATTAGACGCAAGAATAAAGGTATCTAATGAAAGTTAATGAAATCTTGATACAAATGGCAGACATATGTAGTTAGTGCTGTTTAAGAGTGGCATGGATGTTGATTTTTTTGCCTGCCCAGCATCCACTTTCCAGTCTTCTGATATCAGCATCCTGAACTTCCTTGGGTAGAACCATTCCTCCTCCACCTTCATTCTATGTGGTTTGGGTTAGGATGACTCTACTTTTTAGATATTGAGAATTGCCACATGACCCATATTGATCCATTAAAATAAAATCCCAGGAATTTTGATAGAACAGCTGGAGTCTGATGTGTGACTATGAGGGGATTACCAGCCTGAGAATGGAGCTACAGAGACTGAAGAGTAATAACCAAGTAAACAGTATAAATCAAGTCCCTGGATTTAGCCATGCCTGAATCCCTGTTGCCCCTGGACTTTTTACTTTACTTTAGACAATAAATCTCTTTTTACTGAAGCTTGCGTTGGATTTTTGTTACAATTGAAGAAATTCTTACTCAAAAAAATTGCTGACAGCAGATAAGAAAAATAGAGGTAGCATGAAATTGCAAGTAGAAAATACGCAGGCCCAGGTTATTAATCTCAGTTCAATCATTGAACATTTCTGGGCCTTCTTCTTCACCTGTAAAATGAAACTGAAGTTTTATAAATGTTATTTATTTTATTGAGAATCTACAGATTGCATGCCATGCAGCTAGTTACTAGCATAGTCCTGCAGTGGGCAGCTGACCAATGTTCTCATTTCAGGGCTCTGTTGACAAGATATTTTTCTGAGACTAGTAGTCTTTTATCTTATTGGATTGACATTCTCCACCATGTTTGGAAATTCACATGGATAAAGTGGTATTGATTATGGACCATGAATGAATGTTTCTCCTATGGCAGAAAAATATTTAGTATTAGATGTGAGGGGGCATTGGAAAACTGACCCACATTTTTTATACATTAAACCAAAGATTGGTGCATTACAGACTTTTCTCTCCTATTAGATTATTTGAGAAGGATTTAAGTAAGTTATTTATTAGATCCCCAGTGCCTTAGTAGTGTATCTGGTACATAATGAATACTTAATAAATATTTAGTAAATTGTTGATTATTTGGTGTTATTTCTGCTTATATTACAAAGTATTTCATTTTAATTCAATAACACTTCCAAAAGAAGGAGATTTCCAGAAGTCTATTCCTTTTGTTATTTCTAAAACATATTTATTAATTTATTTTCAATAATTTTTTTAACATCTTTATTGGAGTATAATTGCTTTACAATGGTGTGTTAGTTTCTGCTTTATAACAAAGTGAATCAGCTATACATACACATATATCCCCATATCTCCTACCTCTTGTTTCTCCCTCCCACCCTCCCTATACCACCCCTGCAGGTGGTCACAAAGCACTGAGCTGATATCCCTGTGCTATGCAGCTGCTTCCCACTAGCTATCTATTTTACATTTGGTAGTATATCTAAGTCCATGCTACTCTCTCACTTTGTCCCAGCTTACCCTTCCCCCTCCCCATGTCCTCAAGTCTGTTCTCTGTGTCTTCATTCCTGTCCTGCCCCTACCTTCTTCATAACCATTTTTTTTTAAGATTCCATATATATGTGTTGGCATACGGTATTTGTTTTTCTCTTTCTGACTTACTCCACTCTGTATGACAGACTCTAGGTCCATCCACCTCACTACACATAACTCAATTTTGTTTCTTTTTATGGCTGAGTAATATTCCATTATATATATGTGCCACATCTTTATCAATTCATCTGTCAGTGGACACTTAGGTTGCTTCCATGTCCTGGCTGTTGTAAATAGTGCTGCAATGAATATTGTGGTACATGACTCTTTCTGAATTATGCTTTTCTCAGGGTATATGCCCAGTAGTGGGATTGCTGGGTTGTATGGTAGTTCTATTTTTAGTTTTTTTGTTTGTTTGTTTTTTTGTGGTATGCAGGCCTCTCACTATTGTGGACTCTCCCGTTGCAGAGCATGGGCTCTGGACATGCAGACTCAGTGGCCATGGCTCAAGGGCCTAGCCACTCCATGGGACGTGGGATCTTCCTGGACTGGGGCACGAACCCATGTCCCCTGCATCGGCAGACGGACTCTCAGCCACTGTGCCACCAGGGAAGCCCCTATTTTTAGTTTTTAAAGGAACCTCCTTACTGTTCTCCATAGTGGCTGTATCAATTTACATTCTCACCAACAGTGCAAGAGTGTTCCCTTTTATCCACACACTCTCCAGCATTTATATTGTTTGTGGATTTTTTGATGATGGCTATTCTGACTGGTGTGAGATGATATCTCATTGTAGTTTTGATTTGCATTTCTCTAATAGTTAGTGATGTTGAGCAGCTTTTCATGTGCTTCTTGGCCATCTGTATGTCTTCTTTGGAGAAATGTCTATTTAGGTCTTCTGCCCATTTTTGGATTGGGTTGTTTGTTTTTTTGATATTGAGCTGCATGAGCTGCTTGTAAATTTTGGAGATTAATCCTTTGTCAGTTGCTTCATTTGCAAATATTTTCTCCCATTCTGAGGTTGTCTTTTCATCTTATTTATGGTTTCCTTTGCTGTGCAAAAGCTTTGAAGTTTCATTAGGTCCTATTTGTTTATTTTTGTTTTTATTTCCATTTCTCTAGGAGGTGGGTCAAAAAGGATCTTGCTCTGATTTATGTCACAGAGTGTTCTGCCTATGTTTTCCTCTAAGAGTTTTATAGTGTCTGGCCTTACATTTCGGTCTATAATCCATTTTGAGTTTATTTTTGTGTATGGTTTTAGGGAGTGTTCTAATTTCATTCTTTTACATGTAGCTGTCCAGTTTTCCCAGCACCACTTTGAAGAGGCTGTCTTTTCTCCTTGTATATTCTTGCCTCCTTTATCAAAGATAAGGTGACCATATGTGCGTGGGTTTATCTCTGGGCTTTCTAACCTGTTCCATTGATCTATATTTCTGTTTTTGTGCCAGTACCATACAGTCTTGATTACTGTAGCTTTGTAGTATAGTCAAGTCCAGGAGCCTGATTCCTCCGTCTCCGTTTTTCTTTCTCAAGATTGCTTTGGCTATTTGAGGTCCTAAAGAATATTTAAAAGTGGTATTTTCTTACACGCATGAACAATTTAAAAAATGGACATTTATGTATGGTGACTCTTGCATTATTTTTTTTAAATATAGCTTCCTTAAGGACTTAATATTTTGTTCTGTAGAATTCTGCATTCTGCCTCTTATTAGTTTTCTAAAATTTGTTTGACTTACTTTTCATGTTACTTTAAAAGATTAACTTCCTCCTTCCTAAATAAATCAATATTATACATGTTGAAATTATATTTTCTTAAATGTTAACACGTTCCACTCCCTTCCATCTTATTTGCCTTGCTAGTGCATTTTCCTTCACTGCACAGAGTATCAGAAGTACATTTAGGTATAATTGGGTCACAGATTATTAAATAACCAGCTTTTCAACTTAGTCCTGTAAAATTTCCAGATGCACACACACATTTCCTTTTCTGGCCACCACTGCAGAGTATTTCTCCCCACTAAAACTAACTGAATGGAAATTTGTTCATGATCTGAATTTATATAATGGCAGCTATCTCTTATTTGTATCTCCTCTTTGAAGTCTTTTTTTAAGCCCCCAAACTGGATTTATAATTTATTTCATATTTTCAGCTATTTATTTTTTCATTTTTCCTTCCTCCTTCACACGCAGTGGCCTCAAATCTCTTCAACTATTCCATTATTACTAAAGTCGTTGCCTTCCGTGTTCCTTCCTTTTTCCCTCCTTACCCCCTTCTTCCCTCTTTCTCTCCTTCTTTCCTTACTTCTTCTTATCTTTTAAGTTTATTTAAATAAATATTTTGAAACTGAATTACCAATAGATTCCCTCATTTTGGAAATTCTTGGTCATTTATGTGGGTCCGTGCACAAGGGCTCCATCTCCACCTTTTGATTCTATGATTATCTTTGTTCTTCTTTAATTTATATGGGTTTAGGCCTCGGATTTAGACCCTGGATTTTTTTGTCTTTTTCACAAAAAATAGTAGTAAAATAGCAACATGATCTAGCCTTCATGAAGCAGAACTGTGAGATTATTGGCCTCTGTCCACAGCTAGCTCTGATATGTGTATTTCCTGGCAGGTTAGCCTTTCTTTATGTCAAGCAGAAAGAGGGGAAGAGAGGGAATTTAGTTCAGTGGCTTAAAGCAGAGGTTCTGGCTGCACACTGCCTGGATTGAATCCTGGATTTGCCATTTACCAGTTAGGTAAATTACTTAATTTCTCTTGCTCAACTTAATTACTTTAAAATGAGAAGATACTAATGGTACCTAATGAATCAAAATATTGGGAGGTTTAAAACTCAAGCAGAGATGGAAAACTCCTGAAAATATTCTATATATGCTACCTTTTATTATTAAGTGGGAATTATATTGAAGTAGCTGGAAGAGGAAGATTAATATTTTTATGGATCATCAAAATGCCTAACTTAGAAACAAATGTTAAAATGATCCAGTCATTCAATGACTCATTCAGACAGTGAATAAAGAACTATATAATTTCAAAGGTACTAGAAGCAAGTGCAACACTCTTGAAAAATTTCTTTCTATATTAAGAAAAATCTTATTGACTGTTTTCTTTCTTCCAGTTTTATTGACGTATGATTGACATACAGCACTGGTGTATGTCAAGGTGTACAGCTTAAACTTATATATATCATGAAATGATTAGTGAACATCCATCATCTCATATGGGTAAAACATTAAAGAAATAGAAAACGTTTTTTTTCCCTGTGATGAGAACTCAGGATTTCCTCTCTTAACAACCAACTTTCATGTATAGCAAAGAGCAGTGTTAATTTTTGCTTTTATTTTCCTTGCCCGCGGAGACATCCAAAAAAACATATTGCTAAGACTGATGTCAAAGAGCATACTGCCTGTGTTTTCTTCTAGAAGTTTTATGGTTTCAGGTCTTACATTTAACTTTTTAATCCATTTTGAGGTTTTTTTTGTATATGGTTTGAGAAAGTAGTCCAGTTTGATTCTTTTGTATGTAGCTGTCCAGTTTTCCTAGTATCATTTATTGAAGAGGCTGCCTTTTCCCCACTGTATATTTTTGCCTCCTTTGTTGTAGATTAATTGCCCATATAAATGTGGGTTCATTTGGGCTCTCTATTCTGTTCCATTGATCTATATGTTTTTGTGCCAGTACCATACTGTTTTGATTACTGTTGCTTTCTAGTATAGTTTGAAATCAGGGCACATGATAACTCCAGTTTTGTTCTTTAATCTTAAGATTGTTTTGGCTATTTGGGGTCTTTTGTGTTCCATACAAATTTTAAAATTATTTGTTCTAGTTCTGGGAATTTTGCCACTAGTTTTTTGATAGGGATTGATTGCATTGAATCTGTAGATTGACTGTTTATTAAAAGATCATGTATATGTTTGTACACCAGGAGAAGGTATGTTTCACTTATCTATTGCTGCATAAAAATCACTCCAAAATATATAGGAATAAAACAATACTAGTTTACCTGTACATGGTTTCTGTGGGTCAGGAATTTGGACGGAGCACAGACTGTCTTGTCTTGGCTCCACAATGTCTGGGGTCTCACTTGGGAAGACTCAACTGTCTGGGGATTTGAATCATGTGGAGGCTTCCTCACTTACATGTCTGGCACTGGATAAATGGATTGCGCTGAGATAAATGGAAGGCTTGGCTCACTGGGGATGGTTGACTGGTCTATGTACCTGTTAGCCACGTGGTTTGGACCTCTTCACAACATGGTGGCCTCAGAGTAGTCAGACTTCATACTTGGCAGTTCAAGCCTCCAAGTGTAAGTGTTCCAGAAAAGAAAGAAAGAGCTGCATGATCTTTTATGAAATGTTGTATCAGTTTACACACCTGGTATCTGCAAAACTTTGGAGTTGAGATCAGGCTAAAATGTTGCTATAAAATGTTATGTTTGGTTCAAAATAATTTCCTATAGTTAAGGTTAATAATACCTTGTAAAAAAGGGCCAGAATTTGGCCAGAAAATGATAAACACTTTTCCAGTGATTCATTGAGTACTCAAAATTCCATGGAATTTCTATGAAGAATGTCCTCTGTTGTCCCTTGGCAGTCACCTTCCTATTGCTACAACAATAAGGAAATCTGGATATATCTTAGTGGGGTCAGGTCACTTGCCTTGGTATGGGTCTATTATAAATGAATATGAAATAGAAAATTCACAGTTCTGGAAATATGCTGTTTCTCTTGAGAAAAACAACGTTAGGAATGATTCCCCAACAAAACTGTCTCCATGTTTGCAACTGGATTGTAAAACTTTTCAAGCTATATTTTATTACTTCATAATTTTTCTTGTTCTTCAGATTAAAATAGTATCCTGAGGCAAACGGCTTTTGGATCTTTTGAGAGAAATTTTTTCAGTTCAGGATATAAATAAATATAGGACTGGATTTCTAGACCACCTTAAATCTTGACTTCTCTTTCCTTTTATGTTGAAGATCACTCCTTGTTATTTAGTCCCCATTGCTATGGATGGCTAATTTTATTTGGTTAAGGTGTGTATTTGTGTTTAATTTCACAATTAGGTTCTCAGCTCCGTGAACACAAGAAGCATTCCTTGCATATCTTTGTATCCCCAGATGGTACTAAAAAAGTACCTTGACCAGTGGGTTCTTCATTTGTTTATTTGTCCAATGTGCATTCTTCATTGGATTCTTCATTTGTTTATTTGTCCAGTGTATAAAGAGGCACACATTCTGTACCATACACTGTGCTAGTTCTGAAGGTTCATTGAATATTCATAATTCCCTATATTTTCCAGCTTCACTTGCAGTTGGATTGGGACCATATGACTAGTTCTGACCAACAGACTGTGAACATTTAACTGGGCTGAGACACTTTGAGTTTGTGTGCCATCACCATCTCTCTCTTACCCTGTTACGGCAAACTTGGAAGTCAAATACTTAATCCCTCGGTCAGTGGAAGTGAGATGGAAGTCCCCACCATGTACACTAGACACTGTGAGTGAAAAATAAACTTTTGTTGCCTTAAACTATTACAATTTTCAGGTTTACTTGTTTCTACAGCAAAACTTATTTTATCTTGAGACACTAAACTTAAGCATCTCATAGTCTAGGCGAAGTAAGGACAGGTGTGATTCACTTTTGTGTACGTGGCTGTTAAATAAAGTGACCTGTGGACTTTGAGGTTCTCAGTAGAATAAGAGTTCAATATGATTGGTTTCTCTGGGTTTTGGACTTGAACAATCTGCAAGTTTGAGGGAAAACACAGCTTCCTAGGGATGTAATTTCCTCATTTGTAAAATGAGAGGGCTGGCTGTTTTTCCTGCTTTAATTCCATCTTTGTTTTGTAACAGCTGTGAGAGGAGAAGAAACAGAGACTATAAAGACGTTCTATCTTTATAAAAATAGGTACTTTTCTGTGATTTACTGGTTAGGCCCTCACAAGACTACACTGAAGTAGCAGATGGAGGCAGGAAGGTCCATTATCTTCCAACTCACACATAGATCTTTCAGTCTATCTTCAGAGAAGCACAAAAATTTGTTGCAACACATTCATTGCTATCAAAAGGATACCTTTTTCTTTAGAAAGAGAACTCCTACTCAAAGTTCCATGTTGGATATTGCATCTTAGGGCAATCTTTTCTGGAATATCTTTCCATTCTCTTACACAAAGAAAGTTATCCACAATTGCCTACATGCTATCTCTACATTCCAGACACACTTCCATTATTTTACTTAATACATGGTCTTTTATTATTGTTTTTTAAACAACTGTTTCTGCTCTACATATTGTATACTTTACAAGGAAAGGGCTTTTCTTCATTATATCCCCAGGGTCTAATCCAATGCCCAGCACACTATAGCCACTTAATAAATAGTTCTTAAGTAACTGAATGACAAGCAAGTGAATCCTTCACTGTTACCCAACATTTCCTGGTAAACTGGACTTGGAAATGGATGAGACAGAGCTAATACTCTAATCATTTTGCTGTTACCATAATCCCTTCCCCACTACCTTTTTTTTAAAAAAATTTATTTATTTATTTATATTTTATTTTTGGCTGTGTTGGGTCTTCGTTGCTGCACTCCGGCTTTCTCTAATTGCGGTGAGCGGGGTCTACTCTTTGTTGCGGTGCGTGGGCTTATTGCGGTGGCTTCTCTTGTTGCGGATCACGGGCTCTAGGCACTCTGGCTTCAGTAGTTGTGGCTTGTGGGCTCTAGAGTGCAGTCTGAGTAGTTGTGGCGCATGGGCTTAGTTGCTCCACAACATGCGGGATCTTCCCGGACCAGGGCTCGAACTTCTGTCCCCTGCATTGGCAGGCGGATTCTTAACCTCTGCGCCACCAGGGCAGACCCTACCTTTTTTCTTTTAAGAGAGGGGTCATTTCCGGGTAACCTGCCACGAAGTTGCATTATAAAATCATGTTTTAGGGCTTCCCTGGTGGCGCAGTGGTTGAGAGTCCGCCTGCCGATGCAGGGGACACGGGTTCGTGCCCCGGTCCGGGAAGGTCCCACATGCTCCGGAGCGGCTGGGCCCATGAGCCATGGCCGCTGCGCCTGCGCGTCCGGAGCCTGTACTCCGTGACGGGAGAGGCCCCAATAGTGAGAGGCCCGCGTACCGCAAAAAAAAAAAAAAAAAAAAAAAAAATCATGTTTTAGCTCAGGCTTCCTGGCTTGTTTTTCAAGGGAATTAGGAGGTTTAATGAATTTGTGTTGCTAAAGAGCTTGAGATCTGCTCAGGAAAGTCACTTTAGAATGCCTAAGTGCTAGAATCATAATATTTATTGGGAACTGATGAATAGAGTTCTTAAAATAGTCTTGCCCATTGTGGTATCACTGAAAGCATGCTATATTAATCCCTTTTGTCTTAGGTGTATGATTTCTGGAAGATGAATGGAAAGAGGAAATTAGTGGATTTTGGAGTGGATTGTATAAGAATGAACAATTTTTATAAAGGTCCCTTTTCTTAAAGTGACAAATGCTAGAAAAATACCTTTAGCTGCACCAACATGGGCCTGGTAATTACAAGTCTAATAAATGGGCAAATCCCATATGCTGCTAGATGGAGAGTGTGAGAGGCACCTCCGCATGGAAGTCTGTTCTGAGATGGGGCAGAGTAACTGCAGAGGGTCACTCTTATCTAGAGTTCCTAATGTTGGATATGTCATTTATTGTCACATTCATTCTCTGGGAGAAGGGAGGGCTTCATTCTTGTTTTTTGTGGGTTTGATAGCCTTTGGTATTTATATCAGGAATGGATTTAACAAATGAACATGTCTTCAATTCTGAGGAAGGATTTGGTGGTCAGAGCAATTGCTTCCTGAGGTGGGACAGTCACCTTCATTTGGGAGAGTTTGGGGAGAGGCTCAGGGAGACAGCTGGAGGGTAGGCAAATTACTCCACCTGGTGGTGCTAACTATTCTCTGAAGTGTTTCAAACATCTAGTCTAAAACGTGCCCTTCTGTCCTCTCTATAGCTAATGAAAAGGCCAAGGCTGAGTTTCTCTTCTCATACCCATTTTTTGCTTCTGGTTACTCAGTTTTCTGTACAAAGGTTCTCTTGCTATTCAATCAAATCTCATTTTACTTCTATAAAAGTATATAGTTTCTTGCCCAGTGTTCCCCAAAGACCTACCCTCTCCTAATTTTCAGGAGTGAATACTCCAAAACAGAGAAGCTAGCCCAGTTTTTGCTCTAGGAGAGTACTTGCCATCATCATCCACAAACTTCTTTAGGTTACCCATTCTGCATAATAATAATAGTTACAATAATTGCGGTTCTGACACAGGGCGTATGCATGCGACTTTTGTCATCACCATGTGGGAGAGGCAAGAACAGCATCTGTCGTACAAATTCAGTGTAGAACTATATCAAAATGATTGCTTGATAATCATCCATGTTTAGCACTTATCTCAGAAAGACAGGTTTTGATGACCATCAGTTCCTCTGATCAGAGGAAGGGAAATTTTTCCACCAAAAGTGACAGTAGGAGGTATGACTGGGTGCGGATATGGGTACATTTGTCATGGTTGCATGTAAGGCGTGCGTGGGAGATGGCAAATAGAAAATAACTTTAGCTAAATGACATTGACATTATTATCTCTAAAATAGAAGTTGAAGTTTTCTACTGAGAGTGAGCGAAAGAGGAGGCTTAAAGAGTGTGGTTATATTACTCAGACTGGTCTGTAGGTTATCAGATGTGTCTTCAAATTACAATTGTAAATTTCAGCAAATTACAGAACTTAATTTTTTTCTCCATCATTATAAATCCTCTAGGTCTGTGATTTCATCAGACAGCATATATGCTTATAGAATGTCGGAGAACTGGCTGAATTGAGATGTCATTTTGAAAGCAACCTTTAATGTAGAACTGGGATACATGGGCTCTAATATTACCTGCAGTTGGAAAGTTGTGGACAAAGACCTCCTGAGTTTTAGTAAATTCTCATTAACTCAGAAGTCAGATGGAAGACAGGAGAGGTTGACACCTCCTACTGTACCTCTGTGAGTGTCACACATCACTCTTCTTTTTCCAATTGCCCCGTAAGAATTGGGCAGGGCACCTATTTCTACCCACTTCTTAGAACTTCAGGGGTGATTGCATCAGAATGAAACATTTTTTTTAACTTTTTAATTTTGTTGCATTTTCTCTCTTGGAAAGATTTACATTGAAAGTACATAGCTTATCTGTTCACAATTTTAGCAATTTGTCTGCATTTCTATTCTGAATTCAACTATTACCCTTTTGAAGATTTTCATGTCATGTTCTGTAAAATCTTCTTTTTACAGCCATAAAAAGAGCAGAAGTAGATATTGCTATTCAGTAAGGAGTGGGTATCATTAGCTCAGTACATCAGAAATCCTCTGAATATAGAAGGATTTCTTCTAAAATGATACAAAAATTAGAGTATTTAGCAAAGAATACCATTGTCATAAGCATTTCACTTCCTAAAAGAATTCTAACCTTCAATTTCTCACTTCTCTTTTCTGAAGTGCTAAGCAGGGGAAGTTTAGTGTCAATACTTATAAAAGCACATTTTCCTTACTAAAGCAGTAGCATGGTCTTCTGGGTAAGTGAGGCAAATTAAAATTTAGGTGGACTGGGTTCTTTCAAACTCAACTGCTACCTGACCTTGGTAATGCTGTTTACCCTCTCTGAGCCTCAAGTTACCCATCTGTAAAGTTGGACTCATAATGATCTTGCATTTACACACTCCTTTGAGGATTATAAAGGGAAGGTACTATATAAACCAGGAACTTTTTATTCTTTATAGTTTTCAACTGAGAGTATTACTTACGTAGGGTTCAGAACAGATCAATGAGGAGCTAGGAAGTAGGATTTTTAAAGAAAGGTTAAACTAAAAGTTGTGCAGAGAGCAAATATTTATATATTAACTTATGTAATCCCATTGGTTTCCAATATATGTTTGGAAATGTTTCTATAGGAAAAACCAAATAGCTCCAACTCAAGGAGAAATTTCACTTGAGAATCCTCATACTCTACTTCAGGGAGTGTTTAGCCTTTGTCAAAAATATAGTTTGATTATATTTAATTTTCCTACTCACTCTGGTAGGATGTTAGATGACCATTCCATATGACCAGGCATAAAATTTAAAAATATATGGGACACTAATTATTATCTCACTGCATGTCCTCACTGTCTCAACTGAAGTTGGACTGTCTGGGCTGTGAGATAGCTGTAGTTGATTAGTAGACGTCTTTAGTAGCAGGAAGCTTAGGGAGATGTATTTTCAGAACAGATGTTAATTGTCTTCATTTAGCATAATAACAAACCTCTATGGATCTTGATTCCCAGAACTAGACCAAAAGAATACTCTACAATGGCAGTGTTGATGAACCCCGCAGGAGTCCTGTTATCTTTGGAGGCAACTGTGACTTCAAATCTAAAATAGATCATTGTTTACGTTAGCAAAATGAACTTAAACCAAATGTAATCAAGTTGAGAAGAATTGTTGTTTGGAGAACACATAAACCTAAGTAAGAAGAATTTAATAAGGCCTTCTGGCTTATGTAATGGTGAATTGCAAACAGATGGTCCAACTGTCTATCTACTTAGCATTTATGGGTAAGGAACAGTGCTAGAAACTGGGATATGGTAAGTAAAAAATTTCTATATACAAAGAAGTCCCTTAATCAAAGAAGAGGATAAATAAAAGAAGAACAACAATAGCATCATAATTCAGGAATTAAAGATCTTGATGGTAGTAGAACTAATCAGCCCTTTAAATGGGTAAAATATATTAGAAGTACTAGCTTAGAAGGATAAAGAAAATTATGGAAAAGAGGAAGTGGAAGATAATGGAAAACATGTTGGAGTTTATCATTTATGAAATACTGAGAGCACCATATTGTGAGCTTCTGTAATATCTTTGTGTTATTTGGTGATGGAAAAATGACTTTAAATATGTATTTTATGCTGTCACATTTTATAATAGAAAGTTGTGGAATCTCCTTTCTAATATTTTGAAGGAGAGAATGTAGAGTGATTTTCTGTCATCAGTGGCTCCAAATATAAATGATGACTTGACTTGAGGTGTTAGGGAGTGGTGGAGACTATGGTGAAGTGTCAGCTGCCAGTTATGTTCAGAGGAAAGAAGATGAACTTTCTGACCCCTTCAGCTCTAAGTTTTTGGCTATAAGTAATTTCTTTACACTAATTTTAGGACAAAATTAAATGTGGCTTCCTTGACCAACAGATCACGTAAGAGAAGCTGGTCTTATGTGAACAAAGCTATTTCAGAGCCTAAAAAAGTACAGCTCATTTCCACAACAGCACTTTCTCTATGAGCATTTGGTGTCCTGTCACTGATTCCAAGCAGCATAAACTTTGTGCAGCTGACATTTTCTGACTCAACTCCTGCTATAATTGAAATTACTTTATTAAACAAGTTGAATCATTTCAATTACTTCGTGGGCTGGAGTGCTGGAGGCATACATGATGACTACATGCTGATTAAATTAGAGCTTGTACACCCCAGAAAGATGTGCATACCAGAAAAAGGCTTTCTCTTTCTTCAGTATAAAAAAGTCCTCTCTAATTCATATTCACTGGATAGATCCCTTTGGGTTGTATATTAATATTCATAAGATAAACCACATAGGTAAAGCAGAAGATTAAAATCAAGTCCTTAATAAAGAAGCAAGAGTAATGACTACAGTAAAATCTCCAAAAATGCCATTATCCCCCTGAAGAGTGAACAGTACTACTGTACATGTGTTGAAGCTGAGCTAGAGAACAATAAAAAATGAATTACTGCAGTGATTTGGATTTTAAAATCTGCTGGAGAGGAATGCACAAACACAGTCACTTAGACCAATAGAAGAGAATATCAGGATCAGATGGTTGTACAAAGCAACATCTTAAGAGTAGAGTTTACAGTTCACCTTATTTTGATATGAGAATAGATTTGTGCTATAGGAGATAGCACTAAAAATTATTTCTCTTAAATAGACTATATTCTCTTGGATTCAGTACTGAATTCTGAGGATTGGGGATGAATAAAGCACTGCCCAGTTAGTTGATTCTTGCTAGTTTACCTACTGTATTTCTGCTTTCCTTTGGCCATTTGTGTTGAACTCTTCTTGAAGAGACAAGGAAATTACATTTGCAGATCCTTCCATAGATATTTACTGAGTGCCCATTTTGAGCTGGATACTTTCTTAGGAACTAGGAATCCCACAATTAACAGACAAAACTTCTGCTCTCATGAAGCTTATATTCTAGTGGGAAGCAAAAAAACATCTAAACCAGTTATAATGATAATTTCAGAGAATGAGAAGTGCTGTGAGAAAACAAAGCTGATAAGGGTATTGGGGTGACTTGTTTGTTTTTGCTGGGAGTTGTGCTATGTTAAATAGGGACATCAGAGAAGGCCTGTCTCTAAGGAGGGGGCATTTGAGAAGAGAATACTTGCATATTAGTGCCATTATACTAATAACTTATTGTTGTATCATGCTTTAGCATTTACAGGGCACTTTCAAATAAAATATATCATTTAGTCCTCATATCAATCTTGTGAGATCAGAATTATGATCTCAATTTTCTAAATGAAGCTAAGAAAGCTCCAGTGACTTGCCCCAAATTATATAGCCAGTGTGTGGCAAGACTTAGGTCCATGTCTTACATTGCAAAGATAATTTTACTTTACAAAGAAAACTAGGGGATTTAAATAAACTACTGCCACTTCAAAAATATTATTTTTGCATAACTTCCTTTCAGTCCTTGTATGTGTATTTGTGTTTGCATGCGAGCATGAGTGTATGTGTATTGGTTCAAAAAGAATTGAACTCTTTCAAAAATGTATTACTCAGTAACTAAGTGGTACATTAACATTTGGTCAAAACCAATTTATAAAGGAACTGTGATGTTCATTTCTATAATTTACAAATATTCAAGATGTACCCCTCATGTCAGAAGGCATACATTAATCCTGTAGTCTAGCTCATTCCAAATACTCTAATATATCACAGTTAAAGGGTAAAATGACAGCTTCAATGCAGTCTTTATTTCCTCATGGCTAATGAGGAAGAAGACTACAAAGCGAGGTTCTTGACATAACTTACATGCAAACCACATGTTTCTATAATCTGGTTGATGAGTAATGTAATTTTAAAAGACTTCATTTTGAATCACCCTATATTTTGCATAGTGGTAATCAGTTTCTACCTTTGTGCATTTTTAATTAACTCTACATGCCGCAATTTGCTAAATGGTTCAATTGTCAAACGCAGGTTTTCTCACTCAAAACTGTTAGTACAATTTCTACTTACCTAAAAAAATTCATCTTGTTTCTGCCAGAGCTTGAAGCAGTTGCATCTTCATTTTCATTTTTTTCAAGAAAGCTTTTCTAAGAAGCCATGTCCCAGGCAGAATGAACAGCATACACGAATGCCTGGAGGTTGGTACTTAGAGAGTGAAGGACAGAGTGACATAAGACAAAGATTGAACAGCACGTAGTGAGGCCTGATCTGGGGGGCATTGATGCCATGCAAGGGGGTGTGAGCTTTCTCCTTAGGATGATAGGAGCCGTGAAAGGCTTTAAGCAGGGTATGGGCAATTTTACTTAGTTCCTTTGATTATATTTCAAATGTCATTTTCTTTTTAAACTTCTTGTCATATAAATTTCATGAGAAACAGGCTGTTTACTATATGGGAGGGCATTTTATACTCAACCCTGAAGCATATTAACAGACATAACCAAAGTAATTCTTTCCTTTTCTTCTGAGCACAGTTTTTATCATTACTGGAAGAATTTGATGAGTCTTGAAAAATATATATTCATATTTTCAAACGTGTATTTCAGGAACTTAGTGCATCCACGTTCATGTGTTTGAGGGTGTTCATTCCATCATCATAGCAGGCTGTATTTTCTCCTCCTTTCATTCTCTCATCTCCTTAGAAATCAGCAATTAAAGTCAGTGCTGTACCAAAATTAGAAAGCAGCAGAAATATTCTCGGTATTATCATTTGGGTTCACACTGTTTTAAACTAGAGTCTTGAAGAAGATTGAAAAATTGGATTTTGGGATTGAATACTGACTCAACAGTAGGTACCTTCCTGTGGAGATTAATATTTTGTTCTGTTTGAGGAAAAGACTGATTTATAAGATATATTTGACTGTTAGAGGACTTGAGCTCTTATAATAGCGTTACATAATAATAGCGGTAATTTATTGTGCTAGGTTTTATATATACATATGCATATATATATATATATATATATATATATGTATATCATAATTTGCAAAACAACTCTATGAAGTCTTTTTCTCCCCCATTCCAAAGTGAGGAAACCACAGGCTAGAGAGGTTAAGAATCTTGCCCCAGGTCACACACAAGAGGTAAAACCTGGCTTTGAACCAGCTTATCTGAATTGTAATATGCTGCTTCTAACCATGTCACTCAACCCCTCCCACTTCAGCAAGCCAACTTTAGACAAATTAACCTCTGTGGATCTCAGTTTTCTATAAAATATAGAAATTGGACTAGGTAAAGAAGTTAGACTAAATTATCTCTAAACTTTCTAGCTTGGGCATTCTGTAAGTCGTCTTCCTCTTAGACATGGCCAGTTGTGAGCAATAGAATTATTTGATAAAGTCATTATGTGATTCTTGGTTTATATTGCATTTTCTTTATAGGAAGAAAAAAGGAATCAAAGTTTTTGGATAGGCAAATAGTGAATGATAAGGATAAGGATTTCAAAAAGTGCAGACCTTGGAGCCTGAGGTAGCTGGATGCCAGTCCTAGCTCTGACACTCACTAGATGGGTCGCATAACATTTCTGAGCTCCAGTTTGTTTATCTGGAAAACTGGGATGATGATATACAACTTGCAGAGTTGCATGAAATTTAGAGATAATGTTTAAGTTTTAGATTTTCCTTGATACAAGTAAATATTATCATTAATATCATTATCATTGACAGTGTGATTACACATCACTGTCATTATCAGAACCCACAACATTAATGATAGAAAAATGGAAACTTGCTGTGGTTTCCTTTGATATCTACTTAAAAAAATGGTCTGAATCAGAGAATTGATTCACACTCAAAACAATGGATTAATAAAAAGAAATGAAATTGAATTATTTGTAGTGAGGTGGATGGACCTAGAGTCTGTCATACAGAGTGAAGTAAGTCAGAAAGAGAAAAACAATACCGGGTGCTAACACATATATATGGAACCTAAAAAAAAAAAAATAAAAAGTGGTTCTAAAGAACCTAGGGACAGGACAGGAATAAAGATGCAGATGTAAAGAATGGACTTGAGGACACGGGGAGGAGGAAGGGTAAACTGGGACAAAGTGAGAGAGTGGCATGGACATATATACACTACCAAATGTAAAATAGATAGCTAGTGGGAAGCAGCCACGTAGCACAGGGAGATCAGCTCGGTGCTTTGTGACCACCTACAGGGGTGGGATAGGGAGGGTGGGAGGGAGACACAAGAGGGAGGAGATATGGGGATATATGTATATGTATAGCTGCTTCACTTTGTTATAAAGCAGAAACTAACACACCATTGTAAAGCAGTTATACTTCAATAAAAATGTTAAAAAAATAAAAAAGATCAAAAGATCTATATTGGAGAAGTGAAGATTAATTAAAAAAATCTTATAAGTGAAAAAAAAAGCAATGGGTTAGACCTGAGTGGATAGACCATAAGTAGTTGAATACAATAATATTTACTCATTCATGCAATAAATATTAATTGAACACCTACTCATAGCTATGTTACTATTTTAAACCATGGATTTAACAATAAACAAAACAAAGTTCCTGTGGTCACAGAATAACATTTTATTGGGAATGACAGAAATAAACATAAATTATGTCAGTAGAGATTAGGGCAATGATGAAGTATAGAGCAGGGTAAGTGGAGAGAGTGTGAGTTTCTGTGGAAGAAACTTTTTTATTTATACAGTGGTTGGAGTGAATGCTCTCAGTGATGACATTTTAAAAAAGACCAAAAGGAGTGAAGGAACAATGTGGACATCTGAGGAACATTCCAGGCAAAGGGAACAGCATGTGCTAAGACTCTGAGGTGGAAATGTGCTTCAGTGCTTAAAGAAGAACAAGGAAGCCAATGTATCTGGAGCAGAGTGAGCCTGAGAAGAGCAAGAAGAGGTGATGTCAGAAAGATAGCAAGAGTCTATCATATTGGGTCATATATGCTATTATAAAGTTTCTTGGCTTTTCCTCTGAGTGAGGTCAGAAGCCATCAGAAAGATTTAAGCAGAGAAGTGACATACTCTGACATATATAAAAAGATTACTTTGGCAGAAGTGTTGTGAATAGACAGTAGGTAGGCAAGAGTGGAAGCAAGGAGACAAGTTAGGGGACTATAGAAATGAATGTGATAATTTTACAATAATGCTGTAATAATCCAGATGGTTTTAACAAGATAGTAGCAGCGGAAGTGCTAAGAAGTTGTTGGAGCTTGGATACATTTCCATGATGCAGCCGAGATGATTGGCTGATAAATTAGTAGCAGTACATGAGAGAGGATGAGGGGTCAAGGATGACACTAAGGTTTTTGGGCTGAGCAACTAGAAGGATGGAACTGATATTTATTGAGAAGGAGAACACAATGGGAGGAGTAATTTTCGTGGTGGTGGTGAGTTAAAAATCAGTAATTCAGTTTTGAATATGGTAAGCTTGAGAAACTGATTAGGTAATCCAAAGGGAGACACCAGTAAGAAGTGGAATAAATGATCTAAAGTTCGGGGGGAAAAGATGGTGTAGAGATAAAAATTTGGGAGACATCAGCATATAGATGGTAGTTAGAGAAAAGGAACTGAATGAGATCACCCAGGAAGTGAGTGTCAATAGGGAAGTTCGGAGACTGAGCCCTGGGACTTGCCAATGTTTGGATGTTGGGAAGATGAGAAGGAACAGACAGAGGAGACTGAGAAGGAGCAACCAGTAAAGTAGGAGGAGACCTGAGAGAGGGTGACTTGGAAGCTAAGCAAAGAAAGTGTTTCAGGAAGGAGAAGATGTATTGAATAACATGAGGATTGGGAAGTGACCTCTGGATTTTATATCCCAGTGGTTGATAACTTTGGCTGCAGTGGAGTGTTAGGGTTTAAATCCTGACTGGAGCATATTCAAGAAAGAATGACAGAAAACAGAATGTTTGAAAGTTTTTTGAATAGTTTTGTTGTTACAAGGAATAGACATTGGGGGCAGGGTAGTTGGAGGGGGGACATACGATATCACAAGAAGATATTTAAACACGGGAGATGTTACAGTCTGTTGTATGGTGATGGAATGATAGGATTGAGCGTGAAAAATTGGTGCCGCTGAGAGAGAGAGAGAGAGAGAGAGAGAGAGAGAGAGAGAAACAACTGCATGATGTCCCTGACTAGGTGAAAGGGGGATGGCCTGAGATATGCAAACAGGCAGCTTAGGTAGCTAATCAGATTGCAGAAATCAGGGATCTATTAAAAGTCATGCGAATAAAGATAGGGACACAACTACAGAGCCAGAATCAAGAGACTACAGTAGCTGGGGCAGCTTTCTGCCTTTGATGCAGAAGCTTGTATGGCATACAGCAAATTGGGAGGTCCACGAGACAAGGCCACATGGAATATTTGATTATAATCAGAAATCCATGGGCAAGAAGTTAGGCGCTTTCTGGATTATTGCTGCCATAATGATAATGCAGCAACACCCTCCTGGTCAGGTGGCATCGTTTTTCAGTCTTAGAGTTCATTACCTATTTGTAAGCTTACTGAGAGCAGGGACAATACCTTATATCTCTTTATATCCTCCTTTAGCTCCTACAGTGCCTTGTACACAGTGGCTGCCAAATAAATATAAAATTGAATTGAAGATACTCCTCAGTACTAAAAGTATTTATATTGGGCCAAAGTAACAAATTGAAACGTGGAAAATTGAGCCTCTCAGTCATCAACAACCTATATGACTGATTACTTCTCAATTAACTAAATTTGACTATATTGACTAGTTTATCTAGAGATGGAGATGAGACTTCATGGACAGCTGTGCATTGAATGACCTCTTCCAGGTTTCCCAACCATTTACCAAAGAATATTTGGAGGCTGTCTTCCCAGCTTCTTTGTTTCAGTGGAAATAATGCACTTTTACTACTAAGTAACAGAATATTTCTATTTTATTCTAGCAAAGCAGGTCAATCACTGCTATTTCTATTATGATTATTTACAACACCCTAAATGGTAGAGAGAAGGGAGAGGAGTGAAATGTAAAGCAAAGAGTTTGCAGATGGGACAGAGCCGCAGATATGAGCTCCCTCTTTTTGTCACCAGCTCTGTGATTTGGGGCAAGACCCTTATGTTTCTGAGCTTCAAAGTCCTCTGCTATAAATTATAATCATACCCATTTTGTTGATTTTGCAGATCACGGTGAAGAGCAGGTGAAAATGGTTGGAGAAAGATAAAATATTGCTCCTTTACTGGGGTTCATAGACAGGCTTCATGTGTATTTAGGAACCTCCTGAAATTGAATGAAGATTTGCCTTTATGCATTTCTGCATTTTCTCTCTAGATTCTCAAAGGTTTGTCTTCAGATTCTCAAAGGGTTTTGTGACAACATTGCTGAAAAGCAATAATAACAGACAAAGTTGAAATTGTTTACTCTGGCCAGGTGTGATAACCCTAAATTACAATAATGTTTTCTGTGCCCAGGTGAGGGTTAAAAATAACACTGCATGCAGTAGTGGTTCTCCATCTTTAGTATGCATCACAATCACCTGGAAGACTTGTTAGATTTCTGGGCCCCACCGCCAGGATTTTTAATTCAGTAGGTTTGAGGTACAAATCTGCGTTTCTAATAAGTTCCCAGGTGCTGCTGCTGCTACTGGTCTCGAGTCCACATTTTGAGAATCATTGGCATAAAGTATAGATAAGCTCTGTAAGTATTTAGTAGGCAGGTTATTGGAGAAGCTTTGATTTTCAGGAAGTGGGTAATGTCCTTGAATAGATAGTGGTAATGGTCTCTACTTTGGACTTTGTTGAAAGAAAAATAAGTTTTTTTTTGCATTTTTGGTAGTGTTACTAAAGCTGACTTCTTTCTTGAGCAGCATGTCACAGATCAACAGCTCTTAACATCTCTCTTGGGGGCCAAAATGGTGTAATATTCTATCTGACAATATGCCTGCTATTTCCCTGCTGATCTCACAGAGAGGCAGAATTAGAGCCTTGTGTCTCAAGTCCAGGAACTGCCAATGGCTGCCATGTGGGCTGAATGGACCCTTTAACTGAGGAAGTCACAGGGTTCTCTGTAAAGCCTTTACAAGGATATGAAAATACATTTTCTTTTGAACGAGAAGGAAAGAGGCTTTTGGAAGTAAGTACCTTTTGAAGATGTTTCCATTCGTGGTGAACAGGGAGTGAGGAATTGAAATATAAAGTACTGTTTGTCATTTTGATTCTATATTTCTTGCTGTGGAACATGGTCCAACATTACTTGCCCTGTTCCTTCCTTAGGAGGAGGATGTATACACATTTTCATGGCTGTCCTGGACAGCAACAAAGAACACTGGCAAATAGCATAGAAATAAAAGTGCTAACTAGCAGCACCCAGGATGAGAAACATTTGGGCAAAGCTTGTTATTGCAAAGCAGGAGAACATATTTTAAACACTGCCAACAGTGTGCTCTATAATTTCATTCGTCCTCATAAATGCCATTTTTCAAAATCTCACTTCATTGCTATTTTAGTTTTCTCAGGCCTGCCCTCATCTTCATTTTCTGTTTGCCCTTAGTCCTTTAATACTTTCTTATCTTTACCAGACTGTTTCGAATACTTAATCTTTGGAGAAACTCTTTTTCAGTCAGATCTGGTACCTGTCAAGGAACAGTAAATAAGCATAATATTATAGATTAGAGTTTAAAAAGACTATTTAGGTTGCATCAGTGCAAGCCATATTAATATCTGAGATGCCAAGGAGCTTTCACAGTTATGGAACTCAGAGGTGACTAAAATGTCTTAATCCTTCAAATGTGGAAGAGGAAGAAGGAGAGATCATTTTCACTTTTACATAAGCAAAACTTGTCTGTCTAAGGGCATGCAGTCTTAGAAACAGAGCAGAAGGAGCTGAGCTGGCAAACAGTTTGCTGGGTGGGGGCAGTCTTGTCTATTTGCCTGTACATGTTTCTTCAGTGCCCCCAACACTTATTCCCTTCAAAATCAGTTGGGACTTACAAGAACTTGCAGATTATTTTTAAACAGGTCAGAGCTGGAGCATTAAAAATGGTGAATAGCTGTAAATCCCAGAGAAATAGCATATAGGTAAAACTACAGATATTTATGCAGTACCTTTGGTTCCAAACATCCCCGTTTCTCAAGGCATTTGAATATTTTTGGTTTACAAAATACTTCCGCTTGCTTTTTTAATGTTAGAAGTGTCTACATTTTTATAACTCTCACTGAGGTATCTTACGCTCATTACTGTCTCCATAAAAGCTAGTGATTTGGTGGTAGTGGTGCACTTTATGAGCTGTCATGGGATATACTACATATTACGTTAAGGCGAGGAGGGAGAAGATGACAAACAAATCATAAAGTTGTCCGTTTTCCTAGACAATTTTACATCTGTTTTCCTCATTTTTTAACGTTTTAAATGATCTATATATTTGGCAAAGTAAAATGTTTGTGTTGCTTTTTCATGCTTGGTGCAATTAAGGACCATGTTCTTATCAAAACATATATTTCACATTTTTTTTAAACCAAATAAGAAGAGACTTGGATGCTTATTCTAGTTATGCTATTAAAAGAAGTGAGTCATTGTGAGTCTCTTTCTGTGTTATAAAGCCATAATAATACTAAGTTCTGCAGGTCTGGTTATAATGTAGACTCCAAGAACTAGGAGAATGGGGCAAAGTGATTTGATTTGTACATTGTGTGGTATTTGGGTTACTGCTGGGGTGTAGTCCTCATTGTAAATTAATATGTTGGTATTTTAATTTATCAATACATTTATGAAACTTTGGTAAATGCAACATAATCCCACTTAGACCTGACCACTCTTGAGAAAATTTGGTACAAAGATAAAGGAACACTGTATGTAAAGCTAAATCTAAAGATTTAGATTTTTTTTAAACATCTTTATTGGAGTATAATTGCTTTACAATGGTGTGTTAGTTTCTGATTTATAACAAAGTGAATAAGCTATACATATACATATATCCCCATATCGCTTCCCTCTCACATCTCCCCCCCTCCCACCCTTCCTATCCCACCCCTCTACGTGGTCACAAAGCACCAGGCTGATCTCCCTGTGCTATGCGGCTGCTTCCCACTAGCTTTCTGTTTTACATTTGGTAGTGTATGTATGTCAATGCCACTCTCTCACTTTGTCCCAGCTTACCCTTCCTCCTCCCCGTGTCCTCAAGTCCATTCTCTAGTAGGTCTGCGTCTTTCTTCCCGTCTTGTCCCTAGGTTCTTCATGACCATTTTTTTTTTTTATAATCCATATATATGTGTTAGCATACGGTATTTGTTTTTCTCTTTCTGACTTACTTCACTCTGTATGACAGACTCTAGGTCCATCCACCTCACTACAGATAACTCAATTTCGTTTCTTTTTATGGCTGAGTAATATTCCATTGTATATATTGCCACATCTTCTTTATCCATTCATCTGTTGATGAACACTTAGGTTGCTTCCATGTCCTGGCTATTGTAAATAGAGCTGCAATGAACATTGTGGTACATGACTCTTTTTGAATTATGTTTTTTCTCAGGGTATATGCCCAGTAGTGGGATTGCTGGGTCGTATGGTAGTTCTATTTTTAGTTTTTTAAGGAACCTCTGTACTGTTCTCCATAGTGGCTGTATCAACTTACATTCTCACCAGCAGTGCTAGAGGGTTCCCTTTTCTCCACACCCTCTCCAGCATTTATTGTTTGCAGATTTTTTGATGATGGCCATTTGACCAGTGTGAGATGATATCTCATTATAGTTTTGATTTGCATTTCTCTAATGATTAATGATGTTGAGCATTGTTTCATGTGTTTGTTGGCAACCTGTATATCGTTTTTTGGAGAAATGTCTATTTAGGTCTTCTGCCCATTTTTGGATTGGGTTGTTTGTTTTTTTGATATTGAGCTGCATGAGCTGCTTGTAAATTTTGGAGATTAATCCTTTGTCAGTTGCTTCATTTGCAAATATTTTCTCCCATTCTGAGGGCTGTCTTTTCGTCTTGTTTATGGTTTCCTTTGCTGTGCAAAAGCTTTGAAGTTTCATTAGGTCCCATTTGTTTATTTTTGTTTTTAATTCCATTTCTCTAGGAGATGGGTCAAAAAGGATTTTGCTGTGATTTGTGTCATAGAGTGTTCTGCCTGTGTTTTCCTCTAAGAGTTTGATAGTGTCTGGCCTTACATTTAGGTTTTTAATTGATTTTGAGTTTATTTTTGAGTATGGTGTTAGGGAGTGTTCTGATTTCATCCTTTTACATGTAGCTGTCCAGTTTTCCCAGCTCCACTTATTGAAGAGGCTGTCTTTTCTCCACTGTATATTATTGCCTCCTTTATCAAAGATAAGGTGACCATATGTGCGTGGATTTATCTCTGGGCTTTCTATCCTGTTCCATTGATCTGTATTTCTGTTATTGGGCCAGTACCCTACTGTATTGGTTACTGTAGCTTTGTATTATAGTCTGAAGTCCGGGAGCCTGATTCCTCCATCTCTGTTTTTCTTTCTCAAGATTGCTTTGGCTATTCAGGGTCTTTTGTATTTACATACAAATTGTGAAATTTTTTGTTCTAGTTCTGTGAAAAATGCCAGTGGTTGTTTGATAGGAATTGCATTGAATCTGTAGATTGCTTTGGGCAGTAGATTCATTTTCACAATGTTGATTCTTCCAATCCAAGAACATGGTGTATCTCTCCATTTATTTGTATCATCTTTAATTTCTTTCATCAGTGTCTTATAATTTTCTGCATATAGGTCTTTTGTCTCCTTAGGTAGGTGTATTCCTAGGTATTTTATTCTTTTTGTTGCAATGGTAAATGAGAGTGTTTTCTTAATTTCACTTTCGGATTTTTCATTATTAGTGTATAGGAATGCAAGAGATTTCTGTGCATTAATTTTGTATCCTGCTACTTTACCAAATTCATTGATAAGCTCTAGTAGTTTTCTGGTAGCATATTTAGGGTTCTCTATGTATAGTATCATGTCATCTGCAGAAGGTGACAACTTTACTTCTTCTTTTCTGATTTGGATTTCTTTTATTTCTTTTTCTTCTCTGATTGCCATGGCTAAAACTTCCAAAACTATGTTGAATAATTGTGGTGAGAGTGGGCAACCTTGTCTTGTTCCTGATCTTACTGGAAATGGTTTCAGTTCTTCACCTTTGAGGACGATGGTGACTGTGGGTTTGTCATATATGGCCTTTATTATTTTTAGTTAAGTTCCCTCTGTGCCTACTTTCTGGATAGTTTTTTATCATAAATGGGTGTTGAATTTTGTCTAAAGCTTTCTCTGCATATTATGAGATGATCATATGGTTTTTCTCCTTCAATTTGTTAATATGGTGTATCACATAGATTTACGTATACTGAAGAATCCTTGCATTCCTGGGATAAACCCCACTTGATTATGGTGTGTGATCCTTTTAATGTGCTGTTGGAGTCTGTTTGCTAGTATTTTGTTGAGGATTTCTGCATCTATGTTCATCAGTGATATTGGCCTGTAGTTTTTTTTCTTTGTGACATCTTTGTCTGGTTTTGGTATCAGGGTGATGGTGGCCTCATAGAATGAGTTTGGGAGTATTCCTCCCTCTCCTATATTCTGGAACAGTTTGAGAAGGATAGGTGTTAGCTATTGTCTAAATGTTTGATAGAATTCACCTGTGATGCCATCTGTTCCTTGGCTTTTGTGTGTTGGAAGATTATTAATCACAGACTCAACTTCAGTGCTTGTGATTGGTCTGTTTATATTTTCTATTTCTTCCTGGTTCAGTCTCAGAAGGTTGTGCTTTTCTAAGAATGTGTCCATTTCTTCCAGGTTGTCCATTTTATTGGCATATAGTTGCTTGTAATAATCTCTCATGATCCTTTGTATTTCTGCAGTGTCAGTTGTTACTTCTCCTTTTTCATTTCTAATTCTATTGATTTGAGTCTTCTCCCTTTTTTTCTTGTTGAGACTGGCTAATGCTTTATCAATTTTGTTTATCTTCTCAAAGAACCAGCTTTTAGTTTTATTGATCTCTGCTATTGTTTCCATCATTTCTTTTTCATTTATTTCTGATCTGATGTTTATGATTTCTTTCCTTCTGCTAACTTTGGGTTTTTTTTTTTCTCCTTCTTTCCCTAATTGCTTTAGGTGTAAGTCCAGGTTGTTTATTTGAGATTGTTCTTGTGTCTTGAAGTACGATTGTATGGCTATAAACTGCCCTGTTAGAACTTCTTTTGATGCATTCATAGGTTTTGGGTTGTTGGGTTTTCATTGTCATTTGTTTCTAGGTGTTTTCTGATTTCCTCTTTGATTTCTTCAGATTACTCTTGGTTATTTAGTAGGGTATTGTTTAGCCTCCATGTGTTTATATTTTTTTACAGAGTTTTTCCTGTAATTGATATCTAGTCTCATAGTGTTGTGGTCGGAAAAGATACTTGATATGATTTCAATTTTCTTAAATTTACCAAGGCTTGATTTGTGACCCAAGATATGATCTATCCTGGAGAATGTTCCATGAGCACTTGAGAAGAAAGTGTATTCTATTGTTTTTGGATGGAATGTCCTATAAATATCAATTAAGTCCATCTTGTTTAATGTATCATTTAAAGCTTGTGTTTCCTTATTTATTTTCATTTTGGATGATCTGTCCTTTGGTGAAAGTGAGGTGTGAAAGTCCCCTACTGTGATTGTGTTACTGTCCATTTCCCCTTTTATGACTGTTAAAATTTGCCTTATGTATTGAGGTGCTCCTATGTTGGGTGCATAAATATTTACAATTGTTATTTCTTCTTCTTGGATTGATCCCTTGATCATTATGTAGTGTCCTTCTTTGTCTCTTGTAATAGTCTTTGTTTTAATGTCTATTTTGTCTGATGTGAGAATTGCTACTCCAGCTTTCTTTTGATTTCCATTTGCATGGAATATCTTTTTCCATCCCCTCACTTTCAGTCTGTATGTGTCTGTAGGTCTGAAGTGGGTCTGTTGTAGCCAGCATATATACAGGTCTTATTTTTGTATCCATTCAGCCAGTCTATGTGTTTTGGTTGGAGCATTTAATCCATTTACATTTAAAGTAATTATCGATATGTGGATTCCTATTACCATTTTCTTAATTGTTTTGGGTTTGTTATTGTAGGTCTTTCCTTCTCTTGTGTTTCCTGCCTAGAGAAGTTCCTTTAGCATTTGTTGTAAAGCTGTTTTGGTGGTGCTGAATTCTCTTAGCTTTTGCTTGTCTGTAAAGGTTTTAATTTCTCCATCGAATCTGAATGAGATCCTTGCTGGGTAGAGTAATCTTGGTTGTATGTTTTTCCCTTTCATCACTTTAAATATGTCCTGCCACTCCTTTCTGGCTTGCAGAGTTTCTGCTGAAAGATCAGCTGTCAACCTTATGGGAATTCCCTTGTATGTTATCTTTTGTTTTTCCCTTGCTGCTTTTAGTATTTTTTCTTTGTATTTAATTTTTGATAGTTTGATTAATACGTGTCTTGGCGTGTTTCTCCTTGGATTTATCCTGTATGGGACTCTCTGTGCTTCCTGGACTTGATTAACTACTTCCTTTCCCATATTAGGGAAATTTTCAACTATAATCTCTTCAAATATTTTCTCAGTCCCTTTCTTTTTCTCTTCTTCTTCTGGGACTCCTGTAATTCGAATGTTGGTGCGTTTAATGTTGTCCCAGAGGTCTCTGAGACTGTCCTCAATTCTTTTCAGTCTTTTTTCTTTATTCTGCTCTGCAGTAGTTATTTCCATTATTTTATCTTCCAGGTCACTTATCCGTTCTTCTGCCTCAGTTATTCTGCTATTGATTCCTTCTAAAGAATTTTTAATTTCATTTATTGTGTTGTTCATCTTTGTTTGTTTGATGTTTAGTTCTTCTGGGTCTTTATTAAACGTTTCTTGTATTTTCTCCATTCTATTTCCAAGACTTCGGATCATCTTTACTATCATTATTCTGCATACTTTTTCAGGTAGACTGCCTATTTCCTCTTTATTTGTTAAGTCTGGTGGGTTTTTACCTTGCTGCTTCATCTGCTATGTGTTTCTCTGTCTTCTCATTTTGCTTAACTTACTGTGTCTGGGGTCTCCTTTTCACAGGCTGCAGGTTCGTAGTTCCTGTTGGTTTTGGTGTCTGCCCCCAGTGGCTAAGATTGGTTCAGTGGGTTGTGTAGGCTTCCTGGTGGAGGGGACTAGTGCCTGTGTTCTGGTGGATGAGGCTGGATCTTGTCTTTCTGGTGGTGTGTTTTGGGGTGTCTGGTGGTGTGTTTTGGGGTGTCTGTGACCTTATTATGATTTTAGGCAGTTTCTCTGCTAATGGGTAGGGTTGTGTTCCTGTCTTGCTAGTTGTTTGGCATAGGGTGTCCAGCACTGTTGCTTGCTGGTTGTTGAGTGGAGCTGGGTCTTGGTGTTGAGATGGAGATCTCTGGGAGATTTTTGCCGTTTGATATTACATAGAGGTGGGAGGTCTCTTGTGGGCCAGTGTTCTGAACTTGGCTCTCCCACCTCAGAGGCACAGCCCTGACACCTGGCTGGAGCACCAAGAGCCTGTCCTCCACACGGCAAATTGCTGTGAGTCATAATTAGCTTGAGAGGAAGAGTTTTCTTAAATCAGAGCAGAGACTCCGTAATGGGAATCACTGGCAGAACCAGACCTGGGCCAGGAAAACCTGCACTGTAATTGACCAAGTGCTGGAAGCTCTGTGCAGACAACTCTGAGAGTTAAAATCTTCAGGGGGACCCAATCATGGCGGCCGTACAAATCTGTGAGATTTACCTACAGGAGCTCCACCAGGTTCTCACAGTAAATATTGGAGAAAATATCTCCGTGTACTTCCAGCAAGAAGAGGGGACAGGGAATCATTTTTGTAAAGATTTAGAGTTAATTGTACAAGTATTCTGAAATTTGTGCCTAAATGATCACCAAAATCAAAATTAAAAGGAAAATGATAAATTGGGCTAAAATGTTTATGGCGAATACAGTGGTTAAATGATTAATGGCCTTAAAGATACAGAGGTCTTATAAATCAATAAGAAAAACTTTCAGATCACAATAGGAAAAGAACAAAAGATATGAATAGGCAGTTCATTAAAAGAAGAAAATTAATTGCCAATTGGAATGAAAAAACCCCTCAAATTTCATCAGTAATCAAAAGATAAGAGGTAAAAATCACACACCATTCCTCTTGATCAAATTGGCAAAGATTTAAAAAGATGATATTTAGTCCTTTATCATTTATTCAGTATAAATGGCTGCCCTTGAACCTTCAGGGTGGCCCTGAGATTTTAGAATGTATACCATTGTAACATGCTACCGTTTTCATCCTGGGCTATGCAGCAATGGGCAATGAGACAAAGCTTTGAAATCAGGCACGGCAGGTTAGATTCCCAGCACTCCTATCTACAGTTTGGCGGTAAAGAGGCTGCCAGTTTCTTAAAATTTCTGAGCTTCCAATTTCTCTTCTGTAAGATGGGGATAATGCCTAATTTGCAGAGTTATTGTGAAGAGGCAGTGAAACTAGTAATGCTTCTAGAAAAAGGTAGCTGCTTAATAAATGGTTGATATGCTGTTGTTTGTAGACTATTTTCTATAGTTTCAAACACAAAATTTCAAAGTTTGTATTTTGTAATGCAAAAGACTCGACCATTCAGAGTATGTGTCAGATAGTAATGTGGGGCAGGAACTGGCCCATCAGTAAATCCTAGGCTGCTTTGTGCTATGAGACATTTGACGGTGTGACTCTGGATGTCACTTGCTTCTGTATAGCAGGGATCATTTTTTTTTTTTTTTTTAGGTAATAGGCATCGTGGAACTTTGTTTTTTCCCCACCAAAAATCTATACTGGGTTTTGCAGCATGAAACATAAAATTCATAAAGAACAGTGAGACAGACTAAGCAGGAGACAGAAAGAGGCATCATACAAAAAGATAAAACCTGTTTCCTGGGTAACAGGCCTAGTCCCCTAGGGGGAATTTTGTAGATACACACAGGAGGAGAACCCAATCTATTACATAGATATCTGCAGTAGCAAGTCAAGAATGAGCCTCTCTAGAGTTAGAGAACTGCATTTGATGAAGCTGCTGCACTTAAAATGTGAACACTGGGCAATTGAGGATAGAGAGACTGAGGCAAAGGGTCTGATACCAATAAACAGCCTATGTGTGTGGTAGTGGAAGAGCTTGGAGCACAGAACAAGGAGCTTCAGGCAAGACCAAGTCAGAAAAGCAACAGGCAGCCTCTGCCAGGAAGAGTTTTTCTACTTGTGCAGTGATGAACAATTGGAATTAACAGTACACCAAAATGCTTATAGTTTAGTTTGTATATGTGTAGCCCCCATATCTACTAGCTCAGTATTATCCTACCTGAGAAATAATAAGACTTTAGGACCTCCTCATCCAAAATCCATCTTCTCTTTTATTTATGGGAGTTTTTGCTGAATGGTAGTCAGTTGACTGAAGTCAGTAGCATTAACATCTATGCATCAGCTTCTTCCTGTCTAGTACTGGCTCCCACCTGTCCACACCTGCTGCCTGCAGACCCTTTGGAGAGACACTTTTTTTGCTGGCACTGACATCATGAGAATCCAGTGTCCACATGGAAGGTGACATCTCTGGGGCACCAGAACTGAGCTGGATCCCAGTAGAGGCTGGACAAAGGGCCTCCTCATCTCAGCCATACACTTTCAGGTTCCTGAAGTAGATTTACTTGTGACCAGTGAACCCAAAACTTGTCCAAGGGACCCCAATGGACAATAGCCCAGCTCTGATCAGTGTGTCTTCTATGTATTCCTTTATAGTTTCCTCACCTCATCAAAATGTCCTCTCTTCTCTCCTAAGTATAACCATTCCCCTCCCCCCATGTCATCCCAAAGTGGCCCTGCAGGAGACTTATGATACTGCATGTGAGCAGGGGTGTCATCTGCAGCCCAGATGCTGACCTACCTAAGTCTAAGCCTGCTTAAGTTAACTCTTAGAGAGGGGTCCTTCACTCCACTGTCAGTTTCATTGTCATAAATTTTTCAGAATAAGAATCTGCATTGTAATGGAACAAACAGTAAACCCCAACTAGAAATTAAAAGGAACGTTCTGCTTCCTGAAGCTGGAAGACCAGTTTGACAGGTCCCCACCTCTTCCAGAAGGGGCTCAGCAAAACTTGCTTTGGGCTGGGTGTGCTACACATTCTCTATGCTTCTGAATAGGTTACACTTCTTGATGCTCCATTTTATCAGCTTATAATTTTCCTCGGGTAACAGCAAGCAATTTCTCATTTCCTTCCTCCTTTGATGTATGATCTTTCAAATATTCATAGATGTTTTCCCTGCCTTTTTTTGCTGTGAACCTGGGGTATTTATCTTTAATCCCTCAATCACATTGGTTTTGCTATTCTGAGTTCTTTCCTAAATGTATGACAGCTGGATGTTTCTAGAGTCTGGTTCCCAGAGTGGAATAAGAAAGTAAAAGCCTTTGGGTAGGGCTTCCCTGGTGGCGCAGTGGTTGAGAGTCCGCCTGCCGATGCAGGGGATGCGGGTTCGTGCCCCGGTTTGGGAGGATACCACATGCCGCGGAGTGGCTGGGCCTGTGAGCCATGGCTGCTGAGCCTGCGCTGCTGAGCCTGCGCATCCGGAGCCTGTGCTCCGCAGCGGGAGAGGCCACGGCAGTGAGAGGCCCGTGTACCGCAAAAAAAAAAAAAAAAGCCTTTGGGTACATGGCTTTGGGGCTTGCAGCAATAGGCAATAATGGTGTCCTCCTGGCTGAATCCAACCCTGTGTCACTTCTCTGGGTCTGAACCTCAGTTCAGGTTTTCCTGTTCTTCCCACTCAAGAAATAGCAAAGCTGTGGCACCTAAAGAAAGGAAAGTATGTTTTTGTTTTTTCTTGGGCAGCGTGAAAACATTAAATTTAGGAATCTCTGTTCTGTTCTGGAGTAGAGTGGGGTCAGGCGTGGGCATCATAGGAGCAAGCACAGAGTTTTACAGAGCTGGCTCGGTAGCCTTGGGTGAGTGACTTCAGGTCTCTGAGCTCAGTTCTCTTATCTGTAGAATGTCAATAATTTCTGAGGCTGAATTGGGATGTTTGAACATGGCTCTGACTGTTTGGAGTGTACAGTAGGCTCAAAGTAATTAGGAGATATTGCCACTATGATTACGCATTTTGGAAACAGAGAAACCTACTTTTATATTCCACCTCTGCCACTCACTAGCCATTTGACCTTCTGTTAGGGGTCAGCAAGTTTTCTGTAAAGGACCAGATAGTCAATATTTTAGGCCTTGCAGGAGCTAGACGCTGTTGCAACTATTTGACTCTGTCACTGTAGTGAAAGCAGCTATAGTCTATGTGGAAACAAATGGGCATGATTGTGTTCTAATAAAACTATTTATAGACTTGAAATTTGAATTGCATATAATTTTTACATGTCACAAAATATTATTCTTTTCACTTTTTTCAATCATTTAAAAATATAGAAATCATTCTTAGCTTGCAGGCCAGACAAAAACAGGTGATGAGCTAGATTTGGCCTGTGGGCCATAGTTTGCCAGTTCTCACCTTAGGTCAATACTTCATCTCTCTAACTCTCAGTTCCTTTTCCTGTGAGTTGGTTTGGTGTCTGTTTCAGTGAGACAAAGTGCTTTGCATATATTGTGTTCAATAAATTGTAGTTGTTATTATAATTATTATTAACATTAGAAAGTGGAGACCTGTATGTCTGCAATGGTATATATTTTTGGTTTAATATGATTACAACTAGGAAAAAGGGTTTCAGTTTAGTTCCTTTTTGAGTTTGTCTAATCAAAAGGGGTAGATGAATGAAATCCAATTTTATAAGCTTCCCATCCATTGTATAATAAAGAATTCATCTGGTCTTTGTCCTGGGTTCTTGAGAGGGAGTTTCTAAACCCTTGGAATTTTCCAGGTGATAGGAGTGTCTTTATTATTCACTGTGGGCTCCAGGGATCACACCTGAGTTTATGCTAATGAAGTAACTATAGTGGGCCCCTAGACAGTGTCAGCATGGGAAGAGGTTTCAACATGAGAATATTGGGGGGACACATATTCAGTCTATAGCCATATAGATATATATTATTTTAATCCTCACAATAACCACTTATGATAGATACTATATTATTTTATTCTTCTTCTATAGGTTAAATAACATAAAGGCACAGGGGAGTTAATAACTTGTCTTAAATCACACAACTGAAAAGTGATGGAGTCAGAATTTGAACCCAAGCAGGCTGGCTGTGGAGTTCATGTTCTTAGTCACTAAGCTATATTGCATCTTAGAAGAATAGTGACAGCAACTAACATATTTGGGACGATCGCTATATGCCAAGCATAACACTTGCCTATGTTAACTAGGGACCATTATTAATCCATTTTATAGATGATGAAACCAAAGTACAGAGAGGTTAAATACTTGCCTAAGGCTGCTAGGTTAGTAAGTGGCAGAACCAGTGCCCAGTACTTTGTAAAAGAATCACCCCAGTTCTCTAACTTGCTTGAGGAAGAATATTTAGGTGACAAGACTGGCAATGGGAAAGTAGATTTAATTCTGTGCTTCTAGGGGGACATTGCTAAACCTTGTGGAAAGAAAAGAAGAGATGCTGAAAAGAAGGATACTGCAAAGAGTCGCTCACACACACCCCTAAGAGATACCACCAATAATGCATAGATGGGGAGACAGTCCCTGAGTTACCTGTGGTCAGCATTAGAATAGTAAATCCCCCATCCACATGGGAAAATGTGTCAAGGAGCCCCTTTCCAGCTTACACTCTGAGAGGATTGTAAAGTGCTCTGGCACTCCCCTTGTTTCTGCCTCTCCTGGTAGCTGAGAGGCAGATCAGGCTGCACTTTTGCTAAAGCTGGCCATTCTGAAGGTTGTTCAGACATGTGATGATGCATTTTGTCCTCAGGTCATTATGTTGTGGATGGGAATTACTGACTTACACCCTCTCTGCCACATCTTTTCCACTTTCACAGCCTCTGTATATAGATCCTAGGGGATCAAACTTTACTTTTACAAAACTGCAACTTTTTTTAACAAGATTTTACTGTGAAAGGCAGAGACAAAAACTCTTTAAAAATATGCTTTTTAATTGTTTCGTTTTGGGAGAAAAAGAATAAACTATAATTTTTACATGGGTTTGTGCACAGATAATTATTTCCTTAAAAAGAGTAATAGAGAAAACAAAGTATGCCCGGTGGGGTGCACAGCAGTTTGCTGGCAATATTGATCTGGGGACTGGAAGCTTGTTATCAGATAAGAAATTAAAGAGAAGAACTGCACAGTTCACTCTTGCTCTGTGTGAGCATGAGGCATCTGTGCTCTGGATTCCGCGCTGGCTTCCCATCTGCTTGGGGACGCAATTCAAGGAGTCAAGGTGGAGATTGAGATCTGTGGGCTCATGATGATTGGATCCTCACTCCTAAACCGTGCCCCTCTCTTTCTTGGCAGGGGCTGGTGACAGCTAAAATGCTGAAGTCCTCTTGGGAAGAATTCTATATTGGGAATCTTCAGGCAGGGAGGTCCTAGGAGAGGGCCATCAGAGGTAGAATAGATGTCCTATTATCCTGCAGCAGCCTAAATCTGTCGACTTTAACTGGCCCCTGGCAGAGCTGTCGAGCACTAATGTTGGCTTAATTTAGTGGTGATGACTCCTGGGCGAGGGGAGGAAGGTAAAAGCCAAATTAACTAGAGGATGGGCTCAGTGTCCTTTCTTCTTTTCCTCTTTCCCACCCCTGCTCCTCACGTTGTGTTCCCTTTCTTTGTTAAATTGGTTAATTTGCCCGAGCACCATCTATGCTGTTGCCTCAGCTGGGAACCCTGGAATCATTTTCCAGTTCTTTTTCCTTATTTCCCATGTCCAGTTAGCCACCTCAGCCTCACATTTGACCTTTGCAACAATTTGTTTCAGAAGAGACCATCCCTTCCATTATTGAGATCTGCCCTAGATCAGATTATCATCATGAGCTACTTGTATTAGGAGATCTTAGTAACTAGTTTCTCCGCCATCAACATGCCCCTCTCCAATTTAATAAAAACACAGATTCCAGAATGATTTTTCTTCAGTGGTGGTTCTCAAACTTTGCTACACATCTGAATCATCCGGGAGCTTTTTAAACTGATGTTCAGACCATACACCATACCAATTAAATTAGAATCCCTTGTGGTTGGATCCTGGCATCCTCATTTTGTACAACTTCCTAAGTGAATCCAGTGTGTAGTCATGTCTGGAATCTTTGATCATATCTAATTCTTTTTTCTCTTGCTTAGAAATTTTTCAATTTCTAAGGCTCCCCATTGCCTGTAGAATTGAAGGCTTGTAGTCCTTAACTTAGAATTTCTAGCCCTTTATGATCTGTCCATAAGCACTATTTTTAGTCCTATTTCTGCATCATTCTAGTTCTAGTTCTGACATACTGTCTTGCGTTATTCATCACTCCTTATTTGTGCCACACCTTTTTTTGCCTCACGGATCTTGCTCATGTTTTTTGTTTCTTCTAGAAACCAGACTAATTCAGAGATGATGAAGAAAAGGTCCCCAAATGAGGTTTTATTATCCCAGTGGAGGCCCTTGGAGTAAGCAGCTGTGATCCAAACTAATGGCTAAAGATATCCAGTTAGCACTCCCTCTGCATTTACCCCACTTAAAAAAAAAGTCGATGTCATGACCCTACTAAGAAAGGTCTCTAGCAGTTTGATGCTGCACTTAATTATAGATGCCTCATTCATCATGCCCATAGGCTGCTTTCTAACTGAACCCCTCTGAGGAGCTATTTTCCCCCTTGATCTAGATAAAGTGAATAATGTAAGAGTTAGACATGTCCCCCTTTCCTCCTTCCATTGTAGTTCCCTGCCCCACATCCATCTTCATATTGCAGAGTCCAAACAGAATATTTTATTTCTTTCTTCAGTTATCACATCTTTTAAGGGAACAAATGAATCTTTTACTTTTTAATCACAAAATTACCACTTGTGCCTTCTGGTGCAAGATGTTCTATCTTCCCTGTAGCATTGCCTTCTGGCAAAGTGCTATGGCTCTCTTTTGTCCAAAGTCAAAGTGTAAATCCAGTTACTTTATAACAATATTGAATGAAATGAAAATCTCTGAAGTTTCTCTTCTCTGACTCAACATTTGTTTGACAAAAATGAAGTTGCCATTGTTTGAGCTGATGAAGATTAAATGGACTGCCTCTGAATTTAATTGAGTCACTGTTTGAATAATATCCATGGTGGGTCCTACTGCAATGTTTGGTGATTAATGGTGAGAATGAACAACAGTAACATCTGGACCCAAAGCTGTTCTTGGCTTAGAAGGTGTTCATTCTTTTGAGAAAAAGGATTCTCTGCATCATTGTCCAAATAATCATTAGCAGATAGATCAGCTGAGACATTTTAAAGTTTCAACATGTAGGGAGAGGAAAAGTTTTTTAACACTCTTATTTTATGTAACCAAGTTAAAATCAAAATTTATTATTAAAGAAGGAGATAAGTTTCTGTTTTTTCTGAGGAAGAGAAGGAAAAGTGGATTATGAAGTAGAATTTGCTTATTATGAATAGATATACAAAAAGAACTCGGGCCTAGGATATGCTGCCGTCAGTTGTTTTAACTATCATTGTAGGCAATATTTAAGATAACTTTGAGGAATCATAAGATTGAAAATAGTTTTGCCTGGTTTTTATTATATAAATTTGTATAAACTAAACATAACAAAATAATAGTTATAAATATTATTAATCATGAATAATTAAGATGATATAAGAAATAAAAGCACAAGAATGTTTTGGGCTTCCCTGGTGGCGCAGTGGTTGAGAGTCCGCCTGCTGATGCAGGGGACACGGGTTCGTGCCCCGGTCCGGGAGGATCCCACATGCCGCAGAGCGGCTGGGCCCGTGAGCCATGGCCGCTGAGCCTGCGTGTCCGGAGCCTGTGCTCTGCAACGGGAGAGGCCACAACAGTGAGAGGCCCGCATACCGCAAAAAAAAAAAAAAAAAGAATGTTTTAGAAGCTTTTGTTTCTAAATGTTGACAAACTATACTGGAATTATTACAAAATGTTTGGGTATATAAAATAACTCCTACATCTGTGCTTGTTATCATAGGAATTCTATGGGAGGAGGGGGAGACAGCTAATCAAACACATTAACAAATTGCTTGGAAACGGTATCTTAACTAATGATATTTTAGTCTAATGATCAAGTAAAAATACAAGGAATACATTTTAAAGAGCCAACTGTTTAGAAGAGATATAACCCCAAGGAGTTTTGGGATATATCAACATTATAAAACAATAAACACAAGCAGACTAGGGAATAGAGATGCTGTGTTTATCTGTAAGCTACATTCATGTTTAGAAGTTTCATTTCACAATGTGAAGAGATACTATTAGTCAAAACAAAAATAGCCACTAGAGAAAAATGAACCAATAAATGTGAAAGAATTGTTTTAATCCAGGTCATCATTTGATATTGTTCTATTTTGGCTAGCCAGCTTATTCTGTGTCAAAATGAGTGTACATTACCATAATCACAAGAAGCTGGATTGGGTTTAGGCCTTTCACTAATATTGGAATATAATTTGCATGATAGGGAGTCAGTGTGTCTGCTCTACCAGGGGAAATCTCCTTACCTACATGATAAAGATTTGTTTTTTTTCTTAGCTTTATCCTATTATAATTGGAAAACCCACATACTTTCTGCCCAAGATGAAAATATTTTGTTTGTACGGAATGCCAAGTTCAGTGATTATCTTACATACAGATAACAGTTTAATAATAGCAGACTAGTAATTTGTAGATTATGAAAATATATCTAATTACTTTATAATGTTGGAATCTCTTGTAAATACATTTAGTTTTTCAACAGATAGTACTGAGCGTCTGCTGTCTATAAGAGCTATATCTTATGAAGGATATAAAAGTGAATTAGGGGCTTCCCTGGTGGTGCAGTGGTTGAGAGTCCACCTGCCGATGCAGGGGACACGGGTTCGTGCCCCTGTCCGGGAAGATCCTACATGCCGCGGAGCGGCTGGGCCCGTGAGCCATGGCCGCTGAGCCTGCGCGTCCGGAGCCTGTGCTCCGCAACGGGAGAGGACACAACAGTGAGAGGCCCACGTACCGCCAAAAAAAAAAAAAAAAGTGAATTAGATTTGGTGATTGTCCTCAGAGAGCTTAGAGTTTAGAATGGGAGACTAAAAAAATTAGGGTTCAAACAAGAATATGATAAGCATCACTGGGTTGGCAAAGAGCTTATACACATCAGACTTATGGAGTCACACAATGACCCAGGGTGACAGAGCTTCTGCCATCTCAAAAGCTGCTGTTTACTGTGCTGAGGGAAAGACTACCCAAGTATTTCTCATCACACTGGCAATTAAATGTGCAGCCTAGAATTGGCACATGTAACTTCCACTGTAACTTAAGGTCCAAAGAGAGTCACAGGGCCTCATTCGCTCATGAAGTACAAATCTACCATGTGAAATGTTATTGGAAACTGGAAGTAAGAGTAATGACTATTCCAGAGTTACTGCTCTTAGGTTGGAATATCCAGTTGCCCTTGACTCTGTGGGAGGAGATTCAGTGAGAAGAAAATTTGACAGGGGTTGATAATTTGGCTTAAGATTCACTATTGCAAATGAAGGAGACAATAGCAAAGATCAATAAAACTAAAAGCTGGTTTTTTGAAAAGATAAACAAAATTGATAAACCATTAGCCAGACTCATCAGGAAAAAAAAGGAGAAGACTCAAATCAACAGAATTAGAAATGAAAAAGGAGAAGTAACAACTGACACTACAGAAATACAAAGGATCATGAGAACTACTACAAGCAACTGTGCCAATAAAATGGACAACCTGGAAGAAATGGACAAATTCTTAGAGAAGTACAACCCCTCAAGACTGAATCAGGAAGAAATAGAAAACATGAACAGACCAATCGCAAGCACTGAAATTGAAACTATGATTAAAAATCTTCCAGCAAAAACCCAGAGCCAGGTGGCTTCACAGATGAATTCTATCAAACATTTAGAGAAGAGCTAACACCTACACTTCTCAAACTCTTCCAAAGTATAGCAGAGGGAGGAACTCTCCCAAACTCATTCTACAAGGCCATCAGCACCCTGATAGCAAAACCAGACAAAGATGTCACAAAAAAGAAAACTACAGCCAATATGACTGATGAACATAGATGCAAAAATCCTCAGCAAAATACTAGCAAACAGAATCCAACAGCACATTAAAAGGATCATACACCATGATCAAGTGGAGTTTATCCCAGGAATGCAAGGATTCTTCAATATACTACACAAATCAATCAATGTGATACACCATATTAAGAAATTGAAGGATAAAAAACATATGATCATCTCAATAGATGCACAAAAATCTTTTGACAAAATTCAACACTGATTTATGACAAAAACTCTCCAGAAAGTGGGCATAGAGTAAACCTACCTCAGCATAATAAGAGCCATATATGAAAGCCCACAGCCAACATCATTTTCAATGGTGAAAAACTGAAACCATTTCCTCTAAGATCAGGAACAAGACAAGGTTGTCCACTCTCACCACTCTTATTCAACATAGTTTTGTAAGTTTTAGCCATGGCAATCAGAGAAGAAGAAGAAGAAGTAAAAGGAATCCAAGTTGGAAAAGAAGAAGTAAAACTGTCACTGTTTGCAGATGACATGACACTATGTATAGAAAATCCTAAAGATGCTACCAGAAAACTACTAGAGCTAGTCAATGAATTTGGGAAAGTAGCAGAATACAAGATTAATGCACAGAAGTCTCTTGCTTTTCTACATACTAACAACTGAAAATCAGGAAGAGAATTTAAGGAAACACTCCCATTTACCGCTGCAACAGAAAGAATAAAATACCTAGGAATAAACCTTCCTAAGGAGGCAAAAATCTGTATGCAGAAAACTATAAGACACTGATGAAAGAAATCAAAGATAATACAAACAGATGGAAAGATATACCATGTTCTTGGAATGGAAGAATCAACATTGTGAACATGACTGTACTACCCAAAGCAATCTACAGATTCAGTGCAATCCCTATCAAATTACCAATGGCATTTTTCACAGAACTAAAACAAAAAATTTTGCAATTTGTATGGAAACACAAAGTACCCCAAATAGCCAAAGCAATCTTGAGAAAGAAACACAGAGCTGGAGGAATCAGGCTCCTGGACTTCAGACTATACTACAAAGCTACAGTAATCAAGACTGTATGGTACTGGCCCCCAAACAACTATAGATCAGTGGAACAGGATAGAAAGGCCAGAGATAAACCCATGCACATATAGTCACCTTATCTTTGACAAAGGAGGCAAGAATATACACTGGAGAAAAGACAGCCTCTTCAATAAGTGGAGCTGGGAAAACTGGACAGCTACATGTAAAAGAATGAAATTAGAATACTTCCTAACACCATACACAAAAATGAACTCAAAATAGATTAAAGACCTAAATGTAAGGCCAGACACTGTAAAACTCTTAGAGGAAAACATAGGCAGAACACTCTTTGACATAAATCACAACAAGATCCTTTTTGACCCACCTCCTAGAGTAATGGAAATAAAATAAACAAATGGAACCTAATGAAACTTAAAGGCTTTGGACAGCAAAGGAAACCAGAAACAAGACAAAAAGACAAGAGAAAATATTTTCAAACGAAGGAACTGACAAAGGATTAATCTCCAAAACATACAAGAAGCTCATGCAGCTCAATATCAAAAAACAAACAACCCAATCCAAAAATGGGCAGAAGACCTAAATAGACATTTCTCCAAAGAAGACACACAGATTGCAAACACATGAAAGGATTCTCAACATCACTAATCATTAGAGAAATGCAAATCAAAACCACAATGAGGTATCACCTCACACTGGTCAGGATGCCCATCATCAAGAAATCTACAAACAATAAATGCTGGAAAGGGTGTGGGAAAAAACCCTCTTACACTGTTGGTGGGAATATGAATTGATACAGGCACTATGGAGAACAGTATGGAGGTTCCTTAAAAAACTAAAAATAGAACTACCATATGACCCAGAAACCCCACTACTGGGCATATACCCCAAGAAAACCATAATTCAAAAAGATGCATGTACCACAATGTTCTTTGCAGCACTGTTTACAACTGCCAGGACATGGAAGCAACCTAAGTGTCCATCGACAGATGAATGGTTAAAGAAGATGTGGCACATATATACAATGGAATATTACCCAGCCATAAAAAGGAATGAAATTGAGTTATTTGTAGTGAGGTGGATGGACCTAGAGTCTGTCATACAGAGTGAAGTAAGTCAGAAAGAGAAAGATAAATACCGTATGCTAATGCCCATGTATGGAATCTAAGAAAATGGTACTGATGAACCTAGTGGCAGGGCAGGAATAAAGATGCAGACATAGAGAATGGACTTGAGGACATGGCGGGGATAATCTCATTTTCTTAATCTCATTTTCTATCATTTTCCATGGACCTTCAAAGCTTTTTACTTTTGACATAGGTGCCTTAAGGCTATAGATGTATAGTAATTTTGATCTGAGGAAAAAACTTGGTTGGGTGTCTATTATTTTGCTTTCCAGTGATCCCTAGGGCAACTTCAGATTTGCCTTGCTTTCTGTAAATCCCTTTTGGGTGGTCTTTTACTTTACAAAACCATGTATAATACCTCACATTTTGAATCAGATTTCATTTTCTGAATATCTGTGATTTGCATTGGTTATGTATTTTTGAATCACGTGAAGTTTCGAGGAACCGTTTTTCTTTTGTCTTCCCCGGTTCATTTAGCTTAGTCATTTCAATCACTGGAAGCTTGTTTACTTTTCTGTGATAGGTGGGACCTTTCAAACCATCTTGACTATACAGAGTTATCCAAGGCCTGGTTTAGATAGTCAGACTAAAGATTCCTTTAGAAGGTCAGAAATAAAAATTGCTAGAGGTTTCTGGTCAAGGACTGGGTAAAATAGCTCACACTTTAATCAAGCTACAGTGTCTTAGAGTATAGCAGGGGCAACATGCAAAAGTAAAGCTCCCTTCTCTTAGGAGATGACAGCAATAAATCCTGTATGTGTATAGAAAATATTCCCATAGAATAAGCACATTCAGTGCAATACAATTATAACACATTTGCATAACACTCTTCAGTTTATGAAACATTTTCTTGTAGAGTCTCTGAGCTTGACAGCAGTTCTGTTAGGTGGGTATGATGGTTGTTAATATGATAGCCCCAGTAACTGGTGAAAAAATGGAGACTTAGAAAGTATAAGTGACTTGTCCAAGGTTACATAGTTGGATATAGAATTAAGGTTTTTTGAGTCCAAACTCAGATCTTCTGAAAACTACAGGACTGTACCTGCATATTTGTGACTACCTATCGGATAAGATTTCAGGGGCAGGGTCACTGATAGGCCCACTTGTCCCAAAATAGCATTCTCCCCTCCCCCTGGTAATGGTAGCTCTTATTCTACTATGAACTTTTGGATGATGCTTATACTCTTTGTCATTCAGAGCCTCTGGAGAATTTAAGGAGATAATAATGACCTAGAAGGTTTTGCTTGTCCCCCCAGTTCACAGCCAATGTTCAACTAAATTCCATAGACACTCCAAGATAGCATTTCCCCCAACTTCAGATTGCACTTCCTAGCTGTGTGATCCTGTACAAGTTACTTAATCCCTGTGGGCCTGAGTTTCATCTGTAAATGGGGATAATAACAATCCCTATTGCACTGGGCCGTTATGAGCATGATCTGTTCAAAACATTTAAAATAGTGCCTGGCACATAGTAGCACTCAATAAATGTTGGACATTATTATTAATGCATGCAAAGTGCTTGGTAAGTAAGTAAGCACTTACCAAATAAGTGCTCAATAAAAGAGTTTAAAAAATTAAGGAAAGATAAAGAAAGGAATACAAACTATACTGAATTCTGTTTTCAGGGCAGGCCTTGATGACTAGAAAGAGCAGAAGAACTAACTTCTCTGCGCAAACTTATAATCAGTAACCTTAATGTAGCTGAATACTGAACCTCTTCTGCCCCTACTCTCTGCTAGAATTTATTACCCTCCATCAGGAAAATGCCGACAAGCCACTGGACTGTGATTCACAGTGTCCATCAGAGCTGGTGCTGGTAATGGCCTCTGTTGCTGCCTCCTTGAGTAGGGTTTGAACCTGGAAACCCAGCCATTTACCTGCACATTTTTCAGTACTCTGGGCCCTTGCTGTAATGAATGGATTTGCAGGCACTTTTCTCAGCAAAAATGACAGCAGTGCTTTTAGGAAGAATGTTCAGAAGCACATTCACAAGAATGTTAAGCCAGGCATGTAAGTAGTAAATGTGAATTAAGTCATCACATTCTGGCTAATCTCTAAAGAGAATGTGCCTGCTTTTGAGCAGGTAAGAAAAATAAAGGATTAAATTATTTGCGTGCAGTGAGACTAAATGCTAAGTTTGTCTTTAAGGCAAAATGTTTTTATTATTTCATACCACGTCTGCAAGCAAGCTCTTGTGCTCCTGGCTAAGATGATTAAGTGTCCAGCTACCTGGGACTTCAGAACATGAGGTTCTAACTAGTCTTTGAAGAGGAAAGGCTCTTAGGAAGGATATAGAAAACAATAAGGGATAGAAGCTCTAAGGCTTACTTTGGCATGTTGGTTTCTGCAGTGAGAATTAAATGGCTAAGGAAGATTTGCTTTTCTTTAAAAAAATGGCTTATAGAAAACCAGGAGTAATTACCTCTCTGGCAATCTACTCCAGAGAGGTGAAAGAAGCCAGAAGTAGGTAACTATAAACAAAAAAGTCATGCTAGGCCTACCTCCTTGGAAACACCAAGTACCCCATTCCCCGTCTGAGATTTGATATATTTTTTCTTTTTTCCCCTTTTTAAAAAAATTGAATAAATTTTTACTCTCTTTTTTATAGGTTTAACTTTTTTAGTTTCCACATATAAGGGATCTCATACAGTACTAGTCTTTCTCTGTCTGACTTATCTTGATTAGCGTAGTGTGCTCAAAGTCTGTCCATGTTGTTGCAAATGAAAGGATATCCTTTCTCGTGGCTGAACAATATTCCATTGTGTATATGAATTACATCTTTTTTTAATCCATTCATCCTTAGGTGGGCTTTTGGGTTGTTTCCATATCTTGACTACTGTGAATAATGCTGTGAGAAACATGGGAGTGTATGTACCTCACTGAAATCCTGTTTTCATTTCCTTTGGGTATGTACCCAGAATGGAATTGCTGGATTGTATGTCAAATCTAGTTTTAATTTTTTGAGGAACTTCCTTATTGTTTTCCATGGTGGTTGGACCAATTTACGTTCCCACCAACGATGTATAAAGATTCCCTTTTCACCACATCTTCACCTGCATCTGTCTCTTGTCTTCTTGATAATAGCCATTCTAACAGGTATGAGGTGATATCCCATTGCGGTTTTGATTTGCATTTTCCCGGTGATTAGTGATGTTGAATATCTTTTCATGTGTCTGTTGGTCATTTTGATGTCCTCTTTGGAAAAATGTCTATTTAGTTACTTAGTCCTTCTGACTATTTTTAATCAAATTATTTTTTTTTTATTAAGTCGACTGAGTTCTTTATATATTTTGGATATTAACCCTTTATGCAATATGTAGTTTGTAAAATTTTTCTCTTATTAAGTAGTTTTATCTTTTCATTTTGTTATTTCTTTTGCTGTGTAGAAGGTGAGTTTGATATAATCCCATTTGTTGATATTTGCTTTTGTTGTTTGTGCTTTTGGCATCATGTTCAAAATGTCATCTCCAAGACCAGTATTGATGAGCTTCTTCCCTATTTTTTCTTCTAGGAGTTTTATGGTATCAGGTCTTATATTTAAGTCTTTGATCCATTTCTAGTTTATTTTTGCCAGTGGTATGAGATAGGGGTCTAATTTCATTGTTCTGCATATGTTTCTCCAGTTTTCCCAGCACCATTTATTGAAGAGACCATCTTTTCCCTATTGGGTATTCTTGGCTCCCTTGTTGAATATTAGTTGACTGAATATGCCAGGATTTAATTCTGGGCTCTCTGTTTTGTTCCATTGGTTTGATGTGTCTGTTTTTGTATTGTTTTTATTACTATGGCTTTATAGTAGAGTTTGAAATTCAGAAGTGGTGATACTGCCAGCTTTGTTTATTTTTTCTCTCAGGATCGTTTTGGCTATTTTGGGTCTTTTGTGGTTTTAGATAAACTTTAGGACTGTTTCTTCTATTTCTGTGAAGAATATCTTTGGTATTTTGATATGGTTTGCATTGAATCTGTACATGGCTTTGGGTGGTATGATCATTTGAAAAATATTAATTCTTCTGGTCCATGAACACATGATGTCTTTCCATTTGTTTGTGTCTTCTTCAGCTTCTTCCAGCAAAGTCTTGCAGCTTTCATTGTACAGACATTTTACTTCCTTGGTTGAATTTATTCCTAAGTATGTTTTTATTTTTGATGCTATTGTGAATGGGATAGTTTTCTTTATTTTTCAGATACTTCATCATTAATAAAGAAATGCAATTGATTCCTGTATATTGATTTTGTATCCTACCACTTTACTGAAATCATAGATTAATTCCAACAGTTTTTTGACTGACTCTTTGGGATTTTCTGCATATAAGATTATATCATCACCAAATAGTGATGATACTACTTCCTCCTTTCTGATTTCCAATCCTACAGAAGACTAGAACTATCTCGATGTTTTGGGTTTTTTTTCTGTAAAAAACACTCAAATATTTTTTTTCTGTAATAATAAATCTATGTTGGTTTTAATATAATTAAATTTTCCCCTAATAGATTTTGAGTAAAGTTGACAGAATGAAAGCTGTTCCAAGTAATCTAGTGACTGTATTTTCCTAGTATACCTAGGTGTGGGAGTTTGTGCACACTAAGCTGGCAAACATTGATGCATGAGGGCAAATAATTGATTGGCTGCCTTATATAAAGAGCTAGAAGTTAATACCAGCTCAACCTTGAGTTCTCGGTTCAAATGCCGTCTCTTCAAGAGAAAGGCTTCCTTGCTTCTCCTTAACCCCACAAGTAGGTCAGTCGATCTTCCATATCCCCCCTTCCTAGACACCAGTTTTTCTGAAATATTACTAATCTTCAGTAGCTCATAAAGCTTTTGTAATTTTACAAAAAGTACATAACATGAAGGCAAAGATCATGTCTAGTTTTTCTCCACTGCTAAATTCCTGGGTTTAATACAGTGCTTGACACATAGTAGGGGCCTGAAACTGTCAAGTGAATGAATAAGGGAATGCATGAGCTTTCTTCAGAGTCAGCTCTCCTCTGCCTCAGCTGGGCGTGGATGTGAGCAGCATCTCTGGGCTTGGCACTCTCCCTCTGTCCAGATCCAGTACAATTGGTAACTCGTTTATTAGTCATCTTTAGGGCATGAAGTTGTCCTCATATGTGATGTATCTGTATAAAGGGAAACGGGTATTTACGTTTTAAAACATGGAAACTGGGCTTCCCTGGTGGCGCAGTGGTTGAGAGTCCGCCTGCCAATGCAGGGGACGCGGGATCGTGCCCCGGTCCGGGAGGATCCCGCCTGCCGCGGAGCGGCTGGGCCCGTGAGCCGGGTCCGGAGCCTGTGCTCCGCAGCGGGAGAGGCCACAACAGTGAGAAGCCCGCATACCGCAAGAAAAAAAAAAAAAAAACAAACATTGAAACTATTGCCATTTGGACAGGTGCCCATCTGGTTACCCTGTACTGGCTACTGATAACTTTTTAGTACAAGGTAGCACAGTCCCAGTATTCAGCAGCACACGTCTATACCTTGCTCAGGTGGTATGACCTATGGTGGGAGGTGGGTAGGTAGAGAGCATTGGTACCTGTCCATCTTCTATAGTAGCTGACTTCTCCACCCTTGCAACACTTGCTTTCCTAATGGGGTGCTTTTTGGGAATGACAGGTTTACCCCCTTTGGCCAGTTGTTTTTTTATAGAAACTGCAGGGAAAGGAGAATCCCCTGCAGATTCCTCTATTTCTTTGGCCTAAAATTACTTTGGTCAGCCGATGCTGGGCTGTTTAAATAACACTGTGAAATTTTCACTTTTCTAGCACTAGGGGGGGATAGCAGTGTTCCACTTAAGTAGATTTTTCGGATAACTGAAACTTATCCTGCTAAATTGCAAACTTAAAAAATTCTATAAACCTGCTGTCTTTTAAACAGTATACTGAATATATTTTACCTTTATTTTGATGGCTCATGGTCAGAAGTTTGAACATAGAATCATAGGATTTTAAAGCATGGTGGGCCTTGATGAAGACCATCTGGTTCAGCTCCCTCACAGTAGACAAGAAGAGAGTGAGGCCCAGAGAGCTGGCATGACTTTCTGAAAGCTGCCCAGCAGGGCAAATAGAGACCTAGATGAAAATTCAGCCCTCAGCTCTTAGCTGAGTGCCCTTCCCATTGTCCTACATCAGAGGTTCTTTAGGTATGCAGGGTTTTTCATCTCTTCAATAAGTAGCTCTAAAACTACTATGTTTATTAAGTTCTTATTCCTGATTTTCCTATTCCCCAACCCCCAACCCCTGTATCTTCTCTAGCTGAAAAAGTCATATTTCATTTCTCGGTTTCTTGAGGTATTTACCTCTTATTCTGTCTTCTTATTTGGGGTACCTCTTCAATAAAGTGGGTGGTCATAAGGACAGGAGTGTAGACTTAAATTTTTTTTTAACTAATAAACTTTACTTATTAGAACAGTTTTACGTTCACAGGATAATTGAGTAGAAAGTATAGAGTGTGCCCATGTACCCCTGGAGTGTGGACATTTTTATACTTTCTTCTAGTTCCCACAACTTAGCACAATGTGTTGTGTGTAGTAAGCACTTAATAAAATAGTTGGTGATTGGTGGATTCTATCATCTAGTGGGCTGGCGAACCAAATAGTGAAGGTTGTTTGAAATCTGTTTTAAATGAGAGTACACTGTACTGTAATGAGGCTCTGAGGGAGGACCTGGGGGCCAGATTATAAATAAAGTGTATCAGCTTTGTGACATCAGTTTGGCTGCTCCAAAGACCTTGCTTGCTTACTTCTGAGTTTTCAGGCCATTCTGGATGATTAAAGCCATTGGTCAAAAGAAGTATAACTAGTAGGAGTAACAATAAAAGTAATAACGATGATAATATTCTACATGAACAATGCTTTAAGCTAGATTTGAGAGTTAGATTTTAGAACTAGTTGTGCCACCATAACACGGATAGGTCATGTTTACAGTTGTAACCTAGTATCTAGCCCAGGGCCTGGTTTTAACCTGGTGTCTACCACAGTTTCTAGTTGTAACCTGGTGACTATCACAGTACAGAGGAGGGGTTCTAACCTTCAGAGGACGCACTGTCTGACTTGAATCCTGAAAAACAAATTGGAATTAACCACGTAAAGGGAGTGGTTGTCTTTGAAAAATATGTTACTCTGAGGGAAAATGAATTACAAACTCCACTGGGAGAGAAAACCCCTTGAGAATGAGGGGACTGTAGTCTGTGACACCAGAGGAATAAGCAGAGATATTTCATGGAGGTTCTCAGAAATTTGCTAAGGAGCAGAAACTTTATCTGGAAATACAATAAGGAGTCACTGGAGCATTTAAGTTGAGAAATTACATGGTCAGAGTTGTTTTATAAAGATCATGTGGGCTTCATGATGGAAAATTTATTCATTCCACAAATACACATTGAGGATCTGCCTTGCACTAGGCATTCTTCTACGAGGTGGAGATAAAGCTCTGATTAGTCAATTCCCAAATCTGAGGGAACTCACATTCCAGTGCATGTTTTTGTGTATCGTGGCAGCAGTGGAGGTGGGGACAACTAGATAGATATGCTTACAGTTTCAGATAGTGACAAGGGATCTGAAAAAAACATAGAATAAGGCAGCAGAAAGTGGCTGGGGTAAAGGGAGTTTTGGGGTTGGATGATCAGGAAATGGGATGGGACTCTTTGAGACAGGACATATATTGGAAGACTGAGAGTGGGAAGACCAGGTAGAAGACTACAGATTTGCAAATGAAGGTGGCGAGAGGCTAAAGTAAGGTAGTGGTAGCAGTAATGGAGAAAAGGGGCCCATTACTGCCCAATACAGCAGTATTTAAGGAGGTAGAACCTGTAAGACTTGAAGAATAATTACATGTGAGAGGTGGAGGTTAAGGAGGTGGCAATGATGATGGTATCAGCAGCAGCTGCCTCTGGACCGAGCCTTGCCTCCTGGTCCTTGGTCATGTTCTGCTTAATGATCTGGTGCCCCATGGTGGCCTATTAATCTTGGACATTTTGGAAAGCATGGTGGTGACTAGGGATGGTTCACTTTTCTTTCTTGGAACTTGGAAGATTGAATTTTATAGTCCTCTTACGGTTGCATGGAGTCACAGCCCATTCAAGCCAATGGGCTGTGAGTGCAAGTGACACATGTAGTTCTTGGCTAAAGCACTTAGTTATTATGCTGAGATCTTTCATTCAGTCTCTTACCCTGCTGTATGGACCATAGGCTTTGTGTTAAGATGGCTGAGCTAAGAGATTCAAGCACCTGGGTCTCTGGGTATAGAAGTAGTTACCCGGAGAGATCCCTAGGTCTGAGGGGACTTTGTGTGAGCAAGAAATAAACTTCTGGATATTAAACCACTGAGATTTTGGGGTGGCTTGTTACTGCAATATAAACTAGCTGAGTGGGGGCCTTCAAGATAGCGGAGGAGTAAGACATGGAAATAACCTTCCTCCCCACAAATACATCAAAAATACATATGCACGTGTAACAACTACTAGAGAACACCTACTGAATGCTGGCAGAAGACCTCAGAATTCCCAAAAGGCAAGAAACTCCCCACGTACCTGGGTAGGGCAAAAGAAAAAAGAAAAAACAGAGACACAAGAATAGGAACGAGGGGGCTTCCCTGGTGGCACAGTGGTTGAGAGTCCGCCTGCCGATGCAGGGGACACGGGTTCATGCCCCGGTCCGGGAAGATCCCACGTACCACGGAGTGGCTGGGCCCATGAGACATGGTCGCTGAGCCTGTGCGTCTGGAGCCTGTGCTCCGCAACGGGAGGGACCACAACAGTGAGAGGCCCGCATACGGGAAAAAAAAAAAAAAAAACGGAACCTGCACCTCTGGGAGGGAGCTGTGAAGGAGGAAAAGATTCCACACACTAGGAAGCCCCTTCGCTGGTAGAGAAAGGGGGTGGGCGGGGGAGGGAAGCTTCGGAGCCATGGAGGAGAGCGCAGCAACAGGGGTGCAGAGTGCAAAGCGGACAGATTCCCGCACAGCGATGGGTGCTGACTAGCACTCACCAGCCTGAGAGGCTTATCCGCTCACCTGCCGGGATGGGTGGGGGCTGGGAGCTGAGGCTCCGGCTTCGGAGGTTAGATCCTAGGGAGAGGACCGGGGTTGGCTGCGTGAACACAGCCTGAAGGGGGCTAGTGCGCCACAGCTAGCCGGGAGGGAGTCCGGGAAAATGTCTGGACCTGCCTAAGAGGCAAGAGACCATTGTTTCGGGTGCGTGAGGAGAGGGGATTCCCTGTCTGCCCACAGAAGGCAGAGCACTGCCTAAACGAGCACCAGAGACAGTCACGAGCCACAGCTATTAGCTCAGACCCCAGAGATAGGCATGAAATGCTAACCCTGCTGCTTCAGCCACCAAGAATCCTGTGTGTAAGCACAGGTCACTATCCACACACCCCTGGGAGCCTGTGCAACAAGCCACTGCCGGTGTCCTGTGATCCAGGGACAAGTTCCCCAGGAGAACACACGGTGCGCCTCAGGCTGTTATAATGTCATGCTGGCCTCTGCCACCGCAGGCTCGCCCTGCATTCCAATTATAACTACCGTACCCCTCCCTCCCCCCCGGCCTGAGTGAGCCAGAGCCCCCTAATCAGCAGCTGTTTTAACCCGGTACTGTCTGGGTGGGAACAGATGCCTGAGGGCGACCTACATGCAGAGGTGGGGCCAAAACCAAAGCTGAACCCCAGGAACTGTGCGAACAAAGAAGAGAAAGGGAAATCCCAGCAGCCTCAGGAGCAGCGGATTAAATCCCCACAATCAACTTGATGTACCCTGCATCTGTGGAATACCTGAATAGACCATGAATCATCCCAAAATTGAGGCAGTGGACTTTGGGAGTAACTGTAGACTTGGGGTTTGCTGTCTGCAACTGAGTTGTTTCTGATTTTTATGTGTATCTTAGTATAGTTTTTAGCTCTTGTTATCATTGGTAGATTTGTTTATTGGTTTGGTTGCTCTCTTCCTTTTTTATTATTATTAAAAAAATTTTTTTGATTTTAATAATTAAAAAAATTTATTATTATTATTTTTTCTTTCTTTTTTTCCTCCCTTTTCTTCTGAGCCGTGTGGCTGACAGGGTCTTGGTGCTCTGGCCTGGTGTCAGGCCTGAGCCTCTTAGGTGGGAGAGATGAGTTCAGGACACTGGAACACCAGAGACCTCCTGGCCCCTTGTAATATCAATCAGTGAGAGCTCTCCCAGAGATCTCTGTCTCAATGCTAAGACCCAGCTCCACCAAAGAGCCAGCAAGCTCCAGTGCTGGATGCCCCATGCCAGTCAACTAGCAAGACAGGAACACAACCCCACCCATTAGCAGAGAGGCTGCCTAAGATCATAATAAGTTCACAGACACCCCAAAACATACCACCAGGGACTTCCCTGGTGGTGCAGTGGTTAAGAATCTGCCTACCAATGCAGGGGACACAGGTTTGGGCCCTGGTCCAGGAAGATCCCACATGCCGCAGAGCAACTAAGCCTGTGCGCCACAACTACAGAGCCTGTGCTCTAGAGCCCACGAGCCACCACTACTGAGGCCCATGTACCACAACTACTGAGGCCACCATCTCCCTGATACCAAAACCAGAGAAAGGTTTTGGCCAATATGACTGATGAACATAGATGCAAAAATCCTTAGCAAAATACTAGCAAACAGAATCCAACAGCACATTAAAAGGATCACACACCATGATCAAGTGGGGTTTATCCCAGGAATGCAAGGATTCTTCACTATATCCAAATCAATCAATGTGTTACACCATATTAAGAAATTGAAGGAGAAAAACCGTATGATAATCTCCATAGATGCAGAAAAAGCTTACAACAAAATTCAACACCCATTTATGGTAAAAAGCCTCTAGAAAGTAGGTATAGAGGGAACTTACCTCAACATAATAAAGGCCATATATGACAAACCCACAGCCAACATCATTTTCAATGGTGAAAAACTGAAACCATTTCCTCTAAGATCAGGAACAAGACAAGGTTGCCTACTCTCACTGCTGTTATTCAACACAGTTTTGGAATTTTTAGCCATGGCAATCAGAGGAATCCAAATCAGAAAAGAAGAAGTAAAGCTGTCACTGTCTGCAGATGACATGATACTATACATAGAGAATCCTAAAGATGCTACCAGAAAACTACTAGAGCTAATCAGTGAATTTGGTAAAGTAGCAGGATACAAAATTAATGCACAGAAATCTCTGGCATTCCTATACACTAATGATGAAAAATCTGAAAGAGAAATTAAGAAATCACTCCCATTTACCATTGCAACAAAAAGAATAAAAAAAAAAAAAAAAAAAAGAATAAAATACCTAGGAATAAACCTACCTAAGTAGACAAAAGACCTGTATGCAGAAAACTATAAGGCACTGATGAAAGAAATTAAAGAAAGTACAAAGAGATGGAGAGATATACCATGTTCTTGGAATGGAAGAATCAACATTGTGAAAATGACTATATTACCCAAAACAATCTACAGATTCAATGCAATTCTTATCAAATTACCAATGGCATTTTTCACAGAACTAGAACAAAAATTTTCACAATTTGTATGGAAACACAAAAGACCTCAAGTAGCCAAAACAATCTGGAGAAAGAAAATCGGAGATGGAAGAATCAGGCTCCTTGACTTCAGACTATACTACAAAGCTACAGTAATCAAGACAGTATGATACTGGCAAAAAATAGAAATATAGATCAGTGAAACAGGATAGAAAGCCCAGAGATAAACCCACACACATATGGTCACCTTATCTTTGATAAAGGAGGCAAGAATATACAATGAAGAAAGGAAAGCCTCTTCAATATGTGGACTTGGGAAAACTGGACAGCTACATGTAAAAGAACGAAATCAGAACACACCCTAACGCCATACACAAAAATGAACTCAAAGTGGATTATAGACCTAAATGTAAGGCCAGACACTGTAAAACTGTTAGAGGGAAACATAGAACACTCTTTGACATAAATCACAACAGGATCGTTTTTGACCCACCTCCTAGAGAAATGGAAATAAAATTAAAAATAAACAAATGGGACCTAATGAAACTTAAAAGCTTTTGCACAACAAAGGAAACTATAAACAAGACAAAAAGACAGTCCTCAGAATGGGAGAAAATATTTGTAAATGAAGCAATTGACAAAGGATTAATCTCCACAGTATACAATAAGCCCATGCAGCTTAATATCGAAAAACTAACAACCCAATACAAAAATGGGCAGAAGACCTAAATAGACATTTCTCCAAAGAAGATACACAGATTGCCAACAAAACATGAAAGGATGTTCAACATCACTAATCATTAGAGAAATGCAAATCAAAACTACAGTGAGGTATCACCTCACACTGGTCAGAATGGCCATCATCAAAAAGTCTACAAACAATAAATGCTGGAGAGGGTGTGGAGAAAAGGGAACCCTCTTACACTGTTGGTGGGAATGTAAATTGATACAGGCAGTATGGAGAGCAGTATGGAGGTTCCTTAAAAAACCAAAAATAGAACTACCATATGACCCAGCAGTCCCACTACTGGGCATACACCCTGAAAAAATCATAATTCAAAAGGAGTCATGTACCACAGTGTTCATTGCAGCTCTGTTTACAATAGCCAGGAAGGACATGGAAGCAACCTAAGTGTCCATTGACAGATGAATGCATAAGGAAGATGTGGCACATATATACAATGGAATATTACTCAGCCATAAAAAGAAACAAAATTGAGTTATTTGTAGTGAGGTGGATGGACCTAGAGTCTGTCATACAGAGTGAAGTAAGTCAGAAAGAGAAAAAGAAATACTGTATGCTAACATATATATATATATATGGAATCTAAAAAAAAAAATGGTTCTGATGAACCAAGGGGCAGGATGGGAATAAAGATGCAGATGTAGAGAATGGACTTGAGGACACGGGGAGGGGGAAGGGTAAGCTGGGGCGAAGTGAGAGAGTGGCATGGATATATATACACTACCAAATGTAAGATAGATAGCTAATGGGAAGCAGCCACATAGCACAGGGAGATCAGCTTGGTGCTTTGTGACCACGTAGAGGGGTGGGATAGGGAGGGTTGGAGGGAGACGCAAGAGAGAGGAGATGTGGGGATATATGTATATGTATAGCTGATTCACTTTGTTATACAGCAGAAACTAACGCAACATTGTTAAGAAATTATACTCCAATAAAGATGTTACAAATAATAAAGAAATAAACTAGCCTGTTTTCGCTAATACAAGCATCTTGAGTTTAATGTGGCTGTGGAATCACCAGGTGGAGGTGCTCTTTAGGTAGATATATAGGGCTGGCATATAGTAAAGGTCTGGAATGAGGATATAGAGTTGTGAGCCTTTCACAGGTATATGGTATTTGATGGGAATCAATGAGATCAAACAGACGAATGACTAGTGAAGGCTGAGGACAAAATACCAGGAAAAACAAAATTTAAGGGGAGGAGAAAAGGAAGAGAAACCCACACATACAAAAATGGAGTGGCCAGAGACATAACAGGAGTATTAGATAGAGAGGTATGAGTTTGGAGAGGTGGAAAGAGAGGGACAGTACAAACAGTGGTTGCTCTCAAGTTCCTGAATAAGCAAGGCTTAGGGGCTGCAATACGGTTGGAAGAGAGCCTGGTGGTCTTACCTTGATTGCATCTGCAGAGAAAACAGTGTTTTCCTTGACCTTGTATGTCAATCAAAGTTGAGGAAATTGATGAAACTCATGGGGAAGAACTTATCTCTCGCTCCCATTTCTCTTGTTGCTACTGCTAGGTGCGGGACACATTATGAAGGAAGTATTGCAGAAGTTTCCTCATTCCTTTAATACATATTTATTCAGGACCTATAATGTACCAGGCATTCTTGTAGACATGGGGCATATAGCAGGGAGTAAAATAAAATCCTTGTTCTCTAGGTACTCCTCATCATTACAGACAAACAAATACATATACAGCATTTCAGGTGATGGTAAGTACTAACTTCGGAAGTTAAACACAGTCAAGTGACAGAGTATGACAAGAGATAACATAAGGTATTCAAGGAAATATGACACTGACTATTCGAGCAGAGACTTCAGATGTGGTAGAGAGTGCACTTGGGGAAAGAGTGTTCCAAGCCAAAAAACAGCAGTGGCAAAGGCCCTGAAGCAAGGTTATGCTTGGGAAGATGTTTGGGGTATAGCAAGGAAGACAGTGTGGCGGGAGCAGAGCGAGCCGGGGAGGGGTTGTAGGAGGTGATCTCAGAGAGACTGTGAATACCAGTTCATGTGGACCTGCTGGGTCTTGAAAAAAGTGTGGTTTTTATTCTGAATGAAATATGAATCTTCTGGAATGTTTTGAGTTTGAGTAGAGAAATGACCTGAAATGACTAACATTAAAAAAATTACTCTGGTGGTTCTGTGAGGAGGGAAATACAGGGGTTAAGGGTAAAAATGGGCAGTCTGATTAGAAGATGATTGCAAAAATCTTGATGCTTAGACTAGGTTAACAGTGGATGTGATAGGAAGTGGCTGGATTTGGCTATATTTTGAAGGTGGCACCAACAAATTTGCTGGATGTAGGAGGAAAGAACAAGAGAGTAAGATAATTTCAAACTTTTTGGCATGAGCAACTGGACAGATGGAATTGAGCTATATATATATATATATATATATATATATATATATATATTTTTTTTTTTTTTTGGAGAGAGGGTTAACTGTAGGAGAAACAGTTAAGAGGGGAAAAATTTAGTGTAACTTCTGTATATGTTAAATTTGAGATGCCTGTTAGCTATGCAAGTGGCAGTGTCTACTTGGCAGTTGGAGACACAGGTAGAACTTGAGGAAAGGTCATAGCTGGAAATGTTGACTGTGAAGTTGCCAGTTTATAGCTGGATCCTCATCCTGGGGGCCAAATGAAGAAAGTATTTCAATGACTAAGGAATAATAAGTCCTGTTATATGCTGCTACTATATGAGGTTAGGTGAGAGTTGAGATATGACCATTGTTAGGATGGAGACTAAGAGCAGGTACAGTGAAATGGTGGAGACAAAAGTCTGGGTCAAGAGAGCATTGACAGAGAGGAATTTGACACTGCAGGTATAAATAACTTTAAAAAAATTGAGATTTGCTATAAAGGAGAGCAAAGGAATGGTACTTAGAGAGGAATTTCAAATCTGGAAGGGATTTTATGAAAGATAGGTGATATTATCGTATGTTTGTTTACTGATGGAAGTAATCCAGAGGGAAAAATTCAATGATGTAGGAGAGAGGGGGTACAAAATCCTTGGTTAAGCAAGAGCAGAAGAAATCCAAAGTACAAATCAAGGGGTTGGCCTCTGAAAGGGGTGTATATGGTTCATCCGTTTTAACAGGAGGGAAGGAGGAGTATACGGGTATAGATGCAGGCTGGTTTATGGCTGTAGGAAGATGTGGATCTCTACTGACTACCTCCATTTTCTCAGTGAATAGAAGTCAGGTCATAGCTGAGAGAAAGTATAGCAGAAGAGGTGTTGGAAGTTGAGAGAGAAGAGAGGATATGGAATATTCCTCTGGTGAGTGGGAGACTGAGAATGGGTTGGGGAAATACGATATGCATGTCAAGAAGCAGTAGAGACTGTAGTCATAAATTTGAAGCAAGATGAATCAGCATAATTATGTGTTCACTTACCCAGTGGCTTTGGTACCTGTGATTCAGGTGCAGGTTCAGAGTGGTGTTTGCAATTATCAGGGTTGGGGTAAGGGAGGTTAGGGCATGTGCAATATAATGAAAATAATGATAGGTTGTGGAGTCTAGGCTAGGGTGAGGAGGGCAAGTGAAAACATGGATGGGTTCAAATAGATTGTTGGAGTTGGGGTGCTAGAGGGAGTAAGCCAGAAGGTTAGCAGATGGAGCTCAGAGAATGAGATACTCGAAATTGAGCCAATGGAAGCAGTGCAGTCATTTGAAATGACAGTATGTATAGAAAAGAAGGAAGCTGAAGTGGGGTGGAAGATCAGATCGTTGTAGCTGAGAAGGCAATGAAACTAAAAAGCTAAGATATTGGAAGGAATTCCAAGCGGACACTGAACTCACCAAGAGCAGTGGTGGAGAGTCACTGTGAGTCAGGTGCTGCATATTTAAGAGATGAAGAGAATTAACCCGTGGATCTGCAGGTAAATACAACAGGGAGGATGAGCAAGATGATAGAAGAATGGTAGCATGACTTTGAAAGAGTTGGGATTTATGGCATTGAGGGAGAAGCATCTGAACCTCACATAACACCTTGAATATATCTTCATGATGCTATCTTATTCTACATTTTGATTTAGTCTGTGCCTTTTTTCTGTCTCTTTGAGAAGCCCCATCTCTTCACTAAACTGTGAGTTCATTAGGCACAGGAACCTGTGTTTTCATTTTTAACCACCACAGTGCCCAATCTATAGCAGGCGATTACCATTTGTTGAATAAGATTGCAGCAAATGTAGAATTTTTTTAAAAGATTTTTTTTTGATGTGGACCATTTTTAAAGTCTTTATTGAATTTGTTACAGTGTTGCTTCTGTTTTATATTTTGGTTTTATGGCCGCGAGACATGTGGGATCTTAGCTCCCCGACCAGGGATCGAACCTGTACTCCCTGCATTGGAAGGTGAAGTCTTTTTTTTTTTTTTTTTTTTTTGCGGTACGCGGGCCTCTCACTGTTGTGGCCTCTCCCACTGCGGAGCACAGGCTCTGGACGCACAGGCCCAGCGGCCATGGCTCACGGGCCCAGCCACTCTGCGGCATGTGGGATCTTCCCGGACCGGGGCACGAACCCGCGTCCCCTGCATTGGCAGGCGGACTCTCAACCACTGTGCCACCAGGGAAGCCCGAAGGCGAAGTCTTAACCACTGGACTGCCAGGGAAGTCCCCAAATGTGGAAATTTAAAGATCAAATGGCTAACAACCTCAGAGGATATAATTTTGAAATGAAATTTACACCTAGGTTTATTGTGTATACTAAAAACATAGCACTGTCAGCTAATCATGTGGTTCCAATAGTTTCTCCTGTTCCAAAGACATTAAAAAATATAATTTGATCATAAATATTGCAAAGAAAAGCCTAGGGCCATTCTATTTGCATGTAAAAGTGCTATTTCCTTGCTTTTATGCTTCAGGAATAAAAATGTCTGGGAAGGAGAAGACATTTTCTAGCTTTGACCATTTTTGGAACCCCTTAGATATTTGTTCATCCAGAATCACTCTTTAAAAGCTAAAGAATAGTTAATTTTTACTTTGCAGAAGGAGCTATACCTCTGTTTTACCATGCCTAGGGCAAACTGGGAAAAGCAAAAACACTGTTCTTGAAAATCTCCTCATTGTGTAGTGGCATTGTATACAATGAATAAAAACATCACCAGAAAAGAGAAATTTTGATTGAAACTGTAAACTCAACTTAGATTTGCTTCCATAACTTATTTCTGCAGCATCTAAGTGTAAATTGTAAGGATGAAGAACTGTTTTATGTGATGTCCAAAATTGCCTTTTGAAAACCGTGATGCAGTGTCAGCACTTTGGTTCTACCATTGACATAGGTAATAGAGAGAGGCTATCTACCACACACTATTGCTTTCCTTGGGTAATTCACATTCTCCTTGTGTCTTTCAATTACTGCTGGCAAAAATGCATAACTAATCAACTTAGATCAAAGATACTTGATTTGTACTCTTCCTTTCTCATCTCTGTCACATCTTGCTCTCTGTCTTCTTTCCCTCTCCTTCCTCTTTTCCTAGACACTCATAAACCAGAATCACTTAAAGATAATACCCCCTTCAGAAATGCAGCTCCACAGGATTTAATTAAACCTTAAGTCCCATTCTGGCCTGGGGAGGCTGAAGCAGTGCGAGATGAATCTTTGTTCAGAGTGAACATGGGATTCTAGTGGCCTCAAGGTGTCAGAGACCAAGTGTATTAAAAGAGAGATTTGGCTTGTCGCTGCTTGTATGAATTCAGTGAGTTAAACAGTGGGCTGCAGAGTTAGCAGTCCTCCCTTTTGAGCGACCTTGGTTATGGCAGTGTCCTTTCTTCCTGCTTCATTATCTGTGAAGTGGACTTTGAATACCAACCTTAAACTCTGTTGTTGCTTAGAAAACAACTTTTTATTTTTTTAATTTATTTTTTATTTTTTGGCTATGCCATACGGCATGTGGGATCTTAGCTCCCTGAACAGGGATCGAATCCGCGTCCCCTGCAGTGGAAGCGCAGAGTCTTAACCACTGGATTGCCAGGGAAGTCCCTAGAAAACAACTTTTTAAACTTTGATCCCTAATATTTTTTTCTTTGGTTTACAAAGTCTAAATAACTATATGGGGGATATTTCTGTTGTTGTAGATAATTAGGTAAAGATGAAAGAGATTGTTTTGTTAATTGGTATCCCATGTTCCATCATATCTTCTTGGGTCCTGGAGTAAAGTAAATTAAAGTGCATTAAGACGGAAGTTACTATACCCCTTCCATAAACTTAGAGCAAACTGCTCATGCAAATTACTATTCTTAAAAAAATGTTCTGGCTGGAAGAATTATTGTAATAGCTAACATTGACATAATGCTTACTATGTGCTAGAGACTACTTAAACAATTAATATAGAGTAACTTATTTATGCCTCACAACAATTTTCTGTGATAGATGCTGTTAATTATTGCCAATTTATAGACAGAGATAGCAAAGTTAAGTAATATGATCAAGGATCCCAACAGCATGTGTATTAGTCAGTGTTCTTCAGAGAAACAGAATCAATAGGATATATGTATAAAGAGATTTATTGTAAGGAGTTGCCTCACGTGATTATGGAGGCTGAAAAGTCTCAAGATCTTCAGTTGGCAAGCTGGAGACTCAGAGGAACTAGTGGTGTTAAGCTCCAGTCTGAAGGCTGGCAGGCCCAAGACCGAGGAGGAGCTTATGTTTCAGTTCAAGTCCATAGTCTGGAAAAAAACACTATCCCAGTTTGAAGAACATCAGGCAGGAGATGTTACTGTTACTCATGGGAGGGCCAGCCTTTTTGTCTATTCAGGCCTTCAACTGATTGAATGAGGCCCACCACAGTAGGGAGAGCAATCTGCTTTACTTGGTCTACTGATTCTAATGGCAATTTCATGCAAAAACACCTTCACAGACACACCCAGTATAATGTTTGACCAAATATCTGGGTATCCCATGGCCCAGTCAGGTTGACACATAAAATTAACCATCATAGCATGTAAGTGACTGAGCCGGGATTTGGGTCCAGGCAGTTTGGCTCCAGAGCACATACCTTTGGCCTTTACTTTTAACCTCTCTAAGGCCTTAGAGATCCTTTCTGTCACCTACTCAACATGAAAGTCAAGCAATGCCCCCGTTCAGACTTTAACAAAGATTTTATAATTTTTAAAATTACAAATACCTAACCTCTTCCCACAAACAACATGTCATGGTGCTAGGGGGATCTTACAAAGAGTGAGAGTTTGCTACTAGAATATTTGACCTTATTCCTAGGACATATTATTTTGTCCTTTAATATTTCAAATTGACCAAAACTAGATCCTTGGTTGCCTCATACCAAACCTCAAACATTCTAGATTGGATGTTTCATAAACCACAAAAGGAAAAACAGACATTCTTTACTTTTCTTTCCTAGATCCTTATGCACAGAGAACTGTAACCGTGCCACAGGTCTGAGGGCTGGGACTTCCTGCCTAATCCTGCTCTTCTGGAAGTAAAATACTGCATGAAAGAGGCAAAGACCCTACTCACCTACTTTACAGTGAGGGATGCAGTCAATACAGAAGTAAGTAAACATAATAGTATATAATTGAATGTGGGTTAGAGATAAAAGTTCTGTGACACCAATTGAACTGGGAAGAGGAAGAGAGATGGAAGGTGTGAGTGAGGTGACTATTAACATAAGAGAATCAGAGACGGCCTCTCTGGAGCAGGTGACATTTGAGCAGAGATTTGAATGAAAAGAGGGAGTGAGGCACGAGACCATCTGTGGAAAGAACCTTCTACATGACAACTGTGTAAGTCAAAGCCTGAGTCGGAGTATGCTTTGAGTGCTTAAGGAATAGCATGCTTGGAGTGAAGTGAGCAAGGTACAGAGAGGAAGGTAATGAAACCAGAGGGGCAGCCAGGGCCAGGTGATGTATGGTCTTTTGGTTAATGGAAAAGACTTTGGATTTTGTGATGGGAAGACATTGGAGGGTTTTGAGTAGGAGAATAACATGATATGGCTCACACTTTAAGGGATCCCTATGGCTGCTCTAAGAGAATAGTTACTTGGGAGCAAATGTGGAAGCAGGGAGACTAATTATGAAGCTATTGCAGCGATGGCTTGGGCAGGGTGAGTAGCAGTGGAGGTGGTGAGAATTATTTGGATTTGGGTTATATTTTGAAGATAGCATGAGGAGTCTTGTTGATGGATTCTCTGTGTGGTGAATATTAGACCATTGTACAAAGATCTTAAAACTTAGCAGATTCGTTTGCAAAAGAGTGGGTTGGACTGAGTGGTATCTAAGGTCTATTTCTCCAACACAGTGATTTTAATCACATTTATTACATGCTCCCTGAGATATAACAGCACTCAACTATTTTATCAGCTGCAGTTAAACTTTATTCTTTCCGTATCTAAGGCTCAGAATATCTTCTTTGATCCAGGGTGATTTTTAATAGCAACATTATTAGTCCACCAAAACAGAAGCTGGTGAAAGAAAATGAATGAATGTTCATTGTATTCATGAAAATGGCAAGAAAATGTACAAAAGATTACAAAAAAAGTTTTGAGGGTGTGTATCTTTTAACTAAATATGGGAGAAGGAAACTCATGAAGAAGACAAAAAACATATAATATGAAAATGTCCCTCAGGGAAGGACCAAAGAAAGGATTATTTCATTTAGCAGCATCTGCAAAAAATTGCCTGGCTTTATATCAGAAAAAAGTCCCGATAATCCAGTTTTAAAGTGCTTGCTCCATATATTATGCATGACATTTGCAGGCTGCCAAATTTCTAATTGAGCTGGTGATTAGAAGACAATGCAGCACCTCCTTTTCTCTTTCTTACTTTCTTGGAATCAGCATTGCCTCAGCTCTCCTTCTTCTGAATGTCTCGTGAAAGTCAGAAACAAAGAAAGCAATGAGAGAGAGACATGCATCAAAGAGTGGATTTGGTTAAAGAGAAATACCTAGCGGGAGTGTGCAACAGCTAAGACAGGAAGAGGTGGCAGAGGGGAGAAAGGGAACAAGAAGGGTCAGGAAAGAGTGGTTTTACCTGCAGTGTGTGAAGGTCGCAAAAGTGTCAGATATCAACAGTACCTGGGTTAATTGCCCCTGACACCAAATGAAATAAGCTCTGTTCGATTTGCAGGCAACTCTGAAGAGAGATGGCTCATTTTCGACCTGCATGTGTATATCATGTTACTTAATTGGCCTATTGAAGCATGAGGGCTGCAGTGAGGCAGCAGTGGGGTTGGGGGGGAGGATGCGTGGTGTGTGTGTGTGTGTGTGTGTGTGTGTGTGTGTGTGTGTGTGTGTGTGTGTGTGAGAGAGAGAGAGAGAGAGAGAGAGAGAGAGAGTGTGTGTGTGTTAAAAGTGATAATTTATTATGATTGCTTTTCATGCTCACCATAATAGACCACTTCTGAGCAATCAGGTTGTGTTCCTGCAGGACTTGGGGTGGCACAGGTAGGCATTATTTAATTCATCTGTGAGAAAGTGAGCAACAGAGGGAGATAAAGTGGGTATTAATCAGAACTGTATGAGATTTGAGATGGCTGCATTTAAATCAATTCAAGAAATCGTCTGGGAAATCAACTCCCTGTTTTCAGCCGGCTTACACATTTTATTCTGGTGGGGGGATATTAGAAGCTTTTTTCAATCACATCTTCCCAGTTTGGTTCATCCTAATAAACTCCAGAAAATTCATAAGTCAGGATGAATTTGCTCTGACTGGAATTCCATTCCACAGTCTCTGAATACTGATGACCAGTAAAGTGTTGCTGGGATGTTATCTGTTAGCCCAAGGCACTTCTGAGCTTGTTCTAGGTGCTAGCAAGGAATTCTCAGTACCTCCTGAGTCACAGGATATGGTTATGCCAGTTTGGGAGCTATGATCTAGTCAGTACAGGTGACAGAGCAAATCTGAAACGGGATAAAATGAAAAACCAGGAACGAAATGCCACTGTATCTTGTTCTGAGCTTAATGTGCAGTATGGAAGCAGATTAAGGAACATTTCCCTTGACTTTTGATTATGGACTACAAGAGATACTCTCACTGGCCTTGAAAGAATGTTTTGAAGAGGAACCCTGTTAGTTTGGAACGTACCAAAATTGAAGAATAAGAAGATAAATGCTGTCCATCAGTCCTTAGCCTTTGACCACAGCAGTGGCACCCATACCTGAGCTCGCTCAGTTCCATCTACATGTGGACCCCAGGTTTGAGAAGCCCTGCGTTAAAACTTAACTTCTGCCACTTTAGGTTCTCCCCACTTGGAAATACTCAGTTGTAAGGGGGCACCCAGATAATCCAGAATGTGCTTACATTGTTTTTGAAAGATCATTGAGGGACTTCCCTGGTGGCACAGTGGTTAAGAATCCACCTGCCAATTCAGGGGACATGGGTTCAATCCCTGGTATGGGAAGATCCCACATGCTGTGGAGCAACTAAGCCCGGGCGCCACAACTACTGAGCCTGCGCTCTAAAGCGTGTGAGCCACAACTACTGAGCCTGCATGCCACAACTGCTGGAGCCTGTGCGTCTAGAACCCATGCTGCACAACAAGAGAAGCCACCGCAATGAGAAGCCCTTGCACCGCAATGAAGAGTAGCCCCCGGTCGCCGCAACTAGAGAAAGCCTGCGTGCAGCAAAGAAGACCCAACGCGCCCAAAAATAAATAAATAAATAAGTTAATTAATTTAAAAAAAGATCATTGACATTGAAATGAAAACATGCACTGCATAATCATAATACCTGAAGATTTCCCAAAAACATATCCATGGATTCCGAGGAGTCCTTGAGAAGAGGCACTTGGTTGTAGGATTCTTCAAAAATAAATCCTGGGGCATGTAAGCTATTCTTTGGGCATTATTCTGTAGGATCTCTGGTAGGCAAATGTATTCTTTAGGGTCACCTGGGTGCTGTGAGTTGATGTTCCAATGCACTTAATGCATGCCCTCCCAGGGTCCCCATCTTTCCACCGTCTTTTGTTCCAAGGGACCCAGAACAACTAATGGGCCATCTCATATGACCTAATATATATAAAAAATAGTTTGCTCAGGGTTAGTGAAAGGGCTGATAATTTCTAAGATAAATTTACAGGATTCAAAGATTTTGAAACATGGTTTCAAATTAATAAAAATAAAAAGATTCATATGAGACAAAACATTGGTTTATCTGATATGAAAAGATTCTAATCAAGGGACTGGTGATAAAGCCTAAATTACAGTGTTTGGTTGCTAAATCCTGCATCCATACCAGAATTGCAAAGCACCTGTTCCCAATTGGTTGATCTTTACAAATTGTCTCTTTTGGCATGTATGTTGTTTACAGACCTCAATAAAAATGGTTAACGTATATTGGCCAGTATATATTTTTGTACATGTGTTTATTTATTTATTTTTTTTGCGGTACGCGGGCCTCTCACTGCTGTGGCCTCTCTCGTTGCGGAGCACAGGCTCTGGACGCGCAGGCTCAGCGGCCGTGGCTCACAGGCCCAGCCGCTCTGCGGCATGTGGGATCTTCCCGGACCGGGGCACGAACCCGCGTCCCCTGCATTGGCAGGAGGACTCTCAACCACTGCGCCACCAGGGAAGCCCCATGTGTTTATTTTGAAAACACACATTGTTTTCCCAATGCAACATCTTGGGCCATACATAAATCAAAGTTGCTTAGTATGTTATTGACTCAATGGGCTACTGGGGATTTTAATGGACCTCTAAGCCCTGTTGGGTTCATCTTTCTGTGTTTAAAAAAGAAAAAAGAGAGAGGGAGAAAGAAAGAAAGATCTTGCTCTTCATCTTATCTGGGAGAGGAGAGTAGAAAGGAACCAGAGACAAAGGCCTAAATTCACCTTTTGAGAAACGCAAGCAACAGAAAATATAAGACATAGCTCCAGATTTTGCAGAATAAATGGCTCTGTTGTGTAAAGGTTAGGGAAAGAGAAAGAAATGGTTTTCTCAGAGTTGCTTGCACACGTCTGCCCTCCTTGGCCTTCTTTCTCTGGGAATTCTGATGCTTTGTCCCATTTGGAGATGTCAGTGCCATTCTGGGTACACATTGAGGTAGAATTAGTTCCATTCCCTGTACAGTGGCCCTGGTCTCAGCTAGGCAGGCCAGATTCAGAGCCAGGGGAAGGAGGCAGAACATACTTGGGGATAAAAATGGGAAGCACAGGAAGGAGAGGTCTGTCAGTGGCCAGGAGCATCAACCAGAAACCTGTTTGACAAAAATAAAGCACGAAAGCTGGAGCTGATTTTCTTCCTTCAGGCGTTATTGCTTCCCACCAAATCCTGAGCTGTCAGTGTCTCTTCTGAGTGTGCTTCCATTCCCTTCCAGATAGCATGTCCATTTCCAAGACAGGCCTTTGCATTACTACTTTTCATGTGTTCCTGGTTGATGAATAGTATTAAAAACAATAACAATGCTTTTAGATATATCATGAAAGTAGGATACTAACAATAGGTAGGCTTCATTAGTTGAGCTCGTGTTTTCATAATATCCATGAATAACTGAGCTCAGAGTGAAACTCTTTTTTATTCTACCCAGAGCTCTGATGTGGAGATGTAAAGTACCTTCTATACTCAGTACTGCATGTTAAAAAAATTCTGTTGCTTCTCTTAAATCTACATCTTTTTCAAAGAAATCTGAACACTTTCTTTTTCTTCTTATTCTGGAAGATGAAGATAGAACACAGTCCTTGTGATCCATCACATATGATCAACTCCTATTTTATCCACCTGTGATATATCACTTTGTGGATTCACTGGCGAAGTGAGAATAGCAAGAGGGGAAAGCCGCGGGGTGGGGGGGGGTGGGGATTGTGGTGTGATGAATTGGGCGATTGGGATTGACATGTATACACTGATGTGTATAAAATTGATGACTAATAAGAACCTGCTGTATAAAAAAAAAATAAAATAAAATTCAAAAATTAAACAAAACCACTAATACTAAACTTTCTTTGAGTTATTTGTATGGAAAAAAGAAAAGAAAAGATTGCCCTTCATTTGCCATAGGGGTGTTGCCAGTCTACATTCTCTGTACCATTTATGATATATATTCAAGAAAAATGCAAACTGACTTTAATATTAATTGAAGAAAAATTATAAACAAGAACATAAATTCTATGCAAACACTGAAAATCATTCTAGAAGTATGTATATAAATTGTAGATTTTCCAAGGTTGGTATTACCTGAACCATGATTACTCTTCATTGGAGCTGTAAAGCATATGAAGACACAGAAATATGTATATTTTAAAATTGATTATTTCATGTTTTTTCCTTGATGACCTAAAGAGAGTCCGTATTGATAGGCTAGAAGTGCACATTTTAGCAGTAGTTAATAAAGTCTGTTGCACCTACAGACACTTTGCCTACAGGATTATTGACCCCATTTACTCCCAATGTGTTTCTCCAATTCAATTCAATTAGGAATATTTAGGAAAATGATTCAAAGTGAAGAGCTAATAAAAAATCTCTTCACGTGCTGAATTATAGGGACAGTGAGACAAGATGTGTTTTTATTAAATGAAAGATTATCTAGACAAGACTTCCCATGATTTTATAGGATCAGAATTCTAGTTGGTGTTTAATTTTGTGACTTTACGAAAGATCACTTGGCCTTATCACCTCGTCATTCCTATCCTCAAATACTTGCAATAGCTCCCTATTGCCTGGAATAGGTTGAAACTCTCACTGGTAATCTGACGTCTCTCTGACTTACCTATCATACTCCTTTTTTAAATTTAATATTTATTTTATATTGGAGTATAGTTGATTTACAATGCTGTGTTTGTTTTAGGTGTATAACAAAGTAATTCAGTTATGCATATACATAAATCCATTCTTTTTCAGATTCTTTTTCCATATAGGTTATTACAGAATATTGAGTAGAGTTCCCTACGCTATACAGCAGGTCCTTGTTTATTATTTTATATATAGTAGTATGTATATGTTAATCCCAAACTCCTAATTTATCCCTGCCCCCCATGTTTCCCCTTTGGTAACCATAAGTTTGTCTTTGAAGTCTGTGAGTCTGTTTCTGTTTTGTAAATAAGTTCATTTGTATCATTTGTTTAGATTCCTCATATAAGTGATATCATATGATATTTGTCTTTCTCTGTCTGGCTTACCTCACTTAGTATGTTAATACTAATTCCACCCATATTGCTGCAAATTCCTTCTTGTGCTTGGCATCATAACCTCAAGGAACACTCAGCATTTGCTAAGCTTACCATTCACGTTCCTCTCTTGGAGTGTTTTTTTTTTTTAATCTTCATGTTTTCCCTTCAGCCTTAGAACCCGCTTTTACTCCATTTTCTATGCTGAAATCCTACTTTAGGACCCAACTCAAGTGTATCACAAAAAAATATGATTCACTTCTCTACTTGGAATGAATTTTTTTCTTTCCTTCACTCTTTTAGCACACTGGTTCTTGATCATGGCTATACATTAGGATCTACTGGAGGATTAAAAAAAAAATACTGATGCTTGAGTCAAACCTCCTTACCTACATTTCTGTGCACCAAATTCTCACTTTAAATCTGAACAATGACCAGCAATTACATTTTACTCTTTACCCAATCCTTTCTAGACAGGATTGGGTAGTATCTCTTTTCAAGGGCAACATGAAGGTACCTGCTGATATATCAAAGTGAGTTTGGATGTGAGTGAATGGGGGCAGCTCACTCCCTTGGGTCAGGTGGTTGTATGGTCAGGGCACTCAAGGTGGCTGTTCTCTTGCTGTCTGTACATCCCCTGCATGACCAGTGTCTGCCTCCCCTGTACCCTACTCACATGATTGACCTTTCTACATACTTGCCCCAGGCCTCAGCTAGTGATTGTTCTTATCCAGGGAGCAGTGAGGGGCGTGCCCCTCAGCTGGTATCCCTGGTAACCAATGAGCCAACCTGACAAAATTCCCCCCATAACTGGTAACCTCCCCTTGCCCCTGGGACTGAAGACTGCTGCCAGGTCCTGTCTGCTGTCTGCCACACGCGGTGGAGTGTCACTCCAGGACCTTGCTTCAGACATGTAAGGTCCCCCTATTCATTAAACCATTGATGTCTCTGTTGCTGACTCCGGGATATTTCTTTGGTCTTGAAGCTGGGCAAGTACAGGTCTTGTAGGCCTGTGGGGTACAGCTCAATAGTGGAGGTGAGAGAAATCTTTGATGCAGCTGCCCCTACCTGCCACTGCTGTACCAGTCAGGTGAACGTGCTTATGTCATGATCTGTGAGGTACATGAAACTATGGGTAGACATATATGACATGTTTGTGGAAAATCAAGCCTGAGCAATCCTGCTGCAGAGCCTATGCAGATTAGTTGGAAATCTCTTGCTACAGTGGTTCTGTGGTTCACTAACTGTAACTCATAAGTTTACAATTATTTTATTGTTTGGTAACACTTTTTTTTTACACTGCAATAAACCCTTTTGTGTTTTCTTACTCACGTACAGGCAGTGAACCACACAGTTCTACCACATTCCCCTAGTTGAGTCACTCTCCACAGCTCCTGATGGGTACTTCACGTTTCTTTTATCCTCATACTTTCATTACTCCCTCCCTACTCCTCACTCTTAGCTGATGGCCTTGCTCCCTACTTCCCCAAGAAAGTATAAGGGATCAAGAAAGGACATGCTCATTCTCTCTTACCAATCCACTGAATCTCTGCTGTAGACTCTGTTTCCCTTCCTGTGGCACAGTCCAGCTCAGGTCATACTCCCACTCATGTAGCTGATCCTGCCTTACCTCTTTTCAAGGATTTACTTCTGCCATTTGCCCTTCTCTCTTCTTCTTGATTATGATCTTCTCTACTGGGTCATCTGCCATCCTAAAAAATAAGTTCTCCCATGACCCTTCATTTTCTCCATTAACCTTTTGTGGCAGCCTTAGAATGTGCTGGCAGAAGTCCTACTAAAGGGAATGTTCTTGACTGAGGGCCCCAACTGCTGAGCTTTGGAATCTATTCTACCTTTGCAGTGAGTCAGTGCTTCCTGTAGACTGCTCCCCGCCAATGACTGAGTTTGGCAGGGATGCTAATACAGATCCCTTCCTGGTAGACACAGGACTCCTTTGCTGGCCACTTCTGGCTCAAGAACTGATGGCTTTGTTGAACTTTTGGTGGACTGCATGGCTACCTAGGAGCCTTTCACTCAACTCTCTCTTCTCTCTCCTTCATTCAGTGTCAGACTTGCATTGTTGTCTGACAGCTCTCCCCACCAGCTCTAGCTCCCTCTCTGTCTCCTTTCACATAGGCATTACCCCTAATAAAATCTTTGCATGTTTAATCCAGGCTTGGAGTATAAGTTGTGAAGGACCTAGGCAAACACACTTCCTCAATTTCTCTAAGTTCTAAAGTGGAGGGGCAAGCTGGCACAGGTGGGTACCAACCTATAGAAAGAAAGAAATAGGCAATCATGGGAATTGGAGAAGGTGTGCAAGATATGTGATCCCATATGCTGTGCATAACAGAACTCTGATTTCTTTCCTCTTTCCCAGTTAGACTCCTTAGCTCTGCCCCATCAGACTATTCCCAGATCATATATTCAGATCATATATTCACCTGCTCATAACTTCCAGGAGTTTCCCATCACATGTAGAACAAAATTCAAAGTCCTCCTAGTGGCCTGTAAGCCAATGTGGAAAGGCCTCTCTGGCTTCATGTCCTGTAACTCTCCTCATCCTTCTTCTCCAGCAGCCTTCATACCTGTGCTGTCCCTCAAACACACCAAGCTTGCTCCCACACTCAGATCCTTATACCTGCTCTTCCTGCTACCTGGAACTTTTGTCCCAGCTTTTCCCATGGCTCACTCCCTCACGTCATCTTTCAGATCCTCTCTTTAGTGAGGCTTTTCCTGATTATCCTATGGATAATTGGAGCCACTTTTATCCTCTTTCCCTTTATCCTGCTTTATTTTCTTCTAAGCATGTGTATCCCCAACATTATATTATATATCTGTTTTTACAATTTTCTGTCTCCAATTACAATATTAGTGCAGTGGGAACTGGGACTTTGTCTTTTCCATTGCTGTTTCCTCAGTAACCAGAAAAATGTCTGGCACACAGAAAGCATTCAGTATTTATTGAGTGAATTAATTCTGGAATATGAAGCATACATGCCAGGGGAATAGAGATAGGAGGAAAGGAAATAGTATGGATTGTTTATCAGGATCTGTCTCCAGATAGCTTTTTTTTTTTCTTTTCCCTTTTTTTTGTATTATAAAGACATCTACTCACCACAGACAGAAGAAAGTTCCACTATACCAGTCATATAGTGCTAACAGGATGCTAAAGGGTCAATTTCCCCCAGTTCTTCGTTAAACAGCTTTGTGTGTCACTAGCCTCCTGGTTGCAAAGGTTGCAAATTTACTTTGAGTAACTGTGTAGGAGCTGGGGCTGGGTACTGAGTGGACCTGGCAATTCTATTCTTGGGTCTTGGTTGGCTTCTTCCGGTCTGACTTTTTGTATTGTGTCAGTGAGGCAAACCAGATGTCTTTGGATGCCCAGAGGTTCTATGGAAAGAGACAGAGGCAATAGGCTCAGCCCAAGCTTTTTAAGGCAGCCCTTCTATGTTTGGCTGGAATGTGAGGAACACAGCTTTCTGCTGGGTAATGAGAAGAAAACATTCTAATAAGGACTCACATTTGCAACATCTGTATCATTTGGGTAATTTTAGATGGATAAAACCCACATCTCAGAATGAAGAGAGCTCCTATCATCTTACAAATGATTGCTGCCATGTCTCAAAGCACCCACCACAGTAACTAATAGACTGTAAGGGCTAAGAAGAAACAGGGCCTTTATTGAGCTCAGGAAACAGCATACCTTTAGGGCAAATTGACACAGAGGAAAACAGTATAATGTTCTCTCTCTCTTAGAATAGCCTAAAAAGGTCTTTTCTTTTTTTAGAGCTTTAGTAGTGCATTAAGGATTTTAATATTTCTATTAACCTTTTCTTATCCAGATATCTATGCTTAACTAATCCCTACCACTTTTTAAAGGAAAAATAACATCATTCAAAAAAATTTACATGGATAAAAATTGAATTTTAAAGGTACTGACCAAACCCCATTGTTATGAGACCTTTTTCTAAAGATAGCACTTAACAGAAATGATAGCACTTTTACTTAGAGTATTTTTGGGTGGAAACATGAGGGAGATTAGAAGCTGTTAATTGTATTGCAATTAACAATGAAATTGGAGGCCTGTAAAGGATACTTCCTCTGCTTTTCTACCTCTCACAGCATTTCCCATTATGCTCCCAGCAAGTGCTTAATAGACTTATCTTGAAAAAAAGGCATGACTATAAATGTAGATAATAGTGGCAAGACAGGAAATGTAACTCTGATTTCATAACATGTGGATCCCCTTTTATCCAACAAATTTTATTCTCTTTTAAATATCAAAACAAAAAACCCTCCAATGGAAAGCAAAATGATGGAGTACTCACTTTAGAATGTGTGAACTTCAGAACAATCTAAATGGGCTCTTTGTCAAGCTGACTCCTCTTTGTATGGCTCTGTGCAGTAAACAGAACACTTTGGCATACATTATCTCATTTGATCCTCAAAATAATCTCTTCTGAGTTGAATCCCAAAAGCCTTCTCAGAGCCAGAAAATGTTTCAAAGTATTTCATTGCCACCCAGAGACTGATACTACTCCAATGAACATGAAGATGAAATGTTCTTTGAGAAGGAGCTATTTGGTCATCATGACTTTTCTGCCAAGTATCAGTCTAGAGTGTTCTTTTTGCTAAGGCTAATATATAGCTATATTAGCCTTAATATACCACACTGTGTTATGTTAACCAGGGTAGGATAAGTTATGCTGTGGTAACAAACAACCCCCATATCCCAGTGGCTTACCAGAAGAAAGGTTTGCTTCTTGCTTACAAAGATGACTGCAAATCCAGGTGACTCTCTGGGGTAACTCAGTGGTCCAGGATGATGAATGCTCACTATCCTGTGACTGTACCCTTGGGAACATGTACCTGCTTGGTTATTGCATCAGGGAGGGACTGTGCTGGGAAGTTCATACAATTAAATGTTTTGTCCAGGAAGTGACACATATCATTTCTGCTTACTTGGGCATGGAAGTAGCATCTTCCTACGTGCCAGGAAGGAGAGGAAAATCAGATGTGGGTGACACTTAGGAATTCCTACTACGTAAGGTTTTTCTTTTATCAATCAATGAGGAAGTGTCAAGTGCGCAGCTTTAACTTGGAGTAGACTTAGCTAAATGTATCAAGGTCTGTGGCTTTTTTCCACTAAATATGTTAAAATTGTTACTCTAAAATGGCAGAGACAACTCCTTTTTAGAACAACTGTGTTGGGTCCCAAAGTTTCTCTGCTGTCAGGCTATGGTGGTTTCAATATGATGCCAAAACCACCCAGTAAGTTCAGTGAATTCAGTGGGGAAAGAAAATTGGCCTGGCAGTTTTGATAGTGTGTAGAATAAATAACTGATTGTCTGCAATATTCATTTTCTAGTGCATCAGTGAACAATGTGATAAATGCCTTTTGCCTGGCCTTTTCTTTGTGCAGTTTTGGAGAGCCTAGAAAACATAGAAGCAAGAAAGACTGAGGGTCACAGATTAGACCCTCATGGGTTATGACTTTGTCCTTGGTACCAAATCGTTGTCTCTTGCAAATGTGATTTCGGCCTTCTGCATGTTTGTTGATCTTACACCAGCTAATACATTTGGTTTAACAAATCGTTGATCACTAAATGAGAGTGTGTGGCCCTACCTAAAAGAAAACTCTGTTGTGATTGCCTTAGTCCAAAACACAGTGATGGGGTTTTAAATCTGGTGCTTATCATGAGATTTGTGTAAGAATCACCTGAATAACTTGTAAAATTCAAATTCCAAGCCTCCACCCTCAAAAATTTAGAATCGCTAAGAAATCATATTTTTAACAAGAGTCTCAGCTGATTCTCATACTTGCTAACCTACAGGCCATGTTTTGAGAAACACTGAAGTAAGTAAAAGAACCTAGATTAGCTAGGAAATGGTCAGAGTCTTTTTGTGAATTCTAAGCAGCCCTCAAAAATATCTGTATTGTCATGTAATTTGTTCAATATCCTATACAAAGGGCTTGGAAAACAGTCTGCATAGTAATAGCACAATAGGCTTTCCAAGATTTGACTGCTGGAGATTGCTGTAAAATTTCGAAATAATCTGTACAACAGTTTTAGGCATTTCTTCTAGTTAATATTGAGGGCTTTCCACCCACTCCATTTACTGGTGCCCTTTAGGATTGTAGAAAAGAACAGTTGGCCCTCAATGAGGACAATGAAAAGCAAGTTGAATGAATCCCAAAATGGCATATTTTACTTGAAAAACATGCATTATGCTCTTTTCCAAGTAAACTGCACAGAAAAATGTAAATGAAGCATAAAGCTCTTATGAATTAGGCCCTAAGCATTTTTCTTTTTAGCATATCAACTGCCACTAAGGATGTGATAGGAATGCATTTTCTACTATTTTTCAAACTGTAATTACGTTTCCCTAGTAAAACTCAAATACTTACTATGGTCCTGTTGCAACTGTACCAGACAGGTAATAATTGGAAAATTTAACACAGAGCTTTATCTCTTAAATGCTAAAAGGTAGGGCTACTCAGAGCATACAGAAGAGTTGGCATTAAATAGAAAATGTGTGAACCTGGTGTTTCTCTATGATGTTAATTTTGCATCTGGAAATGTGTTCCAAAGCTGTAGCACCCTTTTAAATATGTAAGAATACAAGACAATTCCTTTCCCAACCTTCATCTAAAAGAACCTATAATCTTCATCTACTATTCAATAGTTCCATTTTTTCACATTTACTGCATTTCAGGTTGGAATGTAATGCATGTAAGTCTCAGAGCAGTAATTTAACTTATTTAGGAAGCAGTGGAATAAAATGAAGCAAAAAAGAGGACAATTCTCTGAAGAGCACTGTTCAATTGTGTACCTAAAGACCATCAGAAATGGGCACACAATAAAGCTCATATAGAGGATTTAAAAGATTTGAGCAATGGTCTTCCCATCTATCCACAGTAGGCTTTGTTAGCCAACATTTTTTTATTACTGTCTTTTTGAAAATTTAGCAATTCTAAGACTTACACTACATTAAAGATGCGTGAACTTACACAGGTAATGAAAGTCTCCTTAAGCCCTCTATATGAATTGATAATACTTTTTTGCAGACAGTGCAAATTAAATAGTTTCCACATGGACACATCATATGCAATTTCTATGGGAAAACCATAGAGTCGCAAATTTAGAACAAAGCCCATCGTATGAAATATGATCTTACATTTTAAGATGCTTAGAAAAGCAAAATCTCTGAAATAATTTCTGATAAGATTTCTCATGAAATCTTCAAACTGACTTTGCATTTTCAGTTGGGAAACTCTGATTTTTTTCTAGTGCATGTGAAACCACATTCTGCAGCCCTTTGACAATTGCTCATCTGTACTTGAATTTTTTATGGGTTTCGCCCAGAACTGATGCAACTTGTTTTTGTGTCTGTCAAAAGAGATATTAATTTATTTCCATGCTACTTTTCATATCTCATGACTACGCACATTTGATTTCAAGGAACTTGCTGCAGTACAACTTTGTCACCCTGAATTAAACTTATGATTTCTGAAAGTGTTTATCAACTTTGGATGCATAAAAACCAAACTAAGTATAACTAAAAGCAGTATAACTTTAATCCTCAAACTAGAAGTTGCATTCAGTATTCTCCAGTAGGTCAGACTGGAAATCACCTCATTCAGTGGAAATATATAGCTTTTGACAGCTGGGGAAGCCACAGAGTGAAAGGATCAATAGCTCAGACTTTGGAATCAGACAAGTTTCAAATTTATGTTCTAACATTTACCAGTAGTCCTGACCTTAAGTTTCTGCTCTTTGAGCTCAGTTTTGCTCATGTGTAAAATGGGTAAGATAGTATTTATAATACTTAGGATGAACTAACTGCTGTGTCAGACTCCCAAATTTATAATGGTTCAAATAGAATAGAAATTTGATTTTTATTCACTAATGGTACTTGGTAATGACCAAGGAGCCTCTCCTCCATTTAGTTATTCAGAGACCCAGGCTGACAGAAGTTCTACCATCTCCAGTATGCAGGTTCCATGGTTACTTTAGAGCAAATGTTTCTCAAATGTTTTTTCATTTTTTCCCCCTTAAGGAGAAAAATTAAGTTAATTAAACCCAATTAATTAAAATTAAGTAACTTAATCAAATTTAAATTCTCTCTAATGAGAGAAATTAAAATTAAGAAATAAGATTTTACCAGGCAGGTTGAGCTTTGAAGAGCCACCAGCTATTTTAATATCTAAGATTTTTTTTGCTCCCTCAAGCAAATATTTCCACTTTTTGGGACCAATATTACTCCCATTGAGAATGCATGTGTTAGAAGTACCTCCATTCTAGCATGCTAGAAGGGGAAAGGAGAATGTAGGAACAAACCTGGGAGATCTTAATGGATCAGGCCTGGAAGTGTCACACATCATTTCCATTTATAGTCCACTGGCTAGAACTCAGTCACATGGTCACTCCTAACCACAGGGACACTGGGAAATGTAATCTAGCTATATGTCCAGGAAAAAGAAAAGCAGATATTTGGTGAATAAACTAGTGTTCTTTTCTATTATTTTATTTGCTTTGTATGAATGGTTGTGAAGATTTAATTAATGCTTAATAGAGTTAAAGTGCTTAATGTCACGTCTAGTACATCGTAAGCATTTAAGGTTTTTTGAATCCCATTAGGAAAAGAGAAAAAATTAAGAAATAAATCATCTTTCCATCATTTAATCTATTGGAGAATAAAAGAAATCTTAGAGTTGGAAGGTACCTTAGAAACCATGTAGACCAACCTCCTATGAATGGATTTTTGCTTTAATGCTTAAAGAAAAAAAGGAGGCAGTACATTTCCTTATTGTATCTTGAGCTACCTGAAAATTTTTATTCCAGGCAAAAATTTATGTCCTCCAACTGTCCCATCCTATGCATTAGTATTTGCTTTGCCCTCTGAAGTTTTTACTCATTAGTTCATTGAACAGATGGATCATTGAGAGCAGCTGATAGTGTGCTGGGCTCTGGATATTCAAAATCAAATGTATGCTCCTTGCCTTTAAAGATTTGAAACATTCTACCATTCAAAAAGTAGGGACTTCTTAGCCCTTATTTTTTCCGCAGACCCTAGCATAGTGCAGGAACAGTCAGTAGTTTTAGAATAAGTGGCTATGATAGTGGAGACAGAAGGGAAACAGGTGGTGCCAGTATAGTGAACTGAGTGGTATTAGGAATCAATGACTGGTCTCTGATAAAGTGGTCAGGAAGGGCGCCCAACCCAGCTGTGGAATGTAGTGAGGAGGAGGTGACATCTGAGCTGCGTACTGAAGGATGTGAGAATTTAACATGTTAAAGAATGGGGGAAGATCCACCAGATAGCAGACAGCAGAAGCAAGAAGAACTACAATCCTGCAGCCTGTGGAACAGAAACCACATTCACAGAAAGACAGACAAGATGAAAAGGCAGAGGGTTATGTACCAGATGAAGGAACAAGATAAAACCCCAGAAAAACAACTAAATGAAGTGGAGATAGACAACCTTCCAGAAAAAGAATTCAGAATAATGATAGTGAAGATGATACAGGACCTCAGAAATAGAATGGAGGCAAAGATCGAGAAGATGCAAGAAATGTTTAACAAAGATCTAGAAGAATTAAAGAACAAACAGAGATGAACAATACAATAATTGAAATGAAAAAGATACTAGAAGGAATTAATAGCAGAACAACTGAGGCAGAAGAATGTATAAGTGACCTGGAAGACAGAATGGTGGAATTCACTGCTGCGGAACAGAATAAAGAAAAAAGAATGAAAAGAAATGAAGAAAGCCTAAGAGACCTCTGGGGCAAATTAAACGCAACAACATTCACATTATAAGGGTCCCAGAAGGAGAAGAGAAAGAGAAAGGACCTGAGAAAATATTTGAAGAGATTATAGTTGAAAACTTTGCTAACATGGGAAAGGAAATAGTCACCCAAGTCCAGGAAACGCAGAGAGTCCCATACAGGATAAACCCAAGGAGAACAACGCCGAGACACATAGTAATCAAATTGGCAAAAATTAAAGACAAAGAAAAATTATTGAAAGCAGCAAGGGAAAAACAACAAATAACATACAAGGGAACTCCCATAAGGTTAACAGCTGATTTCTCAGCAGAAACTCTACAAGCCAGAAGGGAGTGGCATGATATACTTAAAGTGATGAAAGGGAAGAACCTACAACCAAGATTACTCTACCCGGCAAGGATCTCATTCAGATTCGATGGAGAAATCAAAAGCTTTACAGACAAGCCAAAGCTAAGAGAATTCAGCACCACCAAACCAGCTCTACAGCAAATGCTAAAGGAACTTCTCTAAGTGGGAAACACAAGAGAAGAAAAGGACCTACAAAAACCAACCCAAAACAATTAAGAAAATGGTAATAGGAACATACATATTGATAATTACCTTAAACGTGAATGGATTAAATGCTCCAGCCAGAAGACACACACTGGCTGAATGGATACAAAAACAAGACCCATATATATGCTGTCTACAAGAGACCCATTTCATACCTAGGGACACAGACAGACTGAAAGTGAGGGAATGGAAAAAGATATTCCATGCAAATGGAGATCAAAAGAAAAGTGGAGTAGTAATACTCGTATCACATGAAATATACTTTAAAATAAAGAATGTTATAAGACACAAGGAAGGACACTACATAACGATCAAGGGATCAATCCAAGAAGAAGATATAACAATTATAAATATATACGCACCCAACATAGGAGCACCTCAATACATAAGGCATCTGCTAACAGCTATAAAAGAGGAAATTGACAGTAACACAGTAATAGTGGGGGACTTTAACACCTCACTTACACCAATGGACAGATCATCCAAACAAAATTATTAAGGAAAAACAGGCTTTAAATGACACAATAGACCAGATAGATTTAATTTATATTTATAGGACATTCCATCCAAAAACAGCAGATTACACTTTCTTCTCAAGTGTGCACAGAAGATTCTCCAGGATAGATCACATCTTGGGTCACAAATCAAGCCTCAGTAAATTTAAGAAAACTGAAATCATATCAAGCATCTTTTCTGACCACAATGCTATGATATTAGAAATCAATTACAGGGAAAAAAACGTAAAAAACACAACACATGGAGGCTAAACAATACGTTACTAAATAACCAAGAGATCACTGAAGAAATCAAAGAGGAAATCAAAAAATACCTAGAGACAACTGACAATGAACACATGACAATCCAAAACCTAAGGGATGCAGCAAAAGCAGTTCTAAGAGGGAAGTTTGTAGCTATACAAGCCTACCTCAAGAAACAAAAAAAATCTCAAATAAACAATCTAACATTACACCTAAAGGAACTAGAGAAAGAAGAACAAACAAAACCCAAAGTTAGCAGAAGGAAAGAAATCATAAAGCTCAGAGTAGAAATAAATGAAATAGAAGCAAAGAAAACAATAGCAAAGAACAGTAAAACTAAAAGCTGGTTCTTTGAGAAGATAAACAAAATTGATAAACCATTAGCCAGACTCATCAAGAAAAAGAGGGAGGGGACTCAAATCAATAAAATTAGTAATGAAAAAGGAGAAGTTAGAACAGACACTGCAGAAATACAAAGCATCCTAAGAGACTACTATAAGCAACTGTATGCCAGTAAAATGGACAGCCTGGAAGAAATGGACAAATTCTTGGAGAGGTTATAACCTTCCAAGACTGAACCAGGAAGAAATAGAAAATATGAACAGACCAATCACAAGCACTGAAATTGAAACTGTGATTAAAAATCTTCCAACAAACAAAAGTCCAGGACCAGAAGGCTTCACAGGTGAATTCTATCAAACATTTAGAGATGAGCTAACACCCATACTTCTAAAACTCTTCCAAAAAATTGCAGAGGGAGGAATACTTCCAAACTCATTCTATGAGGCCACCATCACCCTGATACCAAAACCTGACAAAGATACTACAAAAAAAGAAAATTACAGACCAATATCACTGATGAATATGATGCAAAAATCCTCAACAGAATACTAACAAACAGAATCCAACAACACATTAAAAGGATCATACACCATGATCAAGTGGGATTTATCCCAGGGATGCAAGGATTCTTCAGTATAATCAAATCAATCAATGTGATACACCGTATTAACAAACTGAAGAATAAAAACCATATGATCATCTCAATAGATGCAGAAAAAGCTTTTGAACAAAATTCAACACCCATTTATGATAAAAACTCTCCAGAAAGTGGGAATAGAGGGAACCTACCTCAACATAATAAAGGCCATATACGACAAACCCACAGCAAACATCATTCTCAATGATGAAAAACTGGAAGCATTTCCTCTAAGATCAGGAAAAAGACAAGGATGTCCACTCTCACCACTACTATTCAACATAGTTTTGGAAGTCTTAGCCACAGCAATCAGAGAAGAAAAGGAAATAAATGGTATCCAAATTGTAAAGAAGAAGTAAAACTGTCACTGTTTGCATATGACACAATACTACACATAGAGAATCCTAAAGATGCCACCAGAAAACTACTAGAGCTATTGTTAAAGTAGCAGGATACAAAATTAATGCACAGAAATCTCTTGCCTTCCAATGCACTAATGATGAAAAAGCTGAAGGAGAAATTAAGGAAACACTCCCATTTACCATTGCAATAAAAAGAATAAAATACCTAGGAAGAAACCTACCTAGGGAGACAAAAGACCTGTATGCAGAAAAGTATAAGACACTGATGAAGAAATTAAAGTTGATACCAGCAGTTGGAGAGATATACCATGTTCTGGATTGGAAGAATCAATATTGTGTAAATGACTATACTACCCAAAGCAATCTACCGATTTAATGCAATCCCTGTCAAATTACCAGTGGCATTTTTTACAGAACTAGAACAAAGCAATCTTAAAATTTGTATGGAGACACAAAAGACCCCGAATAGCCAAAGCAGTCTCGAGGGAAAAAAAATGGAGCTGGAGGAATCAGAGTCCCTGACTTCAGACTATACTACAAAGCTACAGTAATCAAGACAATATGGTACTGGCACAAAAAACAGAAATATAGATCAATGGGACAGGATAGAAAGCCCAGAGATAAACCCACGCACCTTTGGTCAACTAATCTATGACAAAGGAGGCAAGGATATACAATGGAGAAAAGACAGCCTCTTCAATAAGTGGTGCTGGGACAAGTGGACAGCTACATGTAAAAGAATGAAATTAGAACACTCCCTAACACCATACACAAAAATAAACTCAGAATGGATTCGAGACCTACATGTGAGACTGGACACTATAAAACTCTTAGAGGAAAGCATAGGAAAAACACTCTTTGACATAAATCACAGCAAGATCTTTTTTGACACACCTCCTAGAGTAATGGAAATAAAAACAAAAATAAACAAATGGGACCTAAAGAAACTTCAAGGCTTTTGCAGAGCAAAGGAAACCATAAACAAGACAAAAAGACAACCCTCAGAATGGAAGAAAATATTTGCAAATGAATCAACAGACAAAGGATTAATCTCCAAAATATATAAACAGCTCATGCAATTCAATATTAAAAAAGCAAACAACCCAATCCAAAAATGGGCAGAAGACCTAAATAGACATTTCTCCAAAGAAGGCATACAGATGGCCAAGAAGCACATGAAAAGCTGCTCAACATCACTAATTATTAGAGAAATGCAAATCAAAAGTACAATGAGGTATCACCTCACGCCAATCAGAAAGAGCATCATCAGAAAATCTACAAACATCAAATGCTGGAGAGGGAATGGAGAAAAGGGAACACTCTTGCACTGCTGGTGGGAATGTAAATTGATATAGCCACTATGGAGAACAGTATGGAGGTTCCTTAAAGAACTAAAAATAGAACTACCATATGACCCAGCAATCCCAGTACTGGGCATATACCCAGAGAAAACCATAATTCAAAAAGACACATGCACCCCAATATTCGTTGCAGCACTGTTTACAATAGCCAGGTCATGGAAGCAGCCTAAATGCCCATTGACAGATGAATGGATAAAGAAGATGTGGCACATATATACAATGGAGTATTACTCAGCTATAAAAAAGAATGAAATTGGGGCATTTGTAGTGACGTGGATGGATCTAGAGACTGTCATATAGAGTGAAGTAAGTCAGAAAGAGAAAAACAAATATCGTATATTAACACACATATGTGGAACCTAGAAAAATGATACAGATGAAGTGGTTTGCAGGGCAGAAATTGAGACACAAATGTAGAGAACAAATGTATGGACATCAAGAGGGGCAAGTGGCGGGTGTTGTTGTTGGTGGGATGAGCTGGGAGATTGGGATTGACATGTATACACTGATGTGTATAAAATGGACAACTAGTAAGAACCTGCTGTATAAAAAAATTTAATAAAGAAAAAGAAAAAGAATGGGGGAAGAGGATTTCTAGAGGACAAAATGGCATGTGTGAGGCCTAGAGGTGAGAGGACTTGTCAAAGTATGGTGTAACAGATTGAATAGTGTCCACCAAAAATTCATGTCTGCCAGGAACCTAAGAACATTAACTTTCTTGAAAATAGTTTCTTTGCAGATGTAATTGGGTTAAGTTAAAATGAAGCCTGAATTCACTGACTGATGTCCTAATAAAAAGGCCATGTGAAGATACACAGACAAACATGGAGGGAAGACAGCCATATGAAGACAGAGGCAGAGTTTGGAGTTATGGTGCCATAAGCTAAGGAACTCCAAGGGTTGTTGGGAGTCAAGAAATTAGAAGAGGCAAGGAGGGATCCTTTTCTAGAGCCTTCCGAGAGAGCACCTTGATTTTGGACTTCTGGCCTCCAGAACTGTGAGAGGATAAGTTTCTGTTGGCTCAAGTAGCCTAGTTTGTGATAATTTGTTATGGCAGCCCTAGGAAACTAACACAGGTGGTCTTATCAAAGTACAGTGAATGGAGAGTTGGGAAGAAGGGATTAGCAATCAGTAATGCTATCCTATACAGCCTATGAAGGCATCACTGATATAAATACAGTAGGAACTTTTGAAAACATTTACTAGATGAACCAGAACTCTCTATGCCCTTTGTACAGGATGCTTAGTTGGATAATTTTGGTTAGTAGATTACTCTATAGTTTTCCCAGGTCCTTTTGATCTCAAGAGTTGAGGTGTATGCTTACCAAATCCATTTCTGTCCACTGTACGTTTAATTATGCAATATTATTATAATATATATGTTATGATAAATTATGAGAGTTGTGTCTTTGAAAAATAATTATATGTTTAGGAAAGAATGGAGTATGATTCAAGGGAATTCCCTGGCTGTCCAGTGATTAGGGCTCGGTGCTTTCACTGCTCAGACCTGGGTTTGATCCCTGGTCAGGGAACTAAGATCCCACAAGCCGTGTGGTGTGGCCAAGAAAAAGTATTGTAATAATCAAGAAGGCTATGTAGTTAGATTGCTTTTCAAGAGTCTTAATGTTCTGTGTGTTAAAGACACCAAAACTACCAATTGTAAAGGAAGCATTTTGGGAATGGTTTATACAAAAAGAACTATGAGGAAATTCAGGCAGTGGCTGCTTGGTTATATACCAGAGTTTGACACATTAATGTATACTTGCATGTTTGAAGTTTAAGTAAAATACTTAAGTAGTTTTTTGTATGGTTTTCTGTTGGAAACAACTTTTATACTTAATTTTCCTGATTGCACTGAATGAGAAAGTATCTGTTGTACATTGGTAAAGTGACTGGGTAGGAATGTTAGCAGGTGCTGGTTTCAGGGTTAATGAAAGCTTTCTTTCAATCACAATGAGTAGGGAGCAAATTTCCTTCTCACCTGGCAAGTGGCTGTTTTAGGAAATGGGATTGGGGTTCCTGGTGATGCCCTGCATTCTCAAGCGGGAATGATGTTCACTATGTAAACAATATCATAAGTGGTGTCTTATTTCTCAGCCCTGGGAATCTGTTTAACTCAAGGTCACAATGCCATTACTGATAGAGCCAGAAATGGAAACAGGTTCTTCTTTTACTCTATATCATATTCTTTATAATGTGCCTCACAAACACAAAGATAATATTATTCCAGACACTTTTTAGTGAAAACAATATTTTATTTTTTTCTTTTCTGCTTTCTGTCTCCTTTTACTTCTTGAGAATATGTTTCAGGTTCTGATCCCTACTTTACATATGATCTTTCAGAACACCACACATTTGCAAGTTGGGATAGTCTTGTATGTATACTTTTTAGCATATTTAAGTTTCAAGTTATATTTTGTTTGGATAAACATTAATATTTAAGTTCCCTGAACATAAATCGATTGATTATTGGGCATGTGGCCTAGAAATAGGGAACAGGTCAAATGGTAGGGGAATTTAACCTGGGTTTGAACTTTTATCATGAATTCATCAATGAATAATTACAAAGTTATTAATCAGTCAGCAAATATTGTTTAAATGTCTAGCATTTGCCAGGCACTGTGCTAAGTGCTGGCATATGATAAGTATGAAGAAGAAAGACTCCATCACGTTCTGGAGATTCTATATTGGCATGATCTCTGTCTTCTGAGATCAAAACCAGGGACAGTAGCTGTAAGCCTTAAAACCCTGCTGGAATATTTAAATGCTACAGGAAGTAGCAATCTCCATGTAAATGCTATCAGGAGGAGAGAGAGTACTAAAATTTAGGCCCCAAGATTTAAGAAGGCACTCTCCATGTTTAAAATGACCAGTTAACTATTCAGGAGCGTACAAAGTGCTTGGCATAATATTCGCTTTGAGTTATTGTGATGTGTTGTAAAGAACATAATTTAGAGAAAAAGAAGACAGTTTCCAGTCTTAGCTCTGCCAGTAACAAGCTCTGTGATCTTGGGCAATTCAGTTTGCTTCTTGGGTCCCCATATCTTCCTTGGTACTGATTGGATGAGGTGATGTCTACAGTCTCCTCCTGTTATAAAATTTGCATTTATTGTAGAATTTCAAGGCTGTTTGAAGGACCCAGAGCATCCTTTATAGAAGTTTTGAGCTACTTCATTACCCTCACCACACGGCATGATATTTGAAAGTATAGTTTTTGTCACAGTGACATTATATAATCCAGTCTGCCTTCTTTCACCCCATTAGTGCTCCTGTTGGAGGGAGGAAGCAAGGAGAAGCCAGTATCTGCTTGCTGACTTGAGGAATAGTTGAAGGCATCAGAAATGTTTAGCCTGGCCTAGCATAGCCTTGGGAGAAATAAAAGCCAGTGTGAAGTATTTGAATGGGTGTCATCAAATGTTAGGTACTCACTTCATAAAGAAGGAAACATGATTTTTGTCCTCCAGAAAGTCACTTGGTAGAGGAGACAGATGCATGAAAAACACGTGATGAGTCCTAATGCAGAGGCAGGAAGGGCTGGATATTAAAGGACCCTGGTAGAGAAAAAATGGAAGTACAAAGGGAAGAGTATGTTTTAGTGTTTCCCCAGAAAGCAGAATAATAACATGTGGGTAAAAGTTACAGAGGGCCAACTTGGCTCAATATAAGTAAGGGCTTTCTAATAATTAAAGCAGTCTACCAGCAGATGGTGCACCCCGGGAAGGAGAGGAAGACTCTGCTTTGTACTAATCAAAAAGATTCTGGACACATCTATTGGATGCCTGCACCAGATTGGGGGTTGGGGGGGTCTCTAACTTGCCTTTAGCTCCTCAGACTTTGTGAGACCCCTCTCAACTGTCCAAACAGCTTTCTTTCATTGGAATCATCTTGTAGGAAACCACAGGGCAGATTTTGTGTTATCAAATGAAAACAACAATAGCAACAACAACAGTAGAAAAATGAGATTGTTTTGATGAAAAGGAGAGCCATTATTTCCATCACCATTGCTATCGCCATTAAATAACTCTTAATATCTATGGGTAGAATGTATGACCCCAAACCAGAGTAATGGATATACAGAAAAATCCAAGAAAGCCTCATTCCTTAGCAAGTAGTGGACTCCATGACTTCTGAAATGAGGGATGCTGGAATGCAGCTTGTGTAGAAGGTCACTGTGACAAGTTATACTCCAAAGTGCTAAGCTAAGATTTCCTTTGAGTTTGTTACTTTTAAGCTGCATGACTCTCCTGCAAATTCACAAAACAAAAATGTGATCACCGTGGATTATGCCGCCATTGCTGGTAACATGCTGGCAATGGTTGTAACAAGACTTGCCAAGCACACATTGACCCTCTGAGTCACATTGGTTCCTATGGAGATTAACACCATCAACGGTGAGAATAATGGCCCAGAAGTGTGATTGGTGTTAGACAGGGAGGAGAAAAATGACAATATGATCCTCTAGAAATGCAGCAATTGCAATGAAAAAGGAGCATGGGGTGGCGCAGCTCAGGAGAGAAAATGACCTGTAATGGCATCACAACCTACTTCTCCACCTCTTTCTGCAAATGACTGGGGGAAAAGTATGGTTCCTGGCAGATAGGCTACAATCTACTTTTATTTATTTGGCCATTTCCAGCAAGTTCTCTTCTCATTCCAGATAGCTTATCTCTTCAAGGGAGTCTGTCCAAGGTGACCTCACCACAGACCAAATAGTCCTGATGCTGGAACCGCAAGTCTGATTAACATGTCGGGGTTCAGTGGCGGGAAGGACACAGATTACCTAGATATATCTTGAAAGGTTTTCATTTTCTCTGTGGATAAAAAGATTTTGACTTCTATTCAAAGAAAACCATGACTTGAATTTCACAATTTAAGGTGTTTCATGTATCTTAATAGAACAGTTGGCTTACTGAGAGTTAGAGTCCGTTTTTTTCCTTGGAAGTTGTGTGGAGGGCATGTGCTGTGCAACCAGTTCCATCTGGGCACTACCACGAGCAGCTTTGTGTACAGGCTTATCCTATGGTGCCTGAGTCTCCAGCCTCTCTCCCATAAAGAGAGGGAAAAAGTCTGGAGACATACACATTTTCCAAATTCAAGATACGTGACTCATGTGCCCCTCGGATGAATCAGGGTATATAAGGTGAGCTGTACTTTTTCTTGTCTTTCTCATATCAGCAGTTGTGGAAAATGCCTATTAGTTGCTGAATGATGAAACAGATATAAGAAGAATAGCTGGTTTCAAGCAAAATCAGATTAAATTGCATCAAAAGTAACCAAGCTGAAATGACAGTGTCAGCCTGGAAAAGAAAGAAGATAATGGTTTTTCAAAGGAATAACAAAGCATTTTTGGAGAAAATTAGTGTTAATAGGATGGTTAGAGATGAAAAAACATGCCACTATTCTCCCAATGTTGGGTATTGATGACTGTTCTATCTAGTGGGGGATGTGACTTGGTATAGAGGGAAGTGCACTGGGCTGTGATGAAGAGTCAGCTGATTAATCACATGATTAAGAATCAGCTGACTAATCAGATGATTAAGAATCAGCTGTACCACTGACTATTAGTGGAGTCTTAGGCAAGGCTCCCAAGTTCACTGGGCCTCAGTTTACTAATCTATAAGAATCTATATCCACATAACCTCAAGTCACTGAACACAGTGCTTGACACACAGTAAACACTCAATAAGTGCTAGTGATGATGATGATGATTTTGACAATGGCAACAATGGTGATGTTGATGATGATGATGATGATATAATGATCATGATTATCAAGGGATCTTTCCCCTTGGCTCCAAATTCTGATTCTGGAAAGGGAACTTTGTTTTATTTTTTAACATCTTTATTAGAGTATAATTGCTTTACAATGTTGTATTAGTTTCTGCTGTATAACAAAGTGAACCAGCTATATGTGTGTGTATATATATATATATCCCCATATCCCCTCCCTCTTGCGTCTCCCTCCCACCCTCCCTATCCCACCCCTCTAGGTGGTCACAAAGCACCGAGCTGATCTCCCTGTGCTATGAGGCTGCTTCCCACTAGCTATCTATTTTACACTTGGAAGTATATATATGTCCATGCCACTCTCTCACTTCGTCCCAGCTTACCCTTCCCCCTCCCTGTGTCCTCAAGTCCATTCTCTACGTCTGCGTCTTTATTCCTGTCTTGCCCCTAGGTTCTTCATGACCATTTTTTTTTTTTTTTTTAGATTCCATATATATGTGTTAGCATACAGTATTTGTTTTTCTCTTTCTGACTTACTTCACCCTGTATGACAGACTCTAGGTCCATCCACCTCACTACAAATAACTCAATTTTGTTTCTTTTAATGGCTGAGTAATATTCCATTGTATATATGTGCCACATCTTTATCCATTCATCTGTCGATGGACACTTAGGTTGCTCCCATGTCCTGGCTATTGTAAATAGTGCTGCAATGAACATTGTAGTACGTGTCTTTTTTTTTTTTTTTTTAACATCTTTATTGGGGTATAATTGCTTTACAATGGTGTGTTAGTTTCTGCTTTATAACAAAGTGAATCAGTTATACATATACATATGTTCCCGTATCTCTTCCCTCTTGCGTCTCCCTCCCTCCCACCCTCCCTATCCCACCCCTCCAGGCTGTCACAAAGCACCGAGCCAATATCCCTGTGCCATGCGGCTGCTTCCCACTAGCTATCTACCTTACTACGTTTGTTAGTGTGTATACGTCCATGACTCTCTCTCGCCCCGTCACAGCTCACCCCTCCCCCTCCCCATAACCTCAAGTCCATTCTCTAGGAGGTCTGCATCTTTATTCCTGCCTTACCCCTAGGTTCTTCATGACATTTTTTTTTCTTAAATTCCATATATATGTGTTAGCATACGGTATTTGTCTTTTTCTTTCTGACTTACTTCACTGTGTATGACAGACTCTAGGTCTATCCACCTCATTACAAATAGCTCAATTTCGTTTCTTTTTATGGCTGAGTAATATTCCATTGTATATATGTGCCACATCTTCTTTATCCATTCATCCGATGATGGGCACTTAGGTTGTTTCCATCTCCGGGCTATTGTAAATAGAGCTGCAATGAACATTTTGGTACATGACTCTTTTTGAATTTCGGTTTTCTCAGGGTATATGCCCAGTAGTGGGATTGCTGGGTCATATGGTAGTTCTATTTGTAGTTTTTTAAGGAACCTCCATACTGTTCTCCATAGTGGCTGAACCAATTCACATTCCCACCAGCAGTGCAAGAGTGTTCCCTTTTCTCCACACCCTCTCCAGCATTTATTGTTTCTAGATTTTTTGATGATGGCCATTCTGACTGGTGTGAGATGATATCTCATGGTAGTTTTGATTTGCATTTCTCTGATGATTAATGATGTTGAGCATTCTTTCATGTGTTTGTTGGCAGTCTGTGTATCTTCTTTGGAGAAATGTCTATTTAGGTCTTCTGCCCATTTTTGGATTGGGTTGTTTGTTTTTTTGTTATTGAGCTGCATGAGCTGCTTGTAAATTTTGGAGATTAATCCTTTGTCGGTTGCTTCATTTGCAAATATTTTCTCCCATTCTGAGGGTTGTCTTTTGGTCTTGTTTATGGTTTCCTTTGCTGTGCAAAAGCTTTGAAGTTTCATTAGGTCCCATTTGTTTATTTTTGTTTTTATTTCCATTACTCTAGGAGGTGGGTCAGAAAGAATCTTGCTGTGATTTATGTCCTAGAGTGTTCTGCCTATGTTTTCCTCTAAGAGTTTGATAGTTTCTGGCCTTATATTTAGGTCTTTAATCCATTTTGAGCTTATTTTTGTGTATGGTGTTAGGGAGTGATCTAATCTCATACTTCTACATGTACCTGTCCAGTTTTCCCAGCACCACTTATTGAAGAGGCTGTCCTTTCTCCACTGTACATTCCTGCCACCTTTATCAAAGATAAGGTGTCCATATGTGCATGGGTTTATCTCTGGGCTTTCTATCCTGTTCCATTGATCTATCTTTCTGTTTTTGTGCCAGTACCATACCGTCTTGATAACTGTAGCTTTGTAGTATAGTCTGAAGTCAGGGAGCCTGATTCCTCCAGTTCCTTTTTTTGTTCTCAAGATTGCTTCGGCTATTCGGGGTCTTTTGTGTTTCCATACAAATTGCGAAATTTTTTGTTCTAGTTCTGTGAAAAATGCCAGTGGTAGTTTGATAGGGATTGCATTGAATCTATAGATTGCTTTGGGTAGTATAGTCATTTTCACAATGTTGATTCTTCCAATCCAAGAACATGGTATATGTCTCCATCTATTTGTATCATCTTTAATTTCTTTCATCAGTGTCTTATAATTTTCTGCATACAGGTCTTTTGTCTCCTTAGGTAGGTTTATTCCTAGATATTTTATTCTTTTTGTTGCAATGGTAAATGGGAGTGTTTTCTTGATTTCACTTTCAGATTTTTCATCATTAGTATATAGGAATGCCAGAGATTTCTGTGCATTAATTTTGTATCCTGCCACTTTACCAAATTCATTGATTAGCTCTAGTAGTTTTCTGGTAGCATCTTTAGGATTCTCTATGTATAGGATCATGTCATCTGCAAACAGTGACAGCTTTACTTCTGCTTTTCCGATTTGGATTCCTTTTATTTCCTTCTCTTCTCTGATTGCTGTGGCTAAAACTTCCAAAACTATGTTGAATAAGAGTGGTGAGAGTGAGCACCCTTGTCTTGTTCCTGATCTTAGTGGAAATGCTTTCAGTTTTTCACCATTGAGGATGATGTTTGCTGTGGGCTTGTCGTATATGGCCTTTATTATGTTGAGGAAAGTTCCCTCTATGCCTACTTTCTGCAGGGTTTTTATCATAAATGGGTGTTGAATTTTGTCAAAAGCTTTCTCTGCATCTATTGAGATGATCATATGGTTTTTCTCCTTCAAGTTGTTAATATGGTTTATCGCATTGATAGATTTGCATATATTGAAGAATCCTTGCATTCCTGGAATAAACCCCACTTGATCATGGTGTATGATCCTTTTAATGTGCTGTTGGATTCTGTTTGCTAGTATTTTGTTGAGGATTTTTGCATCTATGTTCATCAATGATATTGGTCTGTAGTTTTCTTTCTTTGTGACATCCTTGCCTGGTTTTGGTATCAAGGTGATGGTGGCCTCGTAGAAGGAGTTTGGGAGTGTTCCTCCCTCTGCCATATTTTGGAAGAGTTTGAGAAGGATAGGTGTTAGCTCTTCTCTAAATGTTTGATAGAATTCGCCTGTGAAGCCATCTGGTCCTGGGCTTTTCTTTGTTGGAAGATGTTTAATCACAGTTTCAATTTCAGTGCTTGTGATTGGTCTGTTCATATTTTCTATTTCTTCCTGATTCAGTCTTGGCAGGTTATGCATTTCTAAGAATTTGTCCATTTCTTCCAGATTGTCCATTTTATTGGCATAGAGTTGCTTGTAGTAATCTCTCATGATCTCTTTTATCTCTGCAGTGTCAGTTGTTACCTCTCCTTTTTCATTTCTAATTCTATTGATTTGAGTCTTCTCCCTTTTTTTCTTGATGAGTCTGGCTAGTGGTTTATCTATTTTGTTTATCTTCTCAAAGAACCAGCTTTTAGTTTTATTGATCTTTGCTATTGTTTCCTTCATTTCTTTTTCATTTATTTCTGATCTGATTTTTATGATTTCTTTCCTTCTGCTAGCTTTGGGGTTTTTTTGTTCTTCTTTCTCTAATTGCTTGAGGTGCAAGGTTAGGTTGTTTATTCTAGATGTTTCCTGCTTCTTAAGGTGGGATTGTATTGCTATAAACTTCTCCCTTAGAACTGCTTTTGCTGCATACCACAGGTTTTGGGTCATTGTGTCTCCATTGTCATTTGTTTCTAGGTATTTTTTGATTTCCTCTTTGATTTCTTCAGTGATCACTTCATTAGTAAGTAGTGTATTGTTTAGCCTCCATGTGTTTGTATTTTTTACAGATCTTTTCCTGTAATTGATATCTAGTCTCATGGCGTTGTGGTCAGAAAAGATACTTGATACAATTTCAATTTTCTTAAATTTACCAAGGCTTGATTTGTGACCCAAGATATGATCTATCCTGGAGAATGTTCCATGAGCACTTGAGAAAAATGTGTATTCTGTTGTTTTTGGATGGAGTGTCCTATAAATATCAATTAAGTCCATCTTATTTAATGTATCATTTAAAGCTTGTGTTTCCTTATTTATTTTCATTTTGGATGATGTGTCCATGGGTGAAAGTGGGGTGTTTAAGTCCCCTACTATGAATGTGTTACTGTCGATTTCCCCTTTTATGGCCGTTAGTATTTGCCTTATGTATTGAGGTGCTCCTATGTTGGGTGCATAAATATTTACAATTGTTATATCTTCTTCTTGGATCGATCCCTTGATCATTATGTAGTGTCCTTCTTACGTGTCTCTTTTTGAATTATGGTTTTCTCTGGGTATATGCCCAGTAGTGGGATTTCTGGGTCATAGGGTAGCTCTATTTTTAGTTTTTAAAGGAACTTCCATACTGTTCTCCATAGTGGCTGTATCAATTCACATTCCCACCAACAGTGTAAGAGGGTTCCCTTTTCTCCACACCCTCTCCAGCATTTACTGTTTGTAGATTTTTTGATGATGGCCATTCTGACTGGTGTGAGGTGATACCTCATTGCAGTTTTGATTTGTATTTCTCTAATGATTAGTGATATTGAGCATCCTGGAAAGGGAACTTTATAAAAAGCGATTTTCAAGAAGTTTTTATAAACGTTCTGCATCATAGGAAGCTCAGAGCGTTATATTTTTCTACTTAAGGAAGTAAATTAAAATCAGAGTCTTATGCTCTAGAAACATGCTTTTCAAATTCTTATGTCCTCTGACCCTGCTTAATGGCTTAAGGACATCCAATCTCACTGTGCTACATTGTATATATCAGAGAAGCAGCCTAACATAGTGCTTAAGAGCTCAAGATCATGGTTATATTCCTGCTCTGCCACCTACCGGCTGTGTGACTTTGGGCAGGTTATTGAATCTCTGTTTCAATTTCTTTATCTGTAAAATGGGATGATAACAGGCATATCTCATAGGGTGGTTGTGAGGATGGTATATATTAATACATGTAAAATACCTGGACCAGTACTTATCTGGCACATAGTACACGTTCAATAAGTATCAGATATTATTATTATACTTCTTTCTGAAAAATTAAGGATTTAAAGATGTATTTTAGTCTTTTTCATTTATAAATTTGTGGGGAAACGTTCTAAAGAATATTGTTTATTGACGGTACTTTTATAGTTGTAAACTCAGCTTTGGGTTTTGTTCTCAAATCTTCCTTGAAAAAAAGCAAGTGTGTGTGTGTGTGTGTGTGTGTGTGTGTGTGTGTGTGTGTGTGTGTAAAGAAAAAAAAGCCTCTGCAAATGAATGCTGATGCCACGTATTTTCCCACAATGGTGCAGCACTCCTGCCATTACAACATTCAGCTACCCAAAGGGAGGCAGGCAATTTTGATTAGCATCCAAAGAATCACCTCATCTCTCCCTGCAGAGAACACAGAGCACAGGACTCCATGTTCTGTCAAGTACATGTCGCTAGTTCTTGCTTTTGATTTCATAGGAACTACATAAAAGCAAAAGCCACTTTAGCTTTTTGTTCCCAGTATTTTATTCCAGTCTAAATTTGACCTTCAAGAACACATTTTGTCTATGGCTCCTTATTACGTCTGAGGATGGTGGCAGAGTAAGAAAAGTGAGATAGAGTCTGTCTCCTGCCTCTCTAGATCGACTATGGAAAACAGACAATTAACAAACAGACCCACAGAAAACAAGAGGCTGTTTATTTACTGGAGGTAGAGTATTGGTGGGACTCGATCTGAACACAATGTTATGGAGGTGAATTTTGTGCCCCTGCCCCTTCCCTCAATGGTCACAGCCTCTTCTCCATGACCTTAGGCACCCCTAGGCCTGTGCTGCCTGGACCTCAATGATGCTCATACCTCATTCATACCCACCCTGCCCTGCTCCTTACTTGTCCCTCATGAAAGCTTAATTCTTCTGAGGTTTCAACCCTCAGGGCCCTTCCAATTTACTGAAATACAGTCTCCTAGTGGATTATTGTGCGGAGATGCTTTCCTCATAAAGAAACACATTTAATTTGTATTCAAAGCTGATAATCCCAGAAACTGAGAAACGGGGCTCTCTGTGCAGACTCTGTTAACTTTTCCTAATGGGCCATGGTATTATTTTTGTAAGAAGTTTGTATTATAGAAAAATTGTTTATAGAACTAATGAACTTATTTGAAAATTGCTGAGAGTAGATCTTAGAAATTCTCATCACAAGAAAAAGAAATTTATAGCTTTGTGAGGTGATGGATGTTAACTAAGCTTATTGTGGTGATCATTTCACAATACACGTGCATATTGAATCATTATGTTGTACACTTGAAACTTACACAATGTTAATGACAGTTATATCTCATTAAAACTGGGGAGCAATAAAACTAATGAACTAAACTAAGTTGATCCTATATATATATCACATATATATCATACATGTGTGTGTGTGTGTGTATGCATATCCACAGGTGTAACATCCTTTTTCTCTCTGCTGCATCTCTCCCACAAAAGCCCAACTCTTAGACAGCAAGAGACTTCTCCGATTGTGTCAAATTGCTCCTGAGTTGGAGAGACTAACATGGTGCTAATGGAAATCAAATGGTCAAGCTCAGCTTCCTGGTAAGAGCTGGCCTTGGCTTCTTCCCGAGAGGAAGGCCTAGCTGGTGTGGCTGGCTGTCTTCCCCTCCTGTGCCCCCTGAAATCTGTGCCCTGAGCCTGCTGGCAGCTTTCTAAACCTCTGTTCCAGATTTGGTACAGCCTTCCTTCATCTGTGACTTTGGAGTCTTGTGACGTATCACTCTGTGACTCAGGCTGGAGACGGAAACTGTTTCATTAACTTGCCATTTCCCATAAGAAAAAACTTCTTTTACCCCTAAAGAATGTGAAGGGCACAGCCCTTACAAAAATAGTTAACTTATTATTTTGAAAACTGTTTTGAAGTCAATCAAGACTGTCATGTGTTGCTGTCTTGTAGCAGAGCAGAGTGACTTGTATTTGCCCATTTTCACAGGTGCAGTCTTCCAATCCACTGCGCCCCAAACTGTCACAATGATCTGTTAGAAATATCAATTAAGTAACCTCACGCCTGTGGTTAAAACTCTTCATAGACTTCCTGTTCTCTCTTCCTAACATCTTTATTCATTGTCTTCAGAGCACTAATAACAATTTGTAATAATATCACTCATTAGTTTAATTGTTTATTTTACATCTTCCCACATAGAATGGAGGTTCTGTGAACAGGAATCTTATTGATCTTCTTCTCCATTGTATCTCCATGAGTTAACACAGCCAAAGTAATGTCCACAGCCAAAGAAAATTACAAAGGGGTCACAATGGAAAAAAATGACCATTTATTGAGCACCTATTATATGCCAGGCATTTCAGGCACAATAATTCTATATCTTGGATTTTGCAAGGTTGATAGTGTTATTTCAATTTTATAAGTGATGAAGGTGAGGTGAAGTGATAGACCCAAAAGCACACAGAGCTGAAATAAAACCCACATATATTTGGTTTCAGAGTTGATACTTAATCTATTATTCCAGACTTTGTCTTCATCATACAATCTTTACATTTCTCCTGATCCTGAAGATGGTATTATTCTTTACAACATGGGGGTAGAGTGACACACAGGTAAATGTAGCATGCAGTTGCATATTTTCTACCCTAAGACACAGATATATTAGGGAGATAATTTTTTTTAATTAATAAAGCAACCATGATGCCCTCAAAGATTTTTCAAACTGTAAAGTACCTTGTACGCTAGACCAGTGGGAGGGACAATTCTTTGTATAGCCCACAACTTTAGGCACATCCATCCCTGACCTAGCTCCCATTTATCTGGGTTATGGAAACAGAAGGCTGAATGTAAAGAATCTAAAAATGTGTTTTCTTAAGAAATGGGAGACATCAAGGCACAAGCATTCCTGTTTGGCTGTTCTTCTGAAGGAGGGTAATGAGCCCAAATGGAGAGAGACATTCCTCCTACATTCCCCTACTAGAACTTCAGCAATGCAACAACGCAGGGGGAGCAGCACTGCTAGTTGGTGGGCAACTGGTGCCCAGGGGGAGATGCCAAGGGAGCCTGCCAGTGGTGGTGGTGCCTGATGTGTATATTGGCACACAGCAGAAAGGCCTTTGCTCAGCAAAGGTGGCAGTGCTGGGCAGAACCGGCAGCCATTCCTCAGTGATCCATGCCAGGCAGAAGGATGAGTGATATCTGGCAGATGCCAAGAGGTATCTGACCAACTAGTTTTGTGCATGAACCATGTATGACACCCTTGGAGACAGAGAGAGAGATGTGGAGGAATTTTACGGGGACTGTATCCTGTATTAACTGATGGCAGCCAGGTGATTACTGATGATGTGACACAGCTTGTTCTAAGACATGAAGAATACTCCTGTCTAACAGTTGGTGGGAATGTAAATTGATACAGCCACTATGGAGAACAATATGGAGGTCCCTTAAAAAACTAAAAATAGAGCTACCCTATGACCCAGCAATCCCACTACTGGGCATATACCCTAAGAAAACCATAATTCAAGAAGAGTCATGTACCACAATGTTCCCTGCAGCTCTGTTTAAAATAGCCAGGACATGGAAACAACCTAAGTGCCCATCGACAGATGAATGGATAAAGAAGATGTGGCACATATATATAATGGAATATTACTCAGCCGTAAAAAGAAACGAAGTTGAGTTATTTGTAGTGAGGTGGATGAACCTAGAATACAGGGTGAAGTATGTCAGAAAGAGAGAAACACATACCGTATGCTAACACATATATATGGAATCTAAAAAAAAAAAAAAGGTCATGAAGAACCTAGGGGCAAGATGGGAATAAAGACTCAGACCTACTAGAGAATGGATTTGAGGACATGGGGAGGGGGATGGGTAAGCTGGGACAAAGTGAGACAGTGGCATGGGCATATATACACTACCAAATGTAAAATAGATAGCTAGTGGGAAGCAGTCGCATAGCACAGGGAGATCAGCTCTGTGCTTTGTGACCACCTAGAGGGGTGGGATAGGGAGGGTGGGAGGGAGGGGATATGGGGATATATGTATATGTATAACTGATTCACTTTGTTATAAAGCAGAAACTAACACCATTGTAAAGCAATTATACTCCAATAAAAATGTTAAAAAAAAAAAGAAAGAATACTTCTGTCTTACAGGACAATCATGAGGACTGAATGAGACCACACGTGTGAAATACCTGCTCAGTGCCTGGCATAGAGTAGGTGATCAACGTGGTCAGTCTCCTCCCCTGCCCTTATTGTATTCCCTTAGACTGCCAAAGGCACTGTGTCATTTCACTGTTCCTATTTAAAGGCACTTTTTAGGAAGAGTGTAATAATTTGAATATCCAATTAAGAGCATTAAAATAAAATACCAGTACCGAATATTTGTACTGAGACTGTTCTTATTTCTTTATATGTGCAAATGTATTTAATCTTATTAGATATTTACTTTCACTATCTCCATTTTATAGAAGAGGAACAGAGGTGCCAGGAGGTTAGGTAACTCACCCAAGGTCACACAGTTAGCAAGTGGAAGTCAGAATTCACATCTGAGCAGTGACCGTGTGCTTAACCAATATATTTACTGCTTCTTTGTATCAGGTATGTTCAGGTAATAAAGAAAGCATTGATTGGGCTTCCCTGGTGGTACAGTGTTTAAGAATCTGCCTGCCAATGCAGGGGACACGGGTTTGATCCCTGGCCCAAGAAGATCCTATGTGCTGCGGAGCAACTAAGCCCTTGCGCCGCAACTACTGAGCCTGTGCTCTAGAGCCCAGGTGCCACAACTACTGAAGCCCGTGTGCCTAGAGCCCGTGCTTGGCAACAAGAGAAGCCATGACAATGAGAAGCCGACGCACCACAACCAAGAGTAGCCCCTGCTCGCCGCAACCAGAGAAAGCCCGCTCACAACAATGAAGACCCAACACAGCCAAAAATAAAAACAAATAAATAAATTTATTAAAAAAAAAAAAAAGAGGGGCTTCCCTGGTGGCACAGTGGTTGAGAGTCCGCCTGCCGATGCAGGGGACACGGGTTTGTGCCCCGGGCTGGGAAGATCCCATATGCTGCAGAGCGGCTGGGTCCGTGAGCCATGGCCGCTGAGCCTGCGCGTCTGGAGCCTGTGCTCTGCAACGGGAGAGGCCACAACAGTGAGAGGCCTGCTTACCGGAAAAAAAAAAAAAAAAGAAAGAAATCATTGATTGAGTGCTTTCTATAGACAAGGTACCGTGCTGGGTGCCGCAGGCTGCATCGTACAGCCTCAGGGGGCGTCACTCACCATAATCTAGGTAAATGCGGTGCACAGCCTGGACAGCTATACATTGCAGCCCTAGGGTACCCAAGATGTGATACTTTTACTGAAACAAGGCAGTCTATGAAAGTACCATTATAGAGGGCAAACAATGCCAAAGAAGCAAAGAGGACTGAGATTAATTTTGAGTCTTTTATCTATTTAAAAGTCATAGAGCTATCAGATAAATTTGTAGGTAAATGGTTTCAAGCTCATAGATTGCCCTTCATGGGGACTAATGGGAGATATGTCTCTAAGACTTTAGTACCTGGAAATATTACTTTTCTGGGCAACAGGTATTGCTTTATTTTATGCAGAATATATCTCTTTAGTAGATAAAGTTATCTTTTTGTTTTGGATATTTAGAAACTTAGAACTGGACTGGGGTTCCAATTTTGATAATTGTGTGTGATCTTATGGTGTGTGTTTCAGTGAGCTAGTTTTCCATCTGATCTCATGTACCTCCTTTCTTTTATCTTTCCTGTGATTTCTTTTAAATATGTACATTTTTACATCTAATTGCATGCACTCTTGCTGGTTGATTCCAATCTTTTGTCATGGGGTAGAGTCAGTGAGTGTGGAGTTATTCTCCCTTAAAGGGGCATCAAGCAGGCCCCGCTATGCAGTCCCTGTTCACTGTATAGAATGACCAAGCACAGTAACTTGAGCCCCAGTCAATGTTTGATGTATGACTCCTGGCTGTTTCAGAAGGAAGAATATTTTTTCTGTTCTTTGCAGGAGAGGTGTTGCTGTTCTTATGGCTGATTGATTGATTGATTGTATGATGACAGTCCAGCTGTAAAGACCATTGTCTTGACATATTTAATATTACATTTGATCCACTGAGGGCTGGCTTCATTTTGATAAACACTTAGTTGAAACGGAAAGTCTGTTTCTTGATAGGGCAGCTGTGGAAGTTTATGGAAACAGGAAAGCAGGTGGTCTTAGTGGAGTAAAGATCAAGAGAACTGCACACAGTTCCCATAGGTCTAGTCTGTTCCCTTTTTGTGCCATGAGGTACCACACTTAACATTTGCCAGGGGTGGAACTTGGTATCTGTATCTATTAGAGAGGAAAGGAAAATAAGGAAAAATGTTCCAGGAGATTTCCATCTTGTTTAGTCTTTACAACAACCCTAAAAGATAATCATTTCTAAAATGTTTATCTGTCGTATGGAGATAATACAGCTTTAGCGAGGTTCAGGACCTTACACAAGGTCACACAGTTCGACTGTAAAAAGGCAGGGATTAGGAATTGGGCAGGTTTGACCCTAAACATGATCACCAAACTCTTTCAGCATGCAGTTGGGTGCTTGCTTTTCTAATCACAGGACAAGATTTAACTGCGATACCTTAGCTTACTGAAGGCACTAATAAAGAGGGAAATCACAGTACTTCCTGGAGGTAGAAGTACCTCTGCAGTCCTGTCTGGTGGTGTAGTTTGTGTGTAGGAAGGCAACAAATCTCTCTGAATCCCAAACTGTTTCTCAGGCTGCGAAGGGTCTTTGAGGTGGCTTGTTATGTGTGTATATATATGTATAAAACATCTTTATTGGAGTATAACTGCTTTACATTGTTGTGTTAGTTTCTGCTGTATAACAAAGTGAATCAGCTATATTATATCCCCATATCCCCTTCCTCTTGTGTCTCCCTCCCACCCTCCCTATCCCACCCCCCTAGGTGGTCACAAAGCATCGAGCTGATCTCCCTGTGCTATGCAGCTGCTTCCCACTAGCTATCTACCTTACGTTCGGTAGTGTATATATGTCCATGCCTCTCTCTTGCTTTGTCACAGCTTACCCTTCCCCCTCCCCATATCCTCAAGTCCATTCTCTAGTAGGTCTGTGTCTTTATTCCCGTCTTACCCCTAGGTTCTTCATGACATTTTTTTTTCTTAGATTCCATATATATGTGTTAGCATACGGTATTTGTTATTCTCTTTTTGACTTACTTCACTCTGTGTGACAGACTCTAGGTCCATTGAGGTGGCTTGTATATTGATTGACTGGAGTTGCATGTGTGGTGTTTTGTGATCACAACAGACCACAGCTGCCCTTAGTGCTGCCAGAGGACAGCCTTTTCAGACAAAATAAATCATTATCCATCCTTTGTCACAGAGGAAACTGCCTTCTCTCTGTGCTGCCTTCTTCTAGTTGTATTGGGTTAGGAACCCATCAATCCAGAGAAATAGATAGGATGTGACTTTTTTTTTCTGACTTGGTGTTAATAATTCAGAAGTTCTGGGCAATATATGTTTTAAAAATCCAAAGTGTGCAAAAAGTATATAGCTTTACTTTCTTAGCATGTAGCCCGTGTACTGCTAGCCCTCTGAGAAAGCAGAGGGCTTAACTATGATCATTGACCTTGGCCTCTGAGAATCCTCTGTGGCCACTGTGGAGAAAAGAGAGCCAGTATCATCCATTCTGGATCAGAGTCTTCTCTGTAAGTCTTAGAGGGCACCTTGATGTTTCTGTGGCCCCAGTTCACCACATGGGGTGAGAAAAACTGCTGTATGTCACGGGAACAGGGACTAGATAAACAATGCAAGCAGTGTGTTTACAGATATGCAAATAAGCATGCAAATTAGACTTCTGTCGGCTTCATTTAGAATGTAATTTAAAATTAATTAAAAATTAAGAGGTAAATTAGAAGCTAACACTCAACACCATATGGGAAAATATACATATTTATCCAAATGGCATATATATGTATACTGCACGGATGGGAGCTAGTCATGATGTGTGCAAAATTCCTCCATTTTGGTGTGGCATAAAATCAATGTGGGGAAACCCAATATGTTGTAAGGATTATTTTTTAGGTCTCTGTGAATTAAAATTCACTTTAACTTAAGGATTAAATGAATATATTTCAAATGCATTAAATTCTCTGTAAACTTACACTAAAGGACACAGAGTTTTGCAATTGGAAAGTGAAATGATAAATCAGGTACAGTTTACCTCCATATGCTGTAAAATACTCGTGAAACTCATTTTTCTCAAATGGGGTCATTGAGCACATTCACCCTGCCAGACTTTTTGCATATTGTTAATATGCAGTCTATGCTTGGAAAGTAATGATTTCCTCTCTCAGCCACTCAGGAGTTCTGGGTGATTAATGAGTTAATGGCTGCATCCACACAAGGCCAGAACAACTCATTGAAAAGTGAAAAATTCAATCACTCCACTGACTGTTTCGTGTACAAAACAACCAAACAACCTCTGTGATTGATTTTCTTTTCACTAAATTGATTGCTATTTTTTGGCAACTTCATTGAATTAACCAGTTGTTTGGTATAACCAGAGTGTGGACCAACTCCTTATGTGAATGTTGTAAAACATTTCTATATCAACCTTTCTTCTCTCCCTAAAAATACATATAAGCAAGGATTCAACTTATAGTACCTGTGTAAAAAATTAGAATTATTCTATACTTTGGCTATCTTGAACAAAATATTTAATTGTATTGAAATGTAGGTAGTTCTTTTAAGATAATGACAAGTAATGCAAAGGACATCTTATTTTTGAAAAATTCACAGACACAAAGGGATCTGAAGTCAACCAGAATAAGATGACCACAGTGTACATGTCATAAAGAAAAAGAGAGAAAAATTGACAACAATAGTGACAACAAAAAAATAACAACAAAACTCGCACAAAGACCAAAGGAAGCTTCAGAAGACAGTGCAACTAGTGAGCAGATTAGGAATTTGGAAGCATGTTCTGAGAGCTAGAATGGTCAGTGTTGAATTTGGTAAACAGGTGTGGAGATAAGAAAAAAGGAAATGCAAGAAAAAAATGTGTGCTCTTGGCTAGTATACAGATTATACACTGTCCTAATATAATTGAACATTGAATAAAAATAGTTTCTTGTATTCATTTACCTCTGTTAACTTTGATTGCTTCATTTTTAATAATGCTGGCAGGCTCTGGCTAATGTGATGAAAAATGTTATTCTTTAAAATGTTGGAGTGGAGAGCAGGGTAAAACACACCTATTAAAGAGTCAATTAATATTTGGAAGGAAAAAAAGGAAAGTTATATTGTAGGAAGCTTTGCTTTTATTTGTCCTAATTTAAAGGTGCAGCAGGTGTGCAAAGAGGGAAGTTCACATTGTTATTTGCCGCAATTGAATGAGAAGAATCATACTTAAAGAAGGTAGAAATTTATTGAAATTAATGGCACCACAGAGTAGAAATGAGCCTTGGCAATCACTCACTCCAACCCTTCTTAGTTTACAGATGAATCTACTGAGGCTTCTGAGGGTGAGAAGACCCGTTCAAGGTCATAAGACCCATTCACAGTCATGTGGCTAGTTTGTACTCAGGCAGAAGAAATTCCCAGATTTCCTGACTATCAGGCTAGGGAATAGTCCCCATGAGTGTGTCAGAGATGAATGAGTAAGGTACAAATTTTAAAAGGTGAAAGAAAAGCGACAAATTCCCATTTCAAGAACTTGAATATTGGTTGCAGTAGATGGGAGGGCTCGCGCTGAGACCTAAGAAAGTGGAGGCTGGCTCAGAGTCCTCTTTCTGGGTTACAAGAGTTAATGGCAGAAGGAGGTGCAAGGTGCTATCTAAATGGGCCCTCCAGGTTCCAGGAGAGTAAATGGTCCTGGGGGAGGTCTTCCAGCTGATTTGAGAAGGGACACAAAGGACTAGAGAAGGGAAGGTTGAGATGAATTTCTGAGTTTGGAATGTGTGTTCATGTTAGAGCCGCCTCAAAGTCGTCTAAGAGATTTGTCAGTTTGGGAGAAAAAAGAATTGTAAGAGTGGAATGTTTTAAAAAGATAGTGCTATAAGAGCTATAGTGCGATAGTGCAGAGGGTAGAGGTGAAAGTCAAAAAGGATCATGCTCAGATGAAGCCAGGCAGTGGTGAGAAAGCCGAAACTGGGGAGAGTTCTGCTAGAACTTGGGATAGACAGATGTGGAAAGGTCAGATGTGCATTTTGACTCAAATGTCTTTTAACAAACTGTCCATATAACTCTGATGCTTGTCTTAGGAAAATTGACAGGTTATCAATAGACATTGCAATTCTGTTGTGGCACGATTCATTCATATTCAGTAGACGTGGCTGAGGTGTTTGCCCACCATCAGCCTGAACAAACAGCAAACTAAAACAAGGCTGGCATAAGTTTTTTCAAGGAAGAGCTGCTTCTAATCAGAGATCTGAATTGTGGGCCACAGGCTTACAGGGGTCACGAAGTCCCAGATTTTCACAGGATCATTACATGGCTTATATATTAATAGGATGAGGAATCAAAGTTAATAAAGGCATGGTAGTCTGGGGAAGGGGTTAAAGTTGGGAGCTGGTATAGCAATTCACTTAGGCTTTCTGTTCCTAGAGAGAGTAGGAAGAAGTAGGACAGAAGAGAGAAAGAAGTGAGGTGGTCAGTCAGGTACTTCTCTCTCTCCCTCTTTGGCTTGGGAATAGGAAGGCATATAGGACACCCGCTAAGAATACTGGGGTTTTGTTTTGAGACCCTGGGAGGAGCCAGCACCAACATGGGATAGCTATAATTAAGAGCGGGGACAGATCTAGTTGGCATACTTCAGGGTCTCTTGTTTCCTATTAATGAGGGTGCTGAGTCTATAGTCAATAGGGCTGATGCGGCAGCTGTAGGACACTTAAGCTGCCTTACTCTCCCACCACACTTGTTGCCACCAATGGAGAGAAGCAGCGGGAGGGGAAGGCTGTTTGAAAGATGGAGCAATTTTATTCAGGAGAGACTGGGTATGCCCTAAAGCGGCTGTTTAAATTATTGGATCAAACTAAATTTAAACCAGGTTAGACATTTAGTTAATTTATTTTTCTCTAACCAGCAGGTGGAAGTTTGGAGGAAGACAAGATTATAGACAAAATAAAGGCACTACATTTTCTCTGATAAAAAAGTCTCTTTAACATTTTCATATCCTGTTGGTTTTCCAGGAAACGTAGAAATCCTGTGTAAGAAATAATCTCAAAATTGACATGATGGATTAAAGATGGGAAAACATGTTCTGGAATGCCGAATGGCAACGTTAGTCTATGTCTACATACATAGATCAACATGTACTGAATATAGTTTTTTTTTTTTTTTAAAGCAGTTGAATTCAGCAAGGCAATTATTTTATTGCTCAATAAGAAAATATTTGGATTGAGTGAATTTTTTTGCCCTTTATTTGGGAGTCTATGTTTATCATCTCAATATGAGAGTGAAAATTTTCTCACAGAGACTTTCCATAGTCTTATAATGAGCCAGATTTAAGGCATTATTCTGTCTGGAGATATTTGAGGGAATGTTTAAGCAAGGGATGCCATGTGATGGGGTAAGACCAGTACAATTCAGCAAAGGTTGACTGCTCCCTTATTCTGTGGAGGGCACATGACAGGCATTGAGGGTGAGAAGGGGCATCAAGGGAGGAGGAATGCCATGAGGAGATAGAAGACGCAGAGAATAGTTTTGGTTGGGGGAGCCAGGAGGGCTTCATAGAGGAGACGGTCTTTGTGCTGGGCTTTGAAGAAAGACTTCCATAGGTGGTGATTTTTCATGGGAAAGGCATTTGAGCTGAAGAAATGTGGATAAAGGAGCAAAAATGAGGAAATGCCCAGTGGGTCTATGGCCAGTGCAGTAGTCTGATGTGCCTAGCTAGAGACAGGCTACTAGGTGATCTCTAGTGGAGAAGGAAGAATGGCCACAGGGTGGGGTGAGTGAGATGGAATGGGGGAGGGGGCAATCAGGAGATAATGTTAGGAAGGCTGGAGCCTGCGAGTGAGGGAGATTTGAAAATAAGGCCAGCACGGCCTACCTGCTCTGACGTTGTCTAGATTTGGTAGATGTCATTGTCCCTGTGACTGGGACATAATTAAAAGATTCAGAGCTTGTGATTCTGGCACCTGCCATGTCAAACTAGGATCTTCAGGTCTGTGCTGCTCTAGTGACTGTTTTGATGGGCTCCATTGGATTAGACTGACTGCATCTCCTGGACGTTGTCAGTTCCGCTGAGGAGATACACAAGTCACCACTCAGACACCATGGGCAGCAGCAGCTGTTGGCCAGAGGATCAAAAGACACACAGGAAGGCTCAGTAAAAGGGAAATGCAGCCAATAATAAGAGCTCCAATTTCCATATTGGGTAATGAATAGAGATGGCAAAGCCTCAAAATAACCCCAAACCCTAATTTATCTATGAGGTTCAAGCAAAGCTACAAACTCTTGTGGTTATATTGTAAAATCTCTCTGTAGGCTGGTATTTTTAATTTGTTATTGAGTGTAACAACTGTGTTGGTGCATTGTTACTCAAATTCCTGAGGTAGTTTCATAGAATATTGCTAGGCTGGCATATTTCCCTTGCTCTCATCGCTCTTGGGAATATCGAAACTAGAAGACAGGTACTCTTATCACAGAGTTATATTAATAAATTTAATTAACATAAAACCACATTAATCCAATGGCTGGCTCTGAGGCTGAAGAGCTTTTCCTTCTCTCATACTACCAAATTGCCAATCTTGTGAGTATCTGCCAGCTAGTGAGTTTTTTTAGAGTCAGGTTTGTTGAGGTATAATTTACGTATAGTAAAATCTCCCCTTTTTAGGGGTACTGTTCTGTGATTTTTTGGACAAATGTATACAGTTGTGTAATTACCACAGTTAAGATGGAGAGTATTTCCACTGCCCCCAAATTCCCTTGTGTCCCTTTACAGCCAATCCCCTCCCCTCACTCCAGCCTCTGGCAACTACTGATTCCTGTTACCACAGTTTTGCCTTTTCCTAAATGTCTTTTGAGTGGCTTCTTCACTGACCATAATCTGTTTTCCAGACTCATCCATGGTATTGAATGTATCATTTTGTTCCTTGTTATTGCTCAGTAGTTTTCCATTGTGTGGATGTGCTTGAATTTGTTTATTCATTTACCATTTAATGAACATTTGGGTTGTTTCCAGTATCTGGCGGTTATGATCAAACTTGATCTAGAAATTCACCTACAGGTTTTTGTGTGGACTTATGCATCCATTTCTCTTGATGACCTAGAAGTAGGATTGCTGGGTCATATGGTAAGTGTATGTTAAACTCTAAAAGAAACTTCCAAACTCTTTTTGAAAGTGGTAGTCCCCTTTGACATTCCCACCAGCAATGTATGAGATTTCCAGCTGCTGCACGTTCTCACCAGCACTTTTTTCTCCAACATTTTTTTATGTTAGTCATTCTTATAGGTGTGTAGTAGTATCACATTGTGGATTTAATTTGTGTTTCCCTAGTGAGTAATGATGTTGAGAATATTTCCATGTGCCTATTTTCCATCCATACTTTTTCGTTGGAGAAGTGACCGGCATTGGTGAAAGAATAGGCATATAAATTACTGGAACAGAAGAGCCAGTCAAGAAATAGCCCATAATTATATGGTCAGTTGATTTTCTACAGAGGTGCCAAGGTAATTCAATGGAGAAAGAATAGTTTTTTCAACAAGTGGTGCTGAGGCAATTGGATATCAATATGCAAAAGAATGAACTTAGACTGATATCTAACACCACATACAAAAATTAGTTTAAGATGGTTCTCAGACCTAAATGTGAAACCGAAACTATACAGATGCAAGAAGAAAAACATAGGAGAACATGTTTGTGATTGTGGGTTAAACAAAGTATTCTTAGATAGGACACAAAAAGCATGTACTGTAAAAGAAAAAAAATCCTAAATCAGACTCCACAAACTTAAAATCTTCTCTTCTTCAAAAGACACTATTGGCCTTCCCTGGTGGTGCAGTGGTTGAGAGTCCGCCTGCCGATGCAGGGGACACGGGTTCGTGCCCCGGTCTGGGAGGATCCCACATGCTGTGGAGCGGCTGGGCCCGTGAGCCATGGCCACTGAGCCTGCACGTCCGGAGCCGGTGCTCTGCAATGGGAGAGGCCACAACAGTGAGAGGCCCGCGTACTGCAAAAAAAAAAAAAAAAAAAAGACACTATTAAGAAAATGAAAAGACAAACCACAGGGAAAAAATATTTGCAAAGTATGTATCCAATAAAGGACTTATATCTAGAATACATAAAGAACTCTCACAATTCAGTAAGTGTGCTAGTCTGTTCTCCTCAGTCTACAATGCCTCTGTGCCTCCAAACATGAACTTCCCTGGATGGTACAACTTTTCCTTACACTCACCAGCTTCTCTCTTCCTCTTCCTCCCTCTCTCTCTTTCTCTTCCCTTCCTCTTCTGAGTGGTTGATCGATTGATTCTGACAGAAAAAGCATTGGTTTTGGCTCTAATTGCTTTCTGGCTACCACTTAAGGAACTTTTTTATATTGTGAACTTTTTAGTACAACCAAGGAGATACTGGCTTGAGCTTCAGTTTTGGGGGGCTGAGCGCAATGAACTCTGGGAAAAGGTAGGAGTCTTCAAATGCACCTTGGTTATTTGAGTAGATCCAGTACTGATGTGACTAGAACAGGGAAACTAACACCCAATATTTCAGATTAGTATACTTTTAGTTGTTATCACTCACCGACAAGATATCTTCATGTCTCCATGGGAAGGGTGAAGGGAAGAATTGGCAAAGATATATGACCAACAGTTGTGAGGGTCTTCAGGCCGCAGCTCTGAGTTTTTCATGAATGCACCTCCCGGAGTGGCGAGGTGGGGTTGTGCAGGACCATCCCTACCTGTCCCTCCTGCAGTAGGGGTGAGCAGGGAAGCAAAAAACACTGAAGCAGAGCTGGGCCCCAGGAGCATGCTGCTTGGTGAATCTTTCCTGCTTGCAGGAGAGGGATAATTTTACACAACTGACAAGTCACGCCTAACGATTTTTTGACCCCGTGTTGTAGTTGCCCAGAGTGAGGGCTGCTGCCCCAACACTTTCTTAAAGCAAGAACTAGCCTGAAGCTATGATTCTTTTCCCCAACCACTCTCAGAGAAAAAGCCAAGACAAGAGCTTTGGAGTAGACTGAACGTATTATACTCTGGGCTGATAAAAGTAGGAGAGCTTTCCTTTTGTTTTAAATATATACTTCACACACATTTGAGGAGTGTGTGAGGGAGGGAAGGGCATTACGTGGTGTTCAGGCAAAGACACAGACTCTACAACAACAGCTTCTAAGTCATACTTCATTGTCTCAGGAGCTTATCCACTGATACTGGCTTATCATGGTTATAGATTTCCCTCCTCAGCAATTAGAAATGTTACAAAGATTCAGCTGCCTTGTCACTGCAGTCCATTGTAGAGGTTCTTTGCTCTACATTTATTTGCTAATTGCCTTCTGTACTGAATTCCAGAGAGAGTTGTATGTGTGTGTATGTGTGTGTGTTTGTGTGTGTGTGTGAGAAATGCTTTCATCTGAGACCTTTATTTGTAGGGAATTTTGGGATTAGTCCTTGAACTATAGAACAGAGATTCCAAATTTTTTTAGTTGAGGATTTTTTAAAAACCAAAACTTTCCTTCATCCTTTACCTGGTAACTGTCACATTTCTTGTATCTGTTGATTAAGAAAATACAAGATGGTATCATTACTTCAGTATGTTGGTAAAGGATTAAAGATAATAATACCAGCAATTAAAAACAGTGGTGTGGAGATGCATAAGGTAGGACTGCAGACTCTTTTGCCCTTACTCCCAGGGCCCTCAGGTGCAGTGAGCCCAAGGGCTGTAGGAAATGGATGGGCTGGTGTGTCATTCTTATTATATTTTATTTTTTCTTTTGCTCCATTTATTTCTTCTGGAGCACTTACACTGCTGTCTGAGAGTACAAAATAAAGGTCATGGATCATAACATGTCTCAGCTGGAAGGAATCTCAGGCATCCTTTAGCCAAGGCAGCCCATTTTACAGATGGAGAAACTGAGTCTAATAGTGGGAAGTGTCCTTCCCAGTTTCAGGCAGTAATTTTGTGATGGAGTTAGGAGTGTTCATGCCTCTTGGCTGTCTCATATTTTCTCTAGCAGTATGAAGAGCAGCCGCTTGTCTCTCTAGTGCTGTAATGCATTGGAAGCAGCCACAGTTTGTGCATCAACCTACTGCATCTATTTAAAAATTATTTTAGTGTTAAAAAGTTTGTCCCTCAAGCTCAATTTTTTGAAATCGTATTTTTAAAAAGCCTGTTTACATGAGAAGGCAGCTGAGTTGACCAGCATAAACAAGGATGTTCTCTCCTAGTTGGCTGCTTCTTTCCTAGTGTGCTGGTGCCTGGGAGAATATTGGTCAAGGACAAGCTCTCAGGTGGTGTCTACCTGAAAGCAGATGTGATTTTCTAGCTCTTACTCTTCACCAACCTGTGTGTGCATTTGCTGCCTTCTGAAGCACCAATTGTCATGCCAAGAGTGGCCTGCAGAGGGCAGCCTTTACTTTCCCGTGCTTTACTGTCACTGGAAAATGTCCTGGCCTTTACCTGGAATGGAATGGGCTTGTTTGTCACCTAAGTGCAAATGTCATTTTAGCACTTCGCTGGTCACAACACTCTTTCTGGCCTTTATAGGAAATGACACATTCCTGTGTTCTTTGTCTCCAACACATGCTGCAGGAAGGCACGGGCAGTTATTATGCTTTAAAAGGTTGAAAAGAAAATGCTGAGACCTGTAAGCCAAATACCAGGGAGCACAGAGAACACAAATTAGGTTTCTGTGTCACCTGGGTCTTGTGGAAAGTAGAGAAAAGAAAGGATTGGCTTTGTGTCCTGTTGCTATTAACAAGCTCTCCACTGTTACTTCTCTTCCCTGGGTTAGAGGGATATTCAGACAAGATTGGCACTCTCCCGGCCAGATTGGCTTTCCTTTCTTCCATCTCACTCAGCTTTGCCCCTGGCCCACCACTTCCCCATCCCTGTCCCTTGCCCTCTTTTCTGCCCTGGTTGTGTGCTCTGGCACTTAGGTCTGTTTATCAGCCCCTCGAGGTGTTCTTGGCACAGATGCAACTGCCAAGAGGTGCTGGTGAAAGTGCTCCCAAATGACCAGCAGTGGCAGGTGCCAGGAAGGCATCCGGTGAAATGTGAAAGTCTAGGAAGAGCAATTTTATGGCCCATTGCAGCGCTGCTTTCTCTCAAGGCGCAAACTGACAAGTGGTTCCGCTCTACCTGTGTCTCTCCTTTTAATTACAATCATTGTTGCTCCTGGCCAGGCCTCACCTACAGTGGCCAGAGGCACGAGGAACTTTCTTCATCAGCAGGAGTGGTGTTCACCACTGGTTTTTCTTCCCATCCAACATCACACCTGGATAATACTGTTATCAAGCACTCAGCTAACACGTCCTAAGCGCCGTGTGTTTCCTCCGTGCTGTACACGTATTACTTCATTTACTCCTCATCTCCCAACACTCCTTTGAGGGAGATACTATTACAAACCTGCTTTTCAGATCAGGAAATGGTGACACGAGAGAGGTTAAATACCCCACTCAAAGGCATATACCTAGTGACTGGTAGGGCCAGGCTAAGCTTCCATCCCTGGCAGAGTGGCTCCCCTCCCTGCCTCTCAGCACCATGCTCTGTTATTTCCAGAGACAACAGTGATCTCACTTTCTCTGAGCAGAGAGGAAAGTTTACCTTTAAGAAAGTATGAGAATGTTGTGCTGCCTCAGTTTCTCCAAGGTGGTCTGTCTTGGGAGGCAAAATGGATGGATTGTTACTGATGGCCATAAGCACCAGAGTTATAGGCTGCTTCTTCCAGCAGGGTCATCCCGACTTGACTTGCTAGGACAGTCTCAGTGTGTGCTGTGGATCACAGCATACATTGTATCATTGGTTCATCCTCAGAAACAAAAAATCCCATCCTCAGCTATCCCTAGAGGCTGCTAAAGTGCTTCAAAGAGCAAAGTCCTTACCTTTAAGTTAATTAAGTAAACAGAGACTGTCTACTACATGCCAGCACTAAGCTCAGTTCTGGGGATATGGAGATTCATAAGACACAATCTTGCCATCTAGCACCTTGTGGTCTGGAGGAGGGGACAGATAAGTCAGCAGTGCCAGAAAGCCTGCCTCTGCACTCCACGGCCGCACTCCTGGAGGTGGATGCAAAGCCCCTCTGCAGGGTTCTTGTAAATGGGTGTGGCCCAGAATATTAGTAAACAGGACTGTAAGTCCTGGACTGGAGGAACTACCACCTCTGTTAAGGAAGCTGTCGTGGGACATAGCAAACTACACCTTTCTGTAAACTCCTGACGGAGCAGGGAGAGTGACTTATGACCCACATATGGGGTGGATAGGCGAAGCTTTAATTTAAAGCATAATCCCCTGCACATTTATCAACACCACCTGGAAAGTATATATCTCCACAGAACATTTCTGCTACACTAAGGCTTCGTTAGGTCAGTCTTGTAAATAGCAGTTGGTTGCGTGGTTTGGAATTTTGACATTTTGAGGCATGTGCACCTCATTGACCTATCATAGCTCACACATGCCGCCAAGAAGGAAGAGAAGAAGAGAAGACGATAAGGCTGGATTTGAACCTGGAGGTGGAAATGAGGAAGAGGGAAGGGAAGGAGGAGCCACCAAAGGAAAAATGCCAGAAGGAAGGGTGGGCAAGGCCAGTTGGAACCATGATGGGAAACACTCACGTGGTTCTGACTCTGGTCCTGACACTGCTCTGATGGCCTCATTACCATTCACAGCAAGCATGGAAGGGAGGGACTCTTATTATCCTCACTTCATAGATGAGCAAACTGAGGCACAGAGCAGCTAAGTAATTTTTCCTGAGACACATAATAAGCAAGTAGCAGATCTAGGACTTGAACCCAAAGTGCTGCTGCAGAGTCTGGGGTCCTAATCACACACCACCCAAGGGAAAAAATTACTCTGTACAGTGCCATGAAATATTCTACTCAGTAGGGCCTGTTTCTTTTTTTCTCTGTAGGCAGCAAATAATAATTTAGTCTGTTGTTTCAGTGTTCAACTTCAAATTCGACTAAGTGCCTCGCAGCCAGCTGTTTGGGAAGCAGGCAGCTATTTTTTGATCCTAAGGGTATGGGACTCAGCTGTGACCAGGTTTACTGGCATCAAGCATGTCAGTCAGGGACAGTTTTCTAGTTCCAGGCCAGATTCCATGACAAAACAGGCTTGTGACAGATCCTGCCAGGAGTCTCTCTTCAGGCAGGAAATGGGATTTAGAAAAGGAGAGCTCATTGCTTGTAGAGGCACACAGTGCTGGCCCAAAGAGCTGGGCTCTAAGGAAACCGGAAACCGCAAGCTGATTAGCGTAGACGTTGATGGAGGACACTTTTTTCTCCCAGTGATCCAGGGAAGCTCATTCTGTCTTTATTATACTCCCGACTCCTCAGAGTAAGTATCTGTCCTCTGTGGTACAATAGATACCGTAGTTGTTTGTCTAGGTGTCTGTCTCCTCAGCTAGCCTGTGAATTCTAAAACAGGTAACTGTATTTTATTCACCTTAACATTTCCAGAGCCTGGGATGGTGTCTGTCTAGCATTAGGGACTTCAAAACGTTTATTACGTGAATTAACAATTAAGGAATAGGTTCGCTGGTTAGTCCAAGAAGTGATTAAGTAAAGCATAGCACCATGTGGATTACAAAGATAATCTCATATTTTTGGGTAAATATTCTCTCCTGCTGTTCTTGGAGAGGAGAGAAGTGGGGCAGGAGGAGGCGTAGACTATATGCGATATGCATCCTACAAACACACACACACACACACACACACACACACACACACACACAAACACACACACTTATGTTTATTCCTGTGCCATTTTGGAATCTGGAAAGGTTGGCCGTAAGGAAATGTCTTGTCAGGTAATCGTGCTTTTGAGTGTTCTCCATTCAAGAAGCCTGCCATGCTTACAAACAGTTTGCATAATACCTTGTTCATTAAGAGCCATAAATTAGTGCTGTTTTAATTGATTCCCTAGAGGCAGTAAATAAAATGACATGAAGTGACATTAAAAGGGGGAAATGACACTTGGTAGGTGTTTTTCTTCTTCCCATCCCTGCATCCCCTGAAGTCTGACAACACTCTCCCCTGTAACAGGCCATTTGTTCCAACCCATTCAAGAAAAGACCAATACAGAGGCAGAGTCAAGATGGCAGAGTGGGAAAACACCGCGTTAGCGTCTCCCCACAACTAGGGCACCTGCCAGCTGCTGGTGGGGGACTCTCACGCCCAAGGAGTTGGGAGGAACCCCAGAGTGAACTGGTAGGACATAGGGGGACTGAGAGGGGAGGAGAAGTGGAGGCCAGACAGGATCGGCCCCCCTGAGGCCGGAGAGATCAGGAGAGGCAGGCGGGAGGGACTCTCCGGGAAGAGTGGGAGAGAAACACAGGGCGATCACCTGGCCCTCTTGGGCCGGGGAGCCTGCCGAGCTCCCAAGCCAGTACCCCACCTCCAAAGCCCCATCCAGGTTGTGTGGGTCCTTGGGGGCATAGGAGGGAGGCTGGGGAGAACAGGAGAGGCAGGCGGGAGGGGTCCTCCAAGACCGGGAGAGTAGGGCGTTTGCCCTGCCCACTTGAGCCCAGGAAGCCTGCTGGGCTCCCAGGTGAGGTCCCCTGCCCTCTGAGACCAGGTGAGGGGGGCACACCTGGGCCCCTTGTGTTCCTTGAGCCTAAGCCCCACCCTCCAGAGCCCCAGAGCCTTTTCCAGCCCTGTGGGTCTGAGCATTGGCCCCCCCCCACTGCCGAAACCTCATCTTTGCTTAGGCCCTGCCCTCCACAGCCAAGGCCTTCCCCCCCCACTTTTTTTTTTCTTCTTTTCCTTCCTCCTCTCTTTTTTACTATTGTGGTACTCATTGTACCTTCTGGTTGTTGATTCATCTATATATATATTTTTAATATTCTTCCTAACATATCTGTTAGTTTCCTAGTCTAATTTTATTTTTTACTTTGTTATTCTTTTTTTTGCCACCCCAGGTGGCTTGCGGGATCTTGGTTCATGAGCCTGGGGTCGGGCTGAAGCTCCTGCAGTGGGAGCTCTGAGTCCGAACCACTGGACTAACAGAGAACCTCAGACCTCAGGGAATATTCATCAGAGTGAGGTCTCACAGAGTTCCTCACTTCAGCACCAAGACCCAGCTCTACCCGGCCTACAAACTCCAGTGGTGGAAACTTCAGGCCAAACAACCAGTAAGACAGGAACACAATCCCACTCATAAAAGAAAAAGAAAAAATGAGATGGCAAAAAAATATATCACAGATGACGGAGCAAGGTAAAAACCTACAAGACCAAATAAATGAAGATTAAATAGGCCATCTACCTGAAAAAGAATTCAGAGTAATGATAGTAAAGATGATCCAGAATCTTGGAAATAGAATGGAGGCATGGATTGGGAAAATACAAGAAATGTTTAACAAAGATCTAGAAGAAGTAAAGAACAAACAAACAGAGATGAACAACACAATAACTGAAATGAAAAATACACTAGAAGGAATCAATAACAGAATAATGGAGGCAGAACAATGAGTAATTGAGCTGGAAGACAAAATGGTGGAAATAACTGCCAATGTGCAGAATAAAGAAAAAAGAATGAAAAGAAGACAATCTCACAGACCTCTGGGACAACACTAAATGCACCAATATTCGAATTATAGGGGTCCCAGAAGAAGAGGAGAGAAAGGGTCTGAGAAAATATTTGAAGAGATTATAGTGGAAAACTTCCCTAACATGGGAAAGGAAATAGTCACCCAAGTCCAGGAAGCACAGAGAGTCCCATACAGGATAAACCCTAAGAAAAACACACAAAGACACATATTAATCAAACTATCAAAAATTAAATTCAAACAAAAAATATTAAAAGCAGCAAGGGAAAAACAAAAAATAACATACAAAGGAATCCCCATAAGGTTATCAGCTGCTTTTTCAGTGGAAACTCTGCAGGCCAGAAGAGAGTGGCAGGATATACTTAAAGTGATGAAAGAGGAAAACCTGCAACCAAGATTACTCTACCCAGCAAGGGTCTCATTCAGATTTGATGGAGAGGTCAAAAGCTTTTCAGACAAGCAAAAGCTAAGAGAATTCAGCATCACCGAACCAGCTTTACAACAAATGCTAAAGAAACTTCTTTAAGAGGGAAACACAAGAGAAGAAAAAGACCCACAAAAACAAACCCAAATACCAAATGTAAAATAGATAGCTAGTGGGAAGCAGCCGCATAGCACAGGGAGATCAGCTCCGTGCTTTGTGACCACCTACAGGGGTGGGATAGGGAGGGTGGGAGGGAGGGAGACGCAGAGGGAAGAGATATGGCGATATATGTATAACTGATTCACTTTGTTATAAAGCAGAAACTAACACACCACTGTAAAGCAATTATACTCCAATAAAGATGTTAAAAAAAAAAAAAAGCCCCAGGACAGAGGAAGAGACAGAAAATTAAAGTCTTCCATGACTGTAACCCCAGCAACACGAGGCAGAGGTTGGGTGGAGTCATTATGCAGAAGGACACATGGTTTTCAGATTGAATGCCCTAGAAAGTCAGTGCCTTGACAATAAGCATTGTCAATATGCAGAATTCTTTTGAAGTGAGAATTTGAGACAATTTTATGCAATTTTCTTTTTTGTTATTTTTCTATTCACTCTTTATTGTGCTGACTTATTAAAGGCACTGTGGGTACTTCAAAACAAACAAACAAACCCAAAACAATTAAGAAAATGGTAATAGGAACATACATATTGATAATTACCTTGAATGTAAATGGATTAAATGCCCCAACCAAAAGACACAGGCTCACTGAATGGATACAAAATCAAGACCCATATATTTGCTGTCTACAAGAGACCCACTTCAGACCTAGGGACACGTACAGACTGAAAGTGAAGGGATGGAAAAAGATATTCCATGCAAATGGAAAACAAAAGAAAGCTGGAGTAGCAATTCTCATATCAGACAAAATAGACTTTAAAACAAAGACTATTACAAGAGACAAAGAAGGACACTGCATAACGATCAAGGGATCAATCCAAGAAGAAGATATAACAATTGTAAATATTTATGCACCCAACACAGTAGCACCTCAGTACATAAGGCAAATGCTAACAGCCATAAAAGGGGAAATCGACATTAACACAATAATAGTAGGGGACTTTAACACCCCACTTACACTAATGGACAGATAATCCAAACAGAAAATAAATAAGGAAACACAAACTTTAAATGACACAATAGACCAGATAGATTTAATTGATATTTATAGAACATTCCACCCAAAAGTGGCAGAATACACTTTCTTCTCAAGTGCACATGGAACATTCTCCAGTGTAGATCACATCCTAGGTCACAAATCAAGCCTCGGAAAATGTATGAAAATTGAAATCGTATCAAGCATCTTTTCTGACCACAACGCTATGAGATTGGAAATCAATTACAGGAAGAAAAACTGTAGAAAACACAAATACATGAAGGCTAAACAGTGCACTACTAAATAACCAAGAGATCACTGAAGAAATCAAAGAAATAAAAATATACATAGAAACAAATGACAATGAAAACACGACGACCCAAAACCTATGGGATGCAGCAAAAGCAGTTCTAAGAGGGAAGTTTATATCAATACAATCTCACCACAAGAAACAAGAAAAATCTCAAACAATCTAACCCTACATTTAAAACAACTAGAGAAAGAAGAACAAAGAAAATCCAAAGTCAGTAGAAGGGAAGAAATCATAAAGATCAGAGCAGAAATAAATGAAATGGAAACAAAGGAAACAATAGCAAAGATTAATAAAACTAAAAGCTGGTTTTCTGAGAAGATAAACAAAATGGATAAACCTTTGGCCAGACTCATCAGGAAAAAACGGTAGAGGATGCAAATCAATAAATTGAAATGAAAAGGGAGAAATCACAACTGACACTGCAGAAATACAAAGCATTATAAGAGACTACTACAAACAACTCTATTCCAATAAAATGAACAGCCATGAAGAAATGGACAAATTCTTTGAAAGGTACAATTTTCCAAGACTGAACCAGGAAGAATTAGAAAATATAAACAGACCTATCACAAGTTATGAAATTGAAGCCATAATTAAAAATCTTCCAGCAAACAAAAGCCCAGGACCAGATGGCTTCACAGGAGAATTCTATCAAACATTTACAGAAGAATTAACATCAGTCCTTCTCAAACTCTTCCAAAAATTTGCAGAGGGAGAAACACTCCCAAATTCATTCTACGAAGCCACCATTACCCTGATACCCAAACCCAAAAAAGATATCACACAAAAAAATTATACACCAATATCACTGATGAACATAGATGCAAAAATCGTGAACAAAATACTAGCAAACAGAATTGAACAGTACATGAAAAGGATCATACACCATGATCAAGTGAGATTTATCCCCGGGATGCAAGGATTCTTCAGTATACGCAAATCAATCAATGTGATGCACCATATTAACAAATCAAGGAATAAAAACCATGTGATCATCTCAATAGATGCAGAAAAAGCTTTTGACAAAATTCAACACCATTTATGATGAAAACTTGCCAGAAAATGGGCATAGAGGGAAACTACCTCAACATAATAAAGGCCATATCTGACAAAGCCACAGCAAGCATCATACTCAATGGTGAAAAACTGAAGGCATTTCCACTAGGATCAGGAACAAGACAAGGATGTCCACCCTCGCCACTCTTATTCAACATAGTTTTGGAAGTCCTAGCCACAGCAATCAGAGAAGAAAAAGAAATAAAAGGAATACAAATTGGAAAAGAAGAAGTAAAACTGTCACTGTTGCTGATGACATGATAGTATACATAGAAAATCCTAAAGATGCAGCCAGAAAACTACTAGAGCTAATCAGTGAATTTGGTAAGGTTGCTGGATACAAAATTAATGTACAGAAATCTCTGGCATTCCTATACACCAACAATGAAAAATCAGAAAGAGAAATTAAGGAAACACTCCCATTTACCACTGCAACACAAAGAATAAAATACCTAGGAATAAACCTGCCTAAGGAGGCAAAAGACTTGTACTCAGAAAACTATAAAATACTGATGAAAGAAATCAAAAAGGACATAAACAGATGGAGAAATATACCATGTTCTTGTATTGGAAGAATCAATGTTGTGAAAATGACTGTACTACACAAAGCAATCTACAGATTCAGTGCAATCCCTATCAAACTACCACTGGCATTCTTCACAGAATTAGAACAAAAAATTTTACAATTCATGCGGAAACACAAAAGACCCCGAATAGCCAAAGCAATCTTAAGAAAGAAAAACAGAGTTGGAGGAATCAGGCTCCCCGACTTCAAACTGAACCACAAAGCTACAGTAATCAAGACAGTATGGTACTGGCGCAAAAACAGAAATATAGATCAGTTACAGGTTAGAATGACCAGAGATAAACCCACACACATATGGGCAACTAATTTATGACAAAGGAGGCAAGAACATACAATGGAGAAAAAACAACCTCTTCAATGAGTGGTGCTGGGAAAACTGGACAGCTACATGTAAAAGAAGGAAATTAGAACACTCCCTAACACCATACACAGAAATAAACTCCAAATGGATTAAAGACTTAAGTGTAAGACCAGACACTGTACAAGTCTTAGAGGGAAACATAGGAAAAACACTCTTTGACGTAAACCACAGCAATATCTTTTTTGACCCATCTCCTAGAGTAATGGAAGTAAAAACAAAAATAAACAAATGTAATTAAACTTAAAAGCTTTTGCACAGCAAAGGAAACCATAAGACAAAACGACAGCCCTCACAATGGGAGAAAATATTTGCAAATAAAACAGCAGACAGGGCTTCCCTGGTGGCGCAGTGGTTGAGAGTCTGCCTGCCGATGCAGGGGACACAGGTTCGTGACCCGGTCCGGGAAGATCCCACATGCCGCGGAGCGGCTAGGCCCGTGAGCCATGGCTGCTGAGCCTGCGCGTCTGGAGCCTGTGCTCCGCAACGGGAGAGGCCACAACAGTGAGAGGCCCGCGTACCGCAAAAAAAAAAAAAAAAAAAGACAAAGGATTAATCTCCAAAATATACAAACAGCTCATAGAGCTCAATATCAAAAAAACAAGCAATCCAATTAAAAAATGGTGGAAGACCTAAATAGACATTTCACCAAGAAGGCATACAGATGGCCAAGAGGCACATGAAAAGATTTTCAACATCACTAATTGTTAGAGAAATGCAAATCTAAACTACAATGAGGTATCACCTCACGCCAGTCAGAATGGCCATTATCAAAAAATCTAGAAACAATAAATGCTGGAAAGAGTGCGGTAAAAAGGGAGCCTTCCTGCACTGTTGGTGGGAATGTAAATTGATACAACCACTATGGAAAACAGTATGGAGGTTCCTTAAAAGACTAAACATAGAACTACCATATGACCCAGCAATCCCACTATTGGGCATATACTCTGAGAAAACCATAATTCAAAAAGAGACATGTACCCCAACGTTCATTGCAGCACTATTTACCATAGCCAGGACATGGAACCAACCCAAATGTCCATTGACAGATGAATGGATAAAGAAGATATGGCACATATATGCAATGGAATATTACTCACCCATAAAAAGAAATGAAACTGAGTTATTTGTAGTGAGGCAGATGGACCTAGAGTCTGTCATACAGAGTGAAGTAAGTCAGAAAGAGAAAAAGCTGTATGTTAACACATAAATATGGAATCTAAAAAAAAAAAATGGTACTGATGAACCTACTTGCAGGGCAGGAATAAAGAGGTAGACACAGAAAATGGACTTGAGGACATGGGTTGGGAGGGGGAAGCTGGGGCCAAGTGAGAGTAACATCAACATATATACTGTACCGAATGTAAAATAGTTGTCCGGTGGGAAGCAGCAGAATAGCACAAGGAGATCGGCTCAGTGCTTTGGGATGACCTAGAGGGGTGGGATAGGGAGGGTGGGAGGGAGGCTCAAGAGGGAGGGGATATGGGGACATATGTATGCATATGGCTGATTCACTTTGTTGTGCAACAGAAACTAACACAGTATTGTGAAGCAATTATACTCCAATGAAGATCTATTAAAAAAAAAAAGAAAAAAAGCAAGGACCAATACCTTGAACAGGTTGCAGGGCTTCTGGAGAGCTTCAGCTTCTGGATTTGGCATCATGAGTTGCCAGGGCAGGCTATGCCCAAAAAAGGAGTAGGTTCTGTCAGGCTGCAAACTAGGAGTAGCAATTTTGCTAATTATGGAAACACTTCTAACTGTGAAATCAAAATCTTGATCCCTTATCAAAGGAATTTCAGTCATTATGTGTCTTTGTCATTAGAGTCACACTAGCTCCCTAGTCTCTGACTAGAAACCAAGCTATTTTGGGAATGGCAAGGAAGCTAATGTTTATGATGTCCATTCTGTGCCAGATCTTGCTCTGGGGATTACACATATGATCTTACACCACAACCATGATAAATTGACATCAATTTCTCTATTTCTGTAGATGAAAGCACAGAGATTCAGAGAGGTTAATTATCTGGCTAAAGAACACACAGCTTCCAAGTAATGGAGCCAAGATTTAAATCCATGTCTATACAACCTTAAAGTATGTATTCTTTCTACAAAATTATGTAGTCATGATAGCTTTTGTGATTTGATCATAGGAAAACCAAAAAGGGGCCATTGCCCATTTAAAATAGTTACCAACCTCTACCAGTGATACATAACTTTCACAGAGAATTTTGGTAACATGCATGAATAATTCAGTGTTTATGTAAATCTATGCATTACTTCTCAGCAATATTTGCATTAAAAGGGAGGCCTAATTGTGAAATAAAAATATTTGTCTCATATTTTTATGTTTTGTTCATTGCTCTATCCCCAGTGCCTAGAACTGTGCCTGTTACATAGTAGATAATCAGTATGTCTTTACTGAATAGATTAAAGCAATGTCAGTCATCAAAGACAGTTTGGGAGAAATTTTGGGGGTGGAGGAATGCAGAACAGTGGTGTGGTGTTCCCCAGAACCCCTGAAATCACACACCTTAGGCAGTGGGTCACTCTACTTACAGATAAAACTGAATATGTGTCTTTAAACAATGCTGATAGAAACCTCAGGGGTAGGCCCAAGACATAGACAGGGGTATGCGGAAACGGAAATGATTAAAGAAGGAGTAGGAAGGAGGAAAATATGTAGGAACGGGTATGAGCAAAGGATGCAGAACTGTGCAGAGCAGGAACATGGCACAGTGTTTCCTGGTCTGTCCATACTCTGCAACATTGCTCATATTCCCCTCCCGTCTTCTTTCAGAGCAGTACAGGACTCCCAAGGATTAATGTGATGCAGGTGTGGAGGTTGTAGGGCCTCCAGGATGGTGTGCTTTTCAGGCCGATACCATGTGTGACCACCAGATGACAGTAGAGGACCAACCTCAATGTCTTCTTCCTCAGGGTCCTGGGGCAGTAATTCAGGAAAGAAGACTGGAATGGGGGTGGGGAAAGGGAGGGCAGTGGTCATAGTGGGAGGAGTGTGCCAGGGTTGAAAGTGGAAAGACGAGATCTGTGGGAGAAGGGGGATCTCCGTGGTGATTTTGGAGGATGGTGGGGCTTGATGGGGACTTGCGGTTAAGTTCCTTGTAGTTCTTAAATAAAGTGCCTTGGACAGAGTGTCAACAAAGAGATCTCATTGTCTAGATCCAGTAGACTCTGAGCTCCATGAGGGCAAGTACTGCTGGCCTAGGTCACTGTTGTGACCCTGCCGCATAGTATCTAGTCAGACATACATGGTAAGTGATTGACAGAGATATTTCAATCACTTTCAGTCGAGGATCTTACCATCCATGGAAGAATTTTCAGTTGTGTTTGGGTGTGTGTGTGTGTGTGTGTGTGTGTGTGTGTGTGTGTGTGTGTGTGTGTGTGTGTGTGTGTGTGGCGGGGGGATGGGAGGGTTTGGGGCTCATGTGAATTTTTTAGGCAAGAGGGATTTTTGCTTTTGTCAGATTTTTCAAAGAGCCTAAGTGGCCCCTAAATCACTGAGCCACTATTTGGCTAAAGCTTTTCAACTGCTATGATCAAAACTCCATAAAATTTCCAGGTCCCTCACCAGACAACTATTTCCTGTGTTAGGATAGCACCAGTTACTGTAACAAATGGATCTTTAAAAGGTATGTCAGGTCCAGTAAATGTCATATATAATAGAAGTTTATCTCTTGCTCAAATAAATATCCAAGGCAGTCCCTAGTGAGTGGCAGTCTTTGAGGGACCAGGACTTCTGTGTCTCTGACATCCTCAGTGTAAGGCTTTCAGTGTCACCCTTAGGGGTGAACATCACAGTCAGCCAGGAAGGGAAGAGTGCCAGTGCATGAAGGAGGCTTTTAAGGACTGGACCAGAAAATGGTACATATTATTTGCCCTCACATTCAGTTGAGCTCATTCACTTAAAGATGATGTTTACAGCAGAAGCTGGGAAGTGTCTTCCAGTTGTACTCAGGTAGGAGAGACAAAGGATTTTGGTGAGCAGCTAGAATCCCTACCACATCTCTTCTGTTTATACCCAAGCACATTTGCAGTAATACTCTTCAAGTGGTAGTGCCAGTGCAAAATTCTAATGATTGATGAACTGACTCTCTTTCCTGGGACTCGAGACAATTTTTAAAACCTTGCTAATCATGGATAGTGGTGTCTCCTGCTTCAAACACTCAGTGCCTCCCGTTATTTTTACAGGGTTCCTGTCTACTTTGACAAAGTGGACTTTTTCTGGGGATAAGACAAGGTTTCACACATTTCCTCATCCAAAGTGGTCCCAGGAGTCAGGAGAATGGAGGATATATTAGGATAGTATCCCAGACATACTGACTCTGGCACATCTAGTTCTCTTATTGGGAGGCAGTAAGCATAGCAGGTCTGATTCAGACTGGCCAAGCAGTAAACTTTCAGTCCAGGTTAACCACTGGCCTTGCTGTCTTTCATTGAGCTGAGAAGGTTATGGCTTTTTGTCCCTCTTGCTGATGGCAAGGGTACGATTAGGATGAGAAGATACAGAATAGAAGCAGTAGATTTTTGTGTGGAAGGAGAGGGGCTTTGAGAAAGAAGAAATTAATGGTAAGTGAGAAGAAGAAGGAGAAAAGTCAGAAAATGGATGGACAGAAAAGGTGATGAGAGAGGAGAAAGGAGAAAGGGTAAAGATGATGTACAATGCAAGACATTTTAATGTCATGGAACACCATCCTAATAACACAGGATCCTATGACCTGTGGTTCTGTATACTCTTTCACCTTGCCTTCGTTGACACCTGTTTGTGCTTAGTTCTGATTTATTTATCTTTTGAGCAGTCTTGAAGTATTATTTTTATTTTTGTAATCCTCTGAAGTCTGAAGTGAGAGTATTGATATTTAAATAAAATAGACTTGCCCTAGGAATCTAGTTAATTACTACCTGCCATTTTTCAGTATTAGATATTTTTAGCAAATAATAATACTGATATGTACAGATTACTATTTGAAGATCATCATTTATCTAATTAGTCCCCACTCTTTTTTGGTCAGGTAGATAAAATATGCATTGTTATTCCAGTAGGGGATGGATGTCCAAGGAATAGCACTATAATGATGAAACTCACCATGTGGCTGAGAGGTGGGTTTATTCATTAAGGCATGCTTGCATTAATGATTTTATTAAATGTTTATCGAGGCCTTATTGTGTGAGAGGTGCTAGAAGGGATACAGAGAATAAAAGACAACTCTTTCCTTTAAGAAGTACCTGACAATTGAATGCCCACCATGTGCCAAGGGCCACGCTAGATGTGTCCTGTGCATTTAATTCCCACACGCACCTTGCAAGGCAAGATTCTCATAATTTCTCAGATAAGGAAGCTCAGAGAATTTGTATAATGTGCTGAAGTTAAATAGAGGAGCTGGGATTTGAACTCAGATTTCATGGGGTCAAAGTCCATCTTCTACATGATGCTGACTTTTGGTTGCAAGGAGCTAATCTTATACCTATAATAATAAAACTAACAAACCAAGTCCATTGCTCATCTCCTTAGATGTACATGTTAGTAAAACCAGGCTGTCACCCTGAGCATTCCACACTCTCTTACTTCTCTACCTCTGCTCATGCCTTTATTTTAGCTTAAAACACCCTCCAATTATCTCCATTTATTACAGCACTACCCATTTTTAAGGGCCAGCTTAAATGCCATCTCTTTTGTGAGGATGAAACCTTAACTCATTTTTCTAATGAGTGATTTCTCCCTCTTTGAAACTGTACTCCTCACTTAAGGTAAGCTGTCTAGTTTCTGTGCTTGTCTTAGTGTCTTTGTGATAGGCAGCCTTTAAGACAGTCCCCAGTTACCTCCACCCTCTAGTATTCATACCTTTGTATAATCTCTGGATTTATTGATTCTCTTCTAATGAATAGAATATGTCAGAAGTGCTGGGATGTCACTCTGATGCTAGCTGATAAAAAACATTTTGGCTTTTGTCCTAAACACTGTCTTTTACTCCCTCCTGGATCTCTTGCTCTGGAGAAAACAAGCTGCCATGTAGAGAGGTCCATGTGGCAAGGGATCAAGGTCCATGTGAGTGAGTGTGGAAGTGAATTCCCTTCAGCTGAGCTTTCAGATGAGACTGCAGCCCCAGCTGACAGCTTGACTGCAACCTTACTAAAGATCTTGAGGCAGAGGTAGCCAGGTAGCTTTATCCTGATCCTGACCCAAAGAAATGGTGATACAATAAATATTTGTTGTTGTATGCCACTATGTTTTGGAGAAATTGATTAAACATCATTGTAACCAGTGTGGTCCTACTAGACTGTAAATTGCTTGGAGACCAAGTCTCTTTCTTCTTTGTCTTTCATCTGCAGCATCAAGCAAGATGTTTTGTATCAGGGCAGGAAGATATGCCCTCTCTCGGGTCTATGGTACTAGTGAGGAGGATTTGGAATAAAAAAGGTCTTACTGGAATTGGTACCACTCCTCCTGGATTGCAAAGAAAGAGCTTGTCCCATTTACTGTGGTGGCTCCTGTAAGGGAAGCTTGGCTCAGGAAAGAGCCAAAAACACCTAGTCCTGAAATAGCAGGATTCTTGCTTCACGAAGGGTGGCAGCATCCCAAGTCATGTTGATAGGAAGGATGTCTTTTCTTCACAAATGATTGACTTGATTGTCCTCAGGGAAGAATTAGTGCTTACCTTGTCAGGTGCTTGTGTCTTAAATAAACAGTGAGAAAAGCAGTGATATAGCCCTCCCTGATACAATGAAGGAAACAATTGGAGCAACAATCTTGGCTTTTACTCATGGTGCTTAATCTCACCTTTTCCCTTTCTCCTCCCTTCTGGAGTTTGCAACTGAGCACCTCATTAAATACCTAGCTAAAGCCAGAGGACCCTAGTGTTTAAGCCACACAGGAAACTACCAAGATTTCTCCTTTTTCCAGAGAGGTGGTGGAGTCTCCCAAGGGAAGGAACAAGATCAGCATGTTGGTTTGATGAAGGGAGGCATTATTTGGAGGAAGGAAGAGGAGGTTGAGATGGTGAACATCCGTGTACTACAGTCGTTTTTCAGAAGTCAGAGACTGAAAGCCCTGTTTCTTGAGGCACAAAGGAAAGCTAAGACAAAGGAAAGATGGTCCTCTCAGACCGTCTTGCACTTTGGAGAGTTCCTTGACCATTAGGTACGGATACTGTGTATCTCCACAGTATCAGTATCAGAGTCGGGTGAATGTGAGTAGGTGGGGTGTGAGAGGCTCAGCAAGGTGTCACCACGGTAATGCTTGCCAGTCATTTTGTTGGAAGTCAGGAGGAGCAGGGCTGAAGGACAGACTGCATCCACACTCTCTCGCCCTGCTCTTATTCCACGCACCCCATTCCCCAGCCCCCAAATCTGGGAATTCCTAGGAGAAATTCTATTAGATAATAGCTCAAGTTTCTTATTTCATTGTAGACTCAAAGCAGTTCTGGACCAAGTCCTTGTTGTTAGCATATGAGGGCTATTACCTGGCAGTGGCCCCAGATATTCAAAAGCACAAGGGATAATGTAATTAAATTCCCCAATTTCTCTTTAGGTAAGTGTTCCCAAAGCAGAGGCCTTGCCCCTTATGGAATGTGAGTCTCTGGAATGAGTGTGTGGCACGAATAATTAAAAATATTAAATGCTTTATAAGTTTTGAGTCTGGCTTTGAGTGTATAGGAGCATGTCAAGCAGAGGAAGCTAATTTATGTTCAAAAGTTAACCTTAAAAATGTGCTGATGGAAAAATCCTTATTTTATTTTGCTTTGTGTGTTTGATATCATGGTTGCAGCTAAAGTTATCATGTAGGAGAAAGAGATGTTCTGTTTTTTCAATTTGTTCTCATTTGTTTCCTGCCAAATTTTTTGCAATATTGTGAACACATTTATTTGTGTGTGTGTGTGTATGTTTTCATTAAATCTGCCTTTGTCAGGATAAGTTTCTCATTGGCAAATACAGAAATACTAAAGTAATGTGTTATTTATTGACCATGAAAAGTAAAAGGATAAGGTGTTTTGTGGGGGACAAAACTCAATTTATAATCTTCTGCCCTTTATGAAGGATCTTGTTGAATATTGTCTTAGAACTGATTATGAAAAGGACAGGTTTTCCAGAGAAATTAAAAAAGAAAGAAAGAAAAAGAAAGCAGCTACACAACAAACTTCTTTAACCTAAATAAACACAGATTGAAGGAACAATCCACAAGAACTATCTTCCTTATTCCACAGCCAACAGCAAAGTCTTATATCCCGTTATGGTAAGGAGCAAGCCTTTGAACCTTGCGTTGTTCACTGCCAGGCAGCAGCACTTAAAGCTCAGGCAGACAATGTTTACAGTTGCTTTAGGGAGTTTCTAGGATAATAGCTCGACTTGTATTTCTGAGTAGGATTGATCCTGCCTTCCTGGTCTGCATTTCCCCAAAGCAGAGGCTGGAGAGGCCTAAAACTCGGTGAAAAAGTGGACTGCTAGGAGTAACACATTAAGTAAGATTTCCCCCGTGCCTTAGTCGTTCCTCTTGTTGCAAAGTTGTGGGTGGGCATAGAGGGAGGTCATGCATCCTGTCAGGTCACGACAGTGCTATTTAAGTCTGGGCAAACACTTTTGAGCTCATTTTCAGAATCTCTCAATATTCAGGCCGAATCTACATGCAGCTCATGTTGAAGATGGCAAGGCCTCTCTGTTGCCTCCATCAGCCTGCTCTCTGAATAACTATTTAGAAGTCCAGCTTACTAATTTATTTAATTGCCCAGTACTATTAAGTAAGAAATAAACTTCTGTTGTAGTAGAGCCATTATATATTTTGGGGCATATTTTTTACAACAGCTGGCCTACTCTAATTATTACACATATTCTGTTACCATGGACTGGAATTTTCATGGGAATGTCTCTAAGTTTTATCTATCCAAATATTATGCCTTTGTTAGTAACAATACCCACTGGGTTTCATGAATAAATCAAAATGGAGGAAAGGCAAAAAGAGGTAGTAAAAGGATATTTAAGGTATTTCATAACCATGTTTCCTCCGCTGAATGTTAATGTTAGTGTTAAAATTTATTTTCAGGTTCATGGAGATTGTTCCCTTTGTGCCTGGCATGAAACTAACCAAATTATTCACATGAGTGAAAATTATCACTGTGGTTGCTTCTGCCTGTTTTTTAGGACATAATGGACAGTTACCAAGATCAAAGCAGAATCTCTGGCTGAGGGTTAAAAGCAATGCAGAGAAAGGGAGCGAGAAAGAGCAAGTGGGAGTTCACTGGATATTGACTACATGCTAAGGTAGTGGCAACTGAATAAAAGTTAAAGTGTTAAAAAAGGGCTTTCATGATACTGCGGACTGTGTGCATTGTCAAGGGAGAAGAGTGAGGCCTTGACACAGATCAGATGTGTGACTTTGTCAAGTCACTAAGATTCTCTGGGTCCCAGTTTTCTAATCATAAAAGGAGGTCTGACTAGATGTTTTCTAAGGTATTGAATATCTTAACTTTAAATATTTGATTCCAAGACATACTGGAAAGAATTTAATGTGCTGATAGCTTTGCATTGGTGCTGCAGTATAATAAATGTCAGAATCCCCTCCCTCTCTTCTCCCTCTTCCTCCCCAGATATCCCATGGCTCATTAATACACATGCATAACACCCTTTTCCAGGGCTTGGTGGTGATGTTCAGTGACATCTTATACAGCTCCACATGGGCAGGGCATCTGGGGCAGCTACATTCAGTTTTAATTGAAACAAAGCAAAGTAGCAGCTGTTTGGCATTAAAGGGAATTTTAAGCCTTTATTCCAGTTCCACCAAGGGAAGGAGCAAACAGAAGTCAAAAACATTTTAAGCCAACCAGTCTAAAATAGTTAAGGTCATCTGCATTCTCTCTATATGTAGCCATCACCTGGAATGTGCTTTCACTTTCCTTTAAAAAGAGAACTGACAACGATTTATGATAGGATAAAAGATACATTGGCATTTAAAATACTGAATTCTTAGTTCATTGTCAGTGCCCCTGCCATAATTAAGAGTTGTTTGTCTAAGCCTGATTTTTACATTATAGCTAAAACCATCATAATGAGAGATTCAGGTTTTACATGGTGGGAGCAAAAGCGGATCTTGTTTTTCCATAGCAACATGCTTGGGCTTTACAGTGAAATCTGAACCTAAAGGCATTCATGTTCAAATGCCCAACCACTGTAACTCTAATACCGTGGAAGAGTGAGCATGCTGTGTGAAATTATGCAGCATTTGATCCTGCCTGACTTCTATGCCTTGGACTATCAAAGGAGGTATGCATAGTTGCCTTATGCCAGTGTACTCTTTAAAGTTAAGTAATAACAAGTTGTTTTTTTTTTACTGTGTAAGTTTAATTTTTTTTTTACATCTTTATTGGAGTATAATTGCTTTACAGTGGTGTGTTAGTTTCTGCTTTATAACAAAGTGAATCAGTTATACATATATCCCCGTATCTCTTCCCTCTTGTGTCTCCCTCCCTCCCACCCTCCCTATCCCACCCCTCTAGGTGGTCACAAAGCACCAAGCTGATCTCCCTGTGCTATGCAGCTGCTTCCCACTAGCTATCTGTTTTACATTTGGTAGTATATCTAAGTCCATGCCACTCTCTCACTTCGTCCCAGCTTACCCTTCCCCCTCCCCATGTCCTCAAGTCCATTCTCTACGTCTGTGTCTTTATTCCTGTCCTGCCCCTAGGTTCTTCAGAACCTTTTTTTTCTTAAATTCCATATATATGCGTTAGCATACGGTATTTGTTTTTCTCTTTCTGACTTACTTCACTCTGTATGACTGACTCTAGGTCTATCCACCTCATTACAAATAGCTCAATTTCGTTTCTTTTTATGGCTGAGTAATATTCCATTGTATATATGTGCCACATCTTCTTTATCCATTCATCCGATGATGGACACTTAGGTTGTTTCCATCTCTTGGCTATTGTAAATAGAGCTGCAATGAACATTTTGGTACATGACTCTTTTTGAATGATGGTTTTCACAGGGTATATGCCCAGTAGTGGGATTGCTGGGTCATATGGTAGTTCTATTTGTAGTTTTTTAAGGAACCTCCATACTGTTCTCCATAGTGGCTGAACCAATTCACATTCCCACCAGCAGTGCAAGAGTGTTCCCTTTTCTCCACACCCTCTCCAGCATTTATTGTTTCTAGATTTTTTGATGATGGCCATTCTGACTGGTGTGAGATGATATCTCATTGTAGTTTTGATTTGCATTTCTCTGATGATTAATGATGTTGAGCATTCTTTCATGTGTTTGTTGGCAGTCTGTGTATCTTCTTTGGAGAAATGTCTATTTAGGTCTTCTGCCCATTTTTGGATTGGGTTGTTTGTTTTTTTGTTATTGAGCTTCATGAGCTGCTTGTAAATTTTGTAGATTAATCCTTTGTCAGTGGCTTCATTTGCAAATATTTTCTCCCATTCTGAGGGTTGTCTTTTGGTCTTGTTTATGGTTTCCTTTGCTGTGCAAAAGCTTTGAAGTTTCATTAGGTCCCATTCGTTTATTTTTGTTTTTATTTCCATTTCTCTAGGAGGTGGGTCAAAAAGGATCTTGCTGTGATTTATGTCATAGAGTGTTCTGCCTATGTTTTCCTCTAAGAGTTTGGTAGTTTCTGGCCTTACATTTAGGTCTTAAATCCATTTTGAGCTTATTTTTGTGTATGGTGTTAGGGAGTGATCTAATCTCATACTTCTACATGTACCTGTCCAGTCCTCCCAGCACCACCCACCGAAGAGACCGTCCTCTCTCCACTGCACACTGCTGCCTCCCCCACCAAAGACAAGGCGACCACACGTGTGTGGGTCCATCCCTGGGCCCTCCACCCGGCCCTACCGATCCACAGCTCTGTCTCCGTGCCAGCACCACACCGTCCCGACCACTGCAGCCCTGCAGCACAGTCTGAAGTCAGGGAGCCTGATTGCTCCAGCCCCGCCCCTCACTCTCAAGATTGCCCCGGCCACCCGGGGTCCCCCGTGCCTCCATACAAACCATGAAACCCCCTGCTCCAGTTCTGCAAAAAATGCCAGTGGCAGCCCGACAGGGACCACACCAAACCTACAGAGTGCCCCGGGCAGCAGAGTCACCTTCACAATGTTGATTCCTCCAATCCAAGAACATGGCACACCCCTCCATCCACCTGCACCATCCTCAGTCTCCCCCATCAGTGTCCTACAACCCTCTGCCCACAGGTCTTCTGTCTCCCCAGGCAGGTCTAAAGTAATAACAATTTAAGATGCTCATGTTTATCCTGACCTCTGAGGCTGAGTGCCATTTGTGCTCTTTGTACTGTTGTTTTGTTTTTGCTTTTTTACTTTATTTCTTTTGCTATTTCCTAGCTCATTCATTCATTCACTAAACAAATATTTCTTGTGATACAGACATGTGTAGGCATTTTAATAGGTGCTGGAGATATAGGGGCAAATAGGATAAGATTTATTCCCTATCTTTACCGTCTAGTGGAGGTAACACTGAGCAAGTAATTACAAGTACAGTACAGTAAATGAAGAGTTTGGGAAGCAAGAGCGGGTGAGTTGAGCCTTAATGAATGAGTGGAAATTAGCCAGGTGAAGTGGAAATTAGCCAGGCAAAGAGGGTGGAGGAAGCATTTGAAGAGGTGGAGGCATCTTTAGCAAGTGAATTTATTCAGCAAACATATGTGTGATCCCTTTGGGGAATTTGGTGTTTAAATGTCACTGGTGTGTGAGAACAAGTCAGGGAGGTGCAAGACATGCTGGAGGACTTAGCAGGGTTCTGATTCCAGAGGCTCTCATGTGCTGTTTTTGGGAGTTTGGCCTGTGTCCTGTAGGTAAAAGTCATTGAGGATTTAAACTGGTAAATCAAGTGCACTTATCTTTTAGAAGGATCAACAATGTGGTAAATGGATATCAGGGAATGGAAGAGAGAGCAGGACTTTCATTAGATGCATTATCTCTTCTGTGGTGGCAGTGATAGCAAGGAAGAGATCCATACCTGATTCTCCCTGGTAGAAGGCCTGCCCCGTGAGCCTCCTCCCATTTGTGCTTATTGATATAAAACCATATTTTAATGCCCAGCCCAAATCCCATCTCCTTTGTGGACCCTCTCCTCATCAGTCCCAGAAATTTTGTCTTCCTTTAAAATTCTATACTTCTTGTTTGTTCTCTCGTTGGGTATAGAATACATCCAGCTTGTATATTTATTTCTTTTCTCTGTGAATCTCCTTTCCCCTACAAAACTCTTGAAGGATAGGGAAATATCCATATTTCTTTAAAACTGTAGCATCTAAGACAGTGCCTTGAAAAAATTATACTCTTAGAGCTGGAAGGAACCTCAGGGACCATCCAAACCTTTTCATTTGATGGATGAAGAACCTGAGGCCCAGAGAAATGGGCGCCTTCCTAGATCTCTCACTGCCAGTTTATTATTCTTTCAGTTATCCAACAAGATGAGTATTTTTGTGGTCAATGATGATCAATTAGATAGCTATGGCTTTGTTAGATAAACATCCTCCTATTATTGTTGTTTAATGGGTGACATGATTCTTTGAGGATTAAAGGATGAGTGTTGTTTATTAATGCCCCCTTTCTTTAATAACAAAAGGCCAGGGCCATGAGAAAGACCAGAAAATTCTATAAAATGTTTGAGCCTCAAGATTAGGTCATGCATTCAATGTAATAGCAGCTGCTAACTAAATTAGGTATGTTTTTGTTTGTTTGTTTTTCCTGAGAACAGAGCATAGGTTCAACTGACCAGTTCTCAGCTGGAGAATAAAATAAGAAATTATTTCTTCTTCCTAAGTCATGGGTGCCCCAAGTACACACCCCTGTCTTTACAGGCCATCCCTTCTCTTTCCTCTTCTCCCATAAGTAATGGTAAAGCCTATCCCGTGCCTTCAAATTTGGGTTGAAGGTTCAGGCCATGCAGAATACAAATTATCTGTCCAATCAGGGGCACATGGGAATTTGGAGATGACAAATCCTTTACTAAGATCTTGATGCTTAAAACCAGTTGCAAACCATACGTACAGAGGCCTTGCAGGTAATACAAATGAATAATGGTGGCTTGGTAGAGTCTAGTGACTTAGACAATGAATAAGAGCTGACACGACAGCTCTTTCTCAACTCCAGTATTTGTTGCCATGAGAGAATTTTATGAATTCTACCAGGTTGTTTGATTCTCCAAGGCAGTGCAGAAGTCTGGATTTTTATGTGAAATATATCAAATCTTCACAATGGTCATAGCTTTAAAAATGGAAAACTTTGTGCAGCAAATATGCAAACAGGCAAAACACTCCTGCAGACTGCCTGAAGTCCTGGTAGTTTGCAACTTCTGGCTTCAAAAATTCCAGATACTTACTTTTAGTTACTAGATATACAAACTAATCAATGCACCAGCAATAATTTTGGGGTAATTTGTTTGTGTGTGTGTGTGAAATATTATTCAGGATACTTAGGACAACCTGTAGAAATCAATGGCATGTTTTGGCCCACATTAAACTTTCAGCTGGTTGAGAAATAGGAAACCATGTATGAAAACAGAACTAGCAGTTTAAATTACCATGTAAATGCAAAGTGAGGCAGCCCATCAATTAAATAAGATTCTCTAGACCCTACAACTTGAGGCCAAATTAGTGCCCCACCAATGAGTTATATAATGTGCTCTAGAAGTACATATATCTTTCTGTAAATTCATTCAGCTCATATGGTATAAAGGGTTAAGAATCTACTTGATCCTCTTAAAACTTAAAACCTTGAGTTCATGACATATAACATATTTGTACCTCCTATGTTTACTGCAGTGGCTGTACATGATAGTTGTGAATTAAATGTTTGCTGACTAAACCAATAACAAACTGAAGCTTATAGGAGTAATTGATCATTCCAAAACACAGTAGAAACTCAATCCTTACTTGTTTAATAGTTGAATACCTTCATTAAATGGTAAAGAAATGGTGGAGAAAATGACATTTTTAGTTGGACTTTGATGGGAGTTAATAGGATTTCCCTATGTGGAGATCCCTATGGAGGGCATTTTAGGTGGGGAACAGTTTGAATGAAGTTATGATGAAACTAATTAGACTGGTTTGGAATATGGAATTCCATTTTTATCCCATAACTTTATTTGAATATGGTTTGACATGGTTCAGATATTGCAGCTCAATGTACTGTGTCCATACTTTTCAAGTTGTTCCTATCCCAGTACGTTAGAATGTTTAGGAATAAGCCTGCATTCCTCAAAGGAGATGAAGCTGTAGAGGTGGGGTTGTATCCCATTGTAATAAGTCTTTCCTCCATCCACTTGTTTGATTAGGAAATGAATACTAAGCAAGGGGAACACTTGTGAATTACTTATGTCATTTGCTATAGTGCTGATAGGGAATAATTCTTAGAGCTGCCTAATGCTTTTGGGGATTGGGTTTTATTCTTTCAAGTATTTCCTCATTTTCTCTTTACCCTAGTTAATTGGATGTGCTCAAGAGGCCTTGGGGGAACTCCTTCCCTGGGGTTGGTACCTCTTCAACATAATAGTCCCACCAAGGAACGAGGCTGAGAGAGTGGGGACTGAGCTTCCAGGTATTTTCTGGGTGTCTTGGTGACATGTAGACTTTGTCCATGAAATTCTCTATCCCTGAAATTTTCTCTGCCCTTTTTATGATGCTACAGCCTTATTCTAGAAACTTCTTGAAGTTCTTTGTATAGCAAAGAGATATTTACATGTCAGAGGTCAGATCATTTTTTGCTATAGGTTTTTTCTTAGAGACTATGACAAGAATATTTTAAGAATCCCCCAAAAAGTAAATTTATCAATCAGTCTCAAGGCTTATTTTTTTACTATAATTTTGTATATTCATGTGTATTGCAAGTGATCAATCATTCTGCCAAACATCTTGTACTAAATGTGCTAATGAGCTAGAGAATCAAATATTTTGAAAGTATGGGCATGTGTAACATTGATTTTCAATATTTGGATCACATCAATAATCTGCTCAAGGAAAGCAACTTTATTAGGATACATTTCCATATACCTTATTAATAGTTGACAGGCAAAACAATATTTGTTACATTCTTTGTTGATTTATTTCCTTTAACTCTCTGTACCCTACGTATCTTGAGTCCTTAGCAACAATATTAGTAATAACAGAATTGTAATGTTCATTATCTGTTAGGCACTGGTGAAGCCTTGCTTTTGGCTTAGATGGATTTTTTTTTTCCTTTCAAGTAATGCAAATTTTTCTCAGGTTATTTTCAGAAATAGATTGTTGATACCAGTTGAATGCAGGTAGGAAACAAACAACAACAACCAACAGTGAAGGGAAAAGTTAAACGGGGATTGGGGACAAGGCAGTGTGCAGAAGGTACTGAAAGGGTACAGAGGGAAGGTGAGTTCTGATATGCTTCAGTTCTGAACACAGTCAGTCGTTTAACCTCTCTGAGTCTCAGTTTCTTCATCTCTAAACCAGGGGCAACAAGACCTATCTCTCATGAGACTGGGAACAATTAAGTGGTGCAGATATCTGGAAGGTACCCAGCACAGCTCAGCCCAAGAAAATTTAGTTCTCTTTGTCTTCTTGCTTTTCTTCATCCCCTGACCTCTTCCTTTCTCTTTTTTTTTCACAGTTTATTTCTTCTTTAAAAAAAAAAAATGTGACTTGAATATGTGAAAATGGAGATATTTGTTGTATCAAATGACATAAGGTTTTATAAGAATGATAATGTTACCTTAGTATCCTAGCAAGAATGACCATCAGTATTGTCTGACACCCAGGCTTTCTTATTTTCTGGGATAAGTAGAGAGAAATAGCATTTGTGGAGTACTTATGATGTACCGATGTACCAGGAATGGTATACATTTAATTTAATGATAACCCCCATAAAATATCAGTGTTCCCATTTTACAGTTTAGAGACTGAGGTAAAGGCTGTTAACTTGTCTGAAATCACACAGATAGTGAGTGGCATCAATTGTTATTCAGACCATGCTGGCTATTACTATTAAACCACCTGTCTCCTTGTGTGGTTCTTAATTAGGGAGTGGAGTACATCTGGATCATCTGGGGGAGCAGATGGGTGTGGCATGAAAAAGTTCCCCCAATAATTATGATAGGACCTTCTCTAGGTGAGAATCTTGACCTGGGATCCTTGAATGTCGTGGAGGCAGAGATGCTGACATTTTTCTGGCTCTGCTTCCCAGCCTGGCGAGGAGTAGACATCAACTCAGTGATCCTTAGAACAACTTGCAAATCTGAAACAACACTGTTTTCTTCTTAATGGATTTCAAGTCTTTTATGGATGTTTTCTACACAGTGTTTACCAAAGCAAATGCATTAAGAATCAAAACTTGAATGTGGTGTCTTTGGGCTCTATTTTAGAACGAGAAAAAAATTTAAATAGGGAACAATGTTTACATATTTTTTTAAGGCAAAAGAGGCATCTTTCTTATAGCTTGGCAGGAGAGATGAGGAAGAAATCATGGGTATTGGTGCTGTTTACTAGCTGAGGTGCCAAAGACAGCCATCTGTCAAGAAAATGTGTAGGATGTTGATCAAGCCTGGAGCCTCTGACACTGAATACCCCGCCGGGGACTAAGATGCCACTCCAATGAGAGTGCACCTGCCTGATAGTACGCCGCCTCTGTGAGAAGGAATTTCCATGCATCTTCCCACTGAAAAATGGCTTTTATTACAGCTGATAAAAGGGCAGGGGAAAGTTGCCTTGATTTCCACAACAAGAGATGCACCTTGAGTGTTACATACATAAGAAACTTTGAGAGATCATTTCATTTGGGACTTTGACAAACCAAAGCAACTGATATTTTAATTCAGTGAAAACTACTACCCCTCGCCCCAAGCACTACTGAGGGTAGGTCCGAAAAGCAGGATATTTGAAAAGAGCAGAGATACGACTTCAGCCTTCCATGGCCTGTATTTCCTTTACCTTTTTTCTCCCTGATTAATGCTGTAAGTTCTAATATCCCCTCTTTTCTCATCTACAGAGAGAGCCATAGGATGGTAAATATATAATAAATAATTTACATTTTTTTGTTGATTGATATTGGACGTGGGGAAGAACACTTGGAATCCAAGGATACCAACTTCACAGGAGCTCCTGAATCCACTGAGACTTTTTTCGGTGCTCCTGGGCAGGTATCATGTGTCAAACCATGCCCCGAGCCTGTGAGAATGATAGGGATATAAGTATCACCTCTAAAGAATCCTCCATGAGCGGTGAAAGTAACTTTTTTTTAGTTTATTCTCCCCTCTTTCCTGTGTAAAAAGCAAAAATACTTTCCCTTTTTTAATTTGTTTGATAATGTGTTGTCGTGGTGACAGAGGTAAGAAGTGCCGAATGGGCAAGATTGAAAAGATTTGGGAAAGAGTTTTAACTCTCTACAACTCAGAATGTACTCTGTTGCCTGCATGTCAGAATGTATTCTATGTTGCTGAGCTTAAGACATTGCATTGCCCACACCATGTTGCTAGCAAGCACCATGGGGGCAGTAAGGAATGCTAATCATTGGCAAGCCACACAGGTAGTCTGTGATTCCAGAGTGGCTAAAGTGACCAGAGACAGGGGCTGGGGCAGCCCCTTTAGAGTAAGAACACAGATGAGGCAGTTACTTAGTATCTTTTGGATAGAACAGCTAGTCATAAACTCTTTCTTTTTTAGCTAATTTCTTTGATATCGTAGAGTTGTTTTATTCCTTCTCATTCCCCATCTCTCCTACACTTTCTCCATTTCTTTTTTACTGACTTTTTCTTTTTTTTTGAGGCACTGTGATGATCATTTGAAAGATGTGCTTCTAGAGTGATCAAGGCTTTTGTATAAACTCTTCCCTCTCTCTGCTCACCCCATCTCCCCTTCACTAGTCAACTCTTATTCATCCTTTGGATCTCATTTCAAATATCATTTCTTCAGGGAAGCCTTCTTTGACACCTCTTCCACCCCACCTCATATTTTCCCTTCAGACTATTTATAACTAGTAATTACAGTTTATTTGAGAAGTACAGTCTCCCCCATAAGAATTCAGGTTCCACAAGAGCAGAGACTGCTCCGGTTTTGTGGCCACCGAGAACTCAGCATCTACAGCAGTGTCTGCCACATTGTAGGCTCCAGAAATTTTTATGGAAGGAGACAGTGAAATGCTTGAAATGCTGCATTACACTTATTAACCAGTATTTACTTAATACTTAACAGCTAACCCTGTGTTGAGTTCTGGGCCATGTAGGGAATTTAAAAGAAGCAGAAGCACAGATCAAGTTCCCAAAGAGCTTACAATTAGATGGGAAAACTAGTTCATCAGGAGAGCTATCTAGTGATTTTTAAAAGGATATTGATTTTCTAACCACACTCACTCCTTCAAAAATCATAAGTATTAATAGGGTAATATTAATACTAAGTAATAGAAGTACAATAATCAATAACAGAATTTGTATCAGGTATGTAGGCAAATTTCTACAGTCTGTTGCTTTACATTTATTTTGTCATATTCCACTTTTTGGACCTATTTTGAGCACAGCTATATGTTCTTCCTTTCTTGTTCTTTTTTTTTTTAAAATAAATTTATTTATTTATTTTTGGCTGCGTTGGGTCTTTGTTTCTGTACACAGGCTTTCTGTAGTTGCGGCGAGCGGGGGCTAGTCTTCGTTGCAGTGCGTGGACTTCTCATTGCGGTGTCTTCTCTTGTTGCAGAGTATGGGCTGTAGACAGGTGGGCTTCAGTAGTTTTGGTGTGCGGGCTCAGTAGTTGTGGCTTGTAGGCTCTAGAGCGCAGGCTCAGTAGTTGTGGTGCCCGGGCTTAGTTGCTCCGTAGCATGTGGGATCTTCCTGGACCAGGGCTTAAACCCATGTACCCTGCACTGGCAGGTGGATACTTAACCACTGCACCACCAGGGAAGTCCCCCTTTCTTGTTCTTATCATCATCATTAATTTCTTTCATTTATTCTGGTCCTCTTAGTACATTGTTGTGATAGGTGATTTGAAAAGAAACTAACAGTTTTTTTGGGGGGAAAAAATCCATGTGATGCTTGATGTTACCAACCAAGATAAATCCAGAGAGTTTAGAAAGAAAAATATTTAAAGATAAAGGGAAGTAGAATCGGGTAGTTGTTAAAACTCTAAAAAAGAGATTGGCTTTCTCTGATTTGAAGTGAGAGAAGAAACTATGAGAAACAGACATATAAATTTAATTTGATAAAATTCTTAGTTCCCTTATCAGCAAGATTCTAGTATGGCTGGCATAAATATGCCAAAATGTTAATTACTATTGTTTTATTATTGTATTGTAGCAATGAAAAAGGATGTAGCCAAAATACAAACAAAAAGAGCAACCTAGAGAAACTTTTTTTTAAGCAGAAAATATGACAAAGTATGAAGTTAATAGTTTAATAATTGAAGAGTTCATATTGTTAACAAATGGGCAAAAGACCCTATAGATATAATGTACAAAAGGAGAAAATCTAGAAAACGTACATGTAGAAAAAATATTCACCCTCCTGAGATTCACCTGTTAAGTTTACTAAGTAGGACAAGTTAAAATGCAACTGATAATACTCTAGTAAAATTGGAAAGAAATTCGAAAGTATACATGAATGATAAACCATGCTACAAAATCATCATCTAAGACATTGAAAACTCATATTCCCAAAGAATTTCAGCACAGCATTTTTTCATATTGATGGAAAACTAGAAGCCTCTTAAAATTTAACAGCAGAGAAGTGGTTAAATAAAGTATTCTTCATTTGTGTACCCAATCTTCTGCAACTATGAAAAGGGTGGGAAACATTATTATAAGCAGCATAATATTAAAAAGTTTTAGCTTTGGAAGGTGATGTGGTATCATTTATTGTAATTTAATATATCCTCTGGCCTGTTACTTTTACTTCCAGGTGTCTGTTCTATAGAGCATGTCTGTGAAGATGTCTGTACAATATATGTGCTATTTGTATGAATATTGATTTTAAAGCAAAAAGTGGGAAATGACCCAAATGTCTAACATAGGGGGATGGTTAAATTAATTTTTGATTTTCGTGTGATGAAATATAATATAGTCAATCAAAAAACTGATGTGCCAGCCTATATTTCAAAATATATTGTTAAAAAAAACACAAGTTGCTAAATAATGAATACAATATGGCCTAATTTTATTAAAACAAAACAAACTGTGTATGTATAGTTCAAATATATGGCTAATATATAAACTGGAAGAATAAATTTGAGAATAACACATACTGAGATGTTAAACAGTTCTGACCTCAGGGAAGGGGGGTAGTGGGAATGAGGGAGGGGAATAATGGATTAATTTTTAATAATTAATTTTTGAAAACAATGAGCTTATAATAATGTATTTCTTGTATAATGTTAAAAATAATGCAAGAACAAAAGCTAAAACATAAAGAAGTAGAAGAGTAAAATATTCAAAAACAATACTTGTTATTTTAGGTCATGAGATTATGGGCAGTTTTTTCCTTTTTTCCCCTCACGACTACTATAATATGGTTAGATTCTTTTCATACGTAAAATTCAGAAAGAAAGGTTTTATTAGATACAACTTTTCCCCTTACACCATGGCTTGCAACTGTGGTTTTATAACACATCGTGGAAAGAAGGCAGAATGAAATCCTTGGTTATCCCAGCTGGAATTGTAAAATTCTTCTAAATCAGAAGAGTTTTAATTTACATAAAATCAAAGTTCTCTTAATTTCAAGTTCTCCAATCCTCCTCTCCCTGCCCCCGCTTTTCTTGTTTTTTTTTGGTTGGGGGATAGGTTGGGGTAGGGCAGCTGTCATAGGGATTTTCAATTCTCAAAGGTTGGGATCACTGCTTTAAGAACTAACCATCTAAGATAGATGACATGTGACACAGACAGTTATATAAAAAAAAAAAAGAAAAGACATGCAGACAACTGTACAAGTATTGAGAAAATGAAGTATTTACATTGTGCATGAATAATGTATCTTTGTGTCTGTCTCTTGGGTGAACTTGTCAGGTTATCTTTCTCTTGTTGGCTTTTGTGCTTATTTTCAAACCATTTTTACCCCTGGAAAATATTTTTGTATTGGTTTTTGACCCTCTGGAAGTGGTTGACTATGACATATGCTTTCCTCCTATCCAGTGTATGCAGGGCTTCCTTTCCTCATAATTTTTACTTTCTGATTTGTTAGTTTAATTTAAGCTAGACGCTGACTGAATAAAGATGGTTCTGTCTACCTTAAGTGTTTTTTGTGTCATCTCCACCATGTCCTGGCATCTAATAATGGTTAAATAATTTACCACTGCTATAGGAAATATTTTCTGAGACTTTACACATAAACCCTCCTCAGTAAAACCCAAATGGTTGAATTCACTCCTAACCATATTATTTTCAAAATAACAAGAACAAGAGCCGAAACAAAGAGGTAAAAGAACATAATACTCAAAAGTAATGGTTATTTTAGGTCATGAGATTAAGGGTGATTCTCTCTTTTCTGTTTTCCCCACAACTACTATAATATGGTTAGACTCCTTTCATATTTAAAATTCAGAAAGAAAGATCAAGAAATAAAACAATCAGCAGTTGTTTGCTTTAAAAATAATAGTCGCAGACTGTATCGACCCCCAGAGCCTTTCCTCATGCCTCTGTTTTGTGTTTTAGAAACTGCCATAGATTTGTTGTCTGCATTTGTTTTTCCATGTTAATATTTCTTATACAGTATGGAAATTCCAGCAAGGGTTTTAATAATTCAGCATAAAGGAAGAACAATATTATAGTTGAAAATTAGCCTAAGAAAGGGGAATATAACCTTTTTATATAAGAAAAATAGGGAGGGTGAGAAGAAGCCAAATTAGCTGAACAAAAAGCTGCATAATGACCTGATACACAAATAGGAATGTCATATAAATCGGAAACTAAGTGCTCACTGAAGAGGAATGTGGAGACAATTGCTTTTAAGTGTAAAAGCAGAAGAGTTTGGGCAAGAGACAAGATCCTACCAGCAAGACATTAAAAAGGAATAATGTTTCAGAGGCTTATTCTCCCCACATCTCTTTTAAGCTGAGGTACACAGGAGGCCACCATAATGTCTCAGCATAATGAGAGCACTTGAGACCATTTTTCTTCATTTCCCTGATTGGTGCCAATGGAAGGGGATGGCTCACTTTGGAGACCTATGTGCTGGAGACCCAGCCTGTGTTCTGATCCTGAACTGCTGCCGTTGCTAGCTTTGAACTAGCTTTTTCACAGCAGCACCTGTAGCCTAAGCCAGACCCCTGGTACCTCTACTTGGAATATGGACTTGATCCTGGGCAGTGCTGCTCCTTCCAAACTCCATGCCTGGCTCCTGGGGGAGTAAAAGAAAAATGGAGAGTGAAAAATCCCATCTATCCCTAAAGGCTCATCTTAACATTGAGCTCACCCCCTCCCTTTCTCTCTGCTCTACTTAGGCCTGGAGTGGGCAACATTACAGGCGAGTCTCACTTTTGGAATTTCAGGCTCTCCTCTAGTTTTTACACTTTTCATCATGGTCGTCATTTCATATCTTACGCTTAGGAGCCCTGGCTTCATCCTCTCTCTTCTCTCTCTTCTTAAAAACCATGCCCACAGAAAAAGATTTGATAAACTCAGTAACTCTAAGGTAAATTGCCAATAAGTTTTGAACTGTGACCAGCCCCTTTCAGATGTGCTTGCAGTAGGCTTAAAAGCAAGCCAGGCAGGGGGTGTCTAACTGCAGAAATTTCACATGTGTTTGTTCAGTGATTCTAAAACTATTCACCACAAATCACTGCTCTTACTAAGACTCCCCTATTTGTCATCTATATATTTTAAAGACTTTTCTCATTAAAACAAGTTTATTAAGTTGTCTCCCCACTAATGATCTTATGGGTTGATATAATTTTAATCACAAACAGAAACTGAGGTTGGGGTATGTAGTTTTATGTTGACTTGGTTTATTTGTAAGGACTGATATGGTTGGATGAGAGGAAATGCCATTAAGTAGAAAAGAAATGTCTCAATGGAAGATGTTTCTTTCCCTTGTAACCTACATCTTATCAATCATCAAATCTGTAAGCTCTACTTCTAAAATATATTCTGCATTTCACCACTCCTTACCAAATCCATAGTTCATACGTTAGCTGAAGACAACATAATTTCTCACCTGGACTAATACAGAAGTCTCCCTAATTATGCTCCCTTCTTCCACATTTGTGTCCTCCATACCCTTACTCCATTTCTTCATTCAGTGGCCAGTGTAATGGACTCAAAGGATAATTCAGATCACATCACTCCTTGCTTAAAACCCTCAATGGCTTCTCAATTCAATTAAGATGAAATCTAAAGTCCTTTCCAAGACCCATGAGGCCCCAAGTGGTTTGTTCCATGCTGATCACACCTTTTGCTATCCCCTCACCTTATCCTTTGGATTTTGGCCACCATGGCTTCTCTTCCTTGTATCTAAGCAGGAAACGTTTATTCCTAGCCCATGGCCTTTGTTCCAGTTGTCTACCCTGCCTGGATTAATCTTCCCTCAGATCTTCATGTGATTAGCCCCTTCTTAGGATTTATGTTTCAGCTCAATGTCCCCCTCTCAGACAGGTTTTCTCTGACTCAAATTTCCCCCATCCCCTGCTCAGTCTAGCTCATTGTACACTTTATTTTTCAGAGCATTATCCCTGTCTGGAATTATCTCGTTAACCTATTTATTTATGTGTTTATTCTTTGTCTTTTCTCACCAGACCATAGTCTTCATAAAAGCAGGGACCTTGGCTTTCTTGATTACTGCTGCAATCCCAGAGCCTAGAACATTGCCTGACACTTAGTCACTGCTCAGTAAATATTTGTTGAATTCGAAGAAAAGTACCAGAAACATATCAACTTCATTGTCACGCCACAAAGTATTAAGACATCAGATATCATTTATAAACAATGAGCAAAACACAGAGCAGTGTCTGAAAGCAAAATGTTTTGATGAAATGATTAGTCCAGATGAAACAAGGGGGATTTATTTGGAACAATCCAAGAGTGAATGGGCTTAAATCATGGCTGGTTGCATTGGGCTGGTCAGCAAGTAGCAAAATAAACATCAGTCAAATTGGAGGTTTTAGGATGTTGTGTTCTCTTTTATTAAAACAGCAGTTGTGTTTCTTTTTTTTTTAAGCCATACACGGGCCTCTCACTATTGTGGCCTCTCCTGTTGCAGAGCACAGGCTCCGGACGCGCAGGCTCAGCGGCCATGGCTCACGGGCCTAGCCGCTCTGCGGCATGCGGGATCTTCCCAGACTGGGGCACGAACCCATGTCCCCTGCATTGGCAGGCAGACTCTCAACCACTGCACCACCAGGGAAGCCCTGTAACAGCAGTATTTTTAAATGACTTGAAGCTTGCAGTTCTGTTGCAGTAACTCGTCAAGTTGAAAAATGTGTTTCTTCAGGGTGGGAGGAGAGTTTTAAGTTCATAATTCATTTGTTGCAAAGATCATTTGTTAAAGCCAGCCATATTCTCTTACATTCTTTCCTTTTGGGATATTATGCCTTTTTTCTCTCTTTTTATCATACTTTATGCATGTATGTATGTGCATACATATAAATAAGAAATTGTGAAATATAGTTTATGTTAGTAGAAAAAGCATTTTGAGTATTTGTATGTATAGAGTGGAGCATGACTTCTTATATTTCATTATAATTTGGTTTGCAATTTAAAATGTGGAGAGAATATGAACACAAAGAGCATATACCTTTTTTTCTCTCCCTATTTATGGCTCCAACAAGAACTTCCATCAATGGGCTTACCTGGTGATGCAATGGTTAAGAATCCACCTGCCAATGCAAGGGACACGGGTTTGAGCCCTGGTCCAGGAAGATCCCACATGCCACGGAGCAACTAAGCCCGTGAGCCACACTAGTGAGTCTGTGCTCTAGAGCCTGCGAGCCACAACTGCTGAGCCCACGTGCCACAACTACTGAAGCCCGCATGCCTAGAGCCCGTGCTCCACAACAAGAGAAGCCACCATGATAAGCCTGCATACCGCAACAAAGAGTAGCTCACCACAGCTAGAGAAAGCCCGCCTGCAACAATGAAGACTCAACGCAGCCAAAAATAAATTAATTAATTTAAAAAAAAAGAACTTCATCGAGTTCATGTTTGGAAATATGGCTAAAACAGATCAGGGAATAAAGTTCACAGAGATCTCTGAATTAATTGAATTATTCAGTTTCATACTAACTGAAGGAAACAACAGATCCCCTGTGGGGTAGAGGGTATAATCTGCGCATTCATCTCTGTGTACTACCCTTCTCACTAAGGTTCTATTAAACCACTGCAATCATTAAGCTAGTGAGCAAACCACCAAATTAAACAAAGAGGCTATTTTTACAGAAGGGGATGGGAGGCAAGGCAAAACATTTTTTTAAAATAAAAAATGACTTTTCCTCAAAGCCTAAGAACAGTAGCAGAAGGCTTTAAGAACATAAACATAACCAATCTGTCTATTCTAGGGGATAAAGGCTATGTTTCTTAAACATAAAAGAACAAAATTTCTAAGTAGCAAGCAAGTTGGAAGCATTTGCATAATGGATTCTTTTTACATAAATTACATTTCTTATAGAACTCATCTGATAAAACTTGGCAAAGGTGGAAGGCATAAGTTGAAGTGGAGTGAAAAGAGGGGTGAATGTATAGGCCTAGGACTCCTTTCAGCACTTTTTGATGTATCCCCATTCTTTGAAGTCTGTAATTTTTTAGTAGCTAATATTTGCCCCAGACTTCACAACCATGAGTGTCAAGAGGAATTAGATTTGGTCATTACTGTACTCTCTGTACCCCCTACCCTGTTTTGTTCTCTTTCATGAAGGTAAAAATGAGTGCATCTGTCAACTACTGGAGCATGTTAACTTCTCTGTGTTGGGATTTGACAGTCACTGGCTGTGAATTTTCTTGCCATAACAACCAGATGAAAATGTCACCAATGAATCTTGCTTCTAAGTGCCAGATTTTCTCTTTCTCATATACACCATTTCCCTTTGACCAATAGAAAATTTCAGTTGTTTTATGTAGTCCAAAGCAAGGAACTTATTTCTGTTGTATAACATGATAGCTCACAGTCTACGGCCCTTCCAAGAATGGGTAAGTATTGGGGGTATCTGGTGGAACTTTAGGTACATCTTTATTAGGACCTCAAGTTAAAGAAAGACATTCTAGCCTCAAAGACATCTGGATGTAGAGAATTTATCAGTCTAAGAGGGCTATTTTCTAAGAATTTTTTGGCTTTCTGTCTCACATCTCCAGAACCAGTGATGCTTCAGTTGAAGGAAGGATGGGAATGATGGAGGGAGCTAGCCATTCACATTTTGCTCTGCCCTCCTAATTTAAGGTCTTTGATCTGATAAGAAGTGGGCAGAACAGAAATTACTCATTCCTCAAGTTCCAGACTCCAGAATTTCATAAGCATTTTCTTACACTAATTCATCTACAATGAGATTGGTCTTTGCAAATGTGGAAACGTTTGGCTGTGCTTATGGGATCAACTAGGAATGTATTTGGCTGCAGGTATCAGCATACTCAACTAAGGGTGGCTTAAATAAATAAGTATTAATTTTTATACCATAACAAAAACCCTAGAATTGTACAGTTTCTGGCATTGGTTCAGCTGCTCAATAATGCCACAAGAAACCCAGGTCTTCTTTTCTGTTTTTCCACTCCAATATCACTAGTGTGCTGGCTTTCATCCTCATGCTTCATGGTTGCAAGACGGTTGCCGTAACTTCATACATGGAAACTTCATTTGATGCAGGAAGAGGGAGTGGGGAAAATGGACCAGGCCAGTAGCATCTTCTTTCTTTTATCAGAAAAGAAACAATTTCCCCTTAAAAGTCACCTACCCCCCACCAGCCACCTTCCTCTCAAGGTCTTTGTTTTTTCTTTTGCTTATGCTTTTATTTTTCCCATTTGCTTATGCTTCATTGGCCAGAGCTGTGTCAGATAACCACTCTTATCCGTTAGTCAACTGGGGAAGTAAATATTTAGTTTCTACAGGCATCCAAGAAGAGACAGGCGAGGGAAAATGTACCAAGTGAGCCAAGCTACAAGTTCAGTCATAATTACCAAGGAATTATAATACTCCAGATAGGTAAACATGATTCTACACCCAAAGACAGGAGCTGATGTTCTTTTGGGTATTTCAGGGCCAGTCCTAACTTTTCCTTGTCCACTAATTCCTACCTGCCTCTTAGAACAATGTGCAGGATTGCATTCTCCCTCTGTTTACTTCTCAGAAGGATAGCTGAGGTTCTTGATGGGTAACTTTCTCCAGATCGCTGAAATGTCATTCTAAATGCACTTTAACTGAAGGGATAGTGGACGCAATTTATGGAAAAAAGGAGATACTGCTTTCAGTATTTAAACAAGTTTTGGTGTCACAGTTTTGGATTCAGTGAAAATCTGGGAGGAGAAACATTTGCCAATTTGTAAATTGCTTTTAAGTTATTGACTTATCAACACAATTCACCATCGTTTCTCCTGCTTTGCCCAGAGCACATATTCAAAACATTTGAGTAGAAACTCTTGAAAACATTTATTTTCTTACCATGAAGAATGCATATGAGGAAGGCCCTCTTCTGAAGTTTCACTCAAGTCGTGGGGCAAACCTCATGGGATATTACATAATTCCCAGCAATGCCTTCCCGACCAGTGCTGCAAAGACAAAATAATGCATCTTGTAGTGGAAAGATGAATACTTCTCGCTCTTCCTTGGCATGAAGCAGGCAGCTGCCAAGCAAAGGTAGCTGGAAGGATTCCCAGAGACAGGGCTGGGGCTGCAGGTTGGGCAGAGTTGCCGTCTCATTATTTCATTGTTGTGTGGTTGCTGAGCACACTAGCTGACATGCAGAATCAAAGGAAAAATTACTACTGTCAGAGACGTGATACTAATGGCAGTGGCTCTGTTCAGTCCTTCAGTGTTTTCCAGGGACAATCACTTCAGTTTAGTAGACCTGCTTCCAGCTTCATTTAACCCCCCTAGGAAGGTGGCTGGAATATGCTTCCTGAACTGGAGATGCTGGGTGATTTGTTTTAATAATGGTTTGAGGGCCAGATGAATTAGTCACTGTCACTCGAGGGAGGAGGAAGAAAGTGTATTCAAAAGCATTCCCATATTATGCCAGCCGGAAGAAAACAAAATAAAGCTTAAAGCTAAAGAAACAAAATACTCTTTTTAGCCCTTTTAAAAGAAAAAGCACAGTAAACACACACCTTGGGGAACTCTAGTGCAGAAACACCAAAGAAGTGAAAAATTCACTCATCATGATGTTTATCAATAGGAAGTCAATAATTGGGTATTGGTACTTACCAATTTATTATTTATTAGCCTCAGTACCCCTCCCCATTTCTCTCTCCTTTTCAATACTTTTTATTTTTATTAGGAGTGCTGATTGTTTGGGAACATCTGAAATCTCTTTCTGATTGTAGTGAACAAGTGAACAGAGATAACCCAACAGTAGGCAGTGATTTATATCTCTGCAGGTTGGATCTAGTGCTGTAGTGAGCTTGTTGTAGCCTCTGATGTTATCTCACCTTATAAAAGTATCGACAGACATGAATACACAATCTTGTCTTAGTTTCTGAGTCTGCCTGTACTCGAGTGTCATCGTATTATAGAGGGACATTAAAAGTAGAGTTTCATTATATTCTGAGCAAATTTTCCCATTATGTATATGCATGTATATATGTTTTGATTCTATGTGCATAACTTATCTCGTTAAACCCAAATTTAAAATGTATGAGCATATAGGATCACAAAATAAAGAGTGAATAAAAATAAAATCAGAATGAAGGAAAAATAAAGTAGAACAATAAGTTAGAGCCCTGGAAAAAGAGTATATATAATAAATGGTCTGAAATCTAAATTATTCGAAAATTTGGCTCTGAGATTTCTAGCAGCTGAACAGAAGAGAAACACTTGATATGATTCTCAGTTCTATATAATGGAAACAAAGAAACTGCTGAAAGGAAGCAAAAAGCTCTGTTCTACTATGAAATCTTAACTAATTATTTCCTACTCCAATAGGTAAGTTTCCTTTCATAGTTATAGATATTCTGTGTTAAAAAATGTGTTACTTTATGTATAAAGTGCTGAAGGGTGTTGGTGCTAGTGCTACAAACAAATTAAAAAAAACTAGCTTTATCTCTTTCTTTGAAATGTTGAATTGTCATCAGTTGGGTACCTGGGGCTCTGAACAGGGAAGTAAACACCATTAAAAGGAGAGCTTCCCATTAATGTTTTTAAGAGATTAGACAGCATAAAAAGGCTGATATTTTTAATTTTTAGAGAATCAGAATGGTTCAGGGAGCTGAACTGAGTCATTAAATAACATTAAGAGAGAACACACTTAGGAGATCCAAAGAGAATCAAGCAACCTGAATGTCCCTCCCTTTCTAAAAGGTGTTCAGATGACCTCCAGAGTATTGCCATGTGCTGTGGTCAGTCAGTCACCAGGCAGAGCCCAGGGCCAGGGGGCAAATGCTCCAGGGTGAATGGCCATAGTCTGTGGACAGGAGGTTGGCTGAAAACAGTCACTGCACTAGGTCCCTTTGCACCTGGAGTCCGGCCATGACTAAAGCATTCCACTCAGAAAGGGCAGTGCATAATACCATCAGTGGGAATGCCTCCCAGCACGCAAGTGCACTGCCAATGACATCGCTCTGCGGTGATTATCCCTATTCTCTTGGCTGGAGGAATGGAGTGATCTTTTAATGGTTTCAAAATGAAAACATTTAGGCTGAGTGTTTGGATTTCCTTCCATTTTGAGCATCACCACATCCTAAAAGATAAGCAGAACCTATTGCTAAATAATTAAGACTTAAGGGTACTATGGCCTTTAAAAAAAACCTTGACTTTAATTATCTGAAATAATGTTACATGGAGAGACCTATAAAATGGGCAGAATTTAAGAGAGAGGACCACAAGTCAAACGGATGAAATCAGATCTTTGTCTATATCTATATCTGTACTATATATCTAGAATGTCAACTCAAAGCAGGCAAGGTGTACAGACATTTAGATTTAGCAAGGTAAAAAAATGAAATAAAGTATGAGAAGCACTTATAGGTCAGGACCACTAGACATTAAGCAATCAGTCAGCAAATTAAAAAATTAAATTAAAAAGCTATTATAGGGGCTTCCTTGGTGGCGCAGTGATTGAGAGTCTGCCTGCCGATGCAGGGGACACGAGTTCATGCCCCGGTCTGGGAAGATCCCACATGCCGCGGAGCGGCTGGGCCCGTGAGCCGTGGCCGCTGAGCCTGCGCGTCCGGAGCCTGTGCTCCGCAACGGGAGAGGCCACGACAGTGAGAGACCCACGTACCACACACACACACACAAAAGCTATTATAAAAATCACATACTTTAACACTATACCCTGTGGTAAAGGCAAATGTTTCAGGCACAAACCAAGAAAAAAAAGAAGTGTTAGAGACCAGTGCCTCATTGATGTTCTACATTATCTTTTTTGCTGCTGACAGAATAAACAAACAAAACTCTGTGGGTCTTTGGAGACAACTTGGCCACCCTTACAGGTAGAATATTTTCTTTCCAGATGCGAAGGTAATCATGCATGCTTTGTAAAAATTGTAAGAGAATGTGAAGCCTGGTGTTGAGGAAAAAGAGATAAAACGACAAAATGATGAAATGGAACCAGCTATTACAAAATGTCCATTTCTGGCTCAGATGCATTCCTTTCCCCATTTCATTTTCAAAATTGTCCCCTTTTGTCCCACTTTCTCTTGATTTATGAAGCAGAGTTAGAGATCAATAGATAATGCTTTATAGAACATTCCTTTGTTGGGTGAGTCTAAAGCAAGGGGAATAAGGGAATTGGGCTGATTAGGAGGTCAAACCAGGTCAGTGTTGGGTAGGGAAGGGTGATTTGGCTCTTTAAAATGTATTGTTCAAGGGGAGTTTACAAGGTTAATTACTGGGACATTATACAAAGAGATTAAGAGATTAATTGTGGGGCAGGAATTTGTTATATTATGCCTGTGATAATACTGTAAAATGGATCATGTAACTAAGTAACTGCCTGTTATCTGGTGAACCACTGAAGCTTAGGAATCAAATATTTTTGGATGACAATCTTTATCAAAAGATATTCAAATTTTATAAGGGAAGGCAGAATACTAATAATTGATATAAAACACCATTTTAAAAAAAGTATATTTGAATTTAAAAAAATAAAGATTTCCCTACATATATATTTGTTGGGAACTTTGAGTTTCAAGGAAAAGAGTCACTCAGGTAACTTCCAAGAATGGGAGGGAAGGAGTGGTTATTATAGGACCAATGGAAATAAGGCTGGTCAGGGTTTTGGCCATGCAGTAGGGCCTTACAGGGTCCCAGGAAATCCTCACAACCAGTCCTCACAGGAAAAACAAGAACACAGCGAGCAGGAAAGCTTGTAGGCTAAGAGATCCCTTGGAAGTTGAACTACTGTCTGAGAATATTAACAAATAACAAATAACCAACTCCAAAACCAGCCTATCAACTTCTGATAGGTTATTTTTACATTTGAGTTCTTCCCTGTCACAGGTTGTAATCAAGGTAAGACAAGGCTAGGCCTTTAATATTTTTAAGGGCTGCAATTTGTATATTATCTAAGCTATCAGATAAAAGTGCAAGTTTAGTTACATAAGGACAGACACATTCATTGAACAACAAATCTTTACATGTGTTTACTATGTGTCAGACACTGCCCTGCATCCTGGGCATGTAACCTTTTTGCACCTTGGGTGGAGGACTTTGGACAGAGCTAAACAAATTACAAAAAGTACTTCTATTAATTCCTGACTTTTGTTATCTCTTGCTTTGGCCATTTTCTGGGGCTTAATTCCTTATTTGAAAAGTGAAACTACTCAAAGGCAAGTTTCTTTAGTTTCTACACTTTGTTTTTCTTCCACTCTCAATGTTTGTCAAGTATTGTTCTTGAGCATCCTGACACAGGCACCGTGGATGGCTTCTCTGCTTCCAGGCATCATGTTGTGTCTTTTTATTCTTCACTGGTATTGCTTTAAATTGTGGGCATCCTCATAATGGGTCTTCTTCTTTTTCTGACCTTTAAAGAAAACCCTGATATAATGATCCCATTAACTTAAAATTTTAGCTATGAAAGGTCAATGTGTTATAGTCGCCACTTTTCTCAATCTTAGAAATAGATGAGGTCAGCTTCATTCTCTGCCCTCAAAGGTACATGTTAGTCAAAGCAGTATAAAGTTTGATTTTTAAGCCACTTACAATAGACAACTGGTTTAACTTGAGTATTCATTAAATTGATGGTCATATACTTGATCTTAAGTATTTCTGAGTGTTCAAAGTTCAGTGCTGGGAGAGATGGAAGCCAAGATAACTAGAGTTTTCTATATGTCTCAGATACTATGCCAGGCTTTGGAGGAGTAAAGATGAATATTATCACAATTCTAAAAATGTAAGTTCTCAAAGAGCTTTGGATATATTTTTGATATCAAATAGTTTTAAGGACTAATGAGTGGACAGGAATTTGCCTCTTCAGGTTTGTTATGTTATGAAAAGCTCTTCTTAGTGAGAAATGAGAATTTGTGGGAAGTGGCCTGTGGAATAAACATAAGGGCTTGATGAAGAAAGAGAGATGTAAGGGTAGATCAAATGATAAACACTGTGTATTTCTCTTGTGAGAATCATTCCCTCTTACCAGACTCTAGTATTTAAAACAAAAAACAAAAAAACTACTATTGAAATGAACATTTGAAGCTCCTATAGTTTGTAGAAACCCCACATTTACATAATGCTCAACTGGAAGCTAAGAAGAAAACAAACGTTAGGCAACTGAATTATTTTTACAGGTTAATAAGACTGCCAGAAAGCAACTGAGAAAATACTTTCAAGAGGGGAATAATTTAACATAATGACATTTCTTTTCATGCAAACCAAATTAATTTCTGAAAGTACATTAGAATACACTCATCCCTCCCCTTTTTAAAATTTTATTTAATTTATTTTTTTATGCAGCAGGTTCTTAATAGTTATCTATTTTATACATATTAGTGTATATATGTCAATCCCAATCTCCCAATTCATCCCAACACCACAACCCACCCCTCCCACTTTCCCCCCTGGGTGTCCATACGTTTGTTCTCTACATCTGTGTTTTTATTACTGCCCTGAAAACCGGTTCATCTGTACCATTTACTAGGTTCCACATATATGCATTACTATACGATATTTATTTGTTTTTCTCTTTCTGACTTACTTCACTCTGTATGACAGTCTCTAGATCCATCCACGTTTCTACAAATGACCCAATTTTGTTCCTTTTTATGGCTGAGTAATATTCTATTGTATATATGTACCACATTTCTTTATCCATTCATCTGTCGATGGGCATTTAGGTTGTTTCCATAACCTGACTATTGTAAATAGTGCTGCAGTGAACATTTGGGTGCATGTGTCTTTTTGAATTATGATTTTCTCAGGGTATATGCCCAGTAGTGGGATTGCTGGTTCATATGGTAATTCTATTTTTAGTTTTTTAAGGAACCTCCATATGTTCTTCATAGTGGCTGTATCAATTTACATTCCTACCAACAGTGCAAGAGAGTTCCCTTTTCTGTACACCCTCTCCAGTATTTGTTGTTTGTAGATTTTCTGATGATGCCCATTCTGACTGGTGTGAGGTGATAACTCATTGTAGTTTTGATGTGCATTTCTCTAATGATTCCTGATGTTGAGCAGCTTTTCATGTGCTTCTTGGCCATCTGTATGTCTTCTTTGGAGAAATGTCTATGTAGGTCTTCTGCCCATTTTTGGATTGGGTTGTTTGTTTTTTTAATGTTGAGCTGCATGAGCTGTTTATATATTTTGGAGATTAATTCATCTTTGTCTGTTGATTCATTTGCAAATATTTTCTCCCACCCTGAGGGTTGTCTTTTACTCATGTTTGTAGTTTCCTTTGCTTTGCAAAAGCTTTTAAGTTTCATTAGATCCCATTTGTTTATTTTTGTTTTTATTTCCATTACTCTAGGAAGTGGGTCAAAAAAGATCTTGCTGTGATTTATGTCAGAGAATGTTCTTCCTATGTTTTCCTCTAAGAGTTTTATAGTGTCTGGTCTTACATTTAGGTCTCTAATCCATTTTGAGTTTATTTTTGTGTATGGTGTTAGGGAGTGTTCTAATTTCATTCTTTTACACGTAGCTGTCCAGTTTTCCCAGCACCACTTATTGAAGAGACTGTCTTTTCTCCATTGTATATCCTTGCCTCCTTTGTCATAGATGAGTTGACCATATGTGCATGGGTTTATCTCTGGGCTTTCTATCCTGTCCCATTGATCTCTGTTTCTGATTTTGTTCCAGTACTATATTGTCTTGATTACTGTAGCTTTGTAGTATAGTCTGAAGTCAGGGAGTCTGATTCCTCCAGCTCCGTTTTTTTCCCTCAAGACTGCTTTGGCTATTCGGGGTCTTTTGTGTCTCCATACAAACTTTAAGATTTTTTGTTCTAGTTTTGTAAAAAATGCTACTGGTAATTTGATAGGGGTTGCATTAAACCTGCAGATTGCTTTGGGTAGTATAGTCATTTTCACAATATTGATTCTTCCAATCCAGAACATGGTATATCTCTCCGTCTGTTTGTGTCATCTTTGATTTCTTTCATCAGTGTCTTATGGTTTTCTGAGTACAGGTCTTTTACCTCCTTAGGTAGGTTTCTTCCTAGGTATTTTATTCTTTTTGTTGCAATGGTGAATGGGATTGTTTCCTTAATTTCTCTTTCTGATCTTTCGTTGTTAGTGTATGGAATGCAAGAGATCTCTGTGCATTAATTTTGTATCCTGCTATTTTACCAAATTCATTGATTAACTCTAGTAGTTTTCTGGTGGCATCTTTAGGATTCTCTATGTATAGTATCATGTCATCTGCAACCATGACAGTTTTACTTCTTCTTTTCCAATTTGTATTCCTTTTATTTCTTTTTCCTCTCCGATTGCCATGGATGTTTTGCCAGCATCCAAAAGTATGTTGAATAATAGTGGTGAGAGTGGACATCCTTGTCTTGTTCCTGATCTTAGAGGAAATGCTTTCAGTTTTTCACCATTGAGAATGATGTTTGCTGTGGGTTTGTCATATATGACCTTTATTATGTTGAGGTAGGTTCCCACTATGCCCACTTTCAGGAGAGTTTTTATCATAAATGGGTGTTGAATTTTGTCAAAAGATTTTTCTGCATCTATTGAGATGACTGTATGGTTTTTATTCTTCAATTTTTTAATATGGTGTATCACTGATTGATTTGAGTATATTGAAGAATCCTTGCATCCCTGGGATAAATCCCACTTGATCATGGTGTATGATCCTTTTAATGTGTTGTTGGATTCTGTTTGCTAGTATTTTGTTGAGGATTTTTGCATCTATATTCATCAGTGATATTGGTCTGTAATTCTCTTTTTTTGTAGTATCTTTGTCTGGTCTTGGTGTCAGGGTGATGGTGGCCTCATAGAGTGAGTTTGGGAATGTTCCTTCCTCTGCAATTTTTTGGAAGAATTTGGGAAGGATGGGTTAGCTCTTCTTTAAATGTTTGAGAGAATTCACCTGTGAAGCCATCTGGTCCTGGACTTTTCTTTGTTGGAAGATTTTTAATCACAGTTTCATTACTTGTGATTGGTCTGTTCATATTTTCTATTTCTTCCTGGTTCCGTCTTGAAATGTTACACCTTTCTAAGTATTTGTCCATTTCTTCCAGGTTGTCCATTTTAGTGGCATAAGGTTACTTGTAGTAGTCTCTTAGGATGCTTTGTACTTCTGCAGTGTCTGTTGTAACTTTTCCTTTTACATTTCTGATTTCATTGATTTGAGTCCTCTCCCTCTTTTTCTTGATGAGTCTGGCTAAAGGTTTATCAATTTCGTTTATTTTCTCAAAGAACCAGCTTTTAGTTTTATTGATCTTTGCTCTTGTTTTCTTTGTTTCTATTTCATTTATTTCTGCTCTGATCTTTCTGATTTTTTTCCTTCTGCTAACTTCGGGTTTTGTTTGTTCTTTCTTCTGTAGTTCCTTTACATGTATGGTTAGATTGTTTATTTGAGATTTTTCTTGTTTCCTGAGGTTGGCTTGTATTGCTATAAACTTCCCTCTTAGAACTGCTTTTGTTGCATCGCATAGGTTTTGGATCCTGATGTTTTCATTGTAATTTGTCTCTAGGTATTTTTTGATTTCCTCTTTGATTTCTTCAGTGATCTCTTGGTTATTTAGTAACGTATTGTTTAGCCTCCACGTGTTGTGTTTTTTACGTTTTTTTCCCTGTAATTGATTTCTAGTATCATAGCAGTGTGGTCAGAAAATATGCTTGATATGATTTCAATTTTCTTAAATTTACTGAGGCTTGATTTGTGACCCAAGATGTGATCAATCCTGGAGAATGTTCCATGTGCCCTTGAGAAGAAAGTGTAATCTGCTGTTTTTGGATGGAATGTCGTATAAATATCAATTAAATCTATCAGGTCTATTGTGTCACTTAAAGCTTGTGTTTCCTTATTAATTTTCTGTCTGGATGATCTGTCCATTGGCAAGATAAACCCAAGGAGAAACACACAGAAACACATGGTAATCAAATTGACAAAAATTAAAGACAAAGAAAAATTATTGAAAGCAGCAAGGGAAAAACGACAAATAATATACAAGGGAACTCCCATAAGGTTAACAGCTGATTTCTCAGCAGAAACTCTACAAGCCAGAAGGGAGTGGCACAATATATTTAAAGTGATGAAAGGGAAGAATCTACAACAAAGATTACTCTACCTGGCAATGATCTCCTTCAGATTTGACGGAGAAATCAAAAGCTTTACACACAAGCAAAAGCTAAGTGAATTCAGCACCACCAAACCAGCTCTACAACAAATGCTAAAGGAACTTCTCTAAGTGGGAAACAGAAGAGAAGAAAAGGACCTACAGAAACAAACCCATAGCAATTAAGAAAATGGTAATACGAACATACATATCGATAATTACCTTAAACATGAATGGATTGAATACTCCAACAAAAAGACACAGGCTCTCTGAATGGATACAAAAACAAGACCCATATATATGCTGTCTACAAGAGACCCACTTCAGACCTAGGGACACATACAGACTGAAAGTGCGGGGATGTGAAAAAATATTCCATGCAAATGGAAATCAAAAGACAGCTGGAGTAGCAGTACTCATATCAGATAAAATAGACTTTAAAATAAAGAATGTTACAAGAGACAAGGAAGGACACTACATAATGATCAAGGGATCAATTGAGAAAAAGATATAACAATTCTATATATATATGCACCCAACATAGGAGCACCTCAATACGTAAGGCAACTGCTAACAGCTATAAAAGAGGAAATTGACAATAGCATAATAATAGTGGGGGACTTTAATAATAATAGTGGGGGACTCTCTGTGCTTCCTCGACTTGGGTGGCTATTTCCTTTCCCACATTGGGGAAGTTTTTGACTATAATCTCTTCAAATATTTTCTCGGGTCCTTTCTCCCTCTCTTCTCCTTTGGGGACCCCTATAGTGCGAATGTTGTTGCTTTCAATGTTGTCACAAAGGTCTCTTACGCTGTCTTCATTTCTTTTCATTCTTTTCTCTTTATTCTGTTCTATGGCAGTGAATTCCACCATTCTGTCTTCCAGGTCACTTATTCGTTCTTTTACCTCAGTTATTCTGCTATTGATTCTTTCTAGTGTGTTTTTCATTTCCGTTATTGTATTGTTCATCTCTGTTTGTTTGTTCTTTAATTCTTCTAGGTGTTCGTTCTTTAATTCTTCTAGGTCTTTGTTAAACATTTCTTGCATCTTCTCCATCCTTGCCTCCATTCTTCTTCTGAGGTCCTGTATCATCACTATTATTATTCTGAATTCTTCTTCTGGAAGGTTGCCTATCTCCACTTCATTTAGTTTTTTTTTCTGGGGTTTTATCTTGTTCCTTCATCTGGTACAAAGTCCTCTGCCTTTTCACTTTATCTTTCTGTGAATGTGGTTTTCCTTCTACAGGCTGCAGAATTGTAGTTCTTCTTCTCCATCCCTCCCCCTTTTACAAATTTTCAAGCTAAATTGTGTTAGATGTACTAAAATACTAAATAGCCCCCCTGCCTATCTTCAGGAGGCTTTAAAATGAAAATGTGTGTGAATGAGAGTAGAAAGAGTGATGACACAAACCAAGAGAGCTCGAAAGTAGATCCATATCAAGGAGCAAGCATAAGGTCTGCACTGTCAGTAATTAGTGTTCATACTGGGAAAGAAATTACATATTAATATACTCTGTGTTCTTTTATTAGGTGGCTCATTTTTTTTCTTTTTTTTGCATTATGCGGGCCTCTCACTGTTGTGGCCTCTCCCATTGCGGAGCACAGGCTCCGGACGCACAGGCTTAGCAGCCATGGCTCATGGGCTCAGCCGCAGGAGTGGCATGTTGGATCTTCCCAGACGGGGGCACGAACCCGTGTCCCCTGCATCGGCAGGCGGACTCTCAACCACTGCGCCACCAGGGAAGCCCCTAGGTGGCTCATTTTTTAACAGTGACATGCCTGTGGACAGAAATGTAATTCTTCAGAGAGATTTAAAAGGTTGGGACTACATGCAATTCACCACATTAACCATGTGTTTGATCAAATAAACACCAATTGTGGGCTTTTTGTGTTCATCAAGAGTTCAGAAGCAGTAACATGTTCTGTTCCAAAATTGTGAAAAAATAAAATCTGAACTGAAAAATAAGGGGAGAAATGACGGACCTGGATAATCAAGGAGTGTTTCTTATTTTTTCCCAAAATCCATTTTCTCTTTTTGTAATTGAAGTAAAATTTCAGACTAATCTGAAATTTTACTTCGATTACTAATCTGTTCATATCTTGCTGATATGAGCAGTTTGTTGTTATTAATTCATGCAGGATATAGGATAAACCAAAATGTGTAACAAGAGTGGGAAATAATTTGTAAGGATTTGGTGCTATTTAATCAGTGTTTGCAAGCCATTTTTATGCCAGTTCAATTCTTGCTTCTGTGTGTTTTACAATGCCTGGTAGTAGGAGAGAGGGAGAAATCCTTCGTTTCTGATTATATAACACATTCCAATAGAAGCTTATGGTGTACTAAGAGTATAAGGCTAATCATCTTTAAATGCTGTGATGCATTTTCAGGGAAGTAGAACGTATAAGGGCATAGAACTCTTCATAGGTTATCCTTTAAAAGATGCCAACTTTGGAAATAGATTTTAAAGCACTGTTCATAAATCCACATTGTGGTATTGTTTGAAATAACATGATGTGAAGCATGAATTTCATTCATACATGAAAATGAAATCTGAATGCATTCTGCTAATGGAAGGCAAAAGTCAATTGTCATTTAGGTCACCATGTGATGGTAAGAAATCATTTTAATGAAGCTAGCCCTGTTCGAAACAGTTTGCATCTCAGCATGTAAAAGAATATGAGTTCCTAAACAGGATTTCACTGGAGGCAAATACTATCAAGTGAGCAACTCAAGTGTACAGTAAAAGCTCCCAGTAGCAAAAGGTTGAATAAGCTTGAATCAACAAAATAGATGGTTTTAAGTATTTTATTTTCCACATTTTTGATGACTTTCAAAGTAGTACCCAGCTGCCTACACTGTGTGAACTTTGGGGACAGAATTATGCTTATTGCAGCCCTTACAATAGTTAGACTATGCTTCATTTAATTAAAATTGTACCCAAAGATAAACAATGGAGAACATAGAATCTTCACTAGAGAAAACAAAGACTGAAGTGTATTAATTATGTCATTACTCATCAAGGTTCTCCTCCCCCTCCTCCTCTTCATTCCCCAGTCAGAATTGCTTCATCAATTTCCAATTCTAGGTTTCCTTTCTCCTCCTTCAGAATTGGCAACTGGACTATTAAAATGAAATCCTCAACAAGCCTTTCAGTTAAAGGTGCTCTTTGTGGAAGATATAATGGTAATAGGGATTGCAGGTTCCTACATTTCCAATCTTTTCCAAAAGACAGCAAATTTTGGCAAGAAGCTAAGAAAGTACAGTCCTTAGTTCAATCTGCATTTATTCAAGGCCGAGTTGTATGCCCTTGGGCAATCAAAGAGTTTCAGAATGTGTGCCAAGTGTCATGTCGTTGAGTTTGCCCTGCCATCATCTTCTCTCACCCAGGAAGGCTGTGGAGGAAGATGATGACTCCAGGGAAATCAAGTCAAGTTTATTCAGTGCTCAGTCTCAGGCTATTAGTTAAGAAGACAATGGGAGTTCCGGATACAAAGACTCACATTCCTCTTCTCTCCCTTCTCTCCACTGAGTAGAGAGAGGCACTTGAATCAGCGCAGTCAGATTTATTAACACGTGAAAATAAAGAGGAAGAAAATTTGTCCACAATAAGCCTGTGTAACAAAACTTTGCAATTCTTTCTTATTATGCACATTTTTGTTTTTGTTTAGGAATAGAGAAGAAAAAAAAGAAACTTATCCAAACTGTAGAACAATGTAACATGTATGCAAAATATTTGGCAATTGCTGGGACTCCTGCCCCCTAGTGCTTCTGTGGCATTTTAAAGTTAAAAATATTAGTAGACAAGTAAGAGAACTATTAACAAAAAAAGATAATTGACAGGCAGTAAAATGGAGTGATTTGGACACTGTGTAGTGATTTGGTGTTAAGAAGAGCTGTCTGCCCTTGGCAAGTTACTTTAATTCTGCTAAGTTTCAGTTTACTCATCTATAAAATGGAGATATTAAAATTAATGGCTTTTAATTGGATGGAGTGAAGTGATATATCTAAAGAGCTTGGAATATTGTCTGGAACAAATTAAATGTTGGTTATTAGTAGTGCTAAAAATATTACAATTAAAATCTAAATGATTACATTTTAACTTTCATCTAGGTATTGTGTTGGAGTTATCCACTATTTTGCAACAAAACCTTTACAGTTCTTTGTCTGTTTATCTTTCTCTATAGAAGGGTATTTCCTGTTTGCCTAGGAATTTGCATTAGGGTCCACAGATGAAAATTACAGGTATTAAATATTCCACATTAAAAAAAAAAACCCACCACATTTGGGGCCAGACTTATGTCTACAGGGCTTAATAAGGACTTAATAGAATTACCGTGAGCTACCAACCAATCACCGCCTTCTCAGCCCAGTTGAAAAGATTGGAGAGGGGAGAAAGAGTCTTCATGGTCAGCCTTGGAACAGTGTTTGCAATGTGGGAACAGGATGGGGTGCTTACCTCTGCCCAAAACCAAGTGAAGGGAGTCTTGAAAAGAATCACTTGCAATCTGAGGACACCTACGTTAAGGAACTCGGCATAGGTCCTTTGAGGACTGCTTTCCCCAAATTTGGTGGTGCAGAGATATCCTATTTTCCCATGTATCAAGTAAATGGCATGGGAAATAGCTGAGCTTGAACCACTTGAACCATATTTGAGGGAGCCCAGCAGCAAGTGAGACTGGGGTGTACCATGAGTGGAGGATGCTGAGATCGAGTGGGAGAGATTGCGTTGTACCCTGGGCTCTCACACTAGGGAACTGTGCAGTGAGGCAGCCCAGTTTGACTCTCTGAAGACGGTATATATGTGTCCCACAAGTAAGCCAGCGTCTGGATGCCTACCACATGGACGTCTTGTCTAAGGGGAGCTGTGACAGCAAGAAAAGAACTATAACTATGGGACTTAAGTAAGGGAGCCCTTGCTTTTTACATTCATCCTTTCTCTTTGCCTAAAGCCATGTGTTGGATTAGACCTAGGAGGAGGAATTTTAGAAGTAGTTGTGTTTCCATCTGTCCTCTCAGGCATGCTAGAGTTACAGAAGCGAGAGAGCAGACATTTCTCTCCCACTTTAGGTGCCTTACATCAGGGGTCTAGTCTGCATGAAGGGATGGTGAGAGTTGAAAGTTTTTAACAGGACTCTTTTCTCTATCTCAATACATAGTCAGTACCCAGAAGAGGTTTGCTTTTATTTGATAAAGATAACTGTATGCCCTCATCACCTTTACTTTAGAGTTATATCAACTCTCCAGCTCTGTGCTACAATTTAGTTTGCAGGAACTTTCATTAACCCACCATCCCACAGGAAATCATGTTGGTGTACTATATTGATGGCATGATGCTGTTAGGACATGGAGAGCAGGTGCCTTGAGATGATGCATAATTGCTAGAGGGTGGGAAATAAATCTCTCAAAATAGAGGGGTCTGCAACTTCAGTGAAATTTCTGAAGCTCCAGAAGTCTATGAAATATCTGGAAATGTCTTCAAATTGGAAAGAAAATTTGCTAGACTTTTCTTCTCTATCAGTAAGATAGAGATGATGCTTGAAGGGCTTCTTTGCATTTTGGGATCAATATATGCCATATATGACTCATTTACAAAAGCTGCTAGCTTTTTGTGGTGTCTAGAGTAAAAGAGGCTTCTGTAGCTGATCTAAACTGCAGTATAAGCAACTCTTTCAACTCTTACTAGTTGGTGTATCCACTTAGTAGTGGTCAAAGTGTCTGAAACAAATTGAAACGTTTATTGGAGCCTGTGGCAGGTAGGGAAATCAGAGCGAAAATACCTAAGACGGCTTTGGAGCGAAGGCATGCTTCTTTCAGGAAGTAATTATTCTTTCTTTGAAAAACAGATTTTGCCTTGTTAATGGACCTTGATAGAGACTAAAGTCTGATCAAAGACAGGAGATAACCAAGCCACCCAAGCTGCCCAGTTTGAACTATGTGTTATCTGCATCAAAAGCCATTCATTTAGGATGCCCAGCAATACTTTTTCATCAATTGAAGTGAGATGTGTGGGACTGGGCCTGAGTAGGTAGTGAAGATAAACCAAGATGCATGATCAGGGGGATTACACTTCCAGTGGGTTTGTTTGTTAGGTCACTTAGCTTGCTTTTTCTCCATCCATATTTATAGCATCATTGTTGAGTTCCCTATATCAATCAGTTGAGAAAGAAAATATCTGTGCCTATTTTATAGATGATTTTAATCAATATGCTGGCACCAGTTATGTGTACTGTTGTGATATTATCATGCATTGGTGGCCTTGAAAGACAATGAAAAATATTTCTCAGGGAACAGAGTTTAATAATGTACACCATTATCTAATTAATCTGGAAGGGAAGATGGCCTGAGATGAGTATATATATCTCTTTATAAACAGTGGCAAATGATTTGGCTAGATGATCAGAGGTTTGGAAAGAATGGATTTGGAGGATTTGTGACAAGGAGATTTGAAGGAGTATGTAGATGAGCCTCTTAGAATTAGTTCATAATATTTATTTATTAATATCTATCTATCTATCTGCCTACCTACCTATCTATATCCTATGTGAAAGCTCATAAAAAGCACTTCACTGAATGTAAGGTTCTTAATAATCAGGACAAGATGATTTACCCTGTGCCTGTTTGAAGACTTCTTTGCTGGCCACTTTGATATACTTTTTTAATAGGTTTTGGAAAAAGTTCCCATGAGTGAAGAAGATGGTGTCTATGCATAAAATCAGCAAGATTGATTGCCCTTCATAAAATATGACTTGACTATTTTTACTGTTAGTGTCAGAATGAAATTCTGAGTCCCTGATATGTCCTAGGTGGTCCTGTTATCATTAAGGGGAAGTGCTAGGTCTCTTGTATGTTGTGGTTTTTTATTTTTCTTCCTATTCTGACATGTTCTTCCAACATCCATAGACTTCCTTAATACTTTGTACAGTATTACTACAATAAAAACTGCTTCTCACTGGGGAGCTGCATTATAGTGAAAGAACAAAGCCACGCTCTTTTCAGTAAGTAATTATTCACAGTGAAAGATGTAAAACAGTAGGCTAACTTCTATGATATTCATAGTTTTAGTATGTTCCCCCATCATCCAGAACCATTAACTAGACTATTGGAGATACAGTTATAGGACTATCTAGGAGATGACATCTTATAAGTTTAAGGTACTGTTCTATAATTGTATTTTGTCCACTAAATCAGTGACCAATACATGGAGTTGTTTCTTCAGTAGCCGGAATACCCAGAACTAGACCCAAGGAGGAAAAGATGGAGGGGGTGTATCAATGTACCATGACTAATTGGTCCACTTATTAAAAATTTCTTAATTGTCCCTGTGACTCTGGACTTGGTTGGTTTAGAGAAGTTTTACTCACACAGGTAATCTTTCCACTTGAGGTTCCTACTGTGGTTCCAACAATTTGGAAGCTAAGACATTAGTCACTGGTGATGAATAAACAGAAAAGGGGCATAGTGTTGGCCATAATGATTGATTCTGATTGTCAAGGTTGAAGCTGCCCAATGTGAGTAAGGGAAGAATGGAGAGAACCCATACTTTCCCGTGTGGTTCCTCTCATTATTGTCATTTAAAGTCTACTAGTTAAAGAATCCCAACAATCTGAAGTGCTGGTTGTAGGCAAAGCAATGACAGAATGGGGGGTGAGTAAAAGAAGTTATAAAAACAATCTATGGCCTTGTGACCATGAGCAGGAACATCCATCTCATGTTCCTTGCTGTGACCAGAATTTAAAATTGTAGGTATTGGTGGATCGTGTTATTGTTCCCCAATACTTGCTACTTCTCTCTAAGGAGAGAATATATATTATATTTTTCCACTCCAATAACTTCAGTCTTAACTATTTAATATCTGTAGTGAGTGGAAAGTGAGCAGAGGTGGCATGAATTACTATTAGTAGAAATTTAAGTCAGTGAATCGTTCTCTGTATCCTCTTTTCCTTTTGCCATTAGATCAGCAGTATTATAGTTAGATCTACCAACGTGGGTTTCAAAGTACAGACCATGGGGAGAGAGTTGTAGCTAACTCACAGTAGACATGTAGTGCAGGTAAGAAATAAATGTTATTGGAACCACTGAGGTTTGGGGTTTATCACTGTAGTATAACCCAGTCTCTCCTGGCTTATACAGCATGTTTTTCTTGAACAAAATTTCCTATCATTCTCACTCCTTTTCTCCCAATCTTCTATAAAGTGTGTGTTGGTAGTGGTTAACTATGCAGTCAAGCCCATGGGTTATAGAATAATGAGACCAAATAAACCAAGATGAGGAGTGGATACTACCCAGTGATTCTGGACTTGACTCTGGATACAATAATTGATAATTTTGGTGTAAATAGCTGATGAGTATATTTTTTGGTTGTATAACAATCACAGTATGTTTGAGGGAACAAATTTAGGAAGTGGGTATGTAAGTATGGAAAGAAGACTATCTATTGGTGTTGGGCAACCAAAAGATAGATTGTGGTAGACATTTGCCATTTTTTCCAGTTGTCCACATTTCAACCCACTTTCCATGTTTGTGATTTCCATGAGCATAGCTGAGAGGCAGAGCCAGTCTCCTACCAAAGAAGATGAAAATGCCAGGTACTAGCTCTCCCAGCCTCTCTCAAACCTAGGGCATGACCATATGACCTAGTCTCCACCAGTTAGATGCATAGTGCCAGACTTTTTTTTTCCCCTCAGAGTAGGGATTTGAACAGCTAGGATTTGAACTCAGGTTTTTGTAATTCCAAAAACATGGTGAACCTTTAACTAAAGAGTGTCACCAACAAATGGGAGTTAAGTGGCACTACCACCTACTGGCTTTGTGATCTTGGGCAAATCACTTAAACTATCTGAAGCTTAGTTCTTTGTCTGGAAATTGAGGATAATGAAAGTGTACCCCCATAGAGCCCTTGTGGGGAATAAATGCAATAATGCATACAAAATACATTAAATGAGACAATGTGTAAAGCAAGACCTAAATAATTGGAAGCTTAGTCATGCAGAGAAGGAGGGATTGTGGGGAATGCTCTTTGGCATTAATGGTGACAACAGTGAGCCTGAGTTCCCAGGGCATCCATGGCAGTTGTCATCCTTAGCATCTAGACTCCATGTCAACTCTATGGTGGCTGTTTCCTTACTGGACGAGTTCTGTGATGTGATGAAATACTGCCCATCTGGAAAATTCCATTGTGGTTCTCCGGCTCTCTCATTGATGCTGTGAACTGCCCAATAGTCTTTTAGTAAATTCCTTATCTACTATGTCTCCCAAGTCTGGTTTTGTTGCTTGGAGCTAAGAACTCTGTCTATTTTAATAGGCCTGGCTTTATTCCTGGTAGTCAAAAATGTATGAATTATAGAAATCAGATAAATTTGTCTTGAATCCCACTGTGTCATTTATGAGCCTAAGTAACATGTTCAAGTTTCTTGAACTCTTTGAACTTCCAGTTTCCTGTCCTTATATGGAGATAATAATATGTACCTTATAGGGTAGTCATAAAGATAAAAGGAGATAATATGTATGAAAAACTCCTAATATCAAACCTCACCTCTAGAAAGCATGCAGGACAGCTTAATTTCCTTCCCCAAACCCAGGGTGGCTGTCTTTGTCTCCTCCATGATAGGGATTGGGCTATATAACCATTATACAAATAACTGTTGGCTCTGATATTGGGATGAGTCAAAGAACCTGGGGGAGAAGTATGCCTTTGAGAGGACATAGACAATAACTGGAAAAGGGAATTTCTCTAGCTCTATCTTTTTTTTTTTTTTTTTGCGGTACGTGGGCCTCTCACTGTTGTGGCCTCTCCCATTGCGGAGCACAGGCTCCAGACGCGCAGGCTCAGCGGCCATGGCTCACGGGCCCAGCCGCTCCGCGGCATGTGGGATCTTCCCGGACTGGGGCACGAACCTGTGTCGCCTGCATCGGCAGGCGGACTCTCAACCACTGCGCCACCAGGGAAGCCCTAAGTACCATTTTTTTTTTTTTTTTTTGCGTCTAGGCCTATCTTAACTGAGTAGAAGGAATAGGGATAACGTGGAATGAAGCTTGTTGTATCTTCGATTGCCTTTTGCCTGCTTTCAGTGGTAATTGAGTCTGCATTATTTGTAATTTTCTGCATTATTTGTGTTGAGCCTATTAGGCAACTGCATCATTAGTATCATATTCACAAGTGTTATCATGCAGTTACAGCCAACAGACACTTAATGGAAAAATCTGCTTTGAATCATGTGGGTGTTTTCTTTCTTTCCTCCCTATTTCCTTCTTTCATCTTGCTGGACAGACACACACACACACACACACACACACACACACACACACACCCATGAAGCATATTGTATATGCCAAACTTGCCTATTTGTGATAAAGGATCTAGCTACTAAGTGTACCCAGGATAATGATTCAGTGAAGCCACATAAACTCACTTACTTTGGGTGTTAGAAATATTTTATTTGCTGTTTTATTGCTATTCTTAGAAGCATTACTTTACAGCAGTGGTTTTTAAACTTCAGTGTGCATAAAAATTGTCAAGGAGATGACTAAACTTGCAGATTCTATGGCCCACTCAAATGAAGCAGGTATGCTTATAGCTTTGCTTCCACTATGTGGAAACTGAGGCACAGGAAGGCTAAATGACTTAGCTGTAGTCCTGATGGAGTCAGAATTCAATCCCAGGTATTTCTTATCCATAATGCATACAGCAACAAAGCAGAGTACCATGCCCTGTGACAAGCAGCTAAGGACAAGTTTAGTTTTAGTACCGTTTTTCTTAGAATTTATTGTTGTCTTTTTGATATCAGTTAGACCTTTACCAGTTTTCAATAGGGGATGACAATTCACATTCTCTCATTTCTGTTTCTTCTATTACTATAACTTTTCCTAATTGAATGAAAATAGATATCAAAATAACTGTACACCAAATCAAACACTTGAAAGAGTAATCACTTAAAAGCACCTGCTTATTTTTCCAGATCTGTCAAACCTTTCCATGCATTTAAGATTTAGGATTGAGAAATAGATCTTTTGGGACTGTTAGGGGATTATGACTTTGGGAAATTAATCCATGGTAAAAAAAAATGTGTTTACAATGCTTGGACTTTCTTAAACCTTCATTTAGAGAAAATTCATGACTCTTCTCCTCTTTACTGCCCCATTTCCAATTTTTTATTACCATTTGTTGAATGCTTTCTGTATACACAATTACTTTCTATATATTATTTTATATACTATCCTATAAGGAGAGCAACCTATAAGGTAGATCTTATTCTTCCCATTTTATAGATGAATAAAAAGAAGTTTAGAGAGAATAATTTCTCTAATATCACACAACTATAATTAGCAGGGCTAATTTATTATTATCGACTCCAGTTCCATTCTCATTTTAAAATCTGTGCCCGTAACGATCAACAGTGCCTATCTACCTGACAGAATCATAGGTTTTTATGTTCTCGGGACAAACCAGTAATAAATTCAGCAATAGCAACCACAACAAAAAACTAAGCAAACAGATTTTACATCATGCAGCATGTTATGGAATTGCTCTAAAGCACAGAGTTAAACTGCAGTGTAACGAGAAGCTTGGGATCTCTTTATGACACAGTAACTGTTCTCATGTCAATGACAGAATGGCAGAAGAGCCAAACACAGGTGACAGGAGTCCCAGCACAGCACTCTGTTTGTGAACCCTTTATTAAATGGAGCCGTTGGCTATCACCTGTGGTTTCATAGTTGTGTCTCCCACTGAACACACATTTGATCTTCTGATTAATTAGGTGCACCTTGGCTAGAAGCCCACGATCAAGCATACGTGTATCAAAGCTTAAACTGGGTTCCTCCTAAGATGAAAGCAGAATGTTTCAAAGTGTAGCATAAATCCTCATGTCATCTTCTTGGAAAAAATGAATGACATTAATAATATTAACTTATTGATAAAATAAAAAAATTATAAAGAAATGATACACTTCAACTTTTACTCCTAATTTGTATTTTTATGACAAGTTTTTTACTGGAGTAAAGTGGCAGTGATCTTTTTGAGATCTTTAATTAGAACAAATTAATTCCATCCCTTTGGCACTAAGACAAAAAATTGGACTCCCAAATATATTGTCTCTAAAATGTTTGAAAATCTGCCTATATTCTTTCTGAGATGGAGTCATTGTACTGCTTTCAGTTTTTCTTAAAATGATTCAGTATTCTATGGGACAAGTAACATTTCCCTGTTTAATAGCTATTTTATCCAAGAGCTGTGTCACCAAGTTCTTTTTTTTTAAAAGAGGTTCCAAATGTCTGAGTTGCCTGTTTATTCCTGCTCTCTTTGACTTTCTTCCAAACATGTCTTTCATCTCTGCAGTGAGCAACAGATAATCAGCCAAGACTGTCTCCCCCATCTTACCCCTTTTCTCTGTGCTAAGGTAGTCTCAGCGTGTTGTGTTTCCTTTCTCCACAGTGGCTAGAGCACTGCCAGCAAGTGAGACACCAACAACTCATTTTCAATCTTCAGCCACGTAATTAACAGCAAAGATGAACGGATAGAACAAAGATCCATTTGCACAGCCTTGGTGGCTCTCTTTGTGTGTTATCTACGATGGATTATCTATATTTTTATTTTCCTGCACATTTGCTTCCCTTAATAGGTGTCCTGATAAATATATAGTAGCAACCAGACATTTACTCCTCAGCTCTGCGGTTTAGATCATTCTTTGTTTAAATTAGTCTTTGCAAGGCTGTGGGATCCAATGGGGGCTAGCAAAAAAAGATCCATGAAGAATATAATTTGAATTTTCCTTTTTATATTATCTCTTATCAGTTGTCTTTAATAAACTTTCTCAACTTTTTCCTTTAGAGTTTTTTGTTAATTATATTAGTAAAAACTTACTAATGTAAATTCACTCTTTTTATAACAAGTAAAAAAAATAAAAGCCTTTGTAACGGGAAAGTTGCTTTCCATCTCTTTAAATAGAATGCTAATGCTAACAGCCAAGGATATATGTTTGTATCCCCATTTCCATGGGTACATATGTATCCATGTATGTACATATGTGTGTATATACATAAAATATGTATATATGTATACATGTATGTATGTATACCCCTGTGGTTATATTTTTACAAAAGTGTAATAATATATGTTCTTCACAGTTATTTTTTGTTTAAAACTTTATCCATTCAGAACTAGTCATTGCATATCTCTATGTGCCAAGCAGTGTTCTAGACACTGGGAATGTGATGATTAGCAAGATGGATAACTTACTGCCTTCCTAAAACTTACACGTTAGCGAGTTGTGGATACCGCTCAGATCAATAGACATAGAACCAGATGATTTAACAAATGGCTTCATAATCTTGTAAATTTCCTTTCCTACTGATAGGCTTTTATATGTTTCTCACTTTTATTGTTATTGCCAACAATGGTATATTAAACACCCACGTATAGCTATTCTTACCTACCAGTGCTTTTGTCTTTAATAGGGTATATTTTTCAAAACTGGAATATCGGGAGAAAATAAAAACATATTTTTCATTTGAATAAACATTGTAAATAACTTTCAAAAAGGCTAGAGCATCCTTAGGTACAATGCTTCACCATCCACATATCCATCAAAAATGTAGAAGAGTGTTGTTTCCTTTCATTCCGGTTAGTACCCCTCTTTTACCATTCACAAATTGCCATTTGTGAAAAATAAAGTGCTATTATGAGTATAATTCACATTTTCCTAGTTACTAGTGAGATGGAGCACATTTCATGTTTATTAGCCATTTGCATTCCTCTAGACTTTTGCTGGATTTTTTTTCTCTCAGTTTCTTTTTTTTCCCTTTATTTCTTTCTATAAGGGTATTAGCCCTATATATATTCTGTGTGTTGTTGCAGATATTTCCCCAAGTTCATCATTTATCTTTACATTTTGCTTTTTGGCATATTTTTCCATGTAAAATTCTAAATTCTTTTTTGTTTTGTTTTGGTTTTTTGTTGTTGTTGTTGTTGTTGTTTTGATTTTTATTTGCGGTACGCGGGCCTCTCACTGTTGTGGCCTCTCCCGTTGCGGAGCACAGGCTCTGGACACGCAGGCCCAGCGGCCATGGCTCATGGGCCCAGCCGCTCTGCGGCATGTGGGATCTTCCCGGACCGGGGCACGAACCCGTGTCCCCTGCATTGGCAAGCAGACTCTCAACCACTGTGCCACCAGGGAAGCCCAAAATTCTAAAGTCTTTATGTGGTCAAATGTGTTTAACATTTACTCTTTGATTTCTAAGTTTCCTCCCTTGCTTAAGAAGTTCTTCCCTATCCCAAGATTATTCAGATATTATCATAAAATTCTTCTAATTTTTAAATTATTTCTTTTTTAGACTTAGATACTTGGTATATTAAGGTTTTGTTTATGTACATGGTGTGGGGTTGGGTTTCAGCTTTGTTTTTTTCCAGATTGATAGCTAATTATGCCAGTGTCAGCTATTACAATCCCCTACTTCCTCCTAACAGAATTTCCACCTTGCCATACAGATTCCCAGGCATTCTTGGATAACAGCCTACACCTTGGTTAGGTTTCATGGACCTTCTAGATTTCTCTAGGTTCTATCATACAATCAAAGGAAGTTAGTGAGCAATTGAGAGTCTAGAAATGTAGTGGTGAATTCATTGTCACCAGTTTCTCATTAATAAATGAGGACTCTAATGCTATTCCCTCAGAACTAGCAAATGATAAGTGCCGTTACCTAACTTTCTTCTGATGAAATTTCTGTATTAACAAACATAGTTCATGTAAAACTCTAAATTCCCTGTAGTTTGTTTCAAACATAATAAAATAAACTTATATTTTCTCCTATTATAATGTTATATTGCTTTATAATCAAGTTAATATTATCCAGGGACATTTAAAAGGCTACAGTTTATTTCTAACATGACTTATAATTGATTAAATTGACATTCACTCTTCTAAGTCTATCACACCATGAAAATCACATGGAAGTTAGCTACTGGAAAGAGTGAAAAGCTAGACAAATTCTTCTCCACGGACATTGGCAAGTTCTATATCTCAAAAACTCTTTAGCTCAGTATTTCTCAAACTGTGCGTGTGGTATACTAGATTGGTAGGGTATGTTAGTTTTAACATACAAAAGAGGTTCTGTGTCAAAAAATTTGACAAGTGTTAGATCAAACATACTTAAATAAGATTTTCAGTGCAGGACTTCTCAGAGCCTTTGATTTACTCTTGTGGACTATAGATCTCCATAGGGCCATATGGTATGCAGTGTTTCCTAAACTTATTTGACTTTAATTACTTTCCCCCATCCATGGTATATTTACAGAGCTGATGTCTCACAGAAGATACTTTGGGAATGCAGCTTTCTTTCCTTCCCCTCCCCAAGCTTATTCCTTTTTTTTTTTTTTAATATTTATTTATTCTCCTTATTGTTTTGGCTGTGTTGGGTCTTAGTTGCAGCCCACGGGATCTTTCGTTGTGGTGCGGGGTCTTTCGTTGCTTCTCTCTAGTTGTGGCACTCAAGCTTCAGGGCGTGTGGGCTCTGTAGTTTGCTGCATGTTGGCTCTCTCCTTGAGGCACGTGAGCTCAGTAGTTGTGGCACGTGGGCTTAGTTGCCCTGTGGCATGTGGGATCTTAGTTCCCTGACCAGGGATTGAACCCGCGTCCCCTGCATTGGAAGGTGGATTCTTTACCACTCGACCACCAGGGAAGTCCCCCCAAGCTTATAATTATCACTCTTCGTAAGTTTCCATCTTCCCCCAAAGGAGGAAAATGTAAATATGAAAAAATAAGAATAACTGAATTGGATTAGTGTGGTCTTATACATGAGAAAAACCACTGATAAAAATTCCTGATGGACAACTGGCTTTTCACGCGTCTCAGTCAAAACTTCATGCTTTTCTGGGCCTTATCATGCTTTTACAACCCATTCTACTTTCATAGGCATCACTAAATAGTTCTTAATCATGGCCCTTACATTATTGCTAAATTTCCCAAACCTTAAAAGAAATAAATCCCTTTTCTTCTAGCTTCGTTTTTTTTTCCTCACTCGGGAATCTTTCTCAACACATCATGAGCATTGGATGGTTGTGGGAGCAATTGCTTATTAAGGTTTATATTCTGCTATTTGAAATCTATTTGTGCTGTAGGAGGGAAAACTACTCTAGGAATCTATACATAGAGAGTCGGTTTTGCTTCTTTATTCTTTTAAATCAATAGTATAATCAATTCTGTTATCTCCTGAACTTTCTATAACTCAGTTCTATCCTAGTGGCAGTGAGTTGGTTAAAAGTCAGTGTTTTTTCTGGTGGGAGTATTCATGGGTTCTGTAATTCAGCACTTTTTATTTTTTCTCCAGAGAGATGGTGACAAGAATGCTCAAATAATTAAATTGCCTGTCCTGGTTGTCTTATACAATGGCAATACATGTTCACAAGAAGAAGGTGGGCTGACTCTTGATTCTCCCATAAAAAATATATTAAAATTAAGTATATTTTAGTATTTCTATGAAAATAAGTATTGAGGTCTAGAAAACCAATAAATTCTTGTTTTCCTTTTCTGTCTCTCTTTTTCTTTCCTTCCCCTCCCCCTCCCTCCAATCTTTATTTCTTTCTTGAACTGTGCTGTTCATTGATATAAGACTTGTACTACAACTTAAGTAGAGAAGCTGGGAGAGAGAGTACAGGATTAGAGAATCAGTAGGCTGTACACATAAAATCTAAGAAACAGGTGCTGGTCCCTCATTTCATTTTACAAGAAAAGAACTGACAATGGTAAAAACATTATTTCATATATTTTCTCAGTATAGTTATGTAGAAAGAGAAAGGTTCTACACTATTTTCTCTTTATGTGCTGCTTGGAAGAACATTTGCTAACTTTACTGGCAACATGTTATGGTTGTCATCGACAAACCCCTCTAATTTTTCCTAACTCCCTTAGTATTTCTTGTCCATAGATATTGTTTGTCAGACTACTTTCCTCTCATGCTTTGTCTTTTTTATTTACTCCTGTGAGAAGTTTTTTAAACAAGGAAGCCTATTTATATTTCAAACACGGTTTGCTCTAAGATTTGTTCTGTTTCTCAACTTTGTGGGTGGCAGAATACAGGTAGGATAGCATCTATAAACAAATGGAATTCTTCATATTATCTTATTAATTCATGGTGATAGGCCATGAGTCAGGAAACCTGGATTTTTATTTCTGGCTCTGCCTGTTACTGACTTGCTTTTTCTCTTTTTTAAAAGTCATTGGCAATAATAATTTTTGGTCTATACATCTCACTAGTCTATACAACTCATATGTAAAACATGGGATATTGAGTACAAAAGAAAGAACTTTAAAAGTTGTAATAAGATACTAATAAAAAATCTTACATGCAGTATTGCTTTCTGGAATTATATTATTTATTGATCACTTATTTATTCAAGTGAATTCAGCACCTAGAATGTGCTGGGCATTGTACTACATGATGTGGATGCAATGATAAATAATATAAATTCTTGTCTTATGACAACATACACATCATCAGGATTAGCTAAACCATCAGCTTATAATTATTATTTTCCTCATATAATTTTGTTAGTGCCCCTAAATTTTAATAGTTTCCTAAATTGTTCAAGTCCATTTGTTTATTTTGTTGGTGAGGGGAGAGTTGAGGTTGCTTAATTTAAATAATGGGTCAATATCCAGTTAATGTCTTGATTTCTGTGACTTGTCCATACTCTACCTCATTGCTAATAATGATACCAACTTTATTATTTTTTGAGTACTGCTCCTTTTTCTCTTTAGTATCTTAGCTTGTCCCTTTTGTGTTTTGGACATACTCTTTAATTTTCTTTGATTGACTTTGATACCTTTGGCTCAGACTGTCTTGTTATTGACTTTATTTTCTCCCTATCACAAATTATGTATTTCCTCTGTCTTTAGTTTTTGTTTTCTGTGGAGAAGTTTAGTTTCCACTCAATACCTAATGATTCCTTCAGGAAACAATTACATATTGTTTTTTTTTTTTTATTGTCAAGGTACATGAATAAACACTGGTTGAATGTTTTTGGAGCTGAGTGAGAGTCCATGTAATCTGCCATCATTTCTCTGTGTGTATGTGTGTTTGTGCATGCAACTTACACCCTCAATTTACCAAAATGATCTTGTGATAGATGTTTCCTAAAAGTCCTGCAGCACATATAAATTAAATACATCCATCATGGCTTTCTTTTATTTGAAGACAGTCGTTGAAGATACTTATAAGAATTTCCATGAATAATTTGAAAATTGGTGCTTTAGGAAATGTACTCTTTTAAGAATCGTCTAGAATTGTTTCCTCCTCTGTTCTCAAGAGATCATTGGCTTTGACACGGTCTTCCATTAGAATTGGGACAGTTACTCTCAGTTTGCTAAATATATTTGTGAGGAAATTACCATATTTATTGATTTAATACAAACTTAAACTTGTAAGACTGACAATGAAGGAAAAAAAGAAGCTCTTCATGGGAGGAACAACTGGATACTACTAGCATTATGTCTTGTGTTATTCAGGAATATTTTGGTTGCAAATGACACAAACCGAAGTGGAACTAAATTAAGCAAAAGGATGACTTATTGAAAAGATCCTGATACAATTCTGAGGATCATTGGAATTGAAGAACAATCAAGGTTTGGAAGGCAGGAATTTGGGAAAGTTCCTCAGGGATTTTATTAGTTAGGAAATCAGTTTAGCTGTTTTAATAGCAGGGCTTAAAGAAAACAGATTTATTTATCTCTTATGTAAAAGCATGAGTGAGTAGACAGTCTAGGGGGAGGAGGTCATCCGATCTATGTTATCCAAAGTCCCGGGTTCTTTCTATCTGATTGTTCCACCATACCTAAGCATGTTATATTTTCTGCATGATTTATTCTGGATCACTTCCTGTTAGGTCTAAGCTCCAGCCTCTGGGATTGAGAAAAAATGGGGGAGCAAGCTGTTTCCTTATAAGAACATGACACAGAAGTTGCTGATGTCACTTCTGCTCACATGTCTTTGTCTGAACTTGGTGATGTTGCTGCAAGAGAGGCTGGGAAATATAGTCCCCAGCTGGTGAGCCATGTGCCCCACTAAAACTTGAGAGCTCTATTACCAAAAGGAAGAATGGGAGAAAGGATAGCAGGAACAAATTGCAGTCTTCCCCACAGGACTAACCCTTGAACAAGGTCAAGATTTTATCTATGGCACTTATCTCTCCTTGTCTCTAACGATGGGCTTCATTCTGTTCTACTACAGGATACAGAGCAGGAGATATGGTTATCAATGGCTCTGTGTTTACACTTCCTCAGCATCAAGATCAGTATCATTTCCAACAAGTAAACTCAATTTTTTTTGTCCCTGGTACATTGCCCTAGGAGGCTGTGGCTAAAGAGGAGGGTAGAGTTCTAGGTAAGGATAACATTCATTTATTAACACATATTTATTAAGCACCCGTGTGCCAGGCAATATTATAGACCAGGGATAAATATGACCTGCTGTCTGCTTTTATAAAAGAACGTTTATTGGAATGTAGTCACATCCATTTGTTTGCAGATTGTCTGTGGCTGCTTTTGTGCTACAATAGAAGAGTTGAGTAGTTATGACCGAAATAGTAAGCTCTTGAAGTCTAAAATATTAACTGTGTGGCCCTTAATGGAAAAAGTGTGTCAACCCACTGTTTAAGCGTTGGGTTTACAGTGGTGATCAAGACATTGCAAAATCTCCATCCTTTTGGAGCAAATATGCATAGGATTTGCCCTCTGAGATCCAGTTTTCTGAGTGGTTCCTACCTCTTACTAGGGTGTCTGACAGAGCAAATAATCTGTCTGTTCATTATCTGCATGGACTTTCAGATCTCTTTGGGATAGCTCTATATGACATGGTTTGTCTATACAAGGAGGGTTATACCATTACAACCCTAGTTCAGCGTCCTTATGAACTTATAGCAGAGATTTCGCAGGCATCAAAATGACCTTTGTACCTTAGGTTATGTCTTGTACTTGGCTGTTGGTCCTTCTTGGGCCATGGATATTTCAAGCTGTCATTTTGTTGTGTTATTTGCATTGCTGTTTTCTTGCTTCTGACCATTTTCCATATGGCTTGTTTCATTTTCTTCCTCTGTATTATCATGGCATTTGGATTATTTTGAAAATGGGTGTGTTACCTGTGTCTGAAATAGTGATATTCTTTTTTGTTTTTTATCATTTAAATATCTCCATCCTCTCCAGTTTGCTCTTCATTTTTTCTTAAAATTTTATAGAGGTTAATCCAGAATGTAGAAGTTCCCTGTTAGATTGAGGTTACTCATTACAGGTCTCACTCAATCTGCAAAGTAATGCAGTACATTAGTTTAACACTCATACATCCTCCACTGCTGGATGACATCCCGCCAACGTCTGTTTATAAGTATCAAGGTTAGAGCGTTCCTGTAACACCGCCATTGGGAGTTCAGCACTTGTCTGCCTAGAAATATGCTGCCGTCAGTATGTGGATAATTAATATAAGGGGAAGTAATGAAGTAGGGGGTAAAGGTACAAGAGCCTTATGGCAGAAGAAATTTATGATGGGAGAACTTTATAATGAGTACCAAGTGTACATTAGTAAATTTATCAAAGGGTCAAAATTGAAAATCTGTTGAGTATGGTGTGTGCTCATTGACTTCATCTTCAGTCCAATCAGGACTGAGAGGCTTACCGTGGCCTCATTTAGTTTACTAGTCATCAGCTTTTTCTTCTTGACTTTGTACTTGTCTCCCTCTCTCCCTCCCTCCTTCCTTTCCTCACTCCCTTCCTTCCTCCGTCTCTTTCTTTTTCCTTTCCTTCTTTCTTTCCTTCCTTCCTTTTTGCCCACCTGCCTGCCTTCCTTCCTCCTTTTTACTGTCCCTCCTTCCCTTCTCCCTCCCTTCCTTTCTTCCACAAACCATTCTGGAGTGTTTACTTAAGTGATAGGTTCTGAGCAAGATATTGGGAATATATTTCTGAACAACAGAGACATAGTGCTTGTCCTTGCTTATCCTCATGCAGCTTATGGTCTCACATGGGAGAAAAACAAGAAAAAAGGAGGGGACTTTGGGAGCACAGGCCAGGAACTGATAGATCTTTTACCTAGTGAAAATGCATTAGTAATTCTATAATAACTTTTTTATTAATATAAATCTCATCAGTTCTTTTCTTTAATGTAAATGCCAATGAACTTACTAAATGACTAGGTAAGTATTCAGTAGCATCCAAGAATTGTAAAATGATAAGTAGATGATATAATCATGGCCTAGTATCATTAGATTGGTGCTTTGACACTACTAATTAAAAACAGTGTCTCCTTTTAAGACAACACTGGTTAGCTTTATGTATTGTGTGTAGTAAACTTGAATTTCTTTAAAAAAATTCTATAACTCACAATTTTTATTAGGTTACACAGTTTTTATTTTGTTAGATTACCCTAAGATTTAAAATTTTTATTTTATTAGGTTACCCTAAGATTCTGGGGAGTTTTGGCATATACATTTGAGGGATGTTCTCATACTCCCTCCCATCATGATCACTAGAGAGGTGGGAGGTTGGTGACTATCAGAGTGTGGATAGGTTTCCAGAATTTGTTGTTACCTCTGATTACTTATACCTAAGCAGGGATGATGATGGTTAATAATAATAACAATAGTGATAGTGATAAATAGCTAACATTCCCATAGTACTAAGTTACAAGTGTTTTACACGTACTAACTCATTAACCCTCACAGCAACTCTATCATTAGCTCCATTACATAGATGAGGTATTGAGGGCCACAGCTAGTAAGTGACTGAACTGGGAGATTCAAACCCGGGCTCTGATGTACACATTTGTAAACACTATGTTCTGTACTCTTTCACAGCTGTATAACACAGAACAGTGGTCTGGTGTTGAGAGAAGAGGACAGTTTTTGAAATTAAATGACCTGAGTTTTAATACCAACTCTATCAACATGTCTTTTGTCTTGGTTTACATGACAAAATTGAGGGATTGAGTTATACTGATATTCCATAAAATATGACCCTAGACATGTTCTATAAAAAAGGACTTAGTAGTTAAATAAGCTTAAGAAATACTGCAATTGATCTCTTGGAAAGCTGCAGTGTTCCAAAAAGTCTTGCAGTAAAGATGCCTATTTAACTTTGTTTCACTGAGTTCTTCCTAAATTTTGACCAAGGGAGAGCTTGGAGTTTAGGAACTCCTAAACTTTTGGAGAAGAATGGAAGGGAAAACATATTTTAACACACCAGAAAACTAGTGATTTATGAAATTATTTTCAGGAACTCTGAACCATATAATCTTTAATGTCTCCTTCAAATTCAAAATTCCTATAATTGTAAATATCAATTATATATCTATATGTGTTTGCCAGTTTTGCCCTCCAATGTTGACACCAAACTGAGAGTTTGTTTGACGTACCTACGTAATATGTAATACTGTCAGAGGAACGTATACTTTATATTCTTTGTAAGCAAACACAGCCCAGTAGTATCAAATTTACAGTTTGAGGCTCTTCCAACTGGTTTTCTGGCATGTATAACTTATGTTCCCTATCAAGCTGAAGTAGAACCTGCCTTACCCATAGCTTATTAGAAGGTTTAATGGTAATAATTTTCTGTTGAAGTTAACTGAATTATAGTTTTACTTGCAAATGTGAGTACATTGTAACAGCCCTGAAGTCTTGGTGTTAGTAATGGAAAGTATTGTTTACAATGTTTGTTTCACCATTCAAGGAGTTTTCTGCAATGATCTGCCTCTAGCACAACAGTTTTCTTACTTTTTCCCTAGCTCTTTTAGGAGTAGTTAGTTTAGAGCTTTATTCTTAAATTCTGCTGGTACTGACATGTGTGAACTTACTGTGTGTGTGTATTTGTGAAAGCACATATAGGGAGGACTTTGCTGATTTTGTTTGTACAGCCACAGTTCAAGACCATAAATGGTACACAGCTTTGCTTTTAGAGCAAGCACATTGAAGCCACTTATAGTACAGGTATTGAGAGACTGAGAACCTTTTCCAATTTCTTCCCACCATCAAGAAATAAGAAACTGGAATTGGTAGAGGAGTTCTTTTTAGGATGGTGAAATTGAACTTAACATAACTTATTATCCCCAAGTTTTATCCACAGACAAGAAGTAAGAAATTAGCCTTGTTAGGTAAAAAGATGTCTTCCTGTGGAATTGAACAAATGGGCAATTTGACAAAGTGCCACTGTAATATGATGGGTTACCTAAGACTTTCAGAAATGAGACACTCTGTAGTACGAATGAACTCTATTAGGAAAAAAAAAAATGGAAGAAGAAATATCTTGTGCAGAAATACTGAACTGGGTCTTTTTCTCATACAAGAATTTTTAATGGTTCTAGTAAGCTCTGAAAAGAGACTTAATGGGATAAGCTGGCCTCTTTTATGGAATTTTCAGCTGGCACATTCTTCTAACTTTTAGTTAAAAAAAAAGTAACTGCTAGTGACTTAAATTGAAATTCTTGACAGGCATTTCACCAAATGTCTTCTCCCTCTTTGTTGAAGACAAAGTACAGATCTTTAGCTGACCCAGAGGCTCCTTTACTTTCAGAAAGTGCTTCTCATTCATTGTAGGACTGCCTTGATGGTGATTATGACCCTGGCTCTGTGAGGGTTGGTATATTAAATTGGATGAGAAAGATTACTCATTTATTATCGTAATTGGAAAGTGGGAAGGAGCAGAAACACCCCATAAAAAACTGTCAAGGGGATTCTTTGGCATGGTGGTGCAAATAACCAGAACTCCATTTTCCAGCTCCATCACTTTCTAGTTGCATCATCTCAAGACAATTACTTCACTTCTCTTAGCTTCAGTTTTCTTATCTATAAAATACAGATTGTGAAAATGCCCCTCACCCTGGCAGGGATTCAGGATCAAAAGAAGCAGCATATATGAAGTACTTGGCATATTACTGTCACCCAGAAATGTTAGGTGCGATTGTCAGTGGCTACAGAGATTCAAATGGTTTTCATCAAGTTTGTTAATTCAGGGAAGTATATCCAGTTGGTTCATCAGCAGAATCTTTGTACGCCCTTGGAAAAAAATACCACATTGTTTCCTCAAAGATAAAGCCAATACAATTGTTGAAATTGCAGCAGCAGGAATATTCTTCATGGTTATAATGTTATACTGCACCTAGGTTCTTAAATATATCTTTTAGTTTCAGCTTATTGTGGTTTAAGAACATCAGGAAGAGGAATAAGAACCAGCATGAGGTTGATGGTTGAGTGGCAACTGTAATTTTCCATATAACAGAATCTTTGCTAATATAAAAGCTACCTTCTGGTTATGCAAAAGTTTAATGAAATATAGGCACAAAATGGTGTTTTCTATCCAACAAAGAATAAGAGCAGACACGGAATTTAGCATGTTGAGTTATTCTTTCCAAAATCAACCACCTAAGGACGAAAGAATATGATTTAAAACAAAATTTCTATGCATTCTTTTTTGAGTGAACAAAACAGCTTGTGTAGCTAAACTGGGTAGCTGCAGTGTAATTTGGTAGTGTTTCTATTTGTTGAAGAAATGCCGAATATTTGCAGGAATGGCAAGAAGCAAAACACAGCTCTCATTTGTATGCAACATAGTCATAACATAAAATTATGAGCTCAGAGATATGATTTCTGAAAAGATTGAACTAACATTGTGAATATTAGAGCCCCCTCATTTGCATAATTCTGGGGAATGCCATAGCATGACAAAGCTAGCAATTTCTTTGGCACTAGTGAAGAGTGAAGTTGTACAGCACTCCACAGTTCTGACTCACTGGTTGAAGTAAGAAGTGGGAGTTCACTCTTTGTAGAGGGCCTGGGAATCAGTATAGTTCAGATACCACTCCCAACTCAAAGCTCACCTGAAATAAAAAGAGGTAACTTTAGAAATGCTGCTTGAAATATGATGAGTAACTTCTGACATGTAGCTACCTGCTGTGAAAATTCCTCTTGGAGAGAAGAGTATAATTATGTACTCAATACAAACCCTTGTGGTCTTTTTAACTAACTACAGTTACCCACAGGTGACCTCTGATTCCTTGAGTTTTCAAGAATGAAGCCTGGAGGGAATCAAAGCTTTTAGTATGAAACCAGGAACCTGCTGACATGTTCCTGGGGTCATGTGATCATTTTATATCCAGAGTCTTAACTGGAAAAAAAATCACTTGTGTTCACAGAACCAGCAAGCTGGTGTCTCTTCTTAGATCGCTGATACATTATAGTCAGGACTGAGACTTTTCCTGTGTTATAGCTCTTTTGTTTCTTAACTAATGCATATTAACTCCTAAGTTAATAGAGGAATGTAAGGTGGGTATGGAATGTAAAAGATGAAATAGCAGTTACAATGTTACATTGTGAAGATGGAGGGAAAAGGAAGTGGATACAACATAAGTAAAAGTACGTATAGGTATTCTCTGCATTTAACAGATCAGCTCTGTGGGACCGGGATGTATTGTACGTAAGAAATATGATATATCCCAATACATGGCAAGGAGAGTTTGATTTAGGATGGTGATGTCTGAAAAGCTGTTAAGAGGTGAATCCAAGAGGGAAAGAGGGCCTTTGGAATGAAAAACATTGAGTTTGAGAGTCTGTTTCCTGCCTGCTGAGATGGGGGTGCCTGTTTTCACCTTAGGCAATTGACATTGGAACTCTAGGGTTCTGTTCTACACTGAGCCTTCTCATATAATGTGGATTATGTTTTCTCCATGGATTGTTTCTGTTACCCAGAGACCTGGGCCAATCTGTGCAATATTCATAAAAACAAAAGTTAAAAATCAAAGTTAACAAGGTGGATAAAAATTTCTTTTCCTCTCACCAAAACAGCCCCCCCCCCCCCGCCCCGCTTTTAGTAAAAGACACAGCTTACAAGGATTCTGAAAACCATACAGTGGAGGTGGAAATGGCTAATTTGTTCACTATAGACCAGGTAAAATTGATTCTGAATAACTCACAGTCTCACATCTTATGGAGCATGAAATTTATAACTAAGACAATAAATGCTGAAAAAAACCCAGAATGCTACAGAGGAAAAGAGGATAAAGTAGTTTATTTTTAGCTGTAGGAAGGACAACAGGGAAAACTCCACAGAGAAGAGGACATTAGAGCTGGACAATTAAGAATGAATGTGATTCTGTTTGTTAGAAAAGAAGTGATAGACCTTCTAGGAGAGGATCAGTTAAGTAGGGACAATATGTTTTGAACATCCATGGTGTGTTCAGGGAGAAATAAGTACGTCGATGTGACTAGAATAGAGTACATGAGTAGGAGAAGGGACTAGTGATATCTAGTTGGAAGGCAAGTTGGAGTTATATTGTAAAAGGTGCTTGTAAGTCAGTCATGCTCTTGGTTTTAGATTTCATTAAACACTCAAAGGGTTTTAAAGCAGGGCAGTGCTATGTTTAGTCTATGCAGAGTAAAGGAGACACCCGTGATGGAGAAATCTGGAGAAAAAGGAATGGATTAAGAAGGTATTGCTATAGCCGAGATAAGAGAATATGAAGGCATAGTGAAGTAGGAAGAGGAGATGGATTTGAAGAATATTTTATTAGGTTTATCAGTTAGGCTTGGTAGTTGGCTTAATGTGGAAAGTGAGTTAAAGAGATGAATTCAAAATGACCTTGAGGTTTCTATCTTGGGAGACTGGGTGGGTGGACATGTCATTAGTAAAGATAGGGAACATATGTGGAGGGAAACAGGGATTTAGGGGAATATCAAATTCAGTTTTGGACATGATGAATTTTTGATGCTTATGGGATGGTTAGATGAAAATGTTCAGTAGGCAATTTGGAGGTGAATTTAGAACCCAGAGGAAATCAGAAGTGGAGAAATAGATTTAGATGTCACTTAAATAATAGGCAGTTGAGACACTGAGAGGTAATGAAACCACCCAGAGAGAAGGTGTAGAGAGGAAACAGAAGTACATCAGGGAGGCACCCTGATGACCAGCTGACATTTGCTGGGTAGTCTAAGGAAGAGGGGCCAGGGAAGAAGATTTAGAAGAGGACAGAAAGGCAGTAAGAGAACCAGAATAAAGTAGTGTTTTGGAGAGTAATATAGAAAAACGTTTCAAGAAACAGAGAGTAGTCAATAATGACAGATATTGCAAAGAAATCATATTGGATAAAAGCTTCTATTTTTTTCCAACAGTGCTTAGCTACCTAGTGGGCCATGGATAGCTCATACTGTTCATGTCTATGAAATAGAAAAAGGGCTTGGGGAGCAAAGGTGACCTATGTGTACATTAGACAAATGAGCCCCTCCTTCCAGTTGAAGGCAGCACTTAGAGCTTGGCAAACAACGCTTCTTTCACCTCCTTGCCCGAACAGTCTCATGTAGGGCACAATTTGTGCAGAGCATGCTACAAAACCATATGTGGCTCTGGCTGACTGGGGGCAGGGGCAGTAAATTAATAATTGTGGATCAGCACAGGGGTCTAGGAGAAGGAGATAAAGGAATTGAGGTGATGCTGAATATTTATTTTAAATGGTTGCTCTTGGGCAAGAAGGATGGGGAATGATGTGAAGAGAAGAAGGGACTGGCCAACTTGAGGAAATGAGTTAGGAAGTCAGTAGAGATCCTGATGAGACCAAAGAGCAGAGTTTCTAAAGATTGGTAGGTGTGAAAGAATTGATTACAAAATCAATGGGAATGGATTCTGGAGCAGAAGTAAGGGTTTAAAGTGAAGGATGTCATGAAATGATGGGGCCAAGGTGTTGGGTGGTTTTATCAGAATATATGTTGAAATCACTTGGGGTGACAGCAGGCAATTAAGTAGAAAAGACAGCTGTGATTCTTAAGGAATGGGAGGGAATGATGGGAGGTGGGGTTCAGTAAGTGATAAGGAGGTTGGAAAGAGGGTAGTATAACTTGATGTCATAGAACTCAGCTGGTGGCTAAAACAGAAAAAGGGGAAAAAGCACTTTTTTCTGCATGACTAGTTCAGTTTATAACTTAACAACTCTTTGGGTAACTAAAAATTCTTACTCTGGCTGTTTTGTTTGGCTATGATGAGTAAAACACAGTAGAACAGAGAAAGGCAATAGTAGGGGAAACCATAGGTTTAAAAATTACATCCAGAAAAAGTGGGTGGTTTCAGGAGATATTAAAAATTTTATTACTATAAAAGAAGAATAACCAGTCCAAAGATACACACCTTTTAATAGTATTTCCTTAGGTGGCAAAACTGAGAGTGAGAATCCTGTGTATTTCACTTTGGAGGGTATTTCAGCTCTGCTAGACTTTTTGACCTAACTGTCCCAACTATAAGAAAACCTGAAATAATTCTGAAGTTTGTTGCTGGGAAGATTTGTTATTCCATCAATATTGTGTTCTAATTCATTGGCTCAATGCTTAAGAACTTTGAATCCCAGTTTTTAATTCCTCCTTGATTAAGATCTTAATCTGGATCTTTATTTGGGAGAGATGAAAACCTTGAGCTTAACCTTGTCTTTCAAGAAGACACACACCTGAACGATGTATTGATATGAGAAGAAAAGAGGAATACAAACATATTTTTACAATCAAATACTTTGTTCCTCTCTGCTTCTTAAGAGTCTTAAGAGTGAAAGTGCCAAAGAAAGAAACAACAGACGTGTCAAAGACCTCAATTATTCCCTTATTTGTGTTCTTTAATACTCAGTGGCATAACTAGTAAAAATGATTCTGATAAAAAACTTGTGGTTCTCCATTATTGTATACCTCTGTTCACAACAAAAAGTTCATCTCTTTTGTCGTTGCAGTGGAGGAAATGAAAGCATTTGGCTAAGTAAGGTGTGGGCCATCATTGGGTGGTCAAAAGCCAGCACTTTGGAGAGCAAGGGGCCAACTGGAGTTGGGGAGAGAGAGCTGGAAGAAAGCCTTTAAAGGAACACAATCTCTTTCAAAGCTGAGCTGATCAGGAAGCATCCTAAGGCCTACTCTGAAATGCATTGCTTTCATTCTGTTGGCTTTGAGTTACTAATTAAAAATGGACTTAGAGGTAGCCTTTCTAAACTACTTATATTTATTATAGAACTAGTTAACATAATGAAAAATTTTATGATAACTACTATCAAATCTAGTTGAGCCAAACCCTCCTGTTCATGCACACACTGCACACTTATATATACTTACATGTTTCTTGGGATTAAGACAGTTTAAGTGTAAGATACCACCTGTCCAATTGGGTGTTTTGCAGTCATCCGTTAGTTGCCCTGTAAATATGGTTGCTTTGGCCAACACAATGAAGGAGATCTCATAAGAGGCTCTAGTCAAAGTGAGGTTCAGAGCCTCTGTCAACAGACTTGAACTTCATTAGCATTTGGAGAGCGGAGAGACAGCCATAGAAGCTTAGGGTCTTATTTTTGGTGAACCTTCATGTGTTGTTCCTAGATATGGTTAATGCATGTGCTGGTTCTGCTACCACCATTCACCTGGTTGCTTATTTTCCACATATGCAAATTAGACATCCTGGGTCTTAGAGTTATAACACTCTCTCTTCCCCCTCCCCTCATCTCCTCAGTCACAAACCACAGCTCCTCAGGGGCAGAGAGGGGTGATCATTTTCTATGGCCAGACTGTGATGAGAGGAAGTTGCCTTCAGGTCTGACTCTTGGAGCCTCTAGGGAGAGACCCTGAGGGTCTAAAAACATACAAGGCATTTTCCAAGAGTTCTTCATCTCAGATTCTGTTGCCTTTCCTGTACAGCTTGGAGACCTGGATGTATGTATGGTTGTTTTTGATATTAACCCATGCAGCACAGTTATTATTTTCTAAACTGAGAGAACCTTGAGAGCAGACATTGATTTATCTTCGTCCTTCACCATCTATGATTGTGCTTGGGACCAATAGGTATTTAGTAATTTTGCCCCATTCCTTGAGAAGATGGAGCTGAGGCAGAGATAATGATGATAATGATAAACTGTTGAGTGTTTGCTATGCTATAGGTGCTGTTCCAAGTGTATACATACTGGCTTATTTGAGCAAAAATCCTATAAAGTAGGTTACTGTTTCCTCCATTTTACAGATGGGGAACCTGAGGCTAATTAACCTGCCTAATGCCATTTATCTTATAAGTGATAGATCTGATCTGGCTCCGATGGTCTGGCTCCAAAGTCCAAGCCCCAAACTATATGCTAAATTACCTCTCAAGAGTGAAAAGGCTAGGTGGAGAAAGTAGGTAAACAACTTAAGTGCTTAACACTCCCCTATCCCATCCCCAGCATGGATTATTTGTACCATCTCCCTTTCTTTCTCCTATATCTAATTTTTCTTCCTTCAGCATGTGACCTGGAGCAAGTCCATCCCACCTTAAATAGATAAACAAACAAACTCCTCTTAAGGGTACACCTTTCTATAGCTTCACAGTGCCTGCAAGTAAAACAAAACCTGTTGCTTCTGGGCAACGGATTTTCCTGAGCTGAGACCTGGAGAAATGTGTGTGATCAATCTTCATAAAGGGATACTGTGTGAGATAGCAGACATGGTTTCCAGGGCATACCTACAGTGACTATATTGTAGGACTGTTCTTATAGCATCCCTTAATGTAGTTTGATGTTATAAAGTATTGTTCATTAAAAGAAATTTTAAGGTGGAATAAAAACAATGTGTTCTGAATTTGTAACTCCCTACTAGTTGCTTGAACTGAATGCCTAGTTCTCTGTTACCTATCTGGATCTATATTGCTCTGAATGCCTGGAACATGTATTGTTTTACCAGTTGCTTGGCATTACCATATAAATGCCCTTAAGTTCCTGGTTTCAATTAAGCTAGAGGTCAATTTGGGAGATTCTGTTGGGTGTAGCATCCTCCATGTAATGGAATCAAGAAGTGTCTTAAACAAATGTAACTCAGAAATAGCACTTTTCTTTTCTTTCTTTTTTTCTGTATTCTCCAAAATTAAAATAACACCTGAAATGTCCTCCCATAGGTTTACTCTCTGTCCAAAAATAATACCAAAACTCACACATCTGTATGCACAAGGGAAGTGGGGATGGGGGAGGGGTGAGACTCATCAGAAGTCAGAGGCTTAAACAAGTAAAGGGATTTATTTTTCTTATTAATAAGAAGGGTTGAAATAACTGATGTAGCAGCTAATAAAGGAATATTTGAAGGCAAGAAAAACATGAAATTCTAGAGAAAGGCTCTGGTGATTCTATTTTTAATATTTTTTTCCTTTCTAGTGAAATATATAAAGAGCTGGCATGATTTGAATGTCCGTCTGACTTCTCCTAGGCTCCTGATTCTATAAGTCTGGAAATTTATGATTTATTTTTAGTTTTCTCAAGTAGCATAGACAAGTATCTGTGAGGAAACTCTTATGAACCCTGTCCAGAAAAGTTCACTAAACTCCATTTGCTTGCTGACGTGAAGAGAGGAAAAATATAGCTTTTCCCTGTAATGATTTCCCCAGTTGAAAGATGAATTAAATAAAAAAAATTCCAAAATACCAAATGTGACAAACATGGCAGATTGGAGCAAGTCTAATGGATGCTTTCCCTGAACCTATGAAAAAACCTATATTAATAACTTATTTGGAATAATGTTGTATGGAAATGGAAAACTTCTTGTAGTTTGTTTAGTTAGAAGGCATAGAGGAAGGAGCAAAATGTCAACCAAAAACTGTTCCATGTCAACTCAATGTCAATCAAGTGAAAACAGTTATCAATTAAGAGACAAGGTGCTATACAGGGATAAACCCTGGATTTGGAATACTTAGGTTTTAGCCTTAATTCTACTACTGACTTTGTGAGGTTGGGAAAGTCACTTAAGTTTCTAGGATTGAGTTTCTTCATTTGTAAAATAAAGGTACTGAATTATATGATTTCAAAGATTCCTTCCCAGTCTAGAATTTCATGTTTTTCATTGAAATGAAGATTATAACTTCTACTAGTTATTATAATTTATACTTCAATAATTCACTTTATTCTTCAATAATCTGAAGTTTATACTTCCAGTGGCAGTTTATACTTCAATAATTCAATCTGCAAAAATAAAAAAAAATAAATTAGCTTAAAAAGGCAAAATTAGGTAAATTATTTGCGGTATAAATAAGCTTTAATAAATTGGAAACCAATTTTGTATTACCCAGCTAGAGACTCTGCCACCCATATGTTCATAAAAACACTGTGGTTGTTTTATTGTTCTCTTTGGCAGTGCCAATCATAGTTAGCACTAATTAATGAAATTCCAGGGTGCTGTTTGCCAGGAGGTTCATGCAATGGGTGAAGCAAACTACAGCAGCAAAGTTTCCATCATTTATATTGCTGTGACAATATTGGCTCAAGTTTTAGAAACAGTAATTCCAGCTCCCAGTCCCTGTGAGAACAAATGTAGATTGATTTATGTTCTGAGCCTCTCTAGCATATTGTCAACACTGAGATGGCTGCCAGAGCTCATCATACAAGGTGCTGACGTTTTCTGGGAATCTGCTTGCCTTTACACATATTTTCTCTTGCACACATTGCTGTGTTTTTTCTTTCTTTGTTTTAAGGACTAAGGCATGGATTATTGCTATTAAAAGCAGTCTATTATTAAGCCAGTTTATGCCAATACAAATGTTTTAGGGTCAAGTCATGCTCAGAAAAGACCATAAACTTTCTTTAACCCACGTTGGTATTACGATCAACAACGTTTAAACTTAGTGGTTTTCCTTAGAATCATGCATCCTATTTAGTAAACTCCTCCCCTCCTTCTTCCCCCTGGCTTTATTTCCCACCTATGTTCTTCAATTACTGAACCTCTCTATTCAGGTTCATTTCTCCTACTCCAACCCTCATTGTCACTGCTGCAAAGTCTAGGTCTTTTTGGCTCCGTAGTTGCTTTCTGGTTCCAGTTGTAGATACAGATACTCATACACTTATTTTTTTTTTGAAAAAATTTGTCTTTGGAGAAGAAGAACCGAATATTTCAACTGATTGTTATAGTGAAAGATCAGCTCAGTAGTGAAACATCTCTGTATGGATTTGATCAAATGAATTGAATAGGTCCCTCAGTTGTGCTGTGGGAAATCAAAGGCTATGTTGTAGATTTTTAGCACTTTTTTTTTCTTGGAAATGTAAGATATTTAATTACTTTTTTAAACAAATCATTGAGATAAACTATGGATTCATCATGATCAGTTGTAGGTCCTGTGTTTCTGAATAGGAAAATTTTTGAAAAATTGAGATATAACTTAGGTAAAATATAATCTCAGACATACAGCTTGATAAATTTTTATAACCTCCCTCTTACCCTAATCAAAATATAGACTATTTTTCACTTCCTGGAAGGATCCCTCATCCCCTCTCGCAGTATGCAGGCCCATCTCCACCTCTGCAGAAGGGTAACAGAAATTATTACACGAATAACGATTGAATGTTTAAAATTTTTATTATCTATTTTTCCCTCCTATTTTTTGTCATTGCAGAACTGCTCTATCTTTAAAAATCCTCTTTCAGATTTTTCCCCTGAAGGATAGGGTAGAAATTAGCCACTGAGTCTTGTGAGTTTTGTTACTTAGTTCTTGCTGGATGTATTTCCAGGCTTGAATATTTCTTCCCATACCTTATTAGGTTATTAACAGAGAGGTAGAAGATTTTTACTTTTTTTTTTTTCTTTTTTTAAAGATTCCTGAAAGATTGCCTAAATATATGAAAGGATAGCATAGTTTTCCATTTGCCAATCAATGGAGATTTTTCTCACCCATGCATTTTTTATTTTTATTTTTTTATTGTTCAGTCTCTGGAGAGGGACCCAACTCCACCAAATTTTCCTTTGTATCTTCATTTTGTTTGCAGTCAGCAACATTTAAACTTTTTTTTTTTTTTTTGGTACGCGGGCCTCTCACTGTTGTGGCCTCTCCCATTGCGGAGCACAGGCTCCGGACGCGCAGGCTCAGCGGCCATGGCTCACGGGCCCAGCCGCTCCGCGGCATGTGGGATCTTCCCGGACCGGGGCACGAACCCGTGTCCCCTGCATTGGCAGGGGGACTCTCAATCACTGCGCCACCAGGGAAGCCCAACATTTAAACTTTTAAGGTCCACTCAGACACAGAGGAATGGAGTGAGAGAGCTATATTGTATTACATTACTGGGCCTTCACAGAGATGATTCCAGCATCTCCCTGGGGTTCTACCAAAGAATGAGGTACACCGATAGCAGGAGCAGTGGGGTTACAGAGACCAGAGCCAAGGCTTATTTGCTGCCGAATTCCAACTTCCCTCAGTCCTCAATGCAGAGCTGCTGGCTCCCCATATTAAACCTCAGGCAGATTCAATTGTTCCATGTATCACCTTGACAGTATTAATGCTGAATGTTTGTATCATACTTTTATAGTTTATAAAATCCATCTTCCCATTTTATCTCATTATTTATAATGACAGCTTTGTATAGTAAGCGTTATAAGCCTGTTATCCCTTTTTTTTTTTTTTACTGTTATGAAACTGGAATTTAAAGAGATTAAGAGTCTTTCTTAAGTAGTTTGGTTCCTTACAATCTGGCTCCACAGTTAGAACCCTAGGGAATTTCTAAGTTTATTAATGACTCTGAAGCACGTATTAGTTATATCCATATATTCAGAGAATAAGGAAGTCATGCAAAACGTGCACATGATCCTTCTATGGCTTGAAATTCTAATATAATACTAATAAAATGGGATTTAGTAGGACAGTCCTATCCTGGACAAGGTTCTCATCTGCTCATTTTTTATATCATTAGTTTGAAATACCTCAGTCTGTGGTTTCATAAATAACTTTTCCATGTAGATATTTCTTGAACTTAGCTCTTTCAGCACCCCAGGCTAAGAGAATCTTTAAAAACATGAACATGTCAAATTGGATGCTATTAGGATTTAAGACTAGCCAAAGCCTGGATTTAAGATAGTGTTGGCTATGGTGAGTGACTGATAAATATTTATTGAACAATTGAATAGTTCTAAATATAGTTCATTATTATTTGTTATTACTCTATGGCAAGAGTAAGAGTTTTGTTAATTTTATAATGCTATTAACACAACAGTGGAATTTATAGATTCACAGTTTTAATATTCTGGATATGATCAGTAACTACAGCCCTTCTGAATTGTTCTGAAACTCTTGGAATAAACAAAGGCCTGTGTTGACAGCAAAAACTGCAGGCATGATATTTCCGTTGTTGGTAGATTAGCAATATCAATAAGTTATTGAAAACCTTAGCAAAGAATGAAAATTGCTATTCAAATCCTGTTTGCTTTCTCCATTTTTATGTAAATGTCCTAGTTGATCTTCTTTTCTCTCAGCCACTGGGTCTTAAGAACTGTAGATGGCAATCCAACCACAAAAATGATCTGGTTTGCTAAATTTAGTCATGGATTTGCTTTTCCTAGCTGCACAAAATTATGTTGCTCTAGGAGAGCAGCATATCAGGAAAAAGAATCATAAAAACAAAAGCAAATCTCAAAGAAATAGAAAACAAGATAATTTTTTTTGTAGCCTTTTCTTTATAAGTTCCACTACATGTAAGTTTACAAAATGTAATTTCGGGCTCATGAGTTGATCAAGAAATACTGTGAAGGCATTTCAAACTATAGCAGAAAATCTCAGTTACCATGGAAACAGGATACCATACATGAGAACAGACCACATCATATAGAAGATTTAATTATAATGAAATGATAAATGAATAAGGCAATTTTTTAGGCTATTTGTGGCTGAAGTCCATTAGAAGTCCAGTTTCCAAGGAAGCCCATGTCTAAAAACTGTAATAAGAAAAGTTATGGAATAAGATAAACTACATTTGAAAAAGATTTTGAAAAGATTATAGCAGCCCCATAAATTAAGAGGAACATTTCTAATTTTAAAAGAATCACATTTGGATGAACTCAGAGTTCTTTTGAGAATCATGAGCTGTATCCATAATGGCAATAACACATGGGCTCTCTACACAGAATAATAAAATACTTGTTTGATTGAAGGGTGTTCATGAATCTAAGTTTTAGAATATGATTGGAATGGCATATTTAGACATGTTTTTATTTTGAAGTCAGTTTCACTATGATTTAAGAGATCAGTCAGAAAGAGAAAAACAAATACTATATGCTAACACATACATATGGAATCTAAAAAAACCCCAAAAAAACAAAAAAATGGTTCTGAAGAACCTAGGGACAGGACAGGAATAAAGACGCAGACATAGAGAATGGACTTGAGGACACGGGGAGGGGGAAGGGTAAGCTGGGACGAAGTGAGAGAGTGGCATGGACTTATATATACTACCAAGTGTAAAATAGATAGCTAGTGGAAAGCAGCCGCATAGCACAGGGAGATCAGCTCGATGCTTTGTGACCACCTAGAGGGGTGGGATTGAGAGGGTGGGAGGGAGACCCAAGACGGAGGAGATATGGGGATATATGTATATGTATAGCTGATTTACTTTGTTATAAAGCAGAAACTAACACACCATTGTAAAGCAATTATACCCTAATAAAGGTGTTAAAAAAAATAAAGAGATCAAAACATGGCTGGGAAACACAGCATGCTTGTGTCAGTGGATCATTTTGATTCCAAATGTTGTATCCTACTACCAAATTTGCTGCTGATTTATTCATGTGTGTTTGGGCTGAGCCAACAAGAAATAGACCATCTGGAGGGCCACTTTGATGTAAGAATATGAGTAAAAAATATTCACTATCCAGTGTAGTCTCACTGAGAAGTGGATTTAAGTGTAGGTGGCCCAGAGAGTCCTTAGAAGCACAGTAAGTTCCAAATTTTAGGCCACCAGCAGGAAACTTATTAGCAGGGGCACTGTTGGGGTAGTGAGCATTTATCATAGGTATTGATGTTTTAGAGGAGCAGAACACTACCTCCACCTCTCTCCAATCGTGGGATGCAATTACACACAAAGTTGGAGAGCAGGATGAGGGATAAGAGAAACAAGACTGCTGGGCTAATCTGTACAGCCACAATGTCAGAGGGCAGTCCTTTCACCAGTGGTCACTTCCTGTGCATTCTGTGCTGCTGCACCTCCTTTACACATTCACAATAGCAGTCTCTGTTGACTTGGACTCATAAAAAATACAGGTTTGGAGGCCATGGGTTGTAGAGTTAACACCTACATGGATTTGGATCCCAGCTCTACTCTTTACTAGCTGCATTGTCTTGGGCAAGTTACTTAAATTCTTTGACCTCAGTTTCTTCATCAGAAATAGTATCTACTGTTGGATTATGAGTGTTAGCGTCAATATATGTAAAGCAGGGTTTCTCAGCCTCAGCACTATTGAAATTTTGGGCCAGATAATCATCACTGTGAAGGCTGTCCTATGCATGACAGGATGATTAGCAGTATCTCTGGCTTCTACCCATTAGACACTAGCAGCAAGTCCTTCTCTCCCCAGTCCTCACTCCCAAGTTGTGGCAATCAATAACTGTCTCTGACATTGCCAAGTGTCTTCTGGTGGTCAAAACTGTCCCCTGTCGAGAAGCACTGATGTAAAGTGACCTGCTGATGGTAGATGATAAATAAATGGTAGTTAAATATTAAAACTTTTTGTGAGGAAGTAGTATATAGTATAGTGGTTAAGGTATAGGTTTCGCCACTTAATTTGCCTCATGACCCATGCTTTCCCATGCCTTTTTTCAGTTCTGAAAATTTCTCAGACAACATCATTTCAAATATTCACTCTCTTCTGTTCTCTCATTTTTCTCCCTCTAGTATACCTACTGGATTATGTTAAAATTTCTTATTCTATCTTCCATGTCCCTTAACCTCTCATATTTTTCTTTGTTTTCCCATACTATGTTCTAGATGATTACTATGGAGCTATCTTCCATTTGGGCATTCTCTTCTCAGAGGAATCTTTTGTTTAATCTTAGCTACTGTATTTTTAAAAAAAATTTAATGACTATAATGAATGCAATTTTCATTAAAATTTTTTTAATCTGTTTTCCATATCTGCCTTAATAACACTCTTTCTTTTTTGTGGTTTTGTGTTTTTTCCCCTGCATTGGATATTAGAAAATGATAATTATTATATAAAAGACTCTTTTTGATTGCTCTGTTACTGATGATTCTTCATCTTCTGCTGACTACTCATGGCAATGTAGTTATGTATTTTCTTACATGCTTTATACGATTTGTCAGCTCACGTTTTTTTCTAAAACAATCTCATTTACTAATAGAGATATTAAAACTGTAATAAAAATATTAGCAAAACAAATGTACCAATGTATTTTTTAAACCTTGACAAAGTAGGGTTTATTCTATGAATGCAAGAATGGATTGACATGAAGAAGTTTATGACAATAATTTGCTACATTAACTGTAATAAGGGGAAAAGCTATACCATTATCTCATGATCATATACACCATTATCAAGATAATCTCAAATGCCAAAATTCAACATCTACTTGACGCATTAAATTGGATATCCACCTAATGAAATTCTTAGAAATGTCAGCTCATTTTTGATGGAACTGCTTCTTGTTGGGGTTTCATCTTTGATTTATAGAAGTGACCCTATTGATAATTTCATGGTTGTGTCTGATGTAGTCCTATATGTTCACTCATTCTGGGCATGTTTTTATGTTAGATTTTTAGCACAGGGTCTCTATGGAAACAATGAAAGAATTTGGATCGCACACATTTGATAGATGTAGGCTGGGGAATCTTATTTCTTGAGGTAAACTTTTCCCATCCAAGCCTCAGGATAGATAGCTCATATTCCTGTCACGTTCTTAGTAGGTGGAACTTTGCCAAGGGAATTTTCCTGACTTCCAACTTTATTCAGAGATTCTGATTTCAGTTTCCCATTGGAGTGTTAATACCTCAAACACCAAGGATTCCATTACACTCATCTGATTTCAATATCCTGTTACCACTGTGCATTCCCTTTTCATTTCTGGCACCTGCAGAATTACATTTCTTGCTTTGAATCTTTACTATTTATTTAAATTAAAAATTATTTTTTTCTGAATCCAGAATTTCTATGTTTCTGTAGTAGAAGGTATTGGTTTCCTTTGTCAGTTCAGCCTGCCATTTTGACTAGAAGTTCCAACTTAACCTTTCTAAACCTCAGTTTCTTTATCTGCAACATTGGAATAAAGATAGCAACTACATTGTAGGGTTGTGGTGAGGAGTAAATGAGATAATGAATATAAAGCACTTATTTACTGGACACATACTAATTACTCAGTGTACACTACTAACATGTAAATCAGCTGCTGCACTTCCTGCCAAATTTCAGATACTCAATAATTTATCATTTTAATCTATAATTATGGTTATTTGTATGTATCCTCATCTCAGATCCATTCATGATTGGGAACCATATCAAGAACTGAAAAGTCCTAGCAAATAGTGCCAGAACTATTCAAGTATCTCTACAATCTGCAAGTCACAGTTGATTTGAAGGTCACTGACATATTTACTTTGACCAGGGCAGTTGTGTCAATTAGGAGCATTTTTGCCTTCAAAGGGACATTGGCAATGTCTGGAGATATTTTTGATAGTCACAACTTGAGGGGCAAGGTGCTACTGGCATCTGGGTAGAAGCCAGAGATGCTGCTAAACATCCTACATAGGATAGCCTCCCACAGCAAAGAATTACCTGGCTCAAAATTTAAATGGTGCTGAGGTTGCGAAACCTTGAATTAGGTTATTTAAACCTCTTCATATTTCAAATTCAATTTATTTTAAAACCATTTGTCTCAAAAAAGTATTGTGAATTATACTGTTCACTGAGTTAGTAACTGAATGTTGATTGTAATTTGGTGACCAAGGTCATCAATCTGATTCAAAGGAAACTTTTTTTTTATTGAAGTATAGTTCATTTACAATGTTGTGCCAATCTCTGCTGTACAGTTAAGTGACTCAGTTATAAACATATATACATTCTTTTTTTATATTCTTTTCCATTATGGTTTATCACAGGATGTCGAATATAGTTCCCTGTGCTATACATTAGGACCTTGTTGTTTATCCATTTTAAATGTAATAGTTTGTATCTACCAACCCAAACGCCCAGTCCATCCCTCTCCCTCCCTGTCTTCCCCTTGGCAACCACAGGTCTGTTCTCTATGTCTATGAGTCTGTTTCTGTCCTGTAGATAGGTTCATTTGTGCCATATTTTAGATGCCACATATAAGTGATATCATATGGTATTTTTCTTTCTCTTTTTGACTTCACTTAGTATGATAATCTCTAGTTGCATCCATATTGCTGCAAATGGCATGAGTTCATTCTTTTTTATGGCTGAGCAGTATTCCATTGCATGTATGTACCACATCTTCTTTAACCATTCATCTGTTGATGGACATTTAGGGTGTTTCCATGTTTTGGCTATTGTGAATAGTGCTGCCATGAACATAAGGGTGCATGTATCTTTTTGAATTATAGTTTTGTTTGGGTATATTCCCAGGAGTGAGATTGCTGGATCATATGGTAATTCTTAGTTTTCTGAGGAACCACCATACTGTTTTCCATAGTGGCTGCACCAACTTACATTCCCACCAACAATGTAGGAGGGTTCCCAAAGGAAACTTTTCATATAACCCAGGATTTCTTTGGCAGTACAGGGTGAAGAGCAGTTACCAAATTCACATATTTATGTAGCAAAGAACAATATTAACAAAACAACACAACAGCAATAACAACACCACCTCACAGACAGACATCTATACTTAAACATAAACACATAGCCACACAAAAGCCAGTGAGGCTTGATAAGTCTTTTAGAGAGAATGTGAAGTTAGGTTCTGGAGTATATAGCATATAACATTTATACTGCTAAAATTTCTGAATTTGTTCTGAATATAAAATTGATCTCCTCTAGGAATCTATCCCTCCTCCTTATCTCTTAAAGGGTTTTTAAAAAAAGATTTTTCACTGTATTTTAACTTTCTGCTTTTGTATTTGTTTCCTTTTTTAGACATCTTTGAGAGCAAGTATCTTGCCTTATTTATTTTTGTATCTACAGCATCAAGCATGGGACTTGATATACAGAAAATGATAAATGTTCAAATTAATGAATGAATGTGTGAATGACCAACACCCATACCTAGGTTTATCAATATTTCTAGTAATATTTAGGAATACATACCCTGGCTCAGTGATGTATTGGAGGATGCAGTGAGTAGCTACAAAGTGGAAGAGAAAATGGGAGGACAAATGGAAACCCAGCCTCAAACAATGTGACAGAGTTGTGCAGGGCTGGAAAACAATGTCAGCAAACCAAAAAACTTTACATACAGCAATCCAAAATGAAATTTGAACAAAGACTGAAGTAATTCCTGTTGTCTTGGAATTAGGCGAACATCCCTAGTCTCTGTAAATAGCAATGGCAGCCCCAAAGCCAAGAATACTTTGCTTGTGTGTGTGTGGTTGGTGTTTTGGGTTTATGACAGTGTTAGCCAACCAGCTAGGCTTTTCTCAGGCAGACATTAGCACAGCATCCAGCATTTTATACTTTCCACAGATTAGACAAATTCAAATAATAGCATCAAGTCTCTAATGAACAAATCCTCTTTTGCCGCTACTTGTGTATTCAATTTAGGAAAAGCTGTAACATCAACCCAGATTTAGAGAAGTATACATCCTAGGTGAAAATTTTATGTTTGAATAATTTCAGCCTTTTCCAATTAATGATTTCTGATATTTTGTGCTCTCTTTAATGGCAACCATTTAATCTGTTCTCACTTAAGATGCTGCCATATTTTCATCTGGAAATCTTTTCCTCATTTTATACATGAAGAAACTGAGTCTTTGAAATACAAAGAGACTTGCTGAAGAACTTCCCTACTAGTAAGTGGTGGAGCAGAAATTCAAGGCCAGGTCTAAATTTTGGCAAAGTTTCTTGGCCTCACCTCCTCATGACCAATGTATAGCAAACTTCCACTCCTTTGACAAATTTCTCCATAAGAAGACTTCACATTTTCTATTTTTAGTTGTTCACCATAAAACATATTTGAGCATAAAAGTTTCTGTTTTAAGTTAGAATTATGCAAAAACTTCTTCATGCTGTACAACACTCTGCTAAACACTGCATAGTATGAAACAAAATGGTATTTTTCTTAAGAAACAATTTTATTTCTTTCATGAATGTACTGGACAAATAGAAATATACTCCATTGGATAATCAGCCTGGAGGTTTCCTTAAAATAATTTTTATTTTAAATTTCAAATACAATGTGGATATATTATAAAAGATTCAAACACCACAGAGAAAGCGCAGTCCTCCCCGTCTTCAGTTGCATCTGCAGATGTAGCCACCTGAGTTAGTTATTTTCTGGATTCCCCAGCAACAAAGTTGCCTTCCCTTACTCTGTGAGGCCGCAGCTGGGGCTGTGCCTCTGCCAGCAGTATTCCCCAGGCCGCTTTACCACATGGCTCCCCGGAAGATTTATCAGCAGGGGGTAGGAGGCGGTAGAAGGGACTTATCAGGTTTTTCCCATTCCTTTCAGTATTAGGCCCGCCAGTGGCAATTTGCCGCAGTCTCCATGTTCTTTTGACAATCCCAGAACCATCCCCACGGACTCCTCAGAAGTACAGCTGAGACAGTTGGGGTTCCCCACGAATGTCTGAGTGTACTCCTCCAGGCCCCGCCTTTATGTGCCCGGATTCTTATAACCCTGTCTCTTTTTTTTTGTTTGCTTGTTTTCCCAGAGTGAGGATGCTAGCTCTTTCCTGCAGTTACGATCTCTGGTTTCCCTTAGTGTTTCCTCTGTATTCTCTTATTTTCTTAGCCTTTTATTATTATTATTTTTTTAAATCAATTAATTTATTTTTGTGGTACGCGGGCCTCTCACTGTTGTGGCCTCTCCTGTTGCAGAGCACAGGCTCCGGACGCGCAGGCTCAGCGGCCATGGCTCACGGGCCCAGCCGCTCCGCCGCATGTGGGATCTTCCCGGACCAGGGCACGAACCCGTGTCCCCTGCGTCGGCAGGCAGACTCTCAACCACTGCGCCACCAGGGAAGCCCCTTCTTAGGCTTGTAACTTGTGTGTTAAATAACTTCTCTGCAATATAGTAAGTTGGTTTTCTATTTGCCTGACTAGTTTTCTATTTTTCTGTGAAAGATATATCACCATGGTCAGATTGATCTATATTCCTACAGATGTTTTTCTTTTCCATTTTATTCCCAATTTAATATTTTATAATTTTGATCAATGATTATTTCCATATAAAAAGAATATGAAAGGTGATAATATAGAAAGAGAGTAGCATGTACAAACCTAGCTGTGAAGGAGAGGGCAGTACTGCCACTGACAGATGTAGACTTTCAGAAAAAGAAAAGCTGAAGTGAGTTTCCAGTTCATAGTCTGGCTTCTGCTTCTCTGAGAATTATAGGTACTCCTGGGAGGGTAAGTGGACAAGACCATGAATTAATCTTAGGAGATGTAGGGCTCACCACAGTGGGTTATTAGCAGGGTTGTACTGATTCCTGGTTATTTAGTAGGAATATGGTCAGGGGTGGTGGGTGGGCTGCTCTGTGTTTTCTGATTCTATGTTCACTTTAGCCAGCCTCCAGTTCTCAGAAGTTTGCAAAAGCAGAACTTCTTTGAGGTGTAATGAATGTCCTCAGCACATGGCTTATTCAAGCCATCTAGGTAATGATAGCACAAAACTCAGCAAGTTTAACTTTGGAGTATATTCCTCAAACCTGGGTGGGTTGCCCTCTGTACAGTTAGTATGGCAGCCATCGTCCTGGAGTCTTCATTCACCATTATCCTGGGATCCCTTTGCCTCTCGTGTGTTCAGTTTTCTGCTTTCTATCTGCTTTCTGTTTCTTGGATTATTCCCTCATTTTGGTGGGGTGTCCTCTAGTAGCTTCCTAAGAATGATGCATGGGAAGTGAATATTTTTCATACCTTGAATATCTAAAAATTATTCTACTCTCACCTTTGATTGATAGTGTGCCTAGGTATAGAAATATAGATTGGAAATAATTTTCTTTCATAATCTTAAAGACATTTTCCCACTATCTTCTAGTTTCCAGTGTTGCTGTGAGATATTTGAAGACATTCTGATTTCTATCTTTTTCATATAAACTTTTATTTCCTCTCAGAAAGCTTGTAGAATCTTCTCTTTCACCCCATGTTCTAAAACTGTGATGATGTGATTCAGTGAGAGTCTGTACATGTGGTCGGCCCTTTATATCTGGAGAATCATGTCCTCGAGTTCTGAGAAATATTCTTGAACTATTTAGTCAGTAATTTCCTCCTTTTTTTTTTTTCTCCAGTTTCCTTTTTTTGAACTCTTATTACAATATACCTGTTTTCTAATTTAAAAAATTTTTCTTCCTCTTTTTTTTTTTTTTTACTCTACTTCTGTAAGACTTTCTCTGCCTTCTGAGTCATTCTTCTTTTAGCATCTCTGTCCTTGGCTGTTTCTGAAGAGAGCATTGGAAATGCCGGTTTTTTTTTTGGTGCCTGAGCAGCCTTCTCAGTTTGCTACCTGCCTCTAGAAAGTTAGGGAACATGAGGTGTTTCTACATCTTGAACAGTCTCACTCCTTTTTAGTCTAGGCTATGGCTCTCTTGCCAATTCAGCTCTCACAAATAACTCAATTGAATAGTCATGTGTTTGATTCCATTTTAGTCCGTATAACAAAAACTGCACCTGCTATTATTTTCAAGACATGCCTCTCTCTCTCTAGACTTAATTGTAGGTACTGGCTTATCAGACTTGTGTGAGACCACAGCTTTAAGGTTCATTGTCTTCAGACTTTCAGTGTTGCTTTTAAGAGTTTTAAAGCCATTGTGATTCCTGATTATTTGCATATGAGTTTTCTTTTCTTCTCTAGAAGTTTATGAAATCTCTTTTTAACTTGCGTTATACAGATTTGCATTTCTGATTCTCCACTGAGAATGATGCTCAAAAGCAACTATTTTTGCCGCAATATATAGATGTTTTGCAGGCAGGTTAAACACTACGTGTCAAAGACATTCTTCCTCCCTTCATTGCTCCCCATCCTGCTCCTCTTCCCGTATTCCTGGTACTCTTTATTTTTACTGCCATCTACCCATTTGCTCTAGGGCTGTTACTCAGGTTTCACTCTTGACTCCTCTCTCCTTCGTTGCATACACAATAATCACCAAAATCTAATTATCTTGAAATCTTCCTACAAATTTGTTCAATTTTTATCTCTTCCTGTTTATACCACTACAACTTGTAAGCACCTCTCTCCTTGACTAACTACAACAGCCTCATCATCTGTGACTCTGCCATATGACTTGTATTCCTTCTCAGCAAATTTGCCAGAGTTATTAATCTAGATATAACTCTGACCTTGGCCTCTGCTTACAACTTTTGTGACTTCCCATTGCTTACAAAGTAAAATGGAAGCTCCTCAATAAGGCATTTAGGGCCTTCCATGAACTTAGTCCATCTACCTATCTCAGTTTGCTTGGGCTACTGTAACAAAATAACATAGACTGGGTGGCTTAAACAACAAACAGGTATTTCTTACAGTTCTGGAGGCTGGGGATTCTAAGATCAGGGTGCAAGCAGATTTTGTTCCTGGTGAGAGCCCTCTTCCTGGCTTGCAGATGACTCCTTCTTGCTGTGTCCTTAGGTGGTGGAGAGAGGAAGCTCTGATGTCTCTTCTTCTTCTTATAGGGACACTAATCCCATCACGAGGGCTTCACCTTCATGACTTCATCTAAACCTAATTACCTCCAAAAGGCTTCACCTCCTACTAGTATCACATTGAGTGTCAGGGCTTCAACATACGAGTTTTGGGGTGACAAATTCAATTCATAATGTTACCTCTTTAGCTTCATCTCCCCCAGCTTCATGCCTTATCATGAACACTTTTCATTTACACTTAGGAAATTTGAAAATGTGTTTATCTTAACATGCCTCATGCTGTTCACCACTTCTTCACATTTGCTCATTTTCCATCTGCTTTGAATGCCTGTCCTGCTTTCCTTCACATGGATATTCTTACTCCTCTTTTAGAACTCAGCTCAGGTATTATAATTTCTAGGAAACCTATGCTTAACCTCCAGACTGGATTAGTTTCCCTTTCTCTGTACTCCCTTAGTACCCTGAGTCTCCCTTGGTACTCTGAGTATACCTTTAGCTCAGCATATACCCTATTATATCCCCACTATGTATATCTGTTGTTTTTTTCCTCTAAATATTAAGAACCTCAAGTGCAGAGATTATATCATTTATATTTTTATGCTCAGTGAGCACAATATCTGGTCCCTGGCAGGCACTCAAGAAATATTTGTTATTAAACTAAATATATCATTTTACTCGTGTTGTTAGTTGTGTTAACTACCTAAAACATCCTGAACATTTTCCTGGTATCTATGCCCGTAGTTTATTTTAATTTTCTGTTGAAATACTTAACATAAACATAAATTTGAAACAGTTTTGGCATCAGCACTCTTTTTATAGTCTCAACCTTACATTTATTGCATGCATAAGTTTATATGCTGAGACTAATAGGTCCTATTTATGACATTAAAAAATTGTGCCTAAGCTTTATCAGTAGGGCATTGCCTCAGTGGATTCTCAAACATTGATCAATGACTGGGTGAGAGTAGCTTCAGATGTGGGAGATCCAGAGTATCGTGTTATAGAGCAGTTGCTGAGATCAAGGCTAAACTGTGTAGCTTCTGGAGTGCTAATACCATCCACAGCCTATAATGCTGGTTTTGAAGAAGTGAAACATTAGGCATTATAATCAATATTTCTTAGAGTAGATCTCTGAAGAGATGACAGCAAATTAGAGGCTGTGTTCTGGCAAGAGTAAAAGGAAAGTGAATCATTTTATAAAGGAAGTAATGTGTGGAAAATGCTTTTTCAACTGTGAAGTGGTGTACAATTGTTTACTCTTGAAATCACTATGTTATTAAGGCCAGTTTGAAAGTCAATTGCCTGTCTCAGCTCAGCTCAGCCAAATTACTAGGTTTGGCTAGTAACTTGGGGCATTGTCCCATGATTCAAGACAAGCAAATTCCATTTGCCATTTGTAATGGACTCTAGTAGCTATTGTTTCTAGTTAGTGGGTTGCTTTTTCTCTTATCCCTCTGCCCTCCATACCTTCTGTTTTAAACAGAGTCCAACTTTGGCCATGAGTGTAACTGAGACCTGGCCAAACTTGATTCTTTATTCTCCTGCAGAATAATTTGTTTAGAGGGATCCAAGCAGAAGCAACCTTAATCCTTCTTTGGGATATATGTATGGGTGTTGGAGAGAGACACTTTCTCTTCTATTGGTTTTTGAGTTGGGGCATTGTAGACATTTGGTGGGCTTTTTGAGTTGCTTCTGGTTAACTTCCTTGTCTGCATTGATGAAATCCATGGGTAATTTTGTAATAATATACAATTAGAATAATACACAGAGAAAATCAAAGCTGAGAAATGGGGCAGGTGGGGGAGTAATAATATAATTTGCATTACTTGATCCAATTGTGTTGAATCTAGCAACCTCTGAACTTATCAGTTACATGAATTAATTCATCATTTCTTTGGTTAGACTATTTTTAGTTGTTTTTTCCCCCCTTGCACCTGAAAGTGTTCTGACAAATACACCACTCTTGTTTAGGGTGTTTTGGCCACCATTCCCCAGGTCTCATTCTGTTTCCTGGGCCCTATTCCACTTCCTAATTGCATGTTCGGTGGTTAAGCATAGGGATAATGAACCAGACTACCTCTTGAATCTTGGCTCTCCTAATCATTAGTGATATAATCTTGGGCAAGTTATTTAACCTCTCTGAGCTTATTTCTGTATCAGAAAAATGAGATAATTACCCACTTTTTGTGAGGATTGAATGAGTTAATGCATGTAAAGAGTTTAGAAAAAGACCTGACACATGGTAGTGGTTCAGTAGGTGTTAGCTATTGTAATATTGTCTCCTAAAAAATAAAAATTCAGAATGTTTGTCTGTATTGCCTAATTTAAAATTGTTACCTTTTGAAGGATAAAAACCTTGCCTTCTTAGCTTGCATGGCTTGCACACATTATGACACCTAGCATAATCTCGTATCCATGGTGAACATTTCTCTGGTTTACCTGTTCCCATACCACAAAGCCAATATGAAGACCTGTCATTCACAGCCTCCTTCCTGACTTGCTTGTCTTGATCTATTTCTTGGTGCATTTAACTTTTCTTTTGACCTTGTTATTTTGTATTTTTCTGAAGGCTCTTGTCTGGCTGTCCTTTTCCCCTTCTTGGCTATGATTTTTATTCTACCTCTTGTGATACTATTTCAACCCACCACTCCTTCACGAAACTCTTATTGAGAAAGGCTCTTCCTAGGTTTACCCAAGTCCTGTGAGGAGGGTCAGGGCAGCATTCAATAAATATTTATGGTTAAGAAATTACAGAACATATCCCAAGCAGTAACATTCTAAGCTCATAGTGAAGGAGAGTTGTTAACTACAACACTGATTGTATGACCTGATACAGGCTTGTCAAACTTGTGCTTCTCAAACTTGATTATTTGCTGCCTGATGTTTTCCTTAACCATTAATTTTCCTTAGTGGTAATTAATTTTAATATTAAAGTAAAAAGGGATATATTTTTAAATCGAAATAAAAATTTATGTGGTTTTAGGAAATGAAAACACATTCTAAAGAAATGTCTTCATTTCTTTGGGTATTAGGCCTGTGGACTCACATGCTCTGGGATATAATTGGTGGGACATAAGTTACTGTTCTTTGTTGTTAAAGATACCTTTGTGAAAACATTTGAGAAGATGATAGTACTGCATATTTCCTTTGCCAGTGTTGGATGGGGTTTATGTTCACAACAGTCAGAACTTAACAATAGCTACCAGTTTGGAGCACACTTATATGCCCAAAACTCTGCTACACACTTTATAATAACACATAATTTGGTATTCATGGCAAGTCTATTTTACAGAAGAGGAAACAATCTTAAAAAGTTAAGTAACTTGAATAAGCTCTCATAACTATTTTTGTTGTAACTTGGAGTCAAATCCAGGTCTATAAAGCTATAAAGTGCCTTTAACTGCTACAGTGCACAACCTATGAGGAATCATTCAGAATAACCTCATTCAAGATGAGAAATTTATGAACAATTGAAAAGAGCAGCTTCCATCAGTAAGCACCAGCTTGAGGTCTTCAAGAACTTAAGGGCAAAAGGAGGAAAGGAAAGAAAGAGAGAAGAGTGTCTCTGTGTGTGTGTATTTAAACACATATATTTTATATCTATAGCAGCTTTCTTGAGAAGACTAAATGGTAAACTTATCCTCATATCTCAAAATTGAAGTTATTATCATTGTATTTTCTGTCAGTTCAGTTTTAAAACCAGCCAGCTTTTGTTTCAGGAAAGAATGCTGTAGGATTTACTCTGTGTAGGTCATGATCTAGTCAGGCCCCAAGCACACAGTGGTGAATGTAACGAACACCAACATTTCGATGGACAATTTGTCTTGAACATTGTCCCCTAGGATTACAGTTCTTCAACTAAAATTGTTGGAGAAGGTCAGATAGCCTGCTTTATTGTACATTATTTATAATAGAAAATTTTTAAATTCCTTTCTTAAAAACTCATTGATAGAGCTATTTACCATCATCACATTTTCCTTCCACTTTCCTACTTTGCAAAGGTTGACTTGGCAAGAATGTTATTTCACTTTGCTATGCTGTGAACCTCTGGTACATATTCTCGTTTATTTTGGCAAGTGAACCATTTTGTCTGTGTGGCTTAAAGTGGTCCACTGTACTGTGTGACAGACAGTAAGAACACGGCTTAACATGTGTTCTGTTGATGCATTTAAACCTCATTGATCTACATACACAAAGCTTAATGCAGACTTGTAAACATAAAGCTCATCTGAGCTTCTCATCTTAATATTGATTCTATTTATGGGTGCAGGGAGTCAGACTCTCAGAGTGTTCCATGGAACACACATCAGGACTGCCAGGATGCTTGTGCAAAGGGCTTCCGTGGTCAAATGAGTTGTGGAAATGCTATCTTTAAGACAATTTATCTTGTCTTAAAGATTCACTATAATTAGTATATGAACATCTCTAACCATCTTGCATTTAAAAGAATAACATTTTTTAAACCAGAATTTTCTAAACTTATTTGTCCAAGTTTAAAAATATTAGTTCTCTGCTTTCTGTGGCGCTGTTGTTTCTTGAAATACATTTTGGGAAATACTTATCAGTACCCATTGGCTTTTTTTTTTTTTTTTTTGCGGTACGCGGGCCTCTCACTGTTGTGGCCTCTCCCATTGCAGAGCACAGGCTCCGGACACGCAGGCCCAGCGGCCATGGCTCACGGGCCCAGCCACTCCACGGCATGTGGGATCCTCCCGGACCAGGGCACGAACCCGTGTCCCCTGCATCAGCAGGTGGACTCTCAACCACTGCGCCACCAGGGAAGCCCCACCCATTGGCTTTTAAGTCCAATTGAACCTGGGTTAGAATTTTAGCTCTACTATTTGAGTAGCACATTTGTCCTTCATGAGCCAGTGATTCCTCTTTTGGGTAATATTTACCTCACAATATTGTTGTTAGATTAAATGAGTTAATGCATCTAAAGCAAATAACACAATGCTTGGCATAAATTTTAGTTACCTACCTTTTAGTCTTTGTTTTCCCTCATTTTTTTCAAGAAGCATTTAAAATTGCACTTCCTTTATGAATTCTTCCTTCAAAAATTTATCTAGAAAGATACTCTGGACCTAAACTCATATGAATAAACATGCATTTCTTTTGACTACATTTTCAAATACCAAACACAAAACGCATTCCCTGTTCAATAAATACTCTGCTTAAAAACAATGATAATAAATGGTCCCCTTTTAATGCAGAGGAGAAAATCATATGGTTCCGGGAAATGGAGTACAGAGGAAGATCTCTGGGTTTTCCTCTTACGTTAGGTTCATTAGGTAGCCAAATGCTAAGATTATTGGAGTAAACTAAAGAAAGTTCTTTTAAGGCCGTGTGAGTCAACATAGAAGTAACAGATAATCCTGGTGTTTGTGTCTGAATATGGTACTGTTATTAGAAAAATAAAATAAAAAATTATAGCTGTAGCCTAATGGGTTCTGAGATACCAGTTTTGCCTTTGGACAATGACTGTTATTACCATCTACCTTGAGTATCTCAACTGGCAGAATTCGTTGGCTCTAAAACCAATTAGCCTCTAAAAATGAATCTAGAAGGACTATACTTCGTGTGTAAAACTGCTTGTGGTTCTGGTTGTTTGACTTCAAGAAAGATGTAAGAGAAAATAATTTCAGATTAACAAATATACCTTGTTTATGATGCTGTGTTATAAAGAATTCTAGGTGGCTGAACAGCAAGCATTGGCCCATAATGCCTTTGTGTTGCTGGGAGGGAGTGCAGGTACCAGAAGGAAAACAGAATTACTACTAGTGGGTCAGGAACACAAATAGAATTCAGGGATGATGCACAGAGATGCTCATTATTTCACACAGAAGCAGTCTCAGGATGCACCAGGTATTCACTTCACTTTGGTTGCCTCTGCTGTTTTCTCCTTCTGTGATTTCACCTCTGGGTCCAAGCTCGCTTAAAACAGAAGGCTTCAGTTTAAGATTATCCTGGGAAGGCAGAGGTAGCTCTCACCTAGCAGATTTAAATTTTTCAATTTTAATCAGAATAGTGTATGTACGAGACAAATTGACTTTGGAGTGCTCTTTAATAGAGAGAAAAACAAGGGATTAAGAGGAGTTCATGGTGACATGTGGAAGCTGAAATGTAGTATGGCCAGCAGTGTGGGCTTTGGATTTAGGCAGACCTTGTTTTGAGCATAAGCTCTACCACTTACTGGTTGTGTCACCTTGATCTCTGAGAGGTAGTTTTCTATAATCATATTCAGACACTGTATAGCACAGTGGCTGTAATGGGCATTTATTCCAGCATCTATTCCATGAGAGTAGGCTTGACATCACCCCCAGCTCTATGCATAGGCCGTATTGGACATAAGGCAATCATAGTCCTTGCCACAGAGATTGGTTCAGTGATGAGCGAAGACTAGGCCAATCAGTGCATGGCATTGCACTGGCCTCTTTCATTGGTCCAATGAGAATGAAATAGAAGTCATTTGTACAAGATACACACTGTCCCTTGCTCTGAATGATGTGATGTGCAGGTGAAAAGTCTGGGAATCTGTAATAACTTTTTTTTCCTGCTGTAGAAGATGGCAGTCTGCAGATGAAGCTAGTATACAGAGTTGAAAGGGCAAAGCGAATGACAGGACCGTATCCTTTTAAAGCTTGCCCCACCTCTGGAATTTCTAGTTTCTGGGTTAACAGGTTCCCTTTTGTTTAATCCAAATTGAACTGTGTTTTTATTACTTTCAAAATAAGGAATCCTAATTCATAAGTGTATTATAAATATATCATATCTAACATATCTGTCAGATAGTGATAAGTAATATGGAAGAAAATACAGAAAAGAGGAGAGAAAGTATTGCAATAGGGGTGCTGCATAACTACAGCTGAAGTTAGGCAGACTTACTGAGAAAGCAGCCTTCAAGCAGAGACCTGAAGGAGGCAAGGGAGCAAGTCATAAGGCAGAAGTAAGAGCAAATGCAAAGCCCCTGAGGCAGGGCTCTGCCTGGCATGTTCTAAAAACAGGAAGGAGGCTAGCATGACTAGACTGTGGGAACAGTTGGAGAGTAGGAGATAAGTTCAGAAAAATAATGTGAGGTAGGCAGATTACAAAGGATCTTGAAGTCATTGTAAGGATTTTGGCTTTACTCTAAATTAGAGGGGAGACCATTGGGGGATTATGGGCAGAGAAATGAGATGACCTGACCTATATTTTTAAAGGATCGTATGGTTATTTTTTTGAATATAGGCTGTGTGGGGTACATGCTAGTGCAGGTTAGAGGAATGGCAGAGGCTGGAAAGCCAGTTAGGAAGCAGTTGCAGTAATCCAGGGCAGATGAAATGGTTTCTTAGGCTAGGGGGATGGAGTGGACATGCTGAGAAGTGGTCAGAGTCTCTTTATATTTTGGAAGTAAAATCTAGGTGATTCACTGTTGGATTGAATGTGGGGTGTGAGATTAATGGGAGTCAAGGATGACACCAAAGGAGGTAATACTTTTTGTATGGTGGGCCTGTGATGATTAATGAAATAAATTATATAGTAGGCTGTTGAATTATATAGTAGGCTGTTGAATGACAGTTATAGAATAATAATAGTTACTTGCATTGTATAAGATATTGACAACCCTGTAGTCCTAAAGGTAACAACACATATCTTTGATAATAAATAGCATTTGTAAAATGATTCATGATTTATAAGGTCTTTTCATATGTCTTGTCCTTTAAGCCTTAGAAACTCCTGAGATAGGTATGTTTATTACTACTTTGCAGAAGAAAAAAAAAACAGGATGAGATGGGTAAAGTGCTTTTGGTCATGGCTCCATAGAAATGGTAACCTCTTTTCAAACCTGGGTCTTGCAGCCCCAAATACATTTCTCCTTTCACTATGGCATTCTGCTGACCTTCCTGTTCAAAAGTGACATTTTTGAGTTCATTTCTAGGGTGGGTGGTAGATTGAGAGAAATCCATATTTTTTCTTAATTTTTCTTACTGTGACATACCTTATAGGAGAACCAACTAGGGGCTTTCACTTGTGGCGATGTAGAGAAATAATCATAATGCATGACTACTGGATTAATTAACACTTACCAAGTGCCAGGCATTAGTATTATTTGCATTATTACTTGAAGTATATCAATTGAATTTTATAGAAACTCTCTGAAGCAGTGTATCAACCAGGGTCCAATCAGAAGACAGTACTCACACCAATAATTTAATATAAAGAATTATTAAGCTAGTAAAAGGTGTCTACTAAAGAGAGTAAAAGAGGCATCTAAAAATATAGGGTAAAGGAAATACAGAAAATAGCCACCACCTCTAGGGCTGAGGGAATGTGAACAGGAATAAACTAAGAATGTGGAAGAGGGCCCCCCACTGAGGCTAAAACTCAGACCAGGACTGATTACACAATTTGTGGGACCCCATGCAAAATGAAAATGCAGCGCTCCTTATTAAAACATTATTGAGAATTTCAAGATGTCAGCATCAATGCATTAAACCAAGTGCAGAGCCCTTCTGAGGGTAAGTCCCTGTGTGACTACACAGGCACCACAAGGTGCCCTTGACTATGGGCATGGCTGTCACAGGAACACGCAGGCTGCCGGAGGCAAACAAACTTGGCAGAGGGTGTGAGCCAGAGTTGGTCTGTAGGAGAAGCCCACTGAATGGTCAACATACCTGTAAAAGGTGTGAGTAGGTTGGAATTTATCTATAGGAAATGCCTGCAGATGTTGGCTGGGGTTTCAGTATGCCAGAGATGATTTGCAGGGAGTTGCTTCTGCGGTACAACCTGATGGAGAGTGAGTGCCACTGGTGCCTTCCAAAGACTACTGGCAAGTGTAACAGGGGAGGGAGAAGAAGCCCAGACTGGAATCAGGAATGGAAGCTCCTTTACCTTGCTATGTCCCTCTAATGCCCTCTATTGAGAAGCCTAACACTGTCAGTTTGGTAGAGGAGAAATGTTTATGTGGTCCAGTTCCAGTGTTACAAAGCATGGCAAAGAAAGGTGGATTTGGAGCAATAAAAAGATAACTGGCACAGACAAGTACTTTTATTATTCCCTTGCTACAGATGAAAAAACTGTACTTCAGGAAGTTGGAGTCTCCAGGTTGAAAAGTTATTTGTAATTCCAGACTTCAGAACTGTACCACTTTTCTATAATGCACCTCTTAAATTAATGAGGTTGACTGCCTTGATGGGGGTAATCAGAAAAAACGTGGGGTAGAGGGGACTCAGGGAATAAGAAGCACATCAGGTAGTATTGGGATGCAAGTGCATCGCTAAAGCAGACCCATGGAGAGAACATCTTATAAGAAACAAGCCACAAGGAAAGAACAACAGGAAAATCAATGATTTCCTTTCATGGTACCTAAGGACAACCAAATAGTTGATGAAGGAAAGCTTCTTTTTATAGAATACTTTCAGCTAATATATGAAAAAGGATAGCATAGAATTAAAATATCATCTTTTACAACCCCTAGTGATGTAATGGATATAAACAATATTCACTGATGTCTGCTAATGTCAAAAAAGGAAAAACAAACATGTGATTCTTGATTGAAGCGATACCACCTATGAAGTATTATCTGAAAAAAATCTAATAATGAATGAATCTGATCTAACTACTAATTTATAGAAAATCCAGGGACCAAGGAAGATGTTAAAGGAAACTACAAGCATAAAGTCAGCAAAACCTGGAGTGTGAAAAACTACAGGAAAAATGATCAAGATTTTCCAATTAATAAATTATAAAAATAAAAGAGGTAGAGGAAGAACCTATAAATTCGGAACTTCAGAGGCATAAAACAAATGCAATAAATGGGTCTTCTTTGGATTGTTAACTGAACAACAACAGTAGCAAGAACAAAAACTATAAAAAGTAAAACAAAACTGTTATGACAGATTTGGAAATATTGATACAATTGTAGAATAATTGTTAATGTTCTAAATGTGATATGCTATTTATTTGATTTATATTCTAAAAAAAAGTCTTATAGAGATACATACTGAAATTGTATATGATAAGTAAAGTCTGTAATTTGCTCCAAAAATAATTTTTATGTGGAGGGCTAGTAGGTGAGTGTATAGAAAAAAGAAATTAGCTGTTAGTTGAAATACGATGATGGGGTTTATTTTTATATTCACTTTATATATTTATGTTTTAAAATTACCATAATAAAAGTTTTCTTTTGTCAAAGTAATTTGACTTTTTATGGGATCACGTAATTTGCAAGTTACTAGCTATCTTCTACTAGATGAGAGAAAAAATATGACATTTCCCACTGTACTAGAGTGAGATATCACTGTTTTTTGTAAAAAGGAATTGTCTGGGAGGATTAGTATGATTTTAATTATAAAACAATCTATACTGTATGTTTATGAGTTATTTTCTTTAATTAAAAAACATCAAAGAAAGGAAACCCTTATCTTCACGGAGTGTTTGACAAGAATTTCCCTTTAAAGTGACTTAAGAGATCCCTCTCACTTCAGAGTGTCCTTGATTCTTAGCTTGCCCAATCTTAGCAGAGCTGACAGAGCAGAGTGTTTAACAAGATTTCATCACAGTGTCCAGAAGTGCTGTTTTACCCTAGGTGACTTGAAACAGGAAAGAAAAAAATGTATATTTTTCTATTAATCAAAATGCTTCAAATAAGCTTTTAGGGATTCTTGGGCTACCAAAATCCTCTTTCTATTTTGTTCCTCAACAGACATCTCTGAAAACAGGGCAGCAATAAGCAACAGCAACATCAGGAGACTTCTTTTCTTTTAGATGCTTTTTTTTTAAAAACTCTTCTTAGATGGCTTGATGGGCTTAGCATAGTTTCTTGCACTTAGTAGGCACCTATGTGGGGTTGGTTGAATTGAATTGTGTTCCTAAGAGGTAGCATGGTGTCATGAAAATACCTGTCTTCTAGTCTGTGACCCAGCATTAAATTGTTTTGGGACCTGGCATGAGTTACATCACCTCTCTGGGTCCCAAATGTCTTCATCTGCAAAATCATGACAAGTAGAAAAGCACCATGAGCCTTTCCAGCTCTGATATTTGATGGATAAAAAGGGTCAACATCGCTGCTGCTTCATGTGTGGTTAGGTAATATTTGAGATATTAAATTGTGTTTTCTCCCATATTTCCTTTTTTCCCCCATTTTCTTTTCAAGCCTGGGTCCAAGAGAGGTTTGCATCAGGGCTGAGTACATGAGAGAATGAGGAGCTTGTGTGGATAAAGGCTGACCAAGAATCAGATGTTCCCACCCAGATTCCCTGGTGTCTTGATCCTGCCTAAATTTGGCAGAATGTTCATGCTGCTCCATGGAAATGGAGGGGATGGAGAAATCCCTGAGTGACTGTATTTTGCATTGTGCCACTAGATAGAAATGGAAATGAATATTAATAGAGGAAAATAAAATTATAGCTTGAGTTGCATGTCCACTGCATACATTATTCAAAACATTCATTTTAACTCTTTTCTTCTTTGCATCAGCTGATCGCTTTGGTGTCCTATGAAGACAGTCTTAAATGATGTAAGAAAAGAGGTTTGACATTTCTGTCATATAAAGTGCTATGGACTGAATCGTGTCCCTCCAAAATCTCCGTGTTGAAGTCAAATCTCCAATGTGACTGTATTTGGAGATAGTGCTTGTGAGGAGGTGATAAAGGTTACATGAGATCATAGGGTGGGGACCTAATCTGATCATGCCAGAGCTTCGAGCGCGCACTCTCTCTCTCTCTCTCCCTCTCTCTCTTTTTCTCTGCGTGTGAGTTCATAGCAAGAAGGTGGCCATCTGCAAGCCAGGAAGAGAGTTCTCTGGCACTGTGATCTCTAGATCAGCCTCCAGAACCGTGAAAAAATAAATTTCTATTAAGACACCCAGTCTGTGGTATTTTGTTATGGTAGCTGGAGCAGACTAATATATAAAGCCTCAGGAAAATCAATGCGGACGGATCTATAGTGAACTTTGTTGACATCAGAATGTCCACAGGGGTAGGCTATGGCAGGATAACTTTCACTACCTATTTAAAATTATTTCATTTGAAATAATTAAGGATAAAACTCAAGCTATGATCAGCATTCGCAAAATGAATGAAATCAGAGTAACAAGGCTGCTGGAAGAGTTGATAACTACATCTAATGGACTGTAAGTAAAATTCTAAGTGTTCAGTGCCTTTGATTTTATTATTAACCTCCTCCCTCTTCTTTAGAACCTGTGAATTTTAGTTGAGAGATAAGGCAGGTTATATCAGATATGCTGACAAGGGAGCAAAACCGAAGAACAGTGGGGGTAAGTGGTGCTTGTATAGCCGTTTTGTGGGGAGTCTTGTCTGCCCAGTTACAAACCAAAGAGTACCCCCCTGACATTCCTTCCAGAGCACAGCAATCTCTTCATTTAAATCTCTGCATTTAATCCCTGCCAGCAGCACACAAACTATCTTATCATAAACAAAAATCAAGAAAAATCTACTAGATTTTAAAGCAGGAGGCTCTCCTCTGTCTATGATCACCTCTGTTACTTACAAAATGGTTGTGCACAGAATTTTGAAAAATCATTTGTATTTTGCTTGAATTACTGGAATAGTTGTTTTCTATCTTTGTTTTTGGCAGCGTATACATCTCTTCAGCTAGTTTGTTTAGATTATATTAAAATTCTCTATTTCTCCATGAACATACCCAGGATGTTCAATAATAAAAGTTGATGTATTATTAAAATTCAACCTAAGAGGATCCAGAATGAGTTTGATTTATATGTAGAAAATTGGTTGTACATAAAGCCTGTAGCTGCTTGAGAGCTGATTTTTCTTTTTTATCTTTATCCAATAAGCAAAATTAAGCCTCATCTTGGTTATACGTTCCTTGTGACTTACCTGTGATAACCATCATGTCCCCTCAGAAAGCCCCAGTGAGTGGCAGGGTCTTCCCTTTTTTTTTTTTTTTTTTTATTAGACCTTTGTCCCTGACCTTCTGTGTAATACCACAGCTCAGTGCATGTCAATATTTAGATTGAAGCCTCTGGAAAGAGCTCCAATTCCTTCTACTCACTCTCAGGGATGATTTTCACAACCCAAACTCTTTGTGTGACCTCTATACCCTGATATTGTAAAGAAAGGTCGGATGGTGCGGTACTGGCTGTGATTATGAAGGTTACTAAAAATGACAAATAACTGCCTCTTTAATAAGATTTAAAACAGGTTTATTGAGCTGTGAGGTTGTCAGTGGTAATGAGATTTTATTCTCATTTTCTCACATCTCTTTTAATTTATAGCAGATTGGAAAAAATTGTTTTTAAGGGCTACCAAAAATATGATTCATGGCTTTCGCTCATAGATATCTTAAGCTCATTAGAAAATTATGAAGATGCATAATGCCCAGGGTAAACTAAAGACTCATAAAACATTTTGCTTAAGGTAAAATTGATTTCAAATGTGCTGAGGGAGTGAATATTAGTTAGCCTGAGATTAATTCCCTTTAGTTATGAGACTACATTGTATGGGGCAAGGTAGTTCTTTAAATTAAAGATGGCATAATTAAAAGTGCAATAAATTGAAAGAATTACTTTATTTGATATAATTCTATGCAGTCTGGTCTCAACTATCTGATTCTGTTATGGCACTGCCAATGAGCGGTGACGACTAGGTACTGATTTTCAACTATATTATTCTTCACTGTAATTACCTTTCATTATAACACTTATCTGAAAGGGTACATCGATCAGAGAATGCCCATTAATTACACTGCTAATGGTCAGCAAGTGAGAGGATTATGCTCGAATGAATAAGGAACGAGCTGTAAGTACCTTTGGGATAGCGCTATAAGTACAGCAGTGGTACCCTGGGCGATGCTGAATTGGTAGGCAAAGCTGCCAGCCTGGAGCCAGCAGGTAGCATGCATTATTGACCTCTCATTTACTTGGAAAACTGCAGGAGCCTGAAGCCTAATATTAGCCAATGACACTCAGAGCTTCTCTGGCGTGGAAAGGCATGGGGAATGTAGTCCCCTGATAATGCAAAGAGATGAAGATGTTTCTAAATGACATGGTTTGATTCTGCTTCAGGTTTTGTAATGCTTCCCTTCTGTGCTGAAGAAGGATGAAATTTGAAACATGAGCCACAAGCTCCTTATACTTGAATATAAAGTATGGCAAGGAGTAATGACTTTTAGATAAGTTATTTCCAAATATCTAGTACATTAATGGGTGCATTTATTTAGTATACTTGTATGTTGATTTTTCTTGCAACAAATTCTATATACTTTAGAATTATTGTAATGCTTACTAATATGTGGATTTGTCATAGAGTCTTAATGTAGCAGTATCTATCTTTGACTCCATTGGTATTGAAATTACACTTCCATTTTTTAAAGCTCTATTTAATGTTTAGAAAAATCACAAATTTTGTCTTATTCTTGTTGGGCGGGATATATTGTTGATATACATTTTAAATTCCGTTGAGCTTGAAAATTAGAAAAAAGGGAAGTGTGATGATTTTGAACTGACTTTAATAGAAAAGTGTGAAGTACAAAATTTCATGATAAGAGAAAGAAGAAAATGGGATGATCATGGACTGTTCCCTGGAGAAATTAAAGTATAAATTGATTTTCATGTTTGAATTAAGAGGGGAAAAATAACAGGCAGGAGAGCTGCAAAGACTTTTGAAAGGAAGTGGAATGGCTTTCCTTCTTTATCCAACTTCACTGCTAACACAAAAGAGAACATTTTGGTGCTGTTCTTGAGATCCATCAGAAGCAGCACCCATCACAAAGAAGGAGCATCACAAAATGAATAAATGAAGAAACAAATAACTAAAATGGTGATCTTCTTAAATATCACTGCTCTTTACTGGTCTCTTGGCAGAAATGCAAGAAACTTAAAATTATCATCCTATGCCAGTTAGGTTTTTAAGTAATGAATCACTTAGGTTTTCAACTCATTTCTTTGTATTCTTTGCCAAACAATTTTTATTTTCTTTTCTTTTTAAGGTTGTATGAATATCCAGATTATTTTGGGCATTGAGAAGATAATGCTTTTGTTTCTTGTGGGTGCTAAATATAGGACAAATTAACATTCAGCATACATATTACTTGGAAATTAAAACACTATTACACTTCTTCAGAATGATTTCTTTTATTACAAGGATATATTTAATTAGGCACTTAAAAATGAAGTGTTCCTTGAAATTTGGAAGTAATTTTATTATTTCCATAATTCTCTTGCCAGATTAATTAGGTATTGTGGGCCAAATGTGTAGTTTAAAATCATCAGATTAATGCAAATGACATTTTGTGTATAAAATTAAATAGGAGACTTTTAGAGATTTCTTAATTTAAGCTGAAAGGCAATTGCAAAAATAGTTCTTTATATCAAAATTAAAGATGTTATTTAAAATTAATTCTAAAGCTAAAGGACAAACATTATTTCAGATTAAATGCTAAAGGACAAAGATTAATGGTGAAAATCTTTAATTAGTAGGAAGGAATTGAGTGGAAAATTATTAACTTGTCCCTTCATAAATCTTTAATACTAATTGATTAGTGCTTTATATTTAAAGATATAATCACCAGAGTGTAAATAAGCAGTGTAGCCTTTTTTTAATAGTGGGCTAAAATTTTCCACCAGACATTTGAAAGACACTTTCTTCTGGAATAGTTGGACTATTCTATTTCAAGAATATTGGAAAAACTAAGTTGTTGTAAATTTTAGAATCATTTCTTTCTTTTTTTTAAATTTTGGCCGTGCCGCACTGCTTGCGGGATCTTAGTTCCCTGACCAGGGATTGGACCAGGGCCCACTGCAGTGAAAGTGCCAAGTCCTAACTCTGGACTGCCAGGGAACTCCCTAGAATCATTTCTTAATCTTTGAATCTCTCTCCCTCTGCCACAAACATCACACGAGCTATTTCAGAAATGCTAAGTTTACCTCCATTGTTAAAAAGGTTACTTCTCAAACTCTCATTAGGTAGTCATTTAAAAATCTCCTAAATTGGGCTTCCCTGGTGGCGTGGTGGTTGAGAGTCTGCCTGCCGATGCAGGGGACACGGGTTCGTGCCCGGGTCCGGGAAGATCCCGCATGCCGCGGAGCGGCTGGGCCCGTGGGCCATGGCCGCTGGACCTGCGCGTCCGGAGCCTGTGCTCCGCAACAGGAGAGGCCGCAGTGGTGAGAGTCCCGCGTACCGCAAAAAAAAAAAAATCTCCTAAAGGGCTTCCCTGGTGGCGCAGTGGTTGAGAATCTGCCTGCTAATGCAGGGCACACGGGTTCGAGCCCTGGTCTGGGAGGATCCCACATACCGCGGAGCAACTAGGCCCGTGAGCCACAACTACTGAGCCTGTGCGTCTGGAGCCTGTGCTCCGCAACAAGAGAGGCCGCAATAGCGAGAGGCCCGTGCCCTGCGATGAAGAGTGGCCCCCACTTGCCACAACTAGAGAAAGCCCTCACACAGAAACGAAGACCCAACACAGCAAAAATAAATAAATAAATTAATAAACTCCGACCCCCAACATCTCCTTTAAAAAAAAAAAATCTCCTAAGAATTTATTTTTAATCTCTTAACAACTGCATTTCTCTTATAGAACTGTTAATACATGTCCATGCTCATGCTGGTCAAAATGTGGACATTTTTGAAACAAGTTGCTTCATTAATAAACAAAACTGGGAATAGTTTTCTTATCTTCCGTAGTGATAGAGAAGTCTAAATAATAAGGATGAACTGAAAACTCAAATATATTTTCATTAGCACATGATCAATTACTTGATGAAAACTTATTATTAGAATTTCTCTTGGGGTGAGTACTAAGTAAAAGAAGTACTTAGATAAAATGATTGTGGTAGATGGTGACCCCCCCCCAAAACCATGTACAAGTAATTAAAAAATGGTCCCTAATCTTCTGGGAATAAAATAAAAAGAATCATTTGTATTTCTTCTGGAAGGAAAGTAGAAGATAACAACAAGTAAGCTGTCAGAATGCTGTGTGTTGTATGATGTGGTTGATCTTTGTGATTTTCCACAAATGCTTGCTGTGAGTGTACTTCTTGTAGAAGTTGAACAAGTGCTGAATTTTGCAACACCTGTTGATATAAAGTGTAACAGAAATAGTGTACACAAAAATAGAAGCCAAGGAAAGGTTCTAGACCTAGAGCTGAAATCTGAGATATGTGAAATTAAACAAAGGCATTATATCAGCACAGTAATGAAAAATGTCCAACTCATATTCTTTAGGAACCAGGAATGAGGTTGAGGAGGGAAGCTGTCTAAGTTGGCTTGGGCTACCATAATAAATATTATAGATTGGATGGTTTAAACAGCAGACATTTATTTCTCACAGTTCTGAGGCTGGGAAGTACCAAGATCAAGGTGCCAGCTGATTCAGTTCCTGCTGAGGGTTCTTTTGCAGAGAGCCATCTTTAAGCTACATCCTCATGTGGAGGAGAGAAAGATCATCTCTCTTATGTCTTTTCTTATTAGGGCACTAATCCCGTTCACGAGGTCTCCACCCTCATGACTTTATTACCTCCCAAAGGCCCCCACCTCCAAATTACCATCACATTGGGAGATAGGGCTTCAATATAGGAATTTTGAAGGGACACAAACCTTCAGTCCATAGCAGAAGCACTGTTTGCAGGAGATAAAGAAAAAAATGATTTCATATATGGAAGAACTGAACTGGACAATGCAATGGTTCTGAGGATGTCATTTTATTAAAAAAACAAAGATTTTTAAGAGATGATTTCCAATAAGAATGTGGTCACTTCTTTGACCCAAACATAATCATTATTTCTTTCTCTTTCAGGACTGCTAAGCAAAATAGCACTCATATTAGCAATAATTTATGGGAAGGAGTTCAACCATAGTTGAAAGTGTCAAATTCATTCAGCCACTCAATAACATTGAATGATGTGGGTTCAGGTTGAGGACAGAATATCCTGAGGATAGGATTGCTCTAAGTTCTTCTGTTGGCTGATAGGCAACCTTAAGGAATTGTCATTTGGTGAAGTATAACTTTAGTTCTTCTTAACACGTGGACATTGTCTTTCAGTCAGAAGACCATTTAGAAATGCTTCATGGTCATGTTATCTCCTAGCCCAGTGATTTCCAACGTGGGCTGATTCTTTCAGTGGCTACACAAGATAAAGAGATAGAGGAATATGGCAGCCATTGGTTAGATGTTAATCAAAAGCATTAATTTTTTTCCTTCCACACAGCTAGACTATATTTCCCAAACTCTCTTGCAGTTAGGTGCATCCATGTGACTCAATTCCAGCTAATAGTATGTGAACTGAGTGATGGCCTTACCTGTAAAAACTCACATGTACAATCGTAAATGCTCTTCCTTCTGCTGGTTTGATGGATGACATAAGCAAAGCAGCCTCAAAAGCTATGTGTTAAAGAAAATGCATCCATTCTTAAGACAGTTACCACAGATCAGGAATATGTCATTTGGATTTATCTGAGGAAGAAATAAACACTCCTTCCCTTCCCTTCCCTTCCTTTCCCTTCCTTTCCCTTCCTTTCCCTTCCTTTCCCTTCCTTTCCCTCCCCTCCCCTCCCCTCCCCTCCCCTCCCCCCATCCCCTCCCCTTCCCTTCCCTCCCCTCCCCTCCCCTCCCCTTCCCTCCCCTCCCCTCCCCTCCCCTTCCCTCCCCTCCCCTCCCTCTTTCACTTGCTCTTTTATATAAGCAACTAGTATTGCTTTAATGATATTTTGGTGGATATTTTATTCCATAATATATTAGAACTATAGTATATGTATATATACTGGTGTGGGAGGTATACTCAAATATTTTCCTTACATTGAAGCGTGTATAATAAAAAAATTGGAGAGCAATGTTTTAATCAACTTGTATTTTCTTGTGACTAGACACATCTGTGTTTGATTTTCTTCATTTTCCTTTCAAGAAGTATTTACTGAGCAAAAATTGCTATGTGCCAGACAGGCACAGCACTAGGCAAGGAGGATAAAGTGATGACCAAACATATGTGGGCTCTTGTCTTTACAGAACCTATATTCTAGAAGGAAAAACAGGCAAGAATAAGAAGAGATAAATAAGCATAATGACTGTTAGTTTTTAGTGGATAATTCTTATGGGAAAAACAAAGAGTTGAGAATAGAGAATTATGATGGTGAGGTGGTGTACTTATTTACAGGTGATCAGGAAAATTTTCTTTGAGGAAGTGCCATCTAAGATGAAACTAAGAGTCAAGCGAAGGATAAGGGTCAGAAGAGAATTCTAGGCAGTTATGCATGGGCATATTCTTGGAACTGAAGACCAGTGTGGCCAAGACTACATGACTGAGGGGAAGAATGGTACAAATGTGGTTACAGGAGCACAGAGGTATAAGATCATGCAGGACCATATAGACAGAGGTTATCAAATTTTGCCAAAATTTGCTAGTCTCTTATAAATAAAATTTAATTGAAATATAGCCACGCTCATTCCTTTATATATTTTTATAGTTGCTTTCATGCTACAATGGCAGACTTGAATAGTTGTGAAGGAGACTGTATAGCCCATGAAACCCATAATATTTAATTGCTGGAACTTACAGAAAAAAGGTTTATCAATCTGATATAGAAAATGGAGAAATTTTGGATTTCAATCTAAGAACAATGACAAACTATCAATGAGTTGTAAGCAGGAAAATAAGACTATTCTGGTTTATATCTTAAGAATATCCCTCTGATAAATGAGATGAGAATGTATTGGAGAGGGGCAAGAATGTAAGTAGGGCTGTTTTAGGAGACATTGATTATAGCCCAGATAAGAGGTGATTGTGGCCAGTCCAACAGTGGAATACATAAGGCTTACTTTTGACTTAGATGTGAAGGATTGAGGGAAAGAGTAGGGCCAAGGGTGACCCCTAAGATTTTGGTTTGAGTAACTGAGAGTTGGTTTGGCTTTTTACTGAGATGGGAAAAAATGGGTTTGGTCAGGATGTGTGGAAACAAGTTTTGGAAGAAAAAAAAAAAATAAAGAGTTTTCTGTTTCTCATCAGAATTTGAGATGTCAAGGAAGAAGTCAAATATAGGAGTCCAGAATTTAGGAGAGGTCTGGGCAGGTGACATAAATTTGGGAATCATAGATATGATAATTCTGTTTATATCTATGGCATTTAATGGCATATCACAAGTATAGAGAGAAGAAAATAAGCACCAGATCCACTACTAAAAGACCTCAGAATTTAGAGATCAGAGGAAGAGCATAAGTCAGACAAGGATAGTGAGAGGAAGTAGTAGAGATGGGTGGCTAACCAGTGATGTCACTGAGGTTTAGAAAAGAAAATAGCATTTTCAGTGAGGAGTGGTCAACCTTGTTGAAAGCTTCTGAGAAATCAAGTAAGACAAGGAAAGAACATTCCCACTGAATTTAGTAACATGGATTTGACCTCCATGGAGGTCTTGGAGACTTGACTGGAAGAGTTCCTGTGGAATGAGAGGGATAAACCTGTTTGTAGAGGACTTCATGACGAACGGGAAGTGAGGAAGTTGGGAGTACTTGAAGACAGCCCATTGGGGGAGTTTGCCCATGGAGGGGAGCAAAGAAGTGAGGCCATATCTAAACTAATATATGGGGTTATGGGAATTTTAAAAATTTATTTAAAAAATAATGGCAGCTACCATAGCATATTTGAAAATAATGGAAATGCAACAGTTGAAAGAAAAAGGCTGATGATGCAGGAGATTGGAGATTAAATGATAGATAAAGGCTTTGAGAAGAAAAGAAAGGATTGGTGCCAAAACATATGGAATGAATTGACCTTTTATAGGAAGAAGGACATTGTAATGGGAGAGAAGAGGAGAAGGGTCGAGTTCAATCAGTTTTTAGGATGAGTTGAGGGAATAGGAGGAGAAATTTATATGTAATGGCTCCAGTTTTCTAGTTGGAGTAAGTAAGAGGCAGTTTCGCCAGGAGACAGTGTGGAGGAAAGGGGAGGAATTGTGTGGGAGGGGAAAAAAATTGGCAGTATCTAGTGCCAATTGACAAAATGAAATCTGTCAGCTCAGGTGTGAAATTTTTTTTTTTCAGAAACTACTAGACTGAATGCTATGAAGGCTGTTAGGAATTTGTGACAGTAGCTTAGGTGGTTTAGGACATAGATATTGGAGTAAGGACAAATCTGAGTTCAAATTCTGCCTTTATTTCTAGCTCTGTGACTTGGGCAAGTAATTTTTACTTCAACCATCACCTTTCTTTTCTGTAACGTAACTACGACAGTGCTTATCTTGCTTATAATAAAAGTGAAATGAGTTAGTGTATATAAAGTCCTTTGTGGAAATAAAGCCCTCATAAATGGCAGCTATTTTTATTATACATGGATATTTCCCTTATAAAATGAGTAAGAGAGCTTTGTTTGGAACTTTGACCATTTTCTTTATTTGTAAAATATTTTCTTTATAATTAAGTTAGGTCAAACTATTTGTAGTTTGGCACCCAAACTACATGCATTGCCTTGAATCTCTTTATGTCCCCATGTCCCCACCCTCAGCAACACCAGAGGATTGCCCTGTTTTGAGGGGATCAGGACAAAAGGAATGCCATATTGGTTTGCAATTAAGTAAGAAGGAATTTCTGCAGAGCTGAGTGATGAGCAGAATTTTGAAGGCTAACAGAATATCGATGGAGAGAGCAGAAATGAATTTGTAGGTCAGTGGGTGGGTGTTTGCATGAGGAAAGATACAGAGATGAAAATGAGCAAATCACATATGGGAGATGGCAGGCAGATATTGCTGGTGGGAGCAGAGAGGCTGTGGTGAGAGGTAATGAGAAATGAAAGTGGGATGGGATCCTGGGGGGTGTAATATTGGTGGAAAGCCCTGAAGGCCAGAGAGGGCTTAGGATGTGCATAATAAGTGACACTGAAGCACCAGGCATTGCTGAGCAGGCAAAGGACCTGAAGAAAATGAAGTTAGAGGAAAATCATTAGAGTGTCTGTGAGTAGGTGGGATCTGATAAAAAGAGACTGGAGGCAGAGACACCTGCTCGGAAGCCATCCCTGCAACTCAGACGTGAGCTGATGAGGACCTTTGACTGGTAGACTGCGGGAGTGGAGAGGAAAGGGTAGATTAAAATGAAACAATTCCAGTGTTTGTGGGAAGTTGTGTGAAGAAGACCTAAGAGAGCAACTGAAAATAACTAAAAATGTGAAAACTTAGAGTCCTGAGGAAGCTTGGAGTTGGCAGTGTTTGGAGGGGCAGTGAAGTGGGGGCAATGGGAGAAGAAAAGCAGAATGTTTTAATAGAAAGATAAGAAGACCAAAGTATATTTCTATAAAACTTACACTTGAATTACAGTAATGAAAAACTAGGACTGTTTGGGCAATCTCAGGCCACATAATGTTTTTGTTTGATTTTGCCTATGGATATAAAACAAAAGAGAGCAAAAGAGAGATGGTGAGTTAAGTTACGTATTCCTCGGGTCCATGTTTCTAATCCTCAGTCTTCCTTCTGCTGCATCAGCCTTGAACACTGGCATTTCAGGACTGGGAATATGAGAAGGGAGTTTGCCATGAGATGCGGTACTCAGTGAAACACCTCAGAGCTTCGAACAACCTCTCTGCAGCTTGGGAGTACAAGATTTTTGTGAGCTGGAATTTGTTGAGGAATTGTCTTAGATGCCACTGATGCCATGGAACTGAAGTCTCTAATGACTGACACATGATGAGCACTTAGCATGCCAGGCACTGTGCTTGGTCCTTTGAAGATGTATTTCATAGTCATCACTTAAACATGGCTCTCTTTGCAATCTATGCAAATAGTGCAGTGAGTGTTAGAAGTAAAATCTTTTTCTTATGAAAAGCTTCTGTGAATATCTTAGTTTGAAATGTCTTTCTCAAATTTTTCTGTGCATAAAGAGAGGAAAGGCAGTGCCCTTTCAAGTTTGATCAGATCACAGAATTACTGTTATCTTTAACACTTTTAAGGTACCTTTAACTGTGAAGTAAAGTGTAAATTCGCAGGAAAAACATGTTTGGTTTCTTGGCTGAGATGGGGAAGTTTTAACAGTTGATATCCAGCTGGTTTTTGTTTTTGGCTTGTAAGGGTTCTGTGTTTTTAATAGTGCTGACAAAACTTTAAAAAGACGAGGAATACATAGTGAATGTAAAATGCAAGTCCTATCTTAAAGAATCGCATCTGATTTCATATAGAATATGCATATCCTGTTTTCATATATAATTTTTTTTTTTTTTTTTTTTTTTTTGCGGTACGTGGGCCTCTCACCGCCGTGGCCTCTCCTGCTGCGGAGCACAGACTCCGGACGTGCGGGCCCAGCGGCCATGGCTCACGGGCCCAGTCGCTCCACGGCATGTGGGATCCTCCCGGACCGGGGCACGAACCCTTGTCCCCTGCATCGGCAGGAGGACTCTCAACCACTGCGCCACCAGGGAAGCCCTTCATATATAATTTATTATATATTATGCATCCTGTATACCTTTGCCCATTATAGAGATATATATATCTTTATAATGTTTGCATCTTTTCCAAGTTTAATCTCCCAATTTAGTGGGTTGTAATATCTTTTTTTTTTGGTTGTAATATCTTTTAATATGCTAACTTATTCTTACTCAAAATATGGTAAATTGTGGTTATTTTACTCCATTTCTAAAACTGCTTTCAGATGGCCTGAAGATTTAAATTAAATGCCCATGTTATGTTGGTGTTTAATTGCATGCTTGAAATTTCTATCGATAGTGAAAATATTTTACTTTCTTTGGAAATAACTTTTACACTTCATATTCATAGCTTAATAAAGATATTATATAGTTAGGCATAATGTGTGAAAAGGAGTTAATCTATTTTGAAGTTGAATTTGTAAAGAATGCTCCTTTAAAAAAATTAACCCAACGGTGTAAAAATATTAATATACATAGCTGAGGAAAAACTGGTTTAAAAGTGAACAAGTCAAAGTATTTTAAATAATAAAGTGTTTCACGTATTTGACCAGCTGCTTATGGATTAGGCAAGGACTGGAGTGCACAACCAATGTGTGGGCAAAAGAAAAGTCTTTATCTTTGACCATACTGAATCACCAGAAAGGACATTCCATATTCTCTGTTCACTTAATGGCCACATGGGCTGGAAAGTGTTTTTCAATTGGATTCCACAGTTTTTTGAAGCATCTTTGAATGTAGCAGCTCTTTGAAATTAAGTGTGATTTTGACAGACAGGCTTCTAGGGTGAGAACTTCTTAAGCATGAATTGGAAATATACTTCTTCAAATCACTTTATAAGACTTTCATGCTTGTGTTGAAAGGAGAGTGAGGATGGCTTCTCACTTAAGTGGTCTCATAGCTTCAGTGGAGCCTATGCAAGGTACAGGGGCACTGGCTGTCCTTCCACTCTAGCTGGTTGTCACAGCCATTCCTCAGCACTAGCTGCTCTGTTCTCTGGAAGCTTTGCTGAGACTCTGTGAATGGAGAGAGGTCAGCCACTAGCCCTTCACTACTCAGCCCAGGAAGTTTGCTTTAGGCACACACATTCCCAAACTCCACCTCCAAATTCTTTAGGGTAAGCTTTTCAGAAAAGAGTTTTTTCTTGGAGAATATACAAAATTAAGATTCTGGACCTCACATTTTAGAAGCTGGGGTTAGAGGAGTACAGGAAGGAAGAAAACCTTTTAGTACAGTTAAATTTTTCCAAAATTTGGGTAAGGGCGGCTGGTGGAGAAGTTGAATACAGAATAAACCTAAGACTATTAGGAAAACTGTGGAGCTGGGACTTGACACTGTTGACCCATGGACCTCATTTCTGAATTATGATCTCCAAATCTGATCTTAGATATTTTTAATTTTAAAGCAGAAATGAAAACATTTTAGACTTGTTCATCTCGAGGAAATTCAACTCCTGAGCTGTTTTTAAAAGACTAGTTTCTTTTATTTTTCAAAGTCTGCTCCCCAAACCCAGGCCAGTCCACTGCTTCTGTCTTATAGCTCCACTTACTGGAGTAAGTGGGTCAAGTCACCTTATGCATGGAAATTCAGGATCTCCACTGGTCACCTCATGCATGGAAGTTCAGCATCTCCACTGTTCACCTCATGCATGGAAGTTCAGCATCTCCACTGGTCACCTTATGCATGGAAGTTCAGCATCTCCTTTAGAATCAAGCACCAAAGGTGTTGCTCCTCCCAGACTGACCCTCAAGGCTGAATATTCACATGTGAGGAATGTCTGAACATTAATTAATTCCCAAATTGTCCTTCATTTTTGTGTCTTCCCACTCCTCCCACACGATGGCTGACCTTGGAGAATATAAGTCTTTTGAGAGAACCAGCAGTGTTCCTTATATCTTCCTGAAGGTTGATGAACCTGAGAGAGTGGTGGAAGAAAACTGGTCAGAGATATATCAGAAATGGAGATCTCTGCTTTAACCTATGATTTTGGAACCTTCCTTCATTATGGGAATGGGGACTTGAGATTCCTGGATGGAAGTGTAAGAAAGCATGAGAGTTTTTACCCTCTTTGTGCCTGTTAGGAATACAGAGGAAAGCAAGGCTCACCAATTTTTGTATCAGGACTTTTTTAATAGCAGGTGATAGAATGCCCAACTCAAACTGACTTAAAGGGTATTTATTAAGTCATAAAAATGAAAAGTCTGGGAATGAGTTTGTTTTGGAAAGTCAGGGCTGAAATGATTTTCACCAGGACCAAATTTTCTCTCTTCATTTCTTCACACAAACACTTTGGTATTGGCTCCATTCAGTGACAGGCTCTGCCTTTGTGGGGCAGCATCAGCCTTACACCTTACTAGAGTCAAGAGTGAATTCTAGTATGCCACACTTAGGCTAATGTTCTAAGACTAACTCTGTTTGGTCCTAACTGACTCAACTTGAACCATTGCTCATAACTGAACCAATGCCTGACACCTGGGGAAAGAGATAATCGGATTGACCAGGCTGAGATCATATTGCTGTAGAAACTGGAAGCAAACTTAGCTCCACAGAAACCATGTGGTCTACAAATGAAGGATGGCTGAGTCCCTGTATGAAGGCTGATGTGCTGCTAGCCTAGAAGGATGAATGGATTCTGTATATTCAGAAGCAGTAGTTGTCTACTTTAACCCTGCAGTTCTTTCTCCTGAAAGTATGTTTACAGAGAGACTTAATATGTATTTCACAAGACTGAGGTACCTGAGTAATGAAGTTATATAATGAAGAATAATTTCTATCAACTTCCTCCTCGTTTGAAAAGTTTTTTCTTTTTAATTGTAATATATTGCACTGCACAGCTTAACTCTATATTAGATTTATTGATGACGATGCAACTAACAAACATTATGTATATGATGTATTCCAAATAACTGTTGGAATTGTGTATTTATAGCTCTTTTTACAACTAACATGAAAAGACCAACACAGATCATTTGAAACTTTTGAAATACTTTGAGTGACTATACGTGGTTTTAACACATTAAAATTGCTAGCAAAATTTTGAGAAATGCAGAAAGGACAAGAAAATTCAGTGAAGGAAACAAAGGGAAATTACAATAGATGCTGAAGTTATATAATCCATTATATATCAATGTTGTCTTATCCTAATAATTCTGTTATTAAAAATGTTTCTCATGTCTAAAGTATATTGTGACATTATTTCTTAATACAAGCCTATAGCCAAAAAAAGAAATCATAGATTCTGCTGACATCCTATTTATTCTTAAGATTTTACTACTTCAAATAAAAATCTGCAACTGTCAGTGCTTCAGTCTTCTTTTGTTTTTTTCTTTCTTAGCTTCTCTGAGTACTGGTTCAGGCTTCTATCTCCCCTGTGAATGAGATCTGTTTTGTAAACAATTGGCATAGCATTTTTGACAGCTCTGACAGGTCTTAGAGATTCAAGGGAAGAAAGAATAGAAAAACATTGGCAAAATCTACATGTATCCAAAAGTGTGCAGTTTATTTCAGGGTGATATTTTGGATTAAATGTTGCTCTGTATTTGGTCATTTTGAGTAGGATACACATACATACAAATGTACACATGTATTGTACTTGATTGAGGGGCCTTAATATTTGAATAATCAGGATATATACTTTCTCCACAGTGCTACCAGGTAAAGTATTTGGATAGGATTAAGTTGATTTAGCCAGATGATCAGTTTTATTTTTTACCCCACCAAATTATTGTGCTATTGGACTGAACCAACCTAATTGGCCAGTTATTTTGGTGTCCTTGAAGGACGTCATGTTCTTTTCCATGAAATAATTTGGGTTTGATAATTTCACCATTCAAAAAGCTGTGTCCCAGGTTTACAGTTTTTGGTTAAGAGTAGTTGGGCCAAAATAGAAATTTATTAAAGAGTGATGGCAATAGAAACCGAGATGTCATGATGGCACTGTGGTACTTCTAAGTGCAAGGGTACAAGGGAGATAGGAAAGCATTTCTAGGAAATATTCAAATAGATATTCACAGATGGCCAATTTATTTTATTTTTTAAAATGAGAGAACAAACAACATCTTCTACAGTTAAGACTATAGTTAATATATCCTGCTGTTTGTTTCCCCAGTTGGAGAATCCATGTTCTCATCTATACTTATTTGTAAAACTAGGATCAGGATCACTAACAAGCATCTACTGAGTATCAGCTATGTAAAATACATGTGCTAGGCCAGAATATTAGAAAGTCACAAATATTTCTATTCTTGAGGGTCTTTAAAAGAAGTTAGGGGGCTTCCCTGGTGGCGCAGTGGTTGAGAGTCCGCCTGCCAATTCAGGGGACACGGGTTCGTGCCCCAGTCCGGGAAGATCCCACATGCCGCGGAGCGGCTGGGCCCGTGAGCCATGGCCGCTGAGCCTGCGCGTCCGGAGCCTGTGCTCCGCAACGGGAGAGGCCACAACAGTGAGAGGCCCGCGTACCGCCAAAAAAAAAAAAAGAAGTTAGGGAAATAGGAACTATTTAAACAGCATAAATATTAATACTAAGCAGTATGAGTTAATTCACAGTATAGATTGGAGTTAGTAGATGCAAACTATTATATATAATGGATAAACAACAAGGTCCTATTGTATAGCACAGGGAACTATATCCAATCTCCTGGGATAAACCATAATGGAAAAGAATATAAAAAAATGTATATATGTGTAAACTGAGTCACTCTGATGTATAGCAGAAGTTAGCACAACTTTGTAAATCAACTATACTTAAATAAAAAAAATTAAAATTTAAAAAATGTCAACAATTTTTTTGAAGGATAAGATAGTAAATATTTTAGGCTTTGTGGACCATATGGTCTCTGTTGTAATTATTTAACTCTGTTGTTGTAGCATAATAACAGCTATGTAAATGAGTGTGCTGTGTTCCAATAAAACTTTATTTATGGACACTGGAATTTGAAATTCATAATGTTCACGTGCCATGACATATTAATCTTCATTTGATTCTTTTCAACAAGTTAAAATATAAAACCCATTCTTGGCTTTCATGCTGTACAAAAACAGCACGGGCCACATTTGGTCTGTGGGCTGTAATCTGCTGATCCACGATATGGATGATAAGTGCTGTGGCTTATTGGGGTAAGAGGATGTGACATATTCATTGTCAATGACTTAACTCTAAGAGATAAGTCAAATATATAAGGCTATATGCTCGATTTTGAGATAATTAGGTTTAGTCTCCAGTGTTTTGTAGTCAACTAGTTGGTTAATTATTTCCAATGGAAGCTTGCCTGGTTAGGGTTAGAGCTCAGAGGTATTTGTGTATGCCATTGGGTGATGGTTTACTGTGTAAGGCATAAGGATTGTATATAAGACAGCAGTGAGAGAAAACTGAAATTGTGAATGGGAAGCAGAAACCTTTGAATGCTGGGCTGAGTGGGCCATGCTTCAGGAAAGCCTGCCTTGGAAGTTTTTGAGCAGGGGAATAATCTGTTCAGAATTGTGTTTCAGGTGGTTTAGTGTTTAGACCAGAAAGATGAAAAGAAAGCAGGGTAAGGGAACTAACACTATTGGACTTCTATCATATGTCAGAAACTTTCTAGAGGTTTATTAAATAATTTCTCCATTTAGTACAATGAAAGCGAAGGCCAGTTTGTAAAGTATGGCAGGAATGTGATGAGAAGGGAAAGGTGCTAGAAAAATCTTAACATTCTTTTGCTTCAGATTGAATGTGGAAAATAAAGGAAAGAATCAAAGAGAATTCAAGGGTTCCAAGCACAGCTGACTGAAAGAATGGTATTAGGGAGTCGAGAGGAGTTGGTTTTTGGAAAGACGGTTGGGCTGGGAGACATGTACTAAGCCAAGTAAATTAGTGCAGGCCAACAGACTCAAGTTCCAAGAGATTCAGCTGAAAATTCATTGCTTTTTTAGTAAACACTGCCCAAAAATGACTTTAAAACGTGCTACTATATGCCTTAAATTATTAACAGTTGCTTAGATTGTGCTTTGTCACTTCACTGACAACAGTGGGTATGGGAACGATTGGTTACATTTTGTGGATAGTAAAAATGTTTCAATAGCTAAAAAATTTTAAGACATTATGGAAAATGAATACAAACACATAGAAACTGTCACACTGAATTCAGTAGTTCCAGGAATTGGAGGTATTGTAAGCAGTAATTGTTTTAGTTCTGATTTAAATATGTCAAAATCCATATGTTTAACACCTTTAAAGTATGCCTCAAACATATTCTGCTTTTTATTCCCCTTACGTTTGGTTTATGAATAGTAAAACAAAGAAGTTAGGGATTTGATTCACAGAGGCCTCATTGCTTTAGTTTGCTGACTTGTGGCACCTGGTCTTTTTCAATAGAAAGTCTTCAAAAGCACAAACAGTTTCTTTTTGCTTTTGACTAATCCATTCCATTTCCCCTAAGTTCCTTGTGTGATTACCTAGATGTTATCACTGTTCTATCAGTCTTTCCTCTGAGTGGTTCAATTATTCTGTCAACTCTGATTATTAATCTGCCAACATGTTCACATTTTCTAATATAGAGAATTAGTAACAATTTCTTGTGATGCCCATCTTCAGTGATTTGCATTATTGGTGCCCATGGATGCCGAGGAAGACTGGCTTTGAGTCACAGTTCCTGACATTTTAATATTTCCAAAGTAGGGGAGAACTCATACTGCTCTCCTGAGGAGGTAGAGTGCATGTAGAATTAAGAATGAGGCATGCCCCTGGCTCTGTTTAGCTGTCTAAGACCAAGAAGGCAATTTTGTACCTCTCTCCCTTTCTTCCTCTTTCTCTCCTTCCTCCTTCCTTCTTTTACTTCCTGTCTTCCTTTCTTCTTTCCACTAAAATACTCATTCTAGTCAAGCTGAAATGAGGGAAATAGAAGCCGTTTTAAGTCTTCCAAGTGGGAAAGATTTTAATATGGGAAAATAGAGGCTTTCATAATTGTTGGATGGGCTGGTGGCATAGAAGTCAGGGAAGCCACTGCCTCTGGGATCTACACCAAAGTAGAAGATTCTCAAGCAGGTTCCTTCACTTCTCCTTCTTAGTTTACCAAGATATATGCAAATTCCTCTCACTGGCAGATTGTAGCCAGAACAATATGAGGAAAGGAATTCTGGGAAATGTAGTTCCAATCTCCCTAACCTTGCCCCTCAATACAGAGGATAAAAATAGAGGTGACAGTGACATCAAATTGACAACCCTGTGACATATTTGCTGAGCCTTTATCAAGCCAGACAAAGACAGATGTGGTGATTTCTATCCTCAACCTGCTCACAGTCTGGTTAAGTTGCCCATATGTTAGTTTTCTAAGATGGTAAATTTTGCTGAGCAACTACGCCAGGACAAATACTTCCAGTAGCTCTCTGTTACAAAATGGATTATTAATCACCAGTGTTGGTTATATCATAGCTCATATCAAGTCCCCAGATGCTGGCAGCTACTTACAGTGAAAGCTTGACATAAAGCAATTACCAGAGATATAAACATTGTCCTCCAACATAAGTAGTATAATGCCACTAAATTCCCAAGGTGCTTTTTACAATATTAATATGATTATTAAATTCTTTTCAGTTAATTTTTATGATGATAAATTAATTTCGAATTACAATATCCCTCTTGACTGAATGAAACCTCCCATATATAAGTAGGGTAAAATGTTATATGAGGATAATTTCATAAAACTTCAGACCAGTTTTGTTCATTTTAGCACCATGTATCATTACATTACAAAGAAGCTTTCAAATGGAATTTAGTGCCTATAGAATACTGAGGATTTGGTGAAATCGATGTTTCCAGACTTAGTCCTGTCTGTATGGACCACCTTGCAACAGGGCCATGTGATATTTTGAGAGATGGGCATCATGTGCATGAGAGATTAGCTGTCTAAATTATATCTTGTCTCTTCCAGACTTAGTTTTCTCAACAAGACTCCACTGAATCATAGAGAACACAGAACTCAGCAGTGGAGAGTTATATTTAAATGTTGTGCTTGTGGCAGTAATGCACGAGCACACCTGTACACAGCTGCCCTCTATGGCTCCTAAATCCCACGTGCAGGATAAATTCTTAGCCCCACATCACAGCCCAAAGCCTGGGCTCTCCACACTCAGAGCTCAGGGCTTCCTCGCATTGGTCTTTTCCTAGTCCTTCCTTAAGTTTGTCTTGTCATCTCATACCTGGGTATCCTTGTAAATGTGGTTTGCTCAAATTGAAACTTTATCATCCTTTCCTTCATCTACACTGGCACCCCAAATCAACTCAATTCCTATTCATTTTTCAATACCCTGACCCCTGCCAAGTGCTGTGTCCTCTGTTTCCACGGGACTCATCACTTAGGTATTTTTCCACTTAAAGTTTTATTTTGATGATTTGACTGCTTGTAAGTTTTCTGCGTTAGACTAAAAGCTCCTCAAAGACATAGACTGTTCTTATGCAACTTGGCATCTTTAGAGCTGATCAGAACTCCCAATACATAGTAAATGCTCATTAACTGATGAATGAATTAGCAAAGCTTGGGAGCAGGCAACTTCTAATCACAATGATAAAATGGATAAAACAGAACTAACTTCACATTTATCCCCATTTAATTACTTTATAACTATAACCGTATTATAACTTTTTAAACTCGTAATTCTACAAAAGGAAGGAATTATAGATCTTTTATAATGTTTTGCCCAGTGCCTTGTATTCTACTGGGGCCCTCTGTACAATCAGCGATGCCTATAATAATGAACTAAGCTGGCTAATATATATATATTTTCCTTTTAATTGATTCATTCTCCCTAGTTTACCTTGCAAATCCACTGCTGGGAGAAACTCTGATGGTTATGGGGTTAAAGAGGAAATGGTCATAATTTTTATTTAGTTTTCCATATAAATGCACCTTATTATCTGCTGTACCTCATTGTATATGATCTATTTTATGACCATTTAGTTCACCTTAGCAGTTCTGTTTTTATTCTGTTATACTTGCTGTCTAAACTCTCAACTTTATGACTCCATTACCCCAGCTCACTGCTGCCTGCTGTCCCACTCCCAGTGCTGAGGTGGATAATGTAGCTTTGCTGTTGCCATGCCAGCATTTCTAATAAATTCCTTACATACAGACAGGCAGTGGTGTAGGGGACAGCGGCTTGGTGTAATGCTTTCATATCACATCACTAGACTCTCATTAGATACTTGTGAGAGAAATTACCACTGGGGCTTCTTCAGGCACAATAGCATTAATGAAGTTAGGAAATGACTCCCACAGATATTTGACACTCAATCAATCCTACTTAATTTAATTAAACTCCTGAATGAAAGACAAAAGAGATGCTCTTGTAGTCCAACCCTTGCTTTTTATTTTCTCATATGTCTTTTTTTCCCTTCTGACTTACTTAATCCTTGCTGAGAAATGTCAGTGTAATTAATTTAAGTTATAATTATTTAAAAGTGGACTTTGTTATAATGCCTTGTATCATTTTCCACTTCTCTCCCCCGACCAAACTGCAAGTATATGAGTGCTCTACTGTGTAAATAGAATGGTGGAGTGGATAGAAATTGGCTCTTATAACCTTGACAGTTCAGCCACTTCTTACACCTCCATAATTAAGGATACTGATGACACTGCCATTTACAACTTTATGTCAGGAAATTTTGTCCAATAAGATATTTTCAAGGGAGTTAAACAGATTCTGGGAAAATTTCTTTTTACCAGTCTTAAAATGTTAGAATAAGCTTATAAAGTACCAGAATTAAAATAAGTGATGCTATACTGTATTTGTTATAAAGTCCCTTCACACATATGACCTCCTTTAATCCTCATAATGCCTTAGAGGGCTGAGTGTAATTGTCATTTTAGAGATGAAGAACTAAAGACAAAGAGTGGTTAAATGACTACCTTGTTCAAGACTTTATAGTCAGTAAACAATGATCTTAAAGCTTCGACTTTTTTTTTGTTCACTGGTTCATTCAACTAATAAATAATTATTGTGACTAAATGTGTGCCGAGCAGTATTCCTGGCACTGAAGAAGATGATGAATAAGTAGATGGCCACAGAACCAGGTGGTGTGGCTTGGATAGGCCTATGCAAAGGAGGCATGGGAATGATTGGAGGGAACTAACTCCAATGGCAGGTGGTGGTAAAAGGAGAGCCAAAGGATTCTAAGGAGTGTGGAATACACACTGAAGTAAAAGGTAATCAGTGAAGGATTTTTTTTTTCCTTTTGAGTGATGTGATCAGTTTGAATTTTAGAAAAATTCAATCTAGTTTTAGTATGGGTCATGTCAAGACTGTTTCACAGGGTGGATGTGCTGCCTTACACCAAGGTACTAAACACAGGAAGAGAAGCAGGCCTGGGAGGGAAGATTGTAATTTTCACTTTGTATGTAGTTTTCTTGTCCATGGGACATATAGGTGGATATATCGGTGTGTAGCTCAGTAGGAAGATCTGGAGGTGTGGGTTGTATATTTGTTCATTATATTACTTAATGCCTCATGATATTTTATCATAGTCATGTGTTTACATGCTTGTCTTCTCTACTAGAGTATGAGCTCTTGAAGGCCCAGACCATTGTCTTCTTCAAGTTGATATTCCCAGGTTCAAGTAGATGTTTGTTGAATTTAATTGGAAAATCATCAAATTTGTTTCCTTGAAGTTACTTTTTAAATCTCCCAATATTCCTTAACTTCAAATGCTATTAGCTCTGTGACCTCTGGATATATTCCTCTTGCCAATTTTACCTTCCAACTTCGGCAGCAAAAACAAGGGAGCTGGAGGATGTAAAGTTGTATGGACTCACTGAATCTTGCAGATGCTGCTTCTGAGACCTGCAGATAGAGCAGGATGCAAGCCTAGCTCAGCCATTTGAAAGCTCTCTAGTCTTTGACCTTAATTTCCTTTTCTGCAATGTAAGGATAATATTATCTTTGTTACAGAACTTTCAATTAATTAAACAAATATTTATTGGATATTAATTCTGTGTCAGGCTCTGTAATGGGAGGTGAATTTGAGTACCTGTCTCTTACAGTCTCCCGGGGAACTCCAAAATCCTTTTCTGCCAATCAGCACCTATTGGGAAGATAGCCATAAAAAGTAGCTCTTTCCTCTGAGGAAGGGTGGACAACTTGGGATAGTGAGCTTTTGATTGATATGGGGGACCAGTAAAGCCATTTATGCCACCATAAATTTCTTTAATAAACTGTTTTGTTTCATTATCACCACAACTACATTGTGAAATAAGCCAAAATTTTAAAGGAAAGGTTTTGAACTGTATGTATCCTATGAACAATGGATAGGCTTTGTAGAATTTTAAGCCAGGGAGAAAAATACCCACATTTACCTTTGAACAAGATCCCTCAGCCTGCAGAATGGAGAATGGACAAGATTTAATGCAGGGGACAAGACAGAAGGTACTGCAGGTCCCCAGTGGAATTTTATAGTGATTTGGACTAAGGTAATGGCAGTAGAATGGACAGAAAAGGGTAATCAAGAAATATTTAGAAAATGTAATCAAATGTATTGGGGAATAGCTTGGATATAGATGGGTGTTAAGGGAGAAGGAGTCGTTTAAAAGTATTACTCTTGAGCACTGGATGGTAGGAATAAACAACACAGAAGGAAGAGCAAGTTTACTCAGAAGATGATGAGTTTGGTTCAAACAGCATCAATTTTATGTGTCTGGGATGCATGAAATTGAAGATGCTAAGGAAGCAGGATTTAAGTGTCTGGATTAACTCTATAATATTCTGAGTTTCCATACAGCAGTGCTATTACTCGGGACAGCTTGATGAATTTGATGATGCCTAAGAAGAAGAACCAGGTATCCACAAGGAGGGCCAGAGCCCTGTAGGTTGCTGATTTCAATACTTTCATTGCTCTTCCTTGGGCAGATGGGTGGCTGTGTTACCAGGTGCATGCCTGATGGCTCACAGAGACCACTAGACTGGGAATGGGCTTAACTAGCTGTTTTTTTCCAACTTCAGAATCAGGACAACCAATGAGAATTTTAACTTGGATAATCCAGAATCCCAATAGCACAAGAGCCTAATCTGGAAACATATAAGCCATTTCATCTTAACGGTCTATGTTTATTTATAGGACTTTTGTGTCACACACGTGATTATATGACATAACTATGTCTTATCAATCCTTTAAAAGAGATTTCTTGTCATTTTCTGCTCCCTTTTATTGCCATATATATTGCAGACTTCCTGTATGTTATAAAAGAACATTGTAGATGAAACACAGTGGTCCTTATATATTTGGTTAGTATTATATATTCTTGCCATTCTTAATCTTCCCATTTGTATAAGGTGACTAATTTGAGAAGGCAAAACGTGCAATCAGAACTTAAAAATGGTGATAATTACTCCTCTTGTATAGGAGTAAAGCACTATCCATTCTGAAAACTGAGTGCAATTACACAGCAGTATCAGGGGACAAATATGTCCCATTTATAAATCAAAAGTTGATAGGTAGGCCTTTAGCACCTGTATTGAATATTAATAAGTAAGGCTTACTGTCTGAGCATTGGGCCATATTTTATTACCACATTTGCTAGCACAAGCAGGCCTACTCTTAAAAACACATCTATAAGATTCAAGGGATCGATAAAAAGATTGGAAATAATGACAATTCAAATGAGGCATGTTGTAGATTACAAGGGCCCCAGTTCTTTCTCTCTTTGTAACCACACCCTTTGCCTTGTGACTGCAGTTTCTTCTTGTCTTTGTGTGAGTTTGCCCAAATGATTTGCTTTTGGTCAATGGCATGTTAGTGGGTGTGGCATGAATGAAGACCTGAAAAATTTTTGCTCGGTTGGGTTTGCTTTACTCTACCCTTGCCTTAATTCTGTAATCCTGGGGGGAATTACTGAGGTAGGTGGAGTGGAGCCAACTCCTGAGAACCCCAGCCTAGAGCAGCGAACCCTCTGCTGACCATCAGATCCATGAGAAAAAATGATTGCTGTTTTCAGCCACTAAGTTTTTGTGTGGTTTATCAGGCAGCAATGATGTCACATTAGCTAACTAATATGGGGAATTGCAGGCTCAACAAAAAGCCCCTTGCTAATGTTAGTAATCAGTACCCTGGAGGGTAACAAGAGAGGAAAAGAGAGGGAGAGTGAAAGTGAGATTGAGAGTGAGAGAGACAGAGGGAGAAAGAGAGGGAGAGGGAGACAGAGACAGACAGACAGACACACACACACACAGAGATTGACATTGGATCAATACATAATTCAGTGCAAGAGAACACAGTTGTTTTGAGGTTAAGGTGAAGACATTGAGGAAAGTCAAAGGCTTGGCACATGAGAAACAGAAACATGAGTGCATATAGAAAAAAAGATTCAAGAGGACTTGAGGTCAAGGAACATAACCAATCAATCACCAATTTGTGAATGGCCTGGACAGCAGGAGTCCCTTAGGAGGGCTAGAATTTTAATCTTCCCTTTCTCTGCCCTCTGTCTCACTTCAGACCCTGAGACAGTTGTCCTCCTGGCATAATTTGGTCCCCTACCCCACTCCAAGAGACATCTGGCAATGACTAGAGATATTTTTGATTGTCATGACTTGGGGGATCAGTGCTACTGGCATACAGTGGGTAGAGGCCAGCAATGCTGCAAGACGTTCCACAGTGCACAAAGACAGCTCCCAACAACAAAGAATTATCCAGTCTACAAAATGTCTGTAGTGCCAAGTTTGAGAAATCTTGCTGTAAGATAAAACTGGTGTAGCTTGGCCCTATGAAATTCCAGAAGCATAACCAAGAAAGAAGATGGAGCAGAAGTCATACACCATTTATTTTTGAGGACCTTCCAGGTACCAGACCCTCTACTAGACACTAGTTACAAGGATGAGAAAATTACTTTTCTTGTCTTCATAGAACATATGGAGAAAGCAGTGGAAGAAAGAAAGAAAAATAAAAAGTCCTAAAAATAAACATAAAATTATGAACTGCTATAAGGGAAAATATTGGGGGGCTTATGAAAGGAATTTGACTTAGTCAAGTGGGCTAGAGAAGATTTTAACAATGGTAGTATTTTAACTGGTACCTAAAGGATGAGTTGTAGCTAACTCAGTAAGAAAGACTTGGAGAGCCACTTCGGTAGAGGGAACAGCATGTGCAAAGGCACTGGAGCTGGAGGGGCCACTGCATTTGGAGAAGTGGAGGCAAGTCAGTGCTGCTGAAGAATCTAAAACCAGGACAAGGTCGTTGATGGAAGAGGCAGGTAGGGTCCGGATAATGCAGAGTTTTGTAGGCCTTTTTGAAGATTTTGATCCTTGTTCCAAGACTAATAATGAGTCACTAAAGGATTTAAAGGAATGATATGATTATATTTGTATTTTAGAAAGATGGCTTTGATTACCTAGGAGATAAAGGTTTGGGGTAGCGGGAGGAGAAATAACCAGGAAATGAAGGATTGGTCCTTTTTACGAATGGCTGATAGTGCAAGTCCCTGGTATTTCACCCACAGATGAGGCAATCCATTTGAGGTGACTGAAAGAAAACTAGAAGCTGGGGAAGGGGCTGACACATGTAGGCAAGTGAGTAAGAGCCTCCCAGTAACAGGGGGCACTGGACAGGGCTCTCGGTGTTATAGGTAAATTAAGTGGGCAAAACCTCTCTTACCCACAGGAGTGAGTGGAGAAGCTCTAACTAGTACTTGTTCCCTTTAACCTGCAGGTACTAGCTAATTTATGTGGGGCAAGTGAGTCACTCCAAGCAACCTAGCTGTCCTGACCGACTTCATGTTAGAGACCAATAGAGATGTCTGTTTTACCCAACGTCTTTCCCTGTCGCCTCCTTTCTTCTCTTTCAGGGACTTTCATGCACTGACAGTGCTCCCTATCCACTCTCATCCATGTCTTTACATAACACATTTTCCATACAGTCCTCAGGTCAATTTATTTAAATAAACAGATATTAAGAGCCTATTATGTGCCTAAAGTAATAATCTATGTTCAGTGTCTGTTTTACTAGCAACAGGACTTTGGTAAATTTACTGACTGACTCTCAGCCTCAGTTTCTTCTTCTGTAATATGGGGATAAAAATAATATTACTACTTCATTGGGATGTTGGGAGGACTAAAAAATTTAGTGGTATAAAAACAGTGCCGGGGACCTTCAAGATGGCGGAGCAGTAAGATGTGGAGATCACCTTCCTCCCCACAAATACATCAAAAATACATCTACACGTAGAACAACTCCTACAGAACACCTACTGAATGCTGGCAGAAGACCTCAGACGTCCCAAAAGTCAAGAAACTCCCCATGTACCTGGGCAGGGCAAAAGAAAAAAGAAGAAACAGAGACAAAAGAATAGGGACGGAACCCGCACCAGTGGGAGGGAGCTGTGAAGGAGGAGAAGTTTCCACACACTAGGAAGACCCTTCACTGGTGGAGACGGCTGGTGGGCATGGGGGAAGCTTCGGAGCCACAGAGGAGAGTGCAGCAACGGGGGTGTGGAGGGCAAAGCGGAGAGATTCCCGCACAGAGGATTGATGCCAACCGGCAATCACCAGCCCGAGAGGCTTGTCTGCTCACCCGCCAGGGTGGGCTGGGGCTGAGAGCTGAAGCTCGGGCTTTGGAGCTCGGATCCCAGGGAGAGGACGGGGGTTGGCTGCGTGAACACAGCCTGAAGCGGGCTAGTACGCCACACCTAGCAGGGAGGGAGTCTGGGAAAACGTCTGGACTTGCTGAAGAGGCAAGAGACAATGGCTTTGAGGTGCGCGAGGAGAGGGGATTCAGAGCATCACCTAAATGAGCTCCAGACACGGGCGCAAGCCGCAGCTAACAGCGCGGACACCAGAGACTGACGTGAAACACTAAGTCTGCTGCTGCGGCCACCAAGAAGCCTGTGTGCGAGCACAGGTCACTATCCACACCTCCCCTGCCGGGAGCCTGTGCAGCTCACCACTACCAGGGTCCCGTGATCCAGGGACAACTTCCCCGGGAGAACACACAGCGTGCCTCAGGCTGTTGCAACGTCACGCCAACCTCTGCCACTGCAGGCTTGCCCCGCATTCCGTACCCTTCCCTCCCCTTGGCCTGAGTGAGCCAGAGCCTCCTAATCAGCTGCTCCTTTAACCCTATCCTGTCTGGGTGGGGAACAGATGCCCTCAGGTGACCTACGCACCAAGGTGGGGCCAAATCCAGGAGCTGTGCAAACAAAGAAGAGAAAGAGATATTTCTCCCAGCAGCCTCAGGAGCAGCGGATTAAATCTCCACAGTCAACTTGATGTACCCTGTATCTGTGGAATACCTGACTAGACAAAGAATCATCCCAAAATTGAGGTAGTGGACTTTGTGAGCAGCTGTAGACTTGGGGTTTACTTTCTGCATCTAATTTGTTTCTGGTTTTATGTTTATCTTAGTTTAGCATTTAGAGCTTATTATCATTGATACATTTGTTTATTAATTTGGTTGCTCTCTTTCTTTATATATATATATATACATATATATATATATATATATATACATTTACTTTTTCTCTTTTTGTGAGTGTGTATGTGTTTTGTTCTTTGTGTGATTTTGTCTGTATAGCTTTGCTTTCACCATTTGTCCTAGGGTTCTGTCGGGTTTTTTTTTTTAGGTAGTTTTTGGTGCCTGTTATCATTGGTGCACTTGTTTTTTGGTTTGGTTGCTCTCTTCTTTCTTTCTTTAATTGCTTTTTAATTTTTTTATTTTTAATAGCTTTTTATTTTAATAGCTTTATTTTATTTTTATTTATTTATTTTCATTCATTTTCTCCCCTTTCTTCTGAGCCGTGTGGCTGACATGGTCTTGGTGCTTCAGCCAGGTGTCAGGCCTGAGCCTCTGAGGTGGGAGAGCCAAGTTCAGGACATTGGTCCACCAGAAACATCCCAGCCCCATGTAATATCAAATGCCCAAAGCTCTCCCAGAGATCTACATCCCAAGGCTAAGACCCAGCTCCACTCAACGACCAGCAAGATTCAGTGCTGGACAGCCTATGCCAAACAACTAGTGACACAGGAACACAACCCCACCCAATAGCAGAGAGGCTGCCTAAAATCATCATAAGTTCACAGACACCCCAAAACATACCACTGGATGCGGTCCTGCCCACCAGAAAGAAAAGATCCAGCCTCATCCACCAGAACACAGGCACCAGTCCCCTCCACCAGGAAGCCTACACAACCCACTGAACCAACCTTACCCACTGGGGGCAGACACCAAAAACAACGGGAACTATGAACCTGCAGCCTGCGAAAAGGAGACCCCAAACACAGTAAGTTAAGCAAAATGAGAAAACAGAGAAACACACAGCAGATGAAGGAGCAAGGTAAAAACCCACCAGACCAAACAAATGAAGAGGAAGTAGGCAGTCTACCTGAAAAAGAATTCAGAGTAATGATAGTAAAGATGATCCAACATCTTGGAAATAGAATGGAGAAAATACAAGAAACGTTTAACAAGGACCTAGAAGAACTAAAGAGCAAACAAACAAAGATGAACAACACAATAAATGAAATTAAAAATTCTCTAGAAGGAATCAATAGCAGATTAACTGAGGCAGAAGAACAGATAAGTGACCTGGAAGATAAAATAGTGGAAATAACTACCACAGAGCAGAATATAGAAAAAAGAATGAAAAGAATTGAGGACAGTCTCAGAGACCTCTGGGACAACATTAAACACACCAACATTCGAATTATAGGGATACCAGAAGAAGAAGAGAAAAAGAAAGGGACTGAAAAAATATTTGAAGAGATTATAGTTGAAAACTTCCCTAATATGGGGAAGGAAATAGGCAATCAACTCCAGGAAACGCAGAGAGTCTCATACAGGATAAATCCAAGGAGAAACATGCCAAGACACATATCACTCAAACTATCAAAAGTTAACTACAAAGAAAAAATATTAAAAGCAGCATGGGAAAAACAACAAATAACATATAAGGGAATCCCCTTAAGGTTAACAGCTGATCTCTCAGCAGAAACTCGGCAAGCCAGAAGGGAGTGGCAAAACATATTTGAAGTGATGAAAGGGAAAAACCTACAACCAAGATTACTCTACCCAGCAAAGATCTCATTCAGATTCGACACAGAAATTAAAACCTTTACAGACAAGCAAAAGAATTCAGCACCACCAAACTAGCTTTCCAACAAATGCTAAAGGAACTTCTCTAGGCGGGAAACACAAGAGAAGGAAAAGACCTACAAAAACAAACCCAAAACAATTAAGAAAATGGTAATGGGAACATACATATTGATAATTACCTTAAATGTAAATGGATTAAATGCTCCCACCAAAAGACATAGACTGGCTGAATGGATACAAAAACAAGACCCATGTATATGCTGTCTACAAGAGACCCACGGACCCATACAGACTGAAAGTGAGGAAATGGAAAAGGATATTCCATGCAGATGGAAATCAAAAGAAACGTGGAGTAGCAATTCTCATATCAGACAAAATAGACTTTAAAATAAAGACTATTACAAGAGACAAAGAAGAACACTACATAATGATCAAGAGATCAATCCAAGAGGAAGATATAACATTTATTTATGCACCCACCATAGGAGCACCTCAATGCACTAGGCAAATGCTAACAGCCATAAAAGGGGAAATTGACAGTAACATAATCATAGTAGGGGACTTTAACACCTCACTTTCAGCAATGCACAGATCATCCAAAATGAAAATAAATAAGGAAACACAAGCTTTAAATGATACATTAAACAAGATGGACTTAATTTATATTTATAGGACATTCCATCCCAAAACAACAGAATACACATTTTTCTCAAGTGCTCATGGAACATTCTCCAGGATAGATCATATCTTGGGTAACAAACCAAGCCTTGGTAAATTTAAGAAAATTGAAATCGTATCAAGTATCTTTTCTGACCACAATCCTATGAGACTAGATATCAATTAAAGGAAAAAATCTGTAAAAAATACAAACACGTGGAGGCTAAACAATACACTACTAAATAACCAAGAGATCACTGAAGAAATCAAAGATGAAATAAAAAAATTCCTAGAAACAAATGACAATGAAAACACCATGACCCAAAAACCTAAGGGATGCTCCAAAAGCAGTTCTATGAGGGAAGTTTATAGCAATACAGTCCTACCTCATGAAACAAGAAACATCTCAAATAAACAACCTAACCTTACACCTAAAGCAATTAGAGAAAGAAGAACAAAACCTCCCCAAAAGTTAGCAGAAGGAAAAAAATCATAGAGATCAGATCAGAAATAAATGAAAAATAAATGAAGGAAACGATAGCAAAGATCAATAAAAGTAAAAGCTAGTTCTTTGAGAAGATAAATAAAATTGATAAACCATTAGCCAGATTCATCAAGAATAAAAAGGAGAAAACTCAAATCAACAGAATTAGAAATGAAAAAGAAGTAGCAACTGACAGTGCAGAAATAAAAAGGATCATGAGAGATTACTACAAGCAACTGTATGCTAATAAAATGGACCTCCTGGAAGAAATGGACAAATTCATAGAAAAGCACAACCTTCCGAGACTGAACCAGGAAGAAATAGAAAATATGAACAGACTAATCACAAGCACTGAAATTGAATCTGTAATTAAACATCTTCCAACAAACAAAAGCCCAGGACCAGATGGCTTCTCAGTCTATCTCTTCTTGTGGCCCTCTTTTCAACAGACATTTTCTTCATTCTGAACAGCGTGGCAGTCCATGAACAAGGCACTCCTTCTCTCACCCCTAGCCTTTGAAAATGTGCCTCTGACATTTTTCTTCTTTCTTTGACAGAGACTTAATGGCAACTTCCTTACTTAAGACGTGGAAACCTGGGGAAACAGGCAAAATGCAAAAATTCACCCCATAGCATTCTCATTTCTTTTTTTGTTTTTTTATTAGTCATCCATTTTATACACATCTGTGTATACATGTGAAACCCAATCTCCCAAATCATCACACAACCAGCTACACCCCCCGCCCCTTTCCCCCTTGGTGTCCATACGTTTGTTCTCTACATCTGTGTCTCAATTTCTGACCTGCAAACTGGTTCATCTGTACTATTTTTCTAGGTTCCACATATATGCCTTAATATACAATATTTGTTTTTCTCTTTCTCATTACTTCACTCTGTATGACAGTCTCTAGATTCATGCGTGTCTCTACAAATGACCCAATTTTGTTCCTTTTTATGGCTGAGTAATATTCTGTTGTATATATGTACCACATTTCTTTATCCATTTGTCTGTCAATGGGCATTTAGGTTGCTTCCATGACCTGCTATTGTAAATAGTGCTGCAGTGAACATTGGGGTGCATGTGTCTTTTTGAATTATGGTTTTCTCTGGGTATATGCCCAGTAGTGGGATTGCTGGGTCACATGGTAATTTTATTTTTAGTTTTTTAAGGAACCTCCATACAGTTCTCCGTAGTGGCTGTATCAATTTACATTCCCACCACCAGTGCAAGAGGGTTCCCTTTTCTTCACACCCTCTCCAGCATTTGTTGTTTGTAGATTTTCTGATGATGCCCATTCTGACTGGTGTGAGGTGATACCTCATTATAGTTTTGATTTGCATTTCTCTAATAATTAGTGATGTTGAGCAGCTTTTCATGTGCTTCTTGGCCATCTGTATGTTTTTTTTAGAGAAATATGTATTTAGGTCTTCTACCTAATTTTGGATCAGATTGTTTGTTTTTTTTAATATTGAGCTGCATGAGCTATTTATATGTTTTGGAGATTAATCCTTTGTCCATTGATTCATTTGCCAATATTTTCTCCCATTCTGAGGGGTGTCTTTTCGTCTTGTTTATGTTTTCCTTTGCTGTGCAAAAGCTTTGAAGTTTCATTAGGTCCCATTTGGTTAGTTTTGTTTTTATTTCCATTACTCTAGGAGGTAGATCAAAAAAGATGTTGCTGTGATTTACGTCAAAGAGTGTTCTTCCTATGTTTTCCTCTAAGAGTTTTATAGTGTCTGGCCTTACATTTAGGTCTCTAATCCATTTTGAGTTTATTTTTGTGTATCCTTTTAGGGAGTGTTCTAATTTCAATCTTTCACATGTAGCTGTCCAGTTTTCCCAGCACCACTTATTGAAGAGACTGTCTTTTCTCCATTGTATATCCTTGCCTCCTTTGTCATAGATTAGTTGGCCATAGATGTGTGGGTTTTTCTCTGGGCTTTCTATCTTGTTCTGTTGTTCTATATTTCTGTTTTTGTGCCAGTACCATATTGTCTTGATTACTGTAGCTTTGTAGTATAGTCTGAAGTCAGGGAGTCTGATTCCTCCAGCTCCGCTTTTTTCCCTCAAGACTGCTTGGCTATTGGGGGTCTTTTGTGTTTCCATACAAATTTTAAGATTTTTTGTTCTAGTTCTGTAAAAAATGCCATTGGTAATTTGATTGAATTGAATTGAATCTATAGATTGTTTTTGGTAGTATAGTCATTTTCACAATATTGATTCTTCCAATCCAAGAACATGGTATCTCTCTCCATCTGTTGGTATCTTCTTTAACTTCTTTCATCAGTATCTTATAGTTTTCTGCATACAGGTCTTTTGTCTCCTTAGGTAGGTATATCCCTAGCTATTTTATTCTTTTTGTTGAAGTGGTAAGTGGGAGTGTTTCCTTAATTTCTCTTTCAGATTTTTCATCATTAGTATATAGGAATGCACGAGATTTCTGTGCATTAATTTTGTCCCCTGCAACTTTACCAAAGTCATTGATTAGCTCTAGTTTTATGGTGGCATCTTTAGGATTCTCTATGTATAGTATCATATCATCTGCAAACAGTGACAATTTTACTTCTTCTATTCCAGTTTGTATTCCTTTTATCTCTTTTTCTTCTCTGATTGCCATGGCTAGGACTTCCAAAACTATGTTGAATAATAGTGGTGAGAGAGTGGACATCCTTGTCTTGTTCCTGATCTTAAGGAAATGCTTTCAGTTTTTCACCATTGAGAATGATGTTTGCTTGGTTTTGTCGTATATGGCCTTTATTATGTTGAGGTAGGTTCCCTCTATGCCCACTTTTTGGAGAGTTTTTATCATAAATAGGTGTTGAATTTTGTCAAAAGCTTTTTCTGCATCTACTGAGATGATCATATGGTTTTTATTCTTCAATTTGTTAATATGGTGTATCACATTGATTGATTTGCATATATTGAAGAATCCTTGCCTCCCTGGGGTAAATCCCACTTGATCACGGTGTATGATCCTTTTTACGTGTTGTTGGATTCTGTTTGCTAGTATTTTCTTGAGGATTTTGCATCTATATTCATCAATGATATTGGTCTGTAATTTTTTTTTTTTTTGGAGTAACTTTGTCTGGTTTTGGTATCAGGGTGATGATGGCCTCATAGAATGCGTTTGGGAGTGTTCTTTGCTCTGCAATTTTTTGGAACAGTTTCAGGAGGATGGCTGTTAGCTCTTCTGTAAATGTTTGATAGAATTCACTTGTCAAGCCATCTGGTCCTGGACTTTTGTTTGTTGGAAGATTTTTAATCACAGTTTCAATTTCATTACTTGTGATTCGTGTGTTCATATTTTCTATTTCTTCCTGGTTCAGTCTTGGAAGGTTATACCTTTCTAAGAATTTTTCCGTTTCTTCCAGGTTGTCCATTTTGTTGGCGTAGAGTTGCTTGTAGTAGTCTCTTAGGATGCTTTATATTTCTGCAATGTCTATTGTAACTTCTCCTTTTTCATTTGTAATTTTATTGATTTGAGTCCTCTCCCTCTTTTTCTTGATGAGTCTGGCTAAAGGTTTATCAATTTTGTTTATCTTCTCAAAGAACCAGCTCTTACTTTTATTGATCTTTGCTACTGTTTTCTTTGTTTCTATTTCATTTATTTCTGCTCTGATCTTTCTGATTTCTTTCCTTCTGCTAACTTTGAGTTTTGTTTGTTCTTCTTTCTCTAGTTCCTTTAGGCGTAAGGTTATATTGTTTATTTGAGATTTTTCTTGTTTTTTGAGGTAGGCTTGTATTGCTATAAACTTCCCTCTTAGAACTGCTTTTGCTGCATTCCATAGGTTTTGGATCATCGTGTTTTCATTGTCATTTGTCTCTAGGTATTTTTTGATTTCCTCTTTGATTTCTTCAGTGATCTCTTGGTTATTTGGTAACGTATTTTTTAGCCTCCATGTGTTTGTGTTTTTTATGTTTTTTCCCCTGTAATTGATTTCTAATCTCATAGCATTGTGGTTAGAAAAGGTGCTTGATATGATTTCAATTTTATTAAATTTGCTGAGGCTTGATTTGTGACCCAAGATGTGATCCATCCTGGAGAATGTTCTGTGCGCACTTGAGAAGAAAGTGTAATCCGCTGTTTTTGGATGTAATGTCCTATAAATATCAATTAAATCTATCTGGTCTATTGTGTCATTTAAAGCTTGTGTTTCCTTCTTAATATTCTGTTTGGATGATCTGTTCATTGGTGTAAGTGAGGTGTTGAAGTTCCCAACTGTGTTACTGTCTATTTCCTCTTTTATAGGTGGTAGCAGTTGCCTTATGTATTGAGGTGCTCCTATGGTGGGTGCGTATATATTTATAATTGTTATATCTTCTTCTTGGGTTGATCACTTGATCATTATGTAGTGTCCTTCCTTGTCTCTTGTAACATTCTTTATTTTAAAGTCTATTTTATCTGATATGAGTATTGCTACTGCACCTTTCTTTTGATTTCCATTTGCTTGGAATATCTTTTTCCATCCCCTCACTTTCAGTCTGTATGTGTCCCTAGGTCTGAAGTGGGTCTCTTGTAGACAGTATATATATGTGTCTTTTTTCTGTACTCATTCAGGAAGCCTGTGTCTTTTGGTTGGAGCATTTAATCCATTCACATTTAAGGTAAGTATCAATATGTATGTTCCTATTAACATTTTCTTAATTGTTTTGGGTTTCTTTTTTTAGGTACTTTCCTTCTCTTGTGTTTCCCACTTAGAGAAGTTCCTTTAGCATTTGTTGTAGAGCTGGTTTGGTGGTGCTGAATTCTCTTAGCTTTTGCTTGTCTGTAAGCTTTTGATTTCTCCGTCGAATCTGAATGAAATCCTTGCCAGGCAGAGTAATCTTGGTTATAGAATCTTCCCTTTTATCACTTTAAGTATATCATGCTACTCCCTTCTGGCTTGTAGAGTTTCTGCTGAGTAATCACCTGTTAACCTTATGGGAGTTCCCTTGTATGTTATTTGTCATTTTTCCCTTGTGTTTTCAATAATTTTTCTTTGTTTTTAATTTTTGCCAATTTGATTACTCTGTGTCTTGGCATGTTTCTCCTTGTGTTTTTCCTGTATGGGACTCTCTGTGCTTCCTGGAATTGGGTGGCTTTTTCGTTTCCCATATTAGGGCAGTCTTCGACTCTAGTCTCTTCAGATATTTTCTCGGGTCTTTTCTCTCTCTCTTCTCCTTCTGGGACCCCTATAATGTGAATATTGTTGCGTTTAATGTTGTCCCAGAGGTCTCTTAGGCTGTCTTCATTTCTTTTCATTCTTTTTTCTTTATTCTGTTCTGCAGCAGTGAATCCACCATTCTGTCTTCCAGATCACTTATCTGTTCTTCTCCTATTGATTCCTTCTAGTGTAGTTTTCATTTCATTTATTTTATTGTTCATCTCTGTTTGTTTGTTCTTTAATTCTAGGTATTTTTAAACATTTGTTGCATCTTCTCGATGTTTGCCTCCATTCTTTTTCCAAGGTCCTGGATCATCTTCACTGTCATTATTCTGAATTCCTTTTCTGGAAGTTTGCCTATCTCCATCCAGTTCATTTAGTTGTCTTTCTGGGGTTTTATCTTGTTCCTTCATCTGGTACATAGCCCTCTGCCTTTTCATCTTGTCCATCTTTCTGTGAATGTGGTTTTTGTTCCACAGGCTGCAGGATCGTAGTTCTTCTTGTTTCTGCTGTCTGACATCTGGTGGATGAGGCTGTCCAAGAGACTTGTGCAAGTTTCCTCAGCATTCTCCTTTCTGAAGAGCATACATGGGAGACCATTTTCCTCCTCATGCTTTCCCTGCCATACACCCTTCCTTTTGGTGTGGGTGTGGGGATCCAATTACCTGAAGTAGTAGCATTCGAAGTTTACAAGTGATAATAAATTTTAAGGTAAATATGGACAAGCTACAAAAATACGGAATTTTAGTTTATTAAATTCTTTTAAGTTATAGGAAAAATATGAGGCATGCTTCAAATTTGTATTTTTTATTTTGAAAATACTATGCTAATAAATTCTAAAGCCACTCCATTGAGGGTTTCAGCAAAACTGCGATCAGTACATTCTCTCTGAAAGAGCAGAGTATGTAAATGCAAGTCATTCCTTAATAACCCACTCTTTGGTTATCTCAAATACAGTATCCTTGTTTCCATTTTCTAGGATAATTGATTTGCATTGTATCATAGTTCTCCTTCACATTGGATTATTAACCATCTCTATGACATGCATATAACTTCAACTGATTTTTTGTGTTTTGTTTTTTTTTTTGCTTATCAGAGACTAGAATTATTATTGGTTATTTTGGTTTTCTAAATTTCAAAGTGAACCTTCTCTCAAAGCAAACCTACTTTAGAGAGTATCTCATCTTATATTGTTTATATATATAAAAATTTCAAGAACAGTTTGTCAAGAAGCTTGATCTTTATTTTTTGGACTTAAGCTAATGGTCTGATTAAATTTATTAAATAAAGACCTTTGACAAAACAATATTAAATCTCACTACTACTTATAATTTTGATGAAGTACTTAATTCAGAAAAAATTAAAGCACCTGAAAATAAATGCTAAGACTCCTCTATGGGTCAGAAATCTAGTTAATGAGACTCAGAGAGTCCTTTCTCTAAAGGACAGTTATCCTTAAGTAGCTTAGCTAAGTAATGATCATGGGAATAATACAGTGGTCTATAAAAAGGAGTTAATTGCATTTTCTCACCTTCAGCTGAGCAGATACACATATAAAATCCAGCACTGTTTTTTTTTTTTTTCCCCTAGTGTTCAAGGTTCAAGTATCTTGGATAAAAATTCTGTGTGACTTAACGTTTGGACGTGTTCATTGATGATTAGTGTGATGTTCCTATTGTCAGGCAGTTATTTTGAATAGCTTCCACTATTGTTTTCAGTGCCATTATTGTACTTTGGGCATGTTAAGGGACTACAAGTCTAACAAAATCATAGAAGTTATGTTTTAATAGTAAATATTACCTCAGGTGGCTGGGGAAATATATACTTATGGTAGCAGTGTCTAATGGCTCTGGGCGATGGAGTACTTGAGGCACAAGAGAAGGAATCTCTCTGATCTGTAGTTGGAAGTAGGTATGTGTGGAAGGAAGGAAAATGGTGGGTCTTTACAGTGGGTTTTATTTAGTCCTGAAACTAAATAAGGAAAATTATTTTCTCTCATCTACGTAGTTTACGTTCTTCTATTTACCTGACCTAGGCCCTTTTCTTTATAAACAATGTTCCTGACCTTATGTTAACAGTGACTTTGCCCCTTCTTGTTCTGTATTATGTTACCAAACTCATATATTAATACATTAGCTGACAGCACGTACTACTATGCCCAAATGACTTTTCTTTGCCCATATTTCTCTCCAGGCTTTATAGAGGTATAGGGAAAATGTTAGTTTTCCCTGACACAATAAAAAGAAATGAAGAAGAAAGTCAAGGTATTACAGGAAGTTTCTCCTTCCCTATGAAGCTTGTCTTCATCTTCCACTGCCCATGGCTGCATTAACTAATCTTTCATTTGTGTTTACCATTGTGACTTCAATCAATTTCAATTATAATTATCATACCGATTACTGTATTTTACTAATTTTTCTTATTTTACTAATGTTTGAAGTTTCAGTGCTTGGAAATAGCACTTGGGATATATTAGGTACTCAATAACTTTTTTTTTAAATTGAAAAACCTAGTTACCTCTGGCACTAGAAATATTATTGGCACTCAAGAAATTCTTTTTAGGGCTTCCCTAGTGGCACCGTGGTTGAGAGTCCACCTGCCGATGCAGGGGACACAGGTTCGTGCCCCGGTCCGGGAAGATCCCAGATGCCGCAGAGCGGCTGGGCCCGTGAGCCATGGCTGCTGAGCCTGCGCATCCGGAGCCTGTGCTCCGCAACGGGAGAGGCCACAACAGTGAGAGGCCCGCGTTCTGCAAAAAAAAAAAAAAGAAATTCTTTAAAAAAATAATAATAACAGTAAAAATAATAACAGCTGATACCTTTTTTTCAGCAGTTACTATGTGACAGGCACTGTGCTAAACACTTTGTATGGATTTTATCATTTAAATATCATTAAATAGCCCTCTGAATTGGGTACCGGTATTCTCCCCCTATTTAAGGAAACAGAAGCACAGAGAGGCAAATATACTTCCCCCAGGTAATATACAGCTTTTCAGTAGTTGGAATTGGAGCTTCAGTGCCCATGCTCTTAACTTCTGCAGCAGATAAGTGGGAATGGGTGTAAATAATTGTAATACTATGATTAATTACAATGATAGATCTCTATACTCGGCCCAACTGCAGCAGAAAGGATAAATGATTAGATTTACTCCAACGGTCACGGGAGGTTTCCCAGAAAGCGCGAAAAATATTGGCAGGCACGTGTAATGATGAGAACACTGGCCTAGTTTTCTTTTTGGTGTTGCCTGCCACCAAGCTTTTGTAAATTAGGCAGACCTCCTGCAAAAGATCACTAAATTCTTTTGTTTCTGTTCCCTCATCTATAAAAGACAGGTTAGATTAAATAACATCTCATCTTAAATATTGCGATTCAAAAGGAATTCTTTCACTGGAGTGTGTGCCTTGCACACAAAATAGGCTCAATAGACATCTACTGAATTGAATTATTTTGAAACAGGGAGAATGTATCCAGTGTATGGAATTGCTTCAGCTAAAACCATCATCTGTCTAGACTGCTATTCTTTCATTATCTTACACAGCAAACTACAACTTAGGTAACTTTCATGTCCCTATAAATGCTCTGCTTGACCAGAAATGCAGTGTATCCAGTCGGCCAATCCCCAAACATCCCAAAGCAACTCTGGGCTCTATATCTACTTCCTCGCTCCTTTTCATACCAAAGAAGGTTGACTGTGGGGATCCAACCAGTCAAATATTTCTATTTTTCTCTTCCTTTTCCATTATTCTTTACCTATAAAATCTTCTTGTCTTCCACTCAGTTTTGCAGTTCTCTGAAAGAAGACTGTCTACTTTATGAAGTGTTAAATAAAGTTTGTTTGTATCAACTATACTCCAATAAAATTTTTTCTAAAAAGTTTGTTTGTACCACCTGAATTGTTTTCTTTATTAAATTTTTAACAGGTTTTGGTGAAGAAGAATGAGATCTGAAGCTGACTGCTAATGGCCTATGGGACAAGGAGATTCACAGGCCATGTGTCCACTGAATCCTTTCAGTTCACTGTTCGTTTTGGAGTGCCATGGGTAAGTCACTCTCGGATTTGAGCTCCGCTTGCTTGTGTGCAGCTCTCCGATCCAAAAAAAATCTTCATTAAAATTTATTATTATTATGTATTATTATACTTATTATTGTTCCCAGAAAGGTCCTGGGGTCCCAGAAAGGTTCCAGGGTAGTTGTATTAGGAGTCTACAACAGGTGACAGTTGTTAGGGGACTCACAAAGCCTCAAGGTAAGTTCATGGCATAAACCACTGGGGGACTTGGGAAAATAAATTGACAAGAAATAGGACTTTTTTGACCATCAAAATAAAAATCTAAGTAGGCATAAGTCAGACTATAGAAGTCATCAGGGCATCTGCCACTTTAAAGAAATCATCTCATGAAAGAAGGACTAGATCTATTGCTAATGGGAATCTTGGAAGTCAAAGCTGCAAAATTGGTGGGCATGAATCAAGCACTTAAAAGCTGTTACTCCTATTGTAAGTTAAGTTAGTCGTGGAGTAGGTTAGATTTACGTTAGGTCACCTGCCAACCTGAAGAAAATTTCCATGCGAGGAGGTACACTGTAAAACACCACAAAATCCTCAATCTAATGGCACATCCCTTTTAGGCATAATTTGGCCCCAAGAGACTCAAAGCTTAGCTAAAATAACACAGGATTCTCAAGTTTCAAAGCATTGAGTGTGCCACCTACTGGCACAATTGCTTATTTTATGTCTAATTGCTTATTTTGTGTCCCAGAAGCTGTAATATCTATAAATATGGTAAAATATTACTAAGACAACCTAGAATTACAATGGCCATTCTGGGGAACACTTCAGCTAGACAAGATTGTTCATTTAAGAAGTGCATTTGAAAGCAAGGGTTCCCAAATCAGCAAACAGAATGGGATACCTATTTTAATTTTAAGATTCGAAAATAGCTTCATTGAAAGAGTCATTCCAAAAGACTAGTGAAAAATTAAAGACACAAGAGGTACCTAAAACAAAAGACCATAAGACTGACGTGACTCCTACTACTCCCCTCTGTCCTCCTTTGCCTGAGTACTCACAGTCTATTAATCCTCTACCTGAAGTGCCTTTCCATGCCAAAAAACTACAAGACTGTAAATGATTAAGAGAATTTTAACCAGAGTCATCTCTCTGGGATCTCTGCAGTGCCTGATCGAGAAAGGAAGATAACATTTCGTGTTGTACCTTCTTTTTCAAATCCCGACTCTTGTGAATTTGGTTTTGGGGTTCCCATTGGCTGTCAATCCTTTCTCTCTCAGGAACAGCTGTTGCCTTCTTTTTGTCTCATTTTGTGTCCTGAGAACTTGGTTTGGCTTTCGCCCTGCCTGGGGCATGCAGGCAGCCCAGCTGTCAGGTTGTGGGCTCAAAGATAAGGCTTGACGGAAATGAGAGTTACACTCTCTTTTGGCTAGGGTCCTACCAACTATTGCCAGCTCTCAGGGAATTGTCTAAGACTTTCTCTCTTTTGGATATCTTTGTGAGTGACTGTGGATCTTGGGAGAATAGTATCTTTTGCACCCTCTTTGGGTATGTCTCTTTCATTCATGAGGTCATTCTGTACTGCCGGGAAAATTTACTATTTATACCAGCTGAAACGTTACAAGATACTTGAAAGAATTTTGTTTTATAAGTAACTCTGTGGTCAGAAGTTGGCCAAATTGGAAGCTGGTATTTAGAGCCTGATAGAAACTTTTTTTAGGCCTTCTCCCCTAAACTAAATGAAACTTTGTACCCAGAGGTAAATAACAAAGTTCCAAAGACAAACAGCTCTAAATCTAGAACATTAGAATTTAAAATATTTCTGTCTTAATTAAAGATAATGTAGAAGGATATCAGCACCTTGATATCATTCATGTTATGACCCAATTGTTTGAGGATTAGAAACAACTTTCCTACGAACTGAGGACAGCTTGTCCAACTTGTCTTACAAATTGAGTCTTTACAAGAACAGAAAAATCCTGCCTATTCTTGTTATGAGTCTCCCGACCTCCCCTATTCATCTCAAAAGGATTGTAGGTATTATAAAAATTCTGGATTTAGGAAAGGAAAGTACTTCTTGGAGGAACTTGCATACATTCTCTATGCCTCTGAGATGTAAATGTTCTACCCAGTCTTCTTTAGGAACTGAGGTCTCTGAAATACAAACGTTGGGGAGGTAATTCTTACCAGAAGGAAAAAAAGGAAAAACTCTTTGGTAACCGGGTAAACGAAAAATCTTAAGTCTTCTCCACAAATAGTACTAAAAGGTTTAAACCATCTGAGCAGGTAACCTTATTACATCTGCCAGAAACATAATACTGTTCTTTCATAAACCTGTGAGTTTTGCATCGTTGCATCTGTCTCATGGCTAAAATTTTAAAACAAAAGCTATAAGATCTCTGTTTGTATCTGTCTGTATGTTTATGTGTGTCTGTATATATGTTATAGCTGTATGAGTTTTTTACTTGCATATGGTATTTTGCCAAATTAATTTGTTAAGAGTTCTACAGTATTTAATTGGTTTAAAGAAAAACATTTATATAAATCAAGTATACTCTCAGAAATATAGAAACTAACTCAAATGTTTTTCAAGTTCATGTGATCTAGGATAACCTTTGATAAATAAAAGCTAGTTTAAGTTTTTTGGTTTCATTTTCTTTAGAGTTATCAGCATTAAATATACTCTTTTTATTCTGCCTCAGTTTACTAAAAGATAAGCTCATGTTATCTCCGTAACAGAATTTGTAAGCAAGAAGGATAACTTAAGATGATGGTTAGCTGTTCAGCGTCTCATGAAATTTTCATAATTAACCTAAACATAATTATTAAGAACAAGTAAATTAAACAGATGTAAGCAAGATAAATGTTTATAAATGAAGTTTTCAACAATAATTATGCTTTATGGTATGTCTACTTGAAATAGTTTCCAAAATCTTTTTCATAAACTTGAAACCTTCAAGTTAATACTGAGATAGTGAAATGATAGATATTTGTTGAATATCTAAATCATGTCTGAATAAGATAAAATACTAAAATATTAATTACCAAAGACACTGATGAAAGAAATTAAAGATGATACAAATAGATGGAGAGATATACAATGTTCTTGGATTGGAAGAATCAACATTGTGAAAATGACTCTACTACCCAAAGCAATCTACAGATGCAATGCAATCGCTATCAAACTACCACTGGCATTTTTAACAGAACTAGAACAAAAAATTTCACAATTTGTATGGAAACACAAAAGACCCCGAATAGCCAAAGCAATCTTGAGAATGAAAAACGGAGCTGGAGGAATCAGGCTCCCTGACTTCAGACTATACTACAAAGCTACAGTAATCAAGACAGTATGGTACTGGCACAAAAACAGAAATATAGATCAATGGAACAGGATAGAAAGGCCAGAGATAAACCCACGCACATATGGTCACCTTATCTTTGATAAAGGAGGCAAGAATATACAGTGGAGAAAAGACAGCCTCTTCAATAAGTGGTGCTGGGAAAACTGGACAGGTACATGTAAAAGTATGAAGTTACCACACTCCCTAACACCATACACAAAAATAAACTCAAAATGGATTAAAGACCTAAATGTAAGGCCAGACACTATCAAATTCTTAGAGGAAAACATAGGCACAACACTCTATGACATAAATCACAGCAAGATCCTTTTTGACCCACCTCCTAGAGAAATGGAAATAAGAACAAAAATAAACAAATGGGACCTAATGAAACTTCAAAGCTTTTGCACAGCAAAGGAAACCATGAGCAAGACAAAAAGACAACTCTCAGAATGGGAGAAAATATTTGCAAGTGAAGCAACTGACAAAGGATTAATCTCCAAAATTTACAAGCAGCTCATGCAGCTCAATATCAAAAAAACAAACAACCCAATCCAGAAATGGGCAGAAGACATAAATAGACATTTCTCCAAAGAAGATATACAGATTGTGAACAAACACATGAAAGATTGCTCAACATCATTAATCATTAGAGAAATGCAAATCAAAACTACAATGAGATATCATCTCACACCAGTCAGAATGGCCATCATCAAAAAATCTACTAACAATAAATGCTGGAGAGGGTGTGGAGAAAAGGGAACCCTCTTGCACTGTTGGTGGGAGTGTAAATTGGTACAGCCACTATGGATAACAGTATGGAGATTCCTTAAAAAACTAAAAATAGAACTACCATACGACCCAGAAATCCCAGTACTGGGCATATACCCTAAGAAAATCATAATTCAAACAGAGTCATGTACCAAAATGTTCATTGCAGCTCTATTTACAATAGCCAGGACATGGAAGCAACCTGAGTGTCCATTGACAGATGAATGGATAAAGAAGATGTGGCACATATATACAATGGAATATTACTCAGCCATAAAAAGAAATGAAATTGAGTTATTTGTAGTGAGGTGGATGGACCTAGAGTCTGTTATACAGAGTGAAGTATGTCAGAAAGAGAAAAACAAATACCATATGCTAACACATATATATGGAATCTGAAAAAAAAAAAAAACGGTCATGAAGAACCTACGAGCAAGACGGGAATAAAGATACAGACCTACTAGAGAATGGACTTGAGGATATGGGGAGGGGGAAAGGTAAGCTGTGACAAAGTGAGAGAATGGCATGGACATATATACACTACCAAATGTAAAAGAGATAGCTAGTGGGAAGCAGCTGCATAGCACAGGGAGATCAGCTTGGTGCTTTTTGACCACCTAGAGGGGTGGGATAGGGAGGGTGAGGGTGAGGGAGACGCAAGAGGGAAGAGATATGGGAACATATGTATATGTATAACTGAGTCACTTTGTTATAAAGGAGAAACTAACACACCATTGTAAAGCAATTACATGCCAATAAAGATGTTAAAAATATATGTACAAGGGGGTTCACTGGAGTGTTGTTTATATGAGCAAAACATAGAACCAATCTATATGTTCAGGATGTATTAAATAGAGTATGTCTTTCAATGAAGAACCAAGCAGTAATTCAGAATGACTCTGGAGAAATATCCTTATTAACAAAACAAATGCATATTTTAGGAGAGAAGTAATAAATCAATACATATTATATTATGTAAAACCACTTTTGTAAAAATACATATTTTAGGTATCAATAATTATTATCACCATGTGACAGTTTTTTAAAATTTTGGTTATCTGTGTTTTCTAATGTTTCTACAATAAACTTGTACCTTGTATGTGTGTGATTAAAAACAAGGGTAACAAGAAAAAATTTAAAAAAAATATTAATTACCAAAGATTAGTTTATCCGTTTTGGCTTTTCTTTTTTAAAGGGGAACAAAACATATTTGATTCTAACAGTAAATATGTTTTGTGGTACACTGAAAAATTTACTGTGAGGAAGAGCATACTTCCAGGTATTATGGAATGTATTTATAAATTTGCCAATCCACAGAATGCTAGCATAAGAGACAGTCCGCAATACATACTTCTTAGTTTTCACTAGGAATTAGGATTCTAAGGGTTAAGAGTCTAATTAATATGTGTAATTAAAACTACTAGAGATTAAAAGGGAGATTTCTCTATGCAAGGAAAGTAGGATGTGTTTTTGGTAAGAAAATGTATGAGGTACAGAGAGGTGCTTTTGTGAAGGGAAAAGAGACTAATTTTGTCTGAAAGTAAAACAATTGATTGTTCCAGAATGAAAAAATAGGAAAAGACATATGACAAAATCTTAATGGATCTATAATAGTTGTAAAAGGTTTGTGGAAAAGGAATCCTGGAGAAGGAATTTTATGTGTGGTCAAGCTGGCTAAGATTAGAATAAATTTATTTAATTAAAGAAGTTTTAATATCAAAAGTATATTGGGACAAAATTAGAATTTGTTTTTCTCTCTGATAAAAGGACAAAGTTTATTTGGACTATTGGTCTGCCCTTGATAATAGACTGTGAAAGGTGGTTTGTTTTTGTTTGTTGTTTTGTTTTTTACCTTTTTGGTAATCTACCTGGAAAGCGAAGATTTTGTGTCTTACCAAAATAATTTACTGTGCTTCACAATTGTCTTTATCAGGTCTTTGATAAATTAAAAAAACCCAGTCTTCTCAATATTAAAAGAGTTGTTTTGTTCACAACTATGTACCTTTCTGTATTTGCCTTTAAAAGCTTCTATTGTCTCTTCGGTTAAATAAGTAATTCAGCATTATTTTGTAATGATCTGTGATTCTATTTAATCAAATGTTCAAACCTTTCGACATTTTCCCAAAGTGAAATTCTAAAGGGAGTCTTTTTGACCTCAAACTAACTTTAAGATTTCCCAGAGGGCCCCTGGAAAATTCGAAAGGATTTGTCTCTCATTTGGTAAGATGTTTTGTTGTTCTAGTCTAGGAGAGACCATCCATCAGCTGGTCAATATCTTCCCACCTGCAGTGAAAACTTTTGAGAGAATGCAGCATATTACAGAGACAATAATCATTATTAGCAACAAAGCAATGCCCTTGGTTTGGAGAGCTCTCCTGAGCCAGGGTCCCTGTGAATCAAACCAACTAGAGTCAAATAAGTCAAGATATTATCCTGTTCAACAAAAGAGAATAGAAGAATGTAACTAAAACAGGAGGCTGACATTGTCTCTTGTGAATACTTCACTGAGATTCAAAGAGGCAATGGTATCTGAGAGTCATGCTAAGACCAATGTTTTTGATCAAACCTCTTGACTGGTCAAGAGGATGACCAAAAGTGGGAAGCTGCTGAAATAATTTCCTAGGTCCAAGATGAAGCCACTCCTGCCCAGGTTGCCATATAAGCAAATCGAAACTTAGATAACTTTCATGTCCCTGTTAATGCTCTGCTTGACCAGAAATCCAGTCAGTCAATCCCTAAACACCAGAAAGCAATGCTGAGCTCTGTAGTTACTTCCTTGTTCCTTTTCACCCCAAACAAGGTTGACTATGTGGCCCCAGCCAATCAGATATTTTCTATTTTTCTCTTCCTTCCTCTTTATTCTTTATCCTATAAGAGCTTCTTGCCTTCCGCTCAATTTTGCAGTTCTCTGAAAGGAGACTGTCCACTTCATGAAGTGTTAAATAAAGTTTTTTTGTGTCACCTAAATTGTCTTTAATCATTTTTTAACACTGTAATATTATACCTTTAGAAATGACTAAATAGAGGGACATCATGGTTTATCATTGTTGAATTTCAAGTTTGACTGTTTGAGATTTATTATTTTCCTGCCATTCCCAAGATGTGCTTCTTACACTGGGGGATTTGATTTGATCACAGTCTATCACTTCTTCACTTGGCAAACTCAGAAGCGTTTCTAAGAAAGTGATTAAATGCATTTCCTTGACGTGTATTAAGTCATAAGAGAGAATAAACTGTGAACTACTGATTCAGTGTCAAAAAGTGAATTTTCAGAGAGGCATAATCCATTTACTTACCTATGGAAAATGAGGCCAGTCTTCTATCCATATCATCTTGGAGAGAAAAAATTATCATTTTAAACCTACTTTTAGGAAAGAACCATGGCCTCCTTTAGATATCATAGAGAAAATCATATCTGATATATACTTGATGATGATACACAATTTTCACAAAAAATTTGTGTTTGGGGGAGGGATGTGGAGGTATAGTAGATTTTTGGTGTTTATTTTCTCTTTTTTCTTTTCAATGTTAGTGACTTTTGTTCTTTATTATTTCCTTCCTTTTCTATGCTTTGGGTTTAGTTTACTCTTTTTTAATTTTTTCTATATTCTTAAAGTAGAAGTTTAACTTATTGATGAAAAACTCTTGCTTTCTAATACAAGCATAATGCTATAAGCCACCTTTCCCTCTAAGCCACCTTTAGCTATATCTTATAAATGTGGATATGTTTTCATTTTTATTCAATTTAAAATATCTTCTAATTCTTCTGTGACCCATGAGTTATTTAGCAGTGTATTATTTAATTTATAAATATTTGGATATTTTCCAAATGTTACTACTGATTACAAGTTTAATTCTGAAATGGTCAGAGTATATACTTTGTTTTATTTCATTTTTAAAAATTGGTTGTGGATTGTTTTATGGCCAGAATATAATCTGTCTTAGTGAATGTTACATTGTGAAGGTGAATATAGATTTGGTGAACTGGGAAGGAATATTGTGATCCAAAAGGACTCTTTTTATGTCAATAGCCTAAGACAGACTAAAAGCAGACCTTTGTGTTTTTCTTTCTCTGTGCTGTTCAATATGATAGCCATTAGCCAGATGTGGCTATTTAATTGTTAAAAATTAAATATAAGTTAGTTTTATAAATTAAATAAAATTTAATTTTTAAAATTAAACAAATTTAAATTCAATTTCTCAGCCACATTTAAAATGCTTCATAGCCACATATGTCTAGTAGCTACTGTACTTGGCATTTCCATTATCATAGAAGGTTCTCTCGGGCAGCAATATTTTGGTTCACATCCAGATCTTGGCCTTTAAGATGTCACCACTACTAACAAGATGAAGCATGGAGAGACCAGTCTGAGAGTCAGGGAAATGAGCTTCTTCGACATGAGGCTTAAGTTGTCCACCCCAAGACTTCTGGAAAAGGTTTTTATCATGAAGGAGGAGGAAGCCACAGACCTATCTTGATGGGAAACATTCCAAAGAAGGAGCTATATGACAAAATAAATTATTTCATTTGAAAGAGAAAAGGTTTTTACTCTTTTTGTTTGTGTCACCAACTATATAGTGGCTAAAATAGTGTTTTAATCAGATTCTGGCATTGGGGGTGGATGGTGTTTGAGGTGATGCTGGTATGATGTGAGCTTCTTAGAACGTAACTTGGGAGAAGCTGAGAGTACAGGTGGGAAAGGTTTAATACTTTTATTCTTGATATATGTTTTGTGCTTAGTTAATGTCTATCTCTCTCACTAGAATGAAAAGTCCATTCTGGTACAGAATGTGTCAGTTATACTCACCTTTTATTCTCAAGACCTAGTATTCAGTAGGTACTTGAAATATTTGTGAATGAATGAATGAATCCTATTTTGTGAATGACTGAATGAATCCTATTTTGGAAGAGGTTTATTCCTATTATTTGATACTATATTAATCTGTATCAAATAAATAAAATTTGATCTATTCAATAAATATTGTAAATCATGTTAGCTCCTATAACATTTATTATATTCTGCTTTCCAATTTTTCACTTCCCAAATGTTTGGATCCCAGAATTTTATGTGTGTTGTAAACTGGTCTGGAGGTTCTTACACTGAGTCCTAGGTAATTCATGCTTGAGCTTCAGGGACGTATATGTATGTGCTTGTGTATATTTTTCTGGGGAATGGATTCTTAGATCTTATTAAATGTTCAAGTAAGTCACTAACTATCCCTCTTCCCAATGTTAATAACAATTAGATTAGCCAGTGCTGGGCATATTTATGATATAACTGAAATGTTTTTCAGTTCTGTAGCATAGTGATGAATAAAAAATGCTTAACTGGGATCTAGGAAAACTGAGTTCAGTTGCGTTGTTAAAGTCCTTAGTCTGATTGGGTCCCAAATTATTATAATTAAAATGAAAAAATTAAAAATGATGAAAGATGATCTCTAGGCCCTTGTAACTCAGCTGTTCCTATGTTTTACAACCTGAGTCACTGGTTTCCCAATAAGCTTGTGGAACCTTGTGTTTGAGAGTTTGAAGCAAGTTTCCACTGTTAAGTGAAGTTCAACTTAAAATCCTTTATGAGCTCCAGACTATTATCTAATGTACTTAAAAAAGTTATGTTATTTGTCAACTTTTATTTCTGTAGGCATTTTTTATTTCTCCCATGTACCCTTAACTAAAGAGATACTTTTTCTCTGACTTCCTTGTTCTACCACAGGCAATTTGAATTCTCAATCTTGTTTCCATGGTACTGGACTTTGTGTAGAGTAGTAGTTCTTACAAGGTATTGCAATGACACTTGAGAGGCCCTAAGATTCCTGTAGGGTTTATGAGGTCAAAACTATCTTCATAATAATACTAAGAGCTTATATGCCTTTTTTCATTCTCATTCTCTTATGAGTATATGGTACAGTTGGTTGGAATGCAGAAGCAGATGTAAGGATCCAACTGTCTTTTATTAAGCCAGGCATCGAAGAGATTTACAAAAATGTAAACCAAGGCACTCTTCTGACTAAATAGTTTTTGGGAAAATATAGTTATTTTTCATAAAAATATATAATTTGCATTGATATGCAATGGGTTTATTGTTTTAATAAATATTTAAAAATAATATGTCTTAATTTTGAACACAATCTGTAGATAAAACTCACAATAAGCAAAAGTTCTTTGGGGTTCTCAATAGTTTATAAGAGTATAAAGAGGTCCTGAACAAAAAGATGATGTGGAGGAACTATAGTAGATAAGAGCAACATTTCCACTCCAAGCCTTCATCTTACTCATATTGTCATTTAGAGGAGAAATAACATGGCCCTTATTGCCCTTGATTTCTCTGTTTGAGTTTTAAAAAGATACGTTTTATGGTTAAATATTACTCAACCATAAAAAAAGAATAAAATTTTGCCATTTGCAACAACATGGATGCACCTAGAGGGTGGTATTATGTTTACTGAAATAAGTCAGATGGAGAAAGACAATTACTGTATGTTTTCATTTATATATGGAATCTAGAAAATAAAACAAATGAGTATAACAAAACAGGAAGACTAACAGATACAGAGAACAAACTAGTGGTTACTGGAGGGGAAGGGGTGGGGAGACGGGCAAGATAGGTGAAGGGGGTTAAGGGATACAAACTACTAGGTGTAAAATAAATAAGTTATAAGGATGTGATGTACAACACAGTGAATTTAGCCAATATTTTATAATAACCTTATATGACCTATAATCTGTTAAAATATTGAATCACTATGTTGTACACCTGAAACTAATATAATATTGTAAGTGACCTATACTTCAATTAAAAAAAAAAAGGTAGTGCAGGTCACCGAAGTGCCATGGCCAAGTTAGCAGAAGAGGGCTTTAGGTAGAGAACTTGGTAGAAACTCACCTTGCAACTTTTGAGGGTGTAATTCTCCTCCTACATCAACTCTACCCTGTCTCAAGATAATGAGTGGGTTCAGGTTAAAAACTCTTTATGGAAGTCAGATTACCAAGTAGCTACCTATAGCTTATAGAACGCTACCATAAATAAGTCACATTTTTAGGACAGTTACTAACCCAAAAGGGTTTATACCATGGTTTATACCATTTAGTCTCTACACGAGACTATTTAATATTTTATTCTTGAAACAGCAGCTTGTCTCTATGAACAGAAAATATACCTGGTCTTTCACAAATGATTCATTGAAGAATATTTGAACCATTTTTATGTAATCATCATTTAAGAAAAAATAAGTCCTAGAGGCTTTTCTGCCAGGCGAGACCCATCTATGAGCAATTATTTTTGGATTCTGACTACTAGCAATACCCAAGGGCTTGTTGGAAGCAACATTTCTATTATTGTTAATGATGAAAATGTTTGGCCAAGGGAGTATAACCATTTTCCTCTTTGTCATTTATAACCGATTACTCACGGTAACCCTAAGTGGAGAGTATATTTTTTTGACAGTTGTGTTTCAGAAAGAGAATAGAAATTCTGAATTATTGGTTATTAAATTTTGCCTATCTATAACCTGCCCATTTTCAAGGCAGCTGTGAAAGTAGAAGGTATTTTTAAAACAGCATTTAGATTCTTTGTCAAATTATTTTTACTGTGTCTTAAAATAAATGGAAGAAAAATCTGGAAAAAATGTGTTACTACTAGATATTGGAAATGCAAAGCTTCAATAAGCTATATATACATATATATATACATATATGTACATATATATGTATATATATATACACATACACACATATATGTCTACATAAAGCATATCAAACTGTGCTTTTGGAATTAGACATGTTTGAGGTGACACTGTTTTCATTTGGAGCTCTACTTGAGGAAAATACAGAAACTTACAACTATCTTTTCTATATTTTCAAGAAAATTAAAAAAGGGAAAATGAAAAATTAATACACTCAGTTGCTTTATTGGTCTGACATCTCAAGCTTTTGAACTCAAAGTATCAATTAGAAAATTTTTTCTTTGTAGATAAAGGATGAGTATTAACACATGTGACACTTCCAGAGGGTAGGAAAGAAAGACTGAAAAGAAGAGGGGGGAGCTTCAAGATGGCGGAGGAGTAAGATGTGGAGATCTCCTTCCTCCCCACAGATACATCAGAAATACATCTACATGTGGAGCAACTCCTACAGAACACGTACTGAACGATGGCAGAAGACCTCAGACTTCCCAAAAGGCAAGAAACTCCCCACATACCTGGGTAGGGCAAAAGAAAAAACAAAGATAAAAGAATAGGGACAGGACCTGCACCTCTGGGAAGGAGCTATGAAGGAGGAAAAGTTTCCACACACTAGGAAGCCCTTTCACTGGCAGAGACAGGGGTTGGTAGGTGGTGGGGAAATGTTGGAGCCACGAAGGAGTGCACAGCAACAGGGGTGCAGAGGGCAAAGCAGAGAGATTCCCACACCGAGGATCACTTTGGACCAGTACTCACCAGCCTAAGAGGCTTGTCTGCTCACCTGCCGGGACGGGTGGGGGCTGGGAGCTGAAGCTCTGGCTTTGGAGGTCGGATCACAGGGAGAGGACCGGGGTTGGCTGCGTGAACACAGCCTGAGGGGACTAGTGTGCCACAGCTAGCCGGGAGAGAGTCTGGGAAGAAGTCTGGACCTGCCTAAGAGGCAAGAGACCATTGTTTTGGGGTGAACAAGGAGAGGGGATTCAGAGCACCGCCTAAACAAGCTCCAGAGATGGGCGCAAGCCATGGCTGTCAGCGTGGACCCAAGAGTTGGGCATGAAATGCTAAGGCTGCTCCTGCAGCCACCAAGAAACCTGTGTGCAAGCACAGGTCACTCTCCACACCGCCCCTCCCTGGAGCCTATGCAGCCCACCACTGCCAGGGTCCCGTGATCCAGGGACAACTTCCCTGGGAGAACACACAGCATTCCTCACGCTGTTGCAATGTCATGCTGGCCTCTGCTGCCACAGGCTCACCCCACATTCTGTACCCCTCCCTCCCCTGGGCCTGAGTGAGCCAGAGCTCCCTAATCAGCTGCTCCTTTAACCCCATCCTGTCTGAGCGAAGAACACACGCCCTCAGGCGGCCTACACACAGAGGCGGGGCCAATCCAAAAGTGAACCCCAGGAGCTGTGCGAACCAAGAAGAGAAAGGGAAATTTCTCCCAGCATCCTCAGGAGCAGCAGATTAAATCTAAACAATCAACTTGATGTGCCCTGCATCTGTGGAATACCTGAATAGACAACAAATCTTCCCAAAATTGAGGTGGTGGACTTTGGGAGCAACTGTAGACTTGGGGTTTGCTGTATGCGACTGACCAGTTTCTGGTTTTATGTTTATCTTAGTTTAGTATTTAGAGTTTATTATCATTGGTAGATTTGTTTACTGATTTGGTTGCTCTCTTCCTTTTTTAAAAAATATATACAGATATATATATTCTTTTCCTTTTTGTCTTTTTGGGAGTGTGTATGTGTATGCTTCTTTGTGTGACGTTTGGCTGTATAGCTTTGCTTTTACCATTTGTCCTAAGGTACTGTCTGTCCGTTCTTTTATTTTTTTTTTTAGTATAGTTTATAGCACTTGTTATCATTGGTGGATTTGTTTTTTGATTTGGGCTCTCTTCTTTCTTTTTCTTTTTCTAAACTATTTTAATTTTTTTTATTTTTAATACTATTTAAAAATTTTTAATTTTAATAGCATTCTTTCTTTTTTCTTTTTTCCTTTCTTTCTTTCTCTTTTTCTCGCTTTTATTCTGAGCTGTGTGGCTGACACGGTCTTGGAGCTCTGGCCAGGTGTCAGGGCTGGGCCTCTGAGGTGGGAGAGCCACATTCAGGACATTGGTCCACCAAAGACATCCCGGCTCCATGTAATATCAAACAGTGAAAGCTCTCCCAGAGATCTCTGTCTCAATGTTAAGTCCCAGCTCCACTCAATGACCAGCAAGCTACACTGCTGGACAACCTATGCCAAACAACTAGCAAGACTGGAACACAACCCCACCCATTAGCAGAGAGGCTGCCTAAAATCATAATAAGTTCACAGACACCCCAGAACACACCAGCGGATGTAGTCCTGCCTACCAGAAAGACAAGAACAAGCCTCATCCACCAGAACACAGGCACCAGTCCCTTCCACCGGGAAGCCTGCACAACCCACTGAACCAACCTTACCCACTGGGGGCAGACACCAAAAACAACGGGAACTATGAACCTGCAGCCTGTGAAAAGGAGACCCCAAACACAGTAAGTTAAGCAAAATGGGAAGACAGAGAAACACACAGCAGATGAAGAAGCAAGATAAAAACCCACCAGACCAAACAAATGAAGAGGAAATAGGCAGTCTACCTGAAAAGAATTCAGAGTAATGATAGTAAAGATCCAAAATCTTAGAAATAGAATGGAGAAAATACAAGAAATGTTTAACAAGGACCTAGAAGAGCTAAAGAGCAAACAAACAATGATGAACAACACAATAAATGAAATTAAAAATTCTCTAGAAGGAATCAATAGCAGAATAACTGAGGCAGAAGAACGGATAAGTGACCTGGAAGAAAATATAGTGGAAATAATTACTGCAGAGCAGAATGAAAAAAAAAGAATGAAAAGAATTGAGGACAGTCCTAGGGACCGCTGGGACAACATTAAACGCACCAATATTTGAATTATAGGGGTCCCAGAAGAAGAAGAGAAAAAGAAAGGGACTGACAAAATATTTGAAGAGATTATAGTTGAAAACTTCCCTAATATGGGAAAGGAAATAGTTAATCAAGTCCAGGAAGCACAGAGAGTCCCATCCAGGATAAATCCAAGGAGGAACATGCCAAGACACATATTAATCAAACTATCAAAAATTAAATACAAAGAAAAATTATTAAAAGCAGCATGGGAAAAACAACAAATAACATATAAGGGAATCCCCATAAGGTTAAGATCTGATCTTTCAGCAGAAACTCTGCAAGCCAGGAGCGAGTGGCAAGACATATTTAAAGTGATGAAGGGAAAAGCCTACAACCAAGATTACTCTACCCAGCAAGGATCTCATTCAGATTCGACAGAGAATTTAAAACCTTTAAAGACAAGCAAAAGCTAAGAGAATTCAGCACCACCTAACAAGCTTTACAACAAATGCTAAAGGAAGTTCTCTAGGCAAGAAACACAAGCGAAGGAAAAGACCTATAATAACAAACCCAAAACAATTAAGAAAATGGTAATAGGAACATACCTATCAATAATTACCTTAAATGTAAATGGATTAAATGCTCATACCAAAAGACATAGACTGGCTGAATGGATACAAAAACAAGACCTGTATATATGCTGTCTACAAGAGACCCACTTCAGACCTAGGGACACATAGACTGAAAGATAGGGGATGGAAAAAGATATTCCATGCAAATGGAAATCAAAAGAAAGCTGGAGTAGCAATTCCTATATATGACAAAATAGACTTTAAAGTAAAGACTATTACAAGAGACAAAGAAGGACACTACATAATGATCAAGGAATTAATCCAAGAAGAAGATATAACAATTGTAAATATTTATGCACCCAACAGAGGAGCACCTCAACACATAATGCAAATACTAACAGCCATAAAAGGGGGAATCGACAGTAACACAATCATAGTAGGGGACTTTAACACCCCACTTTCACCAATGGACAGATCATCCAAAATGAAAATAAAAAAGGAAACACAAGCTTTAAATAATACATTAAACAAGATATACTTAATTTCTATTTATAGGAAATTCCACTCGAAAACAACAGAATGCACTTTCTTCTCAAGTGCTCATGGGACATTCTCCAGGATAGATCATATCTTGGGTCACAAAACAAGCCTTGGTAAATTTAAGAAAATTGAAATCATATTAAGTATCTTTTCTGCCCACAATGCTATGAGACTAGATATCAATTACAGGAAAAAAAACAAACCCATGGAGGCTAAACAGTACACCACTTAATAACCAAGAGATCACTGAACAAATCAAAGAGCAAATCAAAAATACCTAGAAACAAATGACAGTGAAAACATGACACAAAACCTAAGGAATGCAGCAAAAGCAGTTCTAAGAGGGAAGTTTGTAGCAATACAATCCTATCTCAAGAAACAAGATACATATTAAATAAACAACCTAACTTACACCTAAAGCAATTAGGGAAAGAAGAACAAAAAAGCCCAAAGTTAGCAGAAGGAAAAAAATCATAAATATCAGATCAGAAATAAATGAAAAAGAGGGGCTTCCCTGGTGGCGGAGTGGTTGAGAGTCCGCCTACTGATTCAGGGGACATGGATTTGTGCCCCGGTCCGGGAGGATCCCACATGCCGTGGAGCAGCTGGGCCCGTGAGCCATGGCCGCTGAGCCTGCATGTCCGGAGCCTGTGCTCCGCAACGGGAGAGGCTACAGCAGTGAGAGGCCTGTGTACCACAAAAAAAAAAAAAAAAAAAATGAAACAGTAGCAAAGGTCAATAAAACTAAAGGCTGGTTCTTTGAGAAGATAAACAAAATTGATAAACCATTAGCCAGACTCATCAAGAAAAAAAAGGAGAAGACTCAAAACAATAGACTTAGAAATGAAAAAGTTGAAGTAACAATTGACATTGCAGAAATACAAAGGCTCATGAGAGATTACTACAAGCAACTCTATGCCAATAAAATGGACAACCTGGAAGAAACTGACAAATTCTTAGAAAAGCATAACCTTCCAAGGCTGAACCAAGAAGGAATAGAAAGTATAAACAAACCAATCACAAGCACTGAAACTGAGACTGTGATTCAAAATCTTCCAACAAACAAAAGCCCAGGACCAGATGGCTTTACAGGTGAATTCTATCAAACGTTTAGAGAAGAGCTAACACCGGTCCTTCTCAAACCCTTCCAAAATAAAGCAGAGGGAGGAACAGTCCCAAACTCATTCTATGAGGCCACCATCACCCTGATACCAAAAGCAGACAAAGATGTCACAAAGAAAGAAAACTACAGGCCAATATCACTGATGAACGTAGATGCAAAAATCCTCAACAAAATACTAGCAAACAGAATCCAACAGCACATTAGAAGGATCATACACCATGATCAAGTGGGGTTTATCCTAGGAATGCAAGGAGTCTTCAATTTACGCAAATAATTCAATGTGATACACCATATTAACAAATTGAAGGAGAAAAACCATTTGATCATCTCAATAGAATGAGAAAAAGCTTTCAACAAAATTCAACACCCATTTATGATAAAAACCCTCCAGAAAGTAGGCATAGAGGGAACTTACCTCAACATAATAAAGGCCATATATGACAAACCCACAGGCAACATCATTCTCAATGGTGAAAAACTCAAAACATTTCCTATAAGATCAGGAATAAGACAAGTTTGCCCACTCTCACTGCTATTATTCAACATTGTTTTGGAAGTTTTAGCCACAGCAATCAGAGCAGAAAAAGAAATAAAAGGAATCCAAATCAGAAAAGAAGAAATTAAGTTGTCACTCTTTGCAGATGACGTGATACTATATAGAGAATCCTAAAGACTCTACCAGAAAACTTCTAGAGCTAATCAGTGAATTTGCTAAAGTAGCAGGATACAAAATTAATGCACAGAAATCTCCTGCATTCCTATACACTAATGATGAAAAATATGAAAGAGAACTTAAGGAAACACTTCCATTTATGACTGCAACAAAAAGAATAAAACACCTAGGAATAAACCTACCTAAGGAGACAAAAGACCTGTATGCAGAAAACTATAAGACACTGATGAAAGAAATTAAAGATGACAAAAACAGATGGAGAGATATACCATGTTCTTGAATTGGAAGAATCAACATTGTGAAAATGACCATGCTACCCAAAGCAATCCACAGATTCAGTGCAATCCCTATCAAACCACCACTGCCAGTTTTCCCAGAACTAGAACAAAAAAGTTTCACAATTTGTATGGATGCACAGAAGACCCCGAATAGCCAAAGCAATCTTGAGAAAGAAAAACAGAGCTGGAGGAATGAGGCTCCCTGACTTCAGACTATACTACAGAGCTACAGTAATCAAGACAGTCTGGTACTGGCACGAAAACAGTAATATAGGTCAATGAAATAGGATAGAAAGCCCAGAGACAAACCCACACACATATAGTCACCTTATTGTTGATAAAGTAGGCAAGAATATACAATGGAGAAAAGACATCCTCTTCAGTAAGTGGTGCTGGGAAAACTGGACCGCTATATGTAAAAGAATGAAAGTAGAACACTCCCTAACACCATACGCAAAATTAAACTCAGAATGGCTTAAAGACCTAAATGTAAGGCCAGACACTATAACTGTTAGAGGAAAACATAGGCAGAACACTCCATGACATAAAGCACAGCAAGATCCTTTTTGACCCACCTCCTAGAGTAATGGAAATAAAAACAAAAACAAATGGGACCTAATGAAACTTAAAACGTTTTGCACCACAAAGAAATCCATAAACAAGATTAAAAGACAACCCTCAGAATGGGAGAAAATATTTGCAAATGAAGCAACTGACAAAGGATTATTCTCCAAGCTATACAAGCAGCTCATGCAGCTCAATATCAATAAACCAAACAACCCAAACCAAAAATTGCTAGAAAACCTAAATATACATTTCTCCAAGGAAAATATACAGATTGCCAACAAACATGTGACAGGGTGCTCAACATCACTAATCATTAGAGAAATGCAAATCAAAAGTACAATGAAGCATCACCTCACACCAGTCAGAATGGCCATCATCAAAATGTCTACAAGCAATAAATGCTGGAGAGGGTGTGGAGAAAAGGGAACCCTCCTACACTGTTGGTGAGAATGTAAACTGATACAGCCACTATGGAGAACAGTATGGATGTTCCTGAAAAAAGCTAATAATAGAACTACCATACGATGCAGCAATCCCACTACTGGGCATATACCCTGAGAAAACCATAATTCAAAAAGTGTCATGTACCACAGTGTTCATTGCAGCACTATTTACAATAGCCAGCACATAGAAGCAACCTAAGTGTCCATCGACAGATAAATGGATAAAGAAGATGTGGCACATATATACAATGGAATATTACTCAGCCATAAAAAGAAAGGAAATTGAATTATTTGTAGTGAGGTGGATGGACCTAGAGTCTATCACACAGAGTGAAGTAAGTCAGAAAGAGAAAAACAAATACCGTATGCTAACACATATATATGGAATCTAAAAGAAATAAATGGTTCTCATGAACATAGGGGCAGGCCAGGAATAAAGATGCAGATGTAGAGAATGGACTTGAGGACATCGGGAGGGGGAAGGGTAAGCTGGGACTAAGTGAGAGAGTGGCGTGGACTTATATATACTGCCAAATGTAAAATAGATAGCTAGTGGGAAGCAGCCGCATAGCACAGGCAGATCAGCTCGGTGCTTTGTGACCACCTAGAGCGGTGGGATGGGGAGGGTGTTAGGGAGACGCAAGAGGGAGGAGATATGGGGATATATGTGTATGTATAGCTCATTCACTTTGTTGTAAATTAGAAACTAACACACCATTGTAAAGCAATTATACTCCAATAAAGATGTTAAAAAAATTAAAATTAACAGAATAGAGGGGAATTCCCTTGTGGTCCAGTGGTTAGTACTCTGTGCTTTCACTGCCGAGGGCTTGCGTTCGATTCCTGCTCAGGGAATTAAGATCCTGCAAGCCGGTCTGTGCAGCCAGAAGATAAAAATAATAAATAAAAAGAAGAGAAAAGAACCCCGAATATAAGGGGTAAAAACTGGCAACACATCACCTAGTAATGATGTTGTTTTAAGTGGTTTAAGTACAAGGTAAAGGAAATGGAAGTCTTTAATGTAACTTTGGAGCACATCATCAACACTGGCCACAGGATTTCCTGGAGTTTTGGGGTATGAAACTGATGATAAGAAAACTTTAAAAATTGAGTATTGCATCAGTTTAGTGAAAGTTGACTTTAGTTGAAATGAGACTGAAATCTAAGGACAGATAACCTTGTTAATACTCTGCTGGTGACAGAACACTCATTTCAATATGGTTTATATTAAAAAACAAAACCCCAAACCTTGTTATATAGAAAGAAAACCTGGGAGAAGAAATATTATATATATTTAAATGTTATCCTGATTAGTAATGTTGTCTTTTCGAAAAATCCATCATTTTTCTCTAAGGTCTTTGCTTTTAACTCTGTGTGTGTGTGTGTGTGTGTGTGTGTGTGTGTGTGTGTGTATTGTCATTCTTATGTCAATACTAGTAGCAAAATTGGAATCTGACAGTGGTTGACCAGTTTTCACTAAAATCCAGTTTTAGACCTTTGTAGCACACATAATCAATCTCCCGTTAGTAACCATAACAAAGTAAAATAGCAAATAAAAGAAATATTTGTATAACAGTAGAAATATACTCACAGACATAGAAGAGAAACTTATGGTTCAGGGGGAAGGAGGGGAAGGATAAATTAGGAATTTGGAAGTAACAGATCCACACTAGTAAATATAAAATAGATAAACAACAAGGACTTACTGTATAGCACATGGAACTATATTCAATATCTAGTAATAACCTATAATGGAAAAGAATCTGAAAAAAGAATATATATATATGTGTAACTGAATCACTTTGCTGTACACCTGAGACATTGTAAATCAAATATATTTCAATAAAAAAACTAAAAAAAGAATATTTGTATAATTAATAAAGGTCCTGTTGTCTTCTTATAGAACTGTAATTCTGAGAAGAGTTAACAATACTTTACTTAATTCAATGACGAATAAACAAGCCTAAAAAATACAACTTTAAGAAAACATTTTCCAAAAACCTGAAGAAAATGTTGGAAGGTGTTTATGGGAAGATATAATAAATAGAAATGAAGGGTTCTGAAACAAGGTTATTTGACTGTACAATCATAGATGATCTCAGGAAGGAAGTTGAGGAAACATTGAAAGAGATCAATGTGTCTGTATAGAGAGCTCTTTGAGCTCAGACACAAAAAGATCATGTATAAATGGGGCACATGCCAAGGACAAACACAAAAGAGTGGCACATATCTAAAGAACAGGGTCAGGAAGGCTAAAGTCCAGAAAGACCTTGTGAGAAATGCTAATGACTACAAAAGTCCTGAAAGCTATGTTTGCAGCAAGCTAAAAACAAGAAAGAGATAGATTCAAACTCAGAGAAAATAATATGTCAAGAGAGGGCAGAGAGAAAGCAAAACCTTCTAATTCCTTCTCTGCTTCTGTGTTCTCTGTCAAAGATTAAAATTTATTTATTTGGCATCAACTTAATGAGCATAGTCATAGTTATTTCAGAGACCAACTGAAAGGATTTATGGAATGATGCTCTCTAACCTGTAAAATTACTATTAATATTCATTGCTGTGAATATTATTATTAACTAAACTGGTCTACCTAAGAATTTTTACATTTACTAATGCTTAGTTAGACTCATCTCACCCATTGAAGATTAATACCTGTTGCTCATCCCACACAGGATTTTTTCTGAAAGAATGTCACAAACATCACACATTCATCTAATCAATCAGCATATCCTTTAGCTTTCTCTTCAACATATATCCACATTTTGACTACTTCACATTTTCATTGTTATCACTTTTCACTATGCCCATTGCTACCACCCTAGTCCCAACTACCATAATCTTTCACCTGAACCATTCTCATAGCTTGTTAACATTTTTCACCTCTACAACTTGTCATCCACATCCCCCAACACACACACACACACACACACACACACACACACACACACACTTCTCCACACAGCACCCAGTATAATAATTCTAAAACATAAATCAGTTCATGTCACTCTTCCATTCAAAACCTCCAGTGGGTCATAGAGACACAGACAGGGAGAAAAAGGTTGCCAATCATCATGTTCTTTTCTTCTGCTGCTGCACCCTTGGCTGGTTCTTCACATTCTGCCTCTCAGAGGTCTCTTTTAACTTCTATATCACTTGCTTCACTGCTTCTCTACCAATATTGGTGCCAGTGATTCACCACAGGGTCAGAGTGCCTTGCTGAACTTTGATCTCCTGACTTCATCTTGCTACAAAAGCAGATGAATTTCAGTATGGTCTTCTTCATTTATAAACTCCATGTACTAAACAACAATTGTCATCATAATATATCACTACAACTCCATTTTTGTAGTTTCATGTGAGCTTATAGTTAATATTACCATAGTAATGATGTATATAACCAATTTGATAAAAAGCCTAACTGTGCATATGATCGAAGCATGACTTTATTTTTTTTTTAATCTCTCACTGCCCCTTTAAATTTTTTTTTTTTAATATTTAGTTTTGGCTGTGTTGGGTCTTCATTTCTGTGCGAGGGCTTTCTCTAGTTGCGGCAAGTGGGGGCCACTCTTCATCGCGGTGAGCGGGCCTCTCACTATCGCGGCTTCTCTTGTTGCAGAGCACAGGCTCCAGACGCGCAGGCTCAGTAGTTGTGGCTCATGGGCCTAGTTGCTCTGCAGCATGTGGGACCTTCCCAGACCAGGGCTTGAACCCGTGTCCCCTGCATTGGCAGGCAGACTCTCAGCTACTGCGCCACCAGGGAAGCCCCCCTTTAAATTTTATTTCTGGATGAAAACTTGGTGATGTTCCCTGGCTTTTCTTGTCTATCTAGGGTAATAGACAAGTTTTACCATCTCTTTAAGTTGCACTCATGTCAGAAATTAGAATGTCCTGCCCTTGATAATAATCAAAACTTTGAACTTGTTTAAAGTCACACCTTTTACACTCGTGAGCCAGACCCACATGAGCAGGTCATCTACAATAGGAGAAGAAGGCAGCCCTTCTCTCTCTTTTCCCAGCTGAGTAAATAAAGTTTAAGACCCCTCTGGCTTAGGTGCATGGAGAGAGAGGAGAGAAAACGAGGGTGTATCAGTTTTAAAATGTGGCCACAAATTCTTTGCTGCTCTTCCCATTCTGAGGTAGGGTGCATATATAATTCGTTAGGATCTTTTTTTTTTTTTTTAATAGATCTTTTTTGGAGTATAATTGCATCACAATACTGTGTTAGTTTCTGTTGTACACCAAAGTGAAACAGCCATATGCATACCTGTGTCCCCATATCCTCTGCCTCTTGAGCCTCCCTCCCATCCTCCCTATCCCACCCCTCTAGGTGGTCACAAAGCATGGAGCTGATCTCCCTGTGCTATGCTCCTGTTTCCCACTAGCTAACTGTTTTACATGTGGTGGGGTATATATGTCAATGCTACTCGCACTTTGCCCCAGCTTCCCCTTCCCATCCTGTGTCCTCAAGTCCATTTTCTATGTCTATGTCTTTATTCCTGCCCTGCAACTAGGTTCATCAGTACCTTTTTTTTTTTTTTTTAGATTCCACATAGATGCATTAGCATACAGTATTTGTTTTTCTCTTTCTGACTTACTTCACTTTGTAGGACAGACTCTAGGTCCATCCACCACACTACAAATAACTCAATTTCATTTCTCTTTATGGCTAATATTCCATTGTATATATGTGCCACATCTTCTTTATGCCTTCATCTGTCGATGGACACTTAGGTTGCTTCGATGTCCTGGCTATTGTAAATAGTGCTGCAGTGAACATTGTGGTACATGTCTCTTTCTGAATTATGGTTTTCTCAGGGTATATGCCCAGGAGTGGGGTTGCTGGGTCATATGGTAGTTTTATTTTTAGTTGATTGATTCTTCCAATCCAAGAACATGGTATATTTCTCCATCTGTTTATGTCATCTTTGATTTCTTTCATCAGTGTCTTATAGTTTTCTGCATACAGGTCTTTTGTCTCCCTAGGTAGGTTTATTCCTAGGTATTTTCTTCTTTTTGTTGTCATGGTAAATGTGATTGTGTCCTTAATTTCTCTTTCTGATTTTTCATTGTTGGTGTATAGGAATGCCAGAGATTTCTGTGTATTAATTTTATATCGTGCAACCGTACCAAATTCATTGATTAGTTCTAGTAGTTGTCTGGTGACATCTTTTGGATTTTCTATGTATAGTATCATGTCATCTGCAAGCAGTGATAGTTTTACTTCTTCCTTTCCAATTTGTATTCCTTTTATTTCTTTTTCTTCTCTGATTGCTGTGGCTAGGACTTCCAGAACTATACTAAGAGTGGCAAAAGCAATCTACAGATTCAGTGCAGTACCTTAGGATCTTGGTAGGTTTGTGACTGTCTTGGTCAAGAGGGTGTAGCAGAAGTGATATTTGAAACACCCCCAGTCATTAGAATCTTCCAAGCTGAGGGTTCAGATAACATGGAGCAGAAATAAGTGTCCTTACTGGGCTCTGTGACTTCCTGACTGACAGAATCCCTGAGCTTAATAAAGTCACTGTTGTGTTAAGTCACTAAGTTCAGGGTAACTTGTTACATAGCAATAGAACAGAGGGCAGGAATTTTTTACTTGTACTGAACTTGTACTTGTTACTTAACTTCTTATTTTTGTGGTCTCTGGGGTTGGTCAGTGTTTAGACTTGACTCTTCCCCTCAAGTCATTTTTAGAACCTCCCTTTAGATGCTTTCTAGTGGCAACTCCTATGATGAGGGAAGAGGGTGGGGCTCACAACACAGTCATCTCCAAAGAATTCTCCCTCACCAATGCCCCTCTCCTCCACTTCTCTCTCTTGTTTCTTTTCCTGGAGTGCATGAAGGGCTCATGAGTAAAGGGCACATGAGTTGGGAAACAGACTCTGAACATTTCCTTGTAAATTCCACTTCACAGAGTCTACTCACATTCACTTTGCTAAGTGCTGGTATTTCTATTGAAATTGAAGTCCCACTTTAATATCCTATTAAACAGAATATAATTTGTTAATTTTATTTTACTTACAGAATTCATTGGTAACCTTATATTTATAGAATGATTATTGATCTGCAGGTATAATTTAAAATGTTCACTTATACTTGATGCAATTTAATTTTTGCTTTAGCCGTATTTGACAATTTGAGGATCTCATAAGGTGGTATTTCTCACAAATCTCAAGGGCTTTTATATTTTGGATCAAGTATGGAAACAACAATAGTGAAACCATTGCTCTCTCTTCTATTTATGGCCTGGTCTGCCTACAGTACCCTTAAAGATGAGGAGTATCAAGATGAGCAACTTATTGACGTGTCAAGTGTTTGGAGTCAAGAGCATTCTTATTGTTGTTACTTTTATAACTTGCCTGAGTGGCTAGGAATAGTGCCTGGCAAAATGCCTGGAACATAACAGACACTCAATACATATTTGTTTAATGGTTATGAGTGAAGGCTTTAGAGCAGAGGTGGGCAAACTTTTTCTGTAAAGTGCCAGATGGTAAATATTTTATGCTTTTTGGGCCATATGGTTTGTGTTGCGAGTATTCAACTCTGCTGAGGTAGTGTGAAAGCATACATAGACAATATGTAAATGAATGGGCATGGTTGCGTTCCTATAAATCTTTGTTTACAAAAACAGGTGGTAGGCCAGATTTGGACCATGGGCCCAACCCCTGCTTTAGAGTTAGACAAATCTTGGTTTTCAAATTCAGCTCTGCTGTGTGCTAGCCATGGAATTTTAGCAGGTCATTAATTTATCTGTGCATAGGTTTCCTTATCTGTTCATAGGTTTCCTTACTGTAAAATGGGGGGAATCGTTTCTTCTTCATTGTTGTAAGGATTTTATGAGTTATGTACACGAGGCAGTTAGCATAGTATCCAGGACATCCTAAGTATTTGGAAAAGTGGTTGGTACTATCATCATTTTTTCTATGCTTCTTCAAAACCATGAAGAACTGGCCATTTCTGTAGACCAGATTTCCATGATTTCTGCTTTGCCCAGAATTAGTCCTGCTCCATGGGGAACTGGGAATGCTCTTCTGTAGAGACTTCTGGTCTACCTGAGTTACCCCCATTCCTGATTTTGAAAGATGCCTCAATCTCTTTAAACTCTACTAGACACCCTCACCCCTTTAGGAAAGTTTTTCAAATGCTTCACTCCTCCATTCTCCCTGTCATTGATCTAATTCAGTTCCTCATCACAAGAGCTTCCTTATTGTACTTTTGTACACTGAGCTCTTAATTCCTCAATTTACCTTCTACCTTTCTACCTAAATTATCTTTTGAAAGCATACCATGACATCACTCCAGTAATTAAAAATATTTGATTGCTCCTAGATGACTGTGGTGTAAAGTGGAAATCTCCTACCCTGGTATGCAAGATCCTATATCTGGCTGCATTCTGCTTTTCCAGGTTCATCTCACATTTTTCCTCATGATGTAATCTGTATTTTGGCTTTACCAGATTACTCACATTTGCCTTTTCATCCTGAAAAAGTATTATGTTTCTTCCCTGTGCTTTTATATTTCTTTTGCATTCATAATTATATTATGATTAGTTGTAGGAATCTCTAGCTAAATAAACTGTGAGGTTCTTGAAGGTAGGGGCTGTTTTCTTTATCTTCAGATTAGTTTTGGACTGTCAGAAAGGTAAATGGAACAGTCAATTTCAATATTCTCCTTGGGAGAGCTCTTTGTGAAGTGCTACAATTGTCTTTTTAATCTTCTCTTCTAGAATCTCATTTTTCCAAAGTCAGAGTTGAATCTTAAGTGATGGGCTGAAAAACACAGAATCTTTATGTCAGGGCTGGGGTGATATACTTTTATATCAGGTATGTGGGGTGGGGAAGTACATACACAGGTTGAGTTACGACATCTAAAAACCGCTTAACAATTCCTGTCAACATTGGTGGAATTTTCATTCCTATTTCCTGTGCTATGTACAAATCTGTAACAATATTTCTCAGATTTCATTGTAATTATTGTTCACATATTTTTTTTACTAGATTTGGAATTTTTAAAGGGTAGGAATCATGTTTTATTGTCTTAGTATTTTGTCATAGTTAAGTGTTCAAAACATTTTGTTGAATGGATGGATGGATGAATGGATGACTGAATGGTTAAGCCCCCAAGCAATATCCTTTTTAATTAAATCTATTAAAACCACAGTGTTTAGTTACTATGTTGAAATTTCTTTCTGCTTCTAAGTGTTAAACAAGTGAAAAAAGGAGCTGTTCAAGATGACAAACATCTTCAGACATTGCTTCATACTATGAATGGCTTTGAAAAATCCTGGAAACTAAACAAAAAAGCAATTAAGGAAAGCAAATTGACATGAAAGGTTGAATCACTAAAGAAATAATGGGAGAATTATTTTATGTGTTGATGTTTAATGCATAAATGTCAGTCAGTGTCAGTAGCTTACTATTCTGCTTAACTTGGAGCACTTGTGATGTTGAGAAGTACAAAATGTTGGGGAAACAGGAGATAGACAGATAAACTGATTTGTTGTTTCAGAATGATGTTCTCAGATTAGCCAAATGTGAAACTTTAATTATGATTAGCCATGTTCACTTCACATTTGACAGAAGTAACACATGCTTCAGAAATGTCATTTCAAAATCTACTTGCCTTTTTTTTCCCCTCTGAAATGCTGAATGTTAATATCCTATGCAATTCAATCCATAAAGAATTGTCTTTGGTCATAAGCGTTATTAAAAAATAGAACTTTTTTTTTGTTTCAAGTATATGCTGGCCTTTAATCCATGTTTTTAATAAGTCTGTTTTTCCTTAACTAATAGACACACTATGATTAAAATATTATCATCAATTAAAGAATTTAAAATGTTCATTGTATTTCTTTCTAGCATAGAAATATCAATAAATATGCTTTTATAGAATTTGTGTTAAAGATTTTAAACAATTTAAAAAAAAGCATTTTGCTACCTTTTTTTTGTTCATTACTGGAGATAGTTCTTCTTCAAGTTTAGAAAGTTAGACTTTCTAAAATAAATGTTTCTAGCAGTTTTTGAATCTTTAGTAGTTCTATATCATTTATTCTAGGCAATTCAATTTTTTTCTTTTTTTCTGAAGAAATGAAAAAACACTCGGGACTTCCCTGGCAGCCCCTGGCAGTCCAGGGGTTAAGACTCCACGCTTCCACTGCATGGGGCGCAGGTTCGATCCCTGGTCTGGGAACTAAGATCCCGTGTGCTATGTGGTGGGACCAAAAAAAAAAAAAAAAGAAGTATTGATACAAAAACACACATAGCATTTTGCGCATCAAACGGTGTTAGTTAAAAACAAAAACAGGGCTTCCCTGGTGGCGCAGTGGTTGAGAGTCCGCCTGCCGATGCAGGGGATACGGGTTTGTGCCCCCGTCCAGGAAGATCCCACATGCCGCGGAGCGGCTAGGCCCGTGAGCCATGGCCACTGAGCCTGCGCGTCCGGAGCCTGTGCTCCGCAATGGGAGAGGCCACAACAGTGAGAGGCCCGCGTACCGCAAAAAAAAAAAAAAAAAAGGTACCCCACCCCCGCCCACATACACGCAAAATTCTTTGATGAGCATGCTGGAGAGATTTCAATAAAAGATTCTTTATAAGGCCCAGGTTATATGGTTTGACATAGATAAACAAAGCAAAAACCCACAAACTGAGTTTTACAATGGAGCTCATGCCTCACTTACCAGTTAAGTGCTCTGCTGAATTGCATTCCCTTGCCTTGTGACTAAAGCTACATAAAAGCATTGAAAACACTATTAATTCTCTCAAAAAACTGAAGAGAGACTTCTTAGTGGTCTTTTAGGTATAACTATTTAAATGATCATCATCATGATTAAGGAACTAAAATTCCAAGTCAAGGGTTGAGGTTGCCATAAACGGTGGGAGAGAAGAAAATGCTGTGGGAGCTCTCGGCAATGACTGCTAACACTTACACGGAGCTTCTCTTTGTCAAGGCACCATACATACACTAACTTTTTGATCCTTACCACATCTTAACAAATAGTTATAATTTTCCTTTTTTAAAAATTGTAAGGAACTACAGTATAGATACTAAGCTATTTTTCAAGGCTTCTTAAGGAAGCCTTGAAAAACAAAACTATAGGCCAGTCATGTGGAATTTCTAGTGTTAGGCTCAAGAACATTCTCTAAAAATGTCCCTATGAAAACAATAAAAACAAACCCTATTTTCTCAATTAAATGGCAGAAGGAAAAATAATGATGTTTAGTTGTTCATAAGGAGCTGCAGATAAATTATAGCTGAACTTGAAAAACAGTCATAAAGACTGGGTAAGGACTATGTTGTGAAAGGTGTAATTTTCTTCAATGCCTTCCCACATCTCCCCCACCTCCCTTCCCTCCCCTCCTTTTTTAGCAAGCCTTTCCCTACACTAGGTCAGTAGCTCCACCCTAGTGAATCCTGACCTCAAGCTACCCTCTGTTTGTGCTAAGCAGTATGTAGTAATGGTTAGGAGTTTGGATCGAGGGTCAGATAGATCAAAGTCTGAAAACTATCTGCCTCTTACAAACTGGGTGGTATTGCCAAGTGTCTTTCTTGTCCTCTCTAAGCCTCAGTTTCCCCATCTGTCAACTGGGGATAATAATAGTATTTACTTCAGCTCATACACATGAAAGACTTGGGCCAAATGCCTGAGAAATATCAAGTATGGAATAAATTCTAGTTATTTTGTTGCCTTCTTTCTCTTTTCCTCTTTCTTATCTCTGTTTTTTCCCCAGTTATTATCTTGCTTTGATAAATAATTCTTACTTAGCTGTTAACAAAGATTTAATGTCAGATATCCAAATATATCTTCATTTAAAAAGAAAGGCTTTATGGTTGGCCATGCCTTATTAACCCTAGTCCTTCCGAACCTTGAGTGCAGAGGTTTGATTTAATTATAATACTGAATTCATTACACATGCAAGGTCTCTCTCATTTACTTATTTGTTTCATCTTTTTCTATTTCCATTTCCCATACACCAGTGGTAACCACTCTAATGTATTTAATGTGTATCTTTCTTTTTGTATTTTTGTATAATATGTATTTTTGTTTTATTTGCAAGTATTTTAATTTGTGTAAAAGGTATACTGTATACTAGATCTCATTTGTATTCATGCCTTTTTCACTTATGGGATGTTTGTTAAGATTCAGCCAAATTGTTATGTGTGTTCTAGTGCCTCATCTTTAACTGCTGTATAGTACTCAGAGGTGGACATCAATCTAATCTTTTCAAACATTTTCACCAAAGAACTACTTAAGGTTGAGGAAAGTGAACTTATACCCTCATAGCCTCTCCAAGTAGAGCCCAAAGCTCTAGGGTCAACCTCCATATTTCTTTGAAATAATTTGATTTATCATTTAAAAAAGAAATCATGTGGATTTTTCATTCTCTTTTAGAGTATGTCCATGTTTGTTTACTATAAAAATGATATAATACTATTATTATAGTAAAATATTTTTAGATTACAGTTAAATTGTTTAATTTTTATCTTCACTAAATCACTGAAATTGGCCCTCCAGAAGATTCACCATTTTTTCCCCACGAGTTTCCATACTCTCTGCACATTGCCACGTAGTCCAAGTTTGAGAATTGTGGTCTTAATTTAAAATAGTTTCTAAAAGTGGGATTTCAGGTAAAAACTTGCTTAAGTGACAGAAAGTAATACTTAAATCCCTTCTTATTAGGAAAGGCAGCCCTGGTAAATATACTTAGCACTGAAAAATTGAACTATGCCATTTCCCACAGTACACTGCTGAAGCTATAACTTCAAAGGATAACTCATTGTGTTCCTAAAGGAGCACTCTTTGAAAGAAGCCAAACCTTTAGAAGATTTGTTATGAGGTACAGAGTGGCACCAAGAGATACCTTGGTTTGGCAAACCTCCACTCCATTTCCACTAACAGTTCCCCAAGCCACCCAGAATAAACATATAACCTAGGTAATAACTTCAGTTGTCACCCCTTCCAACCAGATGGCTTCCCACAACTATACTTCTTTGTCAGACATGATAAAGCCACCACTGCATTTCTGCTTTCATATCTTTGCTGATGGTGTCCTAAGCTTTCCCTTTCTCTTTTGCTGTTCATTCTTTGTGGTTCAGGTGAAGGCTTATCTATTCTCTTGTACTCTATTGGATTTCATTTATCATTGTTTCTCTGAACTGCCTTGTCACTTAAAGTCTCCTAAATTTAGCTCTTTTTATTTATTCTTGTTTCATGTGTTTATATTGATTGTAAGCTCCCTGTGGGAAAGAATTATATTCTCTGTACTTTTCTGAATCTTCCTTGGCATCTAGTACAGAAGTGGACAAGTAGATCTTCAATAAATACCTATTATTTGATTTAATTGCCTTACCTTAGACAATTTGGTTCAATTTTAATTGTATATTTTCTAAGCCTTGCCACTCAAAGTGTGGATCATGAATCAAAAGCATGGCCATCACTTGTTAGAAATGTAGGATCTGGGTCCCACCCCAGACTTACTGGATCAAAATCTGCATTTTAATAAGTTCTCCAGGTAATTCATATGCACATTAAAGTTGAGACACACCTTGTATTTTTCAAGGTCCTATGTGTCAGTAGGTTAACAAATTTTATAAATACTCAGCATTCTGACATTTTATAAATGTCAGTATCATTAAGTGTTATCTAAAGCTTGGAGAATTTGAAACAAGATTAAGGTTCCGAATATCTTTTTAAAACTTGATATCTAGACCACACCCTTGGACCTAACCAGGCTCACCCCCTCTTTTTTTTTTTTTTTGCGGTACCCGGGCCTCTCACTGCTGTGGCCTCTCCCGTTGTGGAGCACAGGCTCCGGACGCGCAGGCTCAGCAGCCATGGTGCACAGGCCTAGCCGCTCCGCGGCATGTGGGATCTTCCTGGACCAGGGCACGAACCCGTGTCCCCTGCATCGGCAGGCGGACTCTCAACCACTGCGCCACCAGGGAAGCCCACCCCATCTTTTTATATGGCCTATGAGCTAAGAATGGTTTTCATGTTTTTAAGTGGTTGAAAAAAATCCAAAGAATGTTTCATGACACATGAATGTTATATAAAATCAAATTTTAGTGTCCATAAATGAAGTTGTATTGGAACAAAGCCACACTTATTTGTTTATATAATGTCTATGGCTGCTTTCACACTGTAAGACCAGAATTAAATAGTTACAACAGAGGTCTTACAGCCTGCAAAACTCAAACTATCTACTCTCTGGTCCTTTTACAGAAAAAGTTTGCTGGCCCTTGATCTATCAATAGATTCATGATGCTTGTTTATATAGAAGGAACTCCAGATAGATCAAGTTAAACTTGTGGGAAAAGCAACCATAAACTTTATGCATTAGTTGGCTTTAATATTCTATGTATATACAACATACAGGGAGGCTCGCAACTGTATTATAAAATTATATGCTGTGAAAAAATTGTTTTGAATCGTTGTAGGATTATTATTTTGTGGGATAATAGCTTTCTTTTCTAACCAGTCAGGAAGTAAGAAAAATAAAAGTGCTTGAAAATACCCAGTATGTCATTGTCATTTGGAATTCAATAAGCTATTACAGTTTTGTCAGGTTCAATCTCTAAGGAGGTGAATGAAAATATATATCTTGGGCAATTTGACCCCTATCAACATCGTGCATTGTGGTTACTCTGACATCTGAAGAAGAGCAATTCTGCTTTGTCAACTTGGAGACTCAAGGTTGCTGGTAAAGGTCACTCATTCTTTCACCTTTAGCTACTGGATATCAGATTGAAACTAAAGTGAGGAGATATGGAAAAGGTGTCCTACATCTTCTGTCAAATTAGCCTAATCCTCATTAAGTTGTACTGCTAATTCAGCACGTTCTAAGGTCTCCTGACACTATGAGAAATGTCACCCTATGACTTTAGAGGGCTTAAAGGATATGAGGCTTCTTGGTTTGAATCAGTTCCTCCCTGAGACATCCCAGGGCTTTAGAGGGTGTGTGCACCTGTCTTAGCTGCCTGCATGATCTCTGTACATCTTCGTATTTTAGGAATATAGAATGTCAGCCAAGTTGCTCGATCGAGTAAAACATAAGGCAGGAGAAATCCGAAAGCTGCCTGAAGTACTTGTGCACTTACATTCCTCACATGCAAGATTTATTAGAGCAAATGAGTGATTTGCAAACATAAATGTAACGTAAAAGTTAGTAAATTACCAGAGGTTGCACCCTGAAAGTTAACAAACAAAATCCCACCAGAGAGAGCTAATTGCTGAGTTTTAAGCTCCTGCTTAAAACTATTCATGTTGAAAATCTGTACTGTTTAGTTGACAGCTTGCTGGATGACAATCAGAAAAGCATGAGTTATGCTCTTCTCACTAGTAAAACACTTTGCAAGCCTCTCCATTCCTTGGTAATCCAGATTCTTTGCTGAGTAAAATAGACTGTGAATACCTGGCTTTTTTAAAAACAAAATTCTATGACAATAAACAACAATTGTACAACAGCGTTTGGGGTACTTTAAATGAAGGGCTAGACAACAAGGTCCTACTGCATAGCACAGGGTGATAAACCATAATGGAAAAGAATATATATAAAAGAAAGAATGTCTATATGTGTATAACTGAGTCACTTTGCTTGTACAGCAGGGATTGGCACAAAATTGTAAATCAACTATACTTCAATAAAAAAAAAATTAAGAAAGGGGCTAGAAATTTAATTAGCCATGTAAACAAAAACTCCCCAAATTAAAAATGGAAACCCTCAACGACTTTACTTCTGCTCCTTTTCTGGGGAAGATTTAGAGTGAATAAATAGGGCTTCCCTGGTGGTGCAGTGGTTGAGAGTCCGCCTGCCTTTGCAGGGGACACGGGTTCGTGCCCTGGTCCGGGAAGATCCCACATGCCGCGGAGCGGCTAGGCCCGTGAGCCATGGCCGCTGAGCCTGCGTGTCTGGAGCCTGTGCTCCACAATGGGAGAGGCCACAACAGTGAGAGGCCCGCGTATCGCAAAAAAAAAAAAAACAAAAAAAAGTACTTGCTATGCAGAGCTGGAAAGGTGGCTGTAGAGAGAGAAGACACCTTTTAGCTAAGTCTGTGGACCAGTAGGATTGTGTCACAAATACGCTCCTGACAGTGCTCTTCCTGGAACTTCAATTACAGAGACAATGGGTGCATCTCCAGCACAACTGCTCTGTGTATTCCTGCATTGTTCTGTATGTTGTAACAAAGAAAATAAGTAGTTAGTGGCTCTTCGTGCTAAGTGCTTTAACTGCAATTTGGTCAACTTTTTTGAAATTTGATTGTTTCAGTGTCAATATAGTATTTTTTGGCAAACAATACTTTAGCAACTAAGGAGACTCTTACTTGATAGAACGGATGAGTCTACTCCAGGTTTTCCTTATAACTGTGACAATTTTCTAATCCATGTGTGATCAGTCTTAAGATATTAAATATAAGATTCTTTTCATATATTTTATCATATTATTTGAAATGTAAGAAATCAGTTAATGTGACTGATAAGAAAATTGAAGGGTTTTTATTAAATAAAGATTTTAAAATTTTGGCACTGTCCATGTTTGTCTCTAAAAATTTCTACTTATATGCATAAATAATAATATATATTTTTTCATGGAAAATGTTTTATTTGCTCTGTTAAATCTAAATAGTTAAGAAATAAGGTAAGCAAGAGATGCAGTATTAGTACTCTTACATGAATATGTACATGGCTAAAGATGACAGGAGATTTTTATTCCTTTAATATACAGTATGAAATAGTTTTCATAATTCTTTGATGTCAGATTTGGAAAATACTGGTAATTATTTGATGGTCTCTTCTGCTGTGGGAATGCAACATACATTGTTTTATTGGTAGAAGTTGATATTAAGTTATAATTTCCTAATAGTTCATTTCACCCAGAGGAGTTTTGTGTGCCTTCAAAATGAAACTGTCTTACGAACTATCTTAAACATTGGGCTTTGAAATTCTGTAATCTGTGGTTTACACACAAAAATTATTCATAAAGCAACACACAGTTTCATGAATAAGAGACAAAACTGCATCATGTAACAAGGTTACCCACTCTGAACAAAACTTTGGTCCAGGCAAGGAGTATTCAAAATTGAACCTATAGAAGTGGCCTCTGTTCTCAAGGAACTTTTCTCTCCGGACTCAGATGGTTCAAGATTAATTCCACTAGTCTATGTTTTGATAATTTTTGGAATTAATTTTTAAAGGTTTTATATAACTTTGTGTTCTAAGCATTCATAAACTGGATATCCTAGTAATCTATACCTACTTAAAGAAATAACTCATATATATATGTTAACTTTACCAAGAAACAAAAGCAGTGAAAACTGTGTCTGCACTTTTACAGGCTGACAAAACAACTGTTAGCAATGAAGAGGCAAAGGAAGAAAAATGTATGTTCTCAGTTCACACACACACACACACACACACACACACACACACACACACACACACACACACACATAAAATGCTCCTAATAAAGTAACTTAAAAAGACAGCTCAATCTTTTCTTGTAGTACTTCTCTTTTAGTATTCAGATAATCAGCCTTGTGAAATAAATTTTTAGAGAGCAGATCATGTGGATTACATTGGCTCTAACCTTTAATATTGAGAGCAACCTCAGAGGCTCAGAAAGCTAAAATGCCTTTAGAAATAGGCTCTAAATAAAAATATATGTGAAGTGGCTGAGTATAACATAATAGGGAGTGTTGGGGCTTATAGGGGGCTTGGTGAAAAATGGAGTCTAAGAGTTGCTTAAATATATCAATATTCCTTTTAAAAATTTCGTTTTCTATTGGCTAAAACAAAACATTTTGATTTGAAACCCTTTCTCCATTGTTAAACCTAATGCTTTCCATTCCCTTTCTAAAGCATCAGTATTTAAATAGCTTAAAGTTAGCTTAAATAGCTTAGATGTGACAAAAAAAAACTACCAATATTTTCTAGTTTTGAGATGGAAATCATTAATTAAGGGAGCAATTTCTCTTCGGAACTGTAGGATTTGACACCAAATGCAGAGCAAGTTTCATCAGAACAAGGCGTTCCTTCTATTGGGAATCACTTAGTTAAAGCATGCCTTATACTTTCAATTACCTAGACAAAAGAAAATGGGAGATAATCTGTTATACCTAAATAATTAAAATTTTTTTAAAAAAATAAGGAAGATCATAAGATCATATCAGAGACTGGCTTTTATATTTATAGGAAAGGAATATTTTCTTCCAGTTAAGGAATTTGGAGTTTCATGTACCCCACAAGTGCCCGCAGCCTTTCTGAAATCACAGAAAACCATGCCTCCTCAACCTGGCATTTAGAATTTTGTATTTGGAAATGTGTTATTTTAAAACCTTTTTGCCTATATGAAATGGGAAATATAAGACAGAAGAATCACTCATGCTACCAAACCTTTTGAAAAATAATACTGGAATCTCTTCTTGAATCATTAAGTGAATGCATTTATCCTAAAAAATAGATCATCTCTTTGCTATAGATTTTCATTTCCTTAGAAAATATAAAGATCAAAGCATTTCATTTTGTAAAGCATGCATTAATGACTACTATGGTTGTCAAAAAAGATTTTAAACCACTGTGTCCTTGCCCTTGACAACTTACAAAGAACCACTTTTTATGATGCGATTCTCCTAGGAATCTGTGATACGATCAGTAATTGATTTTGCTGAGAGATCTAATTGTTTGATAAAAGCATTATTTCATCCTTTAGAAGAGTAACCTTGGAGGAAGAGGTCTTGACTCTTCTTTTACAGTCCTGAAGAGATATGTCTCTAGATTGAATGGTACTGCTTGGTTGACTGTTTAGAATTAATTGATTGGTCAGTTCAGCCAAGTAGCCAATTTACCATATTTTCCCCCTTTCAGTTGAGTTGATTTTTGCTTGAGCAGACTGAAGAACTAAGCTTCAAGTAGATCAGAACCAGAGTTTACATTTTCCCCGGGTGGAAGTAAATTGCTGAAAGCCTTAGAAGCTCTTGATCAGGATATTTTTCATAAAGGCGTATTTTAAGGGTGTGAAATCTCCCTTAAAAACCATGCGTGATTTAGCATATCCTAAAGTGAACTTCTCTTGACCTTCAGACCTACTCCTTCCACTATCTTTTACCATCCACAACTCCCTTGGTAGAACTGAGCTACGATCCTCTGCTCGAAAATACCATTGGTTCCCCATTGCTTGTGAGTCAGAGTCATTCTAGGATCTTTGAAATCTGGTGGTGATTTGCTTATCATCCACTAAAAAGCTGCTTTATGCACCTTCCTCAGCAGTCCATTTAGACTTCTTACTCTTCTCTGTAGTTTCCCTGCCTCCATGTCTTTGCTTACCTGGTTCAGCTGATGCAAATGCAGGTCTTCTGTGAATCATCCTGACAGTTAACTCAGTGCACACTCCTGATTTATATATTTGTAGAGCTTCTCCAGGCTACTCTCTGGGAGAACCTCTTTTCCTTGTCTTTTTTCCTTCTCTCTTTTCCCCCACTCTACCCCCAACCACAAGGTCACACCATAGCCCAGTATTTTTTTAAATGTAGGGATTCAGGGCTGCTGCCTATGTATACACCTGTGTGTTCACTAGGAAAGTCTCAACTAATCTTGAACTTATTCATTATTTCTTCCCTACAGGGTTTAATATATTTTTTTCTGCATTGCTCAGAACCCTGTGGATATGTGTTAAGTGTTAAGTACTCACATTATTAGCAATGCCAAAAAACTGCAGAGATGGAAATTCTCTGCTGCAAACTATGCAAGTTCTCAGGGATACTAGCCTTAACATAAATTGAGATGCAATTGTCATCACTGCTAAGATAACAAATCTACAGTGGTCGTTATCTTGGATATGAATAAACTAATTTCTCTGAATCGTTTATGCCTCTGGGACACAGTCTGGAGAACAGAGGAATATTGGACATCTACAGAGATCAGAAGTGTGTATACCACTCAGAAAAAACAAAAATGACTCTGTTTACTTGAATGCATCGTGTGGCCTTGACTCAACATCCGATTAACTCCAAATATGCAAGTGTTCAGAGCCTTTGTGTTCAACTGCCTTTTTTTGTTGTTGTTTCTCAAAAGGGAAAATATTTGATTCTGCACAATGTTTTACTTATGCCCAAGGCCCAATCCTACCTGTTGAGTATATACTTAAACTTCTGCACCCAGTGATTGAAATTATTTCCCTGTTGCCTTAGTGATTCACTATTAATCCTGTTTACAAGTGACTTAACTAGGTTGAGAATGTAATTCTCTCTAAGATCTAATGCGTCAGACAAAATTGATCTCAGAATATTTAATAATCTGGATTTAAATCAGCTATTACTTAACATGAGACTGTATATAAGACAATGATATTTTTAGTGTCAAGTAAAAGGTCTCTAACCCTAATGTAAGCTATTACATTAGGGTTAACTTAGTGGTCCAGAAAAGTTAGCTACTACTGAAAGAACTTGATCTAGGCAGAAGTTTCTCTTACTGTGGATATCATCACTTTGAAGCAGTAGAGAACTGAGCCTCTGAGCATTTGCTTATTAGGCATGCACTAAAAGGATAAATGAATTGTACTGAGTCGATAGGATTTTCTGTGACTGTGTTTTTTTTTAAAGAAGATGTTGGGGGTAGGAGTTTATTAATTAATTTATTTATTTTTGCTGTGTTGGGTCTTCGTTTCTGTGCGAGGGCTTTCTCTAGTGTGGCAGGCGGGGGCCACTCTTCATCGCGCGGGCCTCTCACTATCGCGGCCTCTCTTGTTGCGGAGCACAGGCTCCAGATGCGCAGGCTCCGTAGTTGTGGCTCACGGGCCTAGTTGCTCCGCGGCATGTGGGATCCTCACAGACCAGGGCTCAAACCCGTGTCCCCTGCATTAGCAGGCAGATTCTCAACCACTGCGCCACCAGGGAAGCCCCCTTGTGTGACTTTTGAGAAGGCATGTTTCCAGTTATTCATAACTTCTAGTCTACCAGTCTCAGAATGTTTTCAGGCTTACATTAGGAGTTTTAGATATTCTGAGTTTGGGTAAATTGGACTTTGCATGGTGTACTGGGGAGCATTTTAATTTTTTCAACTTGGTTTCTGCTTATTCCATATGTGTATCATTTTAGCTGAAAATTGTTGGGGAAATTTAATCCTGCAGTCATGAGATAGTGAAAGGGTTATGAAGTTTAAAATTACCAGGCCATAAACAATTTTGAGAAGTTTAATTCTAAATTTTAAAAACCCCAAAGCATTATTTTGGTCTGTTTGACTTGTTGCATAGAAACAGAAGTTTGTTACCTGAGAAAATATCAACCTCCTCTGAATAAATAGTTTATATCAAAATCTATTTAGCCCTCAATAGCTGTTGTGTGTTGAGGCATCTTATCTTGTCAGTGGGTTGATTATCAGAGGAATGCCTCATGGTATTTGGGTTAATTTAGGTTGCTTAGAAGGAAAAGTTCTTGACCACTTAGAAACAGTTTAAGAAATGAGGTATAAAAGTAAAAATGCATAGAGAATTGTAATACACTGTAGTAATATAAAGTATGATTATTTTAATGGACATTTTATGATTTTACTACACATGGTGCTTATATACTTTTCCATAGTTTACATCACCTTGGTAGAAAAAAAAAATCTATATTCATGATCAGCATGAGCCTGGGAAGTTCTTATTTGCATAAAACATGGTACAGAACCAGAATTTATGTTTCAAAGTGTCAAAAACTGTAAATAAAAGCAATCACAGAGCTGTGGCAAATTTCACTAGTCATATATCTGCACACACGAAAATACTATTATGTGCATTAGAGGAGCTTCCAGTTTCCTCTGAGGTGTGACAGTAACACGCTGTCATCATTTTCTCACTTTCCACTCACACCTCCACCCTCAAGAATCTTGCTCATGTCCCTGCAGTGCTATCGAAATTGCTCTTGTTTTAGCTTCTGAAGATCTCTTCTTGCTCATTCACAGACATTTGACTTCTCTGCAACATTTTACACAGACCCTCATCTTGAATCCCTTTCTTCTCGTGGCTTCACTAGAACATATTCTCTTATGAAAATTCTCATATTCTTTTGGTCTGCCTCCTATCCCTTTAGTCATTCTTTTTCAGTCTCCATCAAGTCACCTTTTTCTATCCTTATTGTCATTAATGTTAGACCTTAAAGCTCTTTTCTTTTAGCCTTCTTGTCCATCTATGTACATTTTCTCTGAATGTTCTCCATCTTCTCCCATGGTATCATTACCATCCATATGCTGATCGCTCCCAAAGCTGACCTCTCTCCTTAGCTCAGACTTAGATGTCTGTAGTAAGCGTCTAAGGGATTATCTGAAGACGATCCTTTTTTTAACTATATGTTGAAGTTGTGTGATTATGTGACCTTTCCATGTACCACAGCTAGTGTTTCCAGGGATGGGTGTTTGATCCAAGCTTGGACCATAAATTTGTGTCCTGAGATGTTTGGATTTGAGACTGGGAGTCAGGACAACCTCTCTTGGAGATCCAGGGCTGGAATCAGGGTGGTTCTCAGGTTGAATGCACCAGTGTCATGTAAGGGCCCCATCAGTTCTTATTTGTTGTTAAATATTTTAGACGTCACCTCTAATTGTATGGTTCAAAGTGTGGGAGTTGCAGGCAACTGTGTGTACTCTCCTGTAGACCATATGTGTAGAGGCGGCCAGTCTGTAAGTCAGAGATTATGAAATTTATTCTATGTGAAATATATCTCAATAATAATGATTTTTTAAAAAGTTTTAAAAAATGAGAGATTTTAGAGAGAGGGGCAATCTGAGAAATGTCCAGTGTCCTGAAGGCGTTAGGTCTCTGAATCCTCTATTTGCTGAGGTAAAGTTACATCCCATCCCAATACATTTACAGTAGAGTCTGCTCTTTGTAAAAGCTAGCTTGATTGACACCTGTCACCTTCTACAAAACTGGTCCTAGTTAATAAAACATCCTGATGCCTACTGGACATTTCTACTTCTACGTCATGTACCTCTAATTCTCTCCTCAACCCGCACTGCACCTGTGCTTCTAAGCCTGCTTCTCCTGCCATAGCCCAGTAAATAGCATCTTTACTTATTTAAACGACTCAGCTGGTTATTATTTTTGATTCTTCCTATAATGTCTGGCCCTCGCATCCAATCAATCAAATCCTGCTATTTATCTGTCCATTTATTTCCATTGCCATTCTACCACATTAGTACCCCCTGCAATTTCTTTAGATGATCACCTTGTAACTGGTTTTCTCCCTTCTAGCCCTGCCATCTTCCAATGAATTCTTACTCCAAAGAAGGCTCTTCTTTGGCTTCACGATATCTTTAGATTCATATTCAGAACTCTTGATGATCAGGTTCATGGCTGCTCTCCAGCTTTATCTCCTGCCACCACCTTTGTTCATATGGATCATATGGTTCAATATACATGAATCACACTGAAATGCAGATAGTTCCTCTATACTAATCCCTCTTTCTGAAATGCCTTCCCTTCCTTTATCACTATCAGAGCACCCTGAACTATAATTGACTCCTTACCACTAGTCTGTAAGCTCCTTGAAGCCAGGGATAATGTTCTGCAATCGCAGTGCTATTGTGTCTTAACATAGTGCCTGTCTTATGGTAGGCATTATATGAATATCTATTGAACAAATGTATGTGTTAGAAGAGTGAAATGCTGCTGGATACAAGTACAGAACATGGAAGTAGAGATTTGAACTTGTACGTCAAGGACAAAATCCTTTTCCATGAACTGAATATAGGGGAGGAAGCAAGACTGTAACTCTGGGTTCAGTGTTTTGTGAATTATCACTTAGCAATCTTAATAATCTTGAACACGCAGCTCTTCACGCACTAGTTCATGTTCATCTCTCGAGACAGGCATTGATTCTTTGACATGTAGCTAGTCAGGTAGAATAGATTTTACTGTCCACAGCTGGTGGCATTTTTCTCTGTGCCTTCAGTTCTTAGTTCCTTGACATTTTTTTAGATATTGCTGCTTTGATTTTTCCCAGACACTGCAGTATGAGGACTATTAGATTACTAATGGCCACAGCTGTGCACATCCTAGAAAAATTAACTGCTTAATTGCATGAATATGAGCCTCTCGAGGCTTAGTGCTTGGTTCATATTGGAGTGATTGGATGGACTGGATGATAATGTAAATGTGGTAGGTCATTACAGGTTTATTGTACTATTGTGCTTGATTTCAAACTACTCAGGCTTAAAAATAGGAGGGTTCAGAGAGATGTTTGAAATCAGATGGTTAGAATTGTAGAAAATCCCAACTCTTGATAAGGCTCATGAGTCTTTGGTTCTACCAGTTGCATAGAGTGAGTAATGAATTTGTAACTGAGATGTGAGTTGGTGTCATCTTGCCTCTTAGGATTTAGGCAAGACTAGCTCATCTCCTCATTCTTTATCTTGTGGAAAGTCTTCTGCTTTTTCAAAGACTTCTGTCACTTCCAAAAGGCTTATGCTTTGATGATCACCTGACTCCAGTGTCCTGCCTCTACTGACTTTTTTTTTTAAACATCTTTATTGGAGTATAATTGCTTTACAATGGTGTGTTAGTTTCTGCTTTATAACAAAGTGAATCAGTTATACATATACATATGTTCCCATATCTCTTCCCTCTTGCACCTCCCTCCCTCCTACCCTCCTTATTCCATCCTTCTAGGTGGTCACACAGCACCGAGCTGATCTCCCTGTGCTATGTGGCTGCTTCCCACTAGCTATCTACTGACTTCTTGTCATTAGCTCTATCTTATAGTTGTTCCTTTAACTCTGATCTGCCGTTGTTGCCACTGACCCTATTTGACACATAACACCTTCTTGGTACCTTATCGAGGCAACCAGATACTAGAGATTTGTACATAGTAGAACTAAGTTATTGAAAGTGTATTGTTGGAAGTTAGTCATCCTTGATCTTAATTCACTGTGGGGCATTCTCACTGGCCACACTGCCTGCTGAGGGTCCCACTTCTATCATTCTTCTGGATTGCCTCTGGGAATTCAGAATTCTCACTCAATTGTACAGCACAACTCAGCTCTCTTCAGTCTCCCTTCCCCTAATCTACCTCCTTTGCATATCTGAAAACCTTCTAGTTATTCAGGAAAAGAAAAAGACATGGACTCATTTAGAAACACAAAGAATGTCCTGCCATTTCATTTTTTATTTATCAGGATTCTTCCTCTTTAGAACCATTGTGGATTAAAATCATCCTTTCTTCTGTCTCTTACATAGCACATATATTTCCAGGTGAGTATAGAGAAGGGAGTTTGTCGGCAGAGAAGTGGGAACTTTTCAAAAGTTAGGCCTCTCAATATCTCTGGGGGGTTTTAAATGAGATGTCACAGGCTTTATCCCTGCTGATCCTTAAAGAGCAGAAGAAGCAATGTGACTTCATTATAAATCCTTTCACTCTGCAAATTAGAATCAATTGAGAGACAAAACTTTTTTTCCTATGGTATTCACCTTCTTCAGCAAGGACAGATGGCACATAAAAAAGCTTGTTTGTTTTATCTTTATGCCAGTTTCCTGGTGAGGCCTTTTCTGATGTGAAAAATTCAGGCAAGGGCCAAAGAGAATGGGGCATGTAACCAACAAACACTCAAATACATTTATATCTATGGAAAGATTGTTAATGCCTGTCTAGCTGTCTAATGTTGGTTTAACTCCCTCTCTTCTTTAGGGTGATCACTTTTCTCTATTATCATCTCACTTTGAGGGAAATTTGCTCATTTAGCTAGGCTTTAACAATGTAGTAATTTTTAAGCTTTTGCTAGGGGTTACCAACCGAATGACTTACTAAGGACGGGAAGATAACACAAATAAAAAAAGGAGTTGGGTGTACATAGAGAACAGACATAAATAGGCGAGCTCCTGGCATGTCTAGAAAAGGCAAGAATAGGTGCTGAGCAAATGCCAAATGCTGAGTGTAGCACACAGGCTGGGAACACTGTGCTTTCCTTTGCATGTTGAAACCCAGACTCGATTGCTCAGTTCAATCAAAGAGTCACCTTTGAAAATGCATTATCTATTAATAAAAACAAACAAATAAACAAAATATGCTGTAATATCAACACTGTGAGTTTCAAGCAGCACAGAGGGTTGGTAGAATCTGACCTGAGGGTCAGGACTGTTTGAACTTCACTTGTTGTTCAAACTTTGGAACTTCTGTAGGTACTCTGTTTTTCTTTCCCTCCTTTTATTTATAACTTCCTTCTCCAATAGTGAGAAACCTGACTCCCATTTTCTTTGATATATTTACTCATTTGTTCTAGCCTAGAATGCACAGAATGTAGTTTCTGAATTACTAACCCAGATTGGAAAAGCAAAACTTTGCATGCACACATGTACGCATTATCAAGATACAGACCATTTCCATCACTCCAGAAAGATCCACTGTGCTTATCCTCTATAACTATATTATTTCTCGGTATATTTTAGCATACTTCCTTTCTCAAGGTTCTTTGGATCTGGGTAATACACAAAAGTGCACTGATGTGCTTCCATTGAGCTATTGCAGGAGTTTAGATCCGAAGAATCTTCAAAATTAAGGGACATTTTATAAAATACCTGACCAGCACTCCTTAAAACTGTTGTGATGATGAAAAATAAGGAAAGTCTGAAAAATTTTGAATAATTTTAATATAATTTATTAAAATGTATTAAATTATTCAAAACACTGAGTACATAAAAAACTCATGTAGATTTTGGAGGTTAAGAAACCAGGATCTGATTAAGACACATCTGAAGTCAAATATCAGCTCTATCTAAGACTCTTGTAAACATAATTGGGGCTGATTTTGACCAAAGTCATAATCATCTGCTTTCAAATAGCTCTCTGCATCCTTTTAAGTAGGAATAGCAGTTTTAAGTCAAGCATGGCAGAGCGTGGACAGGCTGGGACTATCTTGAACATATTAACCTCTCTGAGCCTTTGCTTTCACATCTGTGAAATACAATAGTAATCCTTATTTCGTAGGAAATTTGGGGACTAAATGGAGAAAATCCATGTAGAATGTTTAGCCAAGAACTGGTTACATAGCAACTGTTCAATAAATGGTAGCCAACATTATTATTATTGGTTAGAAGGTGTCGCATGTGTCACATACTCATCTTTATCCTAGGATTTATCACAGTTTATTATTTAATTGCCCATCTCCTTCAGTAACCTATGACCTTCTTATGGCCAAGGTTGCTTTCTTGTTCACCATTGTCTCTAACTAGCAAGACTGCAAATAATAAATACATAATGAAAGTTTGTAAGTAAACGTTTTTTCTATGAAATGAAAACCTCTCACAAATTACTTTTCTGGAATCTTTTGTCATTATAACTATTCTCTTCTGATTGTGACATCTCTGCAGTATAATGGTATATGTGGGCCATTCAAATCTGCAGTATTTTGATCTCCCTTAGATATAAATGCAGCTATGCTGTGTATTGGGAGATACTTTCATAGGCTCTGGAGGTAGCTTCCTGACCCCACATAAGTATCATTTGCATATTAATTTCTTGGTGCAGGATGATTCTGCTTCTGCCTTCTTAATGACAAAGGTCATTTGGGCTCTACTACTAGGGACGTTTTAAAGTTACTGTGTCTTCTTTCAGAGTTTAGGCTTGAAAACATTAAAACATATGGTGGTACCTGGAGAGTAATTAATTTTCCTTTGGCGAAATAATCGCTTTTCTTAAAAATAAATAAATACCTCTTTTTTCCAAGAGGTAATTGTTTAGTAAATTGAGCAATGAACTGAGCTGCCCTTGGCCAGGATTTAGGGGAAAAGGAGAAACCTTCAGTGATTCTGCTCATGTCTGGTTGTGTGAATTTGGGAGCCTCACTTTCTTGGGTGTTTGGGAAGATTAAATAAAGCAGCATTTTTAAGCCCTTACCACGTGCCTGATGCAGAGTAAGTCTTTAGAAGTTAGTGAATATAATTCTTAGAAGTAGAAAGGGGACATTATTAATTGATCTCACTTTGTATAGACACTGAGAGTCTTATCAGAGTAGTACATATAAAGTACCAAAAAGTTCTGATATACAGGCTCCATTTGCACAGGTGATATTTTAAAAATTAATTATTGATTAATGACCAAATTATTCTCCTTTTTCATGTTATAGTAAATCAATTGTGAAATAGTTGAATTTTCCTCTTCTTTTTGGACATTAATGTACAGCATGTCGCTGACTAACAGATGTCATCAAATGCAATCTTACCAGGAGCCTATGTTTTAATATTCAGAGAAAGTTCTTAATATATTTTTAAAGGCTTACTGAAATAAAACTTTCCATGTGTTTATATTTCAAATTTTCCATATTCCCCAACTTTGAACTTCCAGCAAGTCTTTGATATCAGGTATTCTGTGAAATGATAACATCTTTTGTTTTGTTTTGTATGTAGCTGTTTGCCATTTGGATTTTCACAGTTATTTAAAGAAATGTAATCTGATGATACTGGGTAGAAAGTTATTACGTGAACATTCTCTTGAGATTCTTCTGGGTTAAGCTTCTGCCAGGGGCTTATTTATTGGGTAGAAATTATCATAGTATCCATATTTTAGCATAACAGGAGATGTATTTTAATATTTCATTCAAGACAAGAAGTGATTATTTCTGCCAAAAATGTGCTTTAAGCTCACTTTCCCTCTCCACAGTGTGGAGAAGAGTACTGACCCCCACAGAGAGAGTGCACTGGTAAAGTGACTACAGCTAAATGCAGATACTGCTCAGTACAGATTGACCAGGGCTACAGGAACAGCAGCGCTAATTTGCCTTTTGCAGAGCATTAGAGGGGAAAAAATGCATTCTTTCGAAATTGTTTGACAAAGACTATTTAAAAATTTGCTCAGTCAAGTATATAAGGAAGCCAGACTTAGGGAGCCAGAACCAAGAAGCAGAGCTTCCAGTACAGATCATTACTGGTACTTCTAGTACTGTATAGTGTCAACCTGCGACACAGAGGAGAGGACCCAGGATGAAGCCAACTTATATCTTTCAGCTCATTGATTAAGGCATATCTTCCCTAGGAGGGTGAATTGGAGGTTGATGTCAGATCTCATTGAATATCCTTTAGAGTTCATTTGTATATTGGTTTGGAGAGCAAACTGAGTCCAATGCTTTTTCTTTTTCTAAGTAATTCTCAACACATAGCAAATCAATATCATTTGTTATCTAATAAAGTTCTGAATCAAGGAGCCCTTTCAGATATTGTTTTATAAGGGTAACTAATACCTTGACTAAAGAAAATGTGTAGAAAATAGTCAAAACTCAATTGTTTGTTTGTTTTAATTTCTTCTGCTTCTTTACAATGTATTCAGTGAGGAAAGTCTTGCTGGGCTTCTGGATGAGCGATTAGGCAATTCCAGCACTTTTCTGAATATTCTTAGATAATATAAAATCCTGTGATCAGTTTAGTATGGAAAACACAGCCATGGTTTAGGAACTAGAGTTTCTAATTGACTCTGAAAATTGAATTTTTCTGCCAGTTTTTTCTTGGTCAGTTAAAATTGCCAGTTTAACATCATGGGTTACATGTAGGTATCTGGAAATTATGAATCCTACCTACCTGTCAAAACCGTGGTGCTAAAGCAGATAAAACCAGGTAACAGGAGTCCCTACAGAATTCTGTTTTCAAGAGGCCTTTTTCTTGGTGTTGTACATATTATAATTTTCAAAGGAGCTGCTCTTCTGTGGTGCTTGTCTGGACTTAGCAGTGCAGCGCTGGAACTCTGGCTATAGACGGCCTACTGCTCATGGCAATCTGTGCTCTTCTTGTCCCAGGTGGATGCACTCTTACTCTAAACTTTTTCCTTCAGTGAGCCTCTCCCCCAGTAAACTACAGCTCCTGGCTGCTGCAGCAGAAACATTGTGCCTCCCTTCCCAGGTTCCTCTGTGTCTCAGCCTGCCTCAAGGCTGGGTAATACTAATTTATGGTTGTACAGGAAACTCAGCAGGCCCTTGCTGGCTCTGGGGCAGTTGGAGGAAGACAGCAAAAACCGCCACTACCTGCCAAGCTTTCTTTCTTCCTTGTTGACAGGGAAACAAGGAGCAGTTTCCTATGAAGAGAGGCACCACAGGGGAAAGCGCTCATGGAAAGTAGAAGAATTGTGTCTACATTGAGGTGTTGGGGAGTGCTCTTAAGTAGCTTGACTTATTCCTAATCTCAACATCAGGCTTAAAATATGAAAATCTATAATGAAACAGCTAAGAATTGCTCTCCACTGTCAAATTTAGCAGACTTGCTTTCTTTCCACGTGTATAAACTTATGTTGCCATTTAAAAATATGTGTTGGTAAGCTGGGACGAAGTGAGAGAGTGGCATGAACTTATATATACTACCAAATGTAAAATAGATAGTTAGTGGGAAGCAGCTGCATAGCACAGGGAGATCAGCTCGGTGCTTTGTGACCACCTAGAGGGGTGGGATAGGGAGGGTAGGAGGGAGATGCAAGAGGCAAGAGATATGGGGATGTATGTGTATATATAGCTGATTCACTTTGTTATAAAGCAGAAACTAACACACCATTGTAAAGCAATTATACTCCAATAAAGATGTTAAAAAAAACCTACATTAAAAAAAAATGTGTTATCACAGCATCAATATTCTTAGGTATTCTTAGGCCTTTGGAAATCTCACCACCTCCCATCTCTCTTGGAGGTTTCCTACCAAAATTCTACAAGTGTGAGAAACAATACCCAAATCCAGACAAAGTTCTCTCTTGGGTCAGCTGACATTGCTTACTTAAGCTCAAGCATTCCATAACTTTTGCCCAAATCTACATAGCAAGCCATTCTCAGATACATTTATCCCATGCAAGCAGGAGTGTAAAAGAGAAAGATAATCAGAATTTATCAAATTGCAAAGCAGAGTTAACTAGGTCACTTCTAAAACCTGGTCCAATGAAAGTTCTATGTTTTGACCATTAATATTTCCAACTCCCTTCACTGAGGTAGAGCAAGGGTATTTTACTATAGATAGGAGAGGATATAAGGGGAAAAGTATGAGAAGGAAAATAATTTTCTCCCTTCACAATTATTAATGCTGTTTCCCAAAATCTGAGTGCTGAAGTCCCCTGGAGTCACAGAATATCACTCGCTAGAGATTTCACCTGCTGAGGCAGAAAGATTAATTCTTACTATCAGAGATAGTGTCATGGTGTAATGTGGAGAACCAGCTTTGGATTTAGTCAGGCCATGGCATGAAACCCTCTCAACCGCTGTACCTAAGGGGCTTAGTAAAATGTCTTAATCTCTCAAGAGTCTCAGGTTCCTCTGTAGAGTGAAGCAGGGATAATATCTGGTAGAGTTGAATTGGTAATTACATGATGTGGTAATGCATGAAAATTCATGTAAAATGTGTGTCATGGGTAGTAACTCCATCCATGATAACGTTATAACTAACTTTATAATAGATGTTGGAATGCACAGCCTTCATGTTCCCAGTTGCTGTGCTACTTCCAGGAAACTCATGCCTTTCCTTCTCATACCATTTGGCAGATTTCCTATTATGAGATTTGGTTCTAGTTAGCCCTCCCTCTGCCTTCCTGGAAACTAATTTTTTCCCCTTCTTATACAGGCTCATCATTTCTCTCCTTCCTTTCATGCAGGGAGAGTCTGCACAATAGCTGTGGACTGAGGACAGAACCTTAGGGAACCATAATGTTTAAGAGGTAGAGGAAAAACATCTCATGAGGGATTCACAGAAGGACCAAGAAGTAAGAAGATATCTAGAAAACAAAACAAAAGAAAACCAACAGAGCAGAGTTTTAAGGAGGCTGTAATAAAGAGCAAAATATATCCTAAAGGTCTAGAACGAGGACTCAAAGAAAACTGTTCACTCAGACCTATAGATGCTTTCCTGCCGGAGCCTTCTGAGACTAGTCACACATTTATGTGCCGGCCGGCTGGGGCCAGGGGAGTCCTTTTCACAGCAGAGACTGCATCTAAACAGTCCCCTGAGATGAGACTGAAGTGAGCACAGTGAGGGTAATGGCTCAGCCTTTGTAGACTGAGCAATGGAATATTGGTATCCAGTAGTATTTAAGATTTGACTGTTTGTAGCACTTGTAGGATGGCGTGGGCAATGCCAGTAGAAAGCCTTCTCTCTATGGGGGACAGCAAATCCGTGCAAAAAGTTCACCGGGGCCCAGGATTTTATAGGTCCCAGAGCTCATGGAGATCCACTCAGTAAGGTACGCTGTTAAGAGGGAAGTAGGTTACTTTTCTACTTTTTAACTTGTTCAGTAAAGACTTTAAGTTCAAACCCATTTATCCTTCTCTGAAGAAGATCATGGACTCCAGTAATCCTAAACCAGTGCCTCAGGTGAAGCATCTATCTTCCATACAGGTTTATAAAATTGAATTTGGGCATGCATTCTGCCTTTTAGGTTGTAGTCTCCACCAATCTCTACCCACTTTGCATTACTCATTGATGGCCCCTATAAGCATTTAATCAATTTACAAAGCTTGAGCTAGTCAAATCATGTGGTACACCTTTGCTTCAGCAAGCTGCAAATGAGGTCTTTTCTTACACACTTCAAGGCTCCCTCAGATATTCATTTTAACCTGATTTCACCCGGATAAAATTTTGGAGGGTAAGAATGTTGCCCTTACAAATTGTGATCGACCTTAGGTGAATACATCCTCCCTCTAGGGAGCATCACATAGAGGAGTTATAGTGCTTCCTTCTCTTAGGCAAAAACGTATCTGAATACCAAATATTTTTCTATGAAAACATGTTGGCACAAGAATCTCTTCTGTTTTAACAGGAATCTTGCCTTGCACTTTTTATGCTGTTTTCTTTCTGTTCCCCTTTCTCATAAATGCCATGGTAAAGTGCGTCTGACTATTTCTTCACATTCAGTTATGAAATGGTTTTCTTGACCTATTGCTTTTTATAGGAGGCAGCGCTTATGACCCAGTTTTGATTTACACAGAGTCATCGGAAAATGGAGCAGAACTTCAGTGTCTTTATTTGTTAAGCAGTGAACCATGCCACACACGCTGTTTGCAGCCAGGGGTAGAGGCTAGGAAAGCCTCAGTAGAGGCATCCCCAGGCCTTCCTTCTATGAAACAGGATGAGAGAGGAACTAGGCCTATTTCTCCAGGGACCAGACTTCAAGTAATGCAGCAGCTCTATGCTGGGGCGGGGTGGTGCTGACTCACACTGTTACTTAAAGACGGGAATTCCTTGTGCAGGAAGATGAAAACAGTCAAGGTGGAAACATGAGGCTCTTTTGCTTTTCCCCCAAAAGACATCAACGGCTACAATTTATACGTAAATTTCAGTGTTAGCATGGTGCCTGCCACATAGAAAGTTTGTGAATAAATGGACTTATTTCTGATGTTTTCATTGAGGAGATTCAATATATGAAGGAGGGGTGAGATGTGATGTCAAAAAGGATCTCTCTTTTACCGAAAGAAAACCAATTCTAACGAAGTTACTGGGTAGTGGATCAGGAACTCTGGAAACATGACATGAGACTCAGAAAACACAAATGTTTCTGCAAATATCTTCCTTTCCCAACCAGACTGGCTTTAGTAAATCCCTACAGAGATATATTTAAATTTGCTGTCAGCTTCCTTCCCATTAGACCCGTGATTTTTGTTAATAAAAACATGAAAATATATAGTTTGCCAAATTATATATAGAAATGTTCATATTCTTTATTTGTTTAATGTTAGTTACTTGAGTTTTCAAGTAATTTTGTCAACCTGTTACATATAAGACAAATTACTTCCCCTGGCTATTAACATTTTCCCCTGTAATACAGAGATGCATGTTAGTCAGCCATCTTACCTGATTAGTTTGTAATTTTAACATCTTTGCATGTACATTTGATATTTCAGTAATCATGATCCAATATGGGTGAGCTGTATAAGACACCAACTTGGATCCTGAATTGCTTTTTTCATGCTGTTAAGTCAATCTTGCTGCTCGTAACTGGTCTCTTTCTAATATCTTACTTTTCTTTTCTTCCTCCTTCTTTCCTTCTCTTCCTGTTCCTCCTCTTCTTCCTTCTTCTTCCTCTCTCACCTACTTTCTGCTTCTTCTCCTTCTCTCCTCCTTCTTCCACTTCCTCCTCCTCCTTCTCTCCTGCTTCTGCTTTCCCCCCCGAAATTGTTGATGCTTTGTTTAAATTGTCTAGATCCGTGGGAACCTCATACATCTTAGAAATTGTGCGTTCATTGATAAGGAAATGCATATGACAAATCTACTGTGCTCTTAGGTAAGTGCTACTGTGATCCATCTATCTTCCTCGTGTAGATACCACTGGGGAAATAACACTCCTGCAGACAAAAAACACCTCTGTAGCATTATAGATGAGATAGAGAGAGAAGACAATTTATTATAGAGGAAGCATTAGCTGAGTTACATGCATGTAAGATAGCATAAAAGTGACTACAAAGTCTGCACAAAACTTCTCTTTTCTCCTTGAGAGATAAATGGATGCCTCTTGTGAGTGTTTCCTGTAAAACTTCTGAGAGAGTTGGTTTTGGAGGTACATGTTTATAGTTTCAAAGGTCTAAAGGCCTGTGACCTCACACTGTGAAATCAAGAGATAGGGCCTCTTATTGAATCCATTGTGTTTTCAAGGAGCACTATAAGGCAGCTGCTTTTCTCCAAGAAAATGTTATCATTTTAACCTTCTATTGCCCAAGTTAGGCTTGCAAGGTGCTTTTTTAAGTGACTTCCATTAGTCACCAAAGTAAACCTTGGTAAAAGTGGGATGATTTAGAGAATGCCCACATACTGCATGCTGCGAGTTTCAACTAATTAGCTGTGATGGTGTGTGTCTGCATGATGATGTGGCTTTCAGAGATTTAGATTGAGATTTATTCTGATAACATTTTAAGAAGAAAGATTACTACAATGTCAGGTTGGTGTGTATAGATTCATCTAGTTGTTTACCTACTGAAGTTTTCTTGGCAGAAGTTTACCTCTTGCCATTCTTGTAGTACCATTTTTATACATATCATTGACTACACCAGTGATTACCTTTCTGTTAAGTCTCAGGAAGCTCAGGGCCTTGTCAGTGTGCCAGGATTTATCTTGGAATATTTAGGCCAAATGATCTAATCAAAATTCTTCAGAAGAAGAACGGTATAGGAATGGTCATATGTGATTACTTTACAGGTTGAGTCTTTCTTTGGCTTACAAATACTAATCAGAAAATCAAAAAAAGTTACTAGCATTCATCATTCATTCATTTTGTAAGATGTTGTAATGATGGGGAACAAAAGTGAAATATAATTAATCCCTATTTCAAAAAAGCTTATAATTTAATAGTGAATATGTTCCATGTAGAAATAAGTATAATATAAGAAAGTTTGTCAAAGGTCAGTGACTCAGTAGTGCTACATGAGTGGTCAGATGGTGAAAAGATGACATTTGCCTGGACATTGAGAAAGCCTTTGTGGAGAAGGACGCATATGGACACTGGTCTCTGTAGGTGATGACAGCGGGTATGGAAGGACTCACAAGGACGCAGTCAGGGAATGGCACAAAGTCATTTTGGCTGGAGCACATTCAGGGTGCCCTGGAAGATGAGACTGAAGATGTATTTTAGAGCTGTGTTATGAAGAGTCATAGGCTAGACTAAGATGAAATATCATTTATCAGTGTCATTTCTAAAGAAAGGCAGTGAGAAGGGCATGGCCTTTAGAGTTATAAAGTCCTAGGTTCGAATTTTGTTTCTTTCATTTTCTATCTATGGAGTCTTGAGCAATTACTGTTTTACAGCTTCTTCATCTTTAAAATTGGGGTAAAAATGCTTACCTCGCATCTTACTTTAAAGTTTACAAATTATAGCAATTTAGAAAACACTGCTTAAAATACGTTATGATATTTAGATGTTATCTATTTGAGGCTTCCTCCATGTACAGATTCATCCCTGTCTTTTATCTGAGAGGGCAGAGCTTGTCTGATTTACTGATTTGAGAGTGAATCATATAGAGATTAGCACTTAGCAGAGATCACTTAACGGTATCTGTTAGGAAACGAAATTACTTTTGAGTTGTTTCCCAATTCCAGCTAACATCTTACATTTTGGTCGAGGATATTTCATTCTGTTGCTTAATACTGCTCTTACAATGCCTCAACTAATTTTACTTCTCACTGTTAATCCCAATGTGGTATTACTTTTACTTTTTGTTTTTCCTACAAGTAGCTGTTTGAATGAGTTGGCTTTGGAGCTTGTCCAATTCCTTTATTTACCTCTTAATCCTTTCATGTCACTCTGGAAGTACTGCTTGAAGATGAGTCCCTGCAGAGATGGCATTTCAAGCAGCCTATAAGGATCAGCTTTTGGGTTTTTTTTGTTTTTTGTTTTTTTTTCCAGCACGTAAACCCAATTTGGGGAATTATCACCTCATGCATAAGGATGATAGTTCTGGAAATGTCAGTCAGAAAAGCATGTGGAATAGTCCAGCTCCCTTTTACAAATAGTTTCGTGGGGAGCAAAACATCAACTCCATCAACTAGTCAGTGGGCAGACAGACCTTTGGAAATGTCTGCAAAACCCTCTGCTACCTGCTAATCTTCTCTCTGTAATTTCACTGACATAAGCAATAAACCTTGTAATTATATTGTACTAATCAGGAATACTGAGAATAATGGAATATCAATCACAGCACTCATATGGAAAACCAGTGAGATCCAGAGCCTAGTTTTGGCATCACTTGTAGTTTTACTTATAACTTAACTAAAAGGAGCCAGTGGATGCAAGCTGGCTGAATCACATGTAGCTCAACTATTTCTCTGACTATCTCAAATATGCTTTTCAAAATGCATCATTCATTAAGTTAAATTTCTTGTGCCATTGTTTGAGCCTGTGCAGTTTCCTTCATTTAGAGTTTATAACAGCAATAACATCTTCGGCACGGGGCATTTCCTGAGGATTAATGGCCAGCTGGGGTTAATGGCTGAAGGTAGAGCCAAAGACCATCAATTCCTTCCCTCCAGTCATTAATTCTTAGGAGATGACCTGTCCTTTCATCATTATCACTTGAGTCTGACCTTTATATGAAGTGATGTGGCACCATAGGAATTAATCCTGTCATGGGGGCTGCAAAAGATGCTCCTGCCAAGCTGGGAGATTTTTTCAACTAAATTTGCTTTTAGGACGACTGCCATTTACCTACCAAATCACAAGTCATGCTCTATTTCTGTGTTTCTCCAGTAAGTAGTTTTTCTAGAATCAGTCATTTCCTTTTTCCTAGCTTCTAATGAGTGGTCAGAACTGAGATTTCCCTATTGATTGTTTGAGACTTCCCTATTGATTGCTTCTTTTTAAAATGTTCATCTCTGCCAGGCAGCTCTTTTTTTGGAGAAGTGTCTCATGACATTACGTTTCCATCATTGTGTAGGAACTATTACATGTTCTCCTCAGAACTCTTAATTCAAATGTGCACAAAGAGCCTTCCTGCGGGGTCTGTGTGTGTGTTTGTCTGGGCTGAAGAGGCAGAGGGAGTGATCTGTGAGGAATTAAGGGATATGAAACATGAACCATGCATCCACCAAAAGCTCAAGAAAGATTTTCTTTTTTGCAGGGACAAGGAGGCTTCTTTTTAATCAGCTCTTCATTATTGTCTCCCTAATTATCATGTTCACTGAAGATTTTCATTCTTGTATTTTCCCTTGAAAGAATAATAATGGTTAAATTGTTTAATAATGTTGCTTTGTCTTTTGTCTGGTCTCTCACCCAAGAATCTCCAGGTGCTTTGCAAGGATTAATTACGATTCACAAGGATCACAAAAGGAATCTTAATTTAAAGCATTTTGAGAGTTGTGAGGCCTCAATAAATTAAGGAAGTAGAAGCAGAAACCTGAAGTTGGGGTTCATTTGTTTGACTGTAGGAGAAAGAGATTTCCTTCTTAATAATCCTGTGACATATTTTGCCCCAGAATTAGGGTAAAGGCTGTAAGGCTAGATTCATGAAAGTGAATTAACTTCTCTTAAGCACTATGAATTAACTTTTCCTACGCACTCTACCGGTGCTACTTATCACTGGGGGAACAGTGCTGCCTATTTAGAGCAGTGCATTAATCAGGATTCTCTGGGTCAAAAGTGACCCAACTAATAGTGGCCTAAAAAGAAAAAAAAAATAGCTGAAAAATTGAGCCATTGTCTGCCCTCAATGGCTCAAATATGTCCATGAACATTCTACCTCTTGGCTCTGCTTTGCTGGGTGGACTTCAGTTTTAGGCTGGCTTTCCCAAGCAGCCTCAGACTTACATCCTACAAGTTGAACAACCCTGGTTAGAAGAGTTTTTCTTTCCCAAGAATTCCAGCCCAAAGATTTAAAAGTCAGCCTGACTTCAATCATGTGATCACCCTGAACCAATTTGTGTGTCTGTGTCAATATATGTTGATTAGCTGGGCTCGTTCATGGGACTGTCCTTGAAGCTGAGGATAGAATCAACCATATTTAAACTGGATGGACTGATCTGGTGGGTAAGGATGGTTCCCAAAAGGAAAATCAACAAGTGATTTCAAGGAGGAGGAGGAATGGGTGTTGCAGAGGCAGAAACAACAGGTGTCCACAGAAGGTAGCATGCTTTCTGCATTCATATTTGCTTCCAGCACAGGTAATTGAAGCCCTCAGAGATAAAACTCAAGATCTCTGACTTTATTACTATAATTTTTCATTTAACATACCACTTTCCAAAGCATGCACTCTGAAAACTAGTCTCAAGCTATTTCTTGAAAAAAAGTACATAATGATTACATAAATTTAAGAAACACAGAAAATTATAACCATCCTTGGATGTATATTAGTATTAAATAAAGTCAGTGTGCCCTTATCATACATACAGATTTTACTGTATTTACACAGTCAACAAACTCCTTGTTCATTCACATGTGTATATATATTGTATATGTGTTTGTGTGTGTGTTTGCTTCCAAAATTTGTATTGTCAGAGATCAGAAATGTGATATAAGGTGTGGCGGTCTCTTGAGGCAGAGTGGTGCTAGAAGAGAGAAGACAGGGCCATTAAATGAAGGTGGACTGAGGCTTTTGGGGAACTGCAGAAACTAACATTGGAGGTTCATTTGGCTATGCCAGGAAATGTCCACAGAAAGTTACACTTCCTAAAATTATTATCACTGGATTTCCCGTTAGGAGAGCACAGAGTGGCAAAGAAACTGCTGATCAGTCTATGGTTGTCTGTCAGGAAAGAATGTGCCCAGTACTGTGAGCTGTGAAAAAAATCTGTCTGACAAGACCTCAGGTATTTTTCAAGGTCCTAATTCCAGGGAATTGTACTAGCATGAAGAGTAGCAGGACCCTCTGCCACGGGTAAGAAGTCCAGGGCTTCAGATCGGGGACTAGACCTGGAGGACAGAGTTAGGGGACAGAAGTTGTGAATAGAGACTGAGGAAGAAGCCAAGAATAAAACTACTGGTGGTGTATGTTCAGGGTGTATATATGAGGAGATACTCATGAGAATGTGTGCCTCTCTGGGAATCTAACCTGGTACAAGGGTGGAACTGAGAACATGTTGAAAATATTACCATAACATAGTAGATAAACTTTGGAACAAGAAACACTGAGTGTGAATCTCAAATTGCAGAAATTACAAACTGGGCAAGTTGTTTAATTATGTGAAAACTTGGTCTCATCTGTAGTGAAAATAATATTATTTTTTGGAGGGTAGTTGTAAATATAGTAGGTACAACATTTCACCATTACAATATATGGTATGCAAAAAACATCTTATTCTTTATTTCTTTGTGACTGAAATAACTGAAAAGCTTGTATTACTACTCATAAGTGAGCAAGATAATCAATGTTATCAATTCACAATAACTCAGCCACTTGTTTAAAACAATCTATTTTGAGTAAACATTCAGGGCAACAAAAGATCTCCCCCCGCCCTTGTCTCTTTTTACCATCTCCACAAGTGATTCTATATTTGAGAGAAACATATACTGTGAAGGCATGCTGTTGATGGGAAGAGAAAAGTCTGGTTGGTAGCCTTTCTGGTTTCTGGCCTTGCTGGCATCTCTTGAGGTGTAACTTGTCCCACCAGGTGTCAAGTGTTGCCTTCTGGGCTTACGTGTTTGCCTCTAATGTCTTTGGACATTCCATAGCCTCTGGTTTTGGAGTCTACTCACCCCTTATGCTAACTATGAGTGTCTTTCTGGTACACCAACGCTCTTTTCCATTTCTATGTCCCTCTAAGAGATTTAGGAGTCCTCAGTTTCTCTCCTAGTTTCTTTTATATGAGGTTCCCATCAGGCCCTTCTCCTTTCCTTCCTCTCTCTTTCTTTCTTTCTTTCTTTCTTTCTTTCTTTCTTTCTTTCTTTCTTTCTTTCTTTCTTTCTTTCTTTCTCTCTTTCTTTCTCTCTTTCTCTCTCTCTCCCTCCCTCCCTCCCTCCCTCCCTCCCTCTCCCTCCCTCCCTTCCTTCCTTCCTTCCTTCCTTCCTTCCTTAATTCCAGCTTTATTGGGATTATAATTGACATATAACATTTCATAAGTTTAAGGTGTACAGGATATCCTTCTTTTTAAAGGCTGAATAATATTCTATTTCATGTTTATACCACATTTTCTTTATCCATTCATCCTTTGATGGAGACTTAGGTTCCTTCCATGTCTTGATTATTTTGAATAATGCTGTGATGAGCATGGAGATACAGATATCTTTTTGAGATCCTTATTTCAATTCCCCTGGATAAATATCCAGATATGGTATTGTTGGATTCCATGGTATTCTATTTTTAATATTTTGAGGAACAGTTTTCCATAGTAGCTACACCAGTTTACATTCCCACCTACAATGTCCAGTGGTTCCCTTTCTCTACATCCTCACCAACACTTGTTGTCTTTTGTTTCTTTGATAATAGCTATCTTCTTAGACACCTTTCTCAGCCACCGCTACTCTCAAGGTTATGCCGCATATAGTGTTTCTCTATAAGGCTTAGATCCTCTCAATGTATACTCTGGAAAGTAAGATAATTAATTAAAATTTTAAAAAAATTTAATTGTGGTAAAATACATATAACATAGGAAGCATCTTTACTTTTAAGTGTACAGTTCAGTATTGTTAAAAATACATTCACACTGTTGTACAAGCATCCATCTACAGAATTCTTTTCATCTTGCAAAATTAAAACTCTATACTCACAAAACAACAACTCCCCATTTCTCCTTTCTCAAGCCCCTGGAAATCACCATTTTACTTTCTGTCTTTATGAATTTGACTACACTCAGTACCTCATATAAGTTAAATAATACAGTATTTGTCTTTGTGACTGGCTTATTTCACTTAGCATGATGTCCTCAAATTTCATTCATGTTGTAGCATGTGTCAGAATTTTCTTCCTTTTTAAGGCCAAATAATAGTTCATTGTATGTTTGTACCACATTTTGTTTATCAGGTGATTATCTTTTATACTCTGTGATTTTTCAAAATATCTGATGATCTATTGCAGTTTCTATCATTATACCACTTTTTCCACCTGAAATTAATTCTGAGTGGTGGTGAAGAGATCAAGTAAGTAGATCTCCCACCTCATTTCAATCTCACCTCATCTAAATCCTAGGCATATGACCCTCATGAAATAAGGCTTTTATATAATTTCATATTTTATTTCCCTTCTAACCACTCTATGGTTAATGAATAAATTCTCATCTGTGAATTCTGTTGGATTTGGCTCTTGATAGGTAAAGCCAAATGATTAGAATTTAAAAAAAAAAAAGGAGGGAAGGGAGGAAGGAGGGGAGGACGGAGGAGGAGACAGAGAGGGAGAGAGAGAGAGAGAAAGAGAGACTGACATTTTTTCCCAAATACCTAGCTCCTACAATTGAAAACTGTGGGTTTCAATATTATTGTTTCTGTTAAATATTTATAAAAGCCTGTAGAAGTGCTTGGAAGCAATGAATTTGACCCATTTTTCTCTCTGTATCAAATGCTAAGTCAAGAGCAGTATGTGTAGATAAATATTGCTGCTATTTGAATGGTAGGGGAACAGTTATGGGTAAAAGGGATTAAACAAACAAAAACAAAGAACCAACAACATATATCAATACAAAGTATTGCCCTGCTATATGATAATTGAAGCTAATGCATGTAAAGCATCTGACACAAAATAAGTATTCAAGAAATGGTGGCTGTAATTATAATATATTCATCCTTTTGGTGAGACTTTGAATGAATTTTGGCAATAGATTTTGACTTAGTTCAGGGTTATACCTTCAAGTGCAGGCTGGATGACTTGGAATTTTGAGCTAGTGGCTTAAGGATGTTTATGTCCTTTGAATCACAGAGAGTGATAATGGAAAGGCTGATGCTTTATTTTGAAAATTGAGAGAGTGGATATTCTATTCTTACAAAAAGAAAAGACTACCCAATCCTACTCTATCTGAAAATTGTAATTTATACTTACACGTAACATCATATTTTGAAATTGTTTTATGCAAATTATCTATGATTAGTTATATTTAGTTGTATACCAATAATTTAAATTCATCTTATGTAGAGAGAATACGGTTTTGCTCATCCTTTCCTCATTTAAATGGGACCCCAGGCTTTACTTAAGAGGCAGTAGTATACAGGTTGAAGGTATGGGCTCTGGGATCAGAGAACTGTGGTTTCAAAACCAGGCCTTGCTGCTTACTAGCTGTATGACCTAGGGAGCATTATTTAACCTCTTGCTCAATTTTCTTACCTGGCAATAGGAATAAAATAGGATCTACCTTCTGAAGTCAATGTAAAAATTAAATGAACTAATAATACAACATTTACTGCAGTATATGACAAATGGTAGGGGTCAAAGTTAGTTATTATTAACAACTCCTACCCTTATTTGTGTAATCAGTTTCACTTTGCAGTACTTAAAAAAATAGTATCTTTCTTGGCTGTTTGCTGTTATTTTCTGAGTATTGTGGGAGTTCTTATTTCCTGCCTAGAGCATCATCCTCAGTTTCTCCTGTATAATTGTCCTTAGCTCAGTGGCTGAAGTTTCCTGCCCTTTTTATGAGATACCATTTTTAGTGTCAAGTTCAAGGGCCTGTAAGGGGTGAGGCCAAGGTGATGCTGATAGCACTGTACTGCTTAAATTGTTTTGCTTTGAAAGCCATTCCTAATGCTGGATGGCTCCCCTGCCTGGTACAGTTGTCTTGGTTGTGACCACTATGGGGTATGACCTCTAGAGAGTACTGGCTCTCTGAAACTAGAGGAGCATTCTGTGCTTGTCCTTTGTAGTATGGCTTCTTGTTACTTGGTTAGTTTGACTGGAACCTGCATTTTAGGATCTGGCTTTTTTCTTTTAAAGGAATCTCTCCCTTCCACCTAACATTTAAAGATAATCAGACAAAACAAATAGACCAACAAAACAGTTAATATGTAGCATTTCTAACAGATTTTTTTCCAGAAAAATAAAGGCTATTAAGGATCATAAACAATTTATTAATTCTTTTTTTAATTTTGGGGGAACTTTAAATTATTTAGGTCTTGTGGCGGTTTGTCAAATGAAGAGAAAAATAACCCACCAGGATATAGCTTTTAATTAGGTATACAATATAGTTAATGGAATTTGTCATTGTTCAACAGCACCATTTATGTAGCATTGTGGCAGTTGCTGAGAACTGTTCTAGAAGAAAATAGAATTTGAGTTTCTGAAAACTTATAGTGATGGAAGAAAACCCTATAGTTGGAGAGATAGAACATTATGCATGGGCAGCAAGCCAGTATGTGGAGATTTAGCTTTGCATTACCTCTATTTATTATACAGAGTAAGCAGGATTCTACTTGTCTTTGCTCCCACTTCAGGCTGTGAGAATACTAATGGATCAGCAAAACTTGGTTCTTTATTTTAGTATTAAAAAAATTTTTTTTTGCTGTATCTACAATTTTTATTTTGGGAGCCAAATCCATTTTGCTTAGGTAGAAAGCTGCTATTCTTAAGTGTACCAAAAGATGAACCAACTGGACTGTTAACTGAGTAGAATTCAACTTGGAATGACACATTTTGAAGGGAAGTACTTGAAAAGAGAAATATGAAAAGATCTGGAAAATTCTGAACAAGATCTGATGAAGGAAGAAGAAGACAGATAAAAATTGGCCGTAGGGCATAGGGGTAAGGTTGATAGCAAGACGCTTCTAATCCTGATATCATCTCTACATGCAGAGGCAGTATTATTAAAGGAAATCACAGTGATAACCAGAGTGGTATTTTATAACACTTGCTCCACAGAATGTTTCTGCTGTTTTTATAAAAGGAAAATCATGCTTATCAGTTTGAGTTTAACTTTTTAGTATGTGTTGTTCTATAGTTCTGTATATAATGATTTTCCGATGTAATGGTTCAAAAGCAGTTGCTCAATTTGATGCATGTGAAACATAGCCTGATATTAATCCTGAAAAGCAGTTCAATCTAGGAGAATCCTTCTCTATGTGGAAAGCTAGTTTATTTCAAAAAGACCTCTAGGTGAGGATTAGGTTTCCAAAGGTATGGAGAGATACAGTTATCTCAGTTTAATTGGAACCTGGCATTTACCTCCAGCCCCATTTACCTAATTATACCTTGTTTAAGGGAGAATAATAACAATGAAGAAAGAGTAAATAGTATAAGATTAAGATTTAAGACTTGAGTTCGTAATCTGTCTCAATGCTTAACAGTTGGGTGATTTTGTAAAAGCTACTTGATATCTGTGTTAGTTTGATTGCAAAATGTTTCTTATTCTTTACTCTCCATTCTATCCATGTGACTTTGCATCTCCTCCCGGTAAGAGGTGGTGTCTATTTCCTCAGTCCTTGACTCTGGATTTGGCCTTTTAATTGCTTTGGCCAACATAATGAAGTGGCCAATAGAATGAGTAGCTGTGTGGCTCTTTGGAGCTCAGACCTCTCACTACATGTAAAGAGATTATGTGAAGGAGAGGGGTCCCCAGCTAATGACTGGCCACCTTCCAGAACCAAAGCCTCCCAGCTCACCTACAATGACAACAGATGCTTGAGAAAGGCCAGCAGAGATCAGAGACTATCTCAGCTGAACCCAGCCTCCAAAATCAACTGACTTACAGACTCATGAAATATAAATGATTATTGTTTTAAGCTAAATTGACTTAGTAAATCTCTGAGATTCACTTATCCTATCCGTGAAATGGAGATGATTACGTCTGCCTCAGATAGTTATTATGAAGACTGTATAATATGAAAGATGTTATAAGCCTATCACCATGGCTGACACATAGCGTGTGTCTAATTAATGTCAATTTCCTTTTCACCCTGTTTATCAGCTCCACCTCCCTTTTTACCCCTTCCTTCCCTACAACTTTTTCCCTTGGGTCAAAAAAGCAAACAGTCAACACTTTGAATAATTCGATTGTCACATAGATGGCTAAGACACTACAAACATGTAATTAAAGTGATGAATGCTCAGCTCCCATTAAAATAACAGGCATGGTGAATGCACCAGAACACATCTTGATTATCGGTTTGACCCACGTGCTTTCTCACTGGCTGCAGATCAAATACTGAGTGGAGCTGTGTGAGACTGACTGACAGGCTGTGCATGACTTAGAGACGGATGATGCTGGAGGGGCTGATTTCATCAAATGCCACTCATTCATATTTGGTATTTGTAGATCAGTTAATTACTGAAATTTGTTTTACAGCACAGCCTTTATTAACTTGCAAGTCTACATTTGAGCTAACTTGGATATATTTTGAAAGTGAATGAACATTATTTGATTTAATCAATAAATATGTATTGAGAACCTAATATGTATCATGGCTAGAGATACAGTATACACATATAACTTGTCCTTGTGGAGCTTGACTATGTCCTGTTCCTAAATCTCTTTCCAAATGCAGGTCTCCTCATCCCCAGGGACTCTGGGATCAATCTTTTCCTTGGAAGGAAAGACTGAAGTTCATTGATTCAACATTGACTCAGTCTGGTTGCTAGACCTGTTATAACTGTATAACCAAAGTTGAATATAACAAGTATAATCTTCTTAAGACTAAATTACAATGAGATGAATAATGCCTCCAGGGGCTGAATAATACGTATTGTTCAATGACTTCATTATACTGATGTCCTTTATTAAACAAATTCATCTGCCTGCACTGCTGATTGCCTGTTGTTTGGAATTTTGTCAGATGACCTGACTCTTTTATTTTCATTCTATTTTTTGTAGTCATCCATTTTCTCATTCATCAACTTATCAAACACATGTCTTTGATATGCCAGACATACGGTCTTTGCTCTACAGGAAATTCTGGTCCAGTGAATTGAGGCAGACACATAAACAAGTGACTAGAACAACAGAAAGAAACCTTCAGCTGGAAGTTTTAAAGAGGACCAAGGAGCAGGGACAAGGAGTCAAGGTGACTTTAACCTGGGACAGCTTGTGTTGATCTCAGACAGACTCTCCCCCATTGGAGAAAATTTATCATCCCCCCAGGAAGCTAATCCTACAGCCAGTTCTTTTCTTCTTTCCGTATTCCAGTCCTGAGCTTTTCTGTCTTGCAGCACTCTGCCTGGGGTTCCTGAATGTACCAATTCTGTCCCCCTGAGGCTGTGATGGATCTAAAGGCATGAAACACTTGGCCAGACTTAGGAAGAAGACACATATACAACCACAGAATGCATTAGTTTCATTTTATAAGAAATTCTCTGTTATATTTCCATTTAGTTGTGGGTTTTATTTATGGAAAAGTGATCTTTGTAATACCAGAATTTGTATTTAGGAAGTGCTTATTGCCATGAATTTAGGAAGTTAGTAGTTATATTAGTCTGCTCTGGCTGGCATTACAAAGTACCATAGACTGGGTGGTGTAAACAACAGTAATCTATTTTCTTATCTCCTGGAGGCAAGAAGTTAGAGGCCATGGTATTAGTAGGGTTAGTTTCTTCTGAGGCTCCCCCTCTTGGCTTGAATATGACCAACTTCTCCCCGTGTCTTCACCTGATCTTCCTCTGTGTGTCTCTGTGTCCTAATTTCCTCTTCATGTAAAGACACCAATCGTATTGGATTAGGGCTCACCCTAATGACCTTGCTGTAACTTAATTTCCTCTTTAAAGACCCAATCTCCAAAATACAGTCACATTCTGAGATATGGGGCATTGGGACTTGCACATATGAAATTTGGGGTAACACAGTTCTGCCCATAACAGTAGTTTGCAGCAAAATATTCATTAAAATATGAACATTTGTAAACAACAAATAAGTTGCCGCTTTATATTTAACATAGCTCATAAAATATATTCAACTACTTTAAAGAAAAGAGACCTGATGTTTCATGGAACTTGGTATGTGTTTATATACAAGCTCAGTTGGCTCAAGTGTGAAGGAGAGAAGAGTCTAAAGTTTTGGAGAAGCCAGAAGTGGTGTGAAAGCCTTCAGTTTGCTCTAAGCCTCTACATATTCATTTTCTTAGTTCAGTAATAAAATTATGGCATATGATTTGAAAATAATTTCCTAAAGAATTCTTTTTTTGAGTTGGCAATTAGCCAACTTCTTTTTGGTATACTGTCAGGGGCATTTTTTTTCTTCTCTTTTCTTTGTTTTATGAACTCTCAGTTTGCCTTCTGTTCTAGAAGTGCATCTGTTGACTAATGGTATTTTTCTTTGCCTGTGTCTTGGGTGTGCATGCGTGTGTGTGTGTGTGTGTGTGAGAGAGAGAGAGAGAGAGACAGAGAGACAGAGAACAGTGCCAGAGCAGGAGGGAGCAAGAAAGCACATTTACTTTGGATTAACATATGTCAACCCTTGTTATCCATCTGGAAATTCAGAGAGAGAAGTATCTAAGGGAAGAAAAAGAGGATTATTCATCGAATTTATACATAGGATAAAGAATATTTGTGTCCAACTCTGTTAACATTCAAAATTATACTAACATTACTAGCATTTGAAAGAAACTAGCAAAGCTTCAGTCAGAGGTAATGCTGATACACATAAAATAATCTTGTGTGAAGAGTTAGCTATGTCTTATTTCACAATTTAGTGGAATATTCATGAATTTAGGTTTGGGCACACATAAACATCTTACAGTTGCACATGCTTACTCTTGAAACTTACCTGTGATTGTTATTACAATTTTTTTAAACAAAAGAGATATTATAGATCAGATGTCTCATTATCAACTCAAATTGGATGTTGAAAGGCATTTACCTTCTTTTGATAGCCATATTCACAATCCATTGAACATTCTTTCTGTTGTTCAGCCCTCCACAGAGGCTTGTGGATTCAAACCTCTTTCTCTTCATGCTTATTGTATTGGGTCATCTGATGCCATGGAATCACAAAATGGTCCTGAGCTCCATCTGGGTTTTAGGTGTTTTAGACAAGGCATCATAATTTTACATGAATTTCATCCAGCCACTGTGACCCACACTGAAGTAAAGAAGTCCTTCTAAATGTCTTCAGCAGTGCCCACGTTCTGTGCTATCACTGATACTGGCAGTTTGCTGTCTTCAAGGAGTTTCCTTGAGAAAAATCAAAGCCCTGTCAATTTAATTAGCTCTCTTTTTGTAGAGCACTAGCAAAGAAATTCCTTTTATTTATTTGAAATACAGTTGACATACAGTATTATATTAGTTTCAGGTGAACTACATAGTGATTTGATACTTGCATACATTATTAAATGATCACCACGATGAGTCTAGGAACCATCTATTCCCATATAAATTTATTACATTACTATTTACCATATTCCCTGTGCTGTGTATTATATCCCTGTGGCTTGCTTATTTTATAACTGGAAGTTTATACCTCTTAATTACCTTCATTTATTTCACGCCCCCCCACCGTCCCTTCTGGCAACCATCCAATAGTTCTCTGTATCTGTGAGTCTGTTCTCATTTTGTTTTGTTTGTTTGTTTACTTTGTTGTGTAGATTCCACATATAAGTGAAGACATGCAGTATTTGTCTTTCTCTGTCTGACATATTTCACTTAGCACAATACCCTCTAGATCCATCTATGTTGTTGCAAATAGCAAGATTTCATTTTTTTTTTTAATGGCAGAGTAATAGTCCACTGTGTGTACTGATATCACATTCTTCTTTATTCATTCATCTATTGATGGACACTTAGGTTGCTTCCATATCTGAGCTCTTGTAAATAAATGCTACAATGAACTTTGGGGTGCATATATCTTTTTGAATTAGTGTTTTTGTTTTCTTCAGGTAAATACCCAGAAGTGAAATAGCTGGATCATATGGCATTTCTATTTTTAAGTTTTTGATAAAACTTCATTCTGTTTTATAAAATGTCTCCACCAATTTACAGTCCCACCAACAGTGCACAAGTGTTCCTTTTTATCCACATCCTTGCCAACACTTGTTATTTGTTGTCTTTTTGATGATAGCCAATCTGGCAGGTGTGAGGTGGTATCTCATTGTGGATTTGACTTGCAATTTCCTGATTATTAGTGATGTTGAGCATCTTATCATGAGCCTGTTGGCTGTCTGTGTGTCTTCTTTGGGAAAATGCCTATTCATATCTTCTGCCCATTTTTAAATCAAGTTATTTTGTTGTCTTTTTTTTGATATTAAGTTTTTGCATGAGCTCTTCATATATTTTGAATATTAAACCCTGGTCAGTTATATCACTTGCAAATATCTTCCCTATTTGGTCGGTAGCCTTTTCATTTAGTCAGTGGTTTCCTTCATTGTGCAAAGCTATTAAGTTTGACTAAGTCCCATTTGTTTATTTTTGCTTTTGTTTCCCTTGCTTGAGGAGACAGAGCCAGAAAAATATTGCTAAGACTTATGTCAAAGAGCATACTGCCTGCACAGATGTAGAGAACAAGCATATGGACATCAAGGGGGGAAAGTGGTGGTGGTGGTGGTGGTGGTGTGATGAATTGGGAGACTGGGATTGACATATACACACTAATGTGTATAAAATGGATAACTAATAAGAACCTGCTGTATAAAAAGATAAATAAAATAAAATTCAAAAAAAAAAGCATACTGCCTGTGTTTTCTTCTAAGAGGTTATCTTTTCAGGTCTTGCATTTAAGCCTTTAATCCAGTTAGAGTTGTGTGTGTGTGTGTGTGTGTGTGTGTGTGTGTGTGTGTGTGTGTAGTACGAGAAAGTAGTCCAGTTTGATTCTTTTGGAAGCAGCTGTCCAGTTTTCCCAACATCATTTATTGAAGAAGCTTTCAATTGTGTATTCTTGCCTCCTTTTGTCATAGATTAATTGATCATGTAAGTAAGGGTTTATTTCTGGGTTTTCTATTCTGTTTCATTGATCTATGTGCTGTTTTTGTGCCAGTACTCTACTGTTTTGATTACTGTAGATTTGTAGTATAGTTTGAAATCAGGGAACATAATACCTCCAGTTTTGTTCTTCTCTCTCAAGGTTGTTTTTATTTGGTGTCTTTTGTATTTCTATAGAAATTTTAGAATTATTTGTTCTAGTTATGTGAAAAATGCCATTGGTATTTTGATAGGGATTGCACTGAATCTGTAGATAGCCTTGGTTAGTATGGTTATTTTAACAATATTAATTCTTCCAATCCATAAGCATATTTCTTTCCATTTGTTTGGGTCATCTTCACTTTCTTTCATCAGTGTCTTACAGTTTTCAGAGTACAGTTTTCCTTTGAAAACATGGATTTGAACTACAGGGGTCCACTTTCATGTATATTTTTTTCAGTAAATACATGCTACAGTATTACATGATCCATGATTGGCTGAATCTGTGGATGCAGAACTGTAAATCAGAGTGCTGACTGTAAAGTAATACTTGGATTTTCAACTACATGGGGCATCAGCGGCCCTAACCCCCTGAGTTGTTCAAGGGTCAAATGTGCAATTCTTTGGTTAGATTTCCTTCGTTGGATTTATTCCTAGGTATTTCATTCTTTTTGATGCAGTTATAAATGGCATTGCTTTCTTAATTTCTTTTTCTGAGAGTTTGTTATTAATGTATAGAAATGCAACAGATTTCTTTGTATGAATTTTGTGTTCTGTACCTTTACTGAATTCAAACTATTTCTAGTCCTTTTTGGTGGTACCTTTAGGACTTCTATATATAGTGTCATGTCATCTGCAAACAGTCACAGTTTTTCTTCTTCCTTTCCAATTTGGATTTTTAAATTTCTTTTCCATGTTTGATTGCTGTGGCTAGAACTGCCAATACACTGTTGAATAAAAGTGGTGAGAGTGGGCATCCTTGTCTTATTCCTGATCTTTGGGGAAATGCTTTCAACTTTTCACTGTTGAGTATAATGTTGGCTGTGGGTTTGTCGTATATAGCCTTTATTATGTTGAGGCAGGTTCCCTCTATACCCACTTGTTGAGAGTTTTTATCATAAATAGGTGTTGAATTTTGTCAAAAGCTTTTCCTGCACCTATTGAGATGATCATATGTATTTTATTCTTCAATTTGTTAATATGGTGTATCACATTGATTGATTTGTAGGTATTGAACCATTCTTACATCCCTGGGACAAATCCCACTTGATCATGGTGTGTGATCCATTTAATGTAATGTTAAAATTTGGTTTGTTAACATTTTGTTGAAGATTTTTCATCTATGTTTATCAATGATATTGGCCTGTAATTTCCCCTTTTTTCTGGTGTCTTTGCCTGGTTTTGTTATCAGCGTGATGTTGGCCTTGTAATGAGTGGAAATATTCCATCTTCTTCAATTTTTGGAATAGTTTGAGAAAGATAAGCATTAAGTCTTTAAATATTTGGTAGGATTCACCTGTGAGGCTGTCTGACCCTCGACTTTTGTATGTTGGGAGTTTTAAAATTACTGATTCAATTTTATTACTGGTAATTGGTCTGTTCATAGTTTCTATTTCTTCCTGATTCAGTCTTGAGAGATTGTACGTTTCAAGGAATTTATCCACTATTTTCTAGGTTGTCAATTTTATCGATGTATAATTGTTTGTAGTAATGTGCTGTGATCCTTTGTATTTCTTTGGTGTCGATTGTAACTTCTTTTTCATTTCTGATTTTATTTATTTGGACTGTTTGGACACTTTTTTTTTCTTTCTTGATGAATCTAGCTAAAGGTTTATCAATTTTGTTCATCTTTTCAAAGAAGCAGCTCTTAGTTTTATTGATTATTTTTTCTATTTTTTTAGTCTCTACTTAATTTTACTTCTCTAAACTTTATGATTTCTTTCCTTCTAACTTTAGGGCTTTTTTGTTCTTATTTTCCTATTTTATTTAGGTATAAGTTTCAGTTGTTTATTTGAGGTTTTTCTTTTTTCCTGAGGTAGGCTTGTATTGCTATAAACTTCCTTCTTAAAACTGCTTTGCAGCATCCCATAGATTTTGGAATGTTGTGTTTCCATTTTCACTTCTCTATACGTATTTTCTGATCTCCTCATTGGTGCATTGATTGTTTAGTTGCATGTTATTAGACTCCATGTAATTGTGTTTTTTGCAGTTTTTTTCTTGTAGTTGATATCTAGTCTCATACTGTTGTGGTTGGAAAAGCTGCTTGATATGATTTCAGTCTTCTTAAGCTTATTGAGACTTGTTTTGTGACCTATCACGTGATCTATCCTGGAGAATGTTTTGTGTTCACTTGAAAATAATGTGTATTTTGTTGTTTGGGGATGGAATGTTCTGTATATATCCACTAAATCTCTCTGGTGTAATGTGTCATTTACTGATTTTCTGTAGGGGTCATTTGTCCATTGATGTAAGTGGTGTGTTAATTGTATTACTGTCAACTTCTCCCTTTATATTTGTTAATAGTTGCTTTATGTATTTAGGTACTACTATGTTAGGTACATATATATTTACAATTATTATCTCTTCTTATTGAATTGGTCTTTTTATCATTATGTGAGGTCCTTTTTTTCCCTCTTATTACAGTGTTCATTTTAAAGTCTATTTTGTCTAACTATTGCTACCCCAACCTTCTTTTTGCTTCCATTTGCATGGAATACCTTTTTAATTCCCTCACTTTCAGTATGTGCATTTTTAGACTCTGAAATGAGTCTATTCTATGAGGCATATATATGTTTATTTTTTAAAAAATCTATTTAGCCACTAGTCTTTTGGTTGGAGCATTTAGTCCATTTACACTAAAAGTAATATTGATAGGTAGGCACATGTTGCCATTTTGTTGATTGTTTTCTGGTTGTTTTAGTATTTTTTGTTGTTCCTTTATTCTTGTTTTATTCTCTTCCTTTGTGATTTGATGACTATCTTTACTTTTGTGTTTGGATTCCTTTCTCTTTTTTTTGTATCTCTTATGGTTTTTGGTTTGTAATTACCTTGGGGTTCATATGTAAAAACCTATGTTTATGTGATAATTTTAAGTTGATGATCTCCTAAGTTCAAATGCATTCTAACAACTCTACATTTTACTCCTTACTCCACACTTAGTCTTTTTGACATCATATTTTGCATTTTTTTTGTTTTGGTTATCCCTTAACTACTTATGGTGGATACGGATAATTTTACTACTTTTGTCTTTTAACTTTTCTACTAGCTTTATAGGTGGTTGATCTATTACCTTTACTGCATTTTTGCCTTTATCAGTGAGGTTTTTTTTCATAATTTTTATATTTCTAGTTGTGGCCTTTTCTGTTTAGAGTGGTTCCTTTAATGTTTCTTGTAAAGCTGGTTTAGTGTTGCTAAACTCTTATCCATTGCTTATCTGTACAGTTCTTTATCTCTCCTTCAAATTTGTATGATAGATTTGTCAGGTAGAGCATCCTTGGGTGGAAGATCTAAATAGACATTTCTCCAAAGAATACATACAGATGGCCAAAAAGCACATGAAAAGATGCTCAACATCACTAATTATTACAGAAATGCAAATCTAGTATATTTTTTATTTCAGCTATTGTATTTTTCAGCTCTATTTGGTTCTTCTTTATATTTTCTCTTTGTTGAGACTCTCACTGTGTTCATCCATTCTTCTGAGTTCAGTGAGCATCTTTATGTTCATTATTTTGAAATTTTTCTTGGGTAGATTGCTTATCTTCACTTTGTTTAGTTTTTTTTTCTGAGGTTTTGTTTTGTTCCTTTATTTGGAAGATATTCCTGTTTCCCCATTTTTCTTAATTCTCTGTTTTTATTTCTGTGTATTAGGTAGGTCTGTTATGTTTCCCAGTTTTAGAGAAGTGGCCTTATATAGGAGATGTCCTAAGGGGCCCAGAAGCACATTTTTGTCTGGTCACTAGAGTTATATGCTCTAGGGGTACTCCCTATGTGGGCTGCATGCAGCCGCCTTTTGTGGCAGGGTCAACTACTGTGTGCATGCTGGTAAGTGGGGCTGGCCTCTGGTCTGGTTGGTTGTAAGACCCTACCTCATGCGGTGGCTGCAGGCCTGCTGGAGGGTGAGGCCGGGTCCCCATGTGGCTAGCTGTGTGGGGTGGGAAGCTGTGGTAGAAATTCTATTAATCAGTTTCATTCTATGTGTAGATATAAGCTGTACTCATTATTTCATACTTTAAAATACCTTTCTTACCATATCTTGCATTGTCAAAAAATATATTTAAGTGTAGATATGACTTGATACTTGCATATTTAATTATATGTTAATAAATGATTGTGCATCCTAAAAATTTGAGCTCTGATGTTGTAAATGACCTTTTCATCTCCTGGATTCAGAATACTCTTGACTTGGGCAACTGAATGTTAAATTTTACTTGTAAATTTAGGACATCATTAAGCCAAATTCTCCTCTTAGGAGGAGATCTGTGGTGACATAGATTTACCTTTCTCTCTGTTCTAACCTTAGGACTTCAGAATTAAAGATCCACTTATTCCAATAGTAGGAGAAAGACCTTTGTCTATTCATGTAGTATTTATTGAGAATATATTTTGTGTCAGGCACCATGCAAGTCACTGGAGGTACAGTTCTGAATAAGATATGGTTCTTCCTTACAGCCTAGTGAGAAGTCAAGGTAAGAAAGGGGAAATCAGATAGAATATAAGTGGGATAGGGGAATAGGATATGTTACAGAATGGGCATCCAATATGGCCTAAGGGAAGGAGAGACTTTGGAACTGAAGAAGTACCAGGAGGAAGTCTAGAGGTTTTGTATCCTTTTTCTTCAGGAGCTTTAATTTGTTCTGTTGTGAATACCTGTGATGAATACCTGGTTATTTGTATACCCACTAATCCCTGCTTTGATATCCTGGACTTTGAATCTTTTGACCTTGATTGATGATACTTGTGACATACTGGTTTAAATTTCTTGGACTGACCTTCTAATTTAAGATCCATTTTCTGAACTCTTATGCTAGATCTGCAGAAACCTGGTCATGCGTCTGGCCTTTGGCCAATCTAGCAGGGTTGCCTTGAACTGAGAGTTACTGCCTTGTCTGCCTTTTCCCCTTCTCCTTTACCTTAAGAATGATCACTGTTAAATTAAAGCAGAGAAGTAAGCTTGATGAGGGTAAAACCAAAACTGCTGGTGCCATTTTCTCTTTATCTAGAAAGAAGCATAAAATTTAGCAGAGACAGTCCATGTAGGTGTAGAAGAATGACAAAATGCTGTGGATTACATTTATTTAGGTGTCTTAGACAAATTCAGTGGAAGAGACAACATCTTTGATCTGGTCACCATAATCAGATCTATTTGATAAGAATTACTTCACAAAATTTCATTAGCTTAGCACCTTAGGTTTTTGCTTAGGAGTATGTGCATTTGTAGCTTAGGCATTAACTGATGCAAAAAGTATTTCCATCTTCAATTCTCAGGCAGAACTGAAGGCCTGATAAAGTGCTCAGTAAGTGAGTAATGGAATAGACACTATTTGGTTTAAGGAAGTGGGTCAATGCTAGAATACATACCTCAGCATCTTCATTTCTTCTTCCACTCTCTCTAGTAAAGACAAATATTCCCTTGGACTAATAATTTACTTCCATTTTTGTCTTCCTTTAGTCTATTCTCCTTCATTCTCACCATAGTAGGGAGGTTGATATTTTTAAAAGTTAAATAGTATCACGTCATTCCCTTGTTAGCTACCATTTGCTACCCATTGCACATCTAGTGCAAACTCTTTTACTCTAGCCTGTGGGTCCCTACATGATCTACTCCCTGCCTATTTTTCTAATTTCATCTAATTCATTCATCCCAGAACTCACTGGTTCCAGTTCTTTGGCCTTCTTTCTACTCCTAGAATAGACCAAGTTCTTTTAACCTCAGAGGCTTTGGACATACTCTTTCCTCTGCCAAGAAATATTTTTTTCTGCATCTTCTTCTTTTTTTTTCACTCTCTGTCTCATACTTTTGAAGTCAGCTAAAGTGTCATCTCCATAAAAAGTCTGTCTTCAGCTTCTATAGAAGTGATTAAGTTGGATCTCCTTCATCTTGTTCTATACCAGCATTCTACAGTTCTATAGCTTATCACAATTTGTAGTTATTTCCTTTAAGTGTTTGTTTGTGGTCTGCCTGCAAGTTTTATGAGAGCAGAAGCCTTGTCTGCCTTGCTTACTGCTGAGAGCAGTACCATTAAATAAATATTTGTTGAAGGAATGAATGAGAGAATATCATTCAGTCTAGGGTAAGAATATTTTATTTACAGTTGTGTAGAGTTTTGAAGGTATGGCTTACCAGTAGCTCCAGAAGGGGAGTTATCACCAAATCTTTTGTCCTGATATGAGAAGATGCAAAAGACATTGGACTTGACTAAATCACTACCGTTTGTGAAGATTTTAACACCCTACACATTCAGGAATGAACAGGCATCCGTAGCATCCTGTGGTGTACTTCAGTGGCAAAGATGTTAACTGCAGCATCAGTAATAGCACAAGATAGACCTTTAGCAACATGAAGCAGGAAAGGAGAAAATAAGTAAGTTCTGTAGAATAGTGAAAAAAACTGGTCTGCTGAGAGTCACTCTCTGGGGATCCTTGGAACTACCTGGATGAAACTGAGGAAAGGTGTAGCTAGAAGGCATAGACCTAGAGATACTAGTTCACTTAAAAATTTGTATGACCTTGTTTATTTAAGCCATACGAATGTACTCTAGAAACTCTATGTTATCTGTAGGAATAAGTATTGTCCATGTATTGCATAAATGTTTAGGATCCCAATATTTTCTCTGGCTGCTGCAGTTATATGTTACTATATGGAATTATTTTTGCATGCAGCATAGTCAGAGGTAAAGATAAGTCAGAGGTAATAAAGATGGAGCATGATAAGTGCTATGGTAGGGGAATAATAGTATGTTACAAAAGCACATAGGAAGATCATTTAGCTTGAAGTATAAGTAGAAGGTGACCTTTAGAAGTTTAATTCATTGACTTACCAACAACAACATTTAATCTGCTCAATGTTTTCTGCATCAGGAATTTGAGCAGGGCAATTCTGAGCAGTTGTGCTTCATGCGGCATTAGATGAGGTGATGGGATGGCTAGAAGTCTAAGTGACCTCATTTACATGCTGGAAATTGGTGCTCACTGTCAGCTGGGAGATCAATGGGGGCTGTCAGCCAGGAGACTCAGTTTTCCATGTGGTCCTCTCCACATATCTACTTGTGCTTCCTCACAGAATGGTGATTGGGTTTCCAAAGGAGGCATTATAAGCAGTAAAGCTGGAATCTGTGTAGACCTTTTAAGGTCTGCACAAGAGAAGTTATACAGAATTGCTTCTAACATATTTTGTAGTTCAAAACAGATCATAGGAGCCATCCATTTTCAAAGAGAGAGGAAATAGACTCCACCTGTGATGGGAAAATGATAAGTTCATATTGTAAAGGAACATGTTGAATGGGAGATTTTGCTGTGGCTATCTTTGGAAATATGATCTACCACACTGGTCTAAATTTCTTGGTATTTTGCCTGTTTTTTGGCCCTGAATTTGAAAGTCAGTTAATGCTTTCCTCTTGATAATGACTTTTCACACCATGAAGTCATGAAGAAAATGATCTTTTCTTTCATCTTCTCTTTCCGCTCTTTCCCTCCAGGAATATTTGATTAAATCTTATTTCACAACTTAAATCAGTTCTTTTCTATTATTGGAAGATGGCCAACATCCTAATATCTTTTTAATACACACATTATATAGGATACTTGACTCTAGATAGGAATTGATAAATGTTAAGCAAATACCAAAGGATGCAGTCCCTCTCTAGTTTGTGAGTAACTATGTACTAGTCAATGCATCCCACTGTCATTGTGATGTCTTAAAATGAATAATGTTGTTGTAGTTGGGGACCTGATTCAGGCACTTGGTCTCTGATCACTACTCTCTATTACCTTGAGCAAATCATGTATCTTTGGGACTCAGTTTCCTCTTGTGTAAAGTGAGTACTTTGGACTTGATATAAAAGACCCATTCTAACCTTAAAAGTAAATTTATTTTCAGAGAAATTTGGTGAAAGTTAAAATTTTTTGATGGCTACTTAAGAGAATTTTCTTAGTAATTCAACTTGGAAAGAAGTTCTGCCCTTCTTGCGTCTGTTTCAGTAAAATGGCACAAATATTCAAAATGTTCTTTTTTTTCCCCATTAAGTTTTGGTAGCCAATTATTTCTAGTTAATGTTAAATTAACTTGAGACTGTGGTTCTTTGAAATTGTTACTATTATGTGTGAAACACATTGATTTTTCAACCTAAAAGTCAGAAACCCTTGCTTTTATTTGAAAGTTTGAGTTTAGTCAAGGAAGATTTCTAATGGCATATATAGGTGATAGAAACTCTCAGAGATTAAAGATTATTGCAAATAGAAACACATTCATGTGAATGTTGCACTGTTTGATTATTACAGCCATTTCTTTCTGTCCTCATTCATGAATTTATTGTGTGCCAGCATTTAATAGTCATGGTATGATTTATGTCTCACAGCAGCTCTATGAGGTGGGTGACATTATTATTTCCATTTTACAGGTGAGGAAATAGAAGCATATTGAGAGTTACTAAGTTGCCCAAGGTCACATATACTACACTTGGTAGACCTGGAATCAAACCCAAGGTTTTTGATTTCAGAGTCTTTTAACCTCTGTGGCATGCATTCCTTTCTAATCTTGGAATCACAGTATTTTTTTCCAAATTCCATCCATAAATTCAATACTGTGGTTCCAGGAATGAGGCCCTAACACTAGGGCACTAAGTCTAATACATCCTGGAAGTACTGAACCATTTGTGTAATGAATCCTACTCTGAGTGATGAGACAGATATCATGAGGTTTAGAGGCTTAATGGGCTTCATCTCCAAGATGTTTAAGAACTTCCCTTGTACATCTGTCATCCTTTCATAGTCCTGTTAAAACATCATTATTCTGTTTCTACTGCTACCCACTGCCTGGCCAGAGCTTTTCTTGCATTTCAATTTTTCCTACTCAGTGTTGCTTCAAAGGAGTAGGATGATAAAAATAAAAGTCAAATAAAAAACCATCCAGTAACAGACTATTAAAAATAGTGCAAATTGCATAGGACTGCAAGGGTGTTTTATCTTGAAAATTTATCTGGAACATTTGCTTAACTGGAACAATTTTGCATATTCACTTCCATCTGCCAATGAAATATTCCCTTGGATAAAACTACTCCTTGTTCTGAATATTTAATATTAACTTTTTTTCTTGGCCCTTTAATAAATTCATGTTTATTACAAACACAAATCAGGCAGTTTTAGGTACTGTAAATATTACGTGTGTGTATAATCTTTTGTTTAATACATTTCTGAGTTAACCTGCCATTTATTAACGTACGTTGGAACTACATATTTCACTTGAAAACAGTTTCCAAAACATTGTAACCAATATACTTAATAATTTTGTGGACTTGTTTTGATGGTTTACTGTCTCTCATAATGCAGAGCTAGTGTAACACACTTTTAGGGTGCTATTGATTGCAGTATTTTTATTGGATGGGTTCAGTTGAAAGACTGAGGTTTTAGTTTCTTAAAGAACACCTTTCAGTTTATATTTGTGACATTAAGTTACATTTTGTCTTAGGTTTAGTAAAGATGTAATGGGATCAAATAAGACATTGCATGTGACGTTACATTCAGAGTTGTCTGACCATCTTTATATCTTTAACAACTCCTCCTACCCCCTGGTTTTGAAACAAGAGTGGCTCTTGTTCAGGTTTCCTGAAACTCAAATCCTAGTTAGGAGAAAGAGTTCCCTATAATATCACTTACATGTGGAATCTAAAAAAACAAAGCAAAACAATAAGCTTATAAGTATAGAGAACAGGAAAACAGATTGGTGGTCACCAGAGGTGGGGGGAGGAGGGTGGGGAGGTGAGTGAATTGAGGGAAGGGAATCAAAAGGTACAAACTTCCAGTTATAAAATAAGTCCTGGGGATGTAATGCACAGCATGTTGACTATAGTTAATAATAATGTACTGTATATTTGAAAGTTGCTAAGAGAGTAGATCTTAAAAGTTCTCATGGCAAGGAAAAAATTATGGAACTATATGAGGATGTTAACTAGACTTATTGTGGTGATTGTTTCTCAATATATACAAATATCATATCATTTTGTTGTACATCTGAAACTAACAGAAAGTTGCACATCAATTATACCTCAATAAAAAGTTAATTAATTACAAAAAAAAAATAAAGAGTTACAGATTCTGCTTCCAGGGCTCTGATATAATCCACTTGGTGTTCCCTTGACTTTCCTCTCTTTCTGCCTGTCCATGCCTGGCTTTCACCTGCCCCTGTGCTAAGACTCTTGGATTTAACTTTCTACTGGATTAACTCTGGGCTGTCTGCTCAAGCACTCAATTTTGGATTATCTCTTATGCTCCCCTTTGGCTCTACCTTTTCCTTACCTTTGGCTCTTGTGGGTTTGTCCCAGACCACCTGTGCCCTGCCCAGAATCTTAGAACTAGCATTACCATCTGAAATACCAGGAAATGCTTATCTAGGAGAAAGATAGACTGGCACTGTGTCTGGTGCTGACACTACAAAGGGGGTGCAGTGTCTGTCCCAAGACACTTGTTTACCTGTTGCAGTGAGGGGAGCAGAAATATATAGACGTTTTTTGATGTGATAAATGTAGTACAAGTCCCCACATAAAATTTTGTGAGAACGCAGAAGGCCACAGAAATCAAGCCTCACAGTAAGGAAGGATCATTTGTAAGACTTGTCACTTGAAATGGGGCTTGATGATGTGAAGGCAGTAGCTAGGTGCAGCATGTGTATGAAAGAGAAGCTGTTCTTATTTTAAGGTAAATCAGGGAGTACAGAAACAGCATTGAGTTAATAGAGAAATACAAGCACTTGGATATTGCCAGAATGTAATATGCAATGTAAAACGGCAAAAATGACACTGGAGAAGGCAGAGTTCAGATCGTGAAAACTCTAAGCTATAGTGAAAAGCATGGGCTTATCTTGTACTGATAGAAAACCAGTGCTTATAATTCTTTGCTGTTTTATCTTGTTATATGTCAAGTGGCATCCATTTACTCTTCTCCTAGAACTAGTACTTTAATTTGGTTTTGGAGTCCTCACCACTCTCTCATTTCCTTTCCATGGGGTTGGGTTATGTTGGGTCCACTCCAAATTCAGACACATTATGCAGACCAGACTGGTAAGAACATTCCATCCATCTGACCATAGCTGGTCCCTTCTTCAGGTCTCCCTTTCTTTTATTCTCCTAAATACTTGTAGTAATAACAGTTACTACAGTATGTATTTGTGTAGAATGTGGAACAGCGATGGTTGAGCTGGAGGAAATGGAAGGAAATAACTATTTTCCAGCTGGTTGTTACAGGATAAGCAAAACTCCCCAATACATGGTTGGTGATGGTTCCATGTCTCTAAACAAGTAAGAACCTTCCTACTTTTTTTTTCAGTTTGTAGGTTTGTTTTGTTTCAGATGGATTAACAGGGATAGACCATCAAATTGTGTATTTTTTGCCCTAACACTATTCATTGTAAAATTATCACGGATTCTTCCAATATTCTGACAATATTGGAATTATGTCTTCCTTAATAATTATTTTCCTAGGAACTTAGATCCAGGATGTCTAAATAGATCCTCTTTGAGTATTTCTCATGTAACTCCAAGGCAGTAATCTAACATTTATAATAGCAATATACTGTTTGCCAATCAGTTTTCCCATACAAGAAATTATTTGATTTGCATATCAATTCTGTGAACTATGTATTATAAGAAGTTTCATTTTACAGATGAGAAAAAAATTGACCTTCTCTGTAACTAAATGAGTAGGCTTCATTCACACAGCAGGTTGAGCCATGAATAGAAGATGACTTGGGAGACTGGAAGCCTTCTCTATACCATCCTGCCTCTCATTCACTCAAATAGTAAGTTTGGAAAATGAGTCTGGGAACACATTCCCCACCTCCCTTTGTTAATAAGGTAGCTGAAGCACAAGAGAAAACAAAGTAGTGGCTGGAGTTGAAACAAGAGACAAATACAGGTCTTTGTACTTCTTAACATGTGAGCTGCCAACTTTATACGTCATTTCTTTTTGCATAACTGTATCTTTTTCCTTTTTCTTTTTCCATAGCTAATTTCTTGACACTCATAACACTGATTGGTTTTATTCCTGCTGGGCTGTTCTTTTTCTTTCCTTTTTTTTTTTAATTTGTTTTACTTTGATTATTTATTTATGAATTAACACCTTCAACATTTGTTGATGTCCTAAGAAGGCTTCAGTTTTCAATGACCTATATTAAAATGACAGAATAGTAAAGATTCCATTGAACCATTTTTTCCTATCTCATACCTTTTTTTTAACATCTTTATTGGAGTATAATTGCTTTACAATGGTTTGCTAGTTTCTGCCTTACAACAAAGTGAACCAGCCATACATATACACACATCCCAATATCTCCTCCCTCCTGTGCCACCCATCCTCCCACCCTCCCTATCCCACCCCTCGAGGTGGACACAAAGCACCGAGCTGATCTCCCTGTACTATGCGGTTGCTTTGCCCTAGCTATCTATTTTACATTTGGTACTGTATATCTGTCCATGCCACTCTCTCACTTTGTCACAGCTTACCCTTCCCCCTCCCCATATCCTCAAGTCCATTCTCTAGTAGGTCTGCGTCTTTATTCTGGTCTTTCTTCTGGGTTCTTCATGACCATTTTTTTGTTTTTTGTTTTTAGATTCCATATATATGTGTTAGCATACAGTATTTGTTTTTCTCTTTCTGAGTTACTTCACTCTGTATGACAGACTCTAGGTCGATCCACCTCATTACAAATAACTCAATTTCGTTTCTTTTATGGATAATATTACATTGTATATATGTGCCACATCTTCTTTATCCATTCATCTGTCGATAGACACTTAGGTTGCTTCCATGTCGTGGCTATTGGAAATAGAGCTGCAATAAACATTGTGGTACATGACTCTTTTTGAATTATCGTTTTCTCAGGGTATATGCCCAGTAGTGGGATTGCTGGGTCGTATGGTAGTTCTATTTTCAGCTTTTTAAGGAACCTCCATACTGTTCTCACAGTGGCTGTATCACTCTACATCCCCACCAACAGTGCAAGAGGGTTCCCTTTTCTCCACACCCTCTCCAGCATTTATTGTTTGTAGATTTTTTGATGATGACAATTCTGAGCAGTGTGAGATGATATCTCATTGTAGTTTTGATTTGCATTTCTCTAACGATTAATGATGTTGAGCAATCTTTCATGTGTTTGTTGGCAAGCTGTATATCCTCTTTGGAGAAATGTCTATTTCGGTCTTCTGCCCATTTTTGGATTAGGTGGTTTCTTTTTTTGATATTGAGCTGCATGAGCTACTTGTAAATTTTGGAGATTAATCCTTTCTCAGTTGCTTCATTTGCAAATATTTTCTCCCATTCTAAGAGTTGTCTTTTCATCTTGTTTATGGTTTCCTTTGCTATGCAAAACGTTTTAATTTTCATTAGGTCCCATTTGTTTATTTTTGTTTTTATTTCCATTTCTCTAGGAGGGGGGTCAAAACAGATCTGGCTGTGATTTATGTCATAGAGTGTTCTGCCTATGTTTTCCTCTACAAGTTTGATGGTGTTTGGCCTTACAATTAGGTCTCTAATCCATTTTGAGTTTATTTTTGTGTATGGTGTTAGGGAGTGTTCTAATTTCGTTCTTTTACATGTAGCTGTCCAGTTTTCCCAGCACCACTTATTGAAGAGGCTGTCTTTTCTCCATTGTATATTCTTGCCTCCTTTCTCAAAGATAAGGTGGCCATATGTGCGTGGGTTTATCTCTGGGCTTTCCATCCTGTTCCATTGATCTATATTTCTGTTTTTGTGCCAGTACCATAGTGTCTTGATTGCTGTAGGTTTGTGGTATAGTCTGAACTCAGGGAGCCTGATTCCTCCAGCTCCGTTTTTCTTTCTCAAGATTGCTTTGGCTATTCGGATCTTTTTTGTTTCCATACAAATTGTGAAATTTTTTGTTCTAGTTCTGTGAAAAATGCCAGTGGTAGTTTGATAAGGATTGTACTGAATCTGTAGATTGCTTTGGGTAGTCTAGTCATTTTCACAATGTTGATTCTTCCATTCCAAGAACATGGTATATCTCTCCATCTATTTATATCATCTTTAATATCTTCCATCAGTGTTTTATAATTTTCTGCATACAGTTGTTTTGTCTCCTTAGGTAGGTCTATTCCTAGATATTTTATTCTTTTTGTTGCAGTGGTAAATGGGAGTGATTTCTTAATTTCACTTTTAGATTTTTTATCATTAGTGTATAGGAATGCAGGAGATTTCTGTGCATTAATTTTGTATCCTGCTACTTTACCAAATTCATTGATTAGCTCTAGTAGTTTTCTGGTAGCATCTTTCGGATTCTCTATGTATAGAGTCAGGTCATCTGCAGACAATGACAGCTTTACTTCTGCTTTTCCAATTTGGATTCCTTTTATTTCTTTTTCTCCTCTGATTGCCTTGGCTAAAACTTCCAAAACTATGTTGGATAATAGTGGTGAGAGTGGGCAACCTTGTCTTCTTCCTGATCTTAGTGGAAATGGTTTCAGTTCTTCACCATTGAGAACGATGTTGGCTGTGGGTTTGTCATATAAGGCTTTTATTATGTTGAGGAAAGATCCTTCTATGCCTACATTCTGGAGGGTTTTTATCATAAATGGGTGTTGAATTGTCAAAATCTTTCTCTGCATCTATTGAGATTATCATACGGTTTTTCTCCTTCAGTTTGTTAATATGGTGTATCACATTGATTGATTTGTGTATATTGAAGAATCCTTGCATTCCTGGAATAAATCCCACTTGATCATGATGTATGATTCTTTTAATGTGCTGTGGGATTCTGTTTGCTAGTATTTTGTTGAGTAGTTTTGCACCTATGTTCATCAGTGATATTGGCCTGTAGTTTTCTTTCTTTTTGACATGTTTGTCTGGTTTTGGTATCAGGGTGATGGTGGCCTCGTAGAATGAGTTTGGAATTGTTCCTCCCTCTGCTATATTTTGGAAGAGTTTGAGAAGGATAGGTCTTAGCTCTTCTCTAAATGTCTGATAGAATTCGCCGGTGAAATCATCTGGTCCTCAGTTTTTGTTTGTTTGAAGATTTTTAATCACATTTTCAATTTCAGTGCTTGTGATTGGTCTGTTCATATTTTCTGTTTCTTCCTGGTTCAGTCTCAGAAGGTTGTGCATTTTTAAGAATTTGTCCATTTCTTCCAGGTTGTCCATTTTATTGGCATACAGTGGCTTGTAGTAATCTGTTATGATCCTTTGTATTTCTGCAGTGTCAGTTGTTACTTCTCCTTTTTCATTTCTAATTCTGTTGATTTCAATCTTCTCCCTTTTTTTCTTGATGAGTCTGGCTAATGTTTTATCAATTTTGTTCATCTTCCCAAACAACCAGCTTTTAGTTTTATTGATCTTTGCTATCGTTTCCTTCATTTCTTTTTCATTTATTTCTGATATGATCTTTATGATTTCTGTCCTTCTGCTAACTTTGGGTTTCCTTGTTCTTCTTTCTCTAATTGCTTTAGATGTAAGGTTACCTTTTTTATTTGAGATGTTTCTTGTTTCTTAAGGTAGGATTGTAGTGGTATAAATTTCCCTCTTAGCACTGCTTTTGTAGCATCCCATAGGGTTTGGGTTGTCATGTCTCCCTTGTCATTTGTTTCTAGGTATTCTTTGAGTTCCTCTTTGATTTCTTCAGTGATCTCTTGGTTATTAAGTAGTGTACTGTTTAGCCTCCATGTGTTTGTCTTTTTTACGGACTTTTTCCTGTATTTGATATCTAGTCTCATAGTGTTGTGATCAGAAAAGATACTTGATACCATTTCAGTTTTCTTAAATTTACTAGGGCTTGATTTGTGACCCAAGATATGATCTATTTTGGAGAATGTTCCATGAGCACTTGAGAAGAAAGTGTATTCTGTTGCTTTTGGATGGACTATCCTATAAATATCAATTAAGTCTATCTTGTTTAATGTATCATTTAAAGCTTGTGTTTCCTTATTTATTTTCATTTTGTATGATCTGTCCATTGGTGAAAGTGAGGTGTTAAAGTCCCCTACTATGATTGTGTTACTGTCGATTCCCCCTTTTATGGCTATTAGTATTTGCATTATGTGTTGAGGTGCTCCTCTGTTGGGTGCATAAATATTTACAATTGTTATATCTTCTTCTTGGATTGATTCCTTGATCATTATGTAGTGTCCTTCTTTGTCTCTTGTAATAGACTTTGTTTTAAAGTCTATTTTGTCTGATATGAGAATTGCTACTCCAGCTTTCTTTTGTTTTCCATTTGAATGGAATGTCTTTTTCCATCCCCTCACTTTCAGTCTGTATGTGTACCTAGGTCTGAAGTGGGCCTCCTGTAGACAGCATATATATGGGTCTTGTTTTTGTATCCATTTAGCCACTCAGTGTCTTTTGGTTGCAGCATTTAATCCATTTACATTTATGTTGATTATCGATATGTATGTTCCTATTACCATTTTCTTAATTGTTTTGGGTTTGTTATTGTAGGTCTTTTCCTTCTCTTGTGTTTCCTGCCTAGAGAAGTTCCTGTAGCATTTGTTGGAAAGCTGGTTTGGTGGTGCTGAATTCTTTAGTTTTTGCTTGTCTGTAAAGCTTTTAATTTCTCCGTCAAATCTGAATGAGATCCTTGCTGGGTAGAGTAATCTTGGCTGTAGGTTTTTCCCCTTCATCACTTTAAATATGTCCTGCCACTCTCTTCCGGCTTGCAGCGTTTCTGCTAAAAGATCAGCTGTTAATCTTATGGGGATCCCCTTGTATGTTATTTGTTGTTTTTCCCTTGCTGCTTTTAATATTTTTTCTTCGTATTTAATTTTTGATAGTTTGATTAATATGTGCCTTGGTGTGTTTCTCCTTAGATTTATGCTGTATGGGACTCTCTGTGCTTCCTGGACTTGATTAACTATTTCCTTTGCCATATTAGGGAAGCTTTCAACTATAATCTCTTCAAATATTTTCTCAGTCCCTTTCTTTTTGTCTTCTTCTTCTGCGACCCCTATAATTTGAATGTCGGTGCATTTAATGTTGTTCTAGAGGTCTCTGAGACTGTCCTCAATTCTTTTCATTTTGTCTTCTTTATTCTGCTCTGCAATAGTTATTTCCAGTATTTTATTTATTTATTTTTTTTTTGCGGTACGCGGGCCTCTCACCGCTGTGGCCTGTCCTGCTGCAGAGCACAGGCTCCGGACGCGCAGGCCCAGCAGCCTTGGCTCACGGGCCCAGCCGCCCAGCAGCATGTGGACCCTCCTGGACCGGGGCACGAACCCGCGTCCCCTGCGTCGGCAGGCAGACTCTCAACCAGTGCGCCACCAGGGAAGCCCTATTTCCACTATTTTATCTTCCCAGTTGCTTATCTGTTTTTCTGTATCAGTTATTCTGTTATTGATTCCTTCTAGAGAATTCTTAATTTCATTTATTGTGGTTTTCATCATTGTTTATATACTCTTTAGTTCTTCTAGGTCCTTGTTAAATGTTTCTTGTATTTTCTACATTCTCTTTCCAAGATTTTGGATTATCTTTACTGTCATTATTCTGAATTCTTTTTCAGGTAGACTGCCTATTTCCTCTTCATTTGTTATGTCTGTTGTGTTTTTACCTTGCTCCTTCATCTGCTGTGTGTTTCTCTGTCTTCTCATATTGCTTAACTTACTGTGTTTGGTTCTCCTCTTTTCATGCTGCAGGTTCATTGTTCCCATTGCTTTTTGTGTCAGCTTCCAGTGGCTAAGGTTGGTTCAGTGGGCTGTGTAGGCTTCCTGGTGGAGGGGCCTGGTGCCTGTGTTCTGGTGGATGAGACTGGATCTTGTCTTTTTGGCGGGTAGGTCCACGTCTGGTGGTGTCTTTTGGGGTATCTGTGACCCTATTATGATTTTAGGCAGCCTCTCTGCTAATGTGTGGGGTTGTGTTCCTGTCTTGCTAGTTGTTTGGCATAGGGTGTTGAGCACTGTAGCTTGCTAGTCGTTGAGTGGAGCTGGGTCTTAGTATTGAGATGGAGATCTCTGGGAGATTTTCACTGTTTGATATTACTTGGAGCTGGGAGGTCTCTGGTCGACCAATGTCCTGAACTTGGCTCTCCCATCTCAGAGGTACAGCCCTGACACCTGGCTGGAGCATCAAGAACCTGTCATCCACACAGCTCAGAATAAAAGGGAGAAAAATTGAAAGAGAAAGATAAAGTACAATACAATAAAATAAAATAAAGTTAGTAAAGTAAAAAATAAAAATAAGTATTAAAAAAAATTCAAAAGTAATTTAAAAAAGAAAGAAGAGAGCAACCAAACTGAAAAACAAATCCACCAATGATAACACGCACTAAAAAGTATACTAAAAAAAAGGAAAAAAACATAACGGACAGACAGAACCGTAAGATAAATGGTAAAAACAAAACTATACAGGCAAAATCACATACAGAAGCATACACATGCACACTCACAAAAAGAGAAAAAGGGGGAAAAATATATATATATATCGTTGCTCCCAAAGTCCACCTCCTCAATTTGGGATGAATCGTTGTCTATTCAGGTATTCCACAGATGCAGGGTACATCATATTGACTGTGGAGAGTTAATCCGCTGCTCCTGAGGCTGCTGGGAGAGATTTCCCTTTCTCTTCTTTGTTTGCATAGCTCCTGGGGTTCAGCTTTGGATTTGGCCCCGCCTCTGCATGTAGGTCGCCTGAGGGCGTCTGTTTTTCGCTCAGACAGGACAGGGTTAAAGGAGCACGTGCTTCGGGGGCTCTGGCTCACTTACGCCACGGGGAGGGAGTGGTATGGAATGTGGGGCGAGCCTGCAGTGGCAGACGCCAGGAGATGTTGCACCAGCCTGAGGTGCGCCATGTGTTCTCCCAGGGAGGTTGTCCCTGCATCACGGGACCCTGGCAGTGGCGGGCTGCACAGGCTCCCGGGAGAGGAGGTGTGGAGAGTGACCTGTGCTAGCACACAGGCTTCTTGGTGGCAGCAGCAGGAGCCTTAGTGTCTCGTGCCCGTCTCTGTTTTCCACGCTGTTAGCCGCGGCTCATGCTCATCTCTGGAGCTCGTTTAGACGGTGCTGTTAATCCCCTCTCCTTGCGCACCAGGAAACAGGCAAGAAAAAGTCTCTTGCCTCTTCAGCAGCTCCAGACTTTTTCCCGGACTCCCTCCTGGCTAGCCGTGGCACACTAGCCCCCTTCAGGCTGTGTTCACGCCGCCAACCCCAGTCCTCTCCCTGGGATCCGACCTCCGAAGCCCGAGCCTCAGCTCCCAGTCCCCGCCCGCCCCGTGGGTGGGCAGACAAGCCTCTCGGGCTGGTGAGTGCTGGTCGGCCCCGATCCTCTGTGTGGGAATCTCTCTCCGTTGCCCTCTGCACCCCTGTTGTTGCACTCTCCTCCGTGGCTCTGAAGTTTTACCGTCTCTGACACCCGCAGTCTCTGCCCACAAAGGTGCTTCCTAGTGTGTGGAAACCTTTTCTCCTTCACAGCTCCCTCCCACTGAGGCAGGTCCCGTCCCTATTCTTTTGTCTCTGTTTTTCCTTTCTCTTTTGCCCTACCCAGGTACGTGGGGGAGTTTCTTGCCTTTTGGGAAGTCTGAGGTCTTCTGCTAGCATTCAGTAGGTGTTCTGTAGGAGTTGTTCCACACGTAGATGCATTTCTGTTTTATTTGTGGGGAGGAAGGTGATCTCCATGTCTTACTCTTCTGCCGTCTTAAAGCTCCCCCCTCTTCTCTGTTCCTTTGTCTAATGCTGGGACACATCAGAAATGCTGTTTGCGTTATATTGTCATCTAGGGTATGAATATGACTTCTTTAACCACAGAAGTAAAGTGATAGCTATTTATTAGATTCAGACTCAGTATATCTAGACTGTATTTTAGCTGCAAGGTGCTTGTGATGAGCAGCCAAAATACATGTATGGCATGTGTAGTGGTAGCAATTTGACAAATAATTCACATATACAAAGCTTCTAAAATGCACTTAAATTGAAATGGTTTTGGAACTATAATTATAAGCAGAAGCCTTCCTGGCTTTCAGTTCACCCTGGGGTCATAATTTTCTTTTGAAAATTCTCTCAGCAGAGTATTACCACTGAATGGGCTTTCTTACTGGCTTCCCTGTTGATCTCTGGTGAGTCTAGAGTGTGTCAGGAAAATGTTTTTACTCCATCATATTTCTGCTTGGCTAGAAAAAGCTTTTAATCTCTGGGAAGCTCACACTTTGTAAGTGTGGGTTGTAAAAGTAGTTTCTTTAAGAGAAAAAAATGCCATTGCTTTCTAAATATGAACAAAATTATATGGCTTTGATACATTTGGCAGCTTTATATCAACACACCCATCTCTGGAAAGTGCTTATTATTTCGTGAATACTGTGTCTTATCCCAGGTTCGATGTGCAGGTTCAATAAATAGATATCAGAATGTTGTGTACAATCATACTAAATGTTATCTTTTACAAAAAGACCTAGTATAATTTCTAAATATTTGGGGGTTCAAAATAATTATATTAATGTTTATGATTATGATGTTGGAAGGTACAACTTATAATGAGAGCACATATAATTAAGCATGTTATAATCTTTGGAGAATACATGCTTGATATGTTATAAAGAATAATTCTACCTTTCCTGTTATTTTTGTTGTTGTTGTTGTTAGATACTATGTGGTACTGATCTTGATTACTTAAAAAGTATGTTTATATTATAGTTCCATATTTAGAATATTTGTTATTTTTTTGTGTGCATAGGAATGTTTCAAAAGGAAAGTGACAGTAGCTGTCTTTGAATTTGAATCTTTTTGTGGGGTATCATTAGGTTTTCCCACTGGATGATGGGTTTTTCTTCTACTGACCTCTTTAATTATGCTATCTCGGTTAATAACAAGAGACATAGAATCCTAGAATGTTAGAACTGGTAGAGACCTTAGTAATTGTCTAATCTCTGACCACACCTCACATTAAAAATATGTTTTATATTGCAACCAAATGTACACAAGTGGACACTCATTCCCCTGCCTGCTCCACACAAATGTATGCATGCATGTAAAAAAAACTGGAACAAGAGTGTTGTGAAAAAATATTTATGCTTTGTGTGGTGTACCTTAGCAATTCTTCTCAATTCATTAAGAAAAAAATGCTTACCTGAACCCATCAAACAGATCTTACCACCAGGACCAGCTATATATTTTGCAGGGCCCAAAGCAAAATGAAACTATGGGTCTCCTTGGTAAAAAAATTATTTAAAAATTTCAGGCTGGCATTAGCAGATCATTAATCCAAGCATGGGGCCCTTCTGAGCATGGGGCCTTGTGAGACAGCACAGGCTTTACAGCAGTGAAACCACCCCTGCTCACCACTTCTGAATAGATGTTGGCCAGCAGTTTTAAAACACTTTAGAGCAACTCTCATTTTACAAATGTGAAGACTGAGGCTCATTGCAGGTGAATGACTTAAGATAAAAAGATGATGAAGTGCAATACAAAGACAATTCTCTGACTTCTATGCCAGTGTTCTTACCTCTAACCTCAATTAGATTACTCCGGGGATGGAATAATAGAGTTATAAAATTTCTGGCTTTTTGTAAGCTATTCACTCCTCTGATCCCAGCTCTTTTTAGTATTTAATTTTATTTCAGATGTTGAAAATGTTTTTAATATTACTTTATCACTTAGTCTATTTTTATGTCTTGGTAAGAGTAAATAATGATTTTCTTTTTTTCTTCTTTTTACTTTGAGGCTTTCTGAACCACCAGCTACTATTATATTGTACTGTAGTTGTTTGAAGTTAATGAAGGAAAAGGCCAAACATAAGTTTCAGAATCTGGGTCAAAGAAGAAAGTCATAAAAAACAGGGACTAGTAATGCCCTACAGAAACTGAGAAGTGATATGGAGGAGTGAAATAGAGGGGTTATATTTAGAGAAGGAGGGAAACAATTATTTCCCTGAGCCTGAAGGAAAAGATGAGAGGACAGCTGTGTATGCCGAATATTGCTTCTAAGTGTGTGGAGAAGAAATGTGTCCATGGTTTTTATGTCTACACAGAAATGGCACCCAGGGTCATCATGTGGTAAAGATGGTGTGGAGGTCAAACAGAATAGAAGGTTTAGAACACTACTGGGTGAAGCTGGACAGCCTGAGGAATCCTGGTTGTTCTATAAAGGATCTGCAGCCTGAAGATTTAATTCAGTCTCGTATCTATTGATATATATCCAACTAAATTTAATAAGATATTTTGTTAATTACAATAAATAGAATGTAAAATTATTAATAATTGCATTTCATTGATTATTAGGCTGAATCCAGATTGTTTTAAAGTAAAAGTGAATCTGAGCCAGTTAAACAAAATGGGCTATCTGAAATAGGGTCCCTGATCTGAACCTACAACATTTTTTTTGTGTATTTGTCAGTGAAGTTGATTAAACTATTTTTGTATTTAGACCTAGTCTTTAAGTCAGTGATTAATTTGGCAATATAAATTAGAGTATGTTTTAATGCATCTTTATTTTTCTTTTAAAATTCTTTTTTTTTTTTTTTTTTGCGGTACGCGGGCCTCCCACTGCTGCGGCCCCTCCCGCCTTGGAGCACAGGCTCCGGACGCACAGGCCCAGCGGCCACAGCCTACGGGCCCAGCCACTCTGCAGCATGCGGGACCCTCCCGGAGCGGGGCACGAGCCCGCGTACCCCGCATTGGCAGGCGGACCCCCAACCACTGCGTCACCAGGGAGGCCCCATGTTTATTTTTAACAGAAGTCAAGGGAGGTGCAAATGGAGAATAACTGGAGCAGGAAAGTAAATAAAATTTTAAAAAATGTCATCTTATGTTTTTATTTTTGTTGAAACCTGTAGTGTTTAATCTTGTACGTTCAAACCATGAGGGAACACCACTTTCAAAACTGTGAGTGAATGTTAAACAATCTTTATCAGACTTCCAGGTATAATTCTATGTTACAATGGCTTTCATTTATTAATAGAAAACTTTGAAAAAGGCATCAAAAACATTTTTCCAGATCTGAAAGTTTTAAAGTATATTCATCCACATTCTACGTTTTTTCCTCTCACCCCATACTTAGTTCTCTTACTCTTTTTTATTTACCTTTTATTTAAGTGTTTGTTTTCCAATTTCAGGCAGGACCTAATTTAGAAACTTTTAAGTCCTTTCATCCAGTGTTGTCCTGTAGGGCTTCAGTAACAGACATTATTAAATCAACACACATGGTACTTGTTTGTTTTTTTTCCCAAGTGGCTGGCCCTGGAGAATTTGGGATCCCTTCCGCAGAAATATTTAATATTGTGTTCTTAGCACATGTATCTGAAAAACTGTGCTTAGCTCAACCTGAAAGAGAAACTGTTCTGATTGTCTCTCCCTCAGGATCAAGCGAAGATCAAAAGTTAAAATGCTTTAGGAAGGCCTTTTATTCATTTTGAAGCCCCTTTTCATGATCAACTTTTAGTGGTGTACAGCTGTGTGGTGATTAAAGACCCTTAGCATCTCTTTACGCGACTTTTCAAATGTCAAATGCCCACGCACACAGTAGGTATAAAATGTCTTCTCCAATGATCAAAGCAAAATGTAAAAATAAGAAATTGAAAGTTACCTTCTGATAGCCCTACTGAGATTTCAAGACAGTGATTAAAAATAGTTTCTCCCAGTAATTTGCATATTAATACCATGAAATATTCACCATATTAATTTTTTAATTAAATTCTGATCACTGTGATAATTAGTTTCAATAATTTTAGGAACAGCAGTCCCTTAAAAAGATCAATGGTGAACAACGTTTAAGATCTAAATGACTGCCTTCAATCTCTTGAACTATTTCTCAGTAGTTTACTTAATCTGAAAAATAATCCAATGGATTGCAATGCCTTGATTAAAGTTAAGGTGACTCAGAATTTCTAGAACTTTATTTCTTCAGCATGGTTATTGTTACTTGTAATATTAAAAAGTTTTTTTACTTTAAAAAAAAGCCTTCCGAGTGAAACATAGTTTAATGTTTCACTTTGATGAGATTTCTAAGAGCCATTAAAATGCTGGTATTCATTTTGACTCTCTAAGTGAGGAAGGATAGAGAATACAGCGTTTTCCACATTTGTTTGACTAATTTTTAGAAAAGACACTTCAGGGGACAATGCTATAGAATATGTTTTGGCAAAAGCTGATACAAAGGGTGTTTGAGTTTCTGTTTATACATTCAAGGACATAGTCGTGGAGTATATAAAAAGTGTCAACTTTTTGTTAGGTTATGAAAAAAATGTGTTGTCTTAAGGTGAAACAATGTCATGTGAAGTGGTTGGAATGTAAGGTATTTCTAAATTTAAAATAAAAAACAAAAACTATGCCTTAAGTTTTCTGTTAGCTTGTGAGGTGATGGGTTTTTTTTTTTTTTTTTTCCCTTCTTTTTCTTTTTGCGGTACGCTGGCCTCTCACTGTTGTGGCCTCTCCCATTGCGCAGCACAGGCTCCGGTCGCGCAGGCTCAGCGGCCACGGCTCACGGGCCCAGCCGCTCCGTGGCATGTGGGATCTTCCCGGACCGGGGCACGAACCCGTGTCCCCTGCATCGGCAGGCGGACCCCCAACCACTGTGCCACCAGGGAAGCCCCATGAGGTGATGTTTTAACCGACTATCTTTGAACAAAATTCCTCTGTATGTACTCTACTTAACATGGAGGATGAAAGTGGAAATTCCAGTCATCTTAGCTGTAAGGAAATCTGAAGTGACTCAGGAAGATGAATGACCATGGGGAAGAGGATGTGTGTTGAGCACCAAAGGAAGGGTTGTGCTTTTGGATTCTGTATGTTGAAGCACATGGCTTCTGAATCACTGAGTTGCAGATGATCTTAAAAAGATATGTATATGCCAAGCTAGAATTATACCAAGTCATTTTTCCATTGAGGGAAGAGAAGACAGAAGACCTCCAGTGTGATGATGATTGATAATATTATGAAAAGTAGTAATCATAAATCACTCTTGGAGTGTTACATGTTTGCTACTGTGCTAAAGTGCTTTATGTGGATCGTTTCATATAATCCTCAAAAAAATAAAGTTAGTATAATATTCCCATTTTTAGATAAGAAAATTGAGGCCTGGAGAAGTTGCATTATTTTTACCCACATCTCACAGCTATAAGTAAATGAGCCAGGGAACATACAAACAGGAAGTCTGACTTGCAAGCCCATGTTTCTAAACACTAGAGGTTTGCCTTCTGTGTTATGTTTGTTTTACCATCAGTAATAAAGTTTCCAATAACAAAGCATGTTACTGGCAGGTCTGTTTTTTATGGAATAGAGGCACCTCTGTGGCTACAGATGTCCCAACTTTCTCGGACCCTTACTGTTTACTAGTTACTGTTTGAATAGGGAATTTCTTTTCATTTTCTTCCAAGATATGTCACTGTAACTTGTAGTTGTAACTAAGGTTTTGAGAGGTAAGGAATAATGTTAGGTAAACAGATAGAAAAAGTTTTTGTTTGTTAAGAAAGTGAAGTCTTTTTTGAAATAAAGCAGAGAAAGAAGTGGGGAAAAGTAAATGAATTTTAATAACTTCAAGTTATGCAAAAGAGCACAGTGGGATAAATGTTGCAATATGGGTATAGTATGTGATTTTAAAATTAAGTCAAAGACTGCATGGATGGTCCTGTGTAGTTGAATACATCCATGCAGATGGTGGCAGAATAAGCTTGCATTTGCTTCAGGAGTGGCTCCCAGGACCAACCAGTTCTTATGCTCTTGAAGACACGATGTAATAGAGTTAATGGAGATGTCACTGCTGCTGTGATAGGATCAGTTACTGCGGGTGATTCCTAATGGGTTTGGAGCTCAGCGTTCTTTACTAATTTCTCGTTTCCATTCCCGCTGTCATAGTTCAGGCCCTTATTACCTTTTGTCTGGACTACCAGCTGGTCTGATTACCTTTGGTCTCACATTTCTCAAAATCACCCTACAGAGTTTAAGGTTCTTGAAGCTCCCTTTTTATCATGCTACTCTCCTGATCAAAAGTCTCCAGTGGGTTTCCATCACTTACTGAATGAAGAACAGACTTTGTAACCTGGCATAGTCTCCTGAACTGGCTGTAACCCCCTGTCCTGCCTTATCCTCCTGTTAACTTACACGTGTCCTTCATCCATGCCTACCAACAGCTGCCTGTAGCCTATGCTTCCTCATGCCATTCCCTTTGCTTTTGCTTCTCTGTCAACTAAAATCCCTTCTCCTCTTTTTCTTCCATCAGCATTCTACATAGGCACTATTTATTTTTTTCTTTAAACTACTTTACTGAAGTGTGATTGACATGTAAAACGCTGTACATATTTAATGTATACAATTTAGTGAGTTTGGGGATACATACATACCTGTGAAACCATCACCACCATCAAGGCCGTGGACATATCTATCATCTCCTCAAGTTTCCTCCCATCTTCCTTACCACATCATCATTTTTTGTGTATGTGATAAGAACACTTAACGTAAGATCTACTCTTTTAACAAATTTTAAGTATATATTAAAGTATTGTTAGCTATAGGCACTATGTTCTATAGCAGATCTTCAGAACTTATTTATCTTGTGTAGCAGAAACTTTGTACCCTTTGACAATTACTTCCTCATTTCCCCCTTCAGGCCCTGGTAACCACCATTCTACTCTACTTCTATGAGTTTGACTATTTAGATTCCATATATAAGTGAGATCATGCAGTATTCGCCTTTCTGTGGCTGACTTATTTCACTTAGCTTATTGTCCTCCAGGTCCATCCATGTTTTCACAAATGCAGGGTTTCCTTTTTGTAAAGGCTGAGTAATATTCCATTGTATGTATATGCCACATCTTCTTTATTCATTCATCCATCAAAGGACATTTAGGTTGTTTCACATATGCATTCATTAATGACATTACAAATGTCTCTTACTTCATAAAACTCTTTGATCATTTCAATGGTGAGGAACTTTTCATCCTCTGAACTTTACAAGTGAATTGGTGATCTCCTTGCATGAAGCTAATAAATTTTTCTTTAGATTATAGTTAGAGTACCTCTTTATTACTGGATTTTGAGGTTATTAAGTGCAGAGATTTCATTTTAATCATCTCTGTACCCCACAGTGACTATCCCAGGGTCGTAACATAGTAAATGCTTAAAAAAAATATTTGTTGCACCAGGGCCATAACATAGTAAATGCTTAAAAAATATTCTTGGCACTTATATGAGCTGACTTCCACCATTCTTGAGAATATTATCCATAAAATCCTAACTCCCCAAAGGCAGGTGGTTGTAATATTTCTTCCGCTCTATTTGCTCTTCTAGAACTCTCTGTTTTTGTTTTGAAAAATCATCACAATTGGAATAAAAATCTTAATTTACATAATTATTTATTGTTGGTCTTTGTAAGGATAGAGACTAAGTCTGCCTAGTTCATCATTGTATAACTAGCATAGTATCTGGAACATGGACGTCGTATAATAAATATTAATTGAATGAGTGAATGAATCTCCTAATATAATCTGTTTTCCAAAAACCTGAATAATATATATTCATTCAAAGATACTTATTGGGTACTTGCTATATAGAATACATTGCTAGGGCTAATGAAACAAAAATTGAAAGAGAATTCCTTCATGTCCAAATGTGAATCCAGTCAATAGGCAAAATAAATTCAGCCAGCCACTTTGGCTTTAGTATGCCAGAAGATCAGCCCTGCCCTAACTGGTCTATAAAGGAATCACAACATCTCTCAGTCTGGTCTATCATCCTGGTAAACAAATATGATCTGCCTTACTTGTAAGGGCTGTTGAACACCTTAAACTTGACTTGTCAGGTAGAAGAAACCATTTCTTCTGTGTAGTAGATTTAACCCCATATGAATACTGTCAGTGGACATGTATCTACAGTACATGACTCAGTTGACAATACAGAATGCGTAAACTTCAAGTGCTTGATAGCATCCCCATATTTGAATGATCTGTCTCTGAGTCCTGCCAAAAGTGCAGCTGAGACCCTTAATATTTGAGTGGGTTACTCTAAGAAGCACATCATCCATAAAACTTTCTCATTCTAAGCTTTAAACCTGTATCAGGTTAGATCAGGATATACTGGACTATGTACTATAGAACAACATTATAAAACTCTGTCCTTGGATTTTATTGCACTCATATGAGAAATGATTCTATGTAGAAGATCTCCATATTGTCTTCATAAAACAGCAGTTAAGGATATTATGTATAAAGTTATTCAGTATTTCTTATATGAGGACCCATGTCCTCATATATATTTTTTTCAGAATTTAGGGTTAAGATAAACTTTGTCCACTGATATGATCCTTTTCAATAGTTAATGAAAAATTTGCAGCTCATCATCATATATATATGATATTCAGAGAGCTAAAAGCTAAGCCTTTTGCCTGGGTTCCTTTATCTTGAGTTTTATTCTATAATTCCTTTCCTTTCCGTCTTTCTTCCCACTTATTGTCTCATTTTTTTCTGTGCTTTTGAAAATAGTTTTATTGTATTGATTACTTGCACTGTGGTTTGAATCAATTATTTTCAGATGTAGTTGGGGGCATAAATAAATAACACCTAAATAAATAATAGACTTGTCTTTAGGCATCCATATTCTCTCTTACAAACATTCATTGCAGGAGTTAATTGGAAATGGAACTAAATATTAGTTTGATTAATTAGTGTTCATTAAGTTCCCTTGGTGTACTTTATAGAACCCTAGAAGCTTCTGGTGTCTGCTGTAACACAGCTTGAATGGTACTTTTGGGGAGACAGCATTGAATTTTTCTCATATTTTAATGAGTATTATATATACAGATTAATTATTTTTGTTCAACATTCCATATTGTTCCCTCTGCTTTGAAATGAAAATTGTAAATGCTTAAATAAATTAATTGAGAAGTTGTTTACCATAACTGAAACTCATATACATACTTTCATGTCATCAGCTGAAATGAAATTTTCTAATGCCTGACACAGGTAATATGTTTAATGAATCACAGCTGAGTTCATTTTTGGCTTCTTTAGGGAAAAAAGAACAGAACTCTCTTCCATTGTTCACTGATATGAATATAAAAAATATAGAAATGTCCAAGCTGCTCATGATCTAGAAAACAACCGGAGACTTATTAGCACACCTGTTCTTCACATTACCATTAGTGGGGCATACAATTCTCTACAAACATAAATATCAATCCCATCTTATATTGGAAGAAAAACGTCCTACTGATAGAAAGGAGTATTTGAATATACAGACATGGTTAGTCATGGACAAAAACTTGACCCTTGGATTGTACCAGCAACTCTTTTGTTTTGGGGACACTGGGCTCTCAAAAAAATGTAATATCCTTTAAAATTTTTTTTAAAAGGTATCATCCTTGAGTTGTGTTTCCTAGACAGTATTTAGCAAAACACTTTTCCTGCAAGACACACTGTGGTAATGGGGATTCTTGATCAAATACATGTGGAACATACAACATATCACACCTCCATCTTCTTGGAGAGTCATAATTTCTTTTTTTTTAACATCTTTATTAGAGTATAATTGCTTTACAATGGTGTCTTAGTTTCTGCTTTATAACAGAGTGAATCAGCTGTACATATACATATATACCCAAATATTCTCCCTCTTGCATCTCCCTCACACCCCTCTAGGTGGTCACACAGCACTGAGCTCATCTCCCTGTGTTGTGTGGCTGCTTCCCACTAGCTAGCTATTTTACATTTGGTAGTGTACTTATGTCCATGCCACTCTCTCACTTCACCCCAGCTTACCCTTCCCCCTCCCTGCGTCCTCAAGTCCATTCTCTATGTCTGTGTCTTTATTCCCGTCCTGCTCCTAGGTTCTTCATAACTACTTTTTTTTTTAGATTCCATATATATATGTTAGCATATGGTATTTGTTTTTCTCTTTCTGACTTAACTTCACTCTGTATGACAGACTCTAGGTCCATCCACCTCACTACACATAATGCAATTTCGTTTCTTTTTATGGCTGAGTAATATTCTATTGTATATATGTGCCACATCTTCTTTATCCATTCATCTGTTGATGGCATCCATTCAAGTGTCGATGGACACTTAGGTTGCTTCCATGTCCTGGTTATTCTAAATAGTGCTGCAATGAACTCTTTTTGAATTATGGTTTTCTCAGGGTATATGCCGAGTAGTAGCATTGTTGGGTCTTATGGTAGTTCTATTTTTAGTTTTTTAAGGACCCTCCATACTGTTCTCCATAGTGGCGGTATCAATTTACATTCCCACCAGCAGTACAAGAGGGTTCCCTTTTCTCCAAACCCTTTTTTTTTTTTTTGCGGTACGCGGGCCTCTAACTGTTGTGGCCTCTCCCTTTGCGGAGCACAGGCTCCAGACGCGCAGGCTCAGCGGCCATGGCTCACGGGCCCAGCTGCTCCGCGGCATGTGGGATCTTCCCGGACTGCGACACGAACCTGTGTCCCCTGCATCGGCAGGCGGACTCTCAACCACTGCGCCACCAGGGAAGCCCCTCCCCTTTTTTTTTTAGCATCTTTATTGGAGTATGATTGCTTTACAATGGTGTGTTAGTTTCTGCTTTATAACAAAGTGAATCAGCTATACATATACATATATCACCAAATCTCTTCCTTCCTGTGTCTCTATCCCACCCCTCTAGGTGGTCACAAAGCACCGAGATGATCTCCCTGTGCTATGAGGCTGCTTCCCACTAGCTATCTATTCCAGGTTTGGTAGTGTATATATGTCCATGCCATTCTTTCACTTTGACCCAGCTTACCCTTCTCCCTCCCTGTATCCTCAGGTACATTCTCTAGTAGGTCTGCATCTTTATTCCCGTCTTGTCCTTAGGTCCTTCTTACCATATTTTTTCTTTCTTTGTTTTTTTTTAGATTCTATATATATATGTGTTAGCATATGGTATTTGTTTTTCTCTTTCTGACTTACTTCCCTCTGTATGACAGTCTCTAGGTCTATCCACCTCACTACAAATAACTCAGTTTTGTTCCTCTTTATGGCTGAGTAATATTCCATTGTACATATGTGCCACATCTTCTTTATCCATTCATCTGTTGATGGACACTTAGGTTGCTTCCATGTCCTGGCTATTGTAAATAGAGCTGCAATGAACACTGTGGTACATGACCCTTTTTGAATTATGTTTTTTTCAGGGTATATGCCCAGTACTGGGATTGCTGGGTCGTATGGTAGTTCTATTTGTAGTTTTTTAAGGAACTTCCATAATGTTCTCCATAGTGGCTGTATCAATTTACATTCCCTCCAACAGCACAAGAGGGTTCCCTTTTCTCCATACCCTCTCCAGCATTTATTGTTAGTACATTTTTTGATGATGGCTATTCTCACCGGTGTGAGATGATATCTCATTGTAGTTTTGATTTGCATTTCTCTAATGATTAATGATGTTGAGCATTCTTTCATGTGTTTGTTCACAATCTGTATATCTTCTTTGGAGAAATGTCTGCTTAGGTCTTCTGCCCATTTTTGGATTGGGTTGTTTGTTTTTTTGATATTGAGCTGCATGAGTTGCTTGTATGTTTTGGAGATTAATCCTTCGTCAGTTGCTCCATCTGCAAATATTTTCTCCCATTCTGAGGGTTGTCTTTTTGTCTTGTTTATGGTTTCCATTGCTGTGCAAAAGCTTTGAAGTTTCATTAGGTCCATTTGTTTATTTTTATTTCCATTTCTCTAGGCGGTGGGTCAAAAGGATCTTGCTGTGATGTATGTCATAGAGTGTTCTGCCTGTGTTTTCCTCTAAGAGTTTGATAGTGTCTGTCCTTACATTTAGGTCTTTAATCCATTTTGAGTTTATTTTTGTGTATGGTGTTAGGTAGTGTTCTAACAAGACTTTTACATGTAGCTATCCAATTTTCCCAGTACCACTTATTGAAGAGGCTGTCTTTTCTCCACTTTATATTCTTGCTCCTTTATCAAAGGTAAGATGACCATATGTGCATGGGTTTACCTCTGGGCTTTCTATCCTGTTCCATTGATCTATATTTCTGTTTTTGTTCCAGTACAATACTGTCTTGATTACTGTAGCTTTGTAGTATAGTCTGAAGTCAGGGAGCCTGATTCCTCCAGCTCCGTTTTTCTTTCTCAAGATTGCTTTGGCTATTCGGGGTCTTCTGTGCATCCATACAAATTGTGAAATTTTTTGTTCTAGTTCTGTGAAAAATGCCAGTGGTCGTTTGATAGTGATTGCACTGAATCTGTGGATTGCTTTGGGTAGTATGGTCATTTTCACAATGTTGATTCTTCCAATCCAAAAACATGGTATATATCTCTCTATCTATTTGTATCATCTTTAATTTCTTTCATCAGTGTCATAATTTTCTGCATACAGGTCTTTTGTCTCCTTAGGTAGGTTTATTTCTAGAAATTTTATTCTTTTTGAAGCAATGGTAAAAGGGAGTGTTTTCTTAATTTCACTTTCAGATTTTTCTTCATTAGTGTACAGGAATGCAAGAGTTTTCTGTGCATTAATTTTGTATCCTGCTACTTTACTAAATTCATTGATTAGCTCTAGTAGTTTTCTGGTAGCATCTTTCGGATTTTCTATGTATACTACCATGTCATCAGCAAACAGACACAATTTTACTTCTTCTTTTCCTATTTGGATTCTTTTTATTTCTTTTTATTCTCTGATTGCCTTGGCTAAAACTTCCAAAACTTTGTTGAATAATAGAGATGAGAGTGGGTACCCTTGTCTTGTTCCTGATGTTAGTAGAAGGGTTTCAGTTTTTCACCATTGAGAACGATGTTGGCTGTGGGTTTGTCATATATGGCTTTTATTATGTTGAGGTTGCTTCCCTCTATGCCTACTTTCTGGAGCGTTTATATCATGAATGGGTGTTGAGTTTTGTTGAAAGCTTTTTCTGCATCTATTGAGATTATCATATGGTTTTTATCCTTCAGTTTGTGAATATGGTGTATCACATTGATTGATTTGCGTATATTGAAGAATCCTTGCATTCCTGGAATAAACCCCACTTGATCATGGTGTTTGATCCTGTCAATGTGCTATTGGATTCTGTTTGCTAGTATTTTCTTGAGGATTTTTGAACCTATATGTTCATCAGTGATATTGGCCTGTAGTTTTCTTTCTTTGTGACATCTTTTTCTGGTTTTGGTATCAGGGTGATGGTGGCCTTGTAGAATGAGTTTGGGAGCGTTCCTCCCTCTGCTATATTTTGGAAGAGTTTGAGAATGATAGGTGTTAGCTCTGCTCTAAATGTTTGGTAGAAGTCGGCTGTGAAGCCGTCTGGTCCTGAGCTTTTGTTGTTGGAAGATTTTTAATCACACTTTCAATTTCAGTGCTTGTGATTGGTCTGTTCATATTTTCTATTTCTTCTTGGTGCAGTCTCAGAAGGTTGTGCATTTCTACGAATTTGTCCATTTCTTCCAGGTTGTACATTTTATTGGCATATAGTTGCTTGTAGTAATTTCTCATGATCCTTTGTATTTCTGCAGTGTCAGTTGTTACTTCTCCTTTTTCACTTCTAATTCTATTGATTTGAGTCTTCTCCCTTTTTTTATTGATGAGTCTGGCTAATGGTTTATCAATTTTGTTCATCTTCTCAAAGAACCAGCTTTTAGTTTTATTGATCTTTGCTATCATTTCCTTCATTTCTTTTTCATTTATTTCTGACCTGATCGTTATGATTTCTGTCCTTCTGCTAACTTTGGGGGTTTTTTGTTCTTCTTTCTCTAATTCCTTTAGGTGTAAGGTTACCTTGTTTATTTGAGATGTTTCTTGTTTCTTGAGGTAGGATTGTGTTGCTATATACTTCCGTCTTAGAACTGCTTTTGCTGCATCCCATAGATTTTGGGCCGTTGTGTTTTCAGTGTCATTTGTTTCTAGGTATTTTTTGATTTCCTCTTTGATTTCTTCAGTGGTCTCTTTGTTATTTAGTTGCATATTGTTTAATTTCCATGTGTTTGTATTTTTTTTTTACAGTTTTTTTCCTGTAATTGATATCTAGTGTCATAGCATTGTGGTTGGAAAAGATACTTGGTATGTTGTCACTTTTCTTTAAATTTACCAAGGCTTGATTTGTGACCCAAGATATGATCTCTCCTGGAGAATGTTCCATGACCACTAGAAAAAAGTGTGTTCTGTTGGTTTTGGTTGGAGTATCCTATAAATATCAATTAAGTCTATCTTGTTTAATGTATCATTTAAAGATTGTGTTTCCTTTTTTATTTTCATTTGTATGATCTGTCCATTGGTGAAAGTGGGGTGTTAAAGTCCACTACTATGATTGTGTTACTGTCAATTTCCCCTTTTATGCCTGTTAGTATTTGCTTTATGAATTGAGGTGCTCCTCTGTTGGGTGCACAAATATTTACGATTGTTATATCTACTTCTTGGACTGATCCCTTTATCATTATGTAGTATCCTTTTTTTCTCTTGTAATAGTCTTTTTTTTAAAGTCTATTTTGTCTGATGTGAGCATTGCTACTCCAGCTTTCTTTTGATTTCCATTTGCATGGAATATCTTTTTACATCCCCTCAGTCTGTATGTGTCCCTAGGTCTGAAGTGGGTCTCTTGCAGACAGCATATATACAGGTCTTTCTTTTGTATCCATTCAGCCACTCTATGTCTTTTCGTTGGAGCATTTAATCCATTTACATTTAGGGTAATTATCGATATGTATTTTCCTATTACCTTTTTCTTAACTGTTTTGGGTTTGTTATTGTAGGTCTTTTTCTTCCCTTATGCTTCCTGCCTAGAGACGTTTCTTTAGCATTTGTTGTAGAGCTGGTTTGGTGGTGCTGAATTCTCTTAGCTTTTGCTTGTCTGTAAAGCTTTTAATTTCTCCATCGAATCTGAATGAGCACCTTGCTGGGTAGAGTAATCTTGGCTGTAGTTGTTTCCCTTTCATCACTCTAAATATGTCCTGCCACTCCCTTCTGGCTTGCAGAGTTTCTGCTGAAAGATCAGGTGTTAACCTTATGGGGATTCCCTTGTATGTTATTTGTTGTTTTTCCCTCGCTGCTTTTAATAGTTTTTCTTTGTTTTTAATTTTCTCCTTGGATTTATCCTGAATGGGACTCTCTGTGCTCCTGGACTTGATTAACTATTTCCTTTGCCATATTAGGAAAGTTTTCAACTATAATCTCTTCAAATATTTTCTCAGTCCCTTTCTTTTTCTCTTCTTCTGGGACCCCTATGATTCAAATGTTGGTTCATTTAATGTTGTCCCAGAGGTCTCTGAGATGCTCCTCAATTCTTTTCATCCTTTTTTCTATATGCTGCTCTGTGGTAGTTATTTCCACTATTTTATCTTCCCGGTCGCTTATCTGTTTTTCTGTATCAGTTATTCTGTTATTGATGCCTTCTAGAGAATTCTTAATTTCATTTATTGCGTTATTCATCATTGTTTGTTTGCTCTTTAGTTCTTGTAGGTCCTTGTTAAACGTTTCTTGTATTTTCTCCATTCTATTTCCAAGCTTTTGGATCATCTTTACTCTCATTACTCTGAATTCTTTTTCAGGTAGACTGCCTGTTTCCATTTCATTTGTTTTGTCTGGTGGGATTTTAGTTTGCTCCTTTATTTGCTGTGTGTTTCTCTGTCTTCTCATTTTGATTAACTTACTGAGTTTGGGGTCTCCTTTTCGCAGGTGGTAGGTTCGTAGTTCCCGTTGTTTTTGGTGTCTGCCCCCAGTGATAAGGTTGGTTCAGTGGGTTGTGTAGGCTTCCTGGTGGAGGGGACTGGTGCCTTTGTTCTGGTGGATGAGCCTGGATCTTTTCTTTCTGGTGGGCAGGACCATGTCCAATGTTGTGTTTTGAGGTGTCTGTGAACTTACTATGATTTTAGGCAGCCTCTCTGCTAATGTGTGGGGTTGTGCTCCTGTCTTGGTAGTTGTTTGGCATAGGGTGTCCACCACTGTAGCTTTTTGCTCGTTGAGTGGAGCTGGGTCTTAGTGTTGAGAAGGAGATCTCTGATAGAGCTTTTTTCATTTGTTATTATGTGGAGCTGGGAGGTCTTGGTAGACTAATGTCCTGAACTTGGCGCTCCCACTTCAGAGGCACAGGCCTGACACCCTTGCGGAGCACCAAGACCCTGTCAGCCACGTGGCTCAGAACAAAAGGGAGAAAAAAAAAAAGACAGAAAGAAAAAATAAATAAAGTTATTAAAACAGAAAATAATTATTAAAAATTAAAAAAATAAAAAGTAATAAAAAAAAGAAAGATGAGTGCAACCAGACCAGAAAACAAATCCACCAATGATAACAAGTGCTAAAAACTATACTGAAAAAATAAAAACGAAAAACAAAACACTGGCAGACAGGACCTTAGGACAAATGGTAAAAGCAAAGCTATACAGAGAAAATCACACAAAGAAGCATATACATACACACTCACAAAAAGAGAAAAAGGAAAATATATATGTATATCATTGCTCCCAAAGTTCACTGCCTCAATTTTGGGATGATTCGTTGTCTATTCAGGTATTCCATAGATGCAGGGTACATCACGTTGACTGTGGAGTTTTAATCCACTGCTCCTGAGGCTGCTGTAAGAGATTTCCCTTTCTCTTCTTTGTTCGCACAATTCCTGGGGTTCAACTTTGGATTTAGCTCCAGCTCTGCATGTAGGTCGCCTGAGGACATCTGTTTTTCACTCAGGCAGGACAGGGTTAAAGTAGCAGCTGATTAGGTGGCTCTGGCTCACTCAGGCGGTGGGGGGTAGGGAGGGGTACGGATGCAGGGCGAGCCAGTGGCGACAGAGGCCGGCGTGATGTTGCAACAGCCTGAGGCACGCCGTGTGTTCTCCCAGGGAAGTTGTCCCTGGATCACGGGACCCTGGCAGTGGCGGGCTGCACAGGCTCCTGGGAGGGGTGGGGTGGATGGTGACCTGTGCTTGCACACAGGCTTCTTGGTGGCTGCAGCAGCAACCTTAGCGTCTCATGCCCGTCTCTGGGGTCCGCGCTGATAGCCACGGCTTGCTCCCATCTCTTGGAGTTTGTTTAGGCGGTGCTCCGAATCCCCTCTCCTTGCGTACCCCAAAACAGTGGTCTCTTTCCTCTTCGGCAGTTCCAGACTTTTCCCCAGACTCCCTACCGGCTAGCTGTGGTGCACTAGCCCCCTTCAGGCTCTGTTCACACAGCCAACCCCAGTCCTCTCCCTGGGATCTGACCTCCAAAGCCTGAGCCTCAGCTCCCAGCCCCTATCCGCCCTGGCTGGTGATCAGACACGCTTCTCAGGCTGGTGAGTGCTGGTCGGCACTTATTCTCTGTGCGGGAATCTCTCTGCTTTGCCCTCTGCACCCTGTTGCTGCACTCTCCTCTGTGGCACCAAAGTTTTCCCCACGCCCACCAGCCCCCTCTGCCAGTGAAGGGGCTTCCTAGTGTGTAGAAACTTTTCCTCCTTCGCAGCTCCCTCCCTGTGGTGCAGGTCCTGTCCCTATTGTTTTGTCTCTGGTTTTTCTCTTTTCTTTTGCCCTACCCCGATACGTGGGGAGTTTCTTGCCTTTTGGGAAGTCTGAGGTCTTCTGCCAGCGTTCAGTAGGTGTTCTGTAGGAGTTTCACATGTGGGTGTATTTCTGATGTATTTGTGGGGAGGAAGGTGATCTCCACTTCTTACTCTTCCGCCATCTTGAAGGTCTCCCCCATAATTTCTATTAGTATCAAGGTCTAATAACTTCTGCAGGAAAGACATATATTGTTAGATCTAGCATTTTCCTAGAAGGAAGAATTTCTTCTCAGAACAAGCAAACAATACCCCAAGAAATTATGCTGGTTGCTATTTTTATTGTTGTTTTCATGTTCTCTGGAGGACACTTTGATTGGGGATGCTTTAGGAGTTCTCTTCTACCACCTGGAGCTTATTCCTGTGCTCTTTGTTTCTTATAGAATCATGGGGTATTGGAAGGGCCTCAGAAGATGCTGTAGCTCAGTGGTTTTCAAACTGTGGCATTCATGATAACAACCTATGGAAGTTTTGTTGAAACAAGGATTTCTGGGCTCCACTCCTGGAGTTTTGGGTTCAGTAGGTCTGAATTAGGAGGCTAAGAATTTGCATTCTAACAAGTTTGTAGGTGACTCTGGTGGTGCTGGTCTTGGATGGTCCCTTGAAAACCCATGATGTAGTGATTTGATGTAGTCTACAATATCTCCCACCCCACTTCCGGCATTTGAAACTTTCATAGACATTTTTTACTCTCAATTTCCTCAAGTAACCTTAATTATCTAGGACACATCACTTATCCCCAAATCATTAGGCTTGAATATATGAACCAGGTGGTCACTCATTAGTTCTGGAGTTATTTCTGGAAAAAGCAACAGCTTGTTCTCTCAATGACCTCTACCACCTCTGGCTGCCTTAGTGCTTTATGTATCAATCTGGATGTTCATTCATTTAGTTTTTGAATAATGCTTACAGGGTACATACTATATATTGGGCACTCTTTTAGGTGCTGGGCATATAGTGGTAAACAAAACAGACACGGGTCCTTACTCTCATGGAGCTTACATAGAAGGGGAAACAATTTAGGAGGGAGATAAATGAAAACAAACAAAAACAAGACATAGTAATATTAGCGAGAATGTCTATGAAGGACTAACCAATACTGTGGCCAGAAAATGGCTTCTTTGAAGAGGTAGCATCTGAGGCTAATCCTCGGTGGCTTGTCTTTCTTTTTAGATTATTCTCCTTTGTATTTGGCCACCTAATGTCTGGATTGATTATTTCACCAGCAGCCTGACTGCTTCTTTGGATTTTGGTGCTGTTGGATTACCTTCCTGCAGCTTTGCTGCTTTGCTTATGGCTATGGATAGAGGTGCATAATGACCACTCCTGGTCATTCCTCCCTTATCGACCCCCAACTCTTCCTCCACCTCTTTCACCTACCAGCAAGAGTAAGATATCTGTCTGCTTCACCAACTGTATTCTTTTTTTTTTTTTTTTTTTTTTTTTGCGTTACGTGGGCCTCTCACTGTTGTGGCCTCTCCCGTTGCAGAGCACAGGCTCCGGACGCGCAGGCTCAGCGGCCATGGCTCATGGGACCAGCCGCTCCGCGGCATGAACCCGCGTCCCGTGCATCAGCAGGCGGACTCTCAACCACTGCGTGACCAGGGAAGCCCACCAACTGTATTCTTTTAAAAAAAAATTTTTTTTTTATGTGAACCAGTTTTAAAGTCTTTATTGAATTTGTTACCATATTGGTTCCGTTTTTTTTAATGTTTTTGCTTTTTTGGCTGTGAGGCATGTGGCATCTTAGCTCCCTGATCAGGGATCAAACCCACACCCCCTACAATGGAAGACGAAGTCTTAACCACTGGACTTCCAGGGAATTCCCACCAACTTTATTCTTGAATAGTTACTGAAAAGGAATGCTGTACATTTTGAAACAGGCCTTTCCATCTCTGAAATGTTCTTTAAGAAAACTTTAATAAATGTAATGAGCTGAATTTAGTTTCCCTGTCATTTCTCTTCGTAATTGTACCCATTGGACGTAACATAGATCTAATCTAACCCCTCTGCACATGACAGATATTTGGATATTTGATGACAGCCACCACGTCCTCCACATCTCCTGCGAGACTCTTCTTTCTTAGGCCAAACTTCTCCATTGCCTTCGAATTAGTCATTCCTCATTGGATGTGGCTTTGAATCTCTTCTCTTTCTTGCTTTCTCTCCTTCATATGCCCTTTACTTTGTCTTTAACCAGTCATCCAGATGTGGTTTGAATAACAAAGAGCAAAAGATTATTGCCTCTTGTTGATCTGAGTGCTATTCATCTATGATGCAGCCTAAATGCACAGGGGCTTTTTATTTCTTTAATTTTGAATATTAATCTCATTTTTAAAACTCAAATTGAGTTTGACTAACCCCTTCTTCCCTAATTATGTTTTCTTGCATGCTTGCTGCAGTGAAATCATGCTCCGTCCATCACTACACTTAATATAGAACTCACTTTACGTCAGGTGCTTTTCTAATGCATTGACTTATTTAATTCTTAAACAACCTTATGAAATTGAAACTGTAATTAACTCCATTTTATAGATAAAGAAAGCAAGTCACAGTGAGGTCAAATGACTTGTCAAAAGTTACACAGCTATTTACAAGTGATGGTACCAGAATCTGAACCCTGATAGCCCTGCTCTAGTGTTTGTGCTCTGAAACACTATCCTATAATGCTATTAATTCTGTTGCAATCAAGTACAAAACTTTTTATTATCCCTGTGAAATTTCATGTCGTAAGATTTACTCCAATCTCTTCAGTCTCTCAAGATTATTTTGTGTCCTGGCTGTGCCATCCAAAACATTCAGTATCCCTAACAAGTTCATGTTTTCCATAAATAAAAGCAATCCATTAAAGTACTCTATCTATCTATCTATCTATCTATCTATCTATCTTTGATCCTTTTAGAAATGAAGAATCATCCATCATCTATTCACATGTTCTGAGAGCCTTCAACTGATGAGAATTTTACCGTATCTTAAGTTAAATGCATGTTGTCTGTGGCTTCCCTTCCTATCCTTTATTTCATGTTCTATTGAAGAATTTTGACCCATGATGACTGGTAGAAGGTACCCTGAATCTCTTACAAGGAAACAAAGGTCATGTATTGAGATGGATGTTAAAATGCAAATTGTATGAACTTCAGGTTTCCTTCTAGGCAATGATCATGGAAACAGAAGGTAAAGTTTGGCAGACAATTAAGGTTGGTAGAAGTCTTTAGACATTAAGAAGGATATCATAAACATCTTTACAGTTTGGAGGAATTTGGCCAACAGTTGTATAGAAGTAGCTGGAACAAATGATAGCCAGAGTCTTGCTTTGAATCCAGGGGGTTAGAAGAAAATGTAAAAACTAATGCTGGTGTAGGGTGCTGGGATTGTAACTTCTGCCACAAGGACTCTGCCATAATGACCTAAAAAGGTGCTGATCAAGTTAGAAAGAGATGTATGTACCACACTGAAAGAGGTATGACTATGCCTCATAGTATGTAACATTGTGTAGTGTTTGGCCAAAACAGGTGGTCAATAACTGTCAGTTTCTTTAACTGTCTATTAAGTCAAGTATTAATATGCCTCCCAATTTTGGATTTCCATAGGGACAAGATGGCAACTAGACAGTCTGTTAAACTATTTTATTTTAGAGATAATAGGAGACAACAAATATAGAAACAATTATTTGTCCTGTTTACTATCTTATCCCTAGAGCAGGGCTTCTCAACAGCAGCACTATTGGCATTTGGAGCTGGACAGTTCTTTGTTGTGGGAGCCTGCTCTGATGTTGTAGGATGTGTAGCAGACTGTCAGCCTGGTCTCTACTCACTAGATGCCATTAAAATCCTGTCATTTGTGATAGCCCAAAGTATGTCCAGACATTGTCAGTAGTTCCCTGGGGGTAAAAATTACTCCTGTTGAGAACCACTGAGCTAGAACATCAAACATAACAGACAGTCAAATATTTATTAAAGGGATAAAAAAGTGGATGAATGAAATGTTTCCTGTTGTCCACATTCATATTAATTCTTTGTTGTCTAACACATTAATAACTGTGAGGGGGGCTAGAAATCAGGTTATAAGAGAGCATTTTTGTTAGATACTATTCCGAGCCAAGAGGAACATGCATTTGGGTTCAAATCCTACACAAACCAGCAGAAACTGTTCTCCCATCCAGTGAACACTTGGATTACTCACTTACCAAACTTTCTTCCTGAATGGTGACTACAATTCCACCATTCTCAATTCACTCTTTTACTCAGATGTTTTCCTTTTCCTGAAGAGTTCCTTGAAAAACAAAACAAAAGAAAACAAACAAGTACCCCAGGAAGAATTGCTTAATCCTTATTGTTAACAAGAGTGAGATATCATGCATTTGATATTTTCTCCTACACAATTAGATATGAACACTTGGGGAGCCCTTGGACCTTTGGAAGTTTTAGAGGTCACAATGGAAAGAGGAGAAAGTGAAGAAGGCAAACTTCACCAACCACTGAAGTTTCCAAGCAGTCTCACCAGTGTTATTTGTTTATTAAATACACATGCACAGTCTCTGGGACACACAGAAAACATTAAATACCCAAATATTCAAGATCATGATACCTAGAAACTTAAATTTTCTGCTCTAATTGCTAATCTCATGGTCATCATTTAATACTTTTCTTAAATAGTAGTTAATTTGAAGGTTACATTTTCCATCTTGTATTTCCACAATTGTTGATCTCTGTGAAGACCTGGTGCTAAAGTCTCCAGAATTAATTGTCACAAGAATTCTCAGCCAAGCCACAGTCTTTGAGCATAAGCTGCTAAGACGATTTCTTCAGAACTGGCTCTGGTATCTGTTATTCTAGTCCTTGCTTGAATTGATTTCTGCTTTTTATTGATTAAAATACATTTGTTAAAATATGTTTATGCATGCCCTAAATCTAAATCATGGATAATTTGTGCTGTATTGACTGATTAAAATAATGAGTTTGATAAGTACTTGTGCCCATGTACCCCTTCCTGCTGTAGGAGCCTCATGCATATAGCTGATTCACTTTGTTATACAGCAGAAACTCACACAACATTGTAAAGCAATTATACTCCAATAAAGATGTTAAAAAAATTTTTTTAAAGTAAAAATAAAAATATTTTCTCTGTTAAAAAAAAAAAGAAATGCATTAAAAATCCTTACTTTGACTGAAAAACACAAACAGCACAGCTTTAACCTCCTTATTTCTGTCCTTAAGTGCATGAGCATCTATACAATGTTAAAGGCACTTCCTTATAAGGCACTTTGGCTCTTCATAAAAAATAAATCAATAAAATAAAATAATGAGTTTGAGTCTTCCACTTAGAGGTTACCATTCTTGTCTTTTAAGCAAAGGTGCAATAATCATACCTACAGGAGAATATTTCTCTTGACCAATACAATTACCAAATACTATAAAGGGCAACAGGAATATTTCTCACAAGAAAAATTTCACATGGAGCAAACTGAGCTCCTTGCAGTAGTAGATGGTTATCTTGAAGCCATCCCTGGGATAGTATATTCAGTTCAATTCAGTGTCCATTTATTACATACCTATTGGTACTGAGGAGAGAAAAGTCAAATAAAGTTGCTTCCTGGGCAGAAGAGTAGATTTCCTTTCCAGACATTTAAATATTATGTTATGGACTATTCCTTTGTATGTTCACTTACTCACCTAGACCTTGACAAAATAAAAGGGAATTATGACAATATTAAGAAAGATTTCACAATCAGAGCTATCTACACCTCTATGGCCTCTTTAGGATATGGACCACATTTGTCTTTGCTATCATATATCTAGAAACCTTTCATTTGTCTGTGTGAGAGAACTTTCTGATGAATGCTCTAACGCTCAAAATGGCCATAACTTCAGTAACTATCCTTACCTATCATAGCTGGTTTCTTTTACAACCTGGATTTGCTCCATGAGAAGAAAGGGCAATTTATAATTTCTTCCTTATTTGTTTCTGGAGCATGAGTGTCTATGGGTTTCTGTTCATTATTTATATCCCAAAGCAATGCTATGAATTATCCAGGAATCTGCTGGATCACGGTCATGTTTGTCTTGGGAGTCTCAGAATCTGCTTTGGCAAGGAGGACGTAATCTATATCTTTCTGAGGAGGGGTAAGACATTACAGTCTTCAAAATTCTGACTATTGTGTTGTGGATTGCTACAAACACCTTTCTTCACTTCCTTGACATGCTCCATCTTCCTGTATTCTTGCTATTTCTAGAGGAAACAGACTCTGCTGGTAAAGCCAGATGAAGAACTTTTGCAGCCCCATTTTCTTTTTGTTAGATATTATTCTTTCATTGAAGTAAAGAAAAGGTACTTTGAAAATGTGGTAAGTGACATATGTATTAGAAAGCATGGACTAACTCTGTCTTGCAGAGTCTTTAAATTTTTTCAAGGTAAAGACTTGTAATTTTAATATTATCTGAGGAGTCTAGATATTTATCAAATAGTAGATAGAAACTCATGGAAACAAAGCATCCTTCATAAAGGTTAACACTAGAGTACAGCTCCTATGATTATGATTCCTAAAAGAAATGCCACCAACTGTGTTACTTCAGTTCGATGGCTCTTCCTCACACACTCAGGGGACAAGCAACTTTCCAGGCAGAGAGCAAAGATGGCTCATGTCTTTGGCTTTGTTCCTCTCTTTTTACACTTCCTTCCAGTTTCTTCCCAAGTACATAATAAATATTAATGACTACTTCTTAAAGTCAGGAATTCAGGAGAAGGTATTTGGTTGAACAAAATTGTGTCTAGAGCACGTACCAATCATTGGCTCCTGTTCGTTGGATGTGAGTTATACCAATGTGACCAATGTTTGCAGTAGGTATGCTCCTGCCCCTTGGGAAATGACTCGATGGAGACATCCATTTATGTTTTTACGAGCAGAAGGGAAAACCAGCACACTTGCACTTTCTTATCTGCAGAAATTTTTATATTGGTGTTATCTTACTTACAAATTCCCATCTTCTCTTTTAATGGGGTGGAAGAGTAGTTAAACCTGTTTTCAGTTTGGCCAGAACTGTGTTTGGAAACACAGTTGCTTGAGGACAAAGTGTATGTGCAACTTTGAATGTATGCTTAGTGGAAAAACAACAACAACAACAACTCGATCTACATTGCAGTTAGAATAAACTCTCCAGTGAATACATTATATACAACCCGGGAGGAAACATTTTTTTCCGTGAGTTTTGTGACACATGTCAATGTGAAACCCATACGTGGATAAGATTGTTTTCTATATTTTCAGTAAATGAATGTCAAACCTGAAGCCTTTTTATTGTAAAAATAGACTCCATGGTATTAAATAAATCATGCATAGATCATGACATTCACCCACAGTCTAAGAGCTCGTTTTGAAAGAGGTTAGATTGTGTTTTGTACCTGAACCTCAGCTTGCATGTTATACACACACTTTCATAAGTACAATCCAAGGTAAACACCATTTCATTGTAACCTTTTAAAATTCCTCAGCATGATGACTAGCTATGACATGAATAAGTATGCTAAAAAAAAACCCTTCAACAAACCTATTCTCATGCTTCATTTACATTATTCCCAGAACACAAATAGTAAGATATTAAAACTGGGTAAGACTGTCAAATGAGATTCACTCACCTGACAGTTCTGTCACTTTAAATTGCTTTGTTGTTTATTCCAGGGTTGCAATCTCAGCCCTGTTACTTGTTAATTGCTTAGTCAATGCAATTGTATCACAACACATTTATCAGAATTTTAAGAGAAGAACTGTCTCTCGCTTAGATATGAAATTACTTTGATGGATCGAAGGTGATTATCATCATTAAATATGATGAGCACAAAATAAAAATTCTGGTTTTAAATTCCTCTGCAGTAAAGACACAATAAAATTCTATTTGGAGCCTTCTGATAAAGGAATGAAACATCATGTGAGCAGCTGACCATCAAATGAAATATTTATTGAGCAATTAAGAAGTGCAGAGCACTTTCAATATTTGCTGTTAAAAACAAAAGCATTGCACTTACATATAAGTTGTGAATGTATTTGTGTGTGTGTGTGTGTGTGTGTGTGTGGTCAGATTTGGTGAATGTTTACTTGAGGATTGGCACTGGATTCAGGATATTGAAGGATTCTTTAGACTCTGGCAATGGAATCATCCTTGTTCTTCATTTTGAATTCAGCTTTTGCCATATGCAAACTCTTTTACCACTTTACATTTATACTTATATTGTCTTCTTTCATTTAGAATAAAATCCTAATGAATTTATACTTTTTCAGATAGCAGAGTGTGGTAGATGGAAAGAGCACCAGATCGCATCTACAACTGAAGTTATAATCTGCACCCATTCTCATCTTCTCCTGCATTCTCTCCAAACCTCTTCTTTTTCTTAAATATTTATGATATTTGCAACATTCCTCATTAGATTATTGACCCAGTCCCAAATCTCATCATCTTTTATTTTTCTCTCTCCCTATCTTACCTGTGCAACTCATCACCAAATCTGTTTTTATTCTACTATGTGCATTGTTTAGTTCAGGTCTTCCCATCATCTCTTCTTCTCTGGATTAGTTTCTTGATCTTCTTCAAACTTTACCTCCAACTTAGATTCCATGTTGAAAACAAAAGGAAAGTTCCTATTGTTACAACACCAAAAATTATTTCTGAATTACATATCTGACCGTGTTACTCACCTTGCTTAAATCCACCATGGATCCCTATTAACTACAGGGTCAAATCAAAGTTTGTTAACTTAGAATAGCAGGTTCTTCTTCATATTGGCCCATTCCAGTTCTATTTTTCATTGTCTTCTTTTCCCAGTACTCTGATTTGTCCCTGTGTTATAAAAGTATTCACCTACTTATGGCTTCTTGATCTAGTCATGGCATTTCATGACATACTTTGTTTCTTCTCTCTTCCTTCTTGTATGATTGTTAAACTGTAGGTTCCTCTGGTAATCCATGCTACTCTTATTTTCCCGAGCTATAGTTTGTTGCTTCGTCCACTTCACCTAGCAGATCTCTCTTTCAGCATTTATAGTAGCAACTGATATTTATTAAGCACTTACTATGTGCCAGGTGTGGTTCTATGTGCCTCATTTAATCTTTATAACTAACTTATAAAGTTCATAGAATTCCCATGCACCTCTTAAGAAATGGGAGAAATTGCAGCCCAGAAAGGGTCAGTCATTTGCTCAGGATGAGGGACAGAACTGGAAAACAGTGATATCAAGATTTGAACCAAACTGGTTTGCAGTAGAACCTGGGATCTTAACCCCTGCATTATGTGTTCACCCATTGGAAATGGTTTTGTAGACATATACCTCCTCTTCTGGAATGCAAACTCTCTACATTCAGGAACTGTTCTTTATATTTTACTCCCTGAGCCTAGGACAGTGTTGAGCTTAGAGCAGACATTCAGCATACATGTGCTGAATAAATGGTTAGGAGTTAGACATGGGTTTATCCCCTACCTTTTGCATCATTGGAAAAACTCATTCAGCTTTCTTGAAAATAATATTCTTCCTCATATGCAAAATTGGAATTATAACACCAGCCTATTTCAGAGTGCTGATGGGAGAAATAAATGAGGTAATTAAAGTGTTTGAAAACATCAATAGTCATACAAATGAAAGGGAATAATGTACTTTTTAAAATAAATAACAGTTCAATAAATTGAATAATATGTAAAGTCTACTATGTGCAAGAGTCTTTATTGGTGGCTCTTAGAGATATAAAATGAATATAATATCGTTACTACCCTGCAGTTGTTCAGAATAAGGAATTATCACCTAACAATTATAAATGGCTTTTCTGATTACACAGTCTTGACAGAAACTGTGGATCACTTTAGTCAAAGACATATTGAAAAATACATTCATTTGTTCATTCATTTATTGCCGTCTGTACCTACAATGTGCTGGGCAGTTTCCTAGGCCCTGAAGATACAATGGTGAGGAAGTTAGACAAAGCCCCTGCTATGTGAAGGGGAAAGATAAAGATATATAAACTCATACTATAGGAAAAAAGAAAGTAAAATGATAGAAAGAGATAGGGTGGGTGGGATAATTTCACTTAGGTTGTCTCTTCTTTGAGAAGATGTTAATATTAACATTCTTAGGTAAACATCACTAGACTATTTATAATACAGTATCCTTTGGGCTTGACCATTGAGCTAACAAAGGTGTAGTACATACTGTCAGTGCTCTGCCAATATCCTCTTAGATCCCTTTACCATTTCTGTGCATGTCAACTTGATTTTAAATGGCCAACATCCGTAGCTTTGGACTCCTGGAACACACTGCTGGCTCATACCACAGGCCAGAAGCACCTGGCCATTAATGTTACTCCAAGGCAGCCCTTAATCAATAACATCGGTGTGGGAGTATGAATACCCTAGCTCACTCTCATCTCTTGGCCAAGATAATTCTGAGGCATGCATTTTACATCATTTCCAGATGGAAAGCTTCAGTTTCCCACTGTGGCATCTGCCTTTACAATGTACCTCTTTTTCTTGTTTCTTGAGGTAGGCTTGTATTGCTATAAACTTCCCTCTTAGAACTGCTTTTGCTGCATCCCATAGGTTTTGGATTGTTGTATTTTCATTGTAATTTGTCTCTAGGTATTTTTTGATTTCCTCTTTGACTTCTTCAGTGATCTCTTGGTTATTAAGTAGTGTACTGTTTAGCCTCCATGTGTTTGTGTTTTTGACATTTTTTTCCCTATAATTGATTTCTAACCTCATAGTGTCATGGTCAGAAAAGATGCTTGATATGATTTCAATTTTCTTAAATTTACTGAGGCTTGATTTGTGACCCAAGATGTGATCTATCCTGGAGAATGTTCCGTGTGCACTTGAGAAGAAAGTATAATCTGCTGTTTTTGGATGGAATGTCCTATAAATATCAATTAAATCTATCTGGTCTATTGTGTCATTTAAAGCTTGTGTTTCCTTATTAATGTTCTGTCTGGATGATCTGTCCATTGGTGTAAGTGAGGTGTTAAAGTCCCCCACTATTATTGTGCTACTGTTGATTTCCTCTTTTATAGCTGTTAGCAGTTGCCTTATGTGTTGAGGTGCTCCTATGTTGGGTGCATATATATTTATAATTGTTATATCTTCTTCTTGGATTGATCCCTTGAGCATTATGTAGTGTCCTTCCTTGTGTCTTGTAACATTCTTTATTTTAAAGTCTATTTTATCTGATACGAGTATTGCTACTGCACCTTTCTTTTGATTTCCATTTGCATGGACTATCATTTTCCATCCCTTCACTTTCAGTCTGTATGTGTCCCTAGGTCTGAAGTGGGTCTCTTGTAGACAGCATATATATGGGTCTTGTTTTTGTATCCATTCAGCAAGCCTGTTTCTTTTGGTTGGAGCATTTAATCCATTCAAGTTTAAGGTAATTATGGATATGTATGTTCCTATTACCATTTTCTCAATTGTTATGGGCTTGTTTTCATAGTCCTTTTCTTCTCTTGTGTTTCCCACTTAGAGAAGTTCCTTTAGCATTTGTTGTAGAGCTGGTTTGGTGGTGCTGAATTCTCTTAACTTTTGCTTGTGTGTAAAGCTTTTGATTTCTCCCTCAGATCTGAATGAGATCCTTGCCAGGCAGAGTAATCTTGGTTGCAGATTCTTCCCTTTCATCACTTTAAATATATCATGCCACTCCCTTCTGGCTTGTAGAATTTCTGCTGAGAAATCAGCTGTTAACCTTATGGGAGTTCCCTTGTATGTTGTCATTTTTCCCTTGTTGCTTTCAATAATTTTTCTTTGTCTTTAATTTTTGTCAGTTTGATTGCTATGTGTCTCGGTGTGTTTCTCCTTGGGTTTATCCTGCTGGGACTCTCTGTGCTTTCTGGACTTGGGTGGCTATTTCCTTTCCCATGTTAGGGAAGTTTTTGACTATTATCTCTTCATATATTTTCTCAGGTCCTTTCTCTCTCTCTTCTCCTTCTGGCACCCTATAATATGAATATTGTGGCATTTAATGTTGTCCCAGAGGTCTCTTAGGCTGTCTTCATTCTTTTTTCTGTTCCGTGGCAGTGAATTCCACCATTCTGTCTTCCAGGTCACTTATCCATTCTTCTGCCTCAGTTATTCTGCTATTGATTCCTTGTAGTGTAGTTTTCATTTCAGGTATTGTATTGTTCATCTCTGTTTGTTTGTTCTTTAATTCTTCTAGGTGTTTGTTCTTGAATTCTTCTAGGTGTTTGTTAAACATTTCTTGCATCTTCTTGATCTTTGCCTGCATTCTTTTTCCGAGGTCCTGGATCATCTTCATTATCATTATTCTGAATTCTTTTTCTGGAAGGTTGCCTATCTCCACTTCATTTAGTTGTTTTTCTGGGGTTTTATCTTGTTCCTTCATCTGGTATTTAGCCCTCTGCCTTTTCATCTTGTCTATCTTTCTGTGAATGTGGTTTTTGTTCCACAGGCTGCAGGACTGTAGTTCTTCTTGCTTCTTGCTGTCTGCCGTTTGGTGGATGAGGCTATCTAAGAGGCTTGTGTAAGCTTCTTGATGGGAGGCACTGGTGGTGGGTAGAGCTGGCTGTTGCTCTGGTGGGCAGAGCTCAGTAAAACTCTAATCCACTTGTCTGCTGATGGGTGGAGCTGGGTTCCCTCCCTGTTGGTTGTTTGGCCTGAGGTGATCCAACACTGGAGCCTACCAAGGCTGTTTTGTGGGGCTAGTGGCAGACTCTGGGAGGGCTCACTGCCAAGGAGTACTTCCCAGAACTTCTGCTGCCAGTGTCCTTGTCCTCACGGTGAGCCACAGCCAACCCCCGCCTGTGCAGGAGACCCTCCAACACCAGCAGGTAGGTCTGGTTCAGTCTCCTATGGGGTCACTGCTCCTTCCCCTGGGTCCCGATGCACACACTACTTTGTGTGTGCCCTCCAAGAGTGGAGTCTCTGTTTCCCCCAGTCCTGTCGAAGTCCTGCAATCAAATCCCACTAGCCTTCAAAGTCTGATTCTCTAGGAATTCCTACTCCTATTGCCAGACCCCCAGGTTGGGAAGCCTGATGTGGGGGGGCTCAGAACCTTCACTCCAGTGGGTGGACTTCTGTGGTATAATTGTTCTCCAGTTTGTGAGTCACCCACTCAGCAGTTATGGGGTTTTATTTTATTGTGATTGCTCCCCTCCTCCCATCTCATTGTGCCTTCTCCTTTGTCTTTGGATGTGGGGTATCTTTTTTGGTGAGTTCCAGTGTCTTCCTGTTGATGACTGTTCAGCAGTTAGTTCTTATTCCGGTGCTCTTGCAAGAGGGAGTGAGTGCACATCCTTCTACTCTGCCATCTTGAACCAATCTCCATTGTAGTTATTTATTTTTATTTTTTATTTTTTGGCTGCATTGGGTCTTCGTTGCTGCATGTGGGCTTTCTCTAGTTGTGGTGAGTGGGGACTACTCTGTTGCAGTGTGCGGGCCTTTCACTGCAGTGGCCTCTCTCGTTGTCAATAACACAACCATTCTTAAATTCAAAATGTGGTTGTTTATTTCTCCTCCACGTTGATAGTAACTTAGTGTTTTAATATTCAGTTCTTAATATCTGTTTGAACTGAAAGTTGTTAATTATGAAATTGTTAGTTAAAATCAGTTTTTCGTCTGATTTTGCTCAGATTAATATTACTAATTTATATGTAATATAAATTTAATATAAGAGCAGATTTCTGCACATAAATGCCAATAACATCAAAATCAAATAATGGCCCTGACTCAGGTCTGGACAAGGGGTGGAATGAGAGAGTTGAGCTACAGTTTTTAGATAATATAGGTATAGTTAATATACATAATAAAAAGATTAGCTAAATGTTAATTTGCCTGAATCCAATAACCTGAACTCAGAAACATTCCCCTTTAGAATGCAGAAAGGGAATTGTAGCTGATTCTTACAGTGCCAGTGTGCAAGATTTAGGACTGAATATTAGCTTAACCAGTTTTCTTGGATCCACTTTAACACCTGTGATCCTTAGGAGCCATATTCCCCAGTAAGCAGCATATTGATGGGTTGGGACATATTGAACCAACCCTTTTCATATCACTGAACTTATCATCAAATAGAGTAAAGTTAGAAGGGAGAAGCAGACGGACTGAATCCAACTCATGATTAAAGGAAGAGAAATGCAGCAGGGATAGACCTGGAAAAAAGATCTTCAAGATTCTGACTACTGTACTAATAATGATAATTACTAGAGTTACCATTATTTAAATGGTATAGACATACAATAAATGATCAGTTGTTGTTGTTTTTTTTCCTTTGCCGTGCCATGGGGCATGTGGGATCTTACTTCCCAGACCCGGGATTGAACCTGCGCCCCTTGTTTCAGAAGTGCAGAGTCTTAACCACTGGACCACCAGGGAAGTGCCAATAAATGATCAGTTTGATATTCCTCTTCTGATTCAAAAACAATTGTTTTCCATTACAGTCCGTTAGCAAAAAGCCTCCTGTTGTATTGATCCTGTTTTAAAATAGATCAATAGTTTGTATCAATAGTATTTCAGTAGTAAGCAATAGGAATAAACTCCAACTAATTTTAGCAGGATAAAAATTTATTAGAGGGATGTTAGAGAGCTCTCAGTATAGTTGCAAGACTGGACACCCAGGCTAAGTACTGAAAAGTACAACTTATACCCAAGCCACACTCCAGCACTGGCCTGATGATGAAACTGTTGCTGCCTTCATTGAATACCAGCTGTGACAGTTTGCTCTCTGTCAACTTCTCAACCATATAGCAACTGCTAATGCTGCCAACTAGAGAGACTGGCTTCTCAACTGAAGTCTGATATGGATGCATGTGATTGGCAGAGCTCAGGTTTATCTTTACATCCTAGCTTCAAGGGAAGCTGGGAAATGTATGCTTATATTTTCTCACTTCTGGGATGGGAATCTATTTTTCCTGCTATGAAGACTTATAAAGTGTAAAATTGCCCCACATAGAAAGAATGCTGAGATGATAAGTGGTTAAAAAGAATGATGATTGGGCTTCCCTGGTGGCGCAGTGGTTGAGAGTCCACCTGCCGATGCGGGGGACGCGGGTTCGTGCCCCGATCTGGGAAGATCCCACGTGCCGCGGAGCGGCTGGGCCCGTGAGCCATGGCCGCTGAGCCTGCGCGTCCGGAACCTGTGCTCCGCAATGGGAGAGGCCGCGGCAGTGAGAGGCCCGCATACTGCAAAAAAAAAAAAAAAAAAAAAAAGAATGATGATTGTCCAGTCCATGACATCTTTATGTAAAGCCCTTTTGAAGAGCTCTGGCGTCTGGCCTTGTCAGAAAACCAAGTTAAGTGGTCTCTAAATTTGCTCCAAGGATTCTGACTGACGGTATAACACTGTCGTTCAAATAATGGATCTCTCAGACATACTGACATAATCTTGAATAAAAATGTCCTTTACTATTCATGTAGAAGTGAATATCAGTAAGTCTATCAGTATAGAGAGAAATATATGGAGTTAATAATAGTATGTTTGACACTAGTCCTTGATGCCGGTATGAACATGAGGAATGACCAAATGCTAAGTCTTTTTTATTAAGAAAAGAAGTGATATTTTTTTCCTTGTATATTTTATCCACAGCCCTAAATTCCCTAGGTTTTTTTTTTAACTTTTTATTTTATATTGGGATATAGTTGATTAACAATGTTGTGTTACTTTCAGGAGTACAGTGAAGTGAGTCAGTTATCTCTAGGTTTTTTAAAACTGTCTTTCTAAAATGTTCTCAAAGCAGAAGAATAAAAGAATATATTATGTTGACCAGTGCATTGAATTTTCTTTATAGATGGAGTATGCCTGATTTGGCATGCAATTTCTATGTTGTAAACTTCAAATATTTATCAATTATAATGCCCCAAATTATACAACATAGTCTCAAAATTTGTTCTCCATGTAGAAACAAAGTTTTTTTCTTTAAGCAATGTTTTAATTACGTTGACATAGGGAAACTGCCCATTCAACAAAGTTTGTGCGGAATGATAGTTGGATTACTATTGATGATGCTTCTGTAATTTCTTTTGTATGCTTTTAATTAAAAAACAAAAAACATAAAACACATACAACAAGCTTGTGAGGACAGGGCCTCAGTGAGGAAAGAATATAGAGTTCTAATTCAGAGAGATTATTTTCCAGCCCTGTATCTTTTACTTAACAGCCTCCTTACTTAATTTATTTAACCTCTGTTAAGTCTGTCTTCTTGCTTGTAAAAGTGAGAATGATGATTGTAATGGACTGAATGTTTGTGTCCACCCAAAATTCATATTTTGAAATTCTAACTCCTAATATTTTGATGGTATTAGGAGGGGGAGGCTTTGGAGGTGACTGGGTCATGAGGGTGGAGCCCTCATCAGTGGGACTAATGTCCTTACAAAAGAGACACAGAGAGCTCTTTCATTCCTTCCATCATGTGAGGACACAGTGGAAAGATGTTTGTCTGTGAACCAGGAAGTGGAACCTCACCAGACATTGAATCTGCTAGTGCCTTGACCTTGGACTTTACAGCCTCTGAAGCTATCAGAAATAAATTCCTATTGTTTATAAGCCGCCCAGTCCATGGTATTCTATTATAGCAGCCCAAGTGAACGAAGATGAACATATCTTCCTTGAAGGACTGTGGTGAAGATTTAATGAGAATTTAAGTCAAAAGCACATCGCTTAGGCACGGGTACTTTGTGATCTCAGTAATGTTGGTGGTTATTTCTGTTTTAGATGAAGATACTTTCATGCAAACAAGGGGCAGAAATAATATGAAAATACCTTTAAGATGCTTATTACAGAGACTTTCAGCTCCGTAAAAGTAATGAATAAGCACTGCTTGGAGACTCAAAATTCTGTAATCTACAAGGAGAGCTGAAGCATTTTCTTTAAGATGACATTAGGGTCACCACCAAAAAAAAAAAAGGAGCTAAGATTGAATAAGCTAGGCTGAGGCAGGTAACCATGGCGTAGAAATGGTTAGATATAAACAGTATACTGATCAGAATTACTGAATAATTAACTGAAACTCAAGTACCAGGTCAGTGGAACTCCTTGACTTTGTGTGACACTGATCTGACACAGAGTATCTTAATTCTCATATCAAAAGTTTGGTAAACAGAGCAGTTCAACAGGCACTTTAGAAAATGACACTATTTAATAGCATCAGCATAAGAGGCAGCAGGTGCTAAGATGAAAAGGACTTTGAAAGTTCTCTGTGTGTGCACATGTATGTGTGTCTGTGTGCTATGTGTTTGTGGGAGATAGAGAATGCGAGAGAGAGAGAAGGAGGGAGAGAGGTAGGGAGAGAGGAGAGGAGGAGGAAGGGGAGAGGGGAAAAAAGAGAAAAAAATGAGAGTTAAAAAGATATTTAATTTCACATTAAGGAGCTTGTCTTGAAAATCTCTCTCGCACTTAGCTGGGTGTGGTATTTTACCTCTTTCACTATTATTATTATTAAAAATAAAATACTACTTTTCAGGGAGATTGCAGTGAGGGTTAGTTGTATTCAGGCATGTGAGGGCACTTAGAACAGTCAGGTAAATACCGGATGCTCAATAAATGTTGAATCTTGAAATGCTATGTTATTATATAGAGCTGTTATTATATATCTCTTCTGATTGGTCAGTGCCTCTTATGGACAGGTAGCTAAAGAGTTTGAATATCACCTGATTATTGAAATAAATTTTAGCATTTTGTTGCATTCTTATTTCTAAGAATTAAAGAATTTCAAAAGATACTCAGAATTGGTGCCAAAAGTCAGCGAACTTTTTTCTGGAAATAAACCAAATGTTTTTCTCCTGACAGGTTGTGTCCCTCTTTCCTTCTCTTCTCACAGTCCATTTGTCCTAATACCTAGATATTCTTATTGTGTTTGAGCTCTTTCTGGAAAGCTCAGCAGCTGTTTCTACAAAGGCTCCCTTTGCATGCTGACCTCCTCTGTGAAATGCAGTTGAATTATTTATGTGTGCCACGCTTCACAAAGTGGAGAGCAACAGGAGCCACTAACATTCACTCTCCAATTGGTAGAAGTCAGTAGGAAAAAAAATGGTAGCCCAAATAAATTACTTAGTAGAATGAAAATCAATGACATCTTTCATCAAATGCTGTTAGCTCAGGCCTCCAAGTGTCAGGAAGAAGACATCTAAAACATTTGGCCCATTCAAGTGAAGGACAAAAAAATGCTCTTTTCAGGGGCGCCAAGGCCGAGGGAACTCTAGTTAAATAAAATCAGGCATAAGATGCTGACTGGAGTTGAAGTCCTGCAATTCCTCTGATTATTCACATGGATGAGCCTGATAAGAACTCAGCTCCTAATGACAGAGCCTGTTAGTCTTGCTGTTTGCTTTTGGAGGTAATAGATAGAAAGCTGATGAAGTCCAAGAAATTAAGAACACTACTAAAGTGATTTTTGTCCATTTGTGGTGGAATTTGAGAAAAGAAAATCTGAGAAGGATAATGGCTTCTTCCCTTCCTTTCCTCTGTAGATATCGATTTGCTTATTATAGAATAGAAACCTATATAGTTATTTTTTTTCAAAAAAGACCTGAAGATTCTCTGTAGTGCAAAAACTCACAGTCAATCACAACCAATGCCCCAAGCAAGCAGAATGTGAAAGTTTTGAGTTCCTCCTATTCATTTCCTGAGAGATTTTGAAATACAACTTCAAAATATTAATTACAGTCAAGTTTGATGAAACTGAAGGGCAAACCATTGTGTTGATTCAATTTCATAAGGGATAAAGGTTTCAGTGAGAATTTAATTTTCTTTCTTCCGCAGGTTAAGTTACTGTAAGTGTACAGTGGATTCAGGTAACATGGGTCTGTTTTTGGTTTTTTTCCTTGAATGAGTTTTGCAAAGTTCCCTTAGAGAATTTCTAAATTGAAGAGGAGAGATGTGGATTGGTAGTTTTTCTAAACAGTGCTGCTATACACAGAGGTTCTGGATGGATCAACACAAGTCTGTTGCCACTTGTGGGAAATAATTCAAAAGTGCATGCTCCAAAGGGACTTCTCTGGTGGTGCAGTGGTTAAGAATCCGCCTGCCAATGCAGGGCACACAGGTTCCATCCCTGGTCCCGGAAGATCCCACATGCCATGGAGCAACTAAGCCCGTGCGCCACAACTACTGAGCCTGCGCTCTAGAGCTCACAAGCCACAACCACTGAGCCTGTGTGCTGCAACTACTGAAGCCCGCTCACCGAGAGCCCGTGGTCTGCAGCAAGAGAAGCCATCGCAATGAGAAGCCTGCGCACCGCAATGAAGAGTAGCCCCCTCTCGCCGCAACTAGAGAAAGACTGTGTGCAGCAACGAAGACCCAATCCAACCAAAAATAAAATAATTAATTAAAAAAAGTTATTAAAAAAAAGTGCATAGTCCACCAATAGTAGGTCAAGAGCATTAACTTAATAAGAAAGATAGCACACTATGCTTATTTCTAGTTTTCACTGTTAATTTTTTGTTACCTTAGGGAAGCCATCTGGAAGAAGGAATTTAATAATAAAAAGAGGTATGTGTCCTTCCTTTCCTAAGCTGGCCAAAGGCACATTTCACTGCTTGAGTTCCTCTAAACACTAAAAAAACAATTCAAGCTCTGTGCTCCTGCCCAATTTACATTGTGCTTGAAACCAGAGTTTAAAAGGATCTATTTACTATGGTCACTTTAATTTTTGCTTGTTATTTTGAGACCTAAATTTATGTAATTATACTTTTAAGACTATAAACTTAGATAAAATTGAGTTCTTAAAATATATATCATCATATACATATTCTATGTATCATAATGCATTATGTTGGGGTACATGTATTCCTTCTCTTGTAAAGTGTTCTCTTTTCTTCTCTTTTTATGATTTTGAATTTTGAAAATTAGAAAATATTTGCTGTACATTTTTACGGAGAGAAGATCCACACCTCCTTTGGCTTCTCAAAACAGAGTATAACCTCCTCCCTACATGCTTATTAACCACTGCTTTCTTTACATTCCCTCTGGACAATCTCATCCTTGCCAGAGTCTCAGTTACCAGCTAATGCCTATGACTCTCAAATTTATATCACAGGCTTTTCTTCTGAGCCCCAGACCTTTATATAAAAGACATTTACACCAGCAAGTTCAAACTAAATTTGTTTCTCTCCTTTCCTCGTCTATCCTCTTCCAAAACATGGTCAAACTTGCAATCCAAACAAAAATCTCAACTTTTGCTTGTTCTTTCCCCCCTGTGTCCAGTTACCACCTTCCTTGGAGTCTGCTTTCTAAGGCATTTTCACTGCCCTTCTTTTCTCCTTTCCTGTTGTTTTTGTCCTTGGAAACTAGCATCTAGTCCAACAATCTCCAAAGAGGGGTATGCACACACTTGATGGTTCTTGAAAGTCAGAGAAAACATTTTGGAATTTTTATTTATGGTTATTTTTTCTTATCCTTTTAAGTTTCCAAATGAACTTTATAACGTATACTTTACATGAGTATGTCAGTACATAAGATATGCATGTAGTAGAGAGTGCATGCTCAATATTTTACTGATAAGGTTTCATGATCAAAAATGTTTGGAGGGGGCTTCCCTGGTGGCGCAGTGGTTGAGAGTCCACCTGCCGATGCAGGGGACATGGGTTTGTGCCCCCGTCCGGGAAGATCCCACATGCCGCGGAGCAGCTGGGCCCGTGAGCCATGCCCGCTGGGTCTGCACGTCCGGAGCCTGTGCTCCGCAACGGGAGAGGCCACAACAGTGAGAAGCCTGCGTACTGCAAAAAAAAAAAAAAAGTTTGGAGGCCACTGATCATTGCAGGACTCTTCTACCCAGTTGCCTTGTCCCTGTACTTACATTCTCCAATTCATTTATATTATTAAAAATAATTCCCATATCAACTGGATGAGATCAGACTTTATTTTTGGCAAGATAAACTGTGCTCTTCACTATCTACTCTAAATACTCTTCCAGTTTCCTCTCTCACAATTTCCCCATCATATATTCTTAGTACGGGGCAAAGGGAGCATTAGGATTCTTAACGGTTAATCCCTCACCCTGTGACTGGCTCTACCTATTGTTCTTTCTGTGCAGGCAGAGCCCTTTCTTCTTCACCTAGAAAACTTCTGCTCTTTCGAACTCTGGTTGAGATCACTTCTTCCTGAAGCATTCCCTGACTTGAAGCAGAGTTAGTCATGTCCTTTCTTGTATACATGAAGCAATTTACCCACAGTGCTATCATAATATGAGTTGGATTCCATTTTAGGTGTTCAAGATTTTCTCTCTTCTTCTAGACTCTGTCTTTAGATTCTACCTTATTCATCCTTATACTCTCCAGCACTCCTAGTTCAGTGGTTGCCATGCAAGGCAATAAATAAATGATCTTTTAATGCATATGTTAATTTAGTGGAAAAATAAGAGCTATGGTATTATTGTTAGAAATTTCATATTATTCTGATGTAAGTGTTAGAAGAGATAAGAATGGATGTTAAGATCGATGAAGTAATGCAGTGGTGCTGTATTAAAATAAGAACTCTTTTTCAGTGTATTAATCTGAGTAAGGTGTAATTTTTATATTTCAGGGGTGACTTTAGAAGGGCATGTTCTTTTACCTTTTGATGAGTGGACTTTTTCACAGAGACACCTACCTATATAGGGTAAAACATATTTGATATTTTTATTTTATTTTACTGTGAAAAGAACACTTAACATGAGATCTACCTTCTTAATTTTTTGAGTGTACAATATATTATTGTTGACTATAGGTGTAATGTTGTACTGCAGATCTCTAGAGCCTATTCATCTTACTTAACTGAAACTTTTTGCGTGTTAATTAGTGACTCCCCATTTTCTCCTGCTGTCCCCTAGATCCTGACAACCACCATTCTACTCTTTGATTCTGTGAATTTGACTATTTTAGAAAGCTTATATTAGTGGAATCATCTGATATTTATCTTTCTCTGACTGACTTATTTCACTTAGCATAATATCCTCAAAGTTCACCCATGTTGTTACATACTGCAAAATTTCCTTCTTTTTAAAGGATGAATAGTATTCTTTTGTATGTACATACCACAGTTTCTTTATCCATTCTTCTGCTGATGGACATTTAGGTGGTTTCCACATTTTAGCTATTGTGATTAGTGTTGCAATGAATATAGGATTGCTGATATCTCTTTGAAATCCTGATTTTAATTCTTTTGGATAATACCCAGAAGTGGAATTGCTGAATCATATGGTCATTCCATTTTTAATTTTGTAAGGAACCTCCATACTGTTTTCCACAGCAGCTACACCATTTTGCATTCCCACCAACATTGTGCGAGTGTTCCTATTTTTCTACATCCTTGCCAACTATTATTGTCTTTTGTTTTTAATCTCTAAAATATATAAGAAATTCCTACAACTCTATAGTAAAAAATACAAAAACAAAACAAGAAACCCAAAACTAGTAACTTGTTTAAAAAATAGGCTAAGAACTTGAATACATATTTCTCCAAAGCAGACATACAAATGGCCAACACGTATATGAAAAAATACTCAACTTCACTATCATCAGGGAAATGCAAATCAAAATCACAATGAAATATCACCTTATATCAGTCAGGATTACTATTGTAAAAATATATGTATGATATTTAAGTAAACATTGATACTGTTCCCTGTTATACCAAGACTCAGTGGGGAAGAAATCAGTGGGCCAAAGAGGTGAATTGAGGGATTCTCACTTTTCCAAGTACACTAACCTGAGAATAAAGGAGGAGTTCCTATAGGTACAGACCATTGTTCAATAGCCATGAGTTCTCAGACTATTTGGTCTTTTCCTCTCCAAACAGGGTAGATTCAGCTCTTTGATGATCCCAACAAATGTGATGTATGATCTGTTCCCTTACGATGTCCCAGGCACTAAGCTTTATAGGGCTAGATCAGTTTAGACAAGAGTCACCAGCATATCAAAGCAGATCAAAAATGGCCAAGTGTTCATAAAACTCATCATTTATTTTAAAACACAGGGCTAAAAGTTATTTACCCATTTAACATTTCAGTGTTAGCAGCAATATTCAAACTACTCTCAACAGATTGCATCAGCAAGCTTCACATCAGTAGTCTATAGGCTTAAGTACTGTGGGGAATGGACTGATAGCCAGAGACTGTCTCATCACAAAGTATTATGTGCTGGCAGTAGGTCCCAGCTAGGTTGGGGAATATGCAGAGAATAAGCAAGAAAGTTACTAAGATAAACAGTCATTTTGGTTTGTCTGTGTTGTATTTTCATGATCTAACTCTTACCTTCTGCCTTTTTTCACTTTCTGTATACCTCACATATTCTTTACCTTCTCTAATAGCATTTTATTATGGGAAGCAATTCTTGTTGGTAATGAAGATATCACTGTATTTCAAGTTATATATTCTTAGGGTTTACTAAATTTTTTTCTTTTTAATAAGCTTTAATTTAAAAAATAAAGGATTTAAGTGATTTTTTTCCTAAAATTGCAGCTAAAAGCTATTTTTATTTGGAAGCATTTCCTAAACTCTAAGGCAGAGGTATTTATTCCAACGATGATCTCCCAGGACTTTACAAATATGACTATTAGGACACTCATTACATTCATTATAGTTATTTTTTATGTTTGACATCACAACCCTAAGGTAATCTCCATGAAGGTAGATGATGTATTTTATTCATTTCTATATTTTTCTCAGTGCCTGACAGTATGTGTTCAATAAATATTTATTGAATAAATAAAGATAATTAAATAAGTGCATGAAAATGTGATTTCTATATTTCTCAGAGCATCATGAATAGTATCATGATCATTGCAAGCACTCAATAAATATATGATAAATTATTGAAATATTTTCTGGGTACCTCTTTACTTTTATTGAAACCCTACGTGCAATGATTGTTCCCTGAGTCTTCTATTTGTAGGCAGAGGGAGGCAATAGAAAAAGCGCTGACCTAAGAATCGATTTTTAGCTTTGGCTGGAATTTTTTTTGGTATGATTTTGGGCAATTCATTTCTACCTTTACAACCTTCAGTATCCTCATATGTAAAATGAAGGTAAGACCTGCCCTGTACTCTTACTGGGTTGTATTGAGAATGAAATAGGATACTCTATTTTATAAGTAAAGCAGCCCTGTAAATGTATGTGATAAGTTGGAGTATTGGGTCTGCAATTTTGTCCCACCAAGATTAATTTTCTCCATTCAAAAATGATTTGAAAGACATCTTTTTGTGGTGGTCAAACCAGTTAGGAATGTAGATAAAGCCTTTGTTTAAGGTTTGAAAGTACATCTTGTTTAATATTAACTTGAAATATTTTATGAACACACAAAAATATTTTGATACATTTAAGAAAAAAATTTTAAAAGATATGTATGCTAAAAAATAAAAATTCTAATTCATGATAAATTATGCATTCTAGGGAAGTGTTATAAAAATTAGACGTGTCTAAGTATTTCTCTTCTAGCCAGAAGTGATAATCAGGGGTTCTTACATATTTTATTTTATTTTTCACTGGAAGACAAGTCACATTCCTAAATTCCAGATTCATAGCTATGTTGGAGGTAATTCAATTTTTAGCAAAACATAAACACCAAACTCCAGGTTCAGCACTTGGCTGTATCGGAATTTTCCAGTTTCTTTGACAAGTTCTATCCTGTATAGGCATTTTGAATGTTCATGTTCAAAGTTGTCTTCAAGTCATGAAAGCAACGCTCAAATAAAACTCAGTAAATTATATTAATCAATTATCCCAATATTAAAATTTAATTAAAAATTTAAATAAAATTAACACAAATTTTGAAGCAGACATCTAAGTGTATATTTCCCTAGGAATTTCTGAAAAGCCAGGAGTGAGAGCAACAGTAATTAAAGACTTATCAGTAACCTGTTTAAGCTGAGCGTCTGAAATAGCCATTTAATTTACATTAGGATTTAACACAACTACTCTTGAACTGACTGTAAAATGAATATCCACTTGTTATTAAAAATAATAGTTGAATATTAGCATTTAACGATTTTGATGAAGCAAAATTCATCAAAAATTCACATACTCTGAATTCAAGTAGATATTTCCCCCCAAATATATGTAAATACGTATTTAGTAAAGGCTCCCATCTTCTTAGAAAAACGGCATGCTAGTGTGTTCAGTAAATTAAGAAAATTTTTTGATATAATAGAAAGTACTAAAATAGCGATTATAAAGTGTGCTTTTGAAAAGAGTATTTAAGATAGCATTTAAATATTCAGCAATATTGTAGTTAGTTTTAGGGGATATATTACAAATCTAATAAATGCCAATTTGAGCATTTAATCAGTAGCTGTTGGACACCTATTGGATACTACTGTACTAAAGTCATACTGAAAATACCATGGGGTATTTTACAAGAATGTAAAGTATATTTTATTTGCTTTCTAAATGCTTGCACTAAAATAGGGGGGGATGCAAGGTAGAAAGTAATGAGAACCAAAATAGATCAGATAAAATACTAAGCTTGTTTAGAAAAAAAATGCAAAATTACATCTGACTGGAATGACTAAAGGAAATTCTATGAAAAAGCATTTAATTAGTCCTTGAAGGATAAAATATCAGATCATATGAAAACTGAGGAGGAAAAGCTAACTAGATGTAGACTAGTTTGAACAATTCAATCCAATTATATAGATATGAATTCATGAAGACATTAATGGAAGAATAATTAATTAAAAGCAGAAGGAATCTTCCCTTTAGCAAAAGACTTATACGTTTCTTTAAAAAAGCATTCAGGTAGACTTAAATATTTTATTAATTTATATTATAAGACAGAGGTACTTCAAGGATATCTATTTCAGAAAATAAGAACAACTATACAATTAACATTAAAGGAACTCTGCCATTCACTTCTTCCATTTAATTTGAGTTTATGAAAATATAATCTTCATGTCAATGCCTTTTACTGATTAGCCTCATTCAGTGTTCTTTTGCAAAACCTAGAATCTGAAACACAGCAGTCGGGAGAAAATGCAAAAATTACTAAAAATGGAGGAAAATAACAACAAAAGGAACAACAATGATAATAGTATCAACCATATGCTTTATAGGTTCAAAGAGATTTATGTAGTGGAAGGAGCATCAACTTAAAATCAGATCATGGTTTTCTATCATTTCTATAGTTATCTCTGTGACCTTATGCAACTTACTTCAATTTTCTAAGTTTCAGTGTCCTCAACTGTAAAACAGAAATCTCAGTGCCTACTTTACATGATTGAATGTGTTAACACAGAAGTAAAATGATCAGCATATAGTAGAGGCAGAACAAATGTTAATTTCCCTTGTCCTCATAACACATTATCTAATAACATATTATCTCATAACAACCTGGTAAAGTAATATTACTCATTCAACTACTGTGTATTTTTTGAGCTCCTACTCCAGTGGGCTTTGCACTGGTCTAGGAAAGGATACGGTAGAAGACAAAACAAACAAATATCTATATTCATCAAGATTTCAATAGTAGAGGGTTGAAAATAAACCAGTAAAGAAGGAAAGTGCATAATATTATTTATTTTTCTTGAATTTTAATAACACACCTAGGATATTCCTCAATTTAGATTGGTTAGTTTTACTTATATTGTATCACTTTTTGATTTGCAGATTTATTTTATCTTTTGTGTTAAAAACAATTTATTCAGTGATTATATTTTCTCTTCCATATGTTTTTTTTCTGAAAATTTATGATGTTTAAAGTTTAATAGGTTTGCACAAATTTCCACGTATAAAGTTATAACATCATGTAGACTGAAGTTGGTGCACTAGTGAAAACTATATTGAAATATTATTTTAAAAGGCATTTCAAGACTAAAATGGAGGAGGAAAATATGTATTTTATTAAGCACCTATTACCTTTTAAAATATACAGCTCTATATAGCTTTCACTTTCAGTCTATGATTTTGTACTTTACAAATTTGCACCTGTTAAACTTTGAAAATTAGAAATTTCCAGGAATCACAACAGATGGCAGAGAAAATACTTTTAATCACTGAATAAACTTTTCTTAACATAAAGGATAAAACAAATCTGAAGATCAAAGGGTATTCCAAGCTAGAAAAAAGTAAAACCAATAAAAATAAAACCTAATTTGAGGTGTATTCTGGATGAGTTACAGAACTTCAAGGAAAAGAAAAAAATCTGAGTCATCCAGGTAGAAAAACAAATCCAGTCAACTATAAAGGGGAAATAAAGCAATAATCACATTTCTCCATAGCACTATTCAATGCAAGGAGATAATAACACAGGACCTATTCATTCTACAGTAAAGAAAGTGGGATCCATATTTTTATTTTAAAAAATCAAAGAAAATGGGCAGGCTTTCTCAAACTTGAAGGAATAGAATAATAAATATGTGTGATTATTTTGAATCAGTTACACATACACACATGTAACCAATCACAAGATGGATGGAGAAGCTGTAGTAAAAGGAATAATGCAACATGCAATGCCATATGAAAGTGGGAACATGTTAATAAAGTTTTGAAGAACAGGAATTTTGAAGAGCAGGAATTTTATACCCTGCTAAGATGGATATTTGTAACAGGCATTTATTCTCAACTACATACATACTTAGGAAATACAGTACTGTGGAAAAAGAATAATATAAGCTTCCCCTTAATAAGAAAAAAAATGAAATATAAGTTTCTATTTAAGAAGAGAACTTGCTTTCATTAAAGGGAAATTATGAAGCAAATTACTTAGAAAATACTTTGTTCATGGGCTGTGTTATAAATTGCTTTCTTTGTATCAACTAAAAAACTGGAATAAACAAATATTTTAGAAAGCTGGGGATAAATAAAGCCTATGCTCTGACTAATCATAATGAGCAAAGGTTCCATGTCTGATTATTTTTGACTACTCAGTTCTCTATCACGTGTGCTATTTCCTCTCTTCAGTTTCTTAAAAGTATTCTTTTTTTTTTTTTCTAAATCACACCTTGCTTTATTCACAGGAAATAGTTTGTGGTCAGTTATTAACTTTTACTGGTTGATTGATTTGATACATGTGTATATTGTGAAATGATTATCACAAAAAGGTTAGTTAACAAATCTTTCATTTCACATAGTTACAACTCTTTTTTTCCCTGTGGTGAGAACTTTTAAGATCTATTCTCTTAGCAATTTCCAAATATACAGTACAATATTATTAATTTTAGTTCTCATGCTGTACATTGGATACCCAGAACATATTCATTGTATAACTGAAAGTTTATGCCCTTTAACCCACCTTCGCCTATTTCCTCAACCCCCCTCCCCCACCTCAAGCCTCTTAGCAACCACCCATCTACTTTCCCACTCTGTTTCTGTGAGGTTTTCTTAGATTAAAAAGCATTCTTTAAAGAGATGAGTACTCTTGTGGTTGAATTGTTTTATAGGGGAAATTTTCTTTTTCCAACTGAAATGTAAACTATGTTTACGTAGATGTGTCAAGGTGTGTAAAATGTGTTTCAGGTAATTGTATAAAGCCATAAAATAATGCTAGTAGTGTAGGAAAGAGAGATAATCACAAACTGTACTTGTTTTTAATTACTTCAGATATAAAAACTCACTGTAACCTTTGGTGCTAGAAATGTTTTTTTTATAAGTGGTAGCTACCTGCTGGAGCTGCATACAAGATTAAATTAGGAAAAAATCCTCCCAACAGTTATCACATCTAAAAAACAACATGGATCATTGTTTGATAACAATTAAAAGCCCTTTATAAACAAATATCCATCCCCTTCACATGACTTGATATTAGTGACAAAGGAGTAGAGAGATGGAGAAGCTGTGGCAAAAGTTGGCGGTAAAAATTTAATGTAGTAGTCTAAGATTTAACAACTGATATTAGGATGTTAGAACAAAACATTGTCAAAAGAAAAATGATAATAAACAATAAAAATGGGAGGTGGAGAAAGAATGCTCACTTTCTCACCTTTCAGAGTAGAGAGTCACTTATACTCTTCAATATTGTAACATTGATGAAAAAAGAGTAAGAGTGTCCTCATATTTTTATCATTTTTAAACATTAAAGGGGTCATAAGAACTTATTAAATATTGAAACAAAAATATTTCATCTGAAATTCAGCTCTATCATTTTTACTACTGATTTTTAATTTTCTGAACTTCAAGAAAATAAATTCAATGCTTTTTATTCAGTAATACTGTAAGTGCTATATGTTAATTTGAACACAATTATCTCTCTGTTCCTTCTGTGTATATATATATGCTTGAGCAAATGTATGTTGTATTCTCTAATTTTAGGGATGATTACTTTTCTTTTTTTTTTTTTTTTGAAGTGTAGTTGATATGTAATATGTATTATATTAGATTCAGGTATACAACATAGTGATTCAATATTTTTATAGATTTATACTCCTTTTAACGTTATTACAAAATAATGGCTATATTTTCCTGTGATGTACAATATATCCTTGTTGCTTATTTATTTTATTCATAATAGTTTGTATCTCTTAATCCCATACCCCTATCTTGCCCATTCCCCTGATAACTATTATTAGTTTGTTTTCTGTATTTTCTGTTTTGTTATATATATTTATTTATTTTATTTTTTAGATTCCACATGTAAGTCATAACATAGATTTTTTTGTCTTTTTCTGTCTAACTTATTTAACTAAGCATAATAACTTCTAGACCTATCTATGTTGTTGCAAATGGTAGAATTTCATTCCTTTTATGGCTGAGTAATATTCTATTATGTATATATATATATATATATATATATATATATTTATCTATTTGTCTGTTGATGGACACATACACTTATGTTGCCTCCATATCTTGGCTATTGTAAATAATGATGCTATGAACATTGGGGTGAATGTATCTTTTGAATTAGTATGTTCATTTTCTTTGGATATATACCCAAGAGTAGAATTGCTGGGTCATGTGGTAATTCTATTTTTATTTTTTTGAAGAACCTCTACACTGTTTTCCACAGTGGCTGCACCAATTTACATTCCCACTAACAGTGTACTAGGGTTCCCATTTCTCCATATCCTCTCCAACATTTGTTATCTGTAGACTCTTTGATGATAGCCATTTTGACAGGTGTGAGGTGATATCTCATTGTGTTCTGATTTACATTTCTCTGATGATTAGCAATGTTGAGCATTTTTTCGTATGTCGGCTATCTGTTATCATCTTTGGAAAAATGTCTGTTCAAGTCTTCTGCCCATTTTTTAACTGGGTTGTTTGCTTTTCTTGTTATTGGTTGTATGAGCTGTTTATGTATTTTGGATATGAACCCCTTATGGATCAGCAAATATTTTCTCCCATTCAGGATGCTGTCTTTTTGTTTGGTCAGTGGTTTCCTTTGCTGTTCAAAGGTTTTTAAGTTTAATTAGGTCCCACTTGTTTATTTTTGTTTTTGTTTCTTTTGCCTTAGCAGACAGATCCAAGAAAAAGTATTGCTATGATTTATGTCAGTCTGTTCTCCCTATATTCTCTTCTAGGAGTTTTATGGTTTCAGGATTTTAATTTAGGTGTTTAATCCATTTTGTGTTTATTTTTGTATATGATGTGAAAAAATGTTCTAATTTCATTCTTTTACTTGTAACTGTCCAGTTTTCCCAGCACCACTTATTGAAGAGACTTTTTTTTCATTGGATATTCTTCCCTCCTTTGTCATAAATTAATTGACCATAAGTGTGTGGGTTTATTTCTGGGCCCTATATTCTGTTTCACTGATCTATGTATCTGTTTCTGTGCCAGTACCATGCATTTGATTACTGTAGCTTTGTAGTGTAGTCTGAAGTCAGGAGCTTTGCTCATTTTTCTCAAGATTGCTTTGGCAGTTCCAGGTTTTTTGTGGTTTCATATAAATTTTAGGATGATTTATTCTAGTTCTGTGAAAAATGTTATAGTTATTTTGATAGGGATTGCATTAAATCTGTAGATTGCTTTGGGTACTGTGGACATTTTAACAGTATTAATTCTTCCAATCCAAGAGCATGGGATATCTTTTCATTTCTTTGTATCATCTTCAGTTTCATTTATCAGTGTTTTATATTTTTCAGAGTATAGGTCTGTCCCCAACATGGTTAAGTTTAGTCCTAAGTATTTGTTTCTTTTGATGCAATTTTAAGCAGGATTTTTTTTTTTTTTTTGGCTTTCTCTTTCTGGTAGTTCATTACTAGTGTACGGAAAAGCAAGATTTCAGTATATTAATCTTGTATCCTGAAAGTTAGTTCATTAGTTCAAATAATTTTTTGATGGAGACTTTAGGGTTTTTATTATTTTCTTCCTTCTGTTGGCTTTGTTTGGGCTTTGCTTATACTTCTTTTTCTAATTCCTTTAGATAGTAGGTTAGGTTGTTTATTTGAGATTTTTCTTGTTTCTTAAAGTGAGCCTATATTTCTATAAACTTCCCTCTTAGAACTGCTTTTGTGGCATCCCATAGATTTTGGAGTGTTGTTTTCATTTTCATATGTCTTGAGGTATTTTCTGATTTCCTCTTTGATTTCTTTACTGACTCATTGATTTTTAGTAGCATGTTGTTTAGTCTCTATGTATTTGTGCTTTTCCTGTTTTCCTTCCTGTAATTGATTTCTAGTTTCGCACTGTTGTGGTCAGAAAAAAATGTTTGATATAATTTCTATCCTGTTAAATTTGTTGAGACTTGTTTTGTGGCCCAACATGTGATCTATTGTGGAGAATGTTCCATGTACATTTGAAAAGAATGTTTATTCTGCTGTTTTTGGATGGACTGTCCTGTAGATATCTCTTAAGTCCAACTGTTCTAACATGTCATTTAAGACTACTGTTGCCTTATCCATTTTCTGTCTGGATAATCTGTCCATTGATGTAAGAGGGGTGTTAAAGTTCCCTGCTATTATTGTATTATTGTCAGTTTCTCCCTATATGTGTGTTAATATTTGCTTTATATATTTAGGTGCTTCTTTATTAAGTGCATGTATTTTAACAAGTGTTATATCTTCTTCTCATTTTTATCCCTTTATCATTATATAATGCCCTTCTTTGTCATTCATTATAGACTTTGTTTTAAAGTCTGTTTTCTCTGATGAGTATTACTACCCCGTTTTCATTTCATTTCAATTTGCATAAAATATCTTTTTCCATCCCCTTGTTAATATTCTCACTGTGTTCATCTATTATTTTCCCAAATTCAGTTAGCATTCTTATTGCTAAAGCTTTGAACTTTTTATCTGGTAAATTGTTTATTTCTGTTTCATTAGTTTTTTTTAGGGGTTTTCTCTTGTTCTTTGATTGAAACAAATTCCTCTTCTCATTTTGCTTAAATTTCTCTGTATCTATAAAATTAGTTGAAATAGTTACCTATAGCAGTAGGTAACTGCTGAGGGGTATCCTTCAATGGGAGCATCCCTATACAGTCTATGTGTTCCCAGTGGCTTTGGTGGGTAAGCTGGATCTAAAATGAACACAAGCCACATCTTTCCCCAGGGTGTTCTGGCAGTTATCACCATGGTAGGAGGTGAAACTTGAGGTTGATGGGCTAAGGCCAGAGCCAGGTGTCAGTTGGGATTTCTCCTCTGCTCAGTGACCATCATTGCCCTATCAAGGGCAGGGTTGGGCCCCACACTGCTGGAACAGAAGCTCTGAGGGTCAGGTCTGAGGTGGCTCCATTCCATTTAAGCGTGTACTCTCTCCTACTCCCAGCACTGGCACCCTTGCTGGAGTAAGAGGCATTGGCCCAGGTCAGTGTGGGTTGAGGTGTGGGTCACAGTGGTCCTGCTACAGTCTGAGACTCAGGTTACTTCTGATGTGTTGCTTGTGTACGGTCCAGTAATGTCTGCCTCCACCCTGCTCAGATGCCTCATCGGGTCTAAGCTGCTTTTGTGTCTCACAGCTGAGTTCTTCCCTCAGCCAAGGCACCCCTCTCTCCAGTGTGGAGTTGTGTCATGAAGCAGGAAGGGCTAGAGCAGTCTCTCAGCTCAGGCTGGGACATGGACTGGGGAGATCACGGGAAACTGGCTAGTGACCTGTGGAGTTTCAATCTGCCCTGTTTCAGAAGTAAGCAATAGTGTGCATGCTCCTCGTGAGTGGAGTTCAGCCTTCTCTCAGTCCTTCTGTGAGTACCACCAGCCCTCTAAACAGCCAAGGAGATTTGTCTTCCCAGTGTTGGACCCCAGGCCTGGGGTGCCCAATATGTACCTCAAACCACTCATTCTCCAGGGAGATCTCTGACCATGTAATCTCCCTCCTTCTGTGTGTGTGTTTTTTTTCTAGTTTTTATAATAAGCATTATATTTTTAAGAGAAAAAAAATTTATTATTCAAAAAAAAGGAAGAAATTGAATCTCAAAGAAGTGAAATAACTTGTTAAGGTCACTTAAAAATTTACTCTGAGTACTTTTTGGGTGAAGCTTTAAAATAATTCGTGTAATATTTCAGTTTTTTTTTTGGACACAGTATTTCTCTGTATCACCAGTATGTGGCAAATATTTAAAGTTGCAGTTTTTCTTGTTTTTTCATTTATTTTTAAAAAGATGGATAGAATATTGAATGAATTACTTTTCTTTTTTGTATGTCTCACAATGAACAAATAAGTATAATTGACAATTTTAGACCATTTTACCTCAGATTTGATACAAAGATAGAAGACTATAGCCCAAAATTCTTTAACACCCAGACACACACAGACAGACAGTAAATGAGAGAGAGAGAGAGAGAGAGAGAAAGAGGGAGAGAGGGAGAGAAGGGGAGAGGAGGGGAGGGGAGGGGAGGGAAGGAGAGATGAGAGGAAAGTGGAGGGTAGAATGAGGGGAGAGGATGGGGAAGAAGAAGAAGGAGCAGAAATAAAAACTGAGATAGATTAAGGGCTTTGGTTATTTATCTGTACCATCTGTTCTTTCTTCTCCATGGTACTCAATTTGAATTCTCTCTACAGATATCTATGTAATATATGTGTGTTTGTATACATATATATGCATATAATTTAAATATTAAATCTGGATTTTTATCCCATATAAATGTTCAGTCTATAAAAGGTTATAGAAACTGGAAGGCAGTCCATGTATTTTAAACTAGTCTATTTTAGAGTACCTTTAAATTATATTCAACATAGAAGTTTTATTAAATTCCTTGATTTAAAGTATTACTGAATTGTCCTGTAATCTACAATTGTCAGGTGAATAGACAAAAGTCCCATCAAGCTAAGGAGATGGGAATCTAATTCCACAGAACGAAATGTGCTTTTAATAAACTGTTACAAAACAGTCAAGAGAAAGAAAAAGGTTTAGGAGGCAAAAGATCCAAGTCTCAGACTAATGAAAACATTCAATCCACATGTCACAAGTAAATAAGAGGAAAGAATATGGTGAGTCGGCACAGACCTTCAAGAATACATTTTCTCTACACCATAGCAAACTTAACCTAGAAGAGCAATGAATCCCTAATAAATGTTTATCTTACAAAGAAGTACAATGACATGGTTAAAAGACTAAACTTTCAATGCAACAGCACAATGAAGCCAACGTAGCTAAAGGAATATACTTCACACAATACAAATATAATGCTTATTGAATGATAGTTCATATCTGTGCATGTATAGGTGCATATACACAGCATTAAGATGGCTTGGTTGTAAGCTGATTCCATTTTCTAAATTCTGTTGGTATTTGAAACTTAAATTGCAAAGTAAGGATTCTGATTGTAAGTAACTTATATCCATTATAGAAAACTAAAATTGCCAAAATTAGAATTAAAGACAAAAATGACTCACATACTTAAAATAGTCACTGTTAACATTTTTGTGCATTCACTTTGTATTACTTTTTATTTTGCTGGAATTTTATTTGCAGAATTGAGATATTACTTTTATCTAATTTTATATCCTTCTCTTTTCACTAAATTGAACATAGAAGTTTCCAATCATATTTAAGAAAATACCTTAATTTTAAATGACTGCTTGATATTTTAATAGGTCCATATACCTCAATACCTAAATATTCCTATTCATGGATATTTAAGACATTTTTTTGCTTCTAAATAATGCTGCATTAAATATCTTTGTCTATACAGTTTCTGTATTTCCTTGGTATAACTTCTATTAATGTAATTTTCAATTCCAAGGCTAAGAACATTTTGAAATCTCTTTGGCTTATATTACCAATTGCTTTCCAAAGCTTTGCACCAATTTATACAGCATTGCATGGGGGTGAGCTCTTACCCTATGATTAGCTAACATTGATTATTTTCAATTTTTTATAATTTGTTCTATTTTTTAAAAATCCCTCTTTATTCAATTTTTATTTATTCTTGACTATATTGATATTGACAATTTTATATGTATAAAGTATTTTTGCATTTTGTTAACTATTTTCTTGCTTATTTTCTTTTGATGTTTTACTCTTTTTGTTATCTGCTGTGCTTTTTATATAGGAAGGCTCAAGACTTGTCACTCATAGTTTTACTTTTCTACTTCTTTATTACTATTTTTTCCTTGGATGGTAATTATTCCAATCATGCAAATATTTGTTATTTTTTGTTATCTACATTCTTTTTCAGCTGTTAAAAACTTAAAGTGCTCTATTCAAATTTGCATCTACAGGTGTTTTTCTATTTCTCTGCATTAATAATAATGCTGCTGATGATGGCTAGCTTATATGTAGTGCTTTCTGTGTGTTTGGTACTGTTTGAAGTGCTTGTTATATTATATAATTTGATCCTCACAAAAACCCAAGAGGAAGGTCATGTTATTAAGTCCACTTTTTAGATAAGGAAATGGAGGCACAGAGAATTTAAATAACTTGCTCATCAAAATCCCAACCCAGGCAATCTGGCCCCAGAATCCATTTTTGCGTATGGCACTTTGATAGTATTCTGTTCAGTACCCAGAGGTTCATGGTTAGCCCATCTTCATTGTGTATGAGATCTTTAATCAATTTAAGCTTACTCTCTATATTACCTTTGAAACCAGTTTACAGTGAATGAATGGGCTAAACTCTGTGAAGTACAAATAAAAATGGATTCATCTTCTCTAGTCACTGATTTCAGCCATCCTATGTTGAATTTCTTTTTACTGATGACACTTAATGGTACTTTTATCTCAAGCAGATCCCATAGCAGCCCCAGAAAGATGCTTTCTGATCAGTGATATTAAAAGCCCACCCATTGCACAGATTACTTATATGGTACAGGAGTTCTAGCTCAAACTACTCCAAATCTCCCTCCTTTCTGTCCTGTCAGTACATCCCATTGTCTCTTGCTTCTGATCTCCTTAGTCCAGCAGGTGGCCTTCTTCAGGGGCACCTTCAAGACAGCTCAGTCTGTGCTACCTTCTGTGGTGTCCATTGGACCTGCTGGAAACTTATACATTCTCTCATCTGCCAGGAGGCTGACATGCTGGCTGCTCTATTGCATCTCTCTACTTTGCTCTTTTTATCCAATTTTCTTTCAATCAAATAGGCTTTGGGGTAGGGGTGGGGCTCTGACAGCTGAGCCAATCCACTGCATAAGTAGGTATCCAACTGGAGAATGAGATGCCTGTTCGACTACACATTCCTAGTTCCTTGGAGTGATTCTCTCAGGATCCCTTATTTGATTTCAGGAAATGAGGATTTTCTCTTTTTCTCTCTCCCTCATTTTGTCTCTATCTCTTTCCCTTTCTTTTTCTCTCTCACTCTCCTTCATTTTACTTCCTCTCTGGCTTTTGTTTATACAGACTGACGGGGCTGAGGAGTAGATTGGTTGAGATGATAGTGGAGGGCAGGAAATCCGTTTCACTCCCTCTCATAAGCCCTGGAAACAATGCCTGGCTGCAGCTCTTTACCTTGCTCTTTCTAGAATGTAGTGTATGTATTATCTTTGGATCCTGTCAGTTTGGGGTTAACCAGAAAAGTCTTGTTACACATTTACACATTCTATTTTTTTTTTTTTTTGCCAGCCCAGATGACTTTTTTTTTTTTTAATAGTTCATAGTTCTCAATTTTTAATGTTTATTTATTTATTTATTTATCTTTGGCTGCATTGGGTCTTCATTGCTGTGCAGGCTTTTAGTTGTGACTAGCGGGGGCCACTGTTCGTTGTGGTGCGCAGGCTTCTCGTTGTGGTGGCTTCTCTTGTGGCGGAGCACGGGCTCTAAGTGCGTGGGCTTCAGTAGTTGTGGCTCACGGGCTCTAGAGTGCAGGCTCAGTAGTTGTGGCTCACGGGCTTAGTTGCTCCGTGACATGTGGGATCTTCCCGGACCAGGGCTTTAACCCGTGTCCCTTGCGTTGGTTAAGTGGATTCTTAACCACTGCACCACCAGGGAAGCCAGGCCCGGATGACTTTTGGTTAGTATGCTTCATTGGTGTTTGCCTAGATTTTACTCTACTTTTTAAAGGTAGGTTTCTTATACGCAACATAAATTCTATTTTATAAGTCAGCTGAAGCACTTTGTCTTTTTATGGCTCAGCAAGGTGAATGATGTGCCCAAGGTCACACCATTAGTGAGAAGAGATATTGGAATTCAATCCCAGGCATGCCTGCCTATGAAGACCATGCCCCTAATCAGTACATTTCTTATTTTTCTTGAGTAATGTGGAAAATATTATCTTGATCTAAATTTTACTGATTATTGTAATGCTTTTCAAACATTCACACTTGAAGCTTTAATTGTCTAATTCAAGGATAGTGCCATAAGTTTTAATCAGATGAGAAAACGAATACACTTTATTTCCTGCTATTTCTGCTCACATAGTTCCCAATCTTTTCATTAATTAATTAATTAATTAATTTATTTATTGGCTGTGTTGGGTCTTCATTGCTGTGCATGGGCTTTCTCTAGTTGCGGTGAGCGGGGCTACTCTTTGTTGTAGTGTGCAGGCTTCTCATTGTGGTGGCTTCTCTTGTCACAGAGCACTGGCTTTAGGCGCGTGGGCTTCAGTAGTTGTGGCACATGGGCTGTCAGTAGTTGTGGTTCACGGACTCTAGAGCTCAGGCTCAGTAGTTGTGGTACATGGGCTTAGTTGCTCTGCTGCATGTGGGATCTTTCTCGACCAGATATCAAACCTGAATCCCCTGCACTGGCAGGTGGATTCTTAACCACCAGGGAAGTCCCCCCAATCTTTCTTGATCTTTGATTTTCAAATTGGTTTAGTGATTAAACTCATGAGTATTGGAGTCAAAGAGGCCTGGGTTTAAATCTCAGATCTGACACAGTTCCATCTATAAAATGAGGATTAAAGAGCTAACACAGTAAAGTGAAAATTATACCGTGAGTCTTGTATTAATCAACTGACGGAATTTAAACACATTTGTCAATGCCTAGAAAACTGGTGACACAAGCCCAATGAAAGTCTGTTTGCATTTTGAAGGTGAAGATGCTTCTGGGAAAGAACTTGATCTGTAGTGCTGGGTTATAGCCTTACCTGAAATTGATAATTAGTGAGTAAGTCTAGTAAAATTTTATTTATATGCATGGGATATATTGTTTAGCTCTTTAGGGAATAGCTGAGTTTGACCCAAAATAAGGCCTAATGATCATGATTTTGAACATAGCTTGGGGCTCTTATTCAAATCTGTTTTTAGTTCAGTCTCCAGAGAATATTTGATCCTAGAGAAATGGAGTGAATTTAAGTAAAATCTGAGGAGCTGTTTTGGAAAACTGAATTTTGGAGCACAAATAACACTACTTTTGAGCTCTTTAAAAATATATATATATGATGATGCAAAGGAAGAGAATGGCTTTTTCCCTTCTCTCTCTGCCCCATTTTTGCCACAGGTACCAGTGTTTAGTGGAGCTCCCCCTGAAGAGCAGCTTTTCCAGCCTGGAGGCTATTTGACCTGTGGGTGCTCAGTGCATCAACCAGAGCCAGAGTGAGGAGTGAGGAAGGAATGGTGGAGCCTCAAAGGGCAGTAGGTTAGGCGAATAGTTGCAAGTATTCCTACTGGCTGCCAGGTGCCCTTTTGCCAAGTGCAGCAGTAGTGGCACCTATTTGCTCCAAAACTACCAGTGTAGAGTTGCTGGTGCCCTTCAGAGTAATGGTAAAGCAGCAGTAAACAAGTTTATGAGCATGAACTCCTGATTTACCCCCTCAAATCTGCCCCAGGCACAATACTCTACACTTCAGTAAATGGCACTGCTATCCTCCCAGGTATCTGAGCCAAAAACTTCTGCATCCTTGACTTTTCCTTTTTTTTTTCCCTCATCCTACATTCAAGCCATAAAGAAATCCCACTGACTCAACTTTGAAATATAACCAGAATCCAAACATTCTCACCCCCTCTACTGCTACTCCCCTGGTGCTGGCCCCTACCATCTCTCACCTGGATTATCACTATAGTCACTTCACTGATCTCTCTGCTTTACCTTTGTCCTCAATAATGTGTATCCGACACAGCAGCCAGAATGAGCCTTTTATTTTATTATTTTTATTGAGATATAATTGACATATAGCACTTTGTAAGTTTAAGGTATATCATGTGATGATTTGATACTTTTATATATTTCAATGTAATTACTACAGTAGCATTAGCTAACACCTGTATCAAGTCACATAATTATCATTTCCTTTTTGTAGTGGGGACAATTAAGATCTAGTCTCTTAGCAATTTTGAAGTTTATAGTACAGTATTGTTGTTAATAATCACTATTCTGTACATTAGGTCTCCAGGACTTATTTCTCAACTGGTTGCAAGTTTGTACTCTTATACAATGACTCCCCCATTACAACCCCCCACCCCAGCCCCTGATAACCACCAATAGAGTCTCCAATTTTACAAGTTTAGCTTTTTTATATTCTACATGTAAGTTATATCCTACAGTATTTGTCTTTCTGTGTCTGACTTACCTCATTTAGTGTAATGCTCTCAAGGTCCATCCACGCTGTTGCAAGTGGTAAGATTTCCTTTTTTCTCATGGCTAAATTGTACACACACACACACACACACACACACACACATATATATATTATACATATATATATGGTATATTTGTCACATCTTCTTTATCCATTTATCCATCAACAGGCACTTAGGTTGTTTCCCTATCTTGACTATTGTGAATAAAGCTTCAATAAACATGGAATGCATATATCTCTTCAATATTCTATTTTTACTTCCTTTGGATATAACCCAGATGTGGAATTGCTGAATCATATGGTAGTTCTATTTTTAATTTTTTGAGGAAACTCCTTACTGTTTTTCATAGGGGCTGCACCAGTTTGCATTCCCACCAGCAAGCTACAAGGGTTCCCTTTTCTCTATATCTTTGCCAACATTTGTTATCTCTTGTCTTCTTGATGATAAACATTTTAAACCTTTTAAAGGAAAATCAGCTCATGTCCCTCCTCTATCCAAAGCCCTGCAAATCATTCCCAGTCTCACTCAGAGTGAAATTTAAATCCTTGTAATGGGTCATAAGACATTATATGATCTGCATTCTCTCCATAATCTCCCTGGTGATGATTATATTAAAGTATAATATAAAATATGTCACTTGTAATAGTTAATATATTACAATGGATAACATGTAAGATATACCTCATAGGGTTGTTAAGAGTATTATATAAATTAATACATGTAAAATGCTTAGAAGAGTGTCTGGCACGTGGTAAGTGCTCAACAACCTTAATTTATACTTTTTATTGTACCTTTATTATTAACCAGGAAGGTAGAATCATGGAAAGGAACAGATCCCCAATTCAGGGATTAAGGACTTATAGCTCATGAAGATGGAGAGTCTTGCCTAGAGCCACTGCTAAGATGTGGTAGAGCAGGGATCCTATCTCACTTCTCTTGACTTACTTAGAATGCCCAATCTTATACCCCCAAAAGTAATTATTAATATCCAGTATGATCCACCTTGCAAAATGGTTTCCTGAATTCATCTTTTATTTCACATTTTCACTTAAACTTTCCAGAATACAGGGTGTTGAGAAAAGTTCCAAATTGTATTTACCCAATATTTCTCACAGTTATGTACATAAGATCACATATTTGTAAGTAAATGTCTTCTATGTCTCCTAAATATTCTTCCATGTGTCCTAAATATTCAACTCTTTCAACATTGGGTAATTGTAATTTGTGATTCTCTAAGGTTATAAATCCAGGGCCAAGAAAATAAATAAATACAGTGCATTGTTGATGAGTATTAATGCATCTTTATTTGCATTGATCTGTCAATATTGTTTTAAATATACTGACCAATAACCTCAACTCTCTTATAACTTGAAAGCAAAGTTTCCTGTAATTTGTCTTTTTTTCTTTCTCTTTGTTTCCCTGTGAGTTGTTTGTAGGTCTTTTTGAGTTTGTGATCCACATTTATTTATATTACAACAGTTTTTTAAATCACAGCTAATTCCCAGACTTGACATTAAAAATTGCATCTCACAAAAACGTAGTCATTTCTTTCACAGGGTGACATTCATATGAGTGAAAATACAAATTCAGGTCAAGACCTGTGTTCAAACTAATAAGAAAAAGGTTTATATACTTTTTTTGCTGAAACTGTTTCTCAACTGCTAGAAATTAGAACAAAACACCAGTAGCAAATGGAACCAAAATGATCAACACAACATGAGCAATACTTAGGAGAAAGTCTATATAGAAAGTCCTTACCAGTCATCTATATACCTTTGAGTGTGCTAGAATATTATACAGGCATTTGCATTAACTTAAAAACATTGGTGTGCTGGTAAGCCAGCATTGCAATGCCCTTTTTCTCTTTAGTTTTAAATTTGTTGTATTCAGTGACCTGGCTATCAGGGTTAATGATCATATTAGTTAAGGTGAATGACTATTTTTCAAGCAATGAAGAGTTGCATTTTTTTCACTCAGATCATCTCAGATGAGCATAAATATTAAACCATAAAGACCTTTGCTGGCTGCTGGTGAATGCTGGTGCAGAGGCACAGTGATGCAGCTCAGATAATAATAAGAAAAAGTACAGGTTGTTGCTTTTTTCCTCCAGTGATCCTCCACGCCAGCAGTCGTAGGAACAGCCTCAGCTTTCAAAGGATTAGAATATTATACTTTCATTTGTTTGCTTAAGTTCAGACAATGCTTTCTTTCCATTCTGCCTAAATAGCAGAGAAGAATTTTCACCTCCAGAATATTAAATTGTAGAGAGAGGATTTTGCCTAAGATTTTGTCTCATGTCTCAGACTCTGAATGGGCATGGGAGATTTGACGATTTTAAATTATTAGAAACATTTTCCAGCAAGAATCATTTGGCAGACATAACATTGTAAGTCCAAAGTAGCAGATTTTTAGTGTTTCTTTTTGTTAAAAATTTATTCATTTGTGTAAAACTAAAGTTAAATTTCTTCTTCAGATGCCTATGTTCCACCAGCTTTTACCCTAAAACATTACATATCACTTTTCTCTGTTATCTTCTCCATCCCATTCTGAAGCATCCCACAATCTCTATCTACCATTGCCTCTAACTTTTCTTTCCATGGTCAAACTCCTAAAGAATGATGTAGTTGTCATATATCTTTATTTAGTATCAGTTATTTCTCAGACTTTCTATGTTTTGGTCTCTCTTTCAGTGCCCAAATTCTTCATTTTCTGTGGTTTTTAATATGTTCCTAACTGCCAGAGGTGTAAAAAATCTCCAGCCTTAAATTTTGAAGGTTAAAAATTTATGCCATCTCCATTAGCAGAGCTGAGTAGACAAATGATCTCTGTGGAAGATTCCAGCTCTTTGATTTTATGGTTTCAAATAATAAGTTCCTTGAAGTTTTCTGAAGTATGTGCCCACTTGACTATAGTGATGAAAATCAGTTTACATTTATCACTTGGGAATTGATGTGACACTAGGAAGGAGGCAATGGTAAGCAAAAAATCTGCTGCTCCATCATTTTGAAACAATGTGACAGCTACTTTCCCAGGGACTTTCAGGTACTTGTGGGGTGGAGCATGCCTTAAGTATGTGACAGATTGATACTGGAAAGGGCTTTGTAAATTTGAAAGTAAAAATTATAGCCAAACTAATTTGTAAACGTAATTTTGCATAAGTAGGGAGTTTTGTGAAATTACATATAGATCTATTCTAGAGGATAATGTTATAAGGCTGTGCTATACACTTTTCTTCTGCTTACCAGTCATACTTAGGGCAGATTTTCTTTCTTTAATCCTAATGATTAGAAAAGTAGTCCTTGAAGTTTTTGTTAAAGTTAAAATAGATATATTTATAAAAATAATGTTATGTGATATCAAGAACTCAGAATTCTAAACAACTGATTCTATTCTTTGACTATCACTCACCATGCTCATGATTCTCGATGGACAAAAATAGGCTAGGGCACACATTTTATTACTGTTAAGCTTCAGACTCAATCTTAGGCAGGGCCATTGGGAGGGCTCAATTTAACCAACATGGTGAAATATTTTACTCTATTCTTTCCCCCCTAATTTCCTGTCTAACCCTTCAATTTAACATTCCAATAATGATAAAAAAATATGTTTAGGATATGACAGTCGGCAAGTAGAGGAGTTCAAAAACATTAGCGCTAGATGAAGACAGAGATGGTGAACCCTATTCACTGAAGACCAGGCCCTAAACACAGTCTTCTTTCTATAGCCTTGTGAAGGAAGAACATCCAAAGAGAATGCCTGCCATGTAGAATCTGACTTTCACTTGGTGCCATCAAAATCCCCCCACCCTGCCCCTTGGAATTGTGATCCAATATAATAGCCACAAATACAACCCATTTCTCACATATCTCCCCTTCTATGTGAGCAAATTTTAGGTGGGAGTTAGCAAAAGCTATCCCTGAAAGCTTTCTGAAAGCTATCTTTATCCCCTTTGCTCTGTAACCAGACTGAGGAAATTTACAGACAGAAAAGAAGAATTGGAGGACAAAGTGCTTAGCTTCTATTAAAAATCTTTGTTTTGATTGTCTTTTCAGAAGTGTTTAGAAACATTTTAGAAAGCGCCTTTCTTCTACCAACACATGAATGATAGATGAAATCTGTGTCCTACCAGTCTCATTGAATAACAGAGACTCTAGGAATAACAAAAAAGAATTGATACAAATAAAGGCAAACAAACAATCAGAAAAACAAAAAGTGAATTTAAAAAATCTTGTTTAAGTTAATGAGTTATATCAAATAAGGAAGCATAAAGTTTGTTTTATTTTTATCTTGGGTAGAAATTAATGAATTTAGCTCTTAAAACAAATTTCTCAGAATTAAAGCATCCTGTAGGAACCTTGGGATTTGACCTTTAGAACTAACATTCAGCATTTGATTAAACCAATTTCTCATGGTAGGATGTTTTTCACTATTTTAAATGTGAGGATGAAATTCTTGTAGCCAAAGTTCTGAAGGCTTCCTTAATTCTTAATTCTGTAAAATAAATTCCTGAATGTTAACTTCTGGATCAATCTGGGCTTCCCTGGTGGTGCAGTGGTTGAGATTCCGCCTGCTGATGCAGGGAACGCGGGTTCGTGCCCCGGTCTGGGAAGATCCCACATGCCGCGGGGCGGCTGGGCCCGTGAGCTATGGCCGCTGAGCCTGCACACCTGGAACCTATGCTCCGCAACGGGAGAGGCCACAACAGTGAGAGGCCCGCGTACTGCCAAAAAAGAATAAATAAATAAATAAATAAATAAATAAATATCCTTTCAGAGCCTGCTTACCATGTCTCAGGTCTAGGACTGATGTTTTTCATTCTCTTACTTTTCTATTGGCAACGACCCCCCCCCCCTTTTTTTTTACAATGGAGCGCTATGTAGCTATGAAAAAGATAATATAGAACTAGAAACAAACAAACAATATGGATAATATTGCCCCTGAGTTTTCTCTTTCGTGGTTGAAAACTGCAGTCTTTTTTAGTCTGCCTTTGTGAGGAAGCAGTTCCATTCTCATAGTCATTTGTGATTCTCTTCATGGTTCTGCTAAATCTGTCCCAATTCTGTGAGCAAATTAAATGAGTGAATCTTGACCCCATTAATGGTGATAGTAAACTACTGGTCCCGTTATCTCAACCACATTTGTTTGTCTTGATGAAGGGGCCATATTCTTCAGAAACCTCAAACAACTTCTAAAGCATAAAGAAAAATCCCAAGCATTGACTTGCAGAAGGGTAAAGAAGTTAACCCAGAACAGATAATGTTATGATTAGTGAAATTTCAATCCTGATTTTGTTTCCTTTGTCTCAAAGTATGTTAAATTATTAGTTAAACCAGAAACTTAAGATACTTTCTAACATTTTAGAAACTGGAATTAAATAAAATATTTCAATTAATTTAAAAAAACCTAATGTTCAGGACAGATTTTGAGAGATAATTACCAATAACGTAATTTCATTAAGAGAATTGGAAGAAGCTTGGTTTCCCAATAATATTGGAATGGTTTCTTTTTCTTCGGTTAATAACCTTATGCAATTGCTTTGTAACCTTATTTACACTATGTTCATTTTAGGCTAGAATCAGTAACTCTTCTTTTTCTAACCCACCGGAAAAAAAATGAAGCTGAATTTATTCATAATGAATTAGCTTAAGACCATTTTACACTGTCCTGGCTGTTCTGACTGGTGATCTTTAATCATAGTATGCTGCTTTACTTAATACCTTAGGTATGTTCTTTTTTCTGGAATGGACTGAAATTCCAAAGTGCTCTATTTTTATAGAGGTCGATTCTCTGTTGCATCAAAACTACAGTCCTATTCATTTTGTGCTTATTCTTCAGCCGTAATACCAGTTTTCTAGAAATTTCAAATCTGGATGCTGTTGGTGGAAAATCCAGTGAAGGACCTGCAATTTATCTACTCCTCTTGGGATTCTAAATGCTCTTGTCAAGCCAGAGCACCAGGAGATGTATCCATGTGTTTTGCAATCTTAGCTCATCATAGCATAGAATTTACCAAATTGCATTTTATCATTATACCACTGGCCTTTAGGGAAACATCGAAGGCAGGCTATGGCTCAGTGTGTGTGTTTACCAGGCTCTACTTCCTTTTCTTCCTGGCACACAGCTGGACTATCTTTCCCAGCCTTCCTTTCAGTAAGGTGGGTCAACTGGGTTCTGGCCAAATAGAATGTAGGCAGAAGTGATCGTACTTGGTCCATTTTTCAGGCCCTTTTACTCCCCTATCTGCCAGTCAGATGTAGAAGATTCCATGCAAACCCTAGGGATGCTGGAATAGGTAGACAGAAGTAGTTGAGGCCTTGAATGATTGTGTGGAACAAAATTCCCACCACTCCCATAATCCTTTTTAGACAGTGATTTAAGTGAGAAATAAAGTAGAAAAAGACAAAAGAAGAGAAAGTCATGAATAAGAGCAGTTTGCAAAGTAAGAGCCAAGGGTCCTGTAATGTGAGTTCAAGAGCTGAATAAAAGAAACATGATTTGAAGTAGCTAGCCACTTAAAAACACATATAAACCACTGAGTATAATATCCTCCATGTCCATCCATGTTGTCTCAATGGCAGGAGGATTAAGAGGTGTAAACTACAAGGTATAAAATAAATAAGATATAAGGATATAATGTACAGCACAGGGAATGTAGTCAATATTTTATAATAACTTTATATGGAGTGTAATCTATTAAAAATATTGAATCACTGTGTTATACACCTGAAACTAATATAATATTGTATGTCAACTACACTTCAACTTTTAAAAAACCCATGAATAAATTAGGAGTGAAAAAGAAAAGAAATAATTCAAATATGATATATTTTGAATGGTTAGTTTTGAAGGAAGAGACAGAGGGTGAGAGAGATGATGGAATGAGGGTGATATTTCTAAAGCTTTGGTTTAAAACCAACTACAGTCTGTTAGGATGGAAGGTATCAGGGGGCAAATGGGCTGTATCAGAGTGACTGGTTAGGTTTTGCTGTGTAGAATTCAGCATGTAGCCATCTTGGGTGACAGAGTTAGAGCTGTATAAAGAGGGTGGCCAAATAATTTATTATCCAAACTGGTAACTTTTGAGAGAAAAAAATCTTACTACTTAATTATCCTGGGAAAATCGGCATAAAACTGTCCCAGACAAGCAAACAAAACTGGTGAATTAGTCAGGGTTCTCCAGAGATACAAAAACAATTATATACATATGCATATATATATATATATTCAAAAATCCACAAATAGCAAAATTAAAACCAGGAAATCACTAAATAATATGTAATAAGAGTTTACTGTGCATGTAAGAATAGTTTGAGAAGTGGGAGCTTTCAAATTGAAAACTGATATGAAGCTAAGGGGCATGGTGTTACAGGATGGCTTACAAAGTGAAAATGAGGAAGTTGTTTATGATAATTGGTTATTACAATGGGGGTTTGCAGACGGTAGGGGATTGGTTAAAAGTGATTACCTTATACCATTTTTTTAGGAAGATGACTTAAGTTTCTCTTATTATTATCAGAGGCATTTATAACAAATAACCAAAGTTAAGTTTCACTTGTTTTGCAGAATAAGCTAAATTAAATATCACTTATGTGGTTAAAATGGTTTTGTCTGCTCAGGGAATTTTCAAGTCCGGTCTCCATTTTGTATGTAATTTTAACGATATATATTCATATATATCCATATACATATGGAGAGATGGATAAAGAGAGAAAGAGAGAGAGATTTATTTTAAGGAATTAGCTCACATGATTGTGGAGGCTGACAAGTTCAAAATCTGCAGGGTAGGCCAAAAGGTTGGAGACTCAGTGAAGAATCAGTGTTGCAGTTCAAGTTCAAAGGCAGTCTGCTGCCAGAATTTCCTCTTCTGAGGGGAGCAGCCTTTCTCTATTAAGACCTTCAACTGATTGGATGAGGCCCACCCACATTATGGAGGGTAATCTCCTTTACTCAAAGTCTACAAATTGAAATGTTAATTTCATCTAAAAAATACCTTCTAAGCAACATCCAGTTGTGTTTCACCAAATTTCTGGGTACTGTGACCTAGCCAAGTTGGCATATAAGATTAACATTGTACTTGGTTTTATGGTCCATCAACACAGAAAAGGTGTACCTAACCGGCAGCCCTTTGACAGAATTTGTCCTGAAAGCATGATGTATTTGGCTCTGGGTCTCAAAAGTTTTTCAGTCAGCATTTTAAATTGGGAAATTCCACAGGCAGACAAAATATATTCACATTTCCAGCTTCTCTTTTTTTTTGCGGTACGCGGGCCTCTCACTGTTGTGGCCTCTCCTGTTGCGGAGCACAGGCTCCGGACACGCAGGCTCAGCGGCCATGGCTCACGGACCCAGCTGTTCCGCGGCATGTGGGATTTTCCCAGACCGGGGCACGAACCTGTGTCCCCTGCATCGGCAGGCGGACTCTCAACCACTGCGCCGCCAGGGAAGCCCTCCAGCTTCTCTTAAACATTGGTACACCTACCTCCACTAGGTCCTCATTGCCTCACAGCAGCAAGTGTCTAGAAGTCAGTAGCATCTACTTCCCTACGATGGGGTATGCCTTCCCTCCTTCTCCATAGTCCCTACATTGCTTTGTTTCTTACACCACACCATCTTCATCCTCTTATATGTTCTGCCTAGATCTTGCCGGCATTTAAGTTTTGAATCCTAACCATATATCTTGTGTGTAATGAACATGGGTTGAAAAGCCTCCTAATGCTTTGTGCTATAGTTAAACCAAAGATAATAATATTAATGAAATAAGCTCAAACAACTTCAGCTGCTTCAGGGAGTGCACAGCTACTTTAGATGGGGGCTTATGTTCCTAACATAGGTACTTAGAATGAACAACCTACTACAGTGAACACAATTTACCTGGGAGCCTTTGACAATAAAAGCAATAAACGGGAAGTTTTTTCTCTCTTTGTAGTGTTCATTTTCCAAGGAAATCTAACTTACATATTTATCTGGCCTGTAGCTATAACTTAAATAGCAATTTTAATGGAATGTATAATAGAAGCTCTAAGATAACTCATATGGAAAAAGAAAAGTGTTGACTAGTTCGCTTTAGGATCGTCATTCAACTTTTTTATTCTAATGGAGACCTTTATAAGAAAGGTGAATGGAAATGCATCTGTATGTTACAGGGAAAATATGGCTTTTAAGGTTTTGACAGCCTAAAATTTCTTAATAATGAGATTCACAATTGATCCGTGATGCATTTTCTTAGCCATATATGTGAGCAAATATGAACTTATTTCTATGGGCCACTGCTTTCTGTGACCCTGTTCTAAAACCCTTTTAAGAACATTATTTTGGGTTGGCAGAAAATATATAGTACCTTAGAAATGCTTACAAGGGAATCTGTACAAATATTAGCAATTCAGTTGAGCTAAGTGTACTACTTTCAATCTGTCAAAAGCTTTCAGGGGAGAATGTCTTATATGGGATATGTTCCTAAGGTCTAGAGCAGTTGGGTTCCTCCTTTTCCCTATTCATTATTTTCTGGTCTTGTGGGATTTTTCACAAAATCCATTTCTTCTTAAAAAGCTTTGGATTATTAACTCCCAACCAAGTAGGAGTGTAACAGTAGTCAGGAAGTGTAGTGGAGCCTTCAGGGAAGCCCCATACCTCTTGGGTATCAGTGGAAGACCCACAGACATTGAGCTGTGTGAGTAGGTCTGTGTACTTAAGGATGGAAGAAGAGAGAGGAGGTGTGTGCAGCATGTCTAGTGAGAGTGTCCTATGGTACAATACCTGGTCCTCAGCTTGGCCTCAGGCCTAAGTCTGATTGCTGCAAAAAAAAGGAGGCATCATTCTCATTTTATGCATGGAACACAGTCTGGGTTCAGTAGAGTGATGACTAAAAGTAATGTAGAATTTTTGGCATTGAGAAGGGTTTGGCATTGCACTGGTATATACCAGAGGAAAATACTTGGTCAGGGAATGAGAGTGGACTTGAGGCTGTATAGCCAATGATGGTGCAAGTCAGCTTGTCAGATGCCAAATAGAGGCTTGTTGTAATAAGTCCCCTTGAGATGTGGGGTGGGTGTGTGTGTGTGTGTGTGTGTGTGTGTGTGTGTGTGTGAGGTAAATTGGGGAATGCTTTGTAAGGAACCAATTTTCTGAAATTAAGAAGATATAGGGCAGGATCAGAATAATTTGGGTTCTATAAGACTACTCTTACATTGGCAAGACTAATTAATCTGGCCAGTTAAAAAATATAATTTGCCAATAGTATGCCCATTGCTACATTCTAACTCTAACCAACTATGAATCAGAGGAGTCCTCACGATCACACAGTGCATAGCTGGAATTTTGTCCCCAAACAAAAATGTCTTTAAGTATTCCACTTCCCCTTTATACATTTAACTTTTAGTTTATATACAGTAAATTTTTCTCTTTTTAAGTATTTTCATGAATATTAACAAATGTATATAGAGTAGTGGGATAATCAACAAGCAGAACAGTTTGTTGATCACCGTTCAGATTCCTTCACCCCAGGTTCCTTAGAGTTTCCTCTTTGTAGCTAGCCCATCTCCCACTCTTTCCCTTTTGATTTACAAACAAGATAGTTCTTCAGATGTTCTGAAATCTAAACAACTTCTCAGCTGAGAGAAATAATAAAATAATGTAGGCCTCTGGCTGATCACCTCTGATTCCTTTGCTTTGACCCTTTTTCCATTAACAAGCAAGTCTTTTGCATTTTTAACCCAAGCTGGCCAGGGTTATATGAGTAATTTCACCTTTAACAAGCTCAGTCACTGCTCTTCAGGGAAGTGGGTAACTCCTGAAAATTTAACTAGAGTGTAGATGAAAGTTTCTTAAGCTTTGTGAGTCTCTGGTCAAACAACCATAAATATCTCTTGTTAAATTAATAAGACTTCCCATGGGTAGGTGTTTAGATGTTCTGCTCTGGGTCTTTAAGCCATTTAAAAGTTATCAGAATGTGCCCTGCCTACTTTTCTGTGCCTCAGGCTACTCTGTTGTGAAAGCCTTTCAGAGCAGTCCAGAAAAAGACCTGACTAACATGTGCAGGGAGTCCTTGGTGTTATTCTTACTGGTTTAACTGGAATGAAACCTTCCTTTTTTTTGTTAAATTATGAAAAGTTAGCATATTTTATTCATTTATAAGACTATTTTTATGTATTTTTTATTTTTCCAGACAATTCTTATTGCCAATGAAGTGATGTCATACTCTTTGGATATAACAACCAAAATACAAAGGAAAATACAAAATGCAAAAAAATACAGAAGACAAATTGTATGAAGGTGCAGATTGAGTTTATCAAATAAATTGCAAAATTCAGGCAGATTATTCATCCTTTCTTCTTTTTGGACTTGGGTCTTAAAAGCTTACTATAGAACTTACTCTCTAGGGCTGCGTTACTTATACTAAAGTATCAGATGATAGGCGGTCAATTTTTACTTTTCCTGGAAGTTGTTCAGATATATAATGAATAATATGGATTCATTAACAACTGTATAGTTGTAGCTTAAGGCAAGAAAATAGAAATTCCCCCTAGTTTTGGAAACTATTTAAAAAATTCTTATCTACGTCTTATTTTGAGGTGGGGCAGTTATGTCAGTGTATTATAGATTATAGCATTTTACATATTGTCAAAGCTCTTTGCTGTATATTAAATCCCTTGAATATCAAAATTTAAATTAAGGCCTTAAACATGTAAGCACAGACTTTTCAAGATCTCCTAATTCATAAATTTGGATTCTATTGACTATCAATTGGTATAGACCCTGTTTATCTGTTTACATTTGCACATAGATAAAATAATTCCACCGACAATAGTAGTTACAAAAGTACATATTATTCTTCATGGAGACAATTCTCTGTGTAGGAAAGATGAGCTGAATCAAAAGAAATGAGAACCAATAGGAATATTTTGCCAAAAGATTAAATAAGAAGCCTGATTATGGTTGGAAAATGCTGAATTCATCTCCATAATATTTATATTTCTGATACCTATCTGGGAAAGAGCAAATAGAGAGAACTTTGCATTATGCTACATTTTTGTGAATTATATCTTTTCTAAAAAGAACTTGTACTAGCTACAGGCAGTAATAATAAAACTATAATAATAACTATTTCAATTTTCCAAAGTAGAGATTGAGTTCATATAACCCCATAAAGAAAAGTCCTCCACAGGTATTGTGTAGAGGGAGAGATTAATAAACACATTTTATGGGTACAATCAGCATTTAATGCAATTGCTATATTCTTAATGGGACTAGTCACAATATGGAGTCCCAGGGAGTTTCCTTTAGAGCTGATCTAAATCCTCACTTTATATTTCTGTACTTTGTCCAAAACTGGATCCATCTTCTCCTCTTTCTCTTTGGATCCATGTCTCAGCATTTGACCCCACTGTCTGTCCACCTGTCTCCTTCTTTCATATCTTACCTCTCCTTTGCCTTTCTACCAATGATATCTTAGTGCAGAACGTCATCATTTCTTTTCCAAATTGTTTTCCTCTATTATTGATTTTCTTAAAATACCCCTCCCTTCACTGCAACTTGGGTACTTTTCCAAATTACAAATATGATTATCACATACCTTTCATTTACTTTCTGGTTCATTCATTCATTCAATATTTAGTGTAAATCTATTATGTGTTATTCTGTGTGCTGGGAACAGAGTTGTGAACAAAAGAGTTAAGTTTCATATTCTCAGAATCTTTCTATGAGGGAGTATGGACAATAAATACACATAAAAATAAATAAATATACTTTTTCAGGTACTGATAAATGCTATATAAAGAAAATAGAATCGGGTAATATGACAGAATTGCCATGGTAAAATAGGCTTTATTGGATAGATTGGACGGGAGAGGGCTCTCTGATAAAATGGCATTGCCATCCACATGAATAAGCCATACTGATAAAGATAGGGGTAGAGCATATTAGATATAAGAAACAGTAAGCGCAAAGGCCCTAAGGCAGGAATGAGAAATGCAACTGAGAAACAGAAGAAAGTTGATCTGGAGAAGCGAGCAAGGGAGAAGATAGTGAGCAAAGGAGAAGATAGAAGGCGAAGAGGTCAAGCAAAAGGCACGGGCCAGGGTATTTGACCAAGGCAGTTCCAATTGTACTCATCTGTCATTATTGCCCCCTTGATCTCTTTGACTCCTCAACCAGGGAGATCCCGTTGCATTGTTTTGAACATGCTTTTGACCTCTCTACATGGCCCTCACTTGTCAGTCTCTGGGACTCAACTTTGATGTTGGGTCATTTCCCCCAGAAATCTGTTGCTAATTCCTGAAGGCTCTCCATTATACTCTTGTGATACCTTGTACATATAATCTCATTGCATCGCAATGCTGAATTGCCATGTTATTCATTTATTCCTTCCTTTATTTATTTATTTTTAAATGTATTTTTTGATTTATTATAGAAATTAGGTTGTGAACTCCTTTTTATTGAAGTATAGTTGATTTACAATATTATATAAATCTCAGGTATACAATATAGTGATTCATAATTTTTAAAGGTTATACTCCATTTATAGCTATTGTAAAATATTATTTCCTGCATTGTACAATATACCCTTGTAGCTTATTTTATACATAATAGTTTGTACTTCTTAATCCCCTACTCCTATATTGCCCCTCCCCCTTTCCCTCTCCCCACTGGTCACCACTAGTTTGTTCTTTATATCTGTGAGTCTGTTTCTTTATTGTAATATTCACTAGTTTGGTTTAGTTTTTAGATTCCGCATGTAAGTGATATTATGCAGTATTTGTCTTTCTCTATCTGACTTATTTCATTTAGCATAATACCCTCCAAGTCCATCCACGTTGTTGTAAGTGGCAAAATTCTATTCTTTTTTATGGCTGAATAGTATTCCATTGTGTGTGTTTGTGTGTGTATGTATGTATGTATATATATATCTCACATCTTATTTATCCATTCATCTGTCCATCTGATGATGGACACTTTAGTTTGCTTCCATATCTTGGCAATTATAAATAATGCTGTTCTGAACATTGGGATGCATATATCTTTTTGAATTAATGTTTTCATTTTCTTCAGACATATACTCAGGAATGAAATTGCTGGGTCATATGGTAGTTTAATTTTTAGTTTTTTGAAGAACCTCCATACTGTTTTCCACATTGACTGCACCAATTTGCATTCTCACCAACATTGTGGGGAGGTTTCCTTTTCTCACATGCTTGCCAACATTTGTTATTTGGGTTCTTTTTGATGATAGTCATTCTAGCAGATGTGAGATGATATGTCACTGTGGTTTTGATTTGTATTTCCCTGATTATTAGCCATACTGAGCATCTTTTCATGTGCCTGTTGGCCATCTGTATGTCCTCTTTAGAAAAATGTCTATTCAGTTCTTCTGCCCATATTTTAATTGGGTTGTTTGTTTTTTAGATGTTGAGCTGTATTAGCTGTTTGTACAGTTTAGATATTGAACCTTATTGCAAACATTTTCTCCCATTTGTAGGTTGTCTTTTCATTTTGTCAGTGGTTTCCTTTGCTGTGCAAAAGCTTTTAAGTTTAATTAGGTTCTATTTGTTTATTTTTGTTTTTATTTCCTTTGCCTTAGGAGACAGCTCCAAAAAAATTCCTACGATCTTTGTCAGAATGTTCTGCCTATGTTTTCTTCTAGGAGTTTTATGGTTTCAGGTTTTTCATTTAGGTTTTTAATCAATTTTGAGTATATTTTTGTATATGGTGTTAGGAAATGTTCTTACCTCATTCTTTTACATGTACCTGTCCAGTTTTCCCAGCACCACTTATTGAAGACACTGTCTTTTCTCCATTGTATGTTCTTGCCTCCTTTGTTGTAGATTAATTGACCATAAGTGCATGGGTTTATTTCTGGGCTTTTATTCTGTTCCACTGATCTATGTGCTTGTTTTTGTGCCAATACCATACTGTTTTGATTACTATAACTTTGTAGTATAGTCTAAAGTTAGGGCATGTGATTCTTCCAGCTCTGTTCTTCTTTCTCAAGATTTTTTTTGGCTATTCAGCATTTTTTTGTTTCCATACAAATTTTAAAATTATTTGTTCTAGTTCTGGAAAAATGCCATTCGTATTTTGATGGGGATTGCATTGAGTCTATAGATTGCCTTGGGTAGTATGGTTATTTTAACAATATTAATTTTTTTAAGTCCATGAACATGGTATATCTTTCCATATTTGTGTTGTCCTCAATTTCTTTCATCAGTGTCTTACAGGTTTCTGAGTACAGGTTTTTTACCTCGTTAGGTAGGTTTATTCCCAGATATTTTATTCTTTTTGATGTAGTTGTAAATGGGATTTTTTTCCTTATTTTCTCTTTCTGATAGTTGTTAGTGTATAGAAATGCAACAGGGTTCTGTATATTAATTTTGTATTCTGCAACTTTACTGAATTTATTGGTGAGATCTAGAAGTTTTCTGGTAGCATTCTTAGTATTTTCTATGTATAGTGTCATGTCATCTGCAAACAGATGAAAGTTTTACTTCTTCCTTTCCAATTTGGATTCCTTTTATTTCTTTTTGTTGTCTGATTGCTGTGGCTAGGACTTCCAATGCTATGTTGAATAGAAGTGTTAAGGGTGGGCATTCTTTTCTTGTTCCTGATCTTAGAGGAAGTGCTTTCACCTTTTCCTCACTGAGTATCATGTTAGCTGTACATTTGTCATATATGGTCTTTATTATATTGAACTATGTTCCCTCTATTAGGTTGTGAACTTCTTAAAAGCAGAAATCATATCTTAGTCACTGTGAGTTCCCTAGTACCTAGCACAACATTTGGCATATAGTAGGCTTCAACAAGTACTTGTTGAAATATAAATAAATGAAAGATTAAACATTGTGGGCAAATGGCAATAATGAATTGAACTTCAAGCTGATGAACACAATTGGTTGGACCTAGACTTGCAATCAGTGGGACCAGGAATAGAATATCTCCAGCTTCCTCTTGCTATAAGTATAAATCCAGACACCTTTCTTTTGCATTCAAGGCTCCTCAAAATCTGATCACAACCATAGTCCCATCTCACAGAATGTTCTCCCCAACCCTCAAAAGCTTTGATCATCAGGAACTGATTTCTGTCCTTTCACAGCATGTCCTTTCATGTCTTCTGGTCTTCATAGTTATAGTTCAATCTCTTTGTAATTTATTTCCCACACTGTCCTTTTGGGCATATCCAATTTATCTTTAATGACTTAGATCCAGTGTTATTCCTGTGAAGACTCCCATGAGCTAGTGAATAGACTCTCATATGAAGAGTTAGTAAAGAGTTAGTTTTTCTCTCCATTATGTTCAACAGCTCTCTGTCTATATCACTATTATAGCATTTGCTATATCACTCTGCGCATGTTACTGTTATAGTGCATTGTAATTATTTATAAGTATGTCTTCCCAACTTGGATCTCTGAAGTCTGTAACGGTGGCTTACTGTTTTAGCTTCAGTGCTTATCCTAGCAGTTGTATAAACTTTATGCTTCATAAATGGTTGAATAAAACGAATTTGAAAAACAAGAAAAATAAGTAGGAAGTTCTGGAATAAACTTAAAAAAGTTTTTAAATTCTAAAATCCTTACTTTTCCTGGTAGACTAACATACCCAAGGTATTTCAATTTTTTTTTTTAATTAGCATGTGTCTTTAAGTATATCCAGATATGTGCTTTCTCGTTTGGTCACTTTAGCATGTCATCACGGGACAATTTGTTTTTCCTAGATGCTAAGTTTTATGCCTAAGCTTGCTTCAAAGTATTTGTTTGTTTTATCATTTTAAGGCAATAATATAAAATTTTCAGTGCAAAGTTCATTTGTGAATAATTGTGTTCAGCCATACAACACAGAATAATAATACAGAAAGCATAAAATCAGATTTTTCTCCTTTGATGATCTGTTTGTCAGTAAGTGCATACTTCTAAATGCCTCAATTTTGCAACTACTCCTACTTTTTTTCAGTTTCATGGAGATAGGTGGGATATAGTTCCTTTGAACCTGGATTAATCTAGGTAACGATATAATATTAAGAGTTTTAGGACACAGTTCTAGATATGTCAAGATGTTAATAAGTCATTAGACATGGCTTGCTCAGTTACCTTAAGTAATTGAGAACTATTTAATTACACGTGGTTGTTTTGGGACAGAATTCTCCGTGGATCTCTTGTGTTTCTGTATACCTTGCATGTGAGGCACTAACTACTGTTTGTTCTGAACCATCTTTTCAAAGATGTTTGTATAGTGTTCAACAATGGAAGGTGGGGATAGCATGTCTCTCTAGAACAAAGATCAGACATGATTCTTACCCACTATAAAAAATTTGGGTTCTTTAAGCTTATGATTCCTCTCCCGTAACACAACCTATTGCAGGCATCATCTGAACCTTTTCCCATTACCTTGTGGGATTTGGGCTCTGGGGTATGGCAAAAGAAACAGACAAAAACAATAGTCTGGCTAGTGCTGTTGCTGTGCATAATAAATTATCCTTCATCTCTGAACCAGGAGTCTCATGTCCTTTACCAGCATCCATGAAACTGTGTCAGACTAACTTATTAGTTTGCAAAATGAATTAAAATTTCAGTCTCAAATCCTTCACAGTTCTTGACAGGTGGCTTGTTGGGCCTTTCTGGGCATTTAGCTACACTATATTTCACAGCCTGTCTTTTAGATTTGTGTGGCCATGTGATGGAGTTCTGGCCAATGAGTTGTAGGCATACAACTAGGACTGGGCCATATACTACTCCAGATACTCTCTCTTCTTTATCTTCTGGCTAGATATAGATGATCTAGTGGGGAACTCCAATAACTTAGAAAATTACAGAAGATCACTAGATGGAGGATCCTGGATCCCTAAATGACTGTATGAATCAGAGCCCCCTAGAGACCCTCAGTGGACTGTGATAAAAGTATAGGGGAAAAAAAATCTTCATTAGATTAGACTTTTTAAATTTGGGGGTAGTTTGTTATAGCAGTAAGGCTTTCTTAATTAATATACACACTATGGTCAGCTTCACATTTAAAGTCTTTTTAAGCTGTTAAAACAAATGTAACAGATATTTAGAAACATTATACTAGTGTGATTTTAATTTTGACCTATCTTTCACAGGGAGTTGGTAATATTTCCCTACCCAGTTAAGATTAACTAGTTCCATGTCTCAGTCATGCTGTTCTAATCACTTGCTCTTAGTTTTTCCTCTTTTTTTCCTTCATGTCCTCTTTTCTCCATCTATTTCATCACTTTGCATGTTACTTTAGGGGATTATGCATCCCTCTAAATCACTCTGCATCCAATTATTGTATAACTAAAGCTTTCGCACCCAGCCTGCAGAGCACTAAAAGTACATTCTCGCTTCCATCCCACACACTTTTTTGCAGTTTCTCCCACATACCTCCATTTTATTAGAGTTATACACTGTGATTTTTGTTGCTGTTTGATACAGTTGTTGTTTCATACTAAATCATTCCTTGTATCTAGGAGAAGTTTGTCATGTGCACAGAGAAGAGTAAATGCAAAAAGCATTGATTATCTTGACTTGTTTATGGAGCAAGAGAGAGGAGAATGTGACTAAAATAGGAGACAATGATAAGAAATAAGATCCAAGAGGTAATGGATCTTATGTGCAATGTTAATGAGCTTGAATTTCATTATGTATATCACGAAGAGATTTTAAGTAGTAGAGTGGTATATTTTATTTGATTTTGCAAATAACATTCTAGTCATAGTGTGGAAGATGTGTAATAAGGGAGCAAGTTTAAGTGAGAGATGATAAGTACTGAACTAGCAGTGTACCAGAGTATATGAAGAAGTGTTTGATTTTATTATTGCATAGAAAATACATCTGGTTAAGTAGCCAATTAAATGACTAATTAAATATAGAAAGAGATAAAGAGAAGCAGAATCTAGGGTCATTCCTAAATTTCTGGTGTGTATGACAATTAGATGTAGAGAATATAGGTAGAGAGGTTTAGGAGAGGATATGTCCGGGTTAGCTTTATATATATTTTAAGAGAAACTTTTGGGATATCAAGGTGTGGGGATTGCCATCAGACAGCCAGAAGTATGGGTCTGAAACTCAGAAGTGAGATCTGGCCTGGTAATACAGATTTGGACATCACTGGTACATTTTTGATAGTTGTGGTTTGGAAATAAATAACATAATGAGAATAGAAGAGAAGGGGGCTAAAACCTCCAAGTATTGCTAAGAATATGCCGGTAGAACAAATTTTGATGATTTGGAAGCCAATTATTTGGCACTGCAATTAACTAGAATCCTTTTTTATGTGTGTGTGGGGGGAAATAGTAGATTTTAGGATTAACACTATCAATCAGCACTTATCAGTGATTTAAAAATGCTAACAGCAGTCTGTAGTCCGCAAATAAGGCCAAATCTAATTTGTTTTCCATCCTTGTGATACAATGGGAAAAAAATCTTCTTAATGATAAATCTAAAACATTTCAAGATTTCAGTTACCAAAGAATGATGAAATTCATCCAATATATTCTACTTACAAAAGCAGGAGGCTGAGTAGAAAATTTTAGAAAGATTACTACTAAGGGTAATAGGAATTTTTTTTGTTAATTATGTCAGTTATTTATCTTCAGTCAGTCAATCAATCCATCAATCAATTGGTTCTCAATCTCCAAGGATTTTAGTTCATGCAGAGTTTAGAGTATATATTTATCTAGGTACAAATAGCTTTTACATGATATCTGGCAAAATTATATTTTTAAAGAATATTATGTTAATGAAGGCGCTATGTGTTTCTTTTCCTGAGAAAATAGTCATAGAGCACAGCCATTTTCCGTCTGTCTCACAGGCATGCTGTGGTGGCAGCACCTCTCAGCACTTCCCTAGTATTCCAAAGGTTAAACAGACTTTAAGAAATAGCATTCATTTTGCACTGTATGACTTTCTAGTATATCACAGTTCTTACCAGTTTAATGCCATATCCCTAGATTCTTCAAAATGAAAGACGTGACACATTTCACAGTCAACAAGAAAGCAGAGATTCTGGGAAACCTCTCTCCTGCCTACTTTTCAGTTCCTTCTGTGGTGACAGGTGCTCCCCTGACTCTCTCGGCAGTCAGGATTTGGGCCACTGAGGAAATGTAAGGAGCCTCAAGATTTGTCCTGACGCTCTGAGCATGAGAATGAATACCTTGCCAATTTCCCTTATTTCCGAAAATCCACTCTTTTGGAATAACCCTAGTCTTGGCCCACTCTGCACAAATAGGATTTTGCTAGACTTATAAGAACTGACCTTAGAAAATTGTGAGTTTGTATGATGCTAATACAACAGAGACTTTGGGCATATTTTCCTGTAAGTGACAAGGAAACAAATGTTGAGCTTATTCCTTCCTTGCATTTCCTGCCTTGGTATTGGCTCTGCGTCCTTCTTTGCTGTCTGGCCGCAGCGCCGGCAAGCTGTGAATTTCTTTAGTTGTTTCCCAGGAGACTGCAAATCTATGCAGAGGCTTTTCTCAGGGTAGCCTCTTCACCAGAGTTTATAACAATGTCTCTTTTCTGTAGTGAGGAAGTCACCCATTCAGCCTTCTATTCCTCATCCTGCTTGCCTTCTTTCTCCCTGTAAATGATCTCTAGCATTCTCCAAGACCATATGTGTGATCCAGTGGGTGAAACAGGACGATGGCCTTTTAGCACTGTCAGGAAAATTAGAGATCATGTAATACAGCTGCCTCATTTTACAGTTGAGGGACTGAGACTCTGAGAGCAAGGGATGTGTCTCGAGTCATATGGCCTCTCAAGTTGCAGAGTTTGAGTTGGAATCAAAGTTTTCTGATTTTCAGTCCAGTGTTGTATATACAGTCCCACCTAAGCAAAGCCATAACTTTACTTGCTGTATGTTCAAGGGTAAAAGTTTTCTTTAGATGGCTCTTAGTGACCATACTTCTCTTTCTTCCCGACCTTTTGCCTTTGTGACAAAGGTGATACGCACAGCATTTTGGTTCTTTCCACCCAGGCCTTTCGGAGGTGCATTAGCTTTCCTCACGAGCATATGCTCTCCAGACTAGAGATACAGTGGTGGGAGGGAAGGCAGCTGGAATAGACCTCTGTAAGGTTAGATTTAGGAATCAGAACACATCTCCCTTATCAAGAGATGCCAAATGTGATTTTTGGTAGAGAGCTATGAAAAGCAAATTACTACCACCACCAACAATACCTCTTAAATATTCCTCTCAACATGAAAAACACACAGGTACCTGTATACCATCAGGTACAGTCACCTTTCTGAACTAGCAGAAGGCAGACAAAGCTGAAATGGTTGCCTGAAGAATTGCTTATCACTTCATTAGTTATTTGGACATAAATTTATGCATTCAGAAATATAATCCAAGAAGCATTTCCTTTGGAATTTCTCTCCTAAGAAGCTGATGTTTAGCCATCACGTGGAGAACTGGAGTTATTAAGAGTCAAAATGCTAAATTCAGATTCTAGTTCTGCTTCAAAGTGTGTGAACTTGCACAGGTCAGGTAACCCTCACATTATATTCTCATCTAAAATTTGTTACTAATACCCATGCTGCACATATTTAAGACCTCTGGAGAGAAAGCTGGAATATGAGCCTTAAGAAATAAAACAACTCATAGCATCATTACTAGTACAAAGGAATGAGATACATTCAAAAGCATTTAATATAAATTAAAATATGTCAAAGCAGACAATTCTTTTTCCTATACATCCAAGGGTACATTTCCCTGGCTTTCTCTCCACAAATCCCTAGTATATTTTAAAAACTTAATCTGATATCCTGGTAGCAAGGGCCAATCCAGGTTTTGTGAGGGGTGAAACATATACAGTTTGGAGGGTACTTTTAAGGAAAAGAATACAAAATTTGATACAACACTGAATATTCATTTAGAATGAGAAGTCACAACAAAATAAAAATTTTCTAGAAACATTATAAAATTCAAAAAGTATGTGTTTTCAGTAATTTATTACCTGGCCTAACTCTATAATCATATTGATTAGCTACACTTTTTGGATGCATGCTTTTTGATTACTTCTTCATATGACAACAATTTTATATTATCAATTTCTATAAAGATAGCTCCTATGTGAGGCTTTTCTGTAGTGTGGTCAATGGCAATTTCTCTTTTATTATTGAGAGTTGGGTTGCAGAAGACATGTGACTTCATACACAGATGTTCTTGCCGTTTGCAGGACTGCTGTGGCTTAGTCCCCTACAACACAGGGGAGTTAATACATTCTAGTCTTTGTGGTTTCCATTAAAATTGTGTAGAGTGTTTTTGCAGTCATATTTGCTGCATTATCATGTATATTCTCGACAGAAGAGAAAATTACATTTTGACTAGGCATCAATGAGAATTAATGTTTACAATTTTATTTTCAGACTAGTTTCTGGCTTTGTACATTTCAAGCCTTTTTTTCCTTTCTCTATCAATGTACTTCTGATGTCAGAGGTCTCGGGAAATGGCCTTGTCATGATGCTGTGTGGGTCCTGAATTTTGAGGTTAACTCAGCAGGTCACTTGGCACAGTTGTCTGTAGAGAGAGTTCTCAGAAACCATTCCTACACAATGACATTTAACAATAACTTCAACATGCAAAGCAATAAGGACCATATAAATATAACCCAATAAACCCCAATAAAATGTATCCTTATCTCAGTTTCCCATTAGCTGGATCCCTAAATCATCTAGGCACCTTCAGTCCATCGAAACAAGAGGAAATGAGTGTGGAAGAGAAGTTGGAGTGGAAAGAGAAAGCAGTCTTAACTGACAGTGATTGAAATATCTTACTTACAGAAATTGTACAAAAAATCTGATCATATTAAGACATTACTGGTGCCCGCTCCTTGGAAAGGGCTCCTATAAGTGAGGGTCCTGAAGCTGAAGTGTCTTTGGCTTCTCAGGGACTTTGTGTCTCCCTGACAGAACCCCTTATTATGGAGCATATGCTTGCCTTACAGGTGCTGCGTCTTCATTACAAACTGCCTGTACTCATTTCCTAGGGCTATCGTAACAAATTTCCACAAACTTGGTGGCTTAAAGCAGTAGATATTTATTCTGTCACTTCTTTCAGGCCAAAAGTTTGAAATCAAGGTATTGGCAGGGCCTCGCTCCCTCTGAAGGCTGTAGGGGAGAATCTTTCCTTGTCTCTTCCAGCTTCTGATGGCTCCAGGCCTTCCTTGGCTTACGTCTGCATAACTCCAATCTCTGCCTCTGTTTTCACATAGTCTCCTCCTTTCTGTCTGTCCTCCACTTCTGTCTCTTCTAAGGACACTTGTCATTGGATTTAGGGCCCATCTGGATAATCCAGGATGATATCATCTCAAAGTCCTTAACTTAATACATCTGCAAAGATCCTTTTTCCAAATAAGGTTATATTCACGAGGTTAGGGGTTAAGACCTGGACATATCTTTTGAGGGGCCACCATTCAACCCACCACACTGCTCTTAACATATATCATTTGGGAACAGTCAGAATATGGGTCCTAATTAATTTATGTGAGATAGAACCTTTATTGTTTATATATCATTGTATTATCTTCTAATTTCCTAAAATTTCATATTCATCTCTTTTCCAGATTTTAAGCCAGATAGCCTTCCAAAAACAGTTACCCAGTGTTTAGTGCCCAATTCTCCTAAATCATTCAAGGTATAAGCAGTCTTTGTTTTTATAGCTCAACATGTCATGATGTATGAAGCCAGGGCATATGAAACCTAGTGTGTATTAGAAATGGCTAATCCAATTACAAAAGCAATAGGCAGTGGCTTTGTAATTTTGTATGTTTTCATGCGACAGGATGTGGTTCCCCTGTGGAAACATTTATTAGTAGGAGATGTAAGTGCGGACATGTTCTCTAATGGATGTTATGGAGTAGTACTATCTGTCTGGTTCCACAGAATCTGTGACTTAAGGCTACACTAAAACAAGTTTATGAGACCTGTAGGCGAGCTCAGTGGCAAGATCTAGGGATATATTACCAGGATGTGGACACCCATGAAAAATAACAGTTGCAGAATAGTGTTAGGATGTGCTCTGAAACATTCCCTTCTGACATCCTCTGAGCAATTCATCTGCTTCATGATTTTACTGGACCAATCTCCACAGCCAGGTAGAAAGGTAGAATGAGGATTATGTGTGGGCAGATGCAATAAAGAAGCATCCTTAAGATCTTTAATGCTTGGCTTTATTAACACTGTACTAATTGGCAGCTGTGGATATCTCATTTTGGTAAAGCAATTGTTCACAAAAGTCTCTCAGCTTCTTTTTAAAAATTTTTTAGAAAGATGCTTTGTTAATCTTTGTCAGACTATTTTCTCCATAATAGCCAACTTTTAAAATGTAAGCATGCTGTGTAATCATTTGTAGGTTCTGTGCACAATGAGCATAATTTGGCTGAAAGATATAGGAATCTTAGAACAGGTGGAGTTGCAAATTCCTTTATTTTTTTTTTCTTTCAAGTTTTGCACCTGTACTTTATTATTTTAAAAGATCATCAGGAATACATCAATTTTATTTTGCAATTAGATCACATCCTTACTCCTACTCTTAAGGTTGTGTACAGCCTGAGAGCAAAAACAGTACTTACAGAGTTTCTATTTCATTTATTTATTCACTCATTTTTTTCACAAATATCTATGGAGTTTCTAATACATGCTAAATATTGTGCAGAATTTCATTTGGGGCCAAAGAAATTTTAAACAAGTTTACATACCTTGAGTAATGAACCTTTCTGAAATGGAAAAAGAGAAAATAACAAGATTCATTTGCCTTTATTCATTAAATATTTATTAAGTGCCTACTGTAGGCCCTGCTCAGGCTATGGTCGCAAATAAGACAAAATACCTGCTCTTAATCAGCTTACTCTCTGGGGAGCGAACACAGCAATCAACCTTTACGGTGTAGCATAATAAGTCCTATCACAGAAGTGTGTACAGGGTGACATGAGAGCACAGAAAAGGGCATCATAATCAGCCTGTGGATCAAAAATGTCTTCTTGGAGGAGGCAGCATATAAGCCGAATTTGGAAGAATGCATTTGAGTTAGATCCACGAAGGAGTGGACACAGGACCTAGGCTGTGGAAGGTGCTCAGGTAAAGATTTTAGAGCAGCTTGACAACTTATTACTATGTTGAAGACTCTCAATGTAAGAAATTTCATAAATAATTCCTATAACACTCTCTGATATAAGTTTTACAGACTCGGCTTGGTAAAGTCCAGGGATAAGATTTGCTGCCAAGAGAAATAATTAAAAGCTTTGAAGATAGAGTAATAAATAGGAACAACCTGCTAGGTGATGCAATGGGAGTGTGGATGAGAATTAGCTCTGATAGCTATATGGTTTATAAACTTCACAATTTCTCCTTAGGGTCCGTAGCCAGACAATGATGTTAGAGTCACCGTACGATGAACTTGCAAAAAGATGCACACATCAATATACATAACTCAATGAAATTGTCTGCTAAATGGGCAATGTTGGCCACAAAAGAAATAGAATGAACTTTCTTAATGGTGTTTTTTCAGGGAAGCAAGTTTTTCTTAGCATCATTTCTGGAAATACATTTGTAGAGGAGAAAGGAGGATCAAATTGTGTTATGGACCTGAGGTTGGAATGTATAAAAAAAAATCCTAACATTGTATGTGAGGTGCACATTTAATGTGAAATGAGAAAATATAATTGAGAAAATATAATTGTAAGAAGATCATAACAACATTTTGTTGAAATACATGGCATAATATAAAGGAGGAAATGAAAAAGGGACAAAACAAAGCCTAGACTAATGTAATTATCAGTATACGTTTACATCTGAGTGCTTAATTAGCCAGTGTCTGAGAAGGTTGTATAATGACTTCAAAAGAGAAGTTTGGCACACAAGTTTTGCAACTGTCATTTATGATCACTTACTTCACAGGGCTATTGGGAGGTGCAATAAATATAAGAGAAATTTCACCCTGCTATATAGCCCGGCAAAATAAGGTGCTTTAATAGGTCAAGTGAGTCAGTGCAAATCAATACAAAAATGGATGATTTGGGTTCATAGGCCGGTCAGCCAAGTTTATTTCCCAGGCATAGATCTCCCTACAAAGAAAGCAATTAATATGCTCACCAAATTAGGACAGTGCCTTTATAAGCAAGAGGGAGCACTGAAAATAGATTTCTTGTAGATTTTTACAAATTTCATCTGGTAGGTACCATTACCTGCACTTAAGACCAAATACAATTTATACCATGTTTTGTTCAACAGCAAGTAATGATGAGCTTCCCGTAATGAACTGTAGGAATCATACTATGCTATATTAAGGCCATTGTAAAATTCCCAGAGAGTCATAAAGGGATACCAGTCCAAATTCTGCTGCCAACTACAGTATTATCTTGAGCTATTAGGATACATCCAATTTTGTAGGTCACAGGTTTTAACGGATTCTGTCCTGCCCTAATTCAACTGTATTTTAAAATCATTTTCAGACCAATCAGATTAGACCTGAAGCTATTTTGGAAATTCCAAAATAAGTGGAAACTATGCAAAAACAGAGTGCCATTGCACATCATTGGAGAAAACAATGGACTATTCGGTATAAGGTGCTGTGAAAATTGGTTGTATGTATGGAAACAAATAAACCTTTATATAACAGTAGTCCCCAAATGAGTTCAAGGTGGGTTAGCTATCTACATGTAAAATGTAAACTTTAACTTTTAGCAAAAATTATATTTATGACCAGAATTTGGGAAGAATTTTTTAAAGTATGACACAAAGAGCAATAAATAAATAAATAGAAAAAACTGATAAATTCAACAAACATTAAATTTAAAGCCTATATTCATCAAAAAGCACCATAAATAAAAGTTAAATGATGAGCCATAAACTCTGTAAAAATAGTTTTAACACATTAAGCTGACAAAGAATTAGCATCAAGAATATATATTTGTAGAACTACGTATCAAAAGGAAAATGACAACTTGTGCGAACAACAACACTTTATAAAAGACGAAATGTGTAAAATGGTGATCTTCCTTGTTAATCAGCCACAAAGGGGCAGGTGAGAGTCACAATAAGATGAAAAATTCTGAAAAAATCAAGTGTTGGCAATGATGTGGAGCACCACTAATGCTCAAACTATACTACTGATATAGGTTCAATATTTTGGAGAAATTTTTGTAGTTAATATAAGGTATTGCTTTAATATTTATTTATATTAATCTTAAATAAAATATTGAATACAATTAAAGGTATACATCCAGTTCTTCTCTCCTATCTAACCCATGGGAGGATTAAATTCTCCTACTGCCTTGATGGTCAGCATAGCTGTGAATCTTGCATACGTCAATGACATGTGAGTGAAAATATGTTTTATTTGCAAGTCAAGTATGTATCTGCTATTATCCAATACTCCATGCAGTCTCTTGCTCTGCTCTAGGGACCATGTGAGTATCTGGTGATATGGAGTTACTATAAACTCAAAGCACTTATGAATGTTAAGCATACACCTACAAGACAGCTCCCCTGGAGCATTACCTGGACAGAAAACTTTAGTGAGCAAGTCCTTAACTGTTGTATGTTATGTTACTGAGATTTTAGAACTATTAGTTGCTGCAGCATAACTGGTTTATCTTGACTAAATAGCCCCTCTAATACAGAAGTTTTATGTTTATGCAGTTACCCTGTGAAAACTCGTGCATGTGTACGGAAGGAGACATGCATGAAGTTTTGGGTAGCAAATATTTTTTTTTAACATCTTTATTGGGGTATAATTGCTTTACAATCGTGTGTTAGTTTCTGCTTTATAACAAAGTGCATCAGTTATACATATACATATGTTACCATATCTCTTCCCTCTTGCGTCTCCCTCCCTCCCGCCCTCCCTATCCCACCCCCTAGGTGGTCTCAAAGCACCAAGCCGATATCCCTGTGCCATGCGGCTGCTTCCCACTAGCTATGTACCTTATGTTTGTTAGTGTATATATGTCCATGCTTCTCTCTCGCCCTGTCACAGCTCACCCTTCCCCCTCCCCATATCCTCAAATCCATTCTCCAGTAGGTCTGTGTCTTTATTCCTGTCTTACCCCTAGGTTCTTCATGACATTTTTTTTTCTTAAATTCCATATATATGTGTTAGCATACGGTATTTGTCTTTCTCTTTCTGACTTACTTCACTCTGTATGACAGACCCTAGGTCTATCCACCTCATTACAAATAGCTCAATTTCATTTCTTTTTATGTCTGAGTAATATTCCGTTGTATATATGTGCCACATCTTCTTTATCCATTCATCCGATGATGGACACTTAGGTTGTTTCCATCTCCGGGCTATTGTAAATAGAGCTGCAATGAACATTTTGGTACATGACTCTTTGCAAATATTTTTAATAGCAAAAGTTTAGAAACAATCCAAAAGTTCATGAATAGAAGGGGAAACCTGTGTTATAGACATACAATGGAATGAAGCAGTAAAAGTGCATAAATTAGAGTCACGTGTATCAATAAGGATAGATTTTAAAAGTATAATGTTAACCAAAATAAGCAAGTTGAGAAGAATACATATAGTAGTGCTCATATAGTATGATGTATACGTATAATGTATATATACATTTATATCATTTAAACACATGAAAAACAATACTGCATATTACTTAGGAACAGATATTTGTGTTAAAATAACAAAGAAATACATACAGGTGTTAAACATCAAATTCAAGAGAGTGGCTATCTGGAAGGGACAAAAATGTGACTGAGGAGGGGTTCAGCATAGGATTTAATTAGAGTGAAGATATTTTATTTATAAAGCTGTTTGGAAGGCATATAGGGAGTTGTTTTATTCTCTATATCTTTTGCATATCTTAATACTCTTGCTAATAAAAATACTAACAATTTACGTAAATATAAGATATGCAGGCAACTATAGACTATCTTGTAGAGTGGGCTGTGTACTATGGTCTGATTTTTTTATTTTATTTTATTTTTTTATTTTATTTTTTTTTGCGGTACGTGGGCCTCTCACTGTTGTGGCCTCTCCCGTTGCGGAGCACAGGCTCCGGACGCGCAGGCTCAGCGGCCATGGCTCACGGGCCCAGCCTCTCCGCGGCATGTGGGATCCTCCCGGACCAGGGCACGAACCCATGTCCCCTGCATCGGCAGGCGGACTCTCAACCACTGTGCCACCAGGGAAGCCCTGATTTTTTTAAAAATGAAGAAACTTTAGGAGATAAATATACCCCAAATAAGGAAGACCCAAATATAAAGATATTCATTGGAAAATTCATATGAAAAGCACTCCCAAATTCTGTTAATTCGCCGTATGTAGAAATGTAAATATAAATCAAGAAAGTCTGTGAGATTTTTAAAAGAGTAAGAGGCATCAATTGGCATTCAGATATGTGGATGTAATCCATATGTATTAATCTGCATAGGTGAGCTGATACAAAAAGTAATCCCCCAAATTTCAGTGGCTCAATTCAATAGAAATGAATTTCTTCCTAACGTAGCATTAATTTGGGTGTATGGCAAATAGACTTCTAAGAAGTAATTCACAAGCGTCTTCCATCTTATGGCTCTGGCTCTTCCATGTCCTCCTGAGTCCTTTTCTTTCAGCCAGAGGGATGGAGGAAGCATTCAGGATCACACAGGGAAATTTTAGCGATCAGCCCTGAAGGTTGCATACACTTTCATCATATTCCAATGACCCAATATTAGAAATATAGTCACATCTGACTTTAAAGGAGGCTTAAAATCAAATCTAAGGGGAGAGTGAAGTGAGTTTGGGGCTTGCAGAACCAGCCTTAGTCACACCGTTTTTAATATAAATGGTGAAATTGGATTATAAACAAAGGGCTGGGTTCTTTTATTTTGTTTTGTTTTGAACTTCTTATTTAAATATAGATATTAACACATTGTGTAGAATTGCTATGTAATTTAACACTTGTTTATCATTAAACTAGTACCTCAGTTTTTATATTCTTTCCAAAAGACTAAGTTTATTAACCTATGCATGTAAATAAGTTCGTATTATTATGTACATAACCTAGAAAATTATGCTTACTACTTTCTGCCTCTGTACCTCACAGATAACTGTTTGTTTACTCATTCTGATGTATTCAAGATAACCTGACTGAAATACAATTTTGCATTTACAAATCTGCCTCGATATATGTTGATTTCTCCATCAATTATGCCTAATCTGTACTTCAATTATAAACAATGCTTTTCAATATGTTATATATTTGATTTCAAAGTGTTAATATCATATAGCTCTGAAATCAGAATGGAAAACTGAATAGTACTAGGGAAATAAGAGATGTTGTTAGTTTATACTCTTCCCATTAAAAACTTGCAATTAGATTCTCAAAACAATCCTTTAAAAATTTTTGAATTGTTGTCTGGGTTAGTAGTGGGCACTATAGAGGTCTTCTCTTTTGATGAATCACAGAGTGAATAAAATGAGATTTATGTAGGCAGCCAATTGCTGCCTACATGAGTCAATCAGTTCTTTTCATATTATTCCTGCTATGTTTTCATCTAGTTGTTTTTATGGTTTGTAACAAGAAATTTTATACTCTGAACTCTTTCTACAGTTCTACATATTTAAGGTTTTAGCTATTTAAGGTATTACAATTACTACAACTCCTTTCATAAAGCTGCAGAGCCATAATTTCCTGCTTGTCGATGGGCTCCATCACAGGTGGCCAAGGTCAAAGTATTGTTCAGAGCACCTCAATAGCAAAGAGAGCTTCTTAAACAGATGGGTCTCCTTCAGGGGAAAGCCTGTTTATCCCCGTGTGGCCATCAAGAACTTTTACTAAAATAGACAGGACTGTACAAACGTATGGACGCCAGGGCGGGAAAGGGGAGGTGGTGGTATGAATTGGGAGATTGGGATTGACATATATACACTATCAGTACCATGCATGAAATAGATAACTAATGAGAACCTACTGTGTAGCTCAGGGAACTCTACTCAATGCTCTGTGGTGACCTAAATAGGAAGGAAATCCAAAAAAGAGTGGATATATGTATATGTATAGCCGATTCACTTTTCTGTGCAATAAAAACTAACACAATATTGTAAAGCAACTATACTCCAATAACAATTAAAAATAAAATAAATTGTATGAAACACATGTCATATACTATACTATGAAGGTAAATTCTGCATTTTATCATCACTAGTGAAGATTTATTGCATCCTTATTGAGTATCTGACACTAAAATAAACATTACATGGAGTAAGGCTAGAGGCCTGGAGAAGCTGTCTGGGGTCCTCTGTCACTTCTCTTTGTGGCAGAGTGTGTCTTTGATTTTGATGCCTGCAAACTTGCTCACTGTCCTGTCTACTTCAGTAAAAGGGCTGGATTCTGATCATCAGTGATAGATCATCCAACAAGCAGAATTAGTATGAGCTAGAACGCTAGTCAATCAGAGCCAATAAAGGTATTCTTTGAAAGAATTAGATAAACTATCAAATATGTCATCATGGGAAAATAACTTTATTTTTTAATACATATTTTGTATATCAGGATGGTTTGATTATTAATACCTTGGAAATGCACCATCAATTATCTTTTTAAAGCTTATGCCTTTGAAGAAATGCACCCCTACTTTAAACCTGTCTGGGCTGGATAATTATGAGGGGGCAGTGCTAATCAGCTGTGGAATGGAGGGCTGCAATAGGGCATCCAGCACATTATTAAGCAGAGAGAGACAGCAGAATGGGCAGAATGACAGCAGGGCATTTTGCATTTGGAGTTATACAATTTAGACCAGGTCTTAGTGCTGACTTCATTAGTCATGGAATTGTAAACAAGAAATTGCATCTATCTGTATAAAATTTACTCCATGATACAATGAGGGGATGGGACTAAATATCGTTAAGACTCTTTCCAGTGTTAAAGACAGTCTGGCTGTCTAAGTTGGGCACTCTAACTATAATCTTTCCCAGATTACAAACAGCAATTCAATAAAATGTTGTTCTTTCTGAGCAAAGCCAGTGGACAGCTAGCAGGTCCAATGGGCAGATAGCACTTAAAAGGCTTTGTGCATGGTTGACTTAGTTACTTTTTTAGGGCATGCAGTGAAGAAAGGACAAGAATTTTTTAGTTGCATCTGCATGTAACTATAGTAGCACATTTCAAAATTTCTGGAACCTTTTTCCATTTCACATTTCTTAAACATTTTTTTGTGATTTCTTTTTCTCAGTAACAGTGTATCATCAACATATATATTTTGTTTATTTTTGATTCCTCCCACTTGAGTGGATGGTCATAGAAGGCAGACATTTTGCCTGTTTTCTTAATGTTGTATTTCCAATATTTAGAACAGCACCTGGCACATAATAGAATATTCACTAAATATTTGTTGAGTGAGCACACACAATATGAAGTTATGGAGACTTTAGAATCATCAGGAGAGTTTCTAATGAGGCAAAGATGAAATTTTTGCAGTTTGGATATGAAGAGCTTTTTGAGAACAGTAAACTGAGTGTTGGCATTGCTTTTCTAACTCACTGAAAGTAAATCAGGACTGGAGAAGGACATTTTATTGGGTGGGGCAATTTTTCATACCGTTGAAATTTTTTAAACCTCTGAAATAAAAAATTGTCATAAAAGACAGATAAACATCACATGAAATTCTTTCCATAGGGACTATGCTAACAATATGTAAAGAGGAGGTTAACAGAGTTTTATTTTTAAGTTTCAGGCAGAATTCTCATGAGGATTCTAATTTAATTCAAAAGTAGCAAAAACAAACAATTCTTAATCCTCTCAGTGTAAAGTACGGTAACAGTACACACAAATCTCCATGTCTCCTACTTCAAATTTGTTTATTTATTTATTCATTTATTTATTTATTTATTTATTTTAGGCTGCTTTTGTTCTTCGTTGCGTTGCACGGCTTTGTCTAGTTGTGGCGAGCAGGGCCTACTTGCATTGGGGTGCACGGGCTTCTCATTACGGTGACTTCTCTTGTTGCGGAACGTGGGCTCTAGGCACGTGGGCTTCAGTATCTGTGGCATGTGGGCTCAGTAGTTGTGGCTTACAGGCTCTAGAGCACAGGCTCAGTAGTTGTGGTGAACGAGCCTTGTGGGATCCACAGTTGCTCCGTGGCATGTGGGATCTTCTCGGACCAGGCCTCGAACCCGTGTCCCCTGCATTGGCAGATGGATTCCTAACCACTGCACCACCAGGGAAGCCCTCCACGTCCCCTACTTCAAATCAACATCTAATTATCAATATTTATGTATTATTACAAGTTCTCATATAACTCTAGACCACTATTTAATCATGATGGATTGTGATAGCAGCATCATTTGTGGTGCAGGCTATGATCTGCTGTGATTCCTCTGCAAAATTATTATGATGAATCACACTTGTCAATGGTTTTTGAATGAGACAAATCCAAAACTAATTTGCTATCTGCAATCCAGATGTAATTGGCTATGTGTCATAAATCTTCCATGAAAATATTCTTCTGTTCCATTTCTGTCAACAAACAAAAGTGTTCTTCATAGCTCACTCCCCAAGAAAAACAATAAAGTATAATCAGAAGGGAAGGGAGAAAGTGCATAGTTGACTTTAATGTAAAAAACAGAAAATGCCTTGACCAAATTGGCTGCACAAATGCATCTCTTATCAAAATCATTGTAAATTGCATCTCTCCATTTTTGGTCCAGGGACTCACTACCTTAATATAGCCATAAATTATTTTACCTTTGTGCTAAATTGTGGAAATTAAACAGTGCTTATAGAGTGCTCTGAAATTTGAAAACTATATTTATTCATATTGAAATAGATGAAAGTTCAGTTACAAAATATTGAGGGGGCAAAGGTGGAATTCATTATTGCAGTACAGTGAACATAAGATTTAAACAATTTTTGTTTTATTCACTGGAGGGAGTCTTGAGTATTAATTAACTATGATACAAACAAAACATACACTATAGTTTCAAACCATATAGAGTCCAGAAAGCTTTGTACCGAGACATACCAACTACTGACTCTGGGGAGTGTGTGTGTGTGTGTGTGTGTGTGTGTGTGTGTGTGTGTGTGATATAAAAATGGTATCCTTGTTTGAAATGGGAAGTAGTTGAGAAATTCTGCATGAGTATAAGCCTATCATTCTTTTGTTTTTAATGATTTAAAGTGTTTTTTTTCCTCAGTAGTGGGTCAATAACCTCTTCCTGCTATGTATGAAACACAGAACTCTTCATTGTGCAGATTTCCAGTATCAGTATAATACATCTTTTCCAAATATAAGAAAGAAAGCATTTTGGCCAAAGTTCAGAAAGTGTAAATAGACCCCTCCTCAGAAGAAAATAAAATCTTCTCTGAGATGAAAAATATCTAATCACAAATCTCATTTCTTTTCTCCATAGCACATTCCTTTGTGCTATTCTTCATCTAATCCTTACTTCTAAACTAACCTCACATAATAACATCATTAATAATACTTAGCACTTATACAGTGCATTACATTTTCAAAGTACTGAACAAATGTTAAAAATTTGATGTACATTGAAAAAAGTCAACAAAAGTATAGAACCTCCAAATTCTTATGAGATGAGCAAAAATACTTAATTATTAATTTTTGGATGATATGGTTTAATCTATTTTTAAAAGTAGTTTTTACCTTGTCATATAAGAGGAATAATGTTCACAGTGAGGAAGTATATGAGCCTGTAACTGGTTTTTACAAATGATTAAATGCTGAGGTTGAAGCCAAGGCTTTTGATAACTGCTAGAGCCATTTATGACCTCATATACTACTCCACTGTGGAACATTAGGTCTTAAATAACATCAACCATGTGCTTTTACTGAAAAGAGGAGAAATAAAAATAAAAGTCCCTTTCAGATGAAGACAAAATACATGCAGGGAACCCAATAGAAATGTCATAAATATACATGAGTAAAATTAAATTTAGTGAAGGTTCTGTAATAGATTTGGGAACCAGGGTATCACTTGACACCTGTCTGGGTAGCCTTTGGATAGAAAACTTATGAAGGGATATTTCTGTTATCTATGGTTATAAAAAGTGCACTGGGTTTATAATTGGTCCTGCCATTAGTCACTGCTATACAGAGGACTCAAACCTCCACACAAACTGACTTGACACAGTGATCATCTGCTTATGTTGAACATGGTCTCTCTAAATGGACAATTTGTGAAAAATCACATCTAAATATACTATTGGATTGACAATGTCATGCTTAAGATATACTTGGTGGGTGCCATCTGGTGTGCAAATGTGGCCAGAGGGGTACTAGGCTTTAAGGGTACAAACTTGTAACAAACAGTAAGTAAGCAACAGAGATCGAATGCACAATATGATGAATATAGACAATAATTTGGTACTATAATTATGTAATGTGATAAATATCACCACATCAGCAGTCATAGTATGTAAATATATGAAAGTAACATGCTGTGTATACTTTAAACTTATACAATATGACACATTAAATTTATTCAATAAAAAGGGGGAAAAACCCTAAAGAAAACCATCTGAAAACTGCCTATATTGCTTTAGACTGTATCGAACAGAATGCAAAGATTATTGCTTCTTAGGTTGCCACTTAAAATATATTCATTGAATACCAAAATTGTAATTGTGAGGAGAGGAGAGTACAAATTCAGGGTTGAGAAAATGCATTTAAGTTAAGAAATCAACTAAAAACAATCACATACATTTATAGATTGCTATATATAAAGCTCCTAGTAACCACCAATCAAAAATCTATAATATACACACATAAAAGAAAAAGGAATCCAAATATAAGACTAAGGATAGTCATCAAATGACAAGAGAAGAGAACAAAAGATGAAGAAATGAACAGGAAAGAACTATAAAGGCAAATCCAAAACAATGAACAAAATAGCAATAAGAACATACATATCAATCATTACTTTATATGTAAATGAACTAAATGCTCCAATCAAAAGACATAGAGTGGCTGAATGGATACAAAAACAAGACCTGTATATATGCTGCCTACAAGAGACTCCCTTCAGACCTAAAGATGCACAGACTGAACGGTAAGGGATGGAAAAAGATATTTCATGAAAATGAAAATCAAAAGGAAGCTGGGGTAGCAATACTTATATCAGACAAAATAGACTTTAAAAGAAAGACTGTTATAAGAGACAAAGAAGGACATTACATAATGATCAAGGGATCAATTCAAAAGGAAGATATAAGAATTATAAATATATATGCACCCAACATAGGAGCACCTAAACACATAAAGCAAATATTAACACACATAAAGGGAGAAATAGACAGTAACAAAATAATAGTTGAGGACTTCAACATCCCACTTATATCAATGGATAGATTATCCAGATAGAAAATCAAAAAGGAAACATTGACCTTAAAGGATACATTAGACCAGATGAACTTAATAGATGTATCAATATATAAAACATTCCATCCAAAAGCAGCAGAAGACACATTCTTTTCAAGTGCACATGAAACATTTTCTAGGATAGATAACATGCTAGGCCACAAAACAAGCCTCAGTAAATTTAAGAAAATTAAAATCATATCAAGCAGTTTTTCCAATCACAGTGCTATGAGACTAGAAATCGACTACAAGAAAAAATTACAAAAAACACAAACACATGGAGGCTAAACAATATGCTACTAAACAACCAATGGATCAGTGAAGAAATCAAAGATAAAATTTAAGAAAACCTGGAGACAAATGAAAATGATAACATAATGATCCAAAATCTATAGAACATAGCAAAAGTAGCTCTAAGAAGGAAGTTTATAGTGATACAAGATTCCCTCAGGAAACAAGAAAAATCTCCATTAAACCACCTAACCTTACACCTAAAGGAACTACAAAGGAAGAGCAAACAAAACCCAAAGTTAGTAGAAGGAAAGATATTATAAAGATCAGAGCAGAAATAAATGAAATAGAGAGTAAAATACAGTAGTAAAGATCAGTGAAACTAAGAGTGGAGTTCTTTGAAAAGGTAAACAAAATTGATAAACCTTTAGCCAGACTCATCAAGAAAAAAGAGAGGACTCAAATCAATAAAATCAGAAATTAAAAAGGAGAAGTTATGGGCTTCCCTGGTGGCACAGTGGTTGAGAGTCCACCTGCTGATGCAGAGGACACGGGTTCGTGCCCCGGTCTGGGAAGATCCCACATGCCGTGGAGCAGCTGGGCCCATGAGCCATGACCGCTGAGCCTGCATGTCTGGAGCCTGTGCTCTGCAACAGGAGAGGCCACAACGGTGAGAGGCCCGCGTACTGCAAAAAAAAAAAAAAAAAAGGAGAAGTTACAACTGACACCACGGAAATACAAAGGATCATAGGAGACTACTGGGAAAAACTATATGCCAATGAAATGGACAACCTAGAAGAAATGGACAAATTCCTAGAGATGTACAATTTCCCAAGACTGAATCAACAACCAGGAAGAAATAGAAAATATGAATAGAGCAATTACCAGTAATGAAACTGAATCAGTTAATAAAAAAAAAACAGGCAAACAAACAAACAAAATAACCCAACAAAAGTCCAGGACCAGTTGGCTTCACAGGTGAATTCTATCAAACATTTAGAAAGGAGTTAACACCTATCCTTCTCAAGCTGTTCCAAAAAAGTTGCATTGGAAGGAATGCTTCTGAACTCATTCTATAAGGCCAGAATCACCCTGATCGTAAAACCAGACAAATATATCACAAAAAAGAAAATTACAGGCCAACATTACTGATGAACATAGATGTGAAAATCCTCAACAAAATATAAGCAAACCAAATCCAGCAATACATTGAAAGGATCATACACCATCATCAAGTGAGCTTTATCCCAGGGATTCAAGGATGGTTCAATATCCACACATCAATTAATGTGATACATCACACTAATAAACTGAAGAATAAAAATTATATGATCATTTCAACGGGTGCAGAAAAAGCTTTCGACAAAATTCAACATCCACTTATGCTAAAAACTCTCCAGAAAGTGGGCATAGAGAGAACATACCTCAACATAATAAGCATCACATATGACAAGCCCACAGCTAATATTGTACTCAATGTTGAAAAACTGAGTGCATTTCCTCTAAGCTCAGGAACAAGACTAGGATGCCCACTCTTATCATGTTTATTCAACATAGCATTGGAAGTACTAGTCACTTTGGATGAGGCCAGATCCTGGTGCAGCTGGCCACATGGCCTGGTGTGTTCCAGGGCTGGTGCCAGCCTACTAGTGGGCAGGGCCAGGTCCTGGGGCAGCTAGCTGTGGGGTTCAAGGGTCCCAGGGCTGAATTTGGCCTACTGGTGGATGAGTAAGCCCCCAGTGCTAATAGACTAGAGGGAGAATTTCTGCACCAGTGTCATCATGTTAGAGCAAGCTCACAAAAATGGTTGCCGCCAATATCTATATCTCCAGGAGGAGACTCATTTGCCTCCTATCTCTCCCAGAGGCTCTACAAGATCAGCAAGTGGGTCTGACCCAGGCTCCTTTCAAATTACTGCCTCTGTGCTGGGAGTCTTATTATGTGAAATTTTGCTTGAACCTGTTAAGAGTGGAGTCTCTGCTTCCAACAGTCTTTTGGCTGTCCCATATGCAAGCCTTGCTAGCCTTCAAAGTCAGAGGTTCTGGGGGTTCATCTTCCTGGTGCAGGACCCCTGGATTGGGAAGCCCAATGAGTTACTTGCATCCCTCATTCCTTGTGGAGAACCTTTGTAATTGTGATTATCTTCCTGTTTGTGTGTCAGCTAACCTGAGGGTATGGGTCTTGACTATACCACATCTTTTCCCCTCCCGCCTATCTTGGTGTGATTCCTTATTTACATCTTTAGTTGTGTAAAATCTTTTCTGCTCGTCTTCAGGTCATCTCATAGATAGCTGCTCTATTAATAGCTGTAATTTTGGTGTGCACCTGGGAGGAGGTGAGCTCAGGGTCTTCCTACTTCCCCATCTTGGCCCCAATATCAGTCTCTTATTTTTAAATAGGAATTTTTCTGCAGTAAAAATTTAAGGATAGGGGCTTCCCTGGTGGCACAGTGGTTGAGAGTCCGCCTGCCAATTCAGGGGACACGGGTTCGTGCCCCTGTCTGGGAGGATTCCGCATGCCGTGGAGTGGCTGGGCCCGTGAGCCATGGCCGCTGAGCCTGCGCGTCCGGAGCCTGTGCTCCACAACGGGAGAGGCCACAGTGGTGAGAGGCCCACGTACCGCAAAAAAAAAAAAAAAAATTAAGGATATAAATTTGATTCCACAGGCAGGCATCCAAAAATCATTGGTATTCTAGTTAACATTAACTCCATTTTACAGATAATTTTTTAGGTGGCTCTGCTTAATAGTGCAAATGGCAATTTCATACAGATGTTCACCACTTCTCTGTATCTCAGTAGGATCTGATTGTGATATGTGTACCTGTAAGTATTTTCCCCAGAACAGTAAGTTCCTGCTTTTCAAACATGTGCCCAGTAAATATAGTGCATGGGGAAGAATTTGGTCAAGTAGAAAGTTAATTAACCCATGATATGCCTTCCTGATATAACAGCGGAGTACAGTATAACCTGAGAGTGGCATTCATTCATTCATCTTTTAATAGACGTTATTTGGCATTTGATGTGTGGAATCACTTTATTGTTTTACCACAAAGTCTCCTAACAATAATACATAACCTCATTGGCCCACAACAATAAGCCTTTATTAAATTTATACTTCTAAGGAGGTTGGCAGGTGGCTCTGCTAATTTGGGGGAATTCAATTCCATTTTGGGGGTATAGCAGGCTGTTAGATGATCTGGAAAATCTTCAGCTGGAATGGCTGGGTCTGCTGCTTGGCTCAGCTCCACATGTTTATCATCTTCTTGCAGGCTGGCCTGTACATGTCCTTCTTATGTTGATTGAAGAGATTTATGTCAAGGGCAAGTATAGTTGTACTAGACCATTCCAAGCTTCTGTTTGCATCATGTTTACTAACAACTCATTGACTAAGGCATGAGACATGACCAAACCCAAGGGGGGGGGAATTATATCATTCCTTCTTCCACCTACCTTGGGAAGGTTTGAAAAGTTATATGGCAGAATATGTGGTTACAGGGAGAGATAAATGATTGAGTCCATTAATCTAAGTTAGTACAATCTTCACTCATAGTTACAATTATTTAACAACCTCTAATATGTAACATTTGCTCAACTCTATTCCACTAAGACCCTGAAATATCACGTAGTCATAGCATTAGTCTCACATAGTCCAAAACCTTATAATCATCAACAGGTTTAAATGTGGGTCCTCTTGATTTGGAGAACTGTGAAATAAAAAGACAAATTACCTCCAAACACTCAAACTTTGTGGCTTATTATATCTTAAAAATGGTCTCTGTAATACTTCTGGTGGGACCAAACCACTGTATTGTAAGTAAGCTAAGTCCCTGTATGGGAGGACTATGTGAAGAAGATATTACACTCAGTAGATCCAGCTAAGGTCCAGAGCAGCATTTATCACCAGACATATTAGTGAATAAACCTTCAGATAATTATAACCCCTGGCTTTTAAGTCCTCTAGCTGAGGTTACAGAGATTGTTGAGTAGAGAGAAGCTTGCCTCACTATTTCTTGTCCAAATTCCTGAACCACAATATCCATGGACATAATAAAGGTTGGTTTTGTGCCACTCAGACAGGGAGAGGAAAATTACAAAAACACTTTTACTTGAATAAAGAAAAACAGGAGGCACTAATCAGTCCATATCAGTTCTGAAATTCTTCTAGGCAAAATGTTGCCATATTTCTGTACCCTGGAATGGAGTTTGTTCCTTGATTAAGCCCTGGTTCTGTAATATGGGAATAACTAAGTCCCTTTAATATAAGCTAGTGGTGCTTTTGCAAGTACAGCTATCTTGAAAACTCTGTGGGTTTTCTATGTTTCAGATTTGAGTTCACCACATGCACTACAAGCTGCATCTCAATTGTTTTTGAGACATGCCTATCTCTCTAGACTTAATTATTGATAATTTTGACGTGTCAAGTTGCTGTGAGACAACAACATTAAGATTCTCAGGAGTCCATTTGTCCAACTGCAAAGGTCTACTAGGCAACAATTCAATCCTTTAAGAGGTCTTAACATGTAGATAACAAAGTTATGGTTACCAAGGAGGAAAGGGAGAGGGGAGGGATAAATTAGGAGTATGAGATTAACAGACACAAACTACTTTACATAAAATAGATAAGCAACAAGGATTTACTTTATTGCACAGGGAACTATATTTAATATCTTGTAATAACCTGTAATGGAAAATAACCTGAAAAAATATATATAACTGAATCACTTTGATGTACACCTGAAACTAACACAATATTGTAAATCAACTATACTTCAATTAAAAAAAGAAAAGAGGACTTAAAAGATCTCAAAGATCCTTGATCCTGAAGCAATGTATTAATAAGAGAATCTTTTCCTTGGTTGAGAGGCTGGCAATGTGAATGTTTTTATTTTCTATGCTAACAATTTCCAAAATTCCTGAGCTCTCCACATTCATGGTGCTGGGACACTGACCAGTTCTTTAATCTACATTTTTCTAGTAGAACCTTACCATGAACAGCTAAATGCAACCAGCTGTTTTCAGTAGTCTCCTTGGATATCTTGTGAGTCAAATCCCAAAGTTCATTTGGGTATACTTTTTAACTTTCATGTGACATGTGACAGTTTTACTAAATGTGGCACAACTTCATAGCACTGGTCACTATATTTCACTTTTCCTGTTACAGTTCTCTTCCAGTCTTTCCAGTCTCCTCTAATGGTATCCTTACTACCTATCTCCTGGTCCCCAAATCAATGGATCACATTTTTGTTACAGCAGCACTCCATTTTCAGTACTTCTTTCTTTCATCAGCTATCTATAGCCTTAAAAATGATGCGTAACAAGTGACCACAAAAGTGTGACAAACAACCTTAAGAATTTTTATTACATGAATGGAATACTACTTGCAGCAACTCTGCTGATTATGCCTGGGTGTTAACTCATTATCAGATGATTTAGCATGGTCTTACCTGAGACAACTGGGAAAACCCAGCTATGCTCCTTATGTCTCCTATCCTTTATCAGGCTAGCCCAGGTATGTCCTTTCATGGCAGTAATAGAGGGCAAGTGTGAGAATGAACCCAATTGTCCATTTTAATCTTTTTTTTTTGCATCATATTTGTTAATATATCATTAACTAAAGCAATACATGGCTGAACCCAGGGGTAGAAATTGTGTCTATTCCTGTGTCTGTGGGAGGGTATTGCAAAGTTACATAGCAAAGAATGTAGATACAAGGAGGGGCAAACTCTTGGGGCCATCTCTGCAATCTACGAATTCTAGATCTTCTGACTCTAGACTTCCAATTCTTATGCACAAGACCAATAAACATTGTCAGTTACTTTAGTTTATATTTTATTGGAATGGTATAAGTATTTCACTTCAGATTTCACAGTGCTTATAACTTATCTTGTACATTTAAAAACACTAATTAAAGCAAAATTTTCCTTTTGAGGAAAGTGTCTTTTATTTTCTTGGTTAACAGATAAGGAAACCTCAGTAGAGAGTTTAAGACACTTGCTAAATTTTCTTCCCTTCAGGGACAAATAGTTAATGGTTTTCACATTGGTTCCAGTTGTCAATTAGAATATTTGTTTCTGCAATTAAACCATACTATCTAGTAGCAGAGTTTATTTCATTTGAGGGGACTTGTCCCCTAAGTCTTTTTTTTTAATGTTTATTTATTTATTTTTCTTATTAGTCATCCATTTTATACACATCAGTGTATACATATCAATCCCAACCTCCCAATTCATCACACGACACCCCCACCCCCCACCGCTTTCCACCTTTTGTGTCCATACGTTTGTTCTCTACATCTGTGTCTCAATTTATGCTCTGCAAACCGGTTCATCTGTACCATTTTCTACATTCCACATAATATGCGTTAATATATGATATTTGTTTTTCTCTTTCTGACTTACTTCACTCTCTATGATAGTCTCTAGATGCATCCACGTCTCTACAAATGACCCAGTTTCGTTCCTTTTTATGGCTGAGTAATATTCCATTGTATATATGTACCACATCTTCTTTATATATTCATCTGTTGTTGGGCAGTTAGGTTCGTTCCATGACCTGGCTATTGTAAATTAGTGCTGCAGTGAACATTGGGGTGCATGTGTCTTTTTGAAATATGGGTTCCTCTGGGTATATGCCCAGTAGTGGGATTGCTGGGTCATATGGTAATTCTATTTTTAGTTCTTTAAGGAACCTCCATACTGTTCTCCATAGTGGCTGTATCAATTTACATTCCCACCAACAGCGCAAGAGGGTTGCCTTTTCTCCACACCCTCTCCAGCATTTGCTGTTTGTAGATTTTCTGATGATGCCCATTCTAACTGGTGTGAGGCGATACCTCATTGTAATTTTGATTTGCATTTCTCTAATGATTCGTGATGTTGAGCAGCTTTTCATGTGTTTCTTGGCTATCTGTATGTCTTTTTTGGAGAAATGTCTATTTAGGTATTCTTCCCATTTCTGGATTGGCTTGTTTGTTTTTTTAATATTGAGCTGCATGAGCTGTTTATATATTTTGGAGATTAATCCTTTGTCCTATGATTCATTTGCAAATATTTTCTCCCATTCTGAGGGTTGTCTTTTCATCTTTTTTATGGTTTTCTTTGCTGTGCAAAAGCTTTTAAGATTCATAAGGTCCCATTTGTTTATTTTTGTTTTCATTTCCATTACTCTAGGAGGTGGATCAAGAAAGATCTTGCTGTGATTTATGTCAAAGAGTGTTCTTCCTATGTTTTCCTCTAATAATTTGATAGTGCCTGGTCTTACATTTAGGTCTCTAATCCATTTTGAGTTTATTTTTGTGTATGGTGTTAGGGAGTATTCTAATTTCATTCTTTTACATGTAGCTGTCCAGTTTTCCCAGCACCACTTATTGAAGAGACTGTCTTTTCTCCATTGTATGTCCTTGCCTCCTTTGTCATAGATTAGTTGACCATAGGTGTGTGGGTTTATTTCTGGGCTTTCTATCCTGTTCCATTGATTTATATTTCTGTCGTTGTGCCAGTACCATATTGTCTTGATTACTGTAGCTTTGTAGTATAGTCTGAAGTCAAGGAGTCTGATTCCTCCAGCTCCGTTTTATCCCCTCAAGACTGCTTTGGCTATTCAGGGTCTTTTGTGTCTCCATACAAATTTTAAGATTTTTTGTTCTAGTTCTATAAAAAATGCCATTGGTAATTTGATAGGGATTGCACTGAATCTGTAGATTGCTTTGGGTAGTATAGTCATTTTCACAATATTAATTCTTCCAATCCAAGAACATGGTATATCTGTCCATCTCTTGCTATCATCTTTAATTTCTTTCATCAGTGTCTTATACTTTTCTGCATACAGGTCTTTTGTCTCCCTAGGTAGGTTTATTCCTAGGTATTTTATTCTTTTGGTTGTAGAGGTAAATGGGAGTGTTTCCTTAATTTCCCTTTCAAATTTTTCATCATTAGTATATAGGAATGCAAGAGATTTCTGTGCATTAACTTTGTATCCTGCAACTTTACCAAATTCATTGATTAGCTCTAGTAGTCTTCTGGTGGCATCTTTAGGATTCTCTATGTATAGTATCATGTCATCCAGCAAACAGTGACAGTTTTATTTCTTCTTTTCCAATTTGTATTCCTTTTATTTCTTTTTCTTCCCTGATTGCTGTGGCTAGGACTTCCTTAATATGTTGAATAATAGTGGCAAGAGTGGACATCCTTGTCTTGTTCCTGATCTTAGAGGAAATGCTTTCAGTTTTTCACCATTGAGAATGATGTTTGCTGTGGGTTTGTCATATATGGCCTTTTTTATGTTGAGGTAGGTTCCCTCTATGCCCACTTTCTGGAGAGATTTTATCATAAATGGGTGTTGAATTTTGTTGAAAGCTTTTTCTGCATCTATTGAGATGATCATATGGTTTTTAATCTTCAATTTATTAATATGGTGTATCACATTGATTGATTTGCATATATTTTAGAATCCTTGCATCCCTGGGATAAATCCCACTTACTCATGGTATATGATCCTTTTAATGTGTCATTGGATTTTGTTTGCTAGTATTTTCTTGAGGATTTTTGCATCTATATTCATCAGTGATATTGGTCTGTAGTTTTCTTTTATTTTTGTAGTATCTTTGTCTGGTTTTGGTATCATGGTGATGGTGGCCTCATAGAATGAGTTTGGAAGTCTTCCTTCTTCTGCAATTTTTTGGAAGCCTTTGAGAAGGATGGGTGTTAGCTCTTTTCTAAATGTTTGATAGAATTCACATGTGAAGCCATCTGGTCCTGGACTTGAACCAATCTCCTCCCTTATGTCTTTCACAGATATATTTTATTTTCTCATACATTAAGTGTTTCAATGAGATTTTCCTAATGAGGACATACTCAGACTGTATTTTTCCAACACCATAAACAGGATTAAATATATTTCCACATGAATAATGAATGATTGTATATGCTTTGATCATTCAAGATTTTCTTGAAGAATAAACTATATTGTCATATGTAACCATTAGCAGAAGTATAGATGACCAGAAGGATAATCACTAGTTGTTACCAAAGCTGTCATATAAGAAACCATACCCCTGACATAAAAGTCCAGTTTATTTTTTTTAAACATATTGCAGTACAATTTTATGGAAACATTTTAGCCTTTTGTGGTCCTTTATTTCCCAAAGTAGTAAAGGAAAATTAACTAATATCTGAGGACAAGAATGTAACATTTTTGTGATTTTCAGCCCCAAGAGTAGCTATAGACTTTTCTCTGCAGCAATGAGCTAGTGTATAATCAATTTATATTCATCTAACACTGTATATCAAGGTGGCAAATCTTGCTGTGTCTGTGCTTCTGTTTCCTATGAGAGCTTGTACCAGGCTCTACATTAAGTCTTAAGAGATGAGACGCAAACTGGAGTCTCAATGGTTATATAACAATTCTTTGTATCTGACCTCAATCACTTTCTTAACAATCTCTGAGCAATAAACATTTAGTTTAATCAGTACTTTTCCTCTGGATGAAACAACCTAATCATTAAAACTTCTGATACTTTAAACAAATTAATATTAATAATAGGCAATGTATTTGCCTAATGTTTTCAGTTGTCTCTCTTTCTTTCTCGCTTCCTTCCTTCCTTCCTTCCTTCCTTCCTTCCTTCCTTCCTTCCTTCCTTCCTTCCTTCCTCTCTCCTAAGCTCTCTCTTATTTTTCTTATTCCCCTCTCTTATTTTTCTCTGTTGTATTTTCAAAGACTAGTTTTCTTTGGAGTATGGAGACTTTTAGGTATTGAGAAATGTCTCATGTGGTCTTTTTTTTTTTTTCATGGAAAGGCATTTTATTTTAAATATAGCAGTGTATACATGTCAATCCCAAACTCCCATTCTATCCCTCACCCCCACCCTTCCCCCTGGTAACCATAAGTTCATTCTCTAAGTTTGTTCATCTGTTTCTGTTTTGTAAATAAGCTCATTTGTATGATTTTTTTTAAGATTCTGCATATAAGTGGTATCATATGATATTTGTCTTTCTCCAACTTCACTTAGTATGATAATCTTTAGGTCTATCCATGTTGCTGCAAATGGCATTATTTCATTCTTTTTAATGGCTGAGTAATATTCCATTGTATATATGTACTACATCTTTTTTATCCATTCATCTGTTGGTGGACATTTAGGTTGCTTCCATGTCCTGGCTATTGTAAACAGTGCTGCAGTGAACATTGTAATGAACATTGCATGTATCCTTTCGAGCCATGTTTTTCTCCAGATATGCCCAAGAGTGGGATTGCTAGATCATATGGTAGCTCTATTTTTAGTATTTTAAGGAACCTCCATACTGTTCTCCATAGTGGCTGTACCAGTTTACATTCCCAGCAGCAGTGTAGGAGGGTTCCCTTTTCTCCATACCCTCTCCAGCATTTATTGTTTGCAGATTTTTTGGTGATGGCCACTCTAACTGGTGTGAGGTGATATCTCATTGTAGTTTTGATTTGCATTTCTCTAATAGTTAGCAATGTTGAGCATCTTTTCATGTGCCTCTCGGCCATCTGTATCTCATGTGGTCTTAATCCAAAGAAATTAAGAAAAATTAAGCTTCTGGAATATTTAAATAATCTGAAAATATAATGTACAAACCTGTAATTTCAAGCCTGAATTTTTCACTATATTCACTGATCAAAATATTTTTGTTTCTTTCAAGAATTTTTATATTGTGTACTTTTATTTCTTATGGTTACTAATTGATGAATTTTTTGGTATTTTGCAAGTAGACAAAACTGTTTGGAAATTTTCTGTTACCTTTTAGGCAGAAGTTCTGACTCTCTAACTTGGCACAATCATTGAAGCCTCAGGTTCTTTATTTCTCAAATTTAAATAACAACAATTCTTCCTTTTTGTTTTTTACCCCAACTATGGTTTATGAGGATAAAATTAATCATAAATATGTGGATGCCTTCTGTGTACTATAAATCTTTCTACAAATGCAAAGACATGATATATGGAAAAGAGAGAAATTTTTCATCTTATAATTTCCTAAGAAGATACTGTAACAGGATTTTAAAAACCACCCTCCAAACCTCTGCTGTGATGTGGTGCACCATACATACCCCACCGTCCTTTCAATGGTCATGGGTCATACTAAGCTAGGATTAAGAAACAATGTTTATTTAGTCTTAGTAAAGTGGCAAAAACCCTTTTAGCAGAGTTCAAACTTTTACTAAAATGTTGAGAAAAATACTAGAGAAAATGTTTATCTGTCTTGTAAATACATTGAGTCACTCCTAGGCTAGACTGAGGCAAGCCTGGAACTCCACCTATTCCTTATCTTGTTTCTAATTCCCGTGGTAGAAGGAAGAAGTCAACATAATGGAATGATTGTTATCTGGGTCTGGGACATAGAGAAGGCTAAATGAGACTCCACAAAGTAGACGAGGTAAAAGACCAAGAAAACCAAGATGAGAGGAGAAGAAAAAGGCAAACGGGTAAGAGTCCTAATGATTAACACACAGTGACTTAGGATGAACTGATTTGCCACTGGAGGGAAAACAGAAAAACTCTTTTGTCCTATATTCTAAACTCATAATCTGTGTTTGATAATAGCCTTCCTCCTTGCACATACAAAGACATAGTCAGGAGGTCACAATATTTGCACTAAAATCATGATTATACAAGCACCCAATACTTAGATCATTTTCAGCAGTGGGTCCAATGAGGTATGTATGATGTAGTCTAGTCAATTTATTAATATAAGGTAAAGCAAATGCTATCCTTATGTTAATGAAGATGTTGCTTACCATGTGATTATAATATTTTTATTGAGAAATAATTTATTCACACTTATTAAATGCCTACCAGGTGCCAAGCAATGAACTGGGGAAATAAATTACAGTTGACACTATACAGTGACTTTGGTTAAAGAAGCAGTGGAATATAATTCATGTACACTAATTAGAAACAGCAAATTAATATACATTATAATAAGGAACATTACCACACTCTTATCAAAACCACACCATCACCACACACACACACACACACACACACCTTTATATTTTGAAATCTCAGATTTGAAATATTTGCTATGCATCCTGAATAGTTTTTACTGCCATGTTCTTTGTGTTTAGAGAGAAATTAATATGTATTAAAATTCAAGTGTTTATATGGAAATGTAAAGGAAATAGATAATTAAGACACTTTTATCGAAGAATAGTAAAGTGGGAGAAATCACTCTACCTAATATCAAGTTTTATTAGATAACTACAGTAGTCAAGACTCTGTTATTGGTGGAAGGAATGTCACATAGATCAGTGGAACAATATAGAGAACCAAGAAATACCCTACACAAGTTAGACAACTGATATTTGACAAAGGTGCAAAAGAAATCCAGTGGAGGAAAGACTACTTTCAACAAATGGTTCTAGAACAATTGGATATTCTCAGGCAAAATGGAAACATGAATTTCTATCTAAATCTAATATCTTATAAAAAATTAACTCAAAGTGGAACATGGACTTACTATACAACTTTTAGAAGAAAATGTAGGAGGAAAATCTTCAGAACCTAAGATTTGGTGAAGAGCTAGATGTGACACTAAACTTGTGATCCATAAAAGAAAACAAGGTGGATTTCAACAAAATTTAAAAACTTTGCCCTTCAAAAATCCGTGTTAAAGGATAAAAATCAAGGTACAGAGTGAAAGAATATATTTACAAATCTAGTAAGACATGTATGTAGTAAGACTCATTTCTCAAATATATAAAAATCCCTCAAACTCTACAATAAAAAAACCCAATTTGAAAACAGGTGAAAGACATGAAGCGATATTTCACCAAAGAGAATATACAAATGACAAATAAGGACATGAAAAGATGCCAGTGTATATTAGTCATTTGGGAAATACAAATCAAAATCACAATGATATACCACTTCACAACCACTAGGATAACTGTAATAAAAAAGACAATAACAAGTGTTGGTGTAGATGTGGGGAAATTAGATCACTTATGCACTGCTGGAAGGAACATAAAACAGTGCTGCCACTCTGGAATATAGTTTGGTAGTTTCTTACAAGGCTAAACATACTCTTACCAAATGATCCAGCAATCAAATTCCTTGTATCTACTTTAATGAGTTGAAAACTTCCATACAAACCCTGCACATAGATGTTCATAGCAGCTTTATTCATAATTGCCAGAACTTGAAAACAAAAGACGTCCTTCAATAGTTTATTAGTTTGCTTTCGTTGCCATAAAACAGTACCACAAACTGGGTAACTTAAACAATAGAAATTTATTTCCCCATAATCCTGGAGGCCAAAAGTCTAAGATCAAATGTTGGCAGGGTTGATTTCTTCTGAAGGCCTTTCTCTGCTTACAGATGGCCATCTTCTCCATGTATCTTCACATGATCTTCCCTCTGTGCATATTTGAATCCTAATATTTTCTTATAAGGACACCAGTCATATTGGATTAGGGCCTAGTCTAATGACCTCATTTTTAACTTAATTAATTAAAGGTCCTATCTCTTAGGAAAGTCAAATTCTGAGATGGTAGGGGTTAGGACTTCAACATATGAATAAGGGGGAAGACACATATTAACCTACAATAGTATGTGAATAGATAAATTTTGGTACATCCATGAAATGGAGTACTATTCAGCCCTAAAAAAACAAGCTATCACACCATGAAAAGACATGGAGGGAACTTAAATGCATATTAATAAATGCAATTTACAATATGAAAAAGCTATATGCTGTATGATTTAGCATTCTGGAAAAGGAAAAACTGTGGAGACAATAAAAAGATCAGGGGTTGCCAGAGGTTGCAGGGAGGGAGGAATAAATAGGTGGAGCCCAGAGAAGTTTTAGGGCAGTAAAACTATTCTCTGTGATACTACAATGGTGGATACATGTAATTATACATTTGTCAGAATTCATAAAAGGTGTAATACCAAGAGCAAACCCTAATACAAACTATGGACTTTGAATGATAATGATGTATGGATGTAGATTCATTGATTGTAATAAATATACCACGTTGGTATGTGATGTTGTTAGTGGGGGAGGCTGTTATGGTGTGGGGAAGCTCTGTGTATATGGGGGTCAAGGATATATGGGAATTCTGTACTTTCTGATAAATTTTTCTATAAACCTAAAACTGCTCTAAAAAATAAAGTCTATTAAAAATTAATGACAATGTGAAATACTGATGGGTATGCAGAAAAACTGGATCTCTCAAATACTATTGGTGGGAATTTAAATTGATAAGGTCACTCTGGGAAATAGTTGGCAGTTTCTTTAAAAACTGAATATACAGTAATCATATGACTCAACAATCACACTCCTGGGCATTTATCCCAGAGAAATAGAAACTCATATCTGCACAAAAAACTATATAAGGATGTTCAGAGCAGCTTTATTTGTAATTGCTAAAAACTAGAAACAACCCAAATGTCCTACAGCAATTGAATGGATAAACTGTAATACATCCATACCATGGAATATTATTCAGCAATAAAAAGGAACAACTTAGATGCATCTCAAAAGTATTATGCTGAGTGGAAAAAGCTAACCTCAAAGGTCACATAATATATAATTCCATTATATAATATTCTTTATATATGTACACACTCAATTGGTGATTGCCAAGGGTTAAGGATGAGAGGGGGATAGGTGTGACTATAAAGGGGTAGCATGAGGGAGATCTTTGCAGTGATTGAGCAGTTCTACTAAGAAATAGATCTCCCTCATGCTACCCCTTTATAGGGGTATTGAGGTAGTGGTTACAGAAATCTACAATGTGATAAAATGGCATAGAACTATGCACTAACATTGTAATAATGTGAATTTCCTGGTTTTGATGTTATCTTGTAGTTACATAAAATGTAACCCTTGGGGAAAACTGGGTTAAGGGTACATGGGATCTCTGTATACCAACTTTTTGTGACTCTATAATTATTTCAAAGTTAAAAGTTAAAGAATGTACTGTTACAGACATATTAGTATTCAATTGAGACTTTTTTCTTCTAAAATACTTTTATAATAATGAGAACCTTTGAAAAGTCATTGGAAACTGATGAGAAAAAATCTTCCGAAATATTCCATGTAGGGAAACAAATAATATTGATTTGTTTATATAAAATGCTTTCTACTTTCTAGGATCTATTTTATGTAGATGGAATTACACTTATGTAAGTTATTCTTTTTTAAAAATAAAACTTTCTGACAAAATGATAGATTAGTGCTAAACAAAATGATGTTAAAATATAATAAGATCACAGAAGGAAATTTATGTTTTCAAAGGTCTGATAATTTACTGAAATTAATATGATTTCTCCTTCAAGAGTTTTTAAAAAACATTATTTTTATCCCCTTGCCCATTTTTTGTTCATAAAAATATCATGTTGGACCAGTGGCTCAGAGAGAAATAGAAAAATGTTTTTATTCAGAGTTTGTTTCCATGCTGGAGTGCTTCCTAGTTTAAATTCTCGACAATTCTGTTTTCTCAGCAATATGACATTTATACATTAGATCTGTGATGATCATTATGACAGTCATTGCATGAACCACTTTCTTGAACTCATAGTAGTAGAAAAGCTCAAACCTTTCCATGAAAGTCTTTGTCCTTATAAAAATTCCTACCATTGAAATTTTTTTATTCTTTCCATCATCCAAACATTCTTGTATATTATTATATTGCTTTGACTAAGTTTCCCCTGTTGATGTATTTCTTTAATGAATTTTTAAAAATAAAAGTATACACACATACAAAATTACATAAAAGTTTGTCAAATATCTCTTGAGTGGAAAAAGAATGGTGGAGGAAGGAGGGTGCTAGTTCTCCGTCTTTTCTAGTCTCCATTCCATTTCTGATAGTGGATATAATATAAGAACAAAAGATTGCTCTGGCACAGCATGGGGAGTTGTGGTATCCCTTTTTTATTAATGCTGCATGAGTACTAGAAAATGATAAATATGTCTTTGCATAGTACCATGACAACCATCAGGTCTTTAAGGATACATATTATTCATTTTAATTACTTGTTCAAAATTTTCTAACATACATAGGAAAATATGGATTTCACCTTGGTCTTTTGTGCTAAAAACCTTGATTTTTTAAAAAATACATTTGCTGAATAGTTTTTGTTTTCATAAAGCAGATGCTGCAAAATGATTGAAGGTTTTAAAATTTTTATTATTATTACTTTTCATAAATTTATTTATTTTTCGCTGTGTTGGGTCTTTGTTGCTGTGCACGGGTTTTCTCTAGTTGCAGCAAGCAGGGGCTACTCTTCATTTCGGTGTGCGGGCTTCTCATTGTGGTGGCTTCTCTTGTGGAGCACGGGCTCTTGGCACATGGGCTTCAGTACTTGCGGCACGTGGGCTCAGTAGTTGTGGCTCACGGGCTCTAGAGCGCAGTCTCAGTAGTTGTAGCACACAGGTTTAGTTCCTCTGTGGCATGTGGGATCCTCCTGGACCAGGGCTCGAATCCGTGTCCCCTGCATTGGCAGCTGGATTCTTAACCACTGCACCACCAGGGAAGCCCAAAATGATTGAAGGTTAAATGATGATAATAAAGGATTATTACTTTTAATTTTGCTGCAATCTGAAATCATCACTGAGTGCTTGGCTTGTTCTATAGTTCTTTTTATATTCCTGGGAGGAAAGACTTTGTATTAGTCAGGGGTTTTCAGAGAAATTGAACCAATATTTATTGTAAGGAATTGACACAACATTATGGAGATTGAGAAGTCCAGACCCAAGGGGAACTGATGGTATAGTTCCAGTCTGAGTTTTAAGGCCTGAGAAACAAGACAGTGTAAGTTCCAGTCCAAGTCCAAGCTCAAAGGCAGGAAAAAGACCAATGCTCCAACTGGAAGACAGTCAGGCAGAGAGAAAAAATTCTTTCTTACTACGTCTTTTATTCTATTCAGGACTTCAGTGGGTTGAATTAGACCTATCCATATTGATGAGGGTAATCTGCTTTACTCAGTCTGTAGGTATTGATACAAATGTTAATCTCATCCAAAAACACCCTCACAGACACCCCCCCAATAATGTTTAGCCAAATACTTGGGCACTTCATGGCCCAGTGAAGTTGGCACACAAAATTAACCATCGTATTTTGACCACTGCATTATTCTGCAGTGGTCACTGAGTGTATTTTTTTGCTGCAAATGGAATATGAATAACATTAGAAAGGATAAAAGAGAATCAAAACTACACTGATTTCTTTTTATTAGAGGACTCCAGACATCTGTCTTTCTGATATCTTTTTCACCAGTCTTATGTGCACCAAAGGCCAAGAAGAACTGTACTTTCTTATGAAAATGACTCAGAGAGAAGTCAGTGTGCTGTGTACAATGTGGTATTTACTGCTTTTTATCCAATTTCATTTTCCTGACACTATTGAGGCAGACATCCATTTCTCCACTTAGCCTCCATAGAAATACAGATCACCATGGTACCCAGTAACTTCAGACAGTCCATAGATAACTGTAGACACATCAGGAGGTAATGGAAGCTGTTTCTATATTATTAGAATCAACAGTGGTTAATTTCCTCACTTACCTATCAGTGTAAAAATAGTATCAGAGAAGAGATAATGGCAGGAGTTATTCCTCTAATAAGCAGGAGTATGAAGCTGCTTCTCCAAATAATAAGTTATATTTATTTAAACATTTACTTATATCATTTATTCAACACACATTAATGAAACATTGGCTAAATTTAAGGTACTGCAAAGTCCTGCAGGGAAACATGAAGATGAATAAAATATTCTCTCTTAGGATTTAGCAGAAATGCAAGAAAGCAGTTAGCAATAGGGCATTCTATTCAGAAGAATGAGATGATGGAAGTTTGAGTGATTTTTGGAAGTCTAGGCAGGCAGCTCCAAAAGTTCTGAAGATACAGTAGGGCTTGGGTCATAGTTATTTTAATGAGGAAAATATGTCCAGTCTCTGACTGGACTGAAGAAAGCAAAGAGAGCAATGAAGAAATAGACCAATTACTAGAAGTGGAATTTCAGAAGAGAACTAATTAAAAGAATTGAAGCACCTGGTGTGAGAAAGCAGATGTGTAGAATAAGGTTGGAGCCCCCCCCCCATTCAGCAGAAATACAGCACTTTGTTGGGGTCTCATTAATAACAATGGCAAACTGATGCTTAGTCAAAAATGCTGTTGGTGTGAAGATCCTTAGAGAGCACCCATTTTAGTTCATATTTGGTCTTGGGATCTGAATGCTCTTAGCTTTCAGGTGGATATTTAGTCTCAGCTATGGAAAAGAGGAAAAATACAAAATCAAGTTACAGCATAGGTCTTATAGAAGTCAGAGTTCCCAGCTTCAAGAAGCCATATTTCTATATACTTCTATCACATATCTGCTTCAGTGGTAGAGAAGAAAGAGCACAGGCTTTATAGTTGAATGAGCTAGGGTTAGCACTTTTTGTTACTAAATCGTAATGAGTGAATCATTTAAGCTTCTCATCATTTGTTTCCTTATATTTAAATGTATATAGAGTTGATCAATTGCATTAATGGTCTTAACTTTTCACTTCCCATTGTGGGTAGGACATTCTGCCCTACTTATTGACTCTGGTAATAGTCTTGTGATTTGATTTGACCAGTGGGATATTATTACCAAACATGATACAAATAGAGTGTCTCAGTCATCTGTTGCTATATATAAAACCACTCCCAAACATAGTGACTTGAAACAAAAATCATTCTATTTCTGTGGGTCAGCAATATGGGCTTGGCTCAGCTGGATGGTTTTCTGCTGGTCTTTTCTGGGATGGCTTGTTGAGATGCATTCATCTGGTGGCTTGATTTAGGGATTAGTTTGCCTATGATTTCTCACCTGGGGTGATTGGTCTCTGTTCCATGTGGTCTTATCATCCTCCAGAAATCTGTATAGAGAATTTTCTCACAGGATAACATGACTTTCCAAGAAGATGAAAGCAGGAGCTGCAAAACCTCTTGAAGCCTAGGCTCAGAAGTTGAACAATGTCATGATGACACATTCTATAAGTCAAAGCAGTTCACAAGACCATCCCAGATTCAAGAGTTGAGTAAACAGACACATTGCAAAAATGCATGTATAAAAGGAGGGGAGGAATCATTGTGGCCTTCTTTGTAAACAATTGGACATACAAAGGCATGAAAAGCACTTGCATATTGAGGCTTGCTACCTCTATCAAATCTTCCAGCTATTTTTCTGGAGGATGAGATCTATGGAATGGAGCTGCACCATTCATCATCCCTCCTATGCCAGGCTAGACTTCAGTCAGCTGACCCCAGGTATGAGTGAACTCAGTCAAGACCAACTAGTTGGTGCACAGTTGACTGCAGATGTGTAGGTGATCCTATTTAAGCTGTCACAATCATCCAGTTGACCCAAAGACTCATGAACAATAATAAATAGTTGATATTTTAAGTCACTGAGTTTTCTGTTATTTTCTTACTCAGCATTATAGTGCCCATAGATAACTTATACAAGGTATAATAAAGCTAGATTCTCTGAGGACTTTTGTGTATGTTTAGGGGTGTGTGTGTGCATGCATGTTTATGTGTGCAATAGACAAGGGATCTTATCTATTGTGATAAGGGATCAGTATTGTGCCTGGCATACAAGGTGGTCAGTAACTACAGCTGATCCTTGAACAACATGGATTTGAACCACGTAGATCAACTTACATGTGGGTTATCTTCAATAATTGTATTGGAAAATTTTTTGGAGATTAGCAACAATTTGAAAAAGAAACTTGAAGACAAAACATGTAGCCTAGAAATACCAAAAAAAAAGAAGAAGAAGAAGAAGAAGAAGTTAGGTGTGTCATGAATGCATAAAATATACTTAATCTATCTTTACATAGGCATAAGGTGAGTGATATTTATTATAAAATTAATAATGCATTAATTTTGTTACTGTTTTATCATCACAGGTAAGTGGTTTTTAAAAAATTGTAGCTATGTTTCCAATATTGTTTTATGAATATGACTATGATACTGTATACCATAACAAGTTTATAACAATTTGTTCATTAATGTACAGGCTAGGCTACCACAAAGCTATCATATTTATTACACTAGGCTTAGGCTACCATAAAGCAATCATATTGCTGCTTTTTTGTTGTCAATGCATGAATCATTATACCTATAAATAAATATAAATTTCTTTTTGATATTATCCTTTCATCTTTGATGTCCGGTGTTAGTAATACATATAGCATCTACAGTGTTTTGTATCATGTAAGATGATATTGATATAGGTACTAACAGACAATTCATCTCATAAACAGAGGGTGTAGTATCGATAATACAGTACAGTATTATAAATGTATTTTCTCTTCCTTATGATTTTCATAATGATATTTTACTTTCTCTAGTTTACTTTATTGTAACAATACAGTATATAATACATATAACATACAAAATATCTTTTAATTGACTGTTTGTGTTATTGGTAAGGCTTCTGGTGAACAGTAGGCTATTAGTAGTTAAGGTTTTGGGGAGTCAAAAGTTATACTCGGATTTTTGACTATGTGGGGGGTTGGTGCCCCTAACCCTCATGTTGTTCAAGGGTCAACTGTATTCACTGAATGGACTGATTCAGATGCTAATAAATATTATCAGAGAGGCCTTAAAATTTTATAGAAGAGACTATGGTAGTAGAATGTCATGTAAACCCTGATTCTGGATAATTGTAGATACATTTCTTTTTCTCAAAAGTTTGAGTTTTCTGTTGTGAAATGTATTGAGCTAAGACTGATTACTTTTATTTCACAACATAAGTTAGTGGTTTTCTCTGGGGGAGCCAGAAAAGCAGTGCCGTTTAAGGAGCTGCCCTGAACTAGAGCAAATCTACTCAATGTCATCAAAGCTGTATTTTAAATGACCAGGGTCAGAATCGGGGGCGGGGGCTGGAATTTCTGGTGGTCCAGTGGTTAGGACTCTGTGCTTCTCCTGCAGGGGGCATGGGTTCGATCTCTGGTCAGGGAACTAAGATCCCACATGCCATGTAGCATGGCCAAAAAAACAAAAACAATAAATAAATAAATAAATGAGAGTGGTGGGTGGGGAATGGATCAAAGAGTGATTGGTTTCTTTTAATTACTCTTCTGACTAATGCATAAATCTCTGGTTACTATTACATTTTAGAGTATGACATTTTTCCTCTGGAAACTTTATGTCAAGGCAGGTAGAATTTACAGTATAAGTAGAATGTATCAAACGCCCTCATTTGTGAGAGATTATTTCCACATGACACATAAAAGGATAGAATTGGCTATTGGGTTGAATTCTACCTGGTGTGTTTGCACAAATAATTGGTCTAGAAGGCAGTCTTTAAGTGTAAGTAGGCACAATTTTACCATGTTTTTAATGCATTGTATGTTTAGGGTTTAGGGTATTGTTTTTCAAATCTTTTATGCTTTCCACACTTAATTTGAGAAAGAAAGAAAGAGAGAGAGAGAGAAAGATGGAGGGAGGGAGGGAGGAAAGGAAAAGAAGAGAAAAGAAAAGAAAAAAGAAAAGAAAAGAAAATCTTTGTAAGCTAAAAAAAAATCTAAATGCAAAATAATTGAAAGGTCTCATTGTAAAGCCCTGTGGTTGTTCTAACCCTGCTGATGTAATGGCTGGTGTTTGCACACAATGCTGCAAATTTTGTGAAGAGAAAAAAAGAAGAAAGTAAAGAAAGAAGAAAGGAAGGACAGTAAGAAAGAGGGGAGGGAAGGAGGAAGGGAGGGAACCAGAGAAAAAAAAAGGAAAAAGAGAAAGAGAAAACATCATCTCCAGCAAGACATTTAATCACCTCTGAATGGTATTTCAAGTGTTTGGGGTTTTGTTAGAGCAGGAGACAACTATTAACCTTGTGTAATGTTGTAGAAGTAATTCTTTGGGCAGGAGAAGGAAAGTAGATTACTGGCCCGGGGCAGTAAAGAGTGAATGGGCTTTCGTGACTAAAATCTAGGCATGCTTGATGTCAAGATCTGTTCTCAGATGACAAGAGCTTAATCTCTTTTGTGAGGGTGACAAATGGAATGGTGGATTGGCTGTTATTGATGGTGCAGGCATACATCCAGATTCCCAGAACAGCAGGGAATTTATTTCCGTCAAGTCCCACGTAATAAATAGGCAGTGTTGCTATTATCATTATTACTAATAAGTGACAGAAATAGAAAAACATGCTTTCAAATAGTCTAACTAAAACAGAATGGCATTCTCATTAGCGAAATACTAGCTTTGCATGTTTGTTGTTCCTGATTGATGGGGGAAGAACTGAGGCAAAAAATTGGGAGGAGTTGACTCTTAACTTGTTCACATCACTAACTAGTCAGTAAGTGACCTTGGGCAAGTGCTCCAACCTCTGTGAATTTTAGATCTTTTAATCTAGGTTACTTGTCCTAACAATACTGCAGAAAGCAACAAACAAGATAATATTTGTATGAAAAAAGCTCCGTGGAAAGTAGTACACAGGGAGAGACCTTCAAGATGGCAGAGGAGTAAGACGTGCAGATCACCTTCCTCCCCACAAATACATCAAAAAAATCTACATGTGGAACAATTCCTACAGAACACCTACTGAATGCTGGCAGAAGACTTAAGACTTCCCAAAAGGCAAGAAAATCCCCATGTACCTCCGTAGGACAAAAGGAAAAAGAAAAAACAGAGACAAAAGAATAAGGATGGGATCCACACCTCTGGGAGGGACCTGTGAAGGAGGAAAAGTTTCCACACACTAGGGAGCCCCTTCACTGGTGGAGATGGGGGGTTGGGTGGAGGGAAGCTTCGTAGCCACGGAGGAGAGCGCAGCAACAGGGTGCAGAGGGCAAAGCAGAGATTCCTGCACAGAGGATTGGTGCCGACCAGCACTCACCAGCCGGAGAGGCTTGTCTGCTCACCTGCCAGGGTGGACAGGGGCTGGGAGCTGAGGCTCGGGCTTCGGAGGTTGGATCCCAGGGAGAGGACTGGGGTTGGCTGCGTGAACACAGCCAGAAGGGGTCTAGTGTGGCACAGCTAGCCGGGAGGGAGTCTGGGAAAAAGTCTGGACCTAGTGAAGAAGCAAGAGACCATTGTTTCGGGGTGCACAAGGAGAGGGGATTCCTTCCCACTGTGCTCACAGAAGGCAGAGCACCACCTGAGTGAGCTCCAGAGATGGGTGCGAGCCACAACTATCAGCTCAGACCCCAGAGATGGGCATGAACTGCTAAGGTTGCTGCTGCTGCCACCAAGAATCCTGTGGGCAAGCGCAGGTCACTATCCACACCCCGCACCGGGAGTCTGTGCAGCCCACCTCTGCCAGGACAAGTTCCCTGGCAGAACACATGGTGCACCTCAGGCTGCTGCAATGTCACTCCGGCCTTTGCTGCCTCAGGCTCCCCCACATTCCAATTATGACTACTGTACCCCACCCCTCCCACCCAGCGTGAGTGAGCAAGGGAGCCCTAATCAGCCACTTCTTCAACCTCCAACTGTCTGGGTAGGAACAGACTCCTGAGGCGGCCTACACACAGAGGTGAGGCCAAAACCAAAGCTGAACCCCAGGAGCTGTGCGAACAAAGAAGAGAAAGGGAAATCTCTCCCTGCAGCCTCAGGAGCAGAAGATTAAATCCCCACAATCAACTTGATAAATGCTGCATCTCTGGAATACCTGAATAGACAATGAATGTTGCCAAAATTGAGGCAGTGAACTTTGGGAGCAACTGTAGACTTGGGGTTTGCTTTCTGCATCTAATTTGTCTCTGGTTTTATGTTTATCTTAGTTTAGTATTTAGTGCTTATTATTACTGGTAGATTTGTTTATTAGTTGGGTTACTCTCTTCCTTTTTTAAATATATATATATTTTTTTCTTTTTTCTCTTTCTGTGAGTGTGTATGTGTATGCTTCTTTGTGTGATTTTGTCTGTATAGGTTTGCTTTCACTATTTGTCCAAGAGTTCTGTCTGTTCGTTTTTTTCTTTTTGTTTCTTTGCTTTTGTTTTTTGCTCTCTTCCTTTTCTTCTGAATTGTATGGCTGGCAGGGTCTCAGGGCTCCTGCTGGGTGTCAGGCCTGAGGGTCCAAGGTGGGAGAGCCAAGTCCAGGACATTGGACTGCCAGAAACCTCTTGGCCCCACGTAATAACAATCGGTGAGAGCTCTCCCAGAGATCTTCATCTCAACACTAAGACCCAGCTCCACCCAATGGCCAGCAAGCTCCAGTGCTGGACGCACCATGCCAAACAACTAGCAAAACAGGAACACAACCCACCCATTAGCAGAGAGGCTGCCTAAAGTCATACTAAGTTCACAGACATTCCGAAACACACCACTAGACGTGGCCCTGCCCACCAGAAGGACAAGATACAGCCACACGCACCAGAACGCAGGCACATGTCCCCTACACCAGGAAGCCTACACAACCCCTTGAACCAACCTCACCCACTGGGGGAAGACACCAAAAATAATGGGAACTACAAACCTGCAGGCTGCGAAAAGGAGAACCCAAACAAAGTAAGTTTAAAAAAATGAGAAGACAGAAAAATATGCAGCAGATGAAGGAGCAAGGTAAAAACCCACCAGACCAAACAAATGAAGAGGAAATAGGCAGTCTACCTGAAAAAGAATTCCGAGTAATGATAGTAAAGATGATCTAAAATCTCAGAAATAGAATGGAGAAAATACAAGAAACACTTAACAAGGACCTAGAAAAACGAAAGAGCAAAAACCAATGATGAACAACACAATAAATGAAATTAAAAATTCTCTGGAAGGAATCATAGCAGAATAACTGAGGCAGAAGAATGGATAAGTGACCTGGAAGATAAAATAGTGGAAATAACTACCACAGAGCAGAATATAGAAAAAAGAATGAAAAGAATTGAGGACAGTTTCAGAGACCTCTGGGACAACATTTAAACACACCAATATTTGAATTATAGGGGTCCCAGAAGAAGGAGAAGAGAAAAAGAAAAGGTCTGAGAAAATATTTGAAGAGATTATAGTTGAAAACTTCCCTAACATGGGAAAGGAAATAGTCAATCAAGTCCAGGAAGCACAGAGAGTCCTATCAAGATAAATCCAAGGAGAAACATGACTAAATACATATTAATCAAACTATCAAAAATTAAATTCAAAGAAAAAATATTAAAATCAGCAAGGGAAAAACAACAAATAACATACAAGGGAATCCCCATAAAGTTAACAGCTGATCTTTCAGCAGAAACTCTGCAAGCCGGAAGGGAGTGGCAGGACATATTTAAAGTGATGAAAGGGAAAAACCTACAACCAGGATTACTCTACCCAGCAATGATCTCATTCAGATTCAACAGAGAAATTAAAACCTTTACAGAGAAGCAAAAGTTAAGAGAATTCAGCATCACCAACCCAGCTTTACAACAAATGCTAAAGGAACTTCTCTGGAAGGAAACACAAAAGAAGGAAAAGACCTACAAAAACAAACCCAAAACAATTAAGAAAATGGTCATAGGAATATACATATTGATAATTACCTTAAATGTAAATGGATTAAATGCTCCAACCAAAAGACACAGACTGGCTGAATGGATACAAAAACCAGACCCATATATATGCTGTCTACAAGAGACCCACTTCAGACTTAGGGACACATACAGACTGAAAGTGAGGGGATAGAAAAAGATATTCCATGCAAATGGAAATCAAAAGAAAGCTGGAGTAGCAATACTCATATCAGACAAAACAGACTTTAAAGTAAAGGCTATTACAAGAGACAAAGAAGGACACTACAAAATGTTCAAGGGATCAATCAAAGAAGAAAATATAACAATTGTAAATATTTATGCACCCAACATAGGAGCACCTTAATACATAAGGAAAATGCTAACAGCCATAAAAGGGGAAATCAACAGTAATACAATAATTGTAGGGGACTTTAAAACACCACTTTCAACAATGGACAGATCTTCCAAAATGAAAACAAATAAGGAAACCTGAGATTTAAAAGACACATAAGACCAGATAGACTTAATTGATGTTTATAGGACATTCCATCCAAAAACAACAAAATACACTTTCTTCTCAAGTGCTCATGAAATATTCTCCAGGACAGATCATATCTTGCATCACAAATCAAGCCTTGGTAAATTTAAGAAAGTTGAAATCATATGAAGTATCTTTTCTGACCACAACGCTGTGAGACTAGATATCAATTTCAGGAAAAAAATTTGTAAAAAATACAAACACATGGAGACTAAACATTACATTACTAAATAACCAAGAGATAACTGAAGAAATCAAGGAGGAAATAAAAAAATACCTAGAAAGAAATGACAAAGAAAACACGGTGACCCAAAACCTATGGGATGCAGCAAAAGCAGTTCTAAGAGGGAAGTTTATAGCAATACAATCCTACCTCAAGGAACAGGAAAAATCTCAAATAAACTACCTAATCTTACACCTAAAGCAATTAGAGAAAGAAGAACAAAAAACCCAAAGCAGAAGGAAAGAAATCATAAAGATCAGATGAGAAATAGAAGACAAAGAAATGAAGGAAACAATAACAAAGATCAATAAAACTAAAAGCTGGTTCTTTGAGAATATAAACAAAATTGATAAACCATTAGCCAGACTCATCAAGAAAAAAAGGGAGAAGACTCAGTTCACCAGAATTAGAAATGAAAAAGAAGAACTAACAACTAACACTGCAGAAATACAAAGGATCATGAGAGACTACTACAAGCAACTCTCTGCCAATAAAATAGACAACCTGGAATAAATGGACAAATTCTTAGAAAAGTACAAACTTCAAAGACTGACCAGAAAGAAATAGAAAATATGAACAAACCAATCACAAGCACTGAAATTGAAACTGTGATTAAAAATCTTCCAGCAAACAAAAGTTCAGGCCCAGATAGGTTCACAGGTGAATTCTGTCAAACATTTAGAGAAGAGCTAACACCTATCCTTCTCAAACTCTTCCAAAATAGAGCAGAGGGAGGAACACTCCCAAACTCATTCTATGGGGCCACCATCACGCTGATACCTAAAGCAGACAAAGATGTCACAAAAAAAGAAAACTGCAGACCAATATCACTGATGAACATAGATGCAAAAATCCTGAACAAAATGCTAGCAGACAGAATCCAACAGCATATTAAAAGGATCATACATCATGATCAAGTGGGGTTTATCCCAGGAATGCAAGGATTCTTCAATATGTGCAAATCAGTGATACACCATATTAACAGATTGAAGAATAAAAAACATATGATCATCTCAATAGATGCAGAAAAATCTTTAGACAAAATTCAACACCAATTTATGATAAAAACGCTCCAGAAATTGGGCATAGAGGGAACCTACCTCATCATCATAAACACCATATATGACAAACCCACCGCCAACCTCATTCTCAGTGGTGAAAAACTGAAAGCATTTCCACTAAGATCAGGAACAAGACAATGTTTCCCACTTTCACTGCTATTATGCAACAGACTTTTGGAAGTTTTAGTGACAGCAGTCAGAGAAGAAATAGAAATAAAAGGAATCCAGATCGGAAAGAAGTAAAACTGTCACTGTTTGCAGATGACCTGATACTATACATAGAGAATCGTAAAGATGCCACCAGAAAACTAGAGCTAATCAATGAATTTGGTAGAGTAGCAGGTTACAAAATTAATTCACAGAAATCTCTTGCACTCTTATACATTAACGATGAAAAATCAGAAGGAGAAATTAAGGAAACACTCCTATTTACCATTGCAACAAAGAGAATAAAATAGCTAGGAATAACCCTTCATAAGGAGAGAAAAGACCTGTATGCAGAAAACTATATGACACTGATGAAAGAAATTAAAGACTATACAAACAGATGGAGAGATATACCATATTCTTGGAATGGAAGAATCAACATTATGAAAATGAGTATACTACCTAAAGCAGTCTACAGATTCAATGCAATCCCTGTCAAATTACCTATGGCATTTTTTACAGAACTAGAACAAAAAAGTATACAATTTGTATGGAAACAAAAGAGACCTGGAATAGCCAAAGCAATCTTGAGAAAGAATAATGGAGCTCGAGGAATAAGACTCACTGATTTCAGACTATATTACAAGGCTACAGTAATAAAGGTAGTATGCTACTGGCATAAAAACAGAAATATAGATTAATGCAGCAGGATAGAAAGGCCGGAGACAAACCCATGCACCCAGAACAAAGTAAGTGTTTCCAACACCCTGTATGTTCCCTCATGCTTCCTCTCAGTTGGTATACACTCAAGGATAACTGCTATTTTAATCTCTAACGTCATAGATTTGCTTTGCCTACCTTGAACTTCATGTTAATCAAACATAGTATATATGCTTGCTTCTGGCTTCTTTGGTTCAATCTTATATGGGTGTGAAATGTATCCATATTTTTGTCTGCAGCAATAGTTTTTTTTTTTTTGCCATTGCTGTTGACAATTTTCATTCGTTCATTCTACAGTTGTTGGGTATTTGGATTGTTTCCAGCTTTTGATTTTTGTAAATAAAACTGCTACGAACATTCATAATAGTCTTATACAGGTCTTTTCCTTGTCAAAGCACCCATTTCTTCTTGAGATATATTTAAATTTGCAGCTATAGGATGTGTGTTTGTGTGTGTGATTATAGCAGATACTGTCAAACTGTTTTCCAAAGTGTATGTAGCAACTTACAACCCATAAGAAATGTATGAGTGCTCCAGTTGTGCCATATCCTCATTGACACTTGATATTGGTCAGTGTTTGTATTGTGAATAAAATAAAAAGTATATATCTATGTATAATTTTAACCATTCCTGTGGGGATGTAATGTCTCATTGTTATTTCAGTTTACATTTCTGTGAGGACAAATGATGCCGAATATTTTTTCATATGCTTATTTTTCATTTTCATTTCATTTTTGGTGATGTTCCCTTTCAAGTTTAGTTCACTTAAAAAATTAGATTGTAGGATTCTGAGTTCGAGTCCTTTGCTGTACCTAAATATCGGGAATATCTTTTCTCTGTAGCTTGCCATTTCATTCTCTTATTGTAATTTTGATGACAGAACTTTTTTTGTGTGTGTGTGTGTGGTACGCGGGCCTCTCACTGCTGTGGCCTCTCCCGTTGCGGAGCACAGGCTCTGGATGCGCAGGCCCAGTGGCCATGGCTCACGGGCCCAACCTCTCCGCATCATGTGGGATCTTCCCGGACCAGGGCACGAACCCGCATCCCCTGCATCAGCAGGCGGACTCTCAACCACTGTGCCACCAGGGAAGCCCGATGACAGAACTTTTTAATTCAACATTTTTTTCTTTTATAGTTGGTGGTTTTGTGTCCTGTTTAAGAAATTATGCCTATCTAGGGTTAAAAAGATATTCCCTTATGTTTTCTTCTAGAAGTTTTTGTTTTATTTTTCACACTTAGGATTATGATCTATCTCAAATTATTTTTGTAGATGGTGTGAGGTAAGGGTCAATTTTAGTTTTTTCCTTTATAGATATCTAATGGACAAGCACAATTTATTGAAAAGACTGACCTTTCAGTCTGAATTACAGTGGTACTTTGTTGTAAATCAGGTGACCATATATGTGTGAGTCTATTTCTGGATTTTATAATCTGTTCCATTAGTTTCTTTGTGAACACATTTTTATTATACTTTTGTTCATATTTGATATCAATTGCAGTGTTTGTGATTTTGCATTCTTCAATAAAGTAAGACAAACATTTAAAATTTTGGAGCCATTGGATGGTAAAATTATTCTTTCTCTGAAATAAATGAGTTGTTTGCTGTCAAACCCTACTTAATTTTCTATAAACAATCACAAATTCAGAATCAAAAGGGACTTTTCTGCATTGGTTTCAAGTATTGATTTATCAATATTCTTTATAGCGTTTGAATTTCAAGTTCAGTCCATAAAGTGTTATTTGTTTATCTATTCATACATTCACTGTTTGAGGACTTGCTACTTTGTTCTGAGCATTAATGCCAGTATCACTCATATATCAATTCAGATACTGGCACATGACATGTATCTGCATATGCTATTAAACCATATAGGTAAAAGTGAATGGATTAGATTGAGGAATGGGGAATGGATTTGGGTGATAGGATCTATGTTTCACAATAGAAACTAAAATTTGCATTTTGAGTCATTCTTGGCCATAGAAATGCTAAACAAATAATAGCTGTGGATTTTTGATTCTTGGAAATTTTTTTTTCTAAGAAAGATCCCTTGATACAGAGTGACTGACTTTAATTCTCCCATGTTATTCCACTTAAATTCAATTATTAACTACCTATCATTTAGAGAGAAGAATTTTCTTTTAGAGCATGTGTGAATCTGATGTATTTCCACAGAAAAAAATAGTAAAGCTACTCAAAATACTATTAAAAATGTATTGCAAGTAAGAGCTCTGTTTTCTTTTCCCATTTTAAAAAAAAGAAAATACAAGTTATTTGATGATGGATTCAGTTTGCTTTGAGTAGTCTTTTATCACAGGTTTCAAAGGGAGATTTCTTTGAAGCATATCTTTCCTGAGACATAAAAAACACAAGTTGGCTAAAGCTGACAAGTTTGCTATAGTGACAGTCTGGAATATAGGAAGAAATAGGAGGCATTCTCAATTGCAATGAACAGCTACAAAAACCTGCCTCCTACTTTTTACTGTAGGGTGTGTTGAACGTTACACATCTTTCTCCTGAGATAGGATTAAAATTGATCATTTTCTTATTAAATTCAAAGAGTGTGTTTCAACAGTATTCCGTTTAGCCTCCAAAGAGCAAAACTGGGAGGTTAAATGTGAATCATAAAACTCTGTTTATCAATAAACAGATTGGGTAGGTGGAAAAGGCAATGGCCAATAAGAGTTGATATGTGGTGGTCATTGATTCTATTTAATATTCTGAAGCTTTCTTTTTCACTTTTTTCTGTCCAAAAAAAGAAATAAAACCAGGCAGGATTTCAGTTAGTTTTTTGAATAAGTTGTGTAGGTTCTTAAAGAATAAAATTCAACAGAATGGTTCAGGCTTCATAAAATAGATCATCATTGTTCTAAAGCAGCATAGTCATAAAAAACAATAACAGCAAAAATATATCTGTTGGCTAAGTAACTGATACCTTTTATCATGGTTTAAAAAGTCTAATAGGCTTTTAAAGATACAAATGAGAAGATTCCTTGTTACTTATTTCAATATACTGCATTTTATTACTTTTGTAATTATGTTACTTTCACCAATTCATCCTACTTTAGCATATTGCAGATAGATTTTTAATGCAATTAGTTTGGTATAAATATAGCAACTTTCCAAATATTTAGTATCTTGGTTATAGAACATAATACTGAGAATATCACTACCCTTAAAGCATCTGTTCTCAGGGAATATATCTTCTTCAGAACCTTTTAGCTTTTCTATCAACACTGCTGGTCAAACAAACATATTTCACAGTAGTGTCTGGTGGAAACTTAATTTAAAAAAAAAGATAATTTCTATTCCTAGACAAGTACATTTAAATTTTTATTAGGAAATCATAAAAGACATTTATCAACCATAAATTTAGTCAGTCATGGTGCTAGTAGAAAACAGAAGGCACACTCAAAATGTTAACTGATACAAGTTAAAACAAGGGGCTAATTATGAGGAGAGTGGCAGAATTAAGAGAAGCAAAAAGGGATAGTGAAGCATTCAGGGGCCCACAACGATGGAAAGCCATGACTGCTCCAAATCCTGCTGGTGTAAGGTTGGAGAGTGACACCCATCAGAACCCAGTGATAGCTGAGGCTGTGGGAAATGGACTGCCCAATAGTAGTGGACACACATAGGGGAGCACAGCCACTGTCAAAATCATGGGTTGGGAGGGAGGGAGCTTAGGTGTGGCAGAAATCAGTACCTGATAACTTTCCTCTTACTTGTTTTCTCCTGGTAGTGCCTCCTATTGGTTGAAACCAAGTTGCCAGAAGGCAAGAGATGCCAAGTAATGTAGTTCTGGGACAAAGATCAGGGCAAAGAATGGGTCCAAAATGGTAAAAATAAATGCAAAATATCTAGCATAATCAATCCCTTTTTTCCAATTAGCGTTCATGCCCATTCTTCATCTAGATATACAGATCTGAAGTACAAGGGAAAAGAATCCTCAAACATAGAGGAAACATAAAATTTTTTTACCTACATTATCACCTTGGGGAGATGTCATTGTAGCTAGAATTTCATCAGAAATTTTAATTGTAATGTTATTGAGCATTAGTGCCCTTCATAGAAAATATCAATATCAGGGGTGGATGGAAAGGAGAAAAAAGATTAATATAAAACATAGCTGATCATAGTGTCCACTTCTGTAGCTGATTATAATGCTTAGGTTACAAGGCTTGTTGAAATTACAGCTTCATTCTTTGGTTACCAATTTCATGTTCCCTTTATTCCCTGCCAACATCAGTTGGTGAGGTTTTTTGTTTTTTTTTTTCTTGATGGGGTGACCCAAATCTTCACTCCTATAGAACCCAAGTCTCTAGTGGCCCTGACTAGATTATGTTGTCCCAATTACCCATTGGCAATTAATAGAAGAATGGCTGTGCTAACAGGTGCTACTGTGAGTTGCCTGGTTTTCAAAATTCTCTTTGTCCCACTGGTTGGAAGCAATCAAATTTCTCCTTGGAAATTGAATTAATTATTCAAACCAGTACTCTGACCTCATTCTTAGCCCGTTGGTTCTTCAAAATGAGAAGCCCAAGATAGCCTGAAGTCAGTCTCAGTTGCTATTTCAATGGAATCATGACTGTGTTCCCCCCTAGTGTTTGGAAGCATCAGCGTTCCAGTCACACTGAGGTCACTTCTAGTGCACTATTAGGTGTAATAGTAAGAAGGGCTATTCCCACATCTACTCCTTGTTCCTCAGACTCATGCATTCTGTCTACAGAGGAGTTGGCTCTATTTATTGTCTACTGGCTTAAAGCATATTCTGCGTCCTGTAAACAGCACTACAGACTCACAGGGGTTCTTTACTTACCAAGTGCCATTCTTGCACCTTTGTTGGCTAATCCACCACTTTATCAACCAACTGCTCTCTGGGGAATGTGATTAGACTAGAGAACACATTGAGAGGAGCACTTTGCTATATTTCTTTCACTGTAAAATGTGTCCCATCAGCAAAAATGATTTTTTTTATGATACTAAGGTGATGAATGAGGCATTTTGATAGTCCCTGCATAGCAATATTGGTAGAGTTTTGCAGAAAATCTGTTTTTGGAATATGACTATATTCCTATGAGAACGGACTTTGTGAAAGAAAGCTCCAGAGTAATCAACTTTTACCTGGTGAATTGATAGCTCCCCAGGAAATTGGGAGCCTAGCATTTACTTCTGCTGTTGACATGTTGGATACTCAGCGACAGATGTGATCAGATTAATCTTAGTGAAAGGAAGTCTGTGTTGTCCATGTTATTGAGCCTGTGCATAGCCTTCATCCCTGCCACTATGGCCACTTTGTAAATGGGCCCATTAAACAAGTGACTTAGCGGCCAAGGATAGAAGCTGACTTATATACACACAACAGGTAACTTTTTTCGCTTGATTGGTGATGCCTTCACTTCACTGGAGAGACTTTATGTGGCCCATGAATATTTTCACACTCTGTGCTCATTCTGAAATGTTTATCCACAGTCCTCTCTTTTAGATTCCTTTGTCACCTATTTTCCAATCTTGTTTTTTTCCGATACATGCCCAACAACTAACCTTTTGTCTACTGATTATGAACTAACGTAGATTTTACATCAGGTCATCCATCTCACCTTCCAGTTTTCCATAGTAAGTGGACAAGCAGACACACTGACCAAAAATCCCCACCCCAATTTTCAAAGTTTTACTTCTTTCTAACTGGTGTCTTTAAAGTTAGCAGAGAGATCTGAAGTAATTGTACATTTAACTGCCATTGAATCTCTATAGCACTTACGATCAAGCTTTGTATCTGATCCACAGTCATGTTTGCACTCCAGCTATGTGAGAGAAGCTTCATAGCAGCTTTCTGTACTTTGAAAAGGAATTCCAGTCTTTGAGTTAATTTGTGTGTGTGTTTGTGTGTCCTTTAGAAGCAACAAATATGTCTTAAATTTTTACATCAACAATGTCAATATAGCAACTAAATGCTGCGGAAAATTGATCTCCCAAAGCCTCTTTGCACTGAACTCCATCTCATGCCACCTGTGACAATTTGAGTAACCATGATGCCACTGCAACCATGAAGTACCAGTGTCCTGTTGCCCTCTAGCAAAGAGATAATCTGCTCATCAAATATGTGATACATGAATCCTGAAATTCAAATTTTAAAGTTTATTTCCTGGGGGTATTCCTGGAAAAATTCTTGTATCAGCCATGGTTCTGGCAAAAAATTGTTGACATACTCAAGGACGTCATTAAGAGAGTATAAAGATGAGATTATTTACAAAGTGAGGGTAGGGTTAAGGGTAACAATAAAAAAGGATAAAAACCCTAGGAATTAGAAACAATTAGTATGGAACAGTTACCAAGGACTAGCTATTACCAAGCCTAGCTTTAAGGGGAAAAATGGGGAGTAATGTTTTTGGAACTCATTGAGAGGAGACACTTGGCTGACTGATGACCAAGTGGAGAGGATTCTAGCCTCCAAATTTCTCCTCTTTATAAGGATACCAGTTATGTTAGATTAGGGGCCTACCCTACTCTAGAATGACTTCATCATAATTAATTACATCTATAATAACTATTTCCAAATAAAGTCACATTCTGAGGTGCTGGGGATTAGGACTTCAGCATATGAATATTTGGGGGGATACGATTCAACCCATAATCCTAATACCTAATACAATGGATGGCCCAGAGTAGATACCCAGTAAATATCTTTGAATAAATGTATGAGTAGACGAAAACAGATGAGAACCCATTTCTCTATTTTTAAAATTTTGGGGGTGTTAAATCTTATGCCCTATCAATTAATCTATATCTGATTCTCCTGAAAACTATTAATTTAAGAAAGTTGAGCTTGTATCAGCATTTTCTATTTGCCCCTAATAATTAATTAGTGACATAAGAACTGTGTACTGTATTGGGTAATAAATCCTTCTACTCAAGTTTTACCTCTGGCAGTGTCCATTTAGCCAGTTTCAGAGACAGAAATCTCTCACACCCATAAATGTCATTCTGACCTCTGAATTATCAGTTTACCCCCTGCATCATGAGATTTGATTAAAAAATTATTGCTTGAGCTAGTTACCTGCAAGTACCTTTGAAGCTCATAAAATAGTCCAATCACTTTTAAATCTAATTTCAATATTTATCCCAGCGATAACCTGTGCATAAGAACAATTAAGATAATTTTTGCCAACCCCCTCTGAGTCACTTACCCAAGTTAATTTCATTTGCTCTCCTGCTGCCTGTCCTGCTACCTCCTACATTTAAATCCATCTTTACTTTCTAAAATTCACAGGCAGCTTTTCCTTTTCCAGCATCTAAAATTCACAGGAAGCTTTTCCTTTTCCAACAAACACTCTCCAAGATTTTTGAACATGGAAACAAAAGATTCTGATATTTTTAATTTCCCCATGGAATTTTCTTCTCTGCCAAATCCTAAATAGCAATAACGTGTTTACAAAGCTTTTCTGCAGGAGCCCACCCATAGAACCTTACAATGCTGTGCTGTGTAACAGTCCCCTGGAGTTGGAACCCAATTCTTGAATTATGAATTGAGTTAGGAATTTAGGTATTAAATAAGATAAAGTTACATATCACTATGTTAAGCAAGAATTAATTTTTTTTACAGTTACTTAGCTATTATTTGGGCCTTTCATCTTCACTGCAACTCTATTATGAACTTCATTTAACACATGAGGCAATTTTTAGAGATTAGTTAACCTGCTCAAAGACATGGTGGCAGAGTCTTTGCCTACTCGGTAGTGGTAGTAGAGTTAAATTTATTTTATTTTATTATTATTTTTTTTGGTGGTACGCAGTCCTCTCACTGTTGTGGCCTCTCCTGTTGTGGAGCACAGGCTCCGGACGCGCAGGCTCAGGGGCCATGGCTCATGGGCCCAGTCGCCCCGCGGCATGTGGGATCCTCCCGGACCGGGGCATGAACCCGTGTCCGCTGCATCGGCAGGCAGACTCTCAACCACTGCGCCACCAGGGAAGCCCTAGAGTTAAATTTAGAACCACAGCTGTCTGCCTTCAGAGCCCACCATCACTTGCATTGTCACCAACTACTTAAGAGCAATTCAACAAAGTAGCAGGCTGGACTGTTCTCTAACCACATCTGCTTTTTGTTTTTTTGGCCTTGAACTCTCTTTGCCCAGATAACTAGATAACTCTTTCTCATCTTTTGGGTTTCTGCATAGACATCAACTATGCAGTGATACCTTCCCTGCTCACACTTGTCATTTCTAATTGGTGGAATTTATTTCGCTCATAGTTTCTTATTTAATGTCTATTTTCCTCATGAGTTGGTTAGGGCAGGGATGTCTCTGACTTGCTTACCGCCATGTCTATAGCACAAAGTACAGTTCTTGACTGTGCTCCATACATGTTCCTAGATACACAGATGAATAACAACACATATGTCACTATGTTTTTCTTACATAGGGCCTAGAATGCAAATAACAGTCTTGCAAGTATTATGCTCAATAAGTGCCAAGAAAAAATCAGACAGAACAGTTAGGATTTGTAAAGGAAATACCTCTTTCTTCTCAAATATTCTGAAAATTTATACAGGAGGTAATAGCACAATGCCTATTTCAGAGGCCTTTAGATTCCATGAAATGCTACAAAAACATGTACACATTTATAACACGATACCCTTTTCTACAAAACTATAAAAATTGATGCATTTGATTAAAATAAGAATTAGTGCTCCAAAAAAACTAGCTTGGAATAATATTTTCAATTTTAATTGGAATTCTTACTGTTCATAGCATATGTTCTCATAAACATTGAACCTGTGCTTTGCATCTCCCATTTTAGAGACCATAGTTTACTTATTAGATTAGATCTATTTAAAATTCACCTTAATAAGATTTTAATGCAAGCATGAATCACGAGTAAGAAATTAAATGGTTTTTATTTAAACGTATCAAATTATTTGTTCATAGTAAGGTGATTAAACATAAAATAATATTTAAACACTTGATGCCTATTACTATGGAAAACCCATAGGTATTAGCTCTTCAAATTTATGTCTGATAACTTCTAGTCAAGTGGTTCTGAACATCAGAAACATTTAGGGGAGCATTATAAGGTAACACAAATGGTTTTATCTAATTCCTGGATATTCTTAGGATGTTTGGGTTAGAGCCATGAAATCTGTACTTTTGAGGAATTTTCCAGTGATTTAAATTTTCACATGGGTTTGGGAATAACCAAACTCTTCAGTATCAAGATAGAATATTTGATTTTGCTTCATATATAAACCACTCCTTAATGATGCGTTAGTAACTTGGGGAGTTGAATTATTTCATATAGCAGTCACTCGAACTTTCACCATTTTTTTCCAACCAAAATATAGGGGCCAGGAATTTTCATTCATCCTTTATTTAAATAAAATGGGATATAAGGATAGGCAGTAATCTTGGGGCTGAAATTAATATAATGGCACTTGGGTGCAATTATTTTATGCATTGAATTTTGCACTAGACACTATATTTCAAAGTGTAGTAGGAGGCCACATAAAACTCAATTCTTCTCTTATATTTATCTCTCTTCAACATGTGCTTTTCTTTTAAAAGCAGAATAAAGATTCATAACCAGAAAATTGTAACTAAAAATGTATATGAGGAGTATGTAATTTTCAAATCTTAATTTTGCTTTCTTAACCTAAATCCCAAATTACTTTCAAAAGCTTCCATTATGCCTGTATTATATAATGCTTCATTTAAGAAGCCAAGTTTTGGAAGAAAGTGTAGGAGAACTTTACTTAGATCCGTTATGCAAGAATACCAGGACTGTCTTAGCCAAGCTTCACAGAATTGATGCACAAAGAGATGAAGGTGAGATGGGAAAGAGCTTTTATTTCTTATGAATGCCTTTTTCCCTTTGAAATGCTATGTTTAACTGTGAAACCATTTTCTAGGTCCCAACAGTATTAGTGTGAGCTAGAATCTCAATAAATGTTTTCCTATGGAAATCTTCAAAGTGTCTGATAGAAGTGTTAACAATGACAGATGAGGCAGCTTGGAGTGGTGTTTACCATAATAGAGTGGCATTGCTGTCATAGTCAATCTGGATGAAGCTACATGCAGATCACATATTATAGTTGGCTTGAGGACAGATGATTCTTCTTTGTTGAACAAGAATCACAGAATCTGATGGCTCATCTTTGTGTGTCAAATTGGGTTAATTTCTAAAAATGTTTATGTCTCAATTTTCTTTCCTAAAAGTCTCAAGTCAGTAGGTTAGTTTGGAAGTTGGAGACGCATTTTCAGATTTGTTACTTAAAGTTTTTCAAGTTTTATACAGTACAGTCCTAGGAAATAATTCATGATGGTCTTGGAAACCAGGAAAGAAAATAAAATAGAGATTTTCCTCTTCCCTAATATTTTCCAATTCTCATTTTAATTGGAAAAAGTTTACTTCTTAGTTCCTAAATATTGTTCCAGCAATTTGATTTGTCACATAATTATAGCACAAAGCACATACGTTTTAGACGCTTGAATCTTTATTTCAAATAGTACTTTGCCATTTGTGGATTTAACATTTGAGGTTTCATCAATTATCCCATAACCATAAATATTTGTGTCCTGCAAAAATTTATTATTTGGAGAAAGCACAAACTTGAACTCTGTGTGCTGATATGCTGGAGCCTGTCACTGATACAGGCACTTTAACCAACTGGGTCTCAGGTCATCTTTGGGCTTCAACTCATTGTCACCTGTGAAAGAAGTGACTTCAGGCCCCAAGCATTTTATAGTTCATGAAAAAGTAGCAAAAAAAACACATTTTATATAAGTTGAAAAGGTAGTTAAGTTGAAATGGATATATGGAAAAATATAATTTTGCTTGGAAGTACAGTTTGAACAAAAATTCGGAGGCTGTAGTTACATTTCCACATTTATGAAGGTATCAAGATTTACCATCTCTTGAATGTCAAATGTCTCAGGTAGGAGTCTACTTTGATATGATGAAATTTACTATTGCTTTTCATGAAAGCTGTCAATGAACTTTGTCATACTTTCAATTCAAATTTAAAGGTGGGGAATAATTTAACTTGCATTATCCTCAATTTTTCTACATGTGCCACTATTAGAATGGTAAATTTTAATAATATGCTTCATAGGATTGAATTCCTCAGGCAATTCTCTCTTCTACTCTCAATGATTAAAAACTTAGTCATAAAGAGGTTTTATTTTAAGCTATGGCTATTAAACATGCACAGACACACAGACACACAGGTTATAAAATTTTAAAGAATTTATGAGGTTTGTGTGGATAACTTTGAAGGATGAGAAACTATGTACTGAAATATGCATCCATGTTCTAGCTGGAAGGAATAGAAGATAAGAATTTGTGTCTATGTCAAAATCACAAAAAATAAAAAACAAGTTGATATGGAAAGGAACAATCCATAGGAGTAACTTACATGGTTCAGAGAAGAAAACTGAGTTTTGAATCTGCATTCTAGATAAAGTGTTACCGAGTCTAAGCTCATACTACTCTCCACATGACAGGCCAATAAATCGAGAGATGAGTTGTTGGGGTAAGGAATAGCAACTTTATTTGGAAAGCCAGCAGACTGAGGAGATGGTGGACTAGTGTCCCAAAGGACCATCTTACTCAAGTTAGAATTCAGACTTTTTATACTAAAAAGGGAGGAGGTGTGGTTGGTTGTTGCAAACTTCTTAGTGTTGCAATCCTTTGTTCTTGCAGCTGTCCACATAGATCAGGTTACAATGTTCCTAGAAACCTCCAACAAGACACATGTTATTCTCTGTTATGCAACTTTTTATCTCTATGTTAATGGAAAACCATTATACCTTTAAAGATCAGAGCCTTGAGAATAGGCTATCCCATATATTTCAGGCTATTGGCAACATCTTTTTTTTTTAAATAATTTTATTTATTTAATTTTTATTTTTGGCTGCATTGGGTCTTAGTTGCTCCACATGGGCTTTCTCTAGTTGCAGCAAGCAGGGGCTACTCGTAGTTGCAGTGCATGGGCTTCTCATTGCAGTGGCTTCTCTTGTTGCAGAGCTTGGGCTCTAGGTGCACGGGCTTTAGTAGTTGTGGCACAGGGGCTCAGTAGTTGTGGCTCACGGGCTGTAGAGCACAGGCTCAGTAGTTGTGGCGTATGGACTTAGTTGCTCTGCGTCATGTGGGATCCTCCTGGACCAGGGCTCGAACCTGTGTTCCCTGCATTGGCAGGCAGATTCTTAACCACTGCACCACTAGGGAAGTCCCCTAGGCAACATTCTTAACTTGAAGCAAAAGCAGTAGAATACAAAGGTTAATGTAAATGAAAAAGATCCAATATGGAGTCAGATTTGTTCTTCCCTATTACAAAAGTAGAACAATTACATTTATAAGAATGAGTGACAAGCAAGTATCAGTCTTAATGAAGGGATCTGATTGGGAAGCATGTGCATTTGGAAATAATCTTGAACTAAAAAGTACATATATGAGTTAGAAATGATTAATTCAGGGGAAAATCTCAATGGGGTTAAGATTAGCTTCTCAAACTTTTGAAAATGTTTTCCCCTTCCCCTAGCATTCTGTTCTACTTAAGATCCCTGTTTGGCATATCTTTAAAATTAAAGTTAATTAATATAAAGTTTTATTATCCTTAACATAGTTAGGCTTTCAAAACACCAAAATGAGCATTTTGATAAGTTAATAGCAAATAGAAAGAAAGGGAATTTAAAAAAGAATGTTAGAATATTCAAATTCATTTGAAAAGAGTGGCAAAGATCAGTAATAATAAAAACAATAATAGTGATAACACAGAAAATCAGTCAGAGAATAAGATTAGGGAAGAACAAAATGACAGAAATTTAGTAGAAGTTCATGATTGTCTGAAATAGATTTTTGTGCAACTTATAGAAGAAATTATTAAATAGTTAAGGAAATTTGCCATGCATAATTTCAATTACTGAGCTGAGAAGCTAAAAGAATGGGGAATGAACAGAGAATAGATGAAAGGATTCAAAGTAGACTGAAGAGATGGTAAAACAATGTAAAGTGATTAGCAAATAAAGTTGTAAGTATTGAAAAAGAGAACATTGGAAAGTGGCAAGTGGCTTCATATTATAAAATATGATTGAACAAAGTTACACTTCTCCTAGGAGCATACAATCAGGATATTTATAGATGCAAAGCAAATTCAAGCAATGCCAAGAGATACAGAAAAGCCTGCAGAAATGTGAATGGGAGATGCAGTAAGGTGACATGAGTTTGTGCAATGAAGGCTAATAAATAGCAATGATGAAACAAGGAAAGAAGTAATTGAGCACATTTCAGACATGAAATACATAGGATAATCCTGAATCTGGAACAATTCTGACCAGTGAGGCAACTTGGAAAGGACAAATTTGAGTGAATATCTCATCCTTTCAGACTTCAATGTGTGGAGTCAATTATCTAGTTATTCTGCAGGACTCAATAAACTGTTAAATGTTGTGCAAGTTAATTTGGACTTTTTGTTTTGTCTGTGGCCTGAATGCTTAGTTCAGATGAGGTTTAGGTGGGAATGAAAAACGGACAGCAAGAGCCTCTGAGTTACTTCCCACGATTTTCTTCATCTATGATCAGCCTCCTGGTTTTTCTAGGGTTCTGTGTCAGTTCATAGATATAAATGGTATCTTTCTCTTCATTATTTGTGGGGGGAGGTGGATTAGAGACAAACAGAAAAATTAATTGGACACATCCAAACTCTAAAGAAACATCATTTTTAAGGCTTTGATCAAATAACCTACTTAGTTCTTGAAACATTCATTGGATAGTTGGCTTACATGAATCAAATTCTTCCTTTTCTACCCTCTAGCATAGCTACACTATGACAAGGTTATAATCCTTGAAAATATAGCATTAAGTGATATGAAAATGTAAGATGCTATGCAATTATAGTCCTGGCATAACAACTAATTTAAATATATTTCCTTATATGTGAGCACATACAAGTTTAACTTGGGTGTAATTACAGTGGGGCTGTCAAAATGCCTACCCAGCAGAATTTCATACTTTCTATGGAACAGTGACAGCAGATTTTATTTGAGTCTTCTTTTCCTGCTCCACCACTGAGAGTTTTGTGGGCGGGGAGAAGATAACATGTTAGTTTGGTTCCTAGGTTGCTGGAACATGGGGAAATGCATCTGAACCTGATGACAAAAAATGTGCATCATCTGCAGTTTCTGGACATTCAACTGAATCCATGAATGAATGAGACTTTGGGAAAGGGTGAATGAGTTCTATGTGTGAGAATAAGAGTAATATTTATAAAAGAATATTTATCTGATATTTATATAAGAATAAGAGGATAGGGAGTAATAGCAAGTTTGTGTTATCAAAACAAATTCCTCCTGGATACACAGCTAGACTAAGTTCTTCAGTCTTCCTTGCAGTTAGCTGTGACCATATGACTAAATTCTGTTTCATGGAATGGGGCCCAAGTGATGTAAGCTATTTCCTGGAATAGAAATCTCCCATGGAAATCCAATAGAAATCTCCTGCATAAATCTTCATGCCTTTTCTTTCCCAATCTGCTGGTTGCATTATTAGAATTGTTGGAGAATTCCAAGGGATACATAAGAGAAGGGCTTGAGTCAATTGAATGAGCACATGAAATATTCTCTAACTATAAACCTTTACAGGAGTTAGATGTGAAAAACAAAAAAAACAGAACACTATCATTTTAAGCCACTGAGAATTTGGGGGTATTTCTATTACAGCAACTAGAATTACACTAAGAAATACATAGTCGTTATAGGACGTGGGGAGGGACAGCAGCTTTTAACTGAACCAGAGAACCTACAGAAAAGGGAAATTTAAGACTTTAGATTGTCAACTCATGGCACAGTTAGAGAACCAGAAAGTCTTCATGAATACCCTAAAATAATTTCTTATCTTTTATAACCATAGGGTCAATGGCACCTATAATCTGACTCAAACCTATCCTGCGGTAAGCAGAATTACAGCACAATTAAATTCACCTGGCTAAGGACATGGAAGCAACCTAAGTGTCCATCAATAGATGAATGGATAAAGAAGAGTGGCACATATATGCAATGGAATATTACTCAGCCATAAAAAGAAACAAAATTGAGTTATTTATAGTGAGGTGGATGGACCTAGAGTCTGTCATACAGAGTGAAGTAAGTAAGAAAGAGAAAAAAAAATACCATATGCTAACACATATGTATGGAATCTAAAAAAAAAAAAAAAAGGTCATGAAGAACCTAGGGGCAAGACGGGAATAAAGACGCAGATCTACTAGAGAATGGACTTGAGGACATGGGGAGGGGGAAGGGTAAGCTGGGACAAAGTGAGAGAGTGGTAATGTGTATATGGATATATATACACTACCAAATGTAAAATAGATAGCTAGTGGGAAGCAGTCTCGTAGCACAGGGAGATCAGCTCGGTGCTTTGTGACCAGCTAGAAGGGTAGGATAGGGAGGGTGGGAGGGAGGGAGACGCAAGAGGGAAGAGATATGGGGATATATGTATATGTATAACTGATTAACTTTGTTATAAAGCAGAAACTAACACACCATTGTAAAGCAATTATACTCCAATAAAAATGTTAAGAAAAAAATATTTAAAAAAAATTACCAACCCCCGCCCCCGCCCCCACACAAATTTACCTGGCTAGCAAAGTCTCATATGTTAGGGAATTGGTTGAAAAAGGGTGGGACCCTTAAGTATTAAAATAGGAATGTATGTATATATTCATATATCCTTGACTGCTCAAATTTCATTGAACCTCTCTTGTCACCAGAAATAGCCTGTAATAGTTTTACCTAAGGCAAGCAACTTTCAAAAGGAAGTTAATACTCCTTAAGACACTCCACCAAGCCTCTTGATTCCAAATCTGTAACAAAGGGTCTGATCACACCTAGTGAGGGACTAGCAGAATGAATGATCTGGGGGAAGATAATTCTCAAACCTAAATAATTTCAAAATTTTGTTCATTTATATCAGTGAATTCCAAGAGTATATGTAGAGGAAGGATAGTACAGATATTTGACCAAAGAGGAAAGAGCATAACATTGGATTGGGCTGAGCTTACTTATATGGGTTCACTTTTCATAGACTTTAAAAACAATTTTTGGCAGTTTTGAGCATCATAGGACTTTGTTTAAAGGTTTTAAGTGAAGGAATTAGTAATGAATCATATTGTTTTCTTGGTTGGTTGAATGAAACCTGTAAGGAAAGATAACCTACATTATCAGAACTTTCTTGGTCAGTATCCCACTTAAATAGCCAACCCAATACTTGGGGATGGGAAGAATGGAAATACTTCTAATGGGCTGAATATCTGTATGTTCAGTTTATGTTGAAGGAACAATGACCAGAGGTGTGGATTTATATCTATTTTGGGGCAAGGGCTAATTTGGCTGACTGGCCAGGGACCTAAAAAATCATGATGAGAGAATTTTTGCCTAAACAAGTATGGATGGACCTCTCAGAGTGTAAAGATATTGTATTGCTGCTGCATACAAATGCCCTCCAGAGGATATCCACTCAGTAGAGGCTCTCAGTGTTCAGGTAGACAAGATGACCCATTCTGCAAATGTCAAGTAGCCTCTTTCCTCAGCCATCTTTGTGTTTGTTCAATGGGTTCATTAACAAAATTTCCATGATGACAGGAAGTGGGGTTAGCTTTAGGTAAATAAAATGCACATCAACTCACCAAGTCTGCTATAACCACTAATAAATGACCAGTTTTCCTGTGGTGGAAGCTAATGCTGAGCTCCTGATATGACACCATTTCCTGAGGAGACCAGCCAGTCCCAGATGGCAAATCGATTATATTTGACCTCTCCTATTTTGAAAGAGGCAATGATTTGTCCTCTTTGGAATAACACTTAGTCTGAAAATGGATTTGCCTTATCCACGTGCTAGTTTCTACTAGCACCACCACGTGTAGACTCTCCAAATGCTATGTTTACTGCTGTGTTTGACTAAGTAACATTTTTATAGCAAAAGTAGTGATAAATGGGCTTAACACAGAGGATTTACAAGTTTTATCATGTACCAATTCAGCCATTGTAATGGAAGAAAGGTTTAATGGAAGAATAACCTATTAAAGACACCAGTAACAGTCTTGGCTGGGTGATAACAAATTTCTGTGTTGGGGTACAGTCGAAAAGAAGCACCGTATGCTCAGAACCAGTGACTGGTGTGGTGTGGGAATGGGGGCACCTCCCGTCACTAACAGCCTATTCACAGACTTCTTGTGTTCAGTTCCCATGACTTTGGGCTCTGCTGCCTTAAATATGAAGTGGAATGATTTCACTAGAAGACATAACCATGGTCCCATTGAAAGAGAAGTTGTGATTGCCATGTGGACACTCCTGTCTTCTCATGTCATTGATTGAACAGTCAAACAAAGGAGTTAAACTAATGTCTAGGATGATTAAATCTGATTATAAAGATAAAATATGCTTATTGGGGTTAGGAGTGCTAGATAAAAATATAAGGTATCCAATTAAATTTGAATTTCAGGGAAACAGTAAAGGCAATATTAGGGACATACTTACATTAAATAATTATTTGCTATTTATCTGAAGTTCAAATTTGATTGGGTTTTCTATGTTGTTATTTTCTAAATCTGACAACTCGAATTGGGTGTAAGGTGATATATTTCTGAAAACCAAGGGATTCACAGGTACTGTTGATCTTACTTTTCTTTCCCTTTCTAACCATTTTAGTTCACATCCTCATCACCATACAAACTATTGCTATAGCCATGACAGGCCTGCTTACTCTGGTGTTTCCTCTACAGTCAATCCTGTATACCAAGAATAGAAAAGTCAACCTAAAACTGCTAACATACTATATCACACTCCTGCTCAAAAAGTATCAAGGAGTCTTCTTTGCTACAGAGACAAAAGTTCAAACCCCGGAGCATCAAACTCAAAGCCTTTCATGCTTCATGCTCTTTTCCCACAACACCCTTAAGTGAACTCCTTAATCCAGCCAGATATGTTTTCTTCACTGATGCGTGTTTTCTCACATAAACTTATCTAAATCTGAGATTTAAAGTTCCCCATCTTCTGTTCAAGTTTCTCTTACAATTCCAACAAAAAAAGGTAACTCCCTCTGAAATAATACAACAAGAAATCATAGATTTGTACTTATAACTCTACATGTATTTCCCCAAATTGACAGTAATCTCTTTCTTTGGGTTCATATTGAACTTTTAAAATATTTTAAATTACACAAGTTATAAGAATTAACATTACCATGTATTAGGGCTGGTTCTAAACTCCATATATATGTGTGTGTGTGTGTGTGTGTGTGTGTGTGTGTGTGTGTCTATATATATATATATATATATATATATATATATATATATATATATATATAAAACCACTAATAGATAACCAATTTACAGCATTTGGAAAGTCTACACATGGTGGTGCTAGTAGAAACCAGCATGTGGATAAGGCAAATACATTTTCAAACTAACTGTTATTCTGAAGAGGACAAATCATTGCCTCTTTCAAAATAGAAGAGGTCAAGTATAATATATATATATATATCTCCACACACACATACATATATATCCACATATATATATGTAACATTTTAACTCAATCATCAGATATATCCAAAATAATGTATAAGTAGTTTCAATTGTTATATTCATCTTACAAATAAAAAAGCAGAGGAACAAAGAAGTTAAGTAACTTGCCCAAGTTCACATGTGTAAATGGCAGAGTTGGAATTTAAAAGCAGGCAGTCTGTCTCCAGAGTCTGTACATCTAACTACTCTTTTGTACAGTGTCTGTGAGGAATGCATTTTCCTGATTTAAAAAATGCAAGCAGTAAAATATGATTAAATTATCCCTTTTTTTTTTTTGGCGGTATGCGGGCCTCTCACTATTGTGGCCTCTCCCGTTGCGGAGCACAGGCTCCGGACGCGCAGGCTCAGCGGCCATGGCTCATGGGCCCAGCCGCTCCGCAGCATGTGGGATCTTCCCGGACCGGGGCACGAACCCGTGTCCCCTGCATCGGCAGGCGGACTCTCAACCACTGCGCCACCAGGGAAGCCCTAAATTATCCTTTGATTTACCAATTTTCATAGTTACTCACCCAGAGATGATTATTATAATCAATTTGGTTTGTATTTTTTCATATGTTTTTTGTGTATTTCTATGTCTATGGATATGTACCCATAGAAAGCATATACTATTGTTTGAATATGTTTTAATGTATATAACATATAGTCTATGTAAAAATAATAACAGTATAGGGAACATCAGTGTACATGCCTCTTTGGGAATATATTCTGTAGGGTAGGTACAGAACAAGTGAATTTTTACTTTTAAAGTGCTTATATCTAGTCACATTCCCAATAGTAGTGCTTGATAGTATCTATTTCATTTCACCCTTATTAATACAATTAAGTATATAATTGTATAATTATAAAACTTTTTGTTTTAATTTGATGAATGAAATTTTCAAACTCATTGCTTCTGTTTTCCCAAATGCTGGTAAAGCTGGACCTTTTCCATATGTAATTGACCATATTTGTATTTTATCTGTGAATTGCCCATTTCTATTTCTTACTTATTTCCACTAGATTGTTCATCTTATATGCATTGATTTTATGACTTTCATATATATCAGTATACTAACTCTGTGTATATATGCTGTCAATATTTTCACCTTGTCTTCTGCTTAAATTTTAACTTTGTTTACCATGTCTTCTTTTCGTTATTTATAGTATCTTTTGTTTTACAAGTTTTTTTCTATATTTAACTTTTTATTACCCTACCCCTTGCAACCTATTCAATACCTACTACCTGGACTGATCTTTTAAAAATAGAAATAAGATCATTTCACTTTTCTTCTTGAAACACATGGGTGACATCCCATTGCAGACAACTTACTCTGGCTGTATTGCCCTATGTGCTCTCCCTTGGGCAGTCTCACACTATGCTGCTCTTTTAATCTCTCTTCTCCAGTTGCATGAGAGCATGTTTGCTGGTCTTTTTTTTTTTTAACTTCTTTATTGGAGTATAATTGCTTTACAATGGTGTGTTAGTTTCTGCTTTATAACAAAGTGAATCAGTTATACATATACATATGTTCCCATATCTCTTCCCTCTTGCATCTCCCTCCCTCCCGCCCTCCCTATCCCACCCCTCTAGGTGGTCACAAAGCACCGAGCTGATCTCCCTGTGCTATGCAGCTGCTTCCCACTAGCTATCTATTTTATGTTTGGTAGTGTATATATGTCCATGCCTCTCTCTTGCTTTGTCACAGCTTACTCTTCCCCCTCCCCATATCCTCAAGTACATTCTCTAGTAGGTCTGTGGCTTTATTCCTGTCTTACCCCTATGTTCTTCATGATATATTTTTTTTCTTAAATTCCATATATATGTGTTTGCATACGGTATTTGTCTTTCTCTTTCTGACTTACTTCACTCTGTATGACAGACTCTGGGTCCATCCACCTCATTACAAATAGCTCAGTTTCATTTCTCTTTATGGCTGAGTAATATTCCATTGTATATATGTGCCCCATCTTCTTTATCCATTCATCTGATGATGGACACTTAGGTTGTGTCCATCTCTGGGCTATTGTAAATAGAGCTGCAATGAACATTTTGGTACATGACTCTTTTTGAAGTATGGTTTTCTCAGGGTATATGCCCAGTAGTGGGATTGCTGGGTCATATGGTAGTTCTATTTGTAGTTTTTTAAGGAACCTCCATACTGTTCTCCATAGTGGCTGTACCAATTCACATCCCACCAGCAGTGCAAGAGTGTTCCCTTTTCTCTACACCCTCTCCAGCATTTATTGTTTCTAGATTTTTTGGTGATGGCCATTCTGGCTGGTGTGAGATGATATCTCATTGTAGCTTTGAAATGCTGGTCTTTAAATAATGCTTTCTTTCCAAACTCAGGAGATTTGTACTTGCTGTTCTCTCTGCATGGAATGCTCTGTCCTGCATCTCCATGGGACTGGTGTTATGGATTGAACAGTGTCTTCCAAAAAAGATATATTGAAATCCTAGCCCCCAGTTAGTGTGTGTGGTAGATGGAAATCAGCATTCAGATCAATAGATTAGCTAATACTGACACCAATACTGACATCAGTGAGAAGGCCCCAGAGGCAGAGTCAACCAGTACAATTACTTAGTAAACAAGAGTTACAGATTACCGGAACTTTTTAAGGCAGATGACTGAGATAGAGGATTTCCTTTCAGGATGACGGGGCAAAAAAAACATTTACTGAAGAGGAAAAATGTTTTTGAAAGGTTGAGTTTTGTTTTTTTCTTAACAGAGCATTTGGCAATTTGGCTAAAGAATTTATAGAAAAGAATTGCTGAAGCAGAAATAGAAAAAAAATTGAATTATTTAAGTGTAAGAAAATAATATATTTTGGCTTTATTTTTCATACATTTATGGTGCAAAAGAGTTATTTCTACCATTTCAGGGATATTGATGTTGCATTAATTTTTAAAACATAATTTGAGGCAGAAATTAGAAATTGTACCTGGTTGCATTCTTATTTGCTAAGGCAATACATCAGGTAGGATTCAGTCACAGGGTCAGAACCGCTATGAGTGAAATGAAAAAAAGGATTTATTGCATCATTAAGATTTCTACAAACTGGTGAAGAGTCTCTGGAAGGCTGTTGTCTCTCTTCCTGGGGGTGGGCCTGAGGTTACTCTTAGGTCAGCAGGGCTGAGTGTGAAGTGGGGAGAACCCACATCTGGCCCCCACTGCTTCTAGCCTTAAGTGACCTTCAGAAGAAGCTGAAGCTCTTTACCAGAGGACTGCTCACCTTGCTGAAGTAGGACCAGAGAAGGTGAAGTAGGAGGTGCAGCAGGAGTGGAGGGAGAGCCAGATAAAACCAAATCCAGGTTTAGTAAGCAGACACTTTATTTGGAAGTGACCAAATTGGCCTTACATTTCCCCTCAGCATGGGCTTCCCTGGTGGCACAGTGGTTGAAAGTCTGCCTGCCGATACAAGGGACTCGGGTTCGTGCCCTGGTCCGGGAGGATCCTACATGCCGCTGAGCGGCTGGGCCTGTGAGCCATGACCGCTGAGCCTGCGCGTCCGGAGCCTGTGCTCCACAATGGCAGAGGCCACGACGGTGAGAGTCCCGCGTACTGAAAAAAAAAAAAAAAAAAAAAAATTTCCCCTCAGCTTGACCAAACTTTAGGCAGGTTTCTTCCTAACTGTAGATCCCTGACCTCCTCTTTCTTAGATCACTTTACCTTAGGAAACTTGGAATTGTAAACTCTTTCTCTGCTCCTTAGAAACATTCCAACCTCTTGTCAGTTTCACCACCCTGGAAGTGACTTTCTCAAAAACCTGGGGACCATCTGACATGTGAACATCGAAGCAGATAGCACCTGTATCTCCCAGACTTTGTGGGAAGGTAGGAGCCTGACTTTCATGGGCACCAATGAGCAGACAGATGGCCTAGTCACAGAGAAAAATATTTGTAAGCTCAGGAATAACTCAATATGCTGTGCACATCCCGTTGATCAGTCTCCCCACAGCAGCCTCCAGTACTTTTCCACTAGCTCACCCTGGCCCCTAAACACAATCCCACCTTGTGTTTCAGTAGAGTTGAGTTCAGTCTTCTCTCCTATTGCAATATTCTTGAACAAATTCTTCTGTGGCTGTTTAACTTTGTCTGGTGCGAAATGTGGGAGCTACAGTGACCCCTGGCACCTTACACTGACCTTCAGAAGACAGTGCCTGTTGCTTCCTTTCCACGTTCTGAGTCTCTTGCAAATTTCACTTGTGGCCAACCACACAGGGAAAAGAATTCTGGAAAATACTGTTGCAGCATGGGTAAATTGATATAGTACAAAATGAACCCAGTGAATAATTGATTACCATTTCTTGTAAGAGTATATAGGCTGTTCCTCACTCTTAACTGCACTGATAATAACCAGAAAGACCAGAAAGACTCCAGTTCTATGTAAGGTGTTTTCATCCGTAGTCCCTAACATTGTCCTGCCCCAAATCTTTCCTTTTCATCCCCCCCATTTCTATCATTGTTTCCACTTAATTCAATATCATTGTCTCCATGTCAGTATAATATTTCTGATAATAAATTACATTACTATTTAATTTACTTACCAAACAGCAGTAGTGATAACTGTGCTGTAGACATTTTCAAAAGTGATTTTCCAGGATGAATCATGTAAAGCTAGTACAAACTGTATGAGGATGATCTTGTTATCCCCATTTTACAGATGAGAAAACTGAATCCCAGAAAGTTTAGGTTATTTACTTGTTATCGCTAATAAGTGGCAAAGCCAGTATTGAGACCTGAGAAGTCTGGCTCCAGAGACCAAACTCTTAACCTCTGCACTATGCTGTCCCCCATGACAGCAGAATGAAAAAGAGAAAATAGAAAGAAAAGAATCTTCTATAGGAAGTGATAAAAACTGAAAGACAGGTTAAGAAAAAGAACTGCAGAGATGAACAATGACACAGAATGATAGTAATCAGAGAAGAAAATGAGGAAGATAGGAATGGAGAATGATAGATAGAAGTCCATACAATCAGAGAGGCAGAAACAGAGAAAAAATTGTCAAAAAGACAGCAGCACAGAGGCCAAGACATTCAGGTTTTAAAAAAAAGTATATTAAATATCCTGCCTATTTGTGAGGTGTGTTATTTTTTTTTCTGAACTGCAAATCCTCAGGAGTAAAAGTTGAAGTATTTTAAATACATTAAAATGGACATATATACACTACCAAATGTAAAATAGATAGCTAGTGGGAAGCAGCCACATAGCACAGGTGGATCAGCTCAGTGCTTTATGTCCAACTAGAGGGGTGGGATAGGGAGGGTGGGAGGGAGATGCAAGAGGGAGGAGATATGGGGATATATGTATATGTATAGCTGATTCACTTTGATATACAGCAGAAACTAACACACCATTGTAAGACAATTATACTCCATTAAAGATGTTAAAAAACAACAGCAACAACTAAAACAACTGTTAGGTGAAAACAACTAAACACAGATAAAGGAGTTTATATTTAGACAAATATGATCTATGAATAAGAGTGATGAGGAATAATTTAAAACAAAATGTGGAGAAAAATGTTAAAATGAGTAGCTTAGCAACAGTAGGTCAGTGACACATTTAAGAAATAATGACAATATTGGCTGTTTGTTGGGAGACCGTAGATTTTTTTTTTTTAAGTTACTTGGTGTTGTATATGCTAACTAAACTTGGAAAGAGACATGATTTAGAACTGAGTGAGCTGTAGTCTCTAAATTGTCTGCACAAAAGTCCTTACAGTGACACCCTCAGTGTGCTAATTTAAACCGGAAAAATGTACAGATTTCTTTCAGGTCACAGTGGCTGTTAGAAACTTGGGAATCAGTAGACCTGTAAAAAACCTCTGTGGAGAAAATGTTCTGGTTCCTTTTTCAGAGCAGGGGAACTCCTGTTTAAACTGTGTTGGAGGATGGTCTGAGATCATCTCCATTTTTTCCACGTGCTTTGTTCCTGAAGCATGGATGTGACTACAGTAAAGTATCAACATCACGAAGCTGGCAGTGTGTGCTACAATCAGTTGTCAGGTGTTCCTGGTTTTGTTCTGCAGATGGCACAGAAGGAATGTGCAGAGATGACTGCCTATTTCCCAAGAGTCTCAGACTAGTTGTTGTACACCTGCATAACTGAAGACTTTGTTCTGCGCAGTTACTTAAGTTCCCTCATTCATTCATTTGAACATGCACCAACAATCTTCTTCACACATTTTTGAAGTATAATTGAAGTACAGTGAACTACACATAGTTGATTCTAATTTGCACATCTCGTATTTGTGAATTCGCCTACTTGTTTAAATTTATTTATAACCCGGAAATCAATACTCACAATGCTTTTTCAGTCCTCCAGACATGTGCAGAACAGCAAAACATTAAAAATTTGCCTTCCCTTCATGTTTCAATTCTCAGATTGTCAACAAGTGCTTTTTTTTGGCGATGCATACAGTGGCATCTTGTTCACAATTTTTGTGCTTTTTTTTTGTTTGTTTGTTTTTTCGGTACGCGGGCCTCTCACTGTTGTGGCCTCTCCCGTTGCGGTGCTCTGGACGCGCAGGCTCAGCGCTCAGCGGCCATGGCTCACGGGCCCAGCCGCTCCGCGGCATGTGGGATCCTCCCGGACCGGGGCAAGCCCTGTGCTTTTTGTTGGTGATTTTGCTGTTTAAAATGGTCTCCCAGGGCTTCCCTGGTGGCGCAGTGGTTGGGAGTCCGCCTGCCGATGTGGGGGACACGGGTTCGTGCCCCGGTCCGGGAGGATCCCACATGCCGTGGAAAGGCTGGGCCCGTGAGCCATGGCCGCTGGGCCTGCACGTCTGGCGCCTGTGCTCCGCAATGGGAGGGCCCGCGACACTGAGAGCCCCACGTACCGCAAAAAAAAAAAAAAAAAAAAGTAAAATGGTCTCCCAAGCCTAGTGCTTAAGTGCTATCTGGTGATCCTAAGTGTAAGAAGGCTGTGATGTGCCTAATGAAGAAAAGATGTTGTTTAGATAAACCTCCTTCAGGCTCTGAGTTCAGTGTTAATGAATCAACAATATGGTACCTCCAGAAAAGGAAGAGAAAACTTGCCAGTCTGTATCCGAGGCTGCTTTGGAAAGTGCTAAAGTAACATTTATAGGTGAAGCTGTGGAAAATATGGGAAAGTGGCTAAATTTGTGTATTCATGAGATGATGACTGATTTAAAAAAAAACATAGCGGATAGAATTATGCTGAGGCTAAAAGCCAAAGAAATGTACATTTATATTACCTAAGGTCAGGAAAATGTTAAACCCTCCTTGACTAGTGTTGGCTGGCTTGCATGTTTCAAAAAGTGATATCATGTGTTAAAATGATTAAAGAAAACAATTTAGGTGATACAAACAAACTTTAACACTTCATGAAACAGCAGTTTCCTCTCAAGAGTTCAGAGAGCTGCAAAGTAAGGGGGAAGGGCTGCAAGCTTTTATAGAAAGGCAAGTGTTATAGACCAAAGGGCTCACTGGAACTACGTGCATAGGAGCCACAGCACTATGGCACTGGCTTTTGAGAAAAGACCTTTTTCTTGCGAGGTTGGCTAGCAAGGAGACAGGAATCATGGTTCATATCTCGCTCCCTTATCTGGGGTTGGGTCAAGCTTTTAGGAGTTAGGGGAGGAGCCCTGATGTTCGGACAGGCTGGCGAAGCAGGTTTCCATTGGAGGGTTTTGGCACTTGGCCATCTAGGAGCGGTAAAGGGGCTTCAGCACCTGATCTTCCTGGACGCTGGACCCTTCGCAAAGCGAAGGGGTTCCGGTGTGTAGGCTCCAGTCACGTCCTGGTCCGTTGGCTCGGGGCTGGGAGAAACTTTGGTTTCCGGTGTTAGAGGTCAAAATTTTCTCCTCCGCGCATGCTTGGGCTGCATGACTTGCGGTTTTGTTCTGTTGTCTTGTGAGAAACAGGATGGGACCAGATTTGGAGTGGTTCTGCGGTTACACAAGCGGGAAACAAGGAAGTAGCCAGCTTCAGTTAATTGGTTGGGGTTTCATATCGGAGCTTATTTGCATAGATCAAGGAACAGGAAAGTAAGTATAGAACCTAAAGTTGGCTTGGTGTTTGGGGAGTGTCTGACTGGTTACACTGAGTTTCTAGCCTAGCGGAGGAGCTTTAAGAGCGAAATGAAAATTGTGTAAGTTTCGGTTTGCTGATGAGGTACCCCGGGAAGGAGCGGCTCCATCTTGGGGCTAGAAATTTAACACAAGTGAAAAATGTTAAATTGGTGTGTGAGGTGGGTTTTGTAAATCAGGAGACAGCAGAAGAATTTTTTTTTTTTTTTGCCGTACGCGGGCCTCTCACTGTTGTGGCCTCTCCCGTTGTGGAGCACAGGCCCCGGACGCGCAGGCTCAGCGGCCATGGCTCACGGGCACAGCCGCTCCGCGGCATGTGGGATCTTCCCAGACCGGGGCACGAACCCGTGTCGCCCGCATCGGCAGGCGGACTCTCAACCACTGTGCCACCAGGGAAGCCCTATAGTTGATTTTTAAGACTTATTGTCTCATTTTAAGTGTAACGTTTTTCTTTTTCTTTTCTTTTTTTTGGCGGTATGCGGGCCTCTCACTGTTGTGGCCTCTCCCGTTGCGGAGCACAGGCTCCAGACGCACAGGCTCAGCGGCCATGGCTCACGGGCCCAGCCGCTCGGCGGCATGCGGGATCCTCCTGGACCGGGGCACAAACCCGTGTCCCCTGCATTGGCAGGCGGACTCTCAACCACTGCGCCACCAGGGAAGCCCCACTGCAGAAGAATTTTAAAAATACGTTCTAAGTTTTACACAAGAGGAAGGTTATGTGAGAGAACAGGTTTTCAGTGCTGATGAGACTGGATTATTTTACAAGGATTTTGGCAAATGAACGTGTATTACACAAATGACATATTGGTTGATGAAAATGTTGACTGGAGAGGCTCACAGGAACCTAACTCTATTTCCCCAGGAGCAATAGTTGTATTCTCTAATTCAGTATTTACAACAACTATATAGAACGTAACTACCGTGTATAAAAAGCAGTGACTGTATATTTAAAGTATACAGATTGATCCATTTATATACATACACATATCATAGCTACAAGATGATGAGCGTTTTCATCACAATCTAAAGTTTACTTGTGCCCCGTTGCAATCAATCCATCCTGTCCTCCACCACGTGCTCCAGAAAAATCACTGAATTGTTTTTTGAATCTTTAAATTAGTTTTAGACTTTTATATAAATGTAATACACTCTTTAAAAAAGTTTGACTCATTTTACTCAGCATAATGGTTTTGAGATTTTTTCGTGTTATTTTTCCATTGCTGAGTACTGTTCCATAAAATGCATATACCATTCCTCTGTTCATGGACATGCATACTGATTTCAGTTTTTTAGCTGTTACAACTAAAGCTGCTATAAACACGTTGTGCAAGTGTTGCGTGGACATATGTGTTTGTATCTTTTGGTTAAATAGCTAGGACTGTAATGTCTGGGTCAGGTGGAAGTGTAGATTTAATTTTTAAGAATTAATTTTAACCACTAGTATCTCACTGTGGTTTTAATTTGCATTTCCGTGATAACCAATAATGTTGAACATCTTTTCATGTACTTTTGCTCATATATACGCCTTTCTAAAGTGACTTCACATGTTTGTTTTTCTAAATGCGTCGTTTGTCTTTTTATTATTAAAGTTTAAGAGTTCATTGTATATTCCAGTTACAATTCCTTTGTCTGATACATGTGTTGTGACTGTTTTCTCTCAGTTTGTGTCTTGTCCTTTTGTTTTCCAAAAGTTTTAAATTTTGATGGAATCTTATCTATTTTTTTTATGTTTTGAATTTTTAAGTTCTCTCTAAAATATCTTCACCTACCCCAAGATGGCAGATCTTTTTTCCTACAACTTTTTCTAGAATTTTATAGTTTAAGTTTTACATTTAGGTCTATAATCCATTTTGAGTTACATTTCATGTTTGGTATGAGGCAAGGATCAATGTTCACCTTTTTCCATATAGATATCCAGTTGCTCCAACATTATTTGTTGAAAAGACTTTCCTTTCCCCACTGAATTGCCCTCTTTGTTAAAAAAAAAATCGGCTGTATATGTATGTGTCTATTTCTAGACAATATCTGTTCTATTCATTTATTTGGTTATCTTGTTTTCAGTACCATACTGTCTTGATTATTATAACTTTGTAGAAAGTCTTGGTTTCAGTTAAGTCCTGAAATGTTGTTATTTATTTACTCTTTTATTTTTGGTCATTCTAGATCCTTTGTATTTTTCTATAAATTTTAGAATCTTCTTGTTGATTTCCACAAAAATAGAAAGTTCACTGGATTTTTTTTAAAACATCTTTATTGGAATGTAATTGCTTTACAATGGTGTGTTAGTTTCTGCCTTATAACAAAGTGAATCAGCTATACATATACATATATCCCCATATCTCCTCCCTCTTGCATCTCCCTCCTACCCTCCCTATCCCACCCCTCTAGGTGGTCACAAAGCACTGAGCTGATCTCCCTGTGCTATGTGGCTGCTTCCCACACGCTATCTGTTTTACATTTGGTAGCATATATAAGTCCGTGCCAGTGTCTCACTTCGTCCCAGCTTACCCTTCCCCCTCCCAAATACCGTATGCTAACACATATATATATAGAATCTAAAGAAAATAAAAAATGGTTTTGAAGAACCTAGAGGCAGGACAGGAATAAAGACATTGGATGTTTTTATTGGAAATATGTTGAATGTATAGAGCAAATGTATATTTGTTTGCTAGGGCTACCATAACAAAGTACCACAGACCAGGTGGCTTAAATAAAGTGATTTATTTTCTCACAATTCTGGAGGGTAGATTTTGAGATCAGGCTGTCTGCAGGGTTTGCTTCTTCTGAGGCCACTCTTATTGGCTTGTAGATGGCCATCTTCTCTCTGTGTCTTCACATGGTCTTCCTCTGTACGTGACTATGTCCAAATTTCCTCTTCCTTTAAGGATACCAGTCATGTTGGATTAAGACCCACCTTAATGACCTTATTTTGTCCTAACAACCTTTTAAAGACCCTATGTCCAAATACAGTTACATTCTGAGGTTTTGGGCGTTGGGACTTAAATATATGAATTTTAGGAGGGCACAATTCTCTCTATAACAAAATGTATCACATTTTCTGGCTGTTTAAAAATTTTTTTCAGTTATCTTTTACTTCAGCAGTTTGGTTATAAAGTGTCTATGTGCAGTTTTTTTGCATTTAATTCTGTTTAGTGTTCACTTAGCTTTATATCTTTCATCACATTTGAGAAATTTTTGGTTTTGATTTCTTCAAATATTTTTTTTCTGCCCAGTCTCTTTCTCCTCTCCTAATACTTCAATTTTCCTCAGTTAGGCTTTTTGATATTTTTCTCACAGGTCTTTGAGGCTCTGTTAATTTTTATTTCCAATATTTGTTCCCTGTCCTTCAGATTGAATAATTTCTATTGACTGTCTTCAAGTTCACTGATTTCTTTCTTATCCGTTCTGTTCAGCTCATCCAGTAAGGTTGGTTTTGCTTTTTGTGTGTTTTGTTGTTGTTGTTCGTAGTTGTTTTACTTTAGATACTGCATTTTTTTTTTTTTTTTTTTTTTTTTTTTTTTTTTTTTGGCGGTACGCAGGCCTCTCCCTGCTGTGGCCTCTTCCGTTGCGGAGCACAGGCTCTGGACACGCAGGCTCAGTGGCCATGGCTTACGGGCCCAGCCGCTCTGCGGCATGTGGGATCCTCCTGGACTGCGGCACGAACCCATGTCCCCTGCATCGGCAGGTACACTCAACCACTGCAGCACCAGGGAAGCTCTGCATTTTTAACTTACATTACCAGTTGGGTTTTTGTTATAAGATCTATTTATCTGAGAATTCTTTTCATTGAATTCAGTGCCTTTTATGTATTTTGGGAGCATGGTAACAATCACTGCTTTAAAAATCTGTGTCAGGCATTGTTCTTTCTGAGTGATCTCAGGGCTGGCATTTGCTGATAGTCTTTTCCCTTGAGAATTTTCCACATTTTACTGATTTTTTTATACACTGAGTAATTTTCAATGGTGTCCTAAACACTGTGAATATTAAGTTCTATAGGCTCTGGGTCTTGTTATAATCCTCTAGAGAATGTTGATGTGTTTGTTTTAGGAGCAGTCAATCCGGTTAGGTTCAGACCTTAAGTTCTCTTTGTTTCTGTGGGTGGTGGTTCAAATCTCAGTCCAGTTCTCAAAGCCTTTGCTACACTGGTTTGGTTCTGTGCCACACAGGCATAGCTCAAGGGTGAATCTGAGGCTTGTGACAATTCATGCTCACAATTAGTGGATTCTCTTCTCCAGTTCTCTTTTCTTCATGATTCCCCCTCCCCTCCAACCTGCAGAGGCTACTCTGCTGGTTTTGGAAAGATGGGGTTTCTATAGAGTTTTAGTTACTTGCTTAGGTTACTTTTCAAACTTTTAGCTTTCCTTCATAATCTGCCCATTTTCCTTTATTTTTCTAGATTCTTCAGGTAATTATTTTGCCTTTCATCTATAGCTTTCAGTTGTAATCAGTGTGAAGGGTGAGTTATAGTGTGCTTAAGCCACCATGCCATAACAGCAACTCCAGCTCAACAGCTTTGAGAAAATATTAAAGAACTAAGCCTTCTAGCATTCTGGATCACCCTTTATTTAATATCCAAATAAGATAATTTGAGATTCTATCAGTCCTATGTATTGTAGAATATTTTCGTAACATTTATGTAAATTTCTAGGTGTCTTACATCCTCCTACAGTCTTCACTGTGGCCTACTTTACCCAGTCATCAGTTCCCAACTGTTATTCTTGATGCAAGTGTCTATTGTCTGCACACTGGCTATGTTCCCTTCTTTTTGGCTCAAAGCTACCACTCCCTCTTTGAATCCCTCTACTTTGCCCAGATTTCTCATTTCTCTGTTCTATTTACCAATCCTCAACACCTCATACTATTTTTACATTCTTAGTATTCTTATACATAGCAATTATGTCTCTACCTGTGCTTCTGAAACACGTCCAAATACTCACTAATATGTTCTACTCTGCAAGGAGCCATCCATTTTTGGTCTCTACCTCTGACAAAGAACCAGGGAATGAGTTTTAAAATTATGTATTTTTCCTTTCACCTATTTGAGATCAACTCTAAAGCAAGGGTCTTAAAACAACCAGAGAAAATTCTATGAAGTGATACTGTGAGGTGATTTCCCATTGTTCTATATTATAGGCACTAGGGCAGGCACTGGGTCTAGGTTTGGGGAGGGGGAAAAGAAAGGATGCATATGACCAAACTCACATTTGTTTTCTTCCTCTTCCTTCCTCAGTCAAATTGTTTTCCCAGTGAGTTAGTTGCACGTTATCAATTGTGATATTACATGTTAAATCTTATAATAAAACTGTAGAAAAAGTGCTACAGTTGAAAATTTGTGACACTTTGAGGGACTTGGGAAACTTTCACAAAGGAGTGTGTTGATGGATGTTAAGACTTCTGGAGAATTTTGAGGATGTAAAACAGTTTACCAGATGGATAGGGAAGAAAAATAAGTATAATACAAGGCAAGTAGTCTGGAGGTGACTGGAGTTTAAGGAGTGGAATGAGATGAAGATGGGAAGAGAGGTTAAGTTCAAATTGCTCATGGCTTTGAATGCATGCTATGGAATTTCCACTTTATTATATAGGCAAAAGTGTTTATGTTTGGGTTACCCTTTCAAGTCTGTTGCTCATAGGAATCTCTAAACAACATCACGTAAAACAAAGACCATACCCACTAACTATTCTGATTTTCAGTATTGCATGTATAGTTATATCAGAAATGTCCTTAGCACAGAGTGTCAAGCTTAAATGATTAGGCGGAAATCTGGCACTATTTCTTCATTAATTTGTCTAGGAAACTGGCAACATGAAATTGATCACAGTGAATCTGAAAGATGATATATAAAACTGGAAGGAAAAATGATGATATACTTTGGGCTTTAGAATCTTAGTAAGAAAAATATTTTAACCAAAAATGAAAATCTTAGAGATCATCCAGGATAATGCCTCCAATTTTCTGTTGTGACAGCTAATGTCTAACAGGAAGTTGTACCTTTTGACCACCTTCATCTGTCTTCTTGTTCTCCAACAAATGTAATTTTGATCTGGCATTTGTGTGCTCAAGTTCAATACCAAGTCTTTCTCTCTTGAGACGTTGTGGTGATTTTCTTTGAAATTTCAAAGTCTGCAGCCTGCTTTGTATCAAGCAATACCTCTTTTCTGTTGGGAGCTATATGACACCCCCTCAGCTTTCCCCTCCAATAGTATACGTCCAGTGCCTCTTAGCTGAGGAGTCTCTTTGACAGAGTCTCTTTGAAGTGGTGACCCTAAAGGCAGCGTCCACTTACATGATCACATCTGGACCATGGAAAACCCTCCTCCACTCCATCTAATCAGTGGAAATACAACTCGTTTCCAGTGTGGTCATCTCTTGACAGTTTTAGCTATATTAGTCAGAGTTCTCCAGAGAAACAGAACCAACAGGATGTCTATATATTTCTTATAATAAATGTATTATATAGATAGGTATATAGAGAGATAAAGGTGTAGATACGTAGATCTATAGATATATAGGTTTATTATAAGGAATTGTCTCATATCATTATGCAGGCTGAGAAGTCCCAAGATCTGTAGTCAGCAAGCTGCAGACCCAGGAGAGCTGATGGTGACAGTTCCAGTCTGAAAGCCAGCAGCCTCAAGACCCATGAAGAGCCAAAGTTTCAGTTTGAGTCTGAAGGCAGGAAAAAAAAATAAAACAATGTCCTTGTTCAAGATATCAGGCAGGGGGAGGTCTCTCTTACTCACAGGAAGATCTGCCATTTTTTTGTTTTGTTTTGTTGTGTTTTGTGCAGCCTTCAAGTGATTGGATGAAGGCCACCCATATTAGGGAGAGCAATCTGCTTTACTCATTCTACCTGTTCAAATGGTAATTTTATTTCAAAACACCCTCACAAATACACTTAGAATAATGTTTGACCAAATATCTGGGCAGCCTGTGGCTCAGTCAAGTTGACACATAAAATTAACCTTCACATTAGCTATCTCTCTTTTACATTACATTTCCCAGGCCTAGGGCAAAACCTGGTCTTCTACGTTTCATGAGTATTCCACATTTCGTGAAATATATGTGAGCTGTATAAATAGTTCTTTTACAGCCCTTTTCACTTGACATGGAGTGAGGGTGAAGTATCTATTTTTCCTCCTGCATGAGATGGATAGGAAAATGCCATAGAACCCCAATCATTTTCTCTGGTAAAAGCTTTTAGCTCATCAGGCTCAATTGTTTTATATCATTGAAGTTCTGTAGAGCTTCAGGTCGCAAGCTTTTGATTATTTCTTTTCATGGGCTGAATTGTATTATCCTCCCCAAATTCATATGTTGAAGTTCTAAAGCCCCCCCCCCCCCCGCCGCCCCGCCAAGTACCTTAGAATGTGACTGTATTTGGATATAGGGTCTTTAAAGATGTAAAATGAGGTCATTAGGGTGGAGCTTAACCCAACAAGACTGATGTCCTTGTAAGAAGAAGAAATTTGGACACAGACATGTACAGAGGGAAGACAGTGTGAAGATAAGGTAGAAGATGGCAATGTGCAAGTTGAAGAGAGTGACCTCAGAAGAAACCAATCCTGCCGATACCTTGACCTTGGAAACTAGCCTCCAGAATTGTGAGAAAATAAGTTTCTGTTTATTGTTTAAGCCACCCAGTCTGTGGTACTTTGTTATGGCGGCCCAAGCAAACTAGTATATCTCCTTTTCAGGTCTTGCTTAGATGGTCTAGCAAATCTAGTTTGAACTACTGCCTCTTATTATTTTGTACTTGGCCTTTGAAGCCTTTAGCAGAATCCAAGCAAGGAAGAATCTCATTTTAAGATTATTACTATATGTTTCATATCCTTTTGAGTTTGCTATGTCCATATCCCATTTTTTTAAATCTCTGAACTTGTTTCAACTAACCTAGTCTTATAAAATTTCAGATTTATGATCATATGTTCTAAGAAGCCCAAACCATTTGGAGAATATCACCACTTTGAATGTTGCTTTCTGTTTAGAAAACATTAAATTTTGATAGAATATCAATGGAGAAAAGATTTTTTAAATGGCCTCTTAAAGTACAAATGTGATCCTGTTTCACTCTCCAAAAGGGAATAAAATGAATGAGTCAATGCTTCTGATGATTGTCATTTGAAATGGAACCCATATTTTCTTCTATGTCCTAAGTGGAACTTGCTTGGATAAATAAGTTTAATGATGATAAGGCAGACATAGCACAATCCAGAAGACATTTCTGTTATTGCTTACATCTAAAGGGTAATGTGTCAGGACATCAGATGTCTCTGTAAGTATATAAGTCTGGGAGTTAAAGGCTTAAGCAAAATAAATAATACAAGAGAGAATACTGAATGAAATATTTTTGTGGTGTAACATTAAATCAACACTCTATCAGAACTTCGTTAGCACATAATTCATTTATCCTCAGTTGTAAAACATAACAATGCTTCTAAAAATATACAGCTGTGTGACACCTCTCATTTGGTCTCATAATGCCATACATTGAGGTATGGTCAGTAAGTAGTTATAACATAGAAATTTAAGTTTATCTCTACAATAAAGTAAATAAATTCATTGATAATACATACTTTGGTTGACACCTTATGTAGTTCTTCAAGAAAACTATTAAATTGGAAACAAACAGTATCTAAGAATTAACATTTGCAGCCAGAATAGTTCTTCATCAGTATTCCTAAATTGTGTACCTTTTCATATTCTTGCTTTATTCAGAAAGCTTAATGAAATCTAGTGTGTAGAACATGTTCAGAGGGTCTGCAATTTGTCAGATACTCTCATATTTTTCTCCTCACAGTGCACAGACTTCTGTAAACATGCAGTCTTCACAGATTCTTTTTGTCAAGAGCTTATTGGAAACAGAAATCTGTTCTGTCTACTAAATGTGAGGAACTGAGTTTCAAGTTCTGGCACAGCTAAGCTGTCAACAAATTGTAATGATTAGGCTGATGTCCAATTTTCTAATATTGACCTGGTTCTTTGGAATCCTAATAAAGTAAAGTAGCAATGACAACTATAGCAAAAGGCATGCTTTGGACACCTTTATGTTTTGTGGGCACCCATATCAGTTTTCTGTGGCAACATGTAATATTTACTTTATTACCTGTGATGTGTTAGCACCAGGTTCCTGACAACTAACAGACTCTCAAACCTGAGGCATTGCATTGCCTTGGAAATCAGGCACTCAGGCTCCAGTCTTCAGAACTCACATTTCCCACTTTAATGAAAAGTTTAAATGCTGTGGGACCTGTGAAAATAGTTCAAATAATATTCGTAAGAAAACCTTTCTGATTCAAGTTGGAAGCAGCTGAATTTTCTCCTAGAAGCTTGGGGTTAGGAAAGGATAGCAAGTGGTTTCTAGTTAACTCTGTCCCTTCAGGGAAGACTGACTTTAAAGAACACATAGACATTTCAAACTATATCTTCATGGTTTCTTTTAAACTTTACATCCCCTCTGTTTAAAAGGTAATTCTTCAGTTTTTTTGTAAACTGGATGTCAGCTGAATCCACTCAGTTGGTTGAGATTTAAGCAAAAACCATGAATGCCCATGCTGCATACAGTGCAGACTGTCTCTAAATTTCTGTGGGTTTCCAGGGGATTACAGCCTTGTGGTTCCTTCTGACTTTGAGTTCCTACTTATACTGACCTCTTATTATCATTTCTGTTCCCTTGTTTACATCACACTGAACTATCCCCATACCTAATCTGTTTTCCTTAATTTCCCACAAACCACCTGATAAATCATTTCTACATGCAGTAGGCTTTACTGAGATTATAGGGCAATGGAAGGAATTTTATGTTGCATCTCTGCAAATTATCCTATCCTAAAAAATCCTTTGTCTATTTGCTACTGGGAATTTTTCACTGGCTGTGTTTTACTGGTACATCATTTAAACTACCCCTTCACCATGGTGCTTTCCCCACTGTTCCCCCTTTTGCCCGCTTCTAGCTTTTGGTGTTTACCTTTTGCAAAATTGCTCAAAACCAGGTTTCTTCCCTTCAGCCTAGTTTCCCTCACCCTGTTTAGCTCAATTCCCCTAACTTTTCTTTGGGACTCTTTTCATATCCAAAGACCTATTAACGTTTCTGGTAAAAGGAAGTGTCACCACTCACTTGCCCTTTAGCAGACCCAAATGTTGGATGGTCTTTTCTTCCTCATTCCACTATAGTCATGTTAAGTTAGCGGAAACTAAGACAATATTTTTGGACATTATTTAAGATGTATATTTAGAAATATTTAGACAATATTTCAGAAGTATATTTTAGAAATATAGACAACATATATCCCCAAAGATGGGCACGGCTATGTTCAGTCAGCTTTGGTTTAAAATTATCAAAGATCATGGTACATTTGAAACTTAATTTGAATTTTCTCTTCCGGTAAAGAATAAATATCTGCTACCATCTTTTTTAGACTGGATTTCACCAATGTGGGCATTTAATTTTTAGGCAAGACTTCTGGAAAAGGGAAGATTAGAAATAGTTCTAAATCTTTTCTAAGTGATTATGTATTAGATACACTAGTCTTTTAAGTTTGAGTAAGAGCATAGTTAAATACTATTGAATTATTTTCCAATTGCTGGCCCAAAGAATTGCCAGTGCAAGAATAGTTCCAGTGAATATTTCAAAACAAGCTAAAACATGTGCTTCTAGTCATCTTTTCAGATGTTCTGAGAACATCTTTTTAACTATGATTATTTCCAAGCCAAAGGTAGAAATGCACTGCTACATATGAAAGTATTGCACAGATTCAGGCCTCCAGGTTCTCAGTAAATTTTCAGTGGCTCTGAAAGGGAAGGCATGAAGCTTCTCCACTTGTTTCATGGTTGGTTATCTCAGTTGGTGATTTTTTTCCCTTGTTTATTCATTTATTTGTTTCCCTTCTTTTTCCTAAAAATATTATATTGCAAGATGACATAAATTAGACATGAAAAAGAAGAGGCAAAGAACAAACAAAGAAATAAAGGGCAAGGAACAAAGAAAATAGAGGCAGGGAACAGAAGAGCACATACAATGAAATAGGAATAAGGCTTGAACAAAATGACAAAATATCATACTACAAAGTCTTAAAGGTATGTATACCAAGAAGTTGGTAAGAAATGGTAATTCGAGATAGTTCATTTGGCTTTGTTAACGTAGGGGTAGGGCCATAGTTTACAGATTTAATCCCAACTAGGTGCTCACAAATTTGTTCTGATTGTTATGTCAGGGTTACCCTTATGTTAGTTTAGAGAGACTCTTTTGATAATGGCATATGCAGAAGCTTAGAGGGAAGAATGCAAAGAAAACCTCCAAATATGTTATCTTTCTGGAATATCTTCATGGTGTTCACATTTATTGGAAAGAGTACTAGCGATGCTTTCTTTAGGGAAAGCACAAGACATCACATGATAAAACTGTGAGTGGTAGAAAGTCTTTGCAAACTCTTAAATTCAATAACTTCCGGGTAGGAATATACTTTGAGTCATGTAAAAAGAAAGTTACTTTGCTTTTTTGAGTGAGTCTGTCGATATCTTTGAAGTGATTTTGTGATTTTTTTCTGTGAGTCCCACTAACATTGGCTTTCTAGAGCTTTGGAGCCAAAGAGAAGTTGTTGTTCAAATTAAGGGGGTAAAAGATTTGAAAGAAAAGAGGAATTAAATGTTTTTGACATATGTACTTGTCTGATAGCTGTAGTAGTCAAAAATATGTTAAATTAACTATTGATAAAATAAAATGGAAAAACAGGATATGTATGTGATTGTGTGTGTATGTGTGAGTCTGTATTTGATGAATTAAATGCTGTGTTTACATACTATGGGATGGATATGTATATGATAAATTATCATTTTATCAGATCATTTTATGATCATTTATCAATCATTTTATTATTATTATTTTTTAACATCTTTATTGGGGTATAATTGCTTTACAATTGTGTGTTTCTGCTTTATAACAAAGTGTATCAGTTATACATATACATATGTTCCCATATGTCTTCCCTCTTAAAATGATTATTTTCATAGGGAACCACTGCAGAAGAATTTAGTATAACTTAAAATTTAACACACATATTTTCAAATATAACTGGGCTCTGATTTTTAGATAAAAGTGTATCAGATAATACAAAGTATGATCGTATGATCGAGTCTTTTCTCTTTGTGTTTAAAATACTGCTTCTTAAAGGGACTATAACAATTAAGAATGTGTGGGGATTCAGGAAAAGTGTGTTTGCATGAATTGGTGTAGAAAATAGCTTTATTTTTTTAAAGGACAAGACTAAGAATGGCCTAAATCTTTAATATTTCCTTATCTACTAGCTTTAGTAAATTATTGAAATCCAATTTTGATTTCTTATTTTAAGAAATTTAGCATCTATTGGCCAAAGCTTGGCTCCTCTAATTGCTAATATTATAAACTTGGCCAATTTATATGACCTCTATGTCTTTATTAACTCAACTGTAAAATAAAGATGAAAATAGTACCTATGTGGTGAGGTTACAGTGGAGATTAATGAGAATGCCTGAAAGAGTACCAAGTACCAGCTGCATAAATGTTAGTTACTATTATTACTTTGTTACTTAAATGAAAGATGAATTCATATGATGTTTTAGGTACTTTCTTGGGAAACATGCTATGAGATAATGTGTGTTTGGTGTAATCCAGCTCCAGAGGAAACACCTTTGGTGCCTCCTGATGTACCTTGTAAGACTGAAGCGTAATTAGTTTATTTTTGGACCAAGAGTTTTCTAAGACTGTTGACTATTTACCTGTTCTAAATTTGCACTCTTCCTATGAATGTAACCAAGGGGAATGATTTTCCTTTATATATCACAGACTAATGAGAATCTATTGACCCTGTTTATCAATATCATTCTTAAAATCTTTCCTCTGCCATGCTGTCCTTCACCTTGGATACAGTTGGAGCATTTCATGTAATACATTATTCTGTTTCTTATTTTATAGCCTACATGGGGATTTGGTTTATATATTTTTTGTGTATGTGAAATTCACTGGAATTTCAATTAAACATTTAAAACAAACAATTCCAATTCTAAAAGTTATATAAACTGGTGTGCCTTAGACTCTACTGTAGGGATTGTATCACAGGCAGAGAAAGAAGAATTTCATTGAGATTCTGTTTCATGTAATAACAAAGCACTGTCTTAGTGGTAGGAAGAGCAGCAAAGAAATATATTGCATTCAATTTCAGCTTTTATAGGCTTCAGTTTTTATCAGCTAATGTAGAAAATTTACAACGAAGTTGCTTTGAATCCTTATTTGTTTGTTAATTTATTTACTTTTACATAGGCAACAGGAAGGCTGTATTTAGTATATACTATTAAAAATATTGACTCAGTTTAGCAATCAATGGAAATCTTAAACTCTTCATAAATTATTTAATAGGATAAATTTTAGAGCCAATAAATAGATAATCTTTTAATACCACATTGCAATTACAAAGATAATATTTTTTGCTATTCATAAAGTACCATGATTAGAATTTCTTTAAACTAAATGCATCCATTTGCACATATATGAGAAATACAATTACTCTGTTTATCCTCATAGGGATGAGATATACTGGACAGATTTTGCTTTTTAATTACGAAGGAAAAGATTATTTCTAAGCAGTTTCTAGATATTAGCCTTGGACAATTTTTTATTCAGTTCTTTCTCTAGAAGGACAAATAGCTTCACAAGTAGGCCCTTTAGAAATATGTTTTATAATCAATTATAAAAACACTGAATGTTTCCTTGAGACAGCCTTTTAAAAGGTGCTATCATAAATCACTTGACCTTTATTTGCATATCCATTTAAAACTCCAAGAAACTACAGTGATACTGAGAAGCACATTGATAAGGCAGTGTTAAAAGTAACAATGAGGACAGTTTAATGAATGACAGAGGGAAATCAACATACAGCATTTACAGTGTTTCAGATATACAAGGGGAAAAAACAGAATATGCAAATACTATCCAGTAATACTAGATAGTAGTGACTAGTTTTGTGATTTCCACAGGTGACCTAATGAAGCTTTCTGTTTCTGGTTTAAGAAAACCATTTTCTCTCTCTCTCACACACACCTCAAAGTATTTTTCCATTGTTTCTCTTGTTTAGTGCAGCAGTGTCTCTGTTCTTCGTCTGTCTAACTCCTTTATCTCCCTTTGACCTGTTGTTGACCTCAGCTCTAAATTGCATAAAGTCCCTTTTAGGAGTAAAATTCTTAGATTCTGTGATTCTATTTCCATTCTGCACACATCAGCTGTATTTATCTATTACCAGCACATGGACGTAGAGGCAATTTTAGATTCCTTTTCTGTTTCTTTTCCTAGTCTACTAATTTTTCAAGAACATATAGCATGATAGAAAAATCATAGGATTTACATGGTGAAAAACAGAATAGATGGCTTTTATTCACTCATTCATTCCCAAGTGATTGCTTACTACATGCCAAGCACTGCACTGGATACTAGAGACTCAAACAAGACATGGTTTCAATTCACCCCACCAGAAAGCTCTCAGTGAAGTAGGAGAAGGTAGACATATAAACAAGTATAAATGAAATAATATAAGTGGCTTCATCTTGAAAGATAAGTGGACTTTTGTCATGTGCTGAGAAAGTCATTCCAGGCATAGGAAGATACGTGACCAGTAAATATAGATGTGAAGCCACTGAGTGTACTTCGAGAACTACAGTAATTTGGTTTAGCTGGAGTGTAGAGAGGGCCTCCCATGTGGAGGAGTTTGGACTTTATCATCTAAAATATTGGTCTCCTATGTGTGAGAATGCATGTGGTTGCTTAATATATTCCATCAGAGTATGTAAGAATATATTAGAACTTCTATATAAAATTATATCATCCTTTAATTTTTATAAAAGTATGCTTCATCATATATATGTTTCTAACTTATAAGTAAACAAATATACCATGTTGGGAGTATGCTTTAAAGTTGTTTAAGGATGGAAAGGATGTGTAACCGAAATGTTTGGAGGTGACTACTCTAGGAATTAGAGCCTTTGAACAATTTTAAACCCAAATGATCTGTTTGGCATTGTAGAAAGGGCCAATAAAATTGTTAGGAATTACTGGAATTTTACATTTAAAACTGCAGCACAATATATAATATAGCACGTGGTCATTGAAGATTAGTTGTCGTTGTTGTTACCATCGTCATCTATAGTAATGATAGATATAGAGAGAGTGTAGTTTAGAGGCGCTAATACTGGCTTTGGCACCTGGCATGCTTGAATTCTGGCTCTGTCAACCATGTGAATTTTTGACAAGATACTTAAGCTTTTGGAGGCACAATTTATTCATCGGCAACATGAGGATAACAATTTCCACCTCACCAGTTTGTAGTGAAGATTTCAAATAATGCACATGAAGGACCTGGTATAGGCCATGGTCAGCACTCCATAAATACTTACATAAAGAAGCAAAGATATTGCAATCACAATGTAATTACTGTCGTCTTATTCAGAAGACTTTACAGCTTGTTTCTTTTTTTTCCTTATTTGGATTTTTAACATTCCCATCATCTTTCAAGTCCTTGACTTTTACAGATGACAGTGATAAGGGCAATTTGCTTCTGTTTCTTCTAAAACAAATAAATGTTTATTTTTACTAATGGCCTTCTATTTATAAAAATATAAAATAATATCTTCACATGGAATATTTTGCATAATGGAAAGATTTCAGTGAGTGTGATTACTCTCTTGACCATGTTCACACTTTTGAACATGTTGTGCAGAAAATGTCTTTCTTTGGCTTTTACTCAGACTGACTCTGTAAATAAGAATCAGTTTGCCCTGAGTTCAGTAGCATGAGCTAAGCCCTTGGTGACTGATATCTATGTAGAATTGTGTGTCTTACTAGTCTTATGAAAACAAGGGTAAGTTAGAATGTTTCCCTGTTCAGCAGATAATTTCAAAGAGTGTAAAACACAGCTGTGTTTGGACCTCTCTTCCTTTTGTCTTTTATATAAATATTTTGAATTGATTTTGGCTCAACTGCATAATCTGCATACATGGGCCATGATATGGAAAGCAGAATTCTTAAATTGTGAACTAGGCATGACTTTATTGAAGAATTTATTATTCTACCTAGGTGCTATCAAAAATTATTGATAAAAATCAATAAAACCTGTTAAAAAAACTAAAATAAATATTTGTGGCTGACATCACTTGGACTTTTGATTATAGCGTATCCCATAATTTCATAAAGAACTGTAACTTGTTTAATTACACAAAGATACACTTTGAAAATAATTTATTATTGGCAAGGTCACCAGTGTGTGTGTGGGAAAACCCCAAATGTTTCAGTTTAGCCTTAAATAGAAAATGTAGCAGAAGCAAAAGTAGGCCTCAGTCACAAGAAGAGCCTTGCTAGAAGGGGAATCTGTTAACACAGGTGTTTGAGAAGCCAAACCTTGGAGAAAATTTCATCTTGTTAAGTAGATAAATATTTTTACATAGGTGTGATTACAAAATGTAAGTCAAATCTTTTTTCTACTTCTTAGCATAAATTTGAGTCTCTCTAAAGCTCTATGCTGGGGCTTCCCTGGTGGCACAGTGGTTAAGAATCCGCCTGCCAATGCAGGGTATATGGGTTCGAGCCCTGGTCCAGGAAGATCCCACATGCCACAGAGCAACTAAGCCCATGTTAAATCTGTTATATTGAACATTTTGTATGATGGTTTCAAAAAATGTTGCTTTGTAAAGTTGAAATCAGTTTTTTTTGGTTTGTTTCAATTTTTGTTTTCTGATATAGACAACTACATTTGTTAAAATATTTGTTTTAGCAAACTGTTCTATCGAAATTGTAAACTACAGTTATGATAAGAGATTGAATTTAGCCATTAATCTGGTGATAATTCACTATACATAACGAGCAATTATAATTAATCCCACATATATAAAAGAACTAGGTAGGTTTTCTTAAATTTAGGAAGATTACTAAAAGGCATATTTTCTTCTTTTAAAGTGCCCTAAAAAGCCAAATAAAGTGACTAATACATTAACTTTAAAACACAATGCGGAATCTCAGTTTCTGATGAATAGGGGGAACTACTTGGTTCAGTGCTAATTGTGGGATTAATACTGCAATATTTAAAATTTAAGTGTATTTTAAAATTTTTTATTCAAAATTTTAAAATACTTCCTGTGTATTTTAGGATAAAGAAAAGAGCATTATACGGATATTATTTAGAAATCTTGCTAAATTCTTTACTATTTCTAATAATTAACTCCTAATTTTATATCTGTATAGACTTTTATATCTTCCTTTACATATTGAAAGTCATAGTTGTACCTTTTCATTCTGTATACATTTTATTTGTCTTTCTTTATTCACTGTACTGGCTAATACCTTTAGAACATTGTTGAATAGAATTTGTGGTGGTGGGTATCGTTGTGTCTTTTTGTGATTTTGAAAAGAATGTTTCTAGCATTTCATTATTAAGTATGATGATAACGATTTAGATTTTTATTAAGATTTTCAGTAGTTGCCTTTCTCCTGTTCTTGGTTTTCTAATCATTTGGTTTTATCACAAATAAGTGTTGAATTTTTATTTAAACATACTTCCTCTTTTTAGTGAGATCAAAGTATGGTTTTTCTCCTTTAGCCTGGAAATTTGGTGAATTTCCTTTAATAGATTTTAAAAATATTAAAGTAACATTTCATTCTTGGATAAAACCAAGGTAGACATGACATATAATTCTTTTAGCTTTGCATGATACAGTTTGTTATTGCTTTTTCTAAGGATTTTTAATCTGTTATCACCTTGTGATTTTTCTTATACTGTTTTTGTTGGTTTTGCTGTACATGTTATACAAGTATTTTATAAATGAGTTAAGATGTATTTTCTCCCTTTCCATAATTTAGAAGACTTTGTGTTGGATAGAAGTAATCTTTCTTCCAAAGTATAAAATAGCCAGGGTCTGGTGATATCCTGGTGATTTTAACAACAGCTTCAATTTCTTTAATCATTATGCCCTGATTCAAATACTCCAAGCGCTACTAAGCCACTGAGACATTTGGAGGTAGTAGTATCTTGGCATTTGTGCAATATGGGACTACAGGAACATTCTGTTTTAAAATCTTTGCAGTGGTCGTAGTCATTGACTCTCATTTATTTGTGTTTTCTGCCCTTTTTCTTAATCAGTGACACTAGAGGTTTGCTTATTTTATTATTAATTTCAAAGAATCAATTTGTAGTTATTTTAATCTTAAATGTTATACTATGTTTTGCTAGTTAATGTATTATACCATTTTATTTGTTGTCAGTATTTTCTTTGGATTTGTTCTGTTCTCCTTACAACTAAACTTGGGTGACAGGCTCCTAATTTTCTGGCTTTCTTATTTTCTACAATAAGAACACTTTAACATTTTTTACAGATATCTTCTGTAACCTATGAAATATTTAGAAGTGTAATTTTAAATTTCCCATATTTATTCACCAATTGATTTAATTAGATAGTATGTTACTGATTGTTTGAAAAATTTTCAGATATGCCTTATGGTCTAATACACCAAATTTTTGATCTAATGTTCAATTTTTTAAGTGTTCCATGTGTGCTTGAGAAGAAAGGCTATAATCTGTGAGGGGCAATGTTAAGTATTTTTTTATTAGATCAAAATGTTTAATTATGTTGTCCCAATTTTCTACATTCACACTAATTTGTTTTTCCTGCTTGGCCTATCATTTATGGAGAAAATAGGTCTGCCAATGATGGTGAATTTATGAATTTTCATTTGTGTGTTTAACTTATACCTTTAAAGAATATTTTATTAGTTGCGTATGTTTAGAAATTTAAAAATCACATTGTAAAAGGGAACTTAATCATTATTTAAAAATCTTACATAGCTTTAATAATGTTTTATATTTTGTTGGCTAATATTAAACTAATATCGGTGTAAATAGTCCAGCTACCTTTTGGTTGTTCTTTGCTTAGTTTGCCTTTTCTAGCCTTTTACTTTCAACCTTTTTAGTTTCTTATGTTTCACTTGTCTCTTGAAAGGCATATCTAGCTATAAATATGTAACACATGAATATTCTATCTGGAAATCTTTATGTATTATTTGATGAAGTTTGCCCATTTATGTTGTATATATATATGGATTTATTTTTACCATATTATTTCATGCTATGTATGTCATTTGTCTGTGCTTCTTTTCTTCCCTCTTTCTTTCTCTTTTTAGAATACATTATTTTTTAATATTCTTATATGTTTCCCTCAACTAGATTAGAATTTTTGTACCCTCTTTTTATAATTTTTATTACTACTCTTGAGATATTACCATGAATACTGAATTTCAAAGTCTAAAGTTAATCAATATTTTCTTCTCACCACAAAATGGAGCAAGAACCCTAGTATTATTTTTAACTGTTACAAACTCTCATTAAGCTTTACAAGTTATGATTTTTCTAATGTATTATCTCTGTTGTTTATTTTAGCCTCACACTTTAGGTTTGTTTGTAATCTTTGAATCCAGCTAATTGTCCATTCTACTAATTTTTCATTTTCTGAGTCACAGAATTTATTAAATCTTTTCTTTTATCATGTACTGTACTTAGCATTAGGGACATGAGATGAAAAGGGTGGGATCCATGCCATCAATAAGTTTTACATTTGACTAAAAGGAGTGTGATAGAATCTTCATCAAGGGACTTCACTAAGAGTGATGTGAGCACAGAGGATAATGTGACCAAATAACTGGAATTATGTATCACGTTTGATTACTGGTATTTTATAAACAATGATTTTTAGATTTTTTCCATTTTATGAATATGTTTTTACTCACAATTCCTTCTTAATTTGAAATTTTTTCTATGTGGATAACTGCATTGCAAATAGACACAGTTTTATTTCCCCCACCCCCATTCTGTATGTCTTTTAAAAGTTTTATTGTCTTGTACTGGCTAAGGCCTCCAGTCTTTAGTTCAGTAGGAGTAGTGGGAGCGGCTTTATTCCCGAATTTAAGGAGGAAGCATTCATTCTCTTACTATGTATGATGTTACAGTAAGATCTCTTTGTAGATGCCCTTTAACAGTTAAGAAAATTCTTTTCTATTCCGGATTTGCTGAGAATTATTATCCTGCTTGTAAATTGAATTTGGTCAACTTTTTCTTCTATATCTTTTTTATATGATCGTATGATTTTTCTTCTTTAGTCTGTTATATGGAAAAATATACTGACTTCTTTTTTAATATAGGTTGGTTTATGGCTCAGATTATGGTTTATCTTGGTGAATGCTCCATGTGCAATTGAAAAGATTGTCTACTCTACTGTAGTTATGTGAATTATTCTACAACAGTCAATAAACATCAATTAGGAAAGTTAGGTTGATAAGGCTGGCCTGGCCTTCTATATTCATATTATTTTCTGTTTGTTTTATCTCTTAGTGAGAAAGAGTGTTAAAGTCTCCAATTATAATTGTAAACTTGTCCATTTCTATTTTTAGTTCTGTCAGCTTTTGTTTTATGTGTTTTGAATATCTGTTGTTATATACATATACATTTAGGATTATTATGGCTTTTTGGTGTAATAACACTTTCACCATTATAGAGTGTCTCCCTTTATTTCCAATAGCATTCATTTCTTGAAGTTTACTTTCTCTGATGTTAATATAGGCACTCAGGCTTTCTTTAAATTAGCATTTTCATGATATATCTCTTTTCATCCTTTTAATATATTTATTGCTTTATATTTAAAGTGAGATTCTTATAGATGACATATACTTGAATCTTGATTTTTATCTAATCTATCTCTGTCTTTAATTGTCATGTTCAGATCATTTACATTTAATATAAATATTAAGATAGTTGGATTAAAGTCTACATTCTAATTGCTTTCTATTCTGTTTTGATTTGGCCCTCTCACCTTAAAAAAAATTTTTTTCTGATTGATGTTAAATTATTTAAATATTTCTTATGATTCCATTTTAAGCCTACTATTGCTTTTTTTTAATTGGTACCTCTTATTTATTTATTTATTTTTTACATCCTTATTGGAGTATAATTGCCTTACAACGTTGTGTTAGTTTCTGCAGTACAACAAAGTACATCAGCTGTATGTATACATATATCCCCATATGCCCTCCCTCTTGAGCCTCCCTCCCACCCTCTCTATCCCACCCCTCTAGGTCGTCACAGAGCATGGAGCTGATCTCCCTGTGCTATGAAGCAGCTTCCCACTAACTACCTGTTTCACATTTGGTAGTGTATATATGTCAATGCTACTCGCTTACTTCGTCCCAGCCTCCCCTTCCCCTCCTGTGTCCTCAAGTCCGTTCTCTACATCTGCGTTATTCCTGCCCTGCCACTAGGTGCATCAGAACCATTTTTCTAGATTCCATATAAATGCGTTAGCATATGGTATTTGTTTTTCTCCTTCTGATTTACTTCACTCTGTATGACAGACTCTAGGTCTATCCACCTCACTACAGATAATTCAGTTTCATTCCTTTTTATGGCTGAGTAATATTCCATTGTACACATGTGCCTCATCTTCTTTATACATTCATCTGTTGATGGACTTAGGTTTCTTCCATGTCCTTGCTATTGTAAATAGTGCTGCAGTGAACACTGGGGTGCTTGTGTCTTTTTGAATTATGGATTTCTCTGGGTATATGCCCAGGAGTGCGATTGCTGGGTCATATGGTGGTCATATGGTAGTTTTATTTTTAGTTTTTTAAGAACTTCCATACTGTTCTCCATAGTAGCTGTATCAATTTACATTGCCACCAGCAGTGCAAGAGGGTTCCCTTTTCTCCACAGCCTCTCCAGCATTTATTATTTTCTAGATTTTTGATGATGGCCATTCTGACCAGTGTGATATGATAACTCATTGTGGTTTTGATTTGCATTTCTCTAATGGTTAGAAATGTTGAGCATCTTTTCATGTGTTTGTTGGCAATCTGTATGTTTTCTTTAGAGAATTGTCTGTTTAGGTCTTCCACCCATATTTGGATAGGGTGGTTTGCTTTTTTGAAATTGAGCTTCATGAGCTGCTTGTATAGTTTGGAGATTAATCCTTTGTCAGTTGCTTTGTTTGCAGATATTTTCTCCCATTCTGAGGGTTGTTTTTTCACCTTTTTTATTGTTTCCTTTGCTATGCAAAAGTTTTTAAGTTTCATTAGGTTCTGACTATGATTCCCTCTAAGAGTTTTATAGTGTCTGGCTTCACATTTAGGTCTGTAATCCATTTTGAGTTTATTTTTGTGTATGGTGTTAGGAAGTGTTCTAATTTCATTCTTTTACATGTAGCTGTCCAGTTTTCCCAGCACCACTTATTGGAGAGACTGTCTTTTCTCCATTGTATATTCTTGCCTCCTTTGTCAAAGATAATGTGACCATATGTGCATGGGTTTATCTCTGGGCTTTCTATCCTGTTTCATTGATCTGTATTTCTGTTTTAGTGCCAGTACCATACTGTCTTGATTACTGTAACTTTGTAATATAGTCTGAAGTCAGGGAGTCTGAATCCACTAGCTCCATTTTTCTTTATCAGGATTGCTTTGGCTATTCGGGGGTCTTTTGTGTTTCCATAAAAATTGTGAAATTTTTTGTTTTAGTTCTGTAAAAATTGCCATGGGTAATTTATATGGATTGCATTGTATTTGTATATTGCTTTCAGTAGTATAGTCATATTCATAATGTTGATTATTCCAATCCAAGAACATGGTATATCCTTCCATCTGTTTGTACTGCCTTTGATTTCTTTTCATCAGTTTCTTATAGTTTTCTGCCTACAGGTCATTTGCCTCTTTAGGTAGGTTTATCCCAATGTATTTTATTCTTTTTGCTGCAGTGGTAAATGGGAGCATTTCATTAATTTCTCTTTCTGATTTTTCTTTCTTAATGTATAGGAATGCAGGAGATTTCTGTGCATTAATTTTGTATCCTGCTACTTTACCAAATTCATTGATTAGCTCTAGTAGTTTTCTGGTGGCATCTTTAGGATTCTCTATGTATAGTATCATGTCATCTGCACACAGTGACAGTTTAACTTCCTGTTTTCTGATTTGTATTTTTTTTTTTTTCTTCTCTGATTGCCGTGGCTAAAACTTCCAAAACTCTGTTGAATGATAGCAGTGAGAACGGGCAACCTTGTCTTGTTCCTGATCTTAGAGGAAATGCTTTTAGTTTTTCACCATTGAGAATGATGTTGCCTGTGGGTTTGTGATATATGGCCTTTATTATATTGAAGTAGGTTCCCTCTATGCCCACTTTCTGGAGAGTTTTTATCATAAATGGATGTTGAATTTTGTTGAAAGCTTTTTCTGCATCTGTTGAGGTTATCATGTGGCTTTTATCCTTCAGTTTGTTAATATGGTGTATCACATTGATTGATTTGAGTATATTGAAGAATCCTGGCATTCCTGGGATAAACCCCACTTGATCATGGTGTCTGATCCTTTTACTGTGCTGTTGGATTCTGTTTGCTAGTATTTTGTTGAGGATTTTTGCATCTATGTTCATCAGTGATTCTGGCCTATAGTTTTCTTTTTTTGTGACATCTTTTTCTGGTTTTGGTATCAGGGTGATGGTGGCCTCATAGAATGAGTTTGAGTGTGTTACTCCCTCTGCTATATTTTGGAAGAGTTTGAGAAGGATGGGTGTTAGCTCTTCTCTAAATGTTTGATAGAATTCGACTGTGAAGCCATATGGTCCTGTGCTTTTGTTTGTTGGAAGATTTTAAAATACAGTTTCAATTTCAGTGCTTGTGATTGGTCTGTTCATATTTTCTATTTCTCCCTGTTCAGTCTTGCAAGTTTGTACTTTTCTAAGAATTTGTGCATTTCTTCCAGGTTGTCCATTTTGTTGGCATATATTTGCTTGTGGTAGTCTCTCGTGATTCTTTGTATTTCTATGGTGTCAGTTGTTATATCTTTTTCATTTCTAATTTTATTGATTTGAGTCCTCTCCCTCTCTTTCTTGATGAGTCTGGCTAATGGTTTATCTATTTTGTTTATCTTTTCAAAGAACCAGCTTTTAGTTTTATTGATCTTGCTATTGTTTCCTTTATTACTTTTTCATTTATTTCTCATCTGATCTTTATGGTTTCTTTCCTTCTGGTAACTTTGGGTTTTTTTGGTTCTTTCTTTAATTGCTTTAGGTGCAAGGTTAGGTTGTTTATGTGAGATTTTTCTTGTTTCTTGAGGTAGGATTGTATTGCTATAAACTTCCTTCTTAGAACTGCTTTGGCTGCATACCATAGCTTTTGTGTCTTCTTGTTTTCCTTGTCTTTGTTTCTAGTTTTTAAAAAATTTCCTCCTTGATTTCTTCAGTGTTTCTTGTTTATTTAGTTGTGTATTGTTTAGCCTCCATGTGTTTGTAATTTTTACAGTTTTTTTCCTGTAATTCACATCTAGTCTCCTAGCACTGTGGTCAGAAAAGATACTTGATATGATTTCAAGTTTCTTAAATTTACTGAGGCTTGATTTGTGACCCAAGATGTGATCTGTCCTGGAGAATGTTCCATGTGCACTTGAGATGAAAGTGTAATCTGCTGCTTTTGGATGGAATGTCCTATAAATATCAATTAAGTCGATCTGGTCTAATGTGTCATTTAAAGCTTGTGTTTCCTTTTCTATTTTATGTTTGGATGATCTGTCCATTTGTGTAAGTGGGGTGTTAAAGTCCCCTACGGTTATTGTGTTACTGTTGGTTTCCCTTTTTATGGCTGTTAGCATTTGCCTTATGTATTGAGTTGCTCCTATGTTAGGTGCATAAATATTTACAATTGGTGTATCTTCTTCTTGGGTTGATCCCTTGGTCATTAAGTAGTGTCTTTCCTTGTCTCTTATAATAGTCTTTATTTTAAAGTGTATTTTGTCTGTGAGTATTGCTACTCCAGCTTTCTTTTGATTTGCATTTGCATGGAATATATTTTCCCATCCTCTCACTTTCAGTCTGTATGTGTCCGTAGGTCTGAAGTGGCTCTCCTGTAGACAGCATATATATGGGTCTTGTTTTTGTATCCATTCAGCCAGTCTATGTCTTTTGGTTGGAGCATTTAATCCATTTACATTTAAGGTAATTATCGATGTGTATGTTCCTATTACCATTTTCTTGTTTTGAGTTTGTGTCTATAGGTCTTTTCCTTCTTTTGTGTTTCCTGCCCAGAGAAGTTCCTTTAGCATTTGTTGGAAAGCTGTTTTGGTGGTACTGAATTCTCTTAACTTTTGCTTATCTGTAAAGCTTTTGATTTCTCTGTTGTATTTGAATGAGATCCTTGCTGGGTAAAGTAATCTTGGTTGTAGGTTTTTCCCTTTCATCACTTTAAATATATCCTGCCACTCCCTTCTGGCCTGCAGAGTTTCTGTTGAAAGATCAGCTGTTAACCTTATTGGGATTCCCTTGTATGTTATTTTTTGCTTTTCCCTTGCTGCTTTAATATTTTTCCTTTGTGTTTAAATTTTGTTAGTTTGATCTGTATGTGTCTCAGCTTGTTTCTCCTTGTGTTTATCCTGTATGGGACTCTGTGCTTCCTGGACTTGATTATTTCCCTTCCCATGTTGGGGAATTTTTCAACTCTAATCTCTTCAAATATTTTCTCAAGGACCTCTTTTAAAAAGTTGTGGTTTGTGGACTTTCCTGGCGCTCCAGTGGTTAAGACTCCGTGCCTCTACTGCAAGGGGCACGAGTTTGATCCCTGGTTGGGGAACTAAGATCCCTCATGCTATGCAACATGGCCAAAAAACAAAAGCAAAAAGACAAGCACCCTCCCAGAAAAGTTGTATGTATTTTGTTTTATTGGTTGCTCTAAGGTTTACAATAAAAATCTTTAATTAATTGTAATCTATCTTCAAATGATATCATACTGCTTCACACCTAATCTAAGCACCTTACAACCATATACGCTCTATTCCTTCCTCACACTTTTTGTGCTATTTTTGTTATATATTTTAGTTGTATGTATACTTAAAATCCTCAGTATATTCTTAGCATTTTTACATATACAGTCTACTACACTTGTGAGTGATTAAAAATAAGAAATATGTGTTTTTTATTTATCTTCATTTTAATTATTAACCTCACAGGTTCTCTAAAACAGTCTTGGGGCCTCCAGGAACTCCAGGATCACACTTTGACTGATGTAAATCTATTAGGATTTATATAAGCTACGTTATCTTTTCCTTATAATTTTCAGTTTTTATTTATCTGAACTTTAAGACATTTTTCTAACTTAGTACTCTGCTTTTGGCAGCAGATGCAAAAGATGTTTTATTAAAAAGCATCATAGTTTGCCTTTGGAAGACTAAATCAAAATGTACTAATTAAGGAGATAGACACCTACATATTCCTGAGAAATATTTTTAAGAACTAGTGATTTTCTTACTATTTAGCACTGTGAGCCATTTGTAATAAATACATAGTATTATTGTATATTCTTTTATCTTTTATGTCATAAGAGATATCACCATTGGATGTGGTCCAGTGCTTGTACCTTTTAATTTTTCTTGGAGTAACTCAGTTTATCCCTTGAATTAGTTGAACCATTTCACTGCATTATGAGCTGTCATATAGCAATTGGATGCACTCACATGAAGTAGTGACATCCTGTCAACCATGTAAAGGCTCAAGATTATCAGCTTGTTTAGGTCACTCTACTTCTCAGTTGCTCCCAAAACTGATACTTCCAAATGGGAATAACAAACATGTGAAACATATCTTCTCTTATGCAGATATGGGGCACAGCTCTTACCAATTACACTTCCTACATAGAGTAATGGCAGTATACTTTGAAATATTTGAAATATATAAAACTGTTAGGACGTAATTTTATCTAAAGATTTTCTAAATATATATTTTGATTCTCTGCTTTTTGCTTCTAAAACATGCCATCTTCTGTTAGCTGTATTCTTTTTGGTGTTCCTTATTGTCAGTTCTTCATCATTTGGGAAAAAGTTATAGAATATCTCTGTGCCTCATCTTTATTTGATGGAAACATTTTCCTTTTTGCTTTCAGGAAATTGCCACTTTTAATATGATTATGTAAAATTAAATGGCTTACAGTTTTCAGGTTTCCAGAAATGTTAACATGAATTGGATTTTTACACAAAAATATAGTAGTATGTAATTTTAAAAATCACATGTTAAGGTATCATAATTACAATCTACTGAATCAACCTCATTATTTGTGAATGTGAAAGTTCTAGCACTGGGTAACAGATGTGAACTTAAAAGTAAGGCATTAGTCTAAGAATCATTACTTTTTAACCTCTAAAAAAATCTATTCTAAAGAGCTTAAATATATATTTGATGTAGTTTTCATGTTTATAAAATAGATGGCTGCATAAATGCTAACTATGTCTTTGCAAAGTATTACAAAATACTATATCGCAATAATAAAAATAGTGAGTTTAACAGATTTACAAATTAAAATCAAGGCAATATTTTTAAAAAAACTGCAAGGATCTTTACTTGCTTTTCAGAGACATCATTGAGCTTCAAGTAATCTTGTCAAATCTGATTAAAGATGTCATTTAGTGCTATGAGGATATGATTTCTTATGTTGTTATAAAACTATTATGAAGTAGTCTATAGTAGATCTTAACTAACTAAAGAGGAATATTTTTATGTGTACTCATTTTCTAATGTTATTTTCAGGGAAATTGGAAAACATATCTCATTTAATTTTAAACAGTTAGATTTAGTTTAACATGCAGCTGAAATCAAATTTTAAATCTTGGGCCAAATGACAATCTCTTACAAGTAGATTTTTTTGTTCTATTGGTTATTTGTTGTTGTGTTACAAATTACCCCGAATTTAAAGGCTTAAAACAACAAATAATTAATATTTCATAGTTTCTGTGTGTTAGAAATCTGGGTATAGATTAGCTGGGTGCTTCTGGTTCAGGGGCCCATAAGGCTACAATCCAGGTGTTGACTGGTGCTGTGCTCTCATCAGAAGGATTGGCTGAGGGAGAATCTATTTTTAAGCTCATTTAAGAATCTATTTTTAAGTTATGCTTATTAGCAAGATTTAGTTCCTCATATGGGATTGTTTGGCTGTGGACCTCTAATCCTTGATTGCTGTTGGCTGAAGGGTTTCTGAAGGCCCTTGACACATGGGTCTCCGCATAGATGAGCTTATAATATGACAACTAACTTCCATCTAAGCAAATAAGCAAGAGAGCAAGAGAGGCATGCAAAATGGAAGCCACCATCATTTTTTAACTTCTCCTTGGAAGTGACATCCTATCACTTTGCTACATCTTATTCATTAAAAGAGAATTACTAAGTCTAGCTTATTTAGTAGGAAGGGATTACATAAGTCTGTGAATACAAGGAGATGGGGATCATTAGAGGCCATGTTAGAAGCTTTCTACCATGCTTGTTTAAAACTCTTTTTCATTTCTTACACACAGAAAAAATTTAAAATGAATGCACATTTGGTAAACGTCACTAAATAATGTTGAAGTAGATGCAATAAAGGGGCAATATTTTGTTTCTTTTAGAAAGTATATTTGTTTTATTTGTTCAATACAGATATCAAAATTTTCTGTCTAAATCTCTTACCTATTTTTATTTTACCCTTTTATTTTTGATGACATGAGTTCGTAGAGGGCAAAATTTGTATTTCTAATGCTCTTGCCATTTCCTACAAATGCAGTGCTTGATCTGCTTAAATTCAATTTATTTATAGGTCAGAAAGCCCTAGGGAAGTGTTCTACTTCAACAAGAATACACCTTCAAGATTATGACTTGGAGCTTCTCAATGAACTATTGACCATCCGTTAGCTTTCTAACATGCAGAAGGTTGTATTAACTAATCTATATTTCAGGGTCAAGAGAGAAACATCCATAAGTGTGCTTGGTCTAAGTTCTCTACGATAGAGGCTAGAAAATCATTAATATGCCTACATTTGCTCTCAATAATTCTTGATCTTCCAGATGGACATTTTTAATTTGCACAAAAGGCAAGACTATAAAGAAAGAGACCAACTGATTTTATTAAAAAGATGATGTTTAAATTCCCTTTAGCTTGCCATTAGTTCTCCTATGCTCTGATTTCTCTTCAACAATCCATTAAAATTTTATCTTGCAGAGTGATAATAATAGTCTTTGTCCTGTCATTAATGTTAGCTTGTCATTAATGTGACCCAGTCACTATGGCAAGGAATCCCAGAGCCAAGGCAGTGAACTATAAAATATAAGACTATCCAAACTAGAGCTTCATTAGATTTAGTGCGTGTCTCATGGCACAGCTTCATAATTTAAATACAGAGGTTCCCAAACATTGCATTCTATGACTTGATACCACTAAATGCTCATCAGTGTGCCTTAATCTGTCTAAAATATTTGTAATGAGCCTAGATTTACATCCCTAAGAATTAGCACTTAGGACGACCAATGACTTCTTTCATTATTCATCACTTCTTGCTTCCCATTAGCACAATTAACTGCTGTTCCACCCCAAATGATGAGAATAGTTTCAAACTATTTAACAATGTGGATTGAGCCAAAGAGTTGTTAATTTTGTCTGACAGATATTCAAAGGATTGTGAGTCTTACTGTTGGGTGATAATTTAAAAAGTAGATATAAGTGGCCATAATTGCAAAAATTACTCTTTTGCTTATCAGAACAGATTGTAGTAGGATAATATTGATAGCTAAACTGCCCCTATATCTTAGTATGAAACTGAAATTGAGGTAAGCTCCACATATTTTATTAATTCTGCTTATTTTATTTTTATTAATAAAATCATATCTGCCTTATTTTTTCTTTCACATCTTCCAAGATTGTATTTGAAAGTAGTTTTCTCTTTCTAATGAGACTTATATGATCAGACTTTCTTTGATGTTGTTCAGATGCTTTCAGAAGTAACAGTGATTGCTATTCCCTAGAATGCAATTAAGTAACATGTATTTTTGATATTCTCCTTCCTTCTCTCCTCTTTTGTCATTTAACTTGTTATTTTCTAGAATTTATAACTTACAATGAGTCCATAAGCCTGAACTTTATTACTCTTCCAACTCCTGACATTTAAAATTCTTATTGGTGAAAAAAAATGGTGGAATCAATGGATTGGAGAGTCTAATAAGGCTAAGGCTAACTCTGTGTGTGTGTGTGTTTGTATGTGTGTGTGTGTGTGTGTGTGTGTGTTTAGTCAGATTAATACAGTGAATAAACAAGTAGAAAATGATTGGAGAATGAGATGTTGAGTTCTTGGAACAGAGGTTTCAGAAATGGTGCAGTTGGTGGTGGTGGCAAGGGCTAGTTTACTGAAGGAAGTAAGTACTTGAGATGACGGCAAGGATATCCAGAAATTGAGAAGTCAGGGATGTACTATATTAATGTTAAAAAAAAAAAGCTAGTATGAGTATGAGTAAAAGAGGGAAAAATCATGGAGTAAGGGCCAAAGGCATCGATAAATTGAGAAGTTACTAAGTAATAGATGTGAGCAATAAGCAGAGGGGAGATTGGTATAATCTGGTGGTTTATAATGACTATATGTATAGTACAGAACATTTTTTTCCTACCACTTCTCTTATCAGGACAGAAATTGTTAACTCTGTTACTTCCTGTGTTGCTCTCACAGGCATTTCTTATTGTGTTATGCTGTCATGTTTTCCTTTTATGATTATTTTAGGCACATTTAAGTATATGCTAACACCAGAAATTCACAGAATAAAAAGAGGAGAAAAAAAATTTATAACAAAGGGTTCCACTAGGCTTTGTTGCTTTAGGAACAAATGAAATACTTTTGATAAATTGTGATTTTCATAACTAATTGGCCTTTGGATTCCCAAATCTTTGCATCTTCCATTACCTGTCTGGCTCCAAACTCGATTGGAGTTCACAATTCCAATTCAACTCCTCTGTGGATATTAACCATGTAAGATTAATTACCTTAAAACCCCCAATGAAATAAATTCAATGACATTTACTGTACCATTCAGCCATTTACACCTTTTCATCAATCTTACAATGCTTCTTGAATTGCAATTAAAACCTGTAATAAATAAAGATGCTGAGAGGTTCAAGCAGCATTTCTTAATGATTTAACATTTAGATTGTTGTCAGTGCCCAAAAGCAATTTGGGAAATAAATTCTGCACAATGAAAGAAGCTAGACAGAGGTCTTCATATTTTTGTGGTCTCTAATTCTTTTATAATGGGTCTGAACTATAGAGATACTTACAAAGATTAGCAATCTTTATAAACAAAACTGGTCTTAATTTCAACTAGGATTTTTCAACAGAAGAGTTTACTAATGAGAGAAGAAAAATTGGAATGGTCTTTGATGTTGTTTCTGTATTTAGAGTTGTTAATGATCTGTTACTGATGCTATTTAGCACCTTATTATTCTCTTAAAACAGTTTAACACCAGTGGAAAACTTGGAGGAAAAAAAAATCCAAGTGGACTAATTGAACATAATAATGCTGTATGATTTCTGTGTGATTTCCTTCTCATCCTGTTTCCATATATCTTATTATTTTTTTTTATAAAAAATGGGAATTGCCAAGAACCTTTGTCTTTACTTGAATGGTATAAGTTTAAGTCCCATTCTCACAAGCAACAATTTGTCAAAAGTCCTAATGCTAACACACCATCTGAAAATACTTGCCCCATGGAACCTTGATTTTTAGAATTATGTTTGATTTCAAATTCTACTCTTCTTTTGAAAGTAAAGGCAATGCTGACAATAATACTCCAGATGAGAGCACAAAGATGGGCCTCGTAAGAAACTCATTTTGTAGTACTCATCCACCCGTACTTTTCATTTAAAATAGATGGCATTATGAATGGAAAATTTTGACTTGATGTGAGCCTCAGAAATGACATAAAAAGTTAAAAATAAGAGTCAGCCTAGGAAGAACCATAAATTGTCTGATGGTCTATTTCTTTTAATCGCTGCTTAATGGGTACACAGAAGCAATAGTAAATATTGTAAAAACTGAATTATTTCTTGAGTTAGTCTCTGTAGCAGTAAAAGCAAAGCTTATTTTATCTTAGATAAGCAAAACTGTGTAAGAACCTAAAGATTCAAAGAAGTCACATAATAGTCTTCCAACTTATTGCTACCTTTTTCAATTCTTTGGAATAGTTGTATTGTTATAAAGTAATGAGAAGTGTATGATTTATATCTTGCCAAGGTAGAATTGATAAGCAGAAAAAGAAAGTGAAATGAATATATATGATTTTATAGATTTCTGTAGAGATTGGGTAAATCTGGGGCCATGGGTTCTTATTTTATTTATTTATTTTTCTTTCAATTTTATTGAGATATAATTGACATACAGCACTAAATTTAAGGTATACAGCATTATGACTTGGCTTACATATGTTATTGAATAATTATCACAATAAGTTTAGTGAATATCCATCATCTCATATAGATACAAAATTAAAGAAATAGAAGAAAAATATTGTTCCTTGTAATAAGAACTCTTAGGATTTACTCTTTTAACAACTTTCATATGTAACATAGAGCAGTATTAATTATTTTTATCATGTTGTACATTACATCTTATTACTTAACTATCTTATAAATGGAAGCTTGTGCCTTTTGACTGATTTCATCCGATTTCCTCTCTCCCCAACCCTGACCTTTGGTAACCACAAATGTGATCTCCTGTTCTATTTTGTTTATTTGTTTTTGGAATATAATTGACATACAATGCTATGTTAGTTCCTATAACACAACAAAGTGATTCAATATTTCTATACATTTCAAAATGATCACCACGAGAAGTCTAGTTACAGTATGTCACCATACAAAGATATTAGATAATTATTGACTATATTCCCTACATTATACATTTCATACTGGCCATTCATTTATTCTGCAACCGGAAGTTTATATCTCTTAATCTCCCTCACCTATTTCTTTCTTCCCTCCCACTCCTCTCCACCCAGACAACTACCTGTTTGCTCTCTGTATCTATAACTCTGTTTCTGTTTTGTTATGTTCATTTATTTTGTATTTTAGATTTCATATATAAGTGAAATCACACAGTGTTTGTCTTTCTTTGTCTGACTTATTTTACTTAGCATAATACCCTCTAAGTCAGTGCATGTTGTTGCAGATGGCAAAATTTCACTCTTTTTTATGGCTAAGATTCATTATATATACATGTACCACACCTTCTTTATCCATTCATCTATTGATGCGCACTTAGGTTGCTTGCATATCTTAACTTTTAAAAATAATACTTTGGTGAACGTAGGGGTGTATATTCTTTTGTAATTGGTGTTTTTGTTTTCTTCGGGTAAATACTGAGGAGTAGAATTGCTGAATTGTATTGTAGTTCTATTTTTAATTTTTGGAGAAATCGCTGTACTGGTGTCCTTACTGGCTGCACCAAAATACATTTCCACCAATAGTGCATGAGGGCTCCCTTTTCTCCATATCTTCTCCAACTCTTGTTATTTTCTATCTTTTTGATAATAACTATTCTGACAGGTATAAGGTGAAATGTTTTTGTGGTTTTGATTTGCATTTCCCTGATGATTAGTGATGCTGGGCATCTTTTCATGTGCCTGTTGGCCATCTGTGTCTTCTTTAGGAAAACGTCTATTCAGATCCTCTGCCCATTTTTAATTGCTGCTGTTGTTTTTTTTATGTTGAGCTGTATATAAGTTCTTTGTATATTTTGGATATTAATCCCTTATCAAATCTATCACTTGTAAATATCTTCTCCCATTCAGTAGGTGGCCTTTTTGGTTTTGTTGATGATTTCCTTGCTGTATCAAACTTTTTAGTTCGATATAGTCCCATTTGCTGATTTTTGCTTTTTTTTCCTTTGCCTGAGGAGACATACACAAAAAATATTACTAAGACTGGTGTCAAAGAGCATACTGCCTGTGTTTTCTTTTACGACCTATGGTTTCTGGTCTTACATTTAAGTCTTAATCCATTTTGAACTTGTTTTTGTGCATGGTGTGTGAGAGAAGTCCAGGTTGATTCTTTTGCATGTAGGTGTCCAGTTTCTTCCCAAGTACCATTTATTGAAGAGGCTGTCTCTTCCCCACTGTATATTCTTGCCTCTTTTGTCGTAGATTAATTGCCTATAAAAGTGTGGCTTAATTTCTGTGCTCTTTATTTTGTTTCATTTACTTATGTGTCTGTTTTTGTGTCAGTACCATATTGTTTTGATTAATGTGGCTTTGTAGTATAGTTTGAAACCAGTGTGTGTGATACCTCCAGCTTCATTCTTTCTCAATGTTTTTTTGGCTATATGGGGTCTCTCTGTTTCCATACAAATTTTAGAATTATTTTTCTAGTTATGTGGAAAATGCCATGGTATGTTGATAGGGATTGCATTGAATCTGTAGATTGCCTCAGGTTGGTCATTTTAACAGTATTAATTCTTCCAGTCGACGGGCATGGTTTATTTTTTCATTTATTTGTGTTGACTTCAAGTTTTTTCATCAGTGTCTTACAGTTTTCTGAGTATAGATTTTTTACCTTCTTGATTAGATTTATTCCTAGATATTTTATTCCTTTTGATGCAGTGGTAAATGGGATTGTTTTCTTAATTTCTCTTTCTGATAGTGTGTTGTTAGTGTATAAAAATGCAATAGATTTCTGTATATTAATTTTGTGTCTTGTAACTTTACTGGATTTACTGAAGAATTCTAGCAGTTTTTTGGTAATGTCTTTAGGATTGTCTATGCATAGTATTGGTATAATGTCATCTGCAAACAGTGACAGTTTTACTTCTTCTTTTCCAATTTGGATTATTTTTATTTATTTTTATTGTATGATTGCTGTGACTTGGACTTCCAGTACTATGCTGAGTACATGTGGCAAGAGTGGGCATCCTTGTCTTAATCCTGATCTTAGAGGAAATGCTTTCAGCTTTTCACCATTGAGTATGATGTTAGCTGTGGGTTTGTCATATATGGCCTTTGTTATGTTGAAGTATGTTTCCTCTGTGCCCACTTTCTGGAGTGTTTTTATCATAAATGGATGCTGAATTTTGTCAAAACCTTTTTCTGTTTCTATAGAGATTATCATATGATTTTTATTCAATTTGTAAATGAAGTGTAACACATCAGTTCATATGTGGATATTGAACCATCCTTGCATCCCTGAGATAAATCCCACTTGATCATGGTGTACAATCCTTTCAATGTATTTTTAAACTCCATTTGCTAATATTTTGTTGAGGATGTTTGTATCTATGTTCATCAGTAATATTGACCTGTAATATTTTGTGTGTGTGATATCTTTTATTGGTTTTGGTATCAGGGTGATTGTGGCCTTGTAAAATGAGCTTGGAATGGTTTCTTCCTCTGCAGTTTTTTGGAATAGCTAATGGATAATTGTTAACTCTTCTCTAAATGTATGGTAAAATTCATATGTGAAGCCATCTGGTCCTTCACTTTTTTTTTTAGGAGTTTTTTTTATTACCAGTTCAATTTCATTACTGATAATTGGTCTGTTCATATTTTCTATTTTTTTCTGAAATCTTGGGAGATTGTACATTTCTAGGAATTGTTAATTTCTTGTAAGAATTGTTTTATTTCTTCTAGATTGTCTATTTTATTAGCCTATAATTAGTAGTCTTTTATGATCCTTTGTATTTCTGTGATGTTGGTTGTAAAGTCTCCTTTTTCATTTCTGATTTTATTGATTTGGGCCCTCTCGTTTTTTTCTCGATGAGGCTTGCTAAATATTTATATATTTTGTTTATATTTTCAAAGAAGCACCTCTTAGATTCCTTGATCTCTTCTATTGCTTTATTAGTCTCTTTATTTCTGCTCTGTTCTTTATAATTTCTTTCCTTCTACTAACTTTGAGTTTTGTTTGTTCTTCTTTTCCTAGTTCCTTTAGGTGTAGGGGTAGGTTGTTTACTTGAGGTTTTTCTTGTTTCCTGACTTGGCTTGTATTGGTATAACCTTACCTCCTAGAACTACTTTACAGCATCCCATAGATTTTGGATCATTGTGTTTTCATTTTCATTTGTCTCCAGTTATTTTTTATTTCTCCTTTGGTTTCTTCAGTGATCCATTGTTTGTTTAGGAGCATATTGTTTAGCTCCACATGTTTGTGATTTTTGCAGTTTTTTTCTTGTAGTTGATTTTTAGTTACAGCATTGTGGTCAGAACAGATGCTTGATATGATTCAATTTTCTTAAATTTACTGAGGCTTGTTTTGTGGCCTAGCATGTGCCCTATCCTGGAGAATGTTCCACATGTATATTCTGCTGCTTTTGGATGGAATGTTCTTATATATCTATTAAATCTGTCCATTCTACTTTGCCTTTTAAGGTCAGTATTGCCTTACTGATTTTCTGTCTGGATAATTTGTTCATTTATGCAAGTGGGGTGTTGAAGTCCTTTACTATTATTGTGTTACTGTTAATTTCTCCCTTTAGGTCTGTTAATATTTGCTTCATGTTTTTGGGTTCTCCTATGTTGGGTGCATATATATTTACAATTGTTATATCTTCTTCTCGGACTGATGCCTTGTTCATTATGTAATGTCCTTCTTTGTTTCTTGTTGCAATCTTTGTTTTAAAGCCTATTTATTCTGATATAAATATTACTACCCTGGTTTTCTGTTGATTTTCATTTTAATGGAATAACTTTTTCTATCACATGCAGTCTGTGTGTGTCTTTAGATCTGAAGTGAGTCTCCTGTAGGCAGCATATATGCAGGTCTTGCTTTTGAATCCATTCAGCCACTCTGTGTCTTTTGATTGGAGCATTTAGGTCATTTGCATTTCAAGTAATTACTGACATGTATGTTGCTATTTTGTTTATTGCTTTGGGGTTGTTTTTGTAGTTCTTTTTTGTTTCTTCTTCTTTTGCTCTTTTCCCTTGTGGTTTGATGACTGTCTTTAGTGTTATGTTTAGATTCCTTTCTATTTTTGTGTGTGTATATCCATTATAGAATTTTAGTTTACCATGTGGTTAACATGAGGTTTACATATAGCAATATATATGTGTGTGTGTGTGTGTGTGTGTGTGTGTATATATATATATATATGATTATTTTAAGTTGCTGATTTCTTAAGCTCAAACACATTTTAACAACCCTGCATTTGTACCCCACTCCCCATGTTTACAGTTTTTGATATCATATTTAACCTCTTTTTGTTTTGTGTTTCCCTTAACTACATATTGTTGATAGAGATGATTTTACCACTTTTGTTTTCTAAGCTTTATACTGGCTTTATATGTGATTGATTCATTACTTTTACTGTGCATTTGCCTTTACCAGTTAGATTTTTCTTTTTGTAATTTTCATATTTCTAGTCATGACCTTTTTGTTTTCTCTTAGAGAAGTCTTTTTTACATACCTTGTAAAGCTGGATGGTGGTGCTGAACTCTTCTAACTTTTGCTTGTCTGTAAAACTTTTGATCTCTCCATTAAATCTGAATGAAAGCCTTACCAGATAGAGTATTCTTGGTTGTAGGTTTTTCCCTTTTATCTCTTTAAATTATCATGCTCATGCTTCTCCCGTTGGTCTGCAGGGTTTCTGCTGAAGAAGTCACTTGATAAACTCACTGGAGTTTCCTTATATGTGACTTGTTGCTTTTCCCTTGTTGCTTTTACTATTCTCTCTTTATCTTTAATTTTTGCAGTTTTAATTACAGTGTCTCTTTTTGTGGTTGCTCTTTGGGTTGATCTGTTTGGGATTCTCTATGCTTCTTGTACTTGTATGTCTGTTTCCTTTCTCAGGTTAGGGAAGTTGTTAGGTATTGCATTTTCAAATATGTTCTCTGCCCCTTTCTCTTCTCCTTCTGGGACCCCTATAATGATGCAAGTGTTAGTACTTCTGATGTTGTCCCAGAGGTTTCTTAACCTATCCTCATTTTTTTTTTCTTTTATAGATTCTTATTTTAGTGATGTTAAATACATTTTTTATGTTCTTAATTTTTGACTGAAGGTCTATAAATTGGCAATTAACCCCATGAGTTAGGATAAATTATTCTGTCCCCTAGTCTTCCACATTCATTCTCTCTTATTTAGGTAAAATTTTTAAAATAAAATTGAGTAAAATATAATTACGAATTTAGCATGATAATTCATCAAGTTCTGCTATTAGAGGGGTTCAACATTAGCCCAAGAAGACCTTGTTTTATTAAGGACCTTTCACTCCAAAGAGAGTGAAGATCTAAGAAATGTAAGAATTCATGTCACCATTGATAAATGGATGAAATCATCAACCTTGACCTCAGGGAAAGAATCCAGGATGGGTGGGAACAGGATAGTTGGATCAAAAACAAAAACAAAATAACTTTGTGTTGTACCTGGGGAATGGAGAATACAAAAAAATTGGGGGGAAAGGAGAAAAGAGACACCCATCTGAAGCCAACTTTGAAAGACAGTTTGATGAAACAAGTTAAGAAATGTTTTGCACCATCTTCTACACTCTTTGTGAGTTAATGCTAGGGACTGAGTTGTGTTCCTCCCCAAAATTCATTTGTTGAAGCCCTAACCCAGAAAGTGATGGTGTTTGTTGGATGGGGTCTTTGGGGAACAATTAGGTTTAGATGAGGTCAGGAGGGTCAGAAACTCATGATGGTATTAGTGTACTTATAAGGAGAGACACCCGAGAGCTTGCTGTCTCTCTCTCTCTCTTGCTGTGAGGACACAGCAAAAAGGTGGCTATCTATCTGTAAGCCAGGGAGGAGCTTCACCAAAACCTAATTATGCTGGCACCTTGATTTTGGATTTCTAACCTGTAGAATCATGAGAAAATAAATTTCTGTTGTTTAAGTAGCCCCATCTATAGTATTTTATTATGGCAGCCTGAGTTGACCAAGACAGTCTATGACATATTAATTGTAAGATTTTTCTTTTCTGGTAATGTATTACAGTAATTGTAAGGGCGTAAATAAAATACTTACAGAGGCCAACTGGTAACTTTGATACTTCAGTATTTGAAAGTCATTAGGCTCTGTGACTTCAGTAGTCATTCCTTTGGTTTAGACTTGAAGGCAGCTTTAGCTTGTGTTTGCTAGCGAAAAAGTGGATTCAGAAAAAAGAATTCATGAAACTACTTCCATTCATTTAATGGCACATATTTATTGAGTGCCTGCAATTTACCAGGCACTATCATGGGTACTGAAGATCTAGGGAACACAAACAACCCAAAACCCTGCCCTTGTAGAGATAACATTATAGAAAGGGGATGCACACAATAAACTGAACAACACAATCTATATGGTATGATAGATGTTGATATTTTTTGTTAAGAAAGAGCAGGAATTGGGATAGCTGAGGATGGGGTTCAGTTTTCATGAGGGTGATCAGAGAGGCTATCAATGAAAAGGTGCCATTTGAGCAAAGACCTGAAAGAGCTTGAGGACAAGCCATATACAAATGGGAGAAGATCACAGACATAGGGAATGGCAAGGACAAAGGTTCATAAATGGCAGTGTGTCTGTATGTTTGAAAATAAGCAGGGAACCCAGTGTGGCTGGAGTGGAGTGAAGAGGAGAGAATTAGAGAAATGTTTGTAGGTATGTGTGTGCTGTGAGAGAGCAAGTGGTTAGAAAATTGGCTGTGTTAATGTTTTTGTGTTGACTTTTCAAAGGAATGCTAATGAATCAAGCTCAAATATAATAACACATAGTCACAATCACCAGAAGACTTAATTCCTATAAAAACTTTGCAAGTGAAACAGGGATTATAACATTTTTGTGCTGACGGTTTTTTAACAGATGGTTATTTGGTTAACCTGAAGCTCACCTTCTACATGCTGTGTTTTAAATAGACAAGGATGCTGCTAATTGAGCAAAACCTTTAAGCTCCAATCTTTTTGACGAGGCAAGGTAAGCCAGAGTTTACATTTGAGGGCAAATCTATTCTCTTTGAGGCTGAGGATGGCATTCTCAATCTGTGCAATTTTCCGGATGTGGTTGAAATAAAATGAAGCAAGAATACACTTTACACAGCATAGTCAATACTCTGAATAAAATCAATGTTTTACAGTCACCATTAGATATTTATTTTTAGCCCTTGGGTATTGGTTCTGGACTTTTAATATGTATTCAGGGTGTTTCGTTGCTAAAAATGGTCACTTCTAATTAAGATAATATAATTGTTTTAAAATCCAGGTTAGCATTTTAAACAAATATTTGGGCTATTTATAGTTATAATATTTTGAGAATTGATATACCATTGAAGGAAAAAAGAAACTGGGAGGATATCTCAGCTGTAAAACCTGAGAAGGATGGGTGTACAGTAGAAACACTTTTTTTCTTTTTTTAATGTTGAGGCTTCTTTTAATTAATTTATTTTTTTATTTTTGGCTGTGTTGGGTCTTTGTTTCTGTGTGAGGGCTTTCTCTAGTTGTGGCAAGCGGGGGCCACTCTTCATCACGATGCGCGGGCCTCTCACTGTCGCGGCCTCTCTCGTTGTGGAGCACAGGCTCCAGACGTGCAGGCTCAGTAGTTGTGGCTCACGGGCCTAGTTGCTCCGCGTCATGTGGGATCTTCCCAGACCAGGGCTCGAACCCATGTCCCCTGCATTAGCAGGCAGAGTCTCAACCACTGCGCCACCAGGGAAGCCCTAGAAACACTTTTGAGAGTTCTGTTTACATGGTTGTTTTAACATTTCTTCCTTAAAAAGCTTTAAAATTATGCTTTTTGCTCTATGCTTTATGAAGATTTCCTGACGTATTATGGTGAATATCTTACCCAAATTTTATTCTAGATGATTTTGATTATTATGGAATGTGTTCAGCAGAAAATTGGAAAAAGAAGTGAGATCACACAATAACTTGTCCATGGTAATATGGAGGAAGGCAATGGAGACATACACAGCACCAGGATGAGAAGGATGATGCTAACCCACTCTGTGAACTGTGTCTCAGATTCTGCTTTTAGTATTATTATGTATCATTAAGCCTTCATTGTTTCACATTGAGGCAATTTTAGTAACATTCTATCTGAACTCCTTGCCTTTCATTTTCTTCCATTCTTTCAGTCCATTCTTCACATCACCACAGAATTCTAATTATAGAATTTATCTTCTAAACTCTGCAAAGGCCTGTTAATGTTCCTAAAATAAATTCTGGACTCTGGCACTAAAACCCAGACCCTCGTGATCTGGTACAACCTCTCTCTGCAAACTTGCCTGGAAAGATTGGATATGAAAAGGCAATACTTCCCTTCAAAACGTCGTTCTGATGGGCTTACATGTTGTGCACACAATGTGATTATCCTTTTTTTTTTTTATTTTAAGCTAGCAGCTCCCATGGTAAGAACAGCCCAAGGGAAAATATTCTGTAAATGTTTATGTAAAATTTTAGACCCAGATGGAGGAGTAGCAAACTCTATTTCAGGAACTTCGGTCCTTGATTCATTTTATAGACCTGCAGCAAACTTATTCACAGCTCTTCATCCTCAAGGATAAGAAGGGAAATGTGACAGCTCTGTTTTCTTCAAAAAGTTATTTTGTGGATTAGTGAGGCAGAATTCTTACAGTGTTTCCAACGTTTAATATGGGTCATATAAATGTAGATTATAATGAGGGTAGGCAGAAAAATTAGTTGGTTTACAGCATGGTGAGAAAGTTAATGAATTCAGCAGAAGTAACCCATTATGCAGAGACATCTAGGAGGAGTCAAAAGAAATTGTTTACTCCTATTTGCAAAATGACCTTGAAAATTCATTACCTGACCTCACTGTATGCATCGATAAATTCTGCTGTATTTGGAAAAGCCTGAGGGAAATGAGGCATTACCAGAGTACTGGCAGTGTTTACAAGGTCTGCAACAGTAGGACAAATGTTTTCATTGTGTGGAGGGTCTGTGTTGTACGACAGTATAATTAGGTTTGGTCTGATTTCATTTTCAGTTAAAGTGATCAGCTTAATTCACTTTTCTTCCAGTTACTAACAAGGTAAATTTGATAATATTTCAGGCTTATTAACAGTGTATCCTGTTCTTTGTAACTCTTTAGGATATAGTTTTATTTCTCTGGGTTGCTAAATGTGAACATAGTTCTTGCCTTATTGTAGATAAGCATCCAAGCTCAAGTTGGCCAACCGTTACTGCGGGCCTGTGCGTCAGGACAAGAGAGAAAGCAAGAGGAAATACATGAAAAAACTTGGTGGGTTTGGAATAGGAAGTTCAGAATGTGCAAAATCATAATGTGCTTGAGAGAAGCAGAAGTTGAGGCTATGTAGGTTGGTTAGCAACAGATTGTAGAGGGCCACTGGTGTTACATTCTGGAGTTTCTGCTTTATCTTTAGATGATGGAAAAACAAACAAGTATAAAAAATAATCAGAAGTATGGTTTTGAAAAGTTCCTTTATTGATAATATATAAGAGATACTGTGCCTATCCCCAAATCCCTTAATACTAAGACATGAATGGTTAAACAACATGTCTGTAATCCATTCACTCACTTTGACGAGTGGGCTTGGGAGGCAGACAGGAAGGACACTTCTGAGGTGAAGAGGAGTAGACGGCAGGAGATTGGGTCTGATCTCCTTATATACAAACTAATAATAGACTGCCAGACAAACCAAATAGTCTTTGCTGGCAGGAGTGTCACCTATCTATGGAATGCTTTTAATGAGATATACCTAGTTTATAGGATTGCTTAGAGTAAACATCTATGGAATCTATGGATTATTGGAGCATGGCTCCTTGCAAATGTCACATAAGGTATGAAATTATTTTATTATAAAATGGACATGTTTTACAACCCAAATGTCACCTTCTAGGTAAGTGAGGTGACATAAGTTATTTGGAAATCTCATCTGTTAAACTGGGCTACAGCATGCTGGTGTGCTTGGCGTGCTGGAAGAAAGGGCCTGGGTAGCTGTGGTAGAGGCCCCAGAAATCATATTGCTTGTATTCGTGGAACTATTAGTAAAAGTTGTTACTGGGTAAGATCTTGATGCCTATGAGTCTGATTTTATAATATGAACTTTTGTGTTACCTCAGGTAATACAGAATACTCATGAATATTCAAAAAAGAAAGATTTTTCAACAGTACTGGAATTTTAGAATCAGACTTTAACTGACTAAACCAGTCTGTCCTCAATACTCTCTAGCCTTATCCTTTAGTTCTTTTCTTTTTATATCTATATGACGATAGCAGCATATCTAGGTAGGGGTGTGGATAATAACAAGTACATTTTGAGCTGTGTGGCCATCTTAGAAACTTTGTTGTACTTGGCAGTGGGTGGGGATGAGACAGAGATGGTGGGATCCCTATCAACATTTTAAAGAGGGGGGAAACTGTCTTTCAGGTGTTATATCTGGCCAAAGAAAAATTATATCTGATTCAGGTCTATTTAGAGAACTTGATTGTTGAGACTGGAGGTCTCCCATACTAGACCAGCACATTATATAAATATCTATAGGAAACGAACTGAGCGCCTCCAGGTCTGGAGTTGAGAGGTAAATCTGCTATCTTGTAAGTCAAATTTCAGACTGTATACTCTATACACATTGTCAGACAAAAGACCAAGTCTGAATAGATTTCTCCTTGTTTAGGGATGAGGAAAGAAAAAGAAAGAAAAAAAAGGTCTAGAGGTAATAGGGAAGAAAATTCTATAATATAAAGGAAAACAAGCACTTTAAGGAAATAAAATTTTTATCTCTAAAAATTGTTTACTAGAGGAATATATATTACTTATTAATAAAATTCAACAAGACTTGGCCTATATAAAACCAGAAAAGGAAGTGATAAGTGCATAATAGATAAGGGTCATGTATATATGGAATGCATAGAAATGGAATATATAATTTATATATAGTGGAATCTTATAGAAATAAAAAAAATGTTTCAAGGAAAGACAAAGTTTAATAATTGAATTGATACATTAAAGACATTGAAAGAGCATAATTGGTATTGCAGGAAATCAAATTATTGCTCTAAAGACAAATTTGAAAAAGCCTCATAGATGTATAAAAATGAAAGATGAAAATGATGAAGAAAGATAGTGAAGAGTAAGACATATATGGTAACATATTGAATTAATAGATGTTCCCACAAAAGAAACCAGAACAAATTATATAATAACCAAAGAAGAATCAACAGAAATAAAAATCACATTAACCTTATTCGTCTCTCTAATATTTAATACTAACAGGCAAGGATATACAGAACTATACAAACAAGGCTGCACCTCACCCAAATTTGGAAGCATATGTCAAAATAATAGAAAGATACCCTCATATATACCCTTTCTGAAAAATATTATTCACAGGTCTGTATTAATTGAACAAGAGTACAATAAAAATTAACAATTAAAATCTTTTTCATGTAATGAGGAAAGCAGTACTAATTTTTCCCTTAACTTTGATAATTTAAAATATCTAGATCTCCTATTTAATAGTCAAATAGTTTCATACCAATAAAATTTAGTACTCAATAGGAAAATAAAATTAAATATGATTCACATGATGAGAGAGAAATAAAGGAAATAAAAAGCAAAAAAATGACAAAAATATAATAAAGATGTATAATAAATAATACCAAACATATGTTAGGTCAATGAAACTATGCTTATCACTGAATTAAAAGATATTATCAGATTGAGTTAAAAGACAAAATTAAAATGCATTCGACTCGTATTAAAAATACCTTTAAAGTAAGGATATATAGCATCATAAAGATAATAGTCATAAATCTGTATGAATTGAGAACCTATACAAGCAAAAGATACAAAAATAAGATATATATTAATATGTATAAATAGCAAAGTTGCATAAAGAAATATAACTTTACTAAGAGATTACCATTTGTCTCTGATAAGCATATCTGATGAGCATATTGATAAATGTTCACATATAGGTAGTTTTTACCGTAGAAAGAATAATTATTTTAAGTTCCCTTAGAAAAAATGCAAATTATCATCATTAACTAGGCTGCATATAAATTTGAAAAAAGGCAGACATCACTCAGGGAAGTTCTTAGATTATGATGAAACAAAAAAATAAATATATAAAAGTACTCTACCCTTTGGAGATGGAAGAGTTAGAAGGCTTAAACTACTTAAACTACCTTAAACTACTATTGTTGCATAGATTAGGTAAAATTATATTTACAGACAGTATTTTTTGAGGAGAAATTACATTATATATAAAAATAAACTGGTTATAATAAAATCTATACCTGGAGATAAATACATCGCTTTAAATGTGTTATACATTAAAGGATAAAGAAAGAAAATAAATGGACCAAACATTTAACTTCAGAAATTAGAAAACGCTTCAGTGTGTGTGTGTGTGTCTGTGTGTGTGTGTACACATGTGTATGCATGCAGAGAAGGAAACAATAGATAGAAAACAAAAGAAGGAAAAAATATAGAGTTTATTGTTACCTAATCAACCAACCAACCAACCAACCAATCAATAAATACAAAAAAAAATTCAGAATCAATAATGAAATCTGAGATATTTAAGAATAATTGAGAAAATTGTCCAAAAAATGAATCTGTCAGCACAATCTTTGTTAAAATGGGAGTGGGTGAGTTTTGTTTTGAGTATTTTGAATTCAGTTGTTCACAGCATTGTTGCAGAGAGTTGAATATGGACACTTTCATAGACTAGCTTCATCTTTTGAAGAGGCAAATAGATTAAAATCTAATTGTTATTGTTTGGGGCTTGCCCAGTTCAAGATAATAATTTTCTCTAATGTTACTAATTTAAATTATAATTCTACTTCAGTCAACATTTGCCTAATGTTACTCATTACTATTTTTACCATACCATATTACTAAAGTTATAAAATAAAAATTTAGCACTTTGAGGGCTAGTGGCGCAGTGGTTGACAGTCTGCCTGACGATGCAGGGGACGAGGGTTCGTGCCCCAGTCCGGGAGGATCCCGCATGCCGCGGAGCGGCTAAGCCCATGAGCCATGGCCGCTGAGCCTGCGCGTCCGGAGCCACAATGGGAGAGGCCACAACAGTGAGAGGCCCGCGTACCGCAAAAAAAAAAAAAAAAAAAAAAATTAGCACTTTGATATCTTTCCTCTTGTTACAGATTATGAGTTGTTTTTCTTTATAAAATGAAGCATCCATTCACCTCTGCCCTTAATAGTAGTATCTCATCTTGCCTATGTCTTTATTCTATCAACAGTAAACTTTTTTCCTGCATCTTCAATCTTTCCCCTGCCTTCTCTATGGTACATCAAATTTCCTCTGTTCTTTAAAAACATTTTTAAAATCCTGTCACCCAGTCTCTTCTCTTTCAAATTACTTATATACTCATTGCCTCCAATTTTTAATTCCCTATTACCTTTGAACTCTTTGTGATTTGAATAAGATAGATGAATAGATGGATGGAAGATGATAGAGAGAGAGAGAGAGAGAGAGATGTCAAGAGCAGCCAGGGATGTAGGAGAATATGATGTGATGATAGTCAAGAGATGAACATGTTGATTCTCTTGAGAAAATGAGTTCCCAGTAATTTTCATAAAATTAATTTCAGTTGAAATTTTACATTTATTTATATGACTCTTTGATGACTGTTTGTTTCAACCACTAGACTCGTGTCTTTTTTGTATGCTTAGTAAAACATATAATGCAATGAATGTTACATAGTAGAAGCTCAATATGTATTTATTGAATGAAAAATGCATTTGTTAAATGAATCATTGGTCAACTTAGTTAAATGCAGTTTAGATGTGAAATAAGAAGATGGAAAATAATTCAATGAATTTTGTAGTATGGAGGTATCTTATGATTCTAACCAGTGGTGAATGTGAAATTATGCAGTTTCCATATTTAATAGGAGATGAGTGTGAGGATACTGCATATATAATCAATTCATTTGAGCAGTTTGTGAATTTGAAGGAAATAAATGGAGGCTACAGATGGGGTCAAATTAGAAGAGTGTATAAACTGAGATTTATGAGATAAAAGAACAAAATTCCTAATCTTTCTCCCAAACCTGTATCAAACGCTAATAATGTTTTGCCTAGAATACTGCAAAAGCTATTGGTTAGTGATCTCTCCATAATGTATTATTCGCACAGGAATATGGACTCACATTTCTTTTTTTTTTTTTCCAACTCAGCATAATTTTAATTGTACTTACAGATATAGGTTAACACATTAATATTTAACAATCATTTTCACCCTCCAAGAAGCCATCATAACTGATTAAAATCTTTTGATATACTAGTGAATCTTTCAGGTTTTCTTGGAATTATAATAACTATAAATTTGTGCTTATAATTCACCAAGCAAACCTCCCTAGAGTTTTTTCCATCATAAATTTCTGAAAATGTGAAAATTATTTGAAAGTTATTACATTTCTTTTTTTTTAACATCTTTATTGGAGTATAATTGCTTTACAATGATGTGTTAGTTTCTGCTGTATAACAAACTGAATCAGCTATATGTTTACATATATCCCCATATCTCCTCCCTCTTGCATCTCCCTCCCACCCACCTTATCCCATCCCTGTAGGTGGACACAAAGCACCGAGCTGATCTCCCTGTGCTATGCGGCTGCTTCCCACTAGCTATCAGTTTTACATTTGGTAGTGTATATATGTACATGCCATTCTCTCACTTCATCCCAGCTTACCCTTCCCCTTACCCTTACGTCTTCAAGTCCATTCTCTACGTCTGCGTCTTTTTTCCTGTCCTACTCCTAAGTTCTTCAGAACCTTTTTTTTTTTTTAGATTCTTTATATATGTGTTAGCATATGGTATTTGTTTTTCTCTTTCTGACTTACTTCACTCTGTATGACAGACTCTAGGTCCATCCACCTCACTACAAATAGCTCAATTTCCTTTCCTTAATGGCTGAGTAATATTCCGTTGTATATATGTACCACATCTTCTTTATCCATTCATCTGTCAATGGACACTTAGGTTGCTTCCATGTCCTGGCTATTGTAAATAGAGCTGCAATGAACATTGTGGTACATGACTCTTCTTGAATTATGGTTTTCTCAGGGTATGTGCCCAGTAGTGGGATTGCTGGGTTGTATGGTAGTTCTGTTTTTAGTTTTTTAAGGAACCTCCATACTGTTCTCCATAGTGGCTGTATCAATTTACATTCCCACCAACAGTGCAAGAGGGTTCCCTTTTCTCCACACCCTCTCCAGCATTTACTGTTTCTAGATTTTTTTGATGATGGCCATTCTGACTGGTGTGAGGTGATACCTCATTCTAGTTTTGATTTGCATTTCTCTAATGATTAGTGATGTTGAGAATCGTTTCATGTGTTTGTTGGCAATCTGTATATATTCTATGGAGAAATGTCTAGGTCTTCTGCCTTTTTTTGGATTGGGTTATTTGTTTTTTTGATATTGAGCTGCATGAACTGCTTGTATATTTTGGAGATTATTCCTTTGTCCATTGATTCATTTGCAAATATTTTCTCCCATTCTGAGGGTTGTCTTTTTGTCTTGATTATAGTTTCCTTTGCTGTGCAAAAGCTTTTAAGCTTCATTGTGTCCCATTTGTTTATTTTTGTTTTTATTTCCATTTCTCTAGGAGGTGGGTCAAAGAGGATCTTGCTGTGATTTATGTAATATAGTGTTCTGCCTATGTTTTCCTCTAAGAGTTTTATAGTGTCTGGCCTTATATTTAGATCTTTAATCCATTTTGAACGTATTTTTGTGTATGGTGTTAGGAAATGTTCTAATTTCATTCTTGTACACGTAGCTGTCTAGTTTTCCCAGCGCCACATATTGAAGAGGCTGTTTTTTCTCCATCGTATATTCTTGCCTCCTTTATCAAAGGAAACGTGACCACATGTGCATGGGTTTTTCTCTGGCGTATCTATCCTGTTCCATTGATCAGTATTTCTGTTTCTGTGCCAATACCATACTATCTTGATTACTGTAGCTTTGTAGTATAGTCTAAAGTCAGAGCATGATTCCTCCAGCTCCATTTTTCTTTCTCAAGATTGCTTTGGCTATTCAGGGTCTTTTGCGTTTCCACACAAATTGTGAAATTTTTTGTTTTAGTTCTGTGAAAAATGCCATTGGTCGTTTGGTAGGGATTGCATTGAATCTGTAGATTGCTTTAGGTAGTATAGTCATTTTGACAATGTTGATTCTTCCAATCCAAGAACATGGTATATCTCTCCATCTGTTTGTACATCTTTAATTTCTTTCATTAGTGTCTTATAGTTTTCTGCATACAGGTCTTTTGTCTCCTCAGGTAGGTTTATTCCTAGGTATTTTGTTCCTTTTGTTGCAGTCGTAAATGGGGGTGTTTTCTTAATTTCTCTTTCAGATTTTTCATCATTAGTGTATAGGAATGCAAGAGGTTTCTGTGCATTAATTTTGTATCCTGCTACTTTACCAAATTCATTGATTAGCTCTAGTAGTTTTCTGGTGGCATCTTTAGGATTCTCTATGTATAGTATGTTGTCATCTGTAAACAGAGACAGTTTTACTTCTTCTTTTCGAATTTGGATTCTTTTTATTTATTTTTCTTCTCTGATTGATGTGGCTAAAACTTCCAAAACTATGTTGAATAATAGTGATGAGAGTGGGCACCCTTGTCTTGTTCCTGATCTTAGAGGAAATTGTTTCAGTTTTTCACCATTGATAATGATGTTGGCTGTGGGTTTGTCATACATGGCCTTTATTATGTTGAGGTTGATTCCCTCTGTGCCTACTTTCTGAAGAGTTTATATCATAAATGGGTGTTGAGTTTTGTTGAGAGCTTTTTCTGCATCTATTGAGATTATCATATGGTTTTTATCCTTCAGTTTGTTAATATGTTGTATCACATTGATTAATTTGCGTATATTGAAGAATCCTTGTATTCCTGGGATAAACCCCATTTGATCCTGGTGTCTGATCCTTTTACTGTGCTGTTGGATTCTGTTTGCTAGTATTTTGTTGAGGATATTTGCATCTGTGTTCATCAGTGATATTGGCCTGTAGTTTTCTTTTTTTATGACATCTTTGTCTGGTTTTGGTATTAGGGTGATGGTGGTCTCGCAGAAGGAATTTGGGAGTGTTCCTCCCTCTGCTATATTTTGGGAGAGTTTGGAGAAGGATAGGTGTTATCTCTTCTCTAAATGTTTGATAGAGTTCAGCTGTGAAGCAGTCTGGTCCTGGGCTTTTGTTTCTTGGAAGATTTTTAATCACAGTTTCAATTTCAGTGCTTGTGATTGGGCTGTTTATATTTTCTATTTCTTCCTGGTTCAGCCTCAGAAGTTGTGCTATTCTAAGAATTTGTCCATTTCTTCCAGGTTGTCCATTTTATTGGCATATAATTGCTTGTAGTAATCTCTCATTATACTTTGTATTTCTTCACTGTCAGTTGTTATTTCTTTTTCATTTCTTATTCTATTGATTTGAGTCTTCTCCCTTTTTTTCTTGATGAGTCTGGCTAATGTTTTATCAATTTTATTTATCTTCTCAAAGAAAAAGCTTTTGATTTCATTGATCTTTGCTATCATTTCCTTCATTTGTTTTTCATTTATTTCTCATCTGATCTTTATGATTTCTTTCCTTCTGCAAACTTTGGGCGTTTTTTGTTCTTCTGTCTCTAATTGCTCTAGGTATGAGGTTAGGTTGCTTATTTGAGATTTTTCCTGTTTCTTGAGGTAGGAGTGTATTGCTGTAAACTTCCCTCTCAGAACTGCTTTTGTTTCATCCCATATGTTTTGGGTTGTTGTGTTTTCATTGTCATTTGTTTTGAGGTATTTTTGATTTCCTCTTTGATTTCTTCAGTGATCTCTTGATTATTTAATTGTGTATTGTTTAGCCTCCATGTGTTTGTATTTTTTACAGTTTTTTTCCCTGTAATTTATATCTAGTCTTATAGTATTGTGGTCGGAAATGTTACTTGATATGACTTCAGTGTTCTTAAATTTACCAAGGCTTGATTTGTGACCCAAGATATGATCTCTCTTGGAGAATGTGCCATAAGCCCTTGAGAAGAAAGTTTATTCTGTTGTTTTTGGATGGAATGTCCTATAGATATCAATTAAGTCCATCTTGTCTAATGTGTCATTTCAGCTTGTGTTTCCTTATTTATTTTCATTTTGGATGATCTGCCCATTGGTGAAATTGGGGTATTGAAGTCCCCTACTATTATTGTGTTACTGTCGATCTCCCTTTTATGGGTGTTAGTTAGCATTTTGCCTTATGTATTGACATGCTCCTATGTGGGTGCATAAATACTTACAATTGTCAAAACTTCTTCTTGGATTGATCCCTGATCATTGTGTAGTGTCCTTCTTTGTCTCTTGTAATAATCTTTAAAGTCTATTTTGTCGTATATGAGAATTGCTACTCCAGCTTTCTTTTGATTTCCATTTGCATGATATATCTTTTTCCATGCCATCACTTTCAGTCTGTATGTGTCCCTAGGTCCGAAGTGGGTCTCTTGTAGGCAGCATATATAAGGTCTTGTTATTGTATCCTTTCAGCCAGTTTGTGTCTTTTGGTTGGAGCATTTAATTCATTTACATTTAAGGTAATTAATGATATGTATGTTCTGATTACCATTTTCTTAATTGTTTTGAGTTTGTTTCTATAGGTCTTTTCCTTCTCTTGTGTTTCCTGCCCAGAGAAGTTCCTTTTGCATTTGCTGTAATGCTGATTTGGTGGTGCTGTATTCTCTTAGCTTTTGCTTGTCTGTAAAGGTTTTAATTTCTCCGTCGAATCTGAATGAGATCCTTGCTGGGTAGAGTAATCTTGGTTGTAGGTTTTTGCCTTTCATCACTTTAAATATGTCCTGCCACTCCCTTCTGGCTTGCACAGTTTCTGCCGAGAAATCAGCTGTTAACCTTATGGGGATTCCCTTGTATGTTATTTGTTATTTTTCCCTTGCTGCTTTTAATATTTTTTCTTTGTATTTAATTTTTGATAGTTTGATTAATAAGTGTCTTGGCATGTTTCTCCTTTGTTTTATCCTGTATGGGACTCTGTGCTTCCTGGACTTGACTATTTCCTTTCCCATAATAGGGAAGTTTTCAACTATAAAACTCTTCAGATATTTTTTCAGACCCTTTCGTTTTATCTTCTTCCTCTGGGACACCTATAATTTGAATGTTGGTGCATTTAATGTTGTTCCAGAGGTCTCTGAGACTGTCCTCAATTCTTTTCATTCTCTTTTCTTTATTCTGCTCTGCAGTAATTATTTCTACTATTATCTTCCAGGTCAGTTATCCATTCTTCTGCTTCAGTTATTCTGGTATTGATTCCGTCTAGAGAGTTTTTAATTTCATTTATTGAGTTGTTCATCATTGTTTGTTTGCTCTTTAGTTCTTCTAAGTCCTTGTTAAACGTTTCTTTTGTTTTCTCCATTCTATTTCCAAGATATTGGATCACATTTACTATCATTACTCTGAATTGTTTTTTACATAGACTGCCTATTTCCTCTTCATTTGTTTGTTCTGGTGGCTTTTTACCTTGCTCCTTCGTTTGCTGTGTGTTTCTCTGTCTTCTCATTTTGCTTAACTTACTGTGTTTGGGGTCTCCTTTTCACAGGCTGCAGGTTTGTAGTTCCCATTTTTATTGGTGTCTGCCCCCAGTGGGTACCATTGGTTCAGTGGGTTGTGTAGGCTTCCTGGTGGAGTGGACAGGTGCCTGTTTCCTGGTGGATGAGGCTGGATCGTGTCTTTCTGGTGGGCAGGACTGTGTCCAGTGGTGTGTTTGGGGGTCTGTGAACTTACTACGAGTTTAAGCAGCCTCTCTGCTAATGGGTGGGGTTTTGTTCCTCTCTTGCTAGTTGTTTGGCATGAGGTGTCCAGCACTGTAGTTGGCAGGTCATTGAGTGGAGCTGGATTTTAGCATTGAGATGGAGATCTCTGGGAGAGCTTTCGCCGTTTGATATTATGTGGGACCAGGAAGTCTCTGGTGGACCCATGTCTGGAAGTCAGCTCTCCCACCTAAGAGGCTCAGGCCTGACACAGGGCCACAGCACCAAGGCCCTCTCTGCCACACAGCTCAGAAGAAAAGGGAGGGGAAAAAAAGGAAGAAAATAAATAAAGTTATTAAAATAAAAAAGAATATTATTAAAAATAAAAAGTAATAAAGTAAGAAGGGAGGAAAATAGTGAGCAACCAAACCAATAAACAAATCCACTAATGATAACGAATGCTAAAATCTATTCAAAAAAGAAAACGGACAGACAGAACCCTAGGAGCTCGTTTAGGAGCTCGTCTCTGGAGCTCGTTTAGGCGGTGCTCTGAATCCCCTCTCCTTGTGCACCTGAAACAATGGTCTCTTGCTTCTTAGGCAGGTCCAGACATTTTCCTGGACTGCCTCCTGGCTAGCTGTGCCGCACTTGCCCCCTCAGGCTGTGTTCACGCAGCCAACCCCGGTCCTCTCCCTGGTGTCTGGTCTCTGAAGCTGGAACCTCAGCTCCCAGCCCCCACCCACCCCGGCAGGTGAGCAGACAAGCCTGTCGGGCTGGTGAGTGCTGGTCGGCAGCGATCCTCTGTGCGGGAATCTCTCCTCTGTGCCCTCTGCACCCCTGTTGCTGTGCTCTCCTCCGCAGCTCCGAAGCTTCCCTCCCCCACCCACACCCTGTCTCCAGCAGTGAAGGGCCTTCCTAGTGTGTGGAAGCTTTTCCTCCTTCACATCTCCGTCCCAGAGGTGTGGATCCTGTTCCTATTCTTTTGTCTCTGTTTTTTCTTTTTTCTTTTGCCCTACCCAGGTATGTGGGGAATTTCTTGCCTTTTGGGAAGTCTTCTACCAGCATTCAGTAGGTGTTCTGTAGGAGTTGCTCCACATGTAGGTATATTTTTGATGTATTTGTGGGGAGGAAGGTTATCTCCATGTCTTACTCCTCCGCCATCTTGAAGGTCCTCTTGGACTCACATTTCTGATGGGGTGATTTTGCCACCTCCCTCTTTAAATCCCTCCAATAACTTCTCATTAACCTTAGGATATAAACAAATTTCCTAAGCATGTCCCACAAAATTCAGCATCCTCTGTTGTCTTCTAACTTCTTGGCCTAATTTCTTGTGTTTTTCCTCTTATTTTCTTTGCTCTAGTAACACTTGTCATTTTTATGAACTTAGAATAATTTTTGCATTTTTCTTTCTAGAACTCACTTCTCTTTTCTCTTGGTCCAATTAATATGTACAGATCCTCTGTATGTCAGCTAAAATCCTACTTCCTCAGGGACTTCTCCCCTGATTTCTCTGAAGAACTTTCATTGCATTATTTGGTTATCTTATAGCAGTTAACACAGTTATAAGTTAATGTTTATTTGTGTGCTTGTTTGATTAATGTCTTGGGCTTCCAGCATGCTAGAAGCTCTGTGAGTGTAGGGATTATGCTTCTCTGTGGCCACTATTGTATTTCCAGGACCTTCCACTGTGTGTAGCAACTTCCATGGTGTGTAGCAAAGAATAAGGGCTCAGTAAAGATATTTTGACTGAATAAATGAACAGCATTCCTTTAAAAGCTGATGAAGGACAGATTCCAAAACTCTTGCATAAGAATTGGACTTCCTTAAAGAAAGATTGACTTTGTCAGTTGTAAGAGGAGGAAAGAAAAATATGGAGTTAGATGCAAATTATTGTGTAGATTTGTTTGGAAGACAGTTACGTTCTTGCCTAATGATTTCTCTTAGTATGAGGCAGTCATGTATCCTGAACTTGTGGGATATAGGAAATTTATGGAGAGAAATTAAGGTATGAAATAATCATCTTGTAAAAGGGAAAGGCAAACTTCCTTGAAACCTGAAGGAGGAATGAAGAAATGAACATTCTTATTTCCAGTTCTTTTTCAGTCTCTCGCCCCCATGCAGCTTTTTATCCACAGCATTTAAAATGGGTAATTAAATCTTAACATAGTTTCATCCCTTTCTTTCTTCTTTATTGTTTATTCTCAGTCTTCTTTCTTTAGATGTTGGGCATTCAAGCAACTGCCATTGTTTTGCTATATAGCTCTCATATCCCTGATCCCATATCTAAACTTGGATTTCTAACTGCTTTGTAGAAGAAATGAGCTTCATGTTTTTGTCAGAAAATAATCTGTTAGAATAACAGTTCATTTTCATAAACAGGACTATAAGGAAAAAACAAAGTCAAAGAACTTAAGGCTTTTTGACTACCAAGCAATGGAATTACAGACTAAATTTAAGTAGAGAACAGATAATGAGCTAATTAGCATATTGTTGTTGTGTATATAGCAAATTCAGGTGTGTATATGTCATTTTCTGTTAAGAATGTTTCTAACATATTCAGTTTTCTATTAAAAATGTAGTAAGTAAAACTTCCTATTAAAAAAACTTGTAAGAAAAACTGTATTAAAAAAAAAACCCTATAGGAAATGAAAAAATAAAGCAGAAGTAACAAGAGCAGAATATTACAGGAGAGCTTTTTTTCTCTCAGCAAATAAAATAGCCCCAAATTCTATTTCATTATAAGATAGAGTAGCCAAGTGCTCTTTATTCATTGTGTCTTTATGGTAACTGGTATATAAGTAGTCTTCAAATAACTCCTTTTTTTTTTTTTAACAAAAGGTAGTAAATAGTTCAGTAGTTTATATTCTCAACAGGGCTTATAAAAATAATTTGTTTTCTTAGTTTCTTGATTATGAAAAATGTCAAGGTTTCTCATTAAATACTCTTTTGACTTTGGCTTACCGTTTTCAGAAACAACTTTAACTCTGAAAAAAACGTATTTTGGGACACACGCACAATACGTGTGCATATTTTATTTTCACATGTTGCCACCATCTTGAAACCATAAGAATTCCATTATTTTTTGTTTTCACCCTCTTCTCCAACTCTGTTTCCAAATACATGTTGTGTATTTCTTTTCTGATATCCTACGAGATGAACCTCTTTGTATTTCTTTGAAAAGTGTATCTTAAGGAGCATTTCCTCAGCATTATTGACACATACACACAAATTCTTTTTGTCAGTATTATTATGAAACCTTGCAAATTTCAATTTCCAGGATTCCTATTACATTACAGCTGCAGAAGATAGTTCTCAATTTTTGACTTGTTCTGGTCTGTTAGTCTCCTTTCTTTATGCATTGTATACATCCTCATCTTTTACTGGCTAGGATAAAATTAAAAGCCGTATTTTTTAATAGAATCATTGCTCTAATAACTACAATAGCTTATTGTAGTTAGGTCTAGAAAAATAGGTATATTCTTGCTGACTTCTTCTAATGTATAAAGCACATCTTTTATTTACCTAATAAACTTGGAAATCACATTCATTGGAAATATCATTGCCTCAAACTCTTAGTTTCAGGTGTGTCTCAAAGGTTGCATTAGTTTCCTTTGGGAAGCAAGAAACGAAGAAATGGCATGGCTGGAGTATATTTTCTGTATCAAGTGTTACAGAAGCACATTGGTAGCCATGGATAGGCAGATATCCTACAAATGAAACAAGCCCCTTATGATTCATCATACCATCTTCCATTAAGTTAATGGATTACTAAGGACTTGAATGATTTTGAGTGCTGAATAGGTACTTCAAAACACTTCTTAGTAACATAGAAAACTGCTATTAGCATCACATACTAATCCAAAGATAGTAGTTACTGATGGGTACCTGTGAATTTTGCCACTGCTAATGTGTTTTGAAGGATCAGTTTGTAATATAGGTTAATACATCCCAGGAATTGTGAATTTTGAGTGTCCACCTCTCACACATGTTATTCTAGGTGAAAGAGCTAGATTTCCCAATTATGTTCAGTCTTAGTCCTCTTTCGTCTATGATAGAAAATCTTAATCTTACAGCATACAACAAAATGACATAAAACAGATTACACGAGAAAAACTGAAATTCCATGGCAATATTGCTGTGATTATATTTATGTCCTCAGTAACTTTTATTAAGTCTCATCTATGAAGGAGTGTTACAAAATAATGAGATCACTCATTCTTTATGCATTGAGCAGTATGCATTTATTGGTGTGACTTGGGTATGGTAATATTTATATGATGATAAAAAAAAATGGTATCTTTCTCTGGCAGAGGTTACAGGTAATCACTTTATTCTTGACCCTGCTCATGATGGGGATGGCTAAGCCCTTACTTCTTCCTAGGAATAATTACTTCTCTGCACTTTGGAATGCACTGTTGCAAACAATGCAGCCAGAAACATGCAGAGAGAAAAGCAGACTCTTTCAGTCAAAGAGAAGTGGGTTAGGAAAAGTCTTTTCATGTACCATCTATTGAAGAACCCACTTGAAAAAGTCTTCGTGGTTTGGAAGCAACTTATAACATTTGAGGTATATTGGGCCAATATTTGGAGACTGACCGTTGAATGCAAGTAGATTCACAAATGCAAACTTCATGAGGAATCCAAGGGAATGCTATAGGTAAGCTGATCTGTTTCTTATGTCAAGCATAAGAATGGATAAAAGATTAAAAATAAAAAACTTCAACAGTATCCATCTGCTATCATTAGTGAACTTCTGACGTCATTCAACACGAATACCTGGTTTGGGATCTATTTCCCTTTGCAGTTTGTCTTCTATTACTCCAATCCATGTCCCTGATGCTTTAACCTAACTGTGCAGTGCAAAAATGTGCTCTATATTTTATATCTCTAATTATTCTGCTGTCATTTTCCTCCTGGGAAACTTTCCCACATCTCTGCATGTCAGAGATGCACCTCCTCCACAGGTGGCTCCAAGAAGTCCCAACCTTAAAAATATCAATTTCCTTTAGGTGAAACTTTGCAAATAGTCATTAAAAAAATCTTAAAATTATATGGACAGTATGTTTCCTATTTATGTTGCACTATCTGATTTGACAGGAGTTTTAATGAAAATGATACAAGTGGAGAAGAATTAGCTTTTAGAATGAGGGAGATAATTATTCTGTTTAAACAAACATATGCACAATCACATCACAACTTCTGTGTTGTTGAATGCTTGGTTTGAAGATTAATTTTGTTGTCAGGTCATTAAGCTTTCTTTGTAATTTAAGACAAATTAGATACTGGCTTTTGGATCTGATGTGTCTTTTGAAGCTGTTACATATAAATAACCTCCAAAGTCCCCCCTCCACTTTTTTTTTTCCCCCTCCACTTTTTTTGGACAAGTTGAGTTTTCTTTATTATTTCTTTCTTTATTATATTTTAATTGGCAATTTGTTATGGCAAGGTAAGTTCAGAGAGGTTTTGTAGCAGTTCCTCATGTGCAACAGAATGGACCAACTGTGGAAGTAGAAATAGATCCATCCTTTTAGGATAGAACAGGTACTATGAGACCTCAATGGTCAAAGACCTGATGAGTAACATTGCCAGTATTGGAATAATGATTTCTGTAATTTATTAAATCTGTTTCAAAATGTGTTATGAATATATACAAAAGTCAGTTTTGCATATATAATGAATCCTATTAAAGTGAATGAGTGAAAATATTGTTGGATAAAATCTCAATTTATCCAAAATGTTTACCTTAAAAATGAGACTGGGAATTGTCATTGGACAAAAGAGAATTGCTGATGTTGCGCAAAGATCATGTTATATTTGGCAAGACTCTGCTTTCATGGAAAACAACTGAACCATCAATCAAAAATGATATCAGATACATAGGATACAGAACACATTTAGACACACATGGTAATATGAATTGGGATACGGGTAATACATAGCAAAGAAGAAAAGATAAATAGCCCAGATGCACATGCACAGCTCCTCTAGGTTTTCTATAATATAAAAGTTGTTCTCTATAGTTTCCTAGATCCAGAATAAATGTATAGGAACAATTTTGACTCTGTTAATAGTAGGTTAAATGGAGGATATACATTTCTTACCAAATATGAAAGCAAGAAATAGGCTGTTGTTGGTATTAGTTCTCAGTTCACTTGGCGTTCTTTTCATGGTCACAAGATGGCTTAGCACCTCCAAGCATCACGTTCTCACATTATCAAAGGCAGAAAGCAGGAGGACAGGTGATTTGAGTGAACTCTCCTTATGTATCTGTTATTTTAATAAAGGAACAAGAGCTCTCCTACACCACACTATATTTACCTTCTGTTTAATTGGCTAGAACAATGGGTTGGGTCATTCCTTGCTGTTAATAAGAGGCTGGAAAAATAAATGTCTGTAAAAAGAGGACAGGATGATTACGACTGCCTTAAATCAATTATGATTACCCCTTGGCGCTAGTCACTATGCAATCTCAAAAAAATTAGTAAGAAGCAGCAGAAAATGGCTATTGGGAAAAATCTAACAATTTCTATGAAAAAAATAGAACCTGAAAAACTAGTTGTCGTGTACAGTTGCCAAATCCTTAAGAAGTTTTATCTTGAATCAATTAATAAACAAAAATATGTGTTCCTGGGCTTCCCTGGTGGCGCAGTGGTTGAGAGTCCGCCTGCCGATGCAGGGGACATGGGTTCGTGCCCCGGTCCAGGAAGATCCCACATGCCACGGAGCGGCTGGGCCTGTGAGCCATGGCCGCCGAGCCTGTGCATCCGGAGCCTGTGCTCCGCAAAGGGAGAGGCCACAACAGTGAGAGGCCCGCGTACCACACACACACACACTATATATATATATATGTGTTCCCAGCCAGAACTATAGAATGACTGAATACAATTTGGAAGACACTATAGTATACAGAGAGCCAAAGGTTTCCAAATGATTTTCTCTTAATTTTATTTTCTTTATTAAAATTTTAATTTAATTTCTTTAAACAAAGACAAAACAAAACAAAAAGCCTACAAAAGCGGTTCACCCATTTCTCCCACCCCTACCCCTTCTTCTTGTGACCACCAATCTGTTCTCTGTATCTGTGAACTTGGCTTTTGTTTTGTTTTTAGATTTCACGTACAAGAGAGGTTATATAGTATTTGTCTTTCTCTGTCTGACTTATTTCACTGAGCATAATGTCCTTGAGATGTATCCATGTTGTTGCAAATGGTAAGATTTCCTTCTTTTTTTCTGCCTAAATAATATTACATTTTATATATATATATATACAGCATTTTCTTTATCCATTAACCCATCCATGGACATTAGTTGTTTCCTTACCTTGGCTATTGCAAATAATGCTGCAGTGAACATGGGGGTACGTATATCTTTTCAAGTTAGTATTTTCATTTTCTTTGGGTAAATACCCAGAAGTGGAATTGCTATATAATATAGTTGTGATGGTTTTAATTTTTTGAGGAAATGCCATACTGTTTTCCAGAGTGGCTGTACCAGTTTACATTTCCACCAACAGTGCACGTGGTTTCCGTTTTCTCCACACCTATGCCAACAATTTTTATTTTAATGATAGCCATTCTTACAGGTGTGAGGTGATATCTCATTCTGGTTTTGATTTGCATTTCCCTGGTGATGAATGACGTTGCGCATCTAACCTGTTGACCAAATGTATTATATATCTTTCTTAGAAAAATGTCTGTTCAGATCTTCTGCCCCATTTTTTTTTTTTTTTGTGGTACACCGGCCTCTCACTGTTGTGGCCTCTCCCCTTGCGGAGCACAGGCTCTGGACGCGCAGGCTCAGCAGCCATGGCTCACGGGCCCAGCTGCTCCTCAGCATGTGGGATCTTCCCGGACCGGGGCACGAACCCGTGTCCCCTGCATCGGCAGGCGGACTCTCAACCACTGCGCCACCAGGGAAGCCCATTCTGCCCCAGTTTTTAACCAGATTTTTTTTTTTTTTTTTTTTTTTTTGCTATTGAGTTGTACGAGTTCTTCATATATTTTGGATATTAGCCCCTTTTCAGTTATATGATTTACAAATATTTTCTCGCATTCAGTAGGTTGCCTTTTCATTTTATTGATAGTTTCCTTTGCTGTGCAGAAGCTTTTTAGTATGATGTAGTTGCACTTTTTATTTTTGCTTTTGTTGATTTTGCTTATACTGTCAGATTAAAAAAAGATATTGCTAAGACAATGTCAAGCATTACTGCCTATATTTTCTTCTTAGAGTTTTATGGTTTCAGATCTTACATTAAATTCTTAATACAGTTTGAATTAATTTTTGTGCATGGTGTTAGAGAGTGGTCCAGTTTCATTCTTTTGCCTGCAGTTGTCCAGTTTTCCCACCACCATTTATTGAAGAAACTGTCCTTTCTCCATTGTATGTTCATGGCTCCTTTGTTGTAAATTAATTGACCATATATACATGGGGTTATTTCTAGGCTTTCTATTCTGTTTCATTGATCTGTGTGCCTGTGTCTATGCCAATACCATTCTGTTTTAATTAATATAGTTCTATAATGTAGTTTGAAATCAAGGAATGTTAGGCCTCCAGCTTTGTTTCTTTCTCAAGATTACATTGACTATTCAGGGTCTTTTGTAGTTCCATACAATTTTTAGGATTGTTTGTTCTGTTTCTGTGAAAAATGCCATTGGGATTTTGATAAAGATTGTATTGAATCTGTAGATTGCTTTGGGTAGAATGGACATTTTAACAATGTTGATTTTTCCAGTCCATGAGCATGGACTACCTTTCTATATTTGTGTATTCTTAAATTTTTTTTTTCATTAATGTCTTGTAGTTTTCAACATACAGATCTTTCACCTCCTTGGTTAAATTTATTCCTAAGTGTTTGATTCTTTTGACACAGTTGTGAATGGGATAGTTTTCTTAATTTCTTTTTCTGATAGTTCATTATTAGTATAAAGAAGCACTGCAGATTTGGGGGCATTGATTTTGTATCCTGCAACTTTACTGAATGCGCTTATTAGTTCTAACAGGTTTTTTTAGATGGAGTCTTTATGGTTTTCTATATATAATATCATGTCATCTGCAGATAGTGACCGTTTTACTTCTTCCTTTTCAGTTTGGATGCCTTTTATTTCTTTTTCTTGCCTAATTGCTCTAGCTAGGACTTCCAATACAATATTGAATAAAAGTGGCAAGAATGGACACCCTTGTCTTGTTCCTGGTCCTAGAGGATGAGCTTTCAGTGTATCACTGTTGAGTATGATATTAGGTATGGGCTCGTTATATATGGCCTTTATATATGAATATGGAGTTACATTTCCTCTATACCTACTTTGTTGAGAGTTATTATAAATGGATGTTGAATTTTGTCAAAAGCTTTTTCTGCATCTATTGAGATGATCATATGATTTCTATACTTCATATTTTTAATTTGGTATATCACATTGATTGATCTGCAGATGTCGAACCACCTTTCATTCCTGGAATAAATCCCACTTGATCTTCGTGTATACTTTTAATGTATTGCTGAATTCTGTTTGCTAATATTTTGTTGAGGTTTTTTTGCATCTATGTTCATTGGGGATATTGGCGTGTAATTTTCTTTCTTTGTGGCATTCTCGTCTGGTTTTGGTATCAGGGTAATGCTTGCCTCATAAAATGTGTTTGGAAAAGTTCCCCCATCTTCTGTTTTTTGGAAGAGTTTGAGAAGAATAGGTTATAACTCTTACTTAAATGTTTGGTAGAATTTACATGTTAAACTGTGTGGTCCTGGATTTTTGTTTCTTTGGAGGTGTTTGATTACTGCTCAATCTCCTTGCTAATAACTGATCTGTTCAGATTTTCTATTTCATCATAATTCGGTCTTGGTAAGTTGTATGTTTCTAGTATTTATCACTTTCTTCTAGATTGTCCAATTTGTTGTATAATTGTCCATTGAATTCTCTTAAATTTTGTCATTTGTTAGTCTCAAGATATTTTTTGATTTATATTTTTATTTCTTCTTTGACCCCATTGGTTGTTTAGTAGCATGTTGTTTAATCTCCACATATTTGTGAATTTTTCAGTTTTCTTCATGTCATTAACTTCTCACTTTATACTGTTGTAGTCAGAAAAGATGCTTGATATAATTTCAATTCTCTTAAATTTATTGAGGGTTATTTTTTTGCCCTAACATATGATCTGCCTTGTCAAATATTTCATGTGAATTTGAGAATGTGTATTTAGTTTCTTTTGTGTGGAATATTCTGTAAATATCTGTTAAGCGCATCTGGTCTAACATATCAGTTAAGGCCAATGTTTCGTTCCTGATATTCTGTCTGGGTGATTTTTCCATTGATGTAAGTGGGGTATTAAATTCCCCTACTATTATTGTACTGCTGTCTATTTCTTTCTTTAGGTCTGTTAATATTTGCTTTGTATACATAATATGTGCTCCTCTGTTTGGTGCATACATATTTACAAATGTTATATCCTTTAGTTGGATTGACCCCTTTATCATTATATAACTCTTTTTTTTGTCTCTTATTATATGGTCTTTGTTTTAAAGTCTATTTTGTCTAATATAAATATAGTTACTCCAACTTTTATTGGTTTCCATTTGCATGGAATATCTTTTTCCATCTCTTCACTTTCAGTCTGTCCTTCCCTACATCTAAAGTGTGTCTCTTGTATAGCTAGACATTGTCTTTTTATCCATTCAGCCACTCTATGCCTTTTGAATAAAGAATTTACTCTATTTACATTTAAAGTAATAATTACTGATTGGTATGTGCTTATTGCCATTTTGTTCATTGTTTTCTGACTTTTGTTCTTCCTTTGTTCTTTTCTTTTTCTCTTGCTTTCTTCCCTTGTGATTTGATGACTTTTTGTAGTGTTATGCTTAGATTCCTTTCTCATTATCTTTTGTGTGTCTCTGATAGGTTTTTGTTTTGTGGTTACTGTGAATGTCACATATTACCAGTCTATATAAATATACTGGTCTATTTTACGTTGACAGCAAGTTAAGTTTGAATACATACTAAAACTCTGTTTTTTTTTTTTTTTTTTTTTTTGCGTTACGCGGGCCTCTCACTGTTGTGGCCTCTCCCGTTGTGGAGCACAGGCTCCGGACGTGCAGGCTCAGTGGCCATGGCTCACGGGCCCAGCCGCTCCACGGCATGTGGGATCTTCCCGGACTGGGGCATGAAGCAGCGTCCCCTGAATCAGCAGGCGGACTCTCAAACACTGCGCCACCAGGGAAGCCCTAAAACTCTGTATTTTTATTCCCTCCCTCAAAATTTTATGTTTTTTTGTTTTGTTTTGTGGTACGCGGGCCTCTCAGTGTCGTGGCCTGTCCCATTGTGGAGCACAGTTTCCGGACGCGCAGGCTCAGCGGCCATGGCTCACGGGCCTAGCTGCTCCGCGGCATGTGGGATCCTCCCGGACCGGGGCATGAACCCGTGTCCCCTGCATCGGCAGGCGGACTCTCAACCACTGTGCCGCCAGGGAAGCCCAAAATTTTATGTTTTTCATGTCACATTTTGTATCCTTTTATCTTGTGTATTCCTTAGCTAATTATTGTGATCATAGTTATTTGTATGATTTTTGTCTTTTAACTCTCATACTAGTTTTATAAGTAATTAATTACCTACTTACTACATATTTACTTTTCCAGTGAGATTTATTGTTTTATATGTGTTCTTGTAATCAATTAGCACCCTTTCTTTTCAGCATAAAGAAGCCCTTTAACATTTCCAGTAATGCTGGTTTAGTGGTGATGAACTTCTTTAGCTTTTGCTAGTCTGGAAAACTCTTTATCGTGCCTTCAATTTTGAAAGTTAAATTTGCTGTTTAGAGTATTCTTTATTGGAAGTTTTTTCTTTTAGGACTTTGAAAATATTATCCCACTCCCCTGGCCTGCAAAGTTCATGCAGAAAACTCTGCTGATAATCTTATTGCAGTTCTCTTGTACATAATAAGTTGTTTTTCTCTTGTTGCTTTTAATATTCTTCTAATTTTTAGGGGAAAAAACCATGTTTCTTATTTTGTTGGTATTCAAGTTTGTAAAGATTAAAAACTGAGGTACATTTGTTATCATTTTGCTGGACATCAAGAACTTTTATAGGGTGACATTATTTTCATGATACAGGTTTAAAGCATGTAAGCTGGGTTTAATCAGTCAATATGGAGATGATTAGATATACTTTTTAATTTTACTGGAGATATATTTATAATCTAGGATGCCAAATTATTTCTCTACAATGAGACATTTCCCTTTTTGGTAAAAAGATAATGTGCATTTTCTGATAAAAATATTCAGTCTTGATATACATGTACATGGGTATCTAAATTTAGTAATTATAACAGTGTTTGGTACAGATGGAATTATGAAGGCAAATAGTCTTGAGTGATATTATTTAAAGTCCAGGGAAGAGTCTGTAATACCTTTCTGCCACAGAAAAGTGTGTCTCATTAGTAACTGGATTATTTGCGTCTGCCAGAGATATATTTTAAAGTGCTTGAATGTTGATGAACATGGATTATGAAAGCTTGTTTTAGGACTTGCTTTTTCCATATTTCATTTCTAAATATGACCCTTTGCTGATGTTTCAGTCTTTCCTTAGCTATGTTAATAATACTGAGTAGACTAGATAAATAGCTTGATACCATGAGCATAGAAGATATTCCTTCTCTTTCATTTTATGTTGTACCAATTAGTATGAATTTTCCAGGGTAACCTTATCTTTTTTTATCTTTATATCCTTGCAGATCAACTTACTTTATAAATATATTTTATATACACCCACCCTCCATACATACATATATACACTTGTGGTTGAAGAATGAGATGTTTGGTAACAATTTAAAGAAAAGATTAAAAATGTAGGAGAAATGGGAAAATAAGATCTCTAGGGCTACAACTGAAAAAAATCAGGGAAAATAATGACCAATCAGCTAATACTTGGCCAGAGAAACAAGGTGAGGTAGATAATGAGAGTGATCAATTAAAGTGAATGAAGGTTGTGAATAAGAACTAGAGGTAACTTTAGGTTGGGAAGAGAAAACAGAAACAATAGATTGCACAGCATGAATTAAGTCTTTTTGACAATGCAGCACTGAGACAGTTAAATAAGCTCTGGGTGCATTTTTCTTTCTGTTGGCAGAAAAGAGGTTGAGACAGAGGGATAGAAGGCAGCAGAGTCAGGAAATTGTGTTTGGCTAAAATTTATCATTGAGTAACAGTCATATCTGTTATATAAATGCTTGTTTTTCGTTATATATTCAGTGAAGTACCACCCTAGATACACCAGAAATATCCCAGAATTAGTCCCACTGGGGTTGTGAATTGGAAAAATTAGAGTTCTAACATAGAATCTTATACAAACCATACTTCACTGTAAGAAGCTCAGAGGATACAGGTTTCAGCAAAGGATACAGGGATATATCTGGATGGAGTTGTTCAGTTAGTGCTGGAATTTTTCCCAATTCCATTAAGGAAAAGACACTCAGGTGGTGGCAATGATTGCCAGCTTCTGCACAGTGAGATCTGCCATGCTAGGAATTTCTGAATGAAGGTTTTCTCAGCTTCTGGTACCCACATCCATATCACCGAAAGCTCCAGCATAATCTTGTGTAGTTGCAAAAGCAGCCATGGTAAGCCATGCCACCCAGATCAATTTCTAGGTTTAATATCTTACTTTGCTACGAACCTCATGTTGCTCTATTTCGCCTTGAATTATATAATAATGACCAGATCCTGTTCTATGCATTAAAGCAAAATAAAAATGACCAGTCTTAGGCAAAACTTCCATTACTTCTTTCCTGGGCAAAATGTTGATGGAGGGGGTGCCAGGGACACCAAACGCAGCAGGTCTTCACCCCATTTTACCTAATGTCATCTTTTGCCATCTCAAGCACCTAAGTTAGTCAGCATGTCCAGAGCTGTAGTGAATCTGAGACATGGGAATCAATACAAAGAGCATTAGAAAGAACTGAAATATCAGACAGATGTGGTAAAAAACATGTTTTAATTTTTATTACTTTTCACTTATCTTTAAGGAAATCAATGTGGGAAACAGATTAATAACTGGGAAACCAGATAGGCTTCATCCTGTATCTTTGCTTTCTTCAGCTCGTTGCAGCACTTGGGGTGAAATTACTAGCTTCCCTCTGGATTTCTATTTTTTATGTTTTAATTTAATGATTCAGATTACTTTTCTTCCTAAATATATAAGACAAAGTATAATTTCTACTATTTTTTGTTAAATTGGCTTTACTATATTCATATACAGATCAAATATAAATGATGAAGGAAAACAAGGCTGCTTATTGATTCCTTCTCACATTTTATCATGCACATTCCTCCCACCCAGTGTGGTTAATTCTGCTATGATTTTTAGTTTAAAGCTAAGAATACAAAGGTCCAGAGAAAGCACGTGACTGCCTATGGTCACTACTTTGTAAGTAACATGGAGGTGACTAGAATCAGGTACCCTGATTTTAAAGACTGCTTACTTTCTATAATACTACCACATTATTATATCCACTTTTGTAACTTCAGTGTCTCATTCTAATATGTTAATTCATTTATAGTAGAGCTCTTTCACAAAGGTGTTACCGAAATATCATGGAAGGTTGATTACCAAAACTTTCCATCTCTCTTGGGTCCCCAGGACACATAGATTCTCTTACTGTGCTACCAGAGGGATAGAGCCAACTCCAGTGTATGTGCAGTTGGTGTTGCTGTCACTCATGCAAAGGCCTTTCGGTACTTGGCCAACTATATGTCAGCATGGCTGTGCTTTCAAATCTTGAAATTTGTTTGTTCCATTCTGAAAACGTGAATATTCAATTTAAGAAAAATGTAGAGGCATCTATTCAGAAAACAGATCCTGTGAAAAAAGCAAACATTTCTTACCAGAGGTGGCTTATAATTTAGTTTTTCACATAAAGAAATGTTTCAGTATTACATGATAAAAAAAAAAAATCAAAGTAGAAGCAATATACACTTAGCAAGGAGGGTGAGGAAACATGAGGCATGAAGCATCTGTTAGTCTGTCAAATCAAGTGACGGATACAACATCTAAAAAAAAAAAAGGTTTTGTGAGATGAGTGTGAAAACCTTGAAAATAAAAAGAGCCTAGAAATTGAAACAAGTTCCATATCTGCAGGTAATAGCACAGAGGGCTTGTGAGACCTCCATCTATTTTATTGCATATTTTTGCTACACCATTATTAAGGTGAATTATCAGTTATGCATAAGTAACTGATATTTCCTCTTACAATTTTGTTTTAAAAATAACTATTCTAAAATCTTATCCAGCTCTTATGCCATCATTAATTCTCAGGATAAAGCTTAATAAAATATTCTGAGCCGGATTCATAGGCAATATCAACATGATTCAGATTTGCTTCTTACATATTATTTTTGTTGGAGGCTCTTCTTTTGGATTGAATGAAGAAATACTTATTGAAATGCAGATTCCTTGGCCCCATAACAGACTTGTTGCATCAGCAGGTCTGGAATGGGGTCTGAAATCTGGATTCTTAAGAATCTTGCCAAGTGAGTCTTGTAGTCATGCAGGGGTGGGCACATGTGCACTGTGCAGACCACTTTTGATAGTAACTGAATTATGAAAAAAATACGGTAGTGTTTAGCAGCAGGGATGTTTATTTTAATTGCTTTGTGTTTTGTTGGAAATATGACTGGGGGGTAGGAATGTGTAAGAAGAACTGTGGTAGTGCGAAAAGACCAGCCATTGCTCTTGAGCAAATGAGAGAAACTTTTAAAGTTTGGGTGACATAGGGATGTTTAGCTTCCGGATGCGATGTTTAGTTTTTACAGCTTTTATGGTTATAAAAGCATTTTTTAATTTAAATATTGCAGGAAAAATAACTTTTTTTTCCTGGTCTGAAGTTCCCTTGCCCTTAATTTTTTTCACTAGTTTTATTAGAAAATAAATATAATAAAACTGTTATATTAATATTTTGATTTTGTTTTGAGTTCTCTTAGGAACACAACATTATAGCAGAGAAGGCTGCATGCTACTTTAATACTCACACACCTATGAGATACCCATTATTATTCTCATTTCATAGATAAATGAACAGAGCCTCAAAGAGGTTAATTAACTTGACCGAACTCACACAGCAAATAAGTGGTAACGCCAACACTGATTGCAGACTGCCTGGCTCCAAATCCAAGGAACTTTCTGTAACATCATGCTACTCACTTCAAAGAGTGTACTTGTTGTTGTTCTTTAAAATGGACATTCTTGTCTTCTATGCCCCATAAGCAATGTAAAAATCCACAAATTGTATTCTTTAAAATCAGTTTGGTCAGATGGTTTGATGGTAGTACTCTTTTAAATAGAAATTCTAAGAACGAGTTCACAAAGGACCAGTGTAGTGTGTGTGTGTGTGTGTGTGTTCTGTGCTGCAAAGTGAATGAGGGATGGCTATGCTATGAGCAGTATTTGTCTAAATGGGCAAATAATATTCCGTTCTGTCACCATGTACTCTTTTCATCATGATGTTTTCATATCCTTTATTGCAACTTTCCAAATGGAAATTGCATGATGTCTGGCTAGTTGTACAAGCATACCTTTTCCATTTTAAAAGCATATGCGGAACTCTGCAAGAAATGAACCACAGACTACTAAAATTTTCTCAGATTTGAGCCTTCTGCACTATTCCAATTAAAGTGGATCTTTCTCTCCACCATGGGAATTGCACTGTGTGACTGATTACCAAGCACATCATGTAAACAGCTCTTAGAAACTGCAAACAGCCATTATGGAGAATGCAAATTATTAACAAAGGTCATATTAGAATTTCACCCTGGTAACTAATCGCGTCAAAGGTACAGTACATCAATAGGCACATAGACTAGGAAGCAGTGTTTTCCAATTAAGTGAATCAGTTTCACCTTCTGAACTATAAATAAACTGCAGCAACAGCTCCTGATTAGGCTTAAGGAGTCTGACTTCCATGGCAAACAAATGCCTCAGAACTTAAGCATACTTAGAAAGTTAATCCTGTAAGGAGTCAATGAACAGATTTAAAGTTTCAGCATTAATGCCTTGGACCTGAGTTTCCTCAAATTTCTGCAGTGCAGGCAGAATGGGAATGTATCCCTCTGAATAGATAAACAAGCCCTGAATTAGTTTTCAGCCTCCCTCAGGATAACTAATTTAACAGACATAAATCCATTTTCAAAAACAGAATAAAAATATTTGCTTCCCTAAGTATTTTACTTAGCAAATAAAATATTTGCTTTCCCAAGTAATAGCTTGGTTGGGCTCCTGCCCCTACATGAATAAGTGCAATTAACTCTACTCAGTGGAAATTTTAACAAGTATGTTAAAAAACAGATTTTGACCCTTGTTTATTTTTATTTGATGTCTGTCTTTAGAACTAATTCAAAACCCATTCATTCAGTTTAGATCTGAATTTAAATGTAATCCACTTCTTTAATTTGAAAGCATTGTACTTAGTAGTTATATAGGGCTGGCAATGCTGACCCATCTTCAAGGGAGGGTACACTTGAGCTGTTTTTCTAATGTTAGTACTGGATTTCTGTAACCTTTGTAGGTCTCAGTTTTCTCATCTATTAAATGAAAGCCTTGGACTAAATAAGATTTAAGCCTTTTGTAGCTAAAATTTCTATGTATCTGTGTACATACATAGCTAACAAAAGTTGAGACATTATTTAACCAGCCCGGATAGAAATGATTAGTTTTCAGTATCTACAGTATTCACTGTAATTTTTGTTATAATGTATGGGAGAGAGATGATAAATACATAAGAATGTAAATTTCTGCAAATTCAAAGAAATAATGGTTAGTATATTATCCTATTAGGAAGATAAGAGATTTATTAATTAGAAATACAAGCCCACTTTACATAAAAATCATTTTAGGATTTTTATATAAAACATTCAATTTCTGAAAACAGCTTTGAATAGCTATGTGTTCTCTTTAAATTTGCATAAAAAGTCCTAGCCTAGGGCTGTGACTGATGATAGGAGATAATAGGAACTGGGTTTTTTCATACCATTTCCTCTTTTACAGAAACACTGGAGACAACAAATTGAACTTAGAAATCTCCGATATCAAATCCCATTATTTAAATTTATAATCTCTTTACCTACTGGGTTTAACAATTCCAGCAATTCCAAGGCAGGGATAGAGGGGGGGAGAAACATTTCCTTTTATTTTTTTATAACTTTTTATTTTATAATGGAGTATAGCTGATTAACAATGTTGTGATAGTTTCAGGTGCACGGCAAAGGAGAAACATTTCCTTGAACTAAGGTTCAAGAGTATTTATTTCAAGTGTTGAGAAAGGTTAATGTGAGGTTGATTGATCATATGGTAGGTGGTTTTGGGGACAGACAAAATTGACCTGCATCACATGAAGTTGCAGATTGAATGTTTTGTTTGACGTAGAATGGTCCCCGACTTGGTAATAGTTTGACTTAACGACTTTACAGTGATGTGAAAGTGATATACATTCAGTAGAAATAGTACTTAGAATTTTGAATTTTGATTGTTTGTCTTTTCTGTGGGCTAGAGGTACTCAGTATGATACTCTCTCATGAAGCTGCGCAGTGGCAGCAAGCTTCAGCTCCCAGTCAGCCGCACGATCACGAGGGTAAACAACCAGTATGCTTACACCCATTCTGTACCCACACAACCATTCTGTTTTACACTTTCAGTACTGTATTCAATAAAGTAGATGAGGTATTCAGCACTTTATTATAGAATAGGCTTTGTGTTAGGTGATTTTGTCCAAATGTAGGCTAATGTAAGTGTTCTGAGCATGTTTAAGGTATGCTATGCTGCTCAGCTATGATGTTCAGTAGTTTAGGTGTATTAAATGCATTTTTGACTTATGATATTTTCAACTTACGATGGGTTTATTGGGACATAACCCCATCCTGAACTGAGGAAGATCTGTAGTGCAATGGTTGGAAAATGAACTCATCATCTAAATATTCTAGGGTAAAATCTTGGCTTTTGATAAGGTTTTTCCTTAAAGTTTTGTACACATGAATGCAGAATTACTTACCATGACATGCTTTGATGTGTGAAGTGAAATTATAAGGTGGGAAATGTTTCTTCATTTTGCCCTCTGTCTGTGTACCTTTTTTGTGTCCTTAAGCACTCTTGTCCTCTAGATACCACTTTTTTTCCATCTCAAAGAAAGACATCTGACAGGGAGATTTACACGAAGCTCTTGTGACTTAATATATCATTCCTTCCAGAAGATTTAATATACTTAATTTAATATTTAATGTATTTAAAAGAGGGTTAGAGGATTAACTCAGGTGACTGAATCTCTACTAATAATATGCTACCTGGATCCAGGAGATATTTCTAATCAAAAGGATCTTCTGGATGCTCTTCTTATTCTATAACACAGGCAGGTAGCTATTATTCTTTCTTTTTGCAAAGCTGTGAGAAGATGCTGAGATAGTGTAAGCTCATCAGGGTTAGCATTTTTGTTCATTTCAATTACTGTTTTTCCCTAGCACTTAAACAAGTGTCTGACACAGAGTAGGCACTTAACACATATATATTAATTTATGAGTCCTTACTATCTCTTACTATCAAAATTCAGGTATGTCAACTCAGGGCCAGTAGGGACTGCAGCCATCTGTCTGTGAAGCTTAGTATATTGGGAAGCCCAGTTATAAGTGGAAACTGGATGAAGAACGATAATGGGCAAGTGTGGTGGAGACTGCCATGGACGTACCAAAATAATTTTCTCTTCTTCCTGAGCAGATAGCTAGACTACATTTCCCAGCCTCCCTTGCATTTAGATGTGGTGGCCATGTGACTAAGTTTTAGCCACCTGAATGTGGGCTGAAGTGATTTGAAATACTGCCAGTCCTAGTTCTTCAAAACCTCCTTTATGATTCTTTATACTTCTTCTTCCCCCATTTGCCATCTGGAAAAGGATCCTACAGAACACTTCAAACCCTAAGGGAAACTGGAAGGAGACTGGATGCTGAAATGATAATGTGGAAATCACCCTGACTGAACAGGAACATCTGTGTTGGATTTCGTGTAAGTGAAAGATAAACTTTTTTACTAAGCCATTATGGCTTTTAATTTAGAGGAGAATGGAGGACCATTCAGAAAAAGAGTGGTGAAGCAAGATAGGGCAACAGGTAGGAGCAAGTCCGGAGGGATAGAAATGTGGTTGAAACATTAGTATAGGGGGGTATGAGAAGTAGGCAAGTATGGGGGGGTATGAGAAGTAGGCAAGTGGGTAATTTGGGGTCAGAGTCTGATGCTAGGGAATGAATGACAAGAAATGGAGTTACTGGCTGAAAGCTAGTGATATTAGTTAGTCTTAATATTTTGGGCCAGAGTCTTCCTTTGAAGTTAATAGTTATTACATAAGCTCAGCCCCAGCTGTTCATGAGTGTTCATCATTCTACCACATAAAACTTAAGATCTCATGGCCTTATTGCCTAACAAGTCTTCTCTTAACCAGCTAAAAGCTTCTCCAGAGACCTTGTTTAGAGGTAACACTGAAGTAATTTTCCTTTTATCCATTAAAGTTTTAATTAACAGTTACTTTGTCTTTGAACCTTTCATATTTAGTGAGAATTTATTTCCAATAAGCCATTAATGTCTTAAAGTCTCCACCTGTTGTGCTTAATTTGTCTGGTTTATGTATTTATGGAGAAAAGCAGTGTAATAATTTTTGATTCTTCTGCCAACATACTTCAGTGACATTTTTTTGGCCATTTTTAAAAAGTTTCTTTACTTAGATTTTAATCTCCATAAGTGCATGTCAAGCTCAACCATCTCCTTAGGGAGGCTTTCCCTAATACTCCACCCTTCAGACTTAGTTGTTGACCCCACTTATGTGTTCAAAAAACAACAACAACAAAAAAACACCCAGCTTTGTCTTCCCTAATCATAGGAATTCTACCCTGATACAACTGTACCTAAGCTTATATGTCTCCCCATACTAAACTGTGAGCTCAAGGACGTATTATGTCTTATGTCTACACTTTTGATGCCCCAGAAAGTATTACTGAAGAAATAATCAATGAACTAACTAAATATTGCTATTGTATTATATTATTTTAGTGCTTAAAGCTAGTACTGTATAAAATTTCAAGAATATAATAAATGCCATTTATGTGATAATGATAAATGAAAGAAAAAGCCTTAAAATTTTTTATCAAGGTATAATATATATAAAGCATATACAGTGTGCTAATCTTAATTGTACAACTCAACTAATTTTTCATATATATATTCATGCATTAGCCTCTACCTGTTTCCCACACCCCAGGAGTTTCCCTTCTGCATCTTCCCAGACAACACCAATCCTTTCCTTGTCCTGAGATAAACACTATTCTTCTATCAATTATTTTCATACTTAAAAAAAAAAAACTATACTACAGTCAATACCAAATATTGCTGTTGGTGAAATAAATTACTGTGAAGTAGCAATAATGTGAAGACCTGACCTACAATACAGACTACTGCCCAATTCCCAAATAATCCCTTGGGGCATTTGATATAAGATAAAAATTTAAAATTAAAAAACTCAATGCCAACAGGATAATTTCAAAGAAATACACACCCAAACTACTGAAAAACAAGGATAAAGATAACAAAGATAAAGGTTCATTCTATATGCATGCATATACCACTTATTATCTATTGCTATGGTTATCCCAAAAGATTGTCAATGACTGAAAGCTAAAGGAACATAAAAATGTGCTTATAGGAAAAAAAAGTAAAGTATTAGTAAGGTATATTTTATGAGAATGGGGCAGTGGTGACACAAATCTTTGAAAACCAAAATTTGATCCTTATACCCTAAGTGCTATGTTTCTCAGCAGAAAGATGAAAGAAAGAAAGGGAAAATAGAATATCATGAAATACAAAGTCCACTTGGTGTTTAATTCTGTTTTTGTTTTTGTTTTTTAATGTTGGAACCTTCAGCAATATTAGGTTAAAAGTTCATTGCTCTTTACAGTGTGGAATGGACTTCAGTTTGTCACAGTGCTAGACAAATGCTTTGAAGAAGAGGAAGTCATAGGTAAGTTTGTCCCATGTAACTAGTTATTTTGGGATGTAGTGAGGGAGTGTCTGTCTGCACTTTAAGATGAAAAAGGAACATGAACTGTGAGAGGCTTTCCCATCAGGGCAAAGGCAAGTATACAGACTGCTCCTTTGTGTTTTGGTGGGTAGTTTCAGCTTTGTCATAGGTTTTTATTTTTTTTTTCTTTAGGGTATTAGAATTCTATAAAGTTGAATTTTCAGGTACTGAATGGCAAGTTCCCTGAAATAGGAGAGGAAATTGTTCTAGCTAACTCTGCCTCTCAGGCAAATGTTTACTGAAGAACAGCCATTCATTAATCTTGGAACAATAAAGTTCTTTTCGTGTCCTGTCTCCTGTTAATAATGCATGACTGAAAGTTATGTTCTAACTGTAAATCAGGACAAACAAAACATACCACAAAGTTATTTTCCTCTCAAGTCCAATAGCTTGATATGTGTGTTGTTTTATTATTCCCACTTGGGGCTGTACATCTAATGTTATCTTTGAAAATGTGCTAACAAGCCTGAAAGTATTGGGGCTTTTTATCACATTTTTATTACAATGGAGGATTTTGAAAAATGAAATCTGATGCTTCTTACTCAGAATGTAATGTGAAAGCAAATTAGGAAATGAGGACATGGCATAGAATTTATGCCACATGTAGAATTGTCTTAATTCATTATCTTGCATGAAGTACATTTTTTCTTTCATTTATGACATAGCTATTTTTATGTTGCTAACATATTTTTAATAAGAATGCTGTTCAGTGTTCTTTTTTTTTTTTCCTTCAGAAGATCTTTTATAGTTAAACTGATCTCTAGGAAGGGGGCTTGGATGACCCAATAGTAATGTGTTAAGGCCACTGGCATTGCCTTTAAAAATGTGACAGACTATTAGGAATAATATTGAGGTGAAGTTTTAAAATTCTAGAGAAGACATTTTGGAACTCTGGGGAGAGTTGTTGAGTTGGAAATTAACTCATCATTCAGATACATAGTAGTCTGGTTCAAAGGAAATGGAATTCTTTACAAATATCAGTAATGCTGACAATTATGAGTTATAAATTCATAAATTTACCATAACAAGAAATGTGAGGCCACATTGAATAGTCTAGGAGAGTCCAATTTAACTACTAAATGCCTTTGTAAAGTGGATAATTTATTGAATTCCATTGGGACCTATTTCTACATAGTAAAATGCAAAGATCGAATTAGACCTGTGTTATAAAAAATATAATTCAAGGATCCATTAGGTTTCATAGACTGATATTTGGGAACTTGGTGGGGAGAAAACTTGTGTGGTATTAGGATCTAAATTGAATATCCAACTGCCATAAATGGAATTAATATAGCTTGTTGTGTGGATCTCATGCCTTCAAAAATTTTTAGGAAAAAAAAAGAAAAAGACTTATGATAGATCTATTGGTTTTCTCCTTACCTTAGGAAACAGACATTCATCATAAAGCTACAGATAGTGCACCTTAGTTAAAGTGAGGATGAATCAGATTGTATATCCTAAACCTAGTTGTCATCAGAGATGATGTCAGAAAAGAAAGAACTATGGGCAATATCTGTGATAGTTTGCCTTGGTGAGGATCTTCTCTGTATCCTAATAGGGGAAACTTTTAGCGGTAACAGAGGCCTATACTGTGGCCCCTGTGTGTATGGATATTTCAGGAGCTTCTGGTCAATCATCTGGGCAGGACTGGAAATATCTGGAGCAATAATCTGGGCAGAAAAGCAGCAATAGAAGCAGGCATTCAATCTGCCAAAAGTAAAAAGGGATGCAAACTCCAGTGTGCTGGTTTAAACAGGCACTTCCAGTAACAATGGGGATGGTAACATCTCTGGCAATCAGCTGTTCGTTATTTTACAAGAACTTTCCCAAAGATGGAAGTAACGTGTTTTATTTTTGCACAATTCATATATTAATATATCATTCTCCTTTGACTTATGAAAGAGGAATGAGTTTGATAACTGAAAGAGCTCATTGATCTAACAGAATTTAAAATTAGCTGTTTCTACATGACAGTCTTATTTTTTATTTCTTTGAAATTGAAAGAAAAAAGATTCTCCATTGTAAGTGGATTAGTTAAGTTGATATATAATATTCTCCTTTACATCGTCTTGCCATATGTTTATAGGACAAAGATCATATTGCTGAGTTCACAATATAAATTACAGGTATCTTCGTTATTACATGAACCACTATGTAATAACTAATTATCACTTGTTGTGGTAGTTAATTTTATGTGTCAGTCTGACTGGATCATGGGATGCCAGATATACGGTTAAACATTATTTCTGGGTATGTTGTCTGTGCACGTGTTTCCAGAAGAGGTTAGCATTTGGATCAGTGGACTGAGTAAAGGGAAATGACCTTCCCAATGTAGATGGGCTTCATCCAGTGGGTTGAGGGCCTGAATAGAACAAAAAGGTGGAGGAAAGGAGGTCTTTCTTGTTCTAGCTCTCTTTTTCTTTCTCTTATTCTCTACCTGACTACTGAGCTGGGGCACTGATCTGCTGCTGCCCTTGGCATTCCTTGTTCTCAGGCCTTCACGCTTGGACTGAAATCTACACCATTGGCTCTCTAGCTCTCAGGTTTTCTAACTACACCATTGGCCTTCCTGGGTCTCCAGCTTGGAGACTGCAGATCATGGGACTTCTCAGCCTCCATCACTGTATGAGCCAATACCTTATAGTAAGTTTCTTTATATATATTCTTTGCTTCTGTTTCTTTGGAGAACCCTGACTAATACATTTAAATCACAAAGTAGACATTGCATAGATATAAATTATCCTAACTATAAGTACTTATAAATTATCAGGTAATTGGCCAGTTGTTTTTGAGCAAATGTTCTATTGTTGGAAATTTTGTCAGTGCAAAAATTGTCTACTGTTAAAATTTTATGGGTTTATTATGTTCATATATTTTCAAATTGTTACATATTTTAAAATAACTTCTAAGTTATTATATGGTGTTTTTCTCATATGTCGGGATAAAAATATAGGTTTTAGAAAACAAAATGGAAAGCCATCAGAGAAGTAAACAAAGGAAAATATTTTGTATTATTTAGATACATTTTTGGAGAAAAGAGATGTAATGCTATAAAAAGGAGATTTCAGAGCTATCCATCTCAGTGTAATGTAGCACTAATGTGTCACTGATGAAGAAGGATGCGAATTTAGCTTCTAGCTACATGTCAACCAGAAATGGTAAATTTCAAGAAAAACTAGGATAAAATGTACATGAAGATTCATTAAACCAAATATATTTTCTGGAGATCTGGATACTTGATGTAACATGAATATTAAACAATGGAAAATTTAAAAATTACCAAATGACAGAACAGACTTTAGAAGCATTAATGGGTTCTTCCAAATTGCTAAAAATATACTAGATCCTTGTTACTTTATTACAAACCAAAGGATTTTATATATGTTTTTCTATTTTGCAAATTAGGTGGGGATGTAAAATGTTCAGCTGAAGAATGAGAAGGGGCAAAACATAGACAACATTCATGACAACATCTTGACAAAGATGAAAAGAGTGAAAATAGTGTTGTGTTCAAATTTGAAATCCGATAAACTATTGAAGCTTTCTAAACAGAGTAGAAGTAAACATAAGAATACTGGCAAGGTTTTGTTGAGCAAATTATATACAAAATTTAGTTTTTGCCAAGGCAATGACCAGTGTTCAGAGGATAATCCAAGAAGCTCTATGATATTTATATCATGGGATTTTCTTCTACTGCAGAAAAATATATCAAAATGAACATTTTAAGTTTTCTTTTAACCAACAAAAGACATAGTCATAGAACAATCATACATATTCTTGGAAAAGTACTTAAAGAAAAAAAGAGCAACCAAAATCTAGATATAACAACGTAATTTGAGGTGTAAGAGATACAATAATACCGCACATATGCTTGGAAAAGAGAATGGGTAGAAGATACTCAAAATAGTTGAAGATATTTTACACGTCTGTGCATGGTCTAAATTTGTGGTAAATAGTAAGGTATTGGGTGGGCCAAAAGTTTCGTTCGTTTTTTTCCATAAGATGGCTCTAGTAGCACTTAGTTGTCTTTAACTTCATTCAGTTTTTAGATTGTATATGAAAGCTGTCATATCAGCGTGCATTTTAAAAAAGACATCAAAATTGGTGAATTTTTGTGTAGCCATTTTAATATTGAAGATGGAAGAAAAAAGCAACATTTTCGGTGTATTATGCTTTATTATTTCAAGAAAAGTAAAAACGCAACTGAAACGCAAGAAAAGATTTGTGCAGTGTATGGAGAAGGTGCTGTGACTGATCGAAGATGTCAAAAGTGTTTGCAAAGTTTCGTGCTGGAGATTTCTCGTTGGATGATGCTCCACGGTCGGGTAGACAAGTTGAAGTTGATAGCAATCAAATCGAGACATTAATTGAGAACAATCAACGTTATACCACGCGGGAGATAGCCGACATACTCAAAATATCCAAATCACCAAATCAAGCGTTGAAAATTATTTGCCCCAGCTTGGTTATGTTAATTGCTTTGATGTTTGGGTTCCACGTAAGTTGACTGTATTTCTGCATGTGATTCTCTGCTTAAACATAATGAAAATTCCGTTTTTAAAACAAATTGTGATGGGTGATGAAAAGTGGATACTGTACGATAATGTTGAACAGAAGAAATCATGGGGCAAGGGAAATGAACCACCACCAGCCACACCAAACGCTGGTCTTCATCCAAAGAAGGTGATGCTGTGTATATGGTGGGATTTCAAGGGAGTCCTCTATTATGAGCTCCTTCTGGAAAACCAAACGATTAATGCCAATAAGTACTGCTCCCAGTTAGACCAGCTGAAAACAGCACTCGATGAAAAGCATCCAGAATTAGTCAATAGAAGACGCATAATCGAGCTTCCCTAGTGGCGCAGTGGTTGAGAGTCCACCTGCCGGTGCAGGGGACACGGGTTCCTGCCCCGGTCCGGGAAGATCCCACATGCCGCGGAGCGGCTGGGCCCGTGAGCCATGGACGCTGAGCCTGCGCGTCCGGAGCCTGTGCTCCGCAACGGGAGAGGCCACAACAGTGAGAGGCCCGCGGACCACAAAAAATAAATAAAAAAAAAAAGGAAACGCATAATCTTCCCTCAGGACAACACAAGACCGCATGTTTCTTTGATGACCAGGCAAAAACTGTTACAGTTTGGCTGGGAAGTTCTGATTCATCTGCCATATTCACCAGACCTTGCACCTTCGGATTTCCATTTATTTAGGTCTTTACAAAATTCTCTTAATGGAAAAAAATTCAATTCCCTGGAAGACTATAAAAGGCACCTGGAACAGTTCTTTGCTCAAAAAGATAAAAAGTTTTGGGAAGATGGTATTATGAAGTTGCCTGAAAAATGGCAGAAGGTAGTGGAACAAAAGGGTGACTATGTTGTTCAATAAAGCTCATGGTGAAAATGAAAAATGTGTCTTTTATTTTTATTTAAAAACCTAAGGCACTTTTTGGCCAACCCAATAAAAATCTATATTAATTCCTATACATTTAAAATGCTTTTCAGTGTGAACTAATATTGAAGTATATTAAAAGTATATTTACCTGCATAAGTTTGCCACCATTGTCAAAACAGCAATGAGAATGTCGAATTGATGCCTTTGTGCCATAGAATACTCGTTAGTGGATACTCTTCTAATGCTCTTTTAGAAATTGTTGATGTATTTATAAAGATCTAAATCCTGTAATGAAAAACAAAGATATATTTTAAAAATATACTTTAAAAATTTGCTTGGTCTGCACTAATGATATTTTAAGCAAACTTAATGTTATAGGCAAAATGATGCATAAACAAAAATCAGTGTATAACAGTCCCTGAAATCATTGAAAAGATTATGAAATTCTTTGCAGAAAACAAATTGTTGACATTTATGAAAAATATTATTGATGCCAAATAAATTACACACTACCATTACTGACACCAGTTTCTCCAATTCAAGAAAAAGGATAAAGAAGACTCATTTTGAGTACAAACCTCATAATCAGCACATCTGTGATTCAAATATAATCTGAAAATCAATTTTTCCATGTCAAATGCAGTTTCTTCCTTATGAAAGGCTTACTATGTTGAAAGAATTAGATTTTATATGTTTAAGGTAGCATATATATTTACCAATAAAATTAACTGATGAACATAGTAAGAAATGTGCTATTGATGATACCTCTATTCTTGAAGAACTAAAATGCTTAAATTTTATAAAACCTAGTACAGCTTTCATTATCATCTTGTGATATATTTGGACACAAATTTGCTGGACATCTTTTAAAATATCTTTATAGCCCTTTTTCTATATTACCTTTGCCAGCAAAGGAAGAAGTTCCTCATAAAATATATTACAAATGACTTAAGATCCACCCTGTCACATTAACCAAATTTATTTTTTGATAGAAAACAAATATTGGAGGAAGTATGCATAGAAATTGTAATAAACACTTTCATTTCCATGAAAGCAAGGAGTATAACTCTTTCACAACAAATTATTATATCCTAGTGACCTTAACTTTTAAATAACTGTAATTAAAAATTCAAATTTGTTACATTATTTTCAAATTTTGATCTACAGTATTTGTACAGAATGACTTTGTTTTTTGTCACTGTTATTATTAAAAATGAAAAAAAATACTTTCACTTCCTTCTTTGAGTTGAGGATGGTATGATTCTTTTCTAATTTGCCTAAAGACAGTCTGCTCCAAATACTCCCTTTTACATTTCAAGAGCCGTGTCTGGGGGTCTCAAATCATAGAATTTTATTTTAAGTCATAGTTAGGATTTAAGATGTGATGGAAGGAAAGTTTCCACCAGACAAAGAAGTGAAGGAGAAAGTGCTCTGCTTTTGTAAATGGGACCAGAGGAAGGGTGACTATGATGAGAATTTTGCCTAAGACCACCATGGAAATAAGGAGAAAACAGAGTTTCTTTGAAGAAGCAGGAATATCTACATGGATAGGATATTAGATTTTTTAAATTTACTGAGTATTTCCCAAACAGCAACAGCAAAACAACAACAACAAGCATCCAATAACCACTGTTTTAAAACTGAGATAGACTAAGATAGTTTTGGTGCTGAGTTGAAAGTCTGTTCACACTGCTTCCCCTCTTCCCACTATTGAGTGGGAATGAGGAATCTGTAGTAGAGAGTAGATCGGTTTCTGGTAAAAACACAAACAACATATTTCAGCCATCTAAATTGTAGAGTGTAACTTTAAACTCATGCTACATTAACATTTATTTAACGTTTATTATGCTTTAAAAATGCTCTAAGTCTTTTATATCTGTTCAGTTATTGTTCATAAAAACTTATGAAGTAAGTTTAAAGAGATTAAGCAAGTGCCCAAATCATAGAAAATTACTTGCTCCACCAAAAATGTGTGCTCTTTGCACTTTATATTACCTCTTGATAACAAAAGTTTATTTTATAATTATTTCTGGAGAAAGAAAAGCAGATGGCAGTGGGGGGTGGTGCTGAAAGAGAAGTAAGCCCAGGCAGAGGGAGGGAGGGAGGGAGGGTGGGAAGGAAGGAAAGAAGAGAGGGAGGGAGGAAGGAGGGGAGGGAGGAAAGAAGAGAGGGAGGGAGGAAGGAGGGGAGGGAGGAAGGGTAGAAGGGAGGGAGAGAGGAAGGTGAGAGGGAAGGAAGGAATTGAGCCCACTCCTTGGGTTTAGAGGTATAAATATACATGAGAAAGATGTGAAGAGATTATAACTGCTCAAATTGTTGTCCTCTCACTTAAAGCAAATATCTGGAAAGGAAGAAAAAGGAGAAAACACCTCCAAAGGATGAAGAAATTGTAAGGGAATGATTGGATTCTAAAAGTAAGTTTTTACATTTCTTTTATTCTAGGATTAGATTCTGTTCTATGAAAGAACTTGTAGAAGGAATATTAGAGAGTAAGAATTTTTAAGAATTTTAAAGACTAGGAATTCCCTGGCAGTCCAGTGGTTAGGACTCAGTGCTTTCACTGCCAGGGCCCAGGTTTGATCCCTGCTGGGTGAACTAAGATCTCACAAGAGGCATGGCATGGCCAAAAAAATTATGAAGACTAAGATAAATGCCAGAAAAGAATATTGGAAATTGTAATTTGAATTTTCACCATGGTAATATGGCTCTACAGAAAATAGCATTATCAGATGGATATATAAAGAATTGATGGTATCTAAACAGTCATGATGAATAGCTTGATATTAAACCGGAGGGAGAATTTTAATGCAGGAACAATGAGTTTGCCTCTCAACACTGGCAGTGGCCTACATTTTATAGCACTGACCTATATGGAGAGAGATGTGCCATGTTTGAATTTGCAAATTACACAAAATTGAGAGGGATGGTAAAATATTGCATGGTAAAGAAAACTAGAGGCAAATTAATGTCAATATGTTGCTGTGATAAATATAAAAAGATATAAACCATTCTGCAGTTTATTTAAAGAAAACACAAAACTTTACAAGTATAAAATGAGGGATATGAGGCTTAGACCGGTGAGCTTCAGATGACCGGTGAGCTTCAGATGACCTGAAGCTCAATATGAATTGTTATTGTCATGTGGCTGTTGGTAAATCTACTTTGAGCCTGGACTTTATTAAAAAGAGGCACATTATCTCAAAAAAGGAAGTACCATGGCTAGTTCCGTACACCATTCTTTCAAAGAGACACAGGAAAACAAGCAAAGGGTAGATTTGGAGAAAGTGACCAGTCCAGAGTCAGAGAGCATTGCAGGCCTTTAAGGAGCCAGGCTTCTTTCAAACTGCCTTCTATATTTAAAAGCCTGTGTGGTCAAAAGTCAGCACACTTACTCAGTAGGATCTCTAGTCCTGTGGAAATAGTGTTAATGAATAGAAATTGCAAAGTAACTCATTTTTACTTAATTTAAGGCAGTATATCTTACATCACAATTGCCTAAATGAGCTGCTTCAGGAGGTAGTAGGTTTCCTTTCACTGGAGGTCTTCAAATAGAAGTTTGATGACCAGTTGGGGGAATGTATTTAATATTGTTCATTGCTTTGTCACCGGTTCCCAAAACAATGTGTGCCACACATTAGCCACCAACAAATACTTATTGAATGAATGATTGAATAGAAGGAAGTTACTTATAACTAACATTTATGGAGCCCTCATGATTGGTCAGTGACAGCTAATTTTCCAAAACTTTATAGGAAGGGACAGTTATTTTTTTCATTTGGCAGATCAGAGAAGTGAAAGCTAGCAAAGGGAAAAACACTTGCTCAAGTCACCCAGAAGTGAGTGGAAGAGGCAGGATTTTGATTGTGCTGTATCAGTTTCCTGAGCCTGTTTCAAGTTTCAGAATGTGGTTGACCTAGATAATTTATAAGATTCCTTCATCAAACACTCCCTGATATATGCTGTTATTAATTAAACAAGGAGGCCAGGAGATGAGGTGGTTCTAATACCTTAGCAGCCTTTATAACAAAACCAAAACCTAAGCCTGTAAACACCTCAAGGTTGAGAAATCAAAACCTAAGTACAACCAATCACAAACAGCCAATTAAACTTTTGCAGATAAGGCAAAAGCTTAAGCTATAGCCAATCAAATAATTTCCTTGTTTTGCTTCTTCCTTTTCTTCGTAAAAGTGTCTCTCCTATTTCCTATCAATGGAGTGCTCTAACCACTTCCAGTTTGCTACTGCCTGAGTGGAATTGATTTTTGCTCAAAAAAACTCTTAACATTTTTAATATACCTTAGTTTATCTTTTAACAATGCTGGTAGGAAGGACTTGAATTTATCAACTCTTACTACATTAGAACCAATTTATTGACAAAATTTGTTACCATTAAAATAGGTGGGTAGATATTTGGTCTCTGAGAGAATTACATATATGTTATGGACATTATACTTAATTAGCAGGAAGAAGCACAGGAAAGTATCCAGGCAGATTAATACAGTGTATAGGTTTGAGTAGCTGGAGGCCAAGATGGCTCTGGAGCTCTGTTGTATCTTGGATGCCTAGAAGAAGTGTATGGTGGTAGTGGAAGGTGGAGCTAATAACAGATTGCACTACTTTGCAATCTTGCTGGGTTTAAACTGGTAGTTACGTTTTGAGGATTAATGCAGAGTGTGAGCTCTTTGAGGCAGGTTTAACACCTTACTAATATTTACATCCTTTGAGCCTTACACTGTGACTTTCAAAAGTATTGCATGAAGGATATGGTCAGGACAGGATAAATGTGTGGTGATTGCCATTGTGCTTAGGGCAGCTGGAATGGTACTGGCTTTAATTTGTAACTCTTACTAGTAATGAGCCCTTGCTTGTTATGGTAACCCTAAAATTTACTAGTAGCTTATCTTTAAGATTTACCTCAAATTTTATTCTGGAAAGTATTACATGACCTACTTGTTTAAGTACCTTGGTTTGTTTGCTGTTTTTAAAATTATTTATCATTCTGTGTATCCATTTTATAACACCACTATGACAGATTGGAATGACCTCTTTAATTATCTGCATGTTCCCACTTCCCTCGCTCCCAACTCCGAACTCCTTGATGGTGTGGTAAACATGCTACTCATCTAGGGTTACCCTCAATGTCTAGCAAAATGCTTAACAAATAATTAATGCTGCCAAAGCGAAAATTGCACCCAGATAGGCAAGGAAGACTTTATTTGAAGCTACTGCAATAGAGGAGAGAGGCCAAAACTCAGTCTGATGTCAACCCTTCTGAGCCAAAGGGTGGGAGAGTTTTTAAGAGCTGGGTGGAAAGATAAACTTTTTCCTCTCTTCATGACAGAGGGTAGTTTTACAGCTTGGCATAAGTTAGGCTTCTGCCTTCCCACAGAAACTGAGAAATAGGGTTCTATCTTGCTTGATGATTACATTTCAAAGGGATGGCTTGTAGGTCCTTGAGAAAGACATTCTTGGGTTGTAAAATTAGAAGGAGTCTTCTAAACAAATTACAACTCAAAGGGTTAGAGAAATAATTTATAATTGCAAGTTTTCTAAAGTAAATTCTCTAAGTAAAGGGAGTTCAAGGGCATAGGGTCAAGAAGAAGCTTGTCTAAAGTCTAGTTGAGCTGAGGGGAACATTAAGGCCATTTTGGTCAGTGCTCACTCAGTAAGTTGTTGAATGAATGAACAAATGAATAAAGTTCATTCCTTAGAATCCTAATATTAAATGTGTCATCTTATTGAAAAAGTAATATTAAGAGTAATTAGAGCAAATTAAAATAATATTTAAAAGACTTCTTTTATCTCCTGTTGTTCATTTGATACTTCATTGTGTAAGTTCCATACCCCCCAAAATATATTACATGTTGAATATGCATAAGGTTTTAAAAAATTTTTTAAACTCCCCCATTTTTCAACTAGAGGCATCTTTATAAATCATTTCTTGCAGTGGAGCACATAATGATATATTAAATAACTTAAAAAATTTTTTTCAGAAACTGTTGTATTTTCAACATTTTTCTTCATTCTCAAATCAAAAACATTACATCAGACTCTGAAACATTATGTACAAACTTTCTCTGTGGTAGCTACAGCTATAAAATAGAAATAATGCTGCTTTCTCTTCCTACGTTGATGGGTTGTTTATAAGGAGCAAATGAGAATGCGAAAGCACTTTAGAACTGTAAAAATAATTGTAGAAATGCAAGGATAAAATGAATAATGAACATATAAAGTCGATTATGGAGATATTTTTATTTTCTTTAATAATAATTTCTAAAGATATGATATGAAGACTCAGGCTATCTCCTAGGACATGGAAAATAATATTTGGTAACCATTACCTTAAAATTATTGGTAAGTCTGAGTTAGTGATATGTTTATTGAATTTTTCACAATCAATACAGTTAAAAATGTTTCAAATATACTGATTAGTGGTCTCTCAAAACACTGTAATTTCTGAAGCATAATTATCAGGGAGATAGTGTCAAATGCTTGTTAAGATTACAGACTTTATTACTTGGATCCTGGTAGTCTATTTTCAAATCCCAGGTCTGCTACATTTCAGGTCTATAATCTTGAAAAAGTTATATGAACTCTCTAAGCCTCTGGTTTGTCATTTGTGAAGTAGGAAAAATATCTACCTCCTTTGGTTGCTGTGAGGATCAAATGGGACGGAATATGTATGGCACTGACTGAGCACAGTGACTGACTCATAGGGAGGTCTCAAAACTTGTGAAAAACACACACACACAAACACACACACACATACACACACACTCTTATACATAATTAGACCTAAAGCACGTATATATAATCCTAACCTGTACAGATTAACTTTCGGTTATATGTCTTTGGAATTTCCAGTGGTTTTGAAACAGTTCATTTTTAAAAATTTAAATACCAGTGTTTATAAATCTTTATCACACAATCATTTGACGTATGTTTTCTGTTTCTGCAGAAATTTTGATGGTGCAGAAATTTTAGCAAGCCTCATATAATATATCATTAATTTTAAATTACTCTTGAAATAAAGATATTTACCAGACCATATTTGGAAAATGTATCAGAGGTACTGAAGTACAGAAGCAATAATACTGGTTGGAGTTTTTGAGATACAGGCTTTTCATTTACCATCTGCCTTTGAGGAAGTCACTCATTTTCTAGAATCCCAGTTTACTGATCTGTAACCACTTAGATAATTAAAACCACCTGAAAGGATTATTGTAAAGATCAAAGAGTTAATACATTTAAAAACACTTTATAAAATTTAAGAATTTGTTTAAGCCATCCCTCAGAAAAATGATGAACCCTCCTCAAAATTTGGTTTGGATGTCAAGACTGATGTTACTACGTACACACTAAGAGGGTATAAGAAGGTTTATGACTCACTTAAATGAGGTTTTCTGGGCAGAACAAGACAGACTCCCAAGATGGTTAAAAAATGGCTTGAGAACGCAGGGAAAGGAGACTAGTAAGGGGTTTTTATGGTGATTAGGCAATGGAGCCAGGGTGAGGGTCCCACGGTGCCAAATGTGGGAGTGCCTGGGATTATTTCTTATCAGCTTGTCCAGATGGGGGGCAGAAGGGGTGGGCCTTAAAAAGCTGTCAGCGACCACACATCAAAAGTAGAGACAAACTATTTGTTTAGCCAGTGCAGAATTATGAACTTTATTATTAAACTGTCAGCGCTGGTACTGTGGTGCTGTTTGCTGCTCCACAGCCACTTCCTTTCTTCCTCTTTGTTGAGAACTGATCTGCCGCAGTAGAGGCTGAAAATGAAACCTGGCCAATGGGACCTGAGAGGAAGTCTGCTGGAGGGCTATTAGGAATGATTTTACTGTCTAATAAAAAGAGTTGCATAGGAGTCAAAATATCATCAGGATATTTTGTAATTCAAATTCACAATTGAATAAATTAATAAAATTTAGATTTATTCAAGAACATTTCAGCATGAATCCAGAAAATCCAATGTGTTCCAAAAAGTCTAACCTGAGCAACTTAAGAGAAAGATAAGTAAACGAAGGCAAATATGATGTTTCTTTGTGGTATCAACTCATTTTAATAACAGTAGCTACCTCCTGGGAATCAGACGATCTCATTGTTAGTAATAAAGTACTTTGATTGATAAAAGCACAATGAATTTCCGGTCACTTAATAAATATAAGTAGACTAGATACAAATTTTCAAAGTATGGAATCTGTGTGTGAAGCATTCTTGGCTGTGATCAGTTTAGATAGATTGATTTAAAGTATGACTCCTTTCTTTGAGAATCAGTACTTTAAAAGGGGATTGTAGTAGACAGAATAAAATGGCTCCGTAAAGATGCCAAACCAAAAGTCCAGAACCTGTGACCATGTTACATTACACTACATCACTTTGCAGTCAGTGAGGGAAAGAGAGTTTTAGGTACGAAGTCCTGCATTCTTCAAACACTATCACAAATTTGGCGGTCTAATTTCATCCTCATAATCTTAACCCTGACGTCACGGACAAACATAACTGTATTTAACTGACTTTATGGGTTTTGTCCCCCTGCCAGTCTTAGTGAGGTGGTATCATGAAGATATAACTTTTGAATATCTATCTGACAGTTTTCCAACCAAAATTATTTATGTAAATAAAACAGCCTGTGTTCTCATGGAATTATTTAAATGTATTGAGGAGAAAGGTATTATTTTCTTCCTCAATTGAAGCCCAGGAAGGTAAAGAATTTGTAGATCCTTCTTTGTTTTTAAATCCTAACATCAGCTTTTATATATTTTTAAATGTTAATTATTGGAAACAGACAAGCTGTGAATAAAAAGCTTCAACTGTTTTTTTTTATTTAAAAATTTCCAAATATCTTTTCTACTTCAGAACCTCTTTTTTTAATTCCACCTTCTCCATTTTCCCTTTTTCTGTGTGACATTTGAGGGAGAAATGTTGAAAGCTAAAATGCTGTTTTGCTTCTTGGTAGTTGTAGCTTCTACTGGGAATCCTTTGACAATACAATTATGTAATGATAATAAAAATGATAATGCATCATCATATACCTTAGATGGTGTTTCTGATTTCTCCATCCAGTCATCTTGTTAAAGGGCCCTCAATCCAGAAACTATAAGAAAACATAAGTCAAGAAATCCATTTTTTTTCCCTTCTGTTTCTTAATTCTCCATTTCTTAAATTACATGGCAACATTTCTGTGTTAAATGTTTGGAAAATTGTATACTTGTTTTTGCATGAATAAATAGGAAATGAGGCTGGCTCAGTTTTTCCTGAGGAATGGTCCCTGTCTTAGAGTCCCTTTCTAAGTATATATTGATCATTTTATAGTTATACAGGCAGCCATGCATAGCTGAAACATGATCGTATTAAAGTTGTTTCTTAGATATACAGTTTTGGCTGGTAAATTGCAATTCTGAAACCATATCTGTAAGTTACAGTATCTGTCTTAGAATAGCATAAAACCTGACATTTTATTTTATCAGTTGGGTTACTTGTCCCTTGCCTTATAACCCTTATCATTAACAATGAGGTGAAGAAATAAGCAACTGATTTTCCCTACAAAACCCATAAATCTCATGTGCTTAGTTATCCCAGATATATTCTGAGAGAATTTATGCCAAAATGATAAACTTGGAAAATCCACGTTATGTCAAAAAATATTCGTAAAGGAATATTCCTTGTGAACTTTAAACTACTGTAACTGTTAATTGCCATGACTCCTATGTATGAATCAAAGTGTCAGCACTATATTGGTATCTTTACATTCAGAAGATGTTATATACTTCTAGAAGTCATATTTCCTAGTCCTCACCTAGGAAATATGAGTCAAAATATATTTTGACTCCATTGCATACCATAAGAAACCATTTTTGATGTATCTGGATAATATACACCATTGTGGGTGGTGGGATATGACTCCAGGTAGCTCATTTAATAATAATCATAGCATATCTAAATTGTGCAGTTGGCTTGAGATAAGCATGTTGATACATAACATCTATTTTAAGAGACCAGTAAAATATGGGTAAACAGAGACCTTCTGTAACTATTGAAGAACATTATTATATTCCCGGGAGTAAAAACTGACTCACAGACACAGAATATGTAATTTGGAAAAGAGTGTTACAGTTCTAATCCAATAAATCAATCCAGTTAAGTTCTACTGTAGCACTTATTCATTCACTTATTCATCTCTGTCTTATAGCAGAGTTCGTCTTTTTCTTTTTTTTTTTTTTTTTTTTGGCAGTACGCTGGCCTCTCACCGCCGTGGCCTCTCCTGCTGCGGAGCACAGGCTCCGGACGCGCAGGCTCAGCGGCCATGGCTCACGGGCCCAGCCGCTCCGCAGCATGTGCGATCTTCCCGGACCGGGGCACAAACTCGTGTCCCCTGCATCAGCAGGCAGACCCTCAACCACTGTGCCACCAGGGAAGCCCCCAGAGTTAGTCATTTTATATGTCTCTCTCTTCTACTAGACTACCACTAATTGAAGGGTATGTCATATGTATTTAAAAGCAAAGAACAGGTATTCAGTATATGATTATGGAATTAAATTGCTTAATGTAGGAGAGAAGAGATAGACTAAATTCAATTTGTGGTACTTGCCATTGATGCTTTATGTGCAAAAGACCACTGAAAGAAATTGGAGATTATTACACATAGTACCAAGCACCTCACTTATTAGTAAGTCTCTTCTCTTACAATGTCAACTACATAGAATCCAGATGCCTTGGACATATGCTCTTCTGTCAAGCATCTCTTTAGGGAAATGGGCCCACTTTATCCTTGGTCTATGTGTTTAATGTAGGGTTGATCTCACCTGCTATGTCTAGGTATGAGAATACCCTGTACAAGGTCTGTGTAATCACAACACCTCAGAGACAGGTTCAGGAGTTCATGACTCAAGCAAAGTTGGTAAGAGACCTACTCAGAGGATTTTTTTAGAACTGTTAGAAAATAACATCCCTTTATTTCCTGGAATTATTACCTTTCCAAAAATTTAAGCCTAGAGCTGCCAGGAATCATCCTCACCATCTCATAGAAAGAATTTAGCCCATAAATAAGCCAACATGGGAAAAGTAGAGTAGAGCGATAGAAAGAGATGCTCAGATGACTTGTTTAGATCATCCACTGAGTTCAGCAGCCCCTCTAGCCAGTTGCACCCAGAACTTTATATTTATGATATTTGGAAACATAAGAAACCTAACCAATACTATAAATAGGAAATGGGCTTGTACTTTCCAAGTAGCAGACCTTAAAATGTGGAATGTGGTGAATAGAGATAGATTGAATGGCAATGGAGATTTCCCTCCCAAGGCTGCAATGTTGGCATATTTTTATATACATAATCGAAGTAGTCATCAAACTACTACCTATTTTAGATAAAATGTCTTTAAAGGTCTATATTTTAGGTCCCTAAAAATTGTCAGACTGTGAATAGCTTCCTGTAAATGTGACTTGGTGAAATAGACATCACTCACAGGTGTTAGTCATCGAGCTAGAGGCAATAATTAGATAAAATCTTGGGTTAGTTCCCTTTGTAGATAGAGTGTTTTGTACTTTTAATTCAAGTTGGAATAGTAGAGTTATGTTGAAACTAGAATTTTGAAATTCTGTGGGAAGAGAAGTGTGCATTTACAAACAAAGTTTGGAATGTAGTGGACACAGTGACCACAATAACTATGTGAAGCCACGTTTCCACCATTTTCAAACCATGGGGCTTAAGGTAACCTGACTCACCCTGTGAGTTCAGGAAAAAACATGAGGCACAGTCCTGACTATCAGAGTAAGATGGAGATTAATTCAAGGATAGGAATACAACCAAACCAGGCCAACCAGTGCCCACCTCAAAACATTTGCAGCATAAGAGCACTCTTCTTTTACATTTTATTTTATTTATTTTTTATACAGCAGGTTCTTATTAGTTAACTGTTTTATACATATTAGTGTATACATGTCAATCCCAATCTCCCAGTTCATCCCACCACCACCACCACCACCTCTCCCCTATCCCCCCTTGCTGTCCATATGTTTGTTCTCTACATCTGTTGTCTCTATTTCTGCCTTGCAAACCGGTGTATCTGTACCATTTTTCTAGATTCCACATATTTGTTTTAATATGTGATATTTGTTTTTCTCTTTCCGACTTACTTCACTCTGTATGACAGTCTCTAGGTCCATCCACACATCTACAGATGACCCAATTTTGTTCCTTTTTATGGCTGAATAATATTCCATTGTATATATGTACCAGTACTTCTTTATCCATTCGTCTGTCAGTGGGCATTTAGGTTGCTTCCATGACCTGGCTATTGTAAATAGTGATGCAGTGAACATTGGGGTGCATGTGTCCTTTTGAATTATGGTTTTCTCTGGGTATATGCCCAGTAGTAGAATTGCTGGGTCATATGGTAATTCGATTTTTAGTTTTTTAAGGAACCTCCATACTGTTCTCCACAGTGGCTGTATCAATTTACATTCCCACCAACAGTGCAAGAGGGTTCCCTTTTCTCCACACCCTCCCCAGCATTTGTTGTTTCTAGATTTTCTGATGATGCCCATTCTAACTGGTGTGAGGTGATACCACATTGTAGTTTTGATTTGCATTTCTCTAATAATTAGTGATGTTGAGCAGCTTTTCATGTGCCTCTTGGCTATCTTATGTCTTCTTTGGACAGATGTCTGTATAGGTCTTCTGCGCATTTTTTGATTGGGTTGTTGTTGTTTTTTTAATATTGAGCTGCATGAGCTGTTTATATATTTTGGAGATTAACCCTTTCACCACTGATTAATTTGTAAACATTTTCTCCCATTCTGAGGGTTGTCTTTTCATCTTGTTTATAATTTGCTTTGCAAAAGCTTTTAAGTTTCATTAGGTCCCATTTCTTTATTATTGTTTTTATTTCCATTAATCTAGGAAGTGGGTCAAAAAAGATCTTGCTATGATTTATGTCAAAGAGTGTTCTTCCTGTATTTTCCTCTAAGAGTTTTATAGTGTCCGGTCTTAGATTTAGGTCCTGAATCCATTTTAAGTTTATTTTTGTGCATGGTGTTATGGAGTGTTCTAATTTCATTCTTTTACATGTAACTGTCAGGTTTTCCCAGCACCACTTACTGAAGAGACTTTCTTTTCTCTATTGTATATCCTTGCCTCCTTTGTCATAGATTAGTTGATCATAGGTGTGTGGGTTTATCTCTGAGCTTTCTATCCTGTTCCATTGATCTATATTTCTGATTTTGTTCCAGTACCATATTGTCTTGATTACTGTAGCTTTGTAGCATAGTCTGAAGTCAGGGATTCTGATTCCTCCAGCTCTGTTTTTTTCCCTCAAGATTGCTTTGGCTATTTGGGGTCTTTTGTGTCTCCATACAAATTTTAAGATTTTTTTGTTCTAGTTCTGTAAAAAATGCCATTGGTAGTTTGATAGGCATTGCATTGAATCTGTAGATTGCATTGGGTAGTGTAGTCATTTTCAAAATATTGATTCTTCCAATCCAAGAATATGGTATATCTCTCCATCTGTTTGTGTCATCTTTGATTTCTTTCAAGAGTGGCTTATAGTTTTCTGAGTACAGGTCTTTTACCTCCTCAGGTAGGTTTATTCCTAGGTATTTTATTCTTTTTGTTGCAGTGGTGAATGGGGTTGATTCCTTCATTTCTCATTCTGATCTTTTGTTGTTAGTGTATAGGAATGCAAGAGATTTCTGTGCATTAACTTTGTATCCTGGTACTTTACCAAATTTATTGATTAGCTCTAGTAGTTTTCTGGTGGCATCTTTATGATTCTCTATGTATAGTATCATATCATCTGCAAACAGTGACAGTTTTACTTCTTCTTTTCTGATTTGGATTCCTTTTATTTCTTTTTCTTCTCTGAATGCTGTGGCTAGGACTTCCAAACCTATGTTGAATAAAGGTGGTGAGAGTGGACATCCTTGTCTTGTTCCTCATCTTAGAGGAAATGCTTTCAGTTTTTCACCATTGAGAATGATGTTTGCTTGGGTTTGTCGTATATGACCTTTATTATGTTAAGGTAGGTTCCCTCTATGTCCACTTTCTGGAGAGTTTTTATCATAAGTGGGTGTTGAATTTTGTCAAAAGCTTTTTCTGCATCTATTGAGATGATCATATAGTTTTTATTCTTCAATTTGTTAATATGGTGTATCACGTTGATTGATTTGCGTATGTTGAAGAATCCTTGCATCCCTGGGATAAATCCCACTTGATCATGGTGTATGATCCTTTTAATGTGTTGTTGGATTCTGTTTGCTACTATTTTGTTGAGGATTTTTGCATCTATATTCATCAGTGATATTGGTCTGTAATTTTTTTTTTTTGTAGTATCTCTGTCTGGTTTTGGTATCAGGGTGATGGTGGCCTCATAGAATGAGGTTGGGAATCTTCCTTCCTCTGCAGTTTTTTGGAGGAGTTTGAGAAGGATGGGTGTTAGCTCTTCTCTAAATGTTTGATAGAATTTACCTGTGAAGCCATCTGGTCCTGGTTTGTTGGTCACAGTTTCAATTTCATTACTTGTGATTGGTCTGTTCATATTTTCTATTTCTTTCTGGTTCAGTCTTGGAAGGTTATACCTTTTTAAGTGTTTGTCCATTTCTTCCAGGTTGTCCATTTTATTGGCATAGTGTTGCTTGTAGTCTTCTCTTATGATGCTTTGTATTTCTGTGGTGTCCGTTGTAACTTCTCCTTTTTCATTTCTGATTTTTTTGATTTGAGTCCTCTCCCTCTTTTTCTTGTTGAGTCTGGCTAAAGGTTTATCAATCTTGTTTATCTTCTCAAAGAAACAGCTTTTGGTTTTGTTGATCTTTGCTATTGTTTTATTTGTTTCTATTTCATTTTTTTCTGATCTGATCTTTATGATTTCTTTCCTTCTGCTAACTTTAGGTTTTTGCTTGTTCTTCTTTCTCTTCTTCCTTTAGGTGTAAGGTTAGATTGTTTATTTGAGATTTTTCTTGTTTCTTGAGGTAGGATTGTATTGCTTTAAACTTCCCTCTTAGAACTAACTGCTTTTGCTGTATCCCATAGGTTTTGGGTCATCGTGTTTTCATTGTCATTTGTCTTTAGATATTTTTTGATTTCCTCTTTGTTTTCTTCAGTGACCGCTTGGTTAGTTTGTAAAGTATTGTTTAGCCTCCATATGTTTGTGTTTTGTACGTTTTTTTTTTCCCTGTAATTGATTTCTAATCTCATAGCTTGTGGTCGGAAAAATGCTTGAAATGATTTCAATTTTGTTAAATTTACTGAGGCTTGATTTGTGACCCAAGATGTGATCTATCCTGGAGAATGTTCCATGTGCAATTGAGAAGAAAGTGTAATCTGCTATTTTTGGGTGGATGTCCTATAAATATCAATTAAATCTATCTGGTCTATTGTGTCATTTAAAGCTTGTGTTTCCTTAATAATTTTCTGTCTGGATGCTCTGTCCATTGGTGTAAGTGATGTGTTAAAGTCCCCTACTGTTATTGTGTTACTGTTGATTTCCTCTTTTATAGCTGTTAATATTTGCCTTATGTATTGAGGATCTCCCATGTTGGGTGCATATATATTTATAATTGTTATATCTTCTTGTTGGTTTGATCCCTTGATCATTATATAATGTCTGTCCTTGTAACCTTCTTTATTTTAAAGTCTATTTTATCTGATATGAGTATTGCTACTCCAGCTTTCTTTTGATTTCCATTTGCATGGAAATGCATCTTTTTCCATCCTCTCACTTTCAGTCTGTATGTGTCCCCAAGTCTGAAGTGGTTCTCTTGTAGACAGCATACATATGGGACTTGTTTTTGTATCCATTCAGCAATCCTGTGTCTTTTGGTTGCAGCACTTATTCCATTCATGTTTAAGGTAATTATCAATATGTATGTTCCCATTACCATTTTCTTAATTTTGGGGGGGTTTGTTTCTGTAGGTCCTTTTCTTCTCTTGTGTTTCCCACTCAGAGAAGTTCCTTTAGCATTTGTTGTAAAGCTGGTTTGGTAGTGCTGAATTCTCTTAGTTTTTACTTGTCTGTAAGGCTTTTGATTTCTCCATCAAATCTGAATGAGATCCTTGCCGGGTAGAGTAATCTTGGGTGTAGGTTCTTCCCTTTCATCACTTTAAATATATCGTGCCACTCCCTTCTGGCTTGTAGAGTTTCTGCTGAGAAATCAGCGGTTAACCTTATGGGAGTTCTCTTGTAATGTTATTTGTCATTTTTCCCTTGTTGCTTTCAATAATTTTTCTTTGTCTTCAATTTTGTCAGTTTGATTACTATGTGTCTCGGTGTATTTCTCCTTGGGTTTATCCTACCTGGAGCTCTCTGCACTTCTGGGACTTGGGTGGCTATTTCCTTTTCCGTGTTAGGGAAATTTTCAACTATAATCTCTTCAAATATTTTCTCGGGTCTTTTCCCTCTCTTTTCTCCTTCTGGGACCCCTATAATGCAAATTTTGTTGAGTTTAATGCTGTCCTAGAGGTGTCTTAGGCTGCTTCACTTCTTTTCATTCTTTTTTCTTTATTCTGTTCCATTGCAGTGAATTCCAACATTCTGTCTTCCAGGTCACTTATCCGTTCTTCTGCCTCAGTTATTCTGCTATTGATTCCTTGTAGTGTATTTTTCATTTCCGTTATCATACTTTTCATCTCTGTTTGTTTGTTCTTTAATTCTTCTATGTGTTTGTTCTTCAATTCTTCTAGGTCTTTGTTAAACATTTCTTGCATCTTCTTGATCTTTGCCTCCATTCTTTTTCCAAGGTCCTGGATCATGTTCACTATCATTATTCTGAATTCTTTTTCTGGAAGGTTGCTTATCTATAATTCATTTAGTTGTTTTTCGGGGATTTTATCTTTTTCCTTCATCTGGGACATATTCCTCTGTGTTTTCATTTTGTCTGTCTTTCTGTGAATGTAGTTTTTGTTCCACAGGCTGCAGGTGGATGAGGCTATCTAAGAGGCTTGTGCAAGCTTCCTGATGGGAGGGACTGGCAGTGGGTAGTGCTAGGTGTTGGTTGTTGCTCTGGTGGGCAGAGCTCAGTAAAACTTTAATCCTCTTGTCTGCTGATGGGTGGGGCTATGTTCCCTCCCTGTTGGTTGTTTGCCCCGAGTCGACCCAGCACTGGCACTTACCTGGCTCTTTGCTGGGGCCAATGGCATACTCTGGGAGGGCTCACACCAAGGAATACTTCCCAGAACTTCTGCTAGTGTTCTTGTCCTTGCGGTGAGCCATAGTTACCCCCTGCCTCTGCAGGAGACCCTCCAACACTAGCAGGTATGTCTGGTTCAGTCTCCCATGGGGTCACCGCTCCTTCCCCTGGGTCCTGATGCACACACTACTTTGTGTGTGCCCTCCAAGCGTGGAGTCTCTGCTTATCCCAGTCCTGTCAAAGTCCCGCAATCAAATCATGCCAGCCTTCAAAGTCTGATTCTCTGGGGATTCCTCCTCTTGTTGCCAGACCCCCATGTTGGGAAGCTTGGTGTGGGACTCAGAACCTTCACTCCAGTGGATGGACCTCTGTGGTATAAGTGTTCTCCAGTTTGTGAGTCACTAACCCAACAGCCATGGGATTTGATTTTATTGTGCTTGTGTCCGTCCTACCATCTCATTGCAGCTTCTCCCCTTTCCTTGGATGTGGGGCATCTTTTTTGGTGCGTTCCAGTGTCCTCCCATCAATGATTGTTCAGGAGTGAGAAGAGCACTCTTTTTTATCCTGCTGTTAGCTAAGCTGCTGGTGACTACTTTTACAAATATGAAGAAAGCCTATTTGAAAGTGAAAACAAAACAAGAAATCAGAGCTGAAAATGGAAAAAACATGATGGTGAAAGAGAGAGAGGAAAGAAGAAAATAAAGGAAGGACGGGAGGAAGGGAGGAAAGGATGAAGGAAGGGAGGGAGGGAGGACAAAGAGGAAACCTGGCAGTATTCTTGAATCCAGTTTTTATTGAGGCTAGACATATTTCTGGTATTCTCTACAATGTGAGTCAATAAATTGTCTTTGGCCTAGTCAAATTTGAGTCAAAAATAAAATTGAGTTGTATTTCTGTTATTTGCAACCAAGAGAGTAGTTACAAAGATCACATTTTAAGAGACAGATTTCCAAGTAGATAAAAGAAATATCAAAAGGTTCAACTTTAGAAGCTCATGTGTTTCTCTCATGTGAAAAAAACCTTAGACCTTAATCCACAGCCAATACGATAGTATAATTTTGCAAGCAATTCCAACAAATTTGGTTTTTTGAGTTTTCAGCTTTAAGTAGATAAAATCCAGCTGATTTGTTATAGGGAAAATGCTATGGACAGGCATATTAATGACAGTAAGTTATAACTGACTGCATGATATAAAAGGAAAGATATAAAATCTGTTAAGATTTTATACAAATACTAGAAAAATCTATAGTTATATAAGGACAACTAAAATATGAATAGAGTCCTTACAATGAGTGCCATTTATTGAGACATAATCAGTTAATTTTATTGTTACCTCATTTAGTTCTCATAACCATTCTGTGAGGTAGGTGTGATTTTGTTTCCTGTTCTCCAAATTGGAAGCTGACTCTCACAGAGGTGGCCTTAATCATCATATATTGCTGGGGAATTAGTTAGGGTAATACAGGTGAAGCTCTAGTAACAAATACATCTCAACATTTCTGTGGCTTAACTCTATAAGTCCTTGCAGGACATTTGGTCCTCTCCAAAACATCCATAAGACATTTGGTTTATGCCAAAACTTCCTTGATATTTCATCGTATCCAAAACCATTTGGCATGGACCAAATATGCTCATGTATGTTTTGGATAGGACCAAATTTTTACACCTTTTGGCATGAACCAAATGTCTTATGTACATTTTGGACAGGACCAAATGATTACTAACCCTGTAAGTGTATTTCTTGCGTAACAGTTTTGAGCAGATAATAAGGTCTGCAGAGTAGCTCTCCTCTCTGCTATCCTCGGTACTTGACTTTGAACATCCCAGTCACAGAAAATAGAGAGACCATGGAGGAGCCTGTGAGGGAGGAATTTATGGACCAGATCTTGAAGTGGCACATACCATTTCCATGATATTCCATGCACAGAACTTACTGCAAGGGAGGCTGCTTTATTTTGCCTAGCTGTGGGCTCAAAAAAGAATGAACCATTTTTAATGGATAGCTAGAGGTATTGCCTTCCTTGTTTACTTTAAAATTTTTAGTTAATATAGTGTTAATAAAATTACAGAGAAAAGTGCACTGGAAAAAGAAGAAAACAACCATAAAAAATTAAAAAAATAAATCCCTTTTAAGACACTAGAAACTAGAACAAGTTCCTGTATGGATAATTGTCAAAAGTAAAGATAGGGTAAAACTGAAAATTCCCAAAGGAAAAATTATTATTAAGTTGCTTATGTTTTCACATTTCAGAAGATCAATAAAGTTTTAGAAGGAGCATGGGATTTGAAATCAGAGAGAACTGGGTTTAAATTCTAGCTTGAACATTAACTAACCATTTGATATTGGATAGCTATCATCTCTGAGCTTCTTTTTCTTTGGTGGAAAATGGGTAGAATACATACCAAATAAAATTCTTATAAAGACTGAAGTTGATATAAATAAAGGATCACTATGTGTTAATTGCTACTCTTAACATCGTTGTGTAAAAAAAAAGTAAGTAGCTAGTTCATTTTAATTGTATTTCCCTGTTTAAAATGCTCAGCTGTGGATTTTTATATTTCCCCTGTAGTACAGGATTTACCCTGAGCTGGGATTTGGGGGGAGGGAGTGATGTGGTGAACAAGTAGTTTTAGATGGAAAAAGCAAAGGACTGTAGGGGCAGAGAATGAGGTGGGTCAGGGGTGTGTTTTGTCCTCTAAAGCCACATAAAATTCATGTGACTACTCTTTAAATTTCTGTGGTGGACTAAATTATTTGTTGTGTTTTTAGATTCACTGCATTAAGTGGCTTGAAAGCTTGGTTTTTTCACTTTCTTGGAATCCAGTCTCATATAGTGTTTATGGGAGTATTTATTTGTCCATCAGGATTTCAGCAAGAGTATATACTGTGAGAATAAAAGCTAATTAGAATAAAACAAACTGTCACTAACTCCCCAACAATAATAAAAATTAAGCTTAACTATGGACCTCAGCTGTCCTTGAAGATTTAATTTGCTTTTTCTAATTCTTTTTAGTTACCTTATTTTTGGTATCTGCATTACTAATTGTGAAATACTGAAGTAATGCTTTGAGGTATAAATCTTTATAGTTTCATTATCTCTAGCATAGAGCATAATGCCTTATATGAAGCAGATTTTGCATGTACTTATGTATGTATGTATGTGTATTCAGTGTTTAATGTACTCAGCCTATATCTCAGAAAATGTGAGACTGAAGAAATGCAAACACAGTATGTGGTTAATTGGTTGCTTTTAAAAATAATGTTATCATTTACTTTCATTGTTATCTTTTAGCACATTAAACTCCCTTGACCAGAAGTGTTCTTTCTTACTTTCTAGTTGGTAACCAGGCATTCATCCATTCATTCATTTATTTATTCATAATTAATTCATTTATTCATTTATTTAGCATAGAACCCTTTTCTCCTCACCATTTTCTCTTCAATGACTCTTATTTATCTTTCAAGTCTCAGAGTATAGGTTTCTCCTTCTGGAAAACCTTCCCTTATCCTAAATTCAGGAGAAATATTCTTATTTTTTTTTAACATCTTTATTGGAGTATAATTGCTTTACAATGGTGTGTTAGTTTCTGCTTTATAACAAAGTGAATCAGCTATACATACACATCTATCCCCATATCACCTCCCTCTTGTGTCTCCCTCCCACCCTCCCTATCCCACCCCTCTAGGTGGTCACAAAGCACCAAGCTGATCTCCCTGTGCTATGCAGCTGCTTCCCACTAGCTATCTATTTTACATTTGGTAGTATATATATGTCAGTGCCACTCTCTCACTTTGTCCCAGCTTACCCTTCCCCCCCCCATGTCCTCAAGTCCATTATCTACGTTTGTGTCTTTATTCCTGCCCCTCGGTTCATCAGAACCATTTTTTTTTTTAGATTCCATATATATGTGTTAGCATACAGTATTTGTTTTTCTCTTTCTGACTTTATGACAGACTCTATGACAGACTCTAGGTCCATCCACCTCAATACATATAACTCAATTTCGTTTCTTTTTCTGGCTGAGTAATATTCCATTGTATATATGTGCCACATCTTTTTTATCCATTCATCTGTTGATGAACACTTGGGTTGCTTCCATGTCCTGGCTATTGTAAATAATACTGCAATGAACATTGTGGTACATGACTCTTTTTGAATTATGGTTTTCTCAGAGTATATGCCCAGTAGTGAGATTGCTGGGTCATATGGTAGTTCTATTTTTTTGTTTTTAAAGGAACCTCCATACTGTTCTCCATAGTGGCAGTATCACTTTACATTGCCACCAACAGCGCAAGAGGGTTCCCTTTTCTCCACACCCTCTCCAGCATTTATTTTTTGTAGATTTTTTGATGATGGCCATTCTGACTGGTGTGAGGTGATACCTCATTGTGGTTTTGATTTGCATTTCTCTAATGATTGGTGATGTTGAGTATCTTTTCATGTTTGTTGGCAATCTGTATGTTTTCTTTGGAGAAATGTCTATTTAGGTCTTCTGCCCATTTTTGGATTGGGTTGTTTGGTTTTTTGATATTGAACTGCATGAGCTGCTTGTATATTTTGGACATTAATCCTTTATCTGTTCATTCATTTGCAAATATTTTCTCCCATTCTGAGGGTTGTGTTTTAGTCTTGTTTATGGTTTCCTTTGCTGTGCAAAAGCTTTTAAGTTTCATTAGGTCCCATTTGTTTACTTTTGTTTTTATTTCCCTTTCTCTAGGAGGTGGGTCAAAAAGGATCTTGCTGTGATTTATGTCATAGAATGTTCTGCCTGTGTTTTCCTCTAAGACTTTTTATAGTGTCTGGCCTTACCTTTAGGTCTTTAATCCATTTTGAGTTTATTTTTGTGTATGTTGTTAGGAAGTGCTCTAATTTCATTCTTTTATATGTAGCTGTCCAGTTTTCTGAGCACCACTTATTGAAGAGGCTGTCTTTTCTCATATTCTTTTTTAATTTGATAGAGCTGAGTAGTTCCTCTGTTAAACCATACTGCATTTGCATATTTGTCTCTTCTCATATTAAATTCAGTAAAGAAATCAACAACCAAAATTATTAAAAAGATATCCATTCTTTGCTCACTATTTCTCAAAGAATGCCAACTCTAATTTTTAACCCAAAGCAATAGTTCTTAAAATTGTTTTCCATAGTAGATGCCCTTGAAGCTTCTCTCCAGGCCCTATTTTTCCTTCCTCACCAAAAATACTTCCCCAAATTGAGGCCAAAGTACTCTTGGCTCTTTCACCCCTCCTGTCACCTACCTGGGCCTATGGTTTTCTTTTCTTCCTTCTTCAGTATGATATCTTCCCATGCAGTGCTCTGCTCAGAGCAGTGTGCAGATTCATACTGATCCTAGAAATAAATGTATGGTGCCAACGGAAATGAGAAAAGTGCAGAAACTGAAAGGAAACACTTAGAATCCTTTATAGCATATTGATGAGTTGTTTTGTGTGATGAATCTAGTAACAAAACATGGACTTGAATTTTGTCTTTTTTAATTTCATTTTTTATATTACTTTATTTTTATTGTATTTAAAAATTATATTGGTGTTTGATGAATTGGGAAAAAGCTAGTCCTTCAGCACAGTTTGAGAAACATTGTTCTAGTTTCTTTTGGGGTTGATATACAATGTATTTAACTACCTTTACAGCACATATACCATCTAATTGGAATGGAAGCCAAGACAAACCATGTTTTTTGCCTTCTGAACAAGTGTTTGAATATCATCCCCACCTCTCCTAGAGGTCTCTCTTTCCTGATTTCCCCAGTCCTATAAAACAGCTCAGGAACAAAGCAAGGCTTTACATGGTGAGGCAGCAGGAGAGGCCAAGAAGCCAAAGACAAAGTCCTCCTTTGCAGCCTGCTAAAAGTCTAGGGAGGGTGGCAGGCAAGAGAAGTAGAAAGGGTCAGAGGCTAGGGTTTGTCAAGTACATATAATTTAACATCTTTTCTTCTATACCTATTACAGAATATAAAATTATTTTAGAGGAAAAGGACCGAAGACCTGATATACATTTATATATAAGGTTAATCTCTTTTGTTACGGATTTGAAATTTCAGTGTTTTAAGAGATAATAGCAGATATCCAAAGGGAAGGATGTTAAGAAAGATAATGCAGGAAGATAAGAAGAGATATTGGGTTTGAAAATGACTTTATTAGACACTTTGTATTTTGTGCTTCATTATAAAGATTTTGAATAAGACCATAGAAGTCAAGATGGAAAGAAGGAAACTTCTGTTTAAGTTAGGTTACTTTTCATGTGTCTATTATTATCCAGTTTATTTGATTGTATCTGATTTTATAACAAAAATTCCACAAACGCTCTAGCTACTGCTGTACTTTTAATCCAAACACGCTATATATTCTACTTTAAAACAATTCCTTTAATGGTCTATTGAGCTATTTAAATTCTTAGATGGCAGTGTTTCTAAAAATAAAATGTTTATGAGATAAATTGTCTTGAGAGATATGTATTTGTAAGGCCATTTGCATCCCATTTTGAAAATGGCTTCAGGTTGGCTTTCTACCTCCTCCTTTGTTTTCTAAAGGCATTTCCTTGGGACCCACATACTTTGCTTTCTCAAAGCTTTTATTATACAGGAAATACTTTGCATTATTTAGGAAGGCATTTAAAAATAACATGATTAGCCACCTTCCTTCTAGCATCAGTAATCTCTTCCTTTTGCTCACATCATCCTTAGATTTCAAATGTTGATTCATGTGATAAATTGATCATTTTATGAGGTAAGTAGGCTGTATAAACCATTCTCCACTCATATACGCTGGCTACATCTTTCTCTTCCATTCATATTTACTGCTTAAAATATCATCACATTCAGATAGCTCTCAAATCACCTTCAGTTGTAAGCATTCTCCTTGTTGACAATCTCAATTGTCAAGAGCCTAATGAATACCTTTACTTGCATATACCTGTGTTCCTTAAACATAGTACATTTGAAATGAAATGAATTTTCTCTACCCACTCTCATTCTCATCCCTGATGGAATAATTTACTCTTTTTTATTGTCATTATTTTTATTAGTGGTGACACCAATCTTCCAGTTGCCTAGGATACAATATCTTATCCTTCTCCCTTTCCCCTTTATGTGATTAGTCACTAAATCATGATTTTAGCTCAAAAATATCTTTTGTATCTTATCTCATCTTTTCTCTTCTTACTTCTCTTCCTTTGGCCTGCACTTTACTTCTTACTTAAATTTCTTGCCATCAATTTCACTCCCCATTCTACCACTAATATTTTCTTTCTGAATCACAGGTTGGTTCATAATGACCTTTCTTCATCTCAAAAATCTTCCAGTTTTCTACTACTTGCAGAATAAATCTAAACTCTTTTGCATGGAATTCAAGGCCTTTCAAGATATGTGGTTTAATATAAATAAGAACCTCACCGAATTCAGTATATTCCTCATTTCTAGGACTTGCCCTTTCAAGTGTCTCTATCTTTTGGAATATTTTTCTTTTTAATTCTTTCGTTCACATATCATTGTTCTCCTAAACTTTCAAAGTTTACCTGAATTGCTTCCTTATTTCCTGTACATAGGAGACTCATTCCTGTGAAATCCTAGGGTAATTGGTTTGTATCGCTGCTTTGCTTTGGCTTTATTACAAATATAGTGTAGTTTTATCAGAGATTCATTTAACTTAATCACCTATATATGTGCTCAGAATTTCAATAGTACTGTTGAATCTACCTCTACCTGCCATACGTTTCAAAGAAAGCATGAGTTGAAAGTCATAGATTTTGAGTTCTCCATATTGGTCTCAGTTCCCACGGGCTTTTGGTAACAGTATCTTGCTGAGTTATGGCCTGATGTGGTCCTTGTTTGGAAGAATGTAGCATGTTTTGTGTATTTTAACAATGTCCCAAAATACTAGTCAAATGGTAAAGAAATAATTCTTTTTTGTGTGGTACGCGGGCCTCTCACTGCTGTGGCGTCTCCTGCTGTGGAGCACAGGCTCTGGACCTGCAGGCTCAGCGGCCATGGCTCACGGGCCCAGCCGCTCTGCGGCATGTGGGATCTTCCCAGACTGGGGCACGAACCCGCGTCCCCTGCATTGGCAGGCAGACTCTCAACCTCTGCGCCACCAGGGAAGCCCAAGAAATAATTCTTACTAGCTTATTCCTTCTCAGCCTGTGCTGGACTAATTTAGAGATGTATGTTCATTTCCAGCGTGGCATTTTCCTAAGGAGTTTTTTGATTTTTGAATATGAAGCAAATCTTCAAACTTTTAGGTTTTAAACTTTTAGGTTTAGAGTTTTGAGTTTCCTGTGGGCATATGTATGTCATTTGTTTCCTTTTTAGTACATATCGCATTGCTCTACTCATAGTGTTTAGGGCATGCTCTTTAAGCTAGATTTATTTTGGCTGTGTCTAAACAACATGGGCCTCAGAGAGAGCAAATAGTCTCAAGTAATATTAGGATTCTTCTATTCTGCTGTTTTTGTTGTATGGTAGGAATTCTATATATCCTCTCCTTTAACACTTCATGATCAATTGACACATTCTACAGGAAGCCCTTACTACTGCTTTTGTGAATTACTGGAATTGGTAAGAATATTAACTTCTTGTTTCAGTAAGTAAAAGTGCTGGGCTGATCTGATTGGATTTGCTTGAAATTTAAGGAGAAGAAAGTTCACCTCAGCCCTCCAAAGACTCAGAAAACAGTGTCAAGTGGCTCACAAATGTGGTGAATTTGTGTCATGTGGATTCAGACTCACAAATTATAGTTAACTGTGACTTCCAGGCATTTTCAGTACTTTTAGTTTGATCAAGAAAACAGTGGTTTAGTGTACTTACATGAATATATATATATATATATATATATATATAACTTTATACATGACATATACATATAACCATATAACATTATTACATTTTAGAAATAATAAACTCTCCTTTTCTATGATGTTGTGACATTTTAATGCCTTTGCAGGAAAAAATGACGTAGAGTTTTCTGCAAGTTATAGCATTTCATTTTTACACTTTAGAGATTTCATCTTTTGATGGAATCCTTTTTATAACCTGAATAATGTAAGGTTATGTTGTCTCTCATTCCACCTTTGATCATCCTCTCAGCAGAGAAAGGCTAATGTCATCATCATTAAGCTCTGGAAGAATTTCCTGCTGGTTTTTTAGATAATCACAATATTTTTCATTTTATGAAAAGCATGAAAGAAGTTTCTACTTCTCTCTCTTATTTCTTATATTGAGTGTTTGGGTTGGAGTCAAAAAGGAGTCATAAAATAAGGATCCTGAATAAAGCAATCTTAACTACCCTTCTAAATTAAACTTTCTCCCAGAAGTATTGTCCCATGTGATTTCTGGATGGACCTCTGCCAGAAAATGCGGCTTTGGATTTAGGAACCAGGTTAGATGTTTATCTAAATTGTCATATTTCAACTAGATCTTTAAACCTCATCGTGGATAGCGAAGTACAGTAGCTACCAGAAATCTAGCCTGAAACTGAAAGCTTATTTTTTTTAGTGTTTGGCTTGCTATCCTGCCTAATATTTTCTACCACCGTTCACATTCCAATTACGCTATTGAGAATAGATTACAGTTTTATTATGTTAATGCTATATTTTGGGTTGTTTTTGTAGAGCTTTTTCATAATTGGAATATGATAAATACTATATGAAATTAGTTCATTTATGCAAAGCATATCTGCTATGCTTATATCAATGTCAAGGAATATTATTAGTATCTGGACTGCTCTAGAATGATGGTGGAATCTGAATAATTAATTGTCTGCTGAAAGGTCAGCTTGGTTGTCTCCACAAACGTTTAGGAAGGCACATTATGTTTCAGTCATAAAGTACTTAACCATAGCTTTGACTGTTTATTTCTTACCGCCATTATATGAGGTCAGGAAGAATTATTTGCTGCTGTGACTCTATGAATAGAGGAATTGAAGGATATGGAAATAGATGGATACTGTGCTTAAGCCAGTTACCCAAAGTTATAACCAAGGTCACAGATACAATAGAAATCTGAAATTACATGTCTAAGCCCCTGTGTGTTGTTTCATTGTTCAATCAAAGGAGGCAGATTACTTCTTAGATGTGGTATGTTTGCAATTTTTAGCTTGGAACAAAACAATATCTTATATTTATATAGCACCTTTAAATTTCATCTCATCCAGTCATTCAGCAAATACTTCTTTAGTGTCTACTATGTGAACTGCACTGTGAAGGAGTGTGTGCATGACAATGTCATATTTCCTGTCTTTAAGGAGCTTCATATACATAATTCATCTTAATATAAGACATAAAGGAGGGGAAAGACACAATAACCATTGAAAGGAAGCATTGAATCAAAGATCAAAGGGCAGAAGTTGATTTTAAATCTTTTAAATCTTTTAAATCTTTCTTTGCTTTCCTAAGTTCAGACATAGGCCTGAGGCCACGGTGTGTAGCCACCTGGACAGCAAGTGATTTGGCATGCCTTTGAATCAATAATCTTTAAATATTTGTTTAACATTTATTTGAGTAGATAAGAAATGTTAATTTCCTATTTACTAAATTTATAAATCTTTTTTAGTTTCAAAATAAGCAATTTATAACTTGCTAGGATGAATGAATCTTGGTTCAGAGTCTCAGATGTGAGATTTAATGTTTTAAATTTTCAAGTCATCCATTTAATTTTTGCTTTTGAACCCTTGGTTAGTGCTATACTGATGAAAAACTTTGGGCCTTCCATGAGGTCCTGCCATCCTAGGGTCATGTCATAGTGACAAGAGAGGGATAGAGTATAATTAAGTTCTCAAGTACTGCTACAAACTGAGTACTAATAAAAGAAATGGGAAAAAAGTAGGAGCAAAGTGTGCACAGATTAATATCTCAGAATATTATTTCAGGCACATTCTCTTTCAGTAAATTGTTGTATAGTCATCAAGTATTTTCATCTAGGTTCATTTTCTCAGAGCTGTCCAAGAAGATCAGACATGACTTCTTATCCCAGGAAAGTAACTAGCAGGTCTTGCAAGTCTAATAGAGTTGAGTAGGTTCCTCAGCAGGAGATGCAGCCCCGTTCCCCATGAGATCCTCTTTCCTCCCAGCCTTAGGCCTCTACTCTTACCCCTCTTCAGAGAGCCAGGCACAGGCAAGCAGAATTCCCCTTGCAGGACCGGAAGATAAACAACTATCTGTGGTTTAAAGCCATCCATGTGGGAATTTTAGGTGTTAAGCTGACAAAGGCATTATCACTTACCTAAAACCCTACTGTCATCTCTTTCTTTTAATATTCCACCAACTCTCTGGACTTCTTAGTCTGAGCTGTCACCCCAGGCCGCATCGACTCTGTCTAAATTTGCCCACAAAGAGTTCTGGAAAAGGAGGAGAGCTCTCAATCAAGTGACCAAGTCCTTATACCTCCGCATTTCCATCATAAGTGGGCATTTCTGACTCTTTTACTTCCTGGCCCGTGTCACTATTGTCTCGCATGATGGAGAAACTGGAGTGGAATGTCACTAGATCATTATGGAATTAGAGAGGCTCCATTCCTGTTCCACCTCTGGATTCCTGAGACCACCCCTAAAAGCCTTAACTTCCATGTCATTAGATGTGACCCCTGACCCCTGTGTACAGCCCATTATGCAGTGTTCTTCTACTCCATGGGCAAATCAAAGAGGAGTCCTTCCATTTTACTAGTTGCTAGTTGCTGCCCTAGTATGTTCATCCTCTAAGGCTCTCTCTACAAAGAGAGCTGCCTGGCCTGAGAGGGTGAAACCGAAACTTACAGAAAAGAAGGGAAACAAAAACTTGCTAACAAGGGAAATAAAAAAATACTGTAGGTTTTGGTTTCTCTTCCATATTCTTTGGTAATTTCCTTAAATACAGAATTTCATTGGAAGACATATCAAAGGGCTTAATTTAGATAATAAAATAAATCTTTAAATTTGTGCTTTGCACCCTCTGGTTTTATAATTTCAATTGACTGCAATTTCTGACTCAAGGTTCCAGGGCTGGCTGATGGTTTGACCTATAGTTGTACCCCCGAATTTGAACATCTGAACCAAAAACAAAACAAAACAAAATAAAAAACAAAAAAAAACACACACTGTAGGGAGATAGGAGTCATTGACAAGTGATCCTCTCTAATTCAGAAGGAGTATGATCAATGTGCATTTTGCTATTTTGTTAATTATGTTATAAATATTTCCTATTTAACTTGTATCATATTTTCGATTCTGTCCAGTGATCATTTTAGCAACTTTTGATGTTGGTATCTCAGGCATCTGCCTGATTGGTCTATCCTATAATCTAACAGTTTGGTCCACCCTCATGTCTTGCTTGGACCCCTGTAATAGCCATCAAATTAGTCTCCTGTCTCTGGTCCTGCCTTATTCCAGTCATTCAGCCACAGGGTATCCAGAGGTGTGTATCTAAAATGCAGATCTAAGCATGTTACCCCCTTGCTAAGAACCTTTCAAAACTTTCCAGAATCTATGATAGTGAACTACATAAGCTACATGTTTAGATTACCCTGGAATGTCTTTAAAAGTGCAGAATACTGGGCCCTACTTCACACATACTGATTGAGAATTTCTAGTGGCACTGGGAAATCTCCGGTGGAGGTTGGAAATTTGCATTTGCATTTGAGCAAGAACCCTGGGAAATTCTTATGACAAAGTTTAAGAATCACTAGTATAGAGACAGTAAAAAAATAAAAGTGATTAAATATGATAGCCTTGCTTATTCCTGTACTATTATTATGGACTCTCTGTTCAAGCCATGCTTGATTACTTGTAATTTCCTATTTCTTTTATGTCTTCATGCTTTTGCACAAGCTATTTCTTCTTTCTTGAATGCCCATTCTTATCTTTTTAACTGGCTAATTCCTACTTGTTCTTTAAGAGGTAGTAGGAACAATTTTTCATCTGTGAAGCCTCCCCTGACCTCCTCCCTCCCACAGAGAACCATTTTCACCCCTTTAGGTGCTCCCATCACACAATAAATACTATCATTACAGTGAGAAAAGGTTCAAGTTAAAGTTAGTGGGCAGCTGTGAGTATTGTGACCAAAGACAGAGCATGAACTAATGCAGCTGACTGTAACTGTGAGGGTGGTAATTATATCTTATCCATCTTCTATATCAGCATGCACTACAATGGCTGTTGTGTAGAAGCCATTCAGTAGTTGTTTTGAATAATGTATTAAAAAAATAAATGTGTAGTAAGAAAAAGATAGGACTTTGTTTCCTAGGACTTAACAATTCAAGTCAGGCCAAAGCTGAACAAAAAGTCACTAAATGCATTCCATTCTAAAGATAGCTAACAAAAATTGATGCCACATTTCTCCTGCCAGGCCTTACTAAGTGCCATTGGAATCAGTCTTTCTTTTACCACTGACGACCTCAACTTTACTTTCTGCTCAGTATATCTAAGAAGGATAGAGACGCAAGGGATAAAGGGAGTGTTGTCAGCATCATGGGCATCATGGGAAGTAAACTGTGGCTGGTGAGAAGCTTTTCCACCATGAGGATGAAAGGTGGGCACTCTGTCGCCAATTCAAATAATGGGGACACTCGAAGGGAATCACTCACATACCTGTACTACAATGAAAGAGTCTGGTGTTCTTTCCCTCGATTGTATATACACTTGGGCAGTGGGTTTCTAACTGTTCCTCTGCCTTTCTAAGTAGAGGAAAATAATTGGAGAGAGGGAGCAGGGCAGGCTGGTGTGGGTGTAAAGCATTCTGCATGCTCACTGGCATGGTATGGATGTGTGAATTTCCTTTGTGTCTGGGGCACAGTATGAAAGGTAACTGATTTTTAGTCACCCTTGTGGGAACCAACCCAGGAGGGCTGATGGCCAAGGAAGATGCCTTTACATAAGGCAGACACCTTGGGGTGGAAGCTGGGAGGATAGTGGTGGAGGAAGATGAGCTTGAATTCCCATATCCAGGAACTGTGGAGTGGAAAGACCTGTGAGGGGTGGTGGTACTCTGAGGCAGGTGTGCCTCATGAGAGAGGCACACTTGACAAACAGAGGCCATCCGTCCCTGTTGGTCAGAAAAGCAGCAATAGCCACTACAGAGAGAATTTTAGCTGTACCAGTGAAGTTCACTGACGTTCACCATTTCCCATTCTTTCTCCTTAGCCTCATTATTAGAGTAGCTATTCCTAGAAGAGGAAAAGAAAAGAAGGACTAAAAAAGCAGACATGACTCCTTTCCAATGAATGTTCCTGAAGCCATAATTACAGCCAACAATGGGGACAAGGAAAGCTTTAAATAGATCATCATGTGAAATTTTAAACTGAGTTGGACTAACTATATAGTCAACAATGTCCAGAAGGCTATAGAAATTTCCTAAGATGGTTGTGAAAGAATCTGGTTCCCAGTGGGGAACAGCAATTCAATAGAACATTTTGGAAGGCAGTGATTAAAGAAAAATAAACCATTCTATATTTTTATACCATCAAGTTGAGCTTTCTTTTAAAAAATCCAGTTTACTTGAATGAAAATAATGAGCACTAGAAGCAACAAGAATTCACCAAGGGCTAGTTATATCCCAAAAATATGATTTCACTTTTTAAAAATGTTTAGAGGTTTGGAAATGTTATAGAGGTTTGGAAATACTCAAGTCCAAGCAAGATGAACAGAGAAGCCTCAGGATAAGAATGAAGATAAAGAAACTTGTAGTTTGTACATGTGTCTAAGGGAATAAAAGTGTCAACCAGCGGAGAGTAAGGTTTATATTGAGTTTAGAAAGGGAAAAATAACAAAATTTCTTGGTCAGTTTTTACTTGGCATCCCACATTAAGGAGAAGCATTGTATTGAAGTGGAGAGTTTAAGAGTATAGCAGGGAATAGGAAGTTCCTAGGCTGGGCTTTTGTGTCAGAGGGACCTGAGTATGCATCCTGACTCCACTCCCTGGACTTCAGATTTGTTCCTAGTAAGTGAAAATAACACTGTCACCCACTTTGGATGCAAATACTGTTGTGTAAATAAGTGAAATTATGTGTATGCATAATATGATAGCTGACACAGAGTAAATCATAAATGTGAATTTCTTTTTTTTCCGAGAGAAGGGTATTCCACTGCTAGAGAAGGTATTAGTTCCTCGCAGTTTTCTAACAGATGAAACCTCTTTCAGAAATATCCAACTTTAACACTGGTTCAACCCCCATCAGGCTACATTTAAATAGTAAATTCTGCCTTCTAGATGTTTTGATTCTGACAATGGGTGATTTGGATGAAGACACCAGTGTAGCTAGGTTTATGAAACCCAGAGCTCCATTCTTTCTTAGTGAATCATCATTCTCTTCTGGGTTTGGTTACTCACATCCTCACTTGAGTCCCCAAAGACTGATCAGTTCTTGATGACATGATAAAATTAGGTTTCTGGGTTAGCAAAGCTAAGGGCTAGCCCTTGGAAAGTGGTGACCATGTGAGGATGCGACTTCCCACTCTCTAAGGACCAGTTAATCTTCATGTGTCAGATTGCTGCTACCTCTGTTTTGAATTGCTCTGTGGAACCACATTATGACCTTAAGAACAGACAGTTTTGGGAACAAAGCAAATCTAGACTGTTTCATGAAACTATCGCTATAATATAGGCATGCACAAAATGGCAAACTCATCAGGCAGGATAGTTAGGCAGATTAAACAGCAGGCACACTCTTCTCCTCAGGGCAGAAAATGACATGAAACCCCAAGCCGGCATTAAGGAAGAAGGTTCACAGTGGTAAAAAATTGTTAGCCACCTGCCAGTTCAACAGAACAGCAGGTGCACATGTTAAATGTCCATGAAATCAGAATAATTTTTTAAAGCTTTTGTGTGGTTACAATGTCACTTTTCACCCTTTGAAAACAAGACAGTGCTGAGGTGTGTTTTAAGTCTTTGTCTTGAGAATAAATGATAATTTTATTTCTTAAGTTGAAGAAAAATGTAAAAAAAAATTCTGAATCCATGGACATGTGTTTTTACAATAGTTTTTCAAAATTTAACCTTTCCTCCCATTATAACATTTCAAGAATGTTAATTTTGATTTCTTACATAAAAATAATTACTTTTACCCAAATTGCTGCTTGATAGTATTCCTTGTGGTTTGCTGATGGCATGGTATGTCAAAAATGTAACTTGCAAAACAAAGCTTTCTGAAATACTCCCTGGGATTATGTGTTGAGCCCTTGTCTGATTGAACTTTGCATCTGTGTTAAATTATGGTATCTGACACATAGACACTCAGTAAATATTTTTTCAATCAATTCATTAATTATGTTGCTTAATAGATTTCAGAAGATGTCTTTAGGAGGATACAACAATTTGAGTTGAAAAAAAGTTCATGGATGTTTCATAAAATCATAGATGTTTAGTGTTGAAAAATATATCAAAGGCCATCTGTTTCATCTCCTTAATTTTAAAAAAAACAGTAAACTAAGGGCCAAAAAGGTGAAATGACTTGTGAAACATTATCGGCTAATCTTTTAAAGATTCAAATATAAAAATAACTTCTTATTTAAATATATAATTTTAAGCATATAGTCACCATTGTACTAATTCCACTCCTACTTAAAGAACTCAAGAAAATAATTTTCTTTTTGTTTTTAATTTTTTTCCAAAGCTTTTAAAACCTTTTTTACTTTTCTCCTTTCCTTAACTACCGGGTCTTATGATGATGATATACAATATTCCTTTACCAACTAAATATGTAACTACATTATTCTTGTAAAAAATTGTGAAACATACAGATTAAAATAATTATTCCAACCAGAATTTTGAGTCAGTACCACTTGTAAAGATCTTAATTTTCTTGGTGAAGGTCAATGAGTTGCTAAATCTATCTTGCAATTCCATATGATTAGCAATGTAAGATACATATAAAAACTATTTCTTGAAGGTTTTATCTAAAATCCTCTTATTTGTTTTTTTTGGAAGGAAAAAATCAAGAATTATGTATTTTTTCCATCAGAGAAAGTTATTTTAAAACATAAAAAAAATTATAAACACAATCGTACAAATAAAACAATGCAACGTTTTGCTGCTTTACTTATTCAGGAACATTGGTACCTAAGAAAATAATTTTTTAACATCTTTAATACATCTGTGGATGATGCAGTTCTCATCTGATTTCCATTGGTGATTTATAATATCAGCTGAGGATCCATTTAACCTCAAATGAGTAACACAGTCTAAACTTTTCTTCAGTATTCACTAAGATAATGTTTTATAATAAATATACCTCTATATTCACAACTAATGTGGATATATTTAATATTATGAAATAGACCCTCAAAACATTAAAATATTTACATGCTGGCCCTCTGCAGAAAAAGTTTGCTGACCATGCTCTAAACTTTGAGAAATATACCTGTGAGATCTTGTGATTTTTCTCTTAGGTTCCAAATAAAGTTTATTTAAAATTAGGTTTTCCTTTCAAACCTGTAGCACATTCTCAATCTTCCGTAACCAGGTCAGAACTGGAAAAAGAATGCCAACAATAAAGTGACAATATTTTAATAATCTATTAAAATACATCAGATATAACCTTACTTTGTAATATCAGGAAAATAAGTATATTAATTGTTTCACAATTCATTCAGTAAATCATTTCTTTTTGAGCACCTAATCTATGTTGGGAATTGTTCTAGGGTCTGGGTACACAGTGGTGCCTTTCATATAGTTTGTATTCTCCTGGAGCACTTAGTCAATAAGTAGTCACATAAATAAGTTAGGTAGTTTTGAAAGTAATCTGTTTTGAAGGAAACACAGTGAACTGAAAGTATAGCTAGTGGCTTGTGAAGGATGGGGAAGTACCATTTTAAATAATTGCCAACATTTATCAAACAGTTACAATGTGCTAGGTAATGCTCTTTGCAGTTTACACTTATTAACTCACTGAGGGCTAGCAACCACCCTGTGTAAAAATAAACCCATTTTACAGATGAGGAAACTGAGACAAAGAAGAGATCAGTAACTGCCTAAGTCACACAGCTAACTTGTGGTAGGAGCCAAGATTTGAGTCTAGGAAGTACAAACTCAGAACTCACCATTCTGCTGAGCAATCAGTGAAGATTACACTAAGCATACTTACTAAATCATAATATGGATCAAGCCATAAAAACTCCTTGTGGAAGAGAGTGCTGGGCAGAGGGAATAGAAAGTATACAGGATCAGGGGCTGAAATGAACTAGGGCTTTTGAAGAGTAGATAGTGTGGTTATTGCAGAAAGCAAGGGGAAAAATAGTAGGAAATGATGTGGAACTATATCGCCACATGTAGGCCATGGAAAAGAACTTAGATTTTATTCTATTTGGGATGGCTTTAAAAATAAGGATGCGACTTGATTCAGTTTATGTTGTAAAAAGACCTCTCTGACTGCTCCTGGGAGATGGACTTCAGGAGAACAAGAGTGGAAACAAGGTATAGAAAAGACTCCTAATCACCTACCCAATATCCCTTCCCTCTTCTTTTTTCTACTAACATAACCCCAAATTTCTTCAGGTTGCAATGCACACTGGTAAAAATTCCATTTCTCAGTGTCCCTGGCAACTTGGAATGGTCATGTAATTGCTATGGCCAAAGGAGACTAGCTGAAGTCTTTTGGTGGGACTTCGGGCAAAAGCTCTATATATGGAGCTAACTCTTCTGGCAGCTGTTTTTCCTTCTCCTGCTGCTTCTTCCTCCCCAGAACATGAAGATAAAGGATGGAGATGCAAGGACCAAATTGCAACTGTAAGTAGATCTACAGGGTGGAATCTGTAATCAAGGACGTCTGAGGGACAGAATGGGTCAGGGACCGAGGACTGTTGCACAAGGCCTGAACCACTATATTACAACTTCTAGCTTCATGAGAGAAAAATCATCTTCAGTTTTATCTAAGCCACTCTTATTTTCCAATATGCAGTCAAATTCATTCTCTGCAAACTGAAAATAAAGGATTCTCAAAGTAGTCCAAGCAAGAGAAGTTAGTGGTTTGTATACAGTGCTATCTATGGAGATAGTAATTCAATGTAATGCTGGCTTAGAGAATGCACTCCATAAATATTTACTTGAAAGAGACAATGAATGAATAAACGAATGAAGTGAATACTTTAACTTGCTAAAATGATAATTAAGGTAGTTAAAAGACTATAAAACTAATATTCACCATGATTACAGTCATGTTAGAATATATTTTAAAAATTAAGTAACGTACAAAAGGGAAATTAGTAATGTCTTTCTAGTTAAAATAAAAATGACTAAAAAATTAAATTTAGCTTCTTAAAGCCTCATTTAATCATAGGTTCATTTGGAAGAGAAAGCAAACTAAATCCATCTAGGCCACCATATACAGGCAGCTTCCCAGGGACAGAAAAACATTTAAATTCTATGGGGGAAGAATTAAATTCTATGGGGGAAGCTGTCTTTTTCTGAACTCTAAGGAGACAAAGTCATTCATCTTTTCTTTCCAATCCTTACAGCTTTACATATGCCACATTTGCCAGACCGATACTTTTGGTGGGTACATTAAAGACTTTTTAATCCCTCTTTTTGTGAGATCAATGTAATCTCCATCTACTGCTTGCTTTATACATGAGGGGATTCTATAAACCAACCAAAGAATTTAATAACAGTGATGGCTGATGCACTGGATAATTTAGAGATGCAGCCACCTGACAGCTGCTTCTTCAGTGACTCCACTTCTACTGAGAGAGGTAAAAGAAAATGCTGAAGTTGTCAGTCCGCTTCTATTTTTTATGAGCAGATTTTGTACTTTCTGGAGCTATGGGATGGAAGTGCATTGCAGGAATGAACTTCATGTGCCAATCTGCAAAGAAATCCTTGCTCTTTCTTGTGATGGGAATAACACTTGTGGAAGCATTTTTCACCTGAGGATGGCAAAGCTCCTCATTAAAATGGATTTATTAAACCTCCAGGGCCCTCTGTAGAAGAGGAATGGTCAGCTGTTATTTCATCAAGATGGGAAACCTGGGCAAAAAGGAGTACGAGTGACTAGGTTACAGTATCAAAATTTGGCAAACTTTATATGCTTTCTGTCCTGGTTTTATATCTGAGGTCAGTACAGCCATGAGGCATATTGGTACTTTAATCACCAATGGTGTACAAGAAGGAGGAAAATGCTAGACGCAGGATTTCTCAATCTCAAGACTACTGACATTATGGGCCAGATAATTCTTTTTGGGGGGTGAGCTGGGGGCTGTCTTATGCCTTATAGGATGTTTAACAGCATCCCTGGTCCCACTAGATGCTAGTAGCATCCCCCATTGTGACCACCAAAAAATGTCTCGGACATTGCCAAATGTCCCACAGGGGACAATATGCCCGCTGCCTGCTCATCAAGAACCACTTAAACTGATGTAAGCTCAACAGGGAACTTAAAAACAATCTAGATTCTAGAACTGGCACTTTAGAAGAGTATCCAGCTTCACATATAGAACGTCCAAATATAAGATGCAAACACAAGCTTGATTTAAGCAAACATTGTAATAAAACAGTGAGATGATTCAGAGCCCAAGAAGGCTTCGGGTGACAAGTAGTAGTAAAGGCATTGGAGAAGGCAAGAGTGATTTAATTTGAGTGATCCATCCATTCAGCACAAGTGAAAGAACGTTGGTCAAAGTTAGGTGAGGTCTCGGGCCCTCACTGAGCAGGCTAGGATATAGGGCTGGGTGAATGTCAGGCAAGAAACTGAAACCTCACTAGTGACATAGAATGAATCAGTAGAATAGGATGAGAGCTTTCTCTGTCACTTCTAGATTGTGCCAGAGGATAACTTCTGTGGCTGAAGACACCGCACATAAACTTCCTTGGGAAGTGAGTGGTGCTAAGACTGGTAGGGAAAGGCATCAATAATGATTGAGGACAAGGGGGAGTTGGGGGTCATCATTGATCAGAGTTTCATTTCCTTCATAATTAATGATTAGTTCCCAGATACTAATTTATCCCCTGAGTCTATATTAAATCAATTCTGAAGCTGTAATTACTGGGAGAAAGTAATTTTTAAATATTTAAATACCATTTTAAAAATTTTAAATAGCAACTGTTAAAAGCATTACTATCATTGTCATGTAGTATCTGAAAGAAAAGCTTTCCCTTTGGGGCTGGCAATCCTTTTCTCTCTCTGTGATTGTGTATCTTCTTTCAAAAGTACTAAGAATATTTTTTCTTACAGTAAAATATGCTCAAACCAGCTTAGAATTTATATGGGGCATGGTAATTTTTACAGTAACCTGTCACTCACTAATTCATTTATCCATCCATCCAAACAGTCCAACTACAAACATTTTTTGAGCATTTTTTGGTGTTAGGCACACATCTAAATATGGGACATGCAAATGTAAAAGACCTCAGATCATGGAATCTTAGGGATATGATAATTAATTATGGCAATGTTAATTCATGCCATTTGCGACACATTACAGATAACCATGCCAAAGGCACAATATTTCAGTTAAAATTTGAAGAATTACTGACGTTTCACTGGATGAAAACATGGATTTTAGGACATAACAGTCAGAACCAGCAGGGAATACAGAGGTGTGAAAGAATGTCATGATGAGAAAAAAGGAATACAGTTGACAAAAGCAGTTGGAGCTAAGCCTAGGAAAATGGGCAGAAGCAAGTTTGTGAATATTCTTATTTGGCAGGCTAAGAGATGGAGATTTTAACTTTTCAGCAGAGGACTTACAGCAATGGAGTGACTTGACCAGGTTCGTGTTGTAGAAAGAAAACTCTGAAAGTGGAGTGGAAGAAGATTTATTAGACTTGAGACAGAGACCAAGAGAGACTTGATTAGCTGGTTATTGCAGTAGTGAATGTGACAAGTGATGATGGCCTGAACTGAAGGAGTGACAGTGGGATGGAGAGAAGAGAGTTGGTCTGAGATATGTTTAGGTGGTAGGAGTAAATGGATTTGGGAATTAGGTTGATTTTATATGAAGGTGTTAGCAACTGAGGAATCATGGTTCAGTGTTCCGAGTCTGCTTTTAGGTCAACATGATCTACCTGTGAACAGTTTGGCAGTTGGTATCAGCCACAAACCATGGACATTTCCCTACCATTATCAACTATCACTCAGGAATTTTCTGGGTATTTTTGCCACAAGTATTTTGTCTTATTCTATTTTATTTTCTTAGCTTTGACTTAAGGTATTCATTTGGCCCCAGGCTCACCACTCTTTTCCTCTTGACTATCTGGAGACAGGACTGCTGATCTCTCCCTCGTTTCTTGGACTCAAATTCTAACAGGGATATACCTTATCTATTTAAAGGGAGTTATGGCAAGTTTTTATATTGGATGAGTGGATTAATGGAGATCCTTTAATTTATAAGAGAATATCCAGTTGTAGATGTCTATACATATTCATCTGGTAGCTCAAGAATCAGGACTGGGCAAAATGCAAGTATGAGTATTCTCAAGTCTTATTTGGCCATTGAATTCATGAGAATAAATATAACCTTGAGAGGGAAATGTATAGAATAACAGAGGGTCAAAGATAGAAGTTAGGAAACAAAGTACTTTAGTGCTGAGTGAAGAGGTAGGGTTAAATGAAGGGAAAAGAGGGAATTGGTAATAGACTTAGGAAGAGAATGATATTCTGAGTTCAAGAGGGGAAAAAAACATTCTTAAGAAAACAACAGTGGCAAATACCTCTGAGAGATCAAGCAAAATAGTAAATTTAAAATGCCCACCAGGACCTAATGAAACTTAAAAGCTTTTGCACAGCAAAGGAAGCCACAAACAATACAAAAAGACAACCCTCAGAATGGGAGAAAATATCTGCACATGAAGCAACTGACAGAGGATTAATTGCCAAAATTTACAAGCAGCTCATGCAGCTCAATATCAGAAAAACAAACAACCCAATCCAAAAATGGGTGGAAGACCTAAATAGACATTTCTCCAAAGAAGATATACAGGTTACCAACAAACACATGAAAGAATGCTCAACATCATTAATCATTAGAGAAATGCAAATCAAAACTACAATGCGATATCATCTCACACCGGTCAGAATGGCCATTATCAAAAAATCTACAAACAGTAAATGCTGGAGAGGGTGTGGAGAAAAGGGAACTCTCTTGCACTGTTGGTGGGAATGTAAATTGATACAGCCACTATGGAGAACAGTATGGAGGTTCTTTAAAACACTAAAAATAGAACTTCCATACAACCCAGCAATCCCACTACTGGGCACATACCCTGAGAAAACCATAATTCAAAAGGAATCATGTACCAATATGTTCATTGCAGCTCTATGTACAATAGCCAGGTCATGGAAGCAACCTAAGTGTCCATCGACAGATGAATGGATAAAGAAGATGTGGCAAATATATACAATGGAATATTACTCAGCCATAAAAAGAAATAAAATTGAGTTATTTGTAGTGAGGTGGATGGACCTAGAGACTGTCATACAGAGCGAAGTAAGTCAGAAGGAGAAAAACAAATACTGTATACTAACACATATATATGGAATCTAAAAAAAAAAAAAATGTTCTGAAGAACCTAGAGGCAGGACAGGAATAAAGATGCAGCTGTAGAGAATGGACTTTAGGACACAGGAAGGGGGAAGGATAAGCTGTGACAAAATGAGAGAGTGGCATGGACATATATACACTATCAGTTATAAAATAGATAGCTAGTGGGAAGCAGCCGCATAGAACAGGGAGATCAGCTCGGTGCTTTGTGACCACCTAGAGGGGTAGGATGGGGAGGGTGGGAGGAAGATGCAAGAGGGAAGAGATATGGGAACATATGTATATGTATAGCTGATTCACTTTGTTGTAAAACAGAAACACACTATTGTGAAGCAATTATACTCCAATAAAGATGTTAAAAAATAATAAAATAAAATCTAAGCAAAGTGTTTGAACATAAAAAAATAAAATGCCCACCAGGTTCTGAACCTAAGAAGTACCTAGCTATAATATTAATGTAATTTTATTAAGTAATGAAGGCAGAAGTCACCTCTGGATTAAGAAGGGAATGGTAGTGAGAAAGTGGAAAAAAAATAATTGTAGTCTGTTCTTTCAAGGACTTGGGCAGTAAGGTGAATTACAGAGCAAGGATTATATACTCTGGGAAGAATATATGGCGAAGAAAATATATTTAAATGGGAAAGAATAAATATGTTTAATATGCTGAGAAGAAAATTGCAAAGTCCAACAGAAAGGGGGTATCATCAATCAAGCAGGGTCCCAGATGGAGCAGTGGAGAATGAGATTATTAACATAGATGGAGCTGTCTGTCTTGGAGGTGAGGTGGGGCATCTAATTTGAGACATATCAGAAAGAAGACAGAATAGGTGTAGGGGAAAATAGTAGGTTGGTAGTTAGTGGATAGATGAGTTTGAATGTGGTAAGAGGGAAAGTTGATGGAGTTTATGTTTCATAGCCTACTAGATTCTCAGAGGAGTATGAGGCAAGATAATTTTTGGGGACTGAGGGTAGGAGCCTGAGATAGGGTTGTAAAAATATAATAAGGACTTAGAATAACTAAAAGAAGGTACACTAAAGGGAACAGCCTAGAAAGCAGTAAAAGGAATCTCAAGCTTTACTGGAATTGTTTAGTTGAGGCCAGATATGTTTTTATTGCATCAAGTTTAATAGCATAGTCACAGAAGCGTTCCTGTTATTTGGCTAGCTCTTAGGGTAGGAATTAGCAGTGAATTCTTCATAAGGACAAAGAAAAAGAAGAAAGGAAAGGAGCAGTTAACCTTTATTTAGCCTTTATTTCTACTGATCAACTTTACACATGTTATCTCATTTAATCATCACAGAATGTTCAGAGGCAGACATTATTTCCATTTTACTGAAGAAGAATCTAAAGTTGAGAAATCATAGTGCCTTAGAAAAGGTCACAAGTTCCAAATGGCAGACACAGGATTTTAACCTGTATATGTCTTATTTTACATTCAGTGCCCTTTCAACTAAATTATGCTAGGTAGGAATTAGGAATTATCTGAAGTCATTAACCAGTGGGTCTAGATAGAGTGAAGAAAGCAGATGAAACATAGACAGGGCTTTTGAAAGAATAGAATAGAGTAGTGTCAAGAGAAAGGGTAATTAAACGTTATTGAATAGTTGGTGCATTTAGTGCATAGCTATAGAGGATGTAAAAGAAGAGAAGGATATAACCAGAAAGTAAGAATTGGAAGGTCGAGAATCCATAGGTGAAGAACATCCAAGTGATAGAGTCCTAATGTGAGGTCCTAAGAGTCCTTCCTTACGGTAAAGGTGAATTATTTTGGATTCCAAGGAACAGTGATATTAGGACATTGATTAAGTTAACCAGTTAACCATGTGAAAGCTGAAATGGTCCTAAAATGAAAGGACTTAGGTTGGCAAAGAAGAGGATGAACCTCATCATTAAGGTACCAGAAAGACAAGGGTAAAAATTCTCACTCTGCCACTTTTATTTATTTGTTATTTATTTATTTATTATTTTTGGCTGCTTTGGGTCTTGGTTGTTGCGCGCAGACTTTCTCTAGTTGTGGCCAGCAGGGGCTATTCTTCATTGCAGTACGTGGGCTTCTCATTGCAGTAGCTTCTCTTGTTTAGGAGCACGGGCTTCAGTAGTTGTGACTCATGGGCTCTAGAGCGCAGGCTCAGTAGTTGTGGTGCACGGGCTTAGTTGCTCCGCGGCATGGGGGATCTTCCTAGACCAGGGCTCGAACCCATGTCCCCTGCATTAGTAGGCGGACTCTTAACCACTGCGCCACCAGGGAAGCCCTCTGCCACTTTTGATGCCACCTTTGGAAACTTGAAATCTTCTCTAAGTATTGAGAGACAAGAACCTCAGGAACAGACGGAGAAGAAGGGTTTTGTTTTATGATTTGTTTCTAACCAGCCTTTACTTTCAATCAAATTTCTACTCCCAGTTAATCTTTCATTAAACCCATAAAATTACACTTTTTTGTAATCTTTTAATAAGTTTTGTCTAAACCTGGAAACCTTTTTTTTTCTTTTCAGTACTAATAAGTGACTTTTAAATCTCTTTAGTTCACTTTGGGTAACAGTGATTAAAGCAGGATGGCTTACTTCAGTGGAAAATTGGAAAATCTCCTTGCTCTGTTGTCTTGCCCCTCCCAATTTATTTTGAAGTACAGAATAGTGGAATAGATTAATCCTGCTCAAGTTATAGTGCTGCATTATTAACCAAAACTACTTTTTTATGTCTGTTTATAATTATGTTTCAACAAACCATAGATAAATGGTTTTACTATAGGGGATTTATGCTAAGTCAAATTACTGGGAAGGAATAAAATCTCTGTGCTTCTAATTACAGTACTTCCCATTATTATTAGAGAAGAAGATGATTTTTTTAGTGGGTGCCAAGGATATGAAAAGCATTTTTATTCTTTCTTTAACAGAATCAGAAAAGGAAAATGCTAAAACCAATCATAAAGGTCCATAAGTGACCTAAGCAAAGTTTCCTCTGTAGAAGAATGAGCCCCAGTACCACAGATCGGTTGGTTACCTCCCACTGTGTGCTACTCTTTCAGTGCCATCATACTTAACTTTAATGTAGTTATTTTTTTTATCATCATCACCTGTTAGTGTCTTCTGGATGTCATCTCTGGCCAGAACTAATACTAAAACTAATAATGTAAAATAGAGTGTTACAATATTATTTGGTAACCGGCACTTATAAATGGGAGCAAAGTTTTATCTTTTACAATCAGAGCATTTTTCCTTAGACAAAAAGGATGCTCTTAATCTCCAACCTATTAATAATTCTCATTATGCCCTATAGGTTCATTTTGTCCTTTGAATTTACTTTTTTTTTGTTTTTTACTTAGCCTTATTCAATATATTTTCTGAAGGTGCTATAGTGGATCATTTATGTCACTATCCTTGAAAATACTGCTTCTTCAGATTTTGTTTAGATTCCTTTTGTGTTGCTCATGACTAGGTGGGATGGAAAGGAAGCAAGTTGGTGGTAAATTAATGAGCATAAAGGTAAATTTGGAGACTTAAAATTTTGTTTGTATTATTGCAAAAGACAATGAGGATAAAAATCAACACTTTTGGTTGCTAAATATATGAAATAAAATTTTAATTTCAAACCTGTGTAACCATTGTGGGGCACTTTTGAGTATGGAATGGAGCAATGTCAATAATTAAGCCAGGACAACAGAATTAATCCAGGATTGTCCTAGGCAAACCACATGCATGGTAACTCTGCTTTTATGCCCTGTACACCATTTCATGCTATTTTATGGTTATTTATGACGCTGCCTTATCTGTTTTTGGTCAGTTGAAATCTTCCTGAATGTGATGTTATTTCTTTCTACATGCCATTGTATTTTCCACAGTGATTTGCATGTAGTACATCTTCAGTAAATCTTTTCCCAATAAATGATGAATATTTGAAATAGGAATTAGCATCCTCTACCACAATGTGACCAGTATGGCACATAGCAACTTCAGTTTCACATGAAAGACATTTTTCTGATGTCCTGCCTCTTTCCTCTGTATGATAATCATGTTAGAACTCTTATCCTCCAGAGCTCCATCCTAATTTTTTATCTTAAGCTCACTTAAAAGTAATATTTTTGTATTTTGTTATCTGTAATTAGATATATATTCTTCTTGGCTTCCACTTGTTGTGTGTATGAGGTCTCGTCCCAGATTCACCCAGTTTATCCAAGATCAAATCCTTGGTAATCTCTCTAAAATATTTTCAGTCTCTTCTCTCAGCTATAACTGGTTCAATTTACAGAGCAGTTACAAGTGAAGGAATACTTATTTTTCAATTACCTTTGGACCTGTCATGGAATTCTAGAACTTTAGATGGAAAAAATTAACTTAAATATTAGTTAAGTCGGCTCCCTCACTTTTGGATATTAAGATCCTGATAATTAAAATTACTTACCCTAGGTCAAATAGTGGTAGAACAGAGACTTGGTAAGTCCTTTACATTTATATTTTAAATCTTTATATGTGGATTGTAAAGATTTCCTATTTAGAAAAAAAAAATAATCTTTTTGGATAGTGTATCCCCTGCAATGATCAAAAGTTTGCCTATAGTGGTTTAATCAAACAAAAGCCTATGTGTCATAGATAAATAAAAGTCTTAAGAGAAGTGATATAGTGATGATACAGGAGCTTTAAAACATCAATATTTCAGGCTTCTACCTTCTTTCTTCCTGTCTGTCCATAGCCTGTAGTTTAATTCTTCTGATTTTCTCATAATCTCAAAGAAGCTACCCAATTTACACATTTCCATCCAATTTTTAGACAGGGAGAAGAAGAAAGGACAGTACGTATATTTGGAAGGCAAAACATTCCCAGAAGTCTCTAGGAGACTTCTACTTGAATCTCATTGGCCACCATGGATGTGAGAAAGGGTGGGACATGTAGGCTGTTTCTTTTTAAACTGATACATTACCACTCAAAAAACCCTACAATATTTTTCTAATAAGGAAAAAGAATAATTGAGTGTTCAGTAGGCATCTAGCAGTGGGCTTAAGTAGGAAGGGAATTTATGAAATTTTCTGAGTATATCTAGGAAGATCAGAGAGTCTGACTCAAACCATGGGACCAGGAGTGACACCCAAACAAGCCTCACTGTCATTCTGGTACAAACACCATTCCTACTACTCGACACCAACATCTCACCATGCCAGGACTTGATAATTATCCACTCTACACATGCTTTCCCCAAGGAGCTAGACTTGCAACTTATTTTCCTGCAGACATTCTTTTTCATACTGATTATCTGAAAAACTTGTATCCCTGATGGTTTAACTTAATGAATTCAGTCAAATTTTGTTGATAATGACTGAAGATGATCTGAAGCTATGTTGATAGGTTACCACTTTTTCTGACACTTTTACATCCACAGGTCCTTCTGTGGTTTTATGCAAGGGGAAACTAGTGATGTGGAGAGTTTAGGTTCCACTGCAAGGCTTTAGTATAGACATGTTTTAGGAGACATAGTCTTTCCTAAAGTGTCTGAAAGAACATTAAGCAGGGAGTTAACCTCGGTCATGTGATTTATCATAGGGAGAGAGCACATGATTTTGGTTTTTGGAGTCAGAAATTTCAGATTAACATCCAGCCACTATAACTATTGTAATGTGACCTTGTCCAAGTGTCTTCAACCAGTGTTTCAGAGGTAAAATGAGGGAAAATAAGTCTTCCTTAATAGGCTACTCTGAAAGTTAGAAACAACTATGTGTGTGATGACGCTGTCATAAACTGTAAAGGGCTATGCACCCTTTATGTGCTAGATTTTATTAGTAAAATATAAAAATATGTAAACTGAAAACAGGTGCTGACCTTCCTTTAAAGAACAGCTCTGTCAGGGCCATGAGCTTTGTTTTAAACACTTGCATGCTCCCCTTGCTGCCTCTGCTGAAATCACTTAAACATTTCTGGATTTCAACTTCTTCATTAGTAACAGAAAGAATTATTTGCTTTTTGTTACCACAAGAAGAATATGGTGGTGTAGATGTTTAAGAATCAAAAACTGAAACATCTACTGGTCTCCTAGGAGTTGCATAGGAAAATGGGTTTACAGTGGAGAAGAGCATAAACCTAGGAGAATGGAACCAACGTACCTGGTCAAATCATAGAGATCAAAAACATACACTGGACATACATTTATAAGACGCTGATGAAAGAAATTGAAGACAACACAAACAGATGGAAAGACATACAGTGTTCATGGATTGAAAGAATTAATATTGTTAAAATTTCCATACTACTCAAGGCAATCTGCAGATTCAGTGCAATCCCTATCAAAATGACATTTTTCACAGAACTAGAACAAATAATTCTAAAAGTTGTACTGAAACACAAAAGACCTCCAATAGCCAAGACAATTTTGAGAAAAAAGAACGAAGCTGGAGGTACCATGCTCCCTGGTTTCAAGCTATACTATAAAGCTGCTATCACCAAAACAGTATGGCACTGGCACAAAAACACATATAGGTCAGTGGAACAGACTATAGAGCCTAGAAATAAGCCCACACTTACATGGGCAGTTAATCTGTGACAAAGGAGGCAAGAATATACAGTGAGGAAAAGACAGCCAGTTCAATAAATGGTGTTGGGAAAACTGGATGGCTACATGCAAAAGAATCAAACTGGACTTCTCTCTCACATCATGCACAAAAATAAATTCAAATGGATTAAAGACATAAATTGAAGACCCGAAACCATAAAACTTCAAAGCAAACATAGGCAGTACTCTTTTTGATATTGGTCTGAGTAATATTTTTTGGGATGTCTCCACAGGCAAGAGAAGCAAAAGCAAAAATAAACAAATGGGACTACATCAAACTAAAAAGCTTTTGCACAGTAAAGAAAACTATCAGCAAAACATAAAGGTCACCCACTGAATGGGATAAGATATTTGCAAAGATATATCTGATAAGGGGTTAATATACCAAACATAAAAAGAACACATACGACTCAACATAAAAAAAACAACCAACCTGATTTAAAAATGGGCAGGGGATCTGAATAGACATTTTTCCAAAGAAGACATACAGATGGGCAACAGGCACGTGAAAAGATGCTCAACATCACTATTGCTCAAGATCACTAATTGTCAGAGAAATGCAAAGAAAAGCCACAATAAAATATCACCTTATACCTGTTAGAATGGCTGTTAACAGAAAGACAGCAAATTACAAGTATTGGTGAGGATGTGGAGAAAAGGGAACCCTCTTGCACTGTTGGTGGGAATGTAAATTGATACAGCCACTATGGAGAACTGTATGGAGGATCCTTAAAAAACTAAAAATAGAATTACGATATGACCCAGCAATCCCACTACTGGGTATTTATCCAAAGAAACAAAAACATTAACTCAAAAAGATATATGCACCCCTATGTTTACTGCAGCATTATTTACAGTAGCCAAGGTAGCTACCCAAGTGCCCATCAATAGGTCAGCAGATAAAGATGTGGTATGTAGATATATAATGAAATGTTACTCAGACATAAAAAGTATGAAATCTTGTCATTTGTGACAACATGGTTGTACCTAGTAGGTATTATGCAAAGTCAAATAAGTCAGAGAAAAACAAATACTGTGTGACTTCACTTATGTGTGGAATATAAACAACAAAACAAATGAACATATAACAAAGCAGAAACAGGGTTATAGATACAGAGAGCAAACAGGTGATTGCCAGAGGAGTGGGGAGGAGGAAAAAAAATAGGTGAGGGAGATTAAGAGGTATAAACCTCCAGTTGCAAAATAAATGAGCCATAAGTATGAAATATACAGCATGGGGAGTATAGTTGATAACTAACTGTAAATTAATCTTTGTATGGTGACATATCACAACTAGACTTATTGTGATCATTTTGAAATGTATAGAAATATCAAATCACTGTTGTATAACAGGAACTAACATAGCTTTGTAGGTCAATTGTACTTCAAAAACAAACTCATGAAAAAGAGATCAGATTTGTGGGGGATCAGAAGGGGAGGGGGGGAGGAGGAATTGGATGAAGGCAGTCAAAAGGAACAAACTTCCAGTTATAAGATAAATAAGTACTAGGGATGTAATGTACATCATGATAAATATAATTAACACAGCAGTGTGTTATATATAAAAGCTTTTAAGAGAGTAATTCTTAAGAGTTCTCATCACAAAAATATTTCTGTTTAATTCTGTATCTATATGAGATGATGGATGTTCACTAAACTTACTGTGATAATCATTTATTGATAAATCTAAGTCAGATCATTGTGCTGTACACCTTAAACTTACACAGTGCTGTATGTCAATTATATCTCAGTATAACTGGAAGGAAAAAAAACATACACTGGAAAGAATTGAGGTGAGAAACTGGAAAAAGGAAAATTCTGTAGAACCTTAAAGGGCAGAATCATTGGCTTTAGTATCAAGTCAAAGAGAATGTCACTAGCGCAGAGCAGTGTCTCCCTCTATATATTGCAGGCAGGGGTTTCCAAAACTCATTAAAGGACTCTTAACTTTCATTTGGCTGCGTTCAGTTGAAGTTTCCAGAGAAAATAGGCTTTTTTTTATTATCTCATACTGTCTTCTTTGGATGGCTTTTCACATTTCCTCCTTCAGCATCAGTATACCTAATTCATAAAATGGAGGTCGTATTTAAAGGGAAGTGGTCAGTGTAGGGGAAGGCAGGGTGTGTCATGGTACCATCTTGCCATACATCTAAGCTTCTGTTTTGTTCTGCTCCTCACTCACCACAATTTTAGAAGCTCAATATCATTAGATTCTCTTTGGATCTACTAGATCAAAGTCTGAGCTTTTGGGACACTATCATGTCTTGAGACTTTGTGTGACTCAATGCAGGAGAACCTTTGTCACATATTATGGCAAACAATTGACTGGATGGGGATGCTTTCTGTTGATTTGAGAAGACTACAGTGTCAGAAGTTAATTGTGAGCTGCCTGATGTTTTTATAGCTCTACAGACAGAAAGAGGACTGGCAATAATTTATTTGTTGTATGCTATCTTTTGTTGAGTGCCTACTGTGTATATGTCATGGTGTGAAAACCATTAAATACACTATCTTTTAAAATTCTCCTTACAATTCTATAATTCAGATAATGCCCTTTTACAGATGAGGAAGCTGAGACCCAAAGAAGATAAGTAACTCACCCAAAGCTACACAAATAGTACACAGTGAAACCAGGGTTTAAACTCATGTTTGGATGACACCAATGTTTTTGTAGCTAATGACCACATTATTCTGCTTATTCTGCTATTTAGAATATCTTCTCCATCAACCATTAAAATTAAGACCAAAAAAATCGAATACTTTCAGGAAGGTGTACCAGTCTCCTTGAAGACAGACATCACTTTTCTATATTTCTGGTGAAAGTATGCCACCAAGCAAACGAACAATGAAAAAAACCCACTGGTATGTAGGTAAATTCAGTTACTGATTGAGATTAGAAAACAGAGTAAGTAGACTTAGCTATAGATTCAACTAACAACATTTAATATATTTGCTCTTAAGAACTTAGAAATCTAACCTCAATAATTGAAAACAGTCTTTTCACAGAAAGAGTCTTGGTAGGAGGGCAGTATATTGGCACAAGAGAGATTTGGCATTTACAGCACTCACATGAGAAAGAGGGTGGTAAAAGTGAAAAAGAAAGGCAGAAGCAAAGAAAATATTTCAAAGTATTCCTATGTCTGTTTCATGAAAGAAAACACTGCTCATCACACCAACAAAACACTTTTAATTAGGGGTTCTGTTAATCTTGAGTATTCACCAATCTATGAACCATTCCAAATTGCATTTAGTTATAAATAAACTGAATCTTCTCAGACTTTGAATCCTCTCAACTGACTCAGGCACAATGAAGATTACCATTAGATGTTGCTGCTTGTATCTAAGGCAGATTAAAAATTCCACTAAATTTTTAATCCATAATTGTTTCTAATTTTGACTTTTCAAATATTCCCGGAGGAGTCATGACTGCCTCCTGATGTACAGAGTCTGGTGGTTTGATCAACTAGTCCCATAAAGTGCATGAAGAGCAGGAGGTAGACTGCTCCATGCCACGCCCCAGAAGTAATTTGCATCATGTTTGAGGCTACCTGATACCACCAGGGAATGAGATACTCAAAAAGGATTTCTCAGTCTTTGACATTTCAGAAACTGTAGAACAGCTGAAGGCTTGAATGTCATTAACCAATGAGATTTGTTCAAGTTACCCCATTCCTCCTACTCTACCCAGTTTAATTGGTAAGTCAGTGTATGGATCCATCCTGTGTTAAAAGGCCAAATGTCTACTGGTTCTCCCAGCCTGACTGGTGAGTTTAAAGGAACTCTGGAGTTGCTTGTAGACAATGAGACCATTCAGTGAACCTTGCTATTGAAGTTGACAGAGAAGCAGACTGAGTGCAGGGAAGAGTATTTCCACATGCATTATTCTAGTCAGATACATTATCAGAAGCGAATTGGAGTAGCTGTGAGGCCACGAGCTTGTGTAATGCCTTTCTTTCTTTTCTTTCCTTTCTTTCTCCTTTAAGAATAGAGTAATTAAAAGTCACAATATAATCCAAGCTTTCTTGGGTAAGGCAAGATTTCACTTTATGAAATGGGGAAAAAAGGTTGGGAAAGAAAGTAATATTTCTAGAGGAAAAAAATTAATATCCTGAGATTGGGTTTTCTTTTATGTTTCTGTTTCTGTTTGGCTGTGGTAATGCTCTTTCAGCCAGCATGCCCTACCTATTGCATGTGTTCTGCAATATCTCCTGTTGAATCTGACATGGCCTGGTAAACTGTTTGACCCATAATATCTGCCATAAGATGTCAGATAAATGATAGGGTTGGACTTTTAAAAAGAATCAAAAGAAGTATATTAAGTGGGATGTTAAATAGACCTTTAATCATGGCTGGAGGCACATTTCTTGTCCACAAATGCACAAGAAGGTAAACAGAGCAGGGATTTCTAGAGATATTATGAAAGGTATCAGAAATATCTCTGCATCCTGGGCTATTTGACCAGTTATCAAATAGGTAGTTGGAACCTGTCATGAATCCAGGTGATCAAAGAAAAGGATGAACATGTGTCAGTGAAAGACACTAGGATTGCATCACCATAGAGACAGCATCACAGTGCCTTTAAATAGTCCTGATTCAGCCTCCCCTCCAATTTCCAGAAACTCATCTTTCTACTAAGAGAAGACTGTGAGCATAGTTGTACATACATCTTCCTTTTCGGAAATGGTTAACTATTATTTATCCAACTAAGCTCACATCTTGGTACCTTTCAAGCTTTATATTCTAAAATTCCTTTTACATTTCTTACCTTCTGGTCAAACCAACTCATTGATTGCTATTTGAACATGTTTTCTGTTTCTGTGTCTTTTCTCATGCTGTTCTGTCAGATAGTATGCCCTGTCTTCCATCTTATTCCATCTGTCAGACCCTGGCTACTGTGCTGCCTCTTTTCTGCAACCTTTCCTGGTGTGCCCAGCCAAAAGAAATCTCTCCCTCCCTTGAATTCCTCATATGTTCTTATTATCTCTCTGATGAAATTCATATTTTGCCTTATATTATGTTTTTCTTCCCTACTATAGAAAAAGCTCCTTGAGTGTCCCATCCTTAATATGATACTATACTTTAATAATCTAGTTAGAATTTCTATCTTGTCAATAGAAAACAATGTAAGAGTAAAGAATGAAGATTTTCCATTTTCATTTATTTTTTTAGTACTGTATTTTGAAAACTTATGTAATGACATTCTGAAATGAGTGTTTGTATAGTAATGATGAAATAAGTAGCTTAAATGGAGAGAGTATATAGTTAGGGAGTTCTGTGTGTCTAGCATAAAATGTTATTCAGTATGAATTCAATAAAAGTTTAGTCATTCCTCATTATATTCACTAGAGAATGTATTAGAGGCATATAAATGATAAGACATTTATGGACAAGTTACTTAGAATCTATAATATGCAGGACAACAAGTTAGGGATTTAATAAGCTATCTCAGGTCCTTATAACAACCATGCAAGATAAATATTATCTCAGCTTACAAATGGTAAAACCAAAGTTTATGAAGAGTAAATGACTTGCTAAAGGGCATGCACATAATAAATACAGCCAACAATTCCAAAGCCTGGCCTTAAAAATGTCAATCTTTAAATCTAACAAAAGAAATCTCAGTAAGAGATGAAGACAAGGCCCCTGCTGAAGAGGAGATATCTTTCTGCTTCATTTATTGATTGATTGATTCATCCATTCATTCATTTGACAATTTTTTTATTATAAGCATTTTTTCATTTAATATTCACAATACTACTGAAGTATAAACATTACTCTGCTTTAGAGAGAAAAATACTGGATCTTAGACTATGTAACTGACTCGATCAAAACAGCTATATGAATGTTACAGCACTAACTTAAAGGTTTTTCTGACCCAGTCCCTCTTCTTAACCATTATGCATGTTACTTCCCTTCAAATTCTCTGGGTGTTGGTTTTCTCATCTGTTATATAAGGGGAATGTAGCACAACCTAAACTTTTCTAAAGTTCGTTCTGGCCTTTTAAGACATTGGAATTCTAGTGAGGTCTGACTTGCCCCACCCCCAAAAAAAGCACATTGTATCAATAGATCTAATCAGCCTCCTTGCTGGAACTTATGTAAGTCAATGAAGTTATCATTACTGTATGTAATGTAGAAAGTAAAAATCCATACATTAAAACATACAGATGAAAGGATCACAATGTTGACAAATATTTTCGAGTCCCATATCAGCCACTGTTCTAGAACAGAATGCTGCAGTGAACAAATGTATTTGGTCACAAAAGAGCTGATGAATCTCTAGCCATCACATCTACATCCTAGGCAAAAGAAAGGGAAAAGAGAAGAGACATCCTAATCTCTGCCTTTTAAAGGGTTTTTGATGGAAGTCATTTTTAAACCTTTTTCTTATAGCTTACTGGCCAGTGCTTAATCATATGGCCACCCCCACCTGCAAGCCAGGCTGAGGAATGGAGTTTTCAGTTGTGCTCATTAATATTGCAACAATATGTATTTAGGGTTATTTTTGTGGATAAAAATGTACAATGGCTATTTAGTGAGCAGCTACCTGTCTTTGACACTCCTCTTTAAAACTATAATACACAGAATAATTAGAGTGATCAGTTAGTACTGTCTGGCTGTTAACTGATTTTGCCCTATATCTAAGGTTTCCTAGCCCATAGTGAGGATGCCTATCCTTTCTCTATTTACTCCTTTCTATATCCTCTTTCAGTCACCTTCAAGCTCATCATAGTTTTATAAACAAGAACATGGCCATTCTGTTTTGCTCACAACTCTCTTTTTGGCTCAAGTGAGTTATGTTTATTTCTGTATCATCAAAGACACACCAAGATGTCAGACTAGGTCCATAGAGGTACCTTGTGTATATAGGAGAAAGGGAACTAAAAGAAAAGGAAAACAATACAAAATGATAACATACAAATGAAAAGGTCTATTTAAATTAAATTTAAATAATAGCCAAAGGATAGGAAATGTTTATATTTAATTGGTCAAGTCATTAAAGAATTAGAAAAGTACTTTGTAATCAATATAATTAACTAATTTATCCATTCTTTTCAAAGAAGGAGATAAACAAAGGATTGCCCCATTTTCTGAATTACTCATTCTTTTAGGACAAATTTTTTACTTGGAAAAATGGCAAGAATAAAGAAAAGTTATCTTAAAAAGTGATTGTCATAATAACTGTATAGAGAATAGCGAATATGAAGGTATTGAATGTCTTTTGGATGTTTGAGTTAATTTATCTTAGCAGCTGTTTCACTTTATTTTGAGGAAACAGCTGGAAGATCACAGGTTTAAAAGAAAAGATTTAAGAGAAAAAATGGAACCAGTAGACAAAATGTATTGTTCATTAACAGTCAACTATAGTTTATACTCTGTGTTTTAAAATGGATTTAATGAAGCTGGTGAAGCAGTGTTCCTTAGGCCTTGCTAATTAACTAATAAAGCCCCCATCACTCCCAATTGTCTTGAACAGAGACAATTACTACAGAAATGAAACAGTTGCTGCTAAAGGCAAATCCAGTATTCCCAGTATTAAAAATAGCAAAAATTGGACAATGAAAAGAAATTTGTATACATCACATGGAATTACTAGCTAATCTAATTTAAGTATGGTCAAAGAATATGAAGTATTGATAGAAACAGTGAGGAATGATGGGAGTCATATTTATATGAACACTTTTATAATCAATTGCTTGATTAATTATTTAATTAAATATCTCCTTTCAAACCAAAAAGGAGGTATCAATTGGTGAACAGATATAAAAAACCCAGATTAATATAAATGAGAAATAATTGTGACAAAAAATTTAAAAGCAAATAAACTTAACCAAATATAGTTATTAAAAATACTTCATAATTGTCTATGTTCTTGATAGCTATTGGTGACAAATCTGGTTCTTCTAGACAGTGTAAAGAAGGAAATCTGGTAAGTCATATAATTCACTGTCTCCATAAATTTAAGAGCAAGTCAGTATCTTAGGAAAGGCACAACTACAATTAATCGTAAAATCAGATGAATTTCTTTTGAGGGTTCTCATATGTAAGTACATATTATGTATAACAAACTGAACAATATACTCATCAACATATTTTCAGAATGTTTTGGAATTAAGTCCAAACATATTCTAATGGTACCACATTAAAGCACGTTCAAAAATCTAGAATTAAGCCAATGTCTGTGTACCAGTTTTCCACATGTTTAGCTTAAATCTAGAGATATAATAGACTATTTGGGGAATGAACTGTACCTACTGAAAGCAATCCACCCACAGATATTGGCCCTCTCAGGCTATTTATGTCATCATAAATAGTCGTCAATAGGTAAAGGGTATTGATAGTTTATAAACTGACCCTACTATTCATTAGTAATAAACAAATTAATAAATTTTTATTTGAGTTGGTAAGTTTATTCACATCCCTAATGTTTTGTTTACTGACTTCTTAAGGGTTCTTATCAAATAATGAAATAACTAACCTGGTGACTAGCCTTTGGAGAGGAAAGGGTGAGAAAAGCACACTTTTAATATTTACCAAAGATAAGACTCATCAGCTAAATTATACACCTTTTGAATTTAGAATAAAAGTTCAGGTACAGCCTACTAATTTTCTTATTGTTAATAGATATTATCAGTTGTACAAAACGAGACCACATGAATGGTGCTGGAATGAAACACTGAATTCAAGGCACTTACCCTCAAGGGTTTTTACATTTTGCTTTTTACGGTAAAAGGCACAAAACCAAGAAGAAATATATACAGTATGCTTCTACCTATTTTTAGAGTTAACTGGGTATTGAAAAGTTAAACAGTCTTTCTGATTATGATTTGCAGCTTTCTTCATGATTATATGTTTTTATGGGGTTTTTTTTCTTTTCCACAACAAACAAAAATCATAAAAGGGAATAAAAGTATATGTGAAATGTCAGTGTGGCTAGATTTATCCCAATCTATATGAAAGCTATAGATCTGCACTTTAGAATTATAACACGGAGTAATACAAACCTTGTTGGAAAAGTCTGGAAAATCTGAATGAGTGAATTATTTTTTATTTTTTTATTGTGATAGTAGAAAAAAGTCATGAATGGATTGTGTTAGGCTTCAGAGTGATGATAGAGGCTACATATAAAAGTTATCCTGCATTTACTCTGCTAGACTCCTGTGTACCCTCTCAATCAGCAGTGCCTGAGACAATAGTTCTTTGACATTACAAAAGCAGTCCGTTGGCTTGTCTGCATTCTGTCACTCATCTCTGTATTAACTTTCTTCCCATCCCAGGTTAGATATAGTGTTCTAACACTCTTCTGCTGTTATCTTCAACTACCTTGTTTCACTGTTCTACTAGTATGTGAACAACTTGAGTTGAAACAAATTACCAAGGCAAGAAAGATAGTCTAGATATCAAACAAGTAAAATCAGGAAACTTTATTGATCAATTTATTTCAGATAGATTCTGTGAATAAACAAAGTCCTTGTTAAGTATCTATTACCTAGCACTTACACTGATCAATCAATCTGGATTAGTGTTGCTAAGGATATGCTAGGAGGAGCCTAAACATAACATAAATTTTGAACAGAACTCCCTTGAGCTTCATTCAACCAAGAGCTAACTGAGAAAATAAAACAACAAAGATGAGTGTGAGAAAAAACCCAAACCCTAGATATGCTCTTTAATCATGTATTACTCTCAAAAAATATATATAACTATGTTTTTTGAACATCAGTACTAGTTGCAATGGCAGAAATGTAATCCTAATTGTTGAGGATAATTCTGACATTGAAAATTTCGTGGTTAGAACTAAATTCTGGTATTTCTGGATACAGATGCTCAAACGTCAAGAACCTGTCTGCCTCTAAATATTGTTTTCCTTGGCTTTGGATTCATTTTCATGCAGACCTTTTCCGTGCAGTTGCCAATATGGCCCTAAGCAGCTTCAAGATTCTATTCAACCAGCCTGGCAATTCTAGTGTGTTTAAAGTGTCTTTGAAAAACTGCACTTTCTAAATAATTTCTGCAAAGCTTCCACAGTTCGGTCTTACTGCCCTAATTTAGGTTACATTTACACTATCACTGTGCTGAGAAGAAAGATGTTGCAAAATGAACCAAGCCAATTTGATCATGTGCAACTATTAGATTCCTTTTGGTAAATGTCAGTAGTCAACAATAGTTAGAGGCAAGTGATGGTGGGAGGGTCTCCCCACAACAGTGTCATACCAGATATCAGTGAAAACAAGTCTGGAATATAATCCTGACGCAAGTACAAGAAGACACAAAGTCCTCAGACGAACGGTGTTATGGCTTTATTAAAGTCCCAGCTTTATTTTTGATGCTTCAAATGTGATAATCATCTGTTGGCAAGATTCAGCTCACATTACTGGTGGGAGTCAGGAAAGCAAAAATCATCTGAAGTAAGTAGATACAGATAGGACCATTTAGGAATAAAGCTGAGAGTAGGATTCCTCAGGGCAAGATTACTCTGCTTCCTTGATTTTTATGACCTGTTTATTCAAGGGCAGGAATGTTTCTGAAGTGCTTCTAATGAAAACTATGTGTGTTGAAAACTACTAATCCACTACTGAAAACCCATTTCTAATATCCATAATGTTCACTAACAGCCAATAATTTTAACTTTAAAAATTCAATTCTGCTATGTGGTTATGCTAATTAATTAAAAATTCTGGTGTTGATTAAAGATAAAGATACTTGGAATGCGATCACCAGCTGCCTTGGAGTTAGTCCTTTGGAATAAAAATCTAGCTAATTATATTTGGAATCTGCATTCCAAATTAGCACAAGTTGATTCCCCCTTAGGTATAGATTAAAACTAACATACGCTCACATTTATATCTCACTGTCTATACTATATTTTGTTTAATTTTTTAACATTTTTTTTGGAGTATAATTTCTTTACAAGGTTGCGTTAGTCTCTGCTGTATAACAAAGTGAATCAGCTATACATGTACGTATACCCCCATATCCACTCCCTCTTGCATCTCCCTCCCACCCTCCCTATCCCACCCCCTAGGTAGTCACGAAGCAACGAGCCGATCTCCCTGTGCTATGCAGCTGCTTCCCACTAGCTATCTGTTTTACATTTGGTAGTGTATGTATGTCAATGCTACTATTTCACTTCGTCCCACCTTACCCTTCCCCCTGCCCATGTCCTCAAGTCCATTCTCTAGTAGGTCTGCGTCTTTATTCCCGTCCTGCCCCTACTGCCCCTAGGTTCTTCATGACCTTTTTTTTTTTTTTTTAGATTGCATATATATGTGTTAGAATATGGTATTTGTTTTTCTCTTTCTGACTTACTTCACTCTGTATGACAGACTCTAGTTCCATCCATCTCACTACAAATAACTCAATTTTGTTTTTTTTAATAACCGAGTAATATTCCATTGTATATATGTGCCACATCTTCTTTATCCATTCATCTGTCTATGGATACTTAAGTTGCTTCCATGTCCTGGCTATTGTAAATAGAACTGCAATGAACATTTTGGTACATGACATTTTTTGAATTATGGTTTTTCTCAGGGTATATGCCCAGCAGTGGGACTGCTGGGTCATATGGTAGTTCTATTTGTAGTTTTTTAAGGAACCTCCATACTGTTCTCCATAGTGGCAGTATCAATTTACATTCCCACCAACAGCGCAAGAGGGTTCCCTTTTCTCCACACCCTCTCCAGCATTTATTGTTTGTAGATTTTTTGATGATGGCCATTCTGACCAGCGTGAGGTGATACCTCATTGTAGTTTTGATTTGCATTTCTCTAATGATTAGTGATGTTGAGCATCCTTTCATGTGTTTGTTGGCAATCTGTGTACCTTCTTTGGATAAATGTCTGTTTAGGTATTCTGCCCTTTTTTGGATTGAGTTGTTTGCTTTTTTGATATTGAGCTGCATGAGCTGCTTGTGTGTTTTGGAGATTAATCCTTTGTCCATTGATTCGTTTGCAAATAATTTCTCCCATTCTGAAGGTTGTCTTTTCACCTTGCTGATGGTTTCCTTTGCTGTGCAAAAGCTTTTAAGTTTCATTAGATCCCATTTGCTTATTTTTGTTTTTATTTCCACTTCTCTAGGAGGTGGGTCAAAAAGGATCTCGTTGTGCTTTATGTCGTAGAGTGTTCTGCCTATGTTTTCCTCTAAGAGTTCTATAGTGTCTTGCCTTACCTTAGGTCTTTAATCCATTTTGAGTTTATTTTTGTGTATGGTATTAAGAAGTGTTCTAATTTCATTCTTTTACATGTAGCTGTCCAGTTTTCCCAGCACCACTTATTGAAGAGGCTGTCTTTTCTCCATTATATATTCTTGCCTCCTTTATCAAAGATAAGGTGACCATAGGTGCATGGGTTTATCTCTGGCCTTTATATCCTGTTCCATTGATCAGTGTTTCTGTTTCTGTGCCAGTACCATAGTGTCTTGATTACTGTAGCTTTGTAGTATAGTCTAAAATCAGAGATGATTCCTCCAGCTCCATTTTTCCTTCTCAAGTTTGCTTTGGCTATTCGGGGTCTTTTGCATTTCCACACATATTGTGAAATTTTTTGTTCTAGTTCTGTGAAAAATGCCATTGGTCATTTTATAGGGATTGCATTGAATCTGTAGATTGCTTTGGGTAGTCTGGTCATTTTCACCATGTTGATTCTTCCAATCCAAGAACACGGTATATCTCTCCATCTTTTCGTATCATCTTTAATTTCTTTCATCAGTGTCTTACAGTTTTCTGCATACAGGTCTTTTGTCTCCTTAGGCCGATTTATTCCTAGGTATTGTATTCTTTTTCTTGCAGTGGTAAATGGGAGTGTTTCCTTAATTTCTCTTTCAGATTTTTCATCATTAGTGTATAGGAATGCAAGAGATTTCTGTGCATTAATTTTGTATGCTGCTACTTTACCAAATTCATTGATTAGCTTTAGTAGTTTTCTGGTAGCATATTTAGGATTCTCTATGTATAGTACCGTGTCATTGGCAAACAGAGATGGTTTTACTTCTTCCTTTCCAATTTGGATTCCTTTTATTTCTTTTTCTTCTCTGATTGCCTTGGCTAAAACTTCCAAAACTTTGTTGAATAATAGAGATGTCTTGTTCTTGATCTTAGAGGAAATGGTTTCAGTTTTTCATCTTTGAGAATGATGTTGGCTGTGGGTTTGTCATACATGGCCTTTATTATGTTGAGGTTGGTTCCCTCTATGCCTACTTTCTGAAGAGTTTATATCATAAATAGGTGTAGAGTTTTGTTGAAAGCTTTCTCTGAATCTACTGAGATTATCATATGGTTTTTATCCTTCAGTTTGTTAATATGTTGTATCACATTGATTGATTTGTGTATATTGAAGAATCCTTGCATTCCTGGGATAAATGCCACTTTATCATGCTGTATGATCCTGTCAATGTGCTATTGGATTCTGTTTGCTAGTATTTTGTTGAGTATTTTTACATCTATGTTCATCAGTGATATTGGCCTGTAGTTTTCTTTCTTTGTGAAATCTTTGCCTGGTTTTGGCATCAGGGTGATGGTGGCCTCGTAGAATGAGTTTGGGATTGTTCCTCCCTCTGCTATATTTTGAAGAGTTTGAGAAGGATAGGTGTTAGCTCTTCTCTAAATGTTTTGATAGAATTCGCCTATGAAGCCATCTGGTCCTGGGCTTTTGTTTGTTGGAAGATTTTTAATCACAGTTTCAATTTCAGTGCTTGTGATTGGTCTGTTTATAATTTCTGTTTCTTCCTGGTTCAGTCTCGGAAGGTTATGCTTTTCTAAGCATTTGTCCATTTTATTGGCACATAGTTGCTTGTAGTAATCTCTCATGATCCTTTGTATTTCTGCAGTGTCATCTGTTACTTCTCCTTTTTCATTTCTAATCCTATTGATTTGAGTCTTCTCCCTTTTTTTCTTGATGAGTCTGGCTAATGGTTTATCAATTTTGTTTATCTTCTCAAAGAACCACCTTTTAGTTTTATTGATATTTGCTTTTGTTTCCTTCATTTCTTTTTCATTTATTTCTGATCTGATCTTTATGCTATCTTTCCTTCTGCTAACTTTGGGGTTTTTTTGTTCTTCTTTCTCTAATTGCTTTAGGTATATAGTTAGGTTGTTTATTTGAGATGTTTCTTGTTTCTTGAGCTAGGATTGTACTGCTGTAAACGTCCTTCTTACACCTGCTTTTGCTGCATCCCATAGGTTTTGGGTCATCATGTTTTCATTGTCATTCATTTCTATGTATTTTTTATTTCCTCAGTGATCTCTTAGTTATTTAGTAGCATATTGTTTACCCTCTGTGTGTTTGTTTTTTATAGAGTTTTTTTCCCTGTAATTGATATCTAGTCTGATACTGTTGTGGTCAGAAAAGATACTTGATATGATTCCAGTTTTATTAAATTTACCAGGGCTTGTTTTGTGACCCAAGATATGATCTGTCCTGGAGACTGTTCCATGAGCACTTGAGAAGAAAGTATTTTGTTCTTTTCTAATGGAATTTCTTTTTATCAATTAAGTCTATCTGGTCTAATATGTCTTTTAAAACTTGTGTTTTTATTTCTTTTCATTTTGGATGATCTGTCCATTGGTGAAAGTGGGGTGTTAAAGCCCTACTATTATAATGTTACTGTCGATTTCCCCTTTTATGGCTGTTAGCATTTGCCTTATGTATTGAGGTGCTCCTGTGTTGGGTGCATAAATGTTCACAATTGTTATATTTTCTTCTTGGATTGATCCCTTGATCATTCTGCAGTGGCCTCTTTACCTCTTATAATAATCTTTCTTTTAATGTCTATTTTGTCTGATATAAGAATTGCTACTCCAACTTTTTTTTTTTTAATACAGCAGGTTCTTATTAGTAATCCATTTTATACATATTAGTGTACATATGTCAATCCCAATCTCCCAATTCATCACACCACCCCCACCCGCCACATTCCCCCCTTGGTGTCCATATGTTTGTTCTCTACATCTGTGTCTCAATTTCTACCCTGCAAACGGGTTCATCTGTACCATTTATCTAGATTCCACATATATGCATTAATATATGATATTTGTTTTCCTCTTTCTGACTTACTTCACTCTGACAGTTTCTACATCCATCTGTGCCTCTACAAGTGACCCAATTTTTTTCCTTTTTATGGCTGGCGACTCCAGCTTTTTTTTGATTTCCATTTGCATGGAATATCTTTTTCTATCCCCTCACTTTCAATCTGTGTGTGTCCCTAGGTCTGAAGTGGGTCTCTTGTAGACAGCATATATATGGCTCTTGTTTTTGTATGCATTCAGCCAGTCTCTCTTTTGGTTGGAGCATTTAATCCATTTACATTTAAGGTAGTTATCGATATGTTTGTTCCTATTCCCATTTTCTTAATTGTTTTGGGTTCGTTATTGTACGTCTTTTCCTTCTCTTGTGTTTCCTGTCTGTAGAAGTTCCTTTAGCATTTGTTGCAAAGCTGGTTTAGTGGTTCTGAATTCTCTTAACTTTTGCTTGACTGTAAAGTTTTACTTTCTCCGTTGAATCTGAATGAGATCCTTGCTGGGTAGAGTAATCTTGATTGTAGTTTTTTCCCTTTCATCACTTTAAATAGGTCCTGCCCCTCCCTTCTGGCTTGCAGAGTTTCTGCTGAAAGATCAGCTGTTAACCTTATGGGGATTCCCTTGTATGTTATTTTTTGCTTTTCCCTTGCTGCATTTTATATTTATCTTTGTATTTAATTTTTGATAGTTTGATTAATATGTGTCTTGGCGTGTTTCTCCTTGTATTTTTGCTGTGTGGAATTCTCTGTGCTTCCTTGAATTGAATGACTATTTCCTTTCTCATATTAGGGAAGTTTTCAACTATAATCTCTTCAAATATTTTCTCAGTCCCTTTCTTCTCTTCTTCTTCTGGGACCCTTATAATTCAAATGTTGGTGTGTAATGTTGTCCCAGAGGTCTCTGAGACTGTCCTCAATTCTTCTCATTCTTTTTTCTATATTCTGCTCTGTGGCAGTTATTTCCACTATTTTATCTTCCAGGTTGCTTATCTATTTTTCTGTGTCAGTTATTCTGCTATTGATTCCTTCTAGAGAATTTTCAATTTCATTTATTGTGTTCTTCATCATTGTTTGTTTGCTCTTTAGTACTTCTAGGTCCTTGTTAAACGTTTCTTGTTTTTTCTCCATTCTATTTCCAAGATTTTGGATCATCTCTACTATCATTACTCTGAGTTCTTTTTCAGGTAGACTGCCTATTTCCTCTTTATTTGTTTGGTCTGGTGGGTTTTTACCTTGCTCTTTCATCTGCTGTATATTTCTCTGTCTTCCCACGTTGCTTAACTTACAGTGTTTGGGGTCTCCTTTTCACAGGCTGCATGTTCATAGTTCCCGTTGTCATTGGTTTCTGCCCCCAGTGGGTAACGTTGGTTCAGTGGGCTGTGTAGGCTTCCTGGTGGAGGGGACTGGTGCCTGTTTTCTGGTGGATGCATCTGGATCTTGTCTTTCTGGTGGGCAGGACCGCAACCGGTGGTGTCTTTTGGGGTGTCTGTGAGCTTAGCATGATTTTAGGCAGCCTCTCTGCTAATGGGTGCTGTTGTGTTCCTGTCTTGCTAGTTGTTTGGCATGGTGCATCCAGCACTGCAGTTTGCTTGTTGTTGGGTGGAGCTGGGTCTTAGTGTTGAGTCGGAGATCTCTGAGAGAGCTCTCACTGATTCATATTATGTGGGGCTGGGAGGTGTCTGGTGGTCCAATGTCCTGGACTTGGCTCTCCAACCTTGGAGGCTCAGGCTGGACACCCAGCCAGAGTACCAAGACCCTGTCAGCCACACGGCTCAGAAGAAGAGGAAGAAAAAAATCAAATTAAATTAAAAATAAAATAAAATAATATTAAAAAATTGAAAAAAAGAAAAAGAAGAGAGCAACCAAACCAATAAACAAATCCACCAATGATAACAAGCACTAAAGACTAAATAAAGGTAAACATGAAAATCAGAAACAAATCAGTCACAGACAGTAAACCCCAAGTCTAAAGTTGCTCCCAGAATCCACTGCCTCAATTTTGGGAACATTCGTTGTCTATTCAGGTATTCCACAGATGCAGGGTACATCAAGTTGATTGTGAGGATTTAATCTGCTGCTTCCCAGGCTGCACGGAGAAATTTCCCTTTCTCTTCTTTTTTTGCACAGCTCCTGGGGTTCAGCTTTGGTTTTGACCCTACCTCTGTGTGTAGGTCGCCCTCAGGCATCTCTTCCCCACCCAGACAGGAGAGGGTTAAAACAATGGCTGATTAGGGCTCTCTTGCTCTGTCAGGCTGGGGAGAGGATGGGGTATAGTAGTCATAATTGGAATGTGGGGCGTGCCTGCAGTGGCAGAGGCCAGCATGACATTGCAACAGCCTGAAGCTTGCCTTGTGTTCTCCTGGAGAAGTTGTCCCTGGATCTTGGGACTCTGACAGTGGTGTGCTGCACAGGCTCCCAGGTGGTAGGGGGTGTGGGTAGTGATCTGTGCTTGCACACAGGATTCTTGGTGGCTATAGCAGCAGCCTTAGCATTTCATGCCCATCTCTGGGATCCAAGCTGATAGCCGTGGCTTGCGCCCATCTCTGGAGCTCGCTTAGGCGGTTCTCTGCCTTCTGTGGGCGCACTGGGGAGGAATCCCCTCTCCTCCACACCCCAAAACAATGGTCTCTTGCCTCTTAGGCAGTTCCAGACTTTTTCCCGGACTCCATCCTGGCTAGCTGTGGCGCACTAGCCCCCTTCAGGCTGTGTTCATGCAGCCAACCCCAGTCCTCTCCCTGGGATCTGATCTCTGAAGCCCGAGCCTCAGCTCCCAGCCCCCACCTGCCCCAGTGGGTGAGCAGACAAGCCTCTTAGGCTGGTGAGTGCTGGTCGGCACCGATCCTCTGTGCGTGAATCTCTCTGCTTTGCCCTCTGCACCCCGGTTGCTGCGCTCTCCTCCATGGCTCCAAAGCTTCTCCCCTGCCCACACCCCCGTCTCCACCAGTGAAGGGGCTTCCTAGTGTGTGGAAACGTTTCCTTCTTCATAGCTCCCTCCCAGACGTGCAGGTCCTGTCCCTATTCTTTTGTCTTTCCTTTTTTTCTTTTTCCCTACCCAGGTACGTGGGGATTTTCTTGCCTTTTGGGAAGTCTGAGGTCTTCTGCCAGTGTTCAGTAGGATTTGTTCCACATGTAGATATATTTGTGATGTACTTGTGGGGAGGGAGGTGATCTCCACATCTTACTCCTCCACCATCTTGAAGGTACCCCCTATACTATATTTTAATATTAATTACAGACCAGGTAACATTTCACCTCTAAATATTTCAGAATGCTTCTCTAAAACTAAGAAATGTCTGCTTTCATAACCAAAAGAATAAGATAACACCTAATAAAGTGCATTAAAATGTCTTAATATTAACTAATACCCCACCCCTATTAAAATGTTCCTAATTACCTTAACATATTCTTTCCTGATTATCTGTCTTAACTAAGATCTACCTGTCACAACTTTTATGTCCCTTTAGTTTTCTTTTCTTAAGTAGCACCTTTTTGTCAAGAAACTCTCATGAGCTGAAGCATATTGGTTGTTCTAGTAAATGTTCCCTCTCCACCTTTCAGATTTGGTTGGTCATCCTTGTTGTATTGATTATTTTCTTCCCAATAATTCCTGTAATTTCCCCTTAAGTTACAAGTTAAATTTAAAGGTTTAATTAAATTAAATTGAAATATTTTTAGCAACAAGATAGTGTATACTTTATGAAGACTTATTTTTGGTGTCATTTTATAAATTCAGTTCATACAACTATATAAATTTCTTTTTTGATGCCTAAATTGTTACACTTTTGTCCCATTTTAACCTCTTCAGTGTGGTTCCTTGATTCCCATGTCCTCACTGCATGACCCATTTAATCTTTGAACATTTCCTTGCTTTCTGACCTAGCAAGAAGTTCTAATCATCTTTTAAGGAGCTTAAACTGGCCTTTTCCCATCTGCCTCTCTGTCTTGGGGAGACTCCCTATCTGGCTGCAGTATGCCATGAGTCAGTATGGAATTGACTCTCTCATAACAGGGCAGCCAACCACTTGTGACATCTCTCATCTGTTTGATGAGATGCCCCTCCAGTTTGGTGTCATCCTATGGAATGTGGAAAGCTGACACCATGTTGTTATTGCTTACACTGTCTAAGTAATAAACTGTCACAATTGAGGTCCACTGTGTCCTGATCAACTTACCTATGGTAGAATGGCAAGAGCAGCCTAGCAGCTGCTGCTGCTTGCTTATACACTGCTCAGTTGCTTCACAATACCACATATTGAAATTTTACATATTTTAGAGTTCAATTACAAATGTTGCTAGATATTTTTTTCTGCCTGAATTACCTCTTTAGAATAGGAAATAAGGCAGCATTGCAGAGGATTTTATATAAAATCATAAAAATTCACAGTGTTTTTATTGAGCAACAAAGATTGATTTTAACTTAAGACCAAGCTATCTTTTTAGTTAAAACAATAAAAAAATGGTCACATATAATTCTTTGTGTTTTTACCCAATGCTATTCACAGTTAAACCAGAAAATAAGAATTGTTTTAAATCTTTCCTCCTCATTTCCTTTTTCTCTGTGCTCTCCTCTTGTCTCTCCTCTCCTTTTCTTCAAAATCAGATATACAAGACTAACATGGCTTGTATGAGCACCTACCCCAAAGACATGTATAATTTAATGAAACAAAAACCTAAAGCAAGAAAAATGTAGCATGCTTGGAAATATGTTATATTAAAAAATAAAATGAAAACTTGAACAAAATCATCTCTAACACAGCTAGTTTCATTTTACATACTAGCTTCCTCTTCCACCTGCCAACATATCAATACATTTATATTATTATAATCAATTTACATACCATTTGCATTCTACTTTAAACTCCTCACCTTTCTTATTTCTGTATTATCTCCTAAATACTCTTTTGTATGTCCATACTTTCTCATTTTTATATATTTGGTTACTTTTTTGGTTATTTATTATTTATAACACTATGATTACTATCTTTTTCTTTGACCAAGTTTTTTTTCCTTCTCTGGCATTATGTCCTTGGGACTACTTCACATGGAAAGTGAATTAATGTTAGCCCTGGATATCAGTCCTTGTTCCATCACTTACAATGTAAGAAACCTATAAAAAGAGGGTAATATGAAAGAAAGCACCTATATCATTGGGCTTATATGGAATTTATATGAGATTTCATATACAAATCTCACACAGTGCTCTGCAATAGGAAATGCTTAATAACTATTACATATAGCTATTATTATTTTTATTCCAAAGTACATATTTTTTAAAATACCAATTTACTTTAAAATTCCACCTAGTGTTTATTATTTCACTGTAACCACACCAGCGCTGGGAATTATCATTTCAAAATACAGCCATGTACACAAGAAAAATTTGCTAGTTTAGCCCTTGTAAAATAGTTCCCTGCGTTTTTTTGATGTCACTCCCTTTAGCAAGTGAGAACTAGTTTTTCTCAGTATGCATGTTTACTATTATATACCTTCTTCAATGATTTACAATTTATTTATTCAGGTATTGATATTCTTAAAAGCTTGAAAATTTTTATCTTCTTATTTGATGATCCCATTAGTTAAATTTTATTATTTTCTCATTGCACATTTATTCTTTATATGTTTTAATTAGGCAGATATTCTAATATTTGCTTCCTCTATCTTTCTACAAATTTCTAATGAGCATAAAAAATAAAGTCTTAATTCTTATCCTATGATGTTTTGCATTTTGAAGGTGATAAAATAATTGTTGCTGTTTTTATGTACTTGAAGGGCTGACATGTGGAGAAAAGTCTATATTCATTCTCTAAGGATAAAAAAGGACTAATGAGCATCAACTTTGAAGAGATAGAATTCATCTTAATATCTTTTTCTTTTCACTTTTTGTTTTGACATCAGAGCTACCCAAAGAAGGCATTAGAATGCTTGTCAATGAAAGTCATCAACAGAAGCTGAACCATCTTTGAGCAAACAGATTGTAGAGGGTATTCAAGTGTCAGATGGTTGGTTTACGTAATTGACTTCTGGGTTTTATTCTGACACAGCAGTTTCATGATTTGTGTTATCTAACTATATTATTGGGTCTTATTGGTTAATTTTCTCTCTCATACCATTATTTCTATGTCAGTCTATCAATGTATGTTATTCTGCTTTTCTTTTTTTTCATGTGTACTTCCTCAATTTGACTTGAGCTCCTAAAGAGAAGGGGCTATATGATTGAGTCATTTGTGTCCTTAATATACATTATAGTACCTAATACGTAGTAAACAATAGATGAATATTTGTTGAAAGAATTGAAGAAAACATGAAAGGAAAAATAAATGAAAGAATATTTAAATGTGTGGATACTTTGTTGGTGCAAAGCAGTCTTTATGGCTGCTCTAAAATCTCACCAACTAATTCCTTCTATAATGAAAACATCATGATTTTGTCCTTTTATAGAGAAAATTTATGTTTGATACATATATCATGTTATCACATATATAAAAACTCAGTCTCTAGGAGAAAAGCATTTAATGCCTGACAAACCACATGTGGTTTAGTTTATTTTAAGAAAAAACTTACAAGACAATGAACCATCTTTTTTTCTCATTGACATCAGGAACAGGAAATAACATTTCTTAAGATAAGGAGCTAAGGGGCATTTTGCCAAATATGTTCTATAAAGTCGTAAAATCCTACCTCCATAGAAATTTCAATGTGCAAACAAAAACAGAGGATTCGATTTTAAAGTACGCTAATGTAGAACTTACGGGTGATAGAAAAACAGGGAAATACTCCTGAATAAATTCTGGGAAAAACTCATTGGATAGGATAGTCTGACATACTAGGTAAGTCCTTTCAGTGAAGGACTGGTTTCTCAGCTACAAAGATCTACCTCGCCAACATTATTTCCTTTCCCACAGCAACTCAGATCAGTACCCAAACTTTCAGAAACTGTAAAGACCTGGCCATCTTAGCCCAACTGGGGGAAACTCTGAGGGGCCATTGTAAATTCAAACTCCCTGTGAAGGTGTCTAAGTTTGTTGGACCTGCTTAAAACTGTCTTAGTTAGCTTAGGCTGCTATAATGCAGTACCATAGATTGACTGTGTTAAACGTAAGACACTTGTTTCTCACAGCTCCGGAGGCTGGAAAGTTCAAGGTCAAGGTGCTGGCAGATTCAGTTCCTGGTAAAGACTCTCTTACTGGCTTAAGGATGGCTGCCTTCTTGGTGTGTCCCCATACACATGGTGGAGAAAGGGAGAGGGAGCTCTGGTCTCTTTTCCTCATTTTTTAAAAATACTAATCCAATCATGTAGGCTCCACCCTCATGACCTCATCTAAAAATAATTACCCCCTAAGGGACCCACCTCCAAATGCCATCACTTTGGGGGTTAGGGCTTCAACATATGAATTTTGGGGAGATAAAAAAAATTCAGTTCATAACAACAGCTCAACTTCTCATTTGATTCTGTTTTCTTTCCTTTCCTTTCTCATTCTTTAACATTGTGCACATGGAAGTCCTCAGAACACTATAAATCAAAAAAGCCAACTTTAGACAACACTGTAGAAAATATTAAACTTAAAACTGTGTTTGGGGCTTCCCTGGTGGCGCAGTGGTTGAGAATCTGCCTGCTAATGCAGGGGACACGGGTTCGAGCCCTGGTCTGGGAGGATCCCACATGCCACGGAGCGACTATGCCCGTGAGCCACAACTACTGAGCCTGCGCATTTGGAGCCTGTGCTCCACAACAAGAGAGGCCGCGATAGTGAGACCCGTGCACTGCAATGAAGAGTGGACCCCGCTTGCCACAACTAGAGAAAGCCCTCACACAGAAACTAAGACCCAACACAGCAAAAATAAATAAATAAATTAATAAACTCCTACCCCCAACATCTTCTTAAAAAAAAAAAAAGGTAATAGTCTCCCCAGCTGTAAACCAGGGACAACAGTGCCTACCTCATAAAGTTACTGCACTCAATAAAAAATATCAGCCTTCTACTGGCGTTTGAAAAAGCACACCTTCATTTAAAAACAAAAAAAAACAAAAAAAACCTGTGTTTACTATTTTATGGTATTATGTAATATCCATTATGTTTTTGACTACAAGTCAAGCTTGTAAACTTAACATATATTGTGACATGAAATGTCCATATGACATAGTCATGCTTTAAAAATTCATTCTGCAGTTTTCCCCTACTCCAATTATTTCTTGATAAAGTCACTTTATTTAATGATTACTATATAATAATTTAGTTTTAGATTTGTCTCTCAGATCCATCACTTGTTAGCAAAATTTAAACTAATTTCTTTGTTTCAGAATTTCCTGATCCTGTAAAGTGGGAGTCTAAATAACTTCTTGTATTTTTTGTATAACTGATAGCAAGTCAAACTTCTGTGAAACTTCTTTTTAAATTCTAAGACCTATGCACATATAAGGAGGTTTTCTTAACAATGTAGTAAATAACAAAAAAAATAAATATGTTAAAGCTTACTTTGAAGAGATAATAAGTAATATTAAAACATTGAATCTCTTAGTAGAAAAGTGGTTTTCCATGTGAGCTGAGCATCAGAATCAAAAGGTGAATTTTAATTAAAACACAGTTTTATTCTTAATTCACTCCATAAAGTCAGCATTACCCTAATACCAAAGCCAGACAAATACATTACAAGGAAATAAAACTACAAACAATATACCTTATGAGCACGGATGCAAAGATCCTCAAAAAAAAAAATACCAGTAAACTGAATTCAACAGTATATTAAAAGGATTACACACCATGGCCAACTGGGATTTATTCTTGGAATGCAAGGATGGCTTAACATTCAAACACTAATCAGTGTAGCATGCCACAGTAACAGAATAAAGGGGGAAAAAAGCACATGATTATTTCAATCGATGTAGAAAAGATATTTGACAAAATTAAATATCCTTTCATGATAAAAGCACCCAATAAACTAGGAGTAGAAGAAAACTACTGCAACATAATAGAGGTCATATATGAAAAACCCATAGATAATGTACTCAGTGGTGTAGGACTTAAAACTTTTGTTCCAAGATCAGGAAGAAGACAAGGATGTTCACTTTTGCCATTTCTATTCAACATAGTACTGGAAGTCCTAGCCAGAGCAATAAGGCAAGAAGAAGAAATAAAAGGTATTGAAATTGGAAAAGAAGAAGTAAAATTATCTTTCTTTGCAGAGGACATGATCTTGTATGTATAAAATCCTAAAAAATTCACAAAACCTGTTAAACTAAGAAACAAATTTAGCAAGTTGTAGGATACAAAATCAACATGCAAAATTCACTTGTGTTTCTCTACATTAACAGTGAAAAATTCAAAATAGAAATTAAGAAAACAATTCCATTTAAAATAGCATCAAAAAGAATAAGGTACTTATGAATAAACTTAACCAAGGAGGTGAAAGACTTGTACACTGAAACCTACAAAATGTTGCTTAAAGAAATTAGACAATAAATGGAAAGACATTCTATGTTCATTAGTTGGAAGACTTATTGTTAAGAACTCAGTATTACCCAAAGTGATCTACAGATTCAATGCAATCCCTATCAAAGTCTACTTTTCTTGTAGAAATAAAAAATCCATCCTAAATTTTACATGAAATCTCAAGGGACTTTGAGTAGTCAAAAATAATCTTGAAAAAAAGTTAAAGATCTCATACTTCCTGATTTCAAACCTTTCTACAAAGCTACAATAATTAAAACAGTGTGTTACTGGCATAAAGATAGACATATAGACCAGTGGAATAGAATAGAAAGCCCAGCCATAAATCAAGAATGCCAAATTTATTCATTGAGGGAAAGACAGTGTTTGGAATGAACAGTGTTGTGAAAACTGAATATACACATGCAAAAAAAAAGTTGGATCTGAATCTTACTCCATATACAAAAATTAACTCAAAGTGAATAAAAGACCTAATTATAAGAGCTAGATCTATAAAATTCTTAGAAGCATGGGGAAAATTATTTATTGGATATGACACCAAAAGCACAAGCAGCAAAGAAAAAAATAGTAAGTTGGACTCCATCAAGATTAAAAACTTTTGTGCATCAAAAGACCCTGTAAACAGTGAAAAGGCAACCCATAGAACAGGTAAAACTATTTTTAAATTGTATATCTGATAAGGAATTAATAGCCAAAATATATGCAGAACTTCTACAACTCTACAACAACAACAACAACAACAAAGCAATCTTATTAGAAATGGGCAAAGAACTTGACATTTCTCCAAAGAAGATACAAAATGGCCAGTGAGCATGTAAAAAGTTGCTCAGTATCACTAGTCATTAGGAAAATGCAAATCAAAACCACAATGAAATACCACTTCACACCAATTAGGAGGTCTATTTTAAAAAACAAAACAAAAAGCAAAATGAGTGTTGGTGAGAATGTGGAGAGATTGAAACCCTGTGCATTGCTGGTGGGAATATAAATGGTGCACCCACTGTGGAAAATGATACAGTGGTTCCCCAAAAAGTTAAACATAGAATTATCATATGATCCAGAAATTCCACTTCTGGATCTGTATCCCAAAGAATTGAAATCAGGAACTCAAATCAATGTTCATAACAATGCTACTCATAATAACCAAAAGATAGAAAGAACCTAGTGTCCATTGGTCGGTGAGTGGATAAACAAAATGTAGTATATACATATAGTAGAATGTTATTCAGTCTTAAAAAGGAAGGAAATGTGACACATGCTACAACATGGATGAAACTTAAAGACACTATACTAAGTAAAATAAGCCAGTTACAACAACAACAAAAAAAACCCCACATTGTATGATTCCACTTATATGAGGTACCTAGAGTAGTCAAATTTATAGAGTCAGAAATTGGAATGTTGGTTGCCCATGGTGAGTAGTGGGGAATAGGGAGTTATTGTTTAATGGGTACAGAATTTAATTTGGAGGAAATGAAAAAGTTCTGGAGATGGTGGTGGTAGTGGTTGCGTAGCGATGTGAATATACTTAATGCCACTGAACTGTACACTTAAAAATGGTTAATGTGGGTAAATTTTGTTATGTATTTTTACCACAATTTTTAAAATGCAGTTTTATAAATGTATATACATTTCTAGAACCCATCCCTGTGAATCAGAATATGTGGAGCTAGTCCCCATAATCAATTTTTAATAAAAAGTCCACACATGATTCTTGTGCAGTCACATTTGAAAAGGTCTATTCTGGAATGTTCATGAGAATTCTTCAACCTGTGTTCTGCTCTGCAGCTATTCTGTAATGTAGTAATACATCTGGAATAAGTTTTTTAAAATGCTAAGAGTAGAGTTAACTGGACTTCTCATGTCATGCTTTATTATATTCTTTATTATATCTTGATTCAGAATTACATTAACTGTGTTGAGAGAAAAATTTAATTACTTGATGGATCTCATTTTAATATCCTATCCTGTGTAGTATTGGCTGCCTGCAGTTAGCTTTAAAGGACACTCTATTATAATAATCATTTTTATGGTCTGGAAAAAGGTGACAAAGTATCAAAGAGTTCATTTGTTTAAATATATCTATAATAAATTTAGAGAAAAAGTATAGTTTTTACATAATAAAACCATCATGGTTTGACAAGAAAGGACTGGACTGGAGTTTAGAAGCCTTGAGTGCCACGCTGAATTCTGCCACTACAAAGTGCACAACCTTTGGTAAACCACTCACCTACAGGGTACTATACATGTTCATTCATGAAGGATGGTTTTATGTTTCCTCTTCTGTGGATCTTTTATCTCAAATTTCATTCTCTTCCATTTCATTCCCTTCCAGTTAATCTCACTACAACTGTGACTATCTCTCAGCCTTGCAACAATCTTCTCCCACTGAGCTTTGTGGAACCTCTGTGAGCAAACTCTGCATCCCCAACCTTTCTGATAACATTTTCATTAACCTTAGTTGAAGTCTCTCTTTTTGGCAATTAGTATCGTCTCACCATAGATTCTGCATTAAAGATTATTCCTTCTCTCACCGTGCTTGTTTACTCTGATTCACACGACAAGTGCTCAGTGTGCTTGTTTGATTGTTTAGGAATCACCACAGGCAGGTGGCTCATAGGCCAGAGATAATCTCAAGATGTGTTTTGTGGTCTTCAGGTGGTTGGCTTCCAAACTAATGGAAAGCACAGTTTTTAAATTTGAATTACTTTGTAGGAGTTTTCTATTAAAAATAAGAATTTCCAGCTTCTCTTTGAAATTGTAACACTGGTAAAGAGCATGCGTATTCCTATGTGGCAACAGGTATTTGAGACTAGTAGTATCTGTCTTCTTAAATGAAGTTTTACATTATCCACTTCACTGAAGTCTGTACTATTCCCTGTTCCTTCTCTGTGTCTCATGGAGACAGTGAGTTCCTATTTACCATCTTATATTTTACTCATAGTCATTTATGTACATTTACTTCCAGGCCCTGTAGGCATTTGAATTTCAAACGTGGACCCAAACCCTGTTACTCAGTGCCACCATTACTCCCTGAAATTTTTATTTATTCTATGGAAGTCACAGCCTCACCACTCTATTCTGGTCTACTATAATATCCAAAATATATGTCTTATGAAGACTAAACTGTGTTATGAAGATGATTTATTCTTTTAGGTATTAATAGATGTTTCTCTAGAGCAGAGGAAGATAAAAATACTTGGAAGAAATGAGGCGAAGCATAATGGAATGGGTCTTGGAATGGGACTTTAAGATGCTACTCTGCATTGTGGGTCTCCTAAAAAGGGAAGCAGTCTGCAGCATTTCCTAACTCATTAAACCATAGAAAATTCTGGTATCATTCCTCGTGGATTCTTATCAGTTGGAAAGATGGTATCATTCCTCGTGGATTCTTATCAGTTGGAAGGATATGTCTTGCTAGGCTTATGTTTGTAGTGATATTAATTTCATTTTTGCTGATCTTGCATCCTCACATACTCTTCAGCTACTGCAAGCTCACTCGTCTACATCTCCCATTTTTTTTAAACTTACCAGCCTCATTATGAAGTGAAGCCTTACTTCACTTGCTACCCTGCTTTTAAAGGGGCAACCATTTTAACAATACTCCACCTAGCTCATTTGAATGGTGATTTTTTCAGCTAGGGTGGTCTGGAGAGGAAGGAGGGCACTAACACAATCATAACCACATGGGTAGGGCTTCCCTGGTGGCACAGTGGTTGAGAGTCAGCCTGCCGATGCAGGGGACACGGGTTCTTACCCCGGTCCAGGAAGATCCCACATGCCACGGAGCGGCTAGGCCCGTGAGCCATGGCCGCTGAGCCTGCGTGTCCAGAGCCTGTGCTCCGCAACGGGAGAGGCCACAACAGTGAGAGGCCCGCGTACCGGAAAAAAAAAAAAAAAAAAAATCACATGGGTATTCTAGTGATTTTCCAAAATACACACACCCTATCCCTGAATCTTCTTATAGACCTACTGGTTCCTGAAAGTTCTGATATTCTCTTGAGGGGTGCATAGCCATAAACATTTTCATTGATTGCTTATTATTACTAGTCATGAGTATTTTGTCTCAAGAAGCATTTACTAGTAATAGCCAATTCTTCTTGATTTTGAAATGAGGGGTTTTGAATTAAATGTTTCCTTCTGATAAAAAACATGGTATAGCAGACATCAGATAGATGGACTTTGGGACTAGAAATTCAGTAGTAGAATCAGCATACCAACCTAGCTTGATTTGGGTCTGGTGTTGGAACTTACACTAAGCTTCCACACTGAAGTGTTTCTCTCTGGGAACAGGTGTTATACTTTCATAATGGTGACTTAAGGATTATGTCAGAAAACATGTAAAATACTCAATATAGAGTAGTTTCCCTCTAAATGCTATTCCTTTTCTTCTGCCAGTTAGAGTGATTAATGAAATAAGCCACTGTTAATTTCCTTAAGGGAGGAAGAGGTTGAAGATTAGGGCAGTACTCTGCTGAGAAAGTATTACACTGTTCTGGAATGAGGTGTTATTTGCCCTGTAAATGATGACTTGTTGCTTTAACAGTTCTGTAGGGGAGAGGAGATCTTGCTTCCTCTCAGCAGTCCTTATTAATCCCCTTGCCTGGGTGACAGAATGCTGTAATATGTAAATTTTGCAGAGTGAGTGTTTCTTTATTATTTACTCCTTGTGAAGAGAAACATTGATCAAATCCAGCATATCTGTACTGGTGATTTATTATTCCTTTTTATTCTCTTGCAAGAAGATTAATGATTGAGGTAAAAGTCCATTCAACTATTGGAGAAATATATGTGCTACTTGGTTATTCTGTTACACCAAAAGAATTTTAAATCTTTAAGGTTACATTGGGTTTAAGATAGCTTTGAGCAAGAAGTTCCAAATTTCCCCAAGAGTTTTGACTGAGGGGATCTTTTCTGTTCTTTTTTGCTTGTTTGTTTTGTAATTAAGTTATAATGTCCTGAGTTCTAAAATTAACTGTGAGGGACTTCCCTGGTGGTCCAGTGGTAAAGGCTCCACGCTCCCAATGCAGGGGGCCTGGTTTCGATCCCTGGTTAGGGAACTAGATCCCACATGCCTCAAGTAAGAGCCCGCATGGCACAACTAAAGATCCCACATGCCACAAAGAAGATCTGCATGGCGCAACTAAGACCCGGTGCAGCCAAATAAATAAATACTAAAAAAAAAATTTCACTGCTATATGTAAAGCATATAATAAGTCACGTTAATGGAAGGAGTTTCAGGCATAAATGCTCTGGCACTCTGATCTTCTAAAAAGAAAGAATTGTTCCCACATGAGGAAATAGAAGGTGGGTTGGAGAAGTCTCACTTCACCTGTGTCTTGAGAGGTCACCTTAGGGAAACCAAAATCTACAATGAAAGAGTGAAGCAGAGGCCTCCCATCCTTTAGGTTGTACCTTTATTTCAGCAGTCAAGTAATTCATCCTGTTATTTTAGACACAGTACCTAATGCATCTGGGGATAAAATACTAAATATTGACTAAAATTGTCCTACTTATTTGCTGTCCCTACATCTGCTCCTTGGTCTTAGAGTTGTTTGCATGATCCATTTCTTACCAGATCTATCACCTACGTTCTGCCTTCTCTTCCTTTCTTGTCTATTCTAAACTTAATGGTTAATCTTTTGAGCTACACTCTTACCAGCATCTTCAACTCACTTGCTCTCCTAGCTTTCCTTCTGACCTAGTCAGAAAAATCTCAGTCCTTGGTTAGACCTATAATTCTCTTTTTTTTTTTTCCAGTCTTGAATTTTTGTTCCAAAAGAAAAAAAAATCCCAGTTTTGAATGCTGTTGTCACTAAATATTCATGTCCATCAACTTTAACTGTACCCAAGCACTGACCAGTCTATCATTTTACATGGACTGGCCATGCTTTTTACCATTTTTCTTAGCAATGCTACTACTCTTCACCACAATCTTCAGTCATGCTTCACATGACAATCTTGCATTTAATGCAGCTAGAATTCCTTAGGTGGGTCTAGCACACATAACAAAGAGACAATCTACTGATGAGGGGCAAAAACAAATTCAAGTCTAATGTGCATTTTCTATACAACATAAAATACCGCTTTAAAAAGATATAAATGAAAAAATATGAAAATTAGTAGACTAAAATGATTTTTTAAAAATGTCTTCAGGTGCATTCTCTACTTTTCCATATTCTCCCCCATATGCACAAATATAGCCACTTTCATCTTCATCTCCTTTAGTTTCAGTTGCTGCAGACTTGAGATTCTTTTTTTAAAATATTTTAATTTTTTTTCATGATGAATAGGTAACTATTTTATTTCAGTTACTTCAAATGAGTTAACTCATGTGTTTGTATGTTTGGTCAGGTCATGGCCATGAGACTGGGTCAAAATTTGAAGTCCTAAATGTATGGGTTTTTTTTTCTTTTTTTAAAAAATATCTTTATTGGAGTGTAATTGCTTTGCAGCATTGTGTTAGTTTCTGCTGTACAGCTATATGTATACATATATCCCCATATCCCCTTCTTCTTGAGCCTGCCTCCCAGCCTCCACGTCCCACCCCTGTAGGTCATCACAAAGCATTGAGCTGATCTCCCTGGGCTATGCAGCAGCTTTCTACTAGCCATACATTTTACATTTGGTAGTGTATATATGTCAGTGCTACTCTCTCACTTCATCCCAGCTTCCCCTTCGCCCTCTGTGTCCTCAAGTTCATTCTCTACATCTGTGTCTTTATGCCTTCCCGACCACTGGGTTCATCAGTACCGTTTTCTTAGATTCCATGTATGTGCGTTAGCACACGGTATTTATTTTTCTGTTTCTGACTTACTTCACTCTGTATGGCAGACTCTAGGTCCATCCACCTCATTACAAATAACTCAATTTTGTTCCTTGTAATGGCTAAGTAATATTCCATTGTATATATGTGCCACATCTTCTTTATCCATTCATCTGTCGATGGACATTTAAGTTGCTTCCATGTCCTGGCTATTGTAAATAGTGCTGTAGTGAACATTGTGGTACAAGTATCTTTTTGAATTATGGTTTTCTCAGGGTATATGCCCAGTAGTGAGATTGCTGGGTCATATGGTAGTTCTATTTTTACTTTTTAAGGAACTTCCATACTGTTCTCCATAGTGGCTGTATCAATTTTTACATTCCTACCAACAGTGCAGGAGGTTTCCCTTTTCTCCATATCCTCTCCAGCATTTATTGTTTGTAGATTTTTTGCTGATGGCCATTCTGACTGGTGTGAGGTGATAACCTCATTGTGGTTTTGATATGCATTTCTCTAATGATTAGTGATGTTGAGTATCTTTTCATGTGTTTATTGGCAATCTGTATGTCTACTTTGGAGAAATGTCTATTTAGGTCTTCCACTCAGTATTGGATTGGGTTGTTTATTTTTTTGATATTGAACTGCATGAGCTGCTTGTATAGTTTGGAGATTAATCCTTTGTCAGTTGTTTCATTTGCAAATATTTTCTCCCATTCTGAGGGTTGTCTTTTCACATTGTTTATGGTTTCCTTTGCTGTGCAAAAGCTTATAAATTTCATTAGGTCCCATTTGTTTATTTTTGTTTTTATTTCCATTACTCTAGGAGGTGTGTCAAAAAAGATCTTGCTTTATGTCATACAGTGTTCTCCCTATGTTATCCTCTAAGAATTTTATAGTGTCTGGCCTTATATTTAGGTTTTTAATCCATTTTAAGTTTATTTTTGTGTATGGTGTTAGGAAGTGTTCTAATTTCTTTCTTTTACATGTACCTGTCCAGTTTTCCCAGCACCACTTATTGAAGAGGCTGTCTTTTTTCCATTGTATATTCTTGCCTCCTTTGTCAAAGATAAGGTGACCATATGTGTGTGGGTTTATCTCTGGGTTTTTTTCTATCCTGTTCCATTGATCTATATTTCTGTTTTTGTGTCAGTACCATACTGTGTTGATTACTGTAGCTTTGTAGTATAGTCTGAAGTCAGGGAGCCTGATTCCCCAGCTCTGTTTTTCTTTCTCAAGATTGCTTTGGCTGTTCGGGGTCTTTTGTGTTTCCATACGAATTGTAAAATTTTTTGTTCTAGTTCTATGAAAAATGCCCTTGGTAGTTTGATAGGGATTGCATTGAATCTGTAGATTGTTTTTGGGTAGTGTAGTCATTTTCACAATGTGGACTCTTCCAATCCAAGGACATAGTATATCTTTCCATCTGTTTGTATAGTCTTTAATTTCTTTCATCAGTGTCTTATAGTTTTCTATATACAGGTCTTTTGCCTCCTTAAGTAGGTTTATTCCTAGGTATTTTATTTTTTGTTGCAATGGTAAATGGGAGTGTTTCCTTAATTTCTTTTTCTGAATTTTCATTGTTAGTGTATAGGAAAGCAAGCTATTTCTGTGCATTAATTTTGTATCCTGCTACTTTACCAAATTCATTGATTAGCTCTAGTAGTTTTCTGGTGGCATCTTCAGGATTTTCTATGTATAGTATCATGTCATTTGCAAACAGTGACGGTTTTACTTCTTTTCCAGTTTGGATTCCTTCTATTTCTTTTTCTTCTCAGATTGCTTAAATCTAGCAACTTCTGGGGCTAGAAACAAAATATTACTTCTGTCTCATGTATCTTTTCTGTCTAATCACTCTTGACTCCTCTTTGTCTAGAAACACAGTCAAGTGTTTTCCCTTCCTCAGAAGAACCCTGCTTATATCATCTATCCCTTTTCAGTTACCATCTAGTTTCTCTTTTGCCTATATCACCCAAACTTCTTGGAAAAAATGGTTAGCACTCGTTTCTCTCCTTTTCTTTACTCTCCAATATACCATAATTTGGTTTTTGTTCTTAAAACACTATGAAAATTACTCTTGCCTAAATAACCAATAGTTTACTGATTGCCAAGCCCAAAGACCACCTGTAATATTTGAGACTCTTAATCACAGTATCCATGATAATAATCATATTAATGAGAACTAATATTTACTGGCATTTTCTGATATGACTTGATTATACTATGCATTTTCCGTTCATTATTTCATTCAATTCCCCACAGTGACTGTATGAGAGAGTTACTGTTATTATCCTCATTTTACTGACAAGGTTAGAGTCAGAAATATTACATAAATTGATGTCTCACTGTTAGTAAGTGGCAAAGTCATAGTTGAACCTAGATCTCCTTAAACTGTCCAATCCTTTATCTTTGGGGATACCACACTTTCTTATTTTTTCCATTGACCCCTCTGACTCTACCATTTATTTTTTCTCTGCAGATTCCTCTCTCTCATTCATCCCTTAAAACATTGCTTCAGAATTCTTTCTGTACAACAGAATTAACTGAAGATATTTTTAAGACTACAGATATTGTGGACCTACCCCCAAAGACTGAATTAGAATAGCCAGCGTTGGGATATTATACATACCTAGAAATGTGCATCTCAATCTCTCACATCATTTGTAAAATACAGTATAGTTTGAGATCCACTGCTACACAATCTTCTAATGATTTCATCTAGTTTCATGATTATGCCTACCAGTATAAACTGATGTTCCAAAATGTATATTCCCTAGCAAAAGGTCTCTCCCTTTTTTATTCTGTCTTCAATCTCTGGTCTCCAATATCTTTCTGCCTTATGGAAAACTGAATCTGTACATCGTGCAATAAACTCATCATTTTCCCCCTGAAGCCCTTGGAGAAACCAGGCATATGGTCATTCTTTTTCTAACTGCTTGGATGATTTCCTTTAGCTACAAGATAATATTTGAGGCTCTTAACATGGCATGCATAGCCATGGCATGGTAATCTGTCCTCTACCTATTCTACAGCTTGTTTTGGTCAGTAGTTAATAACCCAAAATGTATTTGTCATCTTTCTGGAGTACTTATACCTCCTTCTATACATGCTGTTCCATGCCTGTTTTGTTTTTATGCTGTGGCCTGTCTAAAATGCTATCCTCGCTTTGTTAGCCTGTCTTACTCCTTTCAGAATTGTATAGGTATCACTTTTTCCTGGAATTGTCGATTAATTATCTTTTCCATTAGCTACACATTTTGGTTAGATGTGCCTCCTCCACATAATACCCTATGACTACTAACTGCTGTGCCCCTGTCTGCTGCTGCATTGAACTGAAGTGGTGGTATTTTCTAGCACATTGCTGCATGTTGGAACTAAACCTGAGTAGCCCTAGCTGTTGCTTGGTGTTCACTGATTTCCGTGTTAGAGGGTATACATTGATTCTAGTCAGTTTCCCAGACTTGACTGGATAATCCCCTGCTTTATTCCTGTTTTTTACCAGGCCATGCTGAGTTCCCATTGGGCTTGAAAATGCTGCAATTATGACAAGCTTTAGTTCTAAGTGATGAAGTGGACAAATTGGGAGATGATAAAATACCACAGGAGAAGTATATAGAAGTGTTAAGGGAACAGAGAAACAACCCAATGATTTTGCTACTGAGAGGGTGTTAGGGATGTATTCCTAGATTAATTGAATTTTGAGTTGGGTCTAGTTTTATAAATGTAGATACTTTAAGTTTCTGGAAATTTTGAATGATGCTGGAGGTGCTGTATTTAAAAAAAAAGAATTGATTGCTGTATTGTCAATTTTTTAAACCATGATTATTTCTTTATCATTTGTCTGTACTTTCAAAGAATGCTTAATGTAGTCTACCCATGATTGCCAGCATTGAACAACTCCATGGGCGCCATCAGTATTTTCTTCTATCACATTTGATTTTGTTGACCATGACTATCTTCATAGTGCTAATAGTATTCACACTGAATGCTATATGAATAGTGTTCCTTGGAGTTGGGCACGAGAGTATCGTGGTTGAAGGCAACTATTAAATGCATTTGTAGAGCATCGGTTATATAGCCAATCCTAGGCTAGGTCCCCTGTGCCTTTGCAGGTACAAAAATGAGTATTAGATCTGCTTTCCTGAATCAAGGATTTTTAGGCAAGGTTATAGAAACAAAATTTACTTATGTGTCTGATAAGGGCAGTGAACTATATTATATAAATAGGTGGTACATTGTTAAGCATAATGAAAATTGCTAGAAGACAGAAAGAAATCAATGTCAACTGGAATAACAGAATTTTCTGAGAAGTCTTTTGAAAACAGAGTAGGGTATAAATAATCAGGGAAAGGAGATGAGTAATGTACAGCAAACTAAAGCATGACATACGGAATTGCACAAATGATACCAAAATCTGAAAGAGGGTTCAGAAAATCTCTCATACAATGCTTGTTTGTGGGCAGCAGAGGATGCTGAAAAATTGTCTCTCACTAACCAAGGCTAATTAGATTGGTGTTTCGTTCACTTGTTTGTTTTTCTTTCACAACTTAATATCTTACTGTCTCATAAATAGTATCCAGGTTTTGATAAAGAACCATCACCCATGGGCATCAAGGCAAACCAAGTAAACATTTATAAGGAGCAGTTAGTTCCTTTCTTCCTGGCCTTGATTTTATTTACTCAATTAATTATTTATTCTTAACAAGGAAGATTGCTTTCCTATGCTCTTTTCATCCTTTTGAAGTAATCAGCAGTGAAGGGAGGCAAGGCAGTAAATGGACTCTGTATGGAGGGTTAAGAGAATTGCAGACAACTGTTGTTTTAAGTCCCGCGACTATAACAGCAGCAGCTTGGTAATAATACTAAAAAAGTAATTTATATTGAGCATATCTAGAAATGTTGTTATATAGAGAATGATGACTGGTTGTTCTCTATCACAAGTAGGCACAGAAAAAGATGATCGGGATTTAAATATTAGTAGACTATATTACTGAAAGAGATAGTAATATTTCACCAGTAAGACTTTGACATAAGTAGGAATGGTTATTCATCTGTCAAGAACATTTTAAGTTAAAGTCTGTATATAACTAGGTGGTTGGATTCAAAACCTATCTTGTATAAAGATTATCACTATTTTTTTAATAACTTGGAATCCTAGAGAATTAATTCCTAGAATAATAGCCTGTGTTGCTTAAATAGCACTGTACATCATTATTTTGTTTTCTTTTTGAGATGGTTGCTTGACTCCACATATTCCAGTGGAGAAGATACACTCTGAGTAATTATAGAACCTGCTCAATGACACAGAGCTACTTAATAGTGGTGGAGTAGGAGCTCAAAACTAGGTATTCTGACACCAAAGTCAATGCTTAAATTGCAGCTTTGCCATGAAGAACCCTTCAAAAATATTCTACAATGGCTCTCAAGTTGTAGATGAAGAAATTGAGACCAAGATAATTAAAATTACAAAATTTTAAAAGGAACAGAATATGAATCTCCTGTCTTCATGCAAGGGTGCTTCCCACTAAGTACAACTCTTCCTGAGCGCTCCTGCATATGCAGAGAGCAGTACGAATGAGTGCTTGTGCATCCACATTCTCCTTGCACGTCCAATTTGTAGCAGGGACACAAAACTCCACTTCCTTCTGCTGCTTTTTGTTCTTTAGTGACAGGATAAAACATGAAAGTCAGAGAATTCATAATACTGTCCTCATCTCCTGTCTCCTAAAGATACAGTATTTCTTGTGCTGATGGTCTGCCAGGAATTTGCTGATGGTGTTGACAGTCATAGGAAACCTGGAAGAAACTAGACAAGAGAGTTAACTAACGTGTCCATTAGAAAAAAACATAGAGTGCTTTATGGAAGGAAATTGAAAAGGCTGGATGAATGGGTGGGTGAAATAGTGGAGAGTGGGGTGGAATGGTAGAAATGGAGAAGAGGTAAATTTGTGAACAATGGCTATGATGAGAGGATTTCTCAGAAGAGAGATGTCTATAGAGGACTTTTAGGAAGTTTTGTGCCGTTTGTGCAATTTAATTCCTCACCCTTCTTCCTGATCCTCTACCACCTTTACAAGGGAATTCAGTAAAATCCTGCATTTTACTTCAATTACAATCCTTCAATTACATTGCTTTTAAATTACATTTTTGAGGTAATTGGGGAAATGCTTCAATGATCACTTTATGTGAACAAGAAGCTCAATTCCTTTGGTTTGTTCTTATACTTATGCCTTTAAACACTAAATTTCATGCCTAATGTTAAAATTTTATTACAGTGAAATACTAATCAATTTTATAATCTCTTATGTGTTTATTCACTTTGGAAATTAAGGGTTTGTTGTTTTTAGCTAGTAAAGTTTATTATGGTTTCTCTTTCTTCAACATCTTCCCTATCCAGTCAGTCTTCTTGTATGTCTGTTAAATTTCTGACTTTACCACTCCATGCTTAAAATCTACCTTCAAGATTAAATCTTTACTCCTTCTCTGGCATATAGAATGCATCATTATCTGGACACAAACCTACCAATCATGTTTCCTAGTAGGCATGTACCTAGTGTGCGGAGTACCTGATACATTGCCCCACTTTAAGGTCTCTAAACATGCCGCTCTTCTTTCTTGTCAAGGACCTTTGCACATACCATCTTTGTATCCTTTCTTTTGGCTTTTTTTTGTCTGATGAATATAGTCTTCAAAACGCAGCTTAAAAATGCCATTTGTGTTGTCTGCCCAAAGCACAGAAAGTTTTGCTTTATTTGTATAGCTTAAGGTTTTGGAGCTTCCCTTTGTTATGGAACATACCACAGTATTGTGCAGTGATAGTCTTCATGCCTGTGTGGTGTTGGTTTTGATGATACAGACTGTGTCTTATTCACATATGTTTGTTTAGAACAGCTCATGGCATATAGTAGGTGATAATAAAAATTTTGCTGAATTAAATTGAATTTGACTAGAGGATCAAGTTTCTTAAACAAATTACCTGATATTTCTACATGGTTTAAATCAAGGAATTTTGGGGAAAAGAAGAAACACACATCACAATCCTTGGGGCCTATTACTCTATTCCTTCATTTATGCAAATATGTTTGATAGACTTCTCACTAGAGATAGAATTCTTTGAAGACTAGGCCCTTGTCATCTGTTGAGAAGGTGGCCTGCAGAAGTCTTATTCACAAAGAGATAAGATTTCTGAGATTTTGTATTGTGACATATCTTGAGGAGTGGACTGCCACCAAATGGGGTAGAAGAAAGACAAAGGAAGTGGGAAGTCTCCAGGTTATGGGATGCTGGCTACTACATAGGTGTTGGAGAAATTGCATGAACAACAGCATTTGTAGGACCAATACTGATTCCTATATTACAACTCATTTAGATTCTAGAATTCTCCTTGCTGTGTGGTCTACTGGAGATACGGCCTCGAGCAAATCATTTCATGCATTTTAACACCTCCCACCTAAAATTTTTGAAGAGGTGAAGACTGATTAATATGAACAATTAGGAGAAAATAGGGCAGTTTGTGTGGTATGTTAGGATGAGAAAATGGGGTGGGTTATTATCATGTGTGTATAACACCTCCATTTTGCCTGGTTTCTAATAATTTTAGGTCTGTTTTAGTATTAACTACCTGCAGCATCCCCCTTCCCTCCTGGAGCTTCCCGTTTACGACTGGATCCCCAGAGATGTTTTCCAAGGCCCTCTTATAATTTAGTCCCAGAAAATAGACTAATTTGTGGCATTTTTAAGGACAGTTTACCTTCAAGGATCAGAAAGGGAGAAATGGGTCTTATCTTCACTACTTTACTGAACTGTCAATATTAATTTTGCTAGTCCAATGTTAGAAAGCAGTAAGAAGTAGTAAAATGCCTTCTGCATTCTCTTCAGTGTTATCTCCACTAGAACATTACATGTTTCTGTAGGTAACTGGATATCTATTTATAATACAAAAGACACCGCAGCGTGAACCTGACAACTCTTATGAAAGAACAAACAGCCACTGATGAGTCATTTGCTCAGAAAAATTTTACCTTGCTCTTGTCAGTGCCTCAGCCAATGTCTTGTGCTCTGGAAGTTGCCCTCATTGCTTAGAGGAATCCTTTGTTGCAAATGTGCTACTAGATGATAAACTCAATCTTTGAGTCTTTTATGTTTGTAATAGCAGGTATCTCTCTTTCAATTTAAGTATAATTGAACTTGAGATTAGCTGTTCACAGATGCTGGTAAACTTTGATATTTGTTGCCTAAAAACAAATTCTAACTTCAATTTGAATAGCACCTTCACATCAGTGCTCTAAATTGCTTCGCAGTAGTACATCATCAATATTTTGCAACAAGGCATCACTGAGCAGCATATTCAATGACTTAGCGATCATTTCAAATAATCTAGAGAAGCAACAACCAGAGGAAAGCAGGTCTTTTTTTTAACTGTATAGTGATATAGATTTAATATTTTCCAAGTGTTTCACCCTTAAACCATGTTTAGAAGAACAGTCTAGCAGAAAGGTATAAAACTGCTCCAGAGGCACCATTAATATTTGCATCAGTATATTCAAATCAAACAACAAAAACCACTACTATATGCATAAGTTGATACCTGATATTTCATTTAACACTACAGCTTTGAATGCAGTCTATGAAACATTTTTAAAAATTAAGAATGGGTGTACAATTTGCCCAAGCTAGGAACAAGAAGAGTCATGCCTCCAGAATCCATATTATTCCATTGTCATATCCATAGTTCAGTGCTCGTTTTTCACTTGTATTAAAAAATACCCAGGGCTTCCCTGGTGGCATAGTGGTTGAGAGTCCGCCTGCCGATGCAGGGGACATGGGTTCGTGCCCTGGTCCGGGAAGATCCCACATGCCGCGGAGCGGCTAGACCTGTGAGCCATGGCCGCTGAGCCTGTGCGTCCGGAGCCTGTGCTCTGCAACGGGAGAGGCCACAGCAGTGAGAGGCCCGTGTACCGCAAAAAAAAAAAAAAAGTACCCATACATCTGACTGGTTTTCTTGAACCTAGTTTTGCTTGGACATTCTTCTACCTTACTACCTTATATATTCCTCATAATAAGTGCCAGCGTGAGTATAATGGAAATGGATAATGTCTCTTCTTAGCTGAAAGTACTTTCTAATGACTCTCCATAGATTTTAAAATGTTCAAAGTCCTTAGCATGACACATAAGGCTTTTCATGAATTGACTTCTATCTACATTTCTACTCAAATCTCTTTTTATTCACAAAATGAGCACTCATGTTGTCTCAACACGTTAAATTCTATGTAGTACCCTGAACATATGACCTTCTCTATCATATTTGGACTTTTGAATTCATTAAATCTCCTGCCAAGGAAATATAATCATCTGTTTACTCAATTTTTTCCCTCACTAGGGCAAGATCTGTTGCATATAGTCATTAATGTCTGATATATGATACCTAATACTTGATTTCTGAATTGAACATAATTTAATATGAAGCAGTAAAAACTCTCTACCCCTCACATCTTCTGTTTATCACACAAAGCTAGACACAGGCTACAAATCTCAAAATCTTAAATTTTTAATATTTTACAAAAGTTATGAATCTCTTTTAAAATCTGTTGAAAGCTGTAGACTCTCTCAGCAGAATAAAAGGCACAGATACTCTTGCATACACAAATTTCCATTCAGCTCCAGAATGTTCATACACACCTTGAATTCACTTTGGAGATTTGCAGCTAAAAAACCCTGCTCTAAGGCATTCCCATGTTGATAAACATACCATTGGGGAATTTGTTCATTTGTGTTAGCTTACTCTGTCTCATCTCAGTTTAGAGAATCATGGAATCTCAGAATTGGCAAAACCTCTAAATATTTATCCCAATTTCATATCTAGCATATGAAACATCTCTACAATGTTTATATCGTATGCTTTTATTTTTTGTGTCAAATATTGTTATTTAATGAAAGTGAAGCCACTATCTCCTAAGCTTGACCAGATATACTTTGAAATATCCTGTCTAGTTAAGAATTATCTGACACTTCTTATTTGAGCTCAGACATAAATGGAGCTGGAAAGTCATCACTCTCATCCTTAAAATAAGAAAAAGCTAAGTAAACTTAAAATCAGTGACTTTTTTTTTTAACATCTTTATTGGAGTATAATTGCTTTACAATGGTGTGTTAGTTTCTGCTTTATAACAAAGTGAATCAGTTATACATATACATATGTTCCCATATCTCTTCCCTCTTGCATCTCCCTCCCTCCCACCCTCCCTATCCCACCCCTCTAGGTGGTCACAAAGCATGGAGCTGATCTCCCTGTGCTATGCGGCCACCTCCCACTAGCTATCTATTTTACGTTTGGTAGTGTATATATGTCCATGCCACTCTCTCACCACCATACGACCCAGCAATCCCACTACTGGGCATATACCCTGAGAAAACCATAATTCAAAAAGAGTCATGTACCAAAATGTTCATTGCAGCTCTATTTACAATAGCCAGGAGATGGGAGCAACCTAAGTGTCCATCATCGGATGAATGGATAAAGATGTGACACATATATACAATGGAATATTACTCAGCCATAAAAAGAAATGAAATTGAGTTATTTGTAGTGAGGTGGATGGACCTAGAGTCTGTCATACAGCGTTAAGTAAGTCAGAAAGAGAAAAACAAATACCGTATGCTAACACATATATATGGAATCTAAGAAAAAAAAATAAAAGGTCATGAAGAACCTAGGGATAAGTTGGGAATAAAGACACAGACCTACTAGAGAATGGACTTAAGGATATGGGGAGGGGGGAAGGGCAAGCTGTGACAGTGACTTCTTTTGGACCCATCAGAGAACTGAGATTGAAGGGCAAACTGTCTCCTTGAAGTCTGGAGAGACAGGAGCATCCCGAGTTGTAGCCAAGATATGCTTACCTGGAGTAGAAGCCATAAACTGGTAGGAAGAATTAAATGGTAATTTTAAGGACATCCCTGGTGGTCTGGTGGTTAAGACTCCATGCTTCCACTTCAGGGGTGCAGGTTCAATCCCTGGTCAGGAAACTAAGATCCCACATGCCACACAGTGTGGCAAAAAAAAAAAAAAAAAAAGGTAATTTTAATGAATATCTGTAGATTGAATTAGGCTAGCATGAAAGTGAGAAATTCTTGGGGACCCCAGTCTTGGGGGTGTCCTGAACACTACTTTTGAGTTTTACTTCCATAAGTCTACAAGTTTCCCATAGTGGAAGTTTCCCAAGGTTCCAGAATAGTTCCCCCTGTAGCTCTGGCAAAAAGATGGGGAGACTAACTGTTGTGAAATACATCTACAGCATTCTCTGTTAACAGAGGCTTACTGTCTATGGAAAGAGACTTTACGGGAGCCTTATTCTACTTGGGGACAGACACTGCTCTCACTCCAGCCATAATCAACTTTCTTATCTCACCAAAGTGTGTATGGGGAAACAGAGTCAACAGGGGTCAAGCTACAAGGAAGTAGACTGGGAACACTGAGGCAGGGAAGGGTAGGGAGAGAAAGCTATACCACTGGAGAAACAATTCTGAAGGTTACAGCTCCGATATATAAGCCAGCTAAAATACTGAGATTTAATCAGAAAATTATAGAGTGTTTCTACTTCTTCATACCTTACCACCATACTAACAAGCTCCAGTATAACAACAGGGGATTACAGCTGAAAGAGCTGCAAGACACAGGCTCTCTCTCTGAACATGAATATTTACAGAGGTCCAATATCAAGAAAGAGGAGAGAAATAAGGACAATAGAGCAAACTGAAGCCTTGGGCATCTATAGTTATAGCAAACATTAAACACAGCCCAACTCCTAGCCAAATTAACATAAATACTTACACTAAATCCTATTTATCTCAGTTCCTATTGCCCAATACAACATATATGTCTTTCAAAAATAATTATAAAGAATGTCAAAAAGGAAGATAAAACATAATCTGAAGAGAGAAAGCAAGAATCAGAACTAAACTCAGGTATGACACAGATGTTGGAATTTTCAGACAGGAAATTAAAATTAATAATTATTAACATGTTAAGGGATCTAACTGGAAAAGTAGACAATATGCAAGGACAAATGGGTAACGAAAGCAGAGAGGAAAACTCTAAGGAACATTCAAAATAAAATGCAAGAAATTAGACACTATAACAGAAATGAAGAATACTTTCAATGGGATCATCAGGAGGCTTGACACAATTGAAGAAAAAAGTGCATAAGCTTGAAAGTAGATCAATAGAATCTTCCCAACTGATAGGCAAAGAGAAAAAAGAGAACAGTAATAATGAAAAGCAACAGAACAGAACATCCAAGAATTGTGGGACAATTTCAAATTTGTAATATATGCACAATTGGAATACTAAAATGAGAATAGAGAAAGGAGGAGAAGAAATATTTGAATTAATAATGGTTGATAAGTTTCCAAATTAATGACAGACACCACAAAACATACCCAAGAAACTCAGAGAATAGCAAGCAGATCAAGAAGAATAAATGTTTAAAAACAAAACAACAAAAATACAAACAGGGCTTCCCTGGTGGAGCAGTGGTTGAGAGTCCGCCTGCCGATGCAGGGGACACGGGTTCGTGCCCCAGTCCGGGAAGATCCCACATGCCGCGGAGCGGCTGGGCCCGTGAGCCATGGCCGCTGAGCCTGCGCGTCCGGAGCCTGTGCTTCGCAATGGGAGAGGCCACAACATTAAGAGGCCCGCATACCACAAAAAAAAACAAAAACCAAAAAAACCAAAAAACTTGATGCCTCATGTTGAAATGTGAGATAACCAAAGACAAAGAGAACATTTTGAAAAAAATCCAAAGAAGAGAACAAAAACACCTTAGAAGAACAAGGGAACAAGGATAAGGATTATACTATACTCTCAGAAACCAGATGAGTGAGAAAAGAGCAGAGTAAAATATTGAAGAAGCTGACAGAATAAAAACACCAATATAGAATTCTAGATCCAGTAAAATTATCCTTTCAAAGTAGAAGAAGAATAAACACTTTATCAGAAAGAGAAAAACTGAGGGAATTCATCTCCAGCAGGCTTACCATAGAAGAAATAATGAAACAAGTTCTTCAAACAGAGGGACATAATATAGGTAAAAAACTTGGATCTGCATAAAGAAAGAAAAAGCATCAGAGAAGAAATAAAGGTAAAATAAAATCTTTTATTTTTCTTATTCTTAATTGATCAAAAACCTAAATGTGTGTTTAAACTGGCAATAGTAACAATATATTTAGTGCTTATAGCATATGAATGAGTAAAATAAAGGACAGAAATGCCACAAGGTATTTGAAGAAAGAATTGGGGATACATGTTTTAAAGTACTTGTACTTCATGTGAAGAGACAGTGTTATTTGAAGATTGATTAAAATTAGTTATAAAATTAGTTAAAATGTAAACTCCAGAGCAATCATTAATTTTTTTAAGGATGTATAATTGATACACTGAGATAAAAGATAAAATAGATTCATATGAGGTGCTTAATTAATACTAAAAAGAATAGAAAAACAGGAAAAATGAAGAAGAAATGCAACAAATAGAAAAGAGTTACAAACATGGTGGTTGTTAATTCAACCACGTTAATATTCACTTTGTGAATGATCTAAATACACTAATTAAAAGGTAGAGCTTGTCAGATGTATAAAAACCAAGACCTACTATATGCTATCTATAAGAATCTCACTTAAAAAATAAAGGGATGGAGAAAGATATACCATCATAACACTAATCAAAAAAAGCTAGAGTAGCTACATTTCAAACAAAACAGACTACAGAACAAGGAAAAGTTTCAGGGATAAAGGGGGACATTATATAATTATAAAGGGTTCAATTCTCCAAGAAGTCATTACAATCCTATAAACAAAGCGTACAAATATATGAGGCAAAAATTGGTAGAACTGAAAGGAGAAATAGAAAAATGCACTATTAAAGTTGAATATATCAATACCCCTCTGTCAGCAATTGCTAGATAAATAAAAATTAAATCAATAAGGATAGATATAAACTCAAATGTCACTATCAGTAATTTGATCTAATAGACATTTAAGAGAATACTCCATCCACAGCAGCATAACACATTCTTCTCAAGCTCTCATGGAACATTTATCAAGATAAACTACATCCCAGACCACAAAACACATCTTAACAAATTTAAATATATAAAAATATTTCAAATATGTTCCCAGATCACAATGGAATTAGACTAGAAATCAATAAAATAAAAATAATTGACAATTGCCAATATTTGAAAATAAATGAACACATTCCAAATAACACATGGGTCAAAGGAGAAGTCTCAAGAGAGATTTTAAAATATTTTGAGTTCTTCAAGATCAGCAAAATTGATAAACTTGTAGCCAGGTCAAAAAAAAAAAAAAAGGAGAGCGAGAGAGAAGGCGTTAAGTGTGCATATCAGAAAAGAATGAGTCATCATCATTACTGATCACATGGACAGTAAAAGAGAGGAAAGGAATACTTCAGCCAACACTGTGCCCACAGATTTGATAATTTAGATAAACTGGACCAATTCCTTGAAAGACACAAACTACTAAAACTCATATAAGAGAAATACATAAATATCTGTTAAAGAAATTGCATGGATAATTAATAAACTTCCATGAAAGAAAGCCCCAGCACGCCCTTTTCGTTTTACTGATGAATTCTACCAAAAGAGTAAGGAAGAAATAATATCAATTCCTCACAATTTCTTCCAGAAAATGGAAGCACAGGGAACATTTCCTAATTCATTCTATGAGGCTAGCAGTATAAATACTACAACTAGATAAAGACATTACAAGAAACAAAATGGCAGACCAATATATTTCATAAACATCGACTCAAACAACTTCACAAAATATTAACAAATCAAATACAAAATGTATTAAAAAAGTATACATCATGCCCAAATGGGATTTATTCCAGCTTTGCAAGGCTGATTCGATATTCAAAAATCGTATGCTAAAGATAAAGGAAATTAAGTGTGGGGTATATTAATAACATATGACCAAATACCTAGTACTGTAGCTTAGCCAAGTTAACAATAATATTAACCATCACAAAGACTTACTACAATGTTACAGTAATAAATATGGTATTAGTTAAAGTAATAATACATGGATCAATGGAACAGAATAGGGAGCCCAGAACTATACCCGCATAAATATAGTCGTCTGATTTTTGACAAAGGCACAGAGGCAATTCAATGGAAAAATAATTGTCTTACCAACAAATTGTGCTGGAACAATTCGATGTCCTTATGATAAAAAGAATGAACCTAGATGCATACCTTATACATTACATGAAAATCAACTCATCAAAATAAATTATGGACCTAATATAAAATGTGTAGAAGAAAACACAAGGAAATTGACAAGAGTTTAGGTTTGGTACTGAAGTTTTAGATATAGCTCAAAAGAATGAAACATGAAAGAAAAACTTGATAAGTTGAATTTTACTAAAATTAAAAATTTCTGCTCTGCAAAAGACAGTGTTAAGAAAATGAAAAAATGTGCCACAGATTGTGAGAAAATATTTGTAAAGCACATATTTGATAAAGGACTTCTATCCAAAATACAGAAAGAACTCTTAAAATTCAATAAGAAAACAACTCAATAAAAAAAATGCGCAAAATATCTGAACAGATAACTCACCAAAAAGGTGGACAGATGCCAAATAAGTATATGAAAACATGCTCAATGTAATTTATTAGAGAAATGCAAATTAATAATGAGTTACTACTACAAACCTACAATAGTGGGTAAAATTTTAAAAATCTGGCAGTACCAAGTGCTTGTGAAGATGTAGAGCAACAGGAACTCTCATTTTTTTAATTAATTAATTAATTAATTTTTGGCTGCATTGGGTCTTTGTTGCTGCATGCGGGCTTTCTCTAGTTGCGGCAAGCAGGGGCTACTCTTCTTTGCTCTGTGCAGACTTCTCATTGTGGTGGCTTCTCTTGTTGTGGAGCACAGGCTCTAGGCACTTGGGCTTCAGTAGTTGTGGCTCACGGGCTCTAGAGTGCAGGCTCAGTAGATGTGGTGCACGGGTTTAGTTGCTCCGTGGCATGTGGAATCTTACCGGACCAGGGCTTAAACCCATTCCTCTGCATTGGCAGGTGGATTCTTAACCACTGCGCCACCAGGGACGTCACACTCTCATTTGTTTTTGATGGGAATGAAAGTTGGTACTGTCACTTTGGAAGACAGCATGGCAGTTTCTTAAAAAGCTAAACATAGTTTTGCCATATGACCCAGCAATCACATTCCTAGGTGTTTACCCAAGTAATTTGAAACTTTGCTCAAAAACCTGCATGCAAATGTTAATATCATCATTATTCATAATTTCCCAAAATGCAAAGCAAGTAAGATTTTTTTCACTAAGTGAATGGATAATCATACTGTAGTACATCTACATAATGGAAATCTATTTAGTAATAAAAAAGAATGAGCTGTCAAGCCACCTAAAGACATAGATCTTTAATTCATATTGCTAGGTGAAAGAATCTGATCTAAAAGGGCTACATACTGTATGATTGCATTTATATGACATTCTGTAAAAAGAAAAAATATTGAGATGGTAAACAGATCTATGTTTGACAGTGCTTTGGGGAGAAGTTGAATAGAAGTAAGGGAATTTTTAAGTTGGTGAAACTATTCTGTGTGATACTGTAATGGTAGAAACACGACACTGAATTTGCAAAGCTCATACAGTTTTACAGCCCAAAGAATGAAAATTAATGTACAAAAATATTTTTAAAAATCACTTAAGAGGTCAAGGAATCTCACTGTGGAATGCAGAATGTGACAGATGAATTTACCTATAGTACAAATGTATGAAAGGACTCACTGAAGGAACTGGGGGCAAAGGTGCTGACCTATGCAACTTTGGAAATGAGTGAGTTTGTAAAACTAGAGGTGATGTCCTCTAGTTGATAAAATTGTTTCCCATGAGGATATAGGTTAACAGTTTAACAATTAAGTGGGTAGTGGTTGGTGGGAGCCAGGTTTACACTGTTGGAGTGGGAGGTTACGAACAGCAAGTAGAGGATGCTAGAATGATCCTTGTGGGAGGGTATTAGAGTTGGAGACATCAGTATGAACTGAAGTTTGGGCCTAATATAGATAGATATCTGTTTATACCTGAGTTGGTATACCACATATATTTCCTTGATCTTTCAACTGAGAGGCACTAGAAACAATAACACTCTAGTAACAATGAACACACATAACACCTAGAACTTAGTTTCTAATCATCATTCTTTGATGTACTGCCAGAAAGTAAGAAAATGCACACACACCTGCACGCACACACCCCATCAGTGTGGTATGTCAAAGGGATATAGGTGCCAACTGAGAGAGCTTCTAATTGCCAAAGTTGAAACAATTTGAGCATCAACATAGATAAAGTAATATTGAATTATAACCTAAAGTATAAAATAAATATCCATGAGTCCATACTGATATAAATGACTAACTAACTAAACTAAGAAAATAAACATGAGAGAGCATAGACAAATCTCCCATGCAGAAGAATTCCAAATTATTTTATGTACCTACTCTGATATCCACTCTTTAAGTGTTGGCGACACACTTGAAGTGACTTCATTCCAAAAAGTACAGTATGGAAAGGGAAGGAAAAGTAACTTTGCAGTGTAGAAACCTGACCAACCCTACCTCAACCAGAAACAGGTGGTCAAGGTTAATGTCAACAGTGATAAGTCATATTGGCACTATAAACCCTTGATAAGATGTGATGAGAATGGCACTGTACCTCTTTGGTCTTCCTCCTTAAAACTCATAACCTCACATGAGGGAGACATCAGGCATATCCCAATGAAGGACATTCGACAAAATACCTGGCCAGTCCTCCTCAAAATATTGAGGTTATCAAAAAACAAAGAACATCTGAGAAACTGTCACAGCCAAAAGGAAGCAAATGAGATTTGACGAATAAATCTAAGGTGATTTGCTGGATGTGAAAACCTGGAAAAGAAAAAGGATATTGGTAAAACTAAAGAAATCTGAATAAAACATGGATCTTAAAAATAATATGTGTTTGTTTTTTAATTGTTACAAATGTATCATACAAATGTTAGATGTTAAAAATAAGGAAAACTGGGTATGGGGCATGCATAAACTTTCTGTGCTATCTTTGTAACTTTTCCATATATCTAAAGCTATTCTAAACAAAGCATTTATTTAAAAAAGTATCTAGTGTAGTAGATTCCAAGATAGTATGGATGTTATTTTCTATATCTCTATTATCAAGTCCACTAAAAATCTATTCTTTGCTAGTTAAAAATTAAATCCAGAGTAAGCAGTTTTTCTCATTGCCCTTCTCAATCTGTTGAGAAATGAACTTGGCTGAAAGATAAATAATGCTGTTATTTTTCTTTTGTTTATTAGATGATCTGCTTTTAGTAGAATCAGAATTAGATGTCTGAGTAGTTGCCTATCCTTTTATATATCCTGAATTAGTGCCAGTTTTGTGATTTTTATATTAAAAACAATCTGTGGATCTACATTCTCTACAGTATTAAGTAATTTATTGCCTGTTCTCACAATATCAGTTATATATACTCATATACTTGATCATTTCAGGCAGTTTTTTTTTTTTTGTCTCATTTCTCTCAGGATTTGGTTCTTATCTCTATTATGTTTTCTCCTTGTTGACCAGAGGTGAAGAGCAAGTAGAAACAGCAAAGGCCTCTTTAGTCCTAGGTTTGAAGCTAATACACCATTAACCCTGCCTTCCTCCTTCTATTGGTGAAATCAAAGCACATGGCCTTTTCCAAAAATCAAGAGCCAAGCAAGTATTCTCCATCCACAGCAGAAGAGCATTTTAAAAATTTTCAAAAGATATGGTAACAGAGAAAGAGGAAAATTAAGACTAGAAACACAATTAACATCAGTATTTTTTGTTCACTTTTCTATCCCTTGATCCTGGAACAGAGCCTGACACATAATAGGTATTCATTAAATTTCTGGTGAATGAGTGGATGAGGGACTCTTTGGCTATGTAGATAGATACTTCACTTTCAAGGTTCTTAGATACAAAGATGCAGGTGTATATTGCATGTAGAATTTACAGTGACTTATAATGATCCTAACATTGTCATGTTTTCTTTATGATTCCCAGTCAAACAAGTCTTCAAGCATCTACAAATTATTTCAAATGTTGTGTTCATACTTTGTATATGAGAATATAGTCATCTATATGAAATATTTCTTTCCAACTTTTTCAGTTTCTTTCCTCAGAAAATCTCTGTGTAATAAGCTTTCATATTGTGAGATATGTGAGGATTCTCTTCATGTTGCATGACCTCTTTTTAGAAAATTATCTCACCATTAATAAGATGTCAGTTAGTAGAATCCTTACATTGATTTTTGTCTAAGGAGCATTTTCTTATGTTGTTCTTGTTTTCTTTTATTTTCTTTTTCTTTCAAGTGTAAGAAAAAGCAGCACTGTTTGGATGGCTGTGTCTTAGATTTTCTCTGAATTTCTCTGTATTTTGAGATTTTGAGAGAAAACATGTCACAGAAATCCAATCAATACATAGAAATACACTGATACCTCTAGGAGCCGACAAAGATAAGATGATTCTGGGACCTATCAGGTGATTTCTGAGGATGTATCGATGTTTACATTTTAAAATCAGAGAAGACCGAGGGCTAAAAACAACAGTTATACTGTTGCTGTGGGTGTGGATCCTCCCTTCAGGACTGAGGCTGTTATTCCTCCTGTTGGCTGATGGTCCACACAAGCATCCCTTTCCAGCCCTCTGTGGAAAGGGCTGCCTCACCAAATATTCTCTCGCGCCTCCCTCAGGGGAGTCCTGCTTCCAGTGACTGGTTTATGTGGGTTGCACATGTCCGGCTCCTGGCTTCTACTGGAGATGACTCTAAAGAGCTGGAGCTCCCTGTGAGACCTGCTGAGTCCTCTGTTGAAATCACATCACAGTTCAACGTCACCCTCATCTCAGTCTCGCTTCCGTTTCCTCTTTTCAGGCATTATTCTCCATTCCTCAGTAAATCTCCAGCACTCAAATCTCTATCATGGAGTTGGCTTCCAGGGAACCTGAATAAGCCACTACCTGTAAGAATTCATTCAGCTCACTTGTAGGGATGTAGACAACTCTGTTCCTTCTCTTTCTTTTCTTGTCATGTCACATTTATAATATAAGATAGCATATATTCTCTGGAGAGTCATTTAATTGAGGAGTTTCTAGCCTGATGCAAATGGGCTGTAGATAGTCCCACAAAATGATATTCAGCAACAAATATTCAGCACAAAAGAGAATTAAAAAGATTGTTTCCAACTTCCACACTGCATAGGGAAAGTTTTCTCAACAATGGATGGTTGTACACAAATGTACAGATGTAAGAGAAATGGACCAATGATATATCAAAAATAAAATATGTAAATCTACATCTTGATCAGCAGGCTTCTGTAAGTCTTAAAAATAGCAATGGCAAAAACAAATGCTGCAGAGAATTTGAATTATTGACTAGGATACCCAGAAAGAGATTATCAATTATAAATTGTGATAATATTTCTAGCTGTGTTTTTCTTTAGTTGAATGTCTTATCAATAATTACTACATGTTTGCCACAAGAGTGAAAAAGAGAAATCAGCAGCTTTTCGGAAGAGAAAAAAAATTCTTCTATTAGACATAAGTAATATTAGTTATATAAATATGCTTCAGTCTGAAACAGCTGAAGAATACGTAACATTGTCCTAAGGAATTAATGCACCTTCCAGAGTACCAAAACTATTACTGAAATTAATTTTTAATCTCATAGAATCTAGTTTAATATTAATAACGATTTTTTCTCCATATTAAAATATAGATAACTTTTTAATGTTGCTTTGTAAACTTCTGGGGAAAAATATATCACCCTTGTTAATTACCTTAAAGGGAAATTGTAGCTTTATTTGGCATTTAAAAAAAAGGAGTGCTTTATAGAAAGCAAAGAGAAACCAGGCTCTAATATAGTGATATTACATTTCACTGAGTATAAAATATAATAGGATGAAGGAACACATGGAAATTTCCAGTTTAACTACAGAAGCATGGCTTATATATATACACACTTTTACATATATAGTTACTTGGGCATGGTTTTGTGTGTGGTTGTATGAGCATGCATGTGTGTGTGTAGTTCTGTGAGCTATGTGTGTGTGCTGTTGAGTGATGAATTACTCTGTACTAGGGTAGCAGAAGGAAGATTCCACATATCCTAGTCTAGGATTAAATATCGATTTCCTTAGAAGGTAATGAATAAGAGAATGAAAAGATATTAAAGTGTAAGTACTATCATCAAGCTACCAAATACATTTATTGAAGATGTCTTTTTTTATTATGAATTTATTTTATTTTTCTATCCTTGAAAAGGTAATACTCAGCTTATTAAAATATGAAAAATATACTGTCAAATTTCAGAATTACATGGATGAAGAAAGTCACCAAAGTGGCATCATATCATGTGTGTTATAGTTGTATTTACTATATTGACTATATTAACTATATTGTGTTAACAATATATTGTATAACTATATATTGAAAAGTCAAAATGCTGGAGCTTATTTCAGAGAAAATAATTATGTTGGCAAACCACAAACTGTACATTGTAGATGGGTCCTAGGAAAAGAAGATTTAATTCACAGTGGACAAGAGGGTTAGCTTCTGTTTTCAGCCATGTGCTATTTCAAGAATTAAACATCATGAATAATACAGGATATAAGAAGAATAATCTAAAGATGGAAAAGCATATTTTGATTAGGAAAGAGAATTTAAGGTTTAAGACTTGTTTTAAAGGAAAACTGCCTTATTACAATGAGATGAGAAAATTGTTTCCTTTTTTTTTAACATATTTATTGGAGTATAATTGCTTTACAATGGTGTGTTAGTTTCTGCTTTACAACAAAGTGAATCAGTTATACACATACATATGTTCCCATATCTCTTCCCTCCTGCTTCTCCCTCCCTCCCACCCTCCCCAACGCACCCCTCTAGGTGGTCACAAACACCAAGCTGATCTCCCTGTGCTATGTGGCTGCTTCCCACTAGCTATCTATTTTACGTTTGGTAGTGTATATATGTCCATGCCACTCTCTCACTTCATCACAGCTTACCCCTCCCCCTCCCCATATCCTCAAGCCCATTCTCTAGCAGGTCTGGGTCCTTATTCCCGTCTTACACCTAGGTTCTTCATAACCTTTTTTCTTTTTCCTTAGATTCCATATATATGTGTTAGCATACGGTATTTGTTTTTCTTTTTCTGACTTACTTTACTTTATATGACAGACGCTAGGTCCATCCACCTAACTGCGGATAACTCAATTTTGTTTCTTTTTATGGCTGAGTAATATTCCATTGTATATATGTGCCACATTTTTTTTAACATCTTTATTGGGGTATAATTGCTTTACAATGGTGTGTTAGTTTCTGCTTTATAACAAAGTGATGAGTTATACATATACATATGTTCCCATATCTTTTCCCTCTTGCGTCTCCCTCCCTCCCACTTTCCCTATCCCACCCCTCCAGGCAGTCACAAGGCACTGAGCTGATATACCTGTGCTATGCGGCTGCTTCCCACTAGCTATCTACCTTACGTTTGGTAGTGTATATATGTACATGCCTCTCTCTCGCTTTGTCACAGCTCACCCTCCCCCCTCCCCATATCCTCAAGTCCATTCTCTAGCAGGTCTGGGTCCTTATTCCCGTCTTACCCCTAGGTTCTTCATAATGTTTTTGTTTTTTTTCTTAGATTCCATATATATCTGTTAGCATACAGTATTTGTATTTCTCTTTCTGACTTACTTCACTTTATATGACAGATGCTAGGTCCATCCACCTAACTACAAATAACTCAATTTTGTTTCTTTTTATGGCTGAGTAATATTCCATTGTATATATATGCCACATCTTCTTTACCCATTCATTTGTTGATGGACACTTCGGTTGCTTCCATGTCCTGGCTATTGTAAATAGAGCTGCAATGAACATTTTGGTACATGACTCTTTTTGAATTATGGTTTTCTCAGGGTATATGCCCAGGAGTGGGATTGCTGGGTCGTATGGTAATTCTATTTGTAGTTTTTTAAGGAACCTCCATACCATTTTCCTTAGTGACAGTATCAATTTACATTCCCACCAACAGTGCGAGAGTGTTCCCTTTTCTCCACACCCTCTCCAGCATTTATTTTTTCTAGATTTTTTTGGTGATGGCCATTCTGACAGGTGTGAGATGATATCTCACTGTAGTTTTGATTTGCATTTCTCTAATGATTAATGATGTTGAGCATTCTTTCATGTGTTTGTTGGCAAGCTGTATATCTTCTTTGGAGAAATGTCTATTTAGGTCTTAGGCCCATTTTTGGAGTGGGTTGTTTGTTTTCTTTTATTGAGCTGCATGAGCTGCTTGTAAATTTTGGAGATTAATCCTTTGTCAGTTGCTTCATTTGAAAATATTTTCTCCCATTCTGAGGGTTGTCTTTTGGTCTTGTTTATGGTTTCCTTTGCTGTGCAAAAGCTTTTAAGTTCCATTAGGTCCCATTTGTTTATTTTTGTTGTTATTTCCATTTCTCTAGAAGGTGGGTCAAAAAGGATATTGCTGTGCTTTATGTCATAGAGTGTTCTGCCTATGTTTTCCTCTAAGAGTTTGATAGTGTCTGGCCTTACATTTAGGTCTTTAATCCATTTTGAACTTATTTTTGTGTATGGTGTTAGGGAGTGTTCTAATTTCATACTTTTACATGTACCTGTCCAGTTTTCCCAGCACCACTTATTGAAGAGGCTGTCTTTTCTCCACTGTATATTCTGGCTCCCTTTTTCAAAGATAAGGTGACCATATGTGCATGGGTTTATCTCTGGGCTTTCTATCCTGTTCCATTGATCTATATTTCTGTTTTGTGCCAGTACCATAGTGTCTTGATTACTGTAGCTTTGTAGTATAGTCTGAAGACAGGGAGCCTGATTCCTCCAGCTCCATTTTTGGTCCTCAAGATTGCTTTGGCTATTCGCAGTCTTTTATGTTTCCATACAAATTGTGAATTTTTTTGTTCTAGTTCTGTGAAAAATGCCAGTGGTAGTTTGATAGGAATTGCATTGAATCTGTAGATTGCTTTGGGTGGTAGAGTCATTTTCACAATGTTGATTCTTCCAATCCAAGAACATAGTATATCTCTCCATCTATTTGTATCATCTTTAATTTCTTTCATCAGTGTCTTATAATTTTCTGCATACAGGTCTTTTGTCTCCTTAGGTAGATTTATTCCTAGATATTTTATTCTTTTTGCTGCAATGGTAAATGGCAGTGTTTTCTTGACTTCACTTTCAGAGTTTTCATCATTAGTGTATAGGAATGCCACAGATTTCTGTGCATTAATTTTGTATCCTGCTACTTTACCAAATTCATTGATTAGCTCTAGTAGTTTTCTGGTAGCATTTTTAGGATTCTCTATGTATAGTATCATGTCATCTGCAGACAGTGACAGCTTTACTTCTTCTCTTCTGATTTGGATTCCTTTTATTTCTTTTTCTGCTCTGATTGCTGTGGCTAAAACTTCCAAAATTATGTTGAATAAGAGTGGTGAGAGTGGGCAACCTTGTCTTGTTCCTGATCTTAGTAGAAATTGTTTCAGGTTTTCACCATTGAGGACGATGTTGGCTGTGTGTTTGTCATATATGGCCTTTGTTATGTTGAAGAAAGTTCCCTCTATGCCTGCTTTCTGCAGGGATTTTATCATTAATTGGTGTTGAATTTTGTCAAAAGCTTTCTCTGCATCTTCTGAGATGATCATACGGTTTTTGACCTTCAGTTTGTTAATATGGTGTATCACGTTGATTGATTTGCGTTTATTGAAGAATCCTGCATTCCTTGAATAAACCCCACTTGATCATGGTGTATGATCCTTTTGATGTGCTGATGGATTCTGTTTGCTAGTGTTTTGTTGAGGATTTTTGCATCTATGTTCATCAGTGATATTGGCCTGTAGTTTTCTTTCTTTGTGACATCTTTGTCTGGTTTCGGTATCAGGGTGATGGTGGCCTCGTAGAATGAGTTTGGGAGTGTTCCTCCCTCTGCTATATTTTGGAAGAGTTTGAGTAGGATAGGTGTTAGCTCTTCTCTAAATGTTTGATAGAATTTGCATATGAAGCCACCTTTCCTGGGCTTTTGTTTGTTGGAAGATTTTTAATCACAGTTTCAATTTCAGTGCTTGTGATTTGTCTGTTCATATTTTCTGTTTCTTCCTTGTTCAGTCGCAGCAGGTTGTGTATTTCTAAGAATTTGTCCATTTCTTCCAGGTTGTCCATTTTATTGGCATATAGTTGCTTGTAGTAATCTCTCATGATTCTTTGTATTTCTGCAGTATCCGTTGCTACTTCTCCTTTTTCATTTCTAATTCTATTGATTTGAGTCTTCTCCCTTTTTCTCTTGATGAGTCTGGCTAATGGTTTATCAATTTTGTTCATCTTCTCAAAGAACCAGCTTTTAGTTTTATTGTTCTTTGCTATCGTTTCCTTCATTTCTTTTTCATTTATTTCTGATCTGATCTTTATGATTTCTTTCCTTCTGCTAACTTTGGGGATTTTTTTGTTCTTCTTTCTCTAATTCCTTTAGGTGCTAGGTTAGGTTGTTTATTTGAGATGTTTCCTGTTTCTTAAGGTAGGATTGTATTGCTATAAACTTCCCTCTTAGAACTGCTTTTGCTGCATGCCATAGCTTTTGGGTCTTCGTGACTCCATTGTTATTTGTTTCTAGGTATTTTTTGATTTCCTCTTTGATTTCAGTGATCACTTTGTTATTAAGTAGTGTATTGTTTACCCTCCATGTGTTTGTATTTTTTTACAGATCTTTTCCTGTAATTGATATCTAGTCTCATAGCGTTGTGGTCGGAAAAGATACTTGATATGATTTCAATTTTCTTAAATTTACCAAGGCTTGATTTGTGACCCAAGATATGATCTATCCTGGAGAATGTTCCATGAGCACTTGAGAAAAATGTGTATTCTGTTGTTTTTGGATGGAATGTCTTATAAATATCAATTAAGTCCATCTTATTTAATGTTTCATTTAAAGCTGTGTTTCCTCATTTATTTTCATTTTGGATGATCTCTCCATTGGTGAAAGTGGGATGTTATAGTCCCCTACTACGATTGTGTTACTGTCGATTTCCCCTTTTATGGCTGTTAGTATTTGCCTTATGTATTGATGTGCTTCTATGTTGGGTGCATAAGTATTTACAATTGTTATATCTTCTTCTTGGATCGATCCCTTGATCATTATGTAGTGTCCTTCTTTGTCTCTTGTAATAGTCTTTATTTTAAAGTCTATTTTGTCTGATATGAGTATTGCTACTCCAGCTTTCTTTTGATTTCCATTTGCATGGAATATCCTTTTCCATCCCCTCACTTTCAGTCTGTATGTGTCCCTAGGTCTGAAGTGGGTCTTTTGGAGACAGCATATATACAGGTCTTGTTTTTGTATCCATTCAGCCAGTCTGTGTCTTTTGGTGAGAACATTTAATCCATTTACATTTAAGGTAATTATCGATATGTATGTTCCTATTCCCATTTTCTTAATTGTTTTGGGTTTGTTTCTGTAGGTCATTTCCTTCTCTTGTGTTTCTTGCCTAGAGAAGTTCTTTAGCATTTCTTGTAAAGCTGGTTTGCTGGAGCTGAACTCTCTCAGCTTTTGCTTGTCTGTAAAGGTTTTAATTTCTCCATCAAGTCTGAATGAGATCCTTGCTGGGTGGAGAAGTCTTTGTTGTAGGTTTTTCTCCTTCATCACTTTAAATATGTCCTGCCAGTCCCTTCTGGCTTACAGAGTTTCTGCTGAAAGATCAGCTTTAACCTTATGGGGATTCCCTTGTGTGTTATTTGTTGTTTTTCCCTTGCTGCTTTTAATATGTTTTCTTTGTATTTAATATTTGATAGTTTGATTAATATGTGTCTTGGCATGTTTCTCCTTGGATTTATCCTGTATGGGACTCTCTGTGCTTCCTCGACTTGATTAACTATTTCGTTTCCCATATTAGGGAAGGTTTCAACTATAATCTCTTCAAATATTTTCTCAGTCCCTTTCTTTTTCTCTTCTTCTTCTGGGACCCCTATAATTCAAATGTTGGTGTGTTTAATGTTGTCCCAGAGGTCTCTGAGACTGTCCTCAGTTCTTTTCATTCTTTTTTCTTTATTCTGCTCTGCAGTAGTTATTTCCACTATTTTATCTTCCAGGTCACTTATCCGTTCTTCTGCCTCAGTTATTCTGCTATTGATCCCTTGCAGAATATTTTAAATTTCATTTATTGTGTTGTTCATCATTGCTTGTTTCCTCTTTAGTTCTTCTAGGCCCTTGTTAAATGTTTCTTGCATTTTCTCTATTCTATTTCCAAGATTTTTGATCATCTTTACTATCCTAATTCTGAATTCATTTTCAGGTAGACTGCCTATTTCCTTTTCATTTGTTAGGTCTGTTGGGTTTTTACCTTGCTCCTTCATCTGCTGTGTGTTTTTCTGTCGTTTCATTTTGCTTATCTTACTGTTTTTGTGGTCTCCTTTTCACAGGCTGCATGTTCGTAGTTCCCGTTGTTTTTGGTGTCTGTCCCTGTGGCTGAGGTTGGTTCAGTGGGTTGTGTAGGCTTCCTGGTGGAGGGGACTAGTGCCTGTGTTCTGGTGGATGAGGCTGGAGCTTGTCTTTCTGGTGGGCAGGTCCACCTCTGGTGGTGTGTTTTGGGGTGTCTGTGGACTTATTATGATTTTAGGCAGCCTCTCTGTAATGGATGGGGCTGTGTTCCTGTCTTGCTAGTTATTTGGCATAGGGTGTCCAGCACTGTATCTTGCTGGTCGTTGAGTGAAGCTGGCTGTTGGTGTTGAGATGGAGATCTCTGGGAGAGTTTTGCCGTTTGAAATTACGTGGAGCTGGGAGGTCTCTTGTGGACCAGTGTCCTGAAGTTGGCTCTCCCACCTCAGAGGCACAGCACTAACGCTTGCCTGGAGCACCAAGCACCTTTCATCCACACGGCTCAGAATGAAAGGGAGAAGAAATAGAAAGAAATAAATAAAGAGGATAAAATAAAATAAGGTAAGATAAAGTTATTAAAATAAAAAGTGAAAAATAATTATTAAGAAAAAAAATTTAAAAAGTAAAATAAAACCCCCAAAAAAAAGAAAAGAAAAAAAACGGACGGACAGAACCCTTGGACAAATGGTGAAAGCAAAGCTGTACAGACAAAATCACACACAGAAGCATACACATACACACTCACAAAAAGGGAAAAAGGGAAAAAAAAATATATATATCGTTGCTCCCAAAGTCCACCTCCTCAATTTGGGATGATTCCTTGTCTATTCAGGTACTCCACAGATGCAGCATACATCAAATTGACTGTGGGGATTTAATCCGCTGATTCTGAGGCTGCTGGGAGAGATTTCCCTTTCTCTTCTTTGTTCGCACAGCTCCCGGGGTTCAGCTTTCGATTTGGCCCCGCCTCTGCATGTAGGTCTCCTGAGGGCCTCTGTTCTTTGCTCAGACAGGATGGGGTTAAAGGAGCCGCTGATTCGGGGGCTCTGGCTCACTCAGACCTGGGGGGTAGGGAGGGGCACGGAGTGCGGGGCGAGCCTGTGGCTGCAGAGGCAAGCGTGACGTTGTACCAGCCTGAGGCGTGCCGTGCGTTCTCCCGGGGAAGTTGTCCCTGGGTCACGGGACCCTGGCAGTGGCGGGCTGCACAGGCTCCCGGGAGGGGAGGTGTGGAGAGTGACCTGTGCTCGCACACAGGCTTCTTGGTGGTGGCAGCAGCAGCCTTAGCATCTCATGCCCGTCTCTGGGGCCCGCTCTGATAGCCGGGGCTTGCACCCGTCTCTGTAGCTCCTTTAAGCAGCGCTCTGAATCCCCTTTCCTCGCGCACCAGGAAACAAAGAGGGAAGAAAAAGTCTCTTGCCTCTTCATCAGGTCCAGACTTTTTCCTGGACTCCCTCCCTCCCGGCTAGCCGTGGTGCACTAACCCCTTCAGGCTGTGTTCACGCCGCCAACTCCAGTCTTTTACCTGGGGTCTGACCTCCGAAGCCCGAGCCTGAGCTCCCAGCCCCCGCCCACTCCGCGGGTGAGCAGAGAAGCCTCTGGGGCTGCTGAGTGCTGGTCGGCGCAGATCCTCTGTGCGGGAATCTCTCCGCTTTGCCCTCTGCACCTCTGTTGCTGCGCTCTCCTCCGTGGCTCCGAAGCTCCCCACTCCGCCACCCGCAGTCTCTGCCCGTGAAGGGGCTTCCTAGTGTGTGGAACCTTTCCTCCTTCACGGCTCCCTCCCACTGGTGCAGGTCCCGTCCCTATTCTTTTGTACCGTTTTTTTCTTTGTTCTTTTGCCCTACCCAGGTATGTGGGGAGTTTCTTACCTTTAGGGAGGTCTGAGGTCTTCTGTCAGCCTTCAGTAGGTGTTCTGTAGGAGTTGTTCCACATGTCGATGTATTTCTGATGTATCTGTGGGGAGGAAGGTGATCTCTACATCTTACTCTTCTGCCATCTTCTCAAATCCCCCCGAAGATGTTTTTAATGTATGTTTTTATACACAACCCTTCCCTAAATAGGAAAAGAGATGGATCCTACCCATGAGGAGTTTATATTCTAACAAAGTCATAAGCATCCTGATTTATACTATATTGATTCACTTAATGTTAACAACATAAATACTTCAGGACTTCTTAATCCAAGCTTCTCTCCCACAGCCACCAGGCAAATATTTGAATAGGACACCTGCATTCTTAACTTTTATTTTCAGTGTCTACCAATATTCATAGGAAAACAAAGAAGAATCCCTTCTGCAAGTTGGTTCTGGTCCCCTGACTCATCACATGCAACTACTGATAGAATGATTTGATTTGTTCTCTTTTTCCTCCTTGACTTTGAGTTCTTTCCTCTCTCCCTCGCCTTCTGTCTCTACCCCCCCCCCAAAACCCTGTTTCTCTTCTTGAAATAATTACTTCAATAGAAAATTTCCCCTAACATTTGCAGTAAGGGAGAAATTTTATAAATTATCCACTTAGGGAATGCTACAATAGGGAATTAATTACATAAACTGTTGTAAATCTGAGCCTGAATGCACCATTGCAGATTTCCTGGCCATATCTTTACAAATATGTCAGTGCTGAGCTGACTCATACTGAGGTCATCGTCCACTCCTGCCCCCACCCCCTTGGAGCTTCCCTTGCTGTGGTACCACAGCTGGGTACCAACGTAACATCTAGATGACTATGGCCACCTAAATCCTCTTTGCATCATGTTTTTTCCCCTCAGTGTCCATCTGAAACATAGCACTTTCAATCATCCTTCATCTTCTTTGTACACATTTCTATACTATTTTGCCCTTTAAATTCTGAAACCTTTCATTTATTACCCCAGCACCTACTTCCATGATAAGCAGCCTTACTAAATCTTCAGCCTCTTCACTGAGCCATCCAGCTACCTCCTGCCTTAATAAAGACTTGATATATTGATGATATTATTATTACTATTATTATTATTCACAGAAGAATACTTTATGCCACACCCAACAACATGGTCAAAAGCCTGAAAGTAAGATTAGCTTTCTTCTACCTCTTCATTGCCATTTCCAAATCAATACTCTCTCTGTGGGGAAAAGTCCCTCCTCTGCGATTAATACAGTATGTCTATGCCACCTCATCTCTTCTTATTGCAGTCACTAGCCAACATCTTGGTCATTTCTTTCTATCTGGTGAAGTGTTTGATGTTTTCTTTCTACTACATAATTCTAAGCATTAGCCAGGGTGATTTCAGTATTTTCAGTACTAATGTTGATAATGAATCCAATACCTTAGTTCTTTCTGTTCCATGGTATCCTGGATTCAAGTGAAATTTCATTTCTATTCTACCTTAATAATCAACACACTCAGTCACTCTGTGACTCTGGCTATTATAATCATAAACACCAAACCCCAATAGCTTACTTTCTGTTTATAGCATTATGGTTTCAATTCTTTTACACCCTTAACTTCAACTATTTTTTAAGATCAGATAGCCACTCCTGTTTCCTTGATGCCACTGCCTTCTCTCAGTAGTTCAGCTTTCTTTTGGCTTCACTTTTGTTGCTCTCAGGGTATGTTTTACGGTTCCTGATCAATACCATCAACTATGTTGCATTCCTGCTTCATAGCAAAACTACAACCCTGGGTTCATGCTACCAATTTCCTGGGGCTAAAAGAATTAGAATAAAACAAGTCAGCCTTCAAGCTACAAAAATCATATTCTCCAACCTCAGATAGTACCTTAACCTAGCAAAATTATTTTACTTGTTCTTGGCTAGTTACTTCTGTTATCCACAACAACTGCACTAACCCTTCAATTGCTTGCTGTCTCTCAGCAGATGCCTTTACTTTCTACTTCAAAACAAAACAATTAAGTATCAGTTACTTGGGCTTCCCTGGTGGCGCAGTGGTTGAGAGTCCGCCTGCCAATGCAGGGGACATGGGTTCGTGCCCCGGTCTGGGAAGATCCCACGTGCCGCGGAGCGGCTGGGCCCGTGAGCCATGGCCGCTGAGCCTGCGCGTCCGGAGCCCGTGCTCCGCAATGGGAGAGGCCACAGCAGTGAGAGGCCCGCGTACCGCAAACAAACAAACAAACAAACAAACAAACAAAAAAAATATCAATGACTTCACTCTCCTGCCCCAAATTCACTGATATCAGAATGTATCTGCACTTCCTTTCCTGTAATCTCAAAGGAAAAGATGCTGAACAGCACTGGCTGCTACAACAGGCAACACTGAAATACCATAGCCCAGTAATCACAGCTCCATATTTATGTTTATTCCACATATAATAGCCAAATCTTCTTTGTTTGTTTTTTAATTCCCATGTATCACTTTCTCAGCATAATGGTAGTTGCTCAACATAATGGTAGTTGGCTTAAAGACTGCTTTCACTGTTCAGGGAGTTCGTTCAGGACCTTGCAGCTCAGGATTTCCCTCTCTGGTTGCCCCACAGAGGGCACACACACAGTATTTCTGACCACCAGCGTGACTTTGGTTTTAGCCAGGTCCTCTTTGACAGGCTCTTTCCCTGGTCTTCCCATTTAGCTTCTGACTGGTCTGTCTTATCGTTATTACATCCAACTGTTAGACTCAGTTTCTAGCTACTGATCCATTGTTTTCAACAAGGCCCTGGGTTATACTTTGTAACAGTCTGAACCAAATAAAACTACGCCCTTTGTCAGGAGCAGGGTGTTGCCAGCTTTGGGGCTTGCTTCACCCTTCCATTGGACGGATGCGGAGGATGGTTGCAGTGTGGTACAGCACTGCTGGCACTGCAGAGCAGGAGCTGGGGAGACTGGGAACTCAGTCTTCACCAGCTTTCCCACTCGTACCCTGCCTATGTGTGTGTTGGTGTGTGTTTGCGGGGTTGTGGGGGCAGGCAACAGAAATGGGTGCTGCAGGCTGGATGCTGCTACCACATTGTATAGATCTTGTGCAGCCCAGAGTTGGGGAGATGGGATCTGCCAATAGTCACTGGCTGTCAGATTTACCCAGGATAGCTTTTCCACCCCAGAAAGCTGTGGAAATGGAATTTGCATTTTGGCTGCCAAGCTCACCATAGGAGTTCTCCCTTAATACAGAGTTTTAAGGAAATAGGGGACTGCATGTACTCTTTATCTGCTGATGCATCCGTATTCTATGTAGTAGGAGTGGGGACTGGGAGAATGATCACACTGCCTTGTGCCACCACCTGCCTGGTATAGGCCTTCCACAGCATGTAACTCTGGGAAGTAGGGTCTACTGATGTTGACTGGCTGTTGAATTCACCCAGAATAGCTCTTCCACCTCAGGGATCTGAAAGAGACATGAACTGCTGGAACAGTCTTCAGCAACACAAAGGGCCAGGGGTATGGATGCAGCCTTTAGCTCTAGTGTCACGCCTCCCATGACATGACTCTTTTCAGTAGGCTTCATAGATTATGTGGAATTAATATTTCTTGAATTAATTGTAAGCCCTTTGATCAATCTCTAGACAAGCTGACTAATTGACTTTGCTAATTTAGACCAGCTTAATAGATACCTCTCTTGGGGAGAAGTTTCCTCCAGGTTCTCACACTGTCATTCTAGAAGTCCCATCTCTGAACTCATTATATTTTATCCAAAAATCTGATTCTCTGTTATTAATATCACTAAACAATATTAATATCACTGTACACTCAGGTAGCCAAGCAGTAAACTGTGTAAGTTTGCCTAGATTTCTCTATTTCTTTCACCACCATATGTAATTAATGACTAATTCCTGCCAATCTCACCTCTTAGATATGCTTCAAATCTCTCTGTACCTCTCTAGTCCCACTATTTACCATTCTACTTAAGACTTTCATCTTCTCTCTCCTGCAGTATTAGAATGGTATCCTGAATAATCTCCATGCGCTCATTCTTGACCATCTTACATCTATCCTTCCCACTCAATTCAGAGTAACATGTATAAGATGTGAATCATTACAATCACCTACTAAACACCCTTTAACAACTTGCCTACAGAATGAATTACTAAAACCTATCGTGGTTTTTTTTTTTTTTTTTTTTTTTTGCGATACGCGGGCCTCTCACCGTTGTGGCCTCTCCCGCTGTGGAGCACAGGCTCCAGACGCGCAGGCCCAGCGGCCATGGCCCACGGGCCCAGCCGCTCCGCGGCACATGGGATCCTCCCGGACCGGGGCACGAACCCGCGCCCCCTGCACCGGCAGGCGGACTCCCAACCACTGCGCCACCAGGGAAGCCCCCCTATCGTGGTTTTATGGCCCGTATGTGAAAGTCTCAAGTCTTTCCACTCAGTGTCTTGCCTTTTATTCCCTGGTAATGATAAAATGTCCATATGTTCCACTTAGGCCATTTATTTCACATTTTCATTCCTTTATACAGATTATTGCTTTGCCTGGAATACCTATCTGTCTTCCTCCCTGTTGATAATTTTTACTCCTTCAAGACAAAATTCAGGCATTTTACTCCTCAGAGAGGCTCTCAGGATCCTCACCTTGTGAAAGGTGAAATAAAATGGAGTTGATTACGTCAAGTGTTTCTTAAATGGAGGAGGCCTTTGAGGAGGTGGGCCTTATGCACGTCCTCACTGGGTAGGAACATGGACTGTTGAACTGGGTCAAACTGCGAACATTCCAAGAACTCTGCGAGAACCCCTGCAACTTGCTCTGGCAATCTACGACTTTTGCTTAGTGATGGATTTAGCAGCTGATCATGTTTAACCAAGACTAGCTTTCTGCCAGCAACACCAATCAAAATTCTTTGTGAGCAACTTATATAAGCATTCCTTTTTGTCTTGAAAACCCCTGAGTTTTTCTCCTTAGTGGGACACTATTTAGGTTGCTACCCAAATCTGTGTACCCCAAATTGCAATTCTTTGGTCCCAAATAAACACTTTTATCATTGCTTCCTAGAATTTTAGATTGACAAGCTAAATGTCCCCTGTTTTGCTCTCTTAACCCCCAGTGAAAACCTCTTCATATCATCAGTCGAATTTTATTATCTGTGAAGTTCCTCCTGCCATATCCTGTGTTCCATGAGGCAGGGGCTATGTTTTCTTCCTCTAACTCCTCAATGGCTTCTTACTTTTCCAAGGATAGATACCGAAATCCTTAAAATGATTACAAGGCTCTGAGTAAACCATACGATTTCTTTTCTTGAGGCCTTTGCAGATTCTGTTCTTCTGTTTGGAATGGCCTCTCACACTCTGCCCCTACTCTTGGCCGCCCCTCAAACACTGACACATAGATTCCTTCTCCTTGTTAACTTGAACTCATCCTTCTTCTTTCACTTTAAATACCGTTTTCTCAGGGAAAGCTTCTCTGATCCTAAAATTAGATTAACTTGCGCTTGTATTCCCTAGATATCCTTTTTATTGTTTCTTCATATCAGTTTATAATTACACATTTTTCTGATTATTTGATTAATGCCAACCTTTCCCCAGGAGGATTTAACTCTGCTGACAAGGATTGCATTTACTTTTTTTTCCTTTTACCCCTCACACTTTACACCTTGCCTGGCACTTAGAACACATTCAATAAATAAACTGGGGCTTCCCTGGTGGCACAGTGGTTGAGTCTGCCTGCCGATGCAGGGGACACGGGTTCGTGCCTCAGTCCGGGAGGATCCCACATGCCGCGGAGCGGCTGGTCCCGTGAGCCATGGCTGCTGAGCCTGCGCGTCCGGAGCCTGTGCTCCGCAACGGGAGAGGCCACAACAGTGAGAGGCCCGCGTACTGCAAAAAAAATAATAATAATAATAAATAAATAAATAAATAAACTGGTTGGCTAAGCTCATGAATGGCTAATTTACTTTTACAGTGACATCAGTGCTCAGCTCCATGCTTCATGTATAATAGACTTTAAACTATGGTTTTTGAACTGAAATTAATGTTGCAAAGGCTGACATTCATGAGATATTTAACAGTGAAAAATGAAACTATTAGTAAACAACAAAAACAAGTCAAAAATATAAATATATTTCAATTTTCCACTGAATTATTTTTATTGACAACAAGGCAATATTTAATATATTCAGTATTTCAGGGCTGTCAATTAGATGGACTAGACTTAGATTTCTACAAGTGTATGAAAATATCAGTCTTCTTTTTCTTCAGCAGGAACTCTTCTGTGAAGTCTTGGACCCCTCCCATCCCCCAACCTGTCACACCTTGAGTAAATCACCTCTGCCCAGAAGGGTTATCTGGATGTGTAGTAGCTGTCTCTATCATCTCACTTGGGTACATTAAATAATTTGTTTACATGCCTGTCTTCTGGGCTGGAATATGGGCTCTTTGGGGAAGGAATTTTGTCATTTTAATCTTCATATCCTCAGCATCTACCATGGTGTCAGGCACAAGTAGGTTTTCAGTTAATATTTGTACAATGAATAAATGAGTCAATTAATGAGTGTCTCAGAATCATGAAGTACTTTTCATAATGAAAATTATAATAAATGGCTTAGCCTAGAGTTACTTCATCTGAAAAAGCCTTTATCCTCACAATAACTAAGCCAAACTATTATTTGCTGAGTTTTCTTTCTGCTTGACATATTTTATGCTTCTACTTTTAATCTATTTGTCATTTATTCATGTATCTGCTTCAATGTGCTATCTTCTCTTGTGGGAAACTTTTGCTGATCTTGAAAAAAACTCCAAGTCTGAAATTGATCATCAAGGAAAGTTTAACACAACTAAGAGATTGTGGTTCTAATTACATTAGTAGAATAAAAGTAATTGTTCTTGCATTTCTATATAGCATCTTCCTTTGAAGTCTCCAAAATACTTACATAAAGGAAAAAAGAAATGCTCAGTTTTGTGATCTAATTCTTAAAGTGGTATTATTCTAGTCACACCCTCAAATTGTAATGATACAGTAAAATATAATGGAAAATAACAACTATAAACAATTATATAATATTTTCCATCAAAAATCTCATTAGCGGGCTTCCCTGGTGGTGCAGTGGTTGAGAGTCCGCCTGCCGATGCAGGGGACACTGGTTCGTGCCCCGGTCTGGGAAGATCCCACATGCAGCGGAGCAGCTAGGCCCGTGGGCCATGGCTGCTGAGCCTGCGTGTCCGGAGCCTGTGCTCCACAATGGGAGAGGCCACAACAGTGAGAGGCCCGCGTACCAAAAAAAAAAAAAAAAGAAAAAAAAAATCTCATTAGCACTCTAAAGACATTTCATTTATTTTATAGTGCATGTCAACAACTGCTTGTGTATAGCTTGTTATCTATACTTCTTTCCCAGGTTGGACTGATTACTACCTGCCAAGGGGTCTTTACTTTTAAAAAATGTATTACCGTAGTATGCTTGGTTTAATGTACTATCTAATATGCTAATGTACTATGTATTATGTGATGTTATGGGACACAGGCAGGGTAGTTAACCTCAGACCAGGTTTTGGAGCATCCTGAAAACCCCTGAAATCAGCCACGCAATGTATTTTTGACATTGACATCCTTTGGGGAAGGTGGTCTTAGAATTTTAAAAAATTAGCAATTCTGAATCCCGATTCTCAATCCCAACTAACTCATGTTACCTTTCCACTGGATAGGTACAAGGTTTCCAACACAGATACCAACTCTGAAACCTGTTTGATTTAGCCAGCCTGTTTTATATTCCATTAACATAATGACTTGCTTTTATTCCGATAAATTCTTTATTTGTTAGGAAATTTGAGAATTCTTCCCTTTAAGAGAGGCATTCAAAATATATTGACTGTTTCTGCCTTTATTGACTACACTTTTATTTATTTATTTTGATAAATCTCAGCTAGCCAACTCAACACAGTCTGATAAATGAGTGGGCTTATAATAAATAAGAAGGTGTATCAGTTGGCAGGGATGGTAGCACACAAACTAGAGGATACTAAGAAAGCCCTGATTGAATAATATATGACACACTACAAGCCCACTAGAGTGAAAAGTTTTCCAGACTGAGGGGTTAACTCTCATTTCCTCTGGTACTGGCTTGTAAAGGAGAGTGTTTAAGACATACTAACAATGCTAGAGCACTGCATAATAAGAAGAAAAATCTCACCAAAGTGAAAAGGGTAAAAATAACACATCTCAATAGTTACGACTTTTGTGTAACCACTCGCAGAGGCTGACTTATAATTATAGAATAAAAATGTAAGCAAACAGAACTAAAACATAGCTTACTCATTTCCCCAATAAGATTAGGTTTAATTCAAGTAAAACAACAAACCAGAAGATTTAAAGAGAGAAGACCATAAAAAGGTTGCTTATGAAGCTATTTCCCATGCTCTGCTTATTCGCATTTTCATCTGTAGAGACCTGTCACATTATGTCCTAATGGCATCTTTTTTTTTTAAATTAATTAATTTATTTATTTATGGCTGTGTTGGGTCTTCGTTTCTGTGCGAGGGCTTTCTCTAGTTGAGGCAAGCGGGGACCACTCTTCCTCGCGGTGCGCAGGCCTCTCACTATCGCGGCCTCTCTTGTGGAGCACAGGCTCCAGACACGCAGGCTCAGTAGTTGTGGCGCACGGGCTTAGTTGCTCCGCGGCATGTGGGATCTTCCCAGACCAGGGCTCGAACCCGTGTCCCCTGCATCGGCAGGCAGACTCTCAACCACAGCGCCACCAGGGAAGCCCCCTAATGGCATCTTTGATAACATGGACAAGCACAAGTAGAAATAGAACAGCAGCAGCAAATCGGCTGATTTACGCAGTACTTTCCAGCATTGGAATTAACTTCTCATGTGAATTTTTGCTCCCTGTAGGCCAAAAGCCATCCCCCAAAGCAGGCTCATGTGAACCTCTGTGGTGTACTTAATATGCTCTGGATTTCAGTGGCTCTAGGAATGGAGGCTGAGCACTACCCAGTGTCAAAAAGTGTTTTCCAGCCTTATGTCAGAGTCCTTTAGCACTGCAACATTTGTAATTTCTGAACAATTCCCATAAAATTGTGGGAATTTTGGTGGTTGTCGACCTGAACTAAACTCCCTATGGCTAACAATGTCATTCTGTCTCTCATTTCACTTTCTAGGTTGATAAAAATCAATACTTCCTCTCATAGAATTCTGGCTTTCCAAGCAATGTTCAGGTTTATGTGAAATGTGTGGAGCGGATAGGACAGGAGCTGTTATTTGATCTTCCAGAGCCATTTCCTGCATTCATCCAAGTAGGGCACAATGCTAGAAATGTTGTAAGAAACAATCATTTTGAAATTAATCAGTTGTAATTTTTGAAAGTAGTTCATTATGTTATTAAATTCTAGCTTCAATCAAACTCCTGTCAAAATCTTAGAGGGCTTCCCTGGTGGCGGAGTGGTTGAGAGTCCGCCTGCCGATGCAGGGGACACGGGTTCGTGCCCCGGTCCGGGAAGATCCCACATGCTGTGGAGTGGCTAGGCCCGTGAGCCATGGCCACTGAGCCTGTGCGTCCGGAGCCTGTGCTCCGCAACGGGAGAGGCCACAGCAGTGAGAGGCCCGTGTACCGCAAAAAAAAAAAAATCTTAGAGCCTAATGCCCATTATTAACTCCCATTTGGTTTGATTTCAGTTATCACTGATTTATTCTTAAAGTTTATAGGTACTATATGCTTGAAATTAAAAAAAAAAAAAGCTAAGAAGAACATAGTGCCGTGTGTGACCTCCTGTTCGGGTTTTACTCTGCATCCCCCTGAAAATGAAGAGAAATGGATTTGCTAGCGATTCTTCTCTCTCTTTTTTTTTGAAGAAGCTCTTCATGGTGTGAAACTTTCCTAAAATTAAATTAATGTAACTAGACATTCTGAAAATGATTCCATTTCCTATTGTCTGGGCTGGTAAAAGATAATTCAGTCTCTCTATGTGATAGGTTCACTTCTATGCCATGCTCTAGGCCAAGAGTTGGCAAACTTTTTCTATAAACGACCAGATAGTAAACAGGCTTTGCAGATTCTATATTCTCTTTTACAGCTACTCAACTTTTGCCATGGTAGTGTAAAAGCAGCCATAGATAACAGGTAAATGAGTGAGTGTGTCTGTATTTTAATAAAACTTTATCTACAAAATCAGATACTGGACCAGACTTGGCCCTTAGTCCATAATTTGCCAAACCCTAATCAAATCAAAACTAATGATTCTCAAACTTTGGTTCACATTGGAATCATCTGGGAGCTTGGCTCAGACCTATATTGGGGATCCACCACGTAGCTAGTGAACAAAATGAATGCATTCTGATTCCCTGTACATATATATATATATATATGCAGAATTTATATATTTAATAAGCAATTCAGGTGATTTTGATGTATCTCAAAGTATACATCATTGCTCTAGGGCATATAATTCTTTTCTTTTATTATTTTTCCATGATTTTTTATTTATTATTTTTTTTATAGAGCAGGTTCTTATTAGTTATCTATTTTATAAATTTTAGTGTATATATGTCAATCCCAATTTTATTTTTAAATTTTCTTTTGGCCATGCCACGCAGCTTGCAGTATCTTAGTTCCTCGACCAGGGATTGAACCCAGGCCCTCGGCAGTGAAAGCTCAGAGCCTACCATACATCACATTTTTCTCATCACATCTACTTTGGGACATTATGATATTAAATTTGCTAGTAACCCAAATTCCCCTGTAGCCTCCCTTTAGTATTATCACCAGTTGTCTTTTTAAAATATTTATTTCAAATCACTACCTAATTCTACATAGATTTAGTACTATATATTTTCTTATTTTTCTCTGAACTACATTACATCAATGCTTTTTCTCTTACGCATTCTTCTTACTACCGAACAAATCAAGAGTGTTTACACTTAATGTGATTTTTAAAAATCAAGGATCTTAGTTCTACAATAACCGTGGTTTAATTGGATTCTTTTAATAATGTGAACAGAGACTTCTAAATAAACCAACGCGTGGTTCTTGACAATGTAGGGAACTATCTATGTATAAAGCTGGAGGTAATTATTCTGCACCAGTGTACAAAAGAAAGGTTATAAACTATGGAGAGAGGCCTGTGGTGGTGGCACTTGGAAGGGCAGGTGGAAGGCAAGACTAGCATTTGCACAACAGAAGATAAAACAGTTATCCCAAAAGCTGGGGTCCAATTTCAGGAGGTATTTTGTATAAGAACTGAGCTCCAGTTTTCAGAGCACCAAATCAACACACAAAAATTTGGTGGGCTTCTGTGCACTAATAACAAACTATCAGAAAGAGAAGTAAAGAAAATAATCCCATTTCACAATTGCATCAAAAAGAATAAAATACCTAGAAATAAATTTAACCAAGGAGGTGAAAGACCTATATATTGAAAACTACAGGACATTAATGAAAGGAATTGAAGAGGTCACAAATAAATGGAAGGATCTTCCTTGCTCATGATTAGAAGAATCAACATTGTTAAACTGTCTATACTACGCAAAGCAATATATAGATTCAGTGTAATCCCTATCAAAATCCCAATGATATTTTTCACAGAAATAGAGCAGACAATCCTAAATTTGTATGGAACCACAAAAGACATTGAATAGCCAAAGCAATCTTGAGAAAGAAGAACAAACCTGGAAGCATCATGCTCCCTGATTTCAAACGATATTACAAAGCTATGGTGATTAAAATGGTATGGTGTTGGCATTAAAACAGACACAGAGATCAATGGAACAGCATGGAATAGCCTAAGAATAAACCCAGGCATGTATGGTCAGTGAATTTACTGCAAAGGAGTCAAGAATATACAATGGGGAAAGGAGAGTCTCTTCAATAAGTGGTGTTGAGAAAAACCAGATGGCCACATGCAAAAGAATGAAACTGGACCACTATCTTACACCATACACAAAAATTAACTCAAAATGGATTAAAGATTTAAAGGTAAGGCCTGAAACAGTAAAATATCTAGAAGAAAACATAGGCAGTAAGCTCCTTGATATAGGTCTTTGTGGTGAATTTTTGAATATGACACCAAAAGCAAAAGGAACAAAAGAAAAATAAGTGGAACTACATCATACTAAAAAGCTTCTGCACAGCAAAGGAAACCATCAACAAAATGAAAAGGCAACTTACTGAATAGGAGTAAATAACTGCATATCATACATCTGATAAGGGACTAATATACAAAATATATAAAGAACTCATACTACTCAATAGCAAAAAAAAAAAAAATAGAATAAAATCTGATTAAAAAATGGGCAGAAGGTCTGAATAGACATTTTTCCAAAGAAGTCATATAGATGTCCAACAGGTGCATTAGAATATCCTCAACATCATTAATCATCAGGGAATTGCAAATCAAAACCACGATGAGATATTACCTCACACGTGTTAGAATGGTTATTATCAAAAAGACAAGAAATAACAAATGTTGGTGAGGACATGGAGAAAAGAAAACCTTTGGCACTGTTGGTGAGATTATAAATTGGTGCAGCCACTCTGGAAAACAGTATGGAGGTTTAAAGAAACTTTAAATAGAATTACCATGTGATCCAGTAATTCCACTATGGGTATTTTTCCGAAAAAAATGAAAACACTAATTCGAAAAGACATATGCACCCCCATGTTTATTACAGTTTTATTTACAATAGCCAAGATATGGAGACAACCTAAGTGTCTATCAATGGATGACTGGATAAAGAAATTGTGATACACATGCACATGTGCGTGTGCACACATACACACTGAAATATTATTCAGCCATAAAAAGTGAAATCTTGTCATTCGTGACAACATGGCTGGACCTTGAGGGCATTAGGCTAAGTGAAATAAGTCAGACTTGGAAAGTCAAATACCATATGATCCCTCTTACACGTGGAATCTTAAAAAAACAAAAACAAAAACAAGCTCATAGATACAGAGATCATTTGTAGTTGCCTGAAATGGGGATCGGGGGTTGGGAAAAAGTAAAGTAAAACAACAGCAAAAAAACCAAAAACAAATAAAGCTTTCTTACTAAATTAAAAAAAAAAAAACTGAGCTCCATAAATTCATACTCCACATTCATCTTCTCTACTGTTATATTGCCACCATGCCTGGTGCTAGAGTGGACATTCAGTACATAAGTATTGCCTGCCTCACTGACTCAGGAGTAGGTGACAACTAGGATGAAAACTATACCCAATTGGAAAAAGAGTTCGTGGGCTTTTTATACCTGTGATATAAAACTTAACATTTATAAAGACATCACTGAAATGCATTTACATCCCATGTAATGGGATTAAATGTGCAGTGCTCCCAAGAGTTTTGGGGCAAGCCCTACTTCCTAAGGTATTTCCTTCATGCAACTCAGAAATCCCAGATTATTCTATGGAAGTTCATTTATGGTAAATTAGAGAAGAAATTTTCACTGGTATTTTATCTCATTTATATTTCCAAGGAAATCTTTTACTACTGGGGACCAAAATGCAGTACTTATTTTATTTGTGCAGTTGTGTTATGACTGACATCATTTTTACAGACACATGAGATTTCTAGTTGATTAACCTCAAACTGTCAAAATCATAAGGAAAGCATTACTTATGTAGTGACAAAAAGGAATAAAGAAACATTCCTTTGCTAAACCATGACATGTGGGAAATCTTTGTTTTAATGCAGATGTTATAATTATCAACCTTAAAACATATTGATTTTCTTAAGCATGCAAAATAATTATCTTACATTTTAAATCTTTTTTTTTTCTCTAAGAAGCTGAAGGTAATAAAAGCTTGCAAACTAATATACATTGAAAAACGCAAGTGATCTTTGGGGAAAGTAAATAATCTGTTTCTTAATGCTGTTTCTTCACTCAGAACTAAGTTTCATTAAACAGAAATGACAAAAATGCATTTCCTCATCATAGAACGTATCTCACCCAGGACCTTTTATTTCCTTTACTTCTGTGGTACAGCTCCCAAGACTACTAAAAGAGAAGACACTGGGAAAGACTAGGACACTCCATGTGCATGGGAACTCTCTGAGTTCATCTTTTCATATATATGCATGCCTGCGTTTGTGTGTGTGTGTGTGTGTGTGTGTGTGTGTGTGTGTGTGTGTGTTCTATTGTATACTACAGTGGAATGATCTCCGGAATAGAGTACAGATATATGAATATCTTGTCTTTGATACACGGCAGAATACTATATGTTCCACTTTTACTCCCCGTTTTTTCACTTAGCAATATATCCCAAAGATCATCCATAGTAGTATATAGATCGTAATTCTTTTTAAAGTTGCACAGTATTCCATAGTGTGAACATACAATAATTTATTCAACATTTGAAGTTTACAAGTGGTGCCATGATAATCAGTCTTGCACATTTTTTTTTTTCATTTTTTGCCAGTGTGTTTTTTAGATAGATCTCTGAAAGTAGAACTGCAGACTCCACTGGTAAAATGCATGTGTTCATTTTGGTAGGTATTGCCAAACCAGCTAAATCTGAGAGTGCTTGCTTTCCCACAGTCTCAAAAAAGAATATGCTGTCAAATTTTCAGGTTTTTCCAGTCTGATAGTAGATAAATGAATATTCCAATGAGTTTCAGTTTGCAATTTTCTTATTATGAGAAAGCTGAACAGTTTTCTAATCATGAAAGGCTTGAGGTCAATTTCTAAGGTTAAGGTCCATTGCATTTCCTTTTTCTGTGAACTATGTATTTATTTAATAATGTTGTTAGCATTTATCTTCTTTGTTTTCAGGGGTTTTATATATTAGGGATATCAACTCTTTGTGATATAAGTTGCCATTATTTCCCGGTTTTTCATTTTTTTTTCTTTGCTTAAGTGTGTTTTGGCATACAAGAAATTTTCTTGTTAAAATTTTATGTAATTAAATTAAGTTAAATTAAATTAAAATATTTTGTTGGGGGCTTCCCTGGTGGCGCAGTGGTTGAGATTCTGCCTGCCAATGCAGGGGACACGGGTTCGTGCCCCGGTCCGGGAAGATCCCACGTGCCGCGGAGTGGCTGGGCCCGTGAGCCATGGCCGCTGAGCCTGCGCATCCGGAGCCTGTGCTCCGCAACGGGAGAGGCCACAACAGTGAGGGGCCCGCATACCGCAAAAAAAAAAAAAAAAATTATATATATTTATATATATATATAGTTGATTTTGGACTTTGTGTCATAATCAGTAAGATTTTCTCTTCTTCCAAATTGTAGAGAAAATTGTACATTTCTACTACCTGTACATTTCTTCTACTACCTGTATAATTTCACCTCTTTACATTCAATTCTCTAATGCAGTTAGGGTTTATAAATTGTAATTAAACCAATTTTATTGTTTTTTTTTCCTATAAGGACCTTCAATTTCATCAACACCTCCTATTAAAAAGAGTAATTTTCTCCTGAGATTTGAGATGCTGCTATTACTCTATTTGGAATTTCATATACAACCAGGCTATTTCTGGATTATCTATTCTGATTTATCCAGCTGTTTCTCTATTGATGCATTGATACCAGACTTTTTTAAATGCAGAGGTTTTATAGTATGCGTCACTGTTTAGTGGGGCTATACGCCTATCAATGCAGTGATTTTTTTTTTTTTTTTCTAGTAGGCTTTTTTTTTTTTTTTTGCGGTACGCGGGCCTCTCACTGTTGTGGCCTCTCCCGTTGCGGAGCACAGGCTCCGGACGCGCAGGCTCAGCGGCCATGGCTCACAGGCCTAGCCGCTCGGCGGCGTGTGGGATCTTCCCGGACCGGGGCACGAACCCGCGTCCCCTGCATCAGCAGGCGGACTCTCAACCACTGTGCCACCAGGGAAGCCCTCTAGTAGGCTTTTTTTCTTTTGAGTTCTTGCTTTTTTCCCAAATGAATTTTATAATCAGTTTAGTTCTAAAAATATAAAGCATCGACAACAAAACTGGTAAATAAGAATTGCATTAAGTTTATAAATTAGCATAGAGAAAACCAATGTCTTTATGATGTTCAGTCTTCCTATCCAAGAATATCATGTTATTTATTTATTTATTCAAGTCTAAATATATGCCTTTCAGGAATGTTTTATGGTTTTATCAGTTTTGGACATTGTTTATGCTATTTTTTAAAATTTAAAATTTTTTTATATCTGTATTGATTATTATTGCTTTACAATGTTGTGTTAGTTTCTGCTGTACAACAAAGTGAATCAGCTATATGTATACCTCTATCCCCTCCCTCATGAGCTTCCCTCCCACCCTCCCCATCCTACCTCTTTAGGTGGTCACAAAGCACCAAGCTGATCTCCCTATGCTAAACCACAGCTTACCACTAGCTGTTTTACACATGGTAGTGTATATATGTCAGTGCTACTTTCTCAATTCTGTTTATGCTATTTTAAGTGGCAAACATAAAAATAAAATTTTCCCTTTTATGTAAGATTCTAGTTCTTAAATTGATGTATATACATTTTGTTATACAGCTCATTATACTAAGGTAGTGACCATCAATTCCTATATTTAAGAATTTTTAATATGAATGGGGATTGTATTTTGTAAAATGTCTTTTTTAATGTAAATGTACTTTCTTTTTCTAGAAATATTTTCTTTGCTTAGCTTCCAAAACCTATTTCATTTCTCCTCCTGCCACCCTGGTTTTTCCTTTCTTCCAAGCCCTAAAATCTGTGTTCTTCAAAGTTGGGATGATTCGGAACTCATTCCTCTATCTTCTTACCTATCTGCTCTCTCTCCTTAAGGGATCTTGTCCAGGCTCCTGTCCAGGCATCTATACACTGATAACTATCAAATAACTATCTGGAAGCCTTAGATTAATATATCCATCTACTTACACATCTTCTTCCCTTACATATCTAATAGCTATTTTAAACTAGACTAAATTCTCGACTTTCTTCATCTCAGAACTGCTTCTCACTCCAGTGTCCTCCTCTCAGTTATATTTCAACAAACACTTAGATGGGGCATACTATGTTCCAGACACTATTCTAAGTGATTTATTAACTACTAACTCATCTAACCCTCATAATAACCCTGTGAGGTAGTTACTATTACCATGCTCATTTTATCAATGGGGAGACGAGGCATGGAGAACTCAGATGGCTTGTCCAGTATTCCAGTTAGCGAGAGAAAGCTCTAAGGTTAGTGGGCAGTTAGACTGCAGAGTGCTTTTTACCATCATACAATGAATTATTCTGCTTGTCCAGACCAGTGAACTTGGAGTTATCCTTGACTCTTCTGTTCCTTTTGAACCCCACAAATACTGTACTACCAAGTCTAATGACTTTCTTCAAGACAGATCCAGAATCTGAACACTCTTTACCTCATTCATTCTGAACACCTTGAGTTAAACCACCATAATTTCTTGCCAATAATATTAAAATTAAATATTAAAATATTAAAATAAACTAGTTCCCTGCCTCTTACGCTTTTTGCTTCTATAGTATATTCTCCACATGGCTTCTATTGTCCCATTTAAAACATATGTCAGATCTCGTCTGTTCTCTGCTCAAAACCCTCATGGTTTTCCCAAATTGAATAGCAGAAGTCCAAAGTTTCTAAAATGACTTGTCTTCTACTTGACCCAGCTTTGTTAATCTCATCATGCTTTCTATGGCATCCTTATGGTGCCTTGAATACACCAACTACTCTGTCAACTCAGAGCCTTACAACTGGTTTACCCTCTGTCCAATATACCCTCTCCCTAGATGTCTGCATTTTGCTTTCAAATTCCTTTCAATTCTATACTCATAGGTCATCTTCTGAAAAAGATCTTTCTTAAATATCTTTTATTAAAATAAAAATTTCACTCATCAATCTCATCTGGTTTTTTAAAATAGCATTAATCATCATCCGAAATTTTATATATGTATATTTTATATATATATAAAATATATATAATTTATTTACAACATACCCCAATTAGGGATTTTAAGGTTTTTTTTTTTTTTTGCGGTACGTGGGCCTCTCACTGTTGTGGCCTCTCCTGCTGCGGAGCACAGGCTCCGGACGCGCAGGCTCAGCGGCCATGGCTCACGCACCCAGCCGCTCCGCGGCATGTGGGATCTTCCCGGACCGGGGCACAAACCCGTGTCCCCGCCACCGGCAGGCGGACTCTCAACCACTGCGCCACCAGGCAAGCCCGATTTTAAGTTTTTTACTGTTAGATCTTCAGTACCTGAAAAGGTACTTGGGAACCAAATAAGCGCTCAGTAATTATTAGCTGAATGTAAGTAATGTATAAGTAAGTAATATGCATGGTTCCCTTAGCTTAATTGATTAATAGCTCTTCTCATGGAGCATTCCACAGTGCTAATGTTCCGTGGAGCACTATTTAGGAAACTGAGTTAAGTATTAAACATGGTGTTTTATTTGAACTTGAGGGGAAGCTTACCAGTTTCTATTTTGCTTTGATTGTTGACTAGCTAAATGATGATATTGAATTAAGACAGTTTTCTCCTGCGTCTGTTTACTTGTGTCCCAACTGCATCTAGAATATATTCCTTTAACTTTATCCAAACTCAACCTCTGTGTGTTTTACAGAAGAGATAACCCTCAAATATAGGTCTCCTATTCTTTTCTGCTTATCTTCAACATATTCACCAGGATTGGGTAATAGATTTCAACTTGTCATCCAACTAATAGATTCATTTGAGGCCAAGAAGAATTAAAGTGTTGTGGTAGTTTAAGTGGCTTAGTCAGGGCTCAGGTAGAGTGTCTTTGATAAGTCAAGATTGCCTAGGGTCAGGAAGGGTGAGTGACAATGAGTGACACACATCTTTCATGTTTGAATTACAAGGTAAGTTCCTGAGAGAAATTATTCACTTAAAAATAATGTATTTACTATCTAACATAAAACACTGTTAGTATAGTGCCTATAATAGATACTCCATACATATTTGTTGTTTACATGATTATTCTGTGAATGCTAAAGAAACGTTTATTTGTATCCTGAGCATGAATCTCATCCCTCTGTTTCCTAGGCAAATTTTTCCTTTTTAAGAGTAAAAGATCATTAATTCCTAATATATTCTAGATAAATCTTTCTGTGGCACCCAAATGTCACCTATCTATATATCATGAAATAGAGTTCTACAAGTTATCATATGAGAGAAAAGCATCTCTTTTATCTGTATACCTTTCTTGTGCAAAATAAAAATAATTTATATTTTTTGGGGGGTAACAGTGTTATAATACTCCTCAAAATAATTTATAAAACACTGCTAACATCCAGTAGCGCAGTGTGAATTCTTGTTGAACTCAATAGGAGTCCACTTACCATTTTCCTAACTGATGAAATCATGCTGCTAACAGGAATAAGAAAAGATACAAGTGAAGAGTTTACAATGCCTAATTTTTAAAAGAAAGTTCCCACCAGGTTGCCTCATTCTCAAAACAAAAACACACTGTACCAAACAATACAGGTACATGATGATGTTTCACTATATTTCCAATAGTCAGTACTTGACCTCTAGGGTAGTGATTTGAAGCAAGTGAAAAGCACTCAATTTCAAAGCATTTACCAAACTTCAACATGAAATTAGACTTTTTTGTGTATGTGTATGTAATTGTTTCTTCTCTGGGTTCTCAGCCTGCTTGTTGTTTTTGATGTTTTTTTTTTTAACAAAATCCATTTAACCAAGCATAGCCATATTTACAGACCTTGTTTCTATAGTCTCTGGGGGTTTAATTGTTCTTACCTCAAAAAAACAAATCATGCACCACCATCAATGAATGCCTGAACAATGGTTGGTAATTATATTTTTACCATTTCTCCTTTTTATTAAGTTCATCAATCCATCAAATCTGTCAGCTTAGCCATTAGGAACCTGATCTAGAAGCTTTCATGTCTAGATAAGAAAATTCATGAGTGTGGTAGTATTTGGCCGGCAGCAGGGTGTAGTGCAGGCCTAAATTAGGTGAGCTGTGAGAAGCATAAGGAATTTGATGTTAGTCATATCTGATAAAGCTACCTTCAAATCCCAGCTTTGTTATTTATTACATGACTTAACTTCTTCAGTCTCAGTTTCTTTATCCATAAAATGGAGAGAAAGGTAGGTAGCTTATAGAATTGTTATTTCTAAAGGAATACTTGGCATATTAGAAGGAAATCTGTAGACAGATATAAGCCAATTACATTCTAATTTAAATAAATAGTGTGCCTTGTTTTAATATGCTACCATTTTTGTATCAAGTTATCAGTACCTCCTCCATGTTCTTTTCTAGTACTGTGATATGCAGAAATAAGCATAGAGAAGTCTACACATAAAGCATTACGGGAATGCTTGACTATTAGAATATCTTTGTTGCTTTCTAATAAATTCTTCACATATGCCATGAAAATGTTCTTTCACATATGTAAATCAAACTATGTCACCTACTTGCTCAGAATTATTCAGTGGTTCCCATTCATCCATGCTAAAGAATAAATTATATACTGACTGAAAATCTAACTACAAATTTCTACTCCTCTCTCATTTCAGCATCATATTCCAGCAACATTGCTTTCTTGATAAACTCATCTACCTCAAATTCAACTCTCATGAAGTCTCTTCTGACATACTAGGCAAATATAAGTTTTTCTTTTACACTCTTACTCCATTTAAAGCAATTAATATCTTGTAAACAAGCATCTATATGAGTGGATGAAATGTGACTCCAAGACCCAGTGATGGGATGGTCACAGATGCAACTTATGAGGGTTGCCTAATTTGCAAAACTAGGGCCAAATGGGTAAGCTTAGTAGAACCAACCTTGCTGCACTAATAACATCTAAGGGGGAATAACACCTTGGGTCTAGCTAGTTTACATACAGCTAATCATAAACTCCTAAATGCATGGGCCTTGTCTTTCATGGTTATATACTTAGCACCTGTAGGCAGACAATAAGATATGTCTCCACGCTTTTAAAACAGGAAATATTCAAAATACTGACCATACCAACCAAGTATATGTGAGGAACACAGGGGAACTGGAATGCTCCCATACTGTCGATGGGAATGCATTTGAGTACAGTCATTCATTTTAGAATACGAAACCATATGTTCATGTAAAGGATTTTATGTACATGTTCATAGTAAGTTTATCTGTGAGAGGCAAACTGGAAACCACAAAACACCATCCTTTAACAGATGAATACCAGTGAAATAATGGTATATCCAAACCGTATATTTATCAGGAAAAAAGTGAATTATTCACATCAGCAACTTAGATGATTCTCAAAGTAACTATGCCTGGAGATAAAAGAAGACAAGCACATTAAGGCTCCAATGATATAAAAGTCTAGAAAACACTAACTAATTAAATGGGGAGAAAAGTCAGTCAATAGTAATTGCCTGAAAGTCCTGGGAGAGATGTCAGAAGGTAGATATGGCAGTGATGGATGTTTGTTATGATGATGGTTCCATGGCTTTACAAGTATTAAAACTTACCAAGCTGTGCATTTTAGGTATGTTCTGTTCAGTGCATACCAACTATATAGCTAATTAAATTTCAATAGAAATTGACTTCACATAAAAATCTTAATCTCTTTGCTAAATCTCATTTTCAATAGAACTCTGGCAACCACACATTAACCCCATCACCTCTCCTTGCCCATGGGAGGGAATCTGTAGCAGTAGCAGTGAAGACTGGTGAGCAGTGAAAGGTGTTTCCACTTAAGTTATCCAGGGAATCTGCCTGGGTCCTAAAATTCACATGCCTGAACTACACGATTTCCACTCTCATTCCCCATTGTTTTCACGATTTCCACTCTCATTCCCCATTGTTTTCACAGCAATGGCCTTGAGATAAACTATTTGCAGATGCTACGTGATTCCTAAAACCTTTACATTATTCAGTCTGACACTGACTGGGGGCTCAGGAGGAGAGAAACAGCTCTGGAACTCCTGAGAATTTCTTCAAAAACCTTATCCTAAACAGTCACAGTCACTGGAACATTTGTGGATGAAACTTTAGAAAAGGCTCATCCCTTCTTGTTTGTCTCTCACTCCCGATTAATTCCATGAGTGTTTCTGTATGAAATATCGTTCCCACCTGATATGCAAAATACAGACCATACCAACCAAGTACTTGTGAGGAACAGGAACACACCTACCACTTTGTGCACATTATGGCACAGGGCTCTTTTCCGGCTGGACCTAGAGAATTTCTTCTCTTGAACAGTACTGGGGGCATGATGTGACATCCCATGTGAAAAGGAGAACCATTCATGCTGCTCCAAAAATCACCGGTGGTTCTCACAACTGTCCTCATCTCAGGGTGACCTCAGGACCCACCAAAAATCCTGACATTCAGGACTCAACATTAGTCCCACAGAGCCCTGCAGTCTACCCTAGGTGGCCTTGGACAACAAATTGGACCGAAACTGGAGTGAAAACTATTCTCTTCCAGATGCTATTCTCACTGAGGTATACAAAGTTTGGAACACTCACAAAACCTGCACGTCATCATCCTGACAGTCCAATTTGGTTCTCAACACCAGTCTGACAGTGAACAAACCCCAAGATGAAAGGTGGCTTAAATAATAGTCTTTATTATGGTATAGAGCAGAGCAAACTGAGGCAGATATTCCTAAACAGAGTGACTTGGACCTATCAAAACCTATCCTGAGCACGATATGAGACAATGCCATCAAAGAAGTTGAAGCTCTGTGAGCCACCAGCAGAACCCAGACTGGATTCCCATGGTCAAAGCTGCTTTGGTCCTGACAGGACCAAAAAGAATGACAACACCCAAGTGCTCAGGCTATTGATGCATTTCTAAGGGGATAAGAGGGCACAAAGGTCTACCTATCCTGATCATACTGAGGTGACTGGTGCCAAGTATGGGGATCTGCCACTTGGGAGAGGTAAGAAACACACAGTGACATTAAGTCAGAAAGTACAGCATAGCTCCTTAAAAGCTTCCTACGAACCTGGTACTCATGGGCAATCTGCACACTAAGGCTGTTCAGATGTATGGCATTCAACTTCCAGCTGATGACTCCCTCACAGAGCCTATTCAGTATGATGTGTATTAACTAAGGAGACAGCTCATTCACTGCTCTCCTCGTCTCATTTGAAGGCCTTTCTCCAGTATGAACTTTCTGGTGATGAATGAGGTTAGACCTTCAGCTGAAAGCTTTCTTACATTCACTGCGCTCATAGTGTCTGTCTGGGCTGTTAAGTTTCTGGTGCTCAGTCAGAGCAGACCTTTGACAGAAAACGTTTCCACATTGACTGCACTGCTGAGGCTTTTCTGTGATGTGAACTTTGTGGCGTTGAGTAAGCTGGGTGCTTTGGCTAAAGAATTCTTCACATTTAGTGCACTCGTGGTTTTTCTCCATTGTGAACTCTGGTGCTTAATAAGAGTAGAGCTTTGGCTAAAACGTTTCCCACATTCACTACACTTATAAGCCTTTGCTCCAGTGTGAACTCACTGGTGTGAAATGAGACTAGAGTTTTGGCTAAAATGGTTCCCACATTCACTGCACTCATAAGTCTTTGCTACAGTGTGAATTCTCTGATGGACTTTAAGGTGGGAGCTTCGCCTAAATAACTTTCCACATTCACTACACTCATAAGGCCTTTCCCTGGTGTGAATTCTTCTATGTTTAATGAGACTGGAGATGTATCTAAAGACATTCCCACATTCACTGCACTCATAGGGCCTCTCTCCAGTGTGGATTCTCTGGTGCTGAACAAGCATGTGTTTACAGCTGAAGGCTCTCCTGCATTCTTCACATTCATAAGGCCTTTATCCCGTGTGGACTCTGAGGTGCTGAACAAGTTTGCTTTTAGTGGTGAAGGTTTTCCCACATTCACTGCACTCATAAGGCTTGACTCCATTGTGAATTCTCTGGTGCACAATAAGTTGAGAGCTTTGGCTAAAGAACTTCCCACATTCTCTACACTCATAAGGCCTTTCCCCTGTGTGAATTCTTCTATGAGTAATGAGGCTGGAGTTGCATCTAAAGACTTTACCACATTCACTGCACCCATAAGGCCTTTCTCCATTGTGGATTCTCTGGTGCTTAAATAGTATGGGTTTACAGGTGAAGGTTTTCCCACATTTGCAGCATTCATAAGGCCTCTCTCCAATGTGTACTCTGGTGCTGAGTCCAAGCCTGGACTTTTGGCAGAAGGCTTTCCTACATTCATGGCACTTATACTGCCTTTGTCCATTGTGAGAGGCCTCCATACACTCGGTGTCCTTTTGTGGAGTGACCTGGTGCTGGAGAAGGCCAGAGGTACCAGGGAAATCCTTCCCAAACTCCTGGCATGTGAAAGACTTCTTGCATGCACGGACTGTGTGGCTCTTCATAAAGGTCTTACCCACGTCTCTTCTAAAGAGTTTCTCTCCACTGTGCTGGTGAAAGTTCACACCTGTCCCACACAGTTTCTGACCAGGGTTTGTGCCAAGGTCCTCAGCTAGATGCAAACCACCTTCTAAGTACAGGCAGAAACCTCTGCCAGGGATAGGACTGCAGGGTGGACAAGTCTGTCTTTGAAGTATTTATTGGTGGCACTTCTACAGAAACTTTCTGCTCAGAAAGTGTCTCCTCATCCTCTGCTCTATGCCAACACCCAGGTGAAAGACACAGGAGGGGGTGGAACACACAGAGGAGCTGGGGCCCACAACTCACTCCTCTGGGAATGGTTTTCACCAGGGCCTTGGCTGCTGGTGACACGTGTGCTGTGTGGAAAGGTGTGTCCGGGCACAGGAAAATCTGACTGTCACTGAGTAGCTATGTTCAAGGACTATTTTAAGGATAGGTGGGGAATTCATGACACGTTAAGGTAGGCCAATACTGGAGAGCACATGAGAGTGAGGATGGAGAACACCACTAAAGAGTGGAAGACAGACAGGTGAGGGATAATCCTGGGTTCGAATTCAGAGTTGAAATGACAGAATGAGCAAAGTATGAAGAATGGGTAGGAAAGATAGAAGTGAGGCACACAGTCACTGTCCTTGGCCCTAAAACATTGTGGGGCACAGGACGTGTTCCTGATATGATCTGAACCCAGCCATGATACCACTTCTTCCTCCTGATGCCAATCACCAAGGCAGGTCCCACTTTGGGTCTCTCTAGCTGTGCCTGGAGTCATGTCCACTCTGTCACATACCCAGGGTTCACCTCCCAGCTCCAGTTGGAAAACGACATGGGACCTAAAAGATGAAGGTCTCAGCCTTGGCAACCACAGCACAGCCGACAAGGAAGCAGTAATAGAGATGTGGTCACTGTCTAACCAGTGACGCAACAAGTGGCAAAGGTCTCCAGGATCACATCATGGTACAGGAGTCTCTGGGCCTCATCAAGAAGCCTCCATTTCTCCTGGGAAAAAGTACACAGCCACGTCCTCAAAGGTCACAGAGCCCGGTGCAGAGTTCGTAAGTGGTTCTGCTGAACGTGGAACCTGAATCGGACCCATCAGTGCAGCCCTCCCAGCACAGTCTGTGGGCGAAGCAGGGGCCCAGGCCCGGTGGCCCCTGTCCCAGCCCGGAGACAGAGTCAGGGCGGATGCCACCCACACCGAGCCTCAGACCCCCCTCAGAGCAGCCAGCACAGCGCCCTCCTGGCTCCCTGACCTCACGCCGGCCCAGGGCTGCAAAGCTCACCACCGGTAAACACACCCGAGTTTACAAAATGTCGCCTACCGTCCACGCTGGAAAACCCTCCCACCTTGCTGATTTTTAATGTAAGTCCTATTTAAACGGACAAAATGGAAAAAAAAAAAAACTCATATATACACACTCTGTATGTAATCAAAGAATTTTACGTGTAAACAAGTAGTTGATGAAAGTATAGCTCATGGTCTCAATGACACTTTGCTACAGAGTGAGAACTGTAAAGCCCATCATCATCTCTAAGACTGCATTCCCAATGTGTTAATAGAATAAGGTTCAGTAGAACACGGACTTGAAACCCTAATGACCTGGAAATGTGGTTTCAAAAGAATTTTCCTCCATTTAATAGAATAAACTTTGGATTTCCAATGGATCAAATAGCAGATCTCTTTCAATTTTTGTTTCCTTCCCTGATATCAAGGTCCTTACAAGTGTGTGTGTGTGTGTGTGTGTGTGTGTGTGTGTGTGTGTGTGTGTGTGTGTGTGTGTGTGTGGTTACTAGGTATATTTCAGGAGGTCCTCTCTGGCCTGCTCATATTTGTATGTTTCTTTCTCTAGAGTGTCCCAAATAAATACTATGGGCAGGGCAGGTACATACGCTTGTCTGGAATGCCTTGAGCTATGTGGAGGTGATGGCTTTGGTTTGTATTGTGGTTAAGGGATAGGGCTGAAGGGAACATTCTCACGTGTGGATGAGGGTTTGCATGGTTTGATCTTACCTCTGGGTGCCACAGGAAGGAACACCAGACTTCCTTACACAGGGCAAGAAGGGATAAAGGAGGGGTGGGTCCTGAAAGCTGTCAGAAGCCAAACATCAAAAATGGAGTCAGACTCTTTAGGACACGAGTTGATCATTTAATGAAACTTTTGATTTGCAGTGTTTCCTCAGATTGTCCACCAATGATTTTTCTCCTTTTCTTTCTGCTTTTCCAAACTCAAAAAGCATCTGATAAAAGATAATGATATGCTTCTCTCTCAATTTCTGTCCATATTGCATATAAGAATGAAATCAGTTTCCCAAATCTTAGTTACAATTGTCTGTTCAGTGTTTTTCTTCACCACTCAATTATAAGCTCCCAGGAATGGCATTTGGTTTTTGTACCACTGTCATATGGTTGGTATCCAAAAAGATCCATTAGATGAGTTATGGATATAGCATATCTTAGTTACTCACTACATGGAAAAGTTCCTAAGTGAATTTGACTTGAGAATGAAGAATACTCTTAAAAATCAAAAGCACAATGCAATAACAAAACAAAATACACAGTTTTGCTCTTTATATCCTATGTTGTCTTTGACAAGGCATTTAAAATCCTCAAACCTCATTTTCCTAACCTGCAAAATGAGGAAGTACTTTCTCTGAAAACCTGTGAACATTTTTTTCCAAGATTTTGTCTCTGGAGGGAATCCAAATGATAAATTATTGCTTAAATATTAATAGAACTTTGTCATTCCTTCACCTGAATAGTCATTTTCTATTGATAAGTAATGATAACAACCTGAGGGTTTTAAGCTCAAAGGGTGGATATACAATACATTGTAAGAGGGGAGTAGACTGGCACTCCACCTAAAATTGAGTTCCATCCACTTAAATGAGAGGTCCTCTGTGCCCTCTTAAATGGTGCTTCAATATCATCACTTATGCACATCAACAAACATCACAGAATAATTAGGGAGAGTAGAAATCATTATAATGTCAGCCCTTCCTATTATAGAACTGTAACCACTCAATATGGAACTGCCTAAAGCAATTGCTGAATGCAGTACATGCAACTGTATCTTCTTCGGAGGCCACAGAACCATCTTACTGTAGCCTGCAGGTTTCACACAAGGCCCTTTCCTCAATTAGGATTTAATCACCCTGGAGAGCAGCTGAGAATTTCAATCATTTTTTTTTTCCAAGTTCCCATCAATCTTGTCTATTGAAGTAACTTGATTTTTTTTCTTCCTCTACAAGAATGCTAAATCTTCTTGGTGGAGGAAAATGATGGGGGGAAATAAAGTGAAAGAAACTAATTTTTATGGGATATGTAAATGAAACTCCTAAATAATTGTTTTAAACCACTCCATTATACCTATACCTTAATACCTTGGGGACAGGAAGGAGTCCCTTTAAGGGCCACATTTCTTATTACTTACGGCAGCAATTTGGACCAAATTTGCCATTAAGGTCTGAAGTCAACACATACTATGGTTAAGAGCTAGGGATTTAGAGACACATGGCTCTGGTTTCAAATCCCAGCTCCACCACTTATGAACCACATAACGTATATTTACTTACCATCCTTGAGACTCAATTTCCTTATACCTAAGAATGGAAAGTAATAGTAGCTACTTCAGATGAAGACTGAAAGTTAAATGCAGGCAATGATCTCAAGTACCTAGAACAGTTCCTGGCACATAATAATATTTTAAAATGGTAGCTATCTTTTTTGTGAATTTTTGAATTTTATTTTATTTTTTATACAGCAGGTTCTTATTAGTTATCTATTTTATACATATCAGTGTATACATGTCAATCCCAATCTCCCAATTCATCACATCACCACCACCACCACCACCACCTCCACTTTCCCCCCTTGGTGTCCATATGTTTGTGCTCTACTTCTGTGTCTCAGTTTCTGCCCTGCAAATCAGTTCATCTGTACCATTTTTTCTAGGTTCCACGTATATGCGTTAATATATGATGTTTGTTTTTCTCTTTCTGACTTCACTCTGTATGACAGTCTCTAGATCTATCCACATCCCCGCAAATGACCCAATTTCATTCCTTTTTATGGCTGGGTAATATTCCATTGTATATGTGTACCACATCTTTATCCATTCATCTGTTGATGGGCATTTAGGTTGCTTCCATGACCTGACTATTGTAAATATTGCTGCAGTGAACATTGGGGTGCATGTGTCTTTTTGAATTATGGTTTTCTTTGGGTATATGTCCAGTAGTGGGATTGCTGGTTCATATGGTAATTCTATTTTTAGTTTTTTAAGGAACCTCCATACTGTTCTCCATAGTGGCTGTGTCAATTTACATTCCCACCTACAATCCAAGAGGGTTCCCTTTTCTCCACACCCTCTCCAGCTCTGATGATTCCCATTCTGACTGGTGTGAGGTAATATCTCATTGTAGTTTTGATTTGCATTTCTCTAATAATTAGTGATGTTGAGCAGCTTTTCATGTGCTTCTTGGCCATCTGTATGTCTTCTTTGGAGAAATATCTATTTAGGTCTTCTGCCCATTTTTGGATTTGGTTGTTTTTTTGTTATTGAGCTGCATGAGCTGTTTATGTATTTTGGACATTAATCCTTTGTCTGTTGATTTGTTTGCAAATATTTTCTCCCATTCTGAGGTTTGTCTTTTCATCTTGTTTGTAGTTTCCTTTGCTTTGAAAAAAGCTTTAAGTTTCCTTAGGTCAAATTTGCTTATTTTGGTTTTTATTTCCATTACTCTAGGAGGCAGATCAAAAAACATCTTGCTGTGATTTATGACAAAGAGTGTTCTTCCTATGTTTTCCTCTAAGGGTTTTTTAGTGTCCAGTCTTACATTTAGGTCTCGAATCCATTTTGAGTTTTTTGTGAATGGGGTTAAGGAGTGTTCTAATTTCATTATTTTACATGTACCTGTCCAGTTTTCCCAGCACCACTTATTGAAGAGACTGTCTTTTCTCCATTGTATATCCTTGTCTCCTTTGTCATAGATTAGTTGACCATAGGTGCGTGGGTTTATCTCTGGGCTTTCTATCTTGTTCCATTGATCTATATTTCTGTTTTTCTGCCAGTACCATATTGTCTTGATTACTGTAGCTTTGTAGTATAGCCTGAAGTCAGGGAGTCTGATTACTCCAGCTCCGATTTTTTCCCTCAAGACTGCTTTGGCTATTCGGGGATCTTGTATCTCCATACAAATTTTAAGATTTTTTGTTCTAGTTCTGTAAAAAATGCCATTGATAATTTGATAGGGATTGCATTGAATCTGTAGATTGATTTGGGTAGTATAGTCATTTTTACAATATTGATTCTTCCATTCCAGGAACATGGTATATCTCTCCATCTGTTGGTATCATCTTTAATTTCTTTCATCAGTGTCTTATAGTTTTCTGCATACAGATCTTTTGTCTCCCTAGGTAGGGGTATTCCTAGGTATTTTATTGTTTTTGTTGCAATGGTAAATGGGAGTGTTTCCTTAATTTCTCTTTCAGACTTTTCATCATTAGTATATAGGAATGCAAGAGATTTCTGTGCATTAATTTTGTATCCTGCAACTTTACCAAATTCATTGATTACCTCTGGTAGTTTTCTGGTGGCAGCTTTAGGATCCTCTATGTATAGTATCTTGTCATCTGTAAACAGTGACAGTTTTACTTCTTCTTTTCCGATTTGGATTCTTTTTATTTCTTTTTCTTCTCTAATTGCTGTGGCTAAAACTTCCAAAACTATGTTGAATAATAGTGGTGAGAGTGGGCAACTTTGTCTTATTCATGATCTTAGAGGAAAAGTTTTCAGTTTTTCACCATTGAGAATGATGTTTGCTGTAGGTTTGTCATATATGGCCTTTATTATGTTGAGGTAGGTTCCCTCTATGCCTACTTTCTGGAGAGTTTTTATCATACATGGGTGTTGAATTTTGTCAAAAGCTTTTTCTGCATGTATTGAGATGATCGTATGGATTTTATTCTTCAATTTGTTAATATCGTGTATCACATTGATTGATGTGCATATATTGAAGAATCCTTGCATCCCTGGGATAAATCCCACTTGATCATGATATATGATCCTTTTAATGTGTTGTTGGATTCTGTTTGCTCTTATTTTGTTGAGGATTTTTGCATATATGTTCATCAGTGATATTGGTCTGTAATTTTCTTTTTTTGTAGTCTCTCTGTCTGATTTTCGTATCAGGGTGACGGTGGCCTCATAGAATGAGTTTGGGAGTGTTCCTTCCTCTGCAATTTTTTGGAAGAATTTGAGAAAGGTGGGTGTTAGCTCTTCTCTAAATGTTTGATAGAATTCACCTGTGAAGCCATCTGGTCCTGGACTTTTGTTTGTTGGAAGATTTTTAATCACAGTTTCAATTTCATTACTTGTGATTGGTCTGTTCATATTTTCTATTTCTTCCTGGCTCAGTCTTGGAAGGTTATACCTCTCTAAGAACTTGCCCATTTTTTCCAGGTTGTCCATTATGTTGGCGTAGAATTGCTTGTTGTAGTCTCTTATGATGCTTTGTATTTCTACGGTGTCCATTGTAACTTCTCTTTTATAATTTCTAATTTTATTAATTGCATCCTCTCCCACTTTTTCTTGATGAGTCTGGCTAAAGGTTTATCAATTTTGTTTATCTCCTCAAAGAACCAGCTTTTAGTTTTATTGATCTTTGCTGTTGCTTTCTTTGTTTCTACTTCATTTATTTCTGCTCTGATCTTTATGATTTCTTTCCTTCTACTGACTTTAGGTTTTGTTTGTTCTTCTTTCTCTAGTTCCTTTAGGTGGAAGGTTAGATTGTTTATTTGAGATTTTTCTTGTTTTGTGAAGTAGGCTTGTATTGCTATAAACTTCTCTCTTAGAACTGCTTTTGCTGCATCCCATATGTTTTGGATTGTTATGTTTTTGTTGTAATTTGTCTCTAGGTATTTTTTGATTTCCTCTTTGATTTCTTCAGTGATCTGTTGCTTATTTAGTAACGTATTCTTTAGCCTCCATTTGTTTCTGTTTCTTACATTTTTTCCCTATAATTAATTTCTAATTTCATAACATTGTGGTAGGAAAAGATGCTTGATATGATTTCAATTTTCTTAAATTTACCAAGGCTTGATTTCTGACTCAAGATGTGATCTATCCTGGAGAATGTTCCCTGAGCACTGTAGAAGAAAGTGTAATCTGCTGTTTTTGGATGGAATGTCCTGTAATATCAATTAAATCTATCTGGTCTATTGTGTCATTTAAAGTTTGTGTTTTCTTATTAATTTTCTGTCTGGATGATCTGTCCATTGGTGTAAGTGAGGTGGTAAAGTCCCCCACTATTATTGTGTTACTGTCGATTTCCTGTTTTATAGCTGTTAGCATTTGCCTATGTATTAAGGTGCTCCTATGTTGGGTGCATATATATTTATAACTGTTATATCTTCTTCGTGGATTGATCTCTTGATCATTACATAGTGTCCTTCCTTGTCTCTTGTAACATTCTTTATATGAAAGTCTATTTTATCTGATATGAGTATTGTTACTCCAGCTTTCTTTTGATTTCCATTTGCATGGAATATCTTTTTCCATCCCCTCATTTTCAGTCTGTATGTGTCCCTAGATCTGAAGTGGGTCTCTTGTATACAGCATATATATGGTTCTTGTTTTTGTATACATTCAGCGAGCCTGTGTCTTTTGGTTGGAACATGTAATCCATTCATGTTTTTGGTAATTATCGATATGTATGTTCCTGTTATCATTTTCTTAATTGTTATTGGTTTGTTTTTGTAGTTCCTTTTTTTCTCTTGTGTTTCCCACTTAGAGAAGCTCCTTTAGCCTTTGTTGTAGTGCTGGTTTGGTGGCGCTGTATTCTCTTAGCTTTTGCTTGTCTGTAAAGCTTTTGATTTCTCCGTCCAATCAGAATGAGATCCTTGCCGGGTAGAGTAATCTTGGTTGTAGGTTATTCCCTTTCATCACTTTAAATATATCGTACCACTCCTTTCTGGCTTGTAGAGCTTCTGCTGAGAAATCAGCTGTTAACCTCATGGGAGTTCCCTTGTCTGTTATTTGTTGTTTTTCCCTAGTTGCTTTCAATAATTTTTCTTTGTCTTTAATTTTTGTCAATTTGATTACTGTGTGTCTCGGCATGTTTCTCCTTGGGTTTATCCTGCCTGGGATACTCTCCATTTCCTGGACTTGTGTGGCTATTTCCTTTCCCATGTTAGGGAAGTTTTTGTCTATAATCTCTTCAAATATTTTCTTGGATCCTTTCTCTCTCTCTTCTCCTTCTGGGACCCCTATAATATGAATGTTGTTGAGTTTAATATTGTCCCAGAGGTCTCTTAGGCTGTCTTCATTTCTTTTCATTCTTTTTTCTTTATTCCGTTCCATGGCAGTGAATTCCACCATTTTGTCTTCCAGGTCACCTACCTGTTCTTCTGCCTCAGTTATTCTGCTATTGCTTCCTTCTAGTGTATTTTTTCCATTTCAGTTATTGTATTGTTCATCTCTGTTTGTTTGATTCTTCTAGGTCTTTGTTAAACATTTCTTGCATCTTCTTGATCTTTGCCTCCATTCTTTTTCCAAAGTCCTGGATCAACTTCACTATCATTATTCTGAATTCTTTTTCTGGAATGTTGCTTATCTCCACTTCATTTAGTTGTTTTTCTGGCATTTTATCTTGTTCCTTCATCTGGTACAAAGTCCTCTTCCTTTTCATTTTGTCTTTCTCTGAAGGTGGTTTTCCTTCCACAGGCTGCCGAATTGTATTTCTTCTTGCTTTTGCTCTCTGCCCTCTGGTGGATAAGGCTATCTAAGAGGCTTGTGATGGGAGGGACTTGTGGTGGGTAGAGCTGGGTGTTGCTCTGGTGGGCAGAGCTCAGTAAAACTTTAACCTGCTTGTCTGCTGGTGTGTGGGGCTGGGTTCCCTCCATGTTGGTTGTTTGGCCTGAGGCGATCTAGCACTGGAGCCTACCTGGCTCTTTGGTGGGGCTAATGGCGGACTCTGGGAGGGCTCACACCAAGGAGTACTTCCCAGAACTTCTGCTGCCAGTGTCCTTGTCCCCATGGTGAGCCACAGCCACCCCCTGCCTCTGTAGGAGACCCTCCAACACTAGCAGGTAAGTCTGGTTCAGTCTCCTATGGGGTCACTGCTCCTTCCCCTGGGTCCTGATGTGCACACTACTTTGTGTGTGCCCTCCAAGAGTGGAGTCTCTGTTTCCCCGAGTCCTGCAGTCAAATCCCACTAGCCTTCAAAGTCTGATTCTCTAGGAATTCCTCCTCCTGTTGCCAGACCCCCAGGTTGGGAAGCCTGACACGGGACTGAGAACCTTCACTCTAGTGGATGGACTTCTCTGGTATAAGTGTTCTCCAGTTTGTGAGTCACCCACCCAGCCATTATGTGATTTGATTTTATTGTGACTGCACCCCTCCTACCATCTCATTGCAGGTTCTCCTTTGTCTTTGGATGTGGGGTATCTTTTTGGTGAGTTCCAGTGTCTTCCTTTCAATGATTGTTCAGCAGTTAGTTGTGATTCTGGTGCTCTTGCAAGCGGGAGTGAGCGCACATCCTTCTATTCCGCCATCCTGAACCAGTCTCCCAAGTTCATGCTTTTAAAGTGTACAATTAAGTGATTTTTAGAGTATTCACAGAATTGCACATCTGTCACCACTTGGTAGCTATCTTTTTTATTTCTTATTCTCTATTACACTTGACACACCTATCTTCAGTCCCCCATGAGGTCAAATGAAATAAGATGGATTTTCTGAAGATTATCTTCACGGGGGTATCTAGAATTAGTCATCATTCATTTTTTGAAATCATAGAGTTTAGAGAGCTACAAAGGGAGGCCAAAGTGAGGAGAAACATTGTTTATCTTTGCTTTAATTTTAATCTTTGAATATTTGAAGATTAAATTTTAACTGATTATTAAATATATTTATTGGCATATAATGGTTAGTCATTCACTATCATTGAATCAAAACATCCTTTCCATTTAAAAAAAATTAATTATTTGAGATTTCTGTAGGAAAATAATATGAGTTGATGTTTTTAAAATAAACTGTCAATACAGTATCTTTTAACCTTAAATTAAGGCTACAAGTACTCTTAGGCAATTATTTTTGGTTCTTTTATTACACTCTAGACATCTATTTGCCTTGAAAATATGTGTTTTTATATCGTCCTTTACCTCTTCATTCTGAGCTTGTCAAGGTTGGGAAGCCCATGCTTTATCTTTGTATCAGATAAGACCTCAAACAAAAGCCATAATAGATGCTAATCACCCTTTATTGAATGAAGAAACAAACACATGGGTGAATGAAGAGACAAACACATGGGTGAATGAACACCCTCTGCTATCAGGACAATTTAGAACTTTACCCTTGTATTCAAAGGATCCTGGATCCGCCTAATTTTAAAGGCCATCAGAGAAGAACATTTCACAAAATTTTCTGACTTTGTGTTTAATTCTATATCTATCAAGAAATTTTTTTCTTCTTTAGTTGTAACTGCACATACTTTCAGGACACTTTTTTGAACTTTAGCCTTAGTGTAGGACCACAGAACCCATCCTTGGTAATATAACCCATCCTGGGTAATACATAGTTCACATGTATTGAGGAGTATTGTCTTTTACTCCCCAACCAAATAGTCATATCACCCATATCACCCATTTTTCTCAACACCGTTTTTCTCATCTCCTCAAGCTATAATAGTAATAATAATTATTATAATTATAAATATGTAATAATTAACATATGCTAGGCACTCTTCAAGCACTTTGCATGTATCAAATAATTGAATCTTCACAACACTCATATGAGAGGTATTATTGCTATCCACGTTTGACATATGGGAAAATTGGGGCAGAGAACACTTAATGATTTGCAAAAGGTCACATAGCTAATAGGTAGCACACCAGGATATAAACCCAGGATGTCTGCTCTTGTCCATTGAGCCTCCAAATTACTTTCCCCAGAGCGAAAACTTCTCTCTCCAGCTTATCATTTCTTTGGGGTTCAATTGTGTGGTACAGGTGCTGTCTATGATAATGCCAAGTCACACATGGTATCCTTCATTTTGTGAAGGATAGAGTGAAAAAGATATGAGGACTCCTGGTATTGGCCAAGAAGAGATTAATTGCCATTAGAATAGCAAACTCCTTTGCTATTTGAGATCAAACTCCTTTGATACAACCAGAAAACTGGACTAATATATGAAACTGTTTTTCAACATTAGGCAATAGGCAATGATCTACACAAAAGGGGTAAAAAATGAGGTTAATCTATGATTGCTTCACCTTCATATCCAAAAGCAGTTTCCAGACTGCTACAGAGAGAGGTGAAGAGGGGGCAAGATCCTAAACACAGCCTAGCAGTCACCCTGAATTGAGAACATAGAAATCAGAGTGACAAGAAGGCAGGGTGGCTAGAATATGTAGGGCAGAAAGAGACCTGCAGATTTGCAGAGAAGTGACGATGCTCTAGTCTCTGGCTGTGTACTTAGTTGGACATCTATGAGATAATGTGGTGGTGGGGAAAAAAAAACACTAGAAAATAGTAGCTGAACAATTTCCAGCACTTACTCTGACATAAAAATAGTTGGAGTTCCCACTAGAGTAGGGGGAAGTGGCCCAGGAAAGCACTGCATGTCTTGGTAGGTAGGAGGTCTTTTAGAGAAAAGGGTATTTTTGTGCTCACTATATCACCTATACTTAAATAGAAACATTCAAATGGAGTGATCCAAAGTCCTCTTTGGTGTCTCTCTGTTGGGAAAAGCAGAGAATTAGCTCACTTAGTTTTGGATGGTTGTTAATACATTTAACACTAGAGCTAAGAATTTAATCTCATAGAATCCTCACATAAGGGGAGAAGACCTAACAGATTTCCTTTTAGTACTTAGAGCCCACTGGGCAAGGAGAGTAACCATTGGTGTTAGATAATTGATTATTGCATTCTGCACTTTGGAACGTTTAAATCAGAAATTAAGAGACTCCAATGTTGAGGAAATAATAGAAGAGAATGGGGAAAAAAAGAAGAACAGAATGGGAAAATGGAAATAAAATAGTTGGTGCCTTTGATATTAGAAAGTAGACATATTGAGTGGCACTTAATAAATATGCTCTGCTTATAGCATGTCTGCACAAATTCTTATTGTTTTAGCTACAAAAAGCGTCTGATATTCTAGGCCTTCTTGGTGATGAATCAGACAGTTGTAATGAAAGAACTAGACATAGTTTACAAACACATTTTTACTCATTTATATATCTTTGAACCCAGTATTTTTTGATATTTCTTACAGTTAGAGTGAGAAGAAACATGTAGATAATTGTTAACGGCAAATAATCTTTTGATTTAGATTTCCAAATTTTACGGTACAGCCAGCTGATTCAGTGCAAATGTGGGAGTATTAAATTTACAATCAGTATTTCAGAGAGAATGATGACCAATATCAGGCTGTGACTTATCAAAAGATCATTTAACCTCCTGGCTTGATAGTTGTCACTAGCTAGGTCAGGTTAATAATGAATCCTTTACCAACTATATTAGTTTTCTCTTACTGAATAACAAATATAATAAGCTTAGCAGCTTAAAACAGCACACATTTTATTATTTCACATTTTCTGTGGGTTGGGAGTTGGGAATCTAGTGACAGAGTAGCTGAGATGTCTGCTCAGGCTCTTAGAAATATATATGGAATTTAAGAAAAAAAAATGTCATGAAGAACCTAGGGGTAAGACAGGAATAAAGACACAGACCTACTAGAGAATGGACTTGAGGATATGGGGAAGGGGAAGGGGAAGCTGTGACAAAGCGAGAGGGTGGCATGGACACATATACACTACCAAACGTAAAATAGATAGCTAGTGGGAAGCAGCCGCATAGCACAGGGAGATCAGCTTGGTGTTTGTGACCACCTAGAGGGGTGGGACAGGGAGGGTGGGAGGGAGGGAGACGCAAGAGGGAAGAGATATGGGAACATATGTATATGTATAACTGATTCACTTTGTTATAAAACAGAAACTAACACACCATTGTAAAGCTATTATACTTCAATAAAGATGTAAAAAAAAAAAAATTTTAAAAAAAAGATGTGACCAGACTGCACTCCTATCTGAGATGAGGAGAAATCCATTTCTAAGCTCACAAAGGCTGTTGACAGAATTCATTTTCTTGTGACTATATACCACAAGACCTGGCTTCTTGCTAGCTGTCTGTTGGAGGCTGTGCTCAGCTCCTAGAAGTTGCTCACAATTCATAGAGGCCACCCACAGCTCCTTGCCATTTGTCTTTTCCAACATGGCTCCTTACTTCATCAAGCCTACAACTAGAGTCTTTTGAGAGAGTCTGTTAGCAAGACAGAGCCTTGTAGATAGTAACACAATCGTAGAAGTAGCATCTCATAACCTTTGCCATGTTCTGTTGGCTAGGAAGGAGTGACAGGCCCCACCCATGAGCAGGGAGTAAAGGTTATACAAGGATGTGTATACTAGGAAACAAAGATCACAGGCAGCTGCCCTGGAGTCTGTCTGCCACACCAGCTAATGTAATAGTGTTGTCACAGTGAGATAAGAGTCATGTGGCATGGATGTATCTCCTTTTGAATTTCACCTGTCATCTAATTTTCTTTACTCTTGTTATTGAATATAAACGCTGAAACCATTCTGATGAATAGTGTCAAAGTTAGAAAAATCCAGAAGGACTAAAATGAGCTCTGTCATTGAGATGTTTTATGTTTGGGTTGCATTTTACACTTTTTAGAGCATTTATATATTTCTTCACCTTGTTTTTTTGCAAGGAAAATAAATAGTTTAATAAAAGATCTGTAGCTAGAATATAGTCCTGTCCATCTTTAATTGAATATTCCTTCCAGTGAATTTCACTAACTGAAAATATTAAGGAAGTTCTCTTCTCTTCTGTTTATTACTCAGCAATTATGAAGCTGGGTAGTTGCCTACAGAATGTGACTGAAAATTCCACATGAGTATAGAATCAAACTTTATTTTGATTCCAAAATAAAAATTTGAAAATAGTAATAAAAAGTAAGATATGATTTCTCCAAATGAGACTTCTTTTTTGTTTTTGAACAGAGTGAATACAGCATTGAGGTGATTAAGCTATCCTCTGTGATCGTGATAAAACACAGTATTTCTACACATATTCTATCTTATAGTTTCTATGTTTTCTTATTATAAAAATAAGACTTCTAATATTGTTAAATAAAGTTCTATCAAAACAGATAAAAAGCCTGTTCTTTCCTATGTAAATTTCCACATTTAATGTAACTTTTTTTGTTTGTTTCTTCTATAATTTTCTCTAGGCACTGAAAAGAGACCAATAATTTGCATTCCATTCCTCTTTACCAAAGGAAAAGAGTGTGCATACTGCCTAGTTTGAAAAAAACTTTAAATTATTGTATATATTAATACTGAGTTCTGCAAGAAAAACAGTTCTTTTCTTATCATTAACTCCAATGGGCTGAATCAAATTTCTCAGCCATACTGGGCATTCATATATATATGTATATTAATTTTCAGATATCAAAAATGTGAAAAGTAAAATAGAACAAATGTGCTTTGAGAACTTGCAAAGGAGAAGCCATGAAAAGCATCCAACTTGTCACAATTCTCTTTGATTCTCTTTTTCTTTTTTTGGCTGCACAGCATGTGGGATCTTAGTTCCCAAGCAAGTATCGAACCCGTGCACCCTGCAGTGGAAGCGCGGAGTCCTAACCACTAGACCACCAGGGAATTCTCTTTGATTCTAAAGCTCATTTACTTTTCCCTAGGGCTCAACTGCCATAAGCACCATTGTGCTTTGCTGCCTCCCTAAGGAGCATATTTCAGTGAGTGGTTCATTTATTGCCTTACTTGTAAGTAGAGGAAATATTGCCAGGTAGAATACCAAGGAATTTTATCGTATCATACAGACTGGAAGCGTATTGGTGAAATATTATAAGACAGTGTATAGTAAGTGCATGACTTGTTCTTGAAACAATATAATGAGACTCAAAATATCAACTTGTGTGAGTGACACTTGTTTGAATCTGGAATGAAATGTTCTCTCCATTTCAGTCTCACTTGGTTGCTCTCTATTAGAAAGTGCTGGAGGAATCCAGCAGTATGACTAAGAAGACTGTCAAAAGGAATGTCTTTAGAGGAAGCCCAAGCTATTATTTAGGTTGATACGATAGTATTAAAATCACAGCCATTAGGGACAAAGCAACGAAAGAGTTAACTGCAAAAGGTACTACATAAAGGGCAGAGACAGGAAGATGTTTTCCTGGCTAAATTCAAAGACTCTATAATTGATATACACTTGGAAAAGTGATCATGGGACATTTTCTAATAATGACATAATTCTAATTCATCATGGCTGATCATCCATCAAAGCTTTGTTTGTGATGCTTTGACTGATGGAATGAGAAGAAAGAAATCATTCCCTATTTTAGTCAGAGAGCGAAGGGACTGATGCACTTTAAAAATTGCACTCTGCTTTCAGATAAAAATAAATAATCAAATGGACACTATCAAATAAATGGCTGATTGTAACAGATCCTTGTCTTGTGATAGCAATTAATACTGCCATGAAAACAAACACACATAAACACCGCCATTAGATGACAAGAGTTAGCCTTTTGTATTGAATCCCTCTTAACTGATGGGCCTAGGCACTGATGAGAGTTTCAGGAGTGTCCCAGGGGTGCCTGGATGTAGGTCACTGGAGGGCAAAGGACACATCCATAACCATGGGAGGCAGAGTAGTTCCTTCAAATAGTCTTTTGAACAAAGTTATTGCCAAGAGCTAAGATGGGGAGATAAGAGGGTAGAAGAAGCAAGTAAGTCAAGAGAAAAGTTGTCTGGGCTAATTCTGGGCATGGGGATATGCAGTAGGTGAGGGGCAATATCCATGTGCAGGAAAGTTTCATTTAAGGTGAATAGGATGAAATGGATAGTGTATACATATTTATGGACTCTGTATTATGACTTGGAGGAAAGCAGCAAACATATATATTCCAGAGAAAGGCTAACTCCATGGAACAAATATATCCACCTAAGGAGAAGTTGAAACAATTACTCATGACATATAGTCATTCTTGTTGAACAATTTTAGAGTAAATGGACACTGTAACTGGAATTGATATGTAAACACTGTGATTCATAGACTCATACAGACATTTTTCTACTTCATTCTATTTAGAATTATATTATCGGACACAAAATGAGAAATATATTTAAAAATAACAAATAACATTTTAACAGGTTGTTAAAGTAGAACATTTGATTGAATCAACAAAATCAAATAAAGATGATATTACAAAATGAAGAGCCAGAACGAAATGCAAAAATATTAAGGAAATATTTGAAAATCAATTATATTATCCCTTGCCAAAATTGGTATTATAAAGTGTCAGATTATTGGAGATTGAGAAAGAATTTCTTTGGAAAGCCTCCACCATTGGCCCCTCCTTTGTTTTTTTTTTTTTTTTTTTGCGGTACGTGGGCCTCTCACTGTCGTGGCCTCTCCCGTTGCGGAGCACAGGCTCGGGACGCGCAGCCTCAGCAGCCATGGCTCACGGGCCCAGCCGCTCCGCAGCATGTGGGATCCTCCTGGACTGGGGCACGAACCTGTGTCCCCTGCATCGGCAGGCGGACTCTCAACCACTGCGCCACCAGGGAAGCCCTGACCCCTCCTTTTAATCCAAGTATAGAGGGAGAACATGACACACGCCCTGTGCATTTGGAGGAGCAGGAATAGAGGATACCATGGATTAGTGTCTGCATCCACCTGAGATACCTAAGTCGTCAGGGCTGAAGTGACTCTGTGAGGATGGGCCTACATTCCCTGAGCATGTGAGGGCTAAAGACGAGTGACTGCGTCACTTGAACATGATATGGACAATGGTGAGATCAAACTTGAGTAAAATCATTTCAGGTCCTGACCAAGTGGGTTGCTTAGAGGAGCAAACAGACTCAGCACAAAAAAGTTGGACATGAATTGCCGGACTCTGATGGGCTGAAGAAGAAGGAAGTGATAAGGTGAGTGCACGGTCTAAATCAAAAATACTGCAGGTGAGAGGTTGGTAGCAACTAGGGCAGGACCAACCAATGTGCTGTGCAAGAAAAAGCCAGGACCAGAGAATACAGAACCAGCTATGACAGTAACAAGTACAAATGTTCGCCTCTCTAATTAACATCTCTCCCTCCTTATGCTTCAGCTTTGGAGGATTCAGAAACCATGCTTAGCAATATAGTGGAGGAACACAGGGAGAAAACAGTAAGCTGAATATGCCTTCTTACTTGGCTCATTTATTTTTCTATCTTCTGTGGGCCCTAGCAGGGAGTAAAGTAGCTATAACTTTGAAGGAAAGTGGGATCTTGGATTATTATATTAGTCTGGATATGCTAAGAAGTGAATCAAATCTATGCATTTGTTGCTTTAAGGAAACTTTGTATTGTCTAAATTTTGAGCACTAAGCAACTATTACCCAGGATAGGAAAAGCAAGCTTTTCCAAACAAAGGTAAAAGGCCAGGAAAGAAGAAAAAAGAAAATGTTGCTTTGGGATTGGATTCCATTAGTCTTGCTTGTTCAGTGTTCTGGTTGTGTTATATGTTGGATCCATTCAGGATTTTTTTTCTAACAATCTATGCACATTATTACAGTTGCAGGCTGGATGTGCATCAAAAATCCTTAGACATAAAAATGAAGCCAGGACTTCACAGAAAAATTAAATGAAGATCAGGGTTTTAGTATTATAGGCATTCTAACTTTCTGAGTCTCACTGTGTTTGACAATTTGAAGTAACATGGCTCTTGTTATCTGAGTCATCACATGGGTCATGACAGTGCCTGAGTTTTTATCCAAGAGCAGGCGAAGAGCTTACCACACGAAATGAATTTGAAAAGACAGTGGGAGATAAAACAGTCTCTTTGTGATTATCCGCCATGTGTCATGATTGTAGGGCCTACCAGTCAAAACAAGGAGAAAAATAACGACAACAAACAAACTCATCTCATGAGAAACTGAGTTTCTATTCAGCACATGATTTAGGCTCTTGAAAGTTTATGATCTCCATTTCTGTAAGAACTTGAATGAATCCCTTGATGCTAAATTACGGTTATTTGACAAGAGGAAATTCATGCTGGTCAAATCCTATTGCCATTGAAAAATACCTGCTTTTTCATTCTTGGGGATTCTCTTTCTCTGTACCTCCAGGTAATAATGCTATACTCATTACAATGCTATTTAAACTTTTGAGAGGACATCACAGACTCCTTTTAGAATCTGAAGAAAGTTTTCGACACTTTCTTCTCTTGCTTATAAATATGCATATAGATACTTAGGACTAATCTGCTGCTTTCGGTGGCCATACCACTCCCTCTTTCTTAGGGTAAATCTCCCCCCTCTTCATTGGTGGAACCCATTTAATTGTGGTTTATTTGGAGTTGATGATGTAGTTCCAGTCCAAACTCAAAGTACTGAGAACCAAGTGAGCCAATTATGTAAGTCCCAGTGGGAGTTCGAACGCCCAAGAACCAGGAGTATTGATGTCTGAGGGCAGAGGAAGATGGATGTTCCTACTCAGGCAGAGAGGTCCAATTCTCCTTTCTCTACCTTTTTTTGTTCATTGCAGAGTGAGTGGGTGGATAGCCCACTGTAACTGGTGAGGGCTAACTAATTTCTTTACTCAGTGTACTAATTCAAATGCTAATCTCTTCTGGAAACACTCTCACAGATACACCCAGAAATAGTGTTTTACCAGCCATTTGGGCATCTCTTAGCCCAGTAAAGTTGACACATAAAATTAATTATTATATCCCTCTGTGGGGAGGGTGCCCTTTTTCCCTTAGATTTTCAGGTGGCAGGATGTGAGTCTTGGGCAAGTAGAAGTCCTCATTTCTGCCACATTTCAGAGATCTGTATTGAGGTAAGGAGAAGACAGAGCCCTAATATCTTTTGAGCTTTGGGAACAAGAGTTTCTTGAAGCCAACTGTACTTTTTGACTTTTTGGTAGCATGAGCTAAGAAATTCCCTTTCTCATTTAAACTAGTTTGCATTGGTTTTTGTTTGTTTGTTCTCTAACACATATGCTAAATGCTAAAGTTTGCTTATAATTTCATGGATTTCTGGATCCAAGAAATTCATTAACCTCCCAAACCATGTTAAGAAAGCTGCTTTTTATGTGATGTGTTGAAATGGATCCCTGAGAATTGAGAAAAAGAGAAACTGTCACTGAAGGAGAAGGAAAGACAAGTAGTTCATAATTCTTGAGTGTTTCCCAGTTTCCTAGTGTTCCTGGTTTACCTCTGTTACCTCTAAGAAAGAAGACACATATCTCTTTGGAACATTAAAAAATCCAGCAAGATGTTAATTATACATTGTTAAAAAGCTGCCAGCTCCTTCCCCAGAGCAGATGCCATCTTTGTGATTGGTGAATCAATTTTCTCTGCTAATCTGCGAAAGTTCTTCAGCCCTTAAGTTCTCTGGAAATATGAGTGCAAGATATTGAGTGTGAAATGTTAAAAACAATAACTAGTTATTCATGTCGTTCAAATGCAATTTGTTTATAGGAAAGACCTGACTTTTCTGAAGTGGTATATTCAGGTTTCAAATTAAACATTTATAGTAAGAAATATGTTATCTTATGATGTATGTAATTATAGTTTACCTCTCAGTTCTTTTCTTATCTTTCATCCAGTGTGCTCAACTTATTTATATCTCTGAAAGCATGTGGTACATAACAGGTGATCAAAAATGACTGTCACATGAATGAATGAATAAGTTAAGGGTAAAGAATGGACAAACTTTGCGGGTAACTATGCCTAGTCATGAACGCCACATGTGTTTTTACAAACTTGCTACTTCTTCATTGCGCTTCTTAGAATGCTATGACATTTTTAGCTACATAAATACATGAAGTATTTTCCTATAAAGAGTAAAGTTGCTGGTCATAATGGTAAAGAGAGGGTGGTTTTGTGTGTGTGTGGTATGTGTATCTCTATAATTAGGTGCTAACAAAATAAAGAGTAGGCACACTCGGCTATCTCTGAGCAGGAGTGGCCCAAACATCAGCTCACCAATTCCACTGAAATTCATTGCACTGGAATGTGATTGTGCTGAATCTAAATCCAAGGTCAGGACAACCAGAGGAGGCCAGAAGTTTAGGTTAGTGGGTCCCTCACAGGACTCAGTCTAAAACAGAAAAAGCATTAGTGAGCCACATGCCCCAACAACTTGAGTTAAAACAAACAAACCAAAAAAAGCAGAAGAAGAGAGAATAAAATAATTTTAAGATAAAAATAACTGAGGTTAAAAGTGACAATCAAAATTTTGTGCCTTGAAGTAGAAAACAACCTTAGGCATTACCCGACACAACTTGCCAAATACTGAGGAAATATTCTATCCTATCCCACGCCCCTTTTATCCTTCTAGTGGTGTTCCACCTTCTAAAAAAAACTGTGTTGATGAAACCGCAGGGTAATAAGCCTCATGAAGACAGAGGAATCCCTGGGTGTTTAGAGAAAATGACAGAGGCTAGTAGGGCAGAAGTCCTCCTGGACAGGTGCTCCCTGGCAAGGTGAATTGCAAACCTCAGTTCTTCCTCACCTCTGTATTTTACTCTCCCATTTCCTTTCTTTCTTTCATTTTATTTCCCCTCCCTTTATCCATCGTTCCTCCCTAGTTCTCTAGCTCTCTCCTTTATCTCTAATATTGCCCTCTTCCATCATGCTGAATTTTCTTTAATCAAAGTAAGTTCTTTAATCGAAAAGTGGTTTTTATTTCCATCTTATGGGGCTTCAAAATGCAGAAGACAGAAATAGGAGAAAAATGGTGAATTAGGGGCAGAAAAATACGTGAAGGAAATCTGACCCTCTGCACTCTCCCGTATTCCTCTGTAAATTAGATTCTATGTAAGAATGGTGAGGGGTGGGTGGCAGACAGCAGAGCCAGAAGGGGATCAGGAAGTGAAATGTACTTAAACAGCTTCTTTGTGTTCAAGTATAGGCTATCACGGATCATACTGAACACACTGAATGAAAGATAAGAAAAGAAATGAGAGGTAAACTATACGCACATCATAAGATAACATATTTCTTAGTATAAGTATTTAATTTGAAACCTGAATATACCACTTCAGAAAAGTCAGGTCTTTCCTGTAAACAAATTACATTTGAACGGCATGAATAACTAGTTATTGTTTTTAACATTTCACACTCAATATCTTGCACTCATATTTCCAGAGAACTCAAGGGCTGAAGAACCTTCACAGATCAGCAGAGAAAATTGCTTCACCCATCACAGAGATGGCATCTGCTCTGGGGAAGGAACTGGCAGCTTTTTAACAATGTATAATGTCTCATGACATTCTAGTAGGGATTTGAAAGTTGAATTCTGACTGGGCTGTGGCATATCCTCCAAGCTTTGTTACATCACACTCAACAGTTAGTTTCTACCACTTGGATTTTTTTTTCTCTGAACATAACTTCTTATAAATAAGGCAGCTCGTTACTCTGCCCTTTTGTCAGGTGTCAGAAGCTTTGCTGTTTTATGTTTTGGAAGTATGTCCAGCTGATTCTCCCTTACAAGATGCAAGAAAAATAGAAAAAGAAGTAATTATGAAGACAGGGTCTCCGGACTTGGTTCTATGTTTTTAATGTATAATCTCTTGCAAATCCCTTGAACTCTATCTCAGGTTAATTAGCAAAAGTAGATATTACTGTTTTTATCTACAGGTGATTATCTAGGTACTCATACCATGAAATCTGTGCATGTCACTTACGTACTGAGAACAATCTTTTATTCAACAGATTTTCATTACAGTGCCATACTCTTCCAAGAACTGGGAATACAGCTGTGAAAAAAATTATATTCTTGTCCTCTTGGAGTTTATATTCAAGTGATGGCAGACAGACAATAAACAAACAAATAATGTGTCAGAATAAGAGAATAAGGAATGCTAATGATGAGAAGAGGCAGTTTTACATAAAGTGATCAAGGCTGTATCTCTGACAAAATGACATTTTAGCAGAAACCTGAAGGCATTAAGACTGTGAGTCATGTTGGTAAGTAGGGAAAAGGTGTTCAATGCGAGGAACAGCAAGGAGGACAGTATTCTTAACCAAGAGAGAACAAAAGAAAAAAGGAGAATATCAAAAGATGAAGTTAGAGAAGTAGAAAGGGGCTGGGCAGTATAAAGCCTGTTGTCCATGGAAGGGTTTGGATAAGGCACAGGTGTGGCAGAGTCTCATTTACACTTTAACAGGATCACTCTGGCTAAGCATTAGAGAATAGACTAGAAAGCAAGAGGGGAAGAAGGGAGACCAATTTAGAAGACCGTTGCAGAAGCCTTGAGAATAACTCATGGTGTTTTGAATGAGACATAAGTGAGTATATGGAACATAATTCGAGAAGGTAAAATATTCAATGGAAAGCTCAGCAAGTCAAATATAAAAGACAAAGTCAATCCTAAATCACAAAGGAAAGATTTAAAATTTTTCACCTGAGGTAACTATTACAGTGGGAATGTGTAACTTATCTTCAGTATGTAATAGTCTACCAGTTGTTTTTTCAATGGGTGACATTTCTTTGCAATTTAGTGAAAAACGGAATTTTCCCTTTTTCATCTATTGGTAGAGTCCTTGCCTTCAAAAACCAGTTCTTCCTCTTTTTTTTTATCACATTATAAATCTAAACACACAAGCAGAACATACGCACAGAGATAGTGTGTTCAGTATGATCCGTGATAGCCTATACTTGAACACAAAGAAGCTGTTTAAGTACATTTCACTTCCTGATCCCCTTCTGGCTCTGCTGTCTGCCACCCACCCCTCACCATTCTTACATAGAATCTAATTTACAGAGGAATACGGGAGAGTGCAGAGGGTCAGATTTCCTTCACGTATTTTTCTGCCCCTAATTCACCATTTTTCTCCTATTTCTGTCTTCTGCATTTTGAAGCCCCATAAGATGGAAATAAAAACCACTTTTCGATTAAAGAACTTACTTTGATTAAAGAAAATTCAGCATGATGGAAGAGGGCAATATTAGAGATAAAGGAGAGAGCTAGAGAACTAGGGAGGAGCGATGGATAAAGGGAGGGGAAATAAAATGAAAGAAAGAAAGGAAATGGGAGAGTAAAATACAGAGGTGAGGAAGAACTGAGGTTTGCAATTCACCTTGCCAGGGAGCACCTGTCCAGGAGGACTTCTGCCCTACTAGCCTCTGTCATTTTCTCTAAACACCCAGGGATTCCGCTGTCTTCATGAGGCTTATTACCCTGCGGTTTCATCAACACAGTTTTTTTTAGAAGGTGGAACACCACTAGAAGGATAAAAGGGGCGTGGGATAGGATAGAATATTTCCTCAGTATTTGGCAAGTTGTGTCGGGTAATGCCTAAGGTTGTTTTCTACTTCAAAGCACAAAATTTTGATTGTCACTTTTAACCTGAGTTATTTTTATCTTAAAATTATTTTATTCTCTCTTCTTCTGCTTTTTTTGGTTTGTTTGTTTTAACTCAAGTTGTTGGGGCATGTGGCTCACTAATGCTTTTTCTGTTTTAGACTGAGTCCTGTGAGGGACCCACTAACCTAAACTTCTGGCCTCCTCTGGTTGTCCTGACCTTGGATTTAGATTCAGCACAATCACATTCCAGTGCAATGAATTTCAGTGGAATTGGTGAGCTGATGTTTGGGCCACTCCTGCTCAGAGATAGCCGAGTGTGCCTACTCTTTATTTTGTTAGCGCCTAATTATAGAGAAGGGGTAAAATGCCGAACAAGACAGACATGACTTCTGTCATCACAGACTTTTAAATCTCATGCGGGAGACAGACATGTAAGAAATTGTTAAAGCGAGGTTCATTCATTGGTAAAAGAGAATTGCAAAATATAGATGTATGTAAAAGACTGGAGGTCTCTGAAGAAGTGACATTTAAGGTAAGACCTGAAAGTTAGTAAGAGTTAGCAAGTGAAGGACAGAGTAGGAGGAAAATTCTAGGCAAAAGCAGGCAAAACTCTTTGATAGGAAATATCATAAGATCTTAAGGAACTGAGGAGGAAATTTTGCTGGGGCAACGAGCATGAGAGGGAACGTGGCATCCATTTGAGGTGGGAGGTGTAGGGAGGAGTCAGAATACTGAGGTCTTGGAGGGCATGAAAAAGATTTTGGATATTACGCTAATGGCAATGAAAATTCATAGAAGTCATTAAGCAGATAAGTGACATTGACTTATTTAAATATTTTAAAAGTTTCTCTGGTTTCTTAGTAGAGAATGTGTTAGTGAAACTCCAGAATAAAATGGGAAACTGTTAAAGAGTGATTTGCAGGAGAGTTGATGGCTCGGGCTGGCAGGTTCAAGTTGGGTTGGAGGGAAGTCAATAGCTTCAAGAGAGGTAATAGAATGACTTAAATACTAAGAAATTGAAATGCTTTTGGAAGAAGGAGTAAATCAGTGGCAGAACTGAATTATCAGTATTCAAAACTGAGATTCATTTTCTGATAATTGTCATAATATTTATGGGAAAAGAGATAGAATTCTTGAAATATTATAGGTATGTCTCAAAAGATGAGGGAAGTATTGTGACTATCTACACGGGAGTTTTAGGTGGTTACACTATGTCTAAAGGTAGTTTTCACACAGACTTTTCAATCTGTCCAAATCTAATAGCTATAAATATAATTTTTACCAATTATTTACTACTAGGTCAAAAAGTGTTAACCGTTTAACTACTTCATTTATACCATTTTGATTGCTCTTCTGATTTCTCCAATCCAAGTATCAACATTTTTTCAGCACCAGTCCTAACTTTAGTGCCTAAATGAACTTAAAATTACTAAATGATTGCCTTTTATCTTTTTTTTTAAACTGAGGAATAAGATGTATACTATTTGAATGTCTAATAGTTATGTTTCTAAATACATATAGGATATCATCATGGACCTTGCTCTGATGTATACACATAACAGTACAGTAGGCCAAGTATGTAGTTTTGTATAAAAGGTTGACATTTTCTTCTATCAAAATGGTAGTGTTCCAAATTCATTTAAGTATAAGCTGTTCCGTGGGAGTTAAAGTCACATATTAAATAATTTAGAGAAAACATGGGCATTAGTGAAATGAAATTGTGCCAATTAAAAGCTGCCTCTTTTAGTGAATTATTTAATCTCATTAATGTCTGGTAGTTAAATCAAGTCCCATAATTCAAAAATATCTAGGGGGTTTTAGTAAATTTCTAAACAACAAAGAATTGGCAATTTATTCATGACTAATAAAATGTGTTCTTCATAATTTAGTCTCCAACATCCTAAAATAATTACATTGTTCACATTAAGCACTGTCGAATTGGCTCTGTTTAAAATCCCATAGTGTTAAATGCCTCACCTTTAAATAGCCTCACCATTAGCTCAGTTAGAGTGGTGGGGGGGGGCTTTAATCTCATTTTCTTACTTGGTGTACTCAAGTGCCCTAAAAATTTTAAATTTTTACATGAACCCCAAATCTGTACTATCAATACAGGACATCTATCAAACAATAGAGAATTTACTGGGAGCAAATCAGGAAGAGAAACAGAGTCATTTGTTCACACATTATGTTTCATTCACTTCACATACTCACACAGACGCATTTACTCACTCAATAATTATTTTGACAAATATTGAGTAAGCATGCCATGTGGGTTTCCAAGTAGAGATAAATAAAACAGAAAAATCAGCCCGCAAAGAGCACATGGTATTGTCGGAAAGTCATGTTAAGTGGTGACTCTAACATCTGTGATGTAAAAGATATCTATGCAGGGAACTGTGGGAGATAGAAAAGCAGTGTCTTTCTCAGCTGGAAGAAGTCAGAAGAGACTTTTCAGAGGAGGGAACTCGATTTTTGAGGCATGAAGTTGAGACAGCTAGTTGGGTTACAGAGCAGAAACATTTCTGATGAAAAAGGTACTTTTTAAGCATTTGTAAGGGTACCAAACAGTGAATGACCATAAAACATTGAGAGGATGGCAGTCAGTTCTTACTGGCCCGCACACAGGGTGCTGTCATAATGAAGAAAAAGAATGACAATTAGGGCCTTCTGTGCCGGGCAGAAGGATTGGACTTTACACCAAGTTCAATGAGAAGCCCTGCTGGTTCTCTGGGGTGGGTCAGCAATGCTGATGGAGGGTAAGTGAAAGCAAAGGAAATGGAACACACTTGAGTCCACCAAGAAAAATAAACTTATGGTTAGATGACAAGTACCTTGCAATCACTGTTTAACAGGGCATACGTGAGTAGCCTGATGTTGAAATAACTATAGATGAAGGGGTTTATGGTGCAAAATGTATGCTCATGGCAGAAATTCCTGATTGGTTTTAGATTAAAAAATAATGCTACATCAGAGCAACTTCAAATTTTTATATTGTGGGTAGTAGGAATTGTATAAATGATGTTTGTGTTTTGGATTGGCTGAGGGTATACAGCCAAATCTGAAGCCCTACCATAATAAGAGGGATCATTTTGTCATACCTATTGAGTCACACTGCTGGCTTTACCATGTCCCCACTCTTTATTTATTTATTTGTGTTTATTATTTCATGATACCATCATATTTTCTTCTGGATGTCATTTTGTGAGGGAGTGTGTAATAAAATAATAATAATAGCTAGCATTTACTGAGAATATATAATTTACCAGGCATTGTTATAAGTGCTTTTTTATTCCAAAACCAAAGCTATACAGTAGGTATTATTATTTCCATTTTACAGCTGAAGAAACTGAGGCAGAGAAAGGTTACTTGCTTTGCCCAAGCATTGTTGCACTGCTATAGCAAAAGTGTGATTCCAGGCCAGTAGGCTTAATTACTTTGCTATCCACCTATTTTTGTTTTTCCTTCATCTGCAGAATTGGAGTGGGATATAATTAAAAGGTACAAAAATTGCCATAGGGACTCAGAATCAGGGATTAGTTAATCTGCATGTTTTATTCCATTTGGCTTAAAAATGCCTTCTGACTGAGAGATTTAAAAATATCTTTACTATATTTTCTTCTTTCAATACTTTTCCTTTTGACTCTTTAATTCATTTGAAACATATATGGTTAAAAGTGTTATATATATTACCAGGTTTCCCAATGAGTAACCTTATCTTTTTGATTGATTAGTGTTGTCAAATTTATCAGATAACAAATTTACATACATATTATATATATATTCCTTTTGGAGGGCTATAGTCGTCAATTAATTTGTCTGATGATTCTTGTATTCTTGCACTTTTTGTTGATTTATATTAGTTATTATCTCATTTACATTTCATATACTACTGAATTGATTAGAAATTATAGAAAATGCTACATAATCATGATGGTATCACTTTAGTGTTTCATTTTTAATTATAATAATGGTTCTTATAACATCAGTTACAATGTTAACATGATGCAAGGTGAAAGCCTTCCATCTATTTGCGTAAGGTAATGGAGTTAGTAAATGGCATGCCTGGGACTCAGACCCATGCATGCCGAGCTCCAAGTCCATGTTTACATTACTCTATACTGCAACTAGGAGTTTTGAGCAGTCCTGCAGCTTTGAATCTATTTCAGCATTTCTATGATCATCTCAGTGGAATGCAGAATATGATTTAAAGGCACAATATCAGAATTATTTTAATATTTTTGTCATATATATTTTTAAGGTTTTGAGATGATATTGGGCATATTTCTATTATATCACTTGTAATATATACCTATCATAAACTGTACAATCATTGTTCATTATAGATTCTATCAGGTTTATTAAACACTTGGCTACGTATAAAGGAAAAACTCTTAGATGAAATCTGCTATTCCTTCCTACCCATTCCTTTCAATAGGAGATTAGAGGATTCTGTACCTAAAGGCATGCTTACTTGTAGTATGTTTCGGTTTCTATTAAACCTATGCTGTAGCTTCTTAAACTGCTGATATCAGCAAGTTAACATTTTTGTTTTTAAAATGTGTCGACTATATATGCAAGTGATTCTCTGTGTACTAATCATGGGACTGTCTATTGACACCTTGGACTCCTGAAAGAAGAAACTGAAATTACACTAAGGAAATAGAAAGACTCTAACAGTCTTAGATTGTACAGTGTTATTGTTTGTTACTCTGTAAGTGTGATTATAAAAAAGGAACCAAGAAATAATGACATCAAACTATAATTAATAATTTTTTATCTAATCATGAAGTATTTTGACTGTATGTTGCACAGCTTCCAGTTTTAATAGTAAGAAAGTTGCACTATGCACACCTCTTTATCAACTTCTGTAGCCTTATTGTGATCTGATTTGTCTTCTTCTAGCTAAAGGTATTCACCTTTTGCAATTTTCATTTCAATGTTCAGTATTATTTCCTTTATTTTCTTATAGAAAACAGACTACCTCCTATTTATTGAACAAATATTCTGTTTCTGGAATGAGCTAATTGAACTATTTTCATTATATCATTTACTCTGCATAACAACCATGGAGTTTGCTATTATTTCAACTAAATGACTTAAAAAATACATGGTGAGAGAGTGAAGTGCCTGCTTGTGTACCAAGATTTGCACCAGATCTAGACTGATTTCAGAGTACTTATACTTAACCTCTTGTAGTCTATGCAACTTTCCAATATCCTACCACTGTCAAGGATAAAGCACTTAGAATGAGTCAGTACTCTGTTCATTTTCACCTTTGCATTCAATCACACTAGGAGAATGAGAGCATAGGCCCATTAGGAATCTATATAATGCATCTTAGGTAATTAATTATCCTAAGGGAAAAGATCATCCAAATCCACAAGTTTGGCTCCAGGGCAATTGGTAAACATGGAAAAAGGCTCATTATTAAGATGGTTATACAACTTAGCCCCTATGAATGTAAGGGGGCTTAAAGGTTAAAGAGCTACTGCTCTATAAACTTTGGGAGATAATGAGACCAGATTTCTCAAGTAGTTCTGCTACTGATAGTAATGGCTGAAGTCACTTTGGCTCCATTATATCATTATATTGAGTATTGTGTTTGTGAAGGATACAAAAGCTTTGGTAGAGGTGGCACTGTTAATTGTCAGGCTACCAACAGCAACATTGCCCTCACTGACTCATTCAGTACCATTGTCACTGGACACTGGTTTTCTCAGAAAGGATGCTGCATGTGCTATTTGCAATTTCTTTGGTAGTTTTTGGAATTGCTGCCTTCTGTAGCTGTGTTTGCCTGTAAGCGTCCTTTTATCTTTTTTGAATTTCTTCCTTTTCGTTTCCTTTATTTTTTTTTTTCTTTATTGCTTTAATGCCTAACCTTAACTGCATAGGAAACAAAAGGAAAAATGCCATTCCTGCTATAAGAACTTAGTGCCTACAATGTGCCCAAAGCCAAAGCCAGGATTCTAGCCTTATTAGCTAAACCCAACCCTTCCGAAGATGAAGTACAACATTCCTGTTGGGCAAAGGTCTATTCTAATGTTCTGGAAACAGTAGGCTCAATTTCAAGTAATGCAGAGGAAACTCTGCTGATGCTACTTCCTCTGAATTGAAGTTTATTTATTAACTCCGTCATCGAGAAAGTTTGGGAAACACATTATATGCATACCATGCAAGAACATTCATCTCACATGTACCATTGTTTTTGTTTGTTTGTTTAACATTTCCTCCCCTCACTGTCATCTTATTTCTGGATTATCACTATAAATTATCATATTTCCAATCTCTCAGTGCAACAGTTCATTCTAGATATTTATACATGTTTAATCCCGCCCCCCAAATCACTATTTTCTTCTGGCCATATTTCTGTGCTCAAAAATCTTACTGTTTTGCTTACTATATCATATTTTCTATTCTCAAGATTAAGACTAGGCTTCTGAAACTGGAATTGAAGTCACTTCACAATAGAACTGATTGCTAACTTTTTTTTTTTTTAACGTCTTTATTGGAGTATAATTGCTTTACAGTGTTGTGTTGGTTTCTGCTATATAACAAAATGAATCAGCTACATGCATACGTATATCTTCATATCCCCTCCCTCTTGCATCTCCCTCCCACCCTCCTCCTTATCCCACCCCTCTAAGTGGTCACAAAGCGCTGAGCTGATCTCCCTGTGCTATGCAGCTGCTTCCCACTAGCTAAAAATTGTTACAGCCACTATGGAGAACAGTATGGAGGTTCCTGAAAAAACTAAAAATAGAACTACCATATGACCCAGCAATCCCACTACTGGGCATATACCCTGAGAAAACCATAATTCAAAAAGAGTCATGTACCACAATGTTCATTGCAGCACTATTTACAATAGACAGGACATGGAAGCAACCTAAGTATCCATTGACAGATGAATGGATAAAGAAGATGTGGCACATGTATACAATGGAATATTACTCAGCCATAAAAAGAAATGAAATTGAGTTATTTGTAGTGAGGTGATGGACCTAGAGTCTGTCATACAGAGTGAAGTAAGTCAGAAAGGGAAAAACAAATACCGTATGCTAACACATATATATGGAATCTAAAAAAAAATGGTTCTGATGAACCTAGGGGCAGGACAGGAATAAAGACACAGATATAGAGAATGGACTTGAGGACACAGGGAGGGAGAAGGGTAAGCTGGGAAGAAGTGAGAGAACAGCATTAAGATATATACATACCAAATGTAAAATAGATTGCTAAGTTTTTAAACCCTATTCTTTCCTACTTGTTTTTATTAACTTTCAAGCAACTACGTTCTTGGAGCAGACCTTATAAATTGCTATCTCCATGTCTTTGATAATACTATTTTCTCATTATCTGGCCATTTTTAGCCCCTAATTCAAGATTCAGTCTAGAGCTCATCTCCTTTATAAAGGCTTTTTCTAGACCAGAGTGGCCTTCCTCCTTCACTCTTATAATTCTTTTCACACCTTATAGTGTTTTTTCTTTTATTCTTCAAGTAACTTGCAAGGGCCTAGAGGAGAAATATCATATGTGTATTTCTCTGTATTTCCTACAGTATCTAATATAGTACCTGTACATGGTTGATTTCCATTTTATATTTATTGGTTGACTGGTTGGTTGCACAAAAGCAACGTAAGTACTATTTTTTGACGTTTAAGAGTTTACAATATAATTATAATATTTCATTTTTTGCTGGAGGATTCTCAAGGGATTTGGAAGTATTCTTAAATCATGACTCATAAAAATGAGTTAAGGATACAGCTCAGAATCTTTTCTGTGTTAAATGAGGGTATTGTCCTACAGTATCCGCCAGAGTTCCTCCTATTATAATCTATTCTGTAGGAATGCAGAGAAGGAATCTATTAATGTGGAGAAGATGAGACTTTTTGCTTTAGTACTGAGGAATTTAAAAGTGCATCAAGCAAAAGGAAGAGATTCTAGGTGGTAGCTAGTGAGATTCCCACAATAGATAGCTGAGAGAAAACAACAAGTAGTCTATACTTAGGTTATAAGGAAATTAACCTGGTCTGGATACAGGCTTCTTGAATTGGCATGAATGACATAAACCTAGAGAGGTAATATTGGGACAGATCCCTATAATGCTTTCATCACAGACATGCATACGGAAGCTACTTATAAGGTAAAACTAAAGATATGAAAGAGAAAGGCTACTTACACATCACAGAGCTGCTCCCACTTAGAAAAAAAATTGTTTCAGACATTACTTCACAGCTTTTTGCTTTTCAAGCCTTGTATGTATGGCTTATATAAGTGTCTGAATATAATTGAAACTATCAGCTTTCTTTCCTTTTTCTCTATTGAAGTTCCCCAACTTACTTTTTAAAAACCCCAAAACTTATAACTTATTTTAGAAAGTATGCAATATGTCAAAGGTCCCCAGGGTTAACTTGGAGAAAACTCTGAACGTGACTTCAACCAAAAAAGAAATATTTCAAGTATTTTATAAATGCTTGCTATATTACCTGTATCAGCAACGCAGCTGGAGAAAATTACTGCAGAAACAGGGTAAGACCTGGTGGTACAGAGTGTGTTCTGAGGCTGATTGTCCAATAGTTCATGCAGACTGTATCTTCTGTGCCAGGATGAACTTGTGTGGGTAGGAAGAATATTCTTGAAAGCCAGTAGAATCATTATATCTATTTCTATGAAAAATGAAATACTTAGAAGGAGGGCACATAAGAAATAACTAAAAATTGAAACATATAAAGTCTGCCTCATGAAGCTGTTTGCTCACTGGATAGGAAAAAATACATGGAACAGTTGATGGGCTTTACTGATGCTATATCATAAATAGTACTCTATCCAACTGACAGAATTAATTAGAGCATACTCACCACTTTATTTCCAAAGACAGAAATAGAAGATTTATGTTTTTGTATAAAGAGCTATTTGTTAATAATCAAGTAAATATTTCTGTGCTTATGTAATGCATGAGCAATATTAGTTTTTTGGATTGTCCTAAGTAAGGAAGTAAGCGAAAATTCTCTTTGAACAAAGATGGGATTGTGAATTTAGTTTCTTGGCTTAAGCATGTCCCTCCTAGATCTACCTGTGTTCTCTGCACAGTTGTTCACAGCATCCAAGTGCAGTTAATCTCTCTGTTTAGTGGACATGGATATTTTTGCAGTGCCTTAAGAGTTCTGTTGGTTGCCAGATCATTAATGGGCTATGAATTATGCAATAAACCTCTCCTGCACCAGTAAAGAAGAAGCCAGCAGTGAAATCTGGCCTGAGAATAGATGAAATGCAACAATAAAAGCCATAAACACATTTTTTCATTTGGAAGTCCTATTAAGAATAAGAAATAATTCATGTTCAAATGGTTTTGTATGGCAGAGGTGCTGTAATGAAAGAGTTTGCAGAACTTTTAAAAAATTGAAGAAGTAAAAGGAGATGATCATGGGACTTGAAACAGAGTCTGTGACTGGGAAGCAGGGAGCTCATTGCCTTGGTTTCCTTCTTCCTATTAAAGTCTTGGGCTAGTAAAAATTACATTTATAATCACAAGATTATGGGCCCATATATAATTTACCAGGTGGTTATTTTTATGAAAAGAAAAGAAAACTCATTTGCTGTTTTTTAAAGCACTTTCATGTATTGTCATTTTAAATTCATGTTAAAGATCTAAAAATGTTTTTGGGTTTGAAGCTGCTTTTCTTGATGACAGAGCTCTTTCTGGGTTTGAGAGTAAAAGAATGATAGAGGAATAGCATTTCTTCTTAAGCAAAATACCAAGTAGGAACGCTTTAGCCTGGAGTTGCAGTTTATTTTGAGTGAGTCTGCCAGTATGTGAAATTTGGTCATTTTGCTTTTGGGTTTCTACAGAGTGGAGAAGCACTTGGAATAAGTATATATAGTGCTTAAAAGCATGGGTATGAGACATACATGGTTCATGCACTTTGGTTCTTTCACTTACTAATTGAGCTTTGGACAAATTAGTTATTCTCTTTGTTATGGATTGAATTCTATCCCCACTCCTGCCCAAATCATATGTTGAAGTTCTACTACCCAGTACCTCACAATGTGACCTTACATGGAAATAGGGTCATTGAAAATGTAAATTAAGGTACGGTGGTTAGAGTGGGCCCTAAACCAGTATGTCCTTATAAAAAGGGGAAACTTGGACATAGAGATACTGTTGGGGAAATTAACTTAAAAACTCTTCTCCCAACCCAGAGAACCTCTCCATAAAGGTAGTAGAAAAGGAAAACAGTTTTATTATTGAATAAGAGTTAAACCAGAATGTGATGTGCATCCCTGACAATCACTAAGAGATTGTAAAGACAGAAAGAAATCCTCACTCTTAGGCAGCCAAGCAGATACGACCCCTCGCATGCATGTTTTCAAGATAAACAATATATAGTCAAGTAAGAGGACTTGTCAGCACTTTCTGTCACACATAGCTCACACTAACTTTCCCTAGTAGTTGGAGTAACTATCTATGTTGGCTAATTGGCTTTATCCAGAAGGAAACAAACTTCTCAAATCTTCATGACAGGAGGTAGTTTTGCAACTTGGAACCCGGTCCCACCAAAGTAAGCCTCCTGCCTTCCCACAGAAGCTGGGAGATAGAGGTGCTGTGTCCCTTGAGGATTCTCCTCCACAGCCCTCAGAAGGAACCAATCCTGCTGGCACCTTGATCTTGAACTTCTAACCTCCAGAGCTGTGAGACAATATATTTCTGTTGTTTAAGCCACTCCGTTTTTGGTACTTTGTTAAGGCAGCCTTAGCAAACTAACACACTCTTTATATTTCAGTTTTCTCCTGGAATGGGTGGGGTTTGGGAAAGCATGAGAACTGTAAAACGGGTATGGTAACACACCTACTTCAGAGAGTTGTTAAGAAAATTAAATAAGTTAAGCAAATAAAATGCTTAGCAAAGTGCCTGGAGCATAATACTCAGTACATCTTACCTGTTATTACCATTCTTCTTTCCTTGAGCAAAACACAATATTACACAGTATTATTGGATATAAAATCAGGAGGTTAGAAAAAATTCTCTCATGTCCTTTGCATCTCTGAAATTCAATTATTCTATTTTTTTCAGTCTTAAAATTTTAAGCCCCCTTTGTTCATTTCACTATCAATCTATCAATCAAAATATATTATCTTTGCTGGGTAGAGTAATCTTGGTTGCAGGTTTTTCTCCTTCATCACTTTAAGTATGTCCTGCCAGTCCCTTCTGGCTTGCAGAGTTTCTGCTGAAAGATCAGCTGTTAACCTTATGGGGATTCCCTTGTGTGTTATTTGTTGTTTTTCCCTTGCTGCTTTTAATATGTTTTCTTTGTATTTAATTTTTGACAGTTTGATTAATATGTGTCTTGGCATGTTTCTCCTTGGATTTATCCTGTATGGGACGCTGTGCTTCCTGGACTTAACTATTTCCTTTCCCATATTAGGGAAGTTTTCAACTATAATCTCTTCAAATATTTTCTCAGTCCCTTTCTTTTTCTCTTCTTCTTCTGGAACCCCTATAATTCAAATGTTGGTGCATTTAATGTTGTCCCAGAGGTCTCTGAGACTGTCCTCAGTTCTTTTCATTCTTTTTTCTTTATTCTGCTCTGCAGTAGTTATTTCCACTATCTTATCTTCCAGGTCACTTATCCTTTCTTCTGCCTCAGTTATTCTGCTATTGATCCCATCTAGAGTATTTTTAATTTCATTTATTGTGTTGTTCATCATTGTTTGTTTCATCTTTAATACTTCTAGGTCCTTGTTAAATGTTTCTTGCATTTTGTCTATTCTATTTCCAAGATTTTGGATCATCTTTACTATCATTATTCTGAATTCTTTTTCAGGTAGACTGCCTATTTCCTTTTCATTTGTTAGGTCTGGTGGGTTTTTATCTTGCTTCTTGATCTGCTGTGTGTTTTTCTGTCTTCTCATTTTGCTTATCTTACTGTGTTTGGGGTCTCCTTTTTGCAGGCTGCAGGTTCGTAGTTCCCGTTGTTTTTGGTGTCTGTCCCCAGTGGCTAAGATTGGTTCAGTGGGTTGTGTAGGCTTCCTGGTGGAGGGGACTAGTGCCTGTGTTCTGGTGGATGAGGGTGGATCTTGTCTTTCTGGTGAGCGGGTCCACATCTGGTGGTGTGGACTTATTATGATTTTAGGCAGCCTCTCTGCTAATGGGTGGGGTTGTGTTCCTGTCTTGCTAGTTGTTTGGCATAGGGTGTCCAGCACTGTAGCTTGCTGGTTCTTGAGTGAAGCTGGGTGCTGGTGTTGAGATGGAGATCTCTGTGAGATTTTCGCCGTTTGATATTATGTAGAGCTGGGAGGTCTCTTGTGGACCAGTGTCCTGAAGTTGGCTCTCCCACCTCAGAGACACAGCACTGACTCCTGGCTACAGCACCAAGAGCCTTTCATCCACACGGCTCAGAATAAAAGGGAGAAAAAGTAGAAAGGAAGAATTAGTAGAAGTAGAAAGAAAGAAATAAAGAAAGGAGGGAGGGAGGAAAGAAGGAGGGAAGGAAGGGAAAAAAAGAAAGAAGAAGATAAAGTAAAATAAAATAAAGTAAGATAAAGTATAATAAAGTTATTAAAATAAAAAAAATAATTATTAAGAGAAAAAAACACAAAAACGGACGGATAGAACCCTAGGACAAATGGTGGAAGCAAAGCTATACAGACAAAATCTCACACAGAAGCATACACATACACACTCACAAAAAGAGGAAAAGGGGAAAAAATCATAAATGTTGCTCTCAAAGTCCACCTCCTCAATTTGGGATGATTCGTTGTCTATTCATGTATTCCACAGATGCAGGGTACATCGAGTTGATTGTGGAGCTTTAATCCGCTGCTTCTGAGGCTGCTGGGAGAGATTTCCCTTTCCCTTCTTTGTTCTCACAGCTCCCAGGGGCTCAGCTTTGAATTTGGCCCCGCCTGTGCGTGTAGGTCGCCGGAGGGCGTCTGTTCTTCGCTCAGACAGGACAGGGTTAAAGGAGCCGCCGATTCGGAGGCTCTGGCTCACTCAGGCCAGTGGGGGGGGGGGGGGAGGGGCATGGAGTGCGGGGCAGCCTGCGGCGCCGGCGTGACGTTGCACCAGCCTGAGGCGCGCCGTGCGTTCTTCCGGGGTAGTTGTTCCTGGATCCCGGGACCCTGGCAGTGGCGGGCTGCACAGGCTCCCCGGAAGCGGGGTGTGGACAGTGACCTATGCTCGTGCACACAGGCTTCTTGGTGGCGGCAGCAGCAGCCTTAGCGTCTCATGCCTGTCTCTGGGGTCCGCGCTTTTAGTCGCGGCTCGCAGCCGTCTCTGGACCTCCTTTAAGCAGCATTCTTAATCCCCTCTCCTCGCGCACCAGGAAACAAAGAGGGAAGAAAAAATCTCTTGCCTCTTCGGCAGGTCCAGACTTTTCCCCGACTCCCTCCCGGCCAGCCGTGGCGCACTAACCCCCTGCAGGCTGTGTTCACGCCGCCAACCCCAGTCCTCTTCCTGGGCTCCGACCGAAGCCTGAGCCTCAGCTTCCAGCCCCGCCCGCCCCTGTGGGGGAGCCGACAAGCCTCTCGGGCTGGTGAGTGCCGGTCAGCACTGAGCGGGAATCTCACCGCTTTGCCCCCCGCACCCCTGTTGCTGTGCTCTCCTCCGCGGCTCCGAATCTTTCCCCCTCCGCCACCCGCAGTCTCCGCCCTCGAAGGGGCTTCCTACTGTGTGGAAACTTTTCCTCCTTCACAGCTCCCTCCCACTGGTGCCGGTCCCTTCTCTATCCTTTTGTCTCTGTTTATTCTTTTTTCTTTTGCCCTACCCAGGTACGTGGGGGTTTCTTGCCTTTTGGGAGGTCTGAGGTCTTCTGCCACCGTTCAGTAGGTGTTCTGTAGTTGTTCCACATGTAGATGTATTTCTGGTGTATCTGTGGGGAGGAAGGTGATCTCCGCGTCTTACCCTTCCGCCATCTTCCCGGAAGCCCCTTCACCATTCTCTGCCTTAACTTCTTTATATGAGTTAACACTTTAACACTAAGAATTGTAGGTGAACAATGTTTGGAAAATAAAAGGTACAAAATAAGTATCTGGTGGATGAATAATTAGAAGGGAAGAAAAGGAAGTAAGACAACAGCAATCTATTTTTGGAAGCTGTTAAGTAACCAAATGAGTGGTAACCGAGTGCCCTGAGGCAATTTCTGAATAAGTAGGAAAAGCTGAAAAATAAAGTGGTTTCCACAAATAATTTTCTAAAGACTTAGAAACTGGTAGCACTGGGTTTGGGATTAAGGAGGGGTGGCTAATAATCAGGGAAGATGGGTAGGTCTTTAGGTCTGATGTCCTGACAGGCTGGGCAGGAGTGGGTTTAGTGAGACTGCAGGGACAAGAAAGCATATAAGGTATATTATTTAAAGAAGCAGCAAAGGACTCAGAGTCTAACTTCATAAAGAAAGGGAAAAAGTGAAGTGGCATTAGATACAATGTATTAAATTTTGCCAACAGAGTGATCAGAGAAGTTTTTTGTTTATTTAAGTTTTTAAGTGAGGATCTGATGCTCAGCTGGTGTTTTTATTTCCTCTACTTTGATACACATTCTGTAAGTCTTACTAACGACTCTGTTGACTAATCTAACCAAATATTCTAAGCCATCACAGAGGCTTTTAGCCAAACCAAAGGTGAGAGGATGATGAGGAAACACTGTCCTTTTGTGAAAATCCAAATATTACACTTTGCTGGAGATCATGTGTTGACATTTCCTTAGCACATGTCTGTGACCACCCTCTTTAGCTTCATCCCAAGTCAGCATCCCACACAGAAGCTGCTTAAGAGTCCTTGCTCTCATGGCTTCTTGGCACACAATCCTGTGTTCCCTTACTTGGTCTTTTCTAGTACATTAGTTCCAGTTATCTGGCTCTTCTATATATTTGCCCTGAATTGTTACAAAGAACAAATTCTGTATGTGAGGTGACACTGATGGAATTAGCCTCACGTCAAGAAACAGTTCAAGATTTTTCTGGAATACACTGATCCTCTCCTTTTTCTTATAATTCAATCTTAATGATATAAACTAGGAGTCTGAGGAAATCTATTGAGAGATTATTTCATGATTAAATGGAAGAATCTGTCAAATCTGCATACTCAGGAGGGAAAACACTTTCCTTAACGGGGAGTTTTTTGTTTTTTTTTTTTTTATCTACTGCATAGCTACAATTAAAAAAAAAATTTTCCCCTGGTGTTCACACAATTCTGTGTTCTATTCCTGAAGTTGTTTTTTTTTTCTTGATTGTTATTCATTTTAGTTAAAAACATAATGAGAATGAAATTGAAAAATGAAACTGTATATTACATTTGAATAAAATCGTAATTTTAATTTAAAAACTTTTCAATATCGAAACAAACTTATACAAAGGAAGGTTGTAGAAGTCACATTTTTTGAGAACTTGTAATATGCTAGCTACTTTATGACTCATTAAGTCAGCATTTCTATAAGGTAGTTACTCTATCTCTATAAATGAATTCTAAAGTATTGTATAGATCTATATGTATATAGATCTGTATATCTGAAGTATATATTACTGTTGTATGAATTTAAATACAGGTAATTCTTTCCCAAGGAGATTAACTTATCATAGTAAAATGTGAAAATTTATATTTAAATCTGATTGATGAATAGTTTTATACTATATACAATTGTCTGAGACATATGATCTCAAACCAATCTTGTTATCCTTTAGGACTCCTCCCTACATTTATTTTTGTGTGTATGTGAAATATCAGCATAAGAATTTTATTGTATATTGAAGTATGTATTAAATTTTGCACATATTTTCTCATTTTGAATTTACATTTTTTCCTTCTAACCCAGTTTATAATGGCAGTTGTAGGCGTATGGTCACATTGTGTCTTATGGCCAAGAATTCCATTTCTACTAGGACTCATTAACAGGTCAGGAACGGTTTCTCAAAGGCTATATAATTCTCTGTTGGAGGTGCCATGGCCTATTCCAGAATCCCATGGACCTGCATTGTGATACTCCCACTGGGGCTTGCCACAGCTCCATATGGCATCTTTTCCCACCACTTAACACCACCAACATCATAGTGTCTGCCAGATGGTAATGACTCAAACAGTAATGCCTCTTGCACCACAGCCTAAATTTGTCACAGAATCCTTTCCTTCTCTGGGACTCACTCAAAGCTAGGGCCTTCCATGTAACCCCATATATGGGCTGGTTTATCAATAGGTGTAAAATGTATTACTTCCAGAAGCCAGTGGGTGCTGTGCTTCCTTCATTGTGGTAAGAAATGAATGATGCAGCAATTTGTCTTTTACTTTGACAGGGCACCTGATGATTGGACCTCTAAAAGCTTTACAGAAGTCACAGGTCTTAAGCATTTATATGATTTATCTCCCTCTGAAGTGCATGTATCTCGCCTCGGTCTTTAGCATACTAGCATACTAGCCACCTCTTGCTCATTTTATCAGTGAGTGTAATGTCACTGATGTAATGAGTCAGTGTGTCATTTTCTTAAATGTTCAGGTGGTTTAGATCTCTTTAGACTATAAGTATAGCACAGGACAGGAGACTTAAAAAGCCCTGAGGCAAAGCCTAAAAAGTCCTGTAAATGAATTCTATCTTCTAATTGCAGTGAAAAAGAATGCATTTACTAAATCAATAATCCTATTAATCTGTTCTAAGCAATGATAACACATTAGCACAGCAGCTATGATCAGGGCTGAGGTAGTCTGCAGTCTTTCTCCAGGATCCAGTTTCTTCAGGGGTCAGATTTGTGAATTGAATGTAGTAGAGACTGCTATTTGTTGCTTCTTTAGGTCCTCAATCACTTCACTAGTTTCTTTTGTCTCTTCAGCCTGTGATATTGTGTTTGAATTGTTACCTTGGGCAAGGTAGGGGATTCAGTTTCAAAGATTTTTCACTTGACCTTTCCTACTATGATAGCTGTTACCCTACAGGCCAAGAACCCAATGTGGGAGTTACTTCAACTGCCAAATTTATCAATTCCAATAATATACTTGGAGTCTGAGGAAATAACCACTGGTATGCATCTGAAGACACAGTGGGCCACTGGGAGCTAGACTCTGTCCAGAACATCATTTATTACCTTATTCCCATAGGTCCCCATTCTAACAGAAGGACCATGATGGTATCTATGCCAACTCAGCCCATTTTAGAGTCTGTTGTTCACTGTAAGCCAGTCTCAAATCCCCATCTAACAGCCTCTTTTCTCTGACCACTCTGGATACACTTGTGATAGTTTGAGTCCTCTGAGAAGTGGACACCAAAATGGGACTAGACATGCAAGAGATTTACTAGGAGACATGCCTGTGAAAGAGAATGGGAAATGAGTCAAGGTAACTGCTAGCTCCATGAGTCTGTCTTCCATGTCTGAGCCTTACAAAGGAGAGAAGGAAGGAAAAATAAGTTGGGAGGATGAGTCTTAGATTTCAGTACAGTTCTAAAGAAGTTCAGCAAGACCCATAGGAAGTCTTTGACCAAAGTTACTTTAGTATCCCTTATTTGGTGGGAGCAGCCCATGGGATGCTTGCTTCTGGAGCAAATGCTACATTCTTGAGAATGTAGCAACTGGGGCCGTCAGATAATTATGCTCCCAGAGTCAGAGATTTGATAGATGCGTTTTCATGGCTGGCACAGTACCAGCATGTGTGTACATTCGCACAGATACATGCATTCTCCCATATAAACAACTACAGAACAATTACATTTATGAAAGTTTATTAAAATATAAACTCAATCATCTGTTATAATATTATAATGTATATATGTATAATATAATGTATCACTAGTAAATCTGTTTCATAGCAGGCATGCAATCGTGTTTCTATGGTTAGGAAATCTGTTAATCATTCACCATGGTAATTCAAAACAAAAATCATGTGATTGCTAGAAATGCTAAACATAAATTGGATAAAATTTTTCTTCAGTTGTTTTAGATTTAAAAATTCTTAGTATAATAGGGATATATGGATTGCTTTTTAATATGAGTATATATGTATATATGTATGTATATATTTGTTTATTTAGTATTATGTAATGAAATACCAGAATTTCACAGTCAAGACAGAGAAAGGATGTTTAATTTTAGTTAATTAATTTAAAATTGTTCTAGTTACTAGTGCTACAATTAGTTGTGAAAAAATAAGGTATTAATAGAAAAAATATTTATCATTGCAGATGACAATTGTACAACTCAAGAGAGTGAAATGGAATGTTATTATGATTAATAAGAACATTCAGTAATGTAGTTACACCCAATATTTACTTATAAACGTATCTTTCTATATAGCAATAAATCCAAGAGAAAATACAATGAAGGAAAACATATCATTTACAATAGGCAAATAATATATACAATACTTAGAAAGAAGGTTAACAAAATGTATGCAAGACATACGTGAAAACAAATTATAAAGCTACTTAGGGTCATAAAATAGGGCTTTAATAAATAGGAAGGCATTATCTATTATTGGATTGGGCAGCTAAATATAGATGTGTCACTTTTCTCAAAAAAATCTATTAATTTAACAAGATACAGTGCAAATGCTGGTTTGTTTGTTTTTTTTAAAAAAAAGCAGATTATCTTTTAAATTCTTATAGAAAAAAAACCTTGCCTAAATAAAAAAATTCTGAAACTGGTGAACAATACAGGCAATACACAATAGGCCTTATAGCTTATCCAAGATCTGATTAGCATAACTCCCAGTGACAAGACTGACACATGTTCCATTTCTACAGTTACAAGGTCAGCCAAACTGTGTGAACACAAGATGTTGAGTGTGATGGATAAAGAATTGTTTCCAGCCAAAGTATATTATGTGCTTTATTCCAGAATTTTTTCCATTCATTATTCAGCATTCAGCAATTGTTTATTGAATTCTTATTCTATGCCAGGCTCAGTTCTTGATGCTGGGGGTAGAACAACGGACAAAAGAGACAATTCCTGCCTTCATGGCTTATACATGCTAGTGGGGATCATACAGTGCACTGTGTAAGTTTAAGGTTAAGAAGTGCCCCAGCCAGTGACAGGGGTCCCTAGCACATGTCCAGGCGGGACTGTGGTGCTAAAGCCTCTTGCATGTAAGTCTGCTCCTGAAGGGATAGTTGAGCTTCCTCAAGTTCTGACTTGGCTCTCCCTGACTCACATTTAGGATCTACAACTGTTTACCTGTTCTGGGGACACAAAAAGATTTATCCTTCATCCAACACTGGAGAATACTTCTGCCCCTGAGCTGACTTCTTTACCAATCTTTAGTCAAATTTGTTTAATTTACCCAGATAGAGTCTTTTTCTTGACCTCTCCTTCAAACTGAACATACTACCAGCATCTGCCAATTAAATGATTTATGCAGAAAGCTATTATTAATAAATGTTAAAATAAATTTTAAAGTTAAAATACTTAAAATAGTATAACTGATTCAAAAATAAAAAGCCATATTAATGGAACACAATAGAGGTCAGAAATCCAGATAAATGTGAAGATTAATATGTGATATGAGTGGCATTGATTAAAGTGGGTCATTCAGTTAGTGTTGCTGAAAACTTTGAAATAGTCACAAGAAAACAAGAAAATGTCATCCTCCCCCACACCCCATTCTTAGTCATTACCCACAGTAAATTTCCAATGAACTAAGTATCTTTCTGACATTATCATTGTGGTAAGGACACATAATGTGAGATCTATCATCTTAACAAATTTTAATTGCACAATACATTATTGTTGACTACAGGTACTATATCGTAGAGCAGATCTCTAGAGCTTATTCATCTCACTTAACCGAAACTTTATGACTGTCGATTGATAACACCCCACTTTTCCCTCCCTCTAGCCCCTGGCAACCATCATTCAACTCTTTGATTTTATGAATCTGTCTATTTTAGATACCTCATGTAAGTGATATCATATAGTACTTGTGACTGGTTTATTTCACTTAGCATAAATTCCTCAAGGTCTATCCATGTTGTTGATTGTTGTAGAATTTCCTTCTTTTTTAAGGCTGAATATTATTCCACTGTATATAGAGAGCACATTTTCTTTATCCATATGTCTGTCGATGGGCATTTTTGTTATTTCATCTTAGTTATTGTGAATAGTGCTGCAATGAACATGGGAGTGCTAATATTCTTTGGGGATCCTAATTTCAATTCTTTTGGATATATACCCAGAAGTAGGATTGCTGGGTAGTTCTAGGTTTAATTTTTTGAGGAACCTCTGTATTGTTTTTGATAGCATCTGCGCTATTTTGCATCCCTAACAACAGTGTACAGTGGTTCCAGTTTCTCCACATTCTTGCCAACATCTGTTGTGGTTGTTCTTGTTGTTTTTTCTGATAGTAACCATCCTGACAAATATGAGGTGATATCTCCCTGTGGTTTTGATTTGAATTTTCCTCATGATTAGTGAAGATGAATATCATAATATAAAATAGGAGCCATTAAAAAAAGTACAAGAAGGAAACATTGGAGAATTTAATTGCACTTATTTCTAAGCATTGAAAAATATCCAGAAGCAACAGTAGGGCTAAGTGTTGATTTGAGCTGCATTACAAAATTTCTTCATGGCAAAAAATCCTTAATAAAGTCAAAGTATAAGCAAAATTTGAGAAATAAAATGTTTGCAATACATGAGAGAAAAAAGAACTAAAATAGGATTTGGTAATTGTTACTTATGTTGCTTTCTGTTATTATCCTTTGCTTTTAATGGTTCCCCTTTGGAGAGCTTAAGTGTATTTTACTATTATTTTTACTTAGATACTCTTAAAAATGGCTTTGCAGTTATAAAAAGAATATTTGTGACTTCCTTTTAAGTAATTTAATAACAGTAAATTCAACTTTGACTAAGGTGAAAGTGGAATCAGTTCACTCTGACTTTAACCTTTACAGTTTTTCACAAGTTTAATTTAAAAGGTTAAAGTAAAAAAATTGCATATTTGAATTACAGGTATAGGTGATACATTTATATGTGAATCTACACAATTTTTAATCATGTTCAGGAGAAGATTAAAAATGATATGCAAAGTTATGATATATTTAAATGTCATTTTGTGGACAAAAAGGAAAATGTGTAGACTATTTAGAAAATTGATATGTGATATGATATTTATTTTGCTTGCCTTTCCACCCAATTAGGACCAAATCAGAGTGTTCTTTTTTTTTTAAAACAACACCTGAATATTCTGTAAATTCTGATTTTGTATCAAAATATCCAAGGCAGCAGAGAAGAGAAACTGAGAAATTATTCCACAATAAAGAAATATTTGATAATCACCAAAATAATATACCCCTTTCTCCATCCAACCTGAAGACACAGTTCTTAGTAGTGATGACATGCCAGAACTAATGTGTTCTGGCCAGACACAATGGATTTTGATTAGGTAGGATTATGGCAGCTTCCTTTTTAGATGAGCATATTATTACTGCTTCACAGTAAATAATCTTTTGATGTATCCGAGAGTTTGCCTATCACTTTATTTTATTTTCACAAATTGTATTTCATTGTTAATAATCAGGGACGCTTCTAACTAGTGTCTAAGTAGTTAATGGTATTGCTGTGAAGAAAGGTGTGTATTTTAATTTGTAAAACAGGGATTATGCTGTTTTTCCTTTATTATTCAGGAAAAAACATGTTCAATCCATTTCAGTTATTTTGTTTACACAGAAGACATGTTGACATAATTCCATTGGTGACACATTTATGGTGAAAGACTGTGTATACTGTAAATAATTGGTTTAATTAGTAATTTCCTTTTGTATATCAACTTAGACATCAGATTGATTTTTCAGAAATATTGATCACATTCTGTTTTTTTTGTGCTTAGAACTTCATATTGTTGTTCACAAAGTTTCAAATATTTAACCTGACTTAAAAACCTTACTATATAGATTCTGCTTACTTCTCGAGTCTTAGTGGTTAACACTTTCTCTCTTACTCTCTTCCTAACTTCCTGAATTCCAATTATATTGGTCTTCTTCATCTTCTTCCGTTTTGTTTTGTTTATTTAATTTTTTGAAATACCACAGACTCTCTCATCTCAGGACACACACGCATTCTCTCTATGCAGAATTCTCACCAAAATTAGTCCTACTCTTGATTTATGTTAAGTAAACATCTTTTCATATGTCTGGTCACCCAGACTTGATAACTTTGAGTTAAAATCTTTGAATTCTCTACCTTTTTTACAACTTCTCAATCCTATCACATCCCAAGTGCTCTCACTTTATTATCTTCCTTTCATCGTCATTATACTTCACAACCAGTCGAGGGTCATGTCTTCAATTATTTTATCTAGAATCCTGCTTTCTAGACACTGCTATTCCTCTCCATTTCATGTACCCAGGCAGATTTTTTTCCTCCCACTTCACTACTTTAGTTATATTTTTGTTTGTTTTTTTGTTTTTTAACATCGTTACTGGAGTATAATTGCTTTACAATGGTGTGTTAGTTTCTGCTTTATAACAAAGTGAATCAGCTATAGATATACATATATCCCCATTATCTCATCCCTCTTGTGTCTCCCTCCCACCCTCCCTATCCCACCCCTCTAGGTGGTCACAAAGCACTGAGATGATCTCCCTGTGCTATGTGGCTGCTTCCCACTAGCTAGCTATTTTACATTTGGTAGTATATATAAGTACATTCCATTCTCTTACTTAGCCCCAGCTTACCCTTCCCCCTCCACGTGTACTCAAGTCCATTCTCTAGTAGGTCTGCGTCTTTCTTCCCATCTTGTCCCTAGGTTCTTCATGACTATTTTTTTTTTTTTAGAATCCATATACATGTGTTAGCATATGGTATTTGTTTTTATCTTCCTGACTTACTTCACTCTGTATGACAGACTCTAGGTCCATCCACCTCACTACAAATAACTCAATTTGGTTTCTTTTTATGGCTGAGTAATATTCCACTGTATATATGTGCCACATCTTCTTTATTCATTTATCTCTTGATGGACACTTAGGTTGCTTCCATGTCCTGGCTATTGTAAATGGTGCTGCAGTGAACATTGTGGTACATGACTCTTTTTGAATTATGGTTTTCTCAGGGTACATGCCCAGTAGTGGGATTGCTGGGTCATATGGTAGTTCTATTTGTAGTTTTTTTAAGGAACCTCTATACTGTTCTCCACAGTAGCTGTATCAATTTACATTCCCACCAACAGTGCAAGAGGGTTCCCTTTTCTCTATCGCCTCTCCAGCATTATTGTTTGTAGATATTTTGATGATGGCCATTCTGACTGGTGTGAGGTGATACATCATTGTAGTTTTGATTTGCATTTCTCTAATGATTAGTGATATTGAGCATTCTTTCATGTGTTTGTTGGCAATCTGTATATCTTCTTTGGAGAAATGTGTGTTTAGGTCTTCTGCCCATTTTTGGATTGGGTTTTTTGTTTTTTTGATATTGAGCTTCATGACCTACTTGTAAATTCTGGAGATTAATCCTTTGGCAGTTGCTTCATTTGCAAATATTTTCTCCCATTCTGAGGGTTGTCTTTTTGTCTTGTTTATGGTTTGCTTTGCTGTGCAAAAGCTTTTAAGTTTCATTAGGTCCCGTTTGTTTATTTTTGTTTTTATTTCCATTTCTCTAGGAGGTGGGTCAAAAAGGATATTGCTGTCATTTAGGTCATAGAGTGTTCTGCCTATGTTTCCCTCTAAGAGTTTTACAGTGTCTGGCCTTACATTTAGGTCTTTAATCCATTTTGAGTTTATTTTTGTGTATGGTGTTAGGGAGTGTTCTAATTTCAATATTTTACATGTAGCTGTCCAGTTTTCTCAGCACCACTTATTGAAGAGGCTCTCTTTTCTCCACTGTATATTCTTGCCTCCTTTACCAAAACTAGGTGACAATATGTGCATTGGTTTATCTCTGGGCTTCCTATCCTGTCCCATTGATCTATATTTCTGTTTTTGTGCCAGTACCATACTGTCTTGATTACTGTAGATTTATAGTGTAGTCTGAAGTCAAGGAGCCTGATTCCTACAGCTCCATGTTTCTTCCTCAAGGTTGCTTTGGCTACTCGGGGTCTTTTGTGTTTCCATAAATATTGTGAAATTTTTTGTTCTAGCTCTGTGAAAAATGCTATTGGTAGTTTCATAGGGATTGCATTGAATCTGTACATTGCTTTGAGTAGTATAGTCATTTTGACAATGTTGATTCTTCCAATCTGAGAACACGGTATATGTCTCCATCTGTTTGGATTATCTTTAATTTCCTTCATCAGTGTCTGATAATTTTCTGCATACAGGTCTTTTCACTCCTTGGGTAGCTTTATTCCTAGGTATTTTATTCTTTTTGTCACAGTGGTGAATGGGAGTGCTTCCTTAATTTCTCTTTCAGATTTTCCATCAGTGTTTAGAAATGGAAGATACTCCTGTGCATTAATTTTGTATCCTGCTACTTTACCAAATTCATTGATTAACTCTGGTAGTTTTCTGGTAGCATCTTAGGGTTTCTCTATGTATAGTATCATGACTTCTGCAAACAGGGACAGTTTTACTTCTTCTTTTCCAATTTGTATTCCTTTTATTTCTTTTTCTTCTCTGATTGCTGTGGCCAAAACTTCCAAAATGATGTTGAATAATAGTGGTGAGAATGGGCAACCTTGTCTTGTTCCCGATCTTAGTGGAAATGGTTTCAGTTTTTCACCATTGAGAACGATGTTGGCTGTGAGTTTGTCATATATGGCCTTTATTATGTGGAGGTAAGTTCCTTCTATGCCTAATTTCTGGAGGGTTTTTATCATAAATTTGTGTTGAATTTTATTGGAAGCTTTTTCTGCATCTGTTGAGATGATCGTATGGTTTTTACCCTTCAATTTGTTAATATGGTGTATCACATTGATTGCGTATATTGAAGAATCCTTGCATTCCTGGGATAAACCCCACTTGATCATGGTGTATTATCCTTTTAATGTGCTATTGGATTCTGTTTGCTAGTATTTTGTTGAGGATTTTTGAACCTATCTGTTCATCAGTGATATTGGCCTGTAGTTTTCTTTTTTTGTGACATCTTTATCTGGTTTTGGTGTCAGTGTGATGGTGGCCTTGTAGAATGACTTTGGGAGTGTTCCTCCCTCTACTCTATTTTGGAAGAGTTTGAGGAGGTTAGGTGTTAGCTCTTCTCTAAATGTTTGATAGAATTCGCCTGTGAAGCCATCTGGTCCTGGGCTTTTGTTTGTCGGAAGATTTTTAATCACAGTCTCTGTTTCAGTGCTTGTGATTGGTCCGTTTATATTTCCTATTTCTTCCTGTTTCAGTTTCGGAAGGTTGTGCTTTTCTAAGAATTTGTCCATTTGTTTCAGGTTGTCTGTTTTATTGGCATATAGTTGCTTGTAGTAATCTCTCATGATCCTTTTACTTCTCCTTTTTCATTTCTAATTCTGTTGATTTGAATCTTCTCCCTTTTTTTCTTGATGAGTCTGGCTAATGGTTTACCAATTTTTTTTATCTTTTCAAAAAACTAGGTTTTAGTTTTATTGATCTTTGCTATTGTTTTCTTTATTTCTATTTCATTTTTTTCTGCTCTGATCTTTATGCTTTCTTTCCTTCTGCTAACTTCAGGGTTTTTTGTTCTTCTTTCCCTGATTGCTTTGGGTGTAAAGTTAGGTTATTTTTGAGATGTTTCTTGTTTCTTGAGGTAGGATTGTATTGCTATAAACTTCCCTCTTAGAACTGCTTTTGTTGCATCCCATAGGTTTTGGGTCGTCGTGTTTTCATTGTCATTTGTTTCTAGGAATTTTTTATTTCCTCTCTGATTTCTTCAGTGATCTCTTAGTTATTAAGTAGTGTATTGTTTAGCTTCCATGGGTTTGTATTTTTTACAGTTTTTTTATGTAATTAATATCTAGTCTCATAGTGTTGTTGTGGTCAGAAAAGATACTTCATAAATTTTCTTAAATTTACCAAGGCTTGATTTGTGACCAAGATATGATCTATCCTGGAGAATATTCCATGAGCACTTGAGAAGAAAGTGTATTCTGTTGTTTTTGGATGGAATGTCCTATAAATATCAATTAAGTCCATCTTGTTTAATGTATCATTTAAAGCTTGTGTTTCCTTATTTATTTTCATTTTCGATGATCTGTCCGTTGTTGAAAGTGGGGTGTTAAAGTCCACTACTATGATTGTGTTACTGTCAGTTTTACCTTTTATAACTGTTAGCATTTGCCTTACGTATTGAGGTGCTCCTATGTTGGGTGCATCAATATTTACAATTGTTATATCTTCTTCTTGGAGCGATCCCTTGATCATTATGTAGTGTCCTTCTTTGTCTCTTGTAATAGTCTTTATTTTAACGTCTACTTTGTCTGATATGAGTATTGCTACTCCAGCTTTCTTTGATTTCTATTTGCGTGGAGTATCTTTTTCCATCCCCTCACTTTCAGTCTGTATGTGTCCCTAAGTCTGAAGTGGGTCTCTTGCAGACAGCATATATACGGGTCTTTTTTTTGTATCCATTCAGCCAGTCTATGTCTTCTGGCTGGAGCATTTAATCCATTTACATTTAAGGTAATTATCCATATGTATGTTCCTATAACCATTTTCTTAATTGTTTTGGGTTTCTTATTGTAGATCTTTTCCTTCTCTTGTTTTTCCTTCCTAGAGAAGTTCTTTTAGCATTTGTTGTTAAGGTGGTTTGGCGGTGCTGAATTCTCTTAGCTTTTGCTTGTCTGCAAAGATTTTAATTTCTATGTCGAATGTGAATGAGATCCTTGCTGGGTAGAGTCAACTTGGTTATAGGTTTTTACCTGTCATCACTTTAAATATATACTGCCAATCCCTTCTGGCTTGCAGAGTTTCTGCTGAAAGATAATCTGTTAACCTTACGGGGATTCCCTTGTATGTTATTTGTTGCTTTTCCCTTGCTGCTTTTACTATTTTTTCTTTGTATTTAATTTTTGATAGTTTGATTAATATGTGTCTTGGCGTGTTTCTCCTTGGATTTATCCTGTTTGAGACTCTCTGCTCTTCCTGGACTTCATTAACTATTTTCTTTGCCATATTAGGGAAGTTTTCAACTATAATCTCTTCTCAGTCTATTTTCTCAGTCCCTTACTTTTTCTCTTCTTCTGGGACCCCTATGATTCAAATGTTGGTGCATTTAATGTTGTCCCAGAGGTCTCTGAGACTGTCCTCAATTCTTTTCATTCTTTTTTCTTTATTCAGCTCTGCAGTAGTTATTTACACTATTTTATCTTCCAGGTCACTTATCCGTTTTTCTGCTCAGTTATTTCTGCTATTGATGCCTTCTAGAGAATTTTTAATTTCATTTATTGTGTTGTTCATCATTGTCTGTTTGCTCTTTAGTTCTTCCAGGTCCTTGTTAAATGTTTCTTGTATTTTCTCCATTCTATTTCCAAGATTTTGGATCATCTTTACTATCATTACTCTGAATCCTTTTTCTGGTAGACTGTCTATTTCCTCTTCATTTGTTTGGTCTGGTGGGTTTTTACATTGCTCCTTCATCTGCTGTGTGTTCCTCTGTCTTCTCATTTTTCTTAAGTTACTGTGTTTGGGGTCTCCTTTTCACAGGCTGCTGCTTCGTAGTTCCCGTTGTTTTTGGTGTCTGCCTCCAGTGGCTGAGGTTGGTTCAGTGGGTTGTGTAGGCTCCGTGGTGGAGGGGACTAGTGTCTGTGTTCTGATGGATGAGCCGGGATCTTGTCTTTCTGGTGGACAGGACCACATCTGGTGGTTTGTTTTGAGGCGTCTGTGACCTTATTATGATATTTTTGTTTGTTTGTTTTTTGTGGTATGCAGGGCTCTCACTGTTGTGGCCTCTCCCATTGCGTAGCACAGGCTCTGGACGCGCAGGTTCAGCGGCCATGGCTCACGGGCCCAGCCACTCCGCGGCATGTGGGATCTTCCCAGACCAGGGCACGAACCCGTGTCCCCTGCACTGGCAGGCAGACTCTCAACCACTGCGCCACCAGGGAAGCCCTATGATTTTAGGCAGCCTCTCTGCTAATGGGTGGTGTTGTGTTCCTGTCTTTTTACTTGTTTCGCAAAGGGTGCCAACACTGTAGCTTGCTGGTCGTTCAGTGGTGCTGGGTCTTAGCACTGAGATGGAGATCTCTGGGAGACCTTTCGCCGTTTGATATTACGTGGAGCCGGGAGGTGTCTGGTGGACCAATGTCCAGAACTTGGCTCCTCCACCTTAGAGGCACAGGCCTGACACCGGACCAGAGCACCAACGCCCTGTCAGCCATACGGCTCATAAGAAAAGTGAGAAAAAACAAAAAAACAAAAAAAAAAAACGGACAGACAGAACCCTAGGACAAATGGTAAAAGCAAAGCTATACGAACAAAATCACACAAGGAAGCATACACATACACACTCAGAACACAAAAATAAGGGGAAAAAATATATATCGTTGCATCCAAATTCCACTGCGTCAATTTTGGGATGATTCTTTGGCTATTCAGGTATTCTACAGATGCAGGGTACATCAAGTTGATTGTGGATATTTAATCCGCTGCTCCTGAGGCTTCTGGGGGAGATTTCCCTTTCTCTTCTTTGTTCACACAGCTCCTGGGGCTCAGCTTTGGATCTGTCCCTGCATCTGCGTGTAGGTCACCTGAGGGCATCTGTTCTTTGCTCAGACAGGACGGGGTTAAAGTAGCAGCTGATTAGGGGGCTCTGCTCACTCAGGCCGGAGGGAGGGAGGGGTACGGAGTGCGGGGCGAGCCTGCGGCGGCAGAGGCCAGACTGACGTTGTACCAGCCTGAGGCGCGCCGTGCGTTCTCCCGGGGAAGTTGTCCCTGGATCACGGGACCCTGGCAGTGGCGGGCTGCACAGGCTCCTGGGAGGGGAGGTTTGGATAGTGACCTGTGCTCGCACACAGGCTTCTTTGTGGCTGCAACCGCATCCTTAGTGGTTCATTCCCATCTCTGTGGTCCGCGCTGTTAGCTGCAGCTCATGCCCATCTCTGGAGCTCATTTAGGCGGTGCTCTGTATCCCCTCTCCTCACGCACCCCAAAACAATGTTCTCTTGCTCTTAGGCAGGTCCAGACTTTTTCCCGGACTCCCTCCCGTCTAGCTGTTCTGCACTAGCCCCTTCAGGCTGTGTTCACGTAGCCAACCCCAGTCCTCTCCCTGCGGTCTGACCTCCAAAGCCCGAGCCTCAGCTCCTCTCCCCCACCCGCCCTGGCCGGTGAGCAGACAAGCCTCTCGGGCTGGTGAGTGCTGGTCGGCACTGATCCTCTGTGTGAGAATCGCTCCTCTTTGCCCTCTGCACCCCTGTTGCTGCGCACTCCTACGTGGCTCTGAAGCTTCCCTCCCCCACCCATCCCCTGTCTCCGCCTGCAAAGGGGCTTCCTAGTGTGTGGAAACTTTTCTTCCTTCACTTCTCCCTCCCAGAAGTGCAGGTCCTGTCCCTATTCTTTTGTCTTTGTTTTGCCCTACCCAGGTACGTGGGAAGATTCTTGCCTTTTGGGAGGTCTGAGGTCTTCTTCCAGCATTCAGTAGGTGTCCTTTAGGAGTTGTTCCACATGTAGTTGTATTTCTGATGTATTTGTGGGGAGGAAGGTGATCTCCATGCCTTACTCTTCCGTCATCCTGAAGGTCTCTCCACTTTAGTTGTTTTTAACATTTGTTCAAAAGTCTTTAAGTTTCCACAGAACCCATTGAGTAAAAACCAAATCTGTTTTTTAATACATTTACAAAACTCTATACTGTATCTCTCATTATCCTCACTATTTCCTTATAAAATTGTTTGTTATACAACTAATTGTTCCCTAATTGCTTTTTTTCCACATTTGCTCATGTCATGGACATTTCTAAGAATACCTGCCTTCATCCATTCCCCACATTCCCAATTATAGTCATTTTCAATTTTTAAAGGAATTTAGATACGCAAACTCAGACAATTTGCTGCTACACTGAAAACTCTGAGTAATGTCTAATCACAATTTGCAATGGGTATTTGTTTCAAGGCACATCTAATACCTTGACAACAATTTTCATTTCATATAACCTTTATTAATTTTGGTTTCCTACTAAGAGCACTTCCCTTCAGGGAGCCAACTGCTAATCTTCTAGTCCGAATTTACATTTACTTTCTTCCACTGTGGGAGTTTGTCTCACTGGTGCCAGTTTTCCTCCTCCTGTATCCATGCTTTTTGCCATGTGACTTGGCAGTTCTTTAAACTTGGAGTCAAGTCTATTTTCATTTCTCTTGACTTTGAGATTGGCTATATGGTTTGTTTTGGCCAATGGAATGAGGTAGATATGACAAGGTACCATTTCTGAGCCTAGGCCTTAGAGGCCTTGTATGTATCTGCAGATGCTCTCTTGCACATATGCATTGCTATGAAAATAACATGCCATGGCTGGGAGGCTGTCCATGCACCTGCAGTGAGAAACAGAGACACTCAGTTGCTTAAGCCTGAGGAAGAACTGCCCAGCTGAGCTCAACCTAGAATGCCATTGAGTTTTGGAGTGGTTCGTTATGCAGCAATAGCAATAAAATTCATTTATACTAACATAGTTTTAGTTTATACTTCTGTTACTGCAGTTCCCTTCTTACTCTGACTATATTTGACAGAGATAATCCATTCACAAATGTTAATTATATACTAGATTACCATCTTCAAATGAACAAAGCTGAATGTCTCATGGATATTTTATTATATGTATTTATACATTTGTTATCTTATTGATTTAACTTCAGAGGTAAACTTTAGCTTTTAGGTCCCATTTGTGTAGGAGTCATCCCTTAATCATCACTGAATCCCTGCCAGCCCTTCCTATACACAGTACTCTGCACACAATAAGCATTCCTTAGTGCTCATGGAATGAATGAACAGATTTTAAACTTATACCATTCCAAATGGTACAAATGTATTTTAAATTGAAAAATATTTCTGATAATCTTATGGTATCATAGTTTTATAATTTTATTACTGATTCAAAATTTTAATTAAAATAGCTGTCTTTAGTTATTAGGTATAGTAATTTTTGGCAGATTCTCTTTTGCATATAAAGAGTGGGAGATTACACCCATGTTCATGGCAGTTTTTTCACAATACCTAAAAGGTAGGAGTAATCCAAATGTTCAACAGATGAATGGATAAGCAAAGTGTGGTGTATACACACCATAGAATAGTATTCAGCCTTAAAAAGGAATTTTGACACATACTACAATGTGGATGAATCTTGAGGATGTTATGTTAAGTGAAATAAGCCAATCACATAAAGAGAAATACTGTGTGATTCCACTCATATGAGGCACCTAGAGTAGTCACAGTCACAGAGAGGGAAAGGTAGAATGGTATTTGCCTGAGGCTGGAGGAAGGGAGGAATGGGGAGTTGTTTAATGGACATAGTTTTAGTTTTGCAAGAGGACGAGTTCTGGAGATGGATGGTGATGATGGCTGCACAACAGTGTGAATGTACTTAATGCCCCTGAACTCTATATTTACAATTGTTAGAATGGTAAATTTTTATTTTATGTGTATCTTATCATGTTAAAAAAATGGAAATAAAAGAGTGGAAGAAAAAAATTTATTAGGTACTCTTAATACATAAATCAATGGATATAAAAAGGCCTGATGAGATATTTAAATATTGATTTATGTTTGATGCCCCTGCCAATATTTATTTGTCAAAGAGTCTTTGTGGTGAATGAATAAAAATAAACTTTACTTAGTAATTTTCCTTTATAATTAAACTACATAGTCATGGTTTAGATTGTGGTCTATGTTTGGCACATGGCTAAAATGTGTTGATCACTATAGAAACAGTTTAGTGTATGGTTAAGAGTCCAGGCAGGGCTTCCAATCTCAACTCCAACACTTACCAGCTGCGTAAATTTGGGCAAATTGTTTACTCTCTGTTTCTTCATGTATGTGTGAATTAATACATATGAAGCACTCAGAAAACTGCCTGGCATGTCACAAATATTACAGTATCAGCTATTACTATTATTACTGAGAAATCTTGGGATTAAAATCTAAATTCGATTATCTTTCAGGAAAGTCTGGCAATAGGATTTTTTAGTAAAATATTACCTTATTCTTTCAGGACATTGTTGATTCTGAGGGAACAACTGCTGTTTTGGAGAAACTTGCCAGAACCTCCCTCCCTTTGACTTATTTCAGTGCTATGTCGAGGTAGCTGTACTTCTAAGTGCTTATCCAGTTAAGCCTATGCAAAGGAAGGTGACAAGTATTTAAAGCTCAGGGCCTCTTGGTTTCTATCTTAAATGTGCACAAATCTGGAGTAAAGGGGGAATGAATCTATTACCATAATATTGGTATTTTGGCCTTTTTCTCTCTTTTTAAGTGCCCTTCCCAATAGCCATCTTTCCTCCATCATTTAAATAATTGGCAAGCAGTGCAGCCCTTAACAGAAGGTGGGAGCTTATTTATGTCTCCTCTTTGTCTGTAAAGACAAAAGAGAAGAACAAATGAGATCAGATCAAGGAGTTCTTTGTTTTATAATCTCTCTGGAGAAATCTAGGAATTTCCTCCCTCCATGCTCATATTTCTTGTTGTGAAGCACAAATGAAGACGCTAATTAGTTGTTCAGTGGCATGGGCTTCCCTTGGGTATTTTCAAGACCTACTTCTTTCCATGATGCATATGCTTCTCTTGTATGTTTCTTGCTGCTCTTCCTAAATTCTGTCCATGAGACAGAAGAGAAGACTAAAGGAACATCAATCCTCCCTCATTTTTTTTTTTAGATTCAGTATATGTCTAAAAGTTCATATTAAGTGTATGTCAAAGAAAATTTATTGCAGTCAGGCAAACACTAAATTGGCAACACATCAGGTAAAAACAAAGGGCCACTGACTATGATAAAGCTCAAAGATGAGAAGTCCAAATCTTCTCCTGATACATGTCCTAGCTAGAATATTTATATTCTTATAGCATGTTTCAATGCTGAGTGCAGAAAGTGATATGACAAAGAAAGTTTTCTTTAATGATTAGAACCAATTCTATGATTTCCAAAAGCTCAATTTCTTACTCATTCTAAGTTAGAACTGCATTGAATGCATCACTGATTTCATTAGATTGACTGACTTCATCTATTCAAAAATATTTAGAAAGTTTCTTCTATTCAATATATTGTTGTATGAACATCATAGTAGGTAAAAGTTTATCAAATTCATCAAACTAAAAGACAAATCTACTGGACGACACAGATCAAAAATTATTGGGAATTCCCTGGAGGTCCAGTGGTTAAGACTCCACGCTGCTACTGCAGGGGGCACAGGTTCCATCCCTGGTGGGTGAACTAAGATCCCGCATGCCACATTGTGGGATCAAAAAAACAATTACTTTGGGAGATTGGTTAAATGGATGCAATCTAGCAATAGAAATCTTGATAAGAAAAAAATATATAAAAACCCACATGAGTACAGAATTTGAAACATCCTAGGACTTTAGCTTACTCCATATTCCTTTTGAGTATAACAGTATGATGCACCGATTAGCAAACAAACAAATAAAAATACAAAAGCAAAAATTAGTAGGACCTTAGGATGCAATCACAGAATTATAGAAGAATATGCTTCTATAAAGAGACATTAACAAACTGGAATGAATCCTTAGAAACAAACAGGGTACTGAAGAATTTAAATAGCAGTTTGAAATAAGAAGCTGTTTGGCTTGAAAAACTGAAGGCTTAGTACAACAGAGTTATTTTTCAATGGTGGAATTATTCTACATGGTTACAGAGATTATCCATCAGTTTATTCATGCATTAGTTTATAATTTTATTAATTGAGAAACTTTCACTGACACATCTAATAAATAGTCCACATACGTACTGTGTAATCATAATGTAATAATGAACAAAAGAGAAGTGGTCCCTGGTTTATTTGAGATGGCAGAATGAAAGGATAAACACCATCAGCTAAAACAAAGTCAAAGCAAGCAGATTTCAGATCACAAAAAAAGAAAACTTCCTCTCAAACAGAACTGCTCCCAAATAGAATATATCCCTCAGGTATGATGTTTCTGTTTCTGTTTCTATTTTTGTTACTAGAGGGATAATGTGTACCAGATGGCCACTTGTTTGGAAATTCAAGCACTGAGTGAAGTTCTATACAAAGACTCCCTCTCTGTAACATTTTATGAATATGTCTCTACTTTAGTTCCTTTATCTGAGGACAGTTTAGTCAGGTACAATGCAAAGGAAATGTTATCATAATAAAATAATCAAACATGAAGGTTCTTTTTTCCATGAGTAAGGTTAGGATAAACACAATCGACATGAAATCTTGTTTTTCAAGCTTCCTACTTATTAATGACACTTTTGGTTTATCATTTCCGAGTTCTCAAAGAAATTACACCCATAAAGCTTCCAAATTACAAAGATTGTTATTGTGTTTGTTGATATGGAATGGGGAAAGTTAAGATGGGACAGAAGATTCCTAGTCTACAGCAAGTAGTGTTTATGGTTATTGAACTGCAGGGTATAAAACCCATCTCAGATTAGGTTAAGATATAAACAATGTATTTATACGTAACTATGTGGAACTCTAGTGATGGATAATGGTAACAGGAACAAGTGTCTTCACTCTTCCAATCTATCATCAAGTATCTGCCTTTTTGTTTATCCACCTCTCAATTCTTTCTACTGTGGTGACTTTATTTTCAGGCAGCCCCTCTATATGTAGCAGTAATGAGACCCTCCAGTTAATCCAGGCTAATAATGCCCAAAAGACTTGCAGTATTTGATTGACGGAATCCTTCTTCCATGTAATATTCCTACTGATTCCCCCAACTTGCTTCTGATTGGCCCTCCTTGGGTCATATAAACACTTGTATGCCCAACCTTATGATGGAGATTGTAATAAAGGTGGGAATATGATCAATAGTCTCATACATACTGTGGGAGAGGGATAATTCCCCCCAATAGATTAATTGCTCAGTAGACAAAAGTATGCCAGAGGACCATTAGAAATACTGTCCCACTGGCTTCATTATTTGGAGTTTATGTGATATAATTGGATAAAGATAATATCAACAACAAACTTTCTTCAGCAGTGAAGAAGTTTTACATGATATTAGTGCAAGCCTCATACTCTTCACCAAGATCTAAAAACAGGTAAGGATCCAAAGGTATCCCAGAATTACTAAGCCAAGGAAATGTGCCATCAAATCACAAAATTTTATCTTACATCATTTTCTGAATATCTTTCTCCATGCTAACAGATTTCCACCTATATGAATTAGACCTTAAGTATATCACTTGCAGCTCTGTGCTTAACCTGCTCAGGTATTGAATGACAATGCTTCATATTTATTAAGCTTTTTCATGTAAAGATGGTATATAATCTTCATGCCATCCTCCTGAAGATGACAGGCATTATCCTCATTCTGTAAATGGAGAACTGGAAAGCTTTCAAATGGCTCCAAAATCACTAGCTAGTTGAGAGCTAAGTAGAGTAATTCTAACTAGAATTTCAGTGTTCTATCTGCCAAACTCAGAAAGCAAAATGTTATGAAGTTCCTTCTTTGATTCATTCCAATTTGATTCAGCTCAATTTGATTTTCTAAGCAGTATTAAGAACCTACAGTGTGCTCAGTGTCATACTAAATACTCTGAGCAGTGCAGAGGATGCATAAGGCAACATCCCTTAAACCTTATGTGTTTCATAATTTAATCACAGATACAGCACACAAGCTCAAGGAATAGCTGATAACAATTTGAGTTAACACAAATTCACATTCTTAACTGCAAAAAGTGATGAGATAATAGGTGCAATTTTACTTGAGATATTATATCACAAAGTTTAGCATTGATTCTCTCACATACTGAAAGCCCTCCATAACACAATATTAAAATTTGTTTTTTTAATTCATCTACTCTAAATTAGTTTTTGTATACCTACAGTAAGCCAGCCAAGAGCTTCAGTGCTGCATGCACAATGGTGACTACAAAAGTACTATTCTGGTCCTCAAGGAATTACATTTTACAGAAGGAGAGATATTAATGAACATCTATACTGACCAATGATACAACTTGTTACATGTGGTCTGAAGGAAAAGTCCAACTTCTAGAGATAATAACAGAAACTGACTTGGGTTTGGAGAAGGGGATTAAAAAGGTTAAGGCTGAGGCATTTAAGCTGAAACTTGAAGAATAAGTGGAAGTTTGTCAAATAAGGATTGAGGTGAAGAGCAGCCCTGGAAGAAGGAAGAACTTGAAGATATACCATCTCAGAGAATAGCTTAGAACAGGTAAATAACACAAAGACATATTTAGGTATACAACAGTGTCGTTTCTCTTAACTTGTTCTTTAGATCTCTGTGGCAAATGGAAGTTTGGCATTATGTTGGTTCAGAAAATCAGTGGGTGTCCAGGGACTACCAAATATAAAGGAAAGCTCAAAGGGAAAAGACACATGATTTTCACAAGAATTCTTGGGTGGATTTGGGTGAGAGCTCTAGAAATCAGGACAAAGAGAATTAGCGTGGTGCGTAAAGTTGTGCTCTAGCAAAGGGCTTTTAAGTTACTTGCATATATATATATATTTTTTTGAATTTTTGAATTTTATTTTATTTTTTTATACAACAGGTTCTTACTAGTATCCATTTTATACACATCAGTGTATACATGTCAATCCCAATCTCCCTATTCATCCCACCCCCACCCCCCGCCGCTTTCCCCCCTTGGTGTCCAAACGTTTCTTCTCTACATCTGTGTCTCAATTTATGCCCTGCAAACCAGTTCATCTGTACCATTTTTCTAGGTTCCACATATATGCGTTAATATACGATATTGTTTTTCTCTTTCTGACTTAATTCACTCTGTATGACAGTCTCTAGATCCATCCACGTCTCTACAAATGACCCAGTTTCATTCTTTTTTATGGCTGAGTAATATTCCATTGCATATATGTGGCATATCTTCTTTATCCAGTCATCTGTCAATGGGCATTTAGGTTGCTTCCATGACCTGGCTATTGTAAATAGTGCTGCAATGAACACTGGAGGGCATGTGTCTTTTTGAATCATGGTTTTCTCTGGATATATGCCCAGTAGTGGGATTGCTGAGTCATATACTAGTTCTATTTTTAGTTTTCTAAGGAACCTCCATACTGTTCTCCATAGTGACTGTATCAATTTACATTCCCACCTACAGTGCAAGAGGGTTCCCTTTTCTCCACACCTTCTCCAGCATTTGTTGTTTGTACATTTTCTGATGGTGCCCATTCTAACTGGTGTGAGGTGATACCTTATGGTAGTTTTAATTTGCGTTTTTCTAATAATTAGTGATGTTGAGCAGCTTTTCATATGCTTCTTGGCCATCTGTATGTCTTCAGTGGAGAAATGTCTATTTAGGTCTTCTGCCCATTTTTGGATTGGGTTGTTTGTATTTTTAATATTGAGCTGCATGAGGTGTTTATATATTTTGGAGATTGATCCTAGTCCATTGATTCATTTGCAAAATTTTCTCCCATTCTGAGGGTTATCTTTTCAGCTTGTTTATGGTTTCCTTTGCTGTGCAAAAGCTTTTAACTTTCATTAGGTCCCATTTGTTTATTTTTGTTTTTATTTCCATTTCTCTAGAAGATGGATCAAAAAAGATCTTGCTGTGATTTATGTCAGAGTGTTCTTCCTATGTATTATAGTGTTTTATAGTGTCCGGTTTTATAGTGTCCGGTCTTACATTTAGGTCTCTAATCCATTTTGAGTTTATTTTTGTGTATGGTGTTAAGGAGTGTTCTAATTTCATTATTTTATATATAGCTCTCCAGTTTTCCCAGCACCACTTATTGAAGAGACTATCTTTTCTCCATTGTATATCCTTGCCTCCTTTGTCATAGACTAGTTGACCATAGGTGCGTGGGTTTATCTCTGGGCTTTCTATCTTGTTCCATTTATCTATGTTTCTGTTTTTGTGCCAGTACCACATTGTCTTGATGACTGTAACTTTGTAGTATAGTCTGAAGCCAGGGGGTCTGATTCCTCCAGCTCTGCTTTTTTCCCTCAACACTGCTTTGGCTATTCAGGGTCTTTTATGTCTCTATACAAATTTTAACATTTTTCATTCCAGTTCTGTAAAAAAATGCCATTGGTAATTTGATAAGGATTGCACTGAATCTGTAAATTGCTCTGGGTAGTATTGTCATTTCCACAGTATTGATTCTTCCAATCCAAGAACAAGGTATATCTCTCCATCTGTTGGTATCATCTTTAATTTCTTTCATCAGTATCTTATACTTTTCTACATACAGGTCATGTGTGTCCCTAGGTAGGTTTGTTCCTAGGTATTTTATTCTTTATGTTGCAGTGGTGAATGGGAGTGTTTCCTTAGTTTCTCTTTCAGACTTTCATCATTAGTATATAGGAATGCAAGAGATTTCTGTGCATTAACTTTGTATCCTGCAACTTTACTAAATTCATTGATTACCTCTAGTAGTTTTCTGGTGGCATCTTTAGGAATGTCTATGTGTAGTATCATGTCATCTGCAAACAGTGACAGTTTTATTTCTTCTTTTCCAATTCCTCTTATTTCTTTTTTTTCTCTGATTGTTGTGGTTAGGACTTCCCAAACTATGTTGAATTATAGTGGTGAGAGTGGACATCCTTGTCTTGTTCCTGATCTTAGAGGAAATGCTTTCAGTTTTTCACCATTGAAAATGATGTTTGCTGTGGGCTTGTCATATATGGCCTTTATTATGTTGAGGTAGGTTCCCTCTATGCCCACTTTCTGGAGAGTTTTTATCATAAATGGATGTTGAATTTTGTCAAAAGCTTTTTCGGTATCTATTGAGATGATCATGTGGTTTTTCTTCTTCGGTTTGTTAATATGGTGTATCACATTGATTGATTTGCGTATATTGAGGAATCCTTGCATCCCTGCAATAAATCCTACTTGATCATGTTATATGATCCTTTTAATATGTTGTTGGATTCTGTTTGCTAGTATTTTGTTGAGGATTTTTACATCTATATTCATCAGTGATATTGGTCTGTAATTTTCTTTCTTTGTAGTCTCTGTCTGGTTTTGGTTTCAGGGTGATGGTGTCTTATAGAATGAGATGGGAGTGTTCCTTCCTCTTCAATTTTTTGGAAGAGTTTGAGGTGGATGGGTGTTAGGTCTTCTCTAAATGTTTGATAGAATTCACCTGCGAAGCCATTTGGTCCTTGACTTCTGTTTGTTGGAAGATTTTTAATCACAGTTTCAATTTCATTACTTGTGATTGGGTTGTTCATATTTTGTATTTCTTGGTTCAGTCTTGGAATGTTATACCTTTCTAAGAATGTGTCCATTTCTTCCAGGTTGTCCATTTTATTGGCATAGAGTTGCTTGTAGTAGTCTCTTAGGATGCTTTGTATTTCTGCAGTGTCTGTTGTAACTTCTCCATTTTCATTTCTGATTTTATTTTTTTTTTCTTTTTTGCTGTATGCGGGCCTCTCACTGTTGTGGCCTCTCCTGTTGCGGAGCACAGCCTCTGGATGCACAGGCTCAGCCACCATGGCTCATGGGCCTAGCCTCTCCGCGGCATGTGGGATCTTCCCGGACCCGGGCACGAACCCGTGTCCCCTGCATCGGCAGGCGGACTCTCAACCACTACGCCACCAGGGAAGCCCTCTGATTTTATTGATTTGAGTCCTCTCCCTCTTTTTCTTGATGAGTCTGGCTAATGGTTTATCAATTTTGTTTATCTTCTCAAAGAACTAGCTTTTAGTGTTATTGATCTTTGCTATTGTTTTCTTTGTTTCTATTTCATTTATTTCTGCTCTGATCTTTATGATTTCTTTCCTTCTGCTAACTTGGGTTTTGTTTGTTTTTCTTTCTCTAGTTCCTTTAGGTTTAAGGTTAGATTGTTTATTTGAGATTTTTCTTGTTTCTTGAGTTAGACTTGTATCGCTATAAACTTCCCTCTTAGAACTGCTTTTGCTGCATCCCATAGGTTTTGGATCATTGTGTTTTTCATTGTCATTTGTCTCTAGGTATTTTTTGATTTCCTCTTTGATTTCTTCAGTGATCAGTTGGTTACTTAGTAAGGTATTGTTTACCTCCATTTTTTTTTTTACGTTATTTTCTCTGTAATTGATTTCTAATCTCATAGTGTTGTGGTCAGAAAAGGTGCTTGATATGATTTCAATTTTCCTAAATTTACTGAAGGTTGATTTGTGACCCAAGGTATAATCTATGCTGGTGAATGTTCCGTGCGCACTTGAGAAGGAAGTGTAATCTGCTGTTTTTGGATAGAATGTCCTATAAATATCAATTAAATCTATCTGGTCTATTGTGTCATTTAAAGCTTGTGTTTCCCTCTTAATGTTCTGTTTGGATGATCTGTCCATTGGTGTAAGTGAGGTGTTAAAGTCTCCCAATATTATTGTGTGACTGTTGATTTCCTCTTTTAGAGCTGTTAGCAGTTGCCTTATGTATTGAGGTGCTTCTATGTTGGGTGCATATATATTTATAATTGTTATATCTTCTTCTTGGATTGATCCCTTGATCATTATGTAGTGTCCTTCCCTGTCTCTTGTAACATTCTTTATTTGAAAGTCTATATTATCTGATATGAGTATTGCTACCCCAGCTTTCTTTTGATTTCCATTTGCATGGAATATCTTTTGCCATCCTCTTACTTTGAGTCTGTATGTGTCCCTAGGTCTGAAGTGGGTCTATTGTAGACAGCATGTATATGGGTCTTGTTTTTGTGTCCATTCAGCAAGCCTGTGTCTTTTGGTTGGAGCATTTAATCCATTCACGTTTAAGGTTATTATCGATATGTTTGTTCCTATTACTATTTTCTTAATTGTTGGGTTTGTTTTTGTAGGTCCTTTTCTTCTCTTGTGTTTCCCACTTAGAGAAGTTCCTTTAGCATTTGTTGTAGAGCTGGTTTGATGGTGCTGAATTCTCTTAGCTTTTGCTTGTCTGTAAAGCTTTTGATTTCTCCACTGAAACTGAATGAGACCCTTGTCAGGTAGTGTAATCTTGGTTATAAGTTCTTCCTTTTCATCACTTTGAGTATGTCATGGCATTCCCTTCTTGCTTGTAGAGCTTGGGCTGAGAATTCAGCTGTTAACCTTATGGGAGTTCCCTTGTGTATTTGTCATTTTTCCCTTGCTGCTTTCAATAATTTTTCTTTGTCTTTAATTTTTGTCAATTTGATTACTATGTGTCTTGGACTGTTTCTCCTTGGGTTAACCCTGTATGGGATGCTCTGCACTTTCTGGACTTGGGTGGCTATTTACTTTCCCATGTTAGGGAAGTTTTCGACTATAATCGCTTCAAATATTTTCTTAGGTCCTTTCTCTCTCTCTTCTCCTTCTCCTACTCCTATAATGCGAATGTTGTTGCGTTTAGTGTTGTCCCAGAGGTCTCTTAGGCTGTCTTCATATCTTTTCATTCTTTTTTCTTTATTCTGTTCTGTGGCAGTGAATTCCACCATTCTGTCTTCCAGGTCACTTATCTGTGCTTCTGCCTCAGTTATTCTGCTATTGATTCTTTCTAGTGTAGTTTTCATTTCAGTTATTGTATTGTTCATCTCTGTTTGTTTGTTCTTTAATTCTTCTAGGTCTTTGTTAAACATTTCTTACATCTTCTCAATCTTTGCCTCTATTCTTTTTCTGAGGTCCTGGATAATCTTCACTATCATTATTCTGAATTCTATTTCTGGAAGGTTGCCTATCTCCACTTCATTTAGTTGTTTTTCTGGCGTTTTATCTTGTTCCTTCATCTGCTACATAACCCTCTGCCTTTTCATCTTGTCCATCTTTCTGTGAATGTGTTTTTTTTTCCACAGGCTGCAGGATTGTAGTTCTTCTTGCTTCTGCTGTCTGCCCTCTGGTGGATGAGGCTATCTAAGGTGTTTGTGCAAGTTTCCTGATGGGAGGGACTGGTGGTGGGTAGAGCTGGATGTTGCTCTGGTGGGCAGAGCTCAGTAAAACTTTAATCCACTTGACTGCTGATGGGTGGGGCTCGGTTCCCTCCCGATTGGTTGTTTGCCCTGAGGTGACCCAACACTGGAGCCTACCTGGGCTCTTTTGTGGGGCTAATGGCAGACCCTGGGAGGGCTCACTCCAAGGAGTACTTCCCAGAACTTCTGCTGCCAGTGTCCTTGTCCTACAGTGAGACAGAGCCACCCCCCCACATCTGCAGGAGACCCTCCAACACTAGCAGGTAAGTCTGGTTCAGTCTGCTGTGGGTCACTGCTCCTTCCCCCAGGTCCCAACGCACACACTACTTTGTGTGTGCCCTCTGAGAGTGGAGTCTCTCTTTCCCCCAGTCCTGTCAAAGTCCTGCAATCAAATCCCGCTAGCCTTCAAAGTCTGATTCTCTAGGAGTTCCTTCTCCCATTGCTGGACCCCCAGGTTCAGAAGCCTGAGGTGGGGCTCAGAACCTTCATTCCAGTTGGTGGACTTCTGTGGTATAAGTGTTCTTCAGTTTGTGAGTCACCTACCCAGCAGTTACGGGATTTGATTTTATTGTGATTGCGCCCCTCCTACCATCTCATTGTGGCTTCTCCTTTGTCTCTGGATGTGGGGTATCTTTTTTGGTGAGTTCCAGTGTCTTCCTGTCAATGATTGTTCAGTGGTTAGTTGTGATTCCAGTGTTCCTGCAGGAGAGAGTGAGAGGACATCCGTCTACTCTGCCGTCTTGAACCAATCTCTCTTGCTTATATTTTAGACCCAAGTCACTGAATAGTAGAAAATCATTACAGGATGTTTAAATATCTTTCTGTTTAATGGTGTGTTGTCTCATTAACAACCTCAATGTATTTACAACCAAATCTCATAAATTTTTGTTTTCCCATCAGTACTTAGAACATTTCTCTGTATATAACAGGTGTTCAGATAAATTTTATGGATTGATTGAAACAATAATTTCAGTGGATAAGTTTAGTAAAACCAGACTAAAATAATTATGCTGTTTGAAGTAGGTATGTGCTTTCAAGAAACTGTGGGAATTCCATGGTGGTCCAGTGGTTAGGACTCTGTGCTTTCACTGCTGAGGGCCCGGGGTTCAATCCCTGGTTGGGGAACTAAGATCCCACAAGATGCACAGCAAGGCCAAAAAAAAAAGAAAAAAAGAAACTGATTGCAATGGTCTCCCATTATTTGTTCCTTTTACCCCCATAGCATCTGGTGCATTGGAACACTTATCCCTCTGCAGCAGAGTAAGTTCCGGTGTCTGTGATTGCTCCTGTGTTGAGTGCCTAGGCAGTGACTATGCTTGATTCATTTGTGTCCACAGTATCTATAAAATAAGTGGCATAAAATAAGTGCTTTATGTTTATTGAATGGAAGAATGAGCAAATAAATGAACAAATGAATGATCCAATCTTCTTGGATTATCAGTTGGTTAAAACTGATGCAGAAGAAAGGAAATAAAAGGAAGTAGCACACTGTACAACACATATTAGTCACTCAAGAATTGTATCCTGAATAGATAAAGCTGCACTGAAAAAAGAAAATTGATATATGACTAGATACTAGTTATGTGAAAGGTGGTGATGAGCTGAAATATACTGAAGATTCATGCTTTCAATGTTTTTTATTTTATTTTATTTTTTATTTTTTTGCGGTACATGGGCCTCTCACTGTTGTGGCCTCTCCCACTGCGGAGCACAGGCTCTGGACGCACAGGCTCAGCAGCCATGGCTCACGGGCCCAGCCGCTCCGCAGCATGTGGGATCTTCCCAGACCGGGGCATGAACCCGTGTCCCCTGCATCGGCAGACGGACTCTCAACCACTGCGCCACCAGGGAAGCCCCTTTCAATGTTTTTTAACCTTTTATATGCGTAAGAATCACTTGAAGTGTTTTTTTTTTTTTAAGTGCATGTTTACCAAGACCAACCCAGAAAAGTTCAATTCAATAGATTTAACAAGAATACCAGTACTTCTATTGCAGATGGACCAAGACCACATTTAGAGAAATTCTGCATTAGACATAAATAGTAGCACCATTCACTCTTTTGAAAAATTCAAGGGAAGATAATTTTGTTCCCTTTGTGTTGATAAAGGACTATTTTAAACAACTCAAATCTTCTGCTCTTTTGTAACAAACATTTGTTGAAAGAAAGAAACAACATATGATGCTAATTTCTCCCTTTGATTCTTGACCTGGAGAAAAGCTGTGCAAGTTATAAGCTGACTTTCAGTATCATTCATTATTTAAATACTTTTAACCAAGCATTTAGAGTATGTTTTAGCAGTTTAAAAACTAATGCTCTACACAGAAACCCTGCTGGAGCTTTCCCCATACCTATGGCTTCATACCCAATTAGGTTCTTAACACCAGGCCGGGAGGTGACCAAAGAGACTAGGTCATGGAACCACTATAAACAACAGGGCCAAGTGTATATCTGGCATGGCCAATTTGTAACAGAGTTTTCAGAACTGCTGCTCTTCTCCTTTGAAATGAAATAGAAGATAGAGCCATATGAAAAAGACCACAGGTCTGTTTGGAATTTATTCCCACATCTTCTAGGAAGAATTGTTTGTCCTGCTGCAACTATGTGGTTTTAGTGGTATTTCTATGTATCTCTATGTCCTTGGCATCCTGGCAATAGTTAATTTCAATGAAAATGGACATCCAAACCAGCTAGGATCTTCAGAGGCATGTCTTGGAAGTCTTGAACTAGGAATAGAGAAATGCATTCCTACCCCATATCTGGTAGTGAAATGGATGTGCTGCAGCAGTTGTTCTCTGCCTTGAAGACTGGCTATGCCAAAGAAAACCAAGAGCGTGTGCCTGGGTGTTGGGGAGTGAGGCTAGAAGGAAAGTGATGGAGGAAAGAGATAGAAGGAGAGTTTGCAAGCAGTCTAGTCTCTTGTTCTTGATGTCTTGGAGACCATTTGCCTTTATTGTGGCTACATACACTTTATAAGAACTCTCCCAATTTGCCTAAGTCAACTTGATTTGGGTTTTGAAGGAAACAGACTTTATTTTTGAAGAGCATGTTTAGTTTGACAGCAAAGTTGAGCAGAAGGTACAGAGATTTCCCATATACCCTCTGCCCCATACATGCACAGCCTACCCCATTATCAACATCCCCTACCAGAGTGATACATCTGTTATAATTGATGAACTTGGATTGACACATCATTATCTCCCCAAGTCCACAGTTTACATTAGGGTTCCCTCTTGATGTTGTACATTCTATGAGTTTGAACAAATGTATAATGCCTTGTATCCACCATTGTAGTGTCATATGGAATAGTTTCATTGCCCTTAAAATCTTCTATCACTACAGCCAAGGATTTCTAACAAATTTTGATGTGGGATTATTTATCAGTGACTCCATTAAATTGTGGTGAGTTAACTTTGGAGGAATAACTTCTGATGTTGTGAAACTAGTCTAAAGTTTGACATAAACATGCATTACATTATAAGAAAAACTCCTTAAATGGAAAAAAAAAAAGCTTTTCTTCTGCTTTCTGCCCACACTCCCATCTCAAAGGTAAACATCTAAGAAACACAACATCTATAGAGGCCTTGGATGCAGGGAACAGCATAATGCTTTAAAATCTCATTTTCTTAAATATGTTTCTATTACACTTCACTGATGAAAAATTATGCTTTTAATTCTAATGACTCTTAGCCAAGGTCTGTTTAAAGTGTCTCCTTATGTTGCAGAGGTATTTTGCTCAAATCTTGTTTGGAATATGGATATTTTATTGAGTTATTCATGTTTTCCTGTCTCAGTAGTAAATGGTCCAAAATGTTTTTTTAAGTCATAAATAATCTGTTTGCTAAATGCCCAAACTTTTACAAAATTCAATCTCTCAAATCTTATTGTCTTAAATTTAAAATTCACCCATGCAATTATTTGAAGTTCATACATAATCTTTGATGATGTTCTGGTTTCCCTGCCACTTGGTGAATGATGATTACCAACTTCTCATTGTCTTTCTGCTTTTACTGTTGTTTAAAATTTTTCATTTAGATTTGAGGTTTCTGTTTTCTCATAAATTCCTCTAAATTGTTTCTTAATATTTTCTTAAATTTGAACCTTGATCCTATGTTACAATTTGACTTTTTGCTTCTGTGACCTAACGCTCCCTACACACTATTTTCAAAGTTTAGGGAGGAAGAAAATGTTAAAAAAAAGCATATGTAAACCCAAGAGAAGAAACATTAGATTATTCCTGATATTTTAGAAAAAAGGAACTCCATTTCACTGAGACTCTATAAAACAAGCACACAATACAAAGTAACTGGGGAGAATGGGAAGGACAATTCTAACAGCAAAGTTAAAGAATGGAGAACTTAGACTTGCATCTGTCCTTTCAGAATTCAGCAGTTGATGGAGATGATAACGGCAGAAAAAGGTGAGCAGTGACTTCATATGGTGTGAAAGCCTCACAGGTAAGACTTAAAGATCCATCAGTATTTTTTACTGTCCTGATTTGGAAAACATTACTATTTTGCACAAAGTGGACATGTGTTCTTCAAACCTAATAAAATGAATGAGTGAGATAAATCTAAGACAATTTCCTATTACTATAATATTAGAAGAGGGTCAAGAGAGACATTTTCTCAAGTAAAGCTTATTACATGTGCACATGTTTTATCTTTAGAATGAGAAAAAATAGTTAAATAAAGGCTTTTATTATTACTTTCTAGATGCTATGTCTGTCAGTTTCTTCCTTATATTGCTCTCCAGATATCCTGTTCAAATCCAGAACACTAGAATTCTTACAGGTTTTCTAAGCTTCTGAGAATAATACTTCAATGGTTTGTTGAATTTTAACTGCCAATTATTAGCTATTCTCTAAGTGAAGACTTGTTACAATATTTTTATAACTTTATAACTTTATAATAAGAATCTATAATTACCCGCATTTTTGTTATGAAGATTTCAACACTTTCCGAGTTTGTTCGTCACCTTAGTTTTTGAAAATAGCGGAAGCCCATTTGAATACCAATCTTTCTGCTAGCTTGTGTGCTCTTTGAAGGCATATTCTAAATTTTACATCCCCAGGGCCTCTCATTTGTTAAATGAATGAAGAAAATGAAGCAAATTTAAAGTAGAGAGTTATGTTCCCTTGACTCACAGTCTTTCTGTTTTCCTTAGATTAGGCCAACTACTAGAAGGGTTTTTTCTGAAAAGTTTATATACCAGATGATATTTGGAGTGGCATTTCTTTATAAGTATCCTTATTTTGAGTGAATGTATGTATGTAAAGCATTTAGGACAGCCTTGTCTCAGGGTAAAGATATGTCTTTTTCTTTTGCTATTATTATTATTACAAACTGTCTCTGATTTAAATTTATGTAAATGCTACTAATACCCACTGAGTATGGAAGAAAAAGCAAAAAAAAAAAATATTAGGAAAGAATGAAACCATTTTCTTGACTCTTAAAGCTATTTTTCTCCTGTGAGAGCACCCCTTCTAATTCATATCATAGATTGTGAATTTATTCATGCCTATTTCATTAAAGAAACATCCCTTTCTGTTTCTGAACATGATGAATGGCTCCTGCTCTTTTGAAAGGTGACAATGCAACATTAGTTTGATTTTTGTGTACGGCTGTAATGATCTTTGCTAATGGCCTGAAGCAATAGATTCAGATGAAAAATTAAAATGTTTACTATCCTTACTCCTGTATTATGTAAGAAGAGTTCCTCAGAGAACATCGTTTCCATTATCGATAATGATTTATCCTGTGTGATTTATTGTGCTGTGAAATTCAGAGGACAGGCACATTTTTGACTTTATATACAGTTTCATCTCTTCACGAGGCAACAAGAAGTGAAATAACCTCTCAGGAAACATTGAAAGCAGACACTTATTATATGAAACAGTTTGAACTATTCAACATCCATTGCTAATTCTGTCATGCTTTGCTAAAATAGTGCAGCATTTAAATACTGAAGAAGCAATATACTGATAATGAAACCATTTCCAGGCAAAGAACTTAGAACAGGTATTTAGTCTGGATAGTTTCATTATAAATGTCTGTGGTCCTAAAAATATTTCAGGCTAATACAGTGCAAAGAACTGCATCTGGAGGAAAAGGCATATACCTGTTTTAATCAAAACCTGATACAGAAAGGACCTTTTTAAATGAAGATTCCCTTAAATGGAAAAACAACCATTTGTTGGGCTATTAATACACACATGTAATTAATTCAACTTGAAATGTTATTCACTTAACCCAAAGTTATGAAATGACTTCTGTATGCCAGGCATTTCCTTATTACTAGAAAATTCTGAAGTAATAAATGTTCAGGTTAAATGTGTTAGCATATTAGAGCCCACAAACAAAAGTTTCCAATAAAAATTAAAATGTTAATTCTGATCATAGTTGAATATTTTACTGACTGCAACAAAAATGTTTCTGATTTATAATAGTTTCTTGTTTTCCTTGTTTTATTTCGTGTGGTTTTCAGTTGTTGTGTATAAGTGTCTAATAGATGCATGATGTGCTACTAGTTCACAAGAAAGAAAGGGTAAGAAGAGACAGCTCAGATTTAAAATGGATCAACTCTTGCTAATTAGGGTAATGGGAGGCCATTAACTGTCTTGTAACCAAATCATGAAAAACATTGGTTTACAAGTTTTTTTTAATACGTTCATATTTCCCAATAAGTTCTTTATTTATTTTTCCTCGCTGCTCTCTCTTTCACTTTTGTAACTAAATTTAAAAAATGATTATTATCGTGTAGTTTACCAATTTTGTTTCTTTGCCTTAAATCTTTAGGGCAGTGGTTAAATGAGGTCACACAGATCATACCCTAGTCCTGCTACCTCAGGGAGTGAGGGAGACAAGCACTTAACATTTCTAGATTTTGGTTTCCTGATCTGTGCACACAGATAATCGTAGTACCTACCTCATATTATGAGAATTAAATGAGATGATGCACATAAACTCAATACAACATAAGTATTCAGTACATATTATTTACCTAAAATATTTGATTTTAAAATTGCATAGTCGCAAAGTGAATTTTAGGAAAAGGTAGTTTTCACTGGTGTCAAACTGGCAGTATAATATCTATTAGTGATCAAAGTGCTTTGAAGTCTGTCCTTAAGAGAGTTATGTTTTATTCTTTGAATTAGATGCCAATGGATAATTGTAGGTAAAGCCAGGAAGGAAAATTATTTTTACTCAGAACTTTAGCTTCTCAGGAAATATTTACACAGGCATCCACTGTCATTTCTTCCCAGGAATGAAACTGGGCCTCACAAATTACCCTGCTCTTCCCTAGAGCTGTTCTCCTTTTAGATAGGTGGGATTTTTCACCTCTCATTTGCATGTTCATTTGAGGTGGGCTGCTTATGGAAGGTGAGGGAGAGAAGGAAGAAAGACAACAGAGCTTGAATTGTGTTTCATTCTCCTGAGCATTCTCAGGTAACACATGGAGGAAATTTGAAATCAATGTCTGAGAGCTACATTTCTGAATCATCTACCCTCCGGTAAGCATGTATTATACAGAAATGATAAAAGTGAAAGTTTTTGTTTCTATGTAGTAAAAGTATCACATAATTTTCTATTTTTATGTCAGATGGACTTCAAAATTCTCCTCGCAGAATATCAGCAAAACCTTTTTTAAAAAGCATTGCATCTGCAACTCAACAATTTAGTAAATATTAGGGATGTCTATCAAGTTACTCTTGGTAAAATCTCACTCTGATTGGGTGGAGGGGCATTGGTTTTTCTTAAATGTTAATCTCTGAATCCTATCTTTGGCTGCCTTAAAATCTGGTTTGGGGTGTTTTCTTCAGACAAGCCTATGAGTCCTTTAATATTTGAACTCTGAATCTAAAGAAATGATCAGATTAAACATGTGTTCATCTTTACAAATTCTGCATGTAGAAATTATATATTTCTATAAATAGCTGTCTGCTATTAGCATATCAGGTAAGGCGGACTTGGGCACATAGATGAGTGCACTGCTAACAGAGCCTGTGTCCTCATAGTTCAGGAACTATGAAAAGTAATAAATTTTATTTTAGACATTAAAGACCCAAGTATGTCAGAGCCTTCACTCAGGTTTGTGCTAGACTGCAAACATCACATAATCAAGATTGTGAGGACTATCTGATAGTTGTAGAGTTCTTTCAGTGTCACCTTGAGGATATGAAATTAGTTCCCCTTTGCCTATAATATGTGACTCAATTACTTTGTGAAAATAATGGTAGTGTTTATTTGTGGTCAGATACTAGATTTTAAGACTGCATTTATATTCCTAGGAGAAATGACTGAATACAAGAGTGCTCTTTTGATTGATTAGACTAATGTTTAAACTGGTACATGCATTGAGAGTGTAAGATGGTATCCAAGCTATGATGTACCAGTGACACATGTCTGCCTATGTGTGACCCTCACAATGCTATAGTATGCTGATTCTAGTGGACAGGATGGTGCTACCCATTGTCAGTAGATCTGAAGTCCTGACTTGCATCCATTTGCCAATACCAAAGCTATACTTGCTGCAGTTAAGCTTTGTTAGTCTGGGCACATGTGACATGTCAGTTAGAGATAAATCCTCTATGGTGAATTGAATAGGCAACTGTCAGTTTATTAGGCTTTAAAACTAGTTAGGGGGAGAAATCTAGAGCAATTTAATTCTCATAAAATTTTTACCAGTTGTTACTTTTATATCTACCTAGCTAGCTAGCTATCTATCTAGCTAGCTATCCATCCATCTATCTATCATCTGTCTTTTCCTCTCTGAGTAATTTGTATATGTGTTTGGGGCATGGCTCTATATCTCAAAGACACCTGGAGATGAAAAATTAGTCATTTGTTTAGTGAGTTGCAAAATTGAACCAAAGCTGCAATACAACAGTGTAGAAAAAAATATAACTTCTTTACTTGGGATATAAACAATCGATTCTTCCTTTCCTAAGCCCCTTTCATTCATTAACCATAAAAGAAAAATCAAAATTTCCTGTCCTGTTTAAGCAGTAGCCCAATCCAATAATTTAAATAGTATCTTCAAGTAACATCACCTTCTTAAAATTTTTCATAGGTGTTCCACAACAACATCTGCCTTTTAGAAGGTCTTGTTTGTGGTTGGGTGATCTTCACGTGGAATAGATGAGTCACTGGGTAAGATGAGACCTCACCCCTCTGATCTCCAGGAGAGGTTTCTTTTCCAGTCTATGGCTGGGCAGTATTCTGGGCACTGTAGCTGAAGCCTCTTCCTCGTCAGATCTTTAGGCTTGATGATAATCCTGAGAAATTGTCTGGCTCAGCCAGTTTCATTTTGTCTCCAGCTGGGGTTGGAGACTCCTTGAATGTGTCTAGCAGTGAATTTCATTCAGCCCAGATGTGGGTGATCTGCTCTGTAGCTCTCAATACACAGCCATCTCCTCCTCTAGTAAGTCCTCCATCCGGTTTCTCCACCGTTCCTGGGTCCTGTCTAATCAGATAGCCCAAATGGTGACCCAGGAATCTGGTCATTGCATTACCAGGCTGCAGTATCTAAATTGATAGGTCTGTACTTCATTGGGTGAAGAGGCAGTCTGAAATATAGTCTCTTTGAAGATATATAGGGGTGAGAATAAATGGGGTGAAGTGAGGATGGAAAAAGATCTCATCATCTTTGTTTTTGATGTTACCCACACTTACCCAATACAACTCACTATTACTTAGCCAAAGTCTTGGAATGGGAACATTGGGATACATATGAATAACCATTTAACACCTGTTTCTTTCTCTCTTTTTTCCTCTCTCTAAAATCCATATCTTAAAATGGACAAATCAAAGAGGGCTTTTTACCTGGGGAGATTTCTTTAGAGAGAATTCCATGAACATAGATCTCCCAGGCTTGATTGTTTAAATACTAATGAAGAAATAAAATAATATAGAAAATTTTCTTCTAAGGCAGTAATCTGCCATACGTAGTTCTATAATTGGCATTGGTGAAACAATACTAAAAAAGAGGGCCTCACTTTGCTGATTACTCTAGTCCTCACTTCTCAGATTGGCTCATTGGCAGTTTATTAAAATATTTAATAAGGACCTGGAGTTTCTCCCCTCACATCTAAATCTTAATTGACAGGAGTACCTTATAGTGAGTGAATGAAAGGTCCGATCATAACTGGAAGACTAATTTTCTCATCTTAAATCTTGTTAATTCTTATGAAAGCTGACAATGACATATTGTTGTATCCAGTTCCTATTAGCCATTTATCTTCTTTACGAACCATAAAGAAAACAGAATTGCAGGGTTCAGTGACTTCTGAAACCAACTACACAGGGTTGGGCCACACCTCGCAGATTAAGGGCATCGTCCTCCACAGGACAGGCTTCACTATAGACATTGGCCACAGTTCGTAGGTCCACAGGCCATCCTCACTTCTGACCAGCTGGCTACAAATCTGTGGGTCTCCAGTACCCCATCAGTTTTTATAATTTGCAGAAATGACACATACAACTCAGGAAAGTGCTATACGTATGGTTAAAGTTTTATTATAGCGAAGGATACAAATCAAAACCAACCAAAGGAAGAAATTCATAGGATGAGGTCTAAAAAGGGCCCAAATACAAAGCTTCTGGTTGTGTTCTCCCTGTGGATTCCTGGACAGCATTATCTCCTCCTGGCTGCAGCGTGTGACAATACTCAGAGTATTATGAGCCGAAGCCCTTGGTGTCCCGAATTTTTACTGGGGTTCACTCACAGGCTGCTCATGAGGCTGACCTTGACTTTTCAGCCCTTCCTAGAGGTTTGGTCTCCAGTTCGTCTGGAGATCATAACTGATAAGGCATGTTCCAAAGCCCCTATCCTAAATCACATTGTAAGATTGCCTATTGGCCAAAGCACCCAGGCAAACAGAGACATTCTTATCAGGCAAGGCATGCCAGGGGCCTAGATTTCACCTCTCCATAGCCTAAGACAAATGTCAGAGAGCTCTTTGGAAAAAGTTAATTCTTCAGTACACAGCAGGATCCTTTTATAAATAAATCCAAGGACTTGTATGCATGTCTGCGCTTGAAACAAAGCCTGAACTTGTAAACACACCTGAACTTGTACACAAGTCTGCACTTGTCTTCAAGAGTCTCAAGTAAGTTTCTGGTTAACCTTTATCTGCTTTTTTTACATTTATTTCTCTTTGAAAAGAATATTCCTCCCCGTCATTTATTTAAAAAGCCCCATTCATCTAACAATATACTTGTAAGATTTTTAAAAATTCTATTTTCTATTTGTCAATGTAACTAAACACAGACATCTTTAACGTAGTTTAATATTAGTATGTTTTACTAGTAATATTAGTATGAATATAGTTTCTTGCAAAATTATGAACTTCTTGAAGGCAGGTATTATATATCTTTTTTACTTTTGATTTCTAAGGTCCTCAAGAGTATGTGTTTCCTATTATAGTTACTAGTATACATTTATTTGAGTGAGTGTAAGTGAATGCATTCAAGTAGCAGGAGGATTACATTATAACCTGTAAAAAGCATTGGAATGTAACTACAGTCCTCAAAGAAACTTCATAGTTCAAATTAACCAAATTATTATGGTGATAAGTCCCAACAAGATGGGAATCCACTTGGTGATAAACAGTGTCAACTCATCACCACAAAAGGCATGAACTACCATCCTAAATATGACAACACTTTGTGTCATTTAATGGTAAAACACATCCACTTCCAATAAAGCCAGGAAACACTTCCAGTATGTTGTCATTTTTTTTACCTTATAGATTACTTGGGTAGCTGGAATTTTAGCTTTAGTCTAAGCTGTCCCCAGCACATTCAGACATGTTTTGCAGGAATAAAATTCATGTGAGGATATTTGAAAGAAAGGCTTACACGTATCCAAGGAGGGAGCATTTGAGAGCTCAGTGGAGAAGTTTGTCCCCAGATTCTAAACCTCTGAAGAGAATCACTGTAAGTGAAAGATGGAAGGCCTCATCCCCAGGGAACCTTAAATTGTTTGTGGCATTGGAAACCCTGCGCTGGGTAGTGATGTGTGAGTCAAAGTAGGGCAGAAACTTTTTGTTCCATTTCGTGAGGATTTAGCATGGCTTCTCTGCACCAGCGAATGAATGCAAAGCTACTTTAGGACATTGAGGGTCCACTGTAGCAGTAGCAGAAACAACAGCAGCAGCAGCAGGAGGTTGGGAGTCCTTTAAAGGACAATATCAGTGTCAGCCAGGGGTTAGCTCAGGGCAAAGGTGGACTCTATTAAGATATACCTACTTTAAATACTCTGTTGATGAAATTTGGGTTATTTTTTCTAGCTTGTATTGGGTGTAAAAATGTTACAGGTGCAGTCCATTATTTCAGAAAGTGTACCAGATTTATGATCATCTTTTATGCAAGACAGGTCACCAAGAAATCATCAGTAATGCTAAGTAGCTCAATTGCTACCACTAGTCTGCATCCTACTGGGTCATCTCTATTGTCCTCCACATCCACTGCTTAGGAAAACTCCATCCAAGTTTCCTGATTCTTAAAGTTGCCTTGAGAAAGGGCTGTGTTTCCTGAAATCAGAAGTAATGGAAGGAGATAAACGCAAGGTGAGAAGAGCGCAAAGGAGGAGGCATGCTAGGAAGCCTTTTGAATCTTGAGTTTTCTCCTTGCTCCTCACAGAGACAACTCACAGTGGATTTTCAAGCTGCAGGAACGAGCTGTGAGTCCATATTCCAAACTTAAGCTAAAGGGATGGTAGGGAAGCTTTTGGCAGAAAGCAGCAGGTGGCAGAGGAAATGGAACTGTATGGTCCCACCATCTAATGAGGCAGAGGAAGATGTAGGGTAAGGAAAATTTTCTTCTCTACCCTTTCTAGGTTCTTCTGGCTGGTCTAAGAATTAAATCGACATGAGACAGATTAACAGGAGAAAATCAAGTTTAATTATGTATGTATAGGGGGCCCCATAAGAAAAATGAAACCCCAAGGGCAAATTAGGCAATTGAGGCTTATATGCCATTTGAGAGAAGAAGCGGGTAGGGGTTTGGGACTTCATAAGGGTGGAAGGCTATTCATATGGAGATAGAAAAACAAATGTTTGGTGAACAAATGTTTGCTATGCCATGCAGAGATAATGGGAACCAGAGAGGTCTTTGGTTTCCAGGCCCTGCTGAATTCCCCCAACAGCACCTGGTCCATATTTTTTGTAGATATCTCTGGTGATAGTGCTCTTCCTGGAGCAGGCCCTTAATCTAAATCCTTTTAGGGAGTTAAGGGGAAGGTAAAACAAAGACTTACTGAATCTGCTGTTTCACCCTAAAATAATCTTAATACCAAAGAGACACATTTTGGGGTGGCAAGTTTTGCTCCCCTATAAACACTTGTAATGAGATAGTGATGAGGTCACCATAGACAAGGATGCAGTGTCTATATTAGTCAGCATCCTCCAGAGAAACAGAACCAACGGATATATAAAGAGCTATAAGAGTAAATTTATTACGGGAATTGGCTCACATGATTATGGATCCTGAGAAATCCCACAATCAGCTGTCTGAAATCCATAGAATTAGGAAAGCTGGTGGTATAATTCAGTCTGAGTTCAGGGCCTGAGAATCAGGTGGGCTATTGGTGTAAGTTCCACAGTCCAAAGACCCTAGAACCAGGAACTCTGACTTTAGATTCAAGGGCAGGAGAAAATGGATGTCCCAACTCAAGAAGGGAGAGAGAGAATTTGCCCTTCTTCTGCCTTTTTGTTCTGTTTAGGCCCTCAAGGGGTAAGGATCTTATTTATTCAGGCTATTAATTCAAATGCTAACCTCTTCTGAAACAGACACACTCAGAAATAATGTTTCATCGGCCATCTGGACATTCCTTTAGCCTGATCAAGTTGACACATAAAATTAATTCTCACAGCTCCTTGTGCCTTAGTTCCTAAATTCCATCGTCACTCCATCCTCTAAACCTCATTTCTGATCTTTCAGCTCAAGGATTTTGAGTTGGTGAATTTTGTACCAGTTCTTTGAGGTAAATTCAGCAAACATGTTTCGGTACTATATTTTGCCTGTTTGTTCACTTAGTGCATTTTTATAGTTGAGGTACATTATTATTTAAACATTTTGTGAATTGTTCTGTGGGCATAGCTACCATGTATAATACTATTTCCATGGAGACATACATTCTGAATTCCAGTCAAATATCATATACAACTATGTAGGCAGAATAATGACTTTTTTTTTTTTTTTAGAATAATGACTTTTAAATGATGTTCACAGCCTAATTCCCAGAATCTGTAAATATATTACCTCACATGGCTAAAAGAACTTTGTAGATGTGAAGAAGATTAAGAAGATTGAGGTGGGGAGATTATCCTGCATTATCTGGATGGGCCCAATCTAATAAAAAAAGTCTCTGAAAGTAAAAAGCCTTTCCCAACTAAGTCAGAGGCTATGGTCAGAGGGAGATGTGACAGTGGAAGAATGTCAAAAAGATGGAATGTTCCTGATTTGAGGGTGGAGGAAGGGACCCACAGGCCAAAGACTGTGGGTGGCATCTAGAAGCTGCAGGAGTCCAGGAAACAGATTCTCCCCTTAGAGCCTCCAGAAAGCAGCACAGCCTTTCCAATGCCTTGATTTTAGCCCACTGATACCCATTTCAGATTTTTGGCCTCCAGAACTATAAGGCAATGCATTTATATTGTTTTAAACCATCAAATTTATTGTAATTTGTCTTTTCTAATACAACAACCAATTTGTAGAACATATTCAATTAATAAGTAGTAGACTTCTTGCATTAATTGTTTCTTTGAGGTTTAAAGATATAGTATTTTTTATGGAGATGATGCCCCCAATCTATGCACACGTACACACCTGCAAACATACATGCGAGCACAGACAATCTCTTATTTTATGAATCTGTACAGGCACAGTGCTAAGGGTTTAACGTATGTTATCTTATTTAGTTGTCTACACCATTTCAGATAAGGAATAGTAAAGCCCTTCAAAAAGATGGTGCTTTCCTTAAAGTTCTATAGCTGCTAATTGAAGGAGCTAGAACTAATCAGGCCTGTCTGACTCCAAAGTATGTTTGCTGTACTGTACCACCACACAATGAATTCAGAACTAAAGCTGCCATGTGCAGACATCTGTGCTTTATTTAAAACTATTAATGTAAAACTAAAATACTATAAATCACTAAAAGGCATACCTAATGATAAAGTTAAATGATGATAATAAAAACTCTAATTTTACAGTGATTTCCTTATCCAACAAGATTCTATTGTAACATTAAAATGGCTTTTTTTATGGAATATCCAGAATGTGCTATTTTCTAGAATGGCCCTGCCAAAGCATAATATTATTAGAAATCATTTTGCTATATGCAGTCTTAGATATGAGAACCATGATAAGGAGGAGGACATTCAAGATGGCAGAGGAGTGAGATATGAAGATCACCTTCCTCCCCATCTACATGTGGAACAACTCCTACAGAACACCTACTGAACGCTGGCAGAAGACCTCAGACCTCCCAAAAGGCAAGAAACACCCCACATACCTGCACAGGGCAAAAGAAAAAACAGAGACAAAAAAATAAGGATGGGATCCACACCTCTCAGAGGTAGCTGTGAACTGGGAAAAGTTTCCACACACTAGGAAGCCCCTTCACTGGTGGAGACGGGGCGTGGTCAGGGGGGAAGCTTTGGAGCCATGGAGGATAGTGCAGAAACAGGGGTGAAGAGGGCAAAGCAGAGAGATTTCCACACAGAGTATCGGTGCTGACCAGCACTCACCAACCTGAGAGACTTGTCTGCTCACCCCCCTGGTCGGGTAGGGGCTGGGAGCTGAGGCTTGGGCCTCGGATTTCAGATCACAGGGAGAGGACAGGGATTGGCTGCATGAAGACAGCCTGAGGGGGCTAGTGCACCACAGCTAGCCGGGAGGGAGTCCGGGAAAAAGTCTAGACCTGCATAAGAGCCAAGAGACCATTGTTTCAGGGTGTACAAGGAGAAGGGATTCAGAGCACCGCCTAAACAAGCCCAGAGACGGGCATGAGCCGTGGCTATCAGCATGGACACCAGAGACGGGCATGAGATGCTAAGGCTGCTGCTGCTGCCACCAAGAAGCCTGTGTGCGAGCACAGGTCACTATCCACACCTCCCCTCTCGGGAGCCTGTGCAGCCTGCCACTGCCAGGGTCCCATGATCCATGAACAACTTCCCCGGGAGAACACACTGTGCACCTCAGGCTGTTGCAGCATCACGCCGGCCTCTGCCGCCACAGGCTTGCCCCATATTCTGTACCCCTCCCTCCCCCCGCATGAGTGAGCCAGAGCCCCCTAATCAGCTGCTACTTTAACCCCATCCTGTCTGAGTGAAGAACAGGCGCCCTCAGGTGACCTACACGCAGAGGCGGGGCCAAATCCAAAGCTGAACCCCAAGACCTGTGCGAACAAAGAAGAGAAAGGGAAGTCTCTCCCAGCAGCCTCAGGAGCAGCGGATTAAATCTCCACAGTCAACATGATGCACCCTGCATCCGTAGAATACCTGAATAGACAAAGAATCATCCCAAAATTAACTCAGTGGACTTTGGGAGCAACTGTAGACTTGGGGTTTACTTTCTGCATCTAATTTGTTTCTGGTTTTATGTTTATCTTAGTTTAGTATTTAGAGCTTATTATCATTGGTAGATTTGGTTATTGATTTGCTTGCACTCTTCCTTTTTTATTTTATATATATATATATATATATATATATATATCCTTTTTCTCTTTTTGTGAGTGTGTATGTGTATGCTGCTTTGTGTGATTTTGTCTGTATAGCTTTGCTTTCACCATTTGTTATGTTTGCCCTTTTTTTTTTTTGTATAGTTTTTAGCACTTATCATTGGTGGAGTTGTTTGTTGGTATAGTTGCTCTCTTCTTTCTTTATTTTTTTATTTTCATTTTTAATAATATTTCTTATTTTAATTATTTTATTTTATTTTTCTTTATTTATTTTTTCCTCCCTTTTCTTCTGAGCTGTGTGGCTGACAGGGTCTTGGTGCTCTGGCTGGGTGTCAGGCCTGAGCCTCTTAGGTGGGAGAGCCAAGTTCACGACATTGGTCCACCAGAGACCTCCCAGTCCCATGTAATATCAAATGATGAAAGGACTCCCAGAGATCTCTGTCTCAACACTAAACCCCAGCTCCACTAAACGACCAGCAAGCTACAATGCTGGACACCCCCTGCCAAACAACTAGCAAGACAAGAACACAACCCCACCCATTAGAAGAAAGGCTGCCTAAAATCATAGTAAGTTCACAGACACCCCCAAAACACCACCAGATGCACTCCTGCCCACCAGGAAAACAATATCCAGCCTCATCCACCAGAACACAGGCACCAATCCCCTACACCAGGAAGGCCAAACAAAGCACTGAACCAACCATACCCACTGGGGGCAGACACCAAAAACAACTGGAACTATGAAGCAGCAGCCTGCGAAAAGGAGACCCCAAACACAGTAAGTTAAGTAAAATGAGAAGACAGAGAAATACACAGCAGATGAAGGAGCAAGGTAAAAATCCACCAGACCAAACAAATGAAGAGGAAATAGGCAGTCTACCTGAAAAAGAATTCAGAGTAATGATAGTAAAGATGATCCAACATCTTGGAAATAGAATGGAGAAAATATAAGAAAAATTTAACAAGGACCTAGAAGAACTAAAGAGCAAACAAACAAAGATGAACAACAAAATAAATGAAATTAAAAATTCTCTAGAAGGAATCAATAGCAGAATAACTGAGGCAGAAGAACAGATAAGTGACCTGGAAGATAAAATAGTGGAAATAACTGCCAGAGAGCAGAATAAAGAAAAAAGAATGAAAAAAATTGAGGACAATCTCAGAGACCTCTGGGACAACATTAAATTCACCAACATTCAAATTGTAGGGGTCCCAGAAGAAGAAGAGAAAAAGAAAGGGACTGAGAAAATATATGAAGATATTATAGTTGAAAATTTCCCTAATATGGGAAAGGAAATAGTCAATCAAGTCCAGGAAGCGCACAAGACTCCCATACAGGATAAATCCAAGGAGAAACACAGCAAGACACATATTAATCAAACTATCAAAAATTAAATACAAAGAAAAAATATCAAAAGCAGGAACGGAAAAGCAACAAATAACATACAAGGGAATCCCCATAAGGTTAACACCTAATCTTTCAGCAGAAACTCTGCATGCCGGAAGGGAGTGGCAGGACATATTTAAAGTGATAAAAGGGATAAAGCTACCACCAAGGTTATTCTACCCAGCAAGGATCTCATTCAGATTCAATGGAGAAATAAATAACTTTACAGACACGCAAAAGCTAAGAGAATTCAGCACCACCAAACCAGCTTCACAACAAATGCTAAAGGAACTTCTCTAGGCAGGAAACACAAGAGAAGGAAAAGAACTACAAAAACAAACCCAAAACAATTAAGAAAATGGTAAGAGGAACATACATAGTGATAATTACCTTAAACGTAAATGGATTAAATGCTCCCTTCAATAGACTGGCTAAATGGATACAAACAGAATCCCGTGTATATGCTGTCTACAAGAGACCCACTTCAGAGCTAGGGACACATATAGAGCGAAGGTGAGGGGATGGAAAAGGATATTCCATGCAAATGGAAACCAAAGGAAAGCTGGAGTAGCAATTCTCATATCAGACAAAATAGACTTTAAAATAAAGACTATAACAAGAGACAGAAAAGGACACTGCTTAATGATCAAGGGATCAATCCAAGAAGAAGATATAACAATTATAAATATTTATGCACCCAACATAAGAGCACCTCAATACATAAGGCAGATGCTAACAGCCATGAAAGGGGAAATTGACAGTAATGCAATCATAGTAGGGGACTTTAACACCCCACTTTCACCAATCAACAGATCATCCAAAACGAAAATAAAGAAACACAAGCTTTAAATGATACATTAAACAAGATGGACTTAATTGATATTTATAGGACATTCCATCCAAAAACAACAGAATACACTTTCTTGTCAAGTGCTCATGGAACATTCTCCAGGATAGATCATATCTTGGGTCACAAATCAAACGCTGGTACATTTGAGAAAATTCAAATCGTATCAAGTATCTTTTCTGACCACAACACTATGAGACTAGATATCAATTACAGGAAAAAATCTGTAAAAAATACAAACACATGGAGGCTAAACAATACACTACTAAATAACCAAGAGATCACTGATGAACTCAAAGAAGAAATAAAAAAATACCTAGAGAAAAATGACAATGAAAACATGATAACCCAAAACCTATGGGATGCAGCAAAAGCAGTTCTAAGAGGGAAGTTTATAGCAATACAATCCTACCTCAAGGAACAGGAACAATCTCAAATAAACAAGTTAACCCTACACCTAAAGCAATTACGGAAAGAAGAACAATAAAAACCCAAAATTGACAGAAGGAAAGAAATCATAAAGATCACATCAGAAATAAATGAAGAAGAAGCGAAAGAAACAATAGCAAAGATAAATAAAACTAAAAGCTGGTTCCTTGAGAAGATAAAATTGATAACCATTAGCCAGACTCATCAAGAAAAAAAGGGACAGGAATCAAATCAGTAGAATTAGAAAAGAAAAAGGAGAAGTAACAACTGACACTGCAGAAATACAAAGGATCATGAGAGATTACTACAAGCAACTCTATGCCAATAAAATGGACAACCTGGAAGAAATAGACAAATTCTTAGAAAAGCACAACCTTCCAAGATGGAACCAGGAGAAATAGAAAATATAAACAGACCAGTCACAAGCACTGAAATTGAGACTGTGATTAAAAACCTTCCAACAAACAAAAGCCCAGGGCAGATGACTACACAGGCGAATTCTATCAAATATTTAGAGAAGAGCTAACACCTATCCTCCTCAAACTCTTCCAGAATATGGCAGAGGGAGGAACACTCCCAAACTCATTCTACGAGCCCACCATCACCCTAATACCAAAACCAGACAAAGATGGCACAAAGAAAGAACACTACAGGCCAATATCGCTGATGAACATAGATGCAAAAATCCTCAACAAAATACTAGCAAACAGAATCCAACAGCACATTAAGAGTATCATACACCATGATCAAGTAGGGTTTATCCCAGGAATGCAAGGATTCTTCAGTATATGCAAATCAATCAACATGATAAACCATATTAACAAATTGTGGAGAAAAAGCATATGATCATCTCAATCGATGCAGAAAAAACTTTTGACAAAATTCAACACTGATTTATGATAAAAAACCCTCCAGAAAGTAGGCATAGAAGGAACTTACCTCAACATAATAAAGGCCATACATGACAAACCTACAGCCAACATCGTTCTAATGGTGAAAAAATGAAACCATTTCCACTAAGATCAGGAACAAGTCAAGGTTGTCCACTATCACCACTATTATTCAACATAGTTTTGGAATTTTTAGCCACAGCAGTCAGAGATGAAAAAGAAATAAAAGGAAGCCAAATTGGAAAAGAAGAAATAAAAGTTGTCATTGTTTGCAGATGACATGATAGTATACATAGAGGAACCTAAAGATGCTACCAGAAAACCACTAGAGTTAATCAATGAATTTGGTAAAGTAGCAGGATACAAAATTAATGCACAGAAATCTCTTGCATTCCTATACACTAATAATGAAAAAGCTGAAAGAGAAATTAAGATAACACTCCCATTTACCGTTGCAATAAAAAGAATGAAATACCTAGGAATAAACCTACCTAAAGAGAAAAAAGACCTATATGCAGAAAATTATGACACCGATGAAAGAAATTAAAGATGATACAAACAGGTGGAGAGATATACCATGTTCTTAGATTGGAAGAATCAACGCTGTGAAATGACTATACTACCCATAGCCATCTACAGATTCAATGCAATCCGTATGAAACTACCAATAGCATTTTTCACAGAGCTAGAACAAAAAATTTCATAATTTGTATGGAAACACAAAAGACCCCAAATAGCCAAAGCAAACTTGAGAAAGAAACACGGAGCTGGAGGAATCAGGCTCCCTGACTTCAGACTATACTACAAAACTACAGTAATCAAGACAGTATGGTACTGGCACAAAAACAGAAATGTAGATCAATGGAACAGGATAGAAAGCCCAGAGATAAACCCACACATATGGTCACTTTCTGTTTGATAAAGGAGGCAAGGTTATACAATGGAGAAAAGAGAGCCTCTTCAATAAGTGGTGCTGGGAAAACAGGACAACTACATGTAAAAGAATGAAATTAGAACACTCCCTAACAGCATACACAAAAATAAACTCAAAATGGATTAAAGACCTAAATGTAAGGCAAGACACTATAAAACTCTTAGAGGAAAACAGAGCCAGAACACTCTATGACCTAAATGACAGCAATATCCTTTTTGACCCACCTCCTAGAGGAATGGAAATAAAAACAAAAATAAACAAATGGGGCCTAGTGAAACTTACAAGCTTTTGCACAGCAAAAGAAACCATAAACAAGACAAAAAGACAGCCCTCAGAATGGGAGAAAATATTTGCAAATGAAGCAACTGAAAAAGGGTTAATCTCCAAAATATACAAGCAGCTCATGCAGCTCAGTACCAAAAAAGCAAACAACCCAATCCAAAAATGGATAGAAGACCTAAATAGACATTTCTCCAAAGAAGATATACAGATTGCCAACATGAAAGGATGCTCAACATCACTAATCATTAGAGAAATGCAGTTCAAAACTACTATGCGGTATCACCTCATACCGGTCAGAAAGGTCATCATGAAAAAAATCTACAAACAATGAAAGCTGGAGAGGGTTTGGAGAAAAAGAAACCCTCTTGCACTGTTGGTGGGAATTCCAATTGATAGAGCCACTGTGGAGAACAGTATGGAGGTTCCGTAAAAAAATGAAAATAGCACTACCATGTGACCCAGCAATCCCACTATGGAGCATATACCTTGAGAAAACCATAATTCAAAAAGAGTCATGTACCGCAATGTTCATTGCGTCTCTATTTACAATAGCCAGGACATGGAAACAACCTAAGTTTCCATCAACCGATGAATGGATTAAGAAGATGTGGCACATAGATACAATGGAATATTACTCAGCCATGGAAAGAAGGGAAATTGAGTTATTTGTAGTGAGGTGGATGGACCTAGAAACTGTCATGCATAGTGAAGTAAGTCAGAAAGAGAAAAACAAATACTGTATGCTAACACACATATATGGAATCTACAAAAAAATGGTTCTGAGGAACCCAGGGGCAGGACAGGAATAAAGACACAGATGTAAAGGGTGGACTTGAGGACTCAGGGAGGGGAAAGTGTAAGCTGGGAGGAAGTGAGAGAGTGGCATGGACATATATACACTACCAAATGTAAAACAGATAGCTAGTGGGAAGCAGCCGTGTAGCACAGGGAGATCAGCTTGGTGCTTTGTCACCCCCTAGAGGGGTGGCATAGGGAGGTTGGGATGGAGACACAAGAAGGAGGACATATGGGAATATATGGATATGTATAGCTGATTCACTTGTTATACAGCAGAAACTAACATACCATTGTAAAGCAATTATACTCCAATAAAGATGTTAAAAATAAATAAATAAAAAGAAACATGATAAGGTTATGTGCAAACTTATGAAGAGCAGTATCTCAGATGTAGATGAACACAATCTCATAATACTTGTCATATGTTCCTCTTCCAGGACAGTCAGCTCTATGTCTGACCTTAACTCATCCCTACAATTCACACTGACAGACCTACTTGGCTTGGCATTAGCCTGAAACAAAGTCCTAAGACATGGGAAGCTTCACTAATGATTCTTGTACATTGTATAACCTAGAAAGAGGAAGCATTAAAATTAAAATAATAATAAAATAAAAATGTAGCTTTTATGGTGGAAGTGAGGTGTTATATATTTTTTTCTTGATTCTTATCCCAGTCAGCCAAACAATCATGAGAAGGATCCTAAAGGCAAAGGATTGAGATGTATAACTCTGAAAGACTAAAATATGAGGCCCTTGTTAGTACTCTCTGCTTCTGAACTCACATGAGCAAGAAAAATTGAGTCATTATCATTTTATAAATTAGTCATTTTGAGAACTACTTATCTCTTTGATTGCCCTTCTTATAATAGAATCTTTTGGAACTACCTAATAAATCTTTATTTTAAGGCAAAACAATGTCCAACTTGAGATTTCTGTTGTTAGGAAGAGAACATCCCATCAATCAACAGGTGCCAGCATTGTTACAAATGAATCTGAAAAGAATATAGTTTAACCCAGTTGAGTATGTACAATGTCTTTATTTTTTTAAGGCTTATAAAGATAGACCAGTTGGTGCCTGTAGCATGTCAAGTATGAGATAGGTACTGAACAACACAGGACTGAAATAGTGTTTCTTGTACCATGAGCTTATCTTTCAGTGCACACTGATATGATTGGAGGCTGTTGAATGAATAAAGTCTAAAAAAAATAAAAGAGCCTTTGTCATAAATGTAAAAGATTTTTTTTCTTTTGAGGTTTAATTATATTTTGCTTAATACATTCCTTCAAAATATTACACCTGGAACTTATACTCTAATGAATTTTATCAGGCTAGTTGTCAAAAAATAAACATGGGGAACTGTCTAGAGGCAAGCAAAGATATCATGATTAAGACCGGTAAAACAGATAGCTAGTGGGAAGCAGCCGCATAGCACAGGGAGATCAACTCTGTGCTTTGTGACCACCTAGAGGGGTGGGATAGGGAGGGTGAGAGGGAGATGCAAGAGGGAGGAGATATGGGGACATATGTATAGGTATAGCTGATTCACTTTGTTATAGCAGAAACTAACACGCCATTGTAAAGCAATTATACTCTAATAAAGATGTTAAAAAAAGAAAAAAAAAAAAAGACAACACAGGCAAATACAGAGTTATCTCCAAAGTCCAGGGTTTATTGTGCTTTTAATTTTGAGAAAAAGTCGTCATTGCTGATGGTAATATTTCAGGAGTTTTTCAAAGTATTTTAAGAAAATAGGAATGGAAGTCAGAAACTAGAACATTTGAAGAAAATTGAATAGTTGTCAGGAAATAAAGGCTTGGACAGGGCATTCCTGCTGTAGTTGTATACACTTGAACTTTTTCCAGAAAGAATTTCCTGTGATTGGTGTTCTTCCCGTCTTTGTGGGTGCATTTGTATTGATTTAAGTCAAGCTCCAGAGGGCCAATATCCTCATCTGTGTACCCCTCACATGTGCTAGTAGAGTGGTAGACACATAGTAGGTATGGAATGCAATAACTACTAGATGTAATAATAAAAGGATAAGAGTGATGAAAGGCAAGGACAAAGTGTCTTCTTAGCTCTGAAGGCCACAAACTCTAAGCCTGCATGTGGGATTAAAAAGTTTCTTATTATAAAGTCATTCTTATTGTGAAATACTTTAAACAGTTTGGATGACATTTAAATTAAATGGAACCAAACTGTTACTGCTTTTAAATCTCGTTGTATGGAGTTTGCAGTGTGACCTACTCCACTGCAGTATTTTCATTTACACTTCCCATTCATTTCTAATGTCTACTGACATTGTTCTCTGTGTTGTATCTGCCAGAGTGGATTGAGACCATCCAGAGAGAGACGGATATTGGAACCAGTGGAAAGTGATTATAGGTAGCATCTGGCAGGAGTCATTTTCTCTTAAGGCTTTGACGTGTCATTCCTGGTAAATTGGTTCTGTTAGCTATCTAAAGGCACCAGATGTACTATAGTAGATTATGCCAACAAATCTTCTGTGGGTTTTATATATATATATATATATATATATATATATATATAAACTCTGTCTAGAAATGGATTCCAATTTAAGCTTCTTAGGTGCTTCCTTATAGAATAAATGTTTCTGAAAGTTGTTCTTGCATGATATGATACAATATTAAAGATAAATTCTTTTAGCAGATATTAGTATATTGATAAACTATTTTATCTGTTTGAATTTTTCAGTAGATTAGGTCTTGTTGAATTCAATAAATACTGCAGATACATTTTTAGTAAAATAATTTATTCCATCTATGTGTAATGAGTATTGCCGGGTAGTTCAAAATGTGTAACAATAAAATGGATGTGTCAAGGGTATAGTATTTGGGGACTCATGATTTTTTGATGATAGATGTGAACTGGAGTCAAGATGTTAGTGCTGTACATGTTCTTTTGAGTTACCTTTTTTACTTTATGAACACTAGCCATAATTAACCTAGTTTATAAACAAGTTTCTTATTACTTAGAGCCATGTCTATTTTCTACCTCAACACTTACTTAAATTCTACACTTCCTTCTGGGTTTAGTTCATGTCTGATCCTTAAAAATTCTTATTAATGTCCAGTAGTCATTAATGCCTTCTCTATCTTAATATCTATTGTAGTATAATACACAGAGCCAGAAATATCAATAGTTATCACACTTAGATTCTTTCTTCTACATAGTGGTTGAATTTCTGCTCATGCCCCAAGACCCAGATCAAGTATTTCTTCTCTGATTCATCTAAGAAAATTCATCAGTGTATCCTTTGTGCCACTCTTGTGCCTGGTGTATACCATTACCTTTGTATTTGTCACACTCTGATACTGTTTTCTATTTTTGTTTGGCCTCACCTACTCTTCCTTTCTGAACTCGTTTGGCTTTTGCTTCTCAATATAAAGTAAACAGAAGGGAAAAGTAAAAGGGAATGTGGCAGATATATGAACTTTTCTACATCTTGATTTTTTATTTTACCTAATAGCACTAATGTCTATTAATATGTTGTGTTTTAAATATTTGCTTGAGCACTGTTCTTAAGCAGTTCAATTGCTTAGTTTCCACTGGTTTTACAGGCATTTTTTGAGTAGCTACCAATGTGCTGATTTCTCTGCTTAGTGCTGTAGAGATCACATAGTATTAAATAGAGTATTTACCTTAAAGGAATTTATTTACTCTTTAGAGACAGAAAAGATACATTGCTGAAAAACTCCAGCATTACACTAAACAGAACCTAAGTGACACTGCAGCATTACACTAAACAGAACCTAAGTGACAAATTGAGTGATGCAGCAAATCAATAACATGGAATTTGGGGGGATGAAGAAGTATAAGCAATGGCATATATAAAAAACTGGGGATAGTGGAAGATGTGCACACTGTTTTCTTATATGTAGGTGTCTTCAGTGCAAAACAGTGGAAGACCTTCAGAGAACTAAAGTTAGCTTTATATCCTTCCCATACCAGTAACAATTGCTTCACACAACATTCTTAGTAACTTAATCTTTGTCTGAAAAATCCTCTCACCTTTTAATTTTCACACTGAAGTTGAAAACACATTCCATGAAAAATTGGGAGCAGAAAACTTGACCTAATAGAACATCTCTATAAAATAGTATAGCCATTGTCACTATTCATCTCTAGCTTTCGGTCAGTCTGTGAGATTTAATACTCAAAAACCAATGAATCTACTTACTGAACATTGTCTTATCTGCAGTGAAGTCATAATTTTCAAGCTTGACTTGCTCTTTCAAGAAAGAATCAAGGAAAAAAAGACTACCATGGTTACCTTCTCAAAATCTTTGTTACTTAGTAGGATTGAGGGTCTCACTGTCATATTTTTGGCTTGTGAGATGCTGATGCATGGATAAAGTGGTTGATGATGGTTTTATGATGTCAGAGAAACTTTCATACTTCTGAATCTGACACCATTAATTTCTTTCCTGTAATTGTGTCAATAACATTTTGTAATGTAATATTAAATCATTTTTTATAAACAGCAGATCGGGCACCAGTCTGCCTTACTCTGATGTCTATGGGAGGCTTGCCAAGGATGTGGCTGATGAAACACAACCTTAGACAAGCTCCATCTGTCCCATTTAGACGATATACAGTGTCAGATCTCAGTGGTGGAAGTAATAACTGCAAGCTGCTCTCCGGGCAGACAGCAAGAGAGGGCTACGGATCACACTGATTAAAATAAACAAACCCTTAGGGTGGGTTGTAGTCAGTATAAATTTAAACTAGATAACCACTTTCAGATAGACTTCTGCATTTAGGGCCACAGTTATGTGGAAAAATGAAAGTCCACTCATTTCAACTGTACATAGTTTTGATTTAGCCATTAAGAAAATATTTTGGAGGTCATGTTAATTTCCCCAATTAAGAAAAAACGTTTAAAGCACATAGAGCTATATATAATGTTTCCCCAAAATATCAGGACTCAAGGGCATCTTTAAGCTGGGTCAGGAGCTCATGATTCAGTCAGGCTTTGCTGAAAAGTTTTCCAAACAAGGTCAGAATGGAAAAAATGTGTTTTATCCAGGGTCAAATGGAACTTTCTCATTCCATTCTGAGTTTTAATAGGAGTTTCAATTACAGCATAAGAGTCATTAATGGGGATGAACCTTGCAGAACCAGAAAACTTCTAAAAAACCTAAAATCCATTGAATGCTGGGGAGAATTCTTCCCAAAAAAATTTCCATTTGAGGTTATCAGTAATTATGTAGAAATGTTTCAAGGATAGACTTTTTTTTTATGTTACTCTACTTTATATTTCTAATAAATAATAAACTAGTTTATAAGGTATCTACTTAGTCCTTAGAAATAAAATTTGAAGCCCTTTTGAGAATATTGAAAATGGATAAAGGTGATTAAGTTTAAACTGAGAGTGAATGCTTTTCTATAGCCATAAAATGAAGCTTGATTATCCATATGTGTGTAATTGACTTCTGAGGTCAAAGTTTATTTTAGCCTGCTTTTTACTCTTCACTGCAAATTTGGTGAGTAAGAATGCAAAGGGATTTGTTTTACTCAATGGTGAGGGTTCATTTTCATAATTATCAGGCAACATTTACTGCAGACCAACTAAGTATTTATTTGTCTTGATTTCCAATGAGAATTTTATTATGTAGAAAAGAAGCAATCTTTTTCTTTTTCTGAAGCAGAAAGCCATCTAGTAAATTGAACTGCGGTGACACAAGATGCTAACATAGCTCTAGAAATGGAAGGCATTATCATAAGGAAGGAACCACATATCTAAGTGGAAAGATAACTTAATCATTTTAAGCTTCATGTTTCCTCAACCATCAAATAAGAAGGCTGACTTAGATGATTTCTGGAATTCCTGCCAGCTCTGATGTTTCATTTTCTTTGATCAATGAATTTTCTTTCTAAACCAAAATAGCACAAACTCAGTGTCATTCATGTGTACAGTTTCTAATAGCTTAGAAATTTTAGGGTCAGAGTCTAATAATTCAGAAATTCTGGGGTGTCGTCTAGGTCAGCAGTCCCCAACCTTTTTGGCATGAGGGACTGGTTTCGTGGAAGACAATTTTTCCGTGGATGGCGGAGGGGGTTGGTTCAGGTGGTAATGCGAGTGATGGGGGATGGTTCTGGTTCAGTTGATAATGCAAGTGATGGGGGGGATGGTTCAGGTGGTAAGGCGAGTGATGGGGAGCGGCAGATGAAGCTTCTCTAGCTCGCCCGCTGCTCACCTCCTGCTGTGCTGCCTGGTTCCTAACAGTCCGCGGACCTGTATCAGTCCGCAGCCCCTGGGTTGAGGACCCCTGCTCTAGGTCATATTTTTCAACTTCAGTGCTAATGACATTGGGACCAGATAATTGTTGTGGGGGCTATCCTGTGCATTATAGGATTTTTAGCAGCACCTCTGTCCTCTACCAGCTAGATACCATTAGCAATCCTCTCTGTCTTCCCTAACCCTACACACCCACTTCAGAAGTAATAAGGGGAAAACAAGTTTTAAAATGAGGAGATACTATTATACACACAACAAATTTGGTTAAAATGAAAAAGTTAGATATTATCAAGCATTGGCAAGAATATCAACTGTTGAACAATAGGAAATCTGATGAAAATGCTGGTGGAAATGTAAGTCAATTCGTTTGAAATCAGTCTGATGTTATCTACTAAAGTTAAAGATATTTATACCCATTGACCTAGAAGTTTTACTGAGTTTACAAACTACCAAAATGAGTGCTTAGTTTCACCAGAATATTTGTATAAGTACGTTTATAGCATCTTTTTCTGTAATAGCCCCAAACTTGAAATGTACTATATTATGGTAGAATGGTTAAATAAAATAAGGTTTATTTATAAATTAGAATACCACATAGCTATAAAATAAGTAAACTATAGATACACCAACATGGATGGGTATTAAAAACATAGCTTTGAGCAAAATAATCCAAATATAAAAGAACACATAATTTATGATTTCATTCATGTTAAGTTCAAAACAGGCAAAACAAAACCACATAGCTTATGAATACACCATTAAGGATTAAAACTGTGAAGTCAGGTTAACTGTGGGAGGAAGGAAGGGTGTTGTCACCAGGAAGAGGCATTTGAGGGCCTGGCAATATTTTTTTCTCTTGCTTAAGTGTTGGCTATATAGGGGTTCATATTACAATAATTAGTTACACACTTATATTGTAGCATTTTTCTGAATGTGTGTTATGTTTTATAAAAATTTAAAAGTTATCTTATTTACATTAAATACAGTGGAATTGACATTCTGGTAAAATAGTTGTTTTTTTTAAAGTCTTCAAGCAGAAGGCAACACTTACAATAAAGTGTTCAGTTGGTAGGCTGAATTTTACATTTTAAAAAGTGGATTTTATGGATATTTTGAGGAAAGGTGCTACCTCAATTAAGCCAAAAAGAAAATTGAGTTAGCGCATCATAACAAATTAAAATTTTAGACCTTTCAAAAGGAGCCCAGGGTCTTCATTTTCTACTCTGTCCTTGAAATATTTCTAGTTCTTTTTTCACATTATCTTTAGGGCTGACCCTTTTGACAAATGCCAAAAATGAAGTAATAAGGCCAGTTATAAGTATTTCACACTTTGCTGGGCCACTAACTCTCCTTTTTATCATTTTATCACCACTACAATCTCATTCTCTAACCAACCCCAACGTACTCCTTTAAAAAAGCATCTTTGCTTATTAAGGATTTCCTCATTCTAAATTTTATGACTTCCAACAATCAGAGGTGATGTTCCTCATCTCCGTTAGTCAAATCCAAAGCCAAAACCTCTACCTCTGCTCATTTTCTGTGTTCTTTCCTGTCACATGGAAGAAATGACCCTATTCAAGATAAACCCAAATCTTTGTTTCCCATGCTTCCATTGCCTTCTTTTGAAAGACTCTGCTCCTTTATAATTTTCAATATTTTTCTCCAGAATCAACAGTCTCTCTATATATACTCTTTTTATCAGCATGTAATATATACCAGTATTTCTCATCTTAAAAAAATAATTTACTCTATATTCTCCTTAAGTCACAAACCTGTTTCTCTGCACCCCTTCTCAACAGAATTGTTCAAATATGTTATTTACAGGATACATCTCTATTTCTTCAGTTCCTACTTGTACTTAATCCATCCCTTCTTGGTTTTCATCTCTGTGTCTCTGAGTCTGCTCCTTTCAGGGAGCACTGAACCTGTCTATTTTCCAAATATAATGAACACCTCTGTATCCTTTTCTAAATGGAGTTGATCTGAGAGCATTCAAGCCACTCCTTGAAACACTCTTCACTTGGTCTCTTTTGTATACATTTACACTTCTTTCCTTAGATGATCTTGTCCTGTGTCAGAGTTTGAAAATCTTATCACCATCTATATGCTGATGTATCTTCAATCAGGACTTATCTCCTGAGTATCACATTTTTATTCCCAAATGCCTACTTGATTTCTCCACTTGAATGTCAGATGGAACCATCTCATATTTAGTATGATCAAAATGGGGCTTGATACTCCTTCCTCTCCATCCCTCTACGTCCCCTAGTCTTCCCCATTTCAGAAGTGGCTTCATTACCATCAGTTCTTAAGTTAAAAATCCTCTGTGTAGCCCATCTTCCCACCCACGTTCCAAACGTCAACAAACCTTTCAATTAAGCTTCCAAAATATCCTGTATCTGTCTGCTTTTCTCTGTGGTTTCCACTGTACTTCCAAGCTGCCATCATCTTTTGCCTGGATTGCCAGCCTCTTATCTTCATGATTTTATTCTTAATATTTTCCAATCCATTTTAGACAGTCAATTTTTAAATTTAATTTTTAAATTAAATCATGTCACTCCCCACTTAAAACCTCAGTGGCTGCCAATTGCTCTGTTAATAAAATTAAAATTCCTTACCAGACTACATGAACCAGCATGACCCAGATCCTCTATTCTTTTCCAGCTTCACATATTGCCCCTTACTCATTGTGCTTCGTGAGCAATGATGATCTTCTGTTACCTCCTTGAACACTCCAAACCTTTCCCTGCTCAGAGCCTTTGCACCTACTCTTCTCCCTACTCTTCCTGACTGGCTTATCTTTAATCTTCAAACTTCAGCTCTTTAAAGCAGCCTTCCAGAACTGCCCAAACCTTCTAGTTACTTCTACACCAGCACACAGTTCATTTCCTTCATAAAAATAATCACAAACTGTAATTATTCTGCTTGATCATTTATTAGTTTAATATAAATTTCCCACACTAGGGATATAAGCTCCAAGAGACAAGAGCCTTGTCTGCCACTGTCCCAATACCTAGGGGAGGGCCATACACATGGATGATTCCCTGTCAATAGCTGCTGCATCTGTGACAGCCTGGCTGAAAATGAAGTAATTAACTAAGTACTTAATTAAGTAATGGATGAAAGAAACAAATCTAATTTCTAGAAACATGAGATCCATCGGTTTTAAAAAATTGCTGTTGGATACAATTAATATGCAGTATTTCCCAGGAAGATTGTAATCTAGGAACTTCCTGACCTGGGTTTTATGTTTTTGCTCAAACTTAACATCCCTTTGGATACAGATAGTTTTGAGTGATAGGTAGGGGAAGATGCGACTTTTTACCCTCAATATGTTATTAAAAGCAATTAAAGGAGAGGGTGTGGTGTAGGGAATTTTTCCTGAAGGAACATGAGATTATATTTATTGAAATATTTTGATCAACAATGATTTAAATTAAATGTTGATGATATCTCTTTGGTACAGTCACCTTTTGTTTCTTTCTCATCTAAGATGGGATCAGATTTCACAAGTAACTAAGACTCTTAGGGCACTGATTTTCTGTGAACCAAATTGCTTTTTTTAAAAAATTATTCTGGTTTCAGATCTTTCCCTGTATATTCAGAAAGTAAAAAGAAAAAACATTGCTTGTTTTAAATAACTTTGTGAGTTAATAGTGTAAAGCCTCCATATTATTTAGGACATAAAAATGGTTTTAGATATGCAGAGAGGAAATTTCAGAGCTTTCTGTCTTTCTTTAGCAAAGAAATGCAATAAATACAATATAGATTTTAGGACAGATAATTCACTATCAAGGACATCATTAATTACCAAATATATAATTCTTTTTTTTTTTTTTTTTTTTTTTGCGTACACGGGCCTCTCACTGTTGTGGCCTCTCCTGTTGCGAAGCACAGGCTCCGGACGCGCAGGCCCAGCAGCCATGGCTCACGGGCCCAGCTGCTCCGCGGCATGTGGGATCTTCCCGGACCGGGGCACGAACCCGTGTCCCCTGCATCGGCAGGCGGACTCTGAACCACTGCGCCACCAGGGAAGCCCTAATTCTTTTGATTTTCTATTTTTTTGGAAACATTTTCTACCTTTCATCTACCCTCCAACTATAGTATATTTGCGACATTTTCCCAAAACGTCATCAATTCTGTAGACTCATTTTTATAGACTCATGAATTTTGAAAAGAAATTGAAGGAAGATATTATAATCATCCTTATTTTACAAATGTGGAAACTGAGAAATTAATTCACTTTCTTGCAGTCACAAAGATAGTAACTGACAGAGCCAGGGTTGAAAGCTCAGCAATCTGACTCCAGGACATGTCTCTTAACATCTGTGCTGCAACACTGTTTGTCCCCTGTTTGCTTTTCTGAGTGAATTAGGTATAGTAATCAGAGAGGATTTAAACATGTATTTTTATATCATAGGATTTTACAAATTTGATGTTTTTAAGTTTTGCTTATAAATCATATGAGTCAGTGGATATAGTATGGGATTTGGATTCTGCTTGTTTTCTTCAACATAAAATGAGAGTGAGAACAGTACCACCTGTACAGAGTAGGATTCTGTAGGTGTTCAAAATGTAAGATCTCTTCCATCACCTTTCATCAAGGATATGAATTGTCATAGGTCTGATTCCCTAGAAGGAAAGCCTGAGGTGGGATTCAAGTGCAAGTGATTGAGGCCATTCTTTAGGAGAAGCGACTAAGGGTAAGCAGAATAAGATTCAGGGAAGACGCCAGGCAAGAATGTGAGTTTAACCTTAGCCTGAGTGCATGGGAGCTCTGGAGCACCAGTTGTACCTGAGCGTTACTTCTGGAGGCAAAAGGTGTAGCCATTTTTATCTTTGTGTCCATTACAACCAGCCAATGGAACCCAGCTACAAGTGGAGGAAGAGGAGCAATGTGCTTTCCCTGTGGGGCAAAGGTGGCTTATATTCAGCCACTGGGAATTCTCTGGCAAAGGGGAAGCTGTGCACCATAAGCATCCAGCACACAGCAGATGGGGGATGCCTGCTCCAGCCCCAGTAAGGGGATTTGGGTGGTATCCCAACAGTATCTACTATATTAATGATGTCTCAAATTTGCTATCTCAATTCACATGTGTGTTAGGACCTTTTTAAGTCATAATAATATGTTTGAGAGGTTAATTTAACTACTGCCTGTATGCATTTGTTCCTTAGCATGGTGACATTGCTAAACTTTTCATACGTTAATTCAAAAGTGGATAAGATTTTCTAAAAGATTCCAAGACTTGGAGTTTTGAGTCCTAACCTTTATTTTTTGCAGTCAGTGAATTATTAAATAATTAGCAAAATTCTTCTCCCATGTAACAAAGACACAAATTGCTGGTACTATTATCAGCATAACATGCTTTAGAATTACCATGAATTATACCTATAAGAGCTTGCTAACTTTAGAATTGTGGGCGGGTTATCCTATTAACAAGACCAATAGCTTAAATTGAATTCTTTTTTCCTATTGTATTTCACTTTCTTTGCAGTCAGAAAATTACAAGAAAGTCAAAGTAGGTGTAATTTTGGGAGTGAGTCAAATTTTAATAAAATTGTATATTTCTTAGACATTTCTCCGGTCAATTACTTACCTTTAAATATCAGTGAAATTGTTCCACAATGGAATAATCAATCTCTGAGGTCCCTCCTTTACTTATTCTGAGTTCCTGACACTTTACTCACTTCTCACGACACTTTACTTGCATGTTCATTCTTCTGTCATTTCTCAGTTCAGCTTCACCAAAAATCTCTTTGAAGATACAGTAAGCACATTCTCCCTCCTCCCTGGCATGTATACCACAGCTCCCCTTTCTCCTGGAAACAAGGCTGATTTAGTGTTGGCAATACAGCTTTTGAGATATATATGTATCTACTATGCTAGTTGTAAGTACCAAAATACTGGTACTTTTGTTGCTATAAAAATGTTAGTTTAGCATTTAAAAATCTGAGCCTGAATCACTTACATTTTGAGAGAACTAAAGCTACATTCTATTTATGAACAGAAAAAAAATCACCTTACCTGGAAAAGTATTCAGACAACATCCCTCCTAGGTATCTTACTGTTATTTTAAACCTCATTTCTCATTATTATTAGGTTTTTATTTTACATCATATGTAATGGTACCATTTCTTTCAAAACCAGGTTGGAGAAGCACTTCTGGAATGACAGAGTAAAGATCTCTAAAATTCTTTTCCTCCATAACATATAAGAAAAAGTAAAGCTGTATGTGTTTGCAGATGACATCATCTTGTATCTAGACATCCTAAGGTATCCACTAATAAAACTATTAGAACCTATAAACAAATTCAGCAAGCTTGCAGGATATAGAATCAATATATAGAAATCAGTTATATTTCTATGCCTTTATAATTATCAAAAATGCAAAAATGGAGTTAAGAAAACAATTGCATTTACAGTAGCATCAAAAGGAATAAAATACTTTGGAATAAAGTTATCAAAAGAAGTGCAAAACTTGTACTCTGAAATATTATTGAGTGAAATTAAAGAAGACCTAAATAAATGGAAAGATAAGACATATTGTGTTCATGGATTAGAAGACTTAATAATTGTTAGGATGGCAGTATTCCCCGAACTGATCTATAGATTCAATACAATCCCTATCAGAATCTCAGCTGTCTTCTTTATAGAAATTGAGAAGTTGATTCTAAAATTCATAGGGATTTTATAACCCAAAACAGCCAAAACAATCTTGACAAAGAACAAGGTTAGAAGATTTAGTTCATGATTTGAAAACTTAATATAAAGTTACTACAATCAAGGATAGTATGGTACTGACATAAGGATAGATGTATAAATTCAAGGGATAGAATTGAGAGCTGAGAAATAAGCCCATATTTGCATAGGCAACTGATTTTTGATGAGGATTCGAAGACCATTAAATGGGGAAAATAGTATTTTCAACAAGTGGTGTTAGGACAACTAGATAGTCAAGCAAAATAATATAATTGTACTCTTCTTCATATCTTATATAAAAATTAACCTAAAATGCATAAAATACTGTTGTGTTTCAGTCTCAGCCTATTGGTAACCAGTGTTGTGGCTGGACTAGCCCTCGTGGTTCTTATTATGATTACAAGGTGCCCTCAGCAATAACCATCAGGAAACTTTGAAAGAAACAATGCTTATTACTTACACATTATGCAAATTACATGGCACACCTTGGGCCACACACTGAGGTCAGGTGAAGGGGGTGGAGAGAGAGAGAGACCCCTGGGGTTGCTTTGATTGGGGTCTAGAGTGGTGGCCTAGGGTCTTGAGAGCTCACTCTTTATTGGTGAATTTAAAACATAAGAACAGGAATTTAAAGCACAGGAAGAGAAAAAAACGAGCTGCCCAAATGGTCTTGTACAGAAATCAACCAAAGTCTCTATAACAAAGAGTTCTGGGGAGGCCAGGATGGATGGAGGGCCTCTTTCTTTATCTGTCTTTAGTCATGTGGCTGGCAATGTATTTACTAAATGTGAGAGTACCCATCTTTGAAGTGGATGCCATCAAAGCTCAAGTCAGGTACTTGCATTACAAAAAGAAAAGCCAACCATCAGGGCTTACACTACATTATATTTAAGATCTAAAACTATAAAACTTTTAGAAGATCATATAGGAATAAATCTTCGTGACCTTACATTTGGTAAAGGATTCTTAGCTATGACACGAAAAGCATAAGCAACAAAAGAAAAATAATAGATAAATTGGACTTTATAAAAATGTAAAAATCTTGTACATCACTAATACCATCAAGAAAAAAACCCACAGAATAGGAAAATATATTTGCAAATTACATATCTGATAAGGGTGTTGTAACCAGAATATATAAATAATTCTTAAAATTCAAAGATAGAAAGAAAAATAACCTAATAAAAATGGACAAATTATTTGAATAGATGTTTCTCCGAAAGAGGTATACAAATATTCAAAAAGCACATGAAAAGATTCTCAACATCATGTCATTAGGAAATGCTAGTCAGAACCACAAAGAGATAGTATTCATCTTCACTAAGATGGCTAAAAAAGAAAGAAGAAAGAAAGAAAGAAAGAAAAGAAAGGAAGAAAAGAAAGGAAGAAAAAGAAAGAAAGTAAGACAATAACAAGTTTTGATGAGGTTTGCAGAAATTGCATTGCTGGTGGGAATGTAAAATGATTCAGCGACTTTGGAAAACAGTTTAGCAGTTCCTCAAAATGTTAAATATGTACCAGGATTTCTACTTCTAGATATGTACTCGAGAGAAAGGAAAAGGTATTTTTATGCAAAAACTTGAACTCAAATTTCGTAACAGCATTATTCGTAATAACGAAAAAGTGCAAACATCGCAAATATCCATCAACTAATTAATAGATAAGCAAAATGTGGTATATCTATAGAATGGAAGATTATTCAGCAATTAAAAGCGATGAAGTACTGGTACATGCTACAACATAAATAAACCTTAAAAACATTATGCTAAGTGAATGAAGACAGTTACAGAAAAATGCATATTTTATCATTCCATTTATATGAAGTGTCCAGAATAATGATATTTACCAACACAGAACATAGATTAGTGACTGCTGGGCGCTGGGAGGAGGAGAGAATGGGAAGTGACCGCTAATGGGCAAGGAGTTTCTTTGAGGAATGATGAAAACTGCGAATATACTGAAAGTCATTGAGTTGTATACTTTCAGAGTGAATTTTATTGTATGTGAATTATACCTCAATAACACTGTTACTTAAAAAAGCGGTGTTGGCTCTGATCAACATCTATAAGCTGTGGGTGATAAAAACAGTTATCTTGGAAAGGAGTATGGGTGTCATGATAACTGTGCTCCTTCCCTCTCAGGGATACATTCCCATTGCTCCCGCATCACCCACAACCTTTTTCCTCTCTGATAAAACAATATTGGATAACAAAGATTAAAAGATGCTTGTATTAAATTATTGTAAGTTTTTTTTGCAGCAAGAATCAACCTGCAAACCTCAGTGGCTTAAAACAAGGCCAAATCAAGCCATCCACCTGTTTTTGTAAATAAAGTTTTATTTAAAAAAAAAATCAGCCATGCTTATTCATTTACATACTGTTTATGGCTGCTTTCACGTTAGAAAGGAAAGAATGAGTTGTTGAGATAAAAAAATGTATGGATAGAAAATGTGTGGCTCACAAAGCTGAAAATAGTTACAGTTTTACTCTTTATAAAGAAAACGTTTGCTGATATCTGCTCTAAACCAGCGGAAGCTTATTTCTCACTAATACAGCATCCTTGTATGTCTGAATGATTCTCTGGGGCAGCTGTGCTCCATAGGATGGCTCAGTGTTGCACATCCAAATCGATACGCGCTTCTATATTTGTCAAGACAGCAGAAGAACAGGAATGGACGATTGCACTCTGCTGTTAATCTGCGTAAGTGTGACACATGTCAGGGCCACACACGTTTCATTGGCCGATGTAAGTCATGTGCCAATGCCCAACTTCAAGGTCACAGGGAAGGGCAGCTCTAATAATTATTCCTGTAGTCACTGATATTTTGTTCATTCCTTCACCTGAAGCAATTCATCTGAGCGTTTTCACATACGTGATTTCAAAATGATTCAACCTTAGATAGGTCTCTTTGGTTTTTATTATCTTCATGACTGTCAGGCTTTTGTAATAATTTTTCTGAGATTGTGACTTCTGTGTTTTCTAGTCTAAGAACTGATAAAGAATTCTAATACAAAAGCTGATGATACACAAATTGTACATAAGATGAAACATCTTTTGCATATACATGTGTGAGTATGTATATTAAGAAAACACATATTCAAGAAACTTACTTTAGATAATGAATAGCATTTCAAGGAAGAGTTATTTACATTGCAAAATAATCCACCATTGACTTGTCTTTTTAATTGTGGGATTCCTTTCTGCATTTTAAATTATTGCATTATGAATAATTTGATTTAGAGGTGATTTTCAAGAGCTAAGTTAGAAACCAAATTGCATTTTTCCTAAGTAACATGAAAACTCAGCTTTCATTTGGGTGTTTTTGAAGTATGAACAAATCCCTTTGAAAAGCATTCAAGGGAAAATGTATAATAGAAAATAAATGGGAAGAACTGTTTCATTGCTATTCTAAAAGTTAGTATTTTGCAACTGCAAAATCAGACTCCAGGACCAAATAATTTATAAACACTGCATTTATTTATTATAGAGTGAATGTTAGCAGAGGCATTCCATAGATATACCAAATTGTTTAAGCTCCTCTTCACTTGTATTTCCTGTTGTCAATCATTGCCTCTACCCAATCTAAAATTCATTTTAAATGAACTTTAGAATAATATTACTCTTTTGAGCCTGTTAGCTCTATTAAAAGGTTTAAGAATTTTGAAAAATATGCCTGGTCTTTTGTTTATGTGTTCCCCAGGCTTTATGAAACAGCAGAGAGTGATTTCTTTCTCTAATATTTAATCTGGAAGCCATTCAAACATAAGCAAACCAAAATTAATACACTAGAAAATATTCAGATTTCTTCAGAATTTGCCTGTGAAACATCCCTGTGGTATTCCATGCCAATACCCAGAAAGAGCTATTATAAATGCTATGTATATTTTGTCTGGTCTCCAGCAGCAAATTATGATCAGAGACTGAGATTGTCTTTGCCGATAATTTATTTAACACATTCACTGTGGGAATTATAATTTCACAAGCCAATAGTATACAGGGTAATGTCTATTAATAAGCCAATAAAGAAAAAACATACTCCAAATCAATAATAAATTAACTACGTTATTGTGCCAGGAAAGAGGGAGATGAGAGGAAGGTCCAAATTTAGTTGAGGTGAACCTTTCTAACTTGGTCCTTAGAAGAGTCGGCTTAGCTAACTACCTACCGAGCTGATATCCATGCTGGTGCAAAAGCAGAAGTCCCTTGTTGCTAGAGCACCTTGCTAGGGAGCAAAAACACCGGTGTTGGTGGGCAAGGTTACTTCACGGGACCTCTGCATAGATTTCACCACCGCTGACAAAGAGTTGGCTTTGCGCAAGCAGGAGCTAATGCCCCAAGGTCTTCAGAGAGCTAATTAGATCAGGAAAGAGTAGCCTTGCCCAGACCAAACACTCTTAAATTCCTTGTCAAACTTCTCGGTATTTAACGCTTAAAAGTCCCCTGGCCATAGTCATTCCTGTACATGTTCTTATCGATAAGCCCCAGCAGTACTTATCAACAGCTGAGCTAGTGAGTGCTTGTGAAAGAATACCCATATTGATGATGACATCCTGATACAGCTTCCTCCATGTAAACAACTTCACTCTTAGAACAAAACGGCTTCTTTCTTTGGTCAAAAAGTAAATGGATTTGAAATCATATCAAACGAACACACAACAATATATGTAGTTAAAATGATCAATAATGACAGTGTTGTTTCAATAAGGTATAAGGTAAAACAAGGCTCATTTATACCTATTCACTGACCAGAGTTTATTAATTAATTAATTTATTTTTTGCTGTGTTGGGTCTTTGTTTCTGAGCAAGGGCTTTCTCTAGTTGTGGCAAGCGGGGGCCACTCTTCATCGCGGTGCGCGGGCCTCTCACTATCGCGGCCTCTCTTGTTGCGGAGCACAGGCTCCAGACGCGCAGGCTCAGTAGTTGTGGCTCACGGGCCTAGTTGCTCCACGGCATGTGGGATCCTTCCAGACCAGGGCTCGAACCCGTGTCCCCTGCATTAGCAGGCAGATTCTCAACCACTGTGCCACCAGGGAAGCCCTGTTCTTATTTTTTTTTCTTCTCCTTTCTATTGTTTCTTTTGTTAGCTCTTCCTCCCTATAACAATCTTGGTCTCTCTACACTGTTTCCTTTTGTTCTCACTTGTGGCATGGATCCACTTACATAGTTTCATGTATATTACTCTGAGGCGAATATAAAAATGCTACTTACCTAATTTTATGTATGAAGAATTATTGCAAGGACAACACTTCTCCCTGCCCTTGATGATTTCCTGTTTACTTCTTCACTCATTCAGTTAACTTTTTGATCACTTGCTGTATCCGAGAGACTGCACTAGCAACCTGCCTCCCAGACCCAAAAATTTCCTGAACCTCAATTCAGTTACCCCCATTGCAGGAATGCCCCATCCACTAGAATTTCTGTCTCAGATAAATGGAGTAATGACCATTTAGTTAGGAGATAGCAGACATATCACTGTCACTACAAGGTAAGTGTGTGGAAGGTGATATTCTTAATGTTGCTGGGAGTGCACACTTCTGGAATCTTGCCCTCTTGATTTCTCTCTCTCTCACACTCACGTGCACACATGCACTCATATGCACACAGAGTTATTTGGTTTAATAATATTAGTGTATTACATTATAATGTGTAATATTTAGGAATGCAAATTCTGGGTCTGTTGTTTTGGGTTCATATCCCAGCAGAACCACTCATTGGCCGTGTGACATTGAGCATGTTGAAAACTGCTACATATGTCAGTTACCTCATCTATAGATTAGTAGTATAACTACTACTAATTAGAAGTAGTACCCACTTCATTGAGTTGTTATGAAAATTAAAAGAAATCATATGTCAAAGATATTTAGCACTGTGATTGAGTCATCATGGACATTAGGAATGATACATATTAAGCTAAAGATGCTTTGTGGACCACTTTAAAATCAAACAATTTTTAAAATGATTTTCATTAAAAAATGTACTACAAATTTCCATTGATTTATAAGCATATTCTCAGAGAACAACATGTTTTTATAATTGGAGATTGTTTAGATGTCTAGAACTCAGGAATTTCACAATCCTCAAGCCTTTAATATCAAAGTAACATTTGTCAAAGCCCTATGCTGAAAGCCTTAAGAACTTTATATTTTCCAATTGCTTTTTTTGCCATAATAAAGTTTTTGGAAATTTCCAAGGAAAGGTGGTAGTTACTTCTCATCTATACCAATTCTCCTTCTCTTGAGTATTTCAATATTTTATAGGTTATTTCTTGCCACCATGTCATAAATTTTTCCTAGCTGCTGCTGTTCTGTCAACTACCATCCCCTCTCCAAGTGTGAACACTGGCCACTCTCTTCATTTTCCAATGCAGAACTAAGACTAGGACTTAATGAACTTCACTGAAAGCTTGGGTTTAAATGAAGGAAAAAGGAAACTTTAAACTCTGTCACTGCTCATGAAGTCTTTCAATCATGCTTCTCAAAGAGGTGCCCTCTACTGGCCAGCTCTTTTTGTAGATCCCAGATTGTCTTCATGGTGGAAGGGTCAACCAATTTCCCCTCAAAAAAAGTGCCTTTGACCATACTCCTCTGCCTAGAGTCCAAATTAAATGGGAGCTGGCTTTAGAGAGAAGAGAAACCTTTCTCTATTTTGGTTTAAAGTTGGACTGACTCAGAAGGACTGGCAAGGGAAACAGTATGAAACACTGACATGCAGAGAAATGATGCCTTCAATATCTTTTCCAACATCAGTAAGTTTGTAATTCCATTACATTTGCTATTTGCATGAATTTCTCAAACTATTTTAAAGGTAAAGTGGTATTTCAACTATCAGAGATGGAAGCTGCTATTAATTTTAAATGTAATTCCATTTTTCTTATATCAAGCTAAAAAATTAAGCTTTACTGGGCACCTGGTTTTTAATTTAAATATATTCTTAAATTTAAATATATTCTTTAATTTAAGTATATTCTTTAGTTTAGACTTCTACTTAATGGAATTGTAAACGACCAAAATTTATTTTTATTTTTTACTTTTACTTTATTTTATTTTATTTTTTTAACATCTTTATTGGAGTATAATTGCTTTACAATGGTGTGTTAGTTTCTGCTTTATAACAAAGTGAATCAGCTATACATATACATATATCCCCATATCTCCTCCCTCTTGCGTCTTCCTCCCACCCTCCCTATCCCACCCCTCTAGGTGGCGTGACCACAATTTAAATATCATTTTCTTTTCAACTCTTTCCCCTTCAAGAAATCAAACTCTCATTTGTTTCTCTGACTGCAACCTCTGATCTTTCCATCTCCTCCATCCTCTTACTTCTACTGACTCTGTTTATTGTTTTTATCATAACTTCGATCTTTCCAATTATTTCAGTTAATCATTTCATTTCAGATTATCTTCTTAACCCCTGGAATCTGGTACATCTTTTTACCACTCAACTGAAAATGCTCTCTTGAATATCTGTAGTTCCTTCTTATTCCCAGGGGGAGAAAACATGACGGATCTCTGAACCAGTAGTAGAAATAGGCCCTTTTCACTTCTTGCTCTGGTGAGATAGGGTGCATGTAAGAAGCATACATTCTGGTCTACACCTTATTTACTTATTCATGTTTGTGGCTATATCTACTGAGATAGCTAGGTACACAACATTACCTTTTCTTGGACTGCTGCATTCACTTCTGTACCAATTCTCAGACTTACTTCCAAAAGGAAGCCTCTGCCCATTAAACCCATCCACCTCCAATTCCTTCCTTATTCAAAGTATTTTTTTTTCTACAGTGTTACAGTATGCACTATTTTAATTTTTAGTTTTAGTTTATTGCTTTGTAGGTACTTCCAAGTTTATCAGAAATGTGTTTTTAATAACTAAACAAATAATAACATTGTGTCATGTGGGAAATGTTTCTCATTTTTCTTCTCCACACCTTCAAAGAATCTACTTCCTCTTTCACTAGAGTGAATGCTCAATAAATACAATTATCTGGCATACATATATGCCTGATAACATCTTATTTCTTTTAGCTTTGAGTTAAAGATAATGGATCATTTAGGAGTATTTTAGAAAAAAATAGTTTAGACTAATTTTATATGTATAGATACATATAGATATAGGTATAGAGGGACTTCCCCGGTGGCACAGTGGTTAAGAATCTGCCTACCAATGCAGGGGACATGGGTTTGAGCCCTGGTCTGGGAAGATCCCACATGCTGCGGAGCAACTAAGCCCATGTGCCACAACTACTGAGCCTTCGTGCCACAACTACTGAAACCTGCGCGCCTAGAGCCCATGCTCCACGACAAGAGAAACCACCACAATGAGAAGCACGTGCGCTGCAACAAAGAGTAGCCCCCGCTCGCCACAACTAGAGAAAGCCTGCGTACAGCAACAAAGACCCAACACAGCCAAACAGAAATAAATAAAATAAAAAATAATAAAAAGCCAATTCTTAAAAAAGATATAGATATATAAATGTCACTGGATAAAGGTTTACATATGTCATCATGAATTCTACTGAGACTGGAAGGACAGAACTACCTCTAACAATGTTTATCATAAGCATGATTTATTTTACAAGAAGAGCTTTTCAGATTCAAAAGGAACACTCTATTCATCATCTCAATCCATTACACAGGGCTTTGTAGAGAATTACACTGAGAAGAATGTTAGTGTCTTAAAAGTTTACATTTTTATTGATTTTAAAACAATGAGACCAAGTTTTATTTTGATCAGTCTAACTGGGCTGTTGAATTGGGGGGGGATGAGCACAGAGTATTTTATTAGCTTTATTCCCTCTCCAAGAACTTTAGTCAACAATGAAGAGCTTTTTCTTCCATTGATTTGAATACCAACCAATGCTACCAAATGAGAAAATCAAAGCGACAGTAAATTTGAACTCTGTCTATGATAGTATAGCTGAAATACTTCTGTTTGAATGAATCTGTTCATCATCTGTTAGACAGGTTGTTTCAGGTGCATCCTTCCAGGAGTCATGTTGTAAACTCTGGTCTGCTGCATCTTACTATCGAATTGTAAGAGTCCTAGTTGATCTTATGGTAACTACATTGACCTTATGTAATTTTGTCAGAGCATTGCTCTTTGGTTTATTATGGCTTATTATTATTTCCTTGCTATGTTATTTTTCCAAGTCATCAATTAAGAGGGAAAATGCTAGTTTGTGCAGTCCCCAAATCAATAAATCTATATATATCTACACCTCTTTCTCTCTCTCGTTTTCTCTCTCTGTCTTTGATCAAATAAAAAAGTTCCATTATTTTTAAAGGATCATTAGACTCTTTGCATTCACCTCTTTAACCTCTTTAATAATTGTATAACTCCTTTTGGTGAATCATGATAAATATCAGACAGGCACTCCCTCACCTCTTGCTTTCATGCCATTTCCCACCCACTTCTCTCCTTATAGGTTGCCAATTTCTTGCACTTTGGTTTGTATTTCCTGTGTTTCTTTTTATAAAACTAAATAGGTATATTCTTCCTTATGTAAATTGTAGCATACTATATGTCGACTTTAGACCACTTAATATTCCAGAAAATTACTCTATATCATTTAAATATAATTTGCCTATTTTTCCCCTATTCCTAAGTATTTTATGGACAAGGATCCTAACTGAAGAGCACCCTCTGTGATTGTATAATGAAATTCAGTATTTTTCAATGGGTGATATTGGTGGTGGTATAGTTGTTCTCTTTCATGTCTGCACGTTAATTTTTTCCTCTTCCGTCTTTCCTTCCCTTCACCTCCAATCTCCAAGAGGCACTATCACTGTTGTATTTATCTCATTCTTCCCCAGAGCACTGCTTCTCCAAGTCTGCAATTTTTATTTTCATTTTCTTTGAAGCCTTTTTCCTGTAGGTGGTGCTGTGAATGATTGGGGCTGAGATCTGTGTTCAGTATTTTAGTAATTAGCCTTGGGACCTTTTCTTTCTGGGGATGTTTTTTTCTGTGTTACATCTAGGGTCTCCACTCTGCTCTTCTATTTTCGTCAGACTGTCTTAAATACTTCTCTGTCTGCTCTCTATGCATACAAGCTTGCAGTCACAATGCATGCTCCAGCATTAGTTCTGTCAGGATTTGGAGTTTATTTCTCTACATAAACGTGGCTATAAGTGTGTGGAATTTCCCATCTTCTAATGATGCTGAAGATATGGGTCATGTGTGATTTTCTTTGAGGTTTCTGTTGATCATATTATTTTGAGGAGATTGTATGAAAAGATTCAGATTCCAGAGATTTTCATTATCCTCCAAACAGGGAATGATTAAAATCCAAACTTTTTACGTGGTTTAAACTGTGCTTCGCAGTCTGGACCCATCTCAACTTCATCTTGAGTTATTCTGACAGTTCTTTCTGCTCTAGCTGTGCTCAAGTTCTTTGCCTTTAGAATGTCTCTTACAGATACCCATAAAAATAATTTTACTTTAATATTTATTGTGATATTACTCATATGTACTATCTTTAATGTAAGTAGAATTAATTAAATCTCTCTTGCACAATTATTATTACTTCTTTTTCCAGCAGAATACATGCACAATTTCCCCTCTCTAAATATCTATTCATGATTTTTTACCACTTACTAATATGATTTAAACATGTTAAAATATGCTAATGATTGATTTTCTAATTTGTAAGACACCAATATCAAGCTAGTAACTTTGAGAGCATAGAACTAAATGCACTTTTTAATTCGAGAGAGCACATTTCTTCTTTTTCTCCTCTTGAATTTTAAATTCTACTGACGGGAAGAATGGCACAGTTGAAAAAGTCAATGCTTTTTTATGTTGGTAATGTATCTGAGGCTTAATAGAACTAGCATATATACAACACAGTATTAAGGACAATTTTTCAGTCTCTTTTAAGAATGTTAAAAACATGGAAATTATATTGACTGTGATAATATCGTAATTCATTGCACAGAATACAGTAGCTACACTGTCATTATTTATATCAATAGACTCATTAAGGAGCTGAAGATTTTTCTCCTTGAGTTATTGTGCTCCTCTGAATAGTCAGTGAAACCTTTGGCCATTCCTTTGATCCAGAAATCTGCCTTTGTTTCTCTGGAGAAGCACTAGAGAAATTATCTTAGAGATACTGTAGACACTTAAAAAGAAGCCTACACATTCCTTTCAATATAACCACTCTGGATTATTTACCATGGATTATTATCTAACATGCTTGGCAAGCAGAACTTTAAAATTAAAAAGACCCAGGTTCAAATTCACCTTCACTTCACACTTCATATATTAAAAGGTTGTTTAATCTAATTTTTAGCTTGTGCACCTGTATGTTAAGAAAAATAACATCTATCTCATGGAGGCACTATGAAATTTGATAAAGTAATGTATACCAAGCTGCTCTTGCAGTAATTGGCAACTCATTGTGGCGCAACAAGAAAGCTATTGATATTCTTCAAATCTCTTTGAAATCAGAGTGCACATTAAGGTGGCTTATTAGAGGTGATATCATTTGATGTTTCTTCATTTTTATACCATAATGCTTCTTGGGAACTGCTCTGTGTAGGTAGCAGAATTTTAAAGGTGTCTTATAATTAGTTTCTGATTGTGGCTGTTCTTAAATAGTTCAATCAAGTATGCAATAGAAGGAACTTTTGCTAGTTGGGTAGATTAAGATATTACTCTGCAAGTATGTCTTCTCAGGGCACCTTTGAGACACAGTGTCCCAGAGGAAGCAACTACTCAAAATGGAGAGATATAAATCAGAGTGACTTCTCACTGAACATTTCAGTAACATGTGTCTGCTACTGTTCTAAGAATTTTAAAATATGTTAATTCATTTACTCGTCATATTTAACCTTCTGAAGTAGCAGAGTAGCATGGCCTACTCTGCTCACCTTTACCTATCTGTGCATTCATACTCCAGCTGCTGTGAGTGCTGGATACTAATTGTTCAGAGATTTTCCCATCTTTGGAGAATTGTCCTCCCCTCTCACCCAAACTGTCTTATTGGAGAGATTAGCCCCAATCCTCATATAAGTGTACAAAAGACTGCTTTTTCCCTACAGCGGAATAACTCCGTGCTTCCCCAATAGGTTCAAGTTGAAGTAGGCTCCAGCTGTGGTGGCTACTCTCCAAGATGGCTCCCCAATGAATCCATATCTCTTGGTATTTATCTGTTTATGTTGTCCTTTCCTATATTGAATCTGGGATAGCCCAATAGGATGTATAACCACTAGAATAGAATATTACCAATAGAATGTGGCAAAAGTGACACTGCAGTTCTCTGAGGTTAGATTATAAGAACCTTCAAAGCTTCTACATTTGTCTCATAATATTTATCCTGGGGAAGATAAACCACCATGTTAAAAATGTCTGATTATCCTAGGAGGGCTATGATGTGAGGAGCACAAGCCATGTGGAGAGAATCTGGATGGAGACAGAGCAGATGCTGTACTGCTCCAGGTATTCCAGACATCCCAGCCAAGTGTCAGACATGTGGGTGAACATGCTATCTTGGATATTTCAGTCCCAATGGATTCAACATGGGGAAGAAATGAGGACCCTAAGCTTATGTCTCCAGTTGCATTGTCCCAGTCACCTTCAGTCCTTTGAGCCACCTCGTCTCACTGTACTCTGTCCAAATTTCTGACCCACCAGAACCATGAGATAATAAAACTGTTTTCCACCACTAATTTGGGAGGAAGTATGCAGCAGTAGATGACGAGAACACCTGTGAGACCACACACCTGCTTAGCTTCTTCCTCAACTCTATGCTGCTTCCGCTCCTTTCTTCAGTGCAGTCCTTCAATAAGTCACTTGCACAAGAATCATCATCTCAGCTTGTCTTCTAGATGACTATACCTAAAACTTGTAGGTTCTTTTAGTATTCACACTTTATAGATGCTCAGTGGAGGCACTGATGAATAAAATAACTAACCGGAAGTCACACGGCTAATACTTAAGAGAGCTGGTACTTGAACCAGGCCTCAGAGCCCTTGTTCTTAACCAGAATGCTATCAGAATGCTATTTAGCTCCAGACCAGAGGTACCTGCCTACCATGGGCAGAATATCATGTTGGGCTACTATATTAAAACTCCAAATCAAATAAGCCTTACAATATGAAGAGCAATCATTTACTCATTTTCTGATTTTTTTTTTTTTTCATTCCGAGGGTCTGTGTCTTCTACTGAGAGAAAGAATCCACTGTCTTGTTTAGCATGTAAGCTTTCTGTGAGATGGCAGCATGACAACACATGGGGGGCCTGGCTGTCGGCCAAGTACAGTGGTATTCTGTTCGCACCATGCTAGTCCTTTTGTCACTTGTTAAAAATTCAGTGTTATCTACTCTCCCAAATATTGCTACCATCTGCCTACACATGACTTTGACAATGACTATGTGGTAGTCACACACAGTAGGCACACAGCTGTGTGCCTAATACCAATTATTATGATGTCAAATGGCCAAAGCAAATACATTTTCAAGCATCTATTTTTAAACTCTGCCCTCCCAGTTTTCCCCAGCACCCTGGATCCCCAAAGCACCTTGCTTATTCTTTTGAAATATTGTGATGGTCTTAGAAACTACTGATGCTTTCTGCTTCATAAAGGAAAAAAGTATCATAAAAATCTATACATCTATCAACCAAATTAAAATAGCTTTAGGGGCTAATTTTTTAAGATCACAATTAGAGATATAGTGTGGACTGGTAAAAATGTTCATTTAATTTTGTTAAATGGAGCCAAGATAACTTGATAGTTTTACAGTAGCATTTTCCCAAATGTGTACTTACAAATAAGTCAGTGCTTGCATTATGGATCTTAACGTTCCTTTAAAAGTTTCTGGGAAATATTACATAGTTTAAAATGGCATAATCTTAGCTAGTGTTGTCTGACATGTTTGGCAGGTTCCCAGCAATAAGAAATTTCTGAAATAGCAAAGTTTTTTTCTCAACAATTAACTTTAATAAGAATATGTTCATCTCCATCTCCTCACCAGCTTAGCTGTAGAATATCAGTTAATATTTATTACCTGCTTAGAGTAATAATAAAAAAAAATTTCATACATGTGCACTTTGAGACAAAGACCTTCCATTTGAAATGCCTGGCATTAAGCTGAGCACAGCCAGAGGCTGGAGAGTCTCACAAATGTAAGAATGAAGACAAGAAGATATAACTCCCTCTGGAAGGAAAGCAAATGATAATACCAAGATAAAAATCTCTTGGTATCTGTCTTGGGAAATTTTGGCAATTAACTGTGGCGTTCCATTTAGTGAGAATCCAAAGTGTCAGAAATATAAAAAAGAGTGTAAAGGTCAAAATACAAAGGAAGTCACAGATCAATACAAAAAGTCCTAACCAGTTGCTCTGTACCTTTCTTCAACAAACAAACAGACAAAAATAAAACAAACAAAGAACTTACGTTTTGCTCTGCAAATCCTTCTGGATTTAACTAGAATTTTATTTTGGGCAAGTTTCACTCAGTTTCAGTGACCATGCTGCTTCTGCACCAGGCTAACTAGCACTCATTCTCCATATATCCTCTTAGGCTTTGCTGCCTCTGAGCCCCTCCTATCTTTAATAAGTAGCCCTCTTTGGTTTTCCCACAATGCCATGGTCTTGTATCCTAACACCTGTTCTTCTGTATGATAATTACCTGCTTGTTAGTCTTATTCACAATTGTATACCCAGTGCTTAAAATTACATGTAAGGAACATAGTTGGTGCATGACAAACGTTCATTTATCCCAATATGTATTAAGCAACTACCACATTCCAAGAGCTGTGCTAAGTACTAAAAATACAGCAAATAAGAAGTCAAACATTGTTCCTGACATCATGGAGCCTCCATTTGAATGTAGGACCTGTAGGACAGTAAACACTATTTCTTATGGGTCAATTCAATATACTTGCTATTAAGGATAGTGTGATAATTGTTGGATCCCATCGAGACTGCATTCATTCTGTCACATCTTTACCATCCATTAGCCCTCTTTTGTCTTTCCTTCCTTCTAACCTAGCTTGGATTTCATGGTCCATTATTGTCGGCCCTCCTTTATGTACATCTCAACTCTTCTTCTTCTGTAACACTTGCTTGGCAAAGCCTCAACCACCGGTCAACACAATTCTCTACCTACTACATTCCTCAGGATGGCTACTGAAAAAAAGAAAATCCTGCTGCCTGAATTTATTCTGTTTATGAGTACAAACTTCAAGCTGCTCAGGTATCCTGCTCTATTTACCTTATCAATTCACCCCCTCATCCTTCCATATCTCCCCACTCTCCCACATTTTCTGGTTTTCCCTTCCTATTAGCTCAATTACCTCAGCATATAAACATGCTATAATATCCCATCTTAAAAAATAAAAATCTACATAGTTCTCCAGCTACTTCTTCAATAATCAGCTAGTTTTTATGGTAAAATTCTGCCAAAGAATTCTTTGTGCTCACTGTCTTCTATTTTTTGTTTTTCCATTCTCTCTTGCTGCAGCCATAACCAGCCTTTCATCTAGTCTTGTCTGGATCACCAATTGCCACTGTGTTGCCAAGTCAAGCTGTTTCTCCTAAGTCTTCTGCTCAATAGCACTTGACATTTTCTTATTCTGGGACATTATACTCCCCAGGTTTTCTTATTTCCTTGCTGTCCAGTACCCTTGACTGGCCCCTCTGTTTTGCTTCATCCTGTAAACATTTTAGTGTCCTTTGCAGCTCTCATCCCTCATGTTCAAACACATCTCCTGGGTGACTTCATCCAGTCACAGAATTTTTATATAATCTGATAGATGATTCTGAGAGTCACATTTTTAGCCCCAAACTTTCCCCTGGACACTAGACTCATACAGCATATCTAACTACCTATTGCTATTTCCACTTGATGTTTATGTATCTTACATATATAGGACTTTTCATCCATTGCCTGGGATACTCTCTCTTCATATCTTCTAAACCTTTTCTTCATGCCATTTGAGTCTAAGCTTAAGTACTGTTTCTTTAGAAAATCCCATCCTACCAAACCATCCAGTCAAACCCTCTCCCAACTGTATGTGCATCCTCTTACGCTGCTATATTTTCCTTTAGAGTATTTACTTGCTTATTTTCATCTCTCTTACTAGACAGAAAGATTCATGAAGACATGCATTACTATATCCTTAGAACATAGAACAAAACATAAAACACAGAAGGCATTCAAAAATTTTGATAAATAAAATAAGCAAATAGATAAAATAATTACAGATAGTTACACTCCGAAAGAAAAAAATAGGGTGTGGTGTTGTATTTAAAAACAAAATAACTGTGGAAGGGTGAATAAAATTGTCAGACATCTCTCTGAGATAATGACTAAGACTTAAAGGTTGAGAGTGAAGCTGCCTCCTGTAAAGCCAGGGAAAACACATTCAAGGAAGAGCAAATAGAAAGTGTAAAGAACCTACACAAAGAGCTTGTTGAATTCCAGGAATTGTTGGAGGACCTTTGTGACTGGAGCACACTGAATGAAGGAGGGAGTGGCTTGAGATCCGGATGGAGAGATGAGTAAGAGGTAATTAGGAGCTGCTTATAGGCAATGATAAGGGCTTTTAGTACCATTTTTAGTGAAATCAAAAACTACTGCAAAGTTTTAAGCAGGGGAGTGGCATGATCTTATTATTTTGTAATAAGGACTTGCTGTTCAGTGGATAATGGATGGAAGGAGAGCAATACAATAGTAAAAGCAACAGGGAGAGCAGTCTTGTGGCTATTACACTAGTCAGGAAAGAGATGATGATGACTGGTCTCGGGTTGTGACAATGACATGGAGAAAATGACACAGGTTTGCAATTTATTTTGAATCTAGAATTGATAGATATTTTTAATAGATTGAATCTGGGATGAGGTAAGGGAAAGAACCAAATTAAGTATGACTCTCAGATATACGTAGGAACAGGAAGACCTGTCAATTTCCAATTTAAAGAAGAGTAAGTAGGATAAGATTTGCAGAGGAAAATCGAGTCATTTGGGTTAGATTAAATCTGAGGTGCCTATGAGATATGCCAGTGGAGATGTCTGAGCTCTGATAGAGTTTATGTAATTGAACTTCTGGGGTGGTTTTATTATATTCCCCACTTTACAAATGAATTTACTGAGATATGGAGGGGTTAATTAATTTCCCCACATCCTTCAGCAGCAAATGGAAAAGTGAGAATTACATTAAGTCTGTCTCACTCTAAAACAGTGTATATAACTCATTAAGGTTAGATGATCTGGGAAGAAGTCTGTTCAAGAAATACAGATTTGGGAGTTGTCAGCACATGATATTATATATCCATTGGTGTGACTACCTAGGAAGAAGAGAGGGCTGAGAACTGAGGAATATCAACCTGTAGAGGCTGGCTAAAGATAACGAAGGGCATCAAGATGGTCTGACCAATTAGGTAAGAGAAAAATCAGGAGAAAGTTTCATGGCGGCAGAGAACACAGTGTTACTGATAGGAAGGAACAGTGAACTGTGTTGAATTGCTGAGAATTTGAGTAAAATGAGTACTAGAATGATCCATATATGTTTCGTAAACAAATAAGTGCATGATTAAAGATCTTCAAAAATATATTTCCTCCAGAAACTCATCAACCTCTTTTATTCCTTTCAATTTTTAAAAACTATGCTCAGACTGGATCTTAAAAAAAGTATGAAGTATAGGAAAAAATGGAGAAAATAAGAAGCATTTCTAAATCATGTGACTTTGGACAAATCATTTGACTTTCTCTAAAGTTCCAAGTCCTTGTCATAAAACAAGAAAAGTTGTCTATTCTATTTCATTTATAAGCTTCTTGGAAACCATATGTAGCGATGGGGTGTTAAAATGTTTTTAAAAACTCTTGAAATATTAAGCCATATTAGTTCTTTATACGTATGTGAACATTTACATTTTCTCTTATTCTGTCTTCCCATTGAATAGCAAACCTTGAAGACTGTAACTTCTACTATTTACTTAGTTCAGTTGGGCCTAGTACTGTAGAGTGCATTTAACAGGGTAAAAAAGATGTCAAATCAGATGCTGTTTTCCAGATGCTGTGATATTGTGACTCATAATAAGAAATGCACATTTGGTCTTCTAGCCATTCCTGGTACAGATCTCCTAAAACCCTTGGAATTTCCTAAGTGAAGAGAACAGTTTTGTTATGTTAATGAAGTGATTTTTGGAAAGCCCTTGGGTAACCTTAAGAATGGGGGCTGTTTGCCAGGGGAACCAACACTGTGATTGGAGGGTTGGAACTTTCAGTGCTTCTCACCCTCCCACCTCTTCCACCTCCACTCCAACCTGCTAGGAGAGGGGAGGAGCTGGAGTTTGGATCAGTTGTCCCTCTATCTGGATGTTTATCTGTATCTTTTCTTCATGTCGTTTTATAATAAATATAATACAGTAATCCAGTAGGTAAAATGTTTCTCTGAGTTCTGTGAGCTGCTTTAGTAAATTAATGAACCTGCAGAGGGGGTCATGGGAACTTTTGCCTGTAGGTCAGAAGTCCAGGTAACAACCTGGGCTTGTGACTGGCGTCTGAAAGGTGGGGGGAGGGGCAGTCTTGTAGGACTGAACCCTTAACCTGTGAGATCTTATGTTATCTCCTGATAGATAGTGTCAGAATTGAGCTGAATTCTTTGGACATGCCGCTGGCATCTGAGGAATGCTTGTTGGTGTAAAAACACCCCCAGTGCCCCACATTGGAATTTGGTGATCAGGAACCCAAAAGAGGTGCCTTCATACATTTTGTAATTATTATTATTGTTAATAGTATCAGTATTTGTAGGTGGTCACTACAGTCATCTACCCCCATCATTTTTTCTAGGAATGTAAATAACAGATTTTTATATTTTTAGGTACATATTACTCCTGTTGTAACTCTTATAAAGTTACAATACAGTAAGGTTGTGAATGATAATCCTAAAGTTGGAGGCTTTCTTGGTCCTACTCCACAGTTGTAAATTTTTTTTTAATGGAAAATAAGGAGGAATACCCGAGAATGGTTTCATGGTTTCATGGTTTCCTTATGGAAGGCTGTGTGTATAAATATCCTTCTAGCACCTATATGCTTCTCAGCCATATTACAGGGAAACCATAATTACTAAGACGTGAGAGATAAAGAGATAGAATAGCAATATAAGCAATAATAACATTAACCATTTTAAAGTTTTGTTGGACAGACTAAGCACAAAGGCAGTCTGAAAATATCAGCAACAGCATATCTGAAAAGACAGTGTTCATACAGAAGTTAGTAACAACCCATCATAGAAAACATGGGGTAAAAATGAGCAATTGATAATTGAGAGCAAAAAAAAAAAAAATACATAAAATCAATATCCCTATTATATGTTAGTTAATTATTTAGAAATTTAAGTCTAAGAGTCAGTAGATTTTGTTACAAGACCAGAACCACCTTTTCACTATAGCCATTGCCCTTTGGTGTCCTGGAATGACTTTACAAAAGCAAATGGTCTGGAAATTTCATAAGCCAATTTGGTCTTTTCTGGCCAAGTTCCAAAATGGTCGTTCTGAACAAGGCTTATAATTGAGACCACTATAAAGCTCTAATCTTACTGTAATGTGACAGCAACCACTACCATTTACAGTTTCCTCTCCACACTCAGGGGACTCATACTGTGATGGAGAATGGGGAAAACAGGATCAGGAGAAACCAGAGAAAACAGTTTGGTTTTTTGACTATTAACTTGGAGTTATTTGTACTAAGAGTTCCTCTAATCTACCCACAGACTTGGGATACTTCAAGCATAAGCCCTAGGGAATTCAGGGTTTTTTGTATGTTCCTATTGGGATTTCCTTTGGCTTTTCTCCCTCATTTTCAGTTAAATAGGCCAGACAAAAATCAACATTACAAAGATATCTAATAATAGAAAGACAAAAACATTCTGAGACAAAATGGGTTTGGGGAATACTATTTAATAGATAAGGAGTGCAGGCATCTGGAATCACAATGGAAAAATAATTCAAATAGTAAAACTGGGTTTCTGGAGCCCCTCAAGCTAAACAGACTTCATAACAGTCAACCACACCACCCTCAATTCAGAATGACTCAACCTTTAACCAATTTATAATTTAATTTTGAAATTTAAGAAATGTTTAAAGTATTTTGCTAAAAATTATATCCCATCTCTTTTGCACCCTAATGATCTCCAGAGAGGGGTGGTTTCTCAAGGACAGTGTCAAAGAAAAATTGCACCAGATGGAGTTAAACAGGCAAGGAAGACTATTTTAGTCAATTACCATAAGGGTGAGAGATTGAACTCAGCTCCACTGAAACAAAATGCAGATGAGTTTTTAAGCATTGACTGGATCCTCTGTGTTTGCAAATCAGCACTTGTCAAAGCTGGGCTTCTACCTTCCCCTAGAGACTTGTAGATGGAGCCCTATCTTTAATGAGGACTACATTTCTGGGAGAATATTTACATCTCAAAGGGGCAGAAAAAGAATTTACAATGGCAAGTTTTCTAAAGTAAGAAAAGGGAGGGGCTTCCTTAGTGGCGCAGTGGTTGAGAGTCCACTTGCCAATGCAAGGGACACGGGTTCGTGCCCCAGTTTGGGAAGATCCCACATGCTGCGAAGCGGCTAGGCCTGTGAGCCATGGCTGCTGAACCTGCGCGTCTGGAGCCTGTGCTCTGCAACGGGAGAGGCCACAACAGTGAGAGGCCGCGTATCGCAAAAAAAAAAAAAAAAAAAAAAAAAAGGGGAGATCAGAGGTCTATAGCCAAGAAGAAACCTATCTAAAGTTTGATTAAGCAGTGGGGAACATTCAGGCTGTTGTGGTCAACAGTTCCAGGACTCATGTCCTATACAGATACTGCTAAAACAGTCTTTTATGATGTATGTACTTATAGCCTATGAGTTATTCAAAGCAACATGCAGAGATTTCTGGGAAATCTGGATAAAGATTTATGAGCTCCTCAAAGCTCTGTGCCATGGCTGGACCTCTCACCTGTTAAGACCTCATACATTGTTTTGAAAGAACTCAGTTTTACAGCATGAGATCAACTGATGCTGTGCTGAGGCACAAATGTTTTTGCCTCTTCTTCAGCCAGCAGGAAATCCCTGGAGAGGGTGTAATAAGTCAGAAGGCTAGAGGAGATGTTGAAGGAAAAGCAGTTGCTTCTTACTGCTAATGTTTAATCTGTCCCCTACAGAAATGAAAGTGGCTTTTTATCTTTGAGTAGAATAAGGTGATTTCTTAGAAGGGGAACAAGATGACTTGCAGAAGTTGATGCTGATGCCTGAGTGGTAAATTCAATTCAGCACATGACTTATGCGAATTTCAAGACTGAGATAAACTTCACTAATGTAATGGCTTTTGGGGAATAAGTTCAGAATTTCTTTTAAGTCTCTTAAACTGTTGTTGCCTTGCCGTTGTGGGTTACGTTTGATCTGCCACATTTAATAGCTTGTCATTATTTCTGTCATCTTCATAGAAATTTGCTCCAGGCTAAAACCTGACTCACAAGTTGAAGGGAATCGTAAAGTACTTTTCCCAAATCTGAGAACTTCATAATTCAATATAAAACAAAACAATAATACATACAATATAAACACTTTAATAAATGCCTATTTTATGATCAAGGTGTTTGTTTAAACGTGTTTTTCAAATATTAACTTAATATCTATAAGGTCCCTGAATTCTAGTAAATTTGTATTGTATTCTAGTAAATTTGTATAAACATAACTATTCTCGTATGTTTACAGTACTTTTATTTCTATTTCCTACTGTGTAGTACTTATGATTTAATGTTATTTTCTATAACACATTAATATGAAATCTTTTGAAAAAATATTGTCTTATAACTAAGTAGCAAAATGGTCTTAAAAAAGTTTTATCAAAGTATAATTGACAGGGCTTCCCAGGTGGCGCGGTGGTTGAGAGTCCGCCTGCTAATGCAGGGGACATGGGTTCGTGACCCGGTCCAGGAGGATCCCGCATGCCGCAGAGCGGCTGGGCCCGTGAGCCATGGCCGCTGAGCCTGCGCATCCGGAGCCTGTGCTCCGCAACGGGAGAGGCCACGACACGGAGAGGCCCACGTACCGCAAAAAAAAAAAAAAAAAGTATAATTGACATACAATAAACTACACTTAAAGTGTACAATTTGATGAGTTTTGACAAATGTATATAAACATGGAACCGTCACTGCAGTGAAGAAAATGGACATCATCCATCACCCCAAGTTTCCTTGTTCCATTTCTTTTTAAAACTTATTTAATAATTTATTTTTGGCTACGTTGGGTCTTCATTCCTGCAGGTGGGCTTTCTCTACTTCTGGCAAGCGAGGGCTGCTCTTCATTGCGATGTGCATGCTTCTCACTGCGGTGGCTTCTCTTGTTGGGGAACACAGGCTCTAGGTGCGCGGGCTTCAGTAGTTGTGGCGCACTACTCTAGAGCACGGTCTAGCTCACGGGCTCTAGAGCACAGGCTCAGTAGTTGTGGCCCATGAGCTTAGTTCTCCACGGCATGTGGGATCTTCCCCGACCAGGGATCAAACCCGTGTCCCCTACAGTGGCAGGCGGATTCTTAACCACTGCATCACCAGGGAAGTCCCCCTTGTTCCATTTTTAGTGCTGTACTCTTGCCCTCTCTATTCTTACTCTTGAGGCCTCTGTCCAGAAGCAGCCTCTAATCTGCTTTCTGTTATATATTAATTTGAACTTTTTAGAATTTCTATAAATTTTATGTAAATGGAATCATACATTATGCACTTCTTTAGTCTGCCTTTTTTACTCAGCAAAATTATTTTGGGATTCACCCACATTTTGGTGTGTATGAAGAATTCATTCTTTTTTAATTGCAGAAATATTCTGTTGTAGGATGTATAAGATTTTGTCTATTCACCTGTTGATAGACGTCTGGATTGTTTACAGTTTTTGAATATCATAAATAAAACTGCTATGAACACTTATTTAAAAGTATTTGATAAGCTGTATACTTTCTTTTTTCTTGCTAAATATCTAGTAGTATAATAGGGGAATCATCTGATATATGTATGTTTAACTTTTAAATAAATTGCCAAACTATTTTCTAACGTTGTTGTACCATTTTATACTCTTATCAGGAGTGTATGAAAGTTCCAGTTGCTCCATATCCTCACCAACAATTGGTATGTATGGACTTCTTAATTTTAGTCATTGTAAAATAGGTGCTTAGTAGTATCTCCTTATGGTTTTAATTTGCATTTCCCTAATGAATAATGATGATAAACATCTCTTCATGAGCTTACTTACTTGCCATCCATACATCTACATTGGTGAAGTGTCTGTTCAAATCTTTTGTTTATTTCTATTTTGGGTGGTTTGATATGCTATTATTGATTTTTGAGAATTCTCTATATATTCTAGATACAAGTCTTTATTATTGCCTTAAAATGCAATATCCAAATCTGTGGCTATTCTGTCCCTTATCTTAACAGTATCTTTTTAACAGAAGTTTTTAATTTTAATGAAGTCACTTTGTCAATTGGTTCTTTTATGAATTGTGCTTCTTGGGTTATACCTAAAATTTTTTTTGATAACTGGGTAATAAAACTTTTCTCCTAAATTTTCTTTTACAATTTTTGTAGTTTCATTTTTTATATTTAGAACTGATTCATTTGAATAAATTTTTTAATGTCCTTTGTGTAAAAAGATTTATTTTTGCATATGGTTATCCAATTGTACCAGCATCATTTGGTGACAATATTATCCTTTCTCTACCATATTACCTGTATATCTTTGTTGAAAACCAGTTATCCACATATGTGTGGTGTATTCCTGGACTCCCTTTCTGTTTACATAATTGATTTGCCCATCCTTATGATAATACTACACTGTCTTGATTACTATAGCTTTATTATAAATCTTAAAGTCACTAGTATTAATATTCCAACTTCGTTCTTTTCAAAATTGTTTTGGCTATTCTAGGTCTTTGCATTTTCATGTCAGATTTAAAATTAGTTCATTAATTTCTCCAAAACCTTGATGGGATTTTGATTATGAATCTAAAAATCAATTTAAGGAGAATTGGCATCATAACAATATTGAGTCTTTCAATCTATGAACAAAGTACCTTCCTATACATTTATGTGCCCTTTATATTATCTCAGCAATGTTTTTAGCTTTCAGTGTTGAGCACTTTGGCATATCATGTCATATTTATCCCTTAATATGCAATATTTTCATGCTATTGTAAATGGTATAGTTTTTTTTTTTGTTTGACTTTCCAATTGCTCATTGCTAGTATATAAAAATGTAATTTTTTGTGTGTGTTGACATTGTATGCTACAACTTTGATAAGTTCACTTGTTAGCTCCAGTAGCCCTTTTGAAAAACTGCCATTGGATTTTCTACATATAAAGTCATGCTGTCTGTGACTAAAGACATTTTTACTTCTTCCTTTCCAATCTGGATGCCTTTTATTATTATTATTTATTTTATTGCTTATATTGTCTTAATATACTGGCTAAAACTTCCTGTAAAATGTTAAGTAGAAGTGGTAAGAGGAGATATCTTTTTCTTGTTCCTAATTACTGGAGGACAGCATTCAGTATTTTACCAGTTTGTAGAATATTAGCTATAGGTTTTCACAGATACCTTTCACCAGAGTAAGTCAGTCTTACTTACTAAGATTTTTTTAATCGAGAAAAGATGTTAGAATTTATTAAATTTGTTTCCCATGTCTACTGATAAGTCTTTAGCTTTTTCCTTATTTTAGTTTTTTATTGTGGCAAAATACATGAATTGATTTTCAAAAGTTAATCTTTCATTTGATCATGGTGTCTTTGTGTTCTTGCATCTGTGTTCATAAGAGATTGATGTGTAGTTTTCTCATTTTTAATCTCTCTAATTTGGTGTCAGAATAATTCTGGCTTTATGGAATTAATTTTGAAGTATTCTTTGTTTTTGAGTCTCTGGAATAAATTGTATAGTACTGGTATTGTATTTTTTTCTAAATTCTTGCTTGATAAAATTTACTAGTGAAATCATCTGGACCTGGAATTTTCTCTTTTGGACAGTTTTTCTCTACAAATTCAATGTTTTCAATATATGTAAGACTAGTTGGGTTATATATCTTCCTTGAGCAAACTTTGGTAGTTTATGTCTCAGTGAATTGATCCATTTCATCTGTGTTGTCAAGTTTTTTGGCATAAATTTGTTCATAACATTGCTTTATTATCCTTCAGTATCTAGAGAATCTGTATTAAAGTCATCACTCTCATTCCTAATATTTGTAATTTGTGTCTTTCTTTTTTCTCCTTATCAGTCTTGCTAGAGATTTATTAATTCTATTTAGCTTTACAAATAAGATTTTGGCTTCATTAATTATTCTATATTGTTTATGGTTTTCTATTTCATTGATTTTCACTTTTTAAATGATTTCCTTTCATTTACTTATTTTGGGTCTAATTTGCTCTTCTTTTTTTTAGTTTCTCAAGGTAGAAGATGAAGTTATTGATTTGATACCTTTCTTCTTTTCTATATAAGCATTTAGTGCTAGAAGTTTCACTCTAAGCATTGCTTTTGTGTCATCCCAGAAGTTTTGATATGTGTTTTGTCACTTTTATTTAGTTAAAGATCTTTTAAATTTGCATTTTGATTCCTTCTTTGATCCATGGATTACTTAGGAATGCCTGAGGAATTTCTGGAGATCATTATTTTCTGAGTTCTAATTTAACTCCATGTGTTCAGAGAATATAAAACATATGGCTTGGACATTTTAAAATTTGTTGAGACTTGTTTTATGGCCCAGAATATAGTCTATTCTGTGTAAGTGAAAATACAGAGTTTGTGCTGTTAATGGAAGGAATGTTCTATTAATGTCAATTAAGACAATTTGGTTGATTGATTTGTCCAAGTTTTATATATCCTTACTGATAATCTGTCTACTTATGTTCATTACTGAGAAAAGAGGATTGAAATTTCTAACTATAGTTGTGGATTTGTCTGTTTCTCCTTGCAGTTCTGTAAGTTTTTGAAGTTTTGTTTTGAAGTCCTTTTATTATGTGTATAAACATTTTGGATTGTTAGGTTTTCTAGATGAAATGACCTTCTTTATCCCTGTCGGTATTCTTTGTTCTGAAATCCGTTGGTTTAATAACAATCTAGCCACTCCAGATTTCTTTTGATTAGTGTTAGCATGTTATGTCTTTTTTCATCTTTTTACTTTTAACCTGTGTTTTATATTTGAAGTTCATTTCTGGTTGGCAGCGTATATATTGGGTGTTGCTTCTCTAATCAATCTGACAATCTCTGCTTTTTGTGTTTAATCACTTACATTTATTTTGACTGTTTATATGATTAGGTTGAAGTCTATTGTGTTATTTGTTTTCTATTTGTCCCCCTTTTATTTTCTTCCTCTTTTCCTCTTTTTCTGTCTTATTTTGGATTACTTTTTATGTTTCCATTTTATTTTCCTTGTGGCTTATTAGGTCTAACTCTTTGTTTTCTTATTTTAATGATTACTTTTCTTTATAATATACATTTTTTACTTAACATAGTCTAACTTCAAGTGATATTATATCATTCATGAAAAGTATATAACCTTATAGTAATAAACTTACATTTCTTCCTTCCTGATCTTTGCGTTGTTGTAGTTATACATTTTACTTTCATGCTTTTTATTTACCCTGCACTGTGTTTCTAATATTTTTGTTTAACAGTCAAGTCTCTTTTAAAGAGCTTTAAATAATAAGAAAAATCTTACGTATTTACCCAGAGAATTACCATTTTTTGTACTCTAATTTTTGTGTATATCCACATTTCCATCTGGTATACTTTTCCTTTTCCTTAATATATTTCTATAATATTTCTTACAGTGTGATGATGAATTCTTTGAGGTTGTGTATATTTGAAACACTCCTTATTTCACCTTCCTTTTACAAAAATACTTTCTCTGAGTATAGAATTCTAAGTGAAGTTTTTTCTTTCAGTGCTCTAAAGATATTGCTCTAATCTCCTCTCACTTGCATTTTTTTCAATGAGAAATCTTTCATGTTGTCTTAGTTCTTGTCTTTTACACTGAGTGAATTTAAGATTTTATCTTGTATATCTTTCTTGAGCAAACTTTGGTAGTTTATGTCTCAGTGAATTGATCCATTTCATCTATGTTGTCAAGTTTTTTGGCATAAATTTGTTCATAACATTGCTTTATTATCCTTCAATATCTAGAGAATCTGTATTAAAGTCATCACTCTCATTCTTTTCTTATATACTTGCAGTTCAATGATGTACATGAAGCTTATAGTTTTAATCAAGTTTGGAAAATAGTCATTTTCCCTTCAAATAATTTTTCTGTCCTGCCCTTTCTATGTCCTATTTTTAATGGACTCCTATTTTGTGTATATTAAGATGCTTCAAATTTCCCCGCAGTTCACTTATTCTCTTCTCTTTACTTTTAATACTTTTACTTTAATTAGTTTTATATATTTTATTTTTACACTCTACTTTTCAGTCTTCAAATTCACTTATCTTTTCTTCTATACTGTATTCTGCCTTGTATCTGATCTGTGTATTTTTTATCTCAAATATTGTAGTTTTTGTCTCTAGAATTTCTATTTGGATGACTTTTTAAACATATTTTATGGGTTTACTTAACATTTGAACATATGCATCATTGTTATAACAACTGTTTTAATATCCTTTTCTACTAATTATAATATCTTTGTCAATCATCTAGTTTTAGATTGATTTTTTTCTCACTGCATCAGAGTCCCTGCTTGTTCTAACACCCACTACTTTCCTATTCAAGAATTTTAACTTTTTGGGTACTAAATATTTTTGTATTTTGTATTCTCAAGTATATTGCTATGACACAGTGAAGTTATCTGGAAGCAGTTTGAGCCATTCAGGTCTTCTATTAGCATTTATTAGTTGGGACCAGAGCAGTGCCCAGTGCAGGAATATTTTTTCCCCACTACCTATAAAAGGCTATCTGCTCAGTGTCTCATGAATCATGAGGACATGCTGTCCATTCTGGCTGGTGAGAACAGGCATTATCCCTGGCCTTATGTGAGCAGTGAACAATGTTAACACCAGCCCTTCCAGGTGGTTCTTCCCCAACCCCAGCAAGCAATGATTAGTACTCAGAGAAATGCTCAAGTGTAACTCCATGCAGATCTCTGGAGTTTTCTCTCTGTGCAATTTTCTTCTTCCCAGCATTCTGTCCTGCAAAGTCTAGTTGCCTCGGTCTCTCTAGCTTCTCATCTCTTTCACTTTAACTCAGGGGATCTACTGGGCTTTACCTGGGTTCCCTCTGCCTGTGCCTTGGCTGGAAACTCTTTTGAGGGAGTAAGCTGGAACAATCACAGGGATCCCCTTGTTTGTTTCCTGGTCTCAATGATCACTGCCCTTTGTTGCCTAATGTACAATATCTCACAAGCCATTGTTTTATATATTTTGTCCAGTTTTAGGTTGTTTCAGGAGGGAGGACAAACTCTGGCCTATTATTCCATTCTGGCTGGAAGCCCAAAATGTTATGTTTTTAAAGATATTTTTATTACACTATTTTGCAAAATACCTTTGCCTGAGTTTATCCCTCTGGCTCACATAGATCCAAAAGATTTTTTCCTAACTCATTTTCAATAAAATTTACAATGCCAATTTGGAAGTGATTTTACCAACTCTGAGAGGTGTGAGATGACATTCTAAATAGTTTTTATTAAGCTTATTTTCAGTGTCAAACTGGAAGGAAAAAAGCCCTAATTGATTATGATCAGGATGTCCTGAAATAAAATGAGTTTGATTTCAGGACCTTTTTCATTCCTTCGGGAGGTCTCCCTTTGCCATTGCTAAACTAAAATAATTAGCCTATCTTGAAGATGGCTTCTGTCTGAGGATGACTTTATCCTGTATCAGCAATCTTTTCTGAAGCATAAACTGATGACTAAGTTGCTAGCTGATCCCTCAAATCCAATGCTCCTGGGCAAAAAAAAAAAAAAAAAAAAAAAAAAAAAAATATATATATATATATATATATATATATATATATATGTATATATAAAACCTTAACTTGTCACTAAATTAGTCATCTGGAAGAAATTTTCCTTGTTGGCTCTAAGAATAGATGAAGATTAATTTTAGGGTGGGTAAAAACATAAAAATGAGCAGAGAGGGGCAACATAGGAAAAAATACGTTGAAGTAACATGGTAGGACTGTGAAATCTAAGAGTAGAGACAACGTAGAATGTTTAAAAAACAGAATGAATAGTGTTTGTGTCTATGTTGTTCATATTTCTACGGTGTAAATATGCTTTATATCTCTATACCTTCAGATAAATCTGTTTGTGCTCAGAAATCCTTAGACAATCTTATGAAGCAGACTAAGATTTCTAAGAGAAAAAGTCTTAATAAACTGTCATTGGCTAATATAATATAGCAAGGCTCGACTAGTTCCATTCCCAAGCAATAATTTACATAAATTACAAAATGTAGATACAATGAAAGTATGAGATGAGCTCATGTCTTTGTTTTATCTTATTGAAGTATGTTGATTTACAGTTTGTGTTAATTTCTGCTGTATAGCAAAGTGACTCAATTATACATATGCATACATTCTTGTCATGTCTTCATTTAATGCCAAGATAACATTTGTATGCTTGGTCTATGAAGTATTTCTTTTACAGAATAGAAGCTCACCTCTAAACATCTCCTAACATGTTAGTTATCTATTGCTGTTGAACACATTATCCCAAAATCTAGTAGCTGAAACAATAAACATTTAAAGCCTCACATTTTCTGTGGGTGAAGAATCCAGCTTGCCTTAGCTGGGTGCCTTGCCCTCAAGATCTCTCTCATTAAGGTGTCCGCTGGGGTTTGGCAAATGAGAGAAGATTCACTCACTCAGTAATTTTTGAAAAAACTCACTTTCTCATGGGCTCTTGGACTAAAAATGTCAGTTCCTCACTGGTTTCTGGTGAGAGACTTCCCTTAGTTTCTTGCTTAGTGGCTTCTCCATAGGGGAGATCACACAGTGGCAGTCGGCTTTCCTCAGAGAAAGAGAAAACAGTCATATGGAATTCAGTCTTTTTATAAGCTAATTTCAGAAGGGACATAAGATAATTTTTTCTGTATTTTTTGTGTTAGAGGTATGTCACTATGTCCAGCCTACACTAAATGGGAGGACCTGACTACTAGGAGGCAAGGATCATTGTGGGCCATCTTAGAAACTGCCTACCACATCCAAGTAAAACAAAATGTGGTAATTAATGCTCATTACTGTCAATCAAAGTAAATTATTAATTAACTTAGGCCATGGATAAAAATAGGTATCTCTCCGTATGTTGGTTAAGGAAAACTTTAAGAATTTGTGACATTGTCTAACTATAGTTTATGCCTGAATGAACCAGAAATTCAAAAATATATGCTTAATTATAAGATTATCCCCCCTGTGATTAAATAATTCTTCTGTTGAAACACTATGTATATATAAGTTTGGTAGTTCTCTTTCATATTTGTTTCCTTTTAGTAGTTGGTAGTATGTCAGACATTTTCATATGGGAAATTAAATTTTATGATTGTGTCCACATAGTAAGGAATAATCAGCATGCAAAAGATGGAAATATTTTCTCTACAGTGAATTACTTCAAAAGAAGCTGAAACACAGGACTAAGCACAGTTGGTAAAAAATGCCCACACCTCACTACTTCTTTTCCAAAGCTCTTGATGCATATAGTCAGATATTCTTGCCAGTGTGATTGAAATAGCTAAGTACAGGCTACTTCAGCTGACATCTGGGTTATACAGGTTCCAAATCAACCTAAACATACCCCCCACTCAAATTGCTCTTCTTTCTAATTTTATGTTTTTTTTTAATAGCATCAACATACTTAGATTCTCAGCATCATCACTTTTCTTTTAAATATGTAAGATACATTTGTATAATGTTAAGTGTAATGAAGAACATACTACAGGATAATGGGATACAGTGACAGGGGTGGGAGGTGGGGTGGACTGGGGCTGGCACTTGAGACTTGAGTCAGTATACACAGCCTTGGGAGGAGGTTGACTTTTTTTTTTTTTTTTTAATTTATTTTTGGCTGCGTTGGGTCTTCGTTGCTGCGTGCAGGCTTTCTGTAGTTGCAATGAGCGGAGGCTACTCTTTGTTGCAGTGCAAGGGCTTCTCATTGCGGTGGCTTCTCTTGTTGTGGAGCACAGGCTCTAGGTGTGCAGGCTTCAGTAGTTGTGGCGTATGGGCTCAGTAGTTGTGACTCACGGGCTCTAGAGCGCATGCTCAGTAGTTGTGGCACATGGACTTAGTTGCTCCATAGCATGTGGGATCTTCCCAGACCAGGGATGGAACCCATGATCACTTCTTATTCTAAGTAGCACTCTCCATATAGTCATTCAGTTGCAAAGAGTTCTAAATTCAATGCATGCGATGGCCCTCACATCTCATTGGCTGTCTTCCCAGAGCTACCACACACAAATTCTCTCTTCCTTGGATAAGTTTAATAAGCTTTCTTGGGCTTTCCTTATTCAAAAATTTCTTTGCAATATTCTTTTTATTCTTTCAAGAGTAAGCACCTCAAATAATACAATGTATCAATCTCTTGAGATAACATATTCACTCCTCAAACTTCTTAAGTTGAAACATGCTATTCTTTGCCAAACATGTTAAGGTTTACTTGCCTGTTTTCTTCCCATGGCTACTTCTGAAACTTAGCTTACTGTATTTATTTTTGCCTGTTTTAAATTATGTAAATTTTCCCTATCTTTCCATCTGTACTAGTACTGCCTTCCCAACCAACATGTCTAAAACTTTCACATCCAGCAATAATTCTAATGGTAATTCACTCATGGAACCTTACTTGATTGTGCCGTCTAAAAGAAATATTTCTCCATCCCATATTGTGTTTATACTTAATATTACATTTTGTGTTTGTATATTTTATCACCATTATTAGACTACAAAGTAATACTGTTCATCAGTTTTTTCCACCTAGTATCTATCACAAGATCTTATATATACTAAATGTCAAAGAAAGTGTCAAAATTAATTGGATGAATAGACCAAACCGTGGTATGGGTATAAATACCACACCCACCTACATTTGCACATATGTAAACACAAGCAGAAGCACTCATTACATTTTGTGATATTTCTGCTCAGACACTTCCAGTGATGGGATGGGGTTCATCCAGGTCATTTTTCATTCTGTTGCTAGACCACTCTATCATTCTTCATTCTGTTGCTAGAACACTCTAATTGCCTGAATATTTTTTCTTTTTATTATTATTTTTAAAATTTATTTATTTATATCTTAAGGTCATTAATTTTATTCAATCTTAACTTTCTCATATTTCAAGTGGGGTTAGTCTTGCCAATCCATTTACTCTTTTTTCTTTTTAAATTTTTATTTTATATTGGACTATAATTGATTAACAATGTTGTGTTAATTTCAGGTGTACAGCAAAGTGATTCAGTTATACATATACATGTATTTATTCTTTTTCAAATTCTTTTCCCATTTACGTTATTACAGGATACTGAGCAGAGTTCCTGTGTGCTGTACAGTAGGTCCTTGTTGATTATCTGCTTTAAATATAGCAGTGTGTACATGTCAATCCCAAACTCAAATGAAATTAGAACAGTCTTTAATGCCATACACAAAAATAAATTCAAAATGGATTAAACACCTAAATGTAATACTGGGTACTATAAAACTCTTAAAGGAAAACATAGGCAAAATAGTCTCTGACATAAATTGCAGCAATATCTTTTTCAGTCCGTCTCCCAGAGTAATGGAGATAAAAACAAAAATAAACAAATGAGGCCTAATTAAACTCAAACTCTTTTGCACAGCAAAGGAAACCATAAACAAAGCAAAAAGATAACCCAAAGAATGGGAGAAAATATTTGCAAATGATGCAACCAACAAAGGATTAGTCTCCAAAATTTACAAACAGCTCATGTGACTCAATATCATAAAAAAATGAGCCGTTTATTTTTGTGTATGGTGTTAGGGAGTGTTCTAATTTCATTCTTTTACATGTGGCTGTCCAGTTTTCCCAGCACCACTTATTGAGGAGGCTGTCTTCTCTCCATTGTATATTTTTGCCCCCTTTATCATAAATAAGGTGACCATAGGTGCGTGGGTTTATCTCTGGGCTTTCTATCCTGTTCCATTGATCTACATGTCTGTTTTTGTTCCAGTCCCATATTCTTGATTACTGTGGCTTTGTAATATAGTCTAAAGTGAGGGAGCCTGATTCCTTCAGCTTCGTTTTTCTTTCTCAAGATTGCTTTGGCTATTTGGGGTCTTTTGTGTTTCCATACAAATTGTAAAATTTTTTGTTCTAATTTTGTGAAAAATGCCATTGGTAATTTGATGGGGATTGCAATATGTAGATTGCTTTGGGTAGTATAATCATTTTCACAACATTGATTCTTCTGATCCAAGGACATAGTATATCTCTCCATCTGTTTGTGTTGTTTTTGATTTCTTTCATCATTATCTTATGGTTTTTTGTGTACAGGTCTTTTGCCTTCTTAGGTAGGTTTATTCCTAGGTATTTTATTCTTTTTGTTGCAATGGTAAAAGGGATTGTTCCTATAATTTCTCTTTCTGATCTTTTGTTGTTAGTGTATAAGAATGCAAGAGATTTCTGTGTATTAATTTGTATCCAGCAACTTTACTAAATTCATTGATTCGCTCTAGTAGTTTTCTGGTGGCATCTTTAGGATTTTCTATGTAGAGTATCATGTCATATGCAAACAGTGACAGTTTTACTTCTTCTTTTCCAATTTGTATTCCTTTTATTTCTTTTTCCTCTCTGATTGCCATGGCTAGGACTTCCAAAACTATGTTGAATAACAGTGGTGAGAGTGGACATCCTTGTCTTTTTCCTGATCTTAGAGGAAATGCTTTCAGTTTTTAACCATTGAGAATAATGTTTGCTGTAGGTTTGTCATATATGGCCTTTATTATATTGAGGTAGATTCCCTCTATGCCCATTATCTGGAGAGTTTTTATCATAAATGTGTGTTGAATTTTGTCAAAAGCTTTTTCTGCATCTACTGAGGTGATCATATGGTTTTTATTCTTCAGTTTGTTAATATGGCGTATCACATTGATTGATTGGCATATATTGAAGAATCCTTGCATCCCTGGGATAAATCCCACTTGATCATGGTGTATGATGCTTTTAATGTGCTGTTGAATTTGGGTTGCTAGTGTTTTGTTGAGGATTTTACGTCTATGTTCATCAGTGATATTAGCCTGTAATTTTCTTTTTTGGTGATATCTTTGCCTGGTTTTAGTATCAGGGTGAAGGTTGCCTTGTAAAATGAGTTTGGGAGTGTTCCACACTCCCTAACATTATACACAAAAAGCCCCTCAAAATGGATTAAAGACCTAAATGTAAGGCCAGACCCTATAAAACTCTAGAGGAAAACATAGGCAGAACACTCTATCACATAAATCACAGCAAGATCTTTTTTGACCCACCTCCTAGAGTAATGTAAATAAAATAAAAAAATAAACAAATGGGACCTAATGAAAGTTAAAAGCTTTTGCACAGCAAAGGAAACCATAAAAAAGACAAAAAGACAACCCTCAGAATGGGAGAAAATATTTGCACAGGAAGCAACTGACAAAGGGTTAATCTCTAAAATATACAAGCAGCTCATGCAGCTCAATATAAAAAATACAGACAACCCAATCCAGAAAAGGGTGGAAGACCTAAAGAGACATCTCTCCCAAGAAGACATACAGGTGGCTAATAGGCACATGAAAAATGCTCAATATCGCTAATTATTAGAGAAATGCAAATCAAAACTACAATGTGGTATATCACCTTACACCAATCAGAATGGCCATTATCAAAAAATCTACAAACAGTAAATGCTGGAGAGGGTGTGGAGAAAAGGGAACCCTCCTACACTCTTGGTGGTAAAGTAAATTGGTACAGCCACTATGGATAACAGTATGGAGGTAACTTAAAAAACTAAAAATAGAGCTACCATATGATCCAGCAATCCCACTCCTGGGCATATGTCTGGAGAAAAACGTGGTTTGAAAGTATACATACACCCCAATGTTCATTGCAGCACTGTTTACAATAGCCAAGACATGGAAGCAACCTAAATGTCCATCAACAGATGAATGGATAAAGAATATGTGGTACATATATTTTTTTCTTTTAATAATCTGAAATCTGACCTTTAATTCTTAGTAGTACATATTATAACAATGTTAGTAATAGTTCCTTCATAATTCTTTAGTAAATTATAGCTTATAAAAATTTTTACATAAACAAAATTTAATAATTTTCCTGAAGAGTCACAGAATAAACCTGCCCTCTTATCCACTGCTTTTCTGTGTCATATTAACACTCCTCTGTAAATATTAATCATGTGTGAAGATCCTCTACTTGCTCTTAAAATTAGCATTAAAATTCCTTTGGATATATCAGAGTAATGGTTAATATTGTTAAGCTAAAAAGAGCTCAGAAAAATAGTGTCAAGAAGCATTATTATTCTAAAAATAGGAAAAGGACACTAAAGAGTCATTTAAAAGAATAAAATAATAACTATGTGACTTGATAGAGGCGTTAGCTAATGTTAAATCATATTGCAATACATAAATGTATCAAATCAACATATTGTACACCTTAAGCTTGCATAATGTTATATGTCAAATGTCAATTATACTTCAATTTTAAAAAAGAGCTAAATAAGATAATGTACATAAAGCACTTATGAACATGTCTTTGTAGAGAGAAAGTCTATGGGGTAAATTATTATTGTTATAGTTTTAATGTTTGTGGTGACTATATAAAAAATGTTCAGCCTTTCTGGGAAAAAATAAATATAGTTAAAATTACCTGTACACGTGTGATTAAGAAAATATCGCATAATTTTAGTAGTGCTTGTCTCTGGGTTCTGAGGTTCTTGGTAATTTTTAATTTCTTTTCTATAGTTTTTTTGTATTTTTCTAGTTCTTAAATAATATGTTTTCTTCTATAATAGAAAACAGAATTTTATTTCTTTGACTGATAAACAACTCTTTTGTTGCTTTTTCATTTTTAAATATCTCAGTGTATTCTTAATCTAAATCTTCCTGACACTCTTGTCTCAGATCCACAAAGTCCTGTTGTTTTTATCCTTTGATATAACTTTTGTTCATCTTCTGTATAAGCTTATTCCATACCTGATGTACTCAGTGACTACAGTGGCAGTTTTGTTAATTTTTTGGATTACCTTTCTTCTTACTTTAAGGTAAAAATTACTCAAGGTTATTTTTTAGAATGGAATTATTGGATCATTGATTCTCAACTATCTCTGTTCTAAAACATCCTTATACATTCTGATGGTCATTCTCATCAATATCAATAGCTTACTGTGACAATACCTCAAACTAGGGATAACATAGTCTGTGTATATAGCATATCATTGAGTGTATGCATGTGTGTGTGTCTGTAAATGGTTAAAAACATATCTCACAAGTAATCCTGATAAAGTTCCCTCCATACGCTCATTGAGATTGCTCCTTAAGGGCTCCCATCCATCTGAGACATTTAATTTTCCAGATCTTGGCTGTGGAACACTGTGTGGAGTGATGGAAATAGTCCTGAACTTGTTATCAGATGACCTAGGTGTAAGGCCTTGCTCTTTCATTTACAAGTTTGTGACCCAAGGCAGTCACTTAGCCCTTTTTTTCTTTCCTTCCCTAATTTAAAGTAGAGACAAAATATCTCATAAAGAGATTACCAGGATAAAAAAATTAATATATAAACTCTTTGTAGGATAAAAAATGTTATGCAATCAAAGACATGCTTATTACTATTATTTTTTTTTAACTTTGAAGTGTGCTTACTTCATTTAAGACCTGTTTCTCACTGTGCTCTCTCAGCCCTTTCATTACTTTGAAATCCAGTGTTACAGTCTCTTTTTAGGCTTTTTCACATTATCAGTTAGTTCCACTTGGTTCTTTCTTACTGGTCAGGCCACTTTGGGGATACTGTAAGAAAAGTCATGGACATATATACACTACTAAACGTAAGGTAGATAGCTAGTGGGAAGCAGCCGCATAGCACAGGGAGATCAGCTCGGTGCTTTGTGACCGCCTGGAGGGGTGGGATAGGGAGGGTGGGAGGGAGGGAGACGCAAGCGGGAAGAGATATGGGAACATATGTGTATATATAACTGATTCATTTTGTTGTGAAGCTGAAACTAACATACCATTGTAAAGCAATTATACTCCAATAAAGATGTTTTAAAAAAAAAAAAAAAAAAGAAAAGTCATCCCTAGAAAATGTGACAAGCATGATTTTTAAAGATTATAAAGTGCCTCCATAAATCGGTTCCATTTTCTTAGACATAAGCAAATTATTGATATACAGATATTGTGATAGGAATGGAGACAGAAAAATGAACATAGAAAGCACAAAGTAAAAGCAACACTAATATTAAATGTAGTTGATAAAAAATGGGTCAATGTACAATTAATTTAATATAAACATAACAATACATACCAAGATACTCAATTGCTTAATATCTTTCAATGGCTTCCATTGCATGCAGACTCAAATACAACTCCTAGATTTTTTGTTATTTAAAATTAACCTGAAAAATATCCTGAGAAGATGGCAGAGTAGAAGGACGTGTGCTCACTCCCTCTCGTGAGAGCACCAGAATCACAACTAACTGGTGAACAATCATCAAATGGAAGACACTGGAACTCCCCAAAAAAGATACCCCACGTTCAAAGACAAAGGAGAAGCTGCAGTGAGGTGGTAGGAGGGGTGCAATCACAATAAAATCAAATCCCATAACTGCTGGGTGGGTGACTCACAAACTGGAGAACAAATATAACACAGAAGTCCACCCACTGGAGTGAAGATTCTGAGCCCCACGTCAGGTTTCCCAACCTGGGGATCTGGCAACGGGAGGAGGAATTCCCAGAGAATCAGACTGTGAAAGCTAGCGGGATTTCATTGCATAACTTCGACAGGACTGCGGGACACAGAGACTCCACTCTTGGAGGGCACACACAAAGTAGTGTGTAAATGAGGACCAGGGGGAACAAACATTGACCCCATAGGAGAATGAACCAGACCTACCTGCTAGTGTTGGAGGGTGTTCTGAGGGGTTGGAGGTGGCTGTGGCTCACCGTGGGGACATGGACACTGGCAGCAGAAGTTCTGGGAAATACTCCTTGGTGTGAGTCCTCCCGGAGTCCACCATTAGCCCAACCAAAGAGCTGGGTAGGCTTCAGTGCTGGGTCACCTCAGGCCAAACAATGAACAGAGAGGGAACTCAGCCCCACCCATGAGCAGCCAAGTGGATTAGAGTTTTACTGAGTTCTGCCCACCAGAGCAATACCCAGCTATACCCACCACCAGTCCCTCCCATCAGGAAGCTTGCACAAGCCTCTCAGATAGCCTCATCTTCCAGAGGGCAGACAGCAGAAGCTCCACAGTCCTGCAACCTGTGGAACGAAAGCCACATTCCCAGAAAGGCAAAATGAAAAGGCAGAGGACTATGTACCAGATGAAAGAACAAGATAAACTCCCAGATGAAGGAACAAGAAAAAACCCCAGAAAAACAATTCAAAAAAATGAATTGGAGCTAGGCAACCTTCCAGAAAAAGAATTCAGAATAATGATAGTGAAGATGATCCAGGACTTTGGGAAAAGAATGGAGGCAAAGATCGAGAAGCTGCAAGAAATGATTAACAAAGACCTAGAAGAATTAAAAAACAAACAAACAGAGATGAACAATACAATAACTGAAATGGAAAATACACTACAATGAATCAATAGGAGAATAAATGAGGCAGAAGAACCGATAAGTGACCTGGAATACAGAATGGTGGAATTCACTGTGGCAGACCAGTATAAAGAAAAAAGAATGAAAAGAATTGAGGACAGTCTCAGAGACCTCTGGGGCAACACTAAACACACCAGCATTCGCATTATAGGGGTCCAAGAAGGAGAAGAGAGAAAGAAAGTACCCAAGAAAATATTTGAAGAGATTATAGTTGAAAACGTCCATAACATGGGAAAGGAAATAGCCACTCAAGTCCAGGAAGCACAGAGAGTCCCAGGCACGATAAACCCAAGGAGAAATATGCCAAGACACATAGTAATCAAATTGACAAAAATTAAAGACAAAGAAAAATTATTAAAAACAATAAGGGAAAAATGAAAAATAACATACAAGGGAACTACCATACAGTTAACAGCTGATTCCTCAGCAGAAACTCTAAAAGCCAGAAGAGAATGGCACCATATTAAGTGATGAAAGGGAAGAACCTACAACCAAGATTTCTATACCTGGCAAGGATCTCATTCCGATTCAGTGGAGAAGTCAAAAGCTTTACAGACAAGAGAAAGCTAAGAGAATTAAGCACCACCAAACCAGCTCTACAACAAATGCTAAAGGAATTTCTCTAGGCAAGAAACACAAGAAGAAAAGGACCTATAAAAACAAACCCAAAATAATTAAGAAAATAGTAATAGGAACATACATATTGATAATTACCTTAAATGGGAATGGATTAAAGGCTCCAACCAAAAGACACAGGCTTGCTGAATGGATTCCAGCAAAAAGACCCATATATATGCTGTCTACACAGACCCACTTCAGACCTAGGGACACATACAGAGTGAAAGCGAGGGGATGGAAAAAGATACCCCATGCAAATTGAAATCAAAAGAAAGCTGGAGTAACAATACTCATATCAGGTAAAATGGACTTTAAATAAAAGAATATTACAAGAGATAAGAAAGAACACTACATAATGATCAAGGGATCAATCCTAGAAGAATATATAACAATTATATATGCACCCAACATAGGAGAAACTCAATACATAAAGTAACTGCTAAAAGCTATAAAAGAGGAAATTGACAGTAACACAATAATAGTGGGAGACTTTAACACCTCATTTACGCCAATGGACAGATCATCCAGACAGATAATTAATAAGCAAACACAGCTGTAAATGACACAATAGACCAGGTAGATTAAATTGATATTTATAGGACATTCTATCCAAAAATAGCAGGTTAAACTTTCTTCTCAAATGCACGTAGAACATTCTCCAGGATAGATCACATCTTGGGTCACAGATCGAGCCTCAGTAAATTTAAGAAAAATGAAATCATATCAAGCATCTTTTCAAACCACAATGCTATGAGATTAGAAATCAATTACAGTGAAAAAAAAATTAAAAATACAAACACATGGAGGTTAAATAATATGTTACTAAATAACCAAGAGATCACCGAAGAAATCAAAGAGGAAATAAAAAGATACGTAGAGACAAATGACAACAAAATCATGACAATCCAAAACTTGTGGGATGCAGCAAAAGCAGTTCAAAGAGAGAAGTTTTTAGCAATACAGTCGTACCTCAAAACAAGAAAAATGTCAAATAAACATTCTAGCCTTACACCTAAAGGAACTAGAGGAAGAAGAACAAACAAAATCCAAAGTTAGTAGAAGGAAAGAAATCATAAACATCAGAGCAGAAATAAATGTAATAGAAACAAAGAATACAATAGCAAAGATCAAAAAAACTAAAAGCTGGTTCTTTGAGAAGATATACAAAATTCATAAACCTTTAGCCAGACTCATCAAGAAAAAGAGGGAGAGGACTCAAATCAATAAAATCAGAAATGAAAAAGGAGAAGTTACAACAGACACCACAGAAATACAAAGCATCATACGGGATGATTACAAGCAACACTATGCCAATAAAATGGACAACCTGGAAGAAATGGACATTCTTAGAAAGGTATAACCTTCCAAGAATGAACCAAGAAATACAAAATATGAACAGCCCAATCACAAGTAATGAAATTGAAACTGTGATTAAAAATCTTCCAACAAACAAAAGTCCAGGACCAGGTGGCTTCACAGGTAAATTCTATCAAACATTTAGAGAAGCACTAACACTCATCTTTCTAAAACTCTTCCAAAAAATATCAGAGGACAGAACACTCCCAAACTCATTCTGTGAAACCAACATCACCCTCATACCAAAACCAGACAGAGATAGATACTACAAAAAAAGAAAATTACAGGCCAATATCACTGATGAATATAGATTCATAAATCCTCAACAAAATACTAGCAAATGGAATCCAACAGCACAATAAAAGGATCATATACCATGATCAAGTGGGATTTATCCCAGGGATGCAAAGATTTTTCAATATGCATGAATCAATCAATGTGATACAACATATTAACAAATTGAAGAATAGAAACCATATGGTCCTCTCAAGAGATGCAGAAAAAGCTTCTGACAAAATTCAACACCTATTTATGATAAAAACTCTCCAGAAAGTGGGCATAGAGGGAACCTACCTCAACATAATAAAGGCCACATATGACAAACCCACAGCAAACATCATTCTCAATGGTGAAAAACTGAAAGCATTTCCTCTAAGATCAGGAACAAGACAAGGATGTCCACTCTCACCACTATTATTCAACATAGTTTTGGAAGTCCTAGCCATGGCAATCAGAGAAGAAAAAGAAATAAAAGGAATGCAAATTGGAAAAGAAGAAGTAAAACTGTCACTGTTTGCAGATGACATGATACTATACATAGAGAATCCTAAAGATGCCACCAGAAATCTACTACAGCTAATCAATAAATTTGGTAAAGTTGCAGGATACAAAAATAATGCACAGAAATCTCTTGCTTTCCTATATACTAACAATGAAAAATCAGAAAGAGAAATTAGGGAAACAATCCCATTTACCATTGCAACAAAAGGAATAAAATACCTAGGAATAAACCTACATAAGGATGTAAAAGATCTGTACTCAGAAAACTATAAGACACTGATGAAAAAAATCAAAGATGACAGAAACAGATGGAGAGATATACCATGTTCTTGGATTGGAAGAATCAATACTGTGAAAATGACTATACTACCCAAAGCAATGTACAGGTTCAATGCAATCCCTATCAAATTACCAATGGCATTTTTTACAGAACTAGAACAAAAAGTCTTAAAATTTGTATTGAGACATAAAAGACCCCGAATAGGCAAAGCAATCTTGAGGGAAAAAACAGAGCTAGAGGAATCAGACTCCCTAACTTCAGACTTTACTACAAAGCTACAGTAATCAAGACAATATTGCTGGCACAAATACAGAAATAGAGATCAATGGAACAGGATAGAAAGCCCAGCGGTAAACCCACGCGCCTGTGGTCAACTAATCTATGACAAATTAGGCAAGGATATACAACGGAGAAAAGACAGTCTCTTCAATAAGTGATGCTGGGAAAACTGGACAGCTACATGTAAAAGAATGAAATTAGAACACTCCCTAACACCATACACAAAAATAAACTCAAAATGGATTAGAGACCTAAATATAAGACCAGACACTATAAAACTCTTAGAGGAAAACATAGGAAGAGCACTCTTTGACGTAAATCACAGCAAGATCTTTTTCGACACACCTCCTAGAGTAATTGAAATAAAAACAAAAATAAACAAATGGGATCTAATGAAACTTAAAAGCTTTTGCACAGCACAGGAAACCATAAAGACGCAAAGGCAACCCTCAGAATGGGAGAAATTATTTGCAAACGAATCAACAGACAAAGGACTAATCTCCAAAATATATAAATAGCTCATACAGATCTATATTAAAAAAGCAAACAGCCTAATCCAAAAATGGGCAGAAGACCTAAATAGACATTTCTCTAAAGAAGCCATACAGATGGTCAAGAGACACATGAAAAGCTTCTCAACGTCACTAGGTATTAGAGAAATGCAAATCAAAACTACAATGAGGTATCACCTCACACCAGTTAGAATGGGCATCATCAGAAAATCTGCAAACAACAAATGCTGGAGAGGCTGTGGAGAAAAGGACGCCTTCTTGCACTGTTGGTGGGAATGTAAATTAATACAGCCACTATGGAGAACAGTATGGAGGTTCCTTAAAAAACTAAAAGTAGAATTACCATATGACCCAGCAATCCCAATACTGGGCATATACCATGAGAAAACCATAATTCAAAATGACACATGCACCCCAGTGTTCATTGCAGCACTGTTCACAATAGCCAGGTCATGGAGGCAAACTCAATGCCCATTGACAGACAAATGTATAAAGAAGATGTGGTACATATATTCAATAGAATCTTACTCAGCCATAAAAAGGAATGAAATTGGATCATTTATACAGACGTTGATGGATCTAGAGACTGTCATACACAGTGAAGTAAGTCAGAAAGTGAAAAACAAATATCATACATTAATGCATATATTTGCAATCTAATAAAATGATACAGATGAACTGGTTTTCAAGGCATAAATAGAGACACAGATGTAGAGAACAAACATATGGACACCAAGGGGTGAAAGTGGCACGGGTGGGTGGGTGGTGTGATGAATTGGGAAATTGGGATTGATATATATACACTAATATGTATAAAATAGATAACTAACAAGAACCTGCTGTATAAACAAATAAAATAAAATTCAAAAACAAAGTAAATAAAATAATATTAACCTTTGTGTGTGTTGCGAATGTGTGTGTGTGTGTGTGTGTGTGTGTGTGTTCCCTACCTTGTAAAATTTTTCTCATGTTTAGGAAAGATATTTTATTGTTTAGGTCATACTTGAATTGAGTAAGTATTCAATGAATACATTTTTTTCTTTCTTTTTTATTATTTTTTAAGTTTGAGTATAGTTGGTTTATAGTGTTGTGTTACTTTCAGGTTTACAGCAAAGTGAGTCAGTTATACATATACATATATCCACTCTTTTTTAGATTCTATTCCCATATAGTTCATTACAGAGTAATGAATAGAGTTCCCTGTGCTATACAGTAGGTTTTTATTAGTTATCTGTTTTACATATAGTAGTGAGCATATGTCAATCCCAATTTCCCAATGTATCCCTGTCCCCCTTTCCCTCTTGATAGGCATAAGTTTGTTTTCTACATCTCTGACTCAATTTCTGTTTTGTACATAGGTTTATTTGTACCATTTTTTAATATTCTACATGTAAGCAATATTATATTATATTTGTCTTTCTCTTTGTCTTTCTCAGTATGACAATCTCTAGGTCCATCTATGTTGCTGCAAGTGGCATTATTTCGGGTTTTTTTAATGGCTGAGTAATATTCCATTGTATATATGTACCACATCTTCTTTATCCATTCCTCTGTCAATGGACATTTTGGTTGCTTCCATGTCCTGCCTATTGTAAATAGTGCTGCAATGAATATTGGGGTTCATGTATCCTTTCGAATTATGTTTTTCTCTGGATATATGCCCATGAGTGGGATTGCTGAATCATATGGTAGCTCTGTTTTTAGTTTTTTAAGGAATCTCCTTACTGTTCTCCATAATGGCTGTACCAATTTAGAATACATCTTTTTTTAATTGATAAAACCTAATAATTATGAGCCATTGGAATTTTAGACATATTAGTAAAAAAATAAAGTTTATCAATTTTCAAATCAAATTAGATAATGGAAGTGAAATTAATTTACACAACTTAAAATGCTATTTATTTGGTGGGGTATATACATGCATATACAGACATATGTAAATTATATGCATATATAAATATTTGGCAGTTAATTAAAAAACTATTTTGAGGGTCGTTTATCTAGTAATGTCTGCATTCACTCCTATTTCTTCATTCCTGTTTTCTCTGTCTTCCTACTTCTAAATAACATAACTTTATGGTAATTATAAAAATGTCCCAATTAGAATTCTAGAAATTGAGTTTTGATATACTAATGATAAGTGTAAGAAGCTATTCCTTATCCTTACTTAACAGGTGATTTTGGTTTAATCATTGGAATTTGAATAATGTTGTAATAGAAGCAAGGTTTTTAGGGAGAGTTATAATACTACAACCTGCTTTGTTCAGGTGAAAATGTGTAAAGAGCTCAGTATTGGCCTCTCTACACTCCATTATTAATAAGGATGCCTGCGGAAACTAAGTGAAGCTAATAAATTTTACATTTATTAGTTTTATTTTTAAAGAAAGGGAGCTAATTAGAAAAAATTCAGGAATAAGACTTAAGGAAAACATGAATGTAACAAAGCAACACTAGATAATACACACTAGCAGGTGAAAACACTCAAGGAGTTAAAAATAATTAAAGGTGACATCTTAAGGATGTGACTTTTAACTCAGGGTTTGAGTCTAAGAATATCTTCTAATTTACTTTAATAATGACTGAACCATGTTTTCAAAAGTATCACAAGCTCTTTGTAAGTAAACAACCATTTTTTTAAATTGATGTTTAGTTGATTTATAATATTATATAACTTATAGGTGAACAATGTACAACAAATGTGCCTGTTGGCCATCTGCATGTCCTCTTTGGAAAAATGTCTATTCAGGACTTCTGCCCATTTTTTAATCTAGTTGTTTGTTTTTGTGAAGTTGAGTTGTTTGAGCTGTTCATATATTTTGCATATTAACCCCTTATTGTTCATATCATTTGCAAATATTTTCTCCCATTTAGTAGGTTGTGTTTTTGTTTTGTTCATGGTTTCCTTTGCTGTGCAAAAGCTTTTAAGTTTAATTAGGTCCCATTTGTTTAATTTTGTTTTCATTTCCTTTGCTTTTGGAGACATATCCAAAAAATATTTTCTTGATTTATGTCAAAAAGTCTTCTTCCTATGTTTTCCTCTAGGAGTGTTATGGTTTCTGGTCTTACATTTAGGTCTTTAATCTCTTTTGAGTTTATTTTTGTATATAGTATTAGAGAATGTTCTGATTTCATTTTTTACATAAAGCTGTCAAGTTTTCCCAGCACCACTTATTGAAGAGACGGTTTTTCTCCATTGTATATCCTTGCCTCCTTTGTCATAGATTAATTGACCATGAGTGTGTGGGTTTATTTCTCAGCTCTCTATCCTGTTCCATTGATCTATGTGTCTGTTTTTGTGCCAGTACCATTGTGTTTTGATTACTGAGGCTTTGTAGTGTAGTCTGAAGTCAGGGAGCATGATTCCTCCAACTCTGTTTTTCTTTCACAAGATTGTTTTGGCTATTCAGTATCTTTTGTGTTTCTGTACAAATTTTAAAATTGTTAGTTTTCATTCTGTGAAAAATGCCATTGGTAATTTTATGGGGATTACAATGAATCTGTAGATTGCTTGGGGCAGTATGATCATTTTAACAATAATAATTCTTCTAATCCAAGAATTTGGCATATCCTTCCATCTGTTAAACAACCTTAATTTTAATGTGGTTTCTAATTCATTGACTAATTAATAGAAAACATTGATAAAATAAAACCCAAAAACCCACATTATTCTTAGTTATAATTTCATATCATATGTGTATATTTTAAATGTAATAGGTGAGAAAGCATTATAACCATTATAAATATACTTGTTATTTGGATCTGCCAAAATAACTGTAAAAACTTTAGATTTGCTCTTAAATTAGTCCTTTATGAAAGATGTAGTGCATGGTTCTCACAACATGAAATATTTTTAAAGGCATAGAATTTGAAGAGAATATCTGTGTTTCAATTTTTTATCTCCCTTTTTTCTTGCCCCTAAATTACCAAATATATTAAAATCTGTACTTGCCTGACTCTTGTTTTAAAGCCAACAAAACTCTTCATTATTTTGAAAGACTAACAATGTTCCAAATAGATTTATTATTAATTCAATGTAGAGCATTACTCTTTGTGCCATGTTCAGCACTCCCAATTTCAATTTATTTCCTCACCTCAGGGTAACCTCAGATCTTTGATTAATGTCGTTTGATAACAGAGTGCAATTCTGCGTGACATATTTTCAGTTGCCAAAGACAATGCTTTGATGAACACCTTTAAAACAATAAATTTCTTATGCACTAAAACAAATACCCTCATACACTTCTGCAACTACAGTGAACACTTTTCAGGGGTACAAATGTCAACAAAATTTTCAAAAGACAATGAAAATATTCCATCAGTAGTGTTTTTCTCTCTATCCAAATTACCAGAATTATTATTACTGGTTCCCACTGAAGCCACCTTTCCTGAAGTTACCAGGAATGCAGGTACAAATGATATACAGGTGCAAACAATTGGCCCAGTTCTTCAATCATGAATATTGTGAAGATATCAGAGGGGCGTCTAAATAAACAGAAGGCAGATTCTGCTTCCATGGATTAAAAAATCCCCTATAATCTAGACCATTAAATTAGAGCACTTTTATATTTAGAGCTAATTATGACAGAGAAACGAATATTCCTTAACTATGAGAGTTATCAAAATTAAATTGCAAAGCACTAAAATACTGATTCTGTACTGCAACACAATTCAGAATGTTTTTATACAGGCATGTTTAAAGCGATATGCAAATGATAAAGAAAATGGCCTTCAACATATTTCCCTCTGATTTCATAGTCAAGGCCACGCTCTGTGGAATTCAGGCTTTTTTTTTTTTTTTAAGAGGAGATACAGTCGTTGTTCTCAAGCAGTACAAAACAGCCATAGTGTAATACAAAGTAAGAATAAGAAATCTGTTTCAAATCCTAATACCACACTGTTTGTGTGGGTGCTCTACTCCTGATTTAAATTTATATTAATAGGACTTAATCTGCTGCTGGACAAGAGCTGATGTACAGTATTTGTGTTTGGGTCTATATATATTGCCTTATTTCTCGAAAGAATTTTGAATGATTTTTTTCTTCCATCAAATATTTTTTTTAACATCCTTATTGGAGTATAATTGCTTTACAATGTTCTGTTAGTTTCTGCTGTATAACAAAGTGAATCAGCTATACATATACATATATCCCCATATCCCCTCCCTCTTGCGTCTCCCTCCCACCCTCCCTATCCCACCCCTTTAGGTGGTCACAAAACACTGAGCTGATCTCCCTGTGCTATGCAGCTGCTGCCCACTAGCTATCTGTTTTACACTGGTAGTGTATACAAGTCCATGCCAATCTCTCACTTTGTCCCAGCTTACCCTTCCCCCTCCCCATGTCCTCAAGTCCATTCTCTACGTCTGCCTCTTTATTCCTTTCCTGCCCCTAGATTCATCAGAACCATTTCTTTTTTAGATTCCATATATATATGTGTTAGCATATGGTATCTGTTTTTCTCTTTTTGACTTACTTCATTCTGACAGACTCTAGGTCCATCCACCTCACTGCTAATAACTCAAATTCATTTCTTTTTATGGCTGAGTAATATTCCATTGTATATATGTGCCACATCTTCTTTACCCTTGCATCTGTAGATGGACACTTAGGTTACTTCCATGTCCTGGATATTGTAAATAGTGCTGCAATGAACATTGTGGTACATGACTCTTTTTGAATTATGGTTTTCTCAGGGTATATGCCCAGTAGTGGGATTGCTGGGTCATATTCTATTTTTAGTTTTTTAAGGAACTTCCATACTGTTCTCCATAGTGGCTGTATCAATTTACATTCCCACCAACAGTGAAAGAGGGTTCCCTTTCTCCACACCCTCTCCAGCATTTATTGTTTGTAGATTTTTTGTTGCTGACCATTCTGAACTGTGTGAGGTAATACCTCACTGTAGTTTTGGTTTGCATTTCTCTAATGATTAGTGATGTTGAGCATTCTTTCATGAGTTTGTTGGCAATCTGTGTATCTTCTTTGGAGAAATGTTTGTTTAGATCTTCTGCCCATTTTTGGATTGGGTTGTTTGTTTATTTGTTTTTGAGCTGCATGAACTGCTTGTATATTTTGGAGATTAATCCTTTGTGAGTTGATTCATTTGTAAATATTTTCTCCCATTCTGAGGGTTGTCTTTTTGTATTGTTTTTGGCTTCCTTTGCTGTGCAAAAGCTTTTAAGTTTCATTAGGTCCTATTTGCTTATTTTTGTTTTTATTTTCCTTTCTCTAGGAGGTGGATCAAAAAGGATCTTGCTGTGATTTATGTCATAGAGTGTTCTGCCTATATTTTTGTCTGAGAGTTTTATAGTGTCTGGTCTTACATTTAGTTCTTTAATCCATTTTGAGTTTATTTTTGTGTATGGTATTAGTGAGTATTCTAATTTCATTCTTTTACATGTAGCTGTCCAGTTTTCCCAGCACAACTTATTGAAGAGGCTGTTTTTTCTCCATTGTAAGTTCCTGCCTGCTTTATCAAAGATAAGGTGACCATATGCACATGAGTCTGTCTGTGGGCTTTCTATCCTGTGCATTGATCTATAATTCTGTTTTTGTCTCTTGATTACTGTAACTTTGTAGTGTAGTCTGAAGTCAGGGAGCCCAGCTTCATTTTTCTTTTTCAAGATTGCTTTGGCTATTTGGGGTCTTTTGTGCTTCCACACAAATTGGGAAATTTTTTGTCCTAGTTCTGTGAAAAATGCCATTGGTAGTTTGATAGGGATTGCATTGAATCTGTAGATTGATTTGGGTAGTATGGTCATTTTCACAATGTTGATTCTTCCAATCCAAGAACATGGTATATCTCTCCATCTGTTTGTATCATCTTTAATTTCTTTCATCAGTGTCTTATAGTCTTCTGCATACAGGTCTTTTGTCTGCATAGGTAGGTTTATCCCTAGGTATTTTATTATTTTTGTTGCAATGGTAAATGGGAGAGTTTCCTTAATTTCTCTTTCAGATTTTCTATTGTTAGTGTGTGAGAATGCAAGAGATTTCTGTGCATTAATTTTGTATCCTGCTACATAACTGAATTCATTGATTACCTTATCTCTAGTAGTTTTCTGGTAGCATCTTTAGGTTTCTCTATTTATAGTATCATGTCATCAGCCAACAGTGACAATTTTACTTCTTTTCCAATTTGAACTCCTTTTATTTCATTTTCTTCTCTGATTGCCATGGCTAAAACTTCCAAAATTATGTTGAATAGTAGTGGCGACAGTGGGCAACCTTACCTTATTCCTGATCTTAGAGGAAATGCTTTCAGTTTTTCACCATTGAGAATGATGTTGGCTGTGGTTTTGTCATATATGACCTTTATTATGTTCAGGTAGGTTCCCTCTATGCCCACTTTCTGGAGAGTTTTTATCATACATGGGTGTTGAATTTTGTTGAAAGCTTTTTCTGCATGTGTTGAGATGATCATATGATTTTTATTCTTCAGTTTGTTAATATGGTGTATTACATTGATTGAATTGTGTACATTGAAGAATCCTTGCATTCCTGGGATAAACCCCAATTGATCATGGTATATGATTCTTTTAATGTGCTGTGGGATTCTGTTTGCTAGTATTTTGTTGAGGAGTTTTGCATCTATGTTCATCAGTGATATTGGCTGGTAGTTTTCTTTTTTTCTGGTATCTTTGTCTTGTTTTGGTATCAGGGTGATGGTGGCCTCATAGAATGAGTTTGGGAGTGTTCCTCCCTCTGCTATATTTTGGAAGAGTTGGAGAAGGATAGGTGTCAGCTCTTCTCTAAATGTTTGATAGAATTCGCTTGTGAAGCCATCTGGTCCTGGGCTTTTGTTTGTTGGAAGATTTTTATTCACAGTTTCAATTTCAATGCTTGTGATTGGTCTGCTTATATTTTCTATTTCTTCCTGGTTCAGTCTCGGGAGGTTGTGCTTTTCTAAGAATTTGTCCATTTTTTTCCAGGTTGTCCATTTTATTGGCATAGAGTTGCTTGTAGTAATCTCTCATGATCCTTTGTATTTCTGCAGTGTCAGTTGTTACTTCTCATCCTTCGTTTCTAATTCTGTTGATTTGAGTCTTCTCCCATTTCTTCTTGATGAGTCTGCTAATGGTTTATCAATTTTGTGTATTTTTTCAGAGAAAGAACCAGGTTTAGTTTTATTGATCTCTGCTATTGTTTTCATTTTTTTTTCAATTATTTGTAATCTGATTTTTATGATTTCTTTCCTTCTGCTAACTTTGGTTTTTTTTTGTTCTTCTTTCTCTAATTGCTTCAGGTATAAGTTTAGGTTGTATTTTGAGATTTTTTTTGCTTGTTGAGGTAAGATTTTATTGCTATAAATTTCCCTCTTAGAACTGCTTTTGCTGCATGCCATAGGTTTTGGGTTGTTGTGTTTTCATTGTTACTTGTTTCTAGGTATTTTTTGATTTCCTCTTTGATTTCTTCAGTGGTCTCTTGGTTAGTTAGTAGCATATTGTTTAGGCTCCATGTGTTTGTATTTTTTACTTTTTTTTTTCCTATAATTGATATCTAGTCTGATATCATTGTGGTCAGAAAAGACACTTGATACAATTTCAATTTTATTAAATTTACCAAAACTTGATTTGTGACCCAAGGTATGATCTATCCTGGAGAATGTTCCATGAGCACTTGACAAGAAAGTGTATTCTGTTGTTTTTGGATGGAATGTACTATAACTATCAATTAAGTCCATCTTGTCTATTGTGTCATTTAAAGCTTGTGTTTCCTTATTTATTTTCAGTTTGGATGATCTGTCCATTGCTGAAAGTGGGGTGTTAAAGTCCCCTACGATGATTGTGTTACTGTTGATTTCCCCTTTTATGGCTGTTAGCATTTGCCTTATGTATTGAGTTGCTTGTATGTTGGGTGCATAAATATTTACAATTGTTATATCTTCTTCTTGGATTGATCCCTTGATCATTACATAGTATCCTTCTCTGTCTCTTGTTATAGTCTTTATTTTAAAGTCTATTTTGTCTGATATGAGAATTGCTACTCCAGCTTTCTTTTGATTTCCATTTACATGGAATAACTTTTTCCAACCCCTTCCTTTCAGTCTTTATGTCTCCCTAGGTCTGAAGTGGGTTTCTTGTAGACAGCATATATATGGGTCTTGTTTTTGTATCCATTCAGCCAGTCTGTGTCTTTTGGTTGGAGCATTTAATCCATTTACATTTAAGGTAATTATCAATATGTATGTGTCTGTTACCATTTTATTGTTTTGCATTTGTTATTGTAGGTCTTTTCCTTCTCTGTGTTTCCTGCCTAGAGACATTCCTTAAACATTTGTTTTAAATCTGCTCTGCTGGTGTTGAATCCTGTTAAGTTTTGTTTGTTTGTAAAGGTTTAATTTCTCCGACGAATATGAATGAAATCCTTGCTGGGTAGAGTAATCTTGGTTGTAGGTTTTACCCTTTCATCACTTTAAATATGTCCTGCCACTCCCTTCTGGCTTGCAGAGTTTCTGCTGAACGATCAGCTGTTACCTTTATGGGGATTCCCTTGTATATTATTTGTTGCTTTTCCTTTGCTACTTTCAATATTTTTTCTTTCGATTTAATTTTTGACAGTCTGATTAATATGTGTCTTAGCGTATTTTTCCTTGGATTTATCCTGTATGAAACTCTCTGCCCTTCCTCGACTTGACTGACTATTTTCTTTCCCATGTTCAGGAAGTTTTCAACTATAATCACTTCACATATTTTCTCAGTCCCTTTCTTTTTCTCTTCTCCCTCTCGGACCCTTATAATGTGAATGTTGGTGTGTTTAATGTTGTCCCAGAAGTCTCTGAGACTGTCCTCAATTCTTTTCAGTCTTTTTTCTTTATTCTGCTCTGCAGTAGTTATTTCCACTATTTTATCTTCCAGGTCACTTATCCATTCTTCTGCCTCAGTTATTCTGCTATATTGATTCCTTGTAGAGAACTTTTAATTTCATTTATTGTGTTGTTCATCGTTTTTTGTTTGCTCTTTAGTTTTTCTAGGTCCTTGTTAAACACTTCTTGTGTTTTCTTCATTCTATTTCCACATTTGGATCATCTTTCCTATCCCTACTCTGAATTCTTTTTCTGGTAGACTGCCTATTTCCTCTTCATTTGTTTGTTCTGGTGGGGTTTTAGCTTGCTCCTTCATCTGCTGCATATTTCTTTGACTTCTCATTTTGTTTAACTCACTGTGTTTGGTTTCTCTTTTTCGCAGGCTGCTGGTTCATAGTTCCTGTTTTTTTTTTAGTGTCTGCCCCCAGTCGGTGAGATTGGTTCAGTGGCTTGTGTAGGCTTCTTGGTGGAAGAGACTGTTGCCTGTGTTCTGGTGGGTGGGGCTGGATATTGTCTCTCTGGTGGGCAGGGTGGCGTCTGGTGGTGTTTGGTGGTGTCTGTGAATTTATTATGATTTTAGACAGCCTCTCTGCTAAGAGGTGGGGGTGTGTCCCTGTCTTGCTAGTTGTTTGGCATGGGGCATCCAGCAGTGCAATTTGCTGCCCATTGGGTGGAGCTGGGTCTTATTGTTGAAATGGAGGTATCTGGGAGAGCTCTCACTGATTGATATTGCATGTGCCCAGTAAGTCTCTGGTGGTCCACTATCCTGAACTCGGCTCTCCCACCTCAGAGGCTCAGGCCTGAAACCAGGGTGGAGCACCAAGACCCTGTCAGCCACATGGCTCAGATGAAAATGGAGAAAAAAAAAAAAAAGAAAATATAAATTAAAAAAATTATTAAAATTAAAAAAAATTAAAAAAGAAGAGAGCAATCAAACCAATAAACAAATCCACCAATGATAACAAGCACTAAAACAAAACCAAGATAAATGTAAAAATCAGAAACAGATCAGTCGCAGACAGCAAACCCCACAACTACAGTTGCTCCCAAACTCCACTGCTTCAATTTTGGGACGATTCGCTGTCTATTCAGGTATTCCGTAGATGCAGGGTACATCAAGTTGACTTAATCTGCTGCTCCTGAGGCTGCGCGGAGAAATTTCCCTTTCTCTTTTTTGTTCGCACAGCTCCTGGGGTTCAGCTTTGGTTGTGGCCCCACCTCTGCTTGTAGGTTGCCCGTGGGCATCTGCTACCCACCCAGACAGGAGGGGTTAAAGCAGCAGCTGATTAGGGCTCTCTTGCTCACTTAGGCTGGGGTAGAGAGTGGGGTACGGTAGTCATAAGTGGAATGCGGTACGGGCCTGTGGTGGCAGAGGCCGGCATGATGTTGCAACAGCCTAAGGCACCCCATGTGTTCTCCTGGGGTAGTTGTCCCTGGATCTTGGGACCCTGGCTGTGGCAGGCTGCACAGGCTTCTGGCAGGGGGGCGGGGGTGGGGGTATGGTATGGATAGTGACCTGTGCTTGTACACAGGATTCTTGGTGGCAGCAGCAGCAGTGTTAGCAGTTCATGCCCGTCTCTGGGGTCCAAGCTGATAGCCATGGCTCGCACACTTCTCTGGAGCTCATTTAGGCAGTGCTCTGCCATCTGTGAGTACATTGGGAAGGAATCCCCTCTCCTCGTGCATCCCAAAACAATCGTCTCTTGCCCTTTCCACAGGTCCAGACTTTTTCCTGGACTCCCTCCCGGCTAGCTGTGGTGCACTAGCCCCCTCAGGCTGTCTTCACGCAGCCAACACCTGTCCTCTCCCTGGGATCTGACCTCTGAGACCTAAGCCTCAGCTCCCATCCCTGCCTGCCCCAGCAGGTGAGCAGACAAGCCTCTCGGGCTGGTGAGTGCCGGTCGGCACCGATCCTCTGTGCGGGAATATCTCCACTTTGTCCTCCACACCCCTGTTGCTGTGCTCTCCTCTGCGGCCCCGAAGCTTTCCCCCTCCACCACCCACAGTCTCCGTCTGCAAAGAGGCTTCCCTGTTTGTGGAAACCTTTCCTCCTTCACGGCTCCCTCCCACTGGTGCAGGTCCTGTACCTATCCTTTTGTCTCTGTTTATTCTTTTTTCTTTTGCCCTACCCAGGTACGTGGGGAGTTTCTTGCCTTTTGGGAAGTCTGAGGTATTCTGCCAGCGTTCAGTAGGGGTTGTTCCACATATAGATGTATTTTTGATGTATTTGTGGGGAGGAAGGTGATCTCCACATCTTACTCCTCCGCTGTCTTGAAGGTCTCCCCCTCAAATATTAACATGGTAGCAATATTAAGTTTCTTCTTGGAATTTTAGGGATTATACTTCTTTCACCTTGTTTATTGGGATCCAAAAGTTCATTATAAGTTGTTACATAAATAAAGATAATTCATATACAGAACATACCATCTAAACTTAGCATATGTGTATATTTTTGCATAAATATATTTTTAATTTATTTAAGGAGAACTTGTTTGTATCTAATGAATACTTATGATTTTCTGAGCACTATTATAAGTGTAATTTTTTAAGATGGCTCACAACAGCTCTATGAGGTAAGTGCTATTATCATCATTACCCCAGTTCTTTATATGAGAAAAATGAGGCATAATGAGGTTAGTTATTTTGCTAAGGTCACAAAGCTAGGCAGTTACAGAATTAGAACACAGGGTACTTACCTTTAAAGCTTACTAAATTCATGGAAATTCTGCAAAATTACTGACTTTATTTTGTGAGTTGTACCTAAGGACTTGTCTTCCATACCTTTAATTCGTTGTATTTTATACTTTTTTTTTTTTTTTTGGTTTGTTTGTTTATTCACCTCTTCCTTTGGAATCACACTTTTTCTTTCTTGCTAAAGTTTCTTTCTTCATTAAGAGAGCTATCAGTTTCCAACTACTAGGATGCCTATTTGTGACTGAGCTTTGTGTTTCATTGCGAAATCTTCTACAGTGCTGTTTGTTCTTGGCATTTTGTCACGTCTGTTGATAGACATTCCAAAGTTCTTTGGGAAATGTGGGTTGAATTCTGCACCTTTCAGGCCCCCAGCCTCTTTCTTCTGCAGTGTAGTGTATTTCAAAATACAAAAACAACTCTTGGGGCAAATCATTGTCATCTGTCTGCTTCATAAATGCAAATGCACTTCACAACTTGGAATCAAACTGTCTAAACAAAAACCGTCAAACAGTTATTTTATCTTTCATGGCAGAATTGCTTAATGGACAAATGGATATGCAGCAAAGGTGTTTATGGCAAAGAAGTTTATGGTAAAGACACTGGACTTGAAAAATCCCATGGCCAATCTAGCAGAAATTCCTGGGTTCCATATTAAAAAATAAAAATCACTATGCATAACTCCACTGCTACCATTGTTGTAAGCCACCATTCTCTTTCAGCTGGATTATTGTGGTTGCCTTCTAACACGTCTCCTCCATGCCTCCAGTCCCGCCCCCCACAGTCTACTCTCCACATAAAAAACTGAGTGATTTTTTAAAAAACACATTGTCAGTCGTATCACTATTATGCTCATAATTCTGCTCTGGATCCCTAGCTCAATCAGATTTAAAGTAGGAGTTTTTAAATGGAGTGTGTAGCCCTACAGGAACTCTCCCTGTAATTCTCTTGTGAAAGGAACTTTCTCACTCTCTTCAATCACCATCTCCAGCCCCCTTGCTCCTTTACTCCAGGCAATCTGTCCTTTTTGTGGTTTGGCTCAGTAAACGCAAAACACTCTTATAGTTCTTCTTCTTCCAGGGACTTCACCAAAGAACTCCATCAGTTACTTTAGTTATCTGTGGAAATGTCACCTAATCAGGGAGGCTTTCACTGTGTGTTCCTATAAAAGAGCAAGTCCACTGCCACTCTCATACTTACTGCCCCTCTTTTTTTCTGCTTTGCTTCTATTCATTCTACTTAGCAGCTTCTTTAGTATATTGTCCATATATTTGTTTATTATCATTCTCCTCCCTAGAATGAAATCCACAGATCACAAGGGGAAGAATTTTGTCAACTCTAGGCACTGCTGCATTTATCATGGGTGCCCAAAACAGTGCCTGGTACCTAGTAGGCACTCAATAAATATTGGATTAATACATGGTTTAATGAAGGAAGAGGAAGAGAATATGACAGGAATAGAAAATGGAAGGTAGAAAAATACCACAAGTAAGTAACTATCAGCAAATGGTCTCTAGGATATGTTAGGCACCAGTGAAAAACTGAGAAGCTCCAGTATTTACTCTGTCTTTTCTCTATACTTCCAGAATTGTAGACCAAGTTTGAAAATTCTGATTTATTGCTCAACTTTGTATTTCAACCATTTCATAAATTAGGTATTCTTTTTGGTGTCTCTGCTAAATTACTGCCTGTTTTGTGATAATATTTGTTAATATTATATTTATAATACAATATCATAACCTATCTTTTATCCAGTATTTGCATTAGGCCTAACCTAAGGAGAAAGAATAAAACAGGGGATACTTGTCATCACACACAACTTTTTCTATGTGTAACTTTCTCTGGTGTTACTTTCCTTTGCCTCTACTCTTCATGCCCACTGACTCTATTTTGAGAATTTTCTCTCAGGTCTTCTCTGCATATCTGACAATCTGTGATGAGAATATTGACACCTTAATGTGAAGTTTAATCAACACCTCTTGTCTCTCAGATGTTATTTAATTTTAAACCTTATTTGGTATATTCATCTCAAGCATCCTATTTAAAATTTTTCTCTAAGCTCTACATATATTCAGATATTTTTTCATGTATCTATATCATAAGCCCCAGAAGACAGATACATGCAAACACTCAAAACATAGTCTCTCCCATACTGGAATCTTCAAGTCTCCTGAGAGCAAGAACCTTTCTCATTCACTTTTAGATCACACATTTTGAGGATTTCAAGTAGATTAAACATTTAATAATTTTTTATTGAATAAAAATATGTAAAATTTCTAGTGGAATAAACAGTAGAAAACTGCTTTTTAAAATAGTGTTCATGGCCATGGATTTTGTAAGGTTGCTATTTTATGTCTATTTATATTTTCTCATTGTCTGTTTTTGTGTTTGCCATTATAGAAGTTTGTAGCTTATTTATTTACACCAAGTTAAATTTTCTGCTCTTGTAACACATCCATGAGAAAATTTTCTTGTTGATATCAAATATATCCAAATTTCATATATATTATTCATTTTAGCATATTTATCTAATACAATGAGAATTATACCCTTGCTAAAGTATACAGTTTATTATTCATAGTAAAAAATAGGATGGAGAAAACATTTTCTGTGTCCTCTATCCTTGAATATTTTAAAGCAAATGTCCTCTTTCTTAAAGATTTCTTAAGGATTGTGGAAAATATGTCAACTTCTTTTAGCAAGAGTTCTGATAGGTGAGGTTCTGCATTGCTGATATGAAGCTTCTCTGAGTTGCATCCATAGACCACATAAGTTCCATATCTTATTAAATTCATCATTAAAATGTTGTTGATTCTCCTGTCAGCTTCCCAAAGAAGTCTTCTGAACACATTCTTCTAGAGAGTTCTGGTTATTTATTAAATCATTTAGCATCAAGCAAACAAAAAATCCAGTTTATGTTCATTAGATCATAGGATGAAAGCTACAGTTGAGAGAAATAATTTTCAAGAAATAAAGAAACAAAAATCCCTTTTAATAAAAGGACAGCTTGCATGAATATACTTGTTTAAAACATGTGTAATTGAGTATACTTTCAAATTGCAGAATGATTTGCTAGAGTAAAAAGAAAAATGATGATATTAAGAGCTAACAGCCATATCTGTTTTCCACCATTTGTTTTGGTAATGGATCTACCTGTTACTGACTTCTAATCCCTGTCTGTATGGGCTAATTATTTTGAAGAGGGAAAGGAAGAGAGAGGGAGGTACAAATAGGGTAAAGTCTGAAGGTCGATTTAGAACTCCTCAGAGGCTAATTAAAGAGCATGGATAGTAGACACTTTGGCCTTTTCTTGTTGACCTCTCCTGTCTGGACACATGGAAGACTATTCTTCACAGTCTACTTGTAGTTAGATGGTATGAGTCATTGTGGTCAATAGACATGAGCGGAAGGAATAGTTGTCACTTTGGGACTGGGGCTATGTAAACATCCTTCTGCAGTCCTCTTCTCTTTTCCTTCTGCAGTATTCTGAAAGCCACACTTTGTGATGAAGAAATCACAATATGAAAATCAACTAGACCTCTCCAGATACCGTTTAGTAGAAAACTTCCCTGAAAAATTATTGAACCTCATCAAACTTTGCACTAACAAGGCATAAGCTTTTCTTTTATTAAGCCACATATATTTCAGGGTAATTTGTTATTTCAGCTACATAGTCTTTATGTTACATAACATGACATAACCTAATCTTTTTGTTAATGACAACTATGTTTATTTTATCTGCCCTGAAGTTCAAAGTGTGCTGAGTTGGATATTTGGGCATACATCCTATGATATACATCTATTGAGCACCCCAGCATGTCCTTCTTGATTCACATAATGTTTATTGAGTTCCCATTCTGCAATGACATCCTACTAGGCAATAGGAAAACAAAGTTTAGTGAGATATAATAATCTAATAATGTAGAAAGATTATGAACGAGTAGTTACAATTCTGTAATATTAGTAGTAACGCCAATGCTCTGTTAATAGTTAGAAACCAAGAGCTAAAGAATATTTGAGGAAAACATTACCTAAGTGATTCAGAAAAATAGTCACAGAAGAAATATTGGAGATATAAAATGTGGATGCTAAAAGCTATGAAGAAAGTTTCACTGCACAAAGGAGAAGGGCTTTCTGGATGGCAGAATGGCCATATTCAATAGTACAAGGCACACATTTGACACATAGTTAATGGAAGCTAGTTGCTAGCCTCTAGGTCAAGGTCATTGATGTATCTAGATATATCCTGCAAACAGTGGAGAACCACTGACAGATTTTTAAGTCAGGCAAACACATAATTATGTATACTTTTTCAAATATTTTGGAAACCATGTAGGGGATGGACAAAAGAGGGAAGACTTGGAGGCAGGAAGATTAATTTGGTTATTGAAATAATACAGATGAGAATAATTCAAATCTCTACAATAGTGGTAGTGCACATAGAGATAATCATGTACATTTTAGAGCCATTGGTAGCTGGGAGCACTTGTTATATTGAGGGATGTAAATGATATAGGAGAAAGAAGAGATAGTGATTATAGTGAATTTTCCAGTTTATGTGACTGGGAAGAAAGTAATGCTATTAATACCAAGAAGATCCAAAAGGAAGGAAATGTGGTAGGCAGAGTAATGTCCCATAAGATATCCATGTCCTAATCTCTAGATCCTGTAAATTTTACCTTATGTAAAAAATAATTTGCATATCTGGTTAAGTTCTGCATCACGAAATAGGGAGATTATCCAGGTAGACCTTATGTGCACTCACAAGTGTTTTATAAGATGGAAGCAGAGGGAGATTTCAGACAGAAGAGGAGAAGGCAGTGTGAACACGGAGGCAGAGATAGGAGTGAGGTGGCCATAAACCAAGGATGCCAGTAAAAGCTGAAAGCTGGAACCTGGAAGAGGCAATAAATGGATTCTCTCCTGAAGTCTCCTGAGAAAGTACAGCTCTGGCAGTATATTGATTTCAGCCTAATGAAACTGATTTCAGACTTCTGGTCTCCAGAACAATAAGAGAAGAAATTTCTGGTGGCTTAAGGCAGTAAGTTTGTGATAAAAAAAAACTGGCGGGGGGGGAGCTGCACCGCGCAGCTTGAGGGATCTCAGGTCCCTGACCAGGGATGGAAGCTGGGTTTCCATAGTGAGAGCTCCAAATCCTAATCGCTAGACCACTAGGAAACTCCTGGTTTGTGATAAATTTTTACAGCAGCAGTAGGAAACTAGTACAAGAAGTTTATAAGATTAGCCTAGAATTTCTGGCTATGAGTACATGTGTGTTATATATTTGTATGTTCATGTATGGTTTTGAAGTATGTGTGTATATGCATATGTGTATGTGTAGGTATGGGTACCTAAGAATTAATGGAAGTGTAGAAGAAGAGAAAGGCTGAAACTGAAATAAAATAAAACAAGCAACTTGGAAAACTTATGCTTCTTACTTCTCTCCACTGATACTGCAGTCAAGATACCGGATATGAAAATATCAGAGGAGGATAAGAAGGAAAGGTTGTAGGCAGGCCAGGAGAATCATCCTGGCTGATAGAGAAAGTGCTGCAGGGAAAGCTAGCATGGACTTTATGATTCCCTGCCTGGGACTGTGAACCTCAAACTCTGAGCCTCCCCACATTTCAAATTCCTGTACGCAAGCCCTACTTTTTCCACCATTCTTCCATTAATGACTTTCAAGAAAAAAGTGATAAAAGAAAAATTTCATGAAAATTACTTGAGGCCTCTAGGTAGAAAATAGTCGGAAATAAAAATGATATTTATGACAACAATGAAGTAGTGCTTGTGTAATCCTCCTCCCTGTATGTCCAACCACTTGGAGAGAGTAGAGATCAGGACATTTACACATGGCCGTGCTCTGAATTGAGCAGAGAATGCTGTAGAATCCAGTAATACTTTGTGAATGCTCTTTGTATGAGTTTCTGTAATAAGTGGGTAATAATTATAGTAAACAACAACTGAGTCAGACACCGTTTCAAGGGCTTTTCATGTGTCATCTGTTCATTCCTCATAATACAGCCATGATAGAGGTTTTACCTGTAAGCTTATCTCCATTTTATAGATGGAGAAGTGGAGACACAGAGAGATTAGTTCACAGCCAGTATCAATAGAGTCAGGAGTCAAACTGAGCCTACATTCTCAATCAACGGTTACAGATTTTACTCAAAGTCAGATGGCACTCAGATTCTTTTCTACGGCTCCTATTCAAATTTTCTAATTTTGGGGAGCAGCGTTAATGCTTAGGCAGTGTTTTTTTTTTTTTATTTCAATTTAATTTTTATTTTATATTGGAGTATAGTTGATTTACAATGTTGTGTTAGTTTCAGGTATAAAGCAAAGTGATCAGTTATCCATATACATATATCCATTCTTTTTCAGATTCTTTTGCCATATAGGTTACTACAGAATATTGAGTAGACTTTCCTGTCCTATACAGTAGGTGTTTGTTGATTATCTATTTTATATATAGTAGTGTGTATATATTAATCCCAAACTCCTAATTTATCCTTTTGGCAGTGTTTTCAAGGTGATCTTTGATATATGTGTTACACTCAGCAGCAGCAGAAACAGCAATAACAATATGAAGTCAACCAGTTCTGGAAGCCCTCCTAAACATCTAAGGTTTCACTCAAGGTTCCTGAGCTCAGGCTCTTCCAGAATTCAATTATTGAAACAGATATAATGCACTTCTTCCTTCCAATTCCTCCTTCTCTCTCTCTTTCTTTTTTGTTTTCCCTTGGCAACAGATTTTGATAATTGTCAAGCTACCCAATAAAACATTTATGCTGATAGACCTAATCAGAGCAAGTTTCTGATTAGGATACAAACACATAGATAATAGTTGATAAGATAGAATGAATGATTAGGAAATAAAATACTGTGGTTAAGTAGCAAATCATTTTTTGAAATCCTTGTTGAAAATCACTCTATCCAAGATACTTCTCTTTTTTGATGAAAAAATGTTTTATGTTTCATGGTTGCCACTTAAAATTGGCATTCACGTTAAATATTGATGTTGATAAAGAAAACCTAACAACCCACACTCAATGCATAATGACCCCACAGTATAAACTGAATTTGCCATTGCAATTTTTAACATTGCCTTAAACAACTTATTTATTATTTATATTTTTTGCTCTAAATGCAAAAGATAAAATGTAAGGTCAAAATACTTTATAGAGTTTTCTAATAAGTAGATTTTCAATTAATTTAAATTCAGGCCCCTAATAAAATTTTTCCATGTAACCTCTGAATGTTGAAAAACAGAGTCATATGGCAAAAATCAATTATTTCATCTTTTAGATAAAACATTTGAAAATACTCTTTTCTTTAAAACTATTCATTTTCATTTCTATTATTGTAAAAGTAGGACACGCAAAAAAAAATACATTTCAAACACTTTCTGAAGGATGTGCAATTGAATATCTGTCTCCAGGACACAGGCCCAGTCTTCCTCTTTATGTACACAGTTTTGGACTGCTTCTGATTTTAGTACATCTGTTGGTTGCCTATATTAAATTAATTTTAGGCTTATGCCATTATTTCTTTATTGATCAATTATAAGTGTTATCTGACTCTGTTTATTGGAGACTAACTTCAGTTAAACTCGTTCCTCTTTCCCCCCACTTTTCCATGTTTTATAATAAATATTGGTTCTATTGATTGTTATATAATTTTAAATAATGTACTTAAAACTCTATTTTTCCATCTATCAATATCAAGAATCTCTTGACTTTCTTCCTCCCTCCTTTCCTTCTCTACTTTACATTTCTGTTAGCATATCATGTGCATTCTACAGACTTCATGATTACAAGTCTGTAATATTACAGACTTCCTTGGTTTTACTACAGCTCAACTCTGAAAATTTAAGGCTGAGACATAGTGTTTGCCATATTAAGGTTATGTCAATATTATTTATTTCGGAACCAGGTAGAGCATCAGAGGAGTCATTGCTCCATGTCACTGAACTTTTGAAACTAGAAAGGGAAAACCTGAAGGTACCAAAACATTCTCTTTTTTACACTTTATTCATCATTTGAAGTCATTTCACGTTTTAGTTTGCTTTGTACTATCTTTCTTGCTTAGGCTCTATATTTTCTCTTGGATTTTCTACTTACCTTTCTGGTTGTTTTTTCTTTTTTTTGTCCCAAGAACTATATGCCTTCTTCAAATCAGTAATGTCAACCTCTAATGGTTTCTTGAATGCTCTGATAAATAGTGACTCTTCCTTAAGCCTGCTGAATGTTTGCCGCTCTGGGTATTTCTTGTCTGCTCCTTTCTGAAGTTCATGTCTGACACTTCCTTAGATGACTTTTTTTTTTTCCTTCAGAATGGATGCATGGGAGGTAAACTTTCTGCATCTTATTTTGCTCAATTTCTATAGATGAAATATATTGTCATTTAGCTTCCAGTGAGGCTGTGGGAAATCTGAAGTTTGTAATGATTCTCACTTCCTGGTAGAGGATTTGCTTTTTCTCTCTGGAAACTTAATCTGAGGGCATACGTCTGTATCTTTAGCCCTGAATTTTTCCTTTTTGTTATTTTTTGGATAAATTCTTCCTCTCCTTTTTTTCCCATTTTTTTCTGGTATTTAAATATTTCACAATTCTTCCTATGGAGGAATATGGAAATATGGATCGGCAATATTTTCTCTCAACATTTTCCATCTATTTGTGTTTATAGTTCTATGTTCTGAAATAATTCCTTACCTTCCATTCTGCATATTTCATTGGATTCAATTTTTAGTAGTCACATTTAAAATTTTATGTTTAATAAAGTGTTACCCAAATTCATAACAGGCTGTTTATAGTTCATTGAAAAAATATCTTATCTAAAATCTATAAACATATTAATTAGAAGTAGTTTGTTAATACTCTGGTCTCTAACCTGAATTTTACTGCTTTTTTTTCAGTATTAGTTGTCTCATTTGTTCATCTTTCCCTTTCCCTTTTGAACTGTTGAATTCCTAAAATATTCACTGTTCCTTAATTGGTCATTGATGAACATAAAATAAAGGGTCAGGTTGATTAAATATATGGCTGGCAGGATTTTCCTCTGTTGTTATAAGCCTGTTCCTTTTTTTTTTTTTCTTCCATATTTATTTATTTATTTTTTTGTTTTTTGGCTGTATTGGGTCTTAGTTGCAGCACCCAGGCTCCAGAGTGCATGGGCTCTGTAGTTGTGGCGTTCAGGCTCTTTAGTTGTGGCATGTGAGCTTAGTTGCCCCATGGCACGTGGGATCTTAGTTCCCCAACCAGGGATCGAACAGGTGTCCCCTATATTTCAAGATGGATTCTTAACCACTGGACCACCAGGGAAGTCCCTATAAGCCTGTTCCTTGAATAAGAAAAATGTTTGTGCTGTGTATATGTATGTGATATTTTGAGGTTTTACTCTGGTATTTTCAGGACATGAGTATGAAGCAGGCACACAGGTAAAAATCCAGACACATTCAAATACCAAAACAAGGCCAGTCTGACTAACGTGAACAAACCCTCAGCCTGGGAGCCACGGATCTTCCTCAATCTATATCTGACATTGAGGCATACAGCACTTCCTGATGCACAGGAATGGGGGTGGCCTGAACATGCACTTCTTTCAGATTGATTCTCCATCAATCATTGTGATTTCTGCCCTTCCTTCCACACCCTCTCTTCTTTAGCTCCTAACTCTAGGGAGCTGTACTGTGCAAAATCATTCCTAGCTCCACTGCATCTTTTTCTATTGAATAAACTGAGCACTAGCTCCTTTTATTCTAATATATCCATCAAGATGCTCCCATCAGTCTTCTGTCTTCCTGAAATTCGTTCTAATCTTTTGACTGCTGAAGTTTCTCTGCTGCCTTTCTCAAAACCTCTGTGGCTTTATTCACTTTCATATTTCTTCACTGAACACTCCATGGATTTTTGAGATACAGGAGAATTTAATAAATTTTCTTACTCTAATAACTGGAACCAGATATCCTATGAGAATTTCTAAATGTTATTTCATAAAGAAAAGTGATTCACTTATTTAAAGTCAATACCAAAGAAATATTCCCATATATGTATATATGTATATGTATATATATATAAAGAGTTAAGTTCTTCTTTCTACAGTATTTACACATATCTCCAAAGATAAACTAAATGAACAAGAAGGAATTCAAGGAAAAAAACATTTTTATAGATTTGAAAACCAAAAAGCTTTATATAATATTTATTTTCAAAAACAAAAAGTGATTGACAGATTGAGAAAATGTAATTTCAATACATATAACTGAAAATAACTATGCCATGCATACCAAACTCTTAAAAATACTCATAATTTATTATATTAAAAAAATGTTAAACATTATAACTGGAAAAAAAAGCTACAGGATATGAAGGGATAAGATTAAAAATGAAATGGCTGATAAATATTAAGAAAAAAACTTTATGGGGAAAAATTAAAATTTTTAGCAAATGTAATATGACTATTTTGAATGCAAGTGCCAAAAACACAATTTGAACTAATTTAAGCAAAAAGGGAGTGTGCTAAAGGAATATTGATGTAGTTTACTTAATCAAAATAAGAGGTACAGGCCACAGTATGCTTCTGGGAATTCTAACTGACCCAGTGCTTCCAATACATTTACTCTCTCTGAGGGATTCTCATATGCTCAACTCTTAGATAGAGTCTTTTCTGATATAGAAAGTGAATATCTGCCTTATTTAGTGGCCCTAAATTCCCAGAGTTAAATCTATCTTATTTAGTGGCCCTATAGGAGAGATCCTGCTTGTGGGGAAGAACTCTGACCTGCCTTGACACACATGCTTATCATAAACAAATAAGTCTAGGGGTACTGATTGCACCACACTGGTTTCCATGTCATGGGGTGGTGACTGGGTTGGCTACCAACAAAAGAAGATGGAGATATTCTGCTTGCCAGATGAAACAAGAACTACAAAGCTATGTAATGTCTTAAGAGGAGATTTTCTTAAAGGGAAGATATTTCAAAACTATGGAACAAAATGTTCTTAAATCCTTTCTTGATAGTCTTCCACCCACAAGGATTTTGAGGATGTTGACCTACCAGGAAAAATAATAAATAGGAAATAAAATATCCCCCCACATCTTTTCTATGGCAGGGTCACTGTTAACCATCACATGGGTTTATTGGACAAGTATAGATTAAAGAATGTGGCATTACCTAAACACTAATAAGGAACTGAATTTTTATGCATTTCCAATCTCATTATCAAATTTTAACCAAAATCCCACATAGTGAGATCTACCAAGCACTTGGGTGGTCTTTAATAGAAAGAAAAGACCATACTACCCAAGGCAATCTACAGATTCAATGCAATCCCTATCAAATTACCAATGGCATTTTTCACAGAACTAGAAAAATAATTTTAAAATTTGTATGGAAACACAAAAGATCCTGAATAGCCAAAAGAATCTTGAGAAAGAACAGAGCTGGAGGAATCATGTGTCCTGACTTCAGACTATATGACAAAGCTACAGTAATCAAAACAGTATGGTACTGGCACAGAAACAGACACATAGATAAATGGAACAGGTTAGAGAGCCCAGAAATAAACCCACACACTTAGGGTCAATTAATCTTTGACAAAGGAGGCAAGAATATACAATGGAGAAAAGACAACCTCTTAAATAAGTGGTGCTGGGAAAACTGGACAGCTACATGTAAAATAATGAAATTAGAACATTTTCCAACACCATATACAAACAAACTCCAAATGGATTACAGACCTAAATGTAAGACTGTAAAAATCCTAGAGGAAAACTTAGGCAGAATACTCTTTGACATAAATCACAGCAACATTTCTTTTGGATCCACCTCTTAGAGTAACGGAAATGAAAACAAAGATAAACAAATGGGACCTAATTAAACTTAAAACCTTTTTCACAGCAAAGGAAACCATAAACAAAATGAAAAGACAACCTACAGACTGGGAGAAAATATTTGCAAAAGACAAGGGATTAATTTCCAAAATATACAAATAGCCTAATTTCCAAAAAAATTAATAAATAGGCAGAAGATCTAAATAGACATTTCTCCAAAGAAGAAAAACAGATGGCTAACAGACACATGAAAAAATGCTCAATATCACTAATTATTAGAGAAATGCAAATCAAAACTACAATGAGGTATCACCTCACACCAGTCAGAATGGCCAACATTAAAAAGTCTACAAATAATAAATTCTGGAGAGGGTGTGGAGAAAAAAGAACCTTCCTACACTGTTGGTGGGAATGTAAATTGGTGCAGCCACTATGGAGAACAGTATGGAGGTTCCTTATAAAACTAAAAATAGAGCCACCATATGATCCTGCAATCCCATTCCTGGGCATATATCCAGAGAAAACTATAATTCAAAATGATACATGCACACAGATGTTCATAGTAGCACTATTTACAATAGCCAAGACAAGGAAGCAATCTAAATGTCCATTGACAGAGAAATGAATAAAGAATTTGTGGTACATATGTACAATGGAATACTACTCAGCCATAGAAAAGAATGAAGTAATACCATTTGCAGCAACATGGATGGACCTATATATGTATAACTGAATCACTTTGCTGTACACTTGAAACTAACATAGTATTGTAAATTAACTATACTTCATTTTTAAAAAAGGAAAAATAAGAAGAAGAGAAAAAGTCAAATGAGTTCCAAGGGTCCCTGACTCATCTTTCATCTTAACATGCGAGAATAAGCAGAATAAAGGGGCTACATCCAAGAACAAGATTACTTTTTAGTAATGTGGCCCAATCAGTGAACTGAACTTTATCTCATTAGGTAAACAAATGACTAAATTGGAGGGTGACAAAGGAAGTATGGAGAAAGGAATGGGCAATTCTTTGCTCTACTAGGTAACTTATCCAAATTGAGTTTATAAACCTCATATGATCACCTAAGCCTCCCGTCATTAATTTTCACTTGTCTTTTTGGATATACTGGACTTCATTTACAGAATTTAAGAGCTGAAAAGAAATTTAGAGATTGTTAATTTCAACTGCATACTTTTTTTTTTATATATAGCAGGTTCTTATTAGTCATCAATTTTATACACATCAGTGTATACATGTCAATCCCAATCTCCCAATTCATCACACCACCACAACCCCCACCTCCAATTTCCCCCCTTGGTTTCCATACATTTGTTCTCTACATCTGTGTCTCAATTTCTGCCCTGCAAACCAGTTCATCTGTACCATTTTTCTCGGTTCCACATATATGTGTTAATATACGATATTTGTTTTTCTCTTTCTGACTTACTTCACTCCATATGACAGTCTCTACATCCATCCATACCTCAACAAATGACCCAATTTCATTCCTTTTTATGGCTGAGTAATATTGCATTGTATATACGTACCACCTCTTTATCCATTCGTCTGTCGATGGGCATTTAGGTTGCTTCTGTGACCTGGCTATTGTAAATAGTGCTGCAGTGAACATTAGGGTGCATGTGTCTTTTTGAAATATGGTTTCCTCAGGGCATGTGCCCAGTAGTGGGGTTGCTGGGTCATATGGTAATTCTATTTTTAGTTTTTTAAGGAACCTCCATACTGTTCTCCATAGTGGCTGTATTAATTTACATTCCCACCAACAGTGCAAGAGTGTTCCCTTTTCTCCACACCCTCTCCAGCATTTGTTGTTTGTACATTTTCTGATGATGCCCATTCTAACTGGTGTGAGGTGATACCTCATTGTAGTTTTGATTTGCATTTCTCTAATAATTAGTGATGTTGAGCAGCTTTTCATGTGCTTCTTGGCCATCTGTATGTCTTCTTTGGAGAAATGTCTATTTAGGTCTTCTGCCCATTTTTGGACTGGGTTGTTTGTTTAATATTGAGCTGCATGAGCTGTTTATATATTTTGGAGATTAATCCTTCGTCTGATGATTCATTTGCAAATATTTTCTCCCATTCTGAGGGTTGTCTTTTTGTCTTGTTTATGGTTTCCCTTGCTGTGCAAAAGCTTTTAAGTGTCATTAGGTCCCATTTGTTTATTTTTGTTTTTATTTCCATTACTCTAGGAGGTGTGTCAAAAAAGATCTTGCTGTGATTTATGTCAAAGAGTGTTCTTCGTATGTTTTCCTCTAGGGGTTTTATAGTGTCTGGTCTTACATTTAGGCCTCTAATCCATTTGGAGTTTATTGTTGTGTTTGGTGATAAGGAGTGTTCTAATTTCATTCTTTTACATGTAGCTGTCCAGTTTTCCCAGCACCACTTATTGAAGAGACTGTCTTTTCTCCATTGTATATCCTTGTCTCCTTTGTCATAGATTAGTTAACCATAGGTGCATGGGTTTATCTCTGGGCTTTTTATCTTGTTCCATTGATCTATATTTCTGTTTTTGTGCCAGCACCATATTGTCTTGAATACTGTAGCTTTGTTGTATAGTCTGAAGTCAGGGAGTCTGCTTCCTCCAGCTCCACTTTTTCCCCTCAAGATTGCTTTGTCTATTCGGAGTCTTTTGTATTTCTATACAAATTTTAAGATTTTTTATTCTACTTCTGTGAAAAATGCCATTGGTAATTCGATAGGGATTGCATTGAATCTGTAGATTTCTTTGGGTAGTATAGTCATTTTCACAATATTGATTCTTCCAATCCAAGAATATGGTATATCTCTCCATCTGTTGGTGTCATCGTTAATTTCTTTCATCAGTGTGTTATAGTTTTCTGCATACAGGTCTTTTGTTTCCTTAGGTAGGTTTATTCCTACATATTTTATTCTTTTTATTGCAATGGTAAATGGGAGTTTTTCCTTAATTTCTCTTTCAGATTTTTCATCATTAGTATATAGCAATGCAAGAAATTTCTGTGCATTAATTTTGTATCCTGCAACTTTACCAAATTCGTTGATTAGCTCTAGTAGTTTTCTGGTGGCATCTTTAGGATTCTTTATGTATAGTATCATGTCATCAGCAAACAGTGACAGTTTTACTTCTTCGTTTCCAGTTTGGATTCCTTTTATTTCTTTTTTTTTCTCTGATTGTCGTGGCTAGGACTTCCAAAACGATGTTGAATAATAGAGGGGAGAGCGGACATCATTGTCTTGTTCCTGATCTTAGAGAAAATGCTTTCAGTTTTTCACCATTGAGAATGATGTTTGCTGTGGGTTTGCCATATATGGCCTTTATTATGTTGAGGTAGGTTCCCTCTATGCCCACTTTCTTGTGAGTTTTTATCATAAATGGGTGTTGAATTTTGTCAAAAGGTTTTTCTGCATCTTTTTAGATAATCATATGGTTTTTACTCTTCAGTTTGTTAGTATGGTGTATCACATTGATTGATTTGTGTATACCGAAGACTCCTTGCATCCCTGCGATAAATCCCACTTGATCATGGTGTATGATCCTTTTAATGTGCTGTTCGATTCTGTTTGCTAGTATTTTGTTGAGGATTTTTGCATCTATATTCATCAGTGATATTGGTCTGTAATTTTCTTTTTTTGTGGTATCTTTGTCTTGTTTCGGTATCAGGGTGATGGTGGCCACATAGAATGAGTTTGGGAGTGTTCCTTCCTCTGCAATTTTTTGGAAGAGTTTTAGAAGGATGGGTGTTTGCTCTTCTCTAAATGTTTGATAGAATTCACCTGTGAAGCCATCTGGTCCTGGACTTTTGTTTGTTGGAAGATTTTTAATCACAGTTTCAATTTCATTACTTGTGATTGGTCTGTTCATATTTTCTGTTTCTTCCTCGTTCAGTCCTGGAAGGTTATACCTTTCTAAGAATTTGTTCATTTCTTCCAGGTTGTCCATTTTATTGGCATAGAGTTGCTTATAGTAGTCTCTTCGGGTGCTTTGTATTTCTGCGGTGTCTGTTGTAACTTCTCCTTTTTCATTTCTAATTTTATTGATTTGAGTCCTCTATGTCTTTTTCTTGATGAGTCTGGAAAATGGTTTATCAATTTTGTTTATCTCCTCAAAGAGCCAGCTTTTAGTTTTTTTGATCTTTGCTATTGTTTTCTTTGTTTTTATTACATTTATGTCTGCTCTGATCATTATGATTTCTTTCCTTCTGCTAACTTTGGGTTTTGTTTGTTCTTTCTCTAGTTCCTTTAGGTGTAAGGTTAGATTGTTTATTTGAGATTTTTCTTATTTCTTGATGTAGGCTCGTATAGCTATAAACTTCCCTCTTAGAACTGCTTTTGCTGCATCCCAAAGGTTTTGGATCATCTTGTTTTCATTGTCATTTGTCTCTAGGTATTTTTTGATTTCCTCTTTGGTTTCTTCAGTGATCTCTTCGTTGCTTAGTAACATATTTTTTAGCATCCATGTGTTTGTGTTTTTTATGTTTTTTTTCCCTGTAATTGATTTCTAATCTCATAGCACTGTGGTCAGAAAAGATGCTTGATATGATTTTATTTTTATTAAATTTACTGAGGCTTGATTTGTGACCCAAGATGTGATCCATCCTGGAGAATGTTCCATGTGCACTTGAGAAGAAAGTGTAATCTGCTCTTTTTGGATGGAATGGCCTGTAAATATCAATTAAATCTATCTGTCTATTGTGTCATTTAAAGCTTGTGTTTCCTTATTTATTTTCACTTTGGATGATCTCTCCGTTGATGTAAGTGAGGTGTTAAAGTCCCTCATTATTATTGTGTTACTGTCGATTTCCTCTTTTATAGATGTTAACAGTTGCTTTATGTATTGAGGTGGTCCTATGTTGGGTGCATATATATTTATAATTGTTATATCTTCTTCTTGAATTGATCCCTTGATCAACTCCTTGTCTCTTGTAACATTATTTTTAAGTCTGTTTTATATGATACGAGTATTGCTATTCCAGCTTTCTTTTGATTTCCATTTCCATGGAATATCTTTTTCCTTCCCCTCACTTTCAGTCTGTATGTGTCCCTAGGTCTGAAGTGGGTCTCTTGTAGACAGCATGTATACATGTCTTGTTTTTGTGTCCATTCAGCAAGCTTGTGTCTTTTGCTTGGAGCATTTAATCCATTCATGTTTAAGGTAATTATTGATATGTATGTTCCTATGACCATTTTTTTAATTGTTTTGGGTTTGCTTTTGTAGGTCCTTTTCTTCTCTTATGTTTCCCATTTAGAGAAGCTCCTTTAGCATTTGTTGTAGAGCTGGTTTGGTGGTGCTGAATTCTCTTAGCTTTTGCTTGTCTGTAAAACTTTTGATTAGTCCATCCAATCTGACTGTGATCCTTGCCTGGTAGAATAATCTTGGTTGTAGTTTCTTCCCTTTCATCACTTTAAGTATAGGATGCCACTCCCTTCTGACCTGTAGATATTCTGCTGAGAAATCAGCTGTTAACCTTATGGGAGTTCCCTTGTGTGTTATTTGTCATTTTTCCCTTGCTGCTTTCAATAATTTTTCTTCGTCTTTAATTTTTGGCAGTTTGATTACTATGTGTCTCAGTGTGTTTCTCCTTGGGTTTATCCTGTATGGGACTCTCTGCACTTCCTGGACTTGGGTGGCTATTACCTTTCCCATATTAGGGAAGTTTTTGACTCTAATCTCTTCAAATATTTTCTCTGGTCCTTTCTCTCTCGCTTCTCCTTCTGGGACCCCTATAATGCGAATGTTGTTGTGTTTAATGTTGTCCCAGTCGTCTCTTAGGGTGTCTTTATTTCTTTTTATTCTGTTTTCTTTATTCTGTTCCACAGCAGTGCATTCCACCATTCTGTCTTCCAGGTTACTTATCTGTTCTTCTGCCTCGATTATTCTGCTATTGATTCCTTCTAGTGTATTTTTCATTTCAGTTATTGTATTGTTCATCTGTGTTTCTTTGTTCTTTAATTCTACATCTTTGTTAAACATTTCTTGCATCTTCTCGACCTTTGCCTCCATTCTTTTTCCAAGGTCCTGTTTCATCTTCACTGTCATTATTCTGAATTCTTTTTCTGGAAGGTTGCCTATCTCCCCTTCATTTAGTTGTTTTTCTGGGGTTTTACCTTGTTCCTTCATCTGTTACATAGCCGTCTGCCTTTCCACCTTGTCTATATTTCTGTGAATGTGGTTTTTGTTCCACAGGCTGCAGGATTGTAGTTCTTCTTGCTTCTGCTGTCTGCCCTCGGTTGGATGAGTCTATCTAAGAAGATTGTGCAAGTTTTCTGATGGGAGGGACTGGTGGTGTGTAGAGCTGGCTGTTGCTCTGGTGGGCCAAGCTCAGTAAAACTTTAATCTGCTTGACTGCTGATGGGTGGGGCTGGGTTCCCTCCCTCTTCATTGTTTTGGCCTGAGGCAACCCAACACTGGAGCCTAGCAGGGCTCTTTGTGGGGCTAATGGTGGACTCTGGGAGGTCTCATGCCAAGGAGTACTTCCCAGGACTTCTGTTACCAGTGTCCTTGTCCTCAAGGTGAGCCACAGCCACCCCCCACCTCTGCAGGAGACCCTCCAACAAGGGTCTGTTTCAGTCTCCCCTGGGGTCACTGCTCCTTCCCCTGGGTCCTGATGTGCCCACTACTTTGTGTGTGCCCTCCAAGAGTGGAGTCTCTGTTTCCTCCAATTTTGTCAGAGTCCTGCATTCAAATCCCAGTAACCTTCAAAGTCTGATTTTCTAGGAATTCCTCCTCCCATTGCCAGACCCCCAGGTTCAGAAGCCTGACATGGGGCTCAGAACCGTCACTCCAGTGGGTGGACTTCTGTGGTATAAGTGTTCTCCAGTTTGTGAATCACCCACCCAGCAGTTATGGGATTTGATTTTATTGTGATTGCACCCCTCCTACCGTCTCATTGTGGCTTCTCATTTGTCTTTGGATGTGGGGTATCTTTTTTGGTGAGTTCCAGTGTCTTCCTGTCAATGACTGTTTAACAGTTAGTTGTGATTCTGGTATTCTCGCAAGAGAGAGTGAGAGCACATCCTCCTACTCCACCATCTTGGTTAAGGGCCTCAACTGCATACTTTTATACCAAGCTGATACTCTAAGTAGATCGTTAACTCTTTGAATTCAGGTTTCCTGACACACAGTTTGTGTGCTTTCCAATATATGTGGCTGACCTTCTACAATTAAGATTGCTTCTTCACTGAAAAATATTTACTTGTCTCTCTGTCAATCAGTCAGTCTACTCTTGTTTCTCTGTGTAATCTTAAGAGAATTTATTTTCTCTATAAAATGATGTCTGATAATTAATTTCCATCTGTGAGTTCAAGCTCAATAAAAATTGTACCCAACCTCTTCTGCTTTTTATTAAAAATAACTTGAATTCCTGAAGATTTTCCCCCAATATGCAGGTTTATTTCAAGGTTTTATTTCCTATGATTAGGGAAAATATTTCTTCATGTTAGTGGATATCTTTACTTTTTTTAACTATTTATTTAGTTTATTTCCTAATTTCTCATGTAATTTGTATCTGAAGTAGTCCCAGAAGAGATAGACACACAGAGAGATACATAAACACACATGTACACACATTCTGCAGTAGCCTTACTATTGTAATATTTCAAATTAGAAATTTTTAGTTTATTTTAGGAATGGGGAACTATACACTGGTTTTCTATAGGCTACCCTGAAATATGATTCAGAGAGAGATATGTCATATCATGATATACCTGCCCCTTTCCTGTCATTGAAATGTACAAGATCAGAAAGCCCTGCCTTTTAGCAGTTGCAAATCTCATCAATTTAATTCAATATCACAGAATATAGATAGTAAACCTTAGCTATTTAATATAATATTTACTATGCATATTTGTGTGGAATCTCACAACAATTGTGTATGTCTGTATGTCTGTATATCTGAGAAAGAGAGACAGAGACATAGACAGAGAGAATTATATATTGGACTCTTGTAATCTGTGTAGTACAAGGTGACATTTCAGTTTGCCTTAATTACTTTTTTTTCTTTTTTTGCACAAACACCATGTCAAAGTTAGTCCTATTTGTAATTTTGTGCCTTTGAGATTTTGTGTGATATTATTGTAGATGCCATACATATAGAATAAATTGTATAAAATTTATAAGAAAATCAACAAGCAAATAACCTATATTACACCACTGTTTCAACTTTCTATTTAATATTAGCAGCAATCAACTTTATTAAAAATGCTTGTGGAGAACTTTAGAAATATGTTCTTTAATTTGTTCATTTTAGAACAATTTAGTAGAAAGGAAAATATATTTTAAATCTGGCTTTTAATAATTTCTTTCCTTCTACCTTGAGGTTAATAAGTATCTCAGAATTAACTGTTGAATTATTGAAGTTGTCACTACATAGAGGATAAAGAGAGAAACAGAAAAGTATAAACTATTTATAGAAAAAGAAAAAAACCTGTTTGCTATGTGAGGAAAATAAGGAAACGTAACTAATAATGATTTGTATGAGTCAATTTACCTATGCAAAATAAATTATCTAGAAATAAACATTTGCCTTAATAACATAATGCTAATCAAACTTCTTAGGGAATATTGAAGAAAAATGCACTTTTAATCTTAATATGCACATGAGATCAATTAATGTACCACATATGTAAATATAAAGGCAATGACCCTGATTCCGAATGCTTGTTACTTTTGGAGTTGGCATATGGCTCTCTCTAACAGCAGACATTAATGATTTCAATAAATTAGCTGCTAATGTCGTGTAATGAACTCTGATTTGTGTTAATTCAGGCATTACTTAGCTATTTAATGTTAATTTGTTTTAAGAAATCAGCATTTAAGGCAGTATTAGAATTTTGTTTTGTATCTAAGAGTTTAAAAATGTTAAGAATAAGGAGAACATTTTTTTTTGTGTGTGTGGTACGCGGGCCTCTCACTGCTGTGGCCTCTCCCGTTGCGGAGCACAGGCTCCGGACGCGCAGGCTCAGCGGCCATGGCTCACGGGCACAGCCGCTCCGCGGCATGTGGGATCCTCCCGGACCGGGGCACGAACCCGTGTACCCCGCATCGGCAGGCGGACTCTCAACCACTGCGCCACCAGGGAAGCCCAAGGAGAACATTTTGATTTAGATATTTTAATAAGATAAAAATAGCTTTACAAAGTGGGAATGCAGAATGTGACTCACAAAGTGTAAATAAAAATTTGTTTCTAATAATCCAAAGTTTTAAAAATTATTGCTTAGATTGAACTATAATCATGCCAAAGGGTTGAAAGGTTTATTATACTCATATTAAAATAGCTGATTCTGAATACCTTTCTTGTAGTCTTTCCCACCCCTATTACTTTTATCTGTTGTGGAACATGACAAGGTTAGTCTGGTAGTTACTGGTGGTGGTGGAGGTAATAATAATTCGCAGATATAATAATATAATGATTCACAGATAAGGCAGAAATGATATTCACAGATATATACATATATATGTATGTCTGTGAATTATATATACATATGTAACAAATACACACACTAGGTTAACGATTTTTATGAAATCATTAGAAAGAAGATATGCTAAAAAAGAAAAAAAAGTTCTTTTTGATGTATGCCAAGTAAAATTAAGAAGCTTTTTCTTGTAAGTGTGGTCTTACACAAATGGATTAATTATAGACATCAGCTTACATAAAAGCTAATAAACATGAATATTTTCTATATGATTCTTTTGGAAGAGTAAAAAAATACAAAAGAATACAAAAGATACATTCAAAGTTAAAATTGTACATTTTTCTTAACATCTCATTTAACTTTCTTCACTTCAGTTTCCTTACCAGGAGTTGGTTAATAGTAATTAAATCATACAACTCTTACGAGAATTTAATGAGGTGAGATATGTAAAGTGCCTGGTAAATGGTAAAGATTAAAGGCCTGTTGGTAAAGAAGTGTGGTTAAATGCATAGTGTCACTTGATGAAGCCCAGGTATTTCCTACCTAAATCTCCTTCTGTCCATTCTGCACATTACAGCTAGTGTTGCAGTCAGCATAAAATGTAAATCTGATTTACATTATGACTGCTTTGCTTAAAATTCTTCAGATGATACATCTAAGAAAACATCCAGACTTCTTACCAGGAAATACAAAACCCTTCACATTCTGACTTCTATTTTCTTATGTCGTCTGTCAGTCTTTGTAAACCATGTCTGTCAGTCTACCCACCCTGAACTATTTGTATTTACCTGAATAGGACACAGTATTATATGCCCTCATGCATATTTCAAACAATATCCTTTCTGCCTGAAATGCTTGCCTTGATTTTAGTTTCCTGGGGAATTTCTACTGATCCATTTAGACTCTGGACTGTGATCATTGATACATTGGGTAAATATTTCAATCTCGTTCCCATAGCACCTTGAATACCTTGTACTTCAGCACATTACAGTATATAATATTGATTTGTTTTCAGGTCTCTCTCTCTCTACTGTAGGCTCTTATCATTACCAAGATTAGTATTGTATTCAATATATCCACTAACACACAGTGCTTAATACAGTACCTAGCATATAGTAGACTTTCAGTGAATATTTCCTGAATCTTATGTTGAAGATGATGCAGGATTTGAGCTCGTAAGATGTTCTGCCAATATGAGAAATTAGGTATAATATTTAAATGGATCTTGGGTATTTCAAAAAAATCATGTATTTATGAGATACCATTCCTGTTTCTCAGCAGCTGTATTTTCATGTTTGATTCTATGAAATATTAAATTCATCTGTTTTTAATTATAAATACTGGAAATATTGAGTTATTTCCCCATAATATAATCTTTGTTTTTTCCTGCAGGGTACTCTGTGTTTCATTGGCTTGGGAAAACTTTCTCACTTCATGAATAGAACAGAAGGTATGTCAAATTCACTTAGTGCTAATCATGAGTTGAGTATTTTGATGTTTCACTTCCTCCTCTAAGACAAAGTTAGAGGTGCCAGGAATATGGAGTTGCAGCTTGTGAATCTTGATAATCCGAACATACACAGGAGACCAAAAATTACCTAGGGCCCATACAGAAGTAGGTGATAGATACTGAATTGCAGTATATTGAAGGACGTGGGAGCTTTAAACCTTGTTTTTCTTGTATTTATAGTTGGCCCCAAGCACTTTGTTTTTCTTTTTTTTGGCCACGCCTCATGGCATGCGGGATCTTAGTTCCCCGACAAGGGATCCAACCTGTGCCCCCCTGCAGGGGAAGCGCAAGTCCTAACCAGCGGACCACCAGGGAATTCCCTCTTGTATTTATAGTTGGGATTTTAGGATGGATCAGTATATATGGAGTAGCAAAATGAATTCTGTGTGGTTGGGGAAGAAACTCAAACTAGAACTCAAGCACTTCCCGGAGATTTGCATGTGCTGGTTCTCATAACTATCTAGTTTGTGGGGACTCCTATATTCCTAATTGTCTGCTGCCCATATCATCACTTCAGTGTAGTACTAAGGTTTTGATTTGCAATTGCTTTGATTATTGGAGCAGACAATGGGCCTTCCATCTAATGTAGGGTGTCCTGACGTTCTAGATAAAAGTGGTCAAGTGGCTACTTTAGGATGTTTTATAGACAGATTGTCATTTTTTTGAAGTGTAAAAGTTACCTCTTCTCACGCCATCTGTGGTTGCATAAAATGCTGAGTTTTAAAAAAAAATTTCTAAACATTCTAAATAACTCCAAAAATGGCTTGTTTTATAAGATCACTCATAAGTTTTACATATTAGAATATTCATTTATAATATTTTAGACCCCTTGCTAAGTTGATGTTGAATCATTGCACAGTTTTGTGTGCGTGTGTGTGTGTTTCTGTAGGATAGGAGAATGTTCCCAGAATACATATATCTTTTAATTTCTTTTTCTAATAAGTCACATGTTATACTTTTTAAATCAAATAAGTAGAAGCTTGGGTGCTTATAAGGGCTAGGATGTGTTGATCCAACAACCTAAACTGAGCACCTGGACAGAATGAGAGCTGCTCATGAATTTCAGTGTATAAAATTGAGGTAAACATTTGGAGAGTCACGATTGGGGAAAAAAGAAAACCAAAGTGAGTCAGTCTAAGTCAGATGTTGGTCTAAAGAGGCTAAGAGGAAAAGGAGCAGGTAGCCTGTTGGCTCAGCAGAATTAATCAGAGCAAGAATTAAGAGGGAGAAAATATTGCCTTCGAAAAGGGAAATATAAAAAAGGCTTTTTAGTTGTATTAACCAGGGTTCTCCAGAGAAACAGAAGCAATAGGAATACATCTCTCTCTCTCTCTCTCTCTCTCTCTCTCTCTCTATGTATGTATACATATGTATATATAGCAAGAGAGAGGGAGAGAGAGATTTATTATAAGGAATTGGCTCACATGATTATGGAGTCTGTCAAATCCCAAGATCTGTAGGTTGAGTTGGCAAGCTAGAAACCTAGAAGAGCAGATGGTGTAGTTCCAGGTCGAAGGCCAGCAGACAGACTTTACCCAGGAAGAACTGATGTTTCAGTTGAAGTCTTAAAGCAGGAATAAAGCCAGTGTCCCAGTTTGAATACCATTAGGCAGGAAGGAATCTTCAGTACTCAGGGGAGGGTCAACCTTTTGGTTCTATTAAGGCCTTCAACTGTTTAGGTGAGGCCCACCCACATTATGGAAGGCAATCTGCTTTACTCAGTCTTTTGATTTTAATGTTAATCTCATCTAGAAACACCCTCACAGAAACACCCAGAATAATGTTTGACTAAATATCTGAGCACCTGTGGCCCAGTCAAGTTGACCCATAAAATTAACCATCATATTAGTGGAAACAGAAAATATAAAGTCAATGAATTCACAAATCACAGATCTCTGACACCTTGTAGAAATTAGACAAAATGACCACAAAATTTTACTGAGCTTTGGATACAGTTGGGCTGGATCAAATGGATTAGAGGGTTCATTGTGGCAGAGTTGAATAGGTGGAAGTCTCAGTTGTTCAAGTGATGAGGCTCCCTCCCCACGCCAAACACCTTATGATGAGAAAAAGAGGAAACTCACACTCACAGAAAGGAAGTAAAGTATAATTAGAGGGAGAGTCACTTGTGGTCTAGCAGCTAATTCCACACTGGGAGAAGGTACTGGAAGAAGTTTGGGAAGAGTTTATCATGAATTAAATAATTTGAGAAATGTACAGATTAACTTAAACCGGGGTATTCACATAACATCAGAATGTACTTTGTCCTACTAACTTTGTTCAAATCCATGTAGATAACAGATCATGTGGTTTCATGCCTGCACGTTTCACCTATTGTACTTGTCAGCCTGTGAGGAACTTTAGAACTGGGAAAATACTGAAGATTATCCTCCCCATGTCTGTGTAACTTGTTTAAGGATCAGAGACATTGTAGTAGTCGGCATCTTAGACTAGTTCTGTTGCCCTTACTGTGGTTGGACCCCACTAGGGCAGGTAGCAGAAATGGAAAAGGGAATCAGTGCTGGCAAGAATCACCTGGTTGGAAATCAAAAGAAACAGCGTGCAATGGTTTATCCTAAGGAGACGCTAGGAGGCAGTCTTGGAATAGTTTCCTCAGTTTCAAACCATGTGTGCATTTTTCATGCGCCTTAAGACCAGAGACTATGTTTTGCTTCTGTTGCTGCTATTTTTCAAGATCTCATAAAGCACCAGAGAACTTGTAATGTCTTTGATGTCAGTGCTCCTTTGCACTCATTCCTGTATCTCTGCATTCCACATGCCCTTCACTCTGACAACTGCTGATTACAGTTACAGTGTTCAGTGTATAGTTGCTCAATTCATATTTGTTGATCATTTGTTTTATAATAAAAATATCTTACCTGACCTTTAGTTACTCAACTCTAAATTATGCAGATGAATGCCCATTGCATACTGAAGTCCTTGCTGAAAAGCCTGTGGGTTTGTAACATTTGAGTTGAATCTTTACCAAGAATCACTTGTGTTCATTCCTAAATCTATTTACTCCAGTTAACATTGTCGTTGCAATCATAAACTTTAAGTATGCTTTTTCAGATGAAATATGAGTGTGAAAGATGAAGTGTCGTTTCTTGTATGAAAACGAACTTGAATGCTTAGGATAGACTTGATGAAGATGAAAGGAAAAGAAAATCTGCTGAATGATGCATAGGCAGAAAATTGCAAAAAAGTGGGAGAAAATTTTAAAAATCTGGAAATAGTCTACACCATACTGCTTAGCAACTGTCTTAAGTTCCAACTCACTTTGAAGAAACTCAAGCTGAAATTCATACATGAGATAGTTTGTGCAAGGAAGACAGTGCAGAACTTTAACTACTTTAAAAATAATGGGTGAATGGATGTGCATTTTATACTTTATATTAAAATAATATGTTAAAGGTACTTGTAGGCTTTTATAATCCCCCATTTTAATCAGATGATTGGCTAAATATCTATACTAATATTTTTGGCTACAAGACATCTACTGTGGTCAAGTCGATTTTCTTAGCATCGAAAAATTAATTAATCATTATTCATCATATTCCTTATGTTCTAACAATATTTAAGCCTTATGGCTGTTAAATATAAGCATAGGAATTATTACTTTCCAAGAAAAAAAATTGTATTCAATTATAGGAGATACTATTTTGCATATGGGTTGCAGTAACTAGGAAGGTCATTAGAAGGAGGTGGGACTTGAATTGGAATGAGGAGAAATAAGTCAGCAGTGGTGGAGTGTGGGGAGTGGAGGCCAAGTCTGTTCAAGAGAACATTAAGGGATAAGAAAACCAAGAGGTTGTAACTGGAAAAGCAGCTCCAAACTATCTACCAGATCCAAAGAGTCTTACTGAGGAATAATAAGTGATTCATCTGTAGAATGGAGACAGGTGGTATCTGCTTTCCATGCCATGCCCAAGTATTGTGATTTATTTCTTTGTGTGGAGTTATCAAATGATTCTGAATAGCAGTAATAGTAAAGAGAGACAACCTAATTAAAGCCATATTTTATGTGGAATCAATTCATTAGATAGATAAAAGGGGCAGGAAGATGAAAGATGTGGCAACCATTAGGAAGATTATTATAAACAAATCTTTGAATTATTTGACCCCAACTCTCTAATTCTCCATAATTACTAAAAGAGTATTAACATTTTGTCCTAATTTGAATAACTATCCTTTTACTGTTGTTATTCTTTGCAGTTACTCTGAATTTTCTAGCCTTTTAGTTGAAATCATTTTAATTAGATCACATCATATATGTATATATGTAAACACACACACACACCACACTCACACATATATGTTTATAATTTATTATTTTATAAGACAAATACAATGATATGTTTTGAACGGTTTGTTCTGACCTATCACTGTAGTAGTCTCTGGAATATTCTGACAGTTACAGATCAGCTGGCTTGATTCACTCCATTCCACAATGTGAGTTGCTTGACCTTGATACATTTGGTAATGCTATTTCTATCTACTCCTCAATTTCTCTGACTTATATGTCTCCGTGTAACCTCAGTTTTATCTCTCCTTAGCTTATTTCATAAATCCTTCTCTTCTAGTCACCTGTCTAATACTATCTCAATATACCATCTAATAGAGGATGCCCATTAATAGCAGTAGTAAACTCTAAACTGCAGTAAATTATATGACTGGAATTTTTATCTAGGCTTTTTTTCTCATAAAATATGTGGTTTATTGTGTCCCTCCTGAACAGGCTTTGTCAAAAATGAACAGCATATAAATATTTGATTTATTACATTGCTATCCGCAGCACCAAAATTGAAATGCCATACCTAAAACACCATTTGTCATCAGGGTGGTAAATGTTCAACCAGTCTGCTTGAATTCTTCATGGGCATAACTACAACTAGGATTTATATGACCAAAAGAAGAAAAAAAAAACTACAAACAATTATAGTGGTTAGTATTTCGCCTGGGTGAATACATTTCCATTCTCATTACTAAGAGATAAATGTGAAAGGGACAAAGAAAAGAATTTAAATCTACTTATAATCTCCAAACATCATTTTGAGCAATAATATCAACTTGTCACTCAGAAAAATGTAACAGAGCTGACCATAAATATCACCATTTGACAGAATGTTTCATATCTCCTCTCTTCTCTTGTCTATCCTCTATGAATTTATGTATAACGTACCCTGTCATACCTAATTGATTACTGTGAAGGGCTTGCTAGGGATCTTCTACCTGAACTCTGTGTTTTAGTGGTGGAGGAATGTATAGAAGAAGGATGGATATCATCACTTGGTACTGTACTTGGGTGAGAGAATAGGCTGTCCACAAGCCATCAAATAGCCAATGAGTAAAAAATAATTTATTCATTTAACAGTTATTGAGCACTTACTATAGACTAGTTAGCTTACTGAGGTTAAATCTGGCTTTAGAACACCTGCATTTTAGATTTTCCTTTAGATAGTCCTTCTCAGATTTCTTTGCTGGTTTCTCCTCTTCTCCTTGAACTCAAGGTTGGTGCCAAGTGCTCAGTCTTTGGCTTTCTTTTCTTATCGGTCTATACTCTCTCTTTTCAGGATCGTACCATGCAGTGTCATGGCTGAGAACTATTTGCATTCTATCGACTGCCAAATTTGTATCTTCAATCCTTGACCACTTTCCTAAATTCTGGATTCATATATCCAACTATCTACTCAAGTATCTCCATTTAGAGTCTATAAGACGCCATGAATCAATATGTCCAAAACTGAACTCCTGGCTTCCCCAAACCCTCTTTACCTCTAGCTTTTTCATTCCATTTGAAGACACCTGTACCTTTTTAGTTACTCAGGCCAAAATGTTTGGAACATTCTTTGATTCTTCTTCTCATAGCTCTGCATCCAATCTGTTAGGAAACACTGTTGGCTTTACTTCCAAAATATATCCAGAGTCAGACTTCTCACCACCATTCACACCTGAGCCACAAGAGAATTATCCTGTTAGAACATAGATCAGATCAAGTTATTCAGTTCTGAGTACTACAGAAGATTCCCATTTTACTCAATGTATGAACCAAAGTCCTGATGGCCCATGAGGTTCCACATGATCCAACTCCCACTTGTCTTTATCACTTCATTCCTTTTCACTTTTCTCTTTCTCACATTTCTCCAGTCACGTTAGCTTCCCTGCTTTTCCTAAAATATGCCAGGAACATTCCTGCCTCAAGACATTTGCACTAGCTCTTCTTTCTGCCTGGAATGATCGATCAATCACAAAATATCCACATAGAAAACTCACTCACTTCTTTTAGTCCTTGCTTACACGTCATCACCTGAATGAGTCCACCCTATTTAACAACTCTATTAAATATTTATCACACTTGTCTTTTCTATTTTTTATGGTATATATAAACATCTAACACAATTCGTTTGTATGTTTGTATTGTCTATTACAGTTTTTTTGGGTTTTTTTTTTCTGTCTGAAATGTACCCCCTGTGAGGGTAGGGACTTTAACCTTTTTTTTTTTTCTTTTTTACACGATATATACTGGGCATATAAAACAATCTCTTGTACATACCAGATTTTTTCTAGTCTGAAATGCACATTTTAAAACTTTTAAAATATCTTAGTAAACAGGATACATTTTACTATTGATAGCAAATCATAGATCAATTAAACAGATTTTTCTTTCTTAGTTGTGCATAAAATAGTATAGTATAATGTACCATTGACAGCATGCTAGTTTTAATGAAATACAAAGGGAGGCAGTTAATGAATATTTGTTGAATGAAAGAGTAAATGACTGAGAAAGAACAAAACACAGTTTTTCCTTTAAGGAATTTACAGATTAGTTGAGTAGAAGACTTGTAAAGGGATATTTATAATAGCACAATGCACAAGCTTATATAAAAGTAGTATCTGCTCACCCCAACCTCCCACTCCATCCCTTTCCCAACCTCCTCCCCCTTGGCAACCACAAGTCTGTTCTCTATGCAGTTGTAAGGTTAGCAGATATAACCTATTATATATAGAATGGATAAACAACAAGGTCCTATTGTATAGCACAGGGAACTATATTCAATATCCTATAATAAACCATAATGAAAAAGAATATAAAAAAAGAATGTGTGTGTGTGTATATATACATATATACACATACATATATATCTGAATCTCTTTGTGGTATACCAGAAATTAACACAACATTGTAAAACAACTATATTTCAATTTAAAAATAAAAGTAATATCTGAATACAGAAAAGAAATTTACGTTTAATTTTATTGCTGAGGAGTAGAAGGGGATGGTCAAAGAAAGTTGTTGCCAGTATCACCAGGAAGGTAAGAAGTTTTGTTAACACTAGGGTAGAAAATTGTTGGTCAGAGAGACAAGAACATAGTATGGAAAGTGCCCTATGGTGAAAATTGGGTAGAACCATCTACAGTCTATAATTATTGTTATAGGAGTTTTCCTGAGCTTTCTTTTTGAACACTGTTTTAAGGTTACTATAGTAAGCCTTTGCACTAATTGTGCTTATATATATGAAATTTGAGTTTATGTAGATTTACATGTATGTGCTTTTTTCTTGATTGTGAGAGTTTTATTCTAATATCTGGGAAATGTAATTTCACTCCTTTGGGGAATAATTAGAAAAGAAGTCATAAAAATCTGTGCCCTTGTATTTCTACAGGATGTTGATGATGTCTGGAAATGTGGTTAGTATGTTTGGATTTTTTACAAACTGAGGAGGTCCTTGATAATATTATGTATATTTTCCTAAGTTTCCTGACTTCAAAAATGCCCTCTAGAGATATTTTCAAAGAAAGTTTTAAAAAGTTAAAGCAAGGATGTTACAAGGTAAACCCAGGTCACAGAATTGCAATCTCAAGTTTATTGTGAGAGAGAAAGGGAGAGACAAGGTAAAATGGACAACTGGGATCTTCCTTGGCATAAAACTGACCATAAACAGTTTACCTTGTTATGGTGTATGGGTGGGGGCTCTTTAGTGTTTGTTTGTTTGATTGCTTTGTTTGTTTGCTTTTGGTGGTGTGAGAAGTGAATTTGACAAACATCTTCTCTGTAGGTAAAATTAACTACCTAAATTATCAAGTTAAATATCAAGCAAAATACCAAATTATTTGGTGCTTTGGGACCATAAGATGGGAACATTTGAATGATGATCTATAAATAGTATCAGAAATATATTGAGAATTTGGAGAAAAGAACCAAACACACAACAAATACACATTAATAGTTTTTGGTTTAGCATGTCATCTATAGCAAAAAGAATTTATAAGCATCACATAAAAATGAGGAAGGGAAACATTAGAAATATTTAAGGTGCAGGGATGAATATTTATGGTGTAGCATCTATAAACTCTATTTCACCTTATTTAGCTCTAATTAATTCATACAATAATGTGAACAAAGAAATATGTATAATTTTAAAAAATCTTTTCTAAGAGGAGGATGAAATTTCATAAAATAAAATAATTATTCTGGGAAGCCTAGATACTTAACAATATTGAGGCTTGATTGACTAATTTGTTCATTTCTTTCATTAAAACTTATGGCACACTTCCTGTATTGTAACCACAGGACCATGTGCTGAGTTACCTATGAAGAATACCTTCTAGTGAGAGCCTCTAGCAGACGATACTCTACTTAAATAGGAACCGTTTTATTTTTGCTACTGTTTACCACTTGAGCCCTACCATCTAGCACAGTATTTGATGCCTTACATTTATCCTTGATTTCTCTCCTTCTTTCACACCCCGCATCCAACTCATCAGCCCCTCTTATCACCATTCGCTCCACACCCAACTGCTTCCTGCCATCACCTGCTCCAATGTTATTTCATTTTTAACCAGAGTATCAAAATGACCTCTTAATGGTTTTCCTGCTTCCTCTCTTACACACACCCCCCCCAAATGTCTATAAGACTGTTCTCCATACAGCAGTCAGTATGATCATTTAAAATTTAAATCTAATTGTATAATTAGAAGTGTCAGGACTAAGTCAGGAATTCAGGGCTCCTATATTCTTTCATCTTTCCATGAAACTAAGGAGCTTCATTTACAATTTGAATTAACGTTATGTACCAGCTATGATGCAATCACATTTATTATTTAAATATGTAGTTGTATGAAAGAAAAATTACTTTCCTTCATATTATTAAGTATGAAGTACATAGTCTGGGTACTAGCATGCTGTACTAGCTACTCTTAAAAAACAAAAAAGGATGCATGGGCTGAGTCCAACCTCTCATTTTTCTAGTACTATCTGTACAAATCAACAGATCTCCTAACCCACCTAAACAGGGCAACTAATATAAATGTTCACTACCCCAAAGTTTCTATTTCTCCATCTTTACCTTCTTGAGTTTATATTGTATTCATTCTTTTCATTTCTCAAGCCATTACTTTGTTTAATAAGTTAGAATGGCATCATTGTACATCAGGTAGCCTAATCCTGAATCCTGAATCGTTAATCTGGAATTAGTTTCTTATCTCAACCAACCTCATTTTATCCAGCTTCTCATCAACCCCAGTTTTAGATCTCAATATCACTCTTACAAATGTTACACTTATTGTCACATTCTTCTTCTACACTCCAGCATACCTGAAGAAGTGCTTTAAATCAGTATCTGTTTGAAGTGAGTGTGCTTGGAATTTTTAGCACCATGTTAGCAAGAGGTTCTTTGCTTACTAGAGAAATCTGGAAGTACAAAGCTTAGATTCATTTATACCTCCAAAAATACCGTACAGATAATATTAAGTTCTTAGGAGATTAAATTAGAGAAAATAAATTACTCTTTATTCTTATTTGATAGTAAGCAATGGCATTTATGACAGGTATGAAACTATTTTACATTAACTCAACAAGTACTTATTAATCTCCTATTATACGGAATACCATAGTAAATATATTGGACAAAATTCTTATGCTCATAGAACTTAAAGTTTAGTTAATATTGAGGAACAATTTAAAAATAAGTAAGATGTAAGATATTCAGTAGGCAATAAGTGTTTGGGGAGGATTAGAGAAGGAAAGTGTGATGGAGAGTTTTGAGGGCAGTGTTCATGTATAAATCAGGGAATGTCCCACTGAGAAGATGACAGCAAGTAAAGGCTTAGGGAGGAAAGTGAGTCATGGAACTATCCTTGGGAAAGCATTCCAATCAGAGGGAAGCACCCATGCAAAGACTGAAAATAATATTGGGCACGTCATATTTCATCAGTCATAAATTTGACTATACCCAATTTCCTGATATAAAGTTTAAAACCGTTGGTCCCAGAAGTATGTTTAGACAATTTCATACAGCAGTAACTGTTATAAGCTGAACTGTGTGCTCCCAGAATTCATATGTTGAAGTCCTACCCTCAGTACCTCAGAATGTGACTATTTGGAGATAAGGTCTTTCATGAGGTAATTAATATTAAATGAAGTTATGAGAGTGGGCCCTAATTTAATATGACCAGTGTCATTATAAGAAGAGGAGAGTAGGACACAGACATACACAGAGGGAGGGCCACATGAGGACAGAGGGAGAACACAGACATCTATAGCCAAGGAGAGTGGCCTTTGAAGAAACAAGCCTACAGATACCTTGATCTCTGACTTCTAGTCTCTAGAAGTGTGAGAAAATAAATTTTTGTTATTTAAGTCACCCAGCCTATGGTACTTTCTCATGGCAACCCTAAAAAAATTGATACAGTCATATTTTAACTATCCTGTTACCCTAATTAAGAAATTTGAAAACCAAAGATGCATCTTTAGAAGATACTCTTGTAGGATATCAAGTTGTTACGCTTTCCTGAAAATTTATTAGTGCTATGGCTTAGACATGGGGGATCCAAATACCATAGGAAGTACAAGTCATTACACAGTTATCTTTTATTATATTTTCTGTTCTGAATATGTTAGTCTGGATTAATAAGAATAAGAGTTATTTTGAAATCTTATCAGAGCAGACCTCCATTATACAAAGCACAGCTGTGGAAATATTAATTATCCTACAGTATTGGATTGTATTACAAAATCAAGCCAGTCAGGAAATCGAGGTATTGGAAATGTACTTTAGTCAAATCTTGTAAGAGAGTCTAAATAGTTTTAAAAGCCTTTCTTATAAAGGCATACTTGGCAGACTCCCTGTGCAGTGATGAATATGCTTACATCTTTTGGAGGACGTGACAGCCAGCAGGGGCTTTGGAGAACCTGAAATTTGTGAAGAGGTAATTCTTATTTTCTTTTTTTTTACAAACCTTATAACCCACGGAGTAAACAATGTACAGATAATCTGCCTGTTCTCCAGGCTTCTTTTGATTAACTTCACGAGAGAGCAAAGATTTATGTGCGGAAGTTGTTTCTGCATTGACCTCTTGTGCGCTCCTTTCAGAATATGAAAAATGACATCATCTGATTCCAGAAGGGGGTGACAGGACAGTGCACCATTATAGGGGTGCATTTGCAGATTCCTGCTGCTTGCTTTTCCAGGAGGTTTTACACTGGGCAGAAATAAATCTATTCTTGCTTTCACTTATCTTTGTCATTAATATGTTGTGCAGAAAGAAAATTCCAATAAATCTCTGTTAATTCCAATTTGCACCAAGAGTTTTCAAGAAGCTAGAGGTGAACCCAGTTGAGTTCAGCATTGCATCTTCACCTGCAGTAATTCTTCAGTCTAAAATAACCTAGAAGAAAATGAGCAGGAGAAAGCTTTGAGAGTCTGAATTAGTAGAACTCATCCTTGGTACCCATTCTTTTTATTGTTAGTGTGCCTAAAAATTACTATGATAATAGTAGCTGTCATTTATTGAGGTTTGCTTTTAATCCTACCCATTAATTTACATTTATTATCTCATTGAATGTTCAAAATACTTCTCTGAATTGACTTACAATACTCTTACTACAGACATAAAGAAATTGATGTGCAGAAAAGCTAAATAATTTGTCCAATGTCACACAGCTAAAGAGTTGATGAAAAATTCAAACCCAGTTTGACTCCAAAGTTTGTTTGTTTAGCCCCTAAAATATACTACTTAAACAGCTTATATGAAATGGATGCTTGGTGCATTTAAGTATCTTTCTCTTCTTCAAAAATGAAAGGCAGAACTGACACATCTCCCAGCCTGGTTTTGAAGGAATAGTTACATGTCAGTAAGGTTTGAAAGGATGACTTTGTGTCCTGATATACATGCTTGATATTTTCCTTCCCACCTCCCTGTACCTCTCTTTACCCTTCTCCACCCATGCCATGCCCCAGGAATTGATCTACATGGATTACATTAATGGGTTCTCTCCCTCAAACTTCCAGTGGGTTTAGACACTGCGGAGCTCAGGCAATACATTGGAAGAGGAGAATGAGGTGGGAATCATTATTACTTTTACTCCCTCCCTGTGGTACAGCCAGGATTCAGTTGAGTCCCTTGAGTAAAGAGTTCAATTCCTTGAGACAGTCTTTCCACAAAGACTTCTCAGCCTCTGAATGGTGGTAATTCTTTCCCTCCATTGGGTAGGAATGGTGTCCTATACTCACTAGCCATAGGGGATTGTTCTATCCCTCATGGTCTTCCTATACTGCCCCTAATCTTGTATGTTATTCCTTTACAAAACTCTCCTTGAATTATCATAATTTGTATATACTGAATGGTTACCTTGATTAATACAATTTAAAATATTGTGTGGACTAATATAGAATACTGTGTTTCTTACTTTTTTATAACCAGTCACTGAATTAAGCATGCTTTCTTATAGTCCCCAGACATTTCCTTAATCTCTCCTCAAATCTCTCCTTGCTGTCTACCTTTGACATACTAAGTATCAGGTCAGGGTCCAAATGGATCTAACCACTAAAGCGTGATATAGGGGATAAACAAAACAAACAAAACCCTATAATGGACTACAATTGTGACTCCTGTCCTCTATATAAAAAATAAAATATATCCCTACTGTACAAAATTCATTAGTGATGATTCATTAAAATAGGCATGAGTAGTTTTTCTTTATTATACTTAATTTCTTAATATATTTAGTTTCTTAAAATTTCTTGTTTTGGAAAAAATATATATAAGATACATATTATTTCTTTGCTAGGAAATTAGTTAGAATTCTTCTAGAACACTGAAACATTGATCAACTGTGAATTATAATAGTAATCATCATCATGTTCAAGCAATATTGATGAGGCCTCAGGGTGTGTGCATAATAAAAAAGTTTACATATTGCAATCCATAAGATACATTTCCCTACCTAATGAAAGACACTACTAAATAGAAGAGGAGGTAAAGCTTAGCAGTTTCAGACACTAATCACAGAATAATCTACTGCTTTTATAATAGAAACCAGTTTGACTCTTGAACTTGCAGCATTTTCTCCAATAGCAATAGAATTGGGGCCTTGGCCCCAGCCCTGGGAGAACACAGTTTTCTGTTATTCTCTTTAGCTCCAACAAAAATGATCTTCACGCAGTGATTTTTTTTTTTTTTCTTGTTGAAACATTTTATGACCCGCTTACATTGCTTCACCTTTGTACTATTCCATGAGAATAATAATGGGGAAAATAAGCTTGAAGTAGTCTTTTATTTTTTCCCTCTTTTGCTCTGTTAATAAATGATTTGAGAGAAAGTAAGAATTGCTTAGACAACTCTAATGGTTGCAATCATTTCAGAATAGATTGTTGGCTATTGATTAAATTGGAATGCTACACATGAACACATTTGTGATCTGATTTCAAATAGCAGTGTTCTAATTTGGTTTTGGTAGACTATAAGTGACTTAAGGTAGTTGTTTACTTAGAAATAAAAGCTAAGTCTTTATCAAGGTTCTTTTTGTTCATTTTTGTTTTACGTGTTTACATACAGAAAACAACAAAACACAGTAGTTTTCTATACAAGAGTGATAGTACCTGCTCAGAGCAATATGACTTATACTCATTTTGGTGACACTTGTCGTGTTTGATAACATCAAATAGTTTCTTAATTCCTAGAAGAAGGAAAGGTGCCAAATTATCAGGGTGGTTTTGCCGGCCAAATGGCAGTGATGAATAACTCATAGCTATACTGTGTCATTTTTCCTTAACTACTGTTATTCTAAGTAAATGTCTGTGTAATACTTTTCTCAAAAATTTAACCTATTAGCTACTAATCTAAAGAACAATCAAAAAATGTCATCTCATACAATAAAAAAGAAGAAAAATTACAAGTTTAGTAATATCACACCTAATCAAATCTCAGGACCACATAAGAAATACATTATGGCATTCTCCATTTAACATGTAGGAAGAAAGTTGATGTATGATATTAAGAGAAATGTATTTTAATTTAAAATATTATTAAAATTGTAGTTATATTTTAGCTGTGCTTTAATTTAGCTCTATTACTTAAAATCTTTATCTAAATAGTGATAATATTTAAGGACAAATGAAAGATGCATGATGTTTGCTTTGAATTATAAACTCTTAAATAAACTAGAGTAAAATTAATAAATAACTGTTATAATTTGAGGTAATTCTACCAACATAAAGAGGAAAAGAATAATATGACAAAGGGGTGGAATGTCTGATTACTTAGCTCCGTCCTTTAAATTCTAACCTCCCATACGATGACAATCAGGGAAGACTCATATCATAGTCAATAGGACTACTTTGTCTTATTGAGAGATTACAAAATGGTTACTTTGATGAGTTTCATATGAAAAAGGAAAGAAAGACATTGGACTGGGAATAAGAGATCTGGCTCTTCTATTACATGGTTGTATAATCCTGAGAAATCATTCTGCCTCTGTGGACTTTCTGTATCCAGCAGTACTGAGTAATGATTAAGATTACTTATTCCTGGAACCGATTTGCTGAAGTGAAAATTGCAGTCCACCATTTATGTGTGTTATTGGGCAAGATTCCTAATGTCTCTGTTTCCTCACTTTCACAATGTAGACCATAGTATCAGCTCATAGGTTTGTTGTGAAGATTAAGCGAATAAATACATTTAAACCATTTAGAATAGTGCCCAGTCCATTTTAAATTCTTAATAAATGCGGGCTTTAACATGCTATGGTGCTGTCATCAATTAATTGAATTTTTAAATTTAATTTTGATTGACATATTGCATTTATTCAAGATCTGAATATAAAATGAAAACAGTGGCATTTTAGATTCAGCCCACTCGTTCATGTGAAATTCTATATTGATAAGTGCTTTGCCAAAATGTAAATGTAAGGAAGGCAATGGGCCATCTATTGTATAACACATTTGGCTCAATTCAGATGAAGTCAGTCTTATCTGGTATCCATTTGCAAGACTGGCCCAAGCAGCAGAAATTTGGTAAGGAGTTGAAAGAAGGAGGTTCTTATGGTACTCAAAGCAAAAAGAAAAAGGTTACTTATTGTGTTATTGATATCTGTTTTTCTCTCAGCTTTGGGGATTGGCTCTGAAATCTCTAAAAGGATTTCATATAAAAACAGTTTTAGAGATGGTTTATGAGAGATCTGGGACATGTGTGGCAGATGGTAATGTGCAAGCTACAGTTGGGGTTGTGTAATATTGTCCTTATCACAATAAGGGATTCTTTAAGGCTCCAGAAACATAACAGAGGCTTTTTTCAAAAAATTTAATTGTAGTAAAATATACATAACATAAAATTAACCATATTAACCATTTTTAAGAATACAGTTTAGAGGTGTGAAGTACATTCACGCTGTTGTGCAAACAATCTCCAGAGTTATTTTCATCTTGCAAAACTGAAACTCTAAAGCCATTAAACAACTCCTCATTCACTTCTCTCACCAGGCCCTGGCAACCACCATTCTATATTCAGTCTCTATGAATTTGATAACACTGGGTATCTCATACAAGTGGAATCATACAGTATTTGCCTTTTTGTGACTGGCTTATTTCAATTAGAATAATATCCTCAGAGTTCATCCATCTGTCGTATATGTCAGAATTTCCTTCCTCTTTAAGGTTGAATAACATCCCATTGTATGTATATATACCACATTTTGTTTATCGATTAATTTATTGATGGACACTTGGATTGCTTTCACTTTTTGACTATTGTGTATAATGCTGCTCTAAACAAGGGTGGTCAAATATCTCTTAGAGACTCTGCCTTCAATTCCTTTGAGTATATGCTTAGAAGTGAATTTTTTTGATATATAGTAATTCTATATTTAGTTTTTTTAGAAAGCTCCATAATGATTTTCATAGTGTCTGCATTGCATTTTACATTCCTGCCAACAGTGCACAAGAGTTCCAATGTCTCCACATCCTTGCTAACACTTGTCATGTATTTATTTTTTATAGTAACCATCCCACTGAGTATGAGCATAACAGGGACTTAAAAGTTCTTTATTTTCCTCTGGATTAAAAACTCCTCAAGGCAAGTGTAAGTGTCTTGTTTACTGCTATATCCCCTGTGCTTCATGCCGTGTCCAGAACTCAATACAGATTCAATAAACGTGTGTGAAATATAAATATATAAGGAACACAGCATAGTTTGGGCACCTCGCGTGTTCTGCAACTCTACTATATGCCAGAGAGCAGCATCTCAGGCAAGGTGATTTCCCAACATGCTCAGGAAACAGATCAGAGGTGACCTTCCTCTCTGGAGAGATTTGAGGGCAGCAAATATCAACAAGACAGCTGTTGAGGAGAAATATAGATAGATAGAAATTTCTGTAGGAATACAGGTATTAAATGAGCACCTTTGAGATACTCCATAGGGCTTTCTGGAATTATTAAAGAATATGTTAGACTTAGGAAAGTAAAAATGGAGGACAGCAGGGATGCTGACGTTTTACAACTAGGATAAGTCAATAGAATTCAGACATTACAATTTAAGTGACTACAAATGGATTTTAATTCCAAACAGCTATACTGAGCCCAAGATGGGCTAAATTTTCTCAACTTATGAGTTAGTATTTCTGACTAACCTGCTTATTAAGTCTTCACATTATAAACAAATTGATAGTGATCCTATTTCAGGCATTAGTAACAGTAATTGTTAGTAAAGAATTGATCATGGACAACAGCAGTTAGCTTTAGCTCATGGATGTCAAAATATGCTTGATCTAACAATGACTTCCATTGGATGATACTTCTTTCTGTAGAAAAGATTTGCGTAAAACATAGATGATTATAGATGCTAGGTAACAGTTGAGAGGTCATGGAACAATGTACATAAGTCATATGATTACCTACTTCGCTGTGGCATATGGTCCTTGTATCACTGTATGAAACAGCTCAAACTTAGAGCTAATTGAATTAAAAAACACAGGAAGAATTTGCTAATTTGCAGTAGAAGTAGGGTCAATAATAGAAGATCCAGAGAAAGCTGAAATTACAAAGTGAGTGGAGACTAAGTTTCTACAAGAAAACAAGCCAGTAGACGAGAGACAATAATTAGATGCATTTGGAGATTGAGAGGCAAATGGAGGAGAGGTATCCCCTGGTTTCAGAGAAAGGAGAGAGCAGCCTGAATCTAGAGTTGTCTCACTTTGTTTATAGGTTTTCTGTTCCAGTTCAGTCTACAGGCATTATTAAAATCATCCCACTTTTTCTTGAAATAACTTGAGCTACCATCCTTCGAAATCACTCTAAGAATTACATCCAGTGGTTAAAGCTGATCCCAAAGCTGCTTTTATGTGCTGAGAGCAGTTTCATTCTCCACTACACTTTAGTTTGTAAATTGGTTAAACATAGTAGAGGCTCAGACAGTAAAGTTTTGCACATCATGTTATTTACTCTCTTATATTGTAAGTCACCTGCTTTTGCTATGGAAGTTTAATACCAGAGTTAAGTACAACTGCCATTTACGGCGTGCATTTTATTCAGTAGGTATGGAGCTAGGTACCTCAAAATAACTCTGTGACATAGGTAGTAATATCCTATTTTATATTGATACATGAAGAAATGAAAGCCCAGAATGTTTAGGGATTGTTTCAGAGGTCACACTCAGGTCTTCTAAACTCCAAAAACAAAGCTCTTGAAACATTAGAATGAGAGAGGATGATACCCGCTTCTATGTTGAAAAGCCCAAATCTTGTCAAAGAAAAATTCTATGTTTGGTCCTCAAACATCCATAATGTGTAAAGTGCTAAAGTGTAAAGAAATTTAAAGTGCAGAAATACACTTTAATGTATGACATACATAAGTCATACTACATTAATACTACACAGGAGCTATCTGTGGCCATGACACTCCTCTCCTACCAGATGCTTCCTGGGTTTCCTCCAGTGCTTCTTGTAGTCAGTGGTTCTGACTTCTGAGTCACAGCTGTACCCCTGACCTTATATTTCACGAGGCACCACTGTATCCTAATCATAAATATATTGGAAGCCCTACTAAGCTGTCTGCACTTTACAGATTCACCAGGTGAACCAACATTCTCCATTCCCTTTGAAAAACCTACCAACCTCTCATTGTAATCATGGTTGAGTGCTCACTGCTAGTAGGCCCCTGTCTAGGACCCTACCTACTTCTGATCCTGCTGTTTGAGTTCAGTGCTTAACTAGAGTCAGCCTTGTTTTTTCCCTACTGTGCCAATCGATTGTCTCTAAGTTGAATCATTAAATTCAAATACCTATTACATAAGCCAATGGAATATGAATGCAAAAATAAGAACAATTTCTGTTGTCATGAAATCTAAATTGAATACTGCGGAAAGACTCAAGAAGGAAAGAAAAATATTTTTTAAAATGCTGTGGAATTGGATGTGAGCAAGTCAACTCTAAAAGACTGGGATACAAATCTTTTTTAAAAAAACATTCTACCCATACTTTTGCTGTATTTTTGATACAGTTTGAGAAATTCTAAGCTCATGTTAAATTGGGGCCATGGTTTATTTAAAATAGGTGATTCTAAACTCCAATAAAATATATACCCCAAAAAAGCTTTGGCCCTATATCAGAAGTTTAGCAAACAAATATATACTTTCAAATTTAAGTCAAAATAAAATATTTAAATTAGGAATGTGTCACTTTTTTGGTCCACAACTTAAAGTGGATATTAATTAGTCTACCAATTCCCAAGCTCTCTGGATTTGGATAATAGCACTTTTATTCTCTTCCTATTGCTTAAAGTCGAAATAGAATTTGTTATTAGATTCCCCCCTTTACCCCCCAAAACAGACTTTTACTATGCAATTTCTATGGATTATTTGGCATTTTAGCATGGTGAGGGAAGCCAAGGTGAGGCAGAAAACATTATACTGGGAGGAGGAGCATTCAGAGGCAGAGGCAGCTAAGACTCAATAATAAGATGTAGAAGTCACCTAGGTGAGAGCTTCCCTGGTGGCGTAGTGGTTGAGAGTCTGCCTTCCGATGCAGGGGACTCGGGTTCGTGCCCCCGTCTGGGAAGATCCCACGTGCAGCGCAGCGGCTGGGCCCGTGAGCCATGGCCGCTGAGCCTGCGCGTCTGGAGCCGCGTACTATAAAAATTAAATTCAGGACTTGCTTACTTATTATCACTTTTACACTTTCAATCTGAAAACTTCTTCACTATTTTTTTTGCCACCCTACTCCAAAGACTGTGCCAGCCTAACAGCTATAAATCTTTTTGTTCCATTTTCTGCAATAGTTTCCAGGCTATAAAAAGTCTACCACACTGCTTATGGGTCTAATTTATGGACTCAATAAATATGCCCCATCACTTGATTGACAACAGTGAATTCATTAATTTCTAGCAGAAATTTTAGACAAAAGGGTCAGCTCAGTATTCCTATTCTTGGATGAAGGCACAGTGATGCCCCTATGCATGCTTTGCTCCGGATCCACTAGCGGTGATCTCATCATGTCACTTGGTGTCCAGTAGAAAAGAGATTGATATGATATTTATAATTATTATAGATACCCAAGCCTCATTGTGGAAGAAAAAAAAAGTATTAGAATTTTAAAGTTATTTTAGCTCTGCATTCTCTGTCTGTTGGGTCCTCAAAAACATCTTGGGTTTGACTGGCTCAAAAATATATTTAGATCTGATTGATCAAAATAAAGCGAGCTGGTTTCTGTTTTTAGTTTTTAATATCCAGTGTGCCTGATGTGGGATTTTTATAAGAGGTTCAAACAGAGAGAAGCAAATATCTATTTTAACTAATAAAATATCCATTAAAAAAGTTAAAGAGGTTCATTATAGCTCTGATCTGCTCATTCCATTAAAGAAGTTATTAAAGATTGCTTCAGGATGTGGCCAAAGTAATGAAGTGCTCAGAGTAATATCTTACAAACGTCATTCTTACAACTAATGGCTTCTGAGTAGCCATTTTAAATATTAAACCTTTTAAACATCTTTTCTGAATATTTATGATTTGGGGAAAGAGACTCTACTTATTTAGTATGTATCCCCTTGTACATTTGTATGAATGTATGTTTATACGTGTGGTTTATGTGTACAGGGCACTTAAACTATAATCTGGCGATTCAGGTTGATTCTAATTCCATCAATGTACACTTGGATTTGGGACAAATAGATGTCACTAAAATGTGCCCAGCTTCACACTTCTGGCAGCCTTCTTTTATATATTTAATTTAGTTCTTTCCAAATCTCACCAAAAAAAGGTCACATCCAAATAAAAGATTTGTAAATTTCATGAGAGCAGAGACTCATAAATGTTTTGCTATGTTTTGTATACTCTCAATTCCAAGGAGGGTGCCTGGAATATAATTTAAGAATTAAAAGGGCAGGGTACAGAATAATATTGCCTGAATGGGAATCTAGCATCATCACTTACTTGCTGTGTAATGTTGGGTACGTTGTTTAACTTGTTCATGCCTCAGTTTACTGAAACATAGAATGGATCTGATGTCTGCTTCTATGTTTGTATCTAGGCTGTATCTATTCCATGATCACATCAATTACAGCAAGATCCTGTATACTCATCTAATTGAATCATAAACTCAATCTAAATTTTAGTTTTCTCCTACCAATTCATAGCCCATTTGAAAATTTCACTTTGAAATCTACCTCAAATCCTTTTCTTGAACACTGAAATAACTGATCTACTAATCTTATGTGGTGTGGGTTTTGTGTTACCCTTATTCTACCCCCCTTTTATGTCCTCATAGTAGTATACAAACACTTGGAACTTTTAAGCTGAATAATGTGTGTTGTGTGTGTGTGTGTGTGTCTGTGTGTGTGTGTGTGTGTGTGTGTGTGGTATGTGAGGAGAAGGAGCAACTGTGCTTGTTGGTGTGGTGTAACAATACCCTTTCCTCTTTTTCAAATCAGTGTGGGCATCAATCTGCTCAGATAATAGAACATGTCAGTGTCTTGAATTTACTTGACATTGCACTAGCTAACTCATGCTTCACATTTTTCTCAAAAAAAGTGAAACAGAAAATATGCTTTAATAAAAAGAGCATATATATGGTTTTCTGGTTTAAAATGTAAGAATTTTTTCTTTTGGTTTGCTCTTTTAATTTCACAATTTCTCCATTTTCTTAATAAGTGGGATATTTCTCAGAAGGGCTGAGTCTGAATTTTGTGCTAAAGAATGAAGAGATTAACCATGTAAAGGGATAAGAAAGAATATACATGACTGTATGGTTTCATAGGGATAAGATCAAAATCTCCTAAATTTTAGTGAAACCAACTAGTCATGGTCTCACTAGCTGCTGTGGAGTCCTGGGGATGAGGTTGTATTTATCTACTTAGGACTGATAATAGCTCCATCAACACTGTTGGCAGTATCGAGGGCTGCTGAGAGTTCAACAACGTTAGGGACCAAAATGTATGCATTAGATTTGACTATAAAGTGATCACTAGAGTTATGCAGTCAAGTGGTATGAATGCTGTTCTATTATCTGCTCTATTATCTGAGCCCTGTGTCAGGGTGTCAGAGGAGTAAGGAACAGATCCTTGCTATTCAAACAGTGGTTTATGGACCAATGGCATCAGCCCTACCAAGGAGCTTGTTAGAAATGTAGAATCTCAGGCACCTCCTCACAACTACTGCATCAGAATATGCATTTTAACAAGACATCCAGGTGATTGCCAAGCATGTTAAAGTATGAGAAGCTCTGGTTATAGACACCAGTTTTGAGAAGGTTGCCTATGAAAGAAGGGACAAAAAAATAAGACAGCAGGTAGAGGAAGAGATATAATTCATGAATTTTGTTATTATTATTATTGTTATTATTAACAGACTGAGCACATGGAAAATGATAATATGCAACGTTTAAAATGCATATTACATATAATATCAAATCAAACAGTAACAAAATAGATGTTATTTTCAAAGTATAGATTTGGAAAATGAGTCTCAGAGAGGTTAAGATAATTTTTTAGTTATAAAATAAGATGTTAACCATTTTTCAAATGTGGGTCTGTCTGTCTGCAGATGCTCATACCCATTATTATAATTAAGGTTGACTCTTAAAGAGAAGAAACATACTGAATTAAGCAAAGGAAGAAAGCTATGATGGTTGAGACTGTTAGTTTTGGTATTATCATTTATCTTATTTTTTTTTTTTTTTTTTTTTTTTTTTGCGGTACGCGGGCCTCTCACTGTTGTGGCCTCTCCCATTGCGGAGCACAGGCTCCGGACGCGCAGGCTCAGCGGCCATGGCTCACGGGCCCAGCCGCTCCGCGGCAGGTGGGATCTTCCGAGACCGGGGCATGAACCCGCGTCCCCTGCATCGGCAGGCGGACTCACAACCACTACGCCACCAGGGAAGCCCCTTGGTATTATCATTGATGGTACCAAATGGTATAGGAATTGCTTAATTTATTCACTTCCCAATTATTTTATCTAGCAAAGCAAGTGAATTTGGCTAATAAAACAATCAATGGACATTTTTACAAGATATTTTGTGATATGGCAGGTTCATGACAGGTATAATCGCTACTAGAGTTGCTACTCTTTTGGGAAGCTAAATATTGTGAAAAACTTGAATAAAATATAATCTCATGTAAACATAGTCTCCTAGCTGATAGTCTATCGATGTTGTGGTGTCCATCCCAGATAGTCTTCACAGAGTTGATACACTCCATCCTTGAGCTGCACGGCTAACTCCTTTCCAGGAATTGTCCTTAGCTAAAGGAATTTTTTTTTTTTTTGCCCTATCCTTGGGCAGCTCAACTCCAATGACTATAGAGGTATAAGGACTTAGCCCTCTTGTTTCAATTTGGTCTAACTGGAGAGACTCTGAACTCCAGAATGCCATGTGGGATCAGCTGAGGCCTCCGCTGCACCTGCATTATAGTTCAGGTCAATGGTGTGCTGGGGCCAGCTGCAAATGGCTGCTAAGAGGGAATTTTGTGCATCATTCCCAATTCCCCATTTAGTGAGTTTATGCCAGTAGTTTGAAAGAATTAAATACATCACGGAAATCAGCAAATCCTGCAAATCAAGGATTTTTTTTTCCTGGAGAACTTGTTAAACTGTTACCTGCACACCACAGTTTCAACTACTACTTCAACTCAAACCTACATTCCTTACTTCTTTAAATTTGTCATGCATTCCTCAATAAACCCCCTGCATGCACACCTTTCCTAACATCTGTTTGGAGGGAACCCACCTAAAACAATGGCATTTTTGCAAAAGTCAGGTATTTTCAACACTTTACAGAAGGGTTTGGCAAACAATGGCCAAAGGGCCTGGTCTTGTAAATAAATTTTATTGGAGTGCGGTCATTCATTCATATATTTATCATCAATGACTACTTTCATGACAGAATGCCAGAGTTATATATGTCTCACAAAACCAAAAATATTTACTGTCTGGCCCTTTACAGAAAATGTTTGCTGACCTTTGAACTATTGGATAACTTTTATGTCTCTCTAAGACAATTTAAGCTTAAAGGTGTCCAAAACTAATCTCACTATACTTCCTCTCCTCCATTTTCTATAATATTCCTGTCCCTGTGTATTTCTTCTTTGTTTTCAGTGTCATAAACCATCCAGTTTCTGAAGAAACACTTCAGTTCATGTTTGTCTCTCCATCCTTACTGTACTAACATTCAGAATTGTGTATATTGTTTGGTGCCACCTTTTATCTGCCCCCTTTATAAGCCATTTCTGCCATGTCAGTTTTCTCTCTATGTTCTTCTGAGAATGATTTTTCTAAAACATAAATTTTATTATACAAGTTTTAGGCTTAAAACCCTCATTCAGTCACCATTGATCAAATAAATTGCAAGCCCCTTAACTTCGTATATGTGCTCTTTTTTTTTAACATCTTTATTGGAGTATAATTGCTTTACAGTGGTGTGTTAGTTTCTGTTTTATAACAAAGTGAATCAGCTATACATGCACATCTATCCCCATATCCCCCCCCCTCTTGCGTCTCCCTCCCACCCTCCTTATCCCACCCCTCTAGGTGGTCACAAAGCACCGAGCTGATCTCCCTGTGCTATACTTCCCACTAGCTATCTATTTTACATTTGGTAGTGTATATATGTCCGTGCCACTCTCGCACTTCGTCCCAGCTTACCCTTACCCCTCCCCGTGTCCTCAGGTCCATTCTCTATGTCCATCCTCTATATTCTCTATGTCTGTGTCTTTATTCCTGTCCTGCCTCTAGGTTCTTCAGCACCTTTTTTTTTTTTTTCTTAAATTCCATATATATGTGTTAGCATACGGTATTTGTTTTTCTCTTTCTGACTTACTTCACTCTGTATGACAGACTCTAGGTCCATCCACCTCACTACAAATAACTCAATTTCATTTCTTTATATGGCTGAGTAATATTCCATTGTATATATGTTCCACATCTTCTTTACCAATTCATCTGTCGATGGACACTTGGGTTGCTTCCATATCCTGGCTATTGTAAATAGAGCTGCAATGAACATATTGGTACATGACTGTTTTTTGAATTACAGTTTTCTCAGGGTATATGCCCAGTACTGGGATTGCTGGGTCGTATGGTAGTTCTATTTTTAGTTTTTTAAGGAACCTCCGTACTGTTCTCCATAGTGGCGGTATCAATTTATATTCCCAACAACAGTGCAAGACGGCTCCCTTTCTCTACACCCTCTCCAGCATTTATTGTTTGTAGATTTTTTGATGATGGCCATTCTGACTGGTGTGAGATGATATCTCATTGTAGTTTTGATTTGCATTTCTCTAATGATTAGTGATGTTGAGCATCCTTTCATGTGTTTGTTGGCAATCTGTATATCTTCTTTGAAGAAATGTCTATTAAGGTCTTCTGCCCATTTTTGGATTGGGTTGTTTGTTTTTTTTGATATTGAGCTGCATGAGCTGCTGGTAAATTTTGGAGATTAATTCTTTGTCAGTTGCTTTATTTGCAAATATTTTCTCCCATTCTGAGGGTTGTCTTTTCAGCTTGTTTATGGTTTCCTTTGCTGTGCAAAAGCTTTGAAGTTTCATTAGGTCCCATTTGTTTATTTTTGTTTTTATTTCCCTTTCTCTAGGAGGTGGGTCAAAAAGGAACTTGCTGTGATTTATGTCATAGAGTGTTCTGCCTATGTTTTCCTCTAAGAGTTTTATAGTGTCTGACCTTACATTTAGTTCTTTAATCTATTTTGAGTTTATTTTTGTGTATGGTGTAGGGGAGTCTTCTAACTTCCTTCTTTTACATGTAGCTGTCCAGTTTTCCCAGCACCACTCATTGAAGAGGCTGTCTTTTCTCCATTGCATATTCTTGCCTCCCTAAGAGGGTAAGTTCCCTCTATGCCTGCTTTCTGGAGGGTTTTTATCATAAATGGGTGTTGAATTTTTTCAAAAGCTTTTTCTGCATCTATTGAGATGATCATATGGTTTTTCTCATTCAATCTGTTAATACGGTTTATTACATTGATTGATTTGCATATATTGAGGAATCCTTGTATTCCTGGGATAAACCCAATTTGACCATGGTGTATGATCCTTTTAATGTGCTGTTGGATTCTATTTGCTAGTATTTTGTTGAGGATTTTTGTATCTATGTTCATCAGTGATATTGGCCTATAGTTTTCTTTCTTCGTGGCATCTTTGTCTGATTTTGATATCAGGGTGATGGTGGCCTCGTAGAATGCGAGTGTTCCTCCCTCTGCTATATTTTGGAAGAGTTTGAGAAGGAGAGGTGTTAGCTCTTCTCTAAATGTTTGATAGAATTTGCCTGTGAAGCCATCTGGTCCTGGGGTTTTGTTTGTTGAAAGATTTTTAACACAGTCTCAATTTCAATGCTTGTGATTGGTCTGTTTATATTTTCTATTTCTTCCAGGTTCAATTTCAGAAGGTTGTGCTTTTCTGAAAATTTATCCATTTCTTCCAGGTTGTCCATTTTATTGGCATAGAGTTGCTTGTAGTAATCTCTCATGATCCTTTGTATTTCTGCAGTGTCAGTTGTTACTTCTCCTTTTTCACTTCTAATTCTATTGATTCGAGTCTTCTCCCTTTTTTTCTTGGTGAGTCTGGCTAATGGTTTATCAATTTTGTTTATCTTCTCAAAGAACCAGCTTTTAGTTTTATTGATCTTTGCTATTGTTTCCTTCATTTCTTTTTCATTTATTTCTGATCAGATCTATATGATTTTTTTCCTTCTGCTAATTTTGGGTTACTTTGTTTTTCTTTCTCTAATTGCTTTAGGTGTAAGTTTAGGTTGTTTATTTGAGATGTTTCTTGTTTCTTGAGGTAGGATTGTATTGCTATAAACTTTCCTCTTAGAACTGCTTCTGCTGCATCCCATAGATTTTGGGTCGTCATGTTTTCATTGTCATATGTTTCTAGGTATTTTTTGATTTCCTCTTTGATTTCTTCAGTGATCTCTTGGTTATTAAGTAGTGTATTGTTTAGCCTCCATGTGTTTGTATTTTTTACAGATTTTTTTCCTGTAATTGATACCTAGTCTCATAGCGTTGTGGTTGGAAAAGGTACTGGATGCGATTTCAATTTTCTTAAATTTACCAAGGCTTGATTTGTATACCAAGGTATGATCTATCCTGAATAATGTTCCATGAGCACTTGAGAAGAAAGTATATTCTGTTGTTTTCGGTGGAATGTCCTATAAATATCAATTAAGTCCATCTTGATTAATATATCATTTAAAGCTTGTGTTTCCTTATTTATTTTCATTTTGGATGATCTGTGCATTGCTGAAAGTGGGGTGTTAAAGTCCCCTACTATGATTGTGTTACTGTGAATTTCCCCTTTTATGGCTGTTAGCATTTGCCTTATGTATTGAGGTGCTCCTATGTTGGGTGCATAAATATTTACAATTGTTATATCTTCTTCTTGGATCGATCCCTTGATCATTATGTAGTGTCCTTCTTTGTCTCTTGTAATAGTCTTTATTTTAACGTCTATTTTGTCTGATATGAGAATTGCTACTCCAGCTTTCTTTTGATGTCCTTTTGCATGGAATATCTTTTTCCATCCCCTTACTTTCAGTCTGTATGTGTCCCTAGGTCTGAAGTGGGTCTCTTGTAGACAGGATATATATGGGTCTTTTTTTTGTATCCAGTTTGCCAGTCTATGTCTTTTGGTTGGAGCATTTAATCCATTTACATTTAAGGTAATTATCGATATGTATGTTCCTATTACCATTTTCTTAATTGTTTCGGGTTTCTTATTGTAGATCTTTTCCTTTTCTTGTGTTTCCTGCCTAGGGAAGTTCCTGTAGCATTTGTTGTAAAACTGGTTTGGTGGTGCTGAATTCTGTTAGCTTTTGCTTTTCTGTAAAGGTTTTAGTTTTTCCGTCGAATCTGAATGAGATCCTTACTGGGTAGAGTAATCTTGGTTGTAACTTTTTCCCTTTCATCACTTTAAATAGGTCCTGCCACTCCCTTCTGGCCTGAGGAGCTTCTGCTGAAAAATCAGCTGTTAACCTTATGGGGATTCCCTTGTATGTTATTTTTTGCTTTTCCCTTGCTGCTTTTAATATTTATTTATTTTTTTAATTTTTGATAGTTTGATTAATATGTGTCTTGGTGTGTTTCTCCTTGGATTTATCCTGTATGTGACTCTCTGTGCTTCCTGGACTTGATTGACTATTTCCTTTCCTATATTAGGGAAAGTTTTGAATTATAATCTATTCAAATATTTTCTCAGTTCTTTCTTTTTCTCTTCTTCTTCTGGGAATCCTATAATTCGAATGTTGGTGTGTTTAATGTTGTCCCAGAGGTTTCTAAGACTGTCGTCAATTCTTGTCATTCTTTTTTCTTTATTCTGCTCTGCAGTAGTCATTTCCACTATTTTATCTTCCAGGTCACGTATCCGTTCTTCTGCCACAGTTATTCTGCTATTGATTCCTTGTAGAGAATTTTTATTTCATTTATTGAGTTGTTCATCATTGTTTGTTTGCTCTTTAGTTCTTCTAGGTCCTTGTTTAACATTTCTTGTATTTTCTCCATGCTACTTCCACGATTTTGGATCATCTTTCCTGTAATTACTCTGAATTCTTTTTCCGGTAGACTGCCTATTTCCTCTTCATTCGTTAGGTCTGGTGGGTTTTTACCTTGCTCCTTCATCTGCTGTGTGTTCCTCTGTCTTCTCATTTTGCTTAACTTACTGTGTTTGTGGTCTCCTTTTCTCAGGTTGCAGGTTCATAGTTCCCGTTGTTTTTGGTGTCTGTCCCCAGTGGCTAAGGTTGGTTCAGTGGGTTATTTAGGCTTCTTGGTGGAGGGGACTAGTGCCTGTGTTCTGGTGGGTGAGGCTGGATCTTATCTTTCTGGTGGGCAGGACCACATCTGGTGGTGTGTTTTGGGGTGTCTGTCACCTTATTATGATTTTAGGCAGCCTCTCTGCTAATGGGTGGGGTTGTGTCCCTGTCTTGCTAGTTGCATAGGGTGTTCAGCACCGTAGCTTGCTTGTCATTGAGTAGAGCTGGTGTTAGCCTTGAGATGGAGATCTCTGGGTGAGCTTTCACCGTTTGATATCATTGGGAACTGGAAGATCTCTTGTACCAATGTCCTGAACTCGGCTCTCCCACCTCAGAGGCACAGGCCTGACACCTGGCCGGAGCACGAAGACCTTGTCAGCCACACAGCTCAGAAGAAAAAGGGGGAAAAAAAGGAAGAATAAAATAAAATAGTTACTAAAATAAAAAATGAAAAAAAATAAATTTAAATAAAAATTTAAAAGTAATAAAATAAAGAAAAAAAGAAAGAAGAGAGCAACCCAACCAGAAAATAAATCCACCAGTGATAACAAGCGCTAGAATCTATACTTTAAAAAAAACACTGACAGACAGGACTCTAGGACAAATTGTAAAAGCAAAGCTGTACGGACAAAATCACACAAAGAAGCATACACACATACACTCACAAAAAGAGAAAAGGGAAAATAATATATATATATATCTAAATATTAAAAAAAGGAGGAAGAGAGCAACCAAATTAATAAACGAATCTACCAATGATAATAAACTCTAAATACTAAACTAAGATAAACATAAAACCAGAAACAAATTAGATGCAGAAAGCAAACCCCAAGTTGCTCCCAAAATCCACTGCCTCAACTTTGGGATGATTCGTTGTCTATTCAGTTATTCCACCGATGCAGGGTATATCAAGTTGATTGTGGAGACTTAATCCGCTGCTCCTGAGTCTCCTGGGAGAAATTTCCCTTTCTCTTCTTTGTTCACACAGCTCCTGGGGTTCAGCTTTGGATTTGACCCCGTCTCTGCATGTAGGTCACCTGAGGGCATCTGTTCTTCGCTCAGACAGGACAGGGTTAAAGTAGCAGCGGATTAGGGAGCTCTGGCTCACTCACACTGGGAAGCGGGAGGAGTACGGAATGCGGGGCGAGCCTGCGGCGATAGAGGCCAGCATGATGTTGCAACAGCCTGAGGCGCGCCGTGCGTTCTCCCGGGGAAGTTGTCCCTGGATCACAGGACCCTGGCAATGGCGGGCTGCACAGGCTCCCAGGTTGGGAGGTGTGGATAGTGACCTGTGCTAGCACACAGGCTTCTTGGTAGCTGTAGCAGCAGCCTTATCATTTCATGCCTGTCTCTGTGGTCCCTGCTGATAGCCACAGCTTGCACCCATCTCTGGAGCTCATTTAGGCGGTGCTCTGAATCCCCTCCCCTTGCATACCCCGAAACAATGGTCTCTTGCCTCTCTGGCAGTTCCAGACTTTTTTCTGGACTCCCTCCCAGCTAGCTGTCATGCACTAGCCCCCTTCAGGCTGTGTTCACACAGCCTACCCCAGTCTTCTCCCTGGAATCTGACCTCCGAAGCCAGAACCTCAGGTCTCAACCCCACCTGCCCCGATAGGTAAGCAGACAAGCCTCTCAGGCTGGTGAGTGCTGGTCGGTACTTATCCTCTGTGCGGGAATCTCTCCGCTTTGCCCTCTGCACCCCTGTGGTTGTGCTCTCCTCCGTGGCTGTGAAGTTTCCCCCTGCCCACCCCCCGTATCCACCAGTGAAGGGGCTTCCTAGTATGTGGACACTTTTCCTCCTTCAAAGCTCCCTCCCCGAGGGGCAGGTCCCGTCCCTATTCTTTTGTCTTTTTTTTTTTTCTTTTTTCTTTTGCCCTACCCATGTACGTGGGTAGTTTCTTGCCTTCTGGAAAGTGTGAGGTCTTCTGCCAGCATTCAGTTGGTGTCCTGTAGGTGTTGTTCCACATGTAGATGTATTTCTGATGTATTTGTGGGGAGAAAGGTGATCTCCACGTCTTACTCCTCCGCCATCTTGATGGTCTCCCTGCGTTCTTTCTTTGTATGACCCTTCTGCTTTTCCAGTTTTATCTGTCAACAGTCTCCTTCAAATACAGCCTCTACTTTAACGCCACTGATGATCTTTTACAAACCAGAAAAGCTCTTTGTTCTTCTGTGTCTGTGTAAATAGATTCAGCTGCCTCTAATGGTTGCCTCTTTTCTGATTCATAAAATCCTATTTATCTCTCAAGATCCAGCTCAAACGTCCCTTCTAATTTTAAGGCTTCCATTGCTCCATCTAACAAAATTAATTACTCTTTCCTTGGCATTCACAAAGCATGCTGTACTTATCTCTACTTTGTACTACATTGTGTTTCAATATTTAATTTTATATATAGTAGGGCCAGTACTGTTTGTGCATCTGTCTTTCTCCACCCAGTGAGTGAGTTCTCAGATCATGGACAATATTTTGTTATTCCTTTTTATCTTCCCCAGAACCTAGGACAATGCCTGAGTTTCCGTTGGTTCTTAATGAATGCTGCCTGTATGGATAAATAAATAAAAATGTATCCCTTGAAATGTCTTGAGATTTGTCTTAGAGGGGGTTTAATCTTAGCAAATGGTAGGAAGTGGTGTATACTAGATTATAAGATATTATCAAGTTTCAGAATTTTGAAAAGACCACTGCTTTCTGAGTAACATATATTTTAATTTGAGTGTCTGAGTTTTGATGAAGAAATGCCTTATGCAACTTCTGGAACTAGAGAGAAAATTTGGATTTCTTAGGAAATGTATTTTATCATTTTGCTTGGCTTGAAGCAAACAATAAACGTTTAAATTCCTATTCTTGCCATTTTTGCATGCCCTTGAAATATGGTTATTGGAGATTAAATAAATTACACAAATGGTATTTTAACAACTTTTTCCTTTTAAAATCATATCCTGAGATAGAGTTCCAAAAGTTCATGTTTCCTGACTTCTCAGCTGCCATAAAGTTGGACATAGCTCTTTAATTTAAAGGATTAAATTCGTTTTAACTGAAAGAGTAGAGCTTGGTTTTCTTTCACAGATTGCAGTGGGAACATGAGTGCTGCAAAGCTATTAGACCTCTCATATGAAACATTTCAAATAATTTGGAATATCTCAAAAACTGACATTCAGTATCTCCCAAGCATGATCATCTAGAATATTAAAGCTAGAAGACCAGGTTATTTAATGATTTAGTACCTTTTTGGATATTCCAGTAGCACCAATTTAGTAAATCATAACCTCATCTGGAATAACATTTGATTCAGTAATATTTTTAAAATGTCTAATTAGCACAGAGTATGTATGGCAAAAATGTAGCAAGCCCAAACATAAGACAACAAAACTCAAGCAATAGGAAAGAAATCATTAAAGATGTAACATGTGAAATTGACCAGTGCTTTTTCTTATGATCATATAAATATTAAAAACATCTATTGGAAAAGAAGCCCATTGAAAATAAGATTTTATAGCAATTTGAAATGTGAAATTTCTATCTTTGACATGTTACTGATTTGCAGTGCCATTTATATAATCAACAAGATAACTGAAATAAGATTGCTTTTTCCTTCATTCAGTATGAGGTCCAAATTTTATCCAAACTTATTGCTACTGCCAGCATGGTAAAAAGTTCTATATGCAAGTTATCTTTAAATTGGGATACATACATTTTTATTTTTAATTTTACTTCAAAGTTGTTCGAAGCAGTTTCATTAAAGGCAAAAAAACACAGCTAATTTTCTTTTAAAAAACAACATAAGCTGCTCCTTTGATTTCTTTCTACATTAAAAAAAAATGCTGTCTGAATATACTTCAAACATCATGAGGCAAACATTCTTTAATTAAATGTTGATTTTTCACATCATTAACCAATTGGTTTTATTCTTTTTCTTCCCTTCTTATTTTGCGAACATCTGAAATTATCTTTTTTTTTAATAGTCCATTATGTATACTTTAGCTTTCTAAGTACACAGGGAACCTATATTTTCCCACACAACTATAACAAAAATTCATTTTTCTAATGATTTTAACTTATGCTCTTGACTCATCAGAAGGAATGCCAATTTTTCCTAAGGGAAGACTATGTTTTAACTATTTCTTAAATATTTCACATTTTCTAACTAGTTCAGGGTCAGATTCATTAAACCTTAAGTAAATTCATCTGAAAGTTTGGCTTTTCATTATTAATGCACTATTTTCCAACATTCTCTATTCTGTTACATCTTCCTAAGAGTAACTGGGACTGTTTAGAGTACTGGAGATAAACTGGTGAGAAAAAATCAAGCAGAAGAACCATGATGTAAAATGTAGCAGCGTGGACTTATTTCATTTTGTCCCTAAACAGAGGGTAAATGTGTGAAGGTAACTGCACTTTCAGCAATTAAAAAAGTTACATAAAAATAGTTTTCACTTACTGGAACATGCTTCAGAATAGATTTCTCATTTGATTGCATAACCTGTTTCTGAGCTTCTTAAAGCAATCTGATTAATGTTAAAGACAAAATTAAAAACCATTTTTAGTCTTTTTCTTCCTTCAATACCTAGAAAAGAGGAAAATTTATGAATGTAGTTTAATTTTATTGCTACTGAATCTTTCTTAAAAATGAACTGGCAGATGCCATTACTAGGTTAATTGATTTAATAATGTTCCTGTGAATAAGCTAGCACTTCTGACTTGAATTGCTTTCTCAATTGATTGGTACTCTACAATAGAATTCTATAAAATGTATAGAAGGAGCAACAAGGAACTCAGCTCTGGATTTTTCAGTTAATTCATTAGCATTTAGAAGTCTAAGAAATCATTGCATTTTCAATTTGCTAAGTACATGGCATTTGTTACTAATAATTAGGCACATGCATTGCTTTTACATAGGCTCTTTAAAATGCAGTCTTGTAAGAATCACAGTAGAAAAAAAAGTGTGTTAATAACCTAGTGGTGCGTTTATTTTTCAAATGCCAGCAAGTAGCACCTTCTAGGGATTTACAAGATGGAAGAAATCAAGATCAGTTAAGGTAACCTGCAGGGCAGGCTTGGTTCTGGAAAAAGAGGAGGAAAGGGGAGTGTCACAGAGAAACTGCAAGACAGGAGCTGCCACCTGAGACAGGAGTCAGGGGGTGGGGGGACATATCCAGTGGAGCACTGGGTCAGCAGGCAAGCAGGCAGGCTTCTCCTCACCCTGTGAGTTTCTGAGCCTTGGAACATTGAGAGACTTTGGGGGAATGTGGAGGGTGTAGGTGCCTGGCTCCAGTTGCATCTGGGGTGGGGAACAGGATGATGAAGAAGTTCCCACCCCAGAGATCTTCAGTCACTGAGAGACAAGCTTGGGAGAGAGGGTGATACCACTCAGAGTTGAGGGAAGGGCACTTGGATGAGGTAGACAAGGGGCAGGTATGGTGGCATCAATAGCTGTGGTGAGGGTGCAAGCCACAGAGGGAACAGTGGGGTTACAAGAGGCCGGGCCTGGGGATGGTGGACTCAGACCTTTAGATAGGCCTCTGAGGCCTGCTGTGATGGGGGCACCAGGCCCAGGAAGACCATGAACTCCTTACAGCACTGGCAGCTCACAATGACCCAGAAGGCCATCTGTGACCATAGTTTGTCCCTCTGGTACAGGAAGTTCCCCATCCAACTACTCAATCTTTGCCCAGGACCCACAGGAAAATCCTACATTTGGGGTTCACCATGTTCTCTTCAATGTCCTTTACAAGCATTATAGTCATGTAGTGCTATGTTTATATACTGTATATCTAATAGAGATTTCTTAATTAATTAATTAATTAATTTGCACCGGGTCTTAGTTGCGGCAGGCAGGATCCCTAGTTGCCCACACAGGCTTCTTAGTTGTGGCATGCAAACTCTTAGTTGTGGCATGCATGTGGGATCTAGTTCGCAATCTTTAGACTTCTGGATCTTATATTTGTTTTGTAATGAGCACTACAAGTAAACAAAGCATGCTTTCTGGCATATATAAACACAAAGTAGCCATTTTTCCACCTTGTCTTTTAAGACTTAGCTCAATTCCCCTTCTTTAAGATACTTCTCTCCTTAGGGAATTATTTCTCTTTTCTGTGTTTTAATGGACTGTATGTATTTGTATTCACTTATCATGGTTTCTGCTATATTATATCATACAGATTTATTTGTCTATCTGTTCCACTAAGACTCCAGTAGAAGACACGGTATATAATAAATGCCCAACCATGTTTGTTCAATTAATTAACTCACAGTATTATAACACAACATGCTTCCTTGTTATCCTCTTAGTATATGGCTTCATTAACAAAATGTAATGACATCTTATTTTTGAGTGCTAATACATTTCTTGTTTAAGTAAGATTTCTTTCTTCTTATTTTGTATACTTATCAGTCCTTGAACATAGAACTATCATGAAAGCGATATTGATGTGAAAATTTTATAAATTTTTAAATTATTGTTTTTAATTTCTCATATCATCTATATATTTATTAAATAAACATTCCGTATTTATAATGAGACCTTTATTTCTTTTGAGTGGATTAAACAACACAAATTTATTTTCTCACATTTCTGTAGGCTGAAAGATTAAGGTGCCATCAAAATTGGTTTCTGGTGAGACCTCATCCTGGTTTGTGGATCACTACCTTCTCTATGTCCTCAGATGGCCTTTTCTCTGTGCACACATGGGAAGAGAGATCTCAGCTGTCTCTTCCTTTTCTATTGGATTAGATTCTATTCTATCAGATTCCAGTTCTATCGGATTAGGGCCTCATCTGTTTTTATGACTATCTATAAATAGTCCTATAGATTAGGATTCAGACTGAAGGAGAATACTCTGCCTTCAAAAGGCAGAAGAAATATTCTAAGTCAGAGAGGAAATCTTAGCACTAGTAGCTATGACCCTGGGTAAAGTATTTTTACTCTCCTGGGATCCCTTTCTTAAAATATTTAAATAAAGAAATCAAAACTCATTTTCCCCAGATTGGTCCTTGATAGCCACAGAAGAGAAAACCTTATTCAATTTCTTATTTAAAAATCAATTTTATCTATTAAGTATTTATTAAGCATTTATTGAGGCAGGTCCTATGTTAAGCACTGAGAATATTTCTAGGATAAAATGTACATAATCCCTGTCCTCGTTGAGATCACATTCTCAAATAGGTGACAAACGTTAACTAAACAATATTTATACAATTAAAATTAAGAAAACCGCTATGAAGAGCAGAGAGAAATATTCTAGCTGTTCCAGAAATATTTCTTTAAGGTAGTTCCATTTCAAACCATTTAGGTACTATATTAGATTACTATTGCCACAAACTCAGTAGTTTGAAACAATACAAATTTACCATCTTACGGTTCTGGAGACCAGAAGTCCAAAATGATTCTCACTGGGCTAAAGTAAAGATTTTCAGGGATGCACTCCTTCTGGAGCAGAATTTGTTTCCTTTTTCAGCTTCTATAAATCACCCACATTCCTTTGTTTATAGTAAACTTCCTCCACTTCAAAGGCAGCAACTATGGTTGTCACACTGTTCTCATGCTGCCGTGCCTGTGGTTCTCTCTCTTCTGCCTCCCTCCTCTACTTTTAAGGTGTCCTGTGATTACACTGAACCCATCTAAATAATCTGGGAACATCTGTCCATATCGAAGTCAGCTGATTTTATCAACCCTATTTCCATCTGCAACTTTAGTTCTCATTTGCCATATAATCTAATATTCATAGGTTCCAGGTTTAGGATTCAGGCATCTTTGTGTGGCCATTATTCTGCCTACCACAAGTAGCAACGTAAATGAATGGGACTTCGCCCTGCAAAGGCAGGTAAGGAAGGAGAGCAGTTCAATCAAAGGAAACAACACGAGAGAAGACTGTAGACTGTAATAGAGTGGTATGACAAGGACAAAAGTGGTCTACCCCTCAAGCAGAGAGCATGGGTAAGAGTGAGACATGATCTGTTGACCTCATTACATAATGAGAATCGTTCTTTTGGCCAAAAAATACAGCCATTCACATTATCTAGTGACCCATAATTCCTGAAATTTCTAATGAAACTAGCATTTCCATCAGCAAGAATCTCAACAGTTAGTTATTTAAGTACAGGACATAGAACCAATATCAGAATGACTTAATCTGATGGCAAACATTTTGTTCCCTGTTCTTAACACAAAGTCAGATAAACTTCATCTTCTATCTCAGTAACATGGACAATTTTCTAGTGGGTTCTTTAGGTGGTGACATCAGAAAGATTTGTCTAGGTGAATGCAATTTGAAACTTCATCAGTGTATTCTATCTGTTTTGCTAAATTTTTCAAATTTGTTAAAATTTTGCTAAATATTTGAATTTTACATTGTTACTGAACAAATTGAACTATGACTTATGTTTCACAATTAACATAGCTGTTTCATGGTCTATCATGTTTTGTATCATAGCAAGTTTATCTTTTTCTTCTTCTGTAACAGCATAGACTGCATTGCTTGTGACAGTATTACCTTATAACTTGGGATAGTCCCAAAACATCCCTCTCCATATTTCTGTTCATCCACCCTGTCTCCCTCCCTCATCAATCAAGGCTTCCAACATCAGGATTCCTGTCTTAAAAGTGGCTCTTATAGATGGAATAATTTGTGTCTCCCTAAATTTATACATTGAAGTCCTAACCCCCAGTAAATTGGTGCAGCCACTATGGAAAACAGTGTAAAGTTTCCTCAAAAAATTAAAACTAAAACTACCATATTATCCAGCAATTCCACTTCTGTGTATTTATCCAAAGAAAACAAAAGCACTAATTTGAAAAGATGTATGCATCACTATGTTCACTGCAGCATTATTTAAAATAACCAACACATGGAAACAACTTACATGCCCATCAATGGATGAATGGATAAAGAAGATGTGAGATATATATATCTATATATCTATGTCTCTCTCTCTATCTATATCTATGTATCTATATATATATACACACATACATGTACACACACACAATGGGATATTATTCAGCTATGAAAAAGAATGAAGTCTTGCCATCTGCAACAACATGGATGGATCTTGAGGGCATTTTGCTCAGTAAAATAAGTCAGACAGCAAAAGATAAATATGATATGATCTTTCTTATATGTGAACTCTAAAAACAAAACAAAATAAAACAAACAAACAAAAAACAAATGAGTTCATGGACATAGAGAAGAGATTGGTGGTTTCCAGGAGGTGGAGAGTGGAAAGTAGGTGAAATGGGTCAAAAAGTAAAAATTCCAAGTTAGAAATGAGTAAGTCATGGGGATGTAATGCACAGCATAGTGGCTATAGTTAATGCTGTATTGCATATGTGAAAGTAGCTAGGAGAGTGGACCTTGAAAGTTCTCATTACAAGAAAAAAAGTTATAACTATGTATGGTGATGAATGTTAACTGGACTTACTGTAGTGATAATTTTGCAGTACATACAAATATCAAATCATTACATTGCACACCAGAAACTAATATTATGTCATTATACTTCAATAAAAACATCTAAGATGAATAAGTAAAAACAATAATAAACCTATGCATTTATCTTCTTGTCTTCAATATATACCTATAAAGTTATCAATTAGAATATTTTACTCCCAGAGCTTGAAGAAGTTTAATGCTTTTTACAAATATAAATTTATATGACATGCTAATGAACCTTACATAAAATTTACTTGACACTTGTCAAGCATTTAAAGAAAACTGAGAATCTGTAATTTGACTTTCAGTGAACTATGAGTGAGTGAATAGAAAATATTTTTCAATTGAGAGTTAAGGGTAAGTGACTGGAGGGATAGGAAATAAGTCACCCTGAAAGTCTGAATTTCTGAAAAATTTCACAAAAGCTCTAACTTAGTCTAGGATTTTTTTTTTTTTTTGCGGTACGCGGGCCTCTCACTGTTGCGGCCTCTCCCATAGCGGAGCACAGGCCCCAGACGTGCAGGCTCAGCGGCCATGGCTCACGGGCCCAGCCGCTCCGCGGCATGTGGGATCCTCCTGGACCGGGGCACGAACCCGTGTCCCCTGTATTCACAGGCGGACTCCCAACCACTGTGCCACCAGGGAAGCCCTAGTCTAGGATTTTTGATACATACTGGCATTTAAACAAATTTGGAATTTAGAAGTTATTAATATATGCCAGATATAAATACATATTTCTTCTGCATCATAACTAACTCTTAACTAGTAAAAGCTTCCTATTAATTATATGAATCACAATTTTTATTGAATACTAATAAAAATGAATTACAGGCCTTGAAAAGAATGTCACCTGTTCAATTTATATGACTGTTTCATTTTTAATCAGAGCTTCTTCTCAAATGGTTCTTCTTTTTTTCATAGTCACAGAATAAAGGAATTGTTAGAAATTGACCTTGGTAATTAGGCTCTAAAGATGAAAAATTTTAGTGGTGACAGGATGACAGAATTGAATGATTAGCAAAGGAAGAGCAAAGTTTCTATGAACTTACCATACTTGCAATTTTCTCATTTATAAGCATGTCACTTTACCACTAAATAAGAATTATTTTTGAGGAAAACAGAATGCTATATGATTTTTCTTCCTGCTAAAATGGGCATAGATAACCACATATCCTACAAGTAGGGAGTATTTGTACATTCAAAACTGGGTCAAGGAGGAGAAAAATGATGGGGGTGTTGATCAGGAGTAGAAAGACTAGACAAAGTGTTACTAAAATGCAAATAAAATTGGGGAAGAATCACATTTGCATATAATTTTAACTGAATACTATTTATCAAATATCTGGATTTTTTATGGTTTTAAAAAATAATAGATTATTTAAATAACAGTAGACAAATCTAGTTACAAAGTGGCACGCAAATGATTATAACATCTTTATTCATAATCACTCCAAACTGGAAGCAATCAAGATGTCACTCAGGTGAATGTGTAAACAAACTGTGATACAGCCATCCAATGGAATACCATCCAGTTTTTAAAAGGAATGAACTAACAAGCCATTCAAAGACATGGATGAATTTTAAATGCATTCTGTAAAGTAGAAGAAACAGTGTGAAAATTCTACAAACTGCATGATTGTAGCCATTTATATGACATACTGGAAAAGGAAAAACTATAGAGAAGTTAAACAGATCAAAAAAAAAAAAAACAGATCAATGGTTGGCAGGAATCTAGAGTGGGAAAAGTTCAAATATGTGAAATGCAATGGAATTTTAGAGATGTGAAACTATTTTGTATGATTGTATAACTGTGAATATATGGCACGATTCATGTACCTATGTACTTATAGAACTTGACAGCTCAGAGTAAATCCTATTGTACATAAAATTAAAAAAAAAATATGAGGGCATGTGTCCTATGATAGAATGCTGTCTGTGGCAAAAGAATATAACTGTATTACAAATAGAAGACACAACCTTATATTGGGGTTCGAAGGAAAAGCTGCTGACCTATGTAACTTTGGAAGTGAGTGTAATCTGTAAGACTGAAAGTAAAGGGAAGTGTACATAACTCTGTACTGCAGTTGATAAAGTTTTATTACATGGGGGTGCAGATTTACAATTCTGAAACCACTATACATGTATCCTGAAATTTAACAATTATGTAAATGAATGGTAGATGGTAGGATTTCTCATTGTTAAAGTGGAAAGGTACATACCAGCAAGGAGAGGAGGCTAGAATAATCCATGCCATAAAGGACTCGGAGACAACAGTATGAACTCATGTTTACCTTTGCATAAATACAGATGTCACATAGAGAAATAATTACATATATGTGTACATACATGGTTTAATATATGTATATATATTTTCTTGCTTAGTCAGGTAGAGCATTTATCAGCAATGACACCTGACTACACTGAGTGTCCAGATCTTGGCTTCTAATGCCATTTTCCAATGAAAGGAACCAGAGGTACTTGGAGAAATAGCTGATTTAATAAATACAAGATGAGCCTGAAGCATTTTACAGTGCCTGAAATTAAGGTAGCGCTAAAAAAAACTACAATAAAAAACATAAACAATAGTAGAGGTATATCAAAGGGACAGAGGTACCAAATGAAAGAGCTTCTAGTTGCCAAATATAAACAATTTGAGCTACACATGCACATACACACACACAATAATATTGGATCATAACCCAAAGTATAAAATGAATATCTATGATGAATAAGTAAATGGGGAAAAATTAACAACTCTGGGCAGAAAATTTTCAAAGTATTTATGTAAATAATCCACCCTCCAGGAGGTAGAGTAAAACTCCCCACTCTTTAAGGATAGGCTGCACATAATGGCCATCTTCCAAAGATTACAGTATGGAAAAGAAGAAAAATTAGTAACTTTACAATGGAGAAATCTGACAAATTCTATCTCAACTCAGGTGATCAATTTTAACATTAACACATTAACAGCGATAACTCATGTTGACAGTATGTACTTTTGATATGATGCGATGAAGACGACATTTGACCTCTGTGGTCTTCCTCCCACAAACGTATAACACTAGATCTAATTATGAGAAAAATCCCAATAGAGGGGTATTCTACAAAATGCCTGAATAATACTTCTTAAAATTGTTAAAGTCATAAGAAATAGCAAGTTTGAGAAGCTGTCACAGTCAACAGGAGCCTAAGGGAGACATGATGACAAAATGTAATGTGGTATCCTACATGAGATCTTGAAACAGAAAAGAATATTAGTTACAAACTAAGGAAGTGTAACATATGGACTTTAATTAATAATAATATATCAGTATTGGTTCACTAATTATGAGCAATGCATCATACTAATATAAGATGTTGACAAGAGGGTAAACTGGGTATGGGCAAAACTTTTTGTGTTATCTTTGTAACTTTTCTGTAAATCTGAAACTGTTCTAAAATAAAAAGTTTATAAAATACTAAAAGATTAGTTCTGAAAATTGAAAAGTACATTATAGTGGAGTTCTGGATACAGGAACTTGTGAGTATATAGACTTCTAATGCAAGCTGAGCAAAAATACTTTTTATTGACAGAGGGTTGACTATAATAGATCATGTAATTAAAAGAAGAATGTGAACAAGGTGTAAATTTCTGAATATAGTTCAAAAAGATAGGATGAATTCATCTTACCAACAGTACATTCCGTTCAGTCCTGTGTCCTAGCAGCATTGAAGAAGAAATCTTATTATCTAGCATCTATTAATCAACTCGGTAGGAAATACACACCACAGAACATTAGAGTGATGAATATTTTCTTCAGTATTTTAGAAGTCATCAAGGTAAAATTAGTATTTTGTTGCATTGCTTAGAGAAAATAACATTTAGCTTTCATTGTCATTATCATCATTGGCAAGTCTTACTTGGTTTTGTTGACAATTTGTTTTTTTAGAATATTAGTTGTTATTAGTCTCCTAAAGAGAAAGAAAGAGCTATCTTTAGGGAGAAACCATTTGAGTTAGAAATATATGTGACAACAGAGTTGTAATATCTTAGGTGGGAAACATGTTGATTTAAAAATATGAATAGAAATCGTGGCATAAACTTCAAACATTTCAGGTATCATAATCATTAATTCTTATGTATTCTATTTCTTATGTTTCCTTATTATCTCAAACTTAGTTGGATTATTCACTGTGGAATACATTCTTAATCAAATGCATATACGATCTGTATAATTGTTAGCTATTTTATTATCACTGGCTGGAACTCTATGTTCTTGATCAGGTACTATTTTTATAAAAATGTTTAAGATAATTTATTAGTCAGTTTAGCAAAATGGAAAGGTAGTGCCCCCTTACCAAACCCAAACCCACTCAACAGGTTAGAAGACAGCATGATTTTGTGATGAGCAGCATTGGTGAGATTTCTTGCTACATATCATGGTGGGAGGAATGTTCATAGAAGAATATAGTCTGATGGGAAGCAAGGTGACTTTGTAAAAAATACCTATATTTTTAAAATACCATCTCTGGGAGAAAAGACTACAGTTGCTGAAATGCCTATATTTTATTGCTGTTTTCATATCAACACCAATGGGTAAACATACATAATTTTAATTATCTAAAAAGATATGACTTACTTAGACACTGTGATTATTTCTGTGATTACAACATGGCAACTCAATATATAAAAACACATCTTTTTTTTCCAATTATACCTGTTCCTGAACATTTCCTTCATGCTAATTTCAGTTTATGAAATAAGCAGCTGAAATCATTGGATTTGTGTTTCCTTTCATCTCATATTTGTTTAAGCAGACACCTGAGAATTTCTGCCTATACAGAGAAATATAACAAGATGATTCAAAGATACAGCTTACAACAAAGATGTATTGTTTTCATTTTTTTGCTGTTATTTATATAAAGTTCAAATTTCCCATTTCTTTCCCCAGAATTAAAACTGTTTTATCCTCTTCAGCTAGATGTTATTGGTGGGGGAAAAAAAAAAATGAACCCTGCAACTTGAAAGATTTACCTGGAAAGTGACTTTGATTAGACTTTATCATAAGTAGAGCTGAAAAAGCAACATATTTACAATGAACTAATTTTTCCTATTAGTTCTTGGAATTCAAGTAAACTCATTATTGCCATTTAGATAACTTACATCAATGCCTCAGTGAATCACATTATTGATCAATCAGTTATAGAACTTACTATCTTCATCATATTAGGTGTTATATATAACATGAACTTTGCTCTTGCTGAATATGTAATCTAGTTGAGGAGACATGTCTTAACATATAATTGAACATACAAGAGAGTTAATACTATTATCAATAATGGTCAAAATATGTCACATAATCTATATGTTATTAATTTTCATGGGAAGGTTAAAGATTAGACCAGAGAGGCAAAGGTTTAAGAAAGGGGTGAATTTATATTGGGTTGGCCAAAAAGTTCATTCCGGTTTTCTGTAACATATTATGGAAAAACCCAAACAAATTTTTTGGCCAACCCAATATATGTGTTTAACTGAATAAATAAAGTTAAGATGTTCCTGAGGAGTGAAAAATATATTTCAAAAAAATAAGAAGAGATGAAAGGCAAAGAGAGCATGGGCAGATATGACTAAAAAGTTAGACCCAACTTCTCCCACTTTTATTTGAAGCTTCAAATCAGTGAACCTGACAAGGACTTTAAAACCTTTCACAGATACATACTAGGAGGCCAAATTATTCTGTTAGGTGAGTATAATTATGAAAAAAGCAAGCAATTAAAAATCACAGTGATGTCTAGTAAAAATTTTAACTTCACCTAAAGAAAGAGCTAGGAGAAATGCTTACCTAATAAACGAGGGAGTATCAATCTTTGTGACCCATTTCACACATTCCCTCTTATTCTCTTTTTAAAAGTGTCTACTCCTTTTTACTTCATGATTAATTGTCAGGGTAACTGAGTAGCTCTTTCTGAGCAATATAAATGTCATTCACTTCTCTTGAAACATGTTTGGTACCTCTTCTTAGAAGCCGAAAATCTCAGACTTCAGTAATCTCACAGCCAGAGAATGACAAATTATCTTTCAAGACAGCAACAGTGTCATACTTGTGGAGAATAGATTTTTAAAATTAAGTTACGCATGGAAATTGGTATTTTGTTGTATAAATTGGCATATCAGTGAAAAGTTGCTAGAATATGCCACCATTATTCTATTTTCATCTACATAAAATAATCCTTTGGTAAAACAAAATGTCATGAGTCATTGCAAATAGTGTTTTTTCACATGCCCCCCTTTTAAAAAAGGGATGTATCTATGCTTACAGTACTCTAAACATTCTTTTGTATATTTTGTTACTTTTATTTGTATTACCCTTCTCACATTTGAAAGAATAATGTAGTGTAGGGGCTAAGAACTGAGTACTGCACTTAGACAACCAGAATTCCAGGCTTCTCACAGCCACTTTCAAGTTGTATGACCTGTGCCTCACTCCTTTGTGCCTCGGTGTCTTCACTGTAAACTAAGGAAAAGAATAGTGTCTATGTCATGGGTTATTGTAAGGATCAGTAGAATTAATACTTGAAAAGCCTTTAGGGTATTGCCTGGTATATGGTATTTGCTACCATTCTATTATTACCTGGAAAAATTCCGACTCGTTTTTTCCTGGATTCCCTTCTAAAAACTCTTTTCTGACAGACTTGGACAAAATTAATCATTCTCACCTCTGTGTGACCATCTATTTTTACTTATACCGAGCTCTTTTCCTGCTGCATTTCTTATATGGTTATCTTTCCTGCTACACAATGAGCTTCCTGAAGGCAAGATTATGCTTTACACATCCTGTGTCCCTGCAACAAAATGATGTGCCAAGCACATACTGCACCAATGATTATCATTCCTGGCGGGATCACTGTGAGGGGTCCTCAAAATATGTACACTCTGAGATGAGGATTCAATAGGAAATTTAGATTTTTTTTTAGGAAGTTCATTGTATGGTTTTCATGTTCTGACTACTTGAGATTCTCTCTGGTAGGCACACAATAAACAGGTAAATAAAGAAATGAGTTATACTTTCTCCTTGCCTGCTATTTATAAATGTAAACATTCTTATTTCTCATTCATTCTGAGTGTCTTGTAGAAAAATTTTCATTTATTGATGGAAAAGAATAGCTAGACATCATCTGATTTGTGTAATTTTTTATATTTGGATACTATTATGTATCAATTTTCTCTGATAAACTCTAAATAATTACATATAATACCTTTGGATTTATTTAGGAATGTCTCTGGGTATGATTCAACACCTTAACAAAAGAGAATTTAATCAGGCAAAGGAAAACTTCAAATGTATAGGGTAACTGTACCCAAGCTTTGTATATGTTTCTACTCTCAAGAGTTCTTTATTTGAATGTGGTGATTTATGTTTGTCTAATATGTCCACTGGGCAAATTAGTTAAAACACATAAAATGTTCCTTGTTATCTCTAGGTTTCAAAGAGGAGAAGAGTATGTGTAGATAATATGGGAAGAAAACTTTTTTGAGGAAAAAAATATTTAAAAATGAAAATCAAATCAAATCTCTCATTGAAACTATCAAATAGTGTGTTGTAACCATGAATTTGGAGTATTGTTGAAAATAGGAATACATTTTGGTAGACATATTTTGATAGTATTAATAGTTTTAGAATTAGTAAATTTTTTATTACATTGAGATCTATATAATCTTTTTGTTTGTTTTACTGGCACAGTTTCAAATTTTTCGTTGCGGTTTTCCAAAAGTTTTGGAATGGGCACACATATATGTACACACACACACACACACACACACACACACACTTTTTTTTCTTAATTACAAGCAAGATGAACAGATAATTAGTAAAATGTCATTTTGCCATCAGATTAAATTAAATGAATCTGCACCTGTAGAGTGGCCTTGGAACTGAGAGATAAAGTGAACCCATGTGTCTTTCTGTACTCCTAGAACAAGTGTATTTTATCAAAAGACAGATGGCTGTTTAGCAATGTATCACCTGCATAAAGAACATGAGTGGAGCATTAACTCTTTTCTGAACTGTATTGAAATCCCCATGTATTTATTATTTCTCATTATTTTTTCATTAACTGAAATTTCCACTTGTCTTTATAATATAATTGGGTATTTAAATGATACACATTGTTTCCTGCTTTGTATTCAAATCTCTTTGGTTATTTTCACTAGCAGATATTTTAAACAATTCCCCACTCCAAATATATTTTTTGAAGAAAATACATACGGTAAGGTGTTCTCTCATTTGAAAATCACTTGCTGTGTCATACTTAAATACCAAACAAAATTCATAAACTCACAAAAACATAGTTTCCTAGAAGACTTCTGGGTCATTCAGGTTGATCCTATGGTTCTCTGAAATATTGTTGTAGAACTTTTTCATAAAAGAGTTTTTGAAGGATCTTTTATGACAAATTCCTAGTACACAGTGGGTTTTTGTTTGTTTATTTTTGATCTGTAGCTTTAAAAAATTGTCAGTATGTAAGGAAAGTCACAAACTGGGCGGCAAAATAATAGCTATAGCTTTGAGTTTCATTCAAATTTTTTTCAATAATGGTATTCTATCCCTCTCTTTTATAAAGCTGAAAACAAGTTTCTTGGAGCTGAAAACTCACTTGGGAGATCCATCTTCTCTTGTGCTCCCAAGGAGGATTCTTTCAAATCTTGATCTAAAAGGAAAATTTAATTGATGGTTATGAGCATGTAACCCCTGCTCTAAGCCAGAAAGGTACCTGTGTTTACCTTACGGGTTATTACTGATTAAAGACCTAGATCTTGTCCAGTAGAGTTTCAAATAATTTCTGTCCATTAGAAAAAAGTCCCAGATGTTATATTTTTAATTCTCTGCAAGTATTAATCAGTTTTGTGTCTTTCCTAGTTTTCTAGTTCCCCCCTAGTTTTCTAGTTCCCCAAAATACCTAGTTTCTCAAAATGCTGTTTCAACCAGCTTTTTCATTTACTGGTTTCCTATTTTACAAATTAAATATATTTTTGATATATATCATTCTGTATTTGAAAAAATGGTTTGAGCATATTATTAATCTTTATACGTCTCATAATGCACTTTTTAATTTATTCCACAGAACAGTTTGATGTGCTTGTGACAGGTAAGCCTGAATGAACTGTCTCCCAGCCAGTGAGGCTACTAAAAGTTGAACTGATCAATCTTTATGGTAAAATTTCATGACAGAGATTCTCCTTTGAGTATCTTTTCTAATTGGAAGGTACAATGAGAAGATAAAAGTTCATGCCAGTGATATTCTCAGTGTACTCTGAAAATTCCAAGTGATTAGTGGATAATGGGCTCTTTCACTTATCTTTCTAATGGTTAAGATTATTCATGATCTAGAGTAACATTGTAAAGAATGGATTATATTATGCTAACTCATACATAAACTTAAAACACAAGTCTTAGGCAATTCCAAAAGGTTACTATGTAATTGCATCCATATTTTAAGAGAGCCTACATTTGAATTTTGTTCCTGATAAGAAGTCAAGCAGCGGTAAAGAATTAATTTATATTTCTTCTATATATTATTATTGTTACAAATTAGTGAGCTAGTTTTTGGAAGAAGAATGAAGCAACATGTAATTTTTGTTAAATAATTGGTTTTCTGAAATCATATGGCTGCATAAGGATATATGCTCATTTTCTTCTACGCCTACACATTACTTAGATGTTCTTGGAAGAAGGGTAGATAAATTGGAAACAAAAGTAAAATCCTAAAACAAATTTTCAATCATTTGGAAAAGAGTAGGATAAAATCCTGAGTTATTTTAACTCTACTGCAGGGACTAATCAACTAGTTTCCAGTGCTTTTTTTTGAAATAGATTTTAAACACAATGTCCTTGTTTTTTCCTTTTATACCATTCCTCATGTTTGAGTTATGCATCATTGGTAGTGATTTAAACCATGGCATCTACATCTGGTCTTTATTACATGCTTTATTGCATACTTGAATGGCATTTTTCAAAGCCTGGAGGTTTTTCATATTTCCTTTAGTGAGATTTATGCAATAGAATTTGTAGAGTCAGAAAAAAGAGAATCAAGAAAAGAGAGTTGATGACTCTACTTAATGTAACCTTAGATTGCCACAGGCTAACTCAGACCTAAGGGAAAAAAATCAAGTACCCAACTTAAATCAATAGCTTTAAATTCTTTTTTTTTTTTTTTTTAATACTCTACTGAAGTTCTAATTCCACCAGTCTTCACAAGTGGCTGCTTGTGATGCCGGAATGCCTTCTAACTTCTTTTTCTCTCTTTCAAGGGCAACTTATTTAAGGAAATATGCTTATCACAGTTATAGAATGCTTAGAAAACTATTTACTGAATGAAAGGGCAATATAAAAAATCTAAGTAGTCTTTGCACTGTAAGACTCCTTTCAGCAATGGGCAGATGCCCTCCAGTATCTGGGGCAATGAATAAACTAGGATTGTTTCCACTAAGAGTTACATATTTCACAGGCATCAGGGTATAATGTAAAGCACCAGACAGGCATAGATTTTTAATCCCATCTCTGTATGGCTATGGGAATGTTATTTGGCCTACTAGGTTTTAGTTTCCTCTTATATAAAAAGGAATGTGACCTTGGAAGGTTGCTGGTAGATTAGAAATAATGGATACAGAGCACCTGGAACATAGAGTCATTCTATAATAGCTGTTAGTAAAAATTATCCCACCCCAAGTAGAAAGAACTGTCATTTTTTTTTGGTTGCTATTAGATACCCTAATTGATTCATGTTCTTTTGGTCTCACAAGGTAACCTTGTTCTTTCAGCCTTACTTACTTTTCTGTGAGGAGTTTATATCATGTCCTCCCAGGAAATGGGACAAGAGCTGTTTTTCTGTCAAAGCTTTATGCTAAGCTCAGTTGTCTCCTCCACTGACCTTCCCCATTTTTTCTGAACTGTAGTTTTGTATTTCAAATCTGTGACTAATCAAGGTGGAAGGGACTGGAAATACAATGCTGAGTTAGATATGATCCCTGCATCTGGGATCTCCTGTCTTCCATGTTACTAATTCTCATGTTTGTTTTAGAATGCTTCCAGCAGAAAGCCCAGGGACCTAAATGTCAAGAGTATCCTTAGTAGACTGATTTACATAAGCTGTTCATGGTCTCAATTTCATTGCTTCTCGGACTATTAAAATAAAATTTTAAAATAAAATCTCTCTACAATACAATTGATTGTTGAAAACCAGAAAAAAATATACAGTGCCCTCTCCCTCTTCCAATACTTCCATCCTTAAATTGCTGCTGCAAACAAATAATAAACCATTTATTATACAGATGTTTACTGGGAAGCTACTAAAGTTCTAGGGATACAACACTGACTAAAACAAACAGCAGTCCCTCATTGAACACACACATTTGAGCCTTGGCCTTGTGTGGAACATAGGTTGTATAGGCTACCATATGTAGGTGATGGGAATCATTTTTTAAAGAACTTTATTATTTTTCTTCTGCTTTTTTTGAGATATAATTGATATACAGCATTGTATAAGTTTAAAGCATACAGCATGATTTGACTTACATACATTATGAAATTATTATCACGGTGAGATTAGTGAATGTCCATCAACTCATATAGATTCAGAATTAAAGAAATATAAAAAAATGTTCTTTGTGATAAGAACACTGGATTTCCTGTCTTAACAACGTTCATATATAACATACAGCAGTGTTAATTATATTTGTCATGTTGTACAATACTTCCCTAGTACTTATGTATCTTATAATTGGAAGTTTGTAATTTTGACTGCCTTCCTCCAATTCCCCCTCCTTCCCCTGCCTCTGGTAGCCACAAATCTGATCTCTTTTGCTATGAGTTTGTTTGTTTGTTTGTTTTTGAAGTATATTAGTTCCTGGTGTACACTATAGTGATTCGATATTTCTTTACATTTCAAAATGATCACCAAAATAAGTCTAGTTAGGGTATGTCACCATACAAGGATATTGCATAGTTATTGACTATTTTCCCTACACTGTACATTTCATATCCGTGACTCATTTGTTTTGCAACTGTAAGTTTGTACCTCTTAATCTCCCTCACCTATTTGTTTTCTCCCCTCACCTGCCACCCCGCCCTCAGGCAACCACCTGTTCATTCTCTGAATCTATAACTCTATTTCTGTTTAGTTATGTTTGTTCATTTGTTTTCTTAGATTCCATATATAAGATAAATCATTCAGTATCTGTCTTTCTCTGTATGACTTATTTTACTTAGCATAATACTCTCTAGGTCCATCAATGTTGTCGCAAATGCCAAGATTTCATTCTTGTTACAGCTGAGTTATATTCCATTGTATATATGTACCACACCTTCTTTATTCATTCATCTGGTCATTCATCTATTGATGGCACTTAGGTTGTTTTTATATCTGGCTATTGTAAGTAATGCTGCTATGAACACAAGTGTGTTTCAAATTGGTGTTTTCATTTTCTTCTGATAAATACTGGGCATGGAATTGCTATGGTAAGTCTATTCTAAATTTTTTGAGGATCTTCCATACTGTTTTCCATAGTGATTGCACCAGGATACATTCCCACCAACAGCGCATAAGCGTTCCTTTTCTCCACGTCCTCGCCAACACTTGTTATTTGTTGTCTACTTGAAACTCGTGGTTTTGATTTGCATTTCCCTGATGACTAGTGATGTTGAGCATCTTTTCATGTGTTTATTGGCTATCTGTATATTTTCTTCAGAAAAATGTCTGTTCAGGTCCTCTGCCCATTTTTAAATTGGGCTATTTGTTTTTTCGGATGTTGAGTTGTATGAGTTTATTGTATATTTTGGATAGTAACCCTTTATTGGAAATATTGTTTGCAGATATATTCTCCCATTCAGTACGTGGCCTTTTCATTTCATGATAGCTTCCTTTGCTGTGAAAATATTTTGTAGTTTGTTATAGTCCCATTTGTTTATTTTTGCTTCTGTTTCCCTTGCCTGAGGAGACATATCCAAAAGGATATTACTAAGACTGATGTCAGAGAGCTTACTGCCTATATTTTATTCCAGAAGTTTTATGGTTTCAGGCTTTACATTTAATTCTTTAATCCATTATATATTTATTTTTATGCATGGTGTGAGAGAGTAGTCCAGTTTGATTCTTTTGCATGCAGCTGTCCAGTTTTTCCAACACCATTTATTAAAGAGGTTATCTTTTCCCCATTGTACATTCTTTCCTCTTTTGTTGTAGATTTAATTGTCCATATAAGTGTGGATTCAATTCCAGGCTCTCTATTCTTTCCCATTGATCTATGTCTCTGTTTTTGTACCAGTACCATACTGTTTTGATTACAGTAGCTTTATAGTATAGCTTGAAACCAGGGAGCCTGACATCTCCAGCTTTGTTCTTCTTTCTCAAGCTTGTTCTGGTTATTTGGGATTTTTTATGTTTCCATACAAATTTTACAATTATTCTAGTTCTGTGAAAAATGCTATTGGCATTTTAATAGGGATTGCATTGAATCTGTAGCTTGCCTTGGATAGTATAGTCATAGTAACAATATTAATTCCTCCAATGCATGAACACAGTATATCTTGCCATGTGTTTGTGTTGTCTTCAGTTTCTTTCATCAGTGTCTTATAGTTTTCTGAGTATAGGTCTTTAACTCCTTGATTAGATTTATTCCTAGGTATTTTATTCTTTTTAATTAGATTGTATTCTTTTCTTAACTTCTGATAGCTCATCGTTAGTGTATAGAAATGCAACAGATTTCTATATATTAACATTGTATCCTGCAACTTTACCAAGTTCATTGATGAGTTCAAATAGTTTTTGGTGGTATCTTTAAGATTTTCTATATACAGAAATGTCATTTACAAATAGTTACAGTTTTACTCCTTTCCGTCTAATGTGGATTCCTTTTATTTTATTTTTTTTTCTTGTCTAATTACTGTGACTAGAACTTCCAATACTATGTTGAATAAAAGTGGTAAAACTGGACATCCTTCTCTTGTTCCTGATATTAGAGAAAGTGCTTTTAGCATTTCAGTATTGAGAGTGATACTAGCTGTGGGCTTGTCGTATATAGTCTTTATGATGTTGAGGTATATTCCCTCTATATCCACTTCATGGAGAATTTTTATAAATAGATATTGAATATTGCCAAAACCTTTTTTTGCATCTGTTGAGATGATCATAGGATTTTTATTTTTCAATTAGTAAATGTGATTTATTTACAGATATTGAACCATCCTTGCATCCTGGGATAAACCTCAGCTGATCCTGGTGCATAATTCCTTCTATGTATTGTTGAATTCAGTTTGCTAATATTTTGTTGAGGATTTTTGCATCTATGCTTATCAGTGATATTGGCCTATAATTTTCTTTTTTGTAGTGTCTTTGTCCAGTTTTGGTATCAAGGTGATGCTGGTCTCATGGAATTAATTCAGAAGTGTTCCTTCCTCTGCAATTTTCTGGAATAGATTGAGAAGGATAGGTGTTAACAACTCTTTAAATGTTGATAGAATTCAATTGTTAAACTGTCTGGTCCTGGATTTTTGTTTGTTGGGAGTTTTTCTTTTCTTTTTTTTTTTTTTAATTACTGATTCAATTTTATTACTGGTGTTGGTCTGTTCATATTTTCTATTTCTTCCTGGTTCAGTCTTTGAGAGATTGTACATTTCTAGGAATTTGTCCATTTCTTCTAGGTTGTCCATTTTATTGATATATAATTGTTCGTAGTAATCTCATAATTCTTTGTATTTCTGTGGTGTCAATCATAACTTATTTTTCATTGGTGATTTTATTGATTTGGGCCCTCTCTCATTTTTTCTTGATGAGTCTGGCTAAAGGTTTACCAATTTTGTTTACCTTTTCAAAGAAACATCCCTTAGTTTCATTGATCTTTTCTATTGCTTTTTAGTCCCTTTTTAAAAAATTTCTGTTCTGATCTTTATGATTTCTTTCCTTCTACTCACTGGGTTTTGTTTGTTCTTCTTTTTCTAGTTCCTTAGTAAGGTTAAGTTGTTTATTTGTGATTTTCTTGTTTCCTGAGGTGGGCTTCTTTCAATAACAACATCTGTCTTAGAACTTTTTTTGCTGCATCCCATAGATTTTGGATTGTTGTTTAATTGTTTTCATTTGTCTCAAGGTATTTTTTAATTTCTTCTTTGATTTAGTCAGTGACCCTTTTCTCATACCCTCACTTTTAGTGTCTTTAGATCTAAAATGAGTCTCTTGTAGACAGCATATAAATGGTCCTTGCTTTCATATCCACTCAGGCACTCTATATCTTTTGACTGAAGCATTTAGTCCAATTACATTTAAAGTAATTATTGATAGGTATAAACTTATTGCCATTTTATTGTTTGGGGTTGATTTTTTAGTTCTTTTTTGTTCCTTTTTTCTTTTTTTATCTTTTTTCCTTGTGATTTGATGAATATCTTTAGTATTATGTTTGGATTCCTTTGTCTTTTTTGTGTATTATCTATTATACATTTTTTGTTTGTGGTTACCATGAGGTTTATATTTAGCAATTTATGTGTGTGTGTGTGTGTGTGTGTGTGCGTGTGTGTGTGTGTGTGTGTGTATGTATATGATTATTTTACTTTCAAACACATTTTAAGAACTGTGTATTTTTACTCACCTCCCCCTCACAGTTACTGTTTTTGACATCATATTTTATATGTCTTTCTTTTGTGTATCCCTTAGCTACTTATTGAGGTTATAGATTTTACTACTTTTGTCTTTAATCTTCCTACTAGCTTCGTACATGGTTGATTTACTACTTTTACTGTATATTTGCCTTTACCAATAAACTTTTTCCTTTTCATGTATCTAGTGGTGGCCTTTTCTTTTTTGCTTAAATAAGTCCCTTTAACATTTCTTGTAAAGCAGGTTTGGTGAAGTCTTTTAGCTTTTTTTGTTTCTAAAACTTTTAATCTCTCCATCAAATTTGAATGAAATTCTTGCTGGATAGAATATTCTTCATTGTAGGGTTTTCCCTTTCATCACTTTAAAAATATGATTCCACTCCTTCTGGCCTGCAGAGTTTATGTAGAAAATTCAGCTTATAGACTTATGGGAGTTCCCTTGTAGGTAACTTTTTTGCTTTTCCCTTTCTGCTGTTAATATTCTCTCTTTATTTATTTTTTTTAATTAATTAATTTATTTTTGGCTGCATTGGGTCTTCATTGTGGTGCATGGGCTTCTCATTGCGGTGGCTTCTCTTGTTGTGAAACACGAGCTCTAGGCATGCAGGCTTCAGTTGTGGCACATGGGCTCAGTAATTGTGGCACATGGGCTTGGTTGCTCCTTGGCATGTGGGATCTTCCTGGACCTGGGTTCGAACCCATGTCCCCTACATTGGCAGGCGGATTCTTAACCACTGATTTGATGAATATTAAATTCATCAAAGGGGAATTTGAGAGAGGGGAAGTCCCTCTCTCTTTATTTTTAAATTTTGCCATTTTAATTACAGTGTGTCTTGATGTGGTCCTCTTTGGGTTGATCTTGTTTGTATCTCTGTGCTTATTGGACTTGGATATTTGTTTCCTTTCCCAGGTTAAGGAAGTTTTCATATATTATATCTTTAAATATGTTCTCTGCGCCTTTCTCTCTCTCTTCTCCTTCTAGGACCCCTATAATATGAATGTTAATATACTGGATCTTTCCTCAGAGGTCTTTTAAACTGTCCTTATTTTTATTCTTTTTGCTTTTTTCTGTTCAGCTTCAGTGATTTCCACTGTTCTGGCTTCCAGATCTCTGATCCATTTCTCTACATCATCTAATCTACATAAACTTATCATATTCTTCATATATATTTGGTTCTTCTTTATATTTTTAACTCTTTGTTAAAACTTCTAATTTTTCACTCTTTTCATCCATTCTTCTCCTGAGTTCTTTGAAGCATCTTTATGATCATTACCTTCAACTCTTTATCAGGTAGACTGCTTATCTCTACTTCATGTTTTTTTAATTATAAATTTATTTATTTTTGGCTACATTGGGGCTTCATTGCTGAATGCGGGCTTTCTCTTTAGTTGCAGCGAGAGGGGGCTACTCTTCATTGTGGTGTGTGGGCTTCTCATTGCAGTGGCTTCTCTTGTTGTGGAGCACAGGCTCTAGGCACACGGGCTTCAGTAGTTGTGGCTCATGGGCTCAGTAGTTGTCGCTTGTGGGCTCTAGAGTGCAGGCTCAGTAGTTGTGATGCACAGGCTTTATTGCTCTGCAGCATATGGGATCTTTCTGGGCCGGGGCTCGAACCTGTGTCCCCTGCATTGGCAGGCAGATTCTTAACCACTGTGCTACCAGGGAAGTCCCTCTACTTCATTCTTCATCTTGGGTTCTATCGTATTCCTTCATTTGGAATGTATTCTTCTGTCGCCTCAATTTGCCTAATTTGCTGCTTTTATTTCTATGTTTGGTGAGCTGGTTAAGTTTCTCAACCTTGGAGAGGTGACCTTTTGTAGGAGATGTCCTACGTGTCCCAGCAGGGCACTCCTCTCTGACACCAGATCTATATGTTCTAGGTGTGTCCCATATGTGCGCTGCATGGGTCCTTCTGCTGTAGCAAGCTGACTACTATGGGTGGTCTGATAGGCATGGCTGACCCCCAGTCTGGTTGATTGCCAGGCTCTGACTCGTGTGGAGACTGCCAGTCACAGATGGGTTGGGTCAGGTCATGAAGAAGTTGGCTGCAGATCCTTGGGGGTTCCCAGGGCTAGTGCTGGCCTGCTGGTGGGTGTAGCCAGGTTCCAGAGTGGGTAGTGCAGGGCCGGGGACCCTGGATCTATATCAGCCTGCTAGTGGGTGGGACTGGTTCCTGACATGGCTAGATGCTGAGTCTGGGGAGTCCCAAAGCTGATATCAGTCTGCTGGTGAGTGGGACTGGATCCTGGGGCAGCCGGCTGAGGTGTCCAAGGTGTCTCAAAACAAGTGGCAGCCTGCTGGTGGGTGGGGCTGGGGCACAGGGTGTCCCAGAGCTAGTCCCAGGCCAGTTGTGAATGGATCTAGGTCCCAGGGTTTCTGGCTGCAGGGTCCTGGGGTTTCCGAATTTGGTTTTGGCCTACTGGTGGGTTGGGCAGATCCTGGGGCTGCTGACTGAAAGGCTCAAGGTGTCCCAGAGCTGGTGTTGGTCAGCTGGTAGGTGGGACTGGGTCCCGGGGGTCCTGGGGCTGGTGCCATTCTGCTGGTGGGAGGGCTATTTCCTCACATGACCGACTGAGGGACTGTGATGGTCTCAGGGCTAGTGCCTGCCCACTGGTAGGTATAGCCAGGGTATTGCTGCTGGCTGCAGGGCCCTGGGGTTCCTGAAGTTAGTGTCATCTTGCTGGTGGGTGGGAGTGGGTCCCAACATCTGACTGTGTGGTCCCTGGGCAGTTCGAGGACTATTGCTGGTGCTCTGGTATGCAGGGCTTGGTCCTAGGGCTTTATGGTGGACAGGACCATGTCCCAAAATGTCTGTGGGCTCAGAGGGTCTTAGGGCAGTTGGCCTGCTGTTGTGTAGAGATGTGTCCCTGCCCAGTTAGCTGCTTGGCCTGAGGCATCCCAATACTGGTGCCAACAGGCTGGTGGGCAGGGCTGGGTCCCATCACTAATAAGCTAGAGGGAAGATTCCAAAATGGTGCTTGTCAGCACCAGTGTCCTTGCGGTAGAATGAGCTCCCAAAGATGGATGCTGCCAGTGTCTGTATCCCTATGGTGAGCTCCAGTTTCATCCTGCCTCTACAGGAGGCTCTCCGAGATCAGCAGGTGGGTCTCACCCAGGCTCCTTTTAAATTACTGTTTCTGCTCTGGGTCCAGAGAGTGTGAGATTTTGTGTGTACCCTTTAGCAGTAGAATCTCTATTTCCCATAGCCCTCTGCGTCTCCTGAGAGTAAGCTCCACTGGCCTTCATAACATGTTCTGAGATCTCATCTTCCTGGTGCAGGACCCTTGGGCTGGAGAGCTTGATGTAGGGCTGACACCTCTTGCTCCTTAGGGAGACTCTCTGAAATTGTCATTATCCTCCCATTTGTGGGTCACCCCCCCAGGTATATGGGTCTTGAGTATACCACATCTTCAGCACTCCTACCTGTCTCATTGTGGTTCCTTCTTTATATCTTTAGTAGTAGAAGATCGTTTCTGCTAGTCTTCTGCCTTTCTCATCAATAGTTGCTCTGTAAATAGTTGTAATTTTAGAGTGCCTGTGGGAGGAGGTGAGCTCAGGATCTTCCTACTCTGCCATCTTGGCCACTCTAGGAATCTTTTTTTTTTTTTTTTAAAGTGCATTTCTTTCTCTGTTCTGCTATTGGTTTCTTTGGAAAGCATCAATTATCTGCTAACTGGGCATCATTGCAGGTTCTATAACCATTTATCAGAAATTTAAGATCCCTTTCTTAAGGCACAGGCAAGACCCAAAGTCCTATTTAGCCAGAATAATCACCTCAGGTTAGAATTTTATCCAGGACATTTATTATTCTTTTATTTTTGAGCTAGAAAGCTGTACTGAAGCACATTGTGACAAAGGGAGAGTGTGGGTTTTTAATTTGTTCCTGGGAATAAAATATCAGTTTCTTTTCTTTTCTGCCTGAAGCTATTTGCTTGCTTCACTTAATAATTAACCCCTCAGAAGAACCAAAACGCAAACACAAAAACAAGAACTTTTCAAGGGTAAAACTATAAGTTGTTTTCTCAGACCATTAATAATTTGGTCAGCAGAAGCTGGATTAACTATAAAGTTATAGCTATAAAAGCTGTTTTACATAGTGGAAAGAGAGAGCTCAAGAATGACCTAGACATTTGTTAAAATCTTTACTTCACCACCTGGCTACTATGCAGTCTCGGGTAAGTTTCTTATGTGTAGTAAGCTGAAATTTCCACACCTGTAAGATAAAAATAATATTACCTATCATATAGATATTTGGGGGGAAAATGAATACCGTAAGTACAATACTTTGACTAGAACATGGTAAGTAGTCAGTAGGTAGTAATTGTTCTCATTGTTATTATCTTTCATAAATTCACAGGAATTAGAGAATTAATCTTTTTAAAAACTATTTAAAATGTGAGTACTATTGTAGAAATTTAGAAGAAAAGGTAGCGTTTTTACTTGAGCTGAACTATTGGATCGGGAGTAGACCGTAAAGATTTCTCTATTTACTAGAATTTTCCTCTCTCCCAACCTGACAGAGAATGTTGAGGAAATCTTTGTTGAAAATTTGTATTACAGATATCTCCACTTTTAGATAAGAATAACTTATAGATAAAATAACATTCAAATTCATAAAACCAGTACTTTACTAACCATTATTCATGTGTCAAAAATTGGTTTAGATGAGAAAAAGTTAGATATATAAAATTAAGAGAAACAGTATTCTCAAAACTTTGCTTTCTCATGGATAAATTCTTTCACTCATTTGCAAAATGCCATAAATTGTTTAAAATGCTAGATATACACATTTATATAAAATTTAATTTTTTGTCTATTACTGTGTAAGAATAAAGTAATATAGAATAAAATCTTTATTTGAAGGTAAAATAATATAGAGTTTTACCCTTAAAAAATGGGATGTCTTGAGACCTACATATCATTATTTTATACTCTACAAAGTCAGCTTGAAAGCATCTAGTCCAGACTTTGTTTTCGGAAAACAAAATGACTTTTTAAAATATAATACATGACAGATGGATGAAAACATATACACACATGCATGTTGAGTGTTCTTTCACACTGATTCCTCAGTGAAAGGAGAGTCTAATGAGAGTTCCTATGAATGGTGACCAGGAGGTGACACAGAAGAACTGTATGCTCACCTTTCTTCCTTAATTTTACTTTGTTAAGACTTGACATTGTTCGTGTAAGACAAGCTTGCTTTGTTCCCTAACATTGTACTTCTTCCACCATCATTTAGTGTTTCAACTCATTTATAAACTCATGAAGATGAGATGAAATACAATACATTTTTCCTAATGGAATCTTAATCTTTTTCTCATTCAGTAGAAAACTGAAATTTAAGTTACCATTACCTTTGGGCAACTGTGAGATATACACTAAGTCTCTGGAGTTTAAAATATCGTGTTGGGTTTCTATCTTTGAAAATATTAACAACTGTAAATACTAAAGCTGGAGGGTTAAAAATGTTTCATTAAAATTCTTGTGGAAGTAAGGTGCTGTGGTCAGAAGAATCTCTCTTCTCTTGACTCAAATCCAGCCTAAGAACTGGTGGAATCCAGGTGTGGGAAAGCTGTATGCCTAGCTGGACCAGCATGCCAACACAAGTACCAAAGAAACTGCCCCGTAACAACTTCATGAAATCGATATTGCCCCAGTTTTGCTGCTGTGGAATTTGATGCTTAAAAAGTTATGGCAAATTAAGAAGGTCACACAGCTGATAAGTGGTGAAAAAGACTCTCCTTGACTAAACTTTATTCAGCTCCTCCAAGCCCTCTTCTCAACCAGACCAAACTGTGGCCCCAGTCCTGCTAGGCCTGCATAGTCCAATTTTAGTGAGAACCCTGTTAAGCCAGTTTAGAGAGAATCCTCTATCCTCTATATCTGATCAAATTCCTCATGCCCCACATTGGCCTACTTCAGCAAAAATCCCAAGTCACTTTAGCAAGAATTCCCCTTACTCTTAATGTCTCCTCTTAGAAATTTTCCATCCACCAACAGCCACCACCAACCTGCTCCTCTACTGTGTTCCCTTTTCCTTATTTTATTCAGGGTAGAGCTCAGTCTCTCTCCTCTATTGCTATAGTCTTGACACCTATCACAATAGTCTGGAATAAAGTTTGCCTTACCGTTTTAACAAGTGTAGAATAATTTTTTCTTTAACAGAGACAAAACCAAGAATGGAATCAAGTCAGCTGAACTCAAAATCCTGGTTCTTTTCCTTAAATTGCTCAACATTTTCCTTTTCCTTAATAGCTCAACATTTGATATTTTTATTCTCTAACATTAAATTTCTGTTCTCTTAACTAGGCATATTAAAATAGTCTTTTAAAAAGCAGTAGACAGTTCTATTTTTGGATAGCAATGAACATGACACCTAAAATTTTTCAAAATCACTTTTTTATGTCACAGAAGTATTTATAATACGGTTTATTTCCTTTTTAAAAAATCTCTGCAGGCCATATGGTCTGTGGGCCAGTGCCTTCTCTGAACCATCCAATGAACTTGGTCAAACATACTTAGTTTAACAGGAAGAGAATTAGCAGATTTTCTTTTTCCATTGTAGAGTCTTTTTTTTTTTTTTTTTTGGTAATTTTATTGAAGTATAGTTGATTTAAAATGTTGTGTTAGTTTCAGGTGTACAGCAAAGTGATTCAGTTATACTTCTTATACATATATTCATTCTTTTTTAGAATCTTTTCTCATATAGGTTATCATTGAGTAGTTTTAATGACTTTTCCTGCTGTCATAATTATAAATATTAGTTAATGTTGCATTGAGTTGGTGTGTGATATATGTGATTTAAAAAATGGGTATGTAAAGTAAGTTTCCAAAGAATAGTGGTTTTCATTTAATACCTTCATTCATTCATTATGTGGTAATATTTGTTATTATTATTATTGCTGAGAGAAAAATGTAACAAAAAATCTTATTAGAAAATCCCTTTTTTGTGGTAGCTATGATGTCTCTCATCACAACTAAGTTTAAACAATTAGAGGTGATTTTCAAAATCTGTAGTCCTATATTTTGGCTGTTTTAAAAATAGAGTTTGTCACTACTTATCACGTGTATTTTTTAATTAGACAAGAAAGTGTTTATTTTTCTTCATAGTTGACACTTTCCTTCTACTTCATCAAAAGCTTTCATTTTCCTAACTTTAATGCTTTATTGATGCCTGCTGCCCTTAAAGAGATCATGTTTTCCATTGCCTATAAAAGATCATGCTTAAATTGTGTTCTTTGCTACATCACACAAACAATAGTTTTAATAGTTTTCCTTATTAACTGTACTTTGCCTACTTTAAGAAAAAAGTCAGATAAACAAACATCTTCAAGCACAAATGTTTTATTTATCCTGATTTTATTACTCAACATTTATAATCCCTTGAATAAAAACAATTACTAGTGACTTAGGCAATACTTGAAGATCATATCATTTTCACAACCACTGTATGTGATAATTATTATAATGCCCAAATTTTAATCTGAAGGGTTTAATTTACTTCTCTGAATTCCCACAAACTGTAAGTAATTATTCTTGGACTTGAAACTTGGTCTTTTAAAAATTCAAAGCATTTTACATTTGATCTTCACAAATGTACAATTGAGCAGTAAATATTTATTGTTGATGCTTAATTAAAGTTGTCTGTGTCCATTAATCTATTTCTCTATGCTTCAGAAATGTGCTTACCGTGCCTTGAAGAATATTGAAAGTAAAGCTTGGGTGTTTCAATAGAAAATCTTAACGATATCTGGGTTTTATTTAACGGGACCTATTTCATTACAGAAAAAAAATATTCTAATGTATACTTATGCAGCATCAAAAAGAGCATATCTAACATCAAAAATTTTTGGCTCAGGTTTATTCTGTTAAAGTGTGTCATTCACTTTAATTATCTTGAATACTTGCCCTCTTCTGTTTAATAATGATATATATATATATATATATATATATATATATATATATATATACACACACATACATACATACTTAGAGAATGAACTTATGGTTACCAGGGGGAAGGATAACAGGGAGGGATAGGTTGGGAGTTTGTGATTGATGTGTACACACTGCTATATTTAAAACAGGTAGCTAACAAGGACCTACTGTAAAAAAAAATGATTAATTTAAAAAAAAAAAGACTTTTCCTGACCCCTTCCTCTCCTGGAACTATCTCACTAGCCCATCTTATTGTCTAAGGAAATAAAAACATTTATATATGTGTGTGTGTGTGTGTGTGTGTGTGTGTGTATATACTGCAGCTTTATATATATATAAATATATATATATACTGCAGCTTTATATATATATATACATATATATATATATATATATGTATAAATACTGCAGCTTTAAAACCATTCTCAGAAACACTAGGTTTACATATATGTACTTGGCCTGCTAAAAATGTATTCAGCCCACCCCTATGTATCAATAGCTCCCCTTAATCCGTACCTCCTGCTGTTCCTTGTTCTAAGAAGCTAAGACAACACTAACATTTGTCTGCGACAATTATGCTTAGAATTTACAAAAGCATGCTGATGCAAGCCAAACAAGTAGTTTGTGGATTTAGAAGTGGCTTGAATTTCTTTTGGGCTTGCTACTTTATTCTTGTTAGTCCCCTGCCCGACTGCCATCAAGCTCAGTTCGATGCCATTTAAGCCTTTAGCATACAGACTGTATTTGTCATCACAGCTGATAAAGACAGAATTTATATGCTTATACCGATTTTTGCAACTTTACTACTGAATTCAATTTGAAGTCAAATATATTTTATAATTAAAATATGTAAAAGAATATGGCCTCAAAATACATAGTACTTAGTATTGTCCACTTTGAATGATACTGAGCTGTCTTCCACTGAATAAGAGTTGCTATTAGTACTACAAAACTTTATAAGGCATTTACTACAAACTGGAAAAAGATTCTATTCAGCACTGAATTTAGGGCTGAAATCTCCATTTCAGTGTGGAGGCAGTGTTACCTCTGTTTAATGATCTTATTTTAAGTATTGATAAAATCGTCCTCAGGTTTTAAAGGTTAATGTTCCTGAAAATACTCAAAGCAGATTTCATCAGAAAATATTTCTTCTTATTCACAGTTGTATGTATGCCATATAGTACTTTTTAAATAAATGAGGGAGATGCCTCATTACAAGAATGTACCACGTAGATTAGACTGCCTATATAATGCAAACACTGATATATTAATGACTACTCAAGCAACTGGTTTCTTTTTTTCTTTAACATCTTTATTGTAGTAAAGTTGCTTTACAACGGTGTGTTAGTTTCTGCTTTAAAACAAATTGAATCAGCTATACACATACATATATCACCATATCTCCTCCCTCTTGTGTCTCCCTCACACCCTCCCTATCACACCCCGCTAGGTGGTCACAAAGCACTGAGCTGATCTCCCTGTGCTATGAGGCTGCTTCCCACTAGCTATCTATTTTATATTTGGTAGTATATATAAGTCCATGCCACTCTCTCACTTCCTCCCAGCTAACCCTTCTCCCTGTGTCCTCAAGTCCATTCTCCATGTCTGCATCTTTACTCCTGTCCTTCCTCTAGATTCTTCATAACCATATTAATATTTTTTTAGATTCTATATATATATATATATATATATATATGTTAGCATATGGTATTTGTTTTGCTCTTTCTGACATACTTCACTCTGTATGACAGACTCTAGGTCGATCCACCTCACTACAAATAACTCAATTTCATTTCTTTTTATGGCTGAGTGATATTCCATTGTATATATGTGCCACATCTTCTTTATCCATGCATCTGTCGATGGACACTTAGGTTGTTTCCCTGTCCTGGCTATTGTAAATAATGCTGCAGTGAACATTGTGATACATGACCCTTTTTGAATTATGGTTTCCTCAGGGTATATGCCCAGTAGTGGGATTGCTGGGTCATATGGTAGTTCTACTTTTAGTTTTTTAAGGAACCTCCATACTGTTCTCCATAGTGACTGTATCAATTTACATTCCCACCAACAGTGCAAGAGGGTATGCTTTTCTCCACACACTCTCCAGCTTTTATTGTTTGTACATTTGTTATGATGGTCATTCTGACTGGTGTGAGATGATACCTCATTGTAGTTTTGATTTGATTTCTCTAGTGATTAGTGATGTTGAGCATTCTTTCATGTGCTTGTTGGCAATCTGTAAATCTTCTTTGGAGAAGTGACTATTTAGGTCTTCTGCCCATTTTTGGATTGAGCTGTTTGTTTTTTGATATTGAGCTGCATGAGCTGCTTGTAAATTTTGGAGATTAATCCTTTGTCAGTTGCTTCATTTGAAAATATTTTCTCCCATTCTGAGGGTTGTCTTTTTGTCTTGTTTATGGTTTCCTTTGCTGTGCAAAAGCTTTTAAGTTGCGTTAGGTCCCATTTGTTTATTTTTGTTTTTATTTCCTTTTCTCTAGGAGGTGGGTCAAAAAGGATCTTGCTGTGGTTTATGTCATAGAGTGTTCTGCCTATGTTTTCCTCTAAGAGTTTTATAGTGTCTGGCCTTACATTTAGATATTTAATCTATTTTTGTGTATGGTGTTAAAGAGTGTTCTAATTGCCTTCTTTAACATGTAGCTGTACAGTTTTCCCAACACCACTTGCTGAAGAGGCTGTCTTTTCGCCATTGTATATTCTTGACTCCTTTATCAAAAATAAGTTGACCGTATGTGCGTGGGTTTACTTCTGGCCTTTCTATCCTGTTGCATTGATCTATATTTCTGTTCTTCTGGCAGTGCCATACTGTCTTGATTACTGTAGCTTTGTAGTATAGTCTGAGGTCTGGAGGTCTGATTCCTCCAGCTCCGTTTCTCTTTCTCAAGATTGCTTGGGCTATTCAGGGTCTTCTGTGTTTCCATACAAATTGTGAAATTTTTTGTTCCAGTTCTGTGATAAATGCCATTGGTCCTTTGATAAGGATTGCTTTGAATCTGTAGATTGCTTTGGGTAGAATAGTCACTTTCACAGTGTTGATTCTTCCAATCCAAGAACATGGTATATCTCTCCATCTGTTTGTATTTCTTTAATTTCTTTCATTAGTGTCTTACAGTTTTCTGCATACAGGTCTTTTGTCTCCTTAGGTAGGTTTATTCCAGGGTATTTTTTTCTTTTTCTTGCAATGGTAAATGATAGTGTTTCTTTAATTGCTCTTTCAGCTTTTTCACCATTAGTATATAGGAATGCAAGAGATTTCTGTGCATTAATTTTGTATCCTGCTACTTTACCTAATTCATTGATTACCTCTAGTAGTTTTCTGGTAGGGTCTTTAGGATTCCCTATGTATAGTATCATGTCATCTGCAAACAGTGACAGCTTTACTTCTTCTTTTCCTATTTAGATACCTTTTGTTTCTTTTTCTTCTCTGATTGCTATGGCTAAAACTTCCAAAACTATGTTGAATAATAGTGGTGAGAGTGGGGAACCTTGTCTTCTTCCTAATCTTAATGGAAATGGTTTCAGTTTTTCACCATTGCGAATGATGTTGGCTGTGGTTTTGTCATATATGATCTCTATTATGTTGAGGTAAGTTCCCTCTATGCCTACTTTCTGGATGTTTTTTATCATAAGTGGTGTTGAATTTTGTCAGAAGCTTTTTCTGCATCTATTGAGATGATCATATGGTTTTTCTCCTTCAATTTGTTAATATGGTGTATCACATTGATTGATTTGCCTATATTGAAGAATCCTTGCATTTCTGGGATAAACCCCACTTGATCATGGTGTATGATCCTTTTAATGTGCTGTTGGATTCCGTTTGCTAGTATTTTGTTGAGGATTTTTGCATCTATGGTCATCAGTGATATTGACCTGTAGTTTTCTTTCTTTGTGACATCTTTGTCTGGTTTTGATATCAGGGTGATGGTGGCCTCGTAGAATGAGTTTGGGAATGTTCCTCCTTCTGCTATATTTTGAAAGAGTTTCAGGAGGATAGGTGTTACCCCTCTCTAATTGTTTCATAGAATTCGGCTGTGAAGCCATCTGGTCCGGGGCTTTGGTTTGTTGGAAGATTTTTAATCACAGTCTCAATTTCAGTATTTTGATTGGTCTGTTTATATTTTCTATTTCTTCCTGGTTCAGTCTCAGAAGGTTGTGCTTTTCTAAGAATGTGTCCATTTCTTCCAGGTTGTCCATTTTATTGGCATAGAGTTGCTTGTAGTAATCTCTCATGATCCTTTGTATTTCTGCAGTGTCAGTTGTTACTTCTCCTTTTTCATTTCTAATTCTATTGATTTGATTCTTCTCCCTTTTTTTCTTGATGAGTCTGGCTAATGGTTTATCTATTTTGTTTATCTTCTCAAAGAACCAGCTTTTGGTTTTGTTGATCTTTGCTATAGTTTCCTTCATTTCTTTTTCATTTATTTCTGATCTGATCTTCATGATTTCTTCCCTTCTGCTAACATTGGTGGTTTTTGTTCTTTCTCTAATTGCTTTAGGTGTAAGGTTAGGTTTTTTACTTGAGGTGTTTTTTTGTTTCTTGAGGTGGGATTGTATTGCTATAACCTTCCCTCTTACAACTGCTTTTGTTGCATCCCATAGGTTTTGGGTCATCGTGTTTTTATTGTCATTTGTTTCTAGGTATTTTTTGAATTCTTCTTTGATTTCTATAGTGATCTTTTCATTATTAAGTAGTGTATTGTTTAGCCTCCATGTGTTTGTATTTTTTACAGATTTTTTCCTGTAGTTGATATCTAGTCCCATAACATTGTGGTCAGAAAAGATACTGGATATGATTTCAATTTTCTTAAATTTACCAAGGCTTGATTTGTGACCCAATATATGATCTATCTTGGAGAATGTTCCATGGCACTTGAGAAGAAAGTGTATTCTCTGTTTTTTGAATGGAATATCCTATAAATATCAACTAAGTCCATCTTGTTTAATGTATCATTTAAAGTTTCTCTTTCCTTATTTATTTTCATATTGAATGATCTGTCCATTGGTAAAAGTGGGGTGCTAAAGTCCCCTGCTATGATTGTGTTACTGTCAATTTCACCATTTTTGGCTGTTAGCATTTACCTTATGTATTGAGGTGCTCCCCTGTTGGGTGCATAAATATTTAACAATTGTTATTATGTATTCTTCTTGGATTAATCCCTTGATCATTATGTAGTGTCCTTCTTTGTCTCTTGTAATAGTCTTTATTTAACACCTGTTTTGTCTGATATGAGAATTGTTACTCCAGCTTTCTTTTGATTTCCATTTGCATGGAATATGTTTTCCCATCCCCTCAGTTTCAGTCTGTATGTGTCTCTAGGTCCGAAATGGATCTCTTGTAGACAGCATATATACAGGTCCTGTTTCTGTATCCATTTAGCCAGTCTATGTCTTTTGGTTGCAGCATTTAATCCATTTACACTTAAGGTAATTATCGATATGTATGTTCCTATTACCATGTTCTTAATTGTTTTGGATTTGTTATTGTAGGTTTTTTCCTTCTCTTGTGTTTCCTGCCTAGAGAAGTTCTTTTAGCATTTGTTGTACAGCTACAACAAATTGCAAAGCTGGTTTGAAAAGCTGGTTTTGTGGCGCTGAATTCTCTTAGCTTTTGCTTGTCTGTAAAGGTTTTAATTTCTCCATCGAATCTGAATGAGATCCTTGCTGGTTAGGGTAATCTTGGTTGTAGGTTTTTCCCTTTCATCACTTTAAATATGTCCTGCCACTCCCATCTGGCTTGCAGAGTTTCTATTGAAAGATTAGCTGTTAACCTTATGGGGATTCCCTTGTATGTTATTTGTTGTTTTTCCCTTGCTGCTTTTAATATTTTTTCTTTGTATTTAATATTTGATAGTTTGATTAATATGTGTCTTGGCGTGTTTCTCCTTGGATTTATCCTCTATGGGACTCTCTGTGCTTCCTGGACTTGACTGACTATTTCCTTACCCGTGTTAAGGAAGTTTTCAACTATAATATTTGAAATATTAGCTCAGACCCTTTCTTTTTCTCTTCCTTTTTTGGGTCTCCTATAATTCGAATGTTGGTGTGTTTAATGTTGTCCCAGAGGTCTCTGAGATGGTCCTCGGTTCTTTTCATTCTTTTTTCTTTATTCTGCTCTGTAGCAGTTATTTCCACTATTTTGTCTTCCAGGTCACTTATCCGTTCTTCTGCCTCAGTTATTCTGCTATTGATTCCTTCTAGAGAATTTTTAATTTCATTTATGGTGTTGTTCATCATTGTTTGTTTGCTCTTTAGTTCTTCTAGGTCTTTGTTAGTGTTTCTTTTATTTTCTCCATTCCATTTCCAAGATTTTGGATCATCTTTTCTATCATTACTCTGAATTCTTTTTCCAGTAGACTGCCTATTTCCTGTTTGTTTGGTCAGGTGGGTTTTTACCTTGCTCCTTCATCTGCTCTGTGTGTCTTTGTCTTCTCATTTTGCTTAACTTATTGTGCTTGTGGTCTCCTTTTTGCAGGCTGCAGGTTTGTAGTTCCCATTATTTTTGGTGTCTGCCCCCAGTAGGTTAGTCTGGTTCAGTGGGTTATGTAGGCTTCCTGGTGGGGGGACTGGTGCCTGTGTTCTGGTGGATGAGGCTGGATCTTGTTTTTCTGGTGGGCAGAACCACATGTGGTGGTGTCTTTTTGGGTGTCTGTGAACTTAATATGATTTTAGTCAGCCTCTCTGCTAATGGGTGGGATTGTGTTTCTGTCTTGCTAATTACTTGGCCTAGGGTGTCTAGCACTTTAGCTTGCTGGTCATTGAGTGGAGCTGGGTCTTAGCATTGAGATGGAGATTTCTGGGAGAGCTTTCACCGTTTGATATTATGTGGAGCTGGGAGGTCTCTGGTGGACCAATGCTCTGAACTTGGCTCTCCAACCACAAAGGCACAGGCCTGACACCTGGGTCCAGAAGAAAAGGGAGAGAGAAAGAAAGGAAGAAAGGAAGGAAGGAAGGAAGGGAGGAACGGAGGGAAAGAAAGAAAGAAAGGAAGGAAGGAAGAAAGGAGGAGAAAGAAAGAAAAAGTTGCTAAAATAATTATAAGAATAAAAAAATAAAAAATAATTTAAAAAAAGAAAGAGAGAACAACCAAACCAGAAAACAAATCCACCAAAGATAATAAGCGCTAAGAACTATACTAAAAAAAAAAACAAAAAAAACCCGACAGACAGAACCCTAGTACAATTGATAAAAGCACATCTATACAGACAAAATCACTCAAGGAAGCATACACATACACACTCACAAAAAGATAAAAAGGAAATATATATATATATATATATATATATATATATATATATATATATATATATATATATATATATCTCGTTGCTCCCAAAGTCCACCGCCTCAATTTTGGGATGATTTGTTGTCTATTCATGTATTCCACAGATACAGGGTACATCAAGTTGATTGTGGAGATTTAATCCACTGCTCCTGAGGCTGCTGGGAGAGATTTCCCTTTCTCTTCTTTGGTTGCACAGCTCCTGGGCTTCAGCTTTGGATTTGGCCCTGCCTCTGTGTGTAGGTCGCCTGAGGGCCTCTGTTCTTCCCTCAGACAGGACGGGGTTAAAGTAGCAGCTGATTAGGAGCCTCTGGCTCACTCAGGCGGGGGGTGGGGGGCTGGGGGGTGTGGGGGGTGGGTGGAGGTGGGGTAGGGAGGGATATGGAATATGATGCGACCCTGTGGTGGCAGAGGCCAGCGTGCTGTTGTAATAGCCTGAGGCCTGCTGTGTGTCCTCCCAGGGAAGTTGTCCCTGGATCACGGGACCCTGGCAGTGGTGGGCTGCAGAGGCTCCCAGGGGAGGGAGGTATGGATAGTGACCTGTGCTTGCACACAGGCTTCTTGGTGGCTATAGCAGCAGCCTTAGCATTTCATGCCCACCTCTGGGGTCCGTGCTGCTAGCTGTGGCTCACGCCCATCTCTGGAGCTCCTTTAGGTGGTGCTCTGAATCCCCTCTCCTCACGCACCCCGAAGCAATGGTCTCTTGCCTGTTAGGCAGGTCCAGACTTTTTCCCGGAATCTCTCCCGGCTAGCTGTGGCGCACTAGCCTCCATCAGGCTGTGTTCACGCAGCCAACCCCGGTCCTCTCCCTGGGATCTGCCCTCCGAAGCCCAAGCCTCAACTCCCAGCCCCCACCTGTCCCAGCGGGTGATCAGACAAGCCTCTCGGGCTGGTGACTGCTGGTCGGCACCGATCCTCTGTGTGGGAATCTCTCCACTTTGCCCTCTGCACCCCTGTTGCTGCGCGTTCCTCTGTGGCTCTGAAGCTTCCCCCCTGCCACCCCCCATCTCTGCCAGTGAAGGGGCTTCCTAGCATGTGGAAACTTTTCCTCCTTCACAGTTCCTTCCCAGTGGTGCAGGTCCCATCCCTATTCTTTTGTCTCTGTTTTTTTCTTTTTTCTTTTCCCCTACCCAGGTACATGGGGGAGTTTCTTGCCTTTTGGGAAGTTCTGAGGTCTTCTGCCAGCATTCAGTAGGTGTTCTGTAGGAGCTGTTCCACATGTAGATGTATTTCTGATATATTTGTGGAGAGAAAGGTGATCTCTAAGTCTTACTCTTCTGCCATCTTGTAAGTCTCTGGTTTCTTTCTTATTTCCTCTTTTGATTAATAATTTAGGAGTGGTATGGAAAACAGGGTGGTAGAAAGGTATATTAGATACAGTATTATGGGTGAAAGGGTGTAGAAAATAGAAGGGAATATTGAATGTTTAGTGTAGAAAAGGAAAGGAATCTTGAGAGAAACACAAAAATATTGATACTTTCATGAACCAATACTCCTTGTACACCTCAAAACTTCCGAATACTTTGTGATGAGAGTTCTTACATATTTAACTATAGAGTCTTTTGGCTTTTTGTTTTCTTAGGGAATGTTTTTGGGGATAGCAGACAAATTAGCTCTCTAACAGACAATTTGAACTAATTCTATAATATTGAAGGCCATTAAAATCTATTTGGCTGGCAAACGAAAATTAAAATGTAAAAGTATTAAAACTAATCTTTGTTATAATTAACGAGGCTTGGATTAGGAACAACCATAAAGCCCAACACTGAGAAATGGTGTTGAAAATTCTTTGTGATTCTTCTTCCAGTTTCATTTTGATTTCTATCTCTAAAAACGTCTGAAAAGTTGTTTAAGCATGATGTTAAATGGTGAATGCTAGAGATTATAGTATTACAATTTCATATATTTGCTTAATAAGTATTTGCTTTTTTCCCTCTCTCCATTCTTTCTTCCCTCCCTCCATTTCCCATTCCTCCCTCCACCCTTCCCCCTTCCTTCTTTCCTTTTTTCCTTCTTTCCTTTCTTTCCAGTTCTTAATAAAGAATTCATGCAGTATAAATTCTTCTTGGGAAGATTGAATCTTAAATAACATTTCTTTCATTTATCAAATTTTAATATTCATCCTATACAATGCTATAAAAATAAACATTATTTACATATGTATTTAAACAATATTCTAATACATAAAAACGTGTTATTTTAAAAGAGAAAATATCTGTAGTTTTATATCTATGTAGATATTTGCAGATAAGTCTTGGGAAACACTGCAAACTAAATAAGGTTTTCTTTTTGAAGCCATGTTGTGTTTCGTCTCTGCTTCATTTTCAGCTCTCATATTGTCATCCAAGCCCTCACTTCTCTTGTCTCCCAGAGATTGTTACTACTGTGCTCTGTTTTGCACCTTAGGTTGAACTTTATTAATATATTATTGGATAAGGCAGAAAAAGAAATCACTGAAACATCTGCCAAAGATCATCTGGAACTTCCATGTGGCAAGAGAATGTCTTTAGCATCCAGCAGAAATGGCTATGTATTCTCTTCCTGAAGGCATTCACATGAAGGGCCTCTATCACTATCCCTGCTTATTTTCCATTATTTAGTCAACTGACAATCAAAATAGTTTTCTTGGTGCTCGTCTGATTCCTCTACTGCCTTTATTTAAGTCCATTGCTTCCATGTGTTCCTCTGAAGAGAAACGATTAAATAGCAGTTCTCTCAAGACTGAAAAAAAAGTTTTTATTTTTGAAAATCCACAAAATTACCCAGATTCCCTTAGAAGAAAAAATTGGGGTCATAGGCACAGAAATGAGTTCTATCAAATGGAAGAGTCCCAGGTATTAAAAGGTAAACTAGATTTTAGCATACAGATGTCTTTTCTTACACAAAACCTGACAATTGCAGGTTTGAGCAGCTTATTATATAGTCATTGCTTCCTCTTCAATAACTCATTTTGATATTTTGTAATTTGCCAAAACGTGCCTTTGTGATCCCATAGGCTCTTAAGTACTTTGTAATGAGTGTGTATGAACAGATGGAAAATGTTTTCAATTTCAGGGAAAACCACTAATGGATGTCACCAGCTATTAGAAAAGCTCAGGTGGCTCCATTTTCCAAGGAAAGGTATTGTCATAAAGCTCTTCATTTTTTAATAAAATGTTTGCTCATTTATACCTGGATGGTAATTTAAGATTTCACAAGTCTAAACAGATTACAACTATAGTTGGAAATTATTTAGTGCTAAATAGCCTGGAAATCCAATCTCAAGAATCTCACCTGAAAACAGTAATGACAATCCAGGTCATTTTATTAGCGCAACATGAATTACTATAAAAACAATCCACCTGAAGAAGTGGACAAAGACATTTCACTAAGAAGTCAAATCCATGCTTGAGCTTTGGTGATAATCCCTCTTTTAAAGTAAAAAGGAGTATACCTTCTGTCCTCAATTTGTATCCCAAACTAACACATCTTCTCAAAGAGAAACACATCAAAGGAATGATTGTAGCAGAGGCTGTTCCCAAAGTATAGTCTATCTCATGTTCAAAAGGTAGTTACTTGTTCTCCAAAATGCAGAGCCATTAGCTGTTAACTCTCCCCTCAAAATTCACACCAGCTCCTTCTTTTACAAAGCTCTTGGTCTGATATCCTGTGGAAGAAATAAGAAGATTTCTGATCTAATTAGTTTATTTTCGACCTTTGTTACCTCTCTTTTATTTAGTAAAACATTGGTCAAAAATAAATGCAATACCATCTGTGCAATGATTGATATAGCATGTGCTTCTTTATTTAGAGCTCCACTAACAGGAATTATTTATATGTAGGTTAGGAAAGAATGGAGCTAGCAATTCTATCTAGCAAAGTAACTTCCTATAATTTTAAGGAGTGCTTCATGGCTGCATTTCTTCCTTACTTGGATATGAAGTATTCAGTATATATTTTGGATAAACGCTTTTCTCTTGTCATGGAAAATAGGTGGTCTAACACCATCCAGAGTGCTGACACTACACTTCTTTTAGTATCATGGACATCATGTAAATGTAATTACATCAAAAGCAAAGTTATTAACAATAATATATATCTTTTAATAAGAGTGCTTCAATATAGAACAAAAAAGTTAAAAAAAAATTATAGGTCTAAGGGCTATGTCAAATGCACATTGGAGTTTCTTCATATTTTGTTTCACCATGAAGACAAACCATCTGACAGTGGTACTTCTGATGAGCCTACATTTTAGAGTAGTAGCAATTAGACAATGTTGTAGAAGCAATATGCATGAGAAAAGTCACTGCTTTTAAAAATATAACTACTCTAAGGATATCATTTGCTTTGATCTCAATGACTTTTATGTATAGATTCATAGGTTTAGTAATATAATTTTTTAAACAAGACAAATGGCACACACCTCACTTTCTTCTTCATTATAAATGCTAGGAAGTTCCCGCTTGTGATTATATTATTTAGCTAGGGATTATTGATATAATTTTCTTAGCCTCACTATCCAACTTTTATAACTTGCTTTCATTTTCATTATTCTTTTCAAATAGATCTTGGTCATATGGTATGCATTATATTTTTTAAAATTTCAAATCAAATCACCTTTTAATCATTTGTTTATGTACATGTAGCTTTAAGTCTAAATGAATTGTTTATGATAAGATGGACTTACTCTTCTTAAACACACGTTAGAATAGAATTTAGAATCTCGTTTGTAATATGGCTTAACAAATGAAGGGCTGTAATTAATTCATGAGTTAAATTAGTGTCCCTAAACTTAGCCATCTGCATCAAAATTTCTCCATGAAATTTTTGGCCTCTGTGAAGGGATGTGTTAATTTCTAACTTTGAATATTAACATTATTAAGACATGAAATTTTATGCTTCTGTTCTTTTTACTCAAATGAACACACACACATACATAATTATCTTAATCACACATGAAATTAATAGAAGATTAGATAATGGAGAAGAAAAGATTAGTGAACTTGAAAAGATAGTTAAAGAAACTATCCAAAATGAGACAGAGAAAGAAAATCTGTGGAACAACTTCAAGTTGCCTGATTGGGGTCCCTGAAAAAGGGGAAGGGCAGAAAATATTTGAAGTAATAATGGCTAGAATTTTTCCAATTTTATGAAAATAATAAATCCACAGATTTAAGAATCTCAACAAATCCCAAGCAAATAAATATGAAGAAAACTACCTTAAATCATAACATCATATTGCTCTGAAGTACAGAGGAGCAAATATATAGAGATGATAGCAGATTTCTTATCAGAACGATGCAAGTAGGAAGACAATTGAGCAGTGTTCTTCCACTTTGTCTTCATTATCCCTCTCACACAGAAGACTTTTTAAATATATATTTTTTCCTAATCAGTCCTGCCTGATGAAATCTCAATACTTCAGATGTAAGGTATATCTGTTCAATATATACAGGTATACATACAGATATTTGTTCAAAATTATATATATATTGTATGTACTGTGGCTCTTTTGAGAGGCACAAATCATTTCACATGACCCCCCACCCCAAGAATAAACTTTCACTCCCTTGAGGGTGGTCTTGCCCCATTGAGGATGCATGCAGAAAGTAACATCTTGAAAATAATGGGGGAAACTGTCAATCTGGAATTCTATATCCAGCAAAGATATCCTTCAAAAAACTAAGAAATAATAAATACTTTTTCAGATACAAAAGTGCTGAAAGATTTCATCACCAGTACAGCTGTACTATAAAAAAAGGAAGGGCAGAAGGAAGGCAATACCAGATCAAAATCTAGATCTACACAAAGAAATGAAGCACAGAAAAAATGGAAACAGCTTTTGAAAATATAAAGGCTTTTCCCTTTATTATTTACATCTCTTTAAAAAGGTAATTGACTGAATTAAACTATTAACAATGTTTTGTGAGGTTTGTAACTTTACCCCAGTGAAAAGAAACAGAAAATAAACATTAAAAATACTCAAAATAATGGCTATTAATAAGAGGTATGAAGAAAGTAAAAGAGTATAATGGTTTAGTAATTGACCACAATGGTGGAAGCAGGCACTGGTATTGAAATAAAGTTCTCCTTGAGGAGCTCAGGAAGTCAACCACAGGAGAATTCTAAAGTCAGAATAATCAAGGCAGGAGAAATAGTTAGAACAAAGATTCTTAAAAAACCTACACAGAAATCAAAGTGTGTGGTATAGTGATAAAAGATGGGACGATTAGTTGTCAACTCCGCAGAAAGAATACAGATTGGGGGGAGTGTTCAAAGGAGGAATAACAATATTCAATAAGTCTCTGGGGTCAAAAGGACCTTGATTTGGAGAGAAAAGAAAAAGGAGAAAGAGGAAAAAGATAGGATTAGACCTAAAGGGTATATTTTTTGACACATCTCATTATTGAGTTTGACATACCAAAGGATATCCTAATAACATGGTTTTAATCTAAGCATATTCATTCGACCACCTAAAAAGCATATTCTCTTATTTTAGATTATCATACATGTTAATAACTTAAGAATATGACCATTAATCTTTCCTTACTGTGACTCCAGTGCTAGTATATAGCTTTCATATCAAAACTTTCATATCCCCCGTTGGACTCTATGCCAGAGCTTTATGACGTGGTCAGAGCTAACCCTTTTTATTCTAAGCAAACTGTTACTTAAATGTAGTTTATCACATAACACAGAGGCACAATGTTATCAATTATCTCAGACATAGCACAGATAATCTAGTATATTTACTGGCATTTTTGCCCAGGTCTTCAGAATTGTTTGGTTAAAGTTGGCATAACATCATAGTAATCTTTTCTTCTATGTTTCTTATTCATGAGGTTTTTTTCAGTATCTTTATTGGAGTATATTTGCTCTACAATGGTGCATTAGCTTCTGCTGTATAACAAAGTGAATCATCCATACATATACACATATCCCCATATCCCCTCCCTCTTGTGTCTTGCTCCCACCCTCCCTATCCCACCCCTCTAGGTGGTCACAAAGCACAGAGCTGATCTCCCTTTGCTATGTGGCTGCTTCCCACTAGCTATCTATTTTACATTTGGTACTGTATATATGTCCATATTAATCTCTTACTTTGTCCCAGCTTACCCTTCCCTCTCCCCATATCCTCAAGTCCATTCTCTAGTAGGTCTGTGTCTTTATCCCGTCTTGCCCCTAGGTTCTTCATGGCCATTTTTTTTTCTTAGATTCCATATATATGTGTTAGCATACAGTATTTGTTTTTCTCTTTCTGACATACTTCACTCTGTATGACAGACTCTAGGTCCATCCACCTCACTACAAATAACTCAATTTCATTTCCTTTTATGGCTGAGTAATATTCCATTGTATATACATGCCACATCTTCTTTATCCATTCATCTGTTGATGGACATTTAGATTGCTTCCATATCCTGGCTATTGTAAATAGTGCTGCAATGAACATTGTGGTACATGACTTGACTCATTTTGAATTACGGTTTTCTCAGGGTATATGCCCAGCAGTGGTATTGCTGGGTCATATGGTAGTATTATTTTTAGTTTTTTAAGGAACCTCCATATTGTTCTGCAGAGTGGCTGTATCAATTTACATTCCCAGCAACAGTGCAAGAGGGTTCCGTTTTCTCCACACGCTCTCCAGCATTTATTGTTTGTAGACTTTTTGATGATGGCCATTCTGACCGGTGTGAGATGATACCTCTTTGTAGTTTTGTTTTGCATTTCTCTAATTAGTGATGTTGAGCATTCTTTCATGTGTTTGTTGGCAGTCTGTACATCTTCTTTGGAGAAATGTCTACTTAGGTCTTCTGCCCATTTTTGGATTGGGTTGTTTGTTTTTTTGATATTGAGCTGCATGGGCTGCTTGTACACTTTGGAGATTAATCCTTCGTCAGTTGCTTCATTTGCAAATATTTTCTCCCATTCTGAGGGTTGTCTTTTTGTCTTGTTCATGGTTTCCTTCGCTGTGCAAAACCTTTTAAGTTGCATTAGGTCCCATTTGTTCATTTTTGTTTTTATTTCCATTTCTCTAGGAGGTGGGTCAAAAAGGATCTTGCTGTGATTTATGTCATAAAGTATTCTGCCTTTTTATTTTCTCTAAGAGTTTTATAGTGTCTGGCCTTACATTTAGATCTTTCATCCATTTTGAGTTTATTTTTGTGTATGGTGTTAGGGAGTGTTCTAATTTCCTTCTTTTACACGTAGCTGTCCAGTTTTCTCAGCACCACTTATTAAAGAGTCTCTCTTTTCTCCATTATATATTCTTGACTCCTTTTTCAAAAATAAGGTGACCATATGTGCATGGATTTAACTCTGGGCTTTCTATCCTGTTCCATTGATCTATATTTCTGTTTTTGTGCCAGTACCATACTGTCTTCATTAATATATCTTTGTAGTATAGTCTGAAGTCAGAGAGTCTGATTCCTCCAGCTCCGTGTTTCTTTCTCAAATTGCTTTGGCTCTTCAGGGTCTTTTGTGTTTCCATACAAATTGTGAAACTTTTTGCTTTAATTCTGTGAAAAATGCCATTGGTAGTTTGGTAAGAATTGCATTGAATCTGTAGATTGCTTTGGGTAGTATAGTCATTTTCACAATGCTGATTCTTCCAATCCAAGAACATGGTATATCTCTCCATCTGTTTGTACCATCTTTAATTTTTTTCATCAGTGTCTTATAGTTTTCTGCATACAGGTCTTTTTTCCCATTAGTTATGTTTATTCCTAGGTATTTTATTTTTTGTTGTTGTTGCAGTGGTAAATGGGAGTGTTTCCTTAATTTCTCTTTTAGATTTTTCATCATTAGTGTATAAGAATGCCAGAAATTTCTGTGCATTAATTTTGTATCCTGCTATTTTACCAAATTCATTGATTGGTTCTAGTAGTTTTCTCATAGCATCTTTAGGATTCTCTATGTATAGTATCATGTCATCTGCAAACCGTGACAGCTTTACTTCTTCTTTTCCGATTTAGATTCCTTTTATTTCTTTTTCTTCTCTGATTGCCATGGCTAAAACTTCCAAAATTATGTTGAATAAAAGTGGTGAGAGTGGGCAACCTTGTCTTGTTCCTGATCTTAGTGGAAATGGTTTCAGATTTTCACCATTGAGAATGATATTGCCTGTGGGTTTGTCATAAATGGCCTTTTTTATGTTGCGGTAAGTTCCCTCTATGCCTACTTTCTGGAGGGTTTTTATCATAAATGTGTGTTGAATTTTGTTGAAAGCTTTTTCTGCATCTGTTGAGATGATAATATGGTTTTTATCCATCAATTTGTTTATATGGTGTATCAAATTGATTGATTTGTCGTCGTGAATGATACTTGATATGATTTCAACATTCTTAAATTTATCATGACTTGATTTATGACCCAAGACATGATCTGTCCTGGAGAATGACCCATGAGCACTTGAGAAGAAAATGTATTCTATTGTTTTTGGATGGAATGTCCTATAAATATCAACTGAGTCCATCTTGTTTAATGTATCATTTAAAGCTTGTGTTTCCTTATTTATTTTCATTTTGGATAATCTGTCCATTGGTGAAAATGAGGTGTTATTCCCGTACTATGACTGTGTTACTGTCGATATCCCCTTTTATGGCTATTAGCATTTGCCTTATGTATTGAGGTGCTGCTATGGTGGATGCATAAATATTTACAATTGTTACATCTTCCTCTTGGCTTGATCCCTGGATCATTATGTAGTGTCCTTCTTTTTCTCTTGTAGTAGTCTTCATTTTAAATTCAATTTTGTTTGATATGAGAATTGCTACTGCAGCTTTCTTTTGATTTCCATTTGCATGGAATATCTTTTTCCATCCCCCCACTTTCAGTCTGTGTGTGTCCCTAGGTCTGAAGTGGGTCTCTGGTAGACAGCACATATATGGATCTTGTTTTTGTATCCATTCAGCCAGTCTATATCTTTTGTTTAGAGCATTTAATCCATTTACATTTAAGGTAATTATCGATATGTATGCTCCTATTACCATTTTCTTAATTGGTTTGGCTTTGTTATCGTAGGTCTTTTCCTTCTCTTGTGTTTCCTTCCAGAGAAGTTCCTTTAGAATTTGTTGTAAAGCTGATTTGGTGGTGCTGAATTCTGTTAGCTTTTGCTTGTCTGTGTAAAAGTTTTAGTTTTTCCATCGAATCTGAATGAGATCCTTGCTGGGTAGAGTAATCTCGGTTGTAGGTTTTTCCCTTTCATCACTTTAAATATGTCCTGCCACTCCCATCTGGCTTGCAGAGTTTCTGCTGAAAGATCAGCTGTTAACCTTATGGGGATTCCCTTGTATGTTATTTGTTCCTTTTCCCTTGCTGCTTTTAATATTTTTTCTTTGTATTTAATTTTTGATAGTTTGATTAATATGTGTCTTGGCGTATTTCTCCTTGGATTTATCTTGTATGGGACTGTCTGTGCTTCCTGGACTTGATTAACTATTTCCTTTCCTATATTAGGGAAGTTTTCAACTATAATCTCTTCAAATATTATCTCAGACACTTTCTTTTTCTCTTTCTTATAGGACCCCTATAATTCGAATGCTGGTGCATTTAATGTTGTCCCAGAGGTCTCTGAGACTGTCCTCAAGTCTTTTCATTCTTTTTTCTTTATTCCACTCTGTGGTAGTTATTTCCACTATTTTATCTTCCAGGTCACCTATCTGTTCTGCTTCAGTTATTCTGCTATTGATTCCCCTAGAGAATTTTTAATTTCATTCATTATGTTGTTCATCATTGTTTGTTTGCTCGTTAGTTCTTCTAGGCCCTTGTTAAACATTTCTTGTATTTTTTCCATTCTATTTCTAAGATGTTGGATCATCTTTACTGTCATTACTCTGAATTCTTTTTCCGGTAGACTGCCTATTTCCTCTTCATTTGTTAGGTCTGGTGGGTTTTTACCTTGCTCCTTCTTCTGCTGTGCATTTCTTTGTCTTCTCATTTTGCTTAACTTACTGTGCTTAGTGTCTCCTTTTCACAGGCTGCAGGCTGATAATTCCTGTTGTTTTTGGTGTCTGCCCTCAGTGGGTAAGGTTAGTTCAGTGGGTTGTATATGCTTCCTGGTGGGGGGGGACTGGTGCCTGTGTTCTGGTGGATGAAGCTGGATCTTGTGTTTCTGGTGGGCATGACTGAATCCATTGGTGTGTTTTGATGTGTCTGTGAACTTAGTATGATTTTAGGCAGCCTCTCTGCTAATGAGTGTGTTGTGTTCCTGACTTGCTAGTTGTTTGGCATGGAGTGTCCAGCACTGTAGCTTTCTGGTCGATGAGTGGAACTGGATCTTAGTGTTGAGACGGAGATCTCTGGGAGAGCTTTCGCTGATTGATATTATGTGGGCCTGGGAGATCTCAGGTGGACCAATGTTCTGAATTCAGCTCTCCCACCTCAGAGGCTCAGGCCTGACAGCCGGCCAGATCACCATGACCCTGTAAGCCACACAGCTGGAGAAGATGGGCTATGAGTTGGGTGTCAGCCACTGCCCTGTTGTAGCTCTGTCTTAGCTATCTCCAAAGGTTCACCCAGATATATTGGGTTATTCCACCATTCCTCATAACTTGCACATGCCAGTCTGGGATTTGTAGATGTCCTCCTTATACTCTTCATTGAAACATCTTGCATTCATTGTGGTGAGAGATATGCTAATAGTGTTGGTTCTCTTCAGTTCAGAGACTGGGACAGTCTGAGCCTGCATGTGGCCAAGTCAGGAGCAGCTGGCCACCAATCCCAAAGTGATAACTTGTCAGATTCCAAGAAGGCTTTCTGCAGCACCCGAGCATTAGTCCCAAGCAGCTGCTCCATTCAGTTGCAGCACTGTGACCGGGAAACTCGGTGGGACCCTCAAACAAGGATTTCTGCTGGCCCTAGAGCCTGGCTTGCCCACCCAGGCAAGGAGCTGAGGAGAGTGTCTCCCGGCCCATCCCACCAGAGGGGCAGACACCTGGAAGCTGCACAGCCGACAGCACAGGAGTTCTCATGTTTTTCTATCAGTGTGTATTCCCCACTCCCATAACCTTCCCCTCAAAAACTTAGCATCTGTAGTTTGTTTTAAAAAAGATTTCTAACAATTTTCACAGAATATGGGGATTTCTTATAGCTTATATGAAAATATTAAGTAGTGATGTTCTACATCATTAGCACATGACAAGACAAAACTTTCAAAATATTAATCCATAATTTCTCTGTGTTTTCTTACATGATTTGACCTTTTCCTCACTCAGAGGAGGGCTAATTTGGCTAAGAGAATGCAGTGGTCAAAATCTGCTTTTTGTGTTTCAAAAGCCTTGTAATTGGAGGAAAATTAAAGCAACTCACATTTTGAAAAATAAATATAGGAGAGAATATCTATGGTATAAAAGCCAGGTATTCTATCTTTGGACTAGATCAGAATGGAAAAAGAAAAGTATCAGAGTAGAAAGAGGGAGTGATTAGATGTGGGAGAATCCCTTTGAAAAAGGGTTTAGACTTCAAGTGGGATGAGCCTCAATTGGAGTGGGACAGTGAGAGACCAGTTAGGTTTGTGTAATCTAAGAGCAAAAAAAAAAAAAACAAAAAACAAAAAACCAAAAAATGGTGTGTGTATATTTCTTGGTAAACATTAGGAAGTTAGAAAGACCCAATTCTAGGAATATATATGTAATGTCTAGAAATGAGCTTACTTGGTTCTCCCTTGCACCAGTATAGTATAGGTGTACCTGAATAATTACACAAACTTAAGAGTACATTTGGCATTAAACTAGACATCATGTGACATCCACAGAGATACTCTCCTGTCCTGGTATGGTGTGAAGCACTAAAGTGAACTCCAACAAGGAATGCTACTGAAAGTAAGAGCAATTAGTCAGACATTAACATGGGATGAAGCAGAGGCACTGGAATGGATCAGTGATGGATGATCATTCAGAATGATGAATGTTTCACTGAATGTCAACAGAGACTGAAGGCTACGAGGACAAGATATTACATACAAAATCCTTGCCATTCTGCAGGGTACACACAATTCTTGGCAGTAGGGTAGGGAATTTAAATGGACTGGTTTTAAGTTTTCCCGTCTCCACTGAATAGGAGCTTGAAATAAAAATTATACTGAATTATAAAAAATAAAGAAAATGACACTTCTGGCATATTTCTGGTTTTGGAGTGAGACATGCACCTTCTATGAATAAAGTCTATGTTTCCTCTGAGGCACATCTTACATTACATTTGAACAATCAAATATGTCATTGTCTATGTTTGCTTTTTCTCATATACCTGAAAAATGGCAACAAAACTCAGACATTTTTAACTCATTTTTTCCGAATGATTTGTATTGGTTATCAACTGTATTACTTAAATTTAAAAAACAAACCCACAATATCTTTTTCTCTGTAGAAAAAAAGGACTTCTAAAATTATAACTAGAGTTGATATCTTTTCCATGTATTATATTCAGCTCATGGAACATAATCACATTAAAGGATCCTAACTTAGGACCTCACCCCATCATGTTGTATGCCACATATTGTTTATAAATTAGTTAGCCACTTTCTCTCTACTTATATTAGCAATTCTAACCAGATGTTTTTTCAAAATTTATAGAGTATTCATTTTAAAAAACACTTAGAAACAGTATGGTTAAGTCTTAGGTAGTAATATACTTTTCTAATTCACTTCTAGATTTTTATCAGTTTATATCAAGTTATATAAACTTGCTTAGGTTATAATATCTGATCCACTTCTGAAATCTCAGTATCAAAAATGTCTTTCTCTCTCTCTCTCATCATATCCTATTCATCCAATTTACTTATTAAAGAACCTTTACAGCAGTGATTCTTTGATTTCATCGAGATCTCTAGTCCACTTATTTTACCACTTTATCATTATTAACCGGAACTCTCCGGTGTTCATTTTTCCTAGTCTAGCGTACAATTCATACTCCATCATTGTCATTATTTCTTACTTTTATTTTGCATCCGTAGTACTACGGTGAACACATTAAAGTGATGTAAACCCCAATATCCATTTATTTTCTCCAGATCTGTACTACAGCACATAACTGCTTGGTTGACGTGACTCATTTCATATTACACATTTTAAGCAGGTAATCAAGACTACTTAACTCTCTTATAGGGCTTTCTTGTTGGGCTCATGTTCTCATGCCATGAAATATTCCTTCTCTCTTTTAACCCTAAATTTCTTCACCTTTAATCTGAGCTGAATATTCATCTTTTAACTCATTGAGAAAGTGGAAGCCACCAGAAACCATTTCCTTCAACATTCCACCACAAAATCTACAGATTTATCTATCCCACACCCATCTTCTCTTTCTATCCTACCACAGTCTAGAGTGTTACCCTTCTTATCAAAAAATAGTCCATCCCTGCATTCTTTGGATCCAGTTCCTTTTCAAAAAGCTCACTCTTGGGCTTCCTTGGTGGTGCAGTGGTTGAGAGTCCGCCTGCCGATACAGGGTACACGGGTTCGTGCTCCGGCCCGGGGAAGATCCTACATGCCGCGGAGTGGCTGGGCCCGTGAGCCATGGCCGCTGAGCCTGCGCGTCCGGAGCCTGTGCTCCGCAACGGGAGAGGCCACAACAGTGAGAGGCTCGTGTACCGCAAAAAAAAAAAAAAAAAAAGCTCCCTCTTTTTGTCATATCTTCTGTTTCCTCCCTCGAGATTCTCTTCCTTTATAGCCAGCTGATAATTCCTGCAAGCATAAAACATATTTTTGCTAGCTCCTATTCGTTCTGTGGACTGCATATTCCTTCCACCTTCTTTCTTGGCTTCTACAAAATTCACCTCATTGGGGTTTTCTTTTACCACTTATTCAATCTTCTTTGCCAACTCATCCTCCTAAACCAAACCTTTAATTGTTAAGATCCTCAGAATTCGGTCTTGGTCCTTTTATTCATTTCTTTTTGATTACTTCTCAGTAATGTCATTGACTCCAAAGAATTCCAGTGTCATCTGTATGCTGATGACTCAAAAATTATCTTTTCTCTCCACAGGCATCTCCTTTGACTATCTGTTTCTCTCAAATTGCATATCTTGCTCCTTTCAATAAATGCCACTATCACCCACCTGAGGCCAGGAATTCAGAAATAATCATTTATTATTAATAGTAATCTGTCATACAGAGTGAAGTAAGTCAGAAAGAGAAAAACAAATACCGTATGCTAACACATATATATGGAATTTTAAAAAGCGGTAGTGATGAACCTAGTAGCAGGGCAGGAATAAAGACGCAGATGTAGAGAATGGACTTGAGGGCACGGGGTGGGGGGAAGGGGAAGCTGGGATGAAGTGAGAGAGTAGCATTGACATATATACACTACCAAATGTAAAATGGATGGCTAGTGGGAAGCTTCTGCATAGCAAAGGAGATCAACTCAATGCTTTGTGATGACCTAGAGGGATGGTATAGGGAGAGTGGGAGGGAGGCTTAAGAGGGAGGGGATATGGGGATATATGTATACGTATAGCTGATTCACTTTGTTGCACAGCAGAAACTAACACAACATTGTAAAGCGTTTATACTCCAATAAAGATGTGAAAAAAAGTAGCAATAATTTATATTAGTAACTATATTAGTAATTCTCTAAGCTAACAATTGCTCCCTCCTATCCTTTCCTATTGATTATAGCTCTGAAATATATTGATTACATATTTGAATTGTATACTGATTATATTTTGGAAATATCTGCCAATTTTTAGATTCTTTTACTACATGATTGTTCTTTATCTTGAGTTGCTATTAACTATTATCTGAATTACTAGAGATACCTCCTGTCCATTTGCTTCAACTTCTTCTCTACATGGCAGTAAAAGTGATCTTTTAAAATGTAAGTTGGATCACATTGTTCTACCAAAAAGTTTGAGTTGTTTCCCAAAGCTCTCAGAAAAAATTTAACGTTTACTATGATCTATACAGTTAGGCATGATTCACTTCTACTGAATCACTAAACTCACTTCACACTTGTGCCCCTCCATCTCCTTCCCCAGTCACATTGATCTTTTCTCAGTTTTGAAAATATGTGAAATTTTATTATCATTACTTTGGGTGGAAATATACATGTTGGACCCCAGTTCCCACTAAACGTGCCCACAACTTCCTCTTCATCTGATTGTTTCTTTTTCATTTTTAATTCTTATCTTACATGACATGTGCTCAAAGAAACTCTCCCTCACTACTTTATTTAAAGTAGTTTTTTCCTCAGTGATCTCGTACCTTTCTATTTTATTTCTTAGCTCTTATTCACCCTAAAACTGTTTTCTTTGTCTTGTATTTGTCCCTTTGTCTGCCTACTCTACTAGAGTGTACATTCCATGAGGCTAGGTACTCTTTCTCCTAGTTTACCACTTTTTCTTCAATACCTTTAATGGGGTCTGTCATACTGTAGATGCTCAGTAAACATATATGTTGACTGAATTGCTCCTCATCAAAGGTATTTTTGATAAATAGCCATCATTATATCTGATGGATATAAAGCTTGGCAGGACATTTTGAACTGTTTATCTTGCTTCTTGTAATAATCAACCACACAGGTAGGAAGATGGCTGTATTCCTAAGGACCTTTCATTTTTCCTATTCATGGTAACTTTTGCTACTTTACCTTTGCTTTCCAAATAAGACTATGGGAATTGTGCCCTAATCACAAATTTTAGGACATATTTGAAGTTTGGACACATTTTCTTACATTTGGAGGTGGGATGGTATTGTTAAGAAAACTCCCTAAATAGGTGCTTGATTTTCACTAATACCTAATTCCAGACTGTATTATGGTCAGTGCTCTCATTCTCTATTGTAACACAACAAACTATCACCAAATTTAGTGGCTTAATACAACATCCATCTTGTTATTATTCTTTATATTTTTTGGATCCAGGACTTAGGCAGAGCCCACAGGGAAAGACTTGCTTCTGCTCCACAAAATGTAGCCTCTCACTTGGGGTAACTCAAACAACTGGAGACTAGAACAGTTGCGGACTAGCTAGGCATCTCTTTTCACATTATCTCAGGGTTTCTTCTTTTGGTTTCTCCACATCATCTTTTATCTTGGTGTCCTCAGTAACAGAGCCTCAAGATAGTTGAACTTCTTACCTGGTAGCTCAGTATTCCAAGAGCAAGTATTCTGAGAGTGGAAGAAGACGTCAGTCTCTTGAAGCCAGTACCTGAAAGCAGGTACAGAATCACATCCACTGTATGCTATTTGCCAGAGCAGCCACAGAGCCTGCAAAGATTCAAGAAGAGGACACTTAGAGGAATGCCAAACAATTTGTAGCCATCTTTAATCAACCAAAGTAAGGTACTGAGTTTTAATTATAAGTAGAAAGACGTTATTAAAATAAAAACAAGTGAAGGGTAAATCTTTCTTATTAATGATGTTATTGAAAAATCAATGGGCATTTCTGCCAATTTATAATTGATAATTTATTCCTTTATGAAGATGAAGCATATATTGTATTAGCCTCATATTCTTTACTGAATGCTCATTCATCCCAGTTTTGGTGTTTCAAATGTTGGCAATTATTGATACTTACATACATCCCTATGCTTTTATGTCATCCAATTTTAAATAATAATTTGGCTGATCCAATGAAACTCTCCTCTAAGCCTTTCTTTTTCATTTTTTAATTCCTTTCCATCTTTTAGTAATAAAAAATTTATTTCATGGTGTGGTGTGTGGTTTTTGTTGTTGCTGCTATTTTTGGTCATTGTTGTTTTTCTTTTCTTTGTTTTGGACATTGTGGAAGGTGAAAGGGAGGAACCTCACCTATTCCAAATGCAAGAATGAGGACCTATGCTGTGAACAACATGTGGGTTCTCTAATCATTTAAATGTTTTGTTTTATTTAATCCTCACAACAAACCTATCACAACAAATGCTCCAGTTATATAATTGAGAAAAATGTTTAATATGGGTTAATGAAATTGTACATTGGATTGAGAAATGTACCCATAATGAAGGCAGAAGGTCATTCCTTGAATTTATACTGACATTTTTATGGACAACATTAGTCTGGGTCTTGATCCTGATTCTGTAGGTACACAAGCTTTTAACTTTTACACAAATGTTAGATTAGTGGATATCTGAATTTCCTATTGGTTACAAAACTCCATGAAGGCATACATTCTTGAAAGAGATAAAATGTCTTTTGAAGTTCAGGAGAAAACAATTTTTGTTAGTTAATTGAGTTGTTTAAATAGATGGCAAATTAGAAAGCAGGACTTATGTTGGAAATTCCTTGGCTATAATTCACTTTTACTTACACCTGGAAATAACTTTTCATGTGTCTTGAAATTACTCTTTGGTCTTGATCCATTTTCTGAACAATATTTCTTTTTTCATGAAAGTTAGCATGTGTTTACAGCTGAATAGGTTTTTTCATCTATTTCCTGACAGTAGAATTTTGGATGTCTATAGGACTCTGTTCATTTTGTGTTCTTTCTGTTTCTTTCAGTTCAAGCTGGCATCTTGCTGAATATGGAAATCTTTTAAAACTTTGTAGATCTCCTATTAATCTTTTTTTCTGTCTACCACATTTGACACACACACAAAAAAAAAAACCTGTAGATTTCTTCAAAATAAGCACTTTTAGAACTTATATTTCTCCTAAGGAATAATGTCCTTATACTTCTTAGGAGCACTATTTTTTATTCAGAGAATCTGTGAATTATACTTTTTAGGTCCTTAAAGCGTCTTTTATCTGACTAAACAGTGCTTTCAGGCACTGTTTTTTCCATCCATCAGTTTCATTTTTCTTTTGGTCTGAAAATTTGTTGCCTTTTGCTTAATAACAAATTAATTAATTACTTCCAAAACAAGCATTTATTATCTCATAAAGTTTCTAAAAATCAGAAACCCAAGGGTAGCTTAGCTGGGTGGTTCTGACTCAAGCTCTCTCATGACATTACAGTTAATCTGTTGGTGAGGTAGCAGTTATCTGACTGCTGAAGGATACACATCCACACTTACAACCATGGAAGTTGGCAGGGGCTTCAGTTCCTTGCTTTGTAGCCCTCTTCATGCAGCTGGCTTCTCCCAGAATGAGTGACCACAAGAGAGAACAATATGCCACACTGCCTCTTGTGGCCTAGTCTTAGAATCAGAAACCATTAATTCTCCTTCATTCTATTAGTTAGAAGTGCGCCCCCAGGTCCAGCCAACACTCAGCACAAAGGCACAGATACCAGGAGTTGGGTATCACTGTGAGTCAACTTGGAGGCAGACTACCACAATGCTTTTCATCGGTTTTGGATAATCCATGGGCAGTGCCATCTCAAGTTTTACTTTTGCTTTATTATTGCTCTTATTTCTTCATACTACTCCATATACACTTGTATCTTTTCATCGTGGATTTTTTTTCTGTTTTCCACTTCATGTTTTGTGCTTCAATCACTATTAATTCTACTGACCCATATTCTAGTTTTTAAATTGTCTTTTCTGCTGGGTCTAATGAGATGTTAAATCCTTCTACTGAATTTTAGTTTCAACTGTTGCATTTTTTAGCTTTAAGATTTACCTTTTGCTGTTTTTATTCCTGTTCTTTGTGAAATTCTTTATTTTAAAATTTCTTTCAATAAACATCTTAATCCTTACGATTTAAAAGTTCAATACCTATTATTTTCTCTATATCCACTTTTCACAATTTTGATATTTTGATTTTTGTCTTATAATACAGGTAAGCTTTAGTTTACATGCTGGAAATTGCATAATAAAAATAAAACAGATTCTGCATAATAGTATCTTCCTTCAGAAAGGATTTAATTTTCTTCCAGTAATTAGAATGTGGGCATATCACCCTCCTAGTCAATGTTGATAAATTTCCAGTTTGCCTTTTGTCCCCAGGACCTAACACTTATAAGGTTGAACTGAAAGGTTGGGATGTTTACTTGGCCTCTCATACTTGAAAAGCCCTAAGTGCTAACTTCATCTCCCTAGTGTGATAAGGCTGTTAAAATTTCTGCTTAGCTTTTAGAAGCTGCTATAGATGTGATATTTGCAAATATTACCCTAAGAATGTGAATCTTTGGAGTCAACCAACAAATATAAATTTTATTCAAAATGTTGTACTTGCTTCTCTCTGGTTCCCTTTCCTCTGTGTCTTGACCCATAAAGTCATACTATATTTGTTAGACCTCAATGACAGTTTTTGTCTCCTCAGCCCAGTGAGACTGTTATAAGCTCTAGATCACTGTATGTTTTTGCTCGTTGCCCCTGAACAGTGAATAATCAAATTTCAAACCTGGGAATGGGTGGAAATTTAGCAGTCACGTCAATATATTTCCCATCCTTCAAAAACTTTGTCTCTCAAATACCTGCTACCATGTTTAATTCCTGATGCCTCCAAACACTGTTTTTGTATTTTAACCAGACTTTATAGCTGGAATTAGTGGGAGGTTTAGTCTAATGTCATTTATTTTATCTATGCCAGAAGCAGAAGTCAAATCAAGTAATTACAACATATATGCACATTTAATACACAGATATGTAGTTTATTTTTTCACTTACTCATAATTAGTTCTTAAAAATGTTGAGTTCAGAAGCTCAGATTTAGCTATGGTTCTATAGGATGTACTGGGAGCCAGAGTATAGATATACTGGTTGTAGAGAACATTATGATACAATCTGGAAAAGAACAGATAAATATTTTTTTCTGATAGTAGAAACTTGTTTCCTCTGATATCTGACATATCAATTGACCTCAAGCCCAACTTTGCTGAAACAGTATAGGACCACAAAATAGCAGATTATATTCTGTTTTCTTAAAGATTCTGCTTGGAACTACCAAAACCCAGAGGGAAAATATATTTCATTGGGATTAATGGATAATATCTATTGAATGCAAAAAGTTAAAACTGTATTATTTCTACAGTTGTTAACACTTTAGCAAAGAGAGGATGTAATTTTATTTATAGATTCTTGCTTTGAACTGCATTTAACTTTCTCAAAAGTATCTTTGGGCGATAAAACTTTCTGTGATTTTCTAAAAATATTTTATTTTTGGTTCTGGCTTTTTTAAGTAAGAAAGGTTATAACATTTAAACTTTTTGAGGAACTAAGAACTAATGTGATAATAGAACAAGGCTTAAAGAAGTAAAGTTATAGTATATTAGAAAATGGCAAATATGCTTTAAGAAAACATTTTAACATTTACATTTTTTACACTCAAGATCAGATATTCTATTGAAATAATTATAGTGCCAACTCATTTTAGAAATTGGTTATTAAACTTGAAATTTATTGGCACAATTTTTCATTGTCTACATGTTACTACTTTATTTTTTTCAGGTTTTTAAAAAAAAAAAATTATTGGAGTATAGTTGATTTAAAATGTTGTGTGGCCCATTTAACTGAAACTCTACTCCCTTTCCACAAAACTTTGAAAAAAATCTAAATACATTAACACGTCCCACAAAACCATGCATGATCTGAGTCCTCATAATGCAGATGAAATTACCAACTTTCCAAGTTCATCTCCTGTCTCTACCTAGTTGCTTCCTTGTCTTCAGCCGCTAGGAATTATGCTGTTCCTTCAAATTGTGAACTTATTCTCACCTAAAGGTCTTTTTCTTATTCTCTTAAATTGAAGAGCTCTTCTTCCAGATTTTTAAATGACTTTCTCAGTTGCATCACTTGTCTTTCCTTGTTTTTTACATTTTCAGATTCTCTCCTCTCATTATTGTAACAAAATAACATTACTCTGTTCTCTTACCCATACTGCATTTTAAAAATAGCTTCTAACATTATATATTTGTTATTTTACTTGCTTAGTATCTTTTTCCCACTAAAGTGTCAGTTCTGTGAGAAGCTGTATTATCAGCGCAAATATTAGTGCTTAAAGAGAGTAAATAGTTGCTATTTGTTATTGAATAAAGGACTCCCAGGCCCTTCACACACACATACAAATAGAAAAAGACAGGATGTAACTAACAAAATAACATTTATAGAATGAATCATCTGACAAATATATGTTTCTATTGATTTTTATGCATAATTTCTTTGAGAAGCAAACTGATACTTTGATCCCATCTTTAGAGATGTATGATCCCATCTGTTTAGAGATACTAAGCAAGAATCAAAGCATTTGGATCCTAGTGATGAAACATAACTAGTAGTTAGGAGGTATGTGTTCCCTGGAGGGTGAGAGACAAGGTTTCAAATCCCAGGTTTGTTTTTTATAAGTGCTATTGTGTAATATTGGACAAGTTGCTCTCTACACCTCAGTGTTTCATCTGTACAATCAAAATGATTATAACTATAATACTTCATGAAGTGGAATAAACTAGGTACATTCTAAAACAGACTAATGAAACAATAAAATTTAGTTATTATTTTCACTATTAGTTCTTGTTTCAGGAGATACAGGCTATGAATGACCATTTATGTCTCCAAGGCTCATTTTTCTCATTTTCAAAAATAGAATTTGCAAAACTTAAAAATGTTTTTATCTTTGAAGGTAGAGAATAGTTAGTGGTTGCTCTTACCATTTAGAGTATCTCAACACTGAAAAACAATAATTAGGACTCTATTCTATTTTCTCTCTTCCAAAGTAAGTAAACAATCTCATGGCTTTTAATACCATCAAGGTTGACATTTTTAATTTTATTCTCAATCAGAGACCAGCTTCATGAAGAGCACAAAATCTGACTTTGCTGTTATTAAGGAACACTGTCAAACACACAACTCCTGAGCTACCATGTCTTTTCTTTGCCATGTGGGTGGGTCAAGGGTAGTGGGAACAAACTAGTCTCTAATTGATCTTACTCTGCCATGGTGCATGTGGAGTCAGCAAAGTTGGTATCTCCTTTGAACTTTCACTATATTCTCTATATCTTTAGGTGAGATTCATTTATAACAGGAGATATTTAAGTTCAGTTAAAAACAAACAAACAAACCAACCTCAGTGTAGCTTAAATAAAGAAAGAATTTTATTGGCTTACTTATCTGAAAAGTTAGAGGCAGGCAATACTGGATCCAGTCTCCCCTAGGACTTCATGTCTCTGTCTCTCCGGAATGCTTTAATGATGTCAGTTTCCATACCAGAGCTCCAGATTCTACTGTTAGGATAGTAAAATCACTACAGCATATTCAGACCACACATTTTTACAGTTTCCAATCCAAGAGAAAGTAGTGTGTGTCTTTTGCTATATCTTGAAATCTTGGAGATTACTTGTTTCCATTTATTTGAATCATCTTTCAGTGGCCAGAGAGGTTTGTTTTAGGCCATCAGTTCTACTCAAGCCATGTAGCTAAGAATGGGAAGAACAAAAAACGTTGATGGAGAAAAAAGTATTGGACCTGAAGAAGCAGTCAGCAAATGTCTACTGACCTGTTTTAAGTTATACATTTTCATATTGAGAAAACCTGTCTGATAAATACCACCAGGAATACACCAGCAATAAAACAAATTTGGTTTATTTAATTTTCTGCAGTATTGGCAAACATTGTCCATGAGTAACACTGGGGCAGATAACTAAAAGGGAATGGGAAAGAACTTTTAATACGGCTTGCATTTCTGCCTAATGACTATTTCTAAGGAGCAATTTAGAGAAGCATGAAACATTGCTAGATGTTTGTCACAGCAGTCCTATTCAGGAGGCAGGAGAAACAAAGCAGGGCTAAGGAAATCATTGGTAAGGAAGCCATAATTTCTCAAATTATGTGTCCTTGGCCATGTCTAGTTGAAAACTTTCTTTTAGTTTCCATTAGAAATGCTATAGTCTGATTACTAGTCACACTAAGAAGATGACTTTGGGTTGTGTTTCTTCAGAAACCACAAAGTTAGGGTAAATGAGGAATGCTGTGAAAACAAAAAACAAGAGTGAACCCCCCAAAAAATCCTCTTATTTGAAGAACTGAGGATGGAAATTAAAGCTACTTCAATTGTGACCCAAAAATAGATCAGATCCTTTAAGCAAAGACAGAATGTTCTATTTTCACTGATTTAATTTCAAACAGTTACGTTTCTCACAGCTGAGAGTTTTAATCAACAAGGTTTCTCAGCACTAGGTGTTTGAAGTTAGTAAAAGAAGCCTTTACATATTCAAAATAGATAACTGCCACACTTAAAAAAAAGATATTATTTTTTTAGTGCAGTTTTAAGTTCAAAGCAACATTGAGGGGAAGGTACAGAGATTTTTCCATATGCTCCCTACCCCTTATATGCATAGCTTCCCCAATTGTCAGTATCCCCCACCAGAGTGGCACATTTGTTATAATTGATGAACCTACATTCACACATCTAATCACTAAAAGTTTATAATAAAGTCCACTCTTGGTGTCGTATATTCTATGGGTTTGGACAAATATATAATAATTGTACCCAACATTATAGTATCATACAGAATAGTTTGACCACCCAAAAAATTCCTTGTGCTCTGCCTAGTCATCCCTCTACCCACCCCCAGCCCCTAGAAACTACTGATTTTTTTTTTCACTGTCATATGATTTTACCTTTTCCAGAATGTCATGTAGTTGGAATCATGACATGATAATGACTTTTGAGATTGGCTTCTTTTGTTTAGTAATATGCATTTAAGGTTCCTCCATGACTTTTCATAGCTTGATAGCTCATTTCTCTTTACCACTGAATGATATTCCATAGTCTGAATGTACCACGGTTTATCCATCCTCTACCAAAAATATCTTTGTTGCTTCTAAGTTTTGGCAATTATGAGTAAAGCTGCTATAAATATCTGTGTGCAGGTTTTTGTGTGGACATACATTTTCAACTCCTTCAGGTAAATACCAACGAGTTTAATTGCTGGATCATATGGCAAAAGTATATTTAGTTTCATAAGAAACCATCAAACTGGCTCTGCAATTTTGCTTTCCTACCAGCAATAAATGAGAGTTACTGTTAATTCATGTCCTGTCCAGAATTTAGTGTTGTCAGTGTTCTATATTTTGGCCATTCTAATAAGTATGTAATGGCATTTTGTTGTTTTTTTTGTTTTTTTTTTTTTACATTTTGTTGTTTTAATTAGCATTTTCCTGATGAGAAATGATGTGGAACATCTTTTCATATGCATATTTGCCATCTGTATATCTTTGGTGAAACATCTGTTTAAGGTCTTTGGCCTGTTTCCTAATTGGATAATTTTCTTCTTATTGTTGATTTTTAAGAGTTCTTTGTATATTTTGGAAAATATTCCTTTTTCAGATGGGTCTTTGTGAATATTTCCCAGTCTGTGACTTGTCTTCCTATTCTTTTGGCATTGTCTTTGGAAGAGCAAAACTTTTTAATTTAATGAAGTCCAGTTTATCAATTATTTCTTTCATGGATTGTGCATTTTTTGTTGTCTCTAAAAAGCCATCAACACAAGGTCATATAGGTTTCCTCCTTTTTTTTTTGAGTTTATAGTTTTGTGTTTTACATTTATTTAGGTCTGTGATCCATTTTGAGTTCCTTTTTTTGAAGGGTGTGAGGTCTGTCTGAAGATTTAAAAAATTATTTTTTGCATGTGGATGTCCAGTTGTTCCAGCACCATTTGTTGAAAAGACTATCTTTCCTCCATTGTACTGCCTTTGCTCCTTTGTCAGAGATAAGTTGAATGTATTTATGTGGATCTGTTTGTTTTCCCTATTCTGTTTCATTGATCTATTTGTCTGTTTTTGGCCAGTACCACACTGTCTTGGTTACTGTGTCATTAAAATAAGTCTTGACATTAGGTAGTGTCAGTTTTCCAACCTTGTTCTTTTCCTCCAATATCGTGTTAGCTATTCTGGGTCTTTTGTCTCTTCATACAGACTTTGGAATCAGCCCATCAATAGCCACAAAATAATTAGCTGATATTTTGATTGGGATTACATTGAATCTATAAATCAATTTGGGAAGAACTAACCTCTTGACAATATTGAATCTTCCTATCTATGAACATGGAATATCTATTTATTCAGTTCTTCTTTGATTTCATTCATCAAAGCTTTGTTGTTTTCCTTATATACATCTTGTACATCTTTTATTAGACTTATACTTCAGCATTTCATCTTTTTCGGGGTAATGTCGATAATATTATGTCTTTAATTTCAAATTCCACTTGTTTATTGCTGGTATATAGGAAAGTGGTTGACTTTTGTATATTAATTTTGTATCCTGAAACCTTGCTATAATTGCTTATTTCAGGAGTTTGTTGTTGTTGTTGTTGATTCTTCAGATTTTTTACATAAATAGTAATGTCATTTGCAAACAAAGACAGTTTTTATTTCTTTTTTCCCAATTTGTATCTTATTTCCTTTTCTTATCTTATTACATTATCTAGAACTTCCAATATTATATTTAAAGGAATGGTGAGAGGGGATATCCTTGCCTTGAACCTGATCTTAGTGGGAAAACTGAGTTTCTCACCATTAAGTACTATGTTATCTGTAGGTTTTTTATAGATATTCTTTATCAAGTTGAGGAATTCTTCTCTATCCCTATTTTACTGAGAGTTTTTATCATGAGTAGGTGTTTGCTTTTGTCAAATGCTTTTTCTGAATCTATTGATATGGTCATGTGATTTTTCTTCTGTATTCTATTGATGTGATGTATTATATTAATTTATTTTTAACTGTTGAACTAGACTTGCATACCTGGGATAAATCCCATTTAGTCATGAGGTATACTTTTTTTTATATACATTGTTGATTTTGATTTGCTAATATTTTGTTGAAAATTTTTGCAGCTATAATTCATGAGTCTAGTGTTCTATTTTTGTAATATTTTTGTCTGGCTTTGGTATTAGGGTACTGTTGGCCTCATTAAATTAGTTAGGGATTGTGTCTTCTGCTTCTGTTCTCTGAGATTGTAGAGAATTGGTATAATTTCTTCCTTAAATGTTTGGTAGAATTCACCAAAGACCCAATCTGAGACACTCTATAACTTATTGTTAACTAAAATATCCATGAAAACCCTTAAATAACTTAAACATATGTGGTAAAAAAAAAAAAAAAGTAGTACTATTCTTTGTTCTGTTTTTTAAATTTTGTTTTACCATGGACATTTAGTCTAAAAATTAACTTTAGGAACCTTTTATTCTGTCCTAATAATTTTTCATATAAGAAACCAGAGATGTGTATTGGTGAAATAACTTGCTCAAGTTCACAAGCTAATTAGTGCCAGACCTAAGAGTAGGTTCTCTCTCCACAATACTGCACTGTTACCAGCTAAGTGGCAACAAATAAGAAATGTTTGTACAGAAGGGTGCATGCTACAGTACTACTAGTTGTAAGAACTCACTCGGACAGAAGTTCCTTCCCTTAAATAATCCATCATCTTCTTCCATGGGTCTGCTATTTGTATGCCATTCATTTGGACAGTTTAATTATTGGTAGAATAATTTCAACTGCCATTGGAAAAAAACTTTTTATTATTTTATCGGAAAAATATTAGCTACAGCTTTTTCCATCTGAAAAGAAAGAAAAAACACCAACTTATCAAGAAGGAAAAGTTGGAGGGCTATCTTCTTAACTATGATGATTTGGGAAGTAAAATCTCATTATGGGAAGAAAGGGGTGGGGTGGAGGGAAGGTGTTTGCCTTGATAGCTAAAACTGACTCATCACTGTCCCCGGTCCTTCTCAACGGATCTATTGATAGTTTCATTCATTCAACAGACACTTTTGAACATCATTTTGTGTCAGGCACTATTCTAAACTATAGAGATATATAGTAGCAGTTATTAAAGTAAACCAAGTCCTTGCCTTTAGAGAACATACTTTCTAGTGAAGGGAGGCAGAAATAATCCAATAAGGAAATAAATATATAACATTCCAAATAAAATAGGGAATGGGATTTGGGGGCATTCATTCAACATGTATTTATTTCACGTCTGTTATATGTAAGTGCAATCTCACCTCTTGGAAATGCAAAGACAGAAGTGTTTCATCCTTGGGAATTCACAGTGGGAAACACAGATGAATAAACAGGCAAAGTTAGATTAAAGCTTTATAGAAGAGCAAAAATGGAATATAGAAACTTATACATTCTGCCTTATTCTTTCCAGAGTTATGGTGATTGGGAAGATGCCATTAGCATAAGCTAGTTGGGAGAAAAGTAACTACCTGGTCAATTGGAAGCCCCACCCTGATGATCAGACCTCTCATTGCTGAACTTAGATAGATTTTTACTATAGCAAAGGAACTGTAAATAAAAGAACTGTGAAAGAACTATGGGTATTCTACAGAGTAACCCAGACTATTAGAAACATAATATGAGCCACAAATAAAAGCCACATATGTAGTTTAAATTTTTCTAGTTGCTTGATAAAAAGTGAAATGGATTTTAATAATATATTTTATTTAACTTGATATGTTCAAACTATTATCATTTCAACATTTAATTACTATAAACTTATGAATGAGATTTATATATTTTTCTTTCCATACTGTCTTCAAAATCTAGTACATATTTCCACCTAAGCACAGCTCATTTTGGACTAGTGATATTTCAATTGTTCAATAATTCATGTCTACCATATTACACAGCATAGCTATAGAACTTTCCATCTCAGCCTACCCTGCCTTTCTGCTGAGATTTTTATCTTAGACAATAAAGATATGTACAGATTTCAGCATAGAGTATGGATTTTCTAGATTGTTTTGATTACAAATTGCAGCTGGCAATTTTGGGGGCTTTTCTGTTTATGTTGAATATTTGGTTAATAGTTCTAATAAGTTACAAGGTAGTAGACATTTTTGTGTAGAGAAAAATGATGCTGTATCTGAATAAAATAAGCCGAATCTCTGTGAGCCTCCTACCCCTGCTAAATTACTGTAAAATTATTAATTATTTTAAGAATCAAACAAAATTTTTTCCTTTTTCTTTTTTTTTTTGGTCCAATAACAATGAGAGTATGAAGGTCAGGCTCAAGTGTCCCAAGATTTTCTGAAATTGTAAAACACAGTGTAACAGAGAAGAATCTGCATTTCTTCTGGTTTCTCATTGAATTACATAGTAACTAAGAACTGCCAACTTGCTGACTATATATATTTTTAAGTTCAAAAGGCAAAAGGTGAGTATTCACCTTTGACCTGCTTGTCAAAAACACTGAACAATTTTTTCTAGCTGCTGACAGTTTATTTGAGTTTTTTCCTGCTTTGTCCTTACAGCCTTCTCTCACAGGTGTTTTCTTTCTATGCTTTTTCAGAGCATTTGTTCAGATGATGCTTGAATTTATAAACTCACTAAAGTATAAGATCTAATTTAGTCAATCAGAACCAAGAGTCTGTAATCTGGAAAGGTAGATTGTAGGTATCACAATACAGTATAAATAACATACATCATTTAAAAAATAATCTATTTTTGATATTTAATTAGTAAGTTATTGGTAATTATGACTCAACATAACTATGGAAATACTAATAATGAAATATCCTCCAAATCTAAATGATATTCTTATAGGACACAAATTAAAAAGTTATTCTTTTATGTATATAATCTGACCAGAAAATGAAAAAAGTTAATTAATTATTCTTCACTGTAGTAATTTATGGTTAACTTCCATTTTTTGATTTTTCTAATTGAATAGTTAGTTGATAGCTATATAAAGAAATTTTTATTCCCCTATACTGTTTCCCTGCCTTTGTTTCAGGTCAAGTGGTATTGAAGCATTGATCTTTTGTAGGTTGCAATTTTCTCTTTAATACAACTTGAGGACACCACTATGTTCACCCCAAAACAAGCTTAAATACAGTCATCAAATACGTACAACAGAATGCGTTATAAACCTTTAACTTTTCTTTGGTGATTTACTGGGGAAATGTTTAAACCTCTCCAAGAATTTTAACATTCCTGAGTATATTTACTTCTATTTGTGTTGTGTTGGTCCACTTTACTTGAGATATTAACTTGAGAGAAAAGATCTGCCAAATTACCTTAGGCATGAAATACAAAATGTTAAAAGATTTTTCTTCTAAACACAATGTATTTTTTAAGTCAGTATTTAAAACTTAGGAGTTGACCAAGTTTACTAATTGAACATTTTTATTATTAGATTATAAAGTTGCTTAAACATGTCTATGTATGCCATTTATTTTATCCTGAGACTACAGATTTTTAACTTAAATCTATATTCTATGTTACTGGGTTGAACCTCTCTTTTAAATTATCATAATTACTTTTCCTTTGATGTATATTCCTCTTTTAAATTTCCTTTGGTATGAGAATCTGCAGATATTTTATAATGTAGTATTTGTTCCTCCGTATTATATTTGTTATAGCATGCTATGAAAACTACATTCAGACTTTTAAAATTTCATTCGACATTTTAATAGTAACTTCCTACAAAATTTTTAAGGAAAGCATCACTATTTTATAGTTAAAAAAGGAAGAATAGGATAAAGAGGCAATTCTAGAAATTCCAAATGGTCTATTCAGATCTAGAGGCAATTGCAGTAGACCATGTTGATTCGCCAGAGATCTAGTGTCCCAGTTAGCTAGTTATACAGGTAGACTCAGGCATCTGAAGTGTATTTTCAAACAATCATTTTTTATCTAGTTATTATAAGCCTATTCATTAGGTAGAAAGAAAACACAAAAAATTTAGTCATGGGATGAAAATGACAAAAGTAGGATATTTTATTGTTAGCTGTCTAAGGAAAAGAACCAACATAGGTTCTCAGGATGTTTATTAGGACAAAGTCCTGATAAATAATTTTGACCAAATGAAAATATTTGAAAAGACAGGTAAACTGAGGTATAGAGATTAGACCAAATTATCTGAAAGAGTATTTCTTCAACAATTTTTTAAATTTTTTTATTCTGAGCTGAGTATAGATTCATAGGAAATTGCAAACACACACACACACAGACACACACACACACACGGAGATTACGCATGCTTAACCCACATTTCCCCAGTGGTAACATCATGAGTAATCATAGTATAGGATCAAAACCAGGAGATTGACATTGGTATATGCTACACAGAATTCATTTGTGTGTGTGTGTGTGTGTGTGTGTGTGTGTATGTGTGTGATATGTAGTGCTATGCGTTTTTATCACATGTATGGATTCATGTAACTACCACCACACTCAAGATACAGAGCTGTTACAGGACCACAAGGTCCATCAGACTAACCCTTCATAGACTCGCCCAAACATTCTCTCATCTCCATCCCTAACCTCTGTAAACCACAAATCTATTGTCTATCTCTATAATTTTGCTATCCAGAAATGTCAAATAAATGGAATGATACAATATCTAATCTTTTGAAACTCGCTTTTTATTCACTCAGCAAACGCCCTTGAGATCCATCCAAGTTTTTGTATGAACTTCACATTCTCTTTCTCCTCTCTAGGATTTCAGTGCTAGACAGAGAGTCCTGTATTTGTCTGCAGGTCCTTGTGGCTCTATTCTTTTTTTTTTTTTTTTTAAGTCTGTATACTCTCTGTTTTTCAGATTATTCAGATTGGGTAAATCTTTGAGTTCACTGATTCTTTTTTCCATCATCTCATTCTGCTATTGAGCCTATCCATTGAGATGTTCTCCCCCAACCCCCTTTGGTTACTATATTTTTCAGATCTATGATTTCTTTTTGTTTCTTTTTTATATTCTCAATTCCTTTGACAAGATTTTCTATTTTTTCACTTGTTTCATGACTACTCATAATTGCTCATTGAAGCATTTTAATGATCACTACTTTAAAATCCTTGTCTGGTAACTACAGTTTCTCAGTAATCTCAATGTTGATGTCTCTCGATTGTGCTTTATACAAGTTGTTTATTTGTAAAAGAGAAATTATTTGCAAAAGAGATTTTTTTCATTGTCATGTGACTATTTTGGATATTACGTTGTGAGACTCTGGAATCCATATAATCCTGTTTAGTAGGCAGTTGTCCTGTTTAGGATACATTGGAGTTAGATGAGGGTGAAGGTTCAGCTCCTCGTTGGTTCTTGTTGACACCAAGGTAGGGTGGGGCAGATCAGAGTACTGAGTAACCTTGCCTCACACAGCCTCATTCAGTCTTGTTGCTGCTGGATGCGAGTGAAGGCTCAGCTCCTCATTAGGTCTTGCTGGTACTGAGACATGGTAAGTTGAGTGCTAACTAACCCACCTTCTACCACATTGTTAGGTATTATTGCTGCTGACTGTGGTTGGTGGCTCAGCTCCCTGCTGGACCTTCATGAAATTTCCAAAGTAGGTGAATTAGAGCATTGCCTAATTCCTTCTTCTGTATAGAGGATTGAAGACCTACTCCCTGTTTAGGTACACTGACATTACCCTAGTAGTATAATTAGAGCATTGCCTCTTTATGCCAAGTAGGGGATGGAAGATCAACTCCTGTGGTTGGCAAACTCTAAAATTGTCCCTCAACATTTTTCTCTTTAATCCCCATGACCATAAGTATAGAGATATCTTGCCCATGATTATGTCATTACAGAGTAAAATGGATTTTGCAGATGTAGTTAAGGTTTCTAATCAGTTGACTTTGAGATAATCAAAATGGAAATTATCCTAGTGGGTCTAATCTAATTATATGAACCCTTTAAAAGCAGAGCTACTTCTCTAGCTAGTAGCAGAATGGGAAGTCAAAGATATTCAAAGGAAAAAAAAAAGATTTCAGACATCTTTGCTGGTTTTAAAGATGGAAAGGGCCATGTTCATGGAGCATAGAGCAGCCTCAAGGGACTGAAAGCAACCCCTAAGCAACAGCAACCAATTATTAAAAGTAGGATTATGGTGGTTGATTATATGAATAAGATGCTTAAAGATTTTTCTGAGACATGCATATTAAGCTACCTGATTATGTCCCTTGAGTGGTATCCCTAGGCCACTACCAAGCCATCTGTTGTACAGAACCTTGTATTATGTGACTCTCAAGATGTTGATCTTAATTTAATTACCTAAGGATGGCCCAGGTCATTGCTTTATTACTAAAAGAGTAATCCGAAGTTTCTAAGTTATCCTAACTCTTAGTGGAATTTAAAAAATAATAATCACAATTTGTTTTCTCTAACTGAGTGCTGTGATAGCAGAATGTGAATGAGAAAAATCATAAATCAGGATGATCTGTGGAGATAGATCTGATTTTATGCTGGGTATAAAGAATATGGCTTAGAATAATTTGGTTTGTTTTTCACTGAATCACCATTTTTTATATGAATTGTCATTTTAAAACTTTATTATTGCATAGATTTTGTAGATATGATCCTTTGTCAATACAAAGACTCAATAATGGAGCAGAGGAACAAATGCAAAATAAAACTTTAAAGGATTTTCCTATCTCCGTATCTTTGATGGCAAGGGCAGTGAGCAACAGTATTAAGAGCACATAGATCCAGAAAAGGTGGGAGAATCTCCTGCTAAAGGATTCTTGAAGAAGTTTCATTGCAAAGTTAATTTTATGGAAATACAAGGAATGCTCACAGGAACAGTCAGGATTTCAAGGCTGCTTATCCAAAGTTTTAAAATCTATTACAGTACAAAAGTGAAATACAGACTTTAGTGGAAGAAGCAATAATTTCCTGAATGTTAAAGAAAACACTTAACAGTTATATAAAAGTAGGAGTAAACTTTATTTACAACTGCAGCTATATTCTCAAATTCAGTATTGAAATCAATCAAGACTGAAAAGCGAAAGTGTCATTTACAAGCTATTCCCTCATGGTTCCTTTTTACTCACATCACATTTGGAGCCTGTCTTCTGTGATAGAAGGTAACATTTACTGCATGTACTGGGTGGCATTTGCAATATGCCCTTACTGAAATCCCAAATCATATTTATAAAGAAAGGTTCAGTCAAAAAACATTTTCAACCCATTTACTGATACATACTTTATAATCTTCAGTACTTTCCCTGTTTCCTAATATACAAGTTTGTTACAAACTGACTATCATGCAAAGGAGAAGAAAATAATAATTTTTACATGGCAAGAACACAAGATTTCAAGCTGATTTTTACGTTTGTGAATATGTGTCGTTGGCTAGATTTGCTTAAACATTCCCTGAAATGAATTCAAGACTGTTTTCAGGTAGCAGATGAAAAAGCATATGTGAGAATAAAGATCCTATATTTGTGTTACTGCAGAGTTACCTCCATAGATATATTATATATAAAAAGTAAATCAAAAAATAAGGCTAAAAAAATTATGTTTCCTGAGCATCTACAAAATTTATTATAAATCTGTTGTTCCCTTTCCAACATTAGATGTTTGTGTGTTGTTACCAAAACTATTTATGCACAAGTGAAGATTTTCAAAGTGCAGGAGGATTTAGGGTGGAGAAATGGAAGAATGTATTGAATCCAATGATATACAACTATATACTTTTCAAAATAGGCTCAATTTTTTTACCTTAAATGGGTTAAACTTTGCTATGACTACAAAGTAAATAAGAATTGCATATCCATGCATATCTTAAAATGAAGATTTTGAATATAAAATATATACATTTCATATATGGCAAACCTTTGAAATTAGTGAAAATTAAATTAAGGTCTAATAAATACCTAATTTTAGCTGGGTAGCTATTTGAAGAATAAAATGAAGCTGGATTTCTCTGTCTCTATATCAGAAATAATTCTGGCTGACTCAGAATTTTAAACAAAAAAGGCAGCTACTAAATAAATTATGAGTGAATATTCATTGTGGAAAAGTGACACAAATTCCAACAGAGCCTTATGTTGAAATAAAATCATCACAAAAAATTATGGAAGATAAATTCAAAATCTAGTTCTATGGTTAAAAGAGATAATATGCACATTCTTTTTATTATAAAATAAACAGTAATAAATCAGTAAAAGGAACATCCCAAATAGAGTAAAAAATGAAATGAATTATACAACAAATGATCAACCTCACTAATAAAGAAGTTAAAAATAGATTTCAAAAAGTACCTTCCCCATCTATCTATTTATATTTCTCTATACCAATATATATGTTCACATTTCATCAACAGTCACATAAAAGAACTTTCTTTTCTCCATGCCAACAACAGTCTTAATTATTTTTGTCAATCTTATATGGATGGGCAAAGATAAGCAAAGACAAAATTATTGTTGGCATGGAAAAACAAATCTCTTTATATGCTGTTGATGGAATGTGAACTCAATTTCTACATCATTTTAAATCATTTATTAAAAGACAAACATTTTAAAGAGTTTGCCACATTCTCATCTTTAGAATATCACAAACATATTTGCATGAATGGGACAGTACAGGCATCTATATACTGTTGACCCTTGAACAATACTGGGGTTAGGGGCACCAACCCTCTACACCAACCAGCTGAGGACCCGTGGTACATATTTATTGAAAAAAAAATCTGCATGCAAGTGGACCCGCATTTCAGACCAGTATTGCTCAAGGTCAACTGTAGAAGGTTTTCAGTTTTTCACATCATTGTTTGTGCTCTTCCTCTTTGATAGATTAATAAATGAAATATGACCCACCCATATGACTGTATCAATTTGTAGCAACAACAAACTGATGTTCAGAATTTAGTGTTAAACAGCAAACAAAACATTGTAAAATACTTAGTATAGTATCAGGATGTTTATTAAAATATGCAGTAATAATATATGACTTATTATCATGCAAGCATATTGAAATGAATTAATCATATTTCATCATTTATTTCACAAATACTTTGAGACTCCACACTGTGTCAATCATGTGGTTCTTTCTCTTTATGTCATTATTATGCAACCATATGATTATTAATTATTTTGTAATAGTTGTGCAAATAGTTGGTACATATATATCTACATGGTAAAAATAAGCAATAAAATGACCATCTTTTTTTTTTGTGGTACGTGGGCCTCTCACTGTTGTGGCCTCTCCCATTGCGGAGCACAGGCTCCAGACGCGCAGGCTCAGCGGCCACGGCTCATGGGCCCAGCCGCTCCGCGGCATGTGGGATCCTCCCAGACCGGGGCACAAGCCCGAGTCTCCTGCATCGGCAGGCGGACTCAACCACTGCGCCACCAGGGAAGCCCTAAAATGAACATCTTTTAATCCACAATTCAACTTAATTGGAACTTTGCTAATAACACTGCATCATCTTCTGTGCTTCTCCAAATTACCATCAAATGCCTCATTTTATTTTAATTATTATTCCCAAACTGTGTGTGTCATTCCCTTACTTTTCATTTTAATATTTTTCAAAGTATAATATTCATATAAGAAACAAGTAAGCGACCAGTTTGATGATTTTCACACTTACACAATAAAGCAATACAAATACAAAAACAAAAAAATAACAACAATCCCCAGATGGAGAAACAGAACTTTACTAGCACCCAAGAAGCTACTCATTCCCCCTTTAAGTCAATATTTTCTTTGAATGGTAACCACTTCCCTATCTTCTTACACACTGTATCACTTTTGCCTGTTTTGGAATTTTATATAAATAGAATTATAGTGTTTTGTTTCTTTTGTTCAATATTATTTGTAAATTTCGCCTATCTTGTTCAATGAAGCAATGGCTTATATAGTCTCGTTAGATAGCTGTTTGTTATAATGTAGTCTAATTTATTGTTTTTTCTCATTTACAGTTTGTACTTTCGCATCATGTCTTATACCCTGTGACTATAAAGATAGCATATATTATATTTAAATTTTTTTATTGCTTACAGTATTTAAATTTAAATCAATGACCAATGTGGAATTATTTTCTATGTATGCTGTGAGTTAGGGTCACAAGTTTCATTTTTTTCCTAAGGATTTTCATACTGAATAACCCATGCCTTTTCCCATACCTGAAACCCACACTTTCATCACTGCATTCCCACATCACTCTTACATGGTTTATTTAGAGTTACACATATGATATGGCTGCATAAAATCACTGAAGCCTCTTCGGCTTACAACTAAATCTTTGGATAAAATACAAAAAATCTCCTTGGAAAGAAAAAGAGACTCTGCATTGACAAATTGTAGAGAAATAGAAAGGAACTAGCTACCTTTTGCACTCTCTGTAGTCATGAACAGAACATGATCAAAAGGCATTACACTGGCCTTCTGTTTCACGATGAGGCCTGTGTATACTCACTTCCCCATCAGCATCGTTATTCAAAACAACGGGTCTCTTGTTAAAATTTCAAATTTCTTGGGCAAAAATATATCCACAGGGTTCAGATGAGGCCAGGCATTGCTTCTTCAGTATCTCAAGCACCAGAAAAATATGTTAATTCCTGAAGGAAACGATATTAAACTTGTATCAGATTCAGCTGCTTTGATTCAGCAAACCCCAAGTTAAAAACACGGATATCAGAAAATTTTTGCATAGTATTTATGTTGCTGAAAAAGGATGTTCAGCAGGCTGATGATTAAGACCTAAGTTGTCCAGCTACAAAAACAGTAAGGTGCTGGATGATTCCTGTTTATGATATATATTTTTTTTTTCTTTTTTTTTTTTTTTTTGCGGTATGTGGGCCTCTCACTGTTGTGGCCTCTCCCATTGCGGAGCACAGGCTCCGGACACGCAGGCTCAGCGGCCATGGCTCACGGGCCCAGCTGCTCCGCAGCATGTGGGATCTTCCCGGACCGGGGCACGAACCCGTGTCCCTTGCATCGGCAGGCAGACTCTCAACCACTGTGCCACCAGGGAAGCCCTGTTTATGATGTTTTAAAGACACAATTAATGCCCTGTGTCAGAAAAAAAAAAAGTTAATAAGCAGCTTTTCATTCTTTGAATGGACCAGGCACATTTCCTACTTCTCTGACCTCAAGTTGGAGGACCAGGTCATTTTGTTCTGGGCAGGGTAGAAGGGATTACTGATTACCTCCTCTTTCCACTTGGTTTCTGTGCAGGATGGCATCCTTCTGGCCATAGGCTTATACATCCACCTGAGCAGTGTCTATAATGCTGGGGTTGGCTCCATCTTTGACAGAGTTCTGACTGAGCTGGTGTTCAAAATGAAGCAGGTGGATAAGTTGTAGCTGGGAATCCTGCAAGCCATTGTGCGTTTAACCCAGATGCCAAGGGTCTGTCCAAGCTCCCAGAGGTTCTGTGGAAGTTTATGTTATTCTTGAGGCCTATACAAAGCAGAAGTATCTGGAAAAACCAGGCAGCTTTGCAAAACTGCTGCTGTGCCCCCCCGTCCTGCACTCCATCAGCTTGAAATGCCTGGAGCATCTCTTCTTCAAGCTCATGGGGGACATGCCCATTGACACCTTCCTCATGGAGATGGAGATCCTGCTGCAGTTCACCTGAGCCTCACCAGTTACAGCCTCCTCTACCTTATAATTGTTTATGATAAATGTAAACAAGTATAATCAGATTGTAGAGGGAAGAAAAAATTTGGAGAAGTCGAGCACGTTAGGGAAATGAAGATATTAAGGGAATAAAAAAAGGTATTCTGAAATGAATGAAAAGTAAGAGCATTTGCACTAGCAAACTTACTGTATGAGAAATGTTAAAGAAATTTCTTTAGGCTGAGGGAAAGTAATACCAGAGGGAATCCTGGGTCTTTAAGAATGAAGAAAGACCAGAAATACTAAACACCTAGTCAAATACACTAGACTATTTTTTGTTTTAATTTCTTTAAAATATAAACACATATTGACAGCAAAAAGTATAACAATGTCCAATGGGACTTTCAGCATATGTAATAGATTTAACAACTATAAGATAAAGCTTATGGGGGTATAAAGAGACTTCAATGGCAGCAAACATCCTATATTTTATTGAAGTAGTACAACATTATTCTGAGACGACTGTGAACACTTGAATATGTGTATTTAAATTCCTAGAGTAAGAAAAAGTTATACAAAGAGATATAGCCAAAAATCTAATAGATACCTTAAAATACAGTGATCCAAAAGAAGGGGTAAAAGGTAAAACAAAGCACCAAAAATCAGAAGAGAGAAACAGAAAACAAGCAATAAATGAGACTATATCAACCACATGAGACTATATATAACCATAACAATAATTACATTAAATTTTAGTGGTCTAAGCACCAAGAACCAGAGACAGACAGAGGTAGATTAAAATGTAGAACTGCATGATATGTGGCCTACAAGAAAAAGATTTTAAATATAAAGTCACAGGTCGATTAAAAGTAAGGAAGTAGAATGTCTTACCATACAAACAGTAAGCTTAATAAGATTGGAGTAGCTGTCTTAACATCAGATAAAACAGACTTCAAGACAAAGAATATTACCAGAAATAACGTAGGACATTTTATAATGATAAAAGTTAGAAATCTTCAACAGCACATAATTCAAAATGTATATGCACCTCAAATAAAATAGCTTCAAAATATACAAATCAAAAATTGAATGAATTGCAGAAAGAGACAATTCAACAAACATAGGAGATATTAACATCCCTCGCTCAACAACTGATAGAATAACAAGACAAATCATTAAAGATATAGGAGATCTTAGCACTATTAATCACTAGAAATATTATTTATTACATTAACACATTCAATATAATGTATACTCAACACACATTCTTTTCTATGGAAAAGAATGCTATTTAGATTGACCATATACTGGACTATAAAATAATACTCTAAATTTAAAAGGATAAAATACATAAAGATTTTATTCTCTGACCAAAAGAGAGTCAAATTAAAATAAGATATGTAGGGCTTCCCTGGTGGCACAGTGGTTGAGAGTCCGCCTGCTGATGCAAGGGACACGGGTTCATGCCCTGGTCCGGGAAGATCCCACATGCCGCGGAGCGGCTGGGCCCGTGAGCCATGGCCGCTGAGCCTGCCCGTCCGGAGCCTGTGCTCTGCAATGGGAGAGGCCACAACAGTGAGAGGCCCGCGTACCGCAAAAAAAAAATAAAAAATAAAAGATATGTAGACCTGTGTCCCAAATATCTAGAACTTAGTAAAATACATCTATATAATTCATGGGTCAAACAATACACTCCTGTATCATAGATGAAATCAGAAAGGAAATTAGAAAATAGTTTAAACTGAATGACAATTGAAATCCAGCTGATCAATATTTGTTTGAATCAGCTAAAGAAACACTTGGTGGGACACTCATAGCTTAAAATGTTTATATTAGGAAAGAAAAATAATCTAGAATAAATTATCTATGGTTCCAAATTAAGGTATTAGAAAACGAAAAGCAAAGCAAATAGAATTAAAGAAATAATAAATAGGGCTTCCCTGGTGGCGCAGTGGTTGAGAGTCCACCTGCCGATGCATGGGACCACGGGTTCGTGCCCCGGTCTGGGAAGATCCCACATGCCATGGAGCGGCTGGGCCCATGAGCCATGGCCACTCAGCCTGCGCGTCCGGAGCCTGTGCTCTGCAACGGTAGAGGCCACAACAGTGAGAGGTCCACGTACCACAAAAAAAAAAAAAAAAGAAAAGAAAAGAAAGAAATAATAAATAGAAGAGCATATATAAATGCAATGAAAACAGGCAACAGAGACAATTAGAAAAGCTAAAAATGTGTTTTGATATGATCAGTGTCATCGATAAATTCCTAGGTAGACTAATTAAGAAAAAAAGAGGTAACACAAATCATCATTATTAAGGTGGCTATTGTTATAGATATTATAGGAATTAAGATGTAATAATTGAATACTATGAACAACTTTATGCCAACAAATTTGATAACTGAGATGAATGGACATATTTCTTGAAAAAGATAAATTATCAAAATTGACACAACCCCTCCCCCGCAAAATTTGAGCTCTATATCTATTGAAGAAATTGGATCTGTTATCAAAATAACTCCAAAAAATTTTCAAGATCCAGATGATTTTGCTGGTGAATTTTATTAAACACTTAAGGAAGAAATAACACATTTAAAATAAATCTTTTCAAAAAATAAATGAGGAGGGATGACTGATCAGTTCTTTTAATGAAGCCATTATAAACCTGATATTAAAATCTGACAAAGAAATTGGAAATACAGAAGGAAGCAAGGAAGGAAGGGAGGGTGGGAGGGAGGAAAGGAAAAAGAAAATTACAGAAATGGCTTATTGAAACATGCAATAGCAAGGATAAATATCAATATCATTGGTACATAGTTTATGATTCCATTTACATAAAGTTGTAAAATATTTATATGTGCTAATTACTGTACTTAATATATCTTAATAAAGTTATAGCCTATAACGTTATAGGAAAGTGCCTAATAGAGCATATAACAAGTGTTAAATTTTCAGTAAGTTATTATTGTATTAGTAGTTTCTTTGGGTTGCCATAACAAAATGTCATAAACTGGGTGGTTTAAACAACAAAAATTCATTGTCTCAAAGTCTGGATGTCTGAAATCGAAGTGATGGCAAGGCTGGTTCAGTCTGAGGGCTGTGAGGGAAAATCTGCTCCATGCCCCTTCCCAGTTTCTGGTGAATTGCTGTCAATCTTTAGCCTTCTTTGGCTTTCTGATACTTCACTCCAATCTCTGTTTCTATCTTCACGTGGTATTCTCCCTGTGTGCCTGTCTGTCCCTGTGCCTAATTTCCACGTGTTATAAGAAAACTGGTCACATTGAATTAGGGTCCACCTAATGACTTCATTTTAACTTGTTTACCTCTGTAAAAATTCCTTCCAAATAAAGTCACAATCAAAGATATTGGGAGATTGGGAGTTAGGGCTCCAACATATCTTTTTTGAGGGATAACAGTGAAACCCCTTGGAGGAAGGAATACATTTCAAGAAATGGAAAAATCATTTAAAAAATTAAAAGTTTTTTTTTTTTTTATATTGAAAAAAAATTCTCTCTCCAGATTCTCTGTTTATACATCACATTTATGAGGACCATTTGTTCACCCAACTCTAGCCGGTGGTGTTTGAAAGCCACCCTGGTACTGTCCAAAATTAATCTAGACCAACTCCTCTTTATATGCTTGATCTTGCTGTTTAAAAAAATTGCTCTTCAACTTCTTGTTCTGTAAATACATCTTCATACTTAGCATTTGTCTGGCTACTTTGATGAACGACCAGGTTTGGGTTCACTTTTCTGCTTGACTTGGTTGCTGTCATCTAGGAAACCACTTTTGGTATTTCCGGCCTTTTCCCTAGGCCCTTTTGTGTTCATCTATCAAGTCCAGTTTTAGTACCATGAAAATGACTGGCTTTACACATCCTCTGTTCAGTCTCCCACAGAAAATGCCCTTACTGATATTTCTGAACAAAGCAAAACAATTCTGTGCTCTGTTCCATGTGACAGCACTTGAAAATATTTGAAGAGAACTATTTTATGCTTTTAATATACTACTTTTTCTTTTGAATTGCCCATCTAAGCCTTGTTTTTCTTGAATTCTTACATATCCTACAAGGATAAACTCAAACATTACCTATCTAAAAATTCTGCAAACCTCAAATCCTGACTGTGTTGATCATGACTTCTACCGAGTTGTAGTTCTCTGCATGCCTTAGATTATCTATTTTAAGTTATTGTAATTATTTAATCTTATTTTACCCACAATGCTATCTGCCTCTTGAGTAAGGATATCTTGCTTAAATCATCTTTTCGATTCCAGGGCAAAGGATTAAAATGAAAATGAAAACTTACAGGCAATCAGTAAATTAACTTTGAATGAATGAATGAATAAAAGGGTCATGAGCTCTGTAAGCATTATCTTCAAGTTGAATAGTCATCAGTTCTCCAATATCTTATTATATTAGGTCTACTATCTGTCTGGTTAAACGTCTGAGTGCAGGCTCATTAGTTCATGCTTTGCTTAAAATGCAGTGAGCAGAACTGAACAAAATGATCTTGAAATACAACTTCCAGTTAGAACTTACTGCAAGTTTTTGTTCTGAGAATGACACAACATTACTTAGGATAATCTAGATTTTGGTGAAATATTGTACCTGTGGTGGTTAATTTTATATGTCAGCATAACTGGGCTAAGGGATGTCCAGATAGCTAACCAGTTAGGATTAAGGTTAGGGTTAGGGTTAGCTAACATTATTTCTGGGTGTGTCTGTGAGGGTACTTCCAGAAGAGATTAGCATTTGAATCTATAGACAGAGTAAAGAAGATTGCACTCACCTATGCAAGTGGCATCATCCAATGCACTGAGGGTCTGAGTAGAACAAAAAAATGGAGGAAGAGAAAATTTGCTCTTTGCCTGAGTTGGGACGTCTGTCATCTCCTGCTCTCTAACATTGGTGCTCTTAGTTCTCTGGCCTTCAGACTTGGACTGGGACTTATTATCCTCCCCCTCTCCCCACTCCCCCTTCTTGGGCCTTTATACTTGGACTGGGACTTAAACACCATTGGCTTCCCTGGTTCTCAGACCTTCAGACTTGGTGCTCTGGAAGATACCAGATGTGGGACTTCTCAGCCTCCACAACTGCATAAGCCAATTCCTATAAAAATATAGATATATAAAGATTATATACAGACCGCTCTCTATATATACATACATATATACATATATATGTAATTGGTTCTGTTTCTCCAGGGAATCCTGACTAATACAGTACCCAAATTTTAACTATTTTAAAAATGCTGTAATTATTTCTCAGGTAACATTGCAGGCTTGGGCAGACATACTCTGAATATTTATTTGGGGCCTAGAGTAATAGCAGGCCTTTTATCCTCTATATGTCACATGCAAATTCACTTTTGAGTGAATGCAAAATGCAAATTCATTTATTTCTGATCTGATCTTTATGATTTCTTCCCTTCTGCTAACATTGGTGGTTTTTGTTCTTCTTTCTCTAATTGCTTTAGGTGTAGGGTTAGGTTGTTCATTTGAGATGTTTCTTGTTTCTTAAGGTAGGATTTTATTGCTATAAAGGTCCCTCTTAGAACTGCCTTTGCTACATCCCATAGGTTTTGGGTTCTTGTGTTTTCATTGTCATTCATTTCTAGGTATTTTTTGATTTCCTCTTTGATTTCTTCAGTGATCTCTTAGATATTAAGTAGTGTATCCTTTAGCCTCCATGTGTTTGTATTTTTTACAGATTTTTTCCTGTAATTGATACTAGTCTCGTAGCGTTGTGGTTGGAAAAGATACTGGATATGATTTCAGTTTTCTTAAATTTACCAAGGCTTGATTTGTGACCCAAGATATGATCTATACTGGAGAATGTTCCATGAGCACTTGAGAAGAATGTGTATTCTGTTGTTTTTGGATGGAATGTCCTATAAATATCAGTTAAGTCCATCTTGTTTAATGTATCATTTAAAGCTTGTGTTTCCTCATTTATTTTCATTTTGGATGATTTGTCCATTGGTGAAAGTGGGGTGTTAAAGTCCCCTACTATGATTGTGTTACTGTCAATTTCCCCTTTTATGGCTGTTAGTATTTGCTTTATGTATTGAGGTGCTCCTATGTTGGCTGCATAAATATTTATAATTATTATATCTTCTTGGATTGATCCCTTGATCATTATGTAGTGTCCTTCTTTGTCTCTTGTAATAGTCTTTGTTTTAAAGTCTACTTTGTCTGATATGAGAATTGCTACTCCAGCATTCTTTTGATTTCCATTTGCATGGAATATGAACAGACCAACCACAAGCATTGAAATTGAAACTGTGATTAAAAATCTTCCAACAAACAAAAGCCCAGGACCAGATGGCTTCACAGACGAATTCTATCAAACATTTAGAGAAGAGCTAACACCTCTCCCTCTCAAACACTTCCAAAATATAGCAGAGGGAGGAACACTCCCAAACTCATTCTACAAGGCCACCATCACCCTGATACCAAAACCAGACAAAGATGTCACAAAGAAAGAATGCTACAGATGAATATCCCTGATGAACATAGATGCAAAAATCCTCAACAAAATACTAGCAAACAGAATCCAACAGCACATTAAAAGGATCATACACCATGATCAAGTGGGGTTTATCCCAGGAATGCAAGGATTCTTCAATATACTCAAATCAATAAATGTGATACACCATATTAACAAATTAAAGGAGAAAAAACATGTGATCATCTCAATAGATGCAGAGAAAGCTTTCAACAAAATTCAACACCTATTTATGATAAAAACCCTCCAGGAGATAGGCGTATAGGGAAGTTTCCTCAACATAATAAAGGCCATATATGACAAACCCACAGCAAACAGCGTCCTCAATGGTGAAAAACTGAAACCATTTCTACTAAGATCAGAAACAAGACAACGTTGCCCACTCTCACCACTATTAATCAACATAGTTTTGGAAGTTTTAGCCACAGCAATCAGAGAAGAAAAAGAAATAAAAGAAATCCAAATCAGAAAAGAAGAAGTAAAGCTGTCACTGTTTGCAGATGACATGATACTATACATAGAGAATCCTAAAAATGCTACCAGAAAACTACTAGAGCTAATCAATGAATTAGGTAAAGTAGCAGGATACAAAATTAATGCACAGAAATCTCTTGCATTCCTGAACACTAATGATGAAAAATCGGAAAGTGAAATTAAGAAAACACTCCCATTTACCATTGCAACAAAAAGAATAAAATATCTAGGAATAAACCTACCTAAAGAGACAAAAGACCTGTATGCAGAAAATTATAAGACACTGATGAAAGAAATTAAAGATGATACAAATAGATGGAGAGATATACCATGTTCTTGGATGGGAAGAATCAACATTGTGAAAATGACTGTACTACCCAAAGCAATCTACAGATTCAATGCAATCCTTATCAAAGTACCACTGGCATTTTTCACAGAACTAGAACAAAAAATTTCACAATTTGTATGGAACCACAAAAGACCCCGAATAGCCAAAGCAATCTTGAGAATGAAAAACAGAGCTGGAGGAATTAGGCTCCCCGACTTCAGACTATGCTACAAAGTTACAGTAATCAAGACAGTATGGTACTGGCACAAAAACAGAAATATAGATCAATGGAACAGCATGGAAAGCCCAGAGATAATCCACGTACATATGGTCACCTTCTCTTTGATAAAGGAGGCAAGAATATACAATGGAGAAAAGACATCCTCTTCAATAAGTGGTGCTGGGAAGACTGGACAGCTACATGTAAAACAATGAAATTAGAACACTCCCTAACACCATACACAAAAGAAACTCAAAATGGATTAAAGACCTAAATGTAAGCCCAGACACTATCAAACTCTTAGAGGAAAACATAGGCAGGACACTCTATGACATAAATCACAGCAAGATCCTTTTTGACCCACCTCCTAGAGAAATGGAAATAAAACCAAAAATAAACAAATGGGACCTAATGAAACTTAAAAGCTTTTGCACAGCAAAGGAAACCATAAACAAGACGAAAAGACAACCCTCAGAATGGGAGGAAATATTTGCAAATGGTGCAACTGACAAAGAATTAATCTCAGAGATTTACAAGCAGCTTATGCAGCTCAATATCAAAAAAACAAACAACCCAATCCAAAAATGGGCAGAAGACCTAAATAGACATTTATCCAGAGAAAACATATAGATTGCCAACAAACATGAAAAGATGATCAACATCACCATGATTAGAGAAACGCAAATCAAAACCACAATGAGGTATCACCCCACACCAGTCAGAATGGCCATCATCAAAAAATCTACAAACAATAAATGCTGGAGAGGGTGTGGAGAAAAGGGAACCCTCTTGTACTGTTGTTGGGAATGTAAATTGATACAGCCACTATGGAGAACAGTATGGAGGTTCCTGAAAAAACTAAAAATAGGACTACCATACGACCCAGCAATCCCACTACTGGGCATGTACCCTGAGGAAACCATAATTCAAGAAGAGTCATGTACCAAAATGTTCATTGCAGCTCTATTTACAATAGCCCGGACATGGAAGCAACCTAAGTGACCATCACCAGATGAATGGATAAAGAAGATGTGGCACATATATACAATGGAATATTACTCAGCCATAAAATGAAACAATATTGAGTTATTTGTAGTGAGTTGGACGGGCCCAAATTCTGTCATATAGAGTGAAGTATGTCATAAAGAGAAAAACAAATACCATATGATAACACATATATATGGAATCTAAAAAAAAGAAATGGTCACGAAAAACCTAGGGGCAAGACGGGAATAAAGACACAGACCTACTAGAGAATGGACTTGAGGATATGGGGAGGGGGAAGGGTAAGCTGTGACAAAGCAAGAGAGAGGCATGGACATACATACACTACCAAACGTAAAATTGATAGCTTGTGGGAAGCAGCCGCATAGCACAGGGAGATAAGCTTGGTGCTTTGTGACCACCTAGAGGGGTGGGATAGAGAGGGTGGGAGGGAGGGAGATGCAAGAGGGAAGAGATATGGGGACATATGTATATGTATAACTGATTCACTTTGTTATGAAGCAGAAACTAACACACCATTGTAAAGCAATTATACTCCAATAAAAGTGTTTAAAAAAAAAAAAAGCCAGCACCTGCATTTTATTTCTCACTAGAAGGAGTCCTTTCCTAATTTCTAAATTTAAAGTACATTTCAATCATTTTGTGGTATACCTTTCTATCAAGTTGTGGAAGCTTACTTCTATTGATAAGTTGCTGAGATGTTTCAGTGAAATCCTAGTCTTTGTATTTTGCATTGATTTTATGTTTCTCACCTTAAAATGTTAATATATTTAATAACTTTTATATTTATTTTAATTATAAATTATACTTGCATTTCTGAGACTGATTGAACCTGATCATGATATATACTTAATTTATGAAATTTTGTTGCATTCAGTGTGCTCATATTTTATGCACAACATATTTATGATAACTTGTGAAATTAGATGATAATTTTAATTTATCACATGATTCATTCCTGCCTTTGGTATCCAAGATGTACTTGCTTTATGTAATGAACCTGGGGACATTCTGTTTTTTCTCTTATCTCAATGTTTATATGAGATTGATAATATATATTACTTGAAGTTTTGATAAAACTTTCTGATAAAAACATCCGAGTGTGATGGTTTGTTTTGGGGGAGAATTTTAAATATTTATTTGATTATTTAATACTTATAAAACACCATATATTTCTAGTTTTTATATAAGCTTGGTAAGTTATATTTCTAGAAAGGTGTACATTTTGCTTGTTGTCAAATTTATAGCATCTATATTTTCATAAAACCATGCAATGATGGTTTTTAAAAGTCTTTACTGCTAGTATTATTTTTTCATATTCTTTTTTTACTCTTTGATCTATCTTGCCAGACGTGTGCCACTTTTATTAGTTGTTTCAAGGAAATGTCCTTTTAGTCTATATTTAATATTTCATTAAGCTTTTTTTCTTGTTTTATTTCTAGATTGTCTAGTTTTCTTTTAATATTCATCTAGCTTCTAAATTAAACACTAACTTAATATTTTAAAAAATCAGTATTTTAAAAGATGCATTTAATGTTATAATTTTCTAAGTATATTTATTTAGTTATATTCTGTGTCTTGTCTCTAGCTTCATACAAATATTTCAGAGCTCTTCTGGCTGCCATGACACAGCCCATCACAAAGAGTTTCTTACAGAATTTCCATCCTAATTAAAGGACCAGCAAAATATCTTTTGAAGTCTTATAATTTTCATTTTGGAGTTCACCCATTTCATTAAAAGTTATCTGCTTTACCTGTAAAAGTGATTTTATGTTTAGTTCCGGTGAAGGGAGGGGATAGAATGGTACAATGAGACCATTGTCATAATACATGTTTAAAAAACCTAGAGTTTAAAGATTTGAAAATATATATGTGTGTGTGTGTGTGTGTGTATGTATATATATTCTTCTTAGTATATTTCTTACGTATTGTTGTCTTTTCTGGGGAAAAAAACAAATTAAGTTCTTTGAATCTAAAAGTTTATCTTGATTTTGGATATAAAATTTTCTTATCTTAAAGGTCCCCATGAAAATTCTCTAAATCCTCACTTTCACCTTGTCTTGTCTTTTCTTCAATACTAAGCACAAATAAAGCCAGCCTAAAGTCAGTTTAGCTTCACTAATAGCTGAAGATAATGTCAGAGACAAACATCAGATTGGAAGATAGCCAAGGACTATAGTCAAGCACTGGAGCGCCTTGCTGCTTCCACCAAAAGTGGCATATTGGTCAGTACTTCAAACCCTTGGTTTCTTAGATCTCATTAGAACTCCCCGAAATGTCTTTTGTCTGTTTTTCTAATCAACACCCTGATGGAGAAACAAAGTCTGAAACTCTTCTCACTTATAGTCTTACACTTCCTGTTTCCTGTAACTATGTGTATTCTGCTGATTCTGTACAGTACTAGGAGTAAAATGAATACTGACATTTGCCTGCAAACTGTGTGGAATGTGTGACAAGTGATGCAATTCACTGTACAAAGTGAAAAACCAGACATTTTAACAAGTAAAATTATTACCTCCCTATTCTCTCTGATATCAAAACTGTTAGTTGCTAGCCTTCATCTTAAGGATGGAACTCAACTCTTCATAAAAAACCTCTCTTAATGAGCAATGGCTGGCTAGTGACAAATGATCATTATCCTTCCTTCTTTGCAAAAGAAAAAAAAAAAAAAAAGACCTTGACATGATGAAGTGCTCTAATCGACTGTAACCTCTCTTTCGTTGTTGAAAAATCTATTAACCTATGGGGAACTGTGGCCTTCAAGGCCAAAGAGTCAGCATTGCTGATTGAGGAAGATCTATATTTTTTGTTTGGCAGTTTTACCCAAATTAAAGGAATAAGAAAAATGACCATATTCCCCCCCCCCCCCACGCCTTTTCCCAATAGTATGTTTCATTTTTTTTTTCTCCCCATTCTATCTGATTACTTATCCTGAGGTGAAAGCGTTTTTAAATAGCTCAGAGTGCTCTGCCTGGACCTTTTCTGTATCTGGGATACTTCTAGAATTTTACACAGGTGGTACAGCTCAAGCTGGCACTGCCTTCTCCTTGGCAGTGTCTCAAATATTTATCTGAGGAAAGAAGGTTTAAGATTTCCTCCAGACTTCTTGATGGTCTCAATTTTTCAGAGTCAACAGCCTTACTTTTCCATAGGGAAAATCAGTGTTTAAATCAGGATTAATAGTAGTATAGATCCTGGGTTCTACTTTAAAATGATCTCGGTACTGGAATTATTAAACGAACTCAACATGATGGACAACTTTTGACTAAAGTCATTTTTTAAAATTCTTATTACACTTTCAAATAATAAAACAGCTAGAATCCTTTTTTTATTTAGTGAGTTACCATATATGTTTAAAAGTGCATTCTGTGTATATGCTAATTTTATAATTGGATAAAAATGACTGTTTTAGAAAGATATCTAGATTTAGATATAGATCTTTTTTTCCCATGGAAGAGGAAGACTATATCCTAAAGCTGGGAGATAAACCCTAACAATCTAAATATGGCCATGTATAAGGACCTTTCTTGCCTTGGGATTCTTCCTTTTGTGAAATTGCTAAATGATCTCCCTTAGTGAATGGCTTAGGATACACAGTCCCTTTCATATGGTTTTCTAGTGTCAAGATAGGAAGGGTATGCTAGAGAACACAGAAGTGAGCAAAAACAACTCTTAGGGAACAGTCACTATCAGTTTATATTACTTCAGACCTTCACTTTCCATACTTCCTTCAGCTACCTCCTGGCCCTATGAGTCTTCTTCTTTTATATTAAAAAATATATGTCTTCATGCCCTCTTATCCATCCTTATTAAAACTTACTTTCAGAAAATATGTTTATAACCATGTAAGATTTTCAAAACATTAACAACAGGTAGAGCATGGTGAGTGTCCAGTCAGAAATGATGGCAGCCATGGGGCTAGAACAGGATTGTGGGTACCTTCTACTGTGCAAGGCACCAGCCCTGGGAGAAAATGTGTTAGATACATATATATATATATAGACTTCCTGGCACCTTTGAAATCACCTCAGAATCAAGCTCTTTTTTCCTGGGGTCAGCAATAAAGTAATGTATAATTACATGCATTTCATTGGCTGATTTGTCTCTGAACACTTTGGGGCTGTTTCATTATTGAGGTTTAGGAAATTTAGATTTCTGTGGGTTAAAGTACGTTGGCCCTGGGATTATATGCTAAGGAACTACCAAGTACAGAATCAATGAGTTTCAAATTTCTTTATCTCAATGGTTTCTGTAATGTTGGTTATCACATTCTCAGTAAAACTGAAAAGTCAAAATATTTTATTTTAGTAAATTAGTTCAAGATATATTCATTCCATATAATATGAAATTATTTAGATATATTTTGTTTACCTTATAAACATGATTTTAGCACTTATGCAAACAGATGCAAAAATTCTGAATTAGATATTAATTAGCATTATATTTCAACCATATATCAAGAATAATACACTGTGGCCAAATAGGTTTAACTTCAGAAATGGAAGGGTGGCTTCAATGCAATTATGTATTCATATATAATCAATTACATCAACACATAAGGGGGAAAAACATGAAGATAAACATAAAAATATAGAGCATTTGATAACATTTCACTACCATAGTAAATAAAACACTAAACATACGTAATAGAAGAAAACTATATAAATAATATAAACTACTTAAATTTACTTAATAAAAATAGTATACCAAGGCTTCACTGGTGGTGCAGTGGTTAGGAATCCTACTGCCAATGCAGGGGACACGGGTTCGAGCCCTGGTCTGGGAAGATCCCACATGCTGTGGAGCAACTAAGCCCGTGCGCCAAAACTATTGAGCCTGTGCTCTAGAGCCCGTGTGCCACAACTACTGAGCCCGCATGCCACGAGCCTGTGCTCTGCAACAAGGGAAGCCACTGCAATGAGAAGCCCGCACACTACAACGAAGAGTAACCCTAGCTCGCCACAACTAGAGAAAGCCCATGCACAGCAACGAAGACCCAACGCAGTCAAAAATAAATAAATTAAATAAATTAATTTTAAAAATAAATAAAAATACTATACCAATGTGGAAATCTTTAAAAATTTTAATTAAAACAAGAACTAGCCAGGAATGCCAGCTATCACCTGTATTTGTTTAATGTCTTAGAGATTCTAGCAGATGCATTGGACAAGAAAATTAAATAAGCAGCATACGTATTGGACAATAAGAGGCAAGTTTAGCTCCTTTACTATCATTGAATTCATTATGGTTGAATTCCTCAAAAACCTGAGAGCTTCCAGTGAAAAACTGCCAGAAAAAAAAAAAAGATAATTTGATTGTATACAATATTAGCATGTAAAGTCATTTATTATTTATGCCAGCAATATGCTCCCAGTAGTAAAAATTGGAAAAAGATGTTATTCACAAAACCACATAAATACTAAAAACTTAGAAATATGTTTTAAGAAGATATAGAAATTATATTAAAAATCTTGGTGAAATATATAAAGATCTAAACATACGGCAAAACACAAATGTCCTTGGTTATGAAACCAGTATCTAACAGATATGAATTCTCCAAATACTTTGTTTTCAAAATAATTTTCCTATATCCCTTGTATAAACTAACTTCAACATTCATATGGCAAAGTAATATCTTACAATATCTAAGAAGAAATTTTAAGAAGAAAAAGTGCTAAATTGTCAATATCATATTATCTATTATGACCATAACATCAATGTTATACAGTACTAGCGTTGGCATAGATGAATTGAACAGAACCACGCAGCATGATATGCAGAGATAGATTTCAGTTCAGTATACAAGAATATATTCTATGGAAAGTGGTATTTCAATTCAGTGGGAAAGGGATATATTATTTCTTAAATAATCTGGCCTAAGAGGACCTTCAAGATGGTAGAGGAATAATACGTGGAGATCACCTTCCTCCCAACAAATACATCAAAAATACATCTACATGTGGAACAACTCCTACAGAACACCTACTGAATGCAGGCAGAAGACTTCAGACTTCCCAAAAGGCAAGAAACTCCTCAGTACCTGGGTAGGGCAAAAGAAAGAAAAAACAGAGACAAAAGAATAAGGATGGGACCTGCACATCTGGGAGGGAGCTGTGAAGGAGGAAAGGTTTCCACACACTAGAAGCCCCTTCACTGGCAGAGACACGGTTGGGTGGGGGGGAAACTCTGGAGCCACCGAGGAGAGCGCAGCAACAGGGGTGCAGAGGGCATAGTGGAGAGATTCCCGCACAGAGGATCCGTGTGGACCAGCACTCATCAGCCCGAGAGGCTTGTCTGCTCACCCACCGGGGCGGTTGGGGGCTGGGAGCTGAGCTTGTTGTTTGTGGAAAAAACAACATATATGTATATTTCTGAGATATATATATATACACATATACATATATCTTACAAAAATCCAAATCAATACCCGTACAGTCCAAAGACATGGAAAACATTATTTATCAAAAGTAGAACCTTAGAAACTATAAAAAACAACATAAGCATACTACTTTGAGAAATTATATATCTATATAATCTTCAATTCAGAAAAATACTCAAATGGTAAGAGTCTAGATTCTGGAATACACAAAGAGTTCTTAGCTCTTACAAATTGACAAGTAGAAGCAAGCCACTCAATGCATAAATAGGCCAAGATTTTGAATAAGAAATTGTGAGAAGAGCATATTCGAATGCCTAACAAACATGTGAAAAAAATTTTAATTCACTAACAGTAAGATAAATGCCAATTTCAGTAACATCAGACTGGAAAATATCAAAATGAGACAAAAATATTTTGCCAACTGGCAGGGTGGGAGAATGGTATTCTCATATACTGAGAGTTATAAAATGTGAAATTACAAATATACTGAAAAACAAACTGAAAAAATATATTAACACTTTATATTATTTTTGTATTATTCTAGCAAACTGAATTATACAAATCTATTTGCTAAAGCATGAGAACTTAAAGAAAAACATATAAGAAAGTTTTCTGCAGCATTTTTGTAGAAACAATATACAAACCTATCATTCTTTGTGATAATGTATCAAGTTGTGTCATATCTATACCATGAGTTAACATGCAGCCATTAGAAAGAATTAGTTTAAGCTCTAAGTTGTCTTTCAATGTATTACAGAAGGTATGTTGGAAAAGAAATATAAGATGCAGAAAAATGTGTCATACTAGATTTTTTTGGCAAAATGATGAATAATCTCTTATAAATATATAGATTTAAGTAGAGACATAGAAAAACGTGGACATATGCATATTCCATTATTAATTTGGTTTACACAGAGGGGAAGAGAGAGGTAAGAGAGATGAAGAGGGAAGACAGGCATTTTAAAGGCAGCTCTTTTAAATCGGCCTACATTCATGTAAAATTTGGTATATGTGATTAAGTGACCTTAAATTAAATTTCCAAATAATTGGAAAAATTTTTAAAAATAAGGAAGAACTTTAAAGGAGATACCCCAGACTAGGTATTGAGTAGTTCATATAATAAATCTTATTATTTTTTTACTTGTACTTAAAAATATTAAGCTTATTTAAATGTGGTAAAGAGGTTTCATTTCATGATGTTAAAAAATATAACAAAATCACTTTATTCCTTAACTTTTTATATAATGCATACTTCATGTGAATTTCTTCAAAGATGATAGTAAGAAAAATAAGCAGTGAAATGGCTAAGTAGCTGTCATTTGTAGTTTGCATAGATGGTGTCACATTTGTTTATGCTTCAATAACTATTATCTTCCTGTCTACTTCAGAAGTTTCATTTCACATGTGACAGACTGCCAAATTGAGGGTGTATTTCTATTTTATTTATGAATATTCAATCTTTTAGGGTGATTTAAAATGTATTATTATCAGAAAACTTGGAAGAATATTATATAGTACATTTATTGGTATTTATTTTGTGTGTGGTAATAAATGTTTCACCTTAGGACAGAGCTAAAAACAACATTTAAAAAATTTTAAATTGACTTTATTTTTTAGAGCAGTTGTAGATTCACAGCAAAATTGAAGGGAAGGTACAGAGATTTCCCATATATCCCCAATCCCACACATGTATAGCCTCCCCCATAATCAACATTCCCAAGAGTGGTACATTTGTTACAACTGATGAATTATGCATAGGCACATCATAATCACCCAAAGTTCATAGTTTATGTTAGAGTTCACTCTTGGTATTGTGCATTCTGTGGGACTGGACAAATGTATAATGACAAGTATCCATCATTACAGCACAATACAGAGTATTTTCACTACCCTAAAATCCTTGGTGTTCCAGCTATTCATCCCACCCATGCCCCTAGCCCCTGGAAACCACGGATCTTTCTACTGTCTGCATAGTTTTGCATTTTCCAGAATGTCATATATTCTGGAATGATACAGTATGTAACCTTTTCCAATTGGCTCCTTTCACATATAATATTCATTTTAGGTTCCTTCTTGTCTTTTCATGGCTTGATAGCTCTCTTTTTTTTTTTTTTTTACTGAATAATATTTCATAGTCTGTATGTACCATAGTTTATTTTTCCATTAATCTACTGAAGGACATCTTGGTTGTTTACAAGTTTTGGACAATTATGAATAAAGCTGCTATAAACATCCATGTGCAGGTGTTTGTGTGGACATAAGTTTTCAGTTAATCTGGGTTTTTTTGATTGTATGATTGTATGTGGTAAGAGTATGGTTCATCTTATAAGAAACAACCAGACTGTCTTCCAAAGTGACTGTACTATCTTGCAATGAATGAGAGTTCCTATTGCTTCACATCCTCATCAGCATTTAATGTTGTCAGTGTTCCATATTTTGGCCATTTCATCAATGTGTTTTAATTTGCAGTGTTGTTTTAATTTTCATTTCCTCAAAGACATATGATGTGGAGCATTTTTTCATATGTTTATTTGCCATTTGTAAATCTTTGTGAGGCATCTATTCAGGCCGTTGGCCTGTGCTTTCAATTGGATTGATTGTTTCTTATTATTGAGTTTTAAGAGTCTTTTATATTTGATAGATTCTTTGTATATTTGCATATTTATCCTTTGTCAAAAGAACATTCTTTATGTTATTCTTTTTCTTACAACTTATTCCTTTATCAAGAACTCAACTGACACAGGGCTATAATAAGAATCATTATGACTAAGATAAAGCAGACATGTACCTGAAAGAGCTGTACTAGCTTGTTATAGGAGTAATGTAGATTATAAAAATTGAGATCATCCTCTGAAATTGTCAACCTTCATTCTCTTGTAATTTAGAACCATGGGAATAACATTTTAATTATGTTAATGTGAAGCAGAAGTATACTACATTAAAAGCAAAATTGGGGTTACACTGAATTTTTAGTAAAGCCTTTATATCATTAGGAAAGTTACAGTTGCTAGGAGATACTCTGAAGCGTATATTTTCTAACTCCTAGAAATGTACATCTTCAAAGTCCAAGTCAGAAACATATGGCAATTAAAGATACAAGTAGGATAAAAATAATCCTAATTGTAGTCTGCAATGTAGAATTTATAAGGAAAATATCCCTTTATTTTTGAAAGTGGTCATTAATCATTCCAGCTATATAATGCTATGAAAAATTCTACATTTGGAGTGAAGACAAACAGGAATATTGTATACATTATGAAGGATCAAAAAGGCCACTAGAACCAGGAAAACCATTTTGTCTTGTTTTTTATACAAATGAGCCATCTGGCTTTGAGAAAATTAGTTAATATTTCTTATCTTCTGCCCCTGTGTCTTATGACTATATAGCCCAGTTTACTTTTATAGTCTTAATTTATGTCTGTGTCCTAGTAAAATAGTAATCAGGTACCTTTCACTGTTAAAACCGTTGCTTTAGACAATATAATTGTAACCTTGTTTATGTACATATACTTTTTTTACATGGTATTTAAATCCCCTTAAAGTTTATTCGTGGAACTCATAGAGAAGTGATTCTTTTTTTTTTTTAATTAGTTTATTTAATTTATTTATTTTTGGCTGTGTTGGGTCCCCGTTGCGGCACGCGGGCTTCTCATTGTGGTGGCCTCCCCTGTTGCGGAGCCCAGGCTTCAAGCCCGCAGGATTCAGTAGTTGTGGCTTGCGGGGTCCAGAGCACAGGCTCAGTAGTTGTGGCACACGGGCCCAGCCGCCCTGCAGTGGGATCCTCCCAGGCCAGGACTCGAACCCGTGTCCCCCTCATTGGCAGGCAGGCTCCCAACCACTGCGCCACCAAGGAAGCCCGAGCAGTGATTCTTAATTTTAGTGTGCATACAGATCTCTTGAATGCTTGTTACATATCACATATAAAGCACTGAATCTCTCTCCCAAATTGTCTTGTTCTACAGCTCTGTAAGGGTGAAAAATGTCTTTTTACTCAGGTGGCAATCGTTAGTGTTGTTCACTGCTATGCAGTTCTCTGATTTCAGGCATGGTGGAATTGCTTTCTGTGGACCCTTTGTGTCCTTTGTGGTTAGCTGGGATATGTGACTAGTTCTGGCCATTGAGTTGAAGATAGAGGTGATATTTGTCACTTCTGGGCTGGGACCGTTTTTTGGGGCACACTAACAGGCAGCATTTGAGATGGTAGCTGATCTACTAGCCTTATTCCTTGACTATTAGCAAAGATTTCTTCCTTGCCAGTCCTTGATGCTGATTATGGAAATGAATGAGAAACAAACCTTTTCTACTTTAAGCCATGGGTATTTTTAGCCTTTAGTCAGATCTAGCCTGTCTTGATTGATATGTGCTTCAGTCCACATTTTGCGAACATTGGATAGAAACTTTATTGATCTAAAGTTAATACTTAATATACTACAGGAATCCCAATAAATTATGAGTTACAATATCTAAAGATTGTATGTAAGAGAAACAATGATAAAAGAGTTTCTAAATCTATTTTCAGAATGGCAGATGGAACTAGAGGAGGAAGAATTAAGAGAAGAAAGTGTTGCAAGAATATCAAATGGTCACGTGTCAAATGCTGAGAAGTTAAGTAAAATAAGGACTGAAGGTATGTACTGGATTTTGTTTTATGGTGCCCAGTTTTTGGTTGGCAAGGGAAGATTTTGTGAAAAGTGTTGATAAGTCAGCAAAGAAGAAAGCCATTTAGACAACCAGTGTAAATTACTCTTGAGATATTTTGCTTTGAAGGGAAGAAAAACAATATCTGGAAGAGACAGGTGTACTGGGAGGGATAGTTTTAATTATATGAGAGATTATAACAATGCTTTTCAATCCTTTACATTAAAATAATCTAAAGAATATTTTTTTAAAAAGATGTCCAGGACCTACTAATGGCCAATTAATCAGAACTGCTTGGCATTTGTAAAAGCACTCCGTGTGATTATATTGTAGAGTCACATTATGAGAACTATTGACGGAAACATATTTGAATTCTAGTGGGAGAAATTTAGTGGATTGAAAATGTCTCTGAGAGACAGAAAAGAAAATTATAGCAAAAGAGTCCTAAGAGTTCCAAAGAATTTGGGATCAAAGCTGAGATAAAGAGCTGAACTTAAGTAAGAGAGATATTTTCTTTTTCCCACATTATAGCTTTAGGGCAAGAGGAGAATATTTATAGTGCATATCATTCTGTTTATTAGAGACAGAATGTTGACAGAGTTTGCATCTGATAGAAACTTCTATTTTTGTTAGTGTAGCAGAGGAAAAGTAATATTCTTAATACAGAGAAATATAAGGAGGTCAGAGGTTTAAGGAGAGCCAACTTACTGGAGAAACATTGTGATGTCTCTGAGAAATATTGAAGTCCCTTATGAGACTGAAAACCACAAATTATTATAAACTTCTCAGGTATGTGATTTTTCTCCAGAAATGTCCAACTTCCTGGTTATAGTCAAGGACAAAGCTTCTGATTGGGTTCACTGTGGTTGTAGATTTGCCATAAGATTGTAATTGGAAAGCAGTGGTGCAGGGATCTGGACATTTTCAAGATAGTGATTGAAATGAGGGGGTTTTTGCTTGGAATTAAAGCTGGATATGGAAAAAATAAACGGATGATGGCACTGATTTTACATCATATACTGTGGGTCTGCATTATGACTAAGAGCAGGAAATTGAAGAGGGAAGAGATTGTGGCCAGAGAATGGCATGTTTAAGTTAACAATTTAGGAAATGAAATAGTTTTAGGTCATGGGAAGAATATAAGATCAGGTGGCAGAGAAGAAGGATAAGGTTATTAGTCTTAAGGGGAGAGAAAGACTGATTTGCTAGTATTTTTTGGAAAATTCATTTTCAAGGACATTGACATGTTAAAATAGTGACAAGGGTTAGGTTGGAAAGGATAGATTTAGAAGTCTTCATTGATTGATGACTAATGATTAATGGCTAATTGATTAATGGTAATGATAGGGAAATTTGGAGACTGCTGCAATGAAGGAGGAAGAGGTGTATAGTTAGATATGATTAATTCATTGGAGCTGCAGGACCTATAAAACTGGTAGAGCAACTACCTAGAAAAGGCATTGGAGAGCTGTGAGGATGCCATCTCTACCTTCTGACCTTGAGGTACATGGGATGTGAGAGAGAGACAGCTGTGAAGGAACATTACAGATTTTCCTGTTTCAGTTATGGGTGGTAGAAATAATGAGATAGTGTGAGTTAGTGAACACTACAATGAGCTAATAGGAGTTGGGATGATGTTGGGAGGAGATAGATGCTAAGGAATCTCCTTTCTAGGGTCTTTAACTTTAGGATTTCCACTGATTTCTTAGAGGTGATTTCAGTGTCTTCCGCTTCGGGGAAGGAAGTTGGATTTAACCAGACCACCTCTAAAGCATCTTTTCCACTGCTCTGAGGCTTGAAGTGTTCTTCACTTCACATGAAAGTATCAGTGCTTTAAAGTTGCCTAAGGTAATTGTATAATATCATGATGATATGGGAAGTCATATAACTAAAACCCCAAATAGAAAAGATTTAGGAGTGTCTCATAGGATATAGGCTACTTTCCTGAGAGAGTTCTTATCTACATGGCAACCGTATCCCATTAACTATTTTAAGCTGCTTCAGTTACTGTTCTCTCGTTTGTTAGAAGTGAGTAAAGAAATGAAGGAAATGAGTATCATTGGGAGATTTCTTCAAAGTCACAAAAACCTTCTCAAAGCTTCTAATATGTATAAAACACTTACACAGGGACACGCTGTTTCTATATTGAGTCAAGTAATGAGTACAGTAGTTACCTGGATATATTTACCTTTTATGACCAAATGTTGTCTTTTCCTTCCCACAATTTTCTCTGAAACCTAAAACACAGGTATTAAAACAAATGAACAACACCTACTTGAATTGGTATTTCGAACTCCGTTTCTTTGAGATCTGTTGATATTTTCTTAGAAAGGATTCACCACCAACACAATTTAAACTTTTCAGTGTGACTTTTTAAATACAAATATGCATTTCCATCAGTCACAAAGTAAAAACTACCTCAGCAATTTGAACATGGGCCATTTAATGCAAATCATTATGAACTAGTAAAAAGGGTAACTTCTAAAAGGTTTGCAAACTGGTACTCTAGGAATACAGAAAAGCCAACGCAGGGGGCAACTACTCCCACTAGGGCTGAGAAAAAGCGAGCAAGGAAGAAACTAAAAATTTAGGGAAACATCCTCTGGCCCCACCTCCATCAATCCTGAGATTCTGAACTTGTGGAAGAGTGTGTGGCTGCCACAGAAACACACAATCTATCAGAGGCAGAGAAACTTGACGGAAGGAATAGGTGAGGACTGAAGGCTGAACCAACAGGAGACAGAGAAATTCACAAGGGAGTATGGGCAGGCCAAAGCTGGTTTGTAATAACAGTCCGCTGGGGCCAGGAAACTTGCTGAAAGTCCAGGTGAACCAGGCCTGGTGTGCAAGGGCCACTGAGATAACCACCACAGGACCTCCCACAGGCCCAGCTGCTAGCAGGCATGCCCACAAAACAATAGCACATCATAGGAAGAAAAGCATCTTACTTGTGCTATATCTTCACAATGACCCTCCTCTATCCTCTATGAAAATGCCTAACGTTGCTCTAGTTAGCTAAAGAGAAATGTTTACAGAATTCAGCCGTAGAATCATCATCATAAAAAGCACCTCAAAAAAAGCATGCAGGGCTTCCCTGGTGGCGCAGTGGTTGAGAGTCCGCCTGCCGATGCAGGGGACAATGGTTCGTGCCCCGGTCCGGGAAGATCCCACATGCCACGGAGCGGCTGGGCCCGTGAGCCATGGCCGCTGAGCCTGTGCGTCCGGGGCCTGTGCTCCGCAACGGGAGAGGCCACAACAGTGAGAGGCCCGCATACCGCAAAAAAAAAAAAAAAAAGCATGCACTTAGAACTGAAAAGGAAGTATACTGATCGTTGTCACAGCTTCTACATTGGAAAATCAGAAAACAGTTCCTAATTCCGGAGTTTCAGAAGCAGAAGAGCAAAAGTAAACTACACACAATTATCCGTCCGATTTTACGCTTCAATATAGTCATCCCCAAAGATGAATTTTGGAGTAATTAGGCAAGATAAGCAACATTTTATGTTAAAATTCCAATTCAAACTTAGACATGACTGAAGAATAATAACAAGCTGTAATACATTAAGATTGCTTTTATAAAATACAGAGAGATAAATTTTATAAGTGACAGATTTTATTTTGTAAACATTTGACACGTTATGTGCCAGTTTTGCAGGTTGATGTAAATGGACATAGGAGCTGGAGCAACCCCTATGTCCACATTGTCTATCTGTTGGCTGCCATCACATATCATTCACTTAATGCTTTGGGTTAATTGTTTTCTTCACTAGCTTCTTCTTTAGAAATGTAAATATCCCCAAGAGGATTATCCTGTTTAACTACTGTCAGCTACCTCTGGAGTCAAAAACATATGCAGCTTTTAAACAGTCATTACTATTCATAGAGGCAAAAAGCACTCCCCTGGTTCTCAGAGAAATCTTGAATGTTATTCTTATCAAAAGCCAAATGCTGCATGTAAAAATTAGTCTAAAATCATAAGTATTATTTATCATAAAATTTCTCAGATTTTAATATCTTGAAGTGGATTTGAGGCTATCTTGCTCAATTGCTCATATTTTCTATTTAAGAGAGGGACAAGTGCATGTAACCCATGATCAGTTTTAGTTACTGTGGGGACACAATAGTACTCAAATCATCAGACCGTCCGCGGTGAGGTACAATGAAGACAATGCACAAAAAATGTAGAAGGGCTTAAAAAGATACTTAGAAAATCATGAAAGCTAAAGTGGAGTCACTGTGTTGGACATCTCAGAATTTTAACAAGGGCATGCTCCAATTCTAACTCTGTAATTGTCTCTATGTCATTCCAAGTCACTGTTTAAAAAAAATATTCAGCCAACCAATCAGCTGATTTTTGTGGCTGTTGTTGCTTTTATTGGTCTCTGTATACAATAGCATACAACTGACCCAACTGCCCTTATATTTCTCACTGAATTGACTTTTGTAGTCTAACCAAATCATTGGGGCTTTTGTTAGGCTTCAAGCATAACTGGAATTCTGCCTGTGAAAGATGAATAGCATTGTTAATCAGCATCTATAAACCATGCTTAACCAATGGCAGTGCAGAAATACCAACAAGAAAATTTAGTTTCGTTTTTAAATTTGCCTTTACTCAATATGTCTCATGAAGAATGGCAAAAGATTTCCAATCAGTTATTGGACTGTAGGAAGAAGTGAGGTCACTGCGTGTAGTAAGGTCCTAGGGCGCATTTGGAAGAGAATCTTAACATTGGAAGTCGTTTGGCATGAACATGAGTTTCGGAAAGTAGCTAGTATAGGCCAAACCACTGGGTATTCAGCCTCAAGAATAATACTAAATGCTATCGATACATTTGAGGGTATTTTTCCATTTCACAATGGCCTCTTATTACTGAGAATTGCCTCCCTGACCCCCAGGGATTAAGTGCTATTGTTGTACTATGTGACACTGTCATTTTAGTGCAATTAATCAGATGAGATAAGCTGCTGCCTCATGCTGGGCCAATCATATTCTGTCCCTGAGAATTCTGGATTGAGATTCAAGGACACTGCTGAGTCTCTCTGTATGAGCTGGAATTATAAATTGTAAACTCAGGAACTGTGGGGTGTCCATACTCAGCTATGAGAGTGGGAAGCCATGTGATGTATAGCCTTGAAAACTGAGGCAAATAATAGAGAAAGGCAGAGGCAACTATAAGAGAGGAAATTCATTTTGGCTTTATAGTTCCTGATTTCAGTCCTTTGGAAGTAACCTGCTTTTTTTTTTCTTTTTCTATCCTTTCACTAATTCCTTTTTTTTTTTTTTTTTCTGCTTAGGGTAGCTCCAATGATTAACTTGAGGTTATTTTTAAAAATCACAGTTTTATTCTTTTTTTTAATAAATTTATCTTATTTATTTATTTATTTTTGGATTCATTGGGTCTTCATTGCTGTGCATGCGCTTTTCTCTAGTTGCAGAGAGCGGGGGCTACTCTTCGTTGCAGTGCGCAGTCTTCTCATTGCAGTGGCTTCTCTTGTTGCGGAGCACAGGCTCTAGAGCTCAGGCTCAGTGGTTGTGGCTCATGGGCTTAGTTGCTCGGAGGCATGTGGGATCTTACTGGACCAGGGCTCGAACCCGTGTCCCCTGCATTGACAGGCAGATTCTTAACCACTGTGCGACCAGGAAAGCCCCCGCAGTCTTATTCTTTTAATGTATACCATAATTCCTTTCACTAAACCTTCAAAATGTATACGGCACATGTGTCTAAGTGCCTTACATAGAATGGGTGCTCAAATTAAACCGTACAGGAAGGTAACAGAATTAATAACTAACAACATTTTATGCCTTATGTTAAAATGTCAACAGCAAACATTGTGTCCAGTTTTGTTACACTTTTTTTAACTAAAATAAGCCATTCATAACACAGGTAAAACTTTTTCCTTTAATAGTGATTGTTTCTATATATGACAATACAGGTTTCAGAAAAGAATTTTGCCAAATAATTTTTCCATTTGTTTTATTATGTTTTTATCAAAGAAAATGATTGGCACATTTTTTTCTAAATTTTAGCTGTTTGATTGCATTTCTTGGGAGACTTTGTGGTATAGGTTATTGTAGCAAATTTAAAGAAAACCAAGAATAAATAGTTTTTAAACACCTGTCTTGTATTTAGGTTCTTATGGACAAGTACTCAAGCAAACAGGAGGTTGTAATAATAGGATATATAAAAACTGAGTGCCAATAAAAATTTAGAAACAACATAAATTATTATTACTGATATTAATATTGGTAATCGTTAAGATGGTCTTTGAAGTCCCAGTAGTAGTATAACTGACATTTAACAAGTACCTATTCTATGCCATGAACTCTGCTACAACTTTTATGATTTTCTCATTAATCTTTGTAGCAACTATGATAACTGTTATCATTTTACAGATGAGAAAATGAAAACTTAGTGACATTAATAATTTTTAAATGTCTGTGAGGTTCAATTAAGTATTTTAATTTTATGTTTTGAGAAGATGCATTTTAGTATGTGAGACCCATACTTTACATATGAAACATAATCATTATAATTTTTCTTTTGAGACTTTTTCTCCTGACACTTTCATCTACCTTGAAGCAGATCTTCTCCATATCCTTAGGTACTTAATAAAAAGCATGAAAAGGTCATTATTAAATGTTCCAACCAAAATATTAAACCCAAAATATTTGCCCTAATACCAGCCAACTAAACATTATTGTCAAGGGAACAGAAGTCCTTATATCTTTTACTATTCTGTCTTCAGTTTTTCATAATATTTTTTCTTTCTGATGTTAATTTTCTCCTCAGGATATGACATCCTCTGATATTTGAAAATGAATGGTGTTTCCACCAAGTTTTGAGTGACTAGGAGGTTGTTAAGATTATAAATGTGTATCCTCAGACACTTGAACATTGTTCATAAATTGGATTTTTGAAGTGTTAGCAGTGTTCTCTTTGAGGGATTAATCTCTCCTTCAATAGACTTGGGAAGGAGGATGAGCAGCCTAAATGTAATATTCGACCAACTTTATCACACTCAGTTTTTAAAACTCAAGACCCCAACTTATCTCTTGAGGAATTTTTCATCTCTTTAATCTCATATTTCTCCTCTGTCAGCCAGATCACACATTTTTAGTGCATTTCCAGAATTTTGTCTATGTATCCTAAATATGTTTTCATCCCTATTTTCATGTCATTCCATCTTATTTCAAGGGTTTCAAGGCAAGGGCCTCAGTAAAAACATTTTACTTCACTTATTTTCACCTTATAAAATTCACAGAAATAAGTGGAACAAAGAAATATGTTTGAAGGCATCTTAATCAAAGATAGGGGTGCCCCTTCCCTCTTCAAGGAAAACTTTACTTTTACCATAGGGGCCCCTCTAATTTGGAAATTTCCATCCTAAGGAGGAAGTCTAAAAGCACATTTTGTTCCTTGTTTACTCCTAGGTAGTAACCAGAACGTCTAGGGAAATGTTTTGGAAATTTAGTAAATATAACCCTTTCTCTGATCTAAGAGGATTGCCCATGGTATATAGAAACTTGACAGTGATAGTGAATCTTGCAAGTGATTGACATAGTACAAAGCAATCCAAAAATCTTATTCTCCTAAAAGGTAACAGTTCCACTCCGGTTTTTTTTTTTGGCGGAGCACAGGCTCCAGACGCGCAGGCTCAGCGGCCATGGCTTATGGGCCCAGCCGCTCCGCGGCACGTGAGATCCTCCGGACCGGGGCACGAACCCGCGTCCCCTGTATCAGCAGGCAGACTCTCAACCGCTACGCCACCAGGGAAGCCCCCACTCCAGCTTTGAATTTAATAACTTAAGGAAGCTAATCGTTTGTTTCTAAAGTTGGGAAAGCAGATCCTCAAATGAGATAATCATATTTACAAGGCCATCAGTTACTTTTGTGGTCAAGGGCGATTGCTAGGAACCCTTGACAAAAGATGAAATAATAAGATTGGGGGATGGTATTGTGGAGTCTTTCTTTAAATAATTTTAACTTACAAAAATATGTCATACAAGGTGACATAAAATAATTATAGTAATTATGATTGATGATACAAATACATTCTGCTATTTAGATTTTATAATGCTTTGCAGAATATATTGTTCTCTTTTAAAGGTTCTATAAGAAAGGCATGGAGGATATTTTTTTTTTTCACCTTTTCAAAGATGATGCAATGACATACAGAGTTCAGTGGTTTGTACCAGGACATATTGTTGTAAATATGATAAATGAAACCCAATTCTAAGTCCCTGTGTGGTATAGGGTAGGACTTTCTAAAACTGTAGTATACATTTGAGTCACACAGAAAATTTGTTTAAACAAATTTCTGAGTGCCACCCCTATAGACTGATTCAGTGCATCTGAGATGGGGCCAAGGTGGACTTTTCCAACAAGCTCCCAAGTGACAGTAACACAGCTGAGCCATTGATCACACTCTGAGCAGCCGATTCTGACAGATATTGGTTTTAATCTTGTGGTAGCACATTATAATTCTTATTTTTTAAGTCATTTAAGCTTTTTAAACCACGTTCTCCTTAGCCTCACATTGAAAAAAATTAATAATATGTAGTTTTATTGTAAGAACTAAATGAAAAATAGGTTAAAAACATCTAGTCTATCCTAAGTGCTCATATTACTAGTTCCATTCTCTCTCTATGGAGCCATCCTGTGGAGTTTTATTGATTCCTCCAGTTCCTTTCTCCTCAAGATTGCCACTCTATTCCCATTCTGATGGAGTCAAGCAACCTTTAATGCTTCATCCTGACATCTTCCTGAGAAGGTATTGAACTGAAAATTCAGCAGTTGAGAGAATTATTTACTATTAGAAGTATTAAGTTCTTTTTACGACACCAGCTCTCTCCTAAGTTTGCGATAGATTCATCATTTTAATATTTCTTTCAGCATTTTATCATAAAAATGACTCATTAATTCAGACCATTCTGAAAAACTGAATGTGAGAATTTGGGAAAAGGCAAGACCTAAGTTGAACTTGTCATCATCTGTGGGACGAAATTTCTTCTAGCGGACATATTGACATATGAGTACAAAATTATTTGAAGGTATGCATGTAATTTAATTGACAGAGTAAACTAATCTAAAACATTTTTAATAAAGAGTTGTTTTAATTTGAAACAAATTTTATTTTATGCTATTTTGCTTCATTGCAACTGTGAGCTTCAATTTTCAAATAAACACTAAAAATTTTAATAAGATACATTTCCATCTACTCAAGTACAAAAAAGTCATGAAAACACGTTTATATAGCATTTTAAATAATTATATTTTTAAATATAGTATTTTACATTTTATTGCTATGATATTTTAAATCAATTTTATTGGGATGTATATAAAGAAAACGTATGGCAATGCAGGACTATACATACAAATTCATGCATATTAAATATTTTTAAAAAGTGAAATTGGAGTTCTTACATATCATTTTTTTTTAATTTGGAGGAAACCAAAACGTATACTTAAAAAACATTCTTTTTTAAAATGACAATTGCTATAACTTCTATACTAAAAGGAAAATAAAACTAGATAGCACAATGAAAATATTTTGGATTCCACATGATTTAAGTCCAAATAATACTTTCCAAATTTTTCCCAGTAATAGAACATGTAACCAGATCACTTCAACTAGTATTTAATATGGGTTTCATTTTATTGATGATTTATTTATATCTGTTAATAGTTGTATGGGAGTATTGGAGAGTGTTTCAGTTCTACTACCGAGGGACTATCTTCTTGAATTAATCCTCCTCTTTCTGCTTTGTCCTTATCTTTTTTTTTTTTTTTTTTTTTTTTTGCGGTACACGGGCCTTTCACTGTTGTGGCCTCTCCCGTTGCGGAGCACAGGCTCCGGACGCGCAGGCCCAGCGGCTACAGCTCACGGGCCCAGCCGCTCCGCAGCACGTGGGATCTTCCCGGACCAGGGCACGAACCCGTGTCCACTGCATCAGCAGGCGGACTCCCAACCACTGCGCCACCGGAGAAGCCCTGTCCTTATCTTGTATAAGGTTCAGGCCTTGCTTTACCAATGTCTTGAACTTGCAATTCATAATCATATTTCCTATCTCAGAGTGCCTCATGTTTGGTCAGGATGATGATGAAACTACCCAGTGTTTTAATTCCCCTGATGTGGCTTCAAGAGATTCCTTCAGATTCGTTCCCATTTTAGTTCCACTAGTGCAGTTCAATGTATTCAGGTCAAGGAACATCTTTTTGTTATGTCCCTACCAAAGATGAGCAGGTAGTGAATACCCTAAATTAAGACTGTGAACATTTCTTAGATAGTAGGACATATAAAAATTCTGTAGACCTAATGTCATTAAAAACTTCATTAAATATTTCTTGTTGAAATGAAAACAGGGCCTAGAAATTCTCTGAAATGACCTCAATTAAAGAAATTAGGGCTTCCCTGGTGGCGCAATGGTTGAGTCTGCCTGCCAATGCAGGGGACACGGGTTCATGCCCCGGTCCGGGAAGATCCCACATGCCGCGGAGCGGCTGGGCCCGTGAGCCATGGCCGCTGAGCCTGCGCGTCCGGAGCCTGTGCTCCTCAACGGGAGAGGCCACAACAGTGAGAGGCCTGCGTACCGCAAAAAAAAAAAAAAAAAAAAAAAAAAAAGAAATTATTATAATAAGGAGATTATTGTGTTAGGCAAATGAAATACAAAAAAACTCCACAAAAACAAGAATGAAAATTTAGGGTTCGTGGGGAGAAGTCATATTTCACATAGCTTAACAAATTAGGTAGAACCAGTTTTCTATACTTGTGACCTAAATAACCATTGATAATTTTTTAAAAGCTACATATTAGGGGCTTCCCTGGTGGCGCAGTGGTTGAGAGTCTGCCTGCCGATGCAGGGGACACGGGTTCGTGCCCCGGTCCGGGAAGATCCCACATGCCGCGGAGCGGCTAGGCCCGTGAGCCATGGCCGATGAGCCTGCGCGTCCGGAGCCTGTGCTCCGCAACGGGAGAGGCCACAACAGTGGGAGGCCCGCGTACCGCAAAAAAAACAAAACAAAACAAACAAACAAACAAAAAAGCTACATATTAGAACCAAGTCCAAATGTATGTATTTCCATGAAGACATACTATGAAATAAAAATCTGCATGTTAGTTTCCAGATACATGGAATAGATATTGTATTGCAATTTTTAGGTAGACACTCCTTAAAAGAAGCATAAATTGCAAACAATTTTCCCTGGGAATGAAGAGGATATGGTGTTTAATGATATTGCTGTAGTTTTGCATTGAAATCTGTCAATGTGGTTAGGCTGAAGTTATTTCCCAGAATTCCCTTTCTGCTTATGGTGTGACAAGAGAAAGATTCCTGTGTGAATTTTGGAGGGCGGAAAGGAACTGTATATATATATGTATGTATACACACACACACACACACACACACACACACACACACACACACACACACAGTTCTTATAGTTCTGCTTCTCTGAGTAAACCCTGAACACAGAATTTGGAACAAAGAGTGGCTGCAGAGTAACCTACTGTCCTGATTTTCTAGGAATATGGTGTTTTCTGGCATGTGAGTTATTCAGTACTATCATTGGGACAATTCTGGGCAAACTGGGGTGATTCATCAATCTACCTCAGAGAACCAGAATTTTGAGGATGAGTTTTCTGAATCGTTTTAGGGTTTTCTGAAACTGGTTCTCTGATTTTATTAGCTTTAAACACATTAATGTTTATATTTCCAGTGGTGAAGTGGGCACTGGGTGATCCATGGCATGCATGGCAAGTGGTCAATCAAATTATCATGTATAGATACCTGTAATCAATTGCCTATAAAAAGCAAGGCACTGGGTAACAAAGTATTCACTACTATAAAAACTTAAGTGAAAATAAAAAGAGTATAATGGGCTTGGTTTTTGCTTCTAACCACACTGAATAATTTAGGAAAGAAAACGGTATGATCATGCTTTAAATTCTCAGCTCAAAGAAACTGAAAGCTTCTATAATTGCCCTGAAGGAAACCTACATCTTTCATATCTCCAGAACCAATATTTCTGAAAACCACACTCAATGTCTAACCCTGCAGATGGCTGAATAATAATGCAAGTTGAATTCCCAATGTCTCAAAGTCACTCTCAATCAAGCTGCAGCAAAGATTGAGAAGGAATGCAATAGTAAAATTTGGCATGGGGGCAAATGAACAGATTCCAGTAGAGCTGAGAACCTTGAAACCCTAATTTATGCTGTGTCTTCTGTAGAATCAGCTCTGCCTAAGAAGACTAGCCTCCCTCACCTAAAGAAACTATAATTTGTTCCTGTGAGGCAGTTGCCTTGCAAAACACTGATGATTCCTCCTCAGAGCCTTTCCTACCACCTATCCTTGTGTCCAGATTCATAACCAGATTAAAGTCCCATCAGGCCCCAAAGGATCTGAGGTACAAAATGTGTCCCATGAGGAAGTATGATGCCCACTAAAAAAATTGCACAATTTTACCAATATGTGGGGATAAAGCTTAAGAGAGGAGTGTTCAGATTGAAGAAATATGAAGTTGGGCTCCAGATTCAATGTTTTAGCTTGAGAAGGTTAATAATGATTGTTTGCTTGGTTGGTTGACTGAAATAAGGATCAAAAGATGCCTTACACTCACTAAAGATAGATACACACACAAAGATGCCTTACACTAATAAAGCCAATATGCCAGAACTTAGTTGGTTTACTGTAGATCAGGGTATCCAAAGGCTTAGAACTGCTAGAGGGCATTTATCGCATAAGTCTTGCCAACCCACCTTCATGGAAATCCAGAGGATATGCTCTTCACCATACCTGTAAAAAACAAATTTGTGAAAGAAGTCTCAGCATCCTTGAAGAGCTCTGTGGTCACTCTTAGCTGGGGTCAGAAATTATATTGAGAATTGCTACCATAGAACTGGGATTCCCTAAATTCCATGGGGATAATTGGATCCCAGGGTACAGGGACCAAGTGGCAGCACTTAATTGCCAAAGACAAGATGGTCATAGTTTCTGTAATGGACAGTAAAGCCAAAGCAGTAATCAGAATATTCTGACCTATAGAGATATGGTGTTGGCTAGTTGATCTTTGGTGTCCCTGGAGTGAAATAAATGAGCAGAAAACTACATTGTTACTTGATCTGTATAAATGGGAAAGCTCTAGGTCTAGTGAACAGAGGTTTGACTGGAATAATCGAATCAAAGAACCATGGCCCTTCCTTCATTTAATTCCCAAATCTGAACCAATTCACAGACCTAGAACTCCTTGAAGGAATGTAACTCTATGTGCTCTTGAGGAAGAACCCTGGTACACTGCCAACATTTTATACTGCTAATTTTTCCTCCCTGCCTTCTTTAAGGAGAACTGTAGCCATTTTCCAGTATAACTGTGAATTAAGGAAGGGAGCCTAATCAGACATTTTAGGGATTACAAAATACTGGATAAGAAATGAAATTAAGACCTAGAGACCCAAACATCACTGTTAAAGCAGTGGCTAATAGTTAGAGTAGAGGCTAATGGTCAGGTGATCAAGGGAGTTTTGCCTCTAGTTAAGCCTACAGTGTGCCCAGTAGGTCCCTGAACCCATTCTATGGTTATTTCCTCAGTTCCAGATGTATAATTGAAATAGACATAGTGAACAGCTGGTGGAGCCTCTGTATTTTATTCCATTACCTTTGAAGTAAGGGCTGTTATGGTAAGAAAGGACAAATAGAAACCACTAGAACTACCTCTCTCTCTCTCTTCCTCTCTCCCTCTCTCTCTCTCTCTATGTATCTATATCTATATAGATATAGATATAGTAAATGAAACAAAAACAATACCTCATTTCTAGAGAGATTGCAAAGACTGGTGACACCATCAACTTGGGAAATTCAGGGGCGGTGATTCCTACTGTCAAAGAGAAACAAGGTTGGGTAGAAGTTAAAGGTGGTAAAGCCAGATTTTATTCAGCGATAACTACCAGAGTTGGAAGAGAATTCAGCATAAACTGAGCTCAACTTTGCAGAAACAAAAGGCAAGAGACTTTTGAAATGCTGGGTATGCTATAGGAAAGACACTGAAGGGCCTTAAGGGGAGGTTTGATCCATGTGGCCAGGCTATCTGGGTTTACTAATTGATGCTTGTCTAGAAGAGAAACAAACTTCTGGTATTTCTGTGACAAGCAGGGGGAATAATTGTACAAGTTGGAGTGAGGTACCTAGAATTTAAGAACTTCCCCTCCCACAGGGACTGGGAAGAAAGAGAGTTATCTCCCTGAATATTTGCATTTCAAAGAGAGGACTACCAGGTCCTTAGGATGACAGTTCTGGGGGGTGGAAGATTAATATCTCAAAAGGGCAGAGAAAGGATTTATAATTATAAGTTTTCTAAAATAACTGCTCTAAAGGGGGTTCAGAGCCTATCATAGAACATAATTCTTCTGGCAGCATTGAGCTTTCTTAGGCAGGCATTTTAAATGGGGGTGGGGTCATCCTAGGGAAGCACCTTAAGCTGCTACAAGTCATGCTGGAGTTTGGTACAGGGGTCTCAGTACAGGGGTTTGGATGGAGAGTTTTGGTGCTCAGAGTTTTTTTCAGTTAACACTACCACATTCCCGCTGTACTCACCAATTTGGCCTCTGTAGAAGAAAAATGAATCTTTAAAAAAGTGACTGATAATTATAAACTTAATGAGGGGGTGACTCGAATTGCAGCTGCTATAGCAGATGAGATTTTGGTGTAAGAGCAAATATATACATTCCCCGGCACCTGTTATTGATTTGGCAAATGCTCTTTTTTCTCTACATATTGTATCAATTTTCCATTGCTGCTGTAACTCATTATTATGAATTTTGTGGCTTGGAACAACACAAATTTATTATTTTACAGTTCTGGAAGTCAGAAGTCTAAAATCAATTTCCCTGGGCTAAAGTCAAGGTATTAGCTGATTCCTTCTGGAGACTCTGGGGGATGAATCTCTTCTCTTGTCTTTTTCAACTTCTAATGGCTGCCTGTATTCCTTGCCTTGGGGCCCCTTCCTTCATATTCAAAGTGGTCACTCCAATTTCTGCTCCCATTATCACATCTGCTTCTCCTCTGACTCCTCCTGAGTCCCTGTTACAAAGACCTGTGTGATTACTTGGACCCACCTGGATCCAGGATCACCCCATCATCTCAAGGTCGTTAATTTAGTCACACTTCTAAAGTCCCTTTTGGCATATTCATCAACATTCACAACTTCTGGGGAATAGGATGAGAACAACTCTGCTTTCAATGTCACATCCCCTTCTCTAACTTTGACCTTCTTGTTTCCCTCCTATAAGACTTTGTGATTACATTGGGCCCACGTGGATAATCTCCCCATCTCAAGACCTTTAACTTAATCATATCTGTAATATCCCTTTTCCATGTAAGGTAACACATTCACAGGTTTCTGAGATTAGGATACAGACACTTTGGGGATGCCATTATTCTGTTTACCAAAAGCCCTTATCATGATGTGAGATGGGTTTTGTACAAAGGTGGTTCTGTAAACAACTATATACACTGGTCATAGACCAGTTTTACTCAAAGTTTGTGACACAATCATCATTTTTAAAATATTGGAACTAAAGAACGTAAATATATACACATATATATGTATGTATATACATATACATGTTTTATAGGACATATAGAGAAACAATTGTTGTGTCAATCTAAAGAGACAAGTTTCTTTAGAAGAAGGATTTATTTACCACATGGCTGAGTGTCTGTTATCTGTCAGACACTTTAGGTGGTTACTATACATCCATGAACAAAGTAATGATCCAGTCCCTCATGGAACTTACATTCTAATGGAGAAAAGATAGACAGTAAATAATGATCATAGTAATCAACAGATTAGAAGATGGTATAAGATATACGGAAAAATGAAGCTAGAAAAGTGGAGTTTGCTGGATTACGAGTTGCAATTTTAAAAAGGGTCACTGAGTATCTGGATATTGAATGAAGACTTGAAGGATTTGAAGGAGATGGTCTTCTAGATAGGAGGAGAAAGGACACAGCAGGCAGAGGGAACAGCCAGGGCAAATGCTGTAAGGCGGCAGGAGGCCTGGTATGTTCATGGAGATGCAGGAGGCCAGGATGTGGAGTGAAGTGAGTAAGAAGATAAATGTAGGCCAAATTCTGTGGGCCTTTGAAGGCCATTTTCAGGACTTTGGCTTTTATTCTGTGTAAACCATTGCAAGATTTTAAATATAATATTCACATTATCTGATTTATATGTTCAAAGGGTTATACACAGTTTCCCAGGATAGAGGCCAGGTCTAAGAGAAAGGGAGAGGACTTCCCTGGTAGGGCAGTGGTTAAGAACCTGCCTGCCAATGCAGGAGACATGGGTTCGAGCCCTGGTCCGGGAAGATCCCATATGCCATGGAACAACTAGGTCCGTGAGCCACAACTGCTGAGCCCATGTGCCACAACTAATGAAACCCACACGCCTAGAGCCCGTGCTCTGCAATAAGAGAAGCCACTGCAATGAGAAACCCGCACACTGCAACAAAGAGTAGCCCCTGCTCTCTGCAACTAGAGAAAGCCCACACGCAGAAAAAAGACTCAAAGCAGCCAAGAAAGAAAGAAAGAGAGAGAGAGAGAGAAAGAAAGAAGAGAAAAAGGGGGAAATGTAGTACGACTTCAATTTCAGAAATGGAGCAACTGAAATGTGGAATTGCTGTCAACTGAGATGGGTTGAGCAGAGTGGTTTTAGGAGGGAAATGAGGAATTCAGGTCTGGGCATGAGGAGTTAGAAATGTTTTTAAGGCATCCAAATGTAATTGTCAATTTGTAGTGTCAAATCGGATGTCTGAGTAAAGAACCCAGCTAACAATGTAGGATAGAGACATAAATTCAGGATTCCTGGACATTTGAATGTTATTTAAAACTGTGAAACTAAAAGAAAAATGAATTTAGATATAGAGAAGACAGATAACCAAAGAATGTGTCCTGCAGCCTCCAACATTGAAGTAGAAGAGTAAAGGAGACTTTGAGACAGGAATCTGAATGTAGTAAGTTGTGAAATAAACAAGCTGTCAAGTTGTGACCAATGATGTAGGCCTGGGGACCAAAAAGACCAGAATATCACAATATTTCTCAAAAAACATTGCCATTATTTCTGTCGGCCTTGTTTTTTTCTTTTTCTTTTTTAAAATGCTAGGTTGAATTCTCAAAATTAGTGGGTGATTTTGGAACCATTTCTTCCATTATTGAGAAGGAGATTCAGCTCTTTGAAGTGTAAAAGGCTGTGATGCAATGATTACTAGATACTATTTTCACTTGAGCTGAGACATTTGATCCTAACCTTCTCTCCCTAGTGAATCCAGATTTTGGCTCCATTCTCTGCTCTGATTACTGAGGCCCAGTGAACGGCCTTAATGAATTATAGTGGCAACTCCCTGGTGATTATTGATTTCATCCAGCTCACTGAACAGAAATAAGTACTTTCTAACTTGTTGTGACATTGAATAGATGTGTTTATTTATTAAAGGATGTTGTAATGGCAGCATGCCATCTTGTCAGGAGAAAGAACAACTTTCCTTTTCTGGGACAGAGAGAGCATCAAGGAAAGACTGGCAAATTAGAGTTTGCTACAAAAACCCAACAAATGGCCATCTTTGATGGCCAGTTTTGAAATATGACAGAAGCAAGAAAAAGAAACTAGAATTAGATTCAAATACCTCTGAATTTCTTCTCAACCCTGACACACACTAGCTTTGACTTTTGGTAAATTATCCAACATCTTATTATCAGGTTTTTCATCACAGAGACATGGATGATGGCAGAAACTACAAGGATCATTCTATACATACAATGAAAATAAAGGACTCTGTAAAGTTTAAAGTGGTTCAGAAATACAAAATACTATTGTCATTATTAATGACTAAATTTCCAGTGCCTTTAATCCAGCTAAAATTAAGGCCAGATCAACTGTTATTACGCTTGAACTTCTACATGACTCGAACATTTGAGCTTTCTTGAGTTTTAAATTAAATACCTTATTGAAGGCCACCATAATAGGAACAGACTCAATTCATTTGTAGAGAAATAACCCAAAGTATAAAAATTATGTAAGTCTTCTACTTGTAAAGATCTTGTTGAGGGATTTCTGCATTTGAATTAAAGACAAATTTTTTTCCAGAAAATATAGACATGGTTATCAAAAAGAAGTATAGTGTTGATAAAAGGATAATTTGAATAAGATTTTTTTCATATTGTGATGGATTCTTTAAAAAGTTAATACTTGTAATAAGAGGTATATAATGAAAACATGAATAATATAAGCCTTCTTTATCCCAAACCTACATTTCCAATTTCTTTCTCTTGAGATAATCAATGTTACATAATTATAAATTATAGTATCCTCTCTAATATTTTAATGCCCCTAAAACATATGTACACATGCATTCTGTCCTTGAATGAAAATTAGTTTGGTTCAGAATTATATATTCTTAAGGATCAACAACTTTTTATTAAAAGAAATAGGGTCATGGCATTTAAGTAAAATGTAAATACTCTGAGTATAGATATTCTAGTATAGTCTGGCAAACTCTTGAAGAGAAAATTGAAATGTGTTTTGTGCCTACCTATCAATCCAAGGGGAGTGAGAAGAAATGTCTGTAGCATGTTTCCAAATATGCAGGTGCTTGGTACCACATGAGTAATGATGTGGATGATGTTTATATTTATATAAACCAATAAATAGCCTATGTGAAAACAATATTGAATGAATTCAACTTTGACTTTCCCTCAGAAATTTCCAGATCCTCCTATAAAATTAAGAATAGATTTCTCCTTGATGGCTCCATTTTTATACTCCGTACATCTTATGTGTGTGTGTGTGTACATTACCTTAAACAATAGTATAACAGTAGATAAACTCTATTTAAAAATCATCAAGGACTTTTTAAAAATCATGTTTTTTTCAATTGTGGTAAAATAAATAACATAAAATTTACCATCTTAACCATTTCTTAGTGTACAGTTCAGTAATATTAAGTATACACACATTGCTTGCAAACAACCTCCAGAACACTTTTCATCTTGCAAAACTGAAACTCTATACCAATTAAGCAACTACTCCACATTCCCCATATCCCCCTTGGTAACCACCCTTCTACTTTCTGTCTCTATGAATCAGACTACTCTAGATACCTCATATGAGTAAAATCATAACAGTATTTGCCTTATTTGTGACTTGCTTATTATCAATATATACCACAATTTCCTCAAGTTTCACCCATACTGTATTGTATATTAGAATTTCCTTCCTTTATAAGGCTGAATACTGTCCCATTGTATGTGTATGCCACATTTTGTTTACCCACTCATCTGTTGGTGAACAGTTGGGTTGCATCCAACTTTTGGCTATTGTGAATAATGCTGCTATGGATGTACACATGTCTGTTCAAGTCCCTGTTTTCAGTTCTTTTGTGTATATAGCCAGAAATGGAATTTCTGGATCATATAGAAATTTTACTTTTAATTTTTTGAGGTACCACCATACTGTTTCCATAGTGGCTGCAGTTTTTTACATTTCTACCAACAGTGCACAAATGTTCCAATTTCTCCATATCCTCACTAATGCTTGTTATTTTCTGTTCTTTTAATAATTGCCATCCTATTGGGTATGAGGTGGTATATCATTGTGGTTTTCACTTGCATTTCTTTGATGATTGGTGAAATGGAACATCTTTTCATGTGGTTCTTGGCCATTTGTATATCTTCTTTGGAGAAATATTTTTCAAGACTTTTACCCATTTTTATTTGGGTTGTTTGTGTTTTTGTTGAGATATAGGGGATCTTTATATATTCTGGATATTAACCTTTATAAAATAAATAATTTGCAAATATTTTCTCCCATTAGGTAGGTTGCCTTTTTTGCTGTGTTGACTGTGTCCTTTGATGCACAGAAGTTTTTAATTTTAATGCAGCCCAATTTATCTATATTTACTTTTGTTACCACTATTTTTGGTGTCATAACCAAGAACTTGTTGCCAAATTCAGTGTCATGAAGCTTTTCCCTTGTGTTTTCTATTAAGAGTTTTATAGGTTTAGGTCTAATATTTAGGTCTTTGATACATTTTGAGTTAATTGTTACATATGCTAAGAATCCAACTTCATTCTTTTGCACGTTGATATCCAGTTTTTCCAACACCATTTGTTGAAGAGACAGTCTTTTCCATTGAATTGTCTTGGCATCCTTGTCAAAAATTATTTGATCATGTATTTCAGGGCATGTACCTGGGCTCTCTATTTTTTCCTATTGGTCTGTATGTCTGTCTTTATGCCAGTACCATTTTGTTTGATTACAGTAGCTTTGTACTAAATTTTGAAATCAGGAAGTATTGAGACATCCAACTTTGTTCTTTCACAATTGTTTTGGCTATTAAGGGTCTCTTAAGATTCCATGAATTTTAGGACAGAGCTTTCTATTTCTGAAAAAAACACCATTTTGGGGATTTTTATGGGAATTGCATTAAATCTGTAGATTGCTTTGAGTAGTATTGACATCTTAACAATATTAAGTCTTTCAATCTATGAGCACAGGATGGCTTTCCACTTACTTGTGTCTTCTCTAAATTTATTTCTGCAACATTTTGTAGTTTCCATTATACAAATCTTTCACTTCTTTGGTTGAGTTTATCTTTAAGTATTTTATTCTTTTTGGTGTGAGACCAGCTGGATTCTGTGGTACCAAGTTCATTCTGGAATCATCCAGGTTGATAAAGGATCTGGCTAAAGATTCTCTGGGGCCATTATTTTCATCAGGGGTCCTGAAATTCTGATCAACTTGGTCTTGTGGTATCATGTCCATGCTGTAATCGCCCATGTGGATAAATGAGTGGGTCTGGGGAATCCCAGGTGCCCCTCTGTTCTTCTGGGCAACAGAGGGCTGCATTGGTAGATCTAGCATGAATCCCCTTGGAGTGCCCATTTTCTCTTGATGTGCCTCTCTATGGATATGAAGCTTCTTCAGTGTGTTATCATCAGGGATTTTAATTTTGAAATAGCTCAGAACCACAATTTTCTTTTAAAGCAGTCTATTTGATAAATGCTACATTTCTGACTTGGTAAGTATGGGGTTTACATTATTTTCACACCTTTGAACATTACTAATTTATAGTCAGTGGAATTTCAAACCTGAACATTGGAATCAGACAAGTCCTCATTCTCATGACCTGTAAGGGTGATGATTATGTCATGTTACATGGCACCATTTATCTGAAAAAAAGTGGAAATTATCTAGATGGGCCTAAATTAATCACATAAGCCGTTAATCAGAGAAATTTCTCTTGGTGATGGCATAAGACTAAGGCAGAAGAGGAAGACAGATACAGCAGAAGGGGCTGTCTGAGATTTGAAGCATAAGAAGGACTCAATACCCCGTTGCTGCTTTCAACTTGGAGGGGGCTACATGAGAAGAATACAGAAGGCCTCTAAAAGCAGAAAGTGGCCCCTGACTGATAGCAGCAAGGAAACAGGGACTTCAGATCTACAACCCCAAGGAACTAGATTCTGCCCATATCCTGAATAAGTTTAGAAGATTCTTTCCAGAGATTACAAATAAGAGCCCAGAGCAGGTATCACTTTGATTTCAGCCTAATGATATCCTAAGAAAAACCCAGCCAGCCAAGTTGGACTTTTGACCAAAAGAACTGCGAGGTAATATATTTGTGGTGCTTTAGGACACTATGTTTGTGATAATTTGTTATACCACAATAAAAAACTAAGAAAGGTCTCAAAACAGCACTTGGTTCATTGAAGGTGTTCAGTAACTGTTAGCTCTCCTTCCTGCTTTACACAAGCTCTAATATCATTGTTGGGTAGATTGACTGGTTTCACTTAACATTTATGTAAAAGAACAAAATTATTACCATGCAAGGCATAACAGAATGCCACCTTCCTCAAGAAGATTTCTCTGATCTTGGGCAAAAAAATGTTTTTTTCCCCTCTCTTTGAATGACCATAATGGTTTTATTTATATCGTTTTACCCCACTAACTGTATTTTGATGTTTACTATAATTATACATAGATATCTTCAGAACTAGGCTATACATCCTTTGAGAGCATAGACTAGATGTTATTCATCTTCAGTTCTGATCTTATTGTTTGTTCCATTAAGTTGTGCACATTTGCATCTCTTCAAATATTTATTGAATAAATACATGTTTACTGATTCACTACTTGATGTATTTCATAATCAAATATACTCAAGTGACAAAAAAAATCTTACTGCTAAAACTATAATTATAAGCTGATAATACCTGTGGAATAAATATCTGCTAATAAATATTGAGAAACTCTATAAGTGGAAAAGTTAGCTGATTATTACTAGTTCTATTTTGAGTCCACCATTGCATTTGTAGCTGTCCTATTGTCTGATTTATTTCCTGTCTTGCAAGTGAACTGATTTCCTAGCTGCCTGAAGGTAACAGGTGTCCCATAAATGTTAAACAGGAGAAAAAGTTTGGGAAAGTATTTGAAACATTAAGAGTAAAGCTTTAGTGTGAAGAATTCCCCACCATTTGAAGAGGGCCAAAAGTCATCAATAATCATTACAGTATCTTACAAGGGCAATATAATTTTAAAACATTTGTCAAATACTATTTCAAAAATACTTACCTTAACATCTTATAGTTGAAAGAGTTCAGAATCTAAATATTTACCACTTCTTTATCTTGTCATTATTCCTTAGTAATTCTTAGAGAGGTCAATGACCTGTATGTAAGGGTATCAAAAGTCTACACTTTTCTTTAATATCTTTCAAATCTGAAAATAAATATAAAGGGAGAAAGTAATGTTAGTTCTACTATTTATATAAATTTATGTTTTAAGTAGGTTTCTGGGCTAAATAATGAGCAGAAATAGCAAAATTAGAATCTAAATAAATGATGAGAATTCCTATTCAACACAGGAATGAAATTATGTATTTAGATAGGTCAAAATTAAGGCTTTCAGAGGGAATTCACTGTACATTTCAATTAAATAGATAAGAAATCCACAGTCATATTTTAAATTTTGTTATAAAATAAACCATTCATGGCTATAAATGAAGTTTTAAAATTACTTCAGGTATTGCTTTAGGAAAATACATTAATGTGGATAAAAAATACTTCTCCCTCCTGAGTCCTACCTTTTCATGTTCTTAAGCATTCCATTTTCTGGGGGGCTAAACTTTCATTCAATAGAAACCAATTGATTTACTCTGTGTGACAATAAAAATCTGGTTTTGTGTCATCTGGAATCATTTTTGCTATGGTAATTCTTTCAAATATAGCACTCCTTAAAATAAAAATAGAAAATATGTTTATAAGTATGCATATATATAATTATTATCATCATATTAATTAAAGTACAATAATATAATGGAAAGTTGAAGACAGTTGAAACCTGCAGTACTATAAGCTACATACTCTTAGGGATTTTAACACCTGAGAATGGGCTTGAGTTGAAGAGCTAAAAAGAAAAGAATCTGTGCTAATTAATGCTAATTAATATAACTAATGATTAAACTAAACACATAAAGATTGAACATAAGATTGAACTTAAAGGCTGATAAAGAAAAAAATATTTTTACTTGACTATCTATAAACTAGTTCTATTAAAGTAAACTACCATTTAGAGAGAATAGGGGCCATTAATATTACTGCGTATTTAGGAGAAAATCAGAGAAAACCAAAGGATGTTGGGCAAAAACTTCAGAGGAGGAATTGTGTTTAGATGAAATAGGTTTGTACAAAATAGATGATTGCTGAATAAAATCTTTTTGAAAAGTAATGAGACAAAAATAACAATAATAAATAAAGTAATGAAACAAAGCACTTATCTAGTTTATCTTTCTAGAATTTCCAAAGACTTTAGCAATTGAGACAACATTCACAGGTCATACCTTAAAATTAATATCATGATTACAAATGTTATTTGAATCAGTATATGCACAGAACTTTAAAGTTTACAAAGGATACGTGTATTAATTTATGTATATACATTATATATATGCATATATATAGTTATGTATATACATACACACACATATATGTATATATACATACACAGTTTTTGATAACTTGTTGATTATTCTGATTCTACCAATGAAGCAGCTTAGGCTCGGAGAGTTAAAATGGCTTGGCTCACGGTATATAAGAATATAAAACGGAGCTATAGACAAGTCAGTAATCCACATAATAATTCTGACAGTTTTAATTCATAATCCAAGCTATTTCTACCATACTACTTTGCCACAAAAGAATACATATGTACTCATTTAAAGTCAAAATTATAAAGACGATATTGAGGATTCTAAATTAAAGAATATTTTTGGTAATTAAAAAGCAAAAGGCTGGGGAATCATTTCCTTGACCCTTGAGGGAAAGTCAGTCCAAGGATACGTTACGAATGCTTGTATTACTATAGAGAAGTTGGATATTATCTGTGATGGAAAGACCCTAAGATTTCTCAACCCCTGGTGTCAACTTGTGGTATAATACTCTCCCCTTGATTGTGGGCAAAACCTATGGCTTCCAAGCAATAGAATATAGGAAAGGTGATTGGATGTTATCCCTGGGATCATGTTATGCTATATAAATCTTCATTTTATCAGATTAGAGTTTTTTATTTGCTTGGTGAAGTATGTGTCCATGTTAAGAAAGTCCACGAGGCATGGGACTGTTGGTGGCCTCAAGGACCTGAGAGCAAACTCCAGCCTACAGCCAGCTGAAAGGAAATGAATTCTGCCAACAATTTGAATGAGTTTGAAAGCGGATTATTTTCCAGTGCAGCATTCAGGTGGGAGTACAGCCTAACGCTTTGCAGACTTTTGAGATCCTTAGCAGAAGTTGCAGCCAAGACTTGACAGATGACATACAGAATCTAGGTGATAATAAATGTGTGTTGTTTTAAGCTACTGTATCTGAGATAAATTTGTTACTAAGCAATAGAAAACTGACAGCAATTTTGGTATGCAAAGCAGGGTGCTTCTGTAACAAATACCTAAAAGTGTGGAGGTGGCTTTGGAACTTGCAAAGGTATGGAGGTTTGAGGGAGTTTGCAGAGCATGGTAGAGAAAGCCTAAATCGCCTTGAAAAGGCTTTTAGTAGAAATCTGGACTATAGTTTGTTACTACTAAGGGCTCAGAAGGAACATGTTATTGGAAACTGAAGGCTATGGATTCTTGTTTCTTAGTCACAGACTATTTAAGGAAAATGTCTCCTACAGTTATGTGCAAAGCAGAAGTGATAAATGGTGGAGTTGATTATATAGCAAAGGAAATTTCAAGCAAAATGTTGAAGGTGGTTCCCTTTTTTCCTTGTTGTTTATAGTAAAGTGAGAGATTAGAGAGATAAATTGAGGGGAATTTGTTTATTTAAAAAAGTATCAGAACTATAGGCAATAGAAACCTACTGAGGGATAAATGTGGGACTAATGTGATCAGATTTATATTTTAGAAAGATGGCATTGGGAGTGACATGATTGAAGAACAAGCAGTGATATTGGTTAAGGATATTGGTTAATTTCTACTTACAGTTCAAAATTAACGATAACTACTTATTCAGAAAGTCTTCCATAAGCAATGAAAGTTCGATGTCTTTTCTCTGAACTTACACTGGTGTCTAAAAACTCTATAATACTCCTGATATTGTATTGTAATTATTGAATAATTTGTGTATATAGTATATTGACTATACATTTCTTTTGAGCAGTTTCTTAATTTCATGTTGCTTCTGTAACAATTTACCACAAATTTAGTGGCTTAAAACAACACAAATTTTTTATCTTACAGTTCTGGAAGTCACGAGTCTGAAATTAATCTTATGGGCTAAAATCAAGGTTTTTGGCAGACTTGCATTCCTTCTGGAGTGTATAGGGAGGATCTATTTTCTTGACTTTTTCATCTTCTAGAGGGCTTCTTCATGTCATGGCTTATGGTCCCTTCCTTCATCTTTGAAGCACATCACTCCAACTTCTGCTTCTGTCATCATGTCTTTCTGACTGCATTTCTTCTGCCTCCCTCTTTCCCTTATAAGGTCTTTGTGATTACACTGGGCCCACCTGAATAATCCAAGATAATCTCCCCATCTCAAGAATCTTATTTTAATCAAATTGGCAAAGTCTTTTTTGCCATGTAAGGTAACTTATTCATAGGTTCTGGGTATTAGGCTGTGGACATCTGTGGTGGAAGGCATTATCCTATCTACCACATGCAGGGTTTACATTTTTCTTCTCTATATCCCCTGCCTAGCATTGTTCCAAAGCCACGGTACCACAAGGCCTAAGTAATCAAAGACTTGTTTATAGAATATATGTATAACCAACAAGTAGCCTTCTTTTTTTTTAATTAAAAAAATTTATTTTATTTTATTTTTTTAACATCTTTGTTGGAGTGTAATTGCTTTACAATGGTGTATTAGTTTCTGCTTTATGACAAAGTGAGTCAGATATACATATACATATATCCTCATCTCTCCTTCCTCTTATGTCTCCCTCCCACTCTCCCTATCCCACCCCTCTAGGTGGTCACAAAGCACTGGCTGCTTCCCACTAGCTACCTGTTTTACATTTGGTAGTATATATAAGTCCATGCCACTATCTCACTTTGTCCCAGCTTACCCTTCCCCCTCCCCGTGTCCTCAAGTCCATTCTCTGCATTTGCATCTTTATTCCTGTCCTGCCCCTATGTTCTTCAGAACTTTTTTTTTTTTTTAGATTCCACATATATGTGTTAGCATACTATATTTGTTTTTCTCTTTCTGACTTACTTCACTCTGTATGACAGACTCTAGGTACATCCACCTCACTACAAATAACTCAATTTCATTTCTTTTTATGGCTGAGTAATATTCCATTGTATATATGTGCCAGATCTTTATCCATTTATTTGTCAATGGACTCTTAGGTTGCTTCCATGTTCTGGCTATTGTAAATAGAGTTGCAATGAACATTGTGGTACATGACTCTTTTTGAATTTTAGTTTTCCCAGGGTATATGCCCAGTAGCGGGATTGCTAGGTTGTATGGTAGTTCTATTTGTAGTTTTTTTAAGGAACCGCCTTACTGTTCTCCATAGTGATTGTATCAATCTACATTCCCACCAACAGTTCAAAAGGGTTCCCTTTTCTCCACATCCTCTCTAGCATTTATTGTTTGTAGATTTTTTGATCATGGCCATTCTGACCAGTGTGAGGTGATACCTCATTGTAGTTTTGATTTGCATTTCTCTAATGATTAGTGATGTTGAGCATTCTTTCATGTGTTTGTTGGCAATCTGTATATCTTCTTTGGAGAAATGTCTATTTAGGTCTTCTGCCCATTTTTGGATTGGGTTGTTTGTTTTTTTGACATTGAGCTGCATGAGCTGCTTGTTAATGTTTCAGATTAATCCTTTGTCAGTTACTTCATTTGCAAATATTTCCTCCCATTCTGAGGGTTGTCTTTTCGTCTTGTTTATAGTTTCCTTTGCTCTGCAAAAGCTTTTAAGCTTCATTAGGCCCCATTTGTTTATTTTTGGTTTTATTTCCATTTCTTTAGGAGGTGGGTCAAAAAAGATCTTGCAGTGATTTATGTCATAGAGTGTTCTGCCTATGTTTTCCTCTTAGAATTCTCTAGTGTCTGACCTTACATTTAGGTCTTTAACCCATTTTGAGTTTATTTTTGTGTATGGTGTTAGGGAGTGTTCTAATTTCCTTCTTTTACATGTAGCTGCCCAGTTTTCTCAGCACCACTTATTGAAGAGGCTGTCTTTTCTCCACTGTATATTCTTGCCTCCTTTATCAAAAATAAGGTGACCATATGTGCATGGGTTTATCTCTGGGCTTTCTGTCCTGTTCCATTGATCTATATTTCTGTTTTTGTGCCAGTACAATACTGTCTTGATTAGTGTAGCTTTGTAGTAGAGTCTGAAGTCTGGGAGCCTGATTCCTCCAGGTCTGTTTTTCTTTTCAGGATTGCTTTGACTATTCGGGGTCTTTTGTGTTTCCATACAAATTGTGATATTTTTTATTCTAGTTCTGTGAAAAATGCCATTGGTAGTTTGACAGGGATTGCATTGAATCTGTAGATTGCTTTGGGTAGTATAATTATTTTCACAGTGTTGATTCTTCCAATCTAAGAACATGGTATATCTCTCCATCTGTTTGTACATCTTTAATTTCTTTCATCAGTGTCTTATAATTTTCTGCATACAGGTCTTTTGTCTCTTTAGGTAGGTTTATTCCTAGGTATTTTATTCCTTTTGTTGAAATAGTAAATGGGAGTGTTTCCTTAAATTCTCTTTCAGATTTTTCATCACTAGTGTATAGGAATGCAAGAGATTTCTGTGTATCTCAATAATTTTTTATCCTGCTACTTCACCAAATTCATTGATTAGCTCTAGTAGTTTTCTGGTAGCATCTTTAGGATCCTCTATGTATAGTATCCTGTAATTTGCAAACAGTGACAGCTTTACTTCTTCTTTTCCAATTTGGAATCATTTTATTTCTCTTTCTTCTCTGATTGCTGTGGCTAAAACTTACAAAACTGTGTTGAATAATAGTGGTGAGTGTAGGCAACCTTGTCTTGTTCCTGATCTTAGTGTAATTGGTTTCAGTTTTTCACCATTGAGAATTATGTTGGCTGTGGGTTTGTCATGTATGGCCTTTATCATGTTGAGGTGAGTTCCCTCTATGCCTCCTTCCTGGAGGGTTTTTATCATAAATGGGTGTTGAATTTTGTTGAAAGCTTTTTCTGCAACTGTTGAGATGATCGTATGGTTTTTATCCTTCAATTTGTTTATACGTTGTAACACATTGATTGTTTTGCATATATTGAAGAATCCTTGCATTCCTAGAATAAACCACTTGATCATGGTGTATTATCCTTTTTTTGTGCTGTTGGATTCTGTTTGGTAGAATTTTATTGAGGATTTTTGAATCTATGTTCATCATTGATATTGGCCTGTAGTTTTATTTTTTTGCAACATCTGTGTCTGGTTTTTGGTATCTGGGTGATGGTGGCCTCATAGAATGAGTTTGGGAGTGTTCCTCCTTCTGCTATATTTTGGAAGAGTTTGAGAAGGATAGGTGTTAGCTCTTCTCTAAATTCTAAATAGAATTCACCTGTGAAGCCATCTGGTCCTGGGCTTTGGTTTGTTGGAAGATTTTTAATCACAGTTTTAATTTCATTACTTGTGATTGGTTTGTTTATATTTTCTATTTCTTCCTGATTCATCTTGGAAGGTTGTGCTTTTTTAAGAATTTGTGCATTTCTTTCAGGTTGTCCATTTTATTGGCATACAGTTGCTTGTAGCAATCTTTCATGATCCTTTGTATTTCTGCAGTGTCAGTTGTTATTTATTTTTCATTTCTAATTCTATTGATTTGGGTCTTCTCCCTTTTTTTCTTGATGAGTCTGACTAATGGTTTATCAATTTAGTTTATCTACACAAGAACCACTTTTTAGTTTTACTGATCTTTGCTATTGTTTCCTTCATTTCTTTTTCATTTATTTCTGATCTGATTTTCATGATTTCTTTCCTTCTACTAACTTTGGGTTTTTTTTTTTGTTGTTGTTGTTTTTTTTGTTCTTTTTTCTCTAATTGCTTTAGGTGTACGGTTAGCTTGTTCATTTGAGATGTTTCTTGTTTCTTGAGGTAGGATTGTATTCCTATAAACTTCCCTCTTAGAATTGCTTTTGCTGCATCCCATAGGTTTGGGGTGGTTGTGTTTTCATTCTTATTTGTTTTAGGTATTTTTTGATTTCCCTTTGATTTCTTTAGTGATCTGTTGGTTATTATGTAGTGTATTGTTTAGCCTCCATGTGTTTGAAATTTTTGCAGACATTTTCCTGTAATTGATATCTAGTCTCATAGTGTTTTGGTCAAAAAAAGTACTTGATATGAATTCAATTTTCTTGAATTTACCAAAGCTTGATTTGTGACCCAAGATATGATCTATCCTGGAGAATGTTCCATGAGCACTTGAAGAATCCTATAAGTGTATTCTGTTGTTTTGGGATGGACTGTCCTATAAATATCAATTAAGTCCATCTTGTTTAATGTATCATTATAAAGCCTGTGTTTCCTTATTTATTTTCATTTTTGATGATCCGTCCATTGGTGAAAGTGGAGTGTTAAAGTTCCCTACTATGATTTTGTTACTGTCGATTTCCCCTTTTATGGCTCTTAGCATTTGCCTTATGTATTGAGGTGCTTCTATGTTGGGTGCATAAATATTTACAATTGTTATATCTTCTTCTTGGGTTGATCCCTTGATCATTATGTAGTGTCCTTCTTTGTCTCTTGTAATAGACTTTATTTTAAAGTCTATTTTGTCTGACTTGAGAATTGCTACTCCAGCTTTCTTCTGATTTCCATTTGCATGGAATATCTTTTCCCATCCCCTCACTTTCAGTCTGTATGTGTCCCTGGGTCTGAAATGGGTCTCTTGTAGACAGCGTATATATGTGTCATGTTTTCGTATCCATTCATCCAGTCTATGTCTTCTGGCTGGAGCATTTAATCCATTTACATTTAAGGTAATTATTGATATCTATGTTCCTATTACCATTTTCTTAATTGTTTTGGGTTTGTTTTTGTGGGTCTTTTCCTTCTCTGTGTTTCCTGTCTAGAGAAGTTCCTTGCACATTTGTTGTAAAGCTGGTTTGGTGGTGCTGAATTCTCTTAGCTTTTGCTTTTCTGTAAAGGTTTTAATTTCTCCATTGACTCTGAATGAGATCCTTGCTGGGTAAAGTAGTCTTGGTTGTAGGCTTTTCCCTTTCATCACTTTAAATATATCCTGACACTCCCTTCTGGCTTGTATAGTTTCTGCTGAGAATTCAGCTGTTAACCTTATGGGGATTCCCTTGTATATTACTTGTTCCTTTTCCCTTGCTGCTTTTAATTTTTTTTCTTTGTAGTTAATTTTTGATAGTTTGATTAACATGTGCCTTGGTGTGTTTCTTCTTGGATTTATCCTGTATGGGACTCTCTGCGCTTCCTGGACTTGATTAACTATTTTCTTTCCCATATTAAGGAAGTTTTCAACTATAATCTCTTCAAATATTTTCTCAGTCCCTTTCTTTTTCTCTTCTTCTACTGGGACCCCTATATTTCGAATGTTGGCATGTTTAATGTCCCAGAGGTCTCTGAAACTGTTCTCAATTCTTTTCATTCTTTTTCTTTATTCTTCTCTGCCATAGTTATTTCCACTCTTTTATCTTCCAGGTCACTTGTCCATTCTTCTGCCTCAGTTATTCTGCTATTGATACCTTCTAGAGAATTCTTAATTTCATTTATTGTGTTGTTCATCATTGTTTGTTGCTCTTTAGTTCTCCTAGGTCCTTGTTAAACGTTTCTTCTTTCTTCTCCATTCTACTTCCACAGTTTTGAATGATCATTATTATCATTACTCTGAATTCTTTTTCAGGTAGACTGCTGATTTCCTCTTCATTTGTTTGGTCTGGTGGGTTTTTACCTTGCTCCTTCATCTGCTGTGTGTTTCTCTATCCTCTCATTTTGCTTAACTTACTGTGTTTGGGGTCTCCTTTTCACAAGCTGTAGGTTGGTAATTCCCATTGTTTTTGGTGTCTGCCCCCAATGGGTAAGGTTGGTTCAGTGGGTTGTGTAGGCTTCCTGGTGGAGGGGACTAGTGCCTGTGTTCTGGTGGATGAGGCTGGATCTTTTCTTTCTGTTGGGCAGGACCACATCCTGTGGTGTGTTTTGGGGTGTCTGTGACCTTATTGTGATTTTAGGCAGCCTCTCTGCTAATGGGTGGGGTTGTGTTCCTGTCTTGCTAGTTGTATGGCATGAGGTGTCCAGCACTGTAACTTGCTGGTCGGTGAGTGGAGCTGGCTCTTAATGTTGAGATGGAGCTTTCTGGGAGAGCTTTCGCCATTTGATATTACATGGAGCCCGGACGTCTCTGGTGTAGCAATGTCCTGAACTCTGCTGTCCCACCTCAGAAACATAGGCCTGACACCCAGCAGGAGCACCAAGACCCTGTCAGCCACTCGGCTCAGAAGAAAAGCAAGAAAGAAGGAAATAAATAAATAAAATAAAGTTGTTAAAATAAAGAGTAAAAAATAATTATTAAAAATTAAAAAGTAATAAAAAAAGAAAAAGGAAAGAAAGAAGAGATCAATCAAACCAAAAAATGAATCCACCAATGATAACAAGTGCTAAAAACTATAGAAACAAAAACAAAAAGAAAAACAGAAAATGGACAGACAGAACCCTAGGACAAATGGTAAAAGCAAAACTACACAGACAAAATCACACAAAGAAGTATACACAAACAGACTCACAAAAAAAGAAAAAGGAAAAAAAAAAAATATATATATATATTTTTAAAAAAAAGGAGGAAGAGAGCAACCAAATCAATAAACAAATCTACCAGTAAACTCTAAATACTAAATTAAGATACACATACAACCAGAAATAAATTAGATGCAGAAAGCTAACCCCACATCTACAGTTGCTCCCAAAGTCCACCGTCTCAATTTTGGGATGATTCATTGTTTATTCAGGTATTCCAGATATGCAGGGTACATCAAGTTGATTTTGTAGATTTAATCTGCTGCTCCTGAGGCTGCTGGGAGAAATTTCCCTTTCTATTCTTTGTTCACACAGTTCCTGCAATTCAGCTTTGGATTTGTCCCCACCTATGTGTGTAGGTCACCTGAGGGCATCTGTTCTTTGCTCAGACTGGATGGGGTTAAAGTAGCAGCTGATTAGGAGCCTCTGGCTCACTCAGGCGGGGGTGGGGTGGGGTTGGGGTTGGGGGGGGGTTGGGGGGGGAAGGGTACGGAAGTAATGTGGGATGAACCTGCAGTGCCAGAGGCCTGCGTGACGTTGCAACAGGCTGAGGCTCACTGTGTGTTCTCCCAGGGAAGTTGTCCCTGGATCAAGGGACCCTGGCAGTGGTGGGCTGCACAGGTTCCTGGGAGGGGAGGTGTGGATAGTCACCTGTGCTTGCACACAGGCTTCTTAGTGGCTGCAGCAGCAGCTTTAGCGTTTCATGCCCATTTCTGTGGTACGGGCTGATAGCCACAGCTCGCGCCCCTCTCTGGAGCTTGTTTAGGCAGTGCTCTGAATCCCCTCTCCTCGTGCACCCCGAAACAATGGTCTCTTGCCTCTCCGGTAGTTCCAGAGTTTTTCCCGGACTCCCTCTCGGCTATCTGTGGTGCACTAGCCCCCTTCAGGCTGTGTTCATGCAGCCAACCCCAGTCTTCTCCCTGGGATCCGACCTCCGAAGCCTGAGCCTCAGCTCTCAGCCCCCACCCGTCCCGGCGGGTGACAGACCAGCCTCTCGGGTTGGTGAGTGCTGGTCGGCACTGATCCTCTGTGTGGGAATCTCTCAGCTTTGCCCTCTGCACCCCTGTTGCTGTGCTCTCCTCCATGGCTCCAAAGCTTCCCCCCGCCTCCCCCGTCTCCGCCAGTGAAGGAGCTTCCTAGTGTGTGGAAACTTTTCCTCCTAAACAGCTCCCTCCCACAGGTTCAGGTCCTGTCCCTATTCTTTTGTCTCTGTTTTTTCTTTTTTCTTTTCCCCTACCCAGGTACGTGGGTAGTTTCTTGCCTTTTGGGAAGTCTGAGGTCTTCTGTCAGCGTTCAGTAGGTGTTCTGCGGGAGTTGTTCCACATGTAGATGTATTTCTGATGTATTTGTGTGGAGCAAGGTCATCTCCATGTCTTACTCCTCCACCATCTTGAAGGTCTCCCCCTAGGCTTCTTTTTTAAATGGGTCACTTTATCAAGTGTTTCTTGCCAGGACATATGCTTTCTGACAATCCTAGATATTCAGGTGGGCTCAGCTAGCGTCACTGTTCAACAATATAGTGATCTCTGAGAAAACTGTTGCCCTTGATATAATGACAGTACCATCCTGTTTGTCCATTTGACTGAGTGATCCTGCAAAAGTCATAGCCCCATATCGTCATTTTCTACATCATCATTTTACAAGTGTGTATGAATGTAACATATTTAATAAAGATCTGATGAAAGTGTCTTAGGGAGGATTCTGATACTTTTCCATGTCTCCAGAGTTAACTCTTCTTCAGACCTGCATGTTATCATTCTCATGCCTCTAGACAGTTTCCACTCTTTACCACAAAAAAATGCTTTTTTCTTAAGATTGATTCATTTGTTTCTATTTTCTCACATCTTTATCATCATAAAGTTATTTTTCTATATTTCGTTCTGCCTCATGTATTCCCCATTTCTGATCCAGTTAACCTAAGTTATTCCATGGAGGGCTTTTGAATTCTTTATATAAATCACAAACCTCCATAGTTCCCACTGAATCTTCAAAATAGATTTAATTATATACACTTGTTGTGATTTGATCAATTTGATCACAGCAGAGATCTTTTCAGGGGTTTCTCATGTCCTCTTGAGACACTGAATGTGAAACTCATCAGTAGGTATGGTGGAATTGACATTTGCAGAGACCGTTTTAAGCTTCTATTTCCTAGTTGATTAAACACCCTCAGGAACCGGTATTCATAGCCTTCCAAGGTCATGCCAACTACAATGATATGTTTTAAATAAACTAGTGCCTCAAGGTAATTCTTAATCACCTTCCATTTCATCTATCAATAACTGGAAATAAGTGTGTTGCTTTTAGATGCCTTGCAGTATTCTCTCTGATAAATCCTTACAAGGCAAATCAAAGCTGTCTTTATGTCATCTTTAATCACAGGTATTGAGTACCACTGATTATGAAATCTAAATATATAATCACATGCTTGACATTAGGCAATTTTGGACACAAGATATGGCATTTAATTTTAGAAAATATGTCCAACCTGGTTTTTTTAAAATAAAAATCTTGCAATTGAGATTGAATTGATAGTGCCTGAAAGGGATAGGTGTATGGACTAAATGGTAAGTAGTTATTTAATGCAATACATTAGTTTATAAAATGCAGGAAGAGGGAGGCCTTCAGATTGTTTTCTTAAATGTCATTAATGCTATGATAGCATTCAATAATATTTTGCCTCGCTGGCAATAATGAAAATAATAGATAACATTCGTTGATTGTTGAGATGTGATATATTGTCTTATACATTTTATACAGTGAATAATCAACATAGTTATTTAGCTACTATTTTCTTCCCATTTTCCAATAAGAAGACGAGAAGAAAGTTTAGAGAAATTCGGCAATTTCTCCCCAATTTTGCAAGACTGTGAGTGATGGAGCTGGAATTTGTTCCTAACTCATATGACTCCAGACTTTTACCTGGACAATCATAGAGAAGGAAGCATTTTTACTGCTACCTTGGATTAACGCCTCAAACTCCTCTCCCCTCCTTTTTTGAGTTACTGGTAAATTCCAGAAATATGAAACAGAAAAGAATGAGACATAAGAAGTTATTTATTTCCTTCCCTTATTTGACGTATTTATTTGCTCATGTTCTGTTTGTATTTTAATGGAACAACCTTAAGCTCTGTTATATGCTGAGTGCAATGTCAATTATTAAGTTAGAGGAGGGAGAATGGGTAATTGAAGGAAAAGAAAGGTTAGAAGGAGAAGATAAGAAATGGAATAGTGGGATCTAGGATGCACGATGATGAAGTAACCACTGGCACTATCTATTCCTTAGAGACAGGAGATGAGAAGGTAAACATGGGCATGAGGCATGTAGGTCTGCAGGGCAGAAATAAGTCAGTTTATGCATATTAGCTTCAGCTCCTTTTGGGTAGAGAGTCATTATCAGCAATGAGCAAGGAGGATTATGAGAATTATGAGACGTGAATAAAAAGCTAAACTACTTGAATATTTCATGTGTCAACTAAAAAGGCTTAGAGAAACAAACAGGCAGTATTAAGTTTGTGATTTATAATGATGGCATTGAAATCATAATGGAGTAATCATAGTTCAGACGTGCAAAATGGAGTTTGGAGGCCATTGAGGATCTGGTCTTAGACGTATCTCTGCACCACTGAAAACTTGAACTTTCTGTGAACTGTATCAAACCCAAGGACACCAGCCATTTTTAAAACAGCATCTGCTAGCTGCAACCTTGTGGTCTCAAGGTTGTCCTACCCTTGTAACTATGCAGCCATTTCAGACCCCAACCAGTCCTTGCTTAACAAACACCCTTACTTCTTGCCAGTTTCAATTATAATTCTTTTTATATAATTGAAGTATAATTGATGTACACTATTATATAAGTTACAGGTACACAGTATAGTGATTCACAATTTTTAAATGTTGTACTCCATTTATAGTTATTATAAAATATTGGCTATATTCCCTGTGTTGTACAATATATCCTTCTAGCTTATTTTATACCCAATCCCCTACCCTTATTTTTACCCCAGTTATAATTCTTGATAAGCAACTCATATAACTAACTTCAGCCTTGTGATTTTTGCCTTTATAAGCTTCCTCCATTTTGTAGTCCAGTGGAACACAATTCAAGTGCTTCTTGAATCTGTATTGCTCGGGCTGCAGTCTTAATAAACCTCAAACACCTCTTTATTTCAATCAGGTCTCCATTTATGAAATTTTGGTTAACAATAAATATGCAGGATTGTGGTTGCTGTTCTGTATGTGTGCATCTGTGTGTGTGTGTGTGTGTGTGTGTGTGTGTGTGTGTGTGTGTGTCTGTTTGTGCATGAGTCTGTGTTTATGTAAATCTGGTTGTAGAGGCAAAGAAAACATTTAATCTGCATTCATTAAGGTTTAGAAGTTTACCCTGCGATGCCGGGATTGATAAAGTTAAAAGTGTCAGCTAGAAAGTTTGCAAAGGAAAACGTGCAGCCCGTGCTGGACAGAGAGAGAAGAAAAAAATATTATGTGGCCAATGGTGCATAGGAATATAGGGGTTTTAAAATTTTGGTTATAAAGAACAGTATACTGACAATAAAACTGTTGTTGTCCTAGAATGATAGTAGTTTAGGTAAGAGGGTGTTAGGTTATACGACTAGATCAGACATGGAATTTGTTTGTGCTTCTGTGATGCACTGAATGTGCCCATGAAGTTTGGTTGTCATAGAGGGATTGAAATAAAGACCTGGGCTGTAAAGAAGGTTAAAGAACTCTGAGTGTGGACTGTGTATCAGCTTTCACACATTAATATGGACGATACTGAGAATAGTAGATGGAGTAGGAAGATGAGGGCTATGAGTCCAAGGCTAAAATTGTCATGGAAAGTGATAGGGTAAACCTGTCAGAAATTCCTAAATGATTATTTAGGTGATATAAGCCTCAAAAGAGGAAGTTCATTCATGATTGCTAAAGAGAAATAATGTGTAAGTGGCAAATCACTACTTAGCATAATACATACTATAATTATCTTGTTAACTATGTGTCTTCCCTAGGACTATATAAGGTCATGAGAGCAGAGAATTTTACATAAATCGTCATTGATTTTTCCTTATTCTTAAAATTTGTCTGACATATAGTTAGTACTCAATAAATATCTGCTGAATGGAAGCTGGAAGAATAAATCAAAGAATGATGAATAAAATGGTAGATGAAAAATAAAAATGTGGACTTTGCCTTCTCATCCTATGATATGAGTAGGTGAAAAAAAAAGTAGATGTAAGAAAAGTGGCATCTTGATGGAAAAATCCATCCAGTTTTTAGTTCAGGCAAAGAAGCAGAAGACAATTTGACGAATTATATTAGAAAGTGACTGGGTCCAGGGAGAAAATATGGAAAGTAATAGGAGAAAGCCATTAATGGCCAAATAGCCTGCTGACTTGGCAGAAATGAGGCAAAAATGATATTAGTTTTATGTCGTGAGAAATACGAGGTAAAATTTTGCACCATTTTATCAATTAGGGTCACAATAAGAAACGGGTGGTACATGCAAAGGATTAGTTGCAGAGAGGGTAATAAAGGAGCTATTTATAGAGATATGGGCAAGGTAAAGGAATCCAACAAGAGATGGTAAAGCACCTAGGAAGTAGCAACACAGAGAGTCAATATTGCCCTCCTGAAGGGTAAGGAAAGATAGTGGTGCTATTAAATCTGGCAAGAGCTCTAACTCTGGGATGGGCACCAAGAAGGTGCTATTGTCTTAGGTAGAGGAGTTCAGCCACTGTCAAAGTGCAGCCTGCCAAGGAGCAATGAGCGTGGGGGCAATAGACACACTGACCCTCCCCTGCTTCTTCCTGCTTCTTCCCATTGGTGCCAAAGATTGACAAAATCAAACCAGGAGCAAGAGGGAGTAGAGAATGGACCTGGAGATACACAACCATTTATCATGATGTTGACCACCAACGGAGGAGCAGGAATATGTATATGCACTTTTATGGATATTGTGTACTTGTAGGTTTGAGACCTGTTTGGTTTGTGATGCCCATGCTTTATGCAAGTGGCCATATCAAGCTGGCAGCTAAAGATACAGATGTAGAGTTGAGCTGTCCAATACAGTAATGTAGCTACTGGGCATTTGAAACGTGGTTAGTCCAAAGTGAATTGTGCTGTGAGAGTAAATACACACCAGATTTTGAACAGCTAGTATGAAAAATTATATAAAATACCTTATTAATATTCTATATTTATTTTGTATCAATTGGTCTAAGTATAAATATATTTTAAAATTAATTTTATGTTTATTTTTACATTTCTTAAGGTGGCTACTAGAAAATTTAAAATATATATCTGCCTTTTATTTGTAGTTCACATTATGTTTCTATTGGACAATACCAGTCTAGAGCTACTAAGAAAAGTGGTCTTCACAGGGAATATAAAGTAAGATGGGTCTGGGGATTCTAGGCTTCTCTTGGTAGAAGCAGAGACAATTTTATTCCAGTAACACAAGCTTTTAAGTTCATAATTTTATACAAGCTTTACACATCTTTGTGCCCAGAAAGGTATATGGATCAAAGTTATGACTCACAAGCGGATGGTGGTATATTTATATTGATGCTTTACAATTTCTATAGGGAATTTTGTTTAAAGTTTTATTTAGATGTTCTCAGCTTTTATTCTAGGTCTTGAACAATTTTACCTCAAAATTTTAATTCATTATTAGCTACACTGGGAAACTTGTAATACTTTCAAGGCTTATTCTTATATTCTTTTTTTTTTAGTACTTATCTATCATTTTGAAAAAAAATTAAATATAACAGAGCTTAGGTAAGGATTGGTTTTAATTTATTTCAGATCTATGGCAACGATTTCAAAAGGTTCTTAATAAAGAAGACTTGAATATTTTTTAAATTTTGAGAAAAAAGAATTTCAATATGCTTATTACTTTTCTCTCTGCTATATATTCTTCCTTAATTTTCTCTTACATGAGTTTCTGGAAACCATCCGCAAGGTATGCCAAGTACTACAAAACTGAACAGGACTCTTGGGGTTTCCTGCATGCCATTTGGTCCCATTATAATGAAATCTAAATCCCAGATCTCAATACTTTGTGGCTATTAACATTCTATTGAACTTTATAAAAGAACTAAGCTATATAAACCCTTGTACCTAACTGAAGTTGTACTGAAATAATGATATTATGCTTTCTAAGAAAAGGATACCTGCTTCCTATTCCATGCAAAGTATTGCAATATCCATCATTTGATGCTGCAAGAGGGATTTGTAGAGGCTGCTCTCAGAATTTGCAGCCCCCAAAGTACCAGCTGGAGAAAGGTGAGGAATGGCAATCTCATGATCTTTTAGTTTTGATGATGCAGCATGAAACACCATACTTTGTGTATGATGGTTGCCAATATTTATATCACTTAATTTGACTAGGAAACATGTACTTCAGAGACAGATCTTTAGGTTAGGAGGAACATACTGCTGGGTTTTTCTGTAAGTCAGCCTTAGCATAAGCCAATGACAGATAGGCAACCTATTTGAAGTGGAAAAATAAAAATGGTTTTTATAAGGTAAACCCTGGGGTGGAGAAACCTTGGAGAGATTACAACAAACTGGGAAAATCTAGACCAACCTTATTAATACAAAGAAGCCAATATACTATGGACAAAAATTTCTGATTTCAAGAGCTAATACATAGTAAATTTCAGATTATCTTTTCCTTTTGTAGTATATTCAATTAAAGATTTCTGAGTTGTAGGCCATCAATGATGTGGGAATTTAATAGGAAATAATAATTAGAATATTGAGTTGGCCAAAAAGTGCCTTCGGTTTTTAAGTAAAAATAAAGACACATTTTTCATTTTCACCATGAACTTCATTGAACATATTCACCCTTTTGTTCCACTACCTTCTGCCATTTTTCAGGCAACTTCATAATTCCATCTTCCCAAAACTTTTTGTCTTTTTGAGCAAAGAACTGTTCCAGGTGCCTTTTACAGTCTTCCAGGGAATTGAATTTTTTTCCATTCAGAGAATTTTGTAAGACCAAAATAAATGGAAATCTGAAGTTACCATGTCTGGGGAATATGGTGGTTGAATCAGAACTTCCCAGCCAAGCTGTAACAGTTTTTGCTTGGTCATCAAAGAAACATGCAGTCTTGCATTATCCTGATGGAAGATTAATGCGTTTTCTGTTGACTAATTCTGGATGCTTCTTGTTTAGTGCTGCTTTCAGTTGGTCTAATTGGGAGCAGTACCTGTTGGAATTATTTGCTTGGTTTTCCAGAAGGAGCTCATAATAGAGGACTCCCTTGCAATCCCACCATATACACAACATCACATTCTTTGGATGAAGACCAGCCTTTGGTGTGGTTGGTGGTGGTTCATTTCGCTTGCCCCATGATCTCTTCCATTCAACATTATTGTACAGTATCCACTTTTCATCGCCTGTCACAATTTGTTTTAAAAACAGAGCTTTTCATTACGTTTCGGTAGAGAATCTCATGCGGAAACAGGGTCAAGAAGGTTTTTTTTCACTTAACTTATGTGGAACCCAGACATCAAAGCGATTCACATAACCAAGTTTGTGCAAATGATTTTCAATGCTTGATTTGGATATTTTGAGTATGTTGACTATCTCCTGCGTGGTATAATGTTGATTGTTCCCAGTTAATGTCTCAATTTAATTGCTATCAACTTCAACTGGTCTACCTGACCATGAGCACCATCCAGCAAGAAATCTCCAGCACAAAACTTCGCAAACCACTTTTGACACATTCGATCAGTCACAACACCTTCTTCATACACTGTACAAATCTTTTTTTGCGTTTCAGTTGCTTTTTTACCTTTCTTGAAATAATAAAGCATAATATGCCGGAAATGTTGCTTTTTTTCTTCCATCTTCAATATTAAAATGGCTACACAAAAATTCACCAATTTTGATGTCTTTTTTTTAAATGCACGTTGATATTACAGCTTTCACATACAATCTAACAAAATTGTTTCAAATGAAGTTAAAGACAACTAAGTGCTACTAGAGCCATCTTACAGAAAAAAACCGGATGAAGATTTTGGCCAACCCAATAATTGCTTAAAATAAAATATTTTTAGAAGCTTACTGTAAGTCAGGCTATTCTTCTAAGTGGTTTACCTACATGTATTAATTTAATCATTAAAATAACTATTAGGTGAACTTTATTTATTTTTATGTTCCCGGAAATCATCTTATTTATTTATTTAATCTTTAAAATGTATTCTAATCTGGTCATTTTATTTTATTTTTAAAATTTTAATATTTATACAGCAGATTCTTATTAGTTGTCTATCTTATACATATTAGTGTATATATGTCAATCCCCATCTCTCAATTCATCCCGCCATTCCCCCACTATCCTCTCTTTGTGTCCATACATTTGTTCTCTACATCTGTGTTTCTATTTCTGCCTTGCAAACCGGTTCGTCTGTACCATTTTTCTAGATTCCACATATATGTGTTAATATATATTTGTTTTTCTCTTTCTGACTTACTTCACTCTGTATGACAGTCCCTAGGTCCATTCACATCTCTACAAATGACCCAATTTCATTCCTTTTTATGGTTGAGTAATATTTCATTGTATATATGTACCACATCTTCTTTATCCATTCATCTGTCGATGGGCATTTAAGTTGCTTTCATGACCTGGCTATTGTAAATAGTGCTGCAGTGAACATTGGGGTGCATGTGTCTTTTGAATAGGTAAATTTTAATAGAATTATTTTTATAGATGGGAAACTAGGGCATCAAGAGTTTAAGTACTGGGTTGGCCAAAAAGTTTATTCAGTTTTAAGTAAAAATAAATGACACATTTTTCATTTTCATGAAGAACTTTATTGAACAACATATTTACTAACTGAACAAACTTTTTGACCAACCCAATAATTGCCCAAAGTAGATCCAGAGGTGATGGTAAGCTAGACTTTAGGTTCATACTTGTTTGGGGAGATTAACAAATAAGGTAAAACAAGGCCTAAAATAGGTGATCCTATTTACCTCTGGAATGTATAGGCTGTATGGCTACAACTCGCTGAGTCTGCTTGAAATAGGAAATGAAAGATCACATTTGCAATAGCTATAACCCCATGCCAGGGATGAACTTTGCTTTAGAGAGCACGGTATGTCTAATGTTTTCTTTAAAAAGTCAAACTTCTGGAACTTAAGCAATGACTTTTCATGAGATGTGATCTGTAGAATCTTGAGTTTATGATCATACAGGGGCTTCCATTGTTTGCGATATGCTAATTGGGAGAGAGCAGATCTAGTAACACTGCCTTAGCAGGGGATGGGGGCCTTCAGGAACTCTGTAATTATTAGTGGGTAAAACTTCACTCACTTGCATAAGTCCTATTTCCCTGAAAATTCAGAGATCATAGGTGATTTTACATGTTCACCAGCCCACATTACTCATTTTATCTTAACTTAGCTAGGGTGCCATGAGTGCTTACCATATTTTAGGTACTGCACACTTTACATATCTCATTTCACTTAATCCTTAAAGCAATCCTGAGGGGTAAGCATTGTCTTTATTCTTCTGACAGGGAAACAAAGGGTCAGAGAAATTAAGTAATGTGTCCCAGGTCACATAGCATCTAATTGACAGGGTAAACCCAGGCATCTTTGACTCCAAAACCTATATGTTTAACCCCTATGTTTCATAAACACAAGCTCAAAGTTTAGTTTCAAAGATATAAGCCCTTAAAATAGAAGAGGAGACATAAGATTTACTTTTTTTTTGTAAGATGGAAACATTAAAAACTCAGTTTATTAAACTGAATAATTGATACATAAATATTACTTGAGAAAACTTATAAATTAAAATCTAGAGAAAAATAAAACCTTTTTTTTTTTTTTTTTTTTTTGCGGTACGTGGGCCTCTCACTGTTGTGGCCTCTCCCGTTGCGGAGCACAGGCTCCGGACGCGCAGGCCCAGCGGCCATGGCTCACGGGCCCAGCCTCTCCACGGCATGTGGGATCCTCCCGGACCGGGGCACGAACCCGTGTCCCCTGCATCAGCAGGCGAACTCTCAACCACTGCGCCACCAGGGAAGCCCAAAGCATTTTTAAATCAATATTTTGTAAGTGGAAATGAGCAGGTATAATTGCATAAGAATATTTTTTCTCTTAAGTTCTTAAAAAAATTAAAAAAAAAAAATTTTAATTAAAAAAACAGTTTCCCACGTGCCGCGGAGTGGCTGGGCCCATGAGCCATGGCCGCTGAGCCTGCGTGTCCGGAGCCTGTGCTCTGCAGCGGAAGAGGTCACAGCAGTGATAGGCACGCGTACCCCCAAAAAATAAAAAACAGTTTGCATTTTCTAGCACTGGCCATTTAGTACTGCACAATTATTCCACTTGATTCATGTGTTTAAGTGTTTTCAGATTATTCTTTGTATGGATTCAGTCTGCACTTGGCCCATATGAGTCCCCTTTACATTTCCATTCACAAGCATGACTTCTCAGCTTTGTGGAAGAGCTGCTTGCAGACTGCTGGACCCCTCTTTGCCCAAGAGTCCAGGGAATTGGGAGTGCCTGAGAAATGACATGCCCCGATTGAATCCCCTCATAATCAGTTGTAAAAATTAATAAACAGAAACTTCAATTAAATTGAATTAGGAGACCAGAAGGAGGAGTTCTCATGCCCTGAGGCAATAGTAGAGCCCAACAACTCCTCTTCTTTCCCAGTAAAGACTCAGCCAGTAAAAGCCTTGGACTCTTTGTTTACTAGTGAGCTCCCAACTTCCTTTTCTTCCCTGTAAAAGCGTTCTCCTTCCCTTGCTGTGTGGAGACTTGCACGTGCCTCCTCCTGGTTGCAGACCCAAATAGCAATTCTCTGCTGAGCCCCATTAAACCCATCTTTGCTGGAGAAATATCTGGTAGTCTATTTGTTTCAGGTCAACACAATAGCAGAAGGGTGGAGGTGAGTGAATAAATACCCTATCCTCCTCACCCTTGACCACGCTAATTCTGAGACACGTTTCACACAGTTTTCTGGAGTGTGCTCTGGAGTTGAGCTATGGCCAGCAACCATCAAAGTTCATTTAAAAATGTACCACCTATTGCCTGCATTCCTCTCACTGCATCACTTTCCATGGCTCTGTCAGAATTCCCAAATAAATAACAAGTACGCAACCCTTGCCTAAGAATTTGGTTCTGGGGGTAACCTCGACTAAGGCATTTCTCACATGCAAAGCACTGTACTGGTAGTATATTTCTATGAGACAAACATGGTTCTTGGCCACAAAATTTAAAAAAAAAAAACAAAGTCAACTTTATTTCTAATCATTTTTACCTACTCATATATGTTTATATGAGATCATATTAGATAAAAGCAAGGCATGAATAATCAGCGCACATACTATATATAGCATATATATATACATATAGCACACATACAATCATGATATAACCTTGGTTATTCACAGCAGCTTTAAGTTTATGAAAAACTAGGTACAAAATTTAGGTCTCTAAGAACTAGTTTGAAAAATTAGGACAATTGGGCTTCCCTGGTGGCGCAGTGGTTGAGAGTCCACCTGCTGATGCAGGGGACACGGGTTTGTGCCCGGGTCTGGGAAGATCCCACATGCCGCGGAGCGGTTGGGTCCGTGAGCCATGGCCGCTGAGCCTGCGCGTCCAGAGCCTGTGCTCCGCAACGGGAGAGGCCACAACAGTGAGAGGCCCGCGTACCGAAAAAAAAAAAAAAAAAAATTAGGACAATTTATATTGTGTGATAAAGTATTAATAAAGATTCCTTTTTATGCACAAATATAGAAATAATATGAGACATGCAAATTATAAAAATTCATCAAGAATTGCATAATTTGACAAATTTGACAGGAAAAATGAATTTTGTTTTAGCTATGGCCAAGTGGCAGTCTACTTAATCTGGGAAACAAATATCTATGACAACATCAGTATCTTGACTACAGTTTTATTGCTTAAATGACCAGGTTTCTTTCTGTGAGTGATTTTCGGTGTCTATTGTGCTGTTATTTTAATCTTACCTATTTTTTACGATTGAAAATATGTTCACATCCAGCACCAGTGTTACCCAAGCATTCATTATTTAGTATTGCTAATGTCCCTAATAAAAATCATTCCTAAAATCATTAATTGTGAGTCAGAAATTACATGTGACAAAACAGTACCAAAAAAAAAAAAGAGAGACCGAGTAAATAACATGACACACTCTGAGGTTAATTTAGAATTGTATACTCTACAAAATGCAGAGGTGATGCAACAATTTTTAAAAGAACACTAAAGCAGAAATGCTCATAATTTAAAAACCTATATATTAAGCAGGCAAGGATGATTTAAAAAATGCTGGTGGTATGGATCCAAGATCCACACCATTATCAGCACAGAAAGTATGTAGATTCATGTGCTCTGGGAATGCCTCTTGCATACTTTATATTTATTCCTCTGGAGAAAAATAAGTTTTGAACGATATAAATTTTGAATTACAAGACTTCTTCAAGAATATATCTCTCGCACAAAATGCAAGTATTCTCTCTTCAATATTGTCAAAGTGCTAATTTTACATCATCCTCAATGAAGTGATATTGAAATCTACCTAAAATAACGGTATTTTAAGTAAGGGTTGGTTTGTAAAAACCAACTAGAAATTACTTTTTCCCTGTAGTTTGTTTTGGTTTTATAAAACACAATTGCTTTAGTTGTTATCAAAATCCTCAACAATTATTTATTACATCCTGCTGTATTTATGTTATGAATGTTTTGTTATACAGGTTCAACTGCTTTAAAAATCAGTTACATAAGTGATGTAAAATTATAGCTAATGGATACTTCATACTATTTCGTAAATCAAATACAGTATTTCTGATGGGGTCAGTTTCAACGGCGGGTTTTGTTTGTATGAGGTTCTGTGTGTGTGTTGTTGTTTATATCAAATACGTAGGTGGTCAAACTTCCCTACAGAGGAATATTTCTTTACAGGGCTTCTGTGGCATCATTAGAAATATGGAGACTATTATATATCACTTTTGCCTTGATATGAAATGTTCCAAGTGTGCTTAGATATTACAGTTATTCCAACATGATAATTAAAATGTTTAATGTATTAAATGTATTAATGCCTCAGTTTTTCATTTTTAGTCTTTTCCTGCTTATCCCTGTTCTGGTCTATTCCTTTTACCATATTTAGTTAATATACACTATTTTATAGTTTTTTTTTAAATCCTGAGAGAGAATTCTTTTAAAAAAATTAAATTTCTCAATTAATATAATGAAATAAACTTTCCCTCTATTATTAATAATTTAAGCACTGTGCTATAGCACATAATATTTTCTCTTTGATTATAGTTTTGAAAGTTATAAATAGAATTGAACAAAATCAACTAACTGGAAATATATAGCGTTTCTTTCTGCATTTACTTCTCCCATTCTTCCTATCCCCTTCCTTTCTCCTACCCTCCTTTGGCGTACTCCTCTTCCTCTTAAAACATTTAAAAATCTTTAACACAGATAAACGCTATAGCTTTATAGAAACACTTTGTACTGACTTGTGCTCAATTTTAGCAGAGTATTTTTCAACTTAAGAAGTAAATCAGCATTTATATTTAATGAAACAACCATCAGAACATAGAAACATTAGATTGTGTCTGTGAAGCGTTAGAAAAAAGCCAAACATTTTTAAAAGTTTGTGCTTCTGAGTCCAGCCATGGCACCGTCTCAGTTCTTCCATTTCCCCTCCATAGAAACTGCTTGAGGGGCTGGGGAGAGCAAACCAGTTCTTACCGCTGACTTTTTCCAACTCCCTTGAAGTTAGGGTTCAACTGGGAAGGAGAGTATTGATCCTCATTTCATCTAGGAGTTATATTTGGTCTGCCCCGGGCCATGCATCTGAACCATATAGTGACAGTTCCCACCAGGTCTTAACTGAACCTAGGGACAGAGTTAAGTAGGTGACACAGTCGAAGTTTCTGGGCCCTGTTTTAACCCACAGTATGCAAAACAAGACTGGCGTCAGCAACCTGTCAGACACATTCTTGAATATCGTGTACTGTGTCAATTCCACAACATGTTTACAAGATAACAAGGGACACACTGAGACCATTGAAACAACTGACAATTTCTCTATATTGTGAGCAAAAGTATTTGCAATGGTTATTTTCATGTGTCAAGTTGGTTAAGCTATGTTACCTGTTAGTCAAGCAAATACTAATCCAGGCGTTGCCGTGGAGATCGTTTGTAGATGTGGTTAACACTACCACCAGTTGACTTTAAGTTAAAGAAATTACCTTGATAATGTAGGTGGGCTTCATCCAATTGGCTGAAAAGCCTAATGAGCAAAAAACCGAGTTGTTTTTGGTTTTTATCTGAAGGGGGAGAAATTCTTTCTCACGTTTGTAGCATCAGCTCCTGCCTGAAAGTTTCCAGACTGACCTGTCCTTCGTCAGTCTCCGTAAGCACATAAGCCAATGACTTGAAACAAATCTCTTTATTTTATAGATGATAGATAGATAGATAGATAGGTAGATAGATAGATAGATAGATAGGGATACAGATACAGACGTAGATGTCACAGGTTCTGTTTCTCTGGAGAACCTTAACTAATACAGTATTATTTACATGGTGCTCCGTAAAAGCATTCTTCTTTGCTAGCAAAGTTAGCTTTTTAACTTTTCCAATATACAAGGCATCATCTAGATTGTTTTTTAAGTAGAATGTAATCTTGTTAAAAGACTGTAGTAGGAAAATAGGACTGACAGCTGTCAATTTTTGTCTCATAATACGAGGATTGCATGATATGATTTTGACTACAGTATATGATTCATATTATAACAACATGACTCTAGTCTGTACTTTCAATTATTTTTGATCTATAGTACTTCTCTTTTATGCCACAAATCTAATTTTGCTATGGTTTACATTTTGCTTTAGTTCCTCTGATATTTCCACTAGTTATATTTGCTCTGCAGTTATTAAAATCATTCCTTTAGCTTGAAAAGGGAAAAGGAATTTGTTTTATCTTATCTGTCAAATTTAATAATTTTACAGTGCTATCTGGAAGGCTAAGACTTACTAAGGATTTTTAGTCTATGTTCCTGAACAGTAGGAATAATTGATGTCTTTGATATCTGCCTTGTATGTGGAAGAAAAGAGGCAGAAGAAAATATGGTACTTTTGGGAAACTGTTATCTGTATGGTGGTGCTGGAAAAATCTTTATCACAAGCCCTGATCTTTCCTCTGAGCTCTAAATCTAGACCCAATGACTTCTAGATTTTTCTTCTAAATGGCACTGCCATTCATATAATCATCTAAACCAGAAAAGATACTCATCTTAAACTCCTTTTTTCTCTATGTCCTTCATTCTAGCTGACACTGAGCATTGACACTTCTGCTTCCTAAACATTTATCTGTCTACCCCTCATATGCAGCCTTGTGTATGCTCCTATCATGGCACTTAGTTAAAGGTTACTTTTTAACTCTTCCACTAAGCAACACATATCTTAAGAACAGACATTCACTTTTATCTTACATAGCTAGTGGCTAAAACAGTGTATGACACCGAGCAAATTATCAATAAATGTTTGTTAAGTGTATGGGCATCCTCTATAAAGACTTTTCCATCCCCACCAAGATTAAGTCTAATTTAATTTCCACCTCTGTCTGTGTTCTTAATTCCTCCTAAATACTTGCCGCAAGGGACTGGGGAACTTGTTTTCACTTATTTGTTAGCATGACTGTCTCACACTAGTACATGTTAAATTATTTATAGAAAGCACATCCCAACTCTTTTCTATACCACTTGGACCCAAGCACGGTTCTTGATTTTTATTCTCTTAAGAAAAGTCCAATTATAGGAAAAGACACAAGAATTCTTGAGGAAAGAAAGAATCAGGAAAGGTGCTTATAGTCTAGGTTCCAGATGCATTTTTCAGGCACAGAGAATGAATTCTGTGTTTTAAATATTTATTGTTATTAATTTTACTCAGAATATAAACATGGCTGTTCTGGATCAGAAACAGATTAGTTATTATTATTTAAGTGACAGTAAAAACACTGGCTCTCTTTGCCCTGGTTTTACCCCTGAGATGGCACATTGAAAATCAGATGAAAAAATTTAGTGTATGTATGGCCAAATACTCCATAGGGAGGGACAAGAAAAATGGATTTTCTCTGCTTATATATAGTATAGGAGGTGCAAAAACCTCTGTCCCTTGGAGATGGGATGAAAAGGATTCTGAGTTCTCATTCTAACCACATGGAAAGAATTCTGGGTGCTCACTCTTGGGGCCAGAATACCCAGTGTTTCTGGATTCCAGTACCTAGAGATGTCTTTAAGGTCCTGGGCATGATTTTCCCTTGAAATATAAACATCCATCTCAGGAGTTAGGTAAACTCTCTGGAGTGCTCTCATGATCTTTGTAGGTGAATATTAACCTCCCAATACTTGCTCTTAGCCCAGGGTCCCAAGTTTTAGGAAAATTTATTCAGAATGCTTCAGCTCTGTGGAAACACACAAATACTTTCTGTAAATTGCCACAGTGTGGCTGTAATCTTTTAAGACCCAGCCACCCCAGTGAAGTGTGTCCTGAGGAGCCATAGCTGAACATGGGGATGTGAACTAAGATAACCAAAGTGTAGAAGCTTTAAGGCCTGTGCACGGAATGATACGAAAATAGGTATCTCTGCAGAGTAGAGAAGCATCTGTGTGACTTTACAAATATAAGCTTAAATGATGATGCTATGGCAAAGAGTAGCAACCAGATGATTGGAATAAAGTAAAAATAGTATAATATCAGAATATTATGAATTTTATACCCCATACACACTCCTAAAGCATTAGGTCTAACAAATGAAAAATCTTAAATAAAAATATTAGTAAATCAATTAAGTGCTCCATTAAAATGATGACACATGATTACTTAGAATTTTTTTCCAGCAGTGAATACAAGACAGTTTAAAGTCTCAATATCAAAAAACAAACAACCCAATCAAAAAATGGGTGGATGATCTAAATAGACATTTCTCTAAAGAAGACATACAGATGGCTAAGAGGCACATGAAAAGATGCTCAGCATCACTAATTATTAGAGAAATGCAAATCAAAACTAGAGTGAGGTATCACCTCACACCGGTTAGAATGACCATCATCCAAAAATCTACAAACAATAAATGCTGGAGAGGGTGTGGAGAAAAGGGAACCCTCCTGCACTGTTGGTGGGAATGTAAATTGGTACAGCCACTATGGAGATTCCTTAGAAAACTAAAAATAGAGCTACCATATGATCCAGCAATCCCACTCCTGGGCATATACCCTGAGGAAACCATAATTCAAAAAGAGTCATGTACCATAATGTTCATTGCAACTCTATTTACAATAGCCAGGACATGGAAGCAACCTAAGTGTCCATCCAGAAGATGTGGTACATATATGCAATGGAATATTACTCAGCCATAAAAAAGAATGAAATAATGCCATTTGCAGCAACATGGATGGACCTAGAGATTGTCATACTGAGTGAGGTAAGTCAGACAGAGAAAGACAAGCATCATATAATATCACTTTATGTGGAATCTAAAACAATGGTACAAATGAACTTATTTACAAAACAGAAATTGAGTCACAAATGTAGAAAACAAACTTATGGTTACCAAGGGGGAAGCAGGAGAGGGATAAATTGGGAGATTGGGATTAACATATACACACTACTATTTATAAAATAAATAACTAGTAAGAACCTACTGAATAACACAGGGAACTTTATTCAATACTCTGTAATTACCTATATGGGAATAGAATCTGAAAAAGAGTGGATATATGTATATGCATATGTATAACTGACTCAGCTGTGCAGCAGAAACTAACACAACATTGTAAATCAATTATACTCCAATAAAAAAATTGAGAAAAAGACAGTGTAAGGTATTAAAGCTGTATAATTAAACACAACAAAAATTTAAAGTTGAAAACAAGTTCCATCACCTCTATGTTTAACAAACAAATTATAAGTTGTAATGAAAAACTAAATATGACATCAGTACCAAGGTGGAAAGGCAGATCTATGGGGTCAGTGAGAAAACCCAGAAATAAATACATGTGTGTATGTTTGTATGCTTTTAGTATAGATATACAGTTAGTTTCTACTTGGTAAGGAGGAGATGAGTCAGTTAATGAATGATGCAAGCCCATTATTTCTTTGAGGGAAATTAGGTGAAAGTATCATAGTATCATAGCAGATTTTTTTTTAATGAAACTTTTATTTTGAAATTCTTATAGATTCACTTGCAATTTTAAGAAGTAATATGGAGAGATTCCTATACCCTTTATCTAGATCCCCCCAAAGCAATACCTGGCAAAGCTATTGCACAAAATCACAACCAGAATAAGGACACTGATACATTCAAAATACAGAACACTTCCATCACCACAGGATACCTCATATTGACATTTCATAGCCACACACCCACCTGCCTCCCAAACTGACCACTCTGTTCCTTGAGTGGTTAGATTTTGTTTGTATTTATTTAAGTGGAAAAAAATTAAAATTATTTGTGAGATAAGCCTGCATGTAAATTATATACTGTAGTAGATAAGGTAAAAAGAAGAATTCTAGATAAATTAAATAGAGTTAAAAATATTTCAGGTCAGATTTTTGAAAAAAATATAGGGATGCTACAATTTATAGCCACATAGACAGATATGTACACACATACATACTTACATACCTATATACATACATAGAGACGCATATGTGTATGTAAACACACATACACACGTGCAGATAGTAGACACCTTTCCATGGCTTTTTAAGTTATTGTCTCAAAGAATTACTTGGGAGGATGCACAAGGAATTAAGTAGATGTAAACAAACAGCATTATACATGTGTTGCTCTGATGCAGAAATTTTATTGCAGTTAAATTTTTAGAGCACAAAAACCTAAGGCTTACAATTGCTTTGTCAATCTCCAGGTTTTAACTTGGTTAATGACAGTACCATGAAAATTTAGAGAAATAAATTGTAGTCTTTGGAGATAAGAGCAGGGTTTACAGAAATAAAATAAATCTTAAAGTTAACATTAAAAAATGTGAAAGAATATTCTTCTCTGCTTTCACAATTTTACCTGTCTGTTTCTGTTTCTATTGTTCATACTTTTTTGCTTTCTTCTTGGTTTCTCCTTGAAAATCCAGTCTGCAAAGGAATATATGTAAATCATCCCACTTATTTTTTAAAAGTAGGATACATATTAATTTGAGCTACAATGAAAATATTTTAATAATGAATTTAGTAATGAATCCAACTATAAAATAACCTCACCTTTGTCATTCACTGATAATATTCATATATATGTATATATCTCACATATTGTTTTGAGTCTCATTTCAGCTGTAGACATTAAGTTATATCAGTAGCCATGAACTCTAGTATTATAATATAAAACATACACATACACACACCTGCCCAAACACATAGTTGGACAGTAGAGCTGACATACTGAACATGCAAGCAAGAGCTCAAAGCTGTTTTCCTGTTTTAGAAGCACCTTCAAATCAATGTGCACAATGTCCTCAAAAAAAGAAAGTTGCTATAACCACAACTCTTCTTCAAATGTATGCTTGAAAGGAATTTATTCTGTTGTTGTATGTAAGTGGGACATTATATGAGGTCATGGAAAGATATCCCCATGATAGCCTCTAGAGCAAAAATGCAGTAAAAGCATTTATTCAATTTTTCTCACAGTCACCCTTGATTCTTATCATGTAATGTTAAGGTATAATTTGGTAATGGAAAAACTTAGTTTAAATACATGTTTGATATAATTTCAATTGTTTAGATACTGCTTAGACTTTTCCACTGATTTATCCTTATTAATGAAAAAGGGTCAACTCTTGGGGATAAAGGCAGAGGCCCAAAGAAAGACCTTTGTGTGCAAAATCTATTTGCATAAATTTTTGCATTCAAAGCCACAGTACTTGCATAGTTTGGGCAAGGCATTATCAATACTATTTTTCACAGTTTTTGGAAAGAAGAGATTTTGAAGATATATATATATTTTTTTTTTTGAAGATATATTTTTTGACAATAATCTGGCAACCACATGGCACACCTTACTCTCCTGCACGCCCTGCCACCCATATGCAGATGGTCAGCCAAAAACACCTGCATTCACTGTTACATAGAAAAGGAAATGTTACGATTTTGCAGATAAAAAATATGATTCATAAGAATATGTTTTTTTTTATAGTAACACATCTAATAAGTGATGAAGCTAAGAAAAACATGTCTTTTGAAAATCCAACCAGATATTCATTTCTCTACAACACAGGCAAAAACAAAATTCCACAGGAGTGATCTAAGGAGACTGACTGGGAGCATGTGAGGTGGAACTTAAAATACCATAAAATAAAGGTTACCTTAGGTTAGGGAAAAGTTGTTTTGGAGACTAGAAAAACTTGACTAAAATCATAGCCAGAGGAGAAAGTGTGATTGGATAGAAATTGGGGAGAAATACGGTGTGAGAGAAAGGAGGAAAGAATTGAATAGAGGGCACAGGATGTAAGTGAAGATAATCTTAGGGAGAAAAATCTCTCATTTTTTTTAATACATCTTTATTGGAATATAATTGCTTCACAGTGCTGTGTTAGTTTCTGTTGTACACCAAAGTAAATCAGCCATGTGCATACATCTGTCCCCATATCCCCTCCCTTTTGAGCCTCCCTCCCACCCTCCCTATCCTACCCCTCTAGGTCATCTCAAAGCACCGAGCTGATCTCCCTGTGCTATGTTGCTGCTTCCCACTAGCTATCTGTTTTACATGCGGTAGTGTATATAAGTCGATGCTACTCTCACTTCATTTTTTAAAGCAGTTTTAGGTTCACGGCAAAATTGAGAAGAAGTTAGAGAGGTTGCCAATGTACCCCAGCCTCCACATATGTAGAGCCTCCTCTGTTATCAACATCACTTTCCAGAGAGGTACATTTGTTACAATTGATGAACCTACATTGATACATCATGATCACCCAAAGTCTATAGTTTAACTTAGGGCTCATTCTTGGTATTGTACCTTCTGTGGCTTTGGACAAAAGTCTAATGACATGTATCCATCATTACAGTATCACTGCCCTAAACAACCTCTGTGCTCCACTCTCGTTTTTTATTTCCAGTTTTATACTGAATATAAAGGAGTAAGAAAGTCAAGCTTTCCAAAAGCCTTTTAAATATTTTTGACGTTACTAAGTTTTTAGTCAAAAAGCAGACTTAGTTTCAAGGTAATCAGGCCAATCAGACCTCAGAGCCATGTACCCAGGGAGATTGGTAAATTTCTCTTAAGGGAAATTTTTAATGACAAGACAGATAGCCATCTGATAGACTCCATTTGTTTCGATTGCTTCTGCACTGTTGGAAAGGTGACTTTGAGATGGCTTCCAGTGCTACATTTTTATGATTCACTGATTCACTTAACCGTCAGTACTAATTACAGAATAATAATTCAAGCAAATCATAAAATTTTGGTCTCCAGGTTGCAATCAATTTATGTGAAGTCTAACGATTCAAACAAATAGCTTTTACTACAATTAAGAATACACACTTTATAAAACTAGACAGTATAAACTGTTATACTTTATTTGAACACAAATATTACATTCTCAAGTTCACATCCAGTAAGCTACATGTGATTTCTAATTGTTTGCTTATTCTGCTAGAGCTCTCAAATTAGTGTACAACATTTATGACTTAATATTTCTAGTATATGCTAAAATGTTAGCATATTTGTGCCCCAAACTTGTATTATGCAGATAGCTTATACAGTATTATATTTGAGACAGAGATGAGGGACATAATAAAATGCTATATTCTAAGTCCTTGTTCCTGTTTGAATTTTTCTCTGGTTGTTCATTGAATAACCTATTTAGCTCTATTTCATGATTATTGATATCACTCTATCTTGTTGCCTCTGCTAATTTGATTTTTTAAAATTAATTTATTGGAGTATAGTTGATTTACAATGTTGTGTTAGTTTCTGCTATACAGCAAAGTTAATCAGTTACAAATATACATATATCCATTCTTTTTAGGATTCTTTTCCCATATAAGTCATTACAGAGTATTGAGTAAAGTTCCCTGTGCTATACAGTAGGTCCTTATTAGTTATCTATTTTATATATAGTAGTGTGTATATGTCAATCCCAATCTCCCAATTTATTCCTCCCCTCCCCTTTCCCCTTTGGTAACCATAAGTTTGTTTTCTACATCTGTGATTCTATTTCTCTTTTGTAAATAATTCATTTGTACCATTTTTTTAGATTCCACGTATAAGCAATATCATACGATATTTGTCTTTCTTTGTCTGACTTACTAATTGGATTTTAACTCTGGGAAAACTCAGATTTTTGTCTCTTATCCCTGTAAATCCTCAGACCTTGCTTTGCCTCACTCCTAACTTGTCATTATGATGTCTAAAGTTCTTTCCCTTTCAATTCAGTCCCCTGGTCAGCCTAACATGTGGTAATAATACACAAACAACGTTAAAGAAATCTAGCACTTCAGGGAAATAAAAATTAAAAAGTCGAAGAGAGTCTATTACTTCAGTGAACTCCCCTAAAGTAACCACTTTTGCTTTTTGGGGGTTTGAATTCTTCTGAAAGTTTAACTCATAACTCTGATATTATTCTTTTCTCTTTAGGCAATATCCATAGACTTTGTTTGAAAGATGAAGATGACTTTATTTTTCATCTATACCTTTTATTGGATATTCTAGGGGAGGGAACTAAACACAGAAACTCTGAATGATGAATAACTAACAAAAACATTATTTTAAAATTGAGCTTGATTTTCTCCATATTTAGGAAAATATCCAATAGTCAAGAATAAAGAGGGCTCCTGCTTAGGATATAGAAAGTGGCAGGAGAATATATCTTCCATTCTAGCAAAAACAAGTTGGAAAATTTACAAAATTATATTTTAAGGCCTCAAAAGGCTGAGATAATCAAATAACCTAATGAGCTAAATTTCAAGAAGTAACAAACCCTTCTTAGAAGAAGCAGGGCCCAGGCAGTTATCACCATTGCCAAAGCAGTAAGGAGAACAGTAAGATACCACAGAAACAAATAAACAGCTGAACTTTTAATAAATTCTTAGTTGGACTGATAGTTTTAAAGCCCTGTAAACTCTAGAAATAAGGAAAGTGTGTCCCTATTCACCCACTCCTTTTCATAATTTTTTTTTTTTTTTTTTGAATGTTCAGGGAAAACTTTAAGGCAAGGCAGGGAAACGGAGGAAATCAACCTCATAATTACAGAATTACAGGCACTCAGATCTTGCCTAAATATGAAGGAAGGGCAAGAGAACCTAGGAAACTCTCGCTACCCTTGCATTCTGGACAGATCACTAAAAATGGGTGTGAAGTAGCTGCATCTGTCTCTGCAGGATGGGTATGAAAATAGAAAGAAAAAGAAAGACGTCCCCAGATATCCAAGTACTCAGGACCTGCATAAGTCTGAGGGTGGAATAGGCAATCTGAGAAAAATCTTTTCATACCTTGGGACTTATGATGAATACCATAAAACAACAGTATACCTCAACTGAGGGAGCAGGAACGCTGAAAGTATACTCCTCCAAAGAGGAGGAGAGACACAGGAACTGCCTAAGTCTGATGGCAAAGTAAGGAAATTGGGGAAAAAAAAAAACAACAAAAACCCTCTCAGCACACCAGGCCTTGCAGTAAGTGAAAGCTATCTATTGCTGGGCATAAACTAGGAGAGCTGATAGACCCACAACTGATCAGAGATGCATAGGGCCTGCCTACTCTAAGTCCAGGACAGAGTATATGAAGCACAGAATGCAACCCAGACAATATCAAAGGTTAGGCCAGCTAAGTAACAATCTGGATTGATTAAACTTTTCCCACAATAATCGCCTGATAGAAGCAAAGTCCTTTTCTGACTGTAAATAATATTAAACTTAGTCACTACTGTACTTTTACACAATGTCTCACATTCAATAAAAAATTATGAGATGCCCACAAAAAAACAAGCACACACAACACATTGACAAGACACAAAATAAGAAATAGAACCAAACTCAGATATGGACCAAATGTTTCAAGAAAGATTAGTATCACATGGAGAAATTCCACCCTTGAATAAGGAAAAGTCAAACAACAAAAACAATGCAAAGTCTATAGATTTGAAGCACAGAAATAAAATAATTTTACTTATTTTATTCTTTCCATTGATTTTCACTTTTTGTCTGGAACTCCTAGGGTAAGATTTCATGACAGACATGCCACATTTAAAAAGTTTTTTGTAGTTTTTTCATTTTGATCTAGACTGTGGAAAACAACTCTTAGTCTTTATCTCCCTGAACACAAACTTATTATTTAAGGACAAATGTTTATTTAGCCCTTGTTTTCTTTTATTTCCGAAATATTTTTCAAATTCCTAAAAACTATTTTATTATTTGTTTGCCCATTTTTAGTGTCACCTATTCTATTTAAGAGAAATTGAAAAAACATACATTTAGTAGATCTTACGTTTCCTTCAGGATAAATCAAGGTTGCTCATACTCATCTGAGTCAATTACTATATTGTTAGCTTCTCATAGTTTCTACTTATATGAATGTCTCTAGTATTTTTTTTCACCACTGAACACCTTAATCATACTTTAAATTCCGAGCCTTCAAACTACATTAATAGTGCCTACGTTCTCCAAAATACTCTACTTGTTGTATGATTTGTTGAAATCCCATTTTCCCCCCCCAAAAAATGTAACTTCCAAAATTACCAGCACACTTAAGTGAATAGACATTTCCAAATACATACTTAATTGAAAAAATTTTCTGAATATGGTTTAGAGTTCATTAGTTTCTCTCCCGTTTCTTTATTTTAACAAGACTGTATCACAATCCAGCTGACTGTTGGCACAGTTTATTTTATTTTTCTCTGGAAAAATCTATCCCTTTATTTTTGCTGTAATATTTACATATTTAAAACTCCTCCATGTTATGTATTATTACCAAACAAATTATTAAATGCAGTATTAATACTATTCATTTATTTATTAAGCAAAGATTGACCATCGACTATGTTCATAGCACTGTGGGAGACGTTGTGTATACAGAAATTAATAAAAGAGAATATATCCTGCCTTTTGATGGATACTTTCTAGTGGGAAGATAGACATCAGAAAAGGACACAGCTAAGTGCATATAACTGTACTCTGTAAGTAAAGATATAAAAAAGTAGAGTGAACTAATAGAAAAAATATTTTCTCTCATTTTGCCCATAATATAACCCAGCAGTTTTTCATAATGCAGTTTACATTTTGAACAAGCCTGACCATTTTCACTAGCTCACAATTTTGTGTTTTTTTAATACTTGATAATTGTAGAATTCATGAGAATTTCTCTCTTTTTTAATGTTGAAATATATCTTTGGATGCTCAAAAATATGGCAAAATATTTGATTTTTGAGGAAGAATATTACACGTTTTCCTATGAAACATAGTACATTAAACTTACCCAATAAAAAGAGGGATTATACTACTTCTCTCTTTTAGAAACTACTTTAAAATATAAAGACAGAGAGAGGTTAAAAGTTTTAAAAAATGTGAAAATCATAACTGTATATTAAAAGATATATATAAAAGATTTAGCTAAGCATGAGTTAATGGATGTGATTATTTTACTATCAGAAAAGTAGACTTCAGAACAAGGAGTATTACAGGGATAAAGAGAACATTTCATAATTTGAAGGGGGCAATCTATCAAGAATATGTAATACCCTAGATGTCTACGAGCCTGGGGAAGAAATCTCTACACTACAGCAAAGGAAAAACTCTTTCCTCTCCACATTCTCAGAACACTTCACTTCTAACACCAGATGTGTGTGATTTTTCCACACCAAGCAATTCTCCAAGTCTCTAGACACCACCTGGGTGTCCTGCAATTCAATTCAGTACTGAAACTATCTACCTGGGGTTAGCATCAGATCCCACAAGTTAAGGGTTCAGTACCATAAGACAGCCTCCACTTGAAACACCAGTCTCAATTCCCAGGTTGTCACCTGGACTTATGACTGACCAGCTATAAATCAGGGTTCCTGTAACCCCCTCCATGGCTTGATAATTTACAAGAACAGTTCACAAAACTCAGGGAAACACTATGTTTACCAGATTATTATACAATAAAAGATATGATAAAGGATACAGTTGAACAGTGAGATGAAGAAATATGTAGGGCAGGGTCCAAAAGAGTCCTGAGCACAGGAGCTTCTGTCCCTGTGGAGTTGGGGTGTGTCACCCTCCCAGTAGGTAGATGTGTTCACCAACCCAGAAGTTCTTCGAACCCCATACTTTAAAGATTTCTCTGGAGACTTCACTGCATAGGCATGATTGATTGTTTATCTCCAGCCCCTCTTTCCTCACTGGAGGATGGGAGGGTGAGGCTGAAAGTTCCAAGCATCTAATTATGGCTTGGTCTTCCTGGTAATCAATCCCCATTATGAAGATATCCAGCAGTCCACCAAGAATTGCTTCGTTAGAAAAAAAAGATACTCTTGTCTCCCAGAAAACTCCAAGGGATTTAGGAGCTCTATGTCATGAACTGGTGACAAAGGCCAAAGAGAACAAAGAATGCTCCTAGCACCCCTATTGCTTAGGAAATTATAAGGGTTTTAGGAGCTCTATGCTAGGAACTGGGTCAAAAACAAAATATTGGAACAAAAGGTGCTCTTAGCACCCTTAGGAAAGTACAAGGGTTTTAGAAGCCCTGTCTATGAGCCAGAGAAAAAGAGCAAAATATATATTTCTTACTATAACACAATACCACAAAACCCGTTAACAGCATTAAAATAAATGAAGCATCCTCAGAGCATCTAAAATGAACATCTTGATTTTGCCCTTGTGAGATATTACCCAGATGACCCAACTGAGCCATTATCTACCTGAACTTCTGACCTACTGAACTGTGAGATAAAAATGTGTTTTTGATGCCACTAGATGTGTGGTAACTTGTTATGACAGTAATAGAAAACTAATACAAATACCAAAACTGACTCAAGAGTAGACAATTTGAGTAGACCTACATCAATTAAATTTAATTCATAATATAAAACCTTTTACAATGAAAATATTATGTCCAGATAGCTATACGTGTAGATTCTGTTAAACTTTTAAGAAAGAAATAATAGTAATGCTATATTAACTTTATCAGAAAGGAAGAGGGGTGCTATATTAATTCATTTTATGAGGCCATCATTATCTTAATACTAAAACCAGAAAAAAATTTATTATACTAATGAAATCCATGGCATAATATCTCACATGCTCATTGATACAATATAATATATTAATATAAAATATATAGTATAATATATAAAAATATAACATGATAATAACATATCAAATTTAATGATACTTAATAGTCTAATACACTATGCCTGAATTGTTTCATTTTCTAGAGACACAAGACGTAGATTAACTTCTAAAAACAAATCAATGCATTTACCCATATTACAGAATAAAGGAGAAATACTGTGGTCTAAGATACTTTCACTTCTTACCACAACTACTGCAGTAGCATTCCAACTCATCTGTCAGCTTTCACTCCTGCCTATTCCTCTATGCAATCTAAGGATATTTTAGAAAGTGTTAGTTAAAACTTGTCATATGCCTGCTCAAACTTATAGTGGATTCCATTATACCCAGGGGGAAAAAAATCTAAGCTCTTACTAGTATAAAAGCCCAACATTATTTGTCCTCTTTCTCTTGTTTTGGACCCCATCTCTAGCCACTTAGTCTACTCAAGTAACACCATCATTTTTCTACTCTCTAAATGTGCCAAGCATGAAGTTACCTAGGGACTTGGTTATTTCTCTACCATCTGACTTACGCATGAACTTATGCATGACTTGCTGTCATGCCCTGCTAATACTCTCCATATTTTTCTGTTTTAAGTTTTTGACCACTTCTGTTTTTTCCTAAATTCATAATGGCTTAGTGTCTGGAAAGATGAAAAAAAATACGACTGAAGGTCATTTATATGACATATAAACTTTGTGTAGAATCTTAAGTAAAAAAATACAAATTTTGCCACACAGCATTTCAAGCACAATTGTAATGTGTAAAAAAGTGTATCCAGAGGAAAGCTAAGGAAATGAAACTATTTTGAAATGATATTATAATGGTAGATACATGTCATTATACATATGTCAAAATCTATAGAATGTACAACACCAAGAGTGAATCCTAATGAAAACTATGAACTTTGGATAATAATGATATAACAATATAGGTTCATTGATTGCAACAAATATACCACTTTGGTGACAATGTTGACAGGGAATTTGTGCATGTGTAGGGGCAGGGGGCATATTGGAATGCTCTGTATGTTCTCATTTTTGCTGTGAACCTAAAAATACTATAAAAAGTAATGACTTTTTAAAAAGTAGATTCTTTGATTTACTTGGGAATTCAGCATACTTGACAGACACTGAGATTTAATGTTATTGAAAACATTTAAAAGTGTTCTGGCACTTAATATTTTATGACAATTACCTGTGTTTTTTGAAGTGAGAAGATACCTTATTTGGTTTAACACTTAAGGTTATTTATTTAACCATTCTATTCATAGAGATTTTTAATTATTATAGGCATAGAAAAATGCTTAGACTAATAATTTATAATGAACACTTTAATTTGTAAGCAGTTCTTGCATATGGTTTATGCATTATTCCCCATTCATCTTTTCTTAACCATCACAAGCCATTATTTCTCTTAACTAGTAATAAGGTCTACAACAGGCATTCAGATACTAATATCTGTCTTTGGATCAAATACAATTTAATTTTTTAGTAGAAGTTTTAGAAATAATATTTAAAATATGCATTCAAAGTACATATGTCATGAAATACTAGAAATGAATGAAATATTTAAGAAGCTTGGATATATCCTACGGAAATGATCACTTTTGAGCTGTAATCCAAGAAAGAATTCACCCATGTGGAAGGGTGCTTTGCCAGCATCAGCTTTGTGTTTTATTTTTAGGATTTCCAAAATTACACAGTTGATGTAGGTCTACAGGGTTTTATTTGTAATGATAAAAGCCCATAAATTCTGAAAATCTGAAGATTTTTTAAATGACTCAACTGGCAGTAAAATCTGATTTGACTTGAACTTGTTTGGAGGAAATTCCTGACCTGAACTGGCAGCAGGCTAATTATAGTCTTTATTTATTCTTCTTACTGTGAATATTTATATATTTCCCTGAAGATGTAATAATATTGTCACTTAAAGAATGTTATCATAGATCCAGCTGAAAGCTATTATAAAATAGATTGCATATACACCATACTACTTTTTGTACAATCTGGTAATTCCTGACATCTAAAATCCTCTGACCTTAATGGCTTTGAATAAGAAATTGTCAACCTGAACATCCTTATGAAAATAGATTTTGAACAATATAGATAGGTGATCATTGAAAAGTAATGAGCCTAAAACTATGCTTACCATGTTATAAGCACTAAATAAATGTTTATTATTGTTAACTTGAATTATTGGTTTCCAAACTGTAAGAGTGTCAACTAGACATCAAACAGGACATCTCAAACTCAACATGTCTAAAACTGAGAAGAATTCACTCCGACTGCCAAAACAAACAAACAAAAACTTCTTCACCTGCATCCTTTCCCATGCCAACTCAGTTATTGCAAATCTAGTCTTCTACTTATTCAGATCGAAGACCTTGGTACCAAACTTGATACACTGATAATATTCATTCTAGAATGCAAAACATTCTAGCATCAGAAAATACCATTGGAATCAGTTGGCTCTAACCACAAAATATATTCAGAACCTGACCACTTTTATTTACTTCTATTCTTAACTCCCTGTTCTAAACAACAGCACTATTTCATCTGGATTCTTGTGATACTTTGTAACTGGCCTGTCGATTCTATTTGATCTTCCCCCAACCACTATATTCTCAACAAGGCAGCTTAGTGATCTTTTTAAAACCTTATTCAAATCATGTCATTCCTCTGAATAAATGTTTGAAAAGGCTCTCAAATTTACTCAGAGTCAAAGCTGTAGTCCACAGTAATCTTTAAGAACCTAGGTTACAACTTTTTCTCTGAAATTACCTGCTAAGATTCTTTCACTTACTTACCGCATTCCAAGCACACAGGCCTTCCTGTTCTTCCAATATACCTGGCAAGTTCTTACCTTTTGGCCTTGTCCTGGCTGTTCCCTAACCTCTGTAACTCTCTTTCCAAAGATGTTTCCATTGTTAAGTTCCCTGTCTCCTTCAAGTATTTGTTCAAAGCACACCTTTATCCTCAAAGTGGATTACTACCCCCTCCCCGCTCCAAACCTAATACTCCAGATTCCTCTTATCCTGCTGTATATATTAATTTTTTCATAACACTTAGCTTTTAACATAATATGTAACTAATTCATTTCTAAAGTTAACTTTTTATTGTCAAACTTCCCCAACAAGGTTATAAATCCACAAAGACAGGGATCATTGTTTTGTCTACTATTGTACCTAAACACCTAAAACAAAAATAGGCACATAATAATTGCTCAATAAATATTTGTTGAATAAACAAACAGTATTCAATTTTTATATTACTTGAAGAGAGTTTCAGAACTGTAAATAGTTTTTACGAACTTCCAAGAAAGACGTCTTGTTTTCACTTATGAAGATTTTTTTAGTCCTTAAAAATTGTTCTCTATACATCATTACAATCCAATATAGATGTTAACAGAACTGAGAAAAGACTGAAGGAGAGCAATTGCAAATATAGACAATACATTGTACAGTTTCCCAACATAGAGGATATGAAGTAGCTAAAGCATGTGTTTGTTATTCCAAACCAAAGTGTTTTCAACTTAGATGCACATGATAAGGATGAAATGGTATTTCAGGGAGGTTGGAAGAGGGTGAAGTTTTCCTGGAGCATCAAAATCTATCACTTCAGCACTTTTAGGATAATGTAGAAATTAGAATATTAAAAACACAATTGTTGAAACTCAACAATTTGCCAAAATCCAAATTATAACTCTAGAAATAAAGAGTAAAAATATTCATTTGCTCCTTAAAATAGCCTAGTTAATATTTTTTGCTAGTACTGAATATCCTTTTGGGAAGAACTAACACTATATACATTTTCTAGCTAAACAAGTAATAGAACAAGAGATTTGTACACCAAATCCTAACAAAACTTGTAACACATAAGATATAATTAATAAAATATGGCAGTTCATATTTCCCATATACCTAAAAATCATATAGTAGTTTTCATATTTTTTCTTTCCACATGAAATAAATGAAATGATTTTTTTTTCATTTTTTATAGGCTGAAATATGCAAAGAAGGTATTAAATGTTTATTGATTGATTTGACATAGTCCATAAAAATTTACAAATATAACAATAGTAATGTAAATACATAACAAGATACACTAACATTCTATATATGGTTTAATTTCTGTTTCAGTGAAAAATAACTGGCACTCTAAAAATATTGTGCTTGCTCTATCTTAGGGACTGGGATTTTTACAGCCAACAAAAATAGGTCTGGTATCCGGCAAAATGAAGCTTCCAGTCTAGTGGGGGATATATATATATATCCAAAAACAAGGATCTCAATAGAGAATATCAACAGGGTGAAAGGATTGCTATTTTAGAGAAAGTGGTCATGACAAACTTCAAGGAGCTAAAACTTAAGGTGTAAAAAAAATGAATTAGAAGACGCTTGCTATTTGAAGATGGAATGAAGAACATTCCAGGCATGGTATACACCATTTGCAAATGTCCTGAGGCTGAAAGAACTTGGCTTATTCCAAGAACCCAAAGTCATTAGAGTGCCTAAAGCACAGTTGGAAAGATACAGAGAAATGAAATATGCAGAAACTTTCAGACCAGAGTAAGTAATATGGTTTGATTCTAACTATAATGGGAAGTCACTGAAACACTTAACCTGCAAAAAAATATGATGAGATTTATATTTTAAGGTTGCTTTTGCAGATGAATAAAAAAAGGGAGTAAAATGAATAGATGTGGGGAAAGAAGTTTGGATGCTACCAGTAGGGTCTAGGCAAAAGATCATAGTGGTGTGAACTAAATTTATGAATGTAAGATGAGTAACAGAGGATGAGTGGAACATGTATTTTGTATATAAAATCAACAGGATGGCTGATAGATTGCTTGTTTTGGAGAGATCATGGGGACATGCAAAGAAAAAATCAAGATGAGGACTCTGGGATGGATAAATTAATTAGGGAAACAGCAGAGGGGTGATCTCTAAACCCAGGGAAACATGATATCATGGGTTAGAATGTTCTGAGAAAAAAGGAGTGAACTCACGTTGGTACCCAGGGGAACCCAGATATGTGGAGGCTACATGCAGAAAGAGGAGTAAGCAACAAATAGCAAGGCAAATTCAGAGAAATAAGAGGAAAACAAGAAACAGTTGAAATGGAGCAGGACCCCATGGACTGCCCTGCCCGTGTCCTCCACCTGCCTTTTGTCTGTGGAAAAACCTTAGCCAAAGAATAAACAGAGAAGTGAGAAAATGCAGAAACAAAGGAAAACAGTCCAACAAGACTAAATAATAACAGTTTAGTCATTAAGCAAAGTCAAGGACCTTTAGTCCCTTCCTAAGAACTATAGATAATATTCTGAGCCGTATCCTGTGAGCTTTCTTGTAGACACTGAAACCCCCACCAGGTGGAAGAAGTTAACTACATGATGACCAGCCTGTAGCCATGACATAAGCTGCCACAATTCTGAGAACTGGCCTCAAGGAAATGGGAACAAAGCAACCATGGAACTGAAGATTAATTTTACCTAAAACAATGAAGATGACACTGGTCAGACCACCAATGACCACTGTCAAGATGACTGACAGAGCTGATTGTGCTGTTTCTGCATGTAGCCCCCTCCCTCCAACTGTAAAAGCTCTTGCCCTCTGATTGTTGGGGGTGGGATGTGGACCCGTTGGCCTTTGGACAGGTTGCCAGCATCCAAAATAAAGCATATTTTCCTTTCCACCAACTTGCCTCTTTTTTGGCTTTTGAGCAGTGAGCAGACAGACCCCACTTCCAGTTACACAGTAATATAAGTGATGCTCCCCCTCCCTTCCTAATCCAACCCCAAACAGTTTTTCAAACAAGAAATTAGTCTGGGGTAGTAGATCATAGTTTAAAGCTGCTGTGGCTAATCTATGGAAAGCTTGGTGACAGTATGATAATAATAGTATGGAGAAGCAGGATTAACAGAAAAGAAGACTTTGAGAATGAGATAAGGGATGATCTGATCAAAAGTGGAGGAAGTACCCTTTGTCAGTAAAAAAAAAAAGGTTTTGTCATTGTAAGAATAGGTAAAAGAGAGAAAATGGCAGTTCATCCATATACAAGCTTGTAAATGGAGCAATATTTATTGCTGAAACTGCACATCACATTCACTCAGGCATTTATGCTAGATATAGACAATGTTTTTCCTCTGCAATTGGCATAATTTTATTAGAATGGAGCTCATTAAGAAGTTACTTTCTTTTGCCTTTAAAATTTCACACTTTATCAGTAATCCTATTCTTCTGCAAAGGGAAATTTTAGACATTTAGATCAATGCTTAAGTCAAAATGTTCTTTTATTAAGTTACAGTACATTGTATAGTTCATTATAGAATACAAGATATATTATGAGAAATTGGTAATGCATTTCAGATGTGATGACTTTTATTTTTCTTAAAATTTCTGCATGTTAAAAAATTCTGGGGGGCACTTTCAAGATGGAAGAGGAGTAAGAGGTGGAGATCACCTTCCTTCCCACAAATACATCAAAACTATATCTACGTGTGGAACACAAGGCCTAAGAACTCCTACTGAACACTGGCAGAAGACCTCAGACTTCCCAAAAGGCAAGAAAATCCCCTACCTGGGTAGGGCAAAAGAAAAAAGGAAAAACAGAGACAAAAGAATAGGGACAGAACCTGCACCTCAGGGAGGGAGCTGTGAAGGAGGAAAAGTTTCCACACACTAGGAAGCCCCTTCACTGATGGAGACAAGGAGTGGGCAGGGGGGAAGCTCCAGAGCCACGGAGGAGAGCACAGCAACAGGGGTACAGAGGGCAAAGCGGAGAGATTCTGCACAGGGGATTGGTGCTGACCAGCACTCACCAGCCCGAAAGGCTTGTCTGTTCACCCGCCAGGGCGGGTGGGGGCTGGGAGCTAAGGCTCTGGCTTCGGAGTTCAGATCCCAGGGAGAGGACTGGGGTTGGCTGCGTGAACACAGCCTGAAGGGGGTTAGTGCGCCACAGCTAGCCAAGAGGGAGTCTGGGAAAAACTCTAGACCTGCCTAAGAGGCAAGAGACCATTGTTTCGGGGTGCGTGAGAAGAGGGAATTCAGAGCACCGCCTAAACGAGCTCCAGAGATGGGCATGAGCCATGGTTATCAGCACAGACCCCAGAGATGGGCATGAAACGCTAAGGCTGCTGCTATAGCCACCAAGAAGACTGTGATCAAGCACAGGTCACTATCCACACCTCCCCTCCCAGGAGCCTGTGCAACCCGCCACTGCCAGGGTTCCGTGATCGAGGTACAACTTCCCTGGGAGAACACAAGGCATGCCTCAGGGTGTTGCAATGCCACACTGGCCTCTGCCACTGCAGACTTGCCCTGCATTCTGTATCCCTCCCTCTCCCTGGCCTGAGTGAGCCAGAGCCCCCTAATCAGCCACTCCTTTAACCCCGTCCTGTTTGGGAGGGGAACAGATGCCCGCAGGCGACCTACATGCAGAGGCGGGGCCAAATCCAAAGCTGAACCCCAGGAGCTGTGTGAACAAAGAAGAGAAAGAGAAATCTCTCCCAGCAGCCTCAGGAGCAGTGGTTTAAATCTCCACAGTCAACTTGATGTACCCTGCATCTGTGGAATACCTGAATAGACAATGAATCATCCCAAAATTGAGGTGGTAGACTTTGGGAGCAACTGTAGACTTGGGGTTTGCTTTCTGCATCTAATTAGTTTCTGGCTTTATGTTTATCTTAGTTTAGTATTTAGAGCTTATTATCATTGGTAGATTTGTATATTGATTTGGTTGCTCACTTCCTTTTTTATTTATATATATATATATATATATATATATATATATATCTATTTTATCCTTTTTCTCCTTTTGTGACTGTGTATGTGTATGCTTCTTTGTGTGATTTTGTCTGTATAGCTTTGCTTTTCCCTTTTGGCCTAGGGTTCTGACTGTCCTTTTTTTCTTTTTTCTTTTTAATATAGTTTTTAGCACTTGTTATCACTGGTGGATTTGTTTTTTGGTTTGATTGCTGTCTTTCTTTCTTTCTTTTCTTTTATTACTTATTCATTTTTTTAATTACGTGTAAGATAATCTCACTTGCTATAACAGAAATAAATTATTCTTTTTCTACTATTAAATGTTATGTGAATAATTAGTGCTAGAAAATTTAACTAATGAATAAAATCAGATTTTGCTATTCCAAAGTTTATTTTGTCAATGAAAGATGTGCACTGTATGGCACTAGAATCCAGATTATTCTGAGAAATTCTGATAGCTTTCAGAATGTGGGTTAGATGTGGATAACTGCTTTTTTAAAGTGGGATTTAAAGCAATATGTCTTTCATAATTTCAGAGGTACTTGCAGAGTAGCAAACAATGTTTGGCCTTCTTTTAATTTCTGCATCTTCAGTTCCTCCCCATGTAAAGATTTTCCTACCAACATATTGACAGACCATGTAAAATATATACCTATGATTTGTGAGCAGCTTAATAACTTTAGACTTTATTTCCACATGATGTAACCAGTGATTTAAATTATGGAATTTTTAGTCCATTCCATAAATTTATGCATTTCTTTCTTGAATCAAAGAGATATGGAGTTCCCCAAAGATGAATACATGCTGTTAAGCCCATTTTTATTTTTATTTGAAGACATCTCATAGACTACCACTACAATATGATATTTAAATAATGATAAATTGTGACAGAATTTCAATGAGATACAGAAAAAATTGTTCAGGGCACATTATATGTATTTTCAATTATTGCATTTCTTACGTATGAGTCATGAAGCTAGGACTGGCTGAAACTGCAATAGGTGAAAGCGTCATATTTAATCACACTAATAAAATGTATATTCTCAATCACCAGCTTGTTTAAAATACATTTGAAATTCCGAAGAGCTTACTAAGTGAACAAATTAAAATCACTCGGGCTTGGCATATTTAGGATATGATATATAGCACAGTTTACCTCTCAGGCACTCAGTATATATTTCCTCATGACTCTGAAATAGCTTTAAAAAACATATTATTACTTTGAATGTTTAGTATAGGCTTGGCTCAAGAATTAGACTTTGAGATGATGCAGAGCTGAGCGTGAATTAATTCATGTTTGCCAAATATTTGTTCATTAACTGTTCTTAATAAGTAAATTAATCTCAGTTGTCACAGGGAAAAGACTCATCATATATAAGCATCTTTATTACTGAATGCTTGCTTTTACATGGGTTATTATATTAAAAAATGTAAGATCCACTGGAATATATAACTTCCTAAATGTGTGGATAGAGGTTCTTTATGTTAAAATTGACACAGAGAATTTGGGGCTCACAGAATTCTTGAAGTAAATGAGATAAAGCACATACTTTGAATAGCCTGCTGGAGGCTATTCACGATATATGGTGATACTATCGACAATATGTGATCTAGTCATCTGAATTTATTGAACATTGATAATACCTGACTCAGCCCAGTACCTTTATTCCTGTGAGCCTATTACTGGTCAGGACACAGCATAGGATAAGCCACAGACATCCTGGTATCAACTACACCTCGTTGCCTGAGATCCACATTATAATCTATCTCACATTCTGCTTCTTGGTGCTTTTCTCATCCTTTAGAATTCTTATCCTGGCACTCATGTCTTGTTTTTGGTTCTTCTCCTCAGTGATGAGCCACAGTGACTGCTTTATTATAAGGTTGATTCAGGGGTCTCCAGGTTGGTGCCTCATCATCAGTCCGAGCCAAAGACCTTATGACATCTCATTTTTCACTGTATCTCCTCATCATTGTGCTAAGCCAGAATTTATATTATCCCCAAATTATGTATATATTTATAATATGTATAGCTACCATAGACTCTGAAACCAGCCTCTGGACCACTGTCTAGATCATGTATATTTCTCTTGGAAAGAATTGTATGTAACATCATTCAGCATCTGAGTTTTTTTAATTCAGGTTCAGAACTTTATGGAGTCCCAAAATAATGTTTTCAGAAGGACTAGAGTAAGTTTTGTTGTCTAATTTTGCCAGAAAAAAGACGTAAGAACATAAGTTTTTCCGCATATGCAGCCAGGCATTCCTCTCTAAAAAGATTAGATAAAAGTCTCAGCACCTTAGTAGATTGAGTCCCGTGTCCCAGCCTGGCTAGACCTGAATAACACTATGACTTCCCACCTCTTCAATGGCTCTGGAGTTACTCAATTACCATGTTACTAAGAGTTGACACAGAATTCAGTTTAGGACAATAGCAGAATTAGACAACCCGATAAATAAACTAAGGGAAAAAAGTGTACATGAGTATGTGTGTGTGTGTGTGTGTGTGTGTGTGTGTGTGTGTTTGTGTGTGGTAAAAGTGGGATCTCCACAATTTCATGGTAGAACTTTTTAATAGAGGCTCACATAATTTTGCAATGTACATATTACTATTCTGTAAAATACTGTGTGAGAAAACATTTTGATGGGAATAAGTTAAATGAAAATAAAAAACCTAAAGGTATTTCAGATATTGTTTCTCTATATAACTACAGTCTCCATATAGAAATTTATTTCTTACCTTATATGGCAATTGACCTCTAAGCCAGAAGCTTTTAATCTTTTCAGAGTGACAAACTCTTTAAATTTGATTCCCAGAAGTAAAAGCACATATCTATAAAACAGAATATTTTGTATATAGTTTCAGTGCGATGTATTCTGCTTGAAGCTCACCTTCAGATTAAGAAACTTTGCCCTGAGAAGAGGTAATAGATTTTTCCCTTCTCAACATGTACCATTCAAGGCACTTGTAAAAGAGATTTCTCCTGTGAGTAAAAGGCAAAATAAAGTTCTCAAGGACACAAAAGAAATAACCTCAGTAGGGGTTAAGGTTTTATTAATGGCTCCATTTCACGTGTGAGGAAATACTCTGATTTCTCTGTTTGGGTCTAAGAGATGTCTCCTGTTTAAAGGCAAGATTTACATAGAAGACCATGTAGAAATCAAGGTGGACCCAGTTTAACAATGGCACTTGGCTTGCATTCTTCAACACACATCACCAGTTAAGGAGAATAAATAGGGATTTGGGGGTGATATTCTAGTCAAAGAATATGTATTTGGCTGCGCTGCCCATTCTTGGGATTCTGGCAGGGGGCATGGCAGCTCTCAGAAGCTGGGATCATGACACTGACCAAACTTTTCTTTAATTGTGCTTAACTATAGATGTTGCTTCTGTTTCGGTTCTGGCTAGTTCCAAGGATAGAATCTTATATCTCTAGTTTCTGCCTATGGTCCTATTTTATCATAGGTGGATCACTTTAAAATTATCTTGAAACTACATACCCTATTTGCTGTATAATCAGAATCGCCGGCTTTAACAAAGCATCTTCCACATTAGACATTTTAAATACTACAATTTCATCCCAGACTCACATTTATTACAGATCCTGGAAAGCTGTGGTTTCCCTGCTGATTTGCCAGCTATAGATTTGCATGTTTCTATATTGCTTCTTTTTTCAACGAATCTGACATTTAGATCCCAGAGACCAAGAACATCATTAGTGTGATTTGGAGCAAAAAACCTTGTGCTTCTAAAATGCAGAAATTGGCTACAATTTTTTCTTCCTTTTGATGGTAGATTGCCTGATATAGATCCATATTTTCCTCCCTGGACTTTGCCATCTTTAGAATCAGAAACAAATGCTCCTATGATGACCGGTATTAGTCACAAGTACTATTTGTAATGTAAGTCCACACTGCATATCCCAAGATATGGGGTTCATTGTTACAAGTGTTTAAATCAACTGATTATAACCCGTTAGTGATATAACAAGAACTTAGCTATTAAAGTTTTTAATTGCCAAAATATTTTTAATACAGAAGTCAAATCCAATTGCAAATGAGAGTTATATGAAAATCACTTAAAATTTTGCTTTATAGTCAAATTTACTAGAACTTTGGTCAATATAATAAGGATCATAATGCCCAACTAAAGGTAACTTCATAATGTAAATTGCATTGGGGAAGATATTACTAAGTTGTATAAAATTGTTTAAGATTTAAAAGTCATATTTTAGATACAGAATTTCCTCTCCTTTATTTCTAATTCAGTGCTCTGTAGAAACTGTGGTTTAAGGCTTTTTCACTTGGACCAGTTACTTTTGGTGACTTATTGTTAAAATAATAAATGGTCAAAAATCTCGATGACCTTCTTGTCCCTGGAACCCTTCTATAATTGTAATGAACTTTCTAAAACTTTACTTATAAAAGTTTGAATTTTTGTCTGCTTAGCTCTGTTACCTGAAGTGAATATGTACCTTTCATTAATTTTACAAGGATTAGGATTGTTATCAGTGGTGAAAAAGTTCTTTGTTATTTCTCTTATATTGAATTCTACTATAAATGATAGATTCAGAAACACTAAATATCTGATTTATAACATCAGTTCAAGAGTATTCCAAGATTGTGCTAGCAAGCAATTCTTATCTCATTTCTGCAGTGCTCAAGTATTTGTCTTGAGAAGTTGTAAGTACTTAAAATGGAAATGTAGTAAAAGCTTGTACTATATACTACTACAGCCTGATAGAAAATGAAGAAATAGTGCCAAGTTAGTATCACAAGAACACAAAACGGAGCAAGGTGACAAAGTAATGAGATGTGGATCTGTTGCCTCTTCAGAATGTCAAAGAATTATTAAGATTAGGCTTGTTGAGCCCAAAAGTCATTGCCTTGTTGTTACTATTTGGTAGTTATATGAGTTGCCTCCATGGTAGCAGTGAATTCTCCTGAGTCATAAATATTCAACCGTTCGTGTTAATGAATATGTGGTTGGTGTTAATGAATTTTTTTCTTTATCTTTTCCTTTCTTTAAAAAAAAAAAACACTTTTCAGCTACTGCTATGGGTTAAGTGGTCTCAAAAAAATACTAGTATGACCAAATATAAACTGAAAATTACTAGTGGCATGACTTGGACAAGTTATTCAATCTTCCTCAATTGCAGTATACTCCTCTGCCAAATTGTTTCAATCATAACTTGAAGGGGATTTGTCAGGATTAAATGAGATAACACAGGTGAAAACAATTAGCACTTCTTTGACATTGTGGTTATTCAATAAATGTTCTTCCGTTCTTGTTTGAGTGATAAATTTTTGGTGAACCTTTAAGTTTATCAGGATTATATATATAATATATGTTCTATACATAATATATATTATATATATATATATACAATGCAAAATAGTGCACACACTTGGAGATTAACATAATTTTCATTTTATAGGGATATTTATGTTAACAGTGGCTGAGATAAAACTAGAATAACTAATGGATTTTGTTAACTTTGTTGAGAGCTCTTCGATGGACTCAATAAATCTGTTTCCTTACTCAAATAAAATGAGGATAATATTTAATATCATGCAATCAATTAAATATAATTGGGATTAAGCACATTAAAGGGATTTTATTTCACTATATTTCCTTTTTAAGCTTATTATTCTCAGTAACTTTTAACCCACTTAGGTATTTAAAGCACAACATTCTAGTTAAAACATTTCTGTTTCCAAAATAGAATGTACATATTATACATAACCCAAACTATAACGTACTTTTCAGATATATAAATGTCCTTCTGAAATAGTTACATACTCTAATGAAAATTGAATTTAGGTTCAAAACCTTTTTATAGTGGAAAATCCAGAGATTTGGAGTGTAAGAGAGTTTACGATCCAGTTCTACCCCTTATTAGCTGTAGAACTTGAGGCAATTTTCTTTCTCAATTTCTACTTCTACAAAATAGTTCTGCTGTTATTACTATCACTACAAATGATACAAACCCCTTCCTACCCACTATTACCTGCTTCTCTAGGCTATTGTAAAAGCAAAATAAAATGAAAAATATATATGAAAAATGTTTAACCAAATCATGGTGCTTTTCTTGGACCCAGGAGACACAAAAAAGGTATTTATTCATATACATACATGTTATATGTTACCAAATATGAGGTCTGTATGAAGATATCGTTACTACTTTTGAAACTGAAAACAAATCTTCAGTGCTATCCCCAGTACTTTTCAATCCCAATGCCCCATCTCCTATTTGTTTCTGATGCCCATTTCAATTATTCATTAGCCTGTTTGTCACTAGTAAAACACCATTAAGTGTACAGAAAGTGACTTTCCTTAACTTTTGAGGTGTGTGACTGTTCAGATTATTTTGCGATTCTTGACATTTTCTCATCTCCTTTTATCAAAAATTATTTACTATAACTTGAAAGTGAGACTTCAGAAAATCATAACTATACATCAATTGCTTTATCAAATTCAGAAAATTCTATCATTTTCCCTGAATCCTGTATATACGTTACACGTATTATTTTCTTTTGGGAGCCTCATCCAAGAAATTTGGAATCCCGTTAACATTACAAGCTCGGTTATATGACTGTGGAAGTTGTAGAGAGAGAAATGAAATAAACATTTATTTCTTTATAATGGGTGGCAGCTGATTCAGGACTTCTGGGAAAGATGATAAATTAGGAGGGAAAGATACCAATTTAGGCAAAGGTAGTGAAAGACTGAATAATGCTGATAGGCATAATTATTACTGAACTTAAAATTACTACAAGTTGAAATGAGAGAGGAAGTGCAGAAAAAAATGCAAGAGTAACAAATTTTTATTAAGTATGTCAGTCCATTAAAGATGTAATGTAGTGTTTAAGAATGTGGTTTCTGTAATCAGGAAAACTGTTCATACTTAGGTTCTGCAACATACTAGCTATTGACCTTGACTGAGCTGTTTACCTTATCTGTATAGCTCTATTTTCTTACCCATTAAAGGGGAATGAAAACAACAACAGTAATAAAACCTAATTCATAGAATTATTTTGTGGATTAAATTTAAATATCTAAAGCACTCAGAACATGGGATAGGTCTATTCTCCTAACTTTATAGATTAGGACACCAGGATCTGGAAAGGTTAAGAACTTCCTAAATTCATGACAGTCAATAAGTATCAGGACTGGAGTCCATCTGCTTTTAAGTCAATGCTATTTCTACTGTGTAAAAAGAAGCTATGATAATGATAGCTGTAAACTATTACCAATAAGATCGAAATACAAATGAACTATGCCTGAATGAAGGATGAGGGAAGGAGGTTGAAAGGGAAAACAGGTAGACTTGACAGTAGGTCTTATGTAATTAAAATAACTTGAATTTATAACAACATAGTATTTGATAGATGGATTACAAGATTTTTTTGGAAGGCTCGATGACTTATTTTGAGTGTTTGCTGCAGTGGCTTATTTCTCTTTGAGGATGTATCTACAGCCCTCTCTACTTTTCTTCTCACTAACCCACATTCAGTGATTTTGTATGCAACTGCCCCAGCCAAAGATAGCTAAATTTAAAAAAGCTTTTAGAAAACACAAGAGACTTTTAACAAAAGCTTTTATCACCGTAGTCAAAGACACAGTCATTCCTCCCCTGGACTAGTGTAAAGGCCTGATTACTGATGCTCCTTTAGCTTATTCCTCATGTATCAGCCATCATGAATTTTTAAACAGTGTAAATTAAATAATATCTCCCTTTTATCCCGCCAAACCTTCCAAAGTTTCCAAACTTACTTTCAGTGAGACCTAAGCTGCTTACCATGGTCTCCATGGTCATACATGATTAGGCTCCTGCATACCCCTCCCATGTCAATTTGTAATACTATTCTAGTTTATTCAGATCAACCACACTAGACTTTCTTCTTTTGGTCCATGACATGGAAATCATACTTCCACTTTTTGCTACTCCCTTTGCCTGGGATACTCTCCTTTAAGGTCAGGTCTTATCACTTACCTCTATTGGAAATTATTTTCTTCATTCATTTTTTTACTTCCTTATTTATCTACCTCCTCTCTCACTCATATGTAAAATACAATTTAAGCTTTGTGAAAACAGGGATTTGTGTATCATGGTCAGTTCTGCAACCTTATAATTCTCAAGTGATAAGTAAATAAAAAAACATGTTTTCCCTTACATACAGAGATGAATCATCAATATGGCCCACAATTTGGATGGTTTTACTAGTTAATTTTCACTAGTCCATTTTCTTTTGTGTTTCGTTTAGTTTACTATGTGACTGAAAAGAATTACGGGTGTCTCTAGTGATTAGGTATGTACATGAAAAAAGAAAGAATTAAAAACTGAACCTACGTGTTTCTGAGGAATGCAGCTTGGATTTCTGAGGCAATCTATTGAGTGGTTACAAAGGCCTCTTAAACAATTGTATATTCTCGAATCAGTATGCTGTGACTAAGCTACTTGTGATGACAGAGGATTGATTTCCCTCTTATACTTGCCTTCCAAGTTCAAACCCTACCATAAGAAGAAACAATTAGATTCCCTCTAAATGCGATGTTACTGATGAGCTTGTTCCATGGTCAATGGTGGAAATCAATTTTCATTTAAGAACCTACAGTACTTTGCGTTTTTCTGTTTTTGTAGTCTTTATTGATTCTTCTTTCCTTGGAAAGACACTTACCCATTCTGCTGTAGCTAGGCAGTGTTTCCAAAGTCCCACAATAATGGAGTAAAAGTTCCCAGAGAGCTTTCCTAAACTGGCAATATGCCCACTTTTTAATATGTAGATGAAGGCCATTGTATCCATTATGGAACATGGGAGAAGACTTCCATTTAAAAGAAACAGAAACAGTATTGTGGCAAGACTCAATATAAGTTCTTTTGTGGCCTTTCCAGTCACCTTAGGGGCAAGAAAAAGTGGAAAGAATGCTATAATGGATTATAAATTATTGTTTTTAGTCAAGTGTGGCCATTAACTCCTTCAGATCAAAGAAGAGTTTGAAACAATTGACTCTGTCCTTCCCAAGCTGTAAGCTAAGGGTGTTTTGTGTAGTGGGTATTTAGTAGATATTTGCTGACAGGAGGAACAACAATATTCAGCAGTAATTTTTATATCAGTATCGTACACGATGTAGTTCCTGGATTTTGACAAACAAGTTCCTCTGCCTTCTGGGGAATGGCTACTTGTTTAACAGCAAGGTTGTTTTTGGACAGGTGTCTTTCAGATTAGGCAATCTTTCCTTCTTTGTTTACAATGAAGATGACAATAAAAGTGATCTCTTTCACAATAGTTTTCATTAAAAAGTCTTCTCTGGCATGACTTTTCTAATAAACATTTAATAAATTCTCCTTCATGAACAATTCTTGTTTCATGTCTTTTGTAATGGAGGATAATGTACATCATTTAAATTCATGAGTCAGTAGGTGAAAACAACAACAGCAGCATAATTTAACCTCATGATAGAATATAATTATTCCTGATATTTTCCTTTATGACTAACAATAAGCAATGGCTATGTAGCCTAATTTAACAAAAACAGGAAGAAAAAAAGCTGTTTCCAGGATCCAAATGAAAAAACTTGAAATCAAACAAGTTTTTTACTCCAGTACTTTGGCATTGTACCCTGCCAACAAAATTGTATCTTAATTAACTTTTTCTTCATTTTTTAAACAAGTGAATCTAAAATAAAATCACCTAGCTGTGTGTATTTTTTCTGCCCTGTTTTATGAGTTATTTCTGCTAGCCATTCCTTCCCAACTGAAAATTAGAGAACTTTTATTATCTGAATTATGTTATAAAATACTCTTAATTATAAAATAAAAACCTTAACTTGGCAATAAAAGGAGAAAATTATTTTCTTTTTTACATCATGCTTACTAGCACATATTAATTTAGCATTTTTAACAAAAAAAAGACCTTGCTTCTAGTAGCTAATAACTTCCAAAATGAGCTTTAGCTATGTTTATTAATTAGAAATTTATGCTCCATTTTTATTTATAAGTATTGTTCTGTATGTGTTTGACTACTTCATAATCTCAGAAACTTTGTGTGGTCTTTATTTCCTTTGGTTTTTGAGATCTCTTTGCTTTTGTAGCATTACTTGCACTAGCTTAGCAGATGTAGCTTTTACTCTATTGGAGATGCTGAGAGATTTCAGCCTTGCACTCTCTAGTCATTGGAGAGAGAGAATCAGAACTTCCCTAGTTTACTTAAGAAGAAAGTCTTCTGAGTACACAAATATGAATCACCTTGGCACAGCAGCCACACTGTCAAGATTTAATAGATTTCCTAATAGTACTCTCTCTGTAGAATGTTTTTAACTGTGTTATGAATGCTAGTATTTTCTCCCCTGGGAACCTGACCCATATACCTGTGATGCTCAGAAGATTCCATTTGCCCTGGGATGCCTGTCAGACTCCTCTAATCCAGCTGTTAGGTCAGGCAAAAAAAAAAAAAAAATGTAAAAAGAAAGAGGAAAGAGCCAAATCGATAATGTCAATCTAAGACATGCTTTCTGTCATCACCTAGATATCTATACTTTCTAGAGTGAAAACACATGAAAATCTATTTTTAAGAGGTTTCATAGGAGATTGGGGAATAATGTGTATATGTGTATATTTAAGTGTGAGTTAATGATAATAATATGTTTCTAGTCATCCACAATGATATCATTATAAGTTTAGTGCTGCTTATTATTTTTACTGGAGCTCTTTATCGAAACAGGAAATTATCACTTAGTTGAAGGCCAGATCAAAAGATTTAGAAAGGAAAAATTAGAAGAAAATAATTGTGCCTGATACTTTTTCATTAACTGTGACTTTTTTTTCTACCTGTCTCCCATTCACTTTATTAGTGTGTTTGAAACAGGAGGGAAGAGGGCAGAGGACAACCTTTAAAAGAATGACGTGGAGCGGCTGGGCCCGTGAGCCATGGCTGCTGAGCCTGCGCGTCCAGAGCCTGTGCTCTGCAACAGGAGAGGCCACAACAGTGAGAGGCCCGCGTACCACAAAAAAGAAAAAAAAAAAAAGAATGACATAGCCATAGGACATGACAAAAACTGGTTAGAACCAACTAGGTCCAAGATGGCAGAAGATTCGACTTCCAGTAGACCTTGAGCCTCATTATATGCTCATTGTAATATATTAGCATACTAAATAACACACCCACAGGCTGCATGACAATTCAGGGGCTAACCATAAAAGGCCAAAAAGTGGGTGGTGGCCTAATTCCTGGAAATCCCTGCCCCTCCCCCCCAAATAGTTGAAACAATCCTCCCACTCATTAGCCTATGAAATTACCCAGCCCATAAAAACTGACCATGTCATATTTCAGGGCCTCTCACCCTCTGAGATGGCCCACACTCTGTCTGTGGAGTGTGTTTCTCCCAAGGCCATTCTTGCCTTTTGAGATGGACCACATTCTGTCTATGGAATGTGTATCTCTCTAAATAAATCTGGTGTGAGGTGATACCTCATTGTAGTTTTGATTTGCATTTCTCTAATGATTAGTGATGTTGAGCATTCTTTCATGTGTTTGTTGGCAATCTGTATATCTTCTTTGGAGAAATGTCTATTTAGGTCTTCTGCCCATTTTTGGATTGGGTTGTTTGTTTTTTTGATATTGAGCTGCATGAGCTGCTTGTAAATTTTGAAGATTAATCCTTTGTCAGTTGCTTCATTTGCAAATATTTTCTCCCATTCTGAGGGTTGTCTTTTTGTCTTGTTTATGTTTCCCTTTGCTGTGAAAAAGCTTTTAAGTTTCATTAAGTCCCATTTGTTTATTTTTGTTTATATTTCCATTTCTCTAGGAGGTGGGTCAAAAAGGATTTTGCTGTAATTTATGTCATAGAGTGTTCTGCCTATGTTTTCCTCTAACAGTTTTATAGTTTGGAGACTATTTTAATGACCTTCTTAAAAGGAGTTAATCCCTGTACCCAAATTGTAAGAACTTCTGTCAAGTCTTAAATTAATTTCTCCTTACAAATAGGACAGTGTCATTTGAGGCATGTAATTGTTTATATCTGATTTCTTTTTATCCTTCGGTTATATTTCCCAGGTTGTTCTACACAGCAAAACATCTTTTTTTAAATTTTTCTGACTGAAAACATAGATATTTTATAGTCAGCTTCCATAAAGAGAAAAATACAGTTGATTTTCTTACGTATATACAATTTCAATTAGAAACAACTGTACTAAGGATAATTGTTCTCATAAAAAATTTATCCAAGTGCTTCCCTGGTGGCACAGTGGTTGAGAGTCCGCCTGCCGATGCAGGGGACACGGGTTCGTGCCCCGGTCCGGGAAGATCCCACATGCCACGGAGCGGCTGGGCCTGTGAGCCATGGCCACTGAGCCTGCGCGTCCGGAGCCTGTGCTCTGCAACGGGAGAGGCTGCAACAGTGACAGGCCCACGTACCGCAAAAAAAAAAAAAAAAAAAAAAAAAATTTATCCAAGAGAGTAGTCTCATAAAATCTGAACTTTTCCTTCAGAAAATCCTTTTTTAGGATACCCGACCTATGAACCAAAGCAACATTTCTGATAAGCTCTAGAAGCACTAGAACTTAAAAAAATTTATAGTGTCAGAATGTAAAGCAAATAGATTGACAAAAATCCTCCCTTTAAATTATCAGGGTGCTTAGGTGTGTATTGGTACAATCACAATATATTGTAAAAATGATTCTCTCATTGTCTTTTGTAATTGGGTTCTAATCTGTGGGCAGAAGCTGAGTGCTGTATAAAAAATAATCATCAGTTCCTGTAGAATAAGCAAGTGACCTTGATTCCCAGAGTAAGGTACAAGGTTCACTGAGCAAAATATTGGTAATTACTCTGAGTTTACTATTGTTGAAAAGAGTTAATTATTTAATGAGTTTTGAAGTGCTGAACTATGTTTTTTTTTCCTCAGTGAAAAATGTATACATATGGGTAATCAACACATTTTTATTTGCCCGCTGAGGGAAAGAAAACACACACAAAATGTTTTTAATAACTTTTTTAGTCAAAAATATTAAGAGAAAATTATCTCCTAAACTTTCTCTTGTGTTCTTAGATGAATTGAAGTATTGACGACAATTTAAAAAACTTAAAATGCAATTTTCTTTAAGGAATGTACATTTGTTTTTAAAACTGATAATTAAGGGAACTCAAAACATGTATTTAGACTCTTTTTGGTGTTCTGGGATTCTCTGTAAAATTTCTCATCAGAAGTGTAACCGTGTCCTAACCATGTAACCATGTGTCTTTTTTTCCAAACTAATATTTCCTTATTTTATTGTTTAAAATATTACTTTTTTAGAAACAATAGAGCAGGGCAGTTAATAGAAAACAAGCTTTGTGTGTTTTTTTTTAAAATAGGGGATTTTATTTTATCACTTAAAAATATTTCTAAGTTAATAAAGTTAGGAGATGAAACATCTTAGCCAAGTGGATTTTTCATTCAGCAATGAATTCAGATATAACACATGCTGTGACCTTTGAATTAAAAATGGAAAACTTAATTTGTTTATATGGATAAAAGCAATAATTCTATTTGAAACTTAAAGAAAGGCATTACCAGAATACAACTTTAGAATTATGAAAGGGGTTGTTTGAAATTTATTATTCTGAAAAATTTTGTGCCATTGTCCTAGTTCTTTATTAAAATTTATTATTCTGAAATATTTTCTGCCATTGTCCAGGTTCTTTATTAAAATTTATTTTCATACCTAGTTGCATGGATAATCCATATGTCATACTTTAAAAAAAAATAAAAGGAAATAGCATATGAATTAAGAAAGCTAAATTGGGTGGGTATGTTTAAAGACTAGTTAGTAATGAAAACCCTGAATAACTTATAATATTTAATTTTACCTTTTGATGTCTTCCACACATGTGAGAGATTGATTTTGTGTTTGAAGTTTGGTCTTTTTGAACAAAATCTTATTTATTTATTTATTTTTACCTTTTTATGATTGTTCATCAAAAGATAGCCTTTTGTTCATCATGTGATTTTTCTTCCATTCTATGTCAATGAATAATAAAGTTCAGACTTTTTTGTTTTTGTTTTTGTTTTTGTTTTTTTTTTTTTTTGCAGTACGCGGGCCTCTCACTGTTGTGGCTTCTCCCATTGCGGCGCACAGGCTCCGGACGCACAGGCTCAGCGGCCATGGCTCACGGGCCCAGCCACTCCGCAGCACGTGGGATCTTCCCAGACTGGGGCACGAACCCGTGTCCCCTGCATCGGCAGGTGGACTCTCAACCACTCTGCCACCAGGGAAGCCCCAGACTTTTAAAGTAAGAAACTGTCTATATGTTATTCTAGAAGGTGGAACCTCAATGCCAGCCTCTCTCTCTGTATGTTTTGTTCACTTTCTACCAGTGCTTCGTTAAGTTAGGCTCTGAATGGGAGGCAATTTAAGAGGGGGTTCCCATGATCCCCACCTGCTGGTGTTCACCCACCTGTATCGTTATTTCCTTGATTGTGGCCAGGGCCTATGGCTTGCTTCTAAATGTGAAATATCACAGGGGTACAAAACTTCATTCCCATTATTACATTATATTATGTAAGACTCTGCCTTGCTATCAGACTCAATCTAGAGGTTGTCTCTTTCATATCTGCCTTTTAAGAAGAAGCTGCCAGAAATACTTTAGATACAAGGAACTGAATAAAGCTGATGACCACATGAGCAGGGAAGTGTATCCTTCCCTAGTCCAGCCTCTACTGAAATATATTTGAGATATAATATTGTGTAAATTTAAAGTGCACAAGATGTTGATTTGGTACATTTTTATATTGTAATATGATTGCCTTTGTAGCTATATTTAGCACTTCCAACAAATCACATAATTTTCATTTCTTTTTTGTCATTGGAATAATTAAGATTTAGTCTTTTAGCAAGTTTGATTGTTATAATATAATATTGTTGTCTATATTCACTATACTGAACATTAGTTCTCTAGTACTTATTTACTACTCCTTTCAAGTTTGTAACCTTAAACAACATCTCTCCTACCACCCAACCCCTTGTAACCACTATTTTGCTTTCTGTTTTTATGAGTTTGGCTTTTTAGATTCCACATATAAATGATAGCAGCAAGTATTTGTATTTCTGTCTGACGTCACACTTAGCATAATATCCTTAAGGTCCCTTCATGTTGTCACAAATGGCAAGATTTCCTTCTTTCTCATGGCTGAGTAATATTCCATTGTATATATACACTACATTGTCTTTCTGTATTCATCCATTGATGGGCACTTAGGTTGTTTCCACGTCTTAGTTATTGTGAATAGAGCTTAAAGCTGCAATATACAGGGGAGTACATAGATCTCTTCATTAGCCTGTTTTCATTCCCTTTGGATATTTATTCAGAAATGGAATTGTGGGCTCCCTAATCCAGCCTCTGGAGGAGAACCCAGCCCTGGCTGATGCTCTGCAGCCTTGTGAAACACTAAGCAGAAGAATCAGATAAGCTATGCCTGGATTTCGGACCCTCAGAAAGAGTAAGATAACACGTGTGTTGTTTTAAACTGCCAAATTTTAGGGATTATTTACAAAACCAGGAAAACTACAGGGTTATTTAGGATTATGATCTCTAGAAGAAGCTTTTCTTCTCTTTCTTGTTAATCGCCATGATAATCACCTAAACATATACTTGTGTATAGTGTGCCTTTAGGGGCTTTTAAAACAGAGAGGAGAACAAATAAAATTCAGTTAATAGGAGATGACTAGCTCATATAAATGGTAAATGAGTTCTAGGATGTTACTTATTCTTTGAAATAAGCAAGTAGTCTCATACATTCTGTAAGGAATGATGATTTCATCATTTCTACATTTCCTTCTACATTTTCCCTTGGCCCTTCCTGACACAACACTAAGACAATTATACAAACTAATTAATAATAAAATAATTATTTATTTTGGTGAAAAATTATTTTGTCAAGTTGGTTTAAAATGTATGGTTTGTTGAAAATTTATGTCCACATTAAACCCTGCACCTGGATGTTTATTGGCACTTTTATTCATAATTACCAAAACTTGGAAGCAACCATGATGGCCTTCAGTGGGTGAATGGATAAGTACACAGGAGTACATTCATACTATGAAATGTTATTCTGTGCTAAAACAAAATGAGTTATGAAGCCATGAGACGACATGGAGGAATCTTAATTGCATATTATTAAGTGGAAGAAGCCAATCTGAAGAGGCTACATACTGTATGATTCCAACTACATGACATTCTGGAAAAGGCAAAACTATGGAAACAATAAAAAGATCATTGGTTGTCAGGGTTTTGGGGCATGGGAAGGATAAATAGGTGGAGCACAGAAGATTTCTAGGGCAGTGAAAATACTATACTCTGTATGATACTGTAATGATGGATACATGTCATTATACATTTGTCCAAACACATGGAATGAACAACACCAAAAGTGAATCCTAAGGTAAACGATTTACGGACTTTGGGTGATTATGATGTATGGTGTAGGTTCATCCTTGGAAACAAATGTACAATTCCGGTGAGTGATGTTGATAATAGGCAGGCTACACATGTTGAGGCAGAAATAGATGGGTAATCTCTGGACATTTCCTTCAATTTTGCTGTGATCTAAAAATGCTCTAAAAAATAAAGTCTTAATAAAATAATTTTTAAATTTAATATTAAAAACATTTAAAAGTAATTTCCTAATCTATTTTAAATATTAGAATATATTTTTCATATGTTATATAACAATATCTAAGGCAAAGCAAAGTAGTGTGTAGAATTTATGTATTTAAAGCTAACAAAGACATTGGGAAATACTTTATTTTGAAACTTTATAATATAAGGGCTTGTAAAATTTCTCATTGTTACAAAAATCAATAGTAAGAAGTCATTTTGTATAGACCTAGTCCCTGCTTTTTCTTTTGTGAAAATAGCACAATGTTTGCACGTTACTGTTTTTCTCCTGTGTTTGCAGTGAAAACAACAATAACAAAACACTGGAATTAATTGAAACATGAGAGTTGTAATGATACACCAAAAATAATTTTATTAATTCTGTTAGGAAGTCACTGGTGTTTGTTTGTGTTTTAAGAAGATCAATTTTTGTTCTTGAAGAAAACTGGCCATTAACATTGCTTTGTAAGTCCATTAAATTGATTCTGTGCAATACTAGTATCTGCTCAACTGTAACAACAGACTTGTGATTTTGAAAAACATGATTTTCGGTGAAGGCGGAGATCCCGGCCTTGGGGACCCCTGTTGCCTGAAGCGGAATCGGGTTTGTACCGTGGCGAGCCGGAGCCTATGGAGGTGGAGGAGGGCGAGCTAGAGGTCGTGCAGGTTCGGCGCTCGCTGAAGGAACTGATCCCGGACACAAGCAAAAGATATGAAAACAAGGCTGGCAGCTTCATCACTGGAATCCGTGTCACCTCCAAGGAAGCAATTGAAAAGAAAGAACAGCTAGCCAAGTGCTTCCATTTTGGATCAGAAGTAAATCTTGCACAGAGAAATGTAGCCTTGGCCCAAGACATGATGAAGAAAGTCATTTAAGTGTCCCAGCCTCTTGGGAGAATGAGGATATTGGAAGAAGCATCTTGATTCCTGCAGTCACAGTAGGTGTCAAGTTATTTCTTCTTATTAATATCAACAGTAATATGGACTTCCCTGGTGGTGCAGTGGTTAAGAATCTGCCTGCCAATGCAGGGAACATGGGTTCAATCCCTGGCTGAGGAAGATCCCACATGCCTCAGAGCAACTAAGCCCGTGCGCCACAACCACTGGGCCCACGTGCCACAACTACTGAACCCCTCGTGCCTGAAGCCCGTGCTCTGCAACAAGAGAAGCCACCGCAATGAGAAGTCCGTGCCCCGCAACAAAGAGTATCACCTGCTCGCCGCAACTAAAGAAAGCACGCGCACAGCATCGAAGACCCAACACAACCAAAAATAAGAACAAATAAATAAATTTATTTTAAAAATCCCAATAATAAAATACACCATTTGATAAAAAAAAAAAGAGAGAAAAACATGATTTTAACTGAACTTCAATGCTTGGAAAAAGTGTTTCCAACAGTGTTTTGTTTCTTGTAACCTGTTTCTGGTCTGACAGAAGCTGAATGCTGTATAAAATAATCATTAGTGCCTGTGGAATAAGCAAATGCAAACAATGACCTTGATTCCCACAATAAGAATGCAGGATTCACTGTGCAGAGATATTGGGTAATTAGCTCTGATTTTACTGTTATTGAAAACATTAATTATTTAATGAGGTTGAAGTGCTAAAGTGTTTGCTTCTGACTTAAAATATATATCATTGTGCATATATAATGTTGTATACACACACACTCTTTGGTAATCTACAGTCAGGCTAAGTCCAATGATAGGAAACTAAAATAATTTGTCAACACCGTATTGACAAATTCAGTTATGCCTTTTGAAAATAAAGAAGTAGAAGTAAGTTTTTCAGGTTCCATATTCTTTGGTACTTGATGCTGAAAAACATATCAACAGGACAGGTAAAAATGGGGAAATCAGTTGAAAAAATTGTTTTTGGTCAGAATAAGCATATTACTTTCAGGTTTCTTTTAAAATAAAAAATAAAATATGAAATGTAAGCATATTGGAGTTTCCCATTTTAGGAGATGAATGTGAAAGTATTCTATGCAAAACTAGATAAATCTTGGAATATAAAAAGTTTTGTTTTATATGAAATATATTTAAGGAGGTTACCTAATCTAAATAGTAGAGGGCTCTAAAAACAGAATGTGTAAAATAAGATAGTATACTTCTTAATAAAAAGCTTATAAGAAAAATGTAAATGGTGGTAAAGAGTAAAATTGTCTCCCAATATGCTCTTTCCTTACTTAAAATTTTCTGTTAAGGGGAGGACACCTGGTCCAGTGCCCTACAGAGTACTACAGTGCATTACAAATTAATCCAACATCATAAAAGCAGGTGATTGGTAAGAATTTTCTGAAAAGAGAAAGAATGTTTATCTTTCAAAGAAAGGAATGAAAACAGATCATTCAACAGATGATGTTTTAGCTAATTAGAATATAAAATTGCCATAACAAGAGAGGCCGCGATAGTGAGAGGCCCACGCACCGCAATGAAGAGTGGCCCCCGCTTGACACAACTAGAGAAAGCCCTCACACAGAAATGAAGACCCAACACAGCAAAAATAAATAAATTAATTAATTAACTCCTACCCCAGTATCTTCTTTAAAAAAAAAATAATGTGTAACAAAAGTCAAACATTTTACAGTATCTTGGTCTGCACTTATATATCCTCATTTATGAGCTGGTTTTGGGACTTCCATTCTTCTACAATTATTAGAAAAATAATATTTGCTACAAGTACTATTCCATCCAGAATATTCCTTATGGCAATATAAACTCTTTAAATTGAATTTTAAAAGTAAAGACATTTTCAAGGAGCAAACAATATAAGCTATTATGTTGCCACTTTGGTACATTTTTTTCTCCTGGAAACTTCTAGGATAATGATTCCTTTTTTCATAACTTCAGCAAAATTTGTGTTTATCCAATTCAAGTTGGTGCTATTTCTGATCAAATAAGCTCTAAATTCATTACAAAAGGAACATCATTATAATGAATACTGCACTACACTGAAAGTATTTTAGGGTCCTAGATAATGGCCAAGAATAACACTGCTTTTAAAAATCATTTAGAATGAAAATCATTGTCAGAAGTTACTCAGTACAGGAAATTCTTTCCTTTCCCAGTCCTTCTTCATATCTTCCTAAAGTTAAAAAATAAAAAGGCAGCCAAATCTTAGCTCAAATACAAGGAGGGCATAACCCTGACTAGTTGTCACTAGAATGAGATTTGACCTGTGTATGTGCTAAATTTTCTCTTCTCACAGGGGAGCCCATATTCTAAAGACTAAGAAGAGAGAATCCTTGCTTCATGCCCCCCTCCTGTATATTCTTTCTAAACAAGATCTGAACACCTTCCAATAGCAGGCCATTTTGTCCCAGTTACAATTCTACCTGCTATTCAGGGCTGGTGCCCCAGAAAGGTGAGTAAGGCAGTGTGATATAATGTGATTTATGGATTGTCACCTACTGGGCTAAATATAGTTATAGAGAAGTTTCTTCATGAGACAGTCTTTTGAACAAGTCTCCCTTCCCTCCAAGCCCAGGCAGAATTGTGCTCCAACTTTGCCAAATTATAGTCCCTTACTGCCAAATGCTCTTTTTTTTTTTTTTTTTTTTTTTGCGGTACGCGGGCCTCTCACTGTTGTGGCCTCCCCCATTGCGGAGCACAGGCTCCGGACGCGCAGGCTCAGCGGGCTCACGGTCCTAGCCACTCTGCGGCATGTGGGATCTTCCCGGGCCGGGGAACGAACCCGTGTCCCCTGCATCGGCAGGCGGACTCTCAACCACTGTGCCACCACGGAAGCCCTGCGAAATGCTCTCTGTGTTCTTTCACATACCACGCCTTCCAAGTGTCTGTGAATGTTACTGCCCTCAGCAAAGTTACGTGTCTCTCTCTCTCTCTCTCTCTCTCTCTCTCTCTCTCTCTCACTCAGACTCTCTGCTGATCTGAATTATGTAAAAGTCAAGTCTTTTAATACAAGTTATATTTTTTAATATGTAAAAACTACATGTGATATTTTGTATTCTATTAAGCATTGCGCTAATGAAGTATTATCAATATGGCATGAAAAATGGAATTTTGTCATCCCGGCAGCAGTAATGTTTTCCTTCTCACCCATACATAGTACAACCAATTAACTTAAGGGAGAGAAAAAAATTTAAGATGGCCTCAAGTATTAGAGTTTTAGCCTAAGGCCATGAAACATGAGCAATGTTCGTTTAATTTCATATTTTTACTACGCAATTTACTCTCAACAAATAAATCCCTCTCCCATGTTATATTAACCTACTTATTCAGCAAATTTGAAGCCCAAATGAAAAATAAATTACCAAGGTAAGGATGCTGCTTGCATGAACGTGATTCTTAATAAATACTTGAGAGTTTCCAAATCCTTAATTTATAAGCTGGATAACTCTAATCTTGAAAATTTATTCAGTGCTTGTGCCAATGGGCAACATTTTCATAAACAAATCATCACATATATTTATTTGAATAAATTACATTTAAATTATTGAATTGTTATCATTTAAGATATTTGGCATTTTAAAAACAGCTGAAAAAAAGCTTGTTTTTCTTAAAGCATCTTATAAAAAATTCTAAGAAAAACATTCCTTTGATATGATGGTGAGCAGTCAGTAATAAATTCTTGTCTCCAATGAGATCATTTCTTTCTACATTTGATTTCAGTTGTAGAGAACAACTAATAGTTATGTATGGCAGAGTCTGTAGCTCTTCACTGCTAGGTGCTGCTAATTAAAACTGACACATTGTAACACTGGCCTGAAAACCTAATATTTGTGGATCATGAATAATGATTATCTAAAAGAAACTAGCTTTTTAGTATCCATTAGACTTCATCATCAGTACCTACTCAAATCTTTCTTGACTGGCATCATCATTTGCATATATACATACACTAGGTTTGCCTTATTCTACATCTGTCTAATTCTTGGGATAATATATATATCTTTTTGAAGGAAAACCAAATATTATGTTTTTTAAAAAAATTTAATTTCCTACCATAGATTGCTAACAAGGTTTGTAAAAGAAGCACAAAATCAGTGAAAACATTTGTTAGTAATTAAGAATAAATTTGTATGATTCTTTGATTTTGGTAAGGAGGTCAGCAATAACTGCTATTAATGATAATATAGAGAAAACATCAATGGTCACACTATTTCTCCACGGGACTAAGAAGTCAACAAATTTGGTTTACGATGTGTTTGGAAAGAAACAGGGTATCTTTAAACCATAATTTATTTTTATTCCTGAATTTATAACCAACCAAGGCAGTTATTGTCGCTGCTGCTGTAGGCTTAATTCTTACTCCAATTTCAGTCCTGCATCAAATATCTGAAAGCTCTCTAAGCTGCGCTCAATCAGCCGCATTTTAACTTTATCTTGCGTATTTATAAAGTTTGTGTATTCAAAGTGTTTTTATTGCTATGTGCTCCATAGCCTCTTCGTTGGTGTCCTATTACATTTAAGTCAAAGTATAAAGGTGACTCTAACTTCGTTCTTACTGCTCTTTTTTTTTTTTTTAAACATCTTTATTGCGGTATAATTGCTTTACAATGGTGTGTTAGTTTCTGCTCTACAACAAAGTGAATCAGTTATACATATACATGTGTTCTCATATCTCTTCCCTCTTGTGTCTCCCTCCCTCCCACGCCCCCATCCCACCCCTCCAGGTGGTCACAAAGCACCGAGGTGATCTCCCGGTGCTATGCGGCCTCTTCCCACTAGCTATCTACCTTACGTTTGGTAGTGTATATATGTCCATGCCTCTCTCTCGCTTTGTCACAGCTTACCCTTCCCCCCCATATCTTCAAGTCCATTCTCTAGTAGGTCTGTGTCTTTATTCCTGTCTTACCCCTAGGTTCTTCATGACATTTTTTCCCCTTAAATTCCATATATATGTGTTAGCATACGGTATTTGTCTTTCTATTTCTGACTTACTTCACTCTGTATGACAGACTCTAGGTCTATCTACCTCATTACAAATAGCTTAATTTCGTTTCTTTTTATGGCTGAGTAATATTCCATTGTATATATGTGCCACATCTTCTTTATCCATTCATCCGATGATGGGCACTTAGGTTGTTTCCATCTCCGGGCTATTGTAAATAGAGCTGCAATGAACATTTTGGTACATGATTCTTTTTGAATTATAGTTTTCTCAGGGTATATGCCCAGCAGTGGGATTGCTGGGTCATATGGTAGTTCTATTTATAGTTTTTTAAGGAACCTCCATACTGTTCTCCATAGTGGCTGTACCAATTCACATTCCCACCAGCAGTGCAAGAGTGTTCCCTTATCTCCACACACTCTCCAGCATTTATTGTTTCTAGATTTTTTGATGATGGCCATTCTGCCTGGTGTGAGATGATATCTCATTGTAGTTTTGATTTGCATTACTCTAATGACTAATGATGTTGAATATTTTTTCATGTGTTTGTTGGCAGTCTGTACATCTTCTTTGGAGAAATGTCTGTTTAGGTCTTCTGCCCATTTTTGGATTGGGTTGTTTGTTTTTTTGTTATTGAGCTACATGAGCTGCTTGTAAATTTTGGAAATTAATCATTTGTCAGTTGCTTCATTTGCAAATATTTTCTCCCATTCTGAGGGTTGTCTTTTGGTCTTGTTTATGGTTTCCTTTGCTGTGCAAAAGCTTTGAAGTTTCATTAGGTCCCATTTGTTTATTTTTGTTTTTATTTCCATTTCTCTAGGAGTTGGGTTAAGAAGGATCTTGCTGTGATTTATGTCATAGAGTGTTCTGCCTATGTTTTCCTCTAAGAGCTTGACAGTTTCTGGCCTTACATTTAGGTCTTTAATCCATTTTGAGCTTATTTTTGTGTATGGTGTTAGGGAGTGATCTAATCTCATTCTTTTACATGTAGCTGTCCAGTTTTCCCAGCACCACTTATTGAAAGGGCTGTCCTTTCTCCACTGTACATTCCTGCCTCCTTTATCAAAGATAAGGTGACCATATGTGCGTGGGTTTATCTCTGGGCTTTCTATCCTGTTCCATTGATCTATCTTTCTGTTCTTGTGCCAGTACCATACTATCTTGATTACTGTAGCTTTGTAGTATAGTCTGAAGTCAGGGAGCCTGATTCCTCCAGCTCCGTTTTTCGTTCTCAAGATTGCTTTGGCTATTTGGGGTCTTTTGTGTTTCCATACAAATTGTGAAATTTTTTGTTCTAGTTCTGTGAAAAATGCCAGTGGTAGTTTGATAGGGAATGCATTGAATCTATAGATTGCTTTGGGTAGTAGAGTCATTTTCACAATGTTGATTCTTCCAATCCAAGAACATGGTATATCTCTCCATCTATTTGTATCATCTTTAATTTCTTTCATCAGTGTCTTATAATTTTCTGCATACAGGTCTTTTGTCACCTTAGGTAGGTTTATTCCTAGATATTTTATTCTTTTTGTTGCAATGGTAAATGGCAGTGTTTTCTTGACTTCACTTTCAGATTTTTCATCATTAGTATATAGCAATGCCAGAGATTTCTGTGCATTAATTTTGTATCCTGCAACTTTACCAAATTCATTGATTAGCTCTAGTAGTTTTCTGGTAGCATCTTTAGGATTCTCTATGTATAGTATCATGTCATCTGCAAACAGTGACAGCTTTACTTCTTCTTTTCCAATTTGGATTCCTTTTATTTCCTTTTCTACTCTGATTGCTGTGGCTAAAACTTCCAAAACTATGTTGAATAAGAGTGGTGAGAGTGGGCAACCTTGTCTTGTTCCTGATCTTAGTGGAAATGCTTTCAGTTTTTCACCATTGAGGATGATGTTGGCTGTGGGTTTGTCATATATGGCCTTTATTATGTTGAGGAAAGTTCCCTCTATGCCTGCTTTCTGCAGGGTTTTTATCATAAATGGGTGTTGAATTTTGTCAAAAGCTTTCTCTGCATCTATTGAGATGATTATATGGTTTTTCTCCTTCAATTTGTTAATGTGGTTTATCATATTGAGTGATTTGCAATATATTAAAGAATCCTTGCATTCCTGGAATAAACCCCACTTGATCATGGTGTATGATCCTTTTTATGTGCTGTTGGATTCTGTTTGCGAGTATTTTGTTGAGGATTTTTGCATCTATGTTCATCAGTGATATTGGCCTGTAGTTTTCTTTCTTTGTGACATCCTTGTCTGGCTTTGGTATCAAGGTGATGGTGGCCTCGTAGAATGAATTTGGGAGTGTTCCTCCCTCTGATATATTTTGGAAGAGTTTGAGAAAGATAGGTGTTAGCTCATCTCTAAATGTTTGATAGAATTCGCCTGTGAAGCCATCTGGTCCTGGGCTTTTGTTTGTTGGAAGATTTTTAACCACAGTTTCAATTTCAGTGCTTGTGATTGGTCTGTTCATATTTTCTATTTCTTCCTGATTCAGTCTTGGCAGGTTGTGCATTTCTAAGAATTTTTCCATTTCTTCCAGGTTGTCCATTTTATTGGCATAGAGTTGCTTGTAGTAATCTCTCATAATCTTTTGTATTTCTGCAGTGTCAGTTGTTACTTCTCCTTTTTCCTTTCTAATTCTATTGATTTGAGTCTTATCCCTTTTTTTCTTTATGAGTCTGGCTAATGGTTTATCTATTTTGTTTATCTTCTCAAAGAACAAGCTTTTAGTTTTATTGATCTTTGCTATCATTCCCTTCATTTCTTTTTCATTTATTTCTGATCTGATCTTTATGATTTCTTTCCTTCTGCTAACTTAGGGGTTTTTTTGTTCTTCTTTCGCCAGTTGCTTTAGGTGCAAGGTTAGGTTGCTTTTTCGAGATATTTCTTGTTTCTTGAGGTAGGCTCATATAGCTATAAACTTCCCTCTTAGAACTGCTTTTGCTGCATCTCATAGGTTTTGGGTCGTCGTGTCTCCATTGTCATTTGTTTCTAGGTATTTTTTTAATTTCCTCTTTGATTTCTTCAGTAATCACTTCGTTATTAAGTAGTGTATTGTTTAGCCTCCATGTGTTTGTATTTTTTACAGATCTTTTCCTGTAATTGATATCTAGTCTCATAGCGTTGTGGTCAGAAAAGATACTTGATATAATTTCAGTTTTCTTAAATTTACCAAGGCTTCCTTTGTGACGCAAGATATGATATATCCTGGAGAATATTCCATGAGCACTTGAGAAAAATGTGTATTCTGTTGCTTTTGGTTTGAGTGTCCTATAAATATCAATTAAGTCCATCTTGCTTAATTATCATTTAAAGCTTGGGTTTCCTTATTTATTTTCATTTTGGATGATCTGTCCATTGGTGAAAGTGGGGTGTTAAAGTCCCCTACTATGATTGTGTTACTGTTGATTTCCCCTTTTATGGCTGTTAGTATTTGCCTTATGTATTGAGGTGCTCCTATGTTGGGTGCATAAATATTTACAATTGTTATATCTTCTTCTTGGATCGATCCCTTGATCATTATGTAGTGTCCTTCTTTGTCTCTTCTAATAGTCTTTATTTTAAAGTCTATTTTGTCTCATATGAGAATTGCTACTCCAGCTTTCTTTTGGTTTCCATTTGCATGGAATATCTTTTTCCATCCCCTTACTTTCAGTCTGTATGTGTCTCTAGGTCTGAAGTGGGTCTCTTGTAGACAGCATATATATGGGTCTTGTTTTTGTATCCATTCAGCCAATCTGTGTCTTTTGGTGGGAGCATTTAGTCCTTTTACATTTAAGTTAATTATTGATATGTATGTTCCTATTCCCATTTTCTAAATACTTTTGGGTTCGTTATTGTAGGTCTTTTCCTTCTCTTGTGTTTCTTGCCTAGAGAAGTTCTTTACCATTTCTTGGAAAGCTGGTTTGCTGGTGCTGAACTCTCTTAGCTTTTGCTTGTCTGTAAAGGTTTTAATTTCTCCATCAAATCTGAATGAGATCCTTGCTGGGTAGAGTAGTCTTGGCTGCAGGTTTTTCTCCTTCATCACTTTCAGTATGTCCTGCCACTCCCTTCTGGCTTGTAGAGTTTCTGCTGAAAGATCAGCTGTTAACCTTATGGGGATTCCCTTGTGTGTCATTTGGTGTTTTTCCCTTGCTGCTTTTAATATTCTTTCTTTGTATTTAATTTTTGATAGTTTGATTAATATGTGTCTTGGTGTATTTCTCCTTGGACTTATCCTGTATGGGACTCTCTGTGCTTCCTGGACTTGATTAACTATTTTCATTCCCATATTAGGGAAGTTTTCAACTATAATCTCTTCAAATATTTTCTCAGTCCCTTTCTTTTTCTCTTCTTCTTCTGGAACCCCTATAATTCGAATGTTGGTGCGTTTAATTTTGTCCCAGAGGTCTCTGAGACTGTCCTCAGTTCTTTTCATTCTTTTTTCTTTATTCTGCTCTGCAGTAGTTATTTCCACTATTTTATCTTCCAGGTCACTTATCCGTTCTTCTGCCTCAGTTATTCTGCTGTTGATCTCACCTAGAGTATTTTTAATTTCATTTATTGTGTTGTTCATCGTTGCTTGTTTCATCTTTAGTTCTTCTAGGTCTTTGTTAAATGTTTCTTGCATTTTGTCTATTCTATTTCCAAGATTTTGGATCATCTTTACTATCATTATTCTGACTTCTTTTTCAGGTAGACTGCCTATTTCCTCTTCATTTGTTAGGTCTGGTGGGTTTTTATCTTGCTCCTTCATCTGTGGTGTGTTTTTCTGTCTTCTCATTTTGCTTATCTTACTGTGTTTGGGGTCTCCTTTTTGCAGGCTGCAGGTTTGTAATTCCCGTTGTTTTTGGTGTCTGTCCCCAGTGGCTTTTGTTGGTTGAGTGATTTGTGTAGGCTTCCTGGTGGAGGGGACTAGTGACTGTGTTCTGGTGGATGAGGCTGGATCTTGTCTTTCTGGTGGGCAGGTCCACGTCTGGTGGTGTATTTGGGGGTGTCTGTGGACTTATTATGATTTTAGGTAGCCTCTCTGCTAATGGGTGGGGTTGTATTCCTGTTTTGCTAGTTGTTTGGCATAAGGTGTCCAGCACTGTAGCTTGCTGGTCGTTGAGTGAAGCTGGGTGCTGGCATTGAGATGGAGATCTCTGGGAGATTTTCACCGTTTGATTTTATGTGGAGCTGGGAGGTCTCTTGTTGACCAGTGTCCTGAAGTTGGATCTCCCACGTCAGAGGGACAGCACTGACTCCTGGCTGCAGTACCAAGAGCATTTCATCCACATGACTCAGGATAAAAGGGAGAAAAAGTAGAGAGAAAGAATTAGTAGAAGTAGGAAGAAAGAAAGAAAGAAAGAAAGGGAGGAAGGAAGGAAGGAAGGAAGAAAGAAGGAAATAATAAAGAAAGGAGGGAGGGAGAGAGGGAAGGCAGGAGGGACGGTGGGAGGAAGGAAGGAAGGAAGGAAAGAGGGAAGGAAGAAAGGAAAAACGAAAGAAAAAAGAAGATTAAAAAACAAAAACAGAAAATAAAAAAATGGACAGGTATAACCTTAGGACAAATGGTGGAAGCAAAGCTATACAGACAAAATCTCACACAGAAGCATACACATACACACCCACAAAAAGAGAAAAAGGGGAAAAAATCCTAAATCTTGCTCTCAAATTCCACCTCCTCAATTTGGGATGATGCGTTGTCTATTCAGGTATTCCACAGATGCAGGGTACATCAAGTTGATTGTGGAGCTTTAATTCTCTGCTTCTGAGGCTGCTGGGAGAGATCTCCCTTTCTCTTCTTTGTTCTCACAGCTCACAGTGGCTCAGCTTTGGGTTTGGCCCTGCCTCTGCGTGTAGGTCGCCGGAGGGCGTCTGTTTTTCCGCTCAGACAGGATGGGGTTAAAGGAGCAGGTGATTCGGAGGCTCTGGCTCACTCAAGCCTGGGGGTAGGGAGGGGCACTGCGTGCGGGGCGGGCCTGAAGCGGCAGAGGCAGGCGTGACGTTGCGCCGGCATGACGTTGCACCAGCCCGAGGCGCGCCGTGCGTTCTCCCGGGGGAGTTGTCCCTGAATCACCGGACCCTGGCAGTGGCGGGCTGCACAGGCTCCCCGGAAGGTGGGTGTGAATAGTGACCTGTGCTCGCACACAGGCTTCTTGGTGGCGGCAGCAGCAGCCTTAGCGTCTCATGCCCGTCTCTGGGGTCCGTGCTTTTAGCCACGGCTCGCGCCCGCCTCTGGAGCTCCTTTAAGCAGCGCTCTTAATCCCCTCTCCTCGCGCACCAGGAAACAAAGAGGGAAGAAAAAGTCTCTTGCCTCTTCGGCAGCTCTAGACCTTTTCCCGGACTCCCTCCCGGCAGGCCGTAGTGCACTAGCCCCCTTCAGGCTGTGTTCACGCCACCAGCCCCAGTCCTCTCCCGGCACTCCGACCAAAGCCTGAGCCTTCAGCTCGCAGCCCCGCCCGCCCCAGCGGTTGAGCAGACATTCCTCTCTGGCTGGTGAGTGCTGGTCGGCCCTGATCCTCTGTGCGGGAATCTCTCCGCTTTGCCCCCCGCACCCCTGTTGCTGCACTCTCCTCCGCGGCCCGGAAGCTCCCCCCTCCGCCACCCGCAGTCTCTGCCCGTGAAGGGGCTTCCTAGTGTGTGGGAACCTTTCCTCCTTCACAGCTCCCTCCCACTGGTGCAGGTACCGTCCCTATACTTTTGTCTCAGTTTTCTTTTTCCCTACCCAGGTACGTGGGGAGTTTCTTGCCTTTTGGGAGGTCTGAGTTCTTCTGCCAGCGTTCAGTAGGTGTTCTGTAGGAGTTGTGCCACGTGTAGATGTAATTCTGGTGTATCTGTCGGGAGGAAGGTGATCTCCGCGTCTTACTCTTCCACCATCTTCCCCTCGTCCTCCCAGGTAAGTCTTGATTGTTCCAATTTCTCAAAAATTTGGACACATTTACTGCCTCTATAACATCTCTTTCGCGCCGCCCTAGTCTCGAAGCTCCGGCCACTGCTCCTCAGGCCGGGTCCCCGTGGGAGGACCCTTCGTTCTTACTGCTCTTGCTTATTATCTGCTGTCCCTATTAAGTGGACATTTTAGGGTAGGTTAAATGCTAAAACAATATCCCCTCTCCTCTCTGAGCCAGTAAAATACCTATTCTTCTATGTAAAAGGGGGAATTAAGAGAATGAAAGTATATCTTTTCATATCTGAATGTGTATTTCTTAATACTTTGATTACTTATAAAATTTTTTGATAAGCATCATGACTGTTCTCAACTAAAGACAAATTGACATCTGAAAAACATTTTTTCTTTAGGATGGAGCACAGTGATTAAGGTAGATAGGCTTCATGGGTAAAGGTAATTTTCTTTTATGGGTCAAAGAATTTTTTTTTAATAACTTTTTTTAAGTTTTTTATTTTTTGATGTGGACCAATTTTTTTTTAAGCCTTTATTGAATTTGTTACAATATCACTTCTATTTTACGTTTTGGTTTTTTGGGCGAGAGGCATGTGGGATCTTAGCTCCCCGACCAGGGATCGAACCCGCACCCCCCCGCACTGGAAGGCGAAGCCTTAACCACTGGACCGTCAGGGACCAGGTTCACAAATTATGTACAAAAGAGAAATCTCATGTATTGGTTTAGTGATATACAGGGTGACTTGTTACCAAAGAAAGCCAATGTCATTATTTTAAAGTAATCTGTATAGTATAATAATTATTCTTACATAAAATATCTATGATTTTCCTTTATTTTCCATTTATTCATTTCAAAGCTTTATAAACATAGAAAACCGTACTTCTATACAAGTTCTCATTATTTCTGTTAATCACATTGTTCAAACAGGTGCCTGTAGATTTTTTTGTTCCTCACTTATGGAAGATGTTACTGTCCTTTGTTGCTATTTTAATGTCTGACTTCTTTTTCATCTTTCTTTCAAGTACTCATTCCTAAGACCTCATATGTTTTAAAAAGTTGCTTGCTCTATTTGGCTCACCATCCACATATAATAGATTTATTTTGTATGGTATTTGAACTGAATAAAATAAATTGATTTAGAGCCCTTAAGGCTTTCTTGATGTTAGTGCGTATTATGACTGAAATTCTATAGCTGCAAACAAGGAGTATTTACTATTATTATGCTAAAAGTACAACCCAGTGAAGAAAGAGATAAAACATATAATCATAATTATATTTAATAAAACCTTTTTATTAAATAAAAATAAGAAGGATATGCCTGAGAGTATAATAATATTTTGGAAATGACATAAAAAATATTTAAAGAACAGTTGTATAATGTGTAGTGCTATAATTTCACATTTATTAAGCCAGTGTTTAGCTTAATTTCCCTACTGGTCTACTGATTTCCTTCTTTACTTCAATATTGAATTTGTTGTCCTCTCATGTGTAATGCCTTATCGTGTAGATGTACCTCTGAAAGAATTATGTGTGCAGTTTCTCCCACTGGAATCCCTTAAGTCCACCTGCCACACCTGGCTTTGGGAATTTAACTCTGGCATGAAAAGATATTTTATGTACATAAACTATTTACCTGCTTTTCATAACCTAACTGCTTTCATTAGGGTCTAAAATATTCAGTAGCAAAAACAAAGTCTCTAGCCAGTTTTTCACATTTCAAAAAAAAGTAAAATGCTAACCATTCACTACTTGAAAATCCACTGTTCTTAGTTGTGATACTTCATGCATATCTAAGTCACTCTTCCTTTTCTCTTACAGCAATCATGTCATCTATAATTTTTGGTATCTCTTCAAATTCAGCCTGTCCATTCAGAGGCTCTTTTTCACCCTATGATTTTATTAAAAACATATTATCATATAAATGGGGCATCTTTGTTGATATTTGCTTTAATTTGTAAAACCATAGATTTTTACACAGATGTTTAAAATAAAAGCAAAACAACAGTCACAAGATAGTTTAGAGATAAAATATCACACTGAAAATGTGGGGCAAAATACTTGCAAAAACTTTGGTTTCAGAGAGATGATGGATGATATTGCTCTGATGAAATAAGAAAGAAATGCTTTATAAAAGGAAGCATATGAGAATAAGAAAGGACAATTGGTATCTGATAATACAAACAAAATGTTCTCAGATTGATAAAAACATTGAAAGTTAAAACAAAGAAATTCTTGCAGAAAATCAAACAAAAATACCAAAACATGGACAATAGGAAATAAGAGACAAGAAAACTGACAGATAAATACTGGAGATCCAACATCTGTCTAATAAGAATTGAATAAAAAAGATAACAGAGGTAAAGCTGGGCATGAGATATTAAAAAAAAATTTTTTATTGAAGAATAGTTGATTTACAGTATCATCTTAATTTCAGGTATATAGCACAGTGATTCAGATATATATATATATATATATATATATACATATATATATATATATATATATATATATTCTTTTCCCTTATAGGTTATTACAACATATTGCGTATAGCTCCCTGTGCTATACAGTAGGACAGTAGGTCCTTATTCGTTATCTATTTTATATATAGAAGTGTGTATATGGGCATGAGATTTTAAAAGCAGTACAGTCAGCCCTCAGTATTTGCAGGTTCCACATTGAGGAAGGAAAAAACTCCTCAGCTTTTCTCAGGGCAAAGTTTCTTAATCTGAAGGTGAGCTTCAGGCAGGCCACATTGCACTGAAACTATATACAAAATATTCTGGTTTTACAGATATGTGTTTTACTTCAACAAACTGTGGTGGATTCTTGGTTAGTTGAATATGTGGAGCCTGTGTGTATGGTTATCTTGCATACTTAATAGTTCTGTGTTTGAGTTGAGTTAATGAAATCATATCTAAGATTTTCTAACCAAATCTACAGTATTTCCAACAACTATATGAGACTTGAGCGTCTGTGGGTTTTGATATCTGTGGATACCAGAACTGACCCCTGAGGATACTGAGGGTTGATTGTGTATATTTTTTAAAGCAAATTTCCCAATAATTGAGAGATAAGTGTCTCTCGATTGAAAACTATCATACTTTGAAACTTCAGCATATGAAGTAATAAGACAAGACCTAAATGCTTCCAAAGAGGAAAAAAAGTGATATGTACAGTCATCTGATTGTTCAACAGCAGCACAGAACACACTTCTCCTTGTTCATTTGGCTCTAATCACACTAGGCTATTCCTCGAATGCACTAAGTCCTCAAATCTGTTGTTCCCCTATCTGTCCAAGCATATCTCGTTTTATTGTGCTTCACTTCATTGTGTTTCACAGATATGGTAGGGGTTTTTGTTTTGTTTGTTTTGTTTTGTTTTTACAAATTGAAGGTTGTGGCAATCCTGAGTCAAGCAAGTCTGTTGGGGTCATTTTTCCAACAGCATTGGCTCATTTCCTGTTTCTGTGTCACATTTTGGTAATCCTCACAATATTTCAAATTCTCCACCAGCAAAAAGATTATGATTCACTGAAAGCTCAAATCATGGTTAGCACTTTTTAACAATAAAGTATTTTTAAACAAAGGTATGTATGTTGTTTTATTAGACATAATGCTACTGCACACTTAATAGATGACAGTGCAGTGTAAGTATAAATTTATACACACTGGGAAACAAAAAATTCCTGTGACTTACTTTATTGTGGTATTTGTTTTATTGTGGTGGTCTGGAACCAAACCTACAGTATTTCCAAGGTATGCCTGTAATGCCTTTTACACAGATATTTACATGGCTTGCTCCTCAATATTTTCAGGAATTTATCTAATTATTATCAAGAAAGGATAACAGAATCCACAGTCACATTGGTGTATCTCACTAATAATATATATGAAAATACTCTTTAAATTACTTTATATGTTTATAAAATAATACAAAATTTTATGTAAGACCGACTATTCAATAATATGAGCACTTTAATTTGGGAACTTTAGATCCTAACCTATTTCTGCAATTCTTTAATAACAAATTATACTTCTGAAATTATTGCTTAAATTGTATTTCTAGTTAAAATTATCTTGCATGCTTAATAGTTCTGTGTTTGAGTTGAGTCAATGAAATCATATCTAAGATTTTCTAAATTCTGTGTTCCTTATATTTTTGTATGTTAACATTTTTGTATTTTAACTTTATAAACATTATGAATTTTCAGTTTTAAATTATCTGTATCTCGAATTCGTTTCATTCCTTTCCATTCCAAGTATAGTGAAGGTGGTAAGGGTTAGGGTGAGGGGCAGGTCTCTTAAGTGCCAGGGACTGTATTTAGGATTTTATATACAGTACTACAGGGGACACAGAAACTAATGATGGAACAAAACCATAATAATTTCAGAAGTTCAATCAACTCTGAGGGCATGGGGAGTGGAAAGTCACCAAAATTGAATGGAAGTAAAATTAGTATTAAAAATTGTTGTATAGAGTCAGTTTTATGGCTTTAGGAAACAAGACAATACACAAATGGGACAAGATGTGTGTGTGTGTGTGATTGTGGTCATAGTGGGTAAGGGAAGAGTGAGGTAGGACAGGGCAGGAAAATTCTGGTCAGTTTTGAAAATACCTGCTGGTGTTCATACATTTATTTAAAGAGCTGGTATGGAGCATGGCGTTTGCATGAGTCAGACCATCTAGAAAGGCAGAGGTAAAACGGACACTCACACTACAGATAACACAGACAATAAAGTAAATCAAATCCATTTTCCCATATTAAATTTCAGAAACTCATCTGATAGCATTGAGGTGATTGATGAATCCCTATTCTACTTTTATAGGTAGGGCAGGTGCTGGCTCTGTGTTTGCTGTGAGAATTGTGACTTGTACTGTAACCTTAATAGCCTGATTGATGGTAAGACTGTCAACATGTAATGCTCTTTTCTGAATCTTGAGCCTATATTACATGAAACACAAAATAGCTGTATCTGTCCTAATACACTGTAAAGTACGCAGCATTCATCCTCTCTTTCTTATTAAAATATCTCTTACAATCTTTACGTGTCCTAGATCTATCCCCAGAACCACTAGTATGTTCAACTTCTGGGGACTCACACAAGGTTCTGTTTTCATTATTTAAATACTGTCACTGTTCAAAACGTGTCTATTCTGCTCTCCCACCCCAACATTTTTTCAGGATCTTTCTCTTTACTAGATAATAATTTATATACAGTTAAATACTACTGTAATTAAGGATTAAAATGATTTATGTCTCTATATGTGTATAGTTAGACAGATATTTGTGTAGATATCAAATAAAATCAGAATGTAAGGCCCCCAGCACTTGTATAAAACTTCCAATGAAACTCTGTGTTTTTTTAAAATCTAGAGATTTAAGAAAAAATAAACAATATAATCATTATATAAGTTATAAATTTTAAAAATATAATTAATCAATAAATTATTTCTGTTATTTACAGGCTTTTCATATTGTTGTAATATGCAAAAAGCATTTCCCTCCAATTTGAGTATATTTGGATTCATATATATACATATATGTGTGTATACACAGTGTGCACACACACATACACACACACACACACACAACACACACACACACACACACACACACAGTTTCCCCTTTCAACAGGGATTAAAAGTAGAAAGAACAGACTAGCACACCACTTTTCTTTAGTTTTTCCTTCAGCAAGTGGTGTGGTTAACCCCCCGAGACACGTATGCATCAGATACTACCAGTCTAGCTAAACCTAATGTAGGCTTCATGGGCAGATTGTTAAAATGGAGGAGGCTTTAGGCCATTAGAATAGTTAGTAACATTATTATTGTTAAATGGGACAGGTTGGAATTAAAATCCTTCCACCTTCTGATCGCTTTCTGTCACACGTTGGCTCTTGGAATATTTCTGTCATATAGAAGCCCTCAGGGCAGATTGCTGAGGAGAGTAGGGTGGACAAAATAAGGCATGTATAACAGACATTGACCATAAATAAACAGAATTGATATTGCTGCCCCATTATACTATTTTTCTCAGTAATCCAAGATAACACTCTAGTCAATAAGGAACTCCAATCTATTCAAGTCCCTAATTGAAGTAAAACCTATTTCCCATTCCAGGAGGGCTGAGAGTTTAAAACAATATGGTACAAGGCCTGGTGTACTTTTCCTGAGGTTTAAGACGGGGCTTTCTCTTATAACCCTATTCATTTAAAGTGCCTATGAGAGGAATTCCTTGCATATTTAAGTGACAGAATATGCAAAATCAACCAAATAAAACTGCATACAAAAGACTAAGTTGCCAATCATGGGTGATTTAGATAGCTTAGAAAGGGCTCTCATAATTACATACATTTTTTCCTTGTGCAAAATAAACTGGATTTTAAGAAATTTACCTGCTGCTAATTGCAAAATACAAAGTGCCTGGTTGTTCTGCTGATTTGTTCAGGTAATTTTCTAATTATTTATTTAAACTTTGTATGCATAATGAATTTATAGCTGATCCTAACCATGGTTATAAATACAAATGAAGTATTATAAATTATCATATAAAATACAAAACTAGAGAGTAATATCTTAAACTAGTGCTAAATTTAAATAGCAAAAATGGAATGCTTACAAGTTGGTTAATTATTAAGTTGAAGACAATAAATATATCTCCATTTGGGGTTGACTGCTGCTTCTGATTATCTAATGTTAGGTTGTTCCCCACTTTTAAGGGCCTGTTTAATTCATATGAATGCTATGGAGTAGAACAGAGGGCATTCTAGATTAGAACATGTTGATTATGTGCTTGTTTTGAAAGGCAGTTCTGCACCAATACCATTCAAAATTGTGAAGAATTGAAATAAATATGCAGGCTGAATCACAGGAAGTTTAAATTTGGCTAGTTAACCATTGAAACGTATTGTTTGTCAAATCCGCCCATTTAATCAGAATCTTATATGTACATGTATACAAACACACAAGCCCTTACACGCATATCCGGCTTTTGCCTTTTGCCCTTCACCATCACCAGGTAGGACCACTTCACCCTCACATGTGGATTTGCTCTCATTCCAGAGCTTGAGACTTACTCTGATCTTAACAAAGCTTAGTATAAGTAGTTCTAGGTTAATATATTGTCAATAATACAGGTAATTATATAAGAACTCTGCAATGTGTTGTGTTCAGATAACTGAAAATATAGTTAGATTCTGGTAATTAATTTTTTAAAAATATACATGTATGCAATTAGTGAGATTAGTTGGCTTTTTCAGAAAGCACACATATCTGGACTCAAATCATTACTCTAATACATCCATTTTGGGGACTGTGGGTAAGTCATGTAGTCCCTTATAGAGTTTGTATTCTTTGTTTATAAAGGGTGGGTATACAGTCCATAGAAATATATCTATAAAAATTAATTATCACATGGGGATTTTATGGAATTTAATGAGTGAATACACATAACATGCTTACTGTAATTCATAGCGCATAGTTTGTGCTCAATAAATTTTCCTCCTTAAGTCATGATGACCTCCTGATCAGAGGAGGAGAGCAGAAATGGGACTGCACACAAAAGGAAAGCAGAGAGTAAGTGTTTGTGTTTTCTAGTACTGTGCAGGCAAGAGCTACAGTGGAGTCGGGGGATGTGAACCTTCTGCTGTGCTCAGAGAATAGAGTTCACCTGGCTTCATCAATGGACTGGAAAGAGCATACATCAACATAACACTGAGTCATCCTTGATTCCTCATTTTCCTGCACAGGCCACATCCAATCATCAGCAAGCTAGTCTGACTAGGTCTCATCCTTTCCACCCATCCAGTAAGCTAAGCATATTGTCACAACTTCCTAACTGGCTAAGGCTGTTCTCAGTGCAGCAACCAGAGCTATTCTTTTAAAATGTATGTCAGATTATGTCATTTTTCTGTGATAAACCCTCCAATGCCTTCTCATTTTAGTGACAAGTCAACATTCTTTACAGTAGCCTGCAAGTCCTTTTTCACTCTGGTTCCTTTGTTACCAGTCTTCCCTTATCCCCTACCACTCTCCCTCTTGTCCATTTGCTCTAGCCACCCTGCTGTGGGTTGTTGCTCTAGGGTTTCTGCACTTGCTGTTTCCCTTGCCTAAAACACTCTTCCCTAGATACCCACAGGGCTCATCTCTCATTTACTGTGGGTCTCTGCTCATCATCTTCTATAAATAGCATCCCACCCTACTACTAGACACTCACTTTCCTCCCCGCTTTTCCTCTCTGTAGCATTTATTATCTTCTAACATAAGACGTATTTACTTGTTTGTTTTCCTGTTTATCTGTTCCTCTACTCCCTAGGCATGCCTTCACAATGCAAGTTCTCTGAGTTCAAAAACTTTGTTTACAATTATATTCCTAATGCTCAAGAGAGTTCCTGGCTAGTAGTAGGTGCTTAATAAATATTTATAAAATTAATAAATTAAGATTATTCTAATGTTGTGTTATAAAAGCAATATTACAATTATTCTTTCAGTTTTTCAGATATAATACAGGAAAGGGATACAGTATATTCTAGACACAAGTACTCAGAGAAAAAGAATACTCTTTTCTTATAAAGTAGTACATTAGCAAAAAGGGAAGGGAAAACAAACAAAAAATAACCATCTGGTGGAGTAACGGAGGAATTCCAAGATCAAGGTCTAAGGCTTAATTAAATGGAATTTTCTTAAACTGAGAAAAGGTATGTCCAAAACTTCTGTAGCAAGTCACTGTAGTAGGAGATTCATAAGCTATATTTTCATGATGAATTCAGTCTGATCCTCTACCCTTAATAAGGCTATGCCCAATTATTCATAGACATTGATTATCCGTTATTTTTAAGATAATCTTATCTTTTTAAAAGGATCAAACACTTAAACTTTAAGATTTTTAAATTTGCACCTGTGTTAATTCAGTATTCTTAGAACACATGTATTTGAATGCATGGTTACTTTAATAAGTCACATAATAATGATAATTTCCTGTGTATCTAAAAATGTTTTAGTCTTATCAAAGCTCTTTTGGTGTTCATTATTATCAGTGTTGAAGATGTTTGGCTTATTCTTCCTATCCCCTGCCCAATTTGGTTGTTCAGTTATAAATACTGAGTGGATAAAAGGTGAGAGTAGTTGAGAATTGGTTCTGAATTATTTTCATGAATGGTGGAATTTGACTTTGGTATGTCCACCTCACACAGCAAAAACTGGTGGGAAGCACTGAAAAAAATCTCGAGGGAACTGGCTTTCATGTCAACTCCCCCAAGGGGGTGAGATTAACGTTGCTGCTACTGCATTTCTCTGGAGCTCAGGAAATTACTGCCCCTGGAAAGGCATATCTGAGATTCAGTAAGACACTAGACATAGGATCTTCAAAAAAGTAGAAGCTGGGCTTCCCTGGTGGCGCCACTGGTTAAGAATCCGCCTGCCAAAGCAGGGGACACAGGTTTGAGCCCTGGTCCGGGAAGATCCCACATGCCACGGAGCAACTGAGCTCATGCGCTACAACTACTGAGCCTGTGCTCTAGAGCCAGCAAGCCATAACTACTGAGCCCATGTGCCACAAATACTGAAGCCCATGCACCTAGAGCCCATGCTTCACAGCAAAAGAAGCCACTGCAATGAGAAGCCCGCGCACCACAACAAAGAGTAGCCCCTACTCACCACAACTAAAGAAAGCCCATGCGCAGCAACGACGACCCAATGCAGCCAAAATAAATAAATAAATAAGTTAATTAATTAAAAAAAGAAAAAGAGTAGAAGCTAAATTTTCTCATATACTCAGTGGCATAAGATTATCACTACTCCAGATATTTTGCAAGAAGAAGGTCAAATAAAAATGGCACTATTTAAAGACACATTCGCTATATAAAATTCCATGCACCAGATATTAATATTTGCAGATTTTTTAATTGTTAAGGGGCTACATTTTTAAAGATTCCTTATCTCTTAAATAAACAATAAACGGATTTGAAAAGTTTTGTGTTACATACCTGCATGCCAAATACAGAGGTAGATTAAGTGTACACCATATTTTAGACAATGGGCTAGGGGTTTTATATCTATTTATTCATTGAACACACATGCACAAACTGGAGATGAAAACTTGAAGCTCAGAAGTTAAATACCATGCTCAGGATCACCTAACCAGTAAGTTCAGAGATGAATTAATACTTTGGTCATCTGATTCGAAGTTCAGTAATTCTCCTATGTTATAGCTACCTCCTTTGATGATCAAAAATGGAATGAACATATTCCTACTTATATTTTAACATTGTGTTTATATGGCCAGCGTTCTCAATTATTTACTTTATGTCCTGTCATGTCTTTGCAAATGACATCCTTGCTTTACCTGAGGAAAAGTAATTGTCAAAGTTAGTCTTAATGATATCACTTCTGTTGCTTGTTCTACTTGTGAGTTATTTTTATCTTGTGGTTTATTTATTTTGGCACAGCAACATTCACAGCTTCCTCTGCAATTTCATAAAACGTTTCTTGCCTCATAACCTTGTTGGCTGCCCTAACTGCAGTGTTCCTCTAAAATAAAGTGAATTTGGACTGTTATTTAAATACCTTTAAAGTTTTTTGTTTAATTTCATATGCTTTAAACACATATAGGATAGAGTGTATTTGTTAGTGTAATGTACATTTTTCTTCCTCCATCTTCCATTCTCGTTACCTATATCCAATGATTTTCATGGAGACTATTACATCTTAAAGTTCTGGCCTCAGAGAATGTATTAATAAATAGTTCAGATGATTTTTCATATTGGATTGAAATAATTCATTTTTCTAAGAGCAGAGAACATTGCTATTCACCTAAGTTTTATTTACAAATTTCAATGTTTGCTATTCCATTTTTGAAAATGCTAGCCAATCAGAATTTATTAAACCAGTCGTATAGTCATATTTGCAATATCAGTATGGTGCTTCTATATTTTCACTTGATTTGTTTTTGAAGTGTTTATCCCACTCTGGAGGACACTGTTACATTGTCCATTCAGCAAATGTTTGTTGAGTGCCTACAATAAAACAAACTTTGGGAGAAGCTTTGGGAATGTAAGAAAATAATAAAGGTCTCCCCTCTCAAAGCTTATGAAGATAGAAAGCACACCATATATCTCAATACAATGCAGTATTAAGTCCGTTCCAGATAATTACACAGGGTGCTGCAGGCTTACAGAATCAACAAGAAAATAGGAAATGCAGTAGAAAATTAAGGTGAAGAAGCCAAATATCTCAAAACAAGATTTCAGTATCAGGAATCTGCAAGTTCTTTCTTTAAGCTGGAGTGAAAATTGTACATGGGGGAATGGAAGGAGGCTTAAAAAGAGGTACGCAGGAATCAGCTTATAAAATAGCTCCGGAACCTAAGGTGTGAAGTTAAATTTTATAATAAAAGCTAAGGAGAACAACGGTAAACATACTATCTATGGGGTCCTTTTCATATTCTTCTGTTTGTGGTAAGTGGACTGTTGACCACTGCTATATTTAAAAAGGCAGAGAGAGAAAACTTTTCAATTAAATGCAAGATATGTCTATGCTTGAGACTTTCCATTGTGATTAACTTTTGGATAATTAACCTTATAAGAAGTATTCAAACTCTCCATTTCTCTCACCATATGTTTGGCTCCCTTTATTAGCTAGCAGTATCCTAATGAGAAATATAAAGTTTAATACTAGCTGATGCAATTGGGACGTAGAGGGAAAATTAGGAGGCCTGATTTGCCATTCCATTCTTGCCAATATTGGCTAAAATATGGATTAAGCAAGGATATTAATCACATGCCACTCTAGGTATTCATGTGCATTTAATTTTGTCCTTACCACTATTTATGAAACTGGCATTATTAACTGCATTGCATAGGTAAGGAGATTTCTAAAACAGATTAAATGTAAGTTTCTTGTCCAGGTTTACAGAGATAATATGGGACCCAAGAGGGTTTCAAACCAGGTTTAACTGATTTAGAGTCTGGACTTTCTACCCCTTCTTCATTTCATCCCTAGGCAGCTAGGCAGCCTTAATTACATATATATAGTTTCCCAGGTGATTCTAAATGTGTATAAAGTTGAGTAACACTGTGCTAGATCAGTGCTTCTCATACTTAATGTGTATTCAAAACATCTGGTGATCTTGATAAACTGCATATTCTGGTTAAGTGTGTCTGGCTGTGGCTAAGATTCTGCAGTTCTAACAATCTCCCAGATGAGGCTGATGTGCTGGTCCACAGAACATACTGAATAGTAAAGTATTATGTTATATTTAACCTGCCACTATATCTGAAATACATCATTCTATGAAACTTTTCAATTCATTGCCAAAAGGAGGCAATGTTGCTTTTTCTATTAGAGGGTGGGATCTGTTGCTACCATGGATTTGAAAGCTTGCTTCACTGTGGGTTAGCTGCATAATGTTGAGTAAATTTCTTATTCCCTCTATGCCTCAGTTTCTTTGTTTTTAAAATGGTAGTAGTAATAATTACTACCACATATAATTTTGTGAATATTTGATAAACTAATCAATGAAAAATGATTAAAACTTTTAATCATTAAAATGATTAAAAATGTCTGCCATTTCAAAAGTGCTTAATAACTCATTATTATTATTAATACTGTTAATGAAATTTTCATTTCTAGTTTGACCTATATTAGAGTAGTTCAAAATATTTCTCTCAGAAGAGAATAACACATGTGGAAATATCTACCTGTGCTCTTATGATTTAAACAGGTTATGCTGAAAAATTACAAAGAAAATATAAATGAAAAAAATTAGAAAGCCACAACATATTTATTTATCCTTAGCACCAAATTGGTAGGTATGTATAAGATGTATAACATTTAAAAAATGCACAATCCAATGGAATTTGTTACCAGGTATTGTACTTTAATCACCTATCTGACAAGAGCTTTAAAAATTTTAATATAAAACTTATGACCTGTTTAGGCATATGTCCTTTGCTGGAAGTCCTTGAGTTCGGAGACATATGGCTTCCAACAGAACTATTCTTTGATCCAAAGGCTTCCCTATTAAATATAAAGTATGTCCTAAGTGTTTCTTTACAATGTAGTATTTAAAAGAGGTTTATTGGACATAAGAACTAATTAAATGTACAGTTTCTGATTTTAGCAGACCCCAAATTGCTTTATATTCTCCCATAGACTGTCTGACCTACTTAGTAGATTGGAGAATTTTGTGATCTAAATCATATTCCTGCCTGACAGCAGGAATTCAAATCCCTTGAGGACTTACCTTAAGTAGGATTCATTAGTCCTGTGTAGTCCAGTGCCCCAACTGCCATGCTGAAGACAAAAGAGTAGCCAATTTAATTAACTACAGCCTCGAGGAGCATAATTCATTATCAGTTTTTCCAAGTAATCCAAGACAATATCAATGCTCCCAGTGGAAGGATAGATAAAGCCAAGTGGTCTAATCAGGAAAGAAATCCCTTGAATCTAACTGTTCTTTTGACTATTTAATTGATGGTAAATTAGAGGCCATGAGAAGACCACAAAACTTACCATCAGAGAAGAGAGACCTATATTTCTTTTATGTGATAAGAAGTCAATAATATATACAACTAAGCTTCTGGAGGAGAATTATCTATAACCCATTGTGCCAACACATTGTAACTCTTCTGGTACCCTTAGTTTATATGACTAATTCTATGGCAGGTGAACAACATGTGAATAGTTTATTTTGCTGTTATTTACAATAAATGTCTGATACAAATCCAGTAACTAGAAATATGTTCTTAATGATTAATTTAATTTACTTATTCATAGATGAATGAAGTGCCTACTTTGTGCTGTGTTAAATGCAGAGAAGGTAAGACATTTTTATACTTTTGAAATGCTAACAGCTTATTAAGTGATAAATAATGATACATAAAGTGACATTTTGAAAATTGAATAAAGGGATGTATAAAACAGTAATGTTGACAGGAATAAAAGAGAAGATGACCTATAGGAAATGTTATTTGAAATGTTTCTGAAAGACAGATTTAGAAATTGTCAGGTTGCAAATAGATGAAATAGAGTTTTTGACATGAGAATACTATGTGAAGCGAAACACCCTAGCATGTCTTTAATTCATGGCTGGAGGAATAAATGCAAGTGGGGTCAATAGAAAAGCAGGTTGTTCATGGCAACTAATCCCTGATTTTATAGATCATATACTTGAATATGTTCTTCCCATATGTTAATTCATTCAATCCTCTCAGTAAGTATCAAGGTATGCAATCTTACCTTTACCTCGATAAATAATGACACTGAGAAATGACATTGAGAATTAAGAAAATATGTACAATGTCCAGCGCCACTTATATTTGATAAATGAAAGCCCAGGGCATCCTTCACAGGACTAACTGATTCGAATATGCAATTTTTTATACTCTGTACTAGCAAGAACTCGTATGTTATATTAAAGTCATATCCTATAGACTAGTATTGATCTACTATAATTATACTTGAAGTTGATGATTATACTGGATTTTGGACACACATATCCAAACACATACATACACACAGATACCAAAAATGACAACAACAAAACCAGAAATCTAGCAACAGATTGGATATTGAATGGAAAGGATGTTGAACACAAGTAAGAGTATTAAGAAAAATTGAAATAATTTCAAATTATTTTAAAAATAATGTGATATTAGAATATTAAAAAATGTGATGTAATTTTCACCTTTAATTAAAAAATATGTATTGAATACATCTTATATATATTGCCTTATTTTCTGTAAAAGATACATCATGACTAAAAAAATAGATGGTCCTTGTCATTATGTATGTAGTAAGGAAGATAGACATAAAACAAATAGATACACTAATAAATAAACTTTAATATAAGTTTTATTGAATTAAGAGAACAGTAACAATACCACACTGTGGTGTAACTCAACTGCGTTTAAATAGAAGTTCAACAGCACTTCTTGCCAATTCAAGCACCAGAAATTTGTGAATGCCTACCCTGTGCCAGGAACACTTCAAAAGACATCATGAACTTCAGCTTCTTGAGTTCTAATAAAGAATAAACCCTATATTTTCCTAGAGAAACTGGTTGTTGGGAATTTAAGGCCCTATATTGATTTTCATCTACATTTCAGAAACTCTTTGCAACTAGATGTGATCATTTTAAATTGCAGCATCCGATTTTAAAAATATCTGTGTGCATAGTCTGACAGAAATATAAAAAAATAAGTGATTAGGGAAAACTATTTTTGACAAGTTCTTCTAACTCTTGAGAAGTTCCAATATATTTATGCCGAGCACTGCTTCCTCCTCAATCCATATGCCACCGAAATGTGTGCCATTCCTCTCCGCTCCCCAACCTGATGTACAAGCATCTGTTTCTATAATTTCAAAAAACTTTAGTAATAGATACACATATAGGGTTTGATGGTCAATAATATTTAGTTCTTACTGCAGTAACTTGAAGATTGATCAGATACTTGTATTATTAAATATAGAGCATTTATGATTTCACCAGATGTAAAGAGAAGAAAACATGGGTTTAGAATTAAAAAAAAAAAAAAAAAACTTTCAGAGGAAAACATCTCACTTACTCATGTAAAGTGAGGGCCGTAAAATAAAGGTGAAAGCTAAAGGTGAAAGTGCATATTTTTAAAATGGACTCAATGTAAAGGAGCCTGTCTTAATTATCTATTGCATAAATTATCCCATAACTCAGCAGCTCAAAACAACATATTTGCATTGTCTCACAGTTTTTGTGGGTCAGGAGTTCAGGCACAGCTTATTTAGGTCTTCTACCTCAGGATGTCTCACAGGCTGCCATAGGTGTAGTATGGGCTGAAGTCATCTCAAAACAACTGGAAAAGGGTCTGCTTTTGAGCTTATTTGGCAGGATTCAGTCCCTCACCTCCTTTGGCTTTTGGCCAGAGGTCTACCTCAGTGCATTGGCATGGGGATCTCTGCGACATGGCAGCTTGCCTTATTAAAGCATGTTATCCATGAGAGCAATCACGTCGGCTAGATTACAGAAGCTGCAATCTTTTGTAACCTAATAATGAAAGTAATGACTCATTATCTTTGCCTTATGTATATAGTCTATAAGACCAAGCAAGTCAGTAGGTCTTTCCCATTCTCAAGGCCTGAATACCAAGAGGCAGGGATCATTGTGGACCATCTTAGAGTCCGCCTACCACAGAGCCTGTGTGCATATCTATGATGGAAGAGCTCTCAAAGAACTATAAACAGCTATTGCTATAACTTTGATCTCAAAAAGTAGAAATCTTACAAATTACCACTTACCAATAAAAAATCCAAATTCTCTTTTGAACTTTCAAATGTGTTAATGTTTATGAATATATGTTTTAATCTGATGCTTATCAATCACAGTAAATATTAGAGATTTTCTCTCATTTCTGTAATATTAGTGCAATTCACTATAACAAACGATTTATTATAAAGTTCTAATTATTTGAAAATTGCAAAGAAGAATATTTGCAATTATGTATCATTCCTTATCAGAGCAATTACAAGGCACTCAAATCTCAAGGATCTAATGCATAGGTTAATTAATATAACTTTTAAAATATAAATGTGTGTGAATGTGAGCAATGTTCATTGATATGTAATTAAACATTTGGATATATGAACAGCAAATGCTATTATCTATTACTATGTGCCAGAAACTGTTTTATGTATGCCAGATGTAGCAGTAAATAAAACAAAAACTGTCCCTGCTCTCATGGTGTTTGTATCTCAGAGTGGTAATGAAACAACAATCAAAAAGGCAAAAGTCAAGTACAGATAGTGATAAGAAGAAACTAAAATAGGTGATGAGAGTGACTGTGGTAGGGGATGCTACTGAACTGGCTGAGTACTGCAGGACTCAGGGCATAGTGATATTTGAGTGGAGACCTGAATGATATCCTGTCATTGTCTGAGGGCTGAGCACTCTAGAAAGAGGGCAAAGCAAGTCAAATGGTCCTTAAAACAGACGAACTGCTAGCCTGCTTGAGGACCTGAAAGATTAGTGCTGCTGTACATAAGGTGAGGGATTTGGAGTCGTCAAGACAAGTTTGGACAAGCCATAGGGACTACTAGTGTCTTGTAAATTGTGTAAGTAATTTGAGCTTTATTCTAATTCAAAGAGAACCTTGGTAAGTTTTTATGTGGAGTGTCAGGAACTGGAGACAGCTTTTGGGTGAAGTCCTGCTACTAGAGGACCTGTATCCTGAAGGGCTATGAAGTAAAGTGAACTGTTTGTCAAGATGGAAAACTCTAGACCATTTTAACTAAAGATAGGAACTTTCCAACAGAAAATGATGTTGCAGGAGAGGAGGTCAACTGTAATTCAGAAGGAGACAGGAGGTAATTTCATAGGATGAGCGGAAATGTTGGCCTTGGAGAGAGTGTCAGGGTCAAACCACTCATTGTAACAGGAAGACAAGTAGGGTAAATAAATGAGTGTGGATGTGAGATTTTGTTGAAGAAAGGTGAAATGATAAAAGATCTTCTTGATGGTACTTTTAGGAGGCAAGTGGAACATTAGATTCTCAATAATATATCTTCATAGGTTGAGATTTTATAACTCTCATATACATTCCTTTAATTATGCACTCATTGAGATTCTCTGATTTCTAAGATAAATTTTCCTTTATGCTGTGCATTTAAAAAGAGGAAAAAATTGCTTTAGCCAGTCATTCTCAAATGCTAGGCAACAGCTAGATGCACAAGGAAAAACACAAAAATACTCTCTGGTGAATTTTTCATGAAGCAAAATTTTCAGTTTATTTAGGGATTATGCTCTTCCTACTACTTGTGTTAAAATATCCTGTTCATTATTAAACAATGATTATGAAAGATAGATGTATTCTAATGTCATTAACTGGGAAAAGGTTAACAAAGCTGGCATTCATAGATGGGGTGACAATTCTTTTGTCTTTATCTTTTTCTTTTATGAGTATTCAAAAAATTTTTTGCCATAATGTTATTTAAATTATAAAAAATTAAATTTAAATGTTTAACTTCTTTTGTAAGAGAACAAAAAGTTTTAAAAATTAATATACATTAAAGTGAAAATATTACTTCATGGGAGAACAAAAGAACAGTAAAAAGCTTTGCTGCCTAATTTCAGTGTTTTCATTATAACTTGGTTCTTAAAGAGGCTAGTCTAGATTACTAATTTTTAAGCATTATTCCTTGGAGAAATCAGGAAATAGGCACATTTTAGTTATCTTTTCAAACACATGAAATTTATCTCACTATCTAAAATTCATTGCTTTTCAATAATTTGATTTGTCTGTGTCTCCATTTACAGATCAAGAAGTGGAAACATGCTGTCTTGAAAAGGAATTTTTTTTTTTTTCCTTCTTTTTTTTGCGGTACGCAGGCCTCTCACTGTTGTGGCCTCTCTCATTGTGGAGCACAGGCTCCGGACGTGCAGGCTCAGCAGCCATGGCTCACGGGCCCAGCCGCTCGGAGGCACGTGGGATCTTCCTGGACCGGGGCGCGAACCCGTGTCCTCTACATCGGCAGGCGGACTCTCAACCACTGTGCCACCAGGGAAGCCCAAAAAGGAACTTTTTATTTGCCTTTTCTAGGGAAAAAAAAGCAAGATAGGGAAATACCCAAGAAGTGATTGTTTCGTCTTTAGGGAGACCAGAACCAAAACCTCTCAATTCAGGCTGTTTTATTTATGAAAAGATTCCCGTTAAGGAAAAAAAAAAAAAAAATGTGTATGTTTGTCATTACCTATCAACTCATCTATCTATCTATATAGCTAGACAACCAATATAAACTCTGTATTTGTATAAGTGTGAGCAAAAGAGGCACACACAGAGAGAGTACTGTGTTGTGCCGGGCACCATTTTAAGCACTTTGCAAATAATTTTCCAGATGTGTAGATTGATATACATAGTAGAATTACATACATATAAAAATTACTAGGTCATAGTAATTTTTGTAGTAACTGTAAGTTCTGAAATTTTAAATAAGCAAATAACAGTAGAAAATGAGTTTGTAAAAGAGTTTTCGTGTCATGCTGGTGCTTTTTTTTAAAACACATCAGTTTTAATGACCACTTTTTGTTGAGCTTACTTTTTAGGGCCATTAATGAGATTAGAATGCAGTATTTCTAATGATCTCCTAAATCTAAATCTTTTTAAAAAAAAATTACACACAAATGTCCAATTACTCACTAGCATCTCAAATCCAAACTGTTAAATAGTGGCATTTAAAATTTCATTACTGCTTTCCTATTTTTGTGAAAAGCATTAAACTGTGACTAACTAATTAGGTTCCAATCTAATCTACTCCAATGTTACTGAGTAGATTCTACCTATAACCAACTGACTTAAGTGATTGTGATATATATCAGTGAAGAAAACAGACAAAGATTTCTACTTTTGTGGAGCTTACACTCTGGTCAGTAGAGACAGATAATACAAATAAACATAAATATATGTTGAAATCTGACAAGGCACTGTGGAAAAAGAAGAATTTTAAAGCAGGATAAGGGGGATAAAGGGTATCTGAGTAAAGGTAAGAAAGTTAGGATTTTAATTTTGGTAAGGATAGGACTCACTCAAACTGTGAGAGTTAATGGATTCACTCAAACTAATAGAGTTAATGGATAAAAACTAGGAAATCCCTTTAAAACATAAGACAGATTACATTAACAACATTGATGATCTCCTATCTTATTCAGATTAAAAAGCCAGATCTGGGCTTCCCTGGTGGCGCAGTGGTTGAGGGTCCGCCTGCCGATGCAGGGGACACGGGTTCGTGCCCCGGTCCGGGAGGATCCCACATGCCGCGGGGTGGCTGGGCCCGTGGGCCATGGCCGCTGGGCCTGCGCGTCCGGAGCCCATGCTCCGCAACGGGAGAGGCCGCGGCAGTGAGAGACCCGCGTACCGCAAAAAAAAAAAAAAAAAAAAAAAAAAAAAAAAAAAAGCCAGATCTTTACAATGACCTAAATTTCCTTACACAATCTGACTGCCTGTTAATCAGTAACCTCTTCTATATTAGCTATGATAGCAATAGCTGTTCTGACAGAAAAATCTCCAGTTTCAGTGAATTAACACAATATGATTTATTCCTTACTCATTCATATTTGAAAATGGATATCTTTGATGAATGAGAAATCCTCTTCCAAGTGGTGATTCATAACCAAGCTCCTGCCATCTTGTGCTCTAGCATTTTCAATCATGTGGCTTCTTAGCTTATTAGTTCCTCTGTATCAAGCCTGAAGGAGGATGTGGGTGCTACTGAGTGGGAGTATTTTAGGGCTACGTCTGGGACTATACCTATCACTTTCACTCACATTCCTTTGGTTCGAGCTCAATCACAAGATGAATTCTATAAAGGAGGCAGGGAAACTACACTGTATGACCAGAAAAGAAGAGGTGAAGAGTTGGGTGATCAGGTTGCACTCTTTAAGATAATTATCACCTGTTACACTTCCCTCTTTTTCATTTTGCTGTAGCCATAATAGCCTCTGTCATTTCTGGTACACTCGGTCTCAAGACCTTGGCACTGGCAATTCCGAATGCCATATGTATTTCTATAGATATGCACATGGCTCTGTCCCTTGCTTCACTGCTGCTCGATTGCTCAATGCTGTCTTTCTATAGAGGCATTTCCTAACACTTTATTTCCTCTTTTTTTCTGCTTTCTTTTTCTGTTTTATTGTTCTCCATAACAATTATATATATATAATATATATACAGATATATATTTATATATAACTATATAATAAAATGTATATATAAAATAAATATTTTATTTATATATACATAAAATTCTCTAATATATACTGTTGGTTTCACAAAAATACTATGTCTCTGTTTTTTATAACTGCCTTTTAAATCCTACTCAAGAAAGTTCAGTATTGGATTGAGACGTTATAAACTGCTTAAGTTCTTGAATACCTTTCTAACATACTATTTATTGTCTGTATTCTTCACTAAGACAAAAGCTGTATGAGTACAGATTCATTTTCTTTATCAGTGTATCTTCAGCACAAAGAAATGTCTGTAGTACATAATAGGTGCTCAATAAATATGTTTTGGATGAATGAATAAATGTAGGAGTTTGTAAATATCTCTACAATGGCATTTATGTTATTCTAATTATGTTTTCATATCAGTCTCTCTCACTAAGCTTCCTAAAGGTAAGAAACAGCACATTTTATGGTAGGGAGAAGATTGATGAGAAATATTGGATGAAGGAATAAATGAAGAAAGAGATGAGAAAAGTGATGTTGAGAGAGCTGAGTAAATTTTCAATCATAGTATTATGTAGAAATCATGTCCTTACTCCTCAAGGTCTTACTCAAAAACTCATATTGTTTCCTTTATCCAATTGAACTCTTACAAATCCCTGTTTTCTTTGTGTTGTTTATTTCAATAAAGCTTTGTTCTTTATAGGTGCAATAACCACAGTTTGACATCCTTACTTTATTTAATATAAACCTAACCAAACAGTATATAATGCTATTAAGTATGGGTGTGGCATACTCAGCTAGCTTTTACTACATTAAATGAGGATTTTAATGAAATAGAATAGCATTATTTTTGAAAAGAACATACACCCATGCACACCAATGAGTCATTATTTCATAGAGAACACAATGGAATGTGCTAAATTTTATGTCATTCAAAGATATGCTGGCATTTTTTAATCTAGTCTCATAATTTCCTTTTGTGATGAGGTATTCCATCTTCACTTATTTTACTAGAGTATTTCAAGTTATTGATAATACAACTGTGCACACTTGTAATATAAATAGAATAGGTATATTTGATTATCACAGTCTTGGATTGAGTTTTCTGGAGAACTGGGATATCATCTGTGGCTTGATTTTTATCCCTAGTTTATGTCATTTTGCCCTTCACTTCACTTTCAATATCATCTTATTTCTCTAAGTTATAAGAAGCTGTGACCTTTCATTAAAATAGAAAAAAAAATTAAATCTTTTGAAATGAAATAGAGAACCACACTTAGTATTAAATTCAATACCAAGAGGCATCTGTGACTCATTCAGGACATAACAACCCTAAATTGCCCTAAGAATAGGAGCCTTACACGGTATAATACATAATACTAATAGAGAGGGTATGACCGTGACTGGCTTATAGAATTAATTCAGAGTACATTCAGTACAGGTGCTTGGGAATGATATTTAGCTTTAAAAGTATTAGTCATTAAATGTCCAGAATCTTAATTTTTTAAAGAGAAATTAAAATCCACCTGGAAAATAACCAAGGCAATAGACAGTACAAGTAGTACTAATTATAATATGTTTGAATGAGAAGTTTCACAAAAATAAATGTCACTTTCTTTATACCTAACCTGTAAATCCTGCTTTGGTAAATTAAATATTTTGATTGAGGGGCTATACATATTTTAACTTGCTTAAATCCCTGACTTAAGTGTAGAACTGTGCAGTAATATATTTTAAATTTTATTTTGCTCTAAGTTAATTGGCTAGAGTTTCTTTATTGACATTTGTAGTTTTTATGTTTTTTTCATGCTATGCATAATTAAGTCTTCTGTGAAAAACAGCCAGGCAAAAGCTAGCTAAAGCAGAAAAGCATGCTCTTGGATCATTTTTGGATCATGCTCTTGGAAAAACAAAAGGTTTTGAGATTTCTCATATATATTCTCAATAATGGACAGAAAAGAAATATCAATAGCAACAATAAGGTATACAAATCACACCTCCAGGATAAACAGTTTACTAAATTCAGTAAATACATGATGCTATATGTGTGTTTTTGCATTATATATCTTACAACAAGCTGCTAAGGGTAATTATACTTAATAGTACTAGTTCTTTGCATTCAATTGAAGTAAATGTATATCTATCTCAATGGCAGCACAACATTATTATAAGTGTTTTATAAAGTTTGATTTAAGCAAAGGCTGTGTAGGTACTTTATCTTTAGTTTCAATACTTAAATTTTATAATCCACACCTGTTGCAATAGTTGCAATAGCTCTCTATTTATATATGAATTTAGGATATTTTCTGAAGAATTCTAGACAACATTTAACTCCAGTCTGATTGATCATTTGCTTTATTGAGAGTCTAAACTAGTTATTAGCTAGATTGGTCTCTATGCTTTTTTTTTTGATAGCAATTTGACCCTCAGACATCAAATAGGCAATAAAGTAGAATAAAACATTCATTTTCCTAGGCTGTCAAAGTTTAAGAATCTTGGGTAGTCATCTGTTATTTATTTCCAGTGGAATAAAGAACTTTTTAATAATAATACCTTAAAATGGAAATTCTGAGAACTAGAATTGAAAAATCTGGAACAAAGTCTTATTTATTATGTCACTTTGGGTAAATCTCAACTTGTTTATTTCTCAAATGAGCACATTATACTCCTCTTACCTAAGTTATGGAGTAGTTTTGAGCCTTAAAATAAGAGATTATTTGGAAAATACCTTATATTCCTAAAATCACAAACATGAACCTTTACTGGTTTAGTTAGAATATTTAAACTTGTATTTTCTTTGTATATAAGCTATTTAATTTCCAGTTATATTCTGAATTAATCAATATTTGTTGAACTTATTTTTTTCATTATACTTTTTGTTAAATGACTATAAAAAGAAATATAATTATGATAACAATAATGGTAAAGGGAATAATAATAATAATGGTAATGACAGGTGACATCCATACAGAGTGCATCACTATTTCAAGTGAAACATCAAAAACATCTTCAAAAGTTTAACCATAGCCTTCTGGAAAAGTATATTCTCAGTATGTAGTTTATTAATCATTTTTTTCTTGGACTAAGACATTTACTTTCTCTTTTGTACACATATGGGTCAATGATATTAGATTATATGGCAGAAACTCATTTTTAACCGATGTTTTCTATCTGAGCTCGAAAGATAAAACTACACTGGGACAATCACTAATGAAAAAACTCAGTAACATAGTTTAAACCTTATGCCAAATTTCATGTTTTCAAACTTTAGTTTTTAAAAAGTTAAAAACATGATTCTCATAAATATATAAAGTGGACATATGGTAAAGATTTCATTCAACTCATTATTGATGGAAACAGTAAGATAGTAAGCCTGATCTAAAAAGAATTTAAAGAGGTGGGTATTTATAAGCAATTTAAAAGGTCAATGTTAAAATAGGAATGTTAGTTTAGCCACAAAACTTGTTAATGTTCTACAAACCAATAACTGATAACTGTGGGGGTTATCATTACTACCAGACAGAAATCTACAGGACAATGTCTTACCCAAAGTTTATATAATGCAGAAGAATGCACTTGCTTTTGACTTTGCTATTTACTCTTTGATTAGAACCCAGATACTATAAATTTATACATTGCTATGGACTAAATCGTGTCCCCTCAAAATTCGTATGTTGAAACCCTAACCTCCAATGTGATAGTATTTGGAGATGGGGCCATTGGGAGGTAATAAGGGTTAGATGAGGTCATAAGGGTGGGGTTTCATGATTCAGTTAGTGGCTTTATAAGAAGAGTAAGAAAAAGAAAGATCACTCTTTCTCCACCTTGTGAGAGTACAGCAAAAAGTTGGCAGTCTACAAGCCAGGACGAAGGCCCTCAGCAGCAACAGAATTGGCTGGTACCTTGAACATGGACCTTCTGGCTTCCAGAACTGTGAGAAATCAATGTTTGTTGTTTAAGCCACCCAGTCTATGGTATTTGTTATAGCAGCACAAGCAGACTAATACATGTAATTATGTAGAATTCTAACATGTAGAATTGCTGACCGTAAATGTTGCAGCTGGATGTGTATCAGCTGTAACCAAACCACATGAGGAGGGGAAACTAGGACACTTTGTAGGTGGAGTGGTGGAGCAGGCATCAGGATAAATGTCCTTCCAACCATATCATTGAAATGGTCGACAAAACTCAGGCTGTTTAACCTAGAAAAGTAACTAGTCAAGGGGTACATATTAACCGTCTTTAATTTTTAAGTATTCATGTGTAAAAGGAACATTTGACTGTTTTGTATCATTTTTAAAAGAACTAAGACTAGTAAACAATAGTTTTGGCTTATTACAAAGGGAAGTTTTGTGAAAGTGAGAGATGTACGGGGATGGAATGATCCATCCTGGCATTCTTTTCCATTCGTGAAAGCCAGTCTACAAGTTTCCTAAGCCTACCATATTAAGTAACAAGCAAGCAAACAAATTAAAATGGAGTTTCTTTACAAAAGCAAGAGGATTTCTTTTTTCTTTTTGAAATTCAAACTTTAATTCACAAACAATTCATTTGTTCATGTTCATTACTGAAAGATTTATTTTCATGATAAATAATTCTCCCATTGCAGAGAGAGAGGTCTTTACATTCAAAGACATTTGGGTTTTATTTGACATTGGGAAGTCTCTTAAGCTTTATAGCTTGGTTTCCTTATGTGTACAATGAATATTATTATATCTACCTTAGGTGATTGTTCTGGGAATAATCTAATATAGCCATAGTGGATGATTAGTTTTATGGTGAGTGTGGTTGAACCATGGCACCCAAATATATGGTCAACTATTATTCTGGATGTCTGTTTTAGGGTATTTCTGGATAATGTTTACATTTAAATTAGTGGGCTTTGAGTAAAGCATATCGCCCTCCATAATGTGGGCAGATCTCACCCAATCAGTTGAAAGACAATAAAACAAAAGGCTGACCTCCTCCTAAGGTGGAAGGGATTCTGTCAGCAAACTGCCTTTGAACTACATTTGCAACATCAGCTCTTCCTGGTTCTCCAGCAGACTGCCTGTCTTCAGCCTGTTAAATGCCCCCGCCCAGCATATTTTGAACCCATCATGCCTTCACAATCACATGAAACAATTCCTTAAAATAAATCTCTTTTTCTCTCTATATATGCATCCAATTGGTTCTATTTGTCTGGAGAATCCTTACTAATATACCATGTAAAGTATCCATTTTGAATTCTCTTAATTACAATATTTTCTCAATACTGAAAGAACTGTTTGAAAGAAAAAATTAAAAAAAAATAAATCAAGCTGGGACTTCCCTGGTGGCGCGGTGGTTGAGAATCCGCCTGCCAATGCAGGGGACATGGGTTCCAGCCCTGGTCCGGGAGGATCCCACATGCTGCGGAGCAACTGGGCCTGTGCACCACAGCTACTGAGCCTGTGCTGTAGAGCCCACGAGCCACAACTACTGAGCCCACGTGCCACAGCTGCTGGGGCCCACACGCCTAGAGCCTGTGCTCCACAATGAGAGAGGCCACTGCAATGAGAGGCCCGCACATCGCAACGAAGAGTGGCCCCTGCTCGCTGCAACTGCAGAAAGCCCATGCGCAGCAACCAAGACCCAACACAGCCAAAAATAAATAAATAAATTTATTTAAAAAAAAATATATCAAGCTAATTCAATGGAATCATATAGGCACTACTTAGTAGATATAAATCATAGTGATACGAATTTATTCTCCATTATCCAGAAATTTAAAATGTCTCAAATTTTAAGTCTTTTTTACTTCAATATTAATAATAGGAAAGAGCGGAAATATATTGTTTATTGACACTGTGCTAGGCAAACTGCAACCATATCAATTCTCAGTATTGTCTCAAAAATTTCATTTCCCCTCATAGGTAACCTCTTTAAAGGAAGCCGTTTCTTTTAGTGGTTTTCAAAGTTTTCATTGTGCTGTCACTAACAACATTTTGTAAATGTATATACCTCCCTTACATTTATAAATTGATAGCTAAAGTATGTATTATGTTTTCAATAGTGGCAAAGGATATAATTTCCATCCTATTGTAAATATTGGCATTTTAAAACAAAATTATTACATGTATCATTTTTATGGATTTTACGTATTTAGTTTTAATTAGTGCTTATATTCTCTTTGAGCTACTTTTTCTGTACTATTTCACTCACAGAATTTTACCATAGTGTAATATATTACTTTTTTTTTTTTTTTGCGGTACTCGGGCCTCTCACTGTTGTGGCCCCTCCCGTTGCGGAGCACAGGCTCCGGACGCGCAGGCTCAGTGGCCATGGATCACGGGCCCAGCCGCTCCGCGGCATGTGGGATCTTCCCGGACCTGGGCGTGAACCCGCATCCCCTGCATCGGCAGGCGGACTCTCAACCACTGCGCCACCAGGGAAGCCCCCATATTTTTATGTTATACATTTTATCCAATACATTTTTTCCCATTATAATCCTCTCCATATTAAAATTTACCCTTTTAGATTGAGTTAATATTATAATTTTTATCAGTATGCAGCTGACATTACTACCCATACCTTTAGTATATATTAACAATTTATGTAATCAATTTTAATTTAAATTAATAGTTAATTTAAATAAGCAATTATTATGAATGAAATTATTACTTTGGAATGTATTTTTACTTAAATGGATTAGTTCCATCTAATTAGTTCATACAGCATACTAGAATGGTAAATTTTCATTGTTAATTATTTTACTATATCTTGTTTTAAATTTATAGATCTGAGTCCTGAGAAGTTTTATGTACATGACAAAAGTAGTTGGAATTTGAAGGAATTTTGTTATAGCAATGTAACTCAATTATTTTGGTTACAATTTGAATTATATGCGAAAAATCACAGTGTCCTATCATTAAAGATTATTTTTAATAATTTATTAGCTGACAATGTGATGTTCTCCTTCAATTTTCTTGAAAGCAAAGAGTTGGAAACCTCCTGTTTTACAAAGTGATTTGTTACTCACTCATTAAAGTCATTCACTTTCTCACTACTGAAACCAATATATCAAATTGTTATTTTTTGGCCTCCAGGGGTTTCATACCCCTGGGCAATGCACTCTGTTAATATTAGGGAATGTGTGAGGAATATACCTTCCTTTTAGAATGGGGGAGATGGAAATTTGTAAAGGTGAAATAGGAAAGGACAAAAAACACAGATGTTTTCTCAGGAGAATTAGTTTTGGAAGAGAGTACAGACAAAAGTGGGTATCTCAAAATCAACACCTTTAAGCTGTGTGTGCCTGAGTATCTCTTGAAAAATTATTACACATACCCAATGGGACACTTACCGTGTGTTGAAGATGGTGGGACCTTGTTCACTGAAGTACCCAAAGCATCTAAGATACTGCTTGTCAGTGCTCAATTTGAGGAAAATAGTACATGTGAATAATGAATAAATGAAATAAGTGAATAAAAAACTATGAGTTTTAGTAGTATGATTGTCCCCATACCATCATAGAGGAAAATTAGATCAATGTTGAGAATTCATCATATTTATTACTTTAGGGTGACTGCTCTGAAGTGTCTTGACATTGTTGTACAAAACATAATTGATTGAACATAAGTGTTTGTTCCCCTGGGACCTCATGAAAGTGACTTATGTGTCCTGGAGGCTTTTCACATGGATTCAACTTCCAATTGGTTAGGATAATTAAGATTGCTAGAGGAAATTTTAAATTATGAAACTGTGGTTATTTATTTTGGCTGCACTGCGTGGCTTGAGGGATCTTATTTCCCCGACTAGGGATCAAACCCCATGCCCCCTGCAGTGGAAGCATGGAGTTCTAACCAACAGTGGTTATTCGTATCTCCCAGCCTGCTTAGTATAAAGTTGTGGTATATACAGGATAAGTATATACATAGAAATGTGTACATTTTATATATATATATATATATATATATATATATATATATATTTAGATTCACATCCACTAATATTATAAAAAATGTTATTTTCTTTTTTATAAAAACTCATACATATTTATAGTTCACACATATATGACTACCAATGCTTATGTAACTCCAAATAATTTTATATACGGTATGAATATTATCTAATATATACGTCAGGAAGTAGTGTATGAGCTATTCTTTATGGATTAGCTTTTGTTTTGAAGATAAAGTTCTGAAAGTTAGCAACCAGTATTCTTAACACAAGCTTGCTTTGCAGTCATAGTATTTATGTAGTTTCTTCATGTTTCCTTGGAAGGGATATAAATGAAACCATGGTACAACCGTAGACTTCTACTTTTTAGAGTGACTTTTTTTCCCGTTTGCATATGGAGCATCGATATAAGGATAAATACAGATATAGATATATATGTTTTCAGATAAATAGATATATACTTAGATACATCATCAAATTTTTCATCTTTTAGTGAAAGGTTTTTATACTGAAAGACAGACTAGTGGTTTATGCAATATCTCAGAAATTAGTGAAATGGGAGATGGAGACGCAGTGATCAATGCTTTTAATACTGATTTTTATTTTGGATGAATGCAATTGTGTGTATAATCAACATGTTAACAAATAGTGACTATAGTTCTGTATGGGTAAAACCATAGTAGAGGTTACATGAAATAGTAAATTTCAGAGGAGAACAGCAAAAAGATAATTTTCTTAATGTAAAGTTAAAGAGTAAAAAGATATATCTTAATCAATACTTCTCCATTCTATTTATTAGACTGTGAACTTCTTGAGATCCAAAATGAGGACTTTAAAATTTTTATTCCACACATATACTCAGTAGGTGGTTTTTGAGTGAATATATCCCGAATATAGTGTATACTTCTTTGTGTTATACAGTACTATGAAATATGATTTTATTAACCAAATATTGATTTTATTCACTTAATTTTTATTCAGTTAAATTTGGTACTCCTCACAAACCTGGATGTTTATTCAGAAGAGAAATATGATTTAAATATTCCATATTTATGCCTATATCAACTCAGATACACATGTAAACTGTCATATGCCAATAATAAACACATAATAGTAATCTGTCCTGTATTACATCAATTTTTTGCTTTATAGAAAAATATTTTTTTCTCTTCCACTTGAACTATATCTCCATTTCTCCTGAAAAGGTGAGATTTCCTATCCTTACAATGGTAGGTGTACTTAAGAAGATATTAAGATTGACTCAAAATTCCAGTAATGACCTTATGGTAGTAAAGATTTAAGGCTCAGCTGGGGTGTGTGTGTGTGTGTGTGTGTGTGTGTGTGTGTGTGTGTGTGTGTGTGTGTGTGTGTGTGCACGCACGTGTGTATAGCAATTAGTTATCTGGTAAATATCTTCTTAACAAATATTTACTACCTATAATCATAATCTGATGTCAGAAACAAAAATCCAAAAATGATAGACAGGTATTTTTTTGCCTCTGTATTAACAGTTAAAAGTAAACAGTCTAAGGTCAAGGACAGATATGGTAGCTCTATGATCAACCAGGATTTAGGCTTTCTCTTATTGCCTTAGCATTTGAAACATAAGAGATCTATTTCATAGTCCTAGATGGCTCTCTAAGTTCTAGGTATGCCATCCCCATTCCAGTATTAGGAGGGAGAAATATGTAAATAAGCATGTAGCTTCTCCCTGTAAGAATAATTCTTGTGCAAAACATATTTACTTATATCCCACTCAATAGAACATAGTTACACATGGTTGCAAGGGAGGTTGGGAGAATTGGTCTTTATTCCACATATCCCTGTTGCTTAGCAAAAATATGAAAATTTTATTAGAAGAAGAGTTTGGATCTTGGTAAAAAACTAGCAGTCAATGTTAACAGATACAAAATGATCAATTGATCAAAATATGAAAAGTAAAAGAAAATTCATGATTGAAATGTATAATATCTATCACATATATATCCATTTGTATACTTATTGTCAAGTTGATATTAAGGAAGATAAAATAGTATTTATAAGAGAGTGAATACACATATTGAACCCACAGTGCCACCTGTCCTATTTCCACTGACATAGATAACTCAAAAATAGTTTTTATAAATAGTGGAGAGTAGGCAAGTTTGACATAATATCCCTTGACTAAGTCAAGGTTCTCCCAAAAACTCAAGTTTAGGTACTTCTTGGAAAGTATAAGATAATCCGTCTCATTTATAAGTCATCGAAAGGGAAAATAATCTGATTATGTAGCTATCTACCTGTATAAATACATACCTATAACTGTATGTATACCTAATCTATACTCCATATGAATGTGGGAAAAGAAGATGCTCTAGAATTTTTTTTTAATATTTATTGTTTTTTCTTTTTCAATTTAAAAACATTTTAATGGTGGGTAGAATATACATAAAATTTACCATTTTTACCATTTTAAATTACAGTTCTGTGACACTGAGTCTATTCATATTGTTTGGCAATCATTGCCACCATCCATCTCCAGAACTTTATCTTTTTTGTGGTTGTTGTTGGTTATTTATTTAAAATATAGCAGTGTGTACATGTCGATTCCAAACTCCCTAACTATCCCTTTCCCCCACCCTTCCCCATGGTAACCATAAGTTAATTCTCTAAGTCTGTGAGTCTGTTTATGTTTTGTAAATAAGTTAATTTTTATCATTTTTTTTTAGATTCTACATATAAGTGATATCATAGGACTGTCTGACTTACTTCACTCAGTATAACAATCTCTAGGACCATCCATGTTGCTGCAAATGGCATTATTTCATTCTTTTTAATGGTTGAGTAATATTGCATTGTATATATGTACCATATCTTCTTTATCCATTCATCTGTTGATGGACATTTAGGTTGCTTCCATATCTTGGCTATTGTAAATAGTGCTGCAATGAACATTGGGGTGCATATATCCTCTCAGACCATGTTTTTCTCCATATATATGCCCATGAGTGGGATTGCAGGATCATATGGTAGCTCTATTTGTAGTTTTTTAAGGAACCTTCATACTGTTCTCCACAGTGGCTGTACCAATTTACATTCCCACCAACACTGTAGGAGAGTTCCCTTCTCTCCACACCCTTTCCAGCACTTATTGTTTGTGGATTTTTTGATGATAGCCATTCTCACTGGGTGAGATGATATCTCATTGTAGTTTGATTTGCATTTCTCTAATAATTAGGATGTTGAACATCTTTTCATGTGCCTCTTGACCATCTGTATGTCTTCTTTAGAGCAATGTCTATTTAGGTCTTCAGCCCATTTTTTGATTGGGTTGTTTGTTTTGATGATATTAAGTCACATGAGCTGTTTGTAAATTTTAGAGATTAATCTCTTGTTGGTCACATCATTTGCAAATATTTTCTCCCATTCTATGGATTGTCTTTTCACTTTGTTTATGGTTTCCTTTGCTGTGCAAAACTTTTGAGTTTTTGCACAGCAAGACTCAAACAAATGGGACATGTATTTATTTTTGTTTTTATTTCCATTACAACGAACAGGGAGGGAACCCAGCCCTACCCATCAACAGTCAAGAAGATTAAAGTTATACTGAGCTTGCCCACGAGAGAAACAGTCAGCTGTACCCATCACCAGTCCCTCCAATCAGGAAACTTACACAAGAATCTTAGATAGCCTCATCCACCAGAGGGCAGACAGCAGAAGCAAGAAGAACTAAAATCCTGCAGCCTGTGGGAAAAAAAAAAACATTCACAGAAAGATAGACAAGATGAAAAGGCAGAGGGCTATGTACCAGATGAAGGAACAAGATAAAACCCCAGCAAAACAACTAAATGAAGGCGAGATAGGCAACCTTCCAGAAAAAGAATTCAGAATAATGACAGTGAAGATGATCCAGGACCTTGGAAAAAGAATGGAGGCGAAGATCGAGAAGATGCAACAAATGTTTAACAAAGACCTAGAAGAATTAAAGAACAAACAAACAGAGATGAACAATACAATAACTGAAATGAAAACTACACTACAAGGAATCAATAGCAGAATAATTGAGGAAGAGGAACAGATAAGTGACCTGGAACACAGAATGGTGGAATTCACTGCTGCAGAACAGAATACAGAGAAAAGAATGAAAAGAAATGAAGACAGCTTAAGAGACCTCTGGGACAACATTAAATGCAACAACATTTGCATTATAGTGGTCCCAGAAGGCGAAGAGAGAGAGAAAGGACCTGAGAAAATATTTGAAGAGGTTATAGTCGAAAACGTCCTTAACATGGGACAGGAAATAGCCACCCAAGTCCAGGAAGTGCAGCAAGACCCATACAGGATAAACCCAAGGAGAAACACAACAAGACACATAGTAATCAAATTGGCAAAATTTAAAGACAAAGAAAAAATATGGAAAGCAGCAAGGGAAAAAAGACAGATAACATACAAGAGAACTCCCATAAGGTTAACAGCTGATTACTCAGCAGAAACTCTACAAGCCAGAAGGGAACGGCATGATATACTTAAAGTGATGAAAGGGAAGAACCAACAACCAAGATTACTCTGCCCGGCAAGGATCTCATTCAGATTCACTGGAGAAATCAAAAGCTTTACAGACAAGCAAAAGCTAAGAGAATTCAGCACCACTGAACCAGCTCTACAACAAATGCTAAAGGAACTTCTCTAAGTGGGAAACACAAGAGAAGAAAAGGACCTACCAAAAAAAAAAAAAAAAAAACCCAAAACAATTAAGAAAATGGTCATAGGAACATACATATCGATAATTACCTTAAATGTGAATGGATTAAATGCTCCAACCAAAAGACACAGGCTTGCTGAATGGATACAAAAACAAGACCCATATATAACAAGACCCAATATACCCATATATATTTCAGACCTAGGGACACATACAGACTGAAAGTGAGGGGACAGAAAAAGATACTCCATGCAAATGGAAATCAAAAGGAAGCTGGAGTAGCAATACTCATATCAGATAAAATAAACTTTAATATAAAGAATGTTACAAGAGACTAGGAAGGACACTACATAATGAGCAAGGGATCAATCCAAGAAGAAGATACAACAGTTATAAACATATATGCACCCAACATAGGAGCACCTCAATACATAAGGCAACTGCTAACAGCTATAAAAGAGGAAATCAACAGTCACACAATAATAGTGGAGGACTTTAACACCTCACTTACACCAATGGACAGATCATCCAAAATGAAAATAAATAAGGAAACAGAAGCTTTAAATGACACAATAGAGCAGATAGATTTAATTGATATTTATAGGACATTCCATCCAAGAACAGCAGATTACACTTTCTTCTCAAGTGCGCACGGAGCGTTCTCCAGGATAGATCACATCTTGGGTCACAAATCAAGCCTCAGTAAATTTAAGAAAATTGAAATCATATCAAGCATTTTTTCTGACCAAAACGCTATGAGACTAGAAATGAATTACAGGGAAAAAAATGTAAAAAGCACAAACTCATGGAGGCTAAACAATACGTTACTAAATAACCAAGAGATCACTGAAGAAATCAAAGAGGAAATCAAAAAATTTCTAGAGACAAATGACAATGAAAACACGATGATCCAAAACCTATGGGATGCAGCAAAAGCAGTTCTAAGAAGGAAGTTTGTAGCTATACAAGCCTACCTCAAGAAACAAGAAAAATCTCAAATAAACAATCTAACCTTATACCTAAAGGAACTAGAGAAAGAAGAACAAACAAATCCCAAAGTTAGCAGAAGGAAAGAAATCATAAAGATCAGAGCAGAAATAAATGAAATAGAAACAAAGAAAATAATAGCAAAGATCAATAAAACTAAAATCTGGTTCTTTGAGAAGGTAAACAAAATTGATAAACCTTTAGCCAGACTCATCAAGAAAAAGACATAGAGGACTCAAATCAATAAAATTACAAATGAAAAAGGAGAAGTTACAACAAACACTGCAGACATACAAAGAATCCTAAGAGACTAATACAAGCAACTCTATGCCAGTAAATAGACAACCTGGAAGAATATACAGAATCCTCCTTATTCATTTTGTTCTTAAAATAAGATTTGTAAAATACATGGAAGGTGATATTACATATTGAATATTGTTTTAGCCCACTTCCAAGGTAATAACCAAATGCTTCTGATATTCACAGACTTGTGTAGTAGTTCCCTTCCACATTGTATCAGGTTTGGTCTGTATGATCAATCAAATATAGCAGAAATGATGGTGTGTGGCTTCTGAGAGTAGGATACAAAGGGCATTGTAACTTTTTCTATGCTATCTTTCTCTTGGATTATTTGTTCTGGTGGAAACAAGCTGTCATGTCATAAGTACACTCAAGCATCCCTATGGAGAGATCCCTGTGGCAAGGAACTGGAGACTTTTGCCAGCAACCCTTGGAAGGGGATCTTTTAGCCTAAAATAAGGTTTCAGATGACTATAGTTGCAGCCAACATCTTGACAACCTCGTTAGAGTCTCTGAGACAAAACCACCCCACTAAGCTACTGCCAAATTTCAGACCCACAAAAATCAGTGTTTTAAGCTGCTAAGTTTTGTTACACAGCAATAGATAACTAATTAATTATCTTATTTCAAGTCTTCCCTAGATTCTGTTTCTCTCATCTAATTTGGGATAGGAATTAGCAGGGCATTGGAGAGTTGGACTTCTGAAAAACTGGTTTTTAGTATTGCTTTTATTCTTAAACATTGGCTGAATGTAGCATATTTTGCTTTCAAAATAATATCAATTTTTCATTAACTCTTACTGGAATTAAAGATCATCCAAACAACTATGTAAAAGTGGGTAATATTCATTAATGTAAAAAATATTTAAATTTGAATTTACTAAATATTCAATTTAAATAAATATGTATAGCCTGCTCTCTCCCAAGCATTGTGTCAGCATTAGTTCATGCATGCATACAGGCATTCTCCTCTTTTGTGGAATAGTCCTATTCCTGTTCTACCTTATGAGCAGGTTCTCAGTTGCATAATCAGAGGTGTTACACCAAAAATGTGGACAGTAAAATGCTGGGCTTGGAAATTTTCAGTAGTCTTTACAACAGTGTGGAAAAAAATGAATACACCTCTCATGGATTATCTGCTTCTAAGCAGCTTGGTTTCTTAGTGCACCTGCCAGGATTGATTATGAGCAAACTGTTCCTCTAAATAGCTGAATGAATTGACTCGCTATATGAAGGAATTTGATATAAACCTGCTGATTTTAGTAGACTACCTATCAAAACCAATGATTTTGGTTTAAGAATAATTATCATTGAGCACCTATTTTTGGTTGTTCATTTATATAAAAATGTGAAAAGATGAGAAAAAAACAAAAATACTGGCTTGGAGAAGTTTTTGATGACTAAAAGTAGACATGTTTTCATTCCCCAAAAGAGTAGTTATTCAACAAAAGTATGTAGCAGTAGTTTCTGATAGTCCCTATTATGTGTAGGCAGAAAATAGGCCATAATTGCCAGAAATAGATCATTATTTGTTTTAAAAAATCTATGTTGATCCTTGCAGAAACAGACTCTCAGATTTAGAGAATGAATTTATGGTTACCAGGGGGGATGGGTAGAGGGAAGGAATAGCTAAGGAGTTTGGGATTGACATGTACACACTGCTATATTTAAAATGGATAACTAATGAAGACCTATTGTATAGCACAGGGCACTCTGCTCAACATTATGTGGCACCCTGGATGGGAGGGGAGTTTGGGGGAGAATGGATACATGTTTATGTACGGCTGAGTCACTTTGCTGTGCACCTGAAACTATCACAACATTGTTAATCGGCTATATTCCAATATAAAATAAAAGATTTAAGAAATGTAAGTAAAAAAAATCCATATCAACATGGTTAAATAGGCAAAACATATTTTGCAAAGTAAACACTAAAATTTTAGATACAATCACTGTTCTATCAATGTGAACATGTGATTGTATTCACACATACTTCTGTCCCAGCATCAGCCTGATCATCTCTGTTTCAAGCCCTGTTGTCCAGAGCTGACTAAAAACTATCCATAATTACTCTGTCAAACCTGCCATACTTCACTCAGATAGAAGATAGCTCCTGAAAAAAAGAAGAGCATCAATGCTCAAAAGCACTTCAATAATTTGCCATTACTGGGGTGTCTGATGTTTCATGTAAGCAAAAATTATATGATTATGGAAAATTGGCTTGTTTTCACTAAAAGGGCCACAACAAACATATATGTTTTTGGAGAGGAACAGGGCAAGAGTACAACTGGAAGCCCCGAACTGCTAAATAAAGGATGTTCTATCCTTTATCCTGACAGTAAACTTCCATAATAACAAAACTGGAAAATGTGTGTAATTTATAATTTTATATGACTGAGAGTGGACAGAATAACAAAGATTACTGAAGGTGGTTATAACTGAACAGATCTAGAGGGTTCTGTTAATATTTCAGTAATATTTGAATGAGTGTTAAAGGTACATATTTAACAAAAAACATATTTATTCTATGAAATTTATTTTTCTTGGTTTTAGTCCAACAAAATTGCTAATAATGTTTTTATAAGCACTTATAAAAGTCTTAAATAAGTGAAGTCTTAAATAGCTTTTTATTAATTTCAAGTTGTAAAAATTTGAGGCAGTAACAATTGGAATTTTCTATAAAATCCCTAAAGTATTTCTCAATTCATGGAAACAACGTATAAATTTTACATATCATATTAAGACATTATAATGCGGTTGCATAAATAACATTAAAAAATACTGTCGAGCTTCCCTGGTGGCGCAGTGGTTGAGAGTCCGTCTGCCGATGTAGGGCACACGGGTTCGTGCCCCGGTCCGGGAAGATCCCACATGCCGCGGAGCAGCTGGGCCCGTGAGCCATGGCCACTGAGCCTGCTCGTCCGGAGCCTGTGCTCCGCAACAGGAGAGGCCACAACAGTGAGAGGCCCACGTACCACAAACAAACAAACAAACAAACAAACAAAAACTGTCAATAATGCTCTTAACCATGTATATTCCAAAAAAACACCATAGAAAAATCTGTTTGTCTAGCAAAGCTTAGAATGTTAGACTACTGAGGGAGAATACCACCTTGAATGAATCTTTTCTGTGTTTCAGAAAGGAGAGTTCAAGGAAATAAATACATAAATATATCTCTATATAGTTTTATATATTTAATATTTGCTCATAAAGTATATGTTTATATACATTTATATGCATTTATATTTATTTATAAATGTGTTTATACATGTATGTATAGAAATGTACACACTATACATATATATATAGAGAGAGAGAGAGACAGACAGACAGACAGACAGAGGCAGAGACAGAGATAGAAGAGAAGGGGAAGGGAGACAATATTGAAGTCTGAGCTTGATAGTTTAGGAAGAGTCATTCAAGAAACTGATTAAGAATTAACCTGCTTTGTGACATAATATCTTAATATTGGTAGACACTGTAATGTCTTCATAACAAACTGCCTGGAAAAATATTTGCAGGTATTTTCTGAAGTAAAGGGTGAGGTTATATACTAATTTATAGTCTTATCCTGTGGAAGAATATACTGGAATAAACTGTTGTGTTGACACAGATGGTCATTGTTATCATTAGAAAACATTTTAATGTAATCATACAAGTTGCTATCATATGTACCATGATTTTCACCATCTTGTAAATAAATAACTAGGTCTGTATATTCTGTCTTAAGTACAAACTGGAAGGTTTCTTTCCTCCTTCAAAACCAGATAGAAAGGAGTTAACAATGCATTAAGTGTATACATGGTATGGACTTGATGTAGCATTTCTAGGATATACAGATAGGTTAAAAACTGAAAATCACTTCCATGTTTGCTTTCTGCTGTTCTGAAACTTAATATGGCTCTGTGTATGTGAGTGAGGAGTAGAGTATGTTAAAAGATAGACTTATGATTAAATACGAGGAATTTGATAAATTGCATATTAGTATAGGACAAGACAGATTGATTTGGGCATTTTGATTTTTGAACATGATCACATGATCATCTATATAACTTATTGAATACCAGCATATATAATTAGATAATGACATGTTTATAAACTGTTCCATAGGTGTTTGGCAAATAAGTTGAAGACTACAGTGAGCTATTCAATTTATCATTCAGGATACTTGATCCATCCAGATCCATTTTAACTGTGGATTAACAGTAATAACAACAGCAAAAATATTTTAACATATTTTTGTGATAGGGTGATTTTATTTCTTCCATATTCTAGAAAATAATTGTTTAGTTTACAGTGTTTTTCCTTTCAGCAATATGAGGAGCCAGATACTTGGAGTATCAGGATACAGGATACTAGAAATCATGTAGGTTGACATTCAGTCTTTCAAACTAATCCAATGTGAGTAACCTGTAGACACCTCCTCTGTATATTATCAAGGTTGTTAAGATATACTGGGGTAATTTGGGGGCATTGCTTTGTTTGATATAAAATTATCATTGCCTTCATCTTATTTGATAACACAGTGATACTGTTAACATATTTACTTCAGACAAAAATCAGTGACTCGTCAAAGTTCTTTATATCATCACCTCACTTAATCTGTACTGCAAATATCCCTGCAAAATAGTTGTGGTTAGACTTAATTTTAATAATGAATAGCAAAGGGCTCAGAGAACATATGTGGCTTTCCTAGAGTCTCCTATCTAGTCATCAGAGGATTTAGAATACAGTGTTGGACTCTAACACACATTCCCCTTTCCACTATATTATACTGAATACCTGGTAGATTAGAACAAAGACCAACAAATTAAACTCTAAAAAATTTCTTTTCTTGTTACTCTTAGCGAATGGAATGTATTTCTTTTTTGTCACGTGGTCTTAAATTTATTTCCAACATTATTATGAATATTGGGACAGATAGTATTTTCCAAAAATATCTATAATAGTATCTCCTATTCCACTTTTTTCCAATGTGACTTTGAAACTTTGCCCACTGAGAGGTGGGGTCTGGTTTCCATCCCTTTGAGTCTGGCAAAAGGGATGCTATGTTGTTTCCTAACCTAAGTCCAAAAAGACAATACAGCTTCCACTTGGTTCTCATGGGGTGCTTGCTCTTAAAACCTGGCCACCATGCTCTGAGGAGGCCCAAGCACTCCTTAGAGAGGAACCAGGGTCCACAGCACTGGCCAAACTCCCAGCTGAAAGCCAGCACCAACTTGCCAGCCATGTGAGTGAGCCATCTTAAAAGTGAATCCTCTAGCCCCTATTTTAGCCACACAAGCTGACACCGCATAGTGCAGAGATATTGTCCCTGTTGAACCCTGCCTAAATTGAGTATTTGGGGCCAGAATAAATTATTGTTGTTATTTCAGACACTAAGCTTTGGGGTGGTTTGTTATGTAGCAAAAGATAACTCAAACGGTTACCTAAGGTACAATTTTCTCCAAAGACAGTTTCAAATTCTATATATTTAAGGTAAAACAACAAAATGATTTAATAGATATTTGTAAGGGTTTTTATTTGCTCACACTCATAACTACTCATCTAGGATGTGACTCTTGTCTAAACTACTGTAAAATAACATATGCTCTACCTAACCATAGATAATTACCTCGTTAACTCATTAAAATCTTTTCTCTTGTTGAGGGAGAATGCATTTTAAAAGAACACTTTCATAAGAGAAATGTTTTAAAACCTCTGGTTTGGCAGGAAAATTCAAAGCTTAAAAGCCTTGGTTGTATTCATGAAGCACTTTTCTTATTAAGTGTTAAAGAATGCCAAGGTCCCTTGTGGAACACATGGCAAAACAAGCTGATTAAGAAGCTTAGTATTATTTTTAAATTACTTAATTGCCATTTAATGAAATAGGGAGCTCTGACTTCCACGCTACCTAATAAAATGGTTACTCTGCAAGGAAGGAATTGCTGGTTGCATTGACCTTGCAGAGCAAGCTGGGTTTAAAGACGCCGCATAATACATTTCTACAATGATGGTACAGGGACTGAAAGCCATATTACTGGAAATGTGCGTGTTAGCATTTATATCCCTTTTATAATTTCTGAAATAATGGCCAACATACATTAAGAAATGTCTGGGTATTCCACTGGGTGCCCTGATTGAAGTCAAACCACATATATGAACACCTCTTAATTGCCAAAATAATTTCTAAGGAACTAAAAACACAGTTCATTTGCTTTTCCACCCTGCCCTTGGGAACCTGCAATTTTGCTTCATTACAACCACTCAACCTTTAGCCCTCATCTACTTCAAAATGGTTTGCAGTGTTTTATATATAATAAAATAGCAACCATATGCAGCCATGCACAAATCTGTTATTTTTGTTAGCACCACTGTTTCCAATTTTGAAATTAGCTAAGGTTAAAGCAAAAAATTTAGACATATTAATGCATGTTTATTATGTGTCTACTTTAAAAATATATATGTATATCTCCCTTTCCACTTAGTGAATGTATCTTTCCTAGCAGTCTGAGAGAGCAAATGCATATTTGAGAGGGGAGAATAAGCTACCTTCTGTTTTATTTATTGCAGCATCCAATCAAGCCAACTAGCTTGGCAAGGAAAAGGAATCTGAGGAGGGCATACTCTACTCAGATTTTCGATCATTACTAAACATTAATTGCTATGGTAAATTTACCATTAGGTTAAAAAAATAAATCCATGTATCTTTCATATATGTGTATACGTATACACAACACATGCATACCTTATGCAAATATATATACATGGCATTAGTATAGATGTATCTTACATTTACATATATGTCATATATATAAGATTATATATACACATGTATCTTCTGATTATGATCATATTTAAGAAATCTTTTTTAATGTCCATCTTATATTTACTTTCTTTCTTTACCCTACTCCCATTATTCTCATTTTTCACTTTTTGTTTTCCTTCCATAGCCTTGCCTCTCTGTCACTGTATGTCACCTTCTTCCTGTATACGCCACCTTCTTCCTGTATACGCCACCTTCTTCCTATATACATTATTTGCTTGTTTGTTGATAACAAGCCAGAATTAATTTCCTCTTTCTTGGATTACAATACCCAGACTTGCCTTTTCCTCATACACTCTTAGTTCAGGTTAAGCTTACAATGTATATTTGGCCAATGAAGAGGATCCCCAAAAAACTTACAGATTTACTAGGAAAGATATATTCTCTGTCTACTAATTCAGTTAAGCTGGCTGTAATAACTGGTTGTAATAGCTGTGCCACATCTTCTTTATCCATTCATCTGTCGATGGACAATTAGGTTACTTCCATGTCCTGGCTATTGTAAATAGAGCTGCAATGAACATTGTGGTACATGACTCTTTTTGAATTACGGTTTTCTCAGGGTATATGCCCAGTAGTGGGATTGCTGGGTCGTATGGTAGTTCTATTTTTAGTTTTTTAAGGCACCTCCATACTGTTCTCCATAGTGGCTCTATCAATTTACATTCCCACCAACAGTGCAAGAGAGTTCCCTTTTCTCCACACCCTCTCCAGCACTTACTGTTGGTAGATTTTTTTTTTTTTTTTTGCGGTAGGTACACAGGCCTCTCACTATTGTGGCTTCTCGCGTTGCAGAGCACAGGCTCCGGACGCGCAGGCTCAGTGGCCATGGCTCACGGGCCCAGCCGCTCCGCAGCATGTGGGATCCTCCCAGACCGGAGCACGAACCCGTGTCCCCTGCATCGGCAGGCGGACTCTCAACCACTGCGCCACCAGGGAAGCCCTGTTGGTAGATTTTTTGATGATGGCCATTCTGAGTGGTGTGAGGTGATACCTCATTGTAGTTTGATTTTCATTTCTCTAATGATTAGTGATGTTGCGCATCCTTTCAAGTGCTTGTTGGCAATGGTCTCTTTTTTTTTTTTGGCTTTGCTGCTCTTAGTTCCCCTGTTGCTAGACCAGGGATCTAACCTGAGCCCCCTGCAGTGGAGGTGCGGCGTCTTAACCACTGGACTGCCAGGGAAGTCAGGGAATAGTCTTGAATAAAATCTTCTTTGCCATTTTAACATGTCAGAATAATTTTTTTCTTTAACAATATGACATATCTGAAGATCTTTATTCAGTACGACTGAAAAATTGTGGGAATTCAAATTATTCCTATGCTTAAGGGAGCTTGCAGCGTGTTCAGGAGACTGATAGGTAAATATTAAGCATAATGCAGACAAAATACAATAAAGTGTAAAAATAAAGTCACAGATAAATATTTTTAGGCTCTGGGAAGCCATTTAATTCTAACTTGGTAGGAATTGGGAAGGCTTCAAGGAGAAAGAAACAGTTTAGCAAGCCATCAGGGAAGAATAGCATGTCAATAAGAGGAGAAGGGAGTGACAGTGGGGAAATGCATTCCAGCCAGAGGGAAATGAGTATTTTAAGCCAATGAATCTTAAAAGCTTGAAGACTGTTGAAAACTGAATGCAATCAGTGCAGTAGATGAAGTAAGTTTTGAATTTGAAAGAGTGTTAGAAAATTCAGCTAAGAATTTGTTTAAAGATGACAGATTGGACACAAGTTTTCCCTTTCATTCCCTGCCAAAATCTCATATAAATGACACAAATGACATGAAATGGCATATATTGTAGGACAAAGAAGATGAATAAAGAGATAACAGTAAAATATTTTGAAAAATGGAAATGAATGAGTGGTAAGTGACTTCACAAAAAGAAAAAAAAAACTGACACTAAAGGAACACAGGGATAAAAACAGAACTTTAAAAACCTGAAACACTCAGGAAACGTTGGTCCATACATCTTGCAGTGAGGGTGCTCTCTAGAACAGAATTCAATAGCCTTTAAAGGGAGACAATATAATCAAAATCCCTATAGCATATCCACAAAGTCCAGCATAAAATGTTTTAAGTATATATGTATTACATATATTAGATATGAAAGAAGCAAAAAAAAAAAAAAAAAATGGAGCTGTAATTAAGAAAAAAAGGAGTGGCCAATAGAAACTGACTCCATAATAACTGAGATGTTAGGATAGCAGACAATGATTTTAAAACCCTGTCATAAATATGTTCAAAGTAATAAAGAAAAAGATGGACATGGGGCTTCCCTGGTGGCACAGTGGTTGAGAGTCCACCTGCCGATGCGGGGGACGTGGGTTTGTGCCCCGGTCCGGGAGGATCCCACATGCCGGGGAGCGGCTAGGCCCATCAGCCATGGCCGCTGAGCCTGCGCGTCCGGAGCCTGGGCTCCGCAGCGGGAGAGGCTACAGCAGTGTGAGGCCCATGTACCGCAAAAAAAAAAAAAAAAAAAGGACATGATGAGTAAAAAGAAAGGAAATGAAATATATCCAGATATCTGGAAAGGAAATGGAAATTCAAGAACTTAAAAGTCAATATGTGGAGTGAAAAAGGAATGAGATTACCAAAAGATTGGAGCCTGAAAAAACATTAAATAAACAAATAAGTGAACTTGAAGATATTTCAACAGAAATGATCCAACCTGAATTTAAAAAGAGATTTTAAAAATTGAAATAACACTAACAGATCCTCAAGATTATGTGGGACAATATTAAGAGTCTGATATAAATAAATTGGAATCCCTGAAGATAATGAATGATTCAGAAAAAAAAAAGTTTTTGTACAAATACTTGGCAAAATTCCCAATATTTTAAAAAATATCCAGATCCAACAAGCTTAAACAAATTCAAGCAAGACAAATTTGAAAAGTTACATACTAGCCAGACATCAAAGATAAACACAAATCTTAAAACTATCCAGAGAAATACGACACAATTTTAATTACCAAGGATATGCATATAAAGCCACAATGATATATAATCACACATCACGAGAATGTGTCAAATTAAAAAGAATGTAAACACCAAATGTTTCTTAGGATGCAAATCCACATTTTATACATTGATGGGATTAAGCTCTAATTGCCCACAATGGAAAATTGTTTGCTGGGTCATCCCAGCTTCTCATGTGGATTAAAAACCATGTCAATTCCTTGCAAAATGAAAATCACTGTGATTTGTATATATACCCTAGGAAAATTTTACTGCTGTCTAATTTATCGAATAATACTATTGATTCCAGGTTTGTTTAATAAAACTTTGTATCTTTTAAGATTAAAAAAAAAGAAAATTCTTTGATAAAGTACTCTGTATTTCCTTCCTTCCTTTCCCTGTTTCACTTCTCTACTCTCTTAACAGTCTTTCCTTGGATCATCATCCAAATAAACTATTTGCACTTGAATCCTTAACTTGGAATCTGCTTTTATGGGAATATATATATAGATCAAGACAACTTCAGTGGATGTTATTGCTCCTACTTTCAGACATTCTTGAGTTACTTTTAATGATTATCTGCCCTTTTCCTCTTACTATAGTGTGCTTTTGTTTCTGTGTCTATACTGTTCTTTCCAGGGGACTTCCCTTGGGCTACTAAAGCATCCTTGACTGGAAGTGCCTTAATAAATTGCTTGCACAGATCTTCTTTCTCACTGTTTGCTTCTAAGGAATCTTGCTTCCAACAACAATCTTCTCTACCTTTACTTTAGTTGACCATCACTTCCACTATTTAACATGCTTATTATTTGAGTGTTTTAAACCAAACATTCCAAGTTATTTGATTTATTTCATAGTACAGGGAAATACCTATCTGTACAATGTTTTTTTTTTTAGGTAGTGTTTTTCGATTGTTTATTATTTACCTTAATATAGACATTCATTCCTTTTGTTCTATTTTTGCTTATTATTTTTCTATTTAATATTTATTTTTAAACAGGAACAATTTTGAATCAATTTATCAAAAATAAGATAAAACTATATCAAAGAAAATGAAATGGGCAGTAAACAACTGCAGTTCACAATTTGGATTTAGAAAACTGTCTTCCTCATTTGCTGATCATCTTATAAATGTTTTGATGCAGTTTAAAACTAGGATGTAAATAGTCATCATATGACTTGTAGAGATCTTCTGCAGGAAAGAGTTCTCCTTTTCCTATCTGTTTGGTGTCTATTATTAACACCTGAACAACTGATTTCTGCTTCTTCTCCTTCCTTCTGTGTTCCTTGTCTTTCAAAGAGTTTATAAGATTCTTTTTCTGAATTGAGAAAATTAATTTTTAAATAATTAAATAAAAGAGAGTAGGGCTTCCCTGGTGGTGCAGTGGTTGAGAGTCCGCCTGCCGATGCAGGGGGCATGGGTTCATGCCCCGGTCTGGGAGGATCCCACATGCCGCGGAGCAGCTAGGCCCGTGAGCCATGGCCACTGGGCCTGCGCATCCGGAGCCTGTGCTCCGCAATGGGAGAGGCCACAACAGTGAGAGGCCCGCGTACCTCAAAAAAAAAAAAAAAAAAGAGCTACTACCCACATCACTGGATTGTTTTTTCAAGAGCGTAGACAGAATTGAATCCAGCAAGGAACCAGAACCCATGCCATCAACGTCAGGTGTGAGTGAAATTGTAGTTTCCCCCATCTTCTATTGCTGATGATCCTTCAGTTCTACCATCTCCCACCTCCTCTCCCTCCTCCAGTCAGTAACTCTTCTTGCCTGTTCACTTGATGCCAGCCCCTGTATGCCAGCTGTTGTACTTCACCATAAGATTAAAATATTTTCTTTATTTTTCATGTTTGTTTTTTATGTAGTATTTGTGTGAAAAGTATTATAAACCTATTACAGTACAGTACTGTATAGTCGATTTTGTTAGTTGGGTACCTAGGTTAACTTTGTTGGACTTACAAACAAATTGGACTTACGAACTCACTCTCAGAATGGAACTCTTTGGATGTAGGTGACATACTATGGAGTTTCCTTAAAAAACTGAAAATAGAGCTACCATATGATCAATCCCAATCCTGGGCATGTATCTGGAGAAAATCATAATTTGAAAACATACATACACCCCAATGTTAATTGCAGCACTATTTAAAATAGCTAAGACATGGAAGCAACCTTAATGTCCATTGACAGATGAATGGATAAAGAGGATGTGGTACATATATACATATGTATACATAAATACAATGGAATATTACTCAGCCATAAAAAAGAATGAAATGATGCCATTTGCAGCAACATGAATGGACCTAGAGATTATCATACTAAGTGAAGTATAATAAGTCAGAGAAAGACAATTATCATATGATATCACATATGTGGAATCTAAACAATGATACAAATGAACTTATTTACAAAACAGAAACAGACTCACAGGCTTAGAAATCAATCTTATGGTTACCAAAGTGGAAATGTGGGGGGGAGGGATAAATTAGGAGATTGGTATTAACTTATGCACACTATATAAAATAGATAATCAACAAGGACCTACTGTATAGCACAGGGAACTCTATTCAATACTCTGTAATAACCTATATGGAAAAAGAATCTGAAAAATAATAGATACATGTATTTGTGTAACTGAATCACTTTGTTGTACACCTGAAACTAACACAGCATTGTAAATCAACTATATTCAAATATAAAATAAAAATTAAAAAATATATGTAGGTGTGTGTGTGATAAAGGTTTTTGAACATTATATGCATATGGCAGAGATTTCTTGATCTAGTTTCAAATCAGTGTTAAATGCTTATGGAAATGTGATAATTTGTTTTGGAAAAAAAAAGACTGCTCATAAATTTAAATCAGTTATCTCTTTGGACTACCTCTGTGACTTATGCCTGAAAATCTGACAGAAGGAAATAATAAATAAGGCACCTTAGCTTCAGCTTGTAATTTATCAGATTTCAATCACTCTTTGATCATTATTTTAAGAGTAGAAGCATAATCAGATTAAGAAAAAAAATCTATGGCCTCCTCAATCATGTTAAACAACCAGTGCTCATTTTTAGATTATATGTTCAGATTCTGATGTTAAGGATGATAAATTGTATGCATCTGTCCTAACATCTGTTGTAAGCTTATTTGCCAAATTCCAAATTCTTTGCAATTAGGAAATAAGAAAATTCCAAATTATATAAATAATTATGTCTGTGTTGATCCTGGAGTTATGAAGTAAGAATGTCAGAAAAGGTGTTAAAGTAATGAAGTGTTTGAAAGGAATTCTAATATATAAGACCCACTAAAATGTCATTGTTTCTTGAAAGATTTCAGGCATATGATATAGATGTGTTCATGACATATTACAAAAAAGCAATTATGTAGCCTGGTAATTTTTCCTAAGAAGCAGGTTACATTAAACAACATTACGAACAACCACACTGGGAATACATTTCCAAGCCTTCAGTATTTTTAACATAAGCATTTGGAGGGAAGAAAAAAAAGAAAACAGTGTAGGATTTTCTTTCATGCCTATTGAGGGCTTGTCAAGCAAATGCAGTCCTCATAGAATCTTGGCATCAGCAATGACTTAGCATTTTATCCAATTACCATTGCCAAGGTCTGGATTCATTGACAGAGAAAGAGTGAGCTGAGTTGAGGTATAAATTCATTCAAAGTCTGTCCTCAATTTGAACCCCAAGAAATGTGACCTTATTTGGTATTCGGAAAGATAGACAATATTTTAAGAAAAAAGAGATATTTTATCAGTCATACACTTATAATGGTAGGGATCTGATCATGCTCTTGCTATCAAATAATTGCAAGAATAAAAATGTATTATTAGTTTTTTAAGTTTATTACCTCTACTTGAGACATTTAAGAAAAAATAAAAGCAATTGTTTTCATCAAAAGGGGGGATGGCTACAGAAGCTAATCAGAAAAAAATCAAGAGAAAACTAAGTTGCTCTGAGTACTAAAAGAAGAGCAGTAGCCAGAGAGGATATGTGAGTGTGGGGAGACAGATGATGAGGTTCAGATGACAAGTGACCAGAGAGAGGCAGAAAGGAGTTATTAGGAAGACTTGTTATGTGACAGGAAATGCGATTTCTAATCCATACCTCTAGGAAAGCTTCAGTGAAATCTATCTTTTCTATCAGTGCATTCTGAGAGTTTTTAATGCAAAGGTATGTGAAATTATTCTTAACCTCCTTAAATAAGAATAATAATTTTCTCTCCTTGTTATACCCAAGTTGTTCAAGTCAGCATCAGAGAGAAACTATAGAAGTCATCTAAAATCAGACTTGTCAATATGGGGGCTTAGGGCTTCCCTGGTGGCGCAGTGGTTGACAGTCCACCTGCCGATGCAGGGGACACGGGTTCGTGCCCCGGTCCGGGAAGATCCCACATGCCGCGGAGAGGCTGGGCCCGTGAGCCATGGCCCCTGAGCCTGCGCGTCCGGAGCCTGTGCTCCGCAACGGGAGAGGCCACAACAGTGAGAGGCCCGCGTACTGCAAAAAAAAAAAAAAAAAAAAGGGGGGGGGGGTGGGGGCTTACACTGTTGCAGACTTGGGTTTTCAGAAAGGTTACCAGAAGCATGATAGATTATTTCTGATTGTGAAAATCTAGAACATTGCAGGCTAGAAATTATGCTTAATTCTTCCTCTGAATGCTCACAATTTCTTAAGACATCTGAGTTTTTTATTGGAAAAGGAGAAGAGGTGTGTAGCAGGTATATTTGGAAATAGGATCCACCAAAGACTTGGCTGCTGATAAAGGGTAAAATAAAAAGTAAGTTTGAAATCACTTGTATAGGCTACATATCACCGGACACTAAAACAATTCCAGAGCCAGGGATGATCATGGAAGACATAGCAAGAAAATGCCACTGAACTCTTGCATGGTTGGCAAGTGTGTGACAGAGATTAAGAGAGTTAATAGATCTTGCATTAGTATAAGTGGATCCAAAGCCCCCAAATCATTGCGTTCTCTAGAAGAATATCAAGTGTACTTGAAAGGATTTTGGGCAATGTGGTCATCTGCCAGGATTCTTGTGTAAAGTCTCCAAATATGTTTCAACAGAAAGGGGGAAAAAAGGATTCCTGAATATATTTGAATATATGGGTATTAATAGCAAATGTTCAACACAACAAGAAACTTAAAGAGAAAGAATTGTTGCATCAGGTCAGTGTTAAAACTCTATTATAAAAAGCTATATTTCAACAGATGTCAAAATTCTTGCAGTCATTATAAGAATAAAACATATTTTAAGGCCCAGTTATAAATGCTGTAAAGAATTTTAGGGTTGCCTGATCTCAAGCTCCAGCATCCATCTTCTCTCCAAAGGGATACTAAATCCTATATACAGCTCTCCTTCCTCCTTAAGATGGATTTTAACTTTAGGCAGAGGGATTTTAAAAGCTGCTGCCTAACACACTAACACTTTGAGTCATATTACACTTGACTGCAAGGCAGCCTTCTTCGTGTGGCCCATTTCTTCAAACATGGTTTCTTTTTCCGTAAACACCATCTCTAATTTGCTATGGTAAAGGGCTTACTGCTTTCTTATACCCAAGTCCCTGTGTTAGTAACCCATCTAAGATCCCATTTCTTTAGGACACAGTTCCTGCTTTGCTTGGTTTTTCAATACTTTTTCCTAGAACACATTTGTGTCTGTGGCTCTGCTGTTGTCTGGCAAATGCCATGACACTCCTTCCTGCATCAATGGATAAGTCCTGGTCTGGAATTCACCACAAGCCATGATTTACCTGCTTGCTAAGATTAAGGCACCTCAAATACTCATGTTGAGACACAGTACCGAAACTGCTTCTGTTTACTGGGCTGTCTCCCATCACCTGCAAGTGTAATGCATCTCCCTAATAATTGGATTACACAATCTAGCCCTTTTACCAGTTCTGCTACAACTTTTCCTATGAGATCCAAACTTAAGGACTATTTGGTACAACTATTCCAGTGGTATTCCAGAGCATGTGATCTCATAGGGTGCCTTGGGAAACCCCAGGTGGAGAGTATGAAGAAGCTCAGAACTTCAGAATGCCCAGCCCTCTGTTCATTCATTAAAAAATTTTCTAATGCCATCTATATGACAGGCACTATATTAGGAAGTTTATTCAAAAGAGCTACACTTTTAAATCTTATAGTTCCTCTGGTTAAAAATATTTTCAAAGCAATTATGATAGTACAAAATACTAATATTTCATATTAGTAAGAAAAGGAACAGAGGTTTTTGTGCCTTATGCAGCCTTACAAAGCTAATAATGATTTCATTTATTGAGTAATTCCTATGTGTCAAACATTGCACTAGGTATTTTAGGTGTAATATTTCTTTTTATCTTTTCAACAAACTTGTCGGATAGGTACAGTTTTTATTTTCCTTGTAAATATGAAAAAAGGCAACGTATCTAGTAAGAGATGAAGCCAAGCTCTGCACCCAGGCAGTCTGTCTCCAGGACCTTCCATGCTTATCACTATGTTGGAAAGTCTGACCTCCAATCCAGAGACTCTCAGAACAGAACCATGGTCAAAAGGGGTCTCTCCTTTCCCTAGTTATTTCTTTGCATGAGCAATTTTCCAAAAACTTATTTCTCAAAAAATATGATTTAAATTATTCATTGAATTACTTGCATTTCCTTGTTTTACAGTAAATATATATCTCTTAAATGTTACTATCATTGTTTCTCCTTAAATCATTCTGCAAATGATTGTACCACTCTCTGCAAGCTGAGAGACTTCAATTTTCATGTGTAATTTTCTTAGAGATGAACTATAGCTAGGTTTAATAAAATATTTTTGACATACCAGATTATTAAATCTTACTTGGAAATGACCAAATTGATTTTCACATGATCTCTATGTCATAGGCAAGAGGTAGACTGAATGGCATAAAAATATATTTATATTTATATATATGATATTGATTTCTCTCTTTATTGGATTCCATCCAAATATATTTAACAGAATTTCTGTGAAGCAAATTCAGTTTCCCAATGAATTCCATCATAAAATTAGAGACATGGCCTTTCAGGGTAAAGTTTTTAAAAGACCTATGTAAAAATACGTATTAAACATAGTTTTTATTAGAGATGGCTCATGGCATAACCACACCCACTGAGATTGTGCTAACATCTTTTTTTTTTTTTTTGCGTTATGCGGGCCTCTCACTGTTGTGGCCTCTCCCGTTGCGGAGCACAGGCTCCGGACGCGCAGGCTCAGCGGCCACGGCTCACGGGCCCAGCCGCTCCACGGCATGTGGAATCTTCCCGGACCGGGGCACGAGCCCGTGTCCCCTGCATCGGCAGGCGGACTCTCAACCACTGCGCCACCAGGGAAGCCCCGTGCTAGCATCCTTTGACACTTGTGTAACCTAAGACTTTGCACTCCTGGAACGTGCCTTTCTTTCTTTCCCTCTGGCTGGGTTCAATTCAGTAGAGCCTGGCACCAATAAATGCCAATGCATGTTCCACACAGGATATGCTTTACTGATAATACCACAAAGTTACACCTGACATAAAAAGTAAATATTAGCAGAAAAATGTAAGTAGAAGAGATAAAAATGTTTAGTGTCTAAGTATTTTGCTGAACATGATAAAGGAACACTTTTAGTTTATATCTTCAAATATGCACACATATTTTAATAGTTCACTTATCTGTACTATTAGAGGGAAAGAAGTTATTAAAATGTATGTGGATTTTTCAGATATTTGAAATGTAACTTATAGGACTATGTACTAAATCCTGATAAGAATTACAGTAACAGAATCAGGGAGTTAATATAGTTCCTGTGTATTAAACTAAGATTACATCAGCTTTATTTTGTTCATTCACAGGATTACATTTTATAGAGATATTTAGAGATAGGAGCCTATCAAAAGAATAATGTTCAGAGTGGGAAAATATCTAGAAACCATTCACATTTGAAGAAGAGCTAAAGAAGGAGAGGATACTTATTAGGTGTACTGTTTGCAAATAACTGAATACCTATTATGAAAACAAACACAAAAGAGGATTCGATATCAAAAAGTTGAACAAATACTGAAAGTTTAAAGTAAGCAGATTTCTATTCAATATAAGAAGAAATTTTGTAATAATTATAATTTCTCCAAAATGAATCCTTGTGTCACATATCTGCTCAACCAAGGACAGAAAAATATCTCTTTCTTCCAGAAATTCTTATTTGGAGAAATTCTATACTACTTCAAAAAAGTGTATCTTGTTTTCAAGGCATAGGTAAATACTGAAGAAAATTTAGAAAGCACTGAACTTGAAATAATATTTGGTAACATTAGTTCCAGGACACAAATAATCACAAGAAATTTTTGATGTGTACCCAGGGTTAAGAACCATGACTGACCTAGCTCAAAATGCTAGAGGAAATCTAATTAGCAAGTTAAGGAGGATTACTGGTGAGGTTGGTATCTAAACTATGATTTGAAGTATGATGAAGGGATAAATATTACCCAAAATGGTCAAGGGAGTGGGCAAGGCAGAAGCAGCAGAATAAGTAGACATGGGAGCATAGCATAAAAGCATAGGTAATTGCAAGTGTCTATAGTACAAGGAAGATTGCAGTGAAAAGTGAATACAAAAGGTGAGGAGTCTGGTGCCTTACTAAAATATATACACCTATGTGTAATTTTTCAGGCCCAGCTAAAGGCATTTAAAAAGGACTTACCTGGCGGGTCTCACAGGGAAAAGCTGCCCTCCACACACCAGATTTGTGCACAGCCAGTTCATTGCAGTCTCTGAAAGGGGTTGCAGCCAAAGGCTCAGGCCCCCCTTTTGGGCCACCCCCTTACGCATTTCTACATTCCTAGCCTGAGCAGAGGCCTTCCTAAGGCCTTTATCAAGAGAGGAGAGGAGAAATCTTGAAGATATTCTTCTTCTCTCTGACTTAGAACTCAGTGCTTTTCTACTCCTTGCCTCCCCCCTTCCCCTCTCCCAGCCTACAGTTTCAGAAAGCCTCCAGAAGCACTTTGTTCTGGGCTCTGTCAGTACTCCACATCTGTACTGATCCACCTGACTTTATACTGGTGCCACCCCCTGGGGAAAAATGGAACTGTGGGGGAATCAGTGCTTTCTCTCCTTTATCCTGTTGCTTATACTATTACAGTAAGTGACTAAGGGTTTGATTGTTTCATTATAGTTTGTTATTTTAATTGACACCTGGCATCTCAGCTTCTCCAACTCAGCTCTGTACCTGACAAAAGGAAGGATGTGATCATTTAGAGTCTAAGTACTGGGGAGTTTTTCCCAAAAGTAATCCATGTGAGTAATGGGTGTCAAAACTTTAGTCTTTGGCAGTGGTTATGGGAATGCTGGATGAATCTGGTAGCTGTCTAGGAGGTAGACTCTATAGAATTTGATGAATGAAGAGGTAAGATTATGGCAAGTCATGAAAAGTAATCGAGGTTGACTTTTAGATTTGTTTCTGGGGCTTTGGATAGCCTGAGTTGTTCACTCACATAATAAGTAATACCAGAGGTAAATCAAGTTTGGGTGGGGATAATTTCAGTTTGGGGTATGATGAGGTGCCTGTGGGATATGCAAATGAAAATGGCCAGGAGTCATTGGGACCAATCACACTTATGTTTAGGAGATAGAGAGAAAGGAATGAAGGAAGGAAGGAAGGAAAGAAGGAAGGAAGAAAGAAAAACTAGCTTTTTAAAATATATTCAGGGAGTTTTTAAAAGTAAATTCAATATATATGGTAGTTAATAACAGGTTAAAATCCTGAAGAAAAAATCTAGTATAGAGAAAAGAGAAATGTGAAAGAATTCTGGGGCATTCCAATATTTAAAGCATTAGCCTGGAGTGTGGATCTGATGAAATACACTAAAACGTAGTGGTCAGGGGACTTCCCTGGTGGCGCAGTGGCTGGGAATCCACCTGATAATGCAGGGGGCACGGGTTCAAGCCCTGGTCTAGGAGGATCCCACATGCCACGGAGCAGCTGAGCCTGAGTGCCACAGCTACTGAGCCCACACGCTGCAACTACTGAAGTCCTCATGCTCTAAGGCCTGTGTGCTGCAACTACTGAGCCTACATGCTGCAACTACTGAGGCCCGTGTGCCTGGAGCCTGTGCTCCGCAGCAGGAGAGGCCACAGCAATAAGAAGCCCAAGCATCGCAACAAGGAGGGGCCCCCGCTCGCTACAACTAGAGAAGGGCCCGCATGCGGCAATGAAAACCCAACACAGCCAAAACAACGACAACAAACAAACAGAAAAACAAAAAACATAAAATAAGTTATTAGAATAAATAAATAAATAAAATAAAATGTAGTGGTCAAAAGAAGTTACCCCATTGATTTCTGCCACTTATAATTTTAAGACTCACCAGATAGGTCTTCTTCCAAATTCCCCAAAACCCAAGCTACCCCTCACTTAAGGGTCTCTAAAACAAGTCATTTTCTCTACTTAGAAAATACCTACTGCCTGCCCAGCCATCTACTACGGACTTGCTGGCCTCAATTTAAAAATCCTTTACCCCTTAAGGTGTGTAGGAAAAAATCAGGAGGGTGGAACTAGACAATCTGTTCTAATCCCAACTCCCCTCACCTAAAAACTCTGTTACATTGGCAAGTCTCTTAACCTATCTGCCCTTCAGCTTTGCCATTTGTAAAATAGATAATGATAATTAAATACCTAAAGCATACAGAGCAGTGCTGGCCTAGGTAAGTGCTCAATCAACATTCACAATTACTGTGCTGCTCTCTCAGCACCTGACCTTCCCTACAGTAACCTTGAAAGCCTGGAAGAGGAGGGACCATGGCTGCCTCCTTACTACTCTCTTTCAGGGCTTGGGACAAAGGAGGTGCTCAGTAAATATTGGTGGAATATGTGACTCTTGGGATGTCTTTTCAGCTTAGCTGCATGTGAAAGTTTTCATTGTTTTTGAATATGTTGAATGCTCAAAGACTGTATCTATTAAAAAGGTTTTATCTGGTTTCAAGGGTGAGAACCCCTGGTTTCCAAGCCCAGTTTTTTTTTCAGCTCAGAAAATTTTCTTATGTTTATACTGCAACATTCCTTCTGATTTCCTTGCCTTGTTTTCTCTTTATATAATAACTGTAATTTATAGATGAATCTCCATGATGTATCCTACTGATCTATCTCTTTGACATATTTTACATCCTCTGGTTTGGGGAGTATTTTTCAATGATGGCTTCTAATTCACAGTTTACTTTCTGCAGAGCAAATCTGATTTTATTTCTTCCAGGGTGCACTTAATTTCTGTTGCATTTATTTATTTCTTTGTTTATGTATTTATGTATGTGGTTAGTTTTTCATCCTATTCTCTAATGGTTATCAGGTTTATTATTGTTATGATCCACTTTATCCCTGTCTTTTTCTCATACTTAACAGAGGCAGTGTTTTCTTGAATCTCCTTTAGGACTATTATGCAGATATTGTATAATCTTTTGTTATTCCTTTTTTATGGCATAAGTCACTCATAATGTAAACATTTTCCTTATTCATCTAAGGCTATCACTCTTCCCTTCTCTTCCTTCCTTCCTCCCCTCCCTCCCTCTTCCTTTATCCCTTCCTTCCTTCCATAAACAAAAAGAAAATAGAATGTTGCTTATCATTCAGTTATACAAAAGGTTAAGTCTCAACCAACTGCAGTCACTCCTGGACAGTGTGTCCTGAGGGGAATTCAGGATGGAAAAAACAGGATGAAGCATTCTGTGCTTTGGGGCCACTAGATAGTTATGATGCATATCTAAGGAAGAATTTCAATGACCCCAGGTTCTTATATCTTCCCTTACATAGCAAAGCACTAAAATGATTAACTTGAAGTATCCGTTCTTTGATTAGAAATAATATTTTTATGCTTGACTACATGTATGTCCCAGCCAAAAAATTCATATATATATATATATATATATATATATATATATATATATATCATCTTACAGAAAAAACTGAATGAACTTTTTGGCCAATCAAACACACACACACACACACACACACACACACACACACACACACACACACACACACACACACACACTGGCTCTTCCCCTACCTCTTCAGAACAGTTTCTCAGAGTTATCTGAGAGGCTGTCTTCCAGACTATAGTCTTCAATAAAACTGAAACTCACGGCTCATATGTTGTATATTTTTTTCAGTTGATATTTCTTTCCATCCTTCCTTCCTACTGTAGGGGAGGAAAAATAATGTTCCCTTTACCTTTCTAGGTTCTTGGCTGAGACCACACTGTAATAAAAAACAGATTAAAAGAAGAAAAATAAACAGGAGTTTAATAACATAGATACCTCCTCTATACATGGGAGATACCCAGGAAAATTGAATTACTCTCAGAAATGACCCAAGCTTAAATACAATCTCCAGCTGAAGACAAAAGAAAGATGTTGAGGTGGGGGGGAGGCCAGTTATGGGAGGTTACCAGGAAAAACAGAGTAAACAAGGTATAATTGTTATGCAGATTTAAATCAGTAACTTCTCCATTGGTGAGGGTTTCTAGAGATTTGGTCATCCTACTCTTCCTGGAGGGAGACATCTTTACAAATGGGGATTTCTTTTATAAATGTAAATATCTCTTACAAAAGGGCCACTTCTACCCTTTTTCACTGTGAAAAACTTTTCTCAGCTTTTCCTGTGTCTGCTGTTTCTTAAAAATAATCATCACCCTAAAAATAACCCTTATGCCAAAGAGGCATACTTTGGGGTGGCAAATTCTGCTCTCCTTCCCTCCTTCCCTTCCTTTCTTCCTTCCTTCCTTTTTGATGTGCCTACATTTTCTTGGTTGAAGATTGACTTATGTAGGCCTATAGGACAAATTATCAGATTTATCTTTTGTCTATGTGAAGTAGTCACATATTCTGCCACCATTTTCTGCCACTAAGGCTTAAATCCAGGAAACGCTGTGAGAGACTTAGATAGTTCTTAGAGAAAACTGGTACTCAATGAATGCTGCTTACTTTAATTCAAAATATATTATTATTTCCCCAGTAGAGTAAGAGTAATCCCAGTTTGAGGCCAGGAGCACTTCTGTGGAGTCATGACTGAGAGAACAGAAATAAAGTTGAGAGGTGGGTGAAGCTATGAGTTAAGGAACAGTATTTTGGGGCTTTCAACACTGCCTGGACATATGGATGCAAACAGAGGCTTTGACCAAAGTGAATTTCTGCCCTCTGCCCCACACTCCAGAGACTTGTAGCTCTCTCACAGGTCATTTACCTTCTCAATAATTGTTTCCATTATGTATATCTTGATGGCAGATGGAATCAAGTAAACTGATAAATTACAGGTAGCAGTGTAGTTAATAAATGGCTCAGACCCCCAGATTTGTTTTACCATGTCCACCATGATAAAGTCATGTATGGAGGCCTGAAACTTTCTTATGACAAGGGAAGAAGTAATGATTGAGGGACGTCCTTTGCTTGATTAGAATCAAAACTATATGGTTGACAAGAAATATGACCACAAACTAGGGGAAAAAGACAAATTAAATAAATATTTCTTTAATAAAACCACCATATTTTATATTTGTTTACATAATATGAGTATGTAACTTGACAACACACATGACTAGGCTAAAACATAAGGATCCATGACATAATGAACTAAAAAAGATGAAAATTAAAAATAAAACCTTCAATCAGATAAATTAATTCTACAAAACAATAACACATAAAAGAAGAATTAGTAGCTAAAGGCCTAGGCAGTTATAAGCTAAATGCAGATGTAGAAAATAAAGACCACAAAATCAAGAATTTATTTCAACTTATTTTTTTCCTGTGTGGCTCCCATCACTGTTCATTTTAATTCTTATGCTGCTCAGTGTTTGAGTTAGTATTTCACTTCACATGGACAGCCCCAATTTATTGCATATTTGGGACCTAAAAAGCAAGAATATGCCCTATTTTGCAAAATAATACCATTTCAGTGCATCTAATAACCACTACATAGCATCACTGACTAGAATAATCAGTTACAGACTCAGTCCACTTTTGTTCTCCCATCTCAATTTATGTTATTATTTGCCCTACTTATTGGTGCTAATTCTTTGTGTATCACCCATCTACCCTGGCTACATTTAATGGCTTAGTTTGATCTATTGGACTAATCAGTTTGATCTGTCAGATAAATCACCTAAAGTTCAGAGTGGTTAGTTAATTTCATCAATATCACAAAGGTAGTAAAGGTGGAAAATTTATTCTTGAGCCCTTACTTGAAGCTGCCATACTATATTCCATCTTAGTGATCTTTGAATCCTCTGCATTATTTTATAAGATATCCCATATTTATCAAAAGAATGTCTCTAAGCAAAAGTCTTGAACATTCTACTGAACTTATCTTAAGTTCTCTGAATATTCTTCCAATGCAAGCTAGATCTCATGATTTTCAAAGTCATATCTACTTCTGTCACCATAATTTTTGTCACTGCTTCCTGCTCTGGAATTCTTTGGACTGAGAATTCTATTTTGAATTCTGTTTTCCAGAGTAGTTGTTCCTTTCCTCCCCTACCCCCACATTTATCCAGAAAAAAAGTTTTCCTCAAGAAAAATCTAAAGTTGGTATTCACAATTAATTCTCTTCCTGTTTTGCTTCAGTGTTGGCAAATCCATTACTTGGGTAATTTTCATATTTATGTTTTTACTAGGAACATGAACCCTGATTCTATTTTATCTTTATTTATACTTAATATTTCATTTTGATGTCCCCTTTCCTTTTCTAGAAAGTTTTTAAACAGATGAGTTTCTAAAATTTCAAACTTCTTAAGTTGACTTATTTCACAACATGTATATTTGGAAGAAGAATGGAGGCATATATATATCAGAATGTTAATGATGGATATCTACTTGTGGAAATGAAAAAATAGTTTGTTTGAGACTAAAGTTTCTTCAGATAATAAATATAAAGTTTGGACAATTTTTAAAAATTCAACTATTTGAAGGCACTGGAGATATATTAAAAGTAGACAGAAACCAGGGAGGAAAAGAGTCCTTCACTATTAAAATAAGAATAATGCATCAGGAAAGATTTTTATTTGTGTGGCTTTTCATGGCAAGGCAGCTTGAACTCAAAGGAAAAGATAAGGGCTTGATTGAGAAGTCATTGGATTGAATATAGGATTGCCAAAGAACCCAAAGAGGCAGGGGGAAATCCTGGAAAGAAATCTTCTAGCAAAGAAGGCTCAGGGCTTTGGTGACCCCAGAAGTACGCGTGTAAATAGAAGACTCCAAAGATTCTGGTGGAAGGTGGCATCAGCTGGCAGGCTGAGGAAATGAATGGAGACTTCTGGTTGTGACCTACCACAGGGATGTATATTCGTTTTCTGTCACAGCATAACAAATTGCCAAAAACTTAGTTGCTTAAAACAACTCGTTTATTAACTCACAGTTTCTATAATTCAGAATCCTGATCACAGCTTAGCTGGATCTTCTGCTTCGGGTCTCACAAGGCTGCAAAGAGTCAGCTGGGGCCAGAGTGTCATATGAAGACTGAAGTCATCTTCTGAGCTCCCCATTTGTTGGCAGGATTAATTTCTTTGCAGTTCCTCTCGGATCCTAGAGACCTCCGGCAGTTTCCTGACACAAGACCCTCCCCACAATAAGGCAATTTTCTTCCACAGACCAGCAGGAGAGAGTCTCCCTAGGCTAAGACAGTGTCCTATATAGTATAATATAATATAATATAATATAATATAATATAATATAACATAACATAACATAATATAATATAATAATGAGTGTGGCACCTTATCACTTTTGCCATATAATGTAACATAATGAAAGAAGTGATATCTCATCTCCTTTGCTATATTCTGTTGGTTAGTAGTAAGTCACAGGTCCCACTAAAATGGATTATCCATGCTTGCACATAGGGTCATTCTAGAGTGTGTCTACCACAGAAAGGCAGAGTTGAGTTGAGCCAAGTTAATGCCTGCAAGATTGGAAAATTAAAACTATTGTGTGGATTATAAGCCAAAACAAAGTCTCTATCATATACTGTCCAAGATGTCCAGTTTACAATAAATATTTCCTTGAGATATGCATAACAGGAAAAAAATGAGAGTCATATTCAAAAGTAAATCAGTCCATTGACATAAACTTGAGATGAAACTTAATTGAAATTAACTGACTAAAGAGAAATAAAGGCCAAATGCAATGAGTAATCATGAATTTATTTCTAGACAGGGAAATAATTATAAAGGATATTAGTGATACAACCCATACAGTTTGAATATATTAATAGCTTAGATAATAACATCCTATTAATAATAAATTTTCTGGGTTTAATAATTGTACTACAGCTATGCAATAGGTTGCAGTTGTTCTCAGGAATTAAACACTGAATTATTTAAGGTAAAGTTCTATGATAACACAACTTATTCTCAAATGGTTCAAAAATTATGTATATATGTATATGCATATGTATCTATCTATCTACCTATCTGTGAAGAGAGAGAGAGGGAAAGCAAGAGAGTGAGAAAATAAGACAGAGAGAGGAAAAGAAAGAGAAGAGAGGTAGTGATAAAGTGAATAGGCAGAATTATTACAATTGGTCAGTCTAAGTAAAGGATACATAGCATTTCTTTGCAATAGTCTTGTAACCCTTCTGTGCATTTGAGGTCATATCATCATAAAATTTTACAAAAATGTTACTATTGGTTATATATAATTGATATTTATCTGTATTTAGCTTTCCTAAAAGTATAGATGTATATATTGATTTGAAAATAAAGAACTATACAATGGAAGAGATTAGATAGAAATATTCCAAAAGTAAACTCTGACACGAGGCTTTGAGATTATAGTTTATTTTTTATGTGTTTTATTGTACTTTTATTTTATACATTTTCTGACCTAAGCACATATAATTATAATAAATTATAAGTTAAAAGACATATTATATAGAAATGTTAACACAACCAGCTTAACATATTTGATATTTTGCCCCCCAACCTCCCATGATACAGTTGGGTTTTTACTCAGAGCAGATGTATACATTAATAATATTGCTTTTTAAAAAAGTGAAAAATAATTTAGTAAAAGTAATCATCATTATTTTACTAGAAATATGTAAAATTCCCTTAGGTACCTTGAATACCTTCAAGAGCTTTACCTAGGGGAAGAAAAACTGTATTTAAAAGTGGGATAAATGAGGAAAATTAATATACCAGAATTTGAGAATACATAAAATGCTAATTTAAATTATATTTATATATCACTTTTTCTTCTGGGTATTTTCTATTTCAATCAGAAATCAGTAATTTCACATGAGCTAAAACGATGACATCATGGAAGAGGAGTGCATGTGTATGTATTTACAAGGAAAGACAGACTAGAGGAAATGTTAGATGAAAATCTTTAAGTTATTTCTCAGCTGGATATATGAAAAAGTCATAACTATCATCATTTTCATATCAAATATCAAGATGACTTAGTGAATATGTTTGTTAGTAAAATGTGAAATGTGGAAGCTTGGTGTCAGACCCTTTCAAGTTTTCTGAAACATTGATAATCATGAATTATTTCCTTCAAGTAGCTGAATTTTAGGTTAGAGCCATTTCAGTTTGTATTCAACTAATTTCAGTGTAATATAACCTATTATAAGGGGGAAGGGTACAGACTTTTTGAAATTGCATCTATGTCTAAAAGGAATGCCGTTTACACATAAAAGTTTTTAGTATCGCTCTTGAAATAAAAGCCATGGCATTATGTTGTTTACCAAGTAAACGCTTAATAACAGGTCTAATCATTACAACTAGATTGCAAAATCAGAAATATTTTGAGTATTTGGCCCCATATAATGCAGTGAGAATCATCCTAAATGATTAATTTCAATCAGAATATTCCCTAACATGGATTCTATATAACATTACTTGATTGTGTCTGAAGTAAACTAGCACTGGAAAAATTAAACTAAGTTATTCAACTCACAGACATACCTGAAGAGGAAAACAAATAAAATCCTTAGGAATTCAGCTTTAACTCATTTGTTTATTCATTCATCAACAAATACTTGTTGATTTCTACTTGGTACTAGGCATTGTAATAGGGAAATGAAAATACTTTATGAATAAATCTATCCTAGAACAAATGTTAATCTACTACAATTTTAAATGTCCCAAATTTACAAATATATATATGGATGGTTAGATAATGAATGGATAGATACATCCTGATATTCTAAAATAATTCACAAATTATAAACCTAGAGTTTTAGTTTAGTTCTCTCTCATGTCTGGGGCATATTATCCGTTAATACTGAATGAAACTGGCTTTTGACTTCTATATACTCACTCTGGGTATAGTATAAGACAAAGGATACTCAATATTTGAGCTGAGTTTTGGATTTAGCAGAAATATGCTAGCTTATGAATTTCAATAAGCCTTTAATGATCACATTACTTTTCAGAAATGAGTCTACTGTCTCACACCTTTAAGGTTTACTGACTGACAAATATGAATAAAATAATACTTTACCTAAAATAATGCATTTCTCATGTTAAATGTTCTCTGATGATTATTATGCTTTTATATTAGCTTTTATTCACTGTTAGTTTATGATTTCAATGAATAATTATATTTCAGGGAAACTATATCACTATTGATTTCTAATAACAGAACTTCTATATCTAAATATTCATATCACCAAGAAATCCCTTATACTTACAGGGGTATGTTTATAGATTCTATTATGTCTACTTCAGTGCTTTTCTTTTTGAACCCAAAAAGCACTGAACAATATCTTATCTTGTGGCACCAAAGATATGTATACAGTGCAGAAGTGAAATAAGTAAAAGAATAAAATATACTCCCAAAGGGGCAAAAAGCATATATTTTTTTTACTAGTTTGATTAAATTAGTATAATCTTCTTAAACTAGAATGTTAATCTTTCCTAAACAGTAAAATCTGTGTTTTAACTTTAAGCTATTTAAGGGAGTGGATATATAGTTCTTCAGAGTGAGACACAGAAATAGGACAAAGCACCTAAAATTTGCTATCAAAACACATAAAATCATAAATGTGAATTTGCTATTATTTCTTAACAAGGGGAATGTTTAATATCTATAGTTACTCTTTCTTCTTTCTCTGTCCTATCTCTGACTCTTTCAAAGAAAACCTTCTTTTCTCATGTACTGAGTCCATATTTATCATGGATGTTAGCTGTATTTCATACTTTTATTCTGCTGATAGCGGTGCATGGGTGGAAACCTCTATTCATCTTCAGGCTAGTATTACTGATCACACTTTATATGTAGTAATGATCAGTTTACTACCTCATAAGTCTGAAAATAATTAACTTCTAAGAGTATAGAATGGACAGATGACTCCAGGCAAAATTAAAATGATTTGTGCATATTTGGCATATTAAATTACTTCATAAAATATATGCCCCACAACTTATTAAAAAACAAGAAACATCCATGCCAATGTCTTAGCTTGTGTCCATCTAGAAAGCAGAGCCTGAGACCAGGGCTAGTAGGCAGGAGTAGTATGCTTGGATCATGTTGCACTAGCTGGAGACAAGTACAAGTGAGGTCTGAGAGACAGGTTATTGGGTCTTTTTTAAAATCATGGTAGGGGGGCTGGTGTGTATTTAAAATAGAGAGGAAGCTATTGGTGGAAGGATACAATCAGGTTTACTGTTTTAAAATATTACTGTAACTATTGTTACAGTAATTGTATTGTTGAAGAATACATTAAAAGCAGAATAGTAGCAAGGAAACCAGTTGAGAAAATTTTGCGGTAATCCAGGTGATAGATGATGATTTCTTCAGCTAGTATGTAAACAAAATGAACAAGTTTAAGATTTGATTTGGAGAATGACAATTAAGAGCTTGCTAATATATTGGTTACTGGTGAGTGAAATGGAGGAATCATGGTTGATGCCTAGATATTGCACCTGAGTCCTTCAGTGGCTGATGATTATCTGTACTAAGTTACAGAAGAAAGCTTTTGTAGGAACAGCTTGAGGGGGAAATCAAGAGTTCTACTCTAGCCATGCTAAATATGAAAGATAACATATAGGCACTTAGTTTGTCATTTCTTTTTTTACTTAACAGCATGCAAAAGCCTTACATAATTAATATATAAGGCTTGATGAGTTTGGAGATAACTATATATCCTTGAAAGTGCTGCCAAAATCTATGCCATAAACCTATCCATCCCTTCCAAAAGTTTCCTCCCAACCTCTTACTGATGATGATGATGATAATGATGATGATGATGATGATGATGAAGAAGATGATAAGAACACTTAGCATAGCGTCCATAGCATCTTAGCAAACTTTGAAGTATACAATACTGTATTGTTAGATATAGGTACTATGTTGTGCAGTAGGTCCCTGGGACTTAAACGCATGTAGTATAACAGAAACTTTGTGCTTGACTAATATCTCCCAGTTTCCCCCTCCTCTCAGTGCCTGGGAACCACCATTACACTCTGCTTTTGAGTTTGACTATTTGATTCATCATGTAAGTGAGACAATATAGTATTTTTCTTTCTATGTCTGGCTTATTTCAGTTAGAAAAATGTCCTCCAGCCTCATCTACATTTTTATAAATGGTGTGATTTCCTTCTTTTTTAAGCTGAATAATACTTCATTATGTGTGCATGCCACATTTTCTTTACCCTTCTATCCATCAATGGACATTTAGGTTGCTTCTACCTATGGTATAATAACACAGTGATCTAAAGCAAAACTAAATGAGTTGAAATTAAATGTATAAACTTTATCAATTCGACAAATATAACATTAAGTATAATAGGTAAATTGCAAGAGAATATGTAAGGCTAATAATATTTATGTTTACTTCTACTATCCAAAGTATTCTTATAAAGTAACACATTTGAGTATCAAAATATATTAAAGATACAAATCTATACCAACACTAAGGTGTTTACTTCTAGGTTGGGAAGGAAAGGAATAACATAGGGGAATGAGGAACTTTTAGTGATATTTATAAATATTGTGATTACTGATATTTGATAAAAATAAAGAAATGAATCAAATATGGCAAAATGTTACCATTTTAGAAGTAATATCTAAGTTCAGGACAAGGTCTAGAAAAAGATTAGAACAGGACTTTCAGGGGGGCTTAAGTGAATACCACTGGTGAGAAGAAGAGTGACTATGAGATTGAGGAATCTGATAGGAAATAATAGACATTAATCATGGGACCCCTTTGGCAATTTTCAAAATCCTTGAAGTCTTTGACATGTATAATTATGGTCTTCAATATTTTTTGGAACGCTTACTTCAATTATATGTTCTGACCAACAAAATAGCCATCACTTTCAATGATTCCCAAACATAGAATTTAACAATAGCAAATTAGTGTGGTACTGTGATGATAGAATTTTAAAGTAGGAATGATTTTTACTTGATTACTTTAAGAGGATTTTAATTATAAAGAAGTATCATAGATTGTAAACTGAATCATCATTTTGAATGTTTCTACATTTAAGAAAACGTTATCATGAAGATCAGCAAGATATATCTTGGACATTACTGTTTAAATCCTTCTCTGTAGACAATGCTCTGAAATAGACTCAGGCTTCTCCACTGGCTCTGATATTTTCTAGCTGTGTGACATTAGACAAGAACCTCTCTAAACTTCTATCCTCACCTGTAGTGACAAAAAGAATGTTGTTATTTCAAAGAGTAATTTTTGTACATTAAAATAGATAATGCACATATACCACTTAGCAAATTACACAGTAAAGTTAGCAACTATATTACGATTATATGTAGGAGTTCCTTTCATTTTAGGAACATTTTATCATTCTGAAATAGATTATTAGTTATATTTTGTTTTTTATGTTATACATTACATGTAAATATAATCTACAAAATATAATCTATATATGAACACAAAACTGATAGAGTTCTACAATTTTTTCAAATATTACTTTCTTTCAAAAGTGAAAGAAAAAATAATACAATCATCCAAAAACATATTCTTTAGTTTTCTGAATTAATAGAGATTTCTGTAGATAGGTAGGTAGGCAAATAGGGGAAAGAAAAAGAGAGAAAGATAAAGGGAGAAAGAAGAGTAAAGAGAGACCACCTTTCGAACAATTTGTATCCTGAACACCCTTAACTCCATTTCCCCATCAGATAGGTCAGCATTTCTCATGAGTGTTAGGGGGAAAATTAGTTCATTTTGCAATTTGCTCTTGGGGAGTAAATGGTTCATGTGGCTTCACTTGGGCAAAATAATCATAAGGGATTTTTATTTTTTATTTCTTTTAGTTTCTCTGTGTCTCTTCGTTTGAGTAATTTTGTTAGATAACTTTAACAAGGGCAGATTCTTAATCAGTAAGTTGTATGTGCGCTCATGAGCATCTTTGTGTTAATTGGAAAAAAAAGAAAATAAATGATACAGAAAAATGCACTAACAAGTATATAGCTATTCAAAAATGTTTAAGTATTTGTTGGATTGTGTTGGGAAAACTCCACGAATTTCACTATTTTGTAAAAATGAACATGGATTTATACTTTTGAACAAGAAAATTATATGTTGTCAAACAAATACTCCTAATTTTGTAAATCAGGGGAATAATTTAACCTTTATTTTGACATGTAGAAGTCCAAAATTGTTCAGAATATTCTGATTACATGGCTCAGTAAAAATGATGGAATTTTCCAGTTTTTCAAATGTAAATATATAAAACCTCTGCTGAGGAAAAGCTACCTCAGCAGCTTCAAGATAGTTATTGTCTCATAACCTTCATTTGTGTCAACATAAATACATATTGAATTTCTTTATCAGTCAATAACCTCTTTAGGAAAATTCCCAAATCTCTTTCCATGACTTGCTTTTGTCAAGTCATATCCATAAAGCAAAGGCTCTCTGAAAAGAAAGGTTGTGATGAGCTGTAAGGGCAAAAACATAACCAATCTTTGTCTTATATCTCTTACGTTAATCTGATGTTACTGAGATTCTAGGTGGTGACCACGGAATTGAGCATGGGGGTAGAGAATGTCGCCCAGCCTACTGAACTTCTTTAGACTTTATTGAGGAATACAGGAAAAGCCAGTTAAATAAGGTGTAGTAGGTGTCAGTGGGGATAAACAGAATAGAAAACATTTATAAAGATTGATAGCATAGAAGAGAAACAGAATCCTTTTTATTAGTCCTGTACTATAGAAATTTAAAAAATAATAATTTGCTAATGGTATAATTTTGAGCTAAATTCTGAGTAACATAATCCAAGAACTTGTGTTAATAAATCTTATCATTTAGTTTCTCCCTAAAAAAAAGCATGTAACTTCCTGAGGCTTTATTCCAAATTGATGATAAACTATCACCATAAGCTTGAGAGATGTTTTAGCATTGAAGTCAAAACTACAAGCTTCTTTCTTCACCTAAACAAGATTTGGTAAAGCTCTCTACCATTTCAACTAAGATACATTTTCTTTGCTGTAATCAACTTTGAAAATCAGTCTTCTTGGAATTATTTTTGTCTTTTTTAAAATACTTTTTATTATGTATTATATTTCTAATGAGAGGCCAGGGAGTTTGAATTTGACTGGGTTCCTTAGCAATGGCTTATGTGTGCGTACAGCACATGTGTGCCGTCTGTAAAATTGATAGAGGTAAGACAAATTTCTTTCTAGCACGCTGAGTGAAGGGAAGAAACTGAGTGGGAAGGATATGCTTTCTCTATAAAAATCCAACATTTTTTGGCAGTGTAGAAATCAAAAAAATCAACCACAAGACATGAGCATATGCTGTGAATGGTACTGAGGCTCCCTACAAGCTTCTTGGCACAAGCACTTCACTGAAGTCCATAATGCAGTGTTAAGCCACAATAAAAACAAAAGAATTATTTAAAAAAATACCTTTCAGTAGTTTGCTTAAAAGAGGGGTTATTGGAATAATTGGCAATAACACCACAATCATAGCTCCTGCCTTACCAAGAAGTTTACAAATCACTAGACTTATGTGACCTACTATATGTCTGATGCAGAGTAGTTACTGATATTTTTTGAATGAATGAATAAAGCCAAAGATGTTATCAGAAACTTAAAATATACACCATTTCATTGGCATTTACATAGGTTATTTATATCATTTTTATATAAGAATAACTCCCTTATTACATTAAAATGATACATTTATATATGTTCAGAAAATGAACTCATAGATGTCTAATATTGGAGGTATTTTTGAAATGTCTTTTAAAGGATAAATATAAAATTATACCATGTTGTGACTGATATGGTTCCGGCTCTTCTTAATATATATTAATATTTTATGCACTCTCCTTATTTGGGTCATATGTCTTAATGTTTACGTATATATCACTTAAAATATATAATTTGCCCTATGGAGATTAGGAAAAGGAGGCGTCTCATGCTACCACTTCCATCTCAGTTAATAACAGCCCAGACTGTAAACATTTTCATACCGTTTTTTCTTCTCTGTGTGTAGTTAGTGTATATTTTAAATGTCTTCATGATGAAGATCCATATAACCAAATGTCAAATTTAATGTCAAGAGCCAACCGTAAATATATTACATACATTTAAATTTTATTTACTGGGGTTGTCAATTTGGTCTTACAACTCTATTTCATTTTTGATCTTTAATGAAGTACCTGTGAGTTATGATGTGGAAAAATGTCAGGATGAGAAAATGATGATCCCCATTTTTTTTCTAGCTATGACATTTCAGTATTATGAGCTATATCTCATAAGGTCAGGACTGTGTGACCTATTTTGCTGTACTCATTATCTACTAATCCCAAACAGAGGCCAAGAGAAAGGAAGAGTACATTTTATTTTTTTTTTACATCTTTATTGGAGTATAATTGCTTTACAATGGTGTGTTAGTTTCTGCTTTATAACAAAGTGAATCAGTTATACATATGTTCCCATATCTCTTCCCTCTTGCGTCTCCCTCCCTCCCACCCCCCCATCCCACCCCTCCAGGTGGTCACAAAGCACCGAGCTGATCTCCCTGTGCTATGCGGCTGCTTCCCACTAGCTATCTACCTTACGTTTGGTAGTGTATATATGTCCATGCCTCTCTCTCGCTTTGTCACAGCTTACCCTGCCCCCTCCCCATATCCTCAAGTCCATTCTCTAGTAGGTCTGTGTCTATTCCTGTCTTACCCCTAGGTTCTTCATGACATTTTTTTTCCTTAAATTCCATATATATGTGTTAGCATATGGTATTTGTCTTTCTATTTCTGACTTACTTCACTCTGTATGACAGACTCTAGGTCTATCCACCTCACTACACATAGCTCAATTTCGTTTCTTTTTATGGCTGAGTAATATTCCATTGTATATATGTGCCACATCTTCTTTATCCATTCATCTGATGATGGACACTTAGGTTGTTTCCATCTCTGAGCTATTGTAAATAGAGCTGCAATGAATATTTTGGTACATGACTCTTTTTGAATTATGGTTTTCTCAGGGTATGTGCCCAGTAGTGGGATTGCTGGCTCATATGGTAGTTCTATTTGTAGTTTTTTAAGGAACCTCCATACTGTTCTCCACAGTGGCTGTATCAATTTACATTCCCACCAACAGTGCAAGAGTGTTCCCTTTTCTCCACACCCTCTCCAGCATTTATTGTTTCTAGATTTTTTGATGATGGCCATTCTAACTGGTGTGAGATGATATCTCATTGTAGTTTTGATTTGCATTTCTCTAATGATTAGTGATGTTGAGCATTCTTTCATGTGTTTGTTGGCAGTCTGTATATCTTCCTTGGAGAAATGTCTATTTAGGTCTTCTGCCCATTTTTGTATTGGGTTATTTGTTTTTTTGTTATTGAGCTGCATGAGCTGCTTATAAATTTTGGAGATGAATCCTTTGTCAGTTGCTTCATTTGCAAATATTTTCTCCCATTCTGAGGGTTGTCTTTTGGTCTTGTTTATGGTTTCCTTTGCTGTGCAAAAGCTTTGAAGTTTCATTAGGTCCCATTTATTTATTTTTGTTTTTATTTCCATTTCTCTAGGAGGTGGGTCAAAAAGGATCTTGCTGTGATTTATGTCATAGAGTGTCCTGCCTATGTTTTCCTCTAAGAGTTTGACAGTTTCTGGCCTTATATTTAGGTCTTTAATGCATTTTGAGCTTATTTTTGTGTATGGTGTTAGGGAGTGATCTAATCTCATACTTGTACATGTACCTGTCCAGTTTTCCCAGCACCACTTATTGAAGAGGCTGTCCTTTCTCCACTGTACATTCCTGCCTCCTTTATCAAAGATAAGGTGACCATATGTGCGTGAGTTTATCTCTGGGCTTTCTATCCTGTTCCATTGATCTATCTTTCTGTTTTTGTGCCAGTACCATACTGTCTTGATTACTGTAGCTTTGTAGTAGAGTCAGAAGTCAGGGAGCCTGATTCCTCCAGCTCCGTTTTTCGTTCTCAAGATTGCTTTGGCTATTTGGGGTCTTTTGTGTTTCCATACAAATTGTGAAATTTTTTGTTCTAGTTCTGTGAAAAATGCCAGTGGTAGTTTCATAGGGATTGCATTGAATCTGTAGATTGCTTTGGGTAGTAGAGTCATTTTCACAATGTTGATTCTTCCAATCCACGAACATGGTATATCTCTCCATCTATTTGTATCATCTTTAATTTCTTTCATCAGTGTCTTATAATTTTCTGCATACAGGTCTTTTGTCTCCTTAGGTAGGTTTAATCCCAGATATTTTATTCTTTTTGTTTCAGTGGTAAATGGGACTGTTTGCTTGATTGCACTTTCAGATTTTTCATCATTAGTGTATAGGAATGCCAGAGATTTCTGTGCATTAATTTTGTATCCTGCTACTTTACCAAATTCATTGATAGCTCTAGTAGTTTTCTGGTAGCATCTTTAGGATTCTCTATGTATAGTATCATGTCATCTGCAAACAGTGACATCTTTACTTCTTCTTTTCCGACTTGGATTCCTTTTATTTCCTTTTCTTCTCTGATTGCTGTGGCTAAAACTTCCAAAACTATGTTGAATAAGAGTGGTGAGAGTGGGCAACCTTGTCTTGTTCCTGATCTTAGTGGAAATGCTTTCAGTTTTTCACCATTGAGGATGATGTTGGCTGTGGGTTTGTCATATATGGCTTTTATTATGTTGAGGAAAGTGCCCTCTATGCCTACTTTCTGCAGGGTTTTTATCATAAATGGGTGTTGAATTTTGTCAAAAGCTTTCTCTGCATCTATTGAGATGATTATATGGTTTTTCTCCTTCAATTTGTTAATATGGTGTATAACGTTGATTGATTTGCGCATATTGAAGAATCCTTGCATTCCTGGAATAAACCCCACTTGATCATGGTGTATGATCCGTTTAATGTGCTGTTGGATTCTGTTTGCTAGCATTTTGTTGAGGATTTTTGCATCTATGTTCATCAGTGATATTGGCCTGTAGTTTTCTTTCTTTGTGACATCCTTGTCTGGTTTTGGTATCAGGGTGATGGTGGCCTCGTAGAATGAGTTTGGGAGTGTTCCTCCCTCTGCTATATTTTGGAAGAGTTTGAGAAGGATAGGTGTTAGCTCTTCTCTAAACGTTTGATAGAATTCGCCTGTGAAGCCATCTGGTCCTGGGCTTTTGTTTGTTGGAAGATTTTTAATCACAGTTTCAATTTCAGTGCTTGTGATTGGTCTGTTCATATTTTCTCTTTCTTCCTGATTCAGTCTTGGTAGGTTGTGCATTTCTAAGAATTTTTCCATTTCTTCCAGGTTGTCCATTTTATTGGCATGGAGTTGCTTATAGTAATGTCTCATGATCTTTTGTATTTCTGCAGTGTCAGTTGTTACTTCTCCTTTTTCCTTTCTAATTCTATTGATCTGAGTCTTCTCCCTTTTTTCATTGATGAGTGTGGCTAATGGTTTATCAATTTTGTTTATCTTCTCAAAGAACCAGCTTTTAGTTTTATTCATCTTTGTTATCGTTTCCTTCATTTCTTTTTCATTTATTTCTGATCTGATCTTTATGATTTCTTTCCTTCTGCTAGCTTTGGGGTTTTTTTGTTCTTCTTTCTCTAATTGCTTTAGGTGCAAGGTTAGGTTGCCTATTCGAGATGTTTCCTTTTTCTTAAGGTACGATTGTATTGCTATAAACTTCCCTCTTAGAACTGCTTTTGCTGCATGCCGTAGATATTGGGTCGTTGTGTCTCCATTGTCATTTGTTTCTAGGTGTTTTTTTTTATTTCCTCTTTGATTTCTTCAGTGATCACTTCGTTATTAAGTAGTGTATTGTTTAGCCTCCATGTGTTTGTATTTTTTACAGATCTTTTCCTGTAACTGATATCTAGTCTCATAGCATTGTGGTCGGAAAAGATACTTGATACAATTTCAATTTTCTGAAATTTACCAAGGCTTGATTTGTAACCCCAATATGATCTATCCTGGAGAATGTTCCATGAGCACTTGAGAAAAATGTGTATTCTGTTGTTTTTGGATGGAATGTCCTATAAATATCAATTAAGTCCATCTTCTTTAATGTATCATTTAAAGCTTGTGTTTCCTTATTTAGTTTCATTTTGGATAATCTGTCCATTGGTGAAAGTGGGGTGATAAAGTCCCCTACTGTGATTGTGTTACTGTTGATTTCCCCTTTTATGGCTGTTAGTATTTGCCTTATGTATTGAGATGCTCCTATGTTGGGTGCATAAATATTTACAATTGTTATATCTTCTTCATGGATCGATCCCTTGATCCTTATGTAGTGTCCTTCTTTGTCTCTTGTAATAGTCTTTATTTTAAAGTCTATTTTGTCTCATATGAGAATTGCTACTCCAGCTTTCTTTTGGTTTCCATTTGCGTGAAATATATTTTTCCATCCCCTTACTTTCAGTCTGTATGTGTCTCTAGGTCTGAAGTGGGTCTCTTGTAGACAGCAAATATATGGGTCTTGTTTCTGTATCCATTCAGCCAATCTGTGTCTTTTGGTGGGAGCATTTAGTCTTTTTACATAAAGTAATTATCAATATGTATGTTCCTATTCCCATTTTCTTAATTGTTTTGGGTTCGTTATTGTAGGTCTTTTCCTTCTCTTGTGTTTCTTGTCTAGAGAAGTTCCTTTAGCATTTGTTGTAAAGCTGGTTTGGTGGTGCTGAACTCTCTCACCTCTTGCTTGTCTGTAAACATTTCAATTTCTCCATCAAATCTGAATGAGATCCTTGCTGGGTAGAGTAATCTTGGTTGCAGTTTTTTCTCCTTCATCACTTTAAATATGTCCTGCCAGTCCCTTCTGGCTTGCAGAGTTTCTGCTGAAAGATCAGCTGTTAACCTTATGGGGATTCCCTTGTGTGTTATTTGTTGTTTTTCCCTTGCTGCTTTTAATATGTTTTCTTTGTATTTAATTTTTGACAGTTTGATTAATATGTGTCTTGGCGTATTTCTCCTTGGATTTATACTGTATGGGACTCTCTGTGCTTCCTGGACTTGATTAACTATTTCCTTTCCCATATTAGGGAAGTTTTCAACTATAATCTCTTCAAATATTTTCTCAGTCCCTTTCTTTTTCTCTTCTTCTTCTGGAACCCCTATAATTCGAATGTTGGTGCATTTAATGTTGTCCCAGATGTCTCTGAGACTGTCCTCAGTTCTTTTCATTCTTTTTTCTTTATTCTGCTCTGCAGTAGTTATTTCCACTATCTTATCTTCCAGGTCAATTATCCATTCTTCTGCCTCAGTTATTCTGCTATTGATCCCATCTAGAGTATTTTTAATTTCATTTATTGTGTTGTTCATCATTGTTTGTTTCATCTTTAATACTGCTAGGTCCTTGTTAAATGTTTCTTGCATTTTGTCTATTCTATTTCCAAGATTTTGGATCATCTTTACTATCATTATTCTGAATTCTTTTTCAGGTAGACTGCCTATTTCCTCTTCATTTGTTAGGTCTGGTGGGTTTTTATCTTGCTCCTTCGTCTGCTGTGTGTTTCTCTGTCTTCTCATTTTGCTTATCTTACTGTGTTTGGGGTCTCCTTTTTGCAGGCTGCAGGTTCGTAGTTCCCTTTGTTTTTGGTGTCTGTCCCCAGTGGTTAAGGTCGGTTCAGTGGGTTTTGCATGCTTCCTGGTGGAGGGGACTAGTGCCTATGTTCTGGTGGATGAGGCTGGATCTTGTCTTTCTGGTGGGCAGGTCCATGTCTGGTGGTGTGTTTTTGGGGTGTCTGTGGACTTATTATGATTTTAGGCAGCCTCTCTGCTAATGGGTGGGGTTGTGTTCCTGTCTTGCTAGTTGTTTGGCATAGGATGTCCAGCACTATAGCTTGCTGGTCGTTGAGTGAAGCTGGGTGCTGGTATTGAGATGGAGATCTCTGGGAGATTTTTGCCATTTGATATTATGTGGAGCTGGGAGGTCTCTTGTGCACCAGTGTCCTGAAGTTGGCTCTCCCACCTCAGAGGCACAACACTGATTCCTGGATGGAGCACCAAGAGCCTTTCATCCACACGGCTCAGAATAAAAGGGAGAAAAAGTAGAAAGAAAGAAGTAGTAGAAGTATTAAGAAAGAAAGAAAGAAAGAAAGAAAGAAAGAAAGAAAGAAAGAAAGAAAGAAAGAAAGAAAGAGAAAGAAAGAAAGAAAGGAGGAAGGAAGGAAGGAGGGAAGGATGAAAAAAGAAAGAAGATAAAGTAAAATAAAATTATTTAAATAAAAAATAATTATTAAAAAAAAAAAGGACGGATAGAACCCTAGGACAAATGGTGGAAGCAAAGCTATACAGACAAAATCTCACACAGAAGCATATGCATACACACTCACAAAAAGAGGAAAAGGGGAAAAAATCATAAATCTTGCTCTCAAAGTCCACATCCTTAATTTGGGATGATTCATTGTCTATTCATGTATTCCACAGATGCAGGGAACATCAAGTTGATTGTGGAGCTTTAATCCGCTGCTTCTGAGGCTGCTGGGAGAGATTTCCCTTTCTCTTCTTTGCTCTCACAGCTCCCAGGGGCTGAGCTTTGGATTTGGCCCCGCCTGTGCGTGTAGGTCGCCGGAGGGCGTCTGTTCTTAGCTCAGACAGGACGGGGTTAAAGGAGCCGCTGATTCGGAGGTTCTGGCTCACTCAGGCCGGGGGTGGGGGGAGCGGAGGGAGGGGCAGGCAGTGCGGGGCGGGCCTGCGGCGGCAGAGGCCGTCGTGACGTTGCACGAGCCTCAGGCGCGCCGTGCGTTCTCCTGGGGAAGTTGTCCCTGAATCCCGGCACCCTCTCAGTGGCGGGCTTCACAGGCTACCCGGAAGAGGGGTGTGGAGAGTGACCTGTGCTCGCACATAGGGTTCTCGGTGGCGACAGCAGCAGCCTTTAGCGTCTCCTGCCCATCTCTGGGGTCTGCGCTTTTAGCCCACGGCTCGCGCCCGTCTCTGGAGCTCTTTTAAGCAGTGCTCTGAATCCCCTCTCCTCACGCACCAGGAAACAAAGAGGGAAGAAAAAGTCTCTTGCCTCTTCGGCAGCTGCAGACTGTTTCCCGGACTCCCTCCCGGCTAGCTGTGGCGCACTAGCCCCCCTTCAGGCTGTGTTCACGCCGCCAACCCCAGTCCTCTCCTGGCGCTCCGACGGAAGCCTGAGCCTCAGCTCCGAGCCCCGCCCGCCCCGGAGGGTGAGCAGACAAGCCTTTCGGGCTGGTGAGTGCCAGTCGGCCCTGATCCTCTGTGCGGGAATCTAGCCGCTTTGCCCTCCGCACCCCTGTTGCTGTGCTCTCCTCCGCGGCCCCGAAGCTCCCACCTCCGCCACCCGCAGTCTCCGCTCGCGAAGGTGCTTCCTAGTGTGTGGATACCTTTCCTCCTTCACAGCTCCCTCCCACTGGTGCAGGTACTGTCCCTATCCTTTTGTCTCTGTTTATTCTTTTTTCTTTTGGCCTACCCAGGTACGTGGGGGGTTTCTTGCCTTTTGGGAGGTCTGAGGTCTTCTGCCAGCATTCAGTAGGTGTTCTGTCAAGAGTACATTTTAAAAGGATTGCTGGCCATGGCTTTATGTGATGTGTTGCCTGGAAAGATACGGGGGAGTATTACATATTGGCCTTCCAGGGTGAAAAAACTCAAATTGTTGTAAAAAATTAACTCATGCCCCACCATAAAAAACTAGTAATCAAATTATCTCTCACCACCTTGTACCACCTTTGTGTATGACAGAAGGGAAAGGTGAAACTATCTTTTTCTGAAATCACCTCTTTTGTTCTCATGAGCAAACATTTGTGAAGATAGGGTTGAAGTACAATTACAAAATTATCACAAAAGACCTGTCATTGTTTTTTTCTTTTTGCAACTAGCCTATTGTGCCAATGTGAAACAGTAGTAACATAATGCTCAAAGCTGATAAAAAGTTAGCTATGTCAATAGAAAACGTCTAGGTTTAAGAATCACAATTTTGGCAATTCTACCCTGGGAACATATTTTTTTTTTCCCCGTAATCAAAAAAAAAAATTGAAAATTCTTCTTATTCCTGATATTTATCATCTGAAAAATGGCATTCACTCAACTTCTAAATAATATCTGTAATATTTGACACCTGAAAGAAAACCTAGGTCTTAGAACAAATGCAAATAGAATAAAACTGAATCAAACCAGCAGCCCACAAAGAAACCAATCATGAAGTAGAGCTGCCTAGCTAAGCCCATCCTAGACTGGCTTAAGTGGATCAAATCTAGATAGCCAGGAACATTAAAATAACTACCTACAAGCCACTGAATTCTGGGGCAATTTGTTATGCAGCATTATTGTGGTTGCTCCTGGCTAACACAAATATTAAAGTCACTGAACTTGAGTTAAATTCTGTTTACTGTGAGAAATTTAATCAACCTTTTTATGACTCACTTTTGTAACCATAAAGTAGAGATATTTGCTCAGATTTTCTTGGTAAAATAAGGAGGATGATCACACCTAAGAATGTGAATGGGGGAAGAGATGTTGAAGTGAGAGGAATGGGAGTGTGAATGTATTGGGAAATACAGAAAAAATTATGGGTGGTATTGTATGTCTTAGTGGTGTCAAAGGATTGTTGAAATTTAGACATCAAAAAAAGTGAACTAGAAAGATGGATTCTGTAAACTATTCACCTTAAGCTATTGAGTGGCCCAGGAAAAAGAAATGAACCCCCCCTTCTTCCAAATAACCACTATTCTGACTTCGCACACTGTAGATAAATTCTTGAATTTCGTATAAAGGAGTTCTAAATTATGTACTCTTTTTCTTTGCCCTCTTTTACATAAAAGTAAATCTTTAAAAGTTTTAGTCAACGCATAGTTACTTCATGTAGTTGCTTATAGTTTACAAAATATTTTATTATACATTATATTTCACTTAAGTCTCACATAAAATTAGGATGTTCTGCCCACGTATGATGAAGAAATAATGTGTCCCATGTCATAGAACATAGCCATTAAGTGACAAAGCTCTGATTTAAATGCATAATTTCCCAGTTTGAAATTCTACTCTTACTAGCTCTGAGTGTCTCTCTATTTGTGGGGAAGGGAGCTTATTTTACAGAAACTTATATCCATGCCTCATATATAGTATCTTAAATATACTAAACCAATTCAAGTATGTCTAAATAAGGAAGTGAAGTCTTGTTTAGATGAACTGTCTCTTCAAGGTTTCCTGTTTTTTATTTTTCTTTTGATTCACAAATATCCTTGATCGGTTTCTGTATCATTATGCCACCGGAAACTCTAGAGAGAGCTGAAACATCTCACTGTATGTATCTATTCTGAAGTTAACAAGACTTGTCAGGGACAATAATTCTTGTTTTTCATTTAGGATTCAGGTCTCAACAACCTAGAGGATGCTGCCTTTACAAATTCATTTTAATCAACACTTACAGTGTCATTCCTTACTAGGTTAGTTGCTAGGGGTGTATTGAAATAATTCTATAAACTATAGGTAAAGTGCTCAGTGTTGCAAATTTATTTGAAAGGTAGATTTTTATTACTTCACTAGCATATTAAAATAATGGGTGGGTGGATTTTAAACAAATAATAAACCAGCTTTGTTAATGTGCATATTTTAGTTGAGTTTCCTTTACCTTTTAGCACCAGATTTATTTTATACATATTTATCGAGTTTTCTGTAGCCGATATTTATTTACTAAATTATGTAATCAACATAACTGTATCATTAATGTTACAATGGATCCATAGAGTACCATATTTCAGATCTATAATGATCTCTAATATACTACATACTGCCCTGACAAAATGTCCTTTTTCATTATCAGGGAGAAACTTTTTCTGCTTCCTGTTCTGATGTTTTCATCATGACATTTTATTGCCAATCCTCCTCATCTCAAAGGGGAAAGAAGAAAGGAAGAAACCATAGCAATAATTACCAACTGAGTAAGTCATTATCATTATAATAGAAATGAAATTGAAATGGTAAGAGCTTGGCATTATTCAAATTTTTACCCTGCTTGGTTAATGATCATATCATCTTTAAAATCCTCATAGGCTTCTTTTGAATTGTAGATGTCATAATACCTAAAGCAATTTAGGATATGGAATCACACCATAATCCACTGATCAAATCTTCTAGGCCAGGTCTCCAGGTGTATCACACTTCTGATCCTATGACCTCTCAAAAATGTCTTTCTGAAGAGTTAATAGAGAACAGATGTTACCTAAGGCAGCAGCTGTTACCATTAGACAAATGGGAAAAACTGGCAAACTGGGAGAAACTCTTTAAACAGACAATCCAATTCCTTAAAAAATCAATGAGAAGTTTCAAAAAGGTCAGAAAAAGGTGCACAAGCATGCGTTTTTCACATGTATATTCATTGAAAGTCCTTTCAGAAAACAATTCTCACTGAAACAAAAATTCTCATGTTCATTTGAAATAGTCTAGTCTTTATAATTATGAAAACAGATTTTTCTATACTGCAAAATGCAAAGTTCAGTTTTATTGAGTCTTCAAATTTGTATTTCTATTTTATTTCCTCATGGTTTAATGTGTCCCTTACCTAATGATGCAAAATTCAGCGAAAAAAAAATGCAATCCTGTTTTCTCAGTCTAGAACCTCATCTTTCGTCAATGGAAAGAAACATGTGAACATATAATGCAGTGACTACTACTAGAATTGATGGATAAATTAATCTCCCTAACAAGGAAGGTCTTACAAAGAAGGGATATTTGACCTGGGTCCTGAAAAATGAAGAAAACAATTTTATCACAGGGAACACTGAATAATACACAGAGCCTTGAAAGCACATCACATGTTAGAACCCAAGTAAAATGTCAGAACTGGACAGAAGAACAGAGGTTCTTAAATTGTAGTGTGCATCAGAACTGTTTGGAATTCTTGTTAAAAATGCAGATATCTGGGTCCTATCCTGGATATTCTAATCTAGTAAATCTGGTGTGGTATCTGGGAATCTTCATGTTACTAAGTGATTCTCGTTACTCTGATGAAGTCAGAGTGTAGAGTGCACCTTAAGACATGTTTCTTTCAATGAATTATTCTTGAAATGTGGTCCCCAGACCAGCATCACCACGATAATTAACTGAAAACTTGTTAGAAATGTCAATCCTCAGCCCTACTACAGACTGGCAGAAACTCTGGTGGTTGGGTCTAGATATGTTGTGTTGTTTATAAGCTCTTTGGTTGATTCTGATGCATGATCAAGTTTGGGAATCATTGCTTCAAATCATACAAATAGGTTAGGCCTCCACTGGCTAGAGAATCTCACCTATTGACCAGTTTTCAGAAGTAGGCCACGCTTAACATTCCACACTTAACAGTAACTTTATCTGTGAAAAGCTTTAGGTGATACCAAAGCAGAAATAAACCCCTTGCAGTTCAAACCATTCACTATTGCTGGCTTCCTTTTAGTGATCTTAACGAACAAATTCTATTAGTCAGATTTTCAGACTGCAGTGTAGTTTGTTGCAGTTGAACTTAACATGAAATCATTTGGCATAGATTAGTTGATGAGTGCTCTGTTGAAGTTATATAATCTCATTTTGAACATAAATAAGAAATCCTTTCACTGAGAATCAATGCAGTTGAGGTGACATTAAGATTCGTTTTTGAGATTATTCATATTCTACCAATGAGTGCATAGGCTCATCTACTTGTAAGGAATCATTATATTTGCTATGGTGTGTATAGGGTAAAATTTGTTCTTTGACCTTCCCTAACAATGCAGAATAGATGCTAGCCCTGTATAAAATGACATTTTTGGCAACATCAGACTGTAATCCTCTTCTGTATTATTTGTCAATAAATACAGTGCTTCATCTTGAACTTCAGATGCCAAAGTCAAGGTGTAGATGAGAAGTATTATTTCATGAATCTATCAGAAGGTTGTGGAAGAACAAATATGTCTAATTTTTGTCCTCTTCTACAATACGAATATAAGGATTCTTTTGTTTCTCAATGGACAGCATGACTGAAATCCTCAAATATGCATGGGAATAATATTTTTAGAAAGCTAGGCCTTAGTCTTTGTTCTTTTTCTCTTTCCCCCTATTTCTTCTCTCTAATTCTTCATGGCCACATCCTTTGTGAGGAAGGAAAAGGCCATGGTTAGCCTGTGCTTCTCAAAGAGCACTTCTGAGTTGTGTTTTGAAATAGCAAGCGGTCAGTTATCTTTAGAGCAGAAATAAAATATGTTATAGAACTATAGAAAACTCTATATTCGCCACATTTTCATTGTTCATTGATTGATTAGCAGCTATATTCCAGACATTGTATTCAGAAATAGGTGGCAGTAAAATAATAAATAAAGCAAGTTTCCTGTAATCTGTAGCTCACAATCTTCTGGAAGACACAGCCACCTACCAAAGTAGCTAAAAAGTAACTGGGCCTGAGAAGAGTGTAATTATTTAAATTATAGCTCTGATATATTAAATTTCACACTACTTATTTAACAAGAAGAAGTATCAGCATATGTATTATCATCTCTTTATGTTTTATAATATAAATATATTTATTGACTTTAATCAAAGGGAATAAGTGGTTTGCTTTGCCTTTGTATAGGTCTGGTATTACATTATTTCTCCCCAGAATAAACATAGAATCAAGTTAGAACATGACTTAGAAATTATAATTGAAACTGCAGGAATGAACTTTTGGAGGCAGGTTGACTTTCTTAGAGATAGAAGAGACTTTGGATCCAAGCAGATTTAGGTTAAAATCTGAGTTATGTCACTTCAGGCTGATATTTTAACCTTTCTGAAACTCTGTTGCTTCATCTGTGCATCTGTGAAGTGGTGATAATAAATACCACAATATATTGCTACAGAATAATTAAGTGAGAAGACGTTTGTAAAGACCCTGGCATTTGGTTGGTGCTCAATAAATTTTAGTTTTATTTGACATACATTCTCTTTAATGCCTTCCCCTTTCATATAGAGCCATGTGTCAGCCATTAACTGCTTGCCGCTCCATTTCACATCATATCTCTTTGAGTTCTAAAAAGTCCACCTTAAAACACAAAAATTATTACACAGGATACTGTTTCCCTATTATTCAAACAGTACATGGATATTAGTGTGCATCTACTGTATACCATGCATTCTCACTGGTCCCAAGGGGCAGTTGGAGTGGGTGGTGAGATGCAGGATTACAGGCTGGAGACTTAAAGTGATAGATGGTTTGGACTGACTGACATTTAAGACAAGAATGGCTAGGACACTTAAATGGAAGCACATGAGGGGAGTTAAGGAGTTATAAGTCAAGCAACATTTATCTTTTAGTGTTGGCATTAACTAGTTCTCTGAAGGTTTCTTGTTATATACAAAACTCCCTATATTTGCTGTTTCTATCTTCATCCTATTTTGACTTTTTCCATCATTACTAGTAAAAAATAAAATTCTGGGTTTGTTTTTTTTTTTTTTTAGACATGGGAGAAGTAGGGAGAGAAATTGAGAATCTGCTTCATATTTCAAATAGAGTCTGGAAAACAACCTACCAGATATGAGTGCTTGTAGTTAGTGTCTGTTTACCAAAACTGAGAACCAGAATGAAAAGATATCTTTCTACTGGTTTTGATGACAGTAGTAGTTCTTTCATACTTATTAAATTAGGAAACAGCTCATTGCATCATGCTGGACAGTGTTGTAGATTCTAGTGATGCAGAGGATGAGTAAGACACAGTCTTATTGTGAGGAGCTCAGGGTTTCTTGAGGGAGGACACCTGGTTCCCATTTCCAAAGAGCCTGTTCACAGTGAAGCCAAGTTGCCACTTAAATGACAATATCCTGTCTCTCAAAGGAAAGGGAGTAGAGATTCAATGAGAGGGTGGGATTAAGGAGGAATAAAATTTTTCTTTTTTTATCTATTATGTAAATCATAATAGGATTTTAGTAAATCATTTAATTTATTAGAAAGGAAGAATAGTAAGGCAGAAGCAGAACAATGTTTGTCCCTTCTTTCCTCTATATGTTGTACAGGTTTATAAAGACATGTGAGCCATGCAGTCTTTAAAAGACTCATATGATGTTTTGTGCATCATTGACATAAATGAAGACATTATATATCATATGAATGCTTTGTAAAATACCATGATTCATGCAACTGTTTTAGTATTTCTGATAAAAAAAAACACTAATACAACATACTATTTCCATATTTTCTCCAGTTTTAATTTACCAAAAATATGCTTCTGGGGCATTTCTGATGCAAAAAAAAAAAACCTCATGCAAAAATGAGTCATTTATTTACATTTGAACACTTTTTACATTAGTAGTTGGGGCTGCCAATTTTGAAAATAAATAAATGCTTCTTGGTAATTTAAAAATCTGAACTGTATTTCGGCAGTAATCATTCTGGTAAGTAGCATAGTTTGTATCTCCCTGTGACAGATGTCTACACCCAATGTACATGTTTTGAGACAAAAAAACATAACCACAAAGACTCACTTTTGGATTCACACTTAGGTTAAAATTATTTTATCTAAGAAAGTCTACACACACTTATAGAATGAGAAAACTCCAGGGATAAAGAAAAGAAGAAAAAATCCAGTAGGACTGTTCTTTAAGTAGCACAAAGCCTTTAAAAGATAATATCTTACTACTCTTTGAAACAAACCTCTCAGGTAAACTGCTATTATTTTTATCTCCATATAATAAGGAAAACTAGGTTTCACAGAGGTTAAATGCTAATTATTGACACACTCTAAGTAGATGGTAAAGCCAAAAATGAGTTTCTAAACTTAGAGCCTGATTCTGCTCTCCTTTCACTAGACAAAGGATTGCTTTGTTTTCTGCTCAGAATTTTATGTAGCTTTCAGATATTTGGATTTATTTGTTGTAATAATGTCAATATAAGTAGTGATGATCATACCAAAAAAAAGTAGGTGATTTTGTTTGTTTATTTAATCTTTAGCCTAGTAACTAGCATGGTATCCAAGACTCACTGTTCTAACCTATCTGTACTCTGATTCTCCAGACAAAATATGAATGGTGATAGCCATTGCCTCTTTAGAGATTGTGATTTGAAAGCATCCCTGGATAGTGTGCAGACAATAACTTGTTGGCTAACTCAACAACTGCTACTTTCTATTATCTGCCAGATACCCACTTTTCCAGTTTCACTCTTGATCTGCTTCTGGAGGATGGGATATAAGAGGTCTACTAGGGAATATCTGGGATAGAGAGCTCCAAGACCTATTGCAACCCTCTATTGTCCACCAGGCAGCGCGCATGGAAAAAAAATGTGATATTGTAGCTAGAGTAAATTGTAGGTAAAGGTTAAGCCAAAATGTAGCAAGAGTTCAGGTTCTTATAACAGCATTAAGTCATTGCTCTAATTATGTAAACTAACTAAATGGCTTTTATGTTTGAATCATTTTCATGAGGTATTCAGTTACTGCAACCTAGCACATGTTTTAAAATTCTTGGTTTTAAAGCATTTAGGTATAAATCCTCTATGTAAGTGGATCCATTAGGATAGCTTGTTTTATTCACACTGTCCTTGTATATGAGTCAAATTTCTTCCTTCATTTGTAAGATCCACCGACTTTAAAAGCCACACAATAATTTTCATTCGTAGATACCCCTACCTGCATATTTATTTTTTCTTAGTCAGCCCAATCCAGCTCTTTTACTAGATGACTTACTCTTTTTTATATTATTTTTTTCTAAACTTTTCCCATTGCCTTTCTTTAAAATACCTGTTATATTGCCAATAAATATTCCTACATTCTTTACTTTTAAAATGAATATTTACCCCATTTCTTTGTCTGAAATGAAAACTACCTTTCCCCAGATAAGGTAAGGTTTACTTTTATTCTCCTCACCTGCTATAGACTGAATGCTTGTGTCTCCTTGAAAATTTATATGTTGGAGCCCTGATCTCTAATGGGATGCTATTTGAAGGTGGGTGTTTTGGGGGCTAATTGGACTTAGATGAGGCCATGAGGGTGGAGCCCCCAAGACAGGATTAATGTCACTATAAGAATTGGAAGAAACTTTAGCCCTCTATGCCATGTGAGGACAGATCAAGAAGGAGGCCCTCTGTAAACCAGGAAGTAGGCTCTCCCCAGACACAGGGCCTGAGGACCCTCTAATCTCATGCTTTGCAACCTCCAGAACTGTAAGAAATAAATGTCTATTGTTTAAGCCACCCAGTCTATGGTAACTTGTTATAGAAGCCTGAGTTGTCTAAGATAAAACTACTAAGGTTTTATCATTCTTCCAAAATCTAAGAGACTGGGTAGCATTCTTCTAGTTTTCCACTACTCCATTTTCTTACATTACCTGCTAATTCTTTTTAAAAGCATGACTTTTTATTGAAACCCTCTCCAATACTCATCACTGCCAAGTACAAGTCCCCTGGGTTTTTCCTCACAACACAGACAGATAAAACACATGTAAACTCCATCCAATTTTGTGCAAACGATCTGTCTAATGTCCTCACCTTTTAGGACTTGGGCCTCTTTTTGTTTCAGATCCTTCCCCTCTACTCCACTGAAGCTCAGTGGCCATTCACTTGGTATTACATTGGTTACCATTCAGAATTGCTTCACCTTATATCAGAGATCACATTCCTTGAGATATAGAATTTGAGACAGAGATTAGTGATCAGGAATTTATTAGAGACTGCTCTTAGGATCAATTCCTCTGGAAGAGAAAGCAGTAGGAATGGGTCAAGGGACAAGTTGGTCTGAGTTGCTGTCTCAAGTAAATGCTTCAGTCAATCCATAGGAAGTGCTAAAGCTAGAAGGTCACCTAAAGTTGTCTGTTTAGAGGCAAGGGAGCTAAGTCTTTAAACCCTCATTGTGTCCATCAGTCATTTAATGCACTTGCCCTAAGAAGGGACCTGGCCTTAGGCCGGTCTACTACCATCAGCCCAAGGAGTCAGAGAAGAGGGAAGATAGCTGAGAGTGTATTACCAGCAGCGCTCACAGGAGCTAAGAAAATAGTCCTTCAGTCCTGGAGGGACATCAGAGAATTATATGATGTTATCAATTACATTCTCCCATTACACTATTCAGATAAATACACTTCATATAAGTCCTGCAAGTAGCAACTTCCAGGAAAAAAGGGGATAAATAAATGCTGCACAAGGATAAACATGAAAACATTATTATTATACATTTTTATTTACTTAGGGACTACTTCAGTAATAAAAAGTTGAATGTGAGTTTTCCACATCACAATACTTTAGGATATTATGATCCTTTTGCCCTAATATCAGTGACATAAACATTCGTATATCTTTTCTCCTGAAGTTTCTTTTTCAGGAGATGATTTTGTATAATTTAGTGAATAGAGTGATTTTTAAATGAAAAAAAAGTACAAAATAATAATTGCTCACTTGTGAAAAACTTCACAATGTACCAAGAATTATTCTTTCTTACATGTATTAGAATTCACTTAATTCTATTATCATTCCCATCTTACAACTGAGGAGAATAAAGCTCAGAAAAAGGGTTAAGTTATTTGCCCAAAGTCACACAACTATGAATTTGACCTCAACAGTCTGACCCCAGTGGCTACACTATTAAACACCAAATTATGTTGACTTTCTAATTCCTTTCTTGTAATCCCAAGAATGGCAAAGCAATTTGTCTAAATATCCTGATGGGTGACTATTTCTAGAAACCGAATGTAAAGTTATATACATTTCCCCTTAGAGTTCTGTCTTTTACAGAGTGTGCCACAGAAAGATTGAAGGGAGTATAACAAATTTGCTCTCACAGTTTATTTATTTTTTAAATCCTGGCTTTAAGATACATTACTTTCAATTCATATAGAAAAATGAAAATGAGTAAAAACAATGTCCAGCATATTCACCCTTGAAAGACTATTACAGTTTGAATAGACAAAGAAAGGAACAGAATAAAAAGATTTCTTTCTTCTTTTTATTTACTTTCTTTTTAAGTAATTACTAGCTGAATCTTATCCCTCTGGAGGAAAAATACAGTTATTGTAAAATGGCAATGAAAATGAAATCTGTCAGCTGTTGCAAACCAACTTTGTTTGCTGCACACTCAAACCTTGATGCTATACGATTCTCCAAAAAATTGTAAAAGTTCTTTCTTGTTAATTTTCTTCTAGTTTTTTTTTTGCGGTACGTGGGCCTCTCACTGCTGTGGCCTCTCCCATTGCGGAGCACAGGCTCCGGACGTGCAGGCCCAGTGGCCATGGCTCACCGGCCTAGCCACTCCGCAGCATGTGGGATCTTCCCGGACCGGGGCATGAACCCGTGTCCCCTGCATCGGCAGGCGGACTTTCAACCACTGCACCACCAGGGAAGCCCTCTTCTAGTTTTTAGAATTAAGTTTTTAAAAAAAACTCATGAACAAGGGTGTGTTAAATAGGGACAAATACAAAAAAAAACAGAGGGTGTTCAGGGAAAATAGAATATAATGAAATTGTATGCAGTGACCCAGTAATGTTATGAGAACTCAAGACTTTTATGAATTTTTTTCTGGGTCCAATATACGGTATTTCATTTTCTGTGAAGTTCTACTATTAGTGTAAAATCATCTGTACCCTTATAAATAAAAATATCTTTCAAAAATCCAGTTAAAAAACCGGGCAGAAGACCTAAATAGACGTTTCTCCAAAGAAGATATACAGATGGCCAACAGGCACATGAAAAGATGCCCAGCATTGCTAATTATTAGAGAAATGCAAATCAAGACTACAATAAGGTATTACCTCACTCCAGTCAGAATGGCCATCATTAAAAAGTCTATAAATAAATGCTGGAGAGGGTGTGGAGAAAAGAGAACCCTCCTACACTATTGGTGGGAATGTAGATTGGTGCAGCCACTCAGGAGAATAGTATGGAGGTTCCTTAAAAAACTATAAATAGAGCTACCATATGATCCAGCAATCCCAATTCTGGGCATATATCCAGAGAAAACCATAATTCGAAAAGATACATGCACCCCAATGTTCATAGCAGCACTGTTTACAATAGCCAAGACATGGAAGCAACCTAAGTGACCATTGGCAGATGAATGTGTAGATGAATGGCTACACACAATGGAATGTTACTCAGCCATAAAAAAGAGTGAAATAATGCCATTTGCAGCAACCTGAATGGACCTAGAGATGATCATACTAAGTGAAGTAAGTCAGACAAAGACAAATATCATATGATATCACTTATATGTGAAATCTAAAAAAAAAAAAAGATACAAATGAACTTATTTACAAAACAGGCATAGACTCACAGACATAGAAAACAAACATGGTTACGAAAGGGACAGTGGTGGGGGGGGGAGTGTGTGTGGAGATAAATTAAGAGTTTGAGATTAACATATACATACTAATAGATATAAAATAGGTAAATAACAAGGGCCCACTGTGTGGCACAGGGAACTATACTCAGTGTCTTATAATAACATACAGTGGAAAAGAATCTTAAAAAGAATATATATATATGTATATCTATATATATCTATAAAACTGAATCACTTTGCTGTATACTTGAAACTAACACAACATTGTAGTTTAACAATACTTCAATAAAAAATACCACATATGTAGTGTTATACCAAAAGGTATATATCTTGTCTATTGCAGATCAAGATTCTTTAGCTCAAAAGGACTATCTCATAAGTTCTACTTTTTGCATTCCAAGGGATTTCTGACACTTTTAAACTTCCTTATCTCTAAAACTCAGGAAAGTTAGAACATGCAAGATGAAAAGAAAATTAACATCATTCTTTTTTCATGTTTTTGGTCACACCATGCAACATGCAGGATCTTAGTTCCCCAACCACAGAACCTGTACCCCCTGCAGTGGGGACGTGGAGTCTTAATTACTGGACCTCCAGAGAAGTCCCTTAAAATCATTCTTAAACCATGATCTAAAGATAACTACTGTTAACATTTGTATTTATCCTTCTGTTATTCTTCTATACTTATTTGATACAGTCTAAAAATATTAGACAGACTACCTAATTTGGGTGGCCCAGTGCAAAATGAAAATTCAGGGATCCTTCTTCAAAAATTATTAACAGTTTCAAGATGGCAATAGCAGAGTATTAAACCAAGTGCAAGGCCCTTCTAAGCATGGGAACCTGTGTAACTGCACAGGTCTCATGCCCAGGAAGTTGGCCCTGGTTTGTTTAATGAGTGAGGGAAAGTGGAATAACAGGAGCTGTTGGAGAAGTCACACACAGATACCTGAAATCTATTGAGGCAAACTCAGATATACAAAATACTGCATACACTTTCCATTTCTTCATATCCAGAACAGGATGGAGAATGAAATTCACTTGGAATTAAGAATCCATACTTACATTATTATTGAGAGAAAATGAGGCTGAAACTAATAAGAAACTAATAGCTACCCCAGAAACACATGTGGCAAAGAATATATTAGTAAAATAAATGAAATGTTACTTAAATGAAGAGCCAAATAGTAGGTCAGAGGCAATCACTACAGGATATATCAGGAAATGTTTACTCTACTTTACTAAAATTAGTTCTTAAAAAAGAATGGAAGCATAGAAGTATCTAGCCAAATTGGTCACTGAATGCTTACTAACACTTGCCTAAAATATACACTTTACTATTTATCATTTTATACTTGCAATTGTCTCATTAATGCAGGAGTACTGATAAATTTTGGACTCCTTTTGCAAACTGGAAAAAAATGGGCTGGTTGGAGATTACTGGTAATGCAGCTTTGATTCTGTCCTTGAGAGACTAGGGATTTATATCTCCTAAGATTGCTGTCACCCACTTTGTAAGTAATCAGCAAACTTTGAACCATAAATATTGCAATATATTTGCAAGTTGTAGAAACAAAATTATAGGCATATTTATTCCTTGCATATTTCTGACAACAGTATAAATCACCACTAGAGATTACTTAGTGAATTTTGGTGGCTAATTCATAGTCAACTTCTGATTATTTGCAATAATGGAAAGAGCAATGATGTGAAGATTTCAGAGGAGTGGTTGATATAAACAATGACTTCTAGCAGTTTTTGCATAAAGATTTATTTGGTTAAATTTATTATTAATAACATGGTATAATATTATTAATATTGCCATTTATAGTATTGGTGTTATATTGGTGAATGTTAGTGTAACTGACATGGTCTAATACTATTATTAATATTTAATATTAACTATTACACAGTTTATGTAAAATTTTAGCCTACTATTAGAGAACAGGGTTAATAGCCACAATATACTTCAGCACTCATATTACCCTATGTTAAACTCAATCTTTATTTATTGTACTTGTCTGAGTTTCTCTCTAGACTGTGAGCTCATTAAGCCATGGGACTTGTTACTTACCTCTTCTCCATGAATACCGGTACGTTGATTTGAGCATGGTTAGGTCTCAATAAGTATTTGTTGAATGAACAAATGGAGAGATCAGTGAACAAATGGAGGGATCAGTGAATTTGTGTCGTGAAAGGACATTATCAGGGTGAGTCAGAATTGCCTGAGTAAGACTTCTGAAAGAGACAGAATATGAATGGAGACTTGGTCTTGGCTTAAACTGTGAGCAGGGTAGCCACAGACAAAGGCTAGGATGGAGAATCATATTTCACACAAAGAGAGCTGGCTGAACCAAAAGCGAAGGTAAGAAGGGTGAGGCTTATGCAAGAGATGCAAGCAAATGGTTCTAGTATTTATTTATTAAATTTTTTTCTTTCTCCTATTATTTTATTAACACAAAAGTAAAGAGTAGAATCAAATATGTTCCTCATTTTAGGGCATACTGTATTTATTTGTTCTTCCCTTCATCTCAGCCTGTACTCCATTTCCTCCACCTTAATAGGTACCCACCCTAATAGGTTTAACATATGCTTAGGCAGTTACGTTTTTTTTAATGTGGTGTTTTTATATGTTTTAAATTTACATATTTTTTTCAATAAATCTCATTCTTTTCTGTACTCTTCTGACACCACAGCATCATACAAAATGCATTCATGTTGCAGCATAGACCTCTAATTTGTTGCTTCTAATTGATGGATGCCTTGGAGGTCATTTACAAATCTCGAACTCTAGTCAGCCACACTTGGAGACCCAAGCAAGAGGGTCTCCGTGCTTTATAACATCCCACTCTGGTCCTCCTCTGGCTGTGCCCTCACTTCAGGTGCAAGGAGTCTGGGGGACTTAAGAGGACATCCTCATTAAGAGCATTTCCAGGTGCTCTCTGCTCAGCCCCCACTTACTTCTAGACAATATTTCAGGTACCAAGGGCCCCAGAGCTTTCTGCCCAATGTCCTCAAGCCACTTGTCTTCCAGGGCTGCACTGGCTTTGTCCTCCAAAATCAAACTGCTTCTCGTGCACACAGCTCTAGACTGGATGGGCGGCCAATGGGCAATTATATGCAGGGATTGTGAGTGGAGTTTGTATGTACAAGCTGGAGTGCCCATATTCCTACAGGTGAAATCACTTGCAGTGTTACAGAGCAGGATGGAAGTGTAGGAGGAGGAGAATGTGAGGGTGACATAGAACAGAGCATAGAAGGTAAGAGTGTGCTGAGGTACTTGTCTCATTGAAGAAAGAGATTTGTATGAAAAATACAAATGTGCATGAGTTTAATAAGTTTGTGTAATCACCAAAAAATTCAACTCCTGTGTGTATATATATATATTTAAAAATCTGAGCAGAATTACCAGCTAATATATATGAAGACATTCATCTTGACATTATTTGTGATATCACTGAGTTGAAGATATCCTACTATCTATCATTAGAGTCAAATTAGGTCAGGATTAGATTGTTTATTCTTGTTAACTGATCATCTATTTATCTATCTATCAGTATATCATCTATCTTACATACAGTCTACAAATAATGTAACTTTTGTTTGTTTTAAAATCTTTTAACTATTGCCTTTGACATATGTGTTCATAATGATATAGTTCTAAATACCTTGTTATTTATGACGTCTGCTTTAATCTCGCTGTTTTTCAAAATTAATATACTTGATTTTTAGAGCAGTTTTAGAATTATAGAAAAAATAAACAGAAGTACAGAGAATTCCCATATGATCTCTCTCTCTGCCTTCAGTTTACCTCATTATTACTATCATGCATTGGGGTGGTGTATTTGTTATAATTGAAGAACTGATATTGAGACATTATTATTAACTGAAGTCATAGTTTACATTAGGGTTTACTCTTTGCATTGTACAGTTCTATATGGATTTAGCCAAATGCATAATATCATATGTCCACTATTACAGAATCATACAGAATAGTTTCACTGGCCTAAAAATCCTCTCTGCTGCACCTATTGCTTCCTACTGTCTTCCTGCCCCCCAGCTCTTGGCAACCACTGATCCTTGTACTGTCTTCCTTGTTTTATCTTTTCTACAGCATCATATAGTTAAAATTATACAGTATGTAGCCCTTTCAGCGTGTCTTCATTCACGCAGAAATATGCATTTAAGTTTCCTCCGTGTCTTTTTGTGGCTTGATAGCTAATTTCCTTTTATCACTGAATAATATTCCATTTTAAGGATGCAAAACAATTTTTAATCCATCCATCTATTGAGGGACATCTTGACTACTTCTAAGTTTTGGTAGTTATGAATAAAGCTACTATAAACATTCATGTGCAGGTCTCTGTGTGGACCTATGTTTTCAACTTATTTGGCTAAATACCTAGGACTACAATTGCTGGACTGTATAGTAAGATTATATTTAACTTTGTAAGAAACCAGCAAACTGTCTTCTAAGGTGGCTGTACAATTCCATATTCCCACTAGCAATGAATGAGACCTTCCACATCCTTATCAGCATTTTGTGTTGTCAGTGTTTTCGATTTTAGCCATTCTTTTAGGTATGTATTAGTATCTCATGGTTGTTTTAACTTGCAGTTCCCCAATGACATGATGTTCAGCGTCTTTCCATATGCTGATTTGCCATCAGACCTTCTCTTGTGAGATGTCTGTTCTGATCTTTTGCTTATTTTTCAATTGTGTTGTTACTGTTGAATTTTGAGAGTTCTTTGCATATTTTTAAATCAAGTCCTTTTCAGATATGTCATTTGCACATATTTTCTTCCAGTCTGTGGCTTGTCTTTTTATTTTCTTAACAGTGTCTTTCACAGAGTAGTTTTTTATGTTTATAAAGTCCAACTATCTTTTTTCTTGTATGGATTGTGCTTTTTGTGTTGTGTCTGGTTGCATCACCAGAGTCAAGGTAATTTAGATTTCTTTTCTTGTCTCATCTTCCAGAAGATTTAGAGTTTTGTGTTTTACATTTAGGTATATGATTTTAGTTTTGTGGGCTTTTTGGTTGTTAATTTCTAAATATGAGAACATTTTAATCTTTCTTTCTACCATTGATTTCTAATTTCAGTGAGTTATGGTAAAAGAACATAGTCTATTTGATGCTTCAGCATGCATTATTTATTCTTAAAAATTAATTTTTATTTTGTATTTATTGGTTTTGCAATGTCCCCCCCACACAACATATATATATACACACACACATATATATATATATATATACACACACACGTATAAGCACATATATCAATACTATAATGGTTTATATTTATACTATCACATATACTATTATATATAGTAATACATATGTTTGTGTACAAATTGTATTATAATATCATATTACTGTGTGCTTATTAATTAAATCATTGAAATCTTCTATACATATATTTATCTCTCTCTGCTTGGATAGAATAGCTTCTGAAAATGGTGCTGTAAATATAAACAAGGGGAAAAGGACATGAGATTTAGGCAGTGGAGGTGGGTGGAGGGGAGCACACTCAGAGCCAGCCCTCTCTGTGAAACTACAATCTTGCTTGAAAGTAAGAGGAGTCAGACAATTCTAAATTTAAAAAACCAGACCTGCTCCTTACAAGCTCAGGACTGGTGCAACGTTATAAATTGAGACCTACATACTGTAGTTCCAAATATTTAAAGATTATAATTGAAGATAATAAACATTTAAATCAATGTATTTGATGCATTACTTTTTCAAACTACTTCTTAGAAAACTTAAAGGCCATATATTTTAAAACTATATTTATGTTTTTATTTATTTATTAATTTGGCTGTGCTGGGTCTTAGTTGCGGCACGTAGGATCTCTTAGTTGCAGCATGCAGGAATCTTTAGCTGCGGCGTGTGCGATCTAGTTCCCTGACCAGGGATCGAACCTGGGCCCCCTGCATTAGGAGCGTGGAGTCTTGGCCCCTGGACAACCAGGGAAGTCCCTATAGGCCATATTTAATTGTCTGATTAAAGAAGATTTTTAAGTGACAGTCTAGAGTATTTTTAATAAAATGTTTCTTTCCTATAGCTTTATATATTTGTAGATTTATCTCTTCATTAGTGGATATTACCTTACTTTAATCTGTATTATACTAATGCTATTGTATCCTTTTTTGTGAAAAACTAAAGGTTTCTAAGACTGTTGTTTTAAATACAGGCCACTGTTATTTGTACACTCACTGAAAAGCTACAAATGCTTTCACGTATCCTCCTGAGCCCTATACTTCATATACATTGCTCTCGAGCTGGAGTGAATAGACATTTAATGTTAGTGTTGAATGACAATAATGATTCTGGCTGTGACAAATTAGCTTAATCAAATATATCAATATACGAGACAGCTGGATTTTTGTTGTTAGGGGATCTGATGCAGACATGCAAACTTTTCTTTGCTGTCAACAGTTATATTAACAATTCAAATTAACGGGAATGTCTCCCTTTTGACATTTTTTTTCTAGGTCACATAATCGCCATAATCAGACCAAATACTGATAATGACAGTGCTTGGCCTTTGCATTAGCCTTTTAGCTAAAAACCCTTAGGAGATATCGATTAATTAATCCTTTTCCATCTTTCTTATTTGATAGCATTAGCCATACCAAAAAGTGGCCTTGGTAGAAAGCATAGATATAAGGTATCTGAATATAAAACAAATTGAGAAATACTTTTCTCTCTGTTCAGAATGTACCTTCCCACCTTTCTCATGATTGCACTGCAGAGTGTATGGTTATGCAAAAAAAGGCGAGAACTCAATGCCACCAAAACTCAATTAGATGTGAGAACATTCAGGAGGCAATTAGTTATGATAGTTGAGATACTGCTGGCTAGGATCAGTCCTGGAACATTTTAAATCAGGCCCATCTGTTTACCACTCCTGTGGTTTTCTGAGAAGTCTCATCAACCAGAGTATACTCCAGGCAAGTGAGTACTTCAGGCAAGTGCACGCTGCTTAGGACTTTGACTGCAAATTCCTGTGTAATTTTCTTATCTGAAGACGGGGCTGAACCAATTGAGGACTATTAGGACTTCTTTCGTCCCTCAGAATTATGTCCTTTGCTAGAGCCAAAGTAAAGTAGCCTCTCTGAATCATGCCTCCATATCCTCTATTTCTTTCTTGGTTGGTTGGTTGGTTTGATATGTTTTGTTTTGTTTGTTTGTTCTAAACGTATCTCAAGTATAGAGGTTATTATCACTCAAGCGTAGAAATCCTCGATTCATCTTTTTATAATTGCTTATGTGGAGATCTGGTAGAAAAAACACTTTATTGAAGGTAAATGAACAGTGGGAAAGAAACTCCAAAAACATGAAAAGGAAACCTAATGTGAAAAATAAGTTTTAATATATTTGTCTATTTCTGGCACAAAACTGTTTCTTTAATAGTCCCAAAATATTGATTATCATAATAAAAACTCAAAAAACTCACAGTAGTGACATAATAACAAAGAGAAAGACCAAAATCCAATCAAATGTCAGAAGCTGAAAAGCTAAGAGGAAATTAGCTAATATTATAAGCTAGGTAAATTGAATTTAATAATCTTTTATATCTAGCACATGGTATATCATTATTTTGCATCTCAAAAGGAAAAAGATTATAATACAATTGGAAAAATGATAATCTATATACCATCTATGGCTGAAGTGAAATATTACAATATGTACAATATAGAAAATTTGAAGAAATATTGATTTCTATATATTAGATACTACTTAGTAAGACTGGAAGAGTGTAATGCCTAAAGTGCATATTTAGCTAATTTTTATCCACCTAGGCAGAGACTTCAAATTGCAGATGATGATTAGACATTTTGTATTATAACAACCAATATAAATGGATGAAGATTCCCTATTAAAAGGCAAAGCTTCTTAGATTATAACAAAAACTAAAATAAATTTTAAGCAGAGCCAAATAATATAAGCTGTACATTTAATTATTATTAATGAACTAGCACATTATTATTAATAAGCTAGGACATATTTGGATACAAGAATTAAAAACCTGAATGTAAAATTAAGAATAGTTAATGCATTTGGATTCCAGAAGACCAAGAAAAAGATAGAAAAGTGATGTTAGGGAAGGTAGAACATTTGAATGTCAAAACTAGCTGTATGTAACCCTCTACTTTACTGGCCACAATATCACACATGGAACATTTTCCCTTATTTCTGTATCTCAATTTATTTTTTCATAGATGAGATAACAGCTCATTGTACCTATTTTGTGGGTAAATTTTATCTCATGTGTACAGTCGGCTATTTCAGAGAATTTGGGAAAGTAAGCAGATTCTAATAAACTGGACTGTGGACAAGACAGCTAATATCACCATCTTTTGTATATGAGAGTGATATACAAAACAAAATCACACAAAGTTTAAAAGAAAAAGCAGAGAACAGTATACTAAACAAATATACCCATGATATGCAGTAGTCAAAAAAAAAATCATGGCCAAGAGAATTTAAGAAAAAATATTAGTATCAAGATTGTCATTTGTAAAATTCAGTACTCAATTTCTAGCAGTACTAACACATACAAAGATGACTGTGATGAATCACATAGTAAAGTCATATATATTTGTAACCCTTACCCTGAATTGAGGCTTGGGGATTGGGGCTTTGTGAGGACCTAGCCAGTAGGGTATCAAGCCCTTCAACTTCAGCTGGAGCAATGTTATATTATCCAATGTAGTTTGAATAGTGTGTGCTTTCAACTATGACCATTTTTTTTAAAAATAAATTTATTTTATTTATTTATTTTTGGCTGTGTTGGGTCTTCTTTGCTGTGCTCAGGCTTCCTCTAGTTGTGGTGAGTGGGGGCTCCTCTTCCTTGCTGTGCGCAGGCTTCTCATTGTGGTGGCCTCTCTTACTGCGGAGCACGGGCTCTAAGCACGCAGGCTTCAGTAGTTGTGGCAGGCAGGCTCAGTAGTTGTGGCTCATGGCTCTAGCACTCAGGTTCGGTAGTTGTGGTGCACGGGCTTCATTGCTCCGTGGCATGTGGGATCTTCCCAGACCAGGGCTCGAACCCATGTGCCCTGCATTGGCAGGCAGATTCTTAACCACTGCGCCACCAGGGAAGCCCTCAACTGTGACTATTAATAGCATTGGTTGGTGAAAACCACTTTGATTATAGATACATAGTTTCAAAACTCTGCTCATAGAAATTCATTTTAGGAACTCAAGTCACCAACAACATGGTTTCTACAAGAAAGCTTATTGTGGTCTAATGGAGCTCAGAGGGAAAAAGGAGACTAAAGAGGACTATGATTTTGAGTAAAATTTGGAAAGGAGAATGCTTTTTATAAGTGGGCCCTTAGACTGAGAGTTATTTTTTTAGTTCAAACTTTATCTTTTATATTTGTTCTCTAAAGAAGGAAAGGGCAAAAAGAATTCTGATTTTCCTTTTACTTTGACCAAAAGCTAACCAGCAGCTTTCAAGCTTTTTGCTTGTCTCCTATGTCATTTATTTGAATCCCTAGGATTTATTTCTCTGCATTGCAAGTACATTCGCCCCGATTCCTTGCATTCCATCATTGTCAAGTGGGTACATTTTTTTCTTTGTAGTCAAAACAAAAAAATCTTATAAATATTTGTCGATTCTAATGACTAATTTTTAACTCAACCAACTTCAAAAAATACACAATTTTTCAGAGATTAGTCGAAACCCTCTGCATTTGTAATATGGAACTTCAAACATAAACAGAATATTTCATTTGGTTTCACAATTCTCCATTACAGTCATGCTGTGTACAAGGCACTGTATGATATGCAAAGTGATTTTAGTTCTAAAGAGCAGCCTAGAAGTCATTTTTCCTGGAGGATGTGTATATTAACATAAGACTAAAACATCTTATGTTGGTGACTATGAATTAACACTTTATTGTGCTATCTGGACTTTGACCTCCTTTCACTGATTGAAGCCCTATGAATACAATTGATAGCAAATTCAAGGCTGGAACTGAGATGCGGAAAAGTGTTTGAAATAGAAATGTCTTCAGAGAGACTTGAAAGAATGACATTGAATATTTATTTTCCAGACAGCTTTCATGATTGAGGAAAGATATTTTCAAATTGATATAACAACGTATCTAAATGTACAGATGAGCACAGGCTTTTAAAATGAAGCTGATAATCTGGACAGGTTGAGAGGATCAAATTTGCTTGCAGATCAAGTTGCTGACTCAGAAATTCTATGAAGTGCGAGAATTTTCCTATGAGCAGGAACTAGCCTGTGCAAAAGTCTAGCTGTGTGGATAGTAGTTCAACATTTAAAGGACATCAAGGTACTTTTTTATTCAACCATTACTCTGGTTGGTATAAGTTAATACAATGCACAGAGATATAGCCATTGCATAAAAGTAGTTTATTTTGGGCTTCCCTGGTGGCGCAGTGGTTGAGAGTCTGCCTGCCGATTCAGGGGACACGGGTTCGTGCCCCGTTCCGGGAGGATCCCATGTGCTGTGGAGCGGCTGGGCCCTTGAGCCATGGCCGCTGGGCCTGTGTGTCTGGAGTCTGTGCTCTGCAGCGGGAGGCGCCACAGCAGTGAGAGGCCCGCGTACCGAAAAACAAAATAGTTTATTTTTGGTTGTTAAATCAGACTTTTAGCACTTATTGTACATTTACTGTGCCCAGGGGCTTTTCAGGTGAGAGTGGTGGTGGGGGCAATAGGGTTGCCTGACAGAGATTTTAGAACCTGGGTGGTAACTTTTAGAACCAGGTGTTAACCTGGTTCATTGCTTTACTATTCATCTTTCAACACTTCAATAAATCTCCAAATTAAAGGATAACGCACTACCATAAGCTTTTGAAATTTGCTGTGCCAGCCTTCCATTGCATTGTTCCTCCTGTGATCACCATTCAGTACTAATGTATAAAGACTTCAAGTTTCTCCTGGAAATCTTGGAGCTTCTGATCTTGTTTTGTCTCTGTCATGCTTTCCATAGACATACACTCTCTCAGCATAATTCATTAGGTCATCTAAAATTTCTGCATCCTCCACAATGTACTCAAGTTTCATTCGCATCTTCCAAAGGCACAAATGGAAGCTGAAGATGGATGCACACTTACTATGTATGACTCTCCATTGTCATATACTAGTGTGTTAGACTCAAGATATTTTTCACCAAAGTGAGTGTGAAAAGTGAAAAAAGTATACTTTTACTTGTGCATTTGGTAGGAGTAACCAAACTATGTTCACATTTGCAATCTTGAAATGCATCAGGCACAACGAAGGGTTACTCTCAAGATTTCTTTCCCATGCAAATACAAGGAATGCAAGTATTTTCAGTTCAAGTTTATTGAATGCAAGTATTTTCATATATCTTGTTGCCTTTTCATTGTTAGTGCATAAGTCAATGGCATAGTATAACCCAGTACTATACTATGCACAGTAAATGAGTGAACTGTGTTGGTGCCATCTTGAAGGTGTCATCACTGAATAATGTGGTACTGACACTTAAATATTGAATATTCTTAGAAGTTGGGTAAATAATTTTTTTTTGTCATCTTGAGCACTGGAATCTTGCATAAGAAATAGTTCTCTGAGTCTGGTCACTTTATACTCCTCTAGAATTTCAACTCGATGCAATGAAGCTGGGTTTGGAGGTCGATGTCTGTCTTGAATTCTATTTACTTTGCCTCTTTAATGACCTTCTTTCTGGTAGCATTAACAGGACCTCTTTATAAGTATCATGGAGCGTTCTTTGAAGTACCTGTGATACTGTTGCATTTGGTCCTGCTTCTGTATGACATTTTGACCTATTCAGGGTTTTCCTTACTTCCCCTTCAACACCAACATTGTGCTGATGTTTTCCTGTTTATCTTGAATGATTGTAATGTTATCCAAACCCTGACTAGTTGTACATCAGGCATTGCAGATTCTCCTCTCATCACAGCACCAGTACCTTTCACACCTATCTCTGTTAAAGGAATGGAAATGGTAACAAAAACCACTATCATGTTGCACTGGCATTTTTGCCTCTGTGAGTATACTATTTCTGCCACATTCTGCTGAGAATTTTCAAAAAGATGTCATAATTTTTTTCTTGTGTAGTTGACTGACCAATGGTCACTGGTTTACCGGTAGGGGAAAACTTACTAATATCTTATGGTTTAAACACCTGGTTCAACATGGCTGGATCAAGCACAGGCTGGTAGGCAGCAGCCAAGGGTGTGGTGGTCCATGCTGACTGGCAAGGAAAAGTGGGAGTCACACCCACTAAAATCTCTCCAAATAGTGGCAGACACTTCATGCATCTACCACAAATGTACCTCTATAGGACATCTATTCAAGGGCAACATCACCATTAACCCTGGGTGATGAGATAGTTGTAGGGGGGTTGATTAGATGCACAATACCCACCTCATGGGGATTCTAACACCCAACTACTATGTGGTAAGAGAGCCACACCCATCTCACTCCTCTTGAACGAGCAAGGTGCTCTGTAAACTGTTTATGTCAAAGGGTTTGCAGCCCATTTTACACAGCACTTGACCAATCTCCTCCTTTCAAACTCTGCCTTTATTGAACTCAGCCATATCCAACAAAATGCCTAATGAAATACTAATGCACCATGTATGGCCAGATCTCATCCTTGACTTGTCGTCTGTGCGTTTCTCTGTCTGCATAGTTAATGCAGACATAGTTCCTCTGTGTGCATAGTTAATATAAATCCCACTCGTCTGCAAGATTCAAATCCCGATCCATCTACCTATGCCATTACCAGCTAGACTACCAATGCAAGAGAGCTATTTTGGCAATAGAGCCACAAAACAATTATTGGGCCAATAAACATGATAGTATATTTTGTGTGTTAATACTATAAACCAAAAGTACAAGTAAGCATTATGAGCTATTTGAACCCAGGAACATTTTCTAAGTGTGGAGGTTTTTGACAGGACTAAATATCAAGGACCATTTGGCATGGACCATTTGACATGCTCATGGATATTTTTGGTAAAATCAAATATCAAGACCTTTGGGAATAGACCAAATGTCTCAATGGATGTTTTAGACAGAACCAAATATCTAGTAATCAATTAACTGATTAAACAGAAGGTTGCACTGTATTAAAAATGTCTCCAAAAAACTATATCAGTGTGAATTAATGCAGATCATCATGCAGAACAATGCTTTCAAGTTGAAGTTCTGGAATGTCATTTCATCTGAAATAAAGCTTCAAAGTAAAAAGTCACTTTATTATAAAAGTATGAGAGCAGATAACTTAATATTGAAACATTATTTAAAGAACATACAAAGGATCCTTAAACCTACTTCCTTTTTTTCCCTAGCAAGTAACCTACCTCTGCTCTAGTTATAATGTTAGACTATTTTCTTCACTGGACCCTGAATGCAACACATTCAATCCTGCCAGTGCCATTTAATTCATATTTCAATATTGTAGAAAAATCAGTTAGCATATGGTACATTTGGAGTTAGGTTTAGAATTTATTAGTTACCTTTCCTCAGTCATCTGTCACCTCCTTCTCCCTTTGTCTGAGTAAACCATCTTTCTACACTAGGTCCTTAACTGCTGAGGAACTTTCATGATTAGTTCAGCCTTCATTGAACCCTAGCTCTAAACTACTATTGGGTATATGTAGCTTTAAATCATATTACATGTGTTCACTACTATTTTATGATGTATTGAACTCAACACTGATTTGTTGTATGTCTTGCAGATGTAAAACAGTGTGCTTAGTATTGAATATGTTAGTTATTTTTCTAACTATTTTTCACTCTTTCTTGAAAAATCATGCGTTTCCAATTTTTCACTGTTTTTAGGACAGATTAAGCAGATAGATGCAAAATAAATGTTTTTTAATTAGTGCCATTTGCAATTGACCCTCAGTTGCATTAGCTATGCTAAGTCAGAGAAGTTGTGACCTAGGAGAACAATCCACTTTATTTTTATAATTATTTTTGCTAGAAGTTGCATTGGTTGTTTGTGAATTTCAGAGCAAATAGATAATTTATCCTGTTAAGTCTGACTCATAAAGGAATGGAGAACTTCTTGGAGTCCCTACTGAGTCCCCAGTGCCACCCAACAGGAAGCAGCTCTTTTGCTCTTGATGCCTGAAATTTTCATGTCTACACTTTGGTTCTGTCTCATACGACTTCTTGAAATAGGAAAGATAATTAAGGGCTTGGGTGTCATATACCTTTCCTGAAAGTGAAAACTAAAAAATGAATCTCTGAATTATTTTTCTTTTTCAAATCTGCTTGACTTTCTACTATCTGCAGAAAAAAGATAATCTTTGCTTATGTAATGAAGTGTCATTTTCCAAGCATCATCTAAAAAGGAATAAGGATGAAGATAAGGAGAAAATTGATCTTCAGGAAGTGTTAATTAGGGTACAGGCTAAAGTATTCATAGCTACACTATCCATTATTAGTTACAACTAGAAACTACTCAAATGTTCATCAAAAGTAAAATGGATAAATTGTGGAAATTCACCCAATGCAATATAATATAGCACAACACACACAATGTGCATGAATTGAACAAACATTATTGAACAAAAGAAGCCAGCCACAAAGCATATTGTATGATATACTTCCTAAAATCTCCACTGTTACCCCTGGTGTTGTACTGACTTGAAGGGAGTATGGAGAATATTCTTCAACATTCCTTATTCTGTTTCTTGATCTGGGTTTCAGTTACATGGATGTGTAAAATCTCAGCTAATAAATGTCTATTGAGTTGTATCCTTAGCACATGTGTTCCTTTTCTGTATGTACATTGTTTCCCAATTTAAAAAAAAACGGTTTAAGGTAAGAGGAAATAAGTATATCAACATAGAAGAAAGTATAGCAAGGTGCCTTTTCTCCAATTGCAAGTGGATAACTTTTCTGTGGAAAAAGTGTGAGTGAAATTTACCATGTTTCCCTTTATATATTTAATTTACTAATAAATTGATATCAGTTCATCAATTGCTTAATCTACATCAAAAAGAAGAATAGCATAGAGTTCAGCCTTTATGGGAAAAACATTAGCATACACAAACAGGTTTTGTATTATGTGCTATTCCTAACGTTGATAATTATCCAGAGAAACTGTTGAGTAATGAACAAAATGTGTGCAAATATACAGTATGTGGCTGGATCTTGAAAAATGGGTAGGAATTTTTTTTAATTCAAAATTTAAATTTTATCAAAAATTTTAATTTTTTGATTGGAATTTTAAAAATTATTTCAGTAATTTTATTGAGATAATAGTAGATTGTAATTTTATGAAATAATAGAGAGAGGCCCTGTACCCTTTGCCCAATTTCCAAAATGGTAACATTTGGTAAAACTATAGAATAATATTATAGAACATTGACATTGATACAATCTGCTGATTTTATTCAGATTTTCCAGTTTTACTTAGTTCTGTGTGTGTGTGTGTGTGTGTGTGTGTGTGTGTGAAGTGCTATACAGTTTTATCACTTATATAGGCTGGTGTATCCACCACCAAAGTCAAGGTACTGAACAGCTCAAACATCACGAGTCCTCTGTTTTACATTTTTATAACCATACCCCAACACCTCTCCTTTCCTTCTCCCCTCACTTTTCCCGCTTGTCTCCAACCACTGGAAACCACTAATTTGTCTTCCATTTCTAAGTTTTTGTCACATCAAATATATAAATGGAGTTTTATACTAGGTAACTTTTTGACTTTTTTCACTCCTATAACTCCCCGATGATTCATCCAAATTGTTGCATGTATCAATAGGTTGTTCCTTTTCATTATTGAGTAGTAGTCAATGGTATGGTTGTGCTACAGTTTGTTTAACTATTCATCTTTTGAAGGACATCTGAGCTGGTTTCAGTTTTTGGCTGCTACTGCACAAGCTGCCATGAACATTCATATACTTAGATCCGGTTCAGGGAAAGCAAATGTGAGAGTTATACATGAAAATAAAATTAGGTCATTAGGCATATGGTTTATAAAAGACAGACTTTAAAACACAGGTGAAGGTAATTAAACCTGATACTGTAGCAAATAAAAGATTACTGTTGTTTCCTTAGCTGGTGAGAGTCCTGATGTGATAACTCTGTTGACAATACTAAAGAGAAACTAGATGCAGTAATTCTCAGCCATGGCTGAACATTAACCTCATGTGGTGAGCTTTAAAAAAACCCAATGCCTGGGCTGCACCACAGACCAATTAAATCAGATGCTTTTGGAGTGAAACTCAGGTATCCATATTTTTCAAATTTTTCCAGGCTGAACCAAGGTGGGGCACTACTCGACTGAAGGCAAGTAATACAGTCATGAGGTGGCCCCTATAATCCAGGGTGAAATGAAAAGGAATTTAGTCATAGGAATAAAACAAATTAGCTGGTTTGAAAGATTAAATGTCAGTGTTCAATGACAAAGAAGATGTGGGGAAGAAGGTGAATGGATTCTAGACTAAATTGTGAATTTGCAGAATATTTATAGGGAGATGTTTTGAAGGTCTTTGGTGGTGATGATTTATTTGATTTAATGGTAATGCACTCAGGTAGAGATTTCTTAGAGGCAACTAGAAATTTTCATACGCAAAATTATTCATCCAGTGCCCCCATAGAAGTCAAAGTTCCATTTTTAAATTAAAAACAAAATTTTAGCCATCTTAGCAGATACTGATGTTTTGTTCAATGCTTCCCTTCGCAGTATATTGAGGTGATAATATTGTTTGTCTTCTGCAATGGACAAGTTTCAAACTTGGATACTTGCTGCCATAAACTGAAATGAAATCACATCTTCATAATATATGAAATTAGTTATAGTCTGCTGTGGGTCTGGCAATGAGGTATTCAAAACTTGGCAAGAGCAAAGAAGAGCCAAGTGGCTTTCATAAGGTATTTTTAAATGAAAGTCATAAAGAAACCTGCATTTCATTAAGTGCTTGAAGAGAGCTTCTTGAAAATGTATTCAGTTAGAGAAGCCTGTCTCCCAAGTGAGTCCTGTCACACCACAGTAGGTGAGTTTATTCTCCATGGTGACTGAGTTTGGTGCTATTGAGTTGTTTTCCTTGTCACCTTAGGCAAGCTTGATGGTTAATGGGATTGCTAATAGGATATATAGTCAGTTATGGCGTTATAAACAAGCTTGTATTAGCTATGACTAAAATAAATTACCACAGACCACTGGTCCACAGAAATCAGGGGGTACTCTCATTTCTGGTCCTAGCAAACAGCTGTACTCAGTCCCTAAGAGGAGAAAAATATTACCAGCAAAATTGATGCTAATTAGCACCCATGTTGGCAGTCAGAAGAGAGACACTGAGAAGAAAGTTTGCAAAATGAGACTGGTTAAGGGCAGTAAAAATTTGTAGCACTAAAATTAGCCAAGTGTAATAAATGACTTTCCAGTGATTTTTTGAAATCCCATATTCTTCACTTAATCAACATATTAAAGGACAGTTTTGCGACAGATGTGATATAGGTTGTACGCCCATTATTTATCCAATTATTTTTACTTTATAATATCTAATATCAGCAAACTTTGGTGCAATCACCAAATGTTACTGGTTTGCTGTATATGTTTGCTATAACAAACACTCTCTAGCAGATTAGCGTTGGCAAGCATTAGCCAGTCAATGAAGATTGGTCTTTTGCTCAGCATAGTAGATGATAGTTCTATTGGTTGTCTCTTAAAATTCTACCTTTAGCTATTCATTTATTTAGTTTAATACTTTGAATTTAATAAATTCAATAGGAACAACATAGCTTTCAATTACTTACAACTTAATGTGAGTGAATTTTACATCATTACTGGAGGGGATATTGAGGGGAGAAAGGTTGGAAGAATATAAGAACCAAAAAACAGGTTCAGGGCTTCCCTGGTGGCACAGTGGTTGAGTCCGCCTGCCGATGCAGGGAATACGGGTCCGTGCCCCGGTCCGGGAAGATCCCACATGCCAAGGAGCGGCTGGTCCCGTGAGCCATGGCCGCTGAGCCTGCGCGTCCGGAGCCTGTGCTCCGCAACGGGAGGGACCACGGCAGTGAGAGGCCCGCGTACCACAAAAAAATAAACAGGTTCAAAAATTAGGAAAATTTGTAAGAAGACATTTCCATGCTTATTGTATAATTTAGATATCAGCTGAATTTAATTAGTACTTTTATTTCTTATGGTGTCATTTTCTAAGATGACTATAACTTGCAGTAAAAAGATGGTGTTTTATCCCAACTAAATCAATACTGAAGGTGGACATCTTCATTGAAAACTGACTATTTTGGAAAAGTCATATAATTTAGCTTCTGCAATTTATAACTGACATACTAGGAAGGACTGATATCTAAATTCAATCAAATATTTTTGTTATCACATTTCTTCGAAGACAGAGTTGTCAATGGAGTAATACTGGATTAGGTAGCTGGTGTGACAACAAGTATTTCATGGGAATCGTTGATTGTGGTGATGCCCTTTACTGACAATCCTGTGCTTTCTTATGAAACAGTGGTGTAAAGGGTAAGATGTTGGAAGGGATTAAGAAATGGTTTAAACTGGCTGATTAAACTTTCCTGGTAACTCTACTAGCACACATTCAAACACAATTAATTTTTATACACAAGACGATATTCTTACTCCTACTCTGATCAACAGGATCCTAAGCAATTCTATTCCCTCTTCAAGAATGGGTTCTCTGTCCTTCATAAACATTTCTCATATTTATGCAGAAAGACAAAAATAAAAACAAACAAAATCTGCTTCTGATAATATTACATTCATCATAGAAGAAAATGATAATACTTTTACAATTGTAGAGGATTTCAGAGTTTATAAGATGTTTTCATAAATACCTGTGATACAATCAAAACAGGTATCATCATCTTGAAACTAAATGAAGTTAGACAAATTTGGACATCCAGCAAAAGTATAGGGGTGGAATCAGAACACTGGCTTTCTGACTTACTGCTGACCAAGGTCTAGTGCTTCTTTTGTATTTGAGTCTCATAAGTGCCTGTAGATTTACAATTCCAGTATAGTAGCATCATATGAGCATTTAACATAGGCAAATTTAATTTATCTCTTGGTATAAACTGATAAACGTATAGAAAAAAGGAAAGAGCTGTAACAATGTATGCAGTGCATGGTATGATGACTTATTCTATTTAATAAGCTTATGTCCAAATAAATCTAAGAGCATAGACATAAATTGCTCTGCCCTCAGTCAGTCTCAATTCCCATGTGCTTCTCATCGTATGAGAATCTCACTATACTGAGTAAAAAAATACATAGTTTTCATACGTTTTGACCCTCAGATTTAAGCCATTCTTCTGTTCAGCTGAAGAGACAGTTAATTATAAAGAAAAAGCTCTCTGTGTAGACTTACTAGAGAATTCATATCATCTCTAAAATTGTATCAATTATAAATTTTGAATTTGTTCATTTATTTGGTTCTGACCCCAGTTGCTGACTTTAGAACATAAAACTCCATTGGAAACCCAGTTTCAGCATGACCTCATCTATTGATTTTCATCGGTTAAAATATTTTTGGTTTGGTAATATTGAAGCGTGTGATTTTATTCATGTATGTTCACTACCTTGCATACTGTAGATGCTAAATAAAATTACTGCTAGGATAAAGGCTAAATATCGTATAAGTCAGCTAGTGTGATAGCTAACACTGGAATCTAGATATTAGCTTGGACATAGTGATGGTAACAAATGAAGAAAACGGGGCAGTGTCAGCATATAAAGAAATTGTGAGTTATTATCTTTGAAAGTTGTGTCAGGAAGTCTGCAGTGTGGTACATGGAGATTGATTTTCAAGGAAGGGCCTCTAAGGAAAGGAGGATAGAAGAAATAAACTAAAGGTTAGAAGGTCAGCAAGAAATTGATTCGGAAATGTCAGGTTATAACCGGGTCCTAGAAAGATTTTCAGATTGGGAACGTGTTTACCCAGAGGGGATATGAATAAATTTCCTAAGATGTTTATGTAAATATGGATATATTCTCTAAATTATTCAATAGTAATACTTGAAATTAATAAATGATTAATTGCAGTTGAATTACATCTCTGCAAAGCAGGAAAGATATTTATAGGATTCAAAACACCAAAGAATTACTTTACAGTAAGTAAGTTTTAGGTGGCTTTAGACTAACTAAAATCAGACCCTTAATGGGTTTCTGAAAGAAGCTACTTGTAAAATGGAAATATATTCTTCAAGAAGTTGTTGGGAAGTGACAGATTATGTTACTGCGTGGATTTAAATCTTAACAATGGTCTTACAAGTTTGAGTGTTAGGCAAGTTACTGACTTCCTCTAAATGTCAGTTTGCTAGTCTAAAAATAGATATTATTGTTTTGCAATTTTATTGTGAAGGATAGGCGAGGTATTAAATCTAAAGCCTTGCTTAGCACTGACCTATATTCAGTGCTCTAAATATGACTAGCAGTAGCCACAGTTATATCACCAAATTAGTTCCTGAGTGTGTACCAAATTCTAATTGATTCCCATTCTGGCTCTCAGGTCTCTCTTTAATTAGGGGGTTTCTACCATATGAGGTCGATATTCCTGTAATGTCTTTTTTGAGAACTTCTTCATATAGGAAGAACATATAGGTTACAACTCTCCTTTTAATTTTATTACCATTAATTTGACTATGTTCTTAATTCTGCCTAGCAATAATAATACATTTCTCTCATCCATCAACTCTGTAGAGCTATTACATGCCTTCTCCTCTCTCAAACTTCAACATCTGTCCCTCATCCTTACTCTCAGCTGTTAAACTTGTTTTACTTGGTTAAAAAATTTAAAGCAAATCAAACAATGCCCACAGATTTCCATATTCACATTTTTTTCCTGATATCATCTGTGTCTATTAATTCAGCTTTTTCTCCTGATAATAGTAAATGAACTCCCCTTGCTTCAGTCTCCAGCTAATCGTTCAATTGTGCAGTAATTTCTGTCTACTCTTGTCAACTCAAGGTCAGTCCTCCAGCAATTCTCTCCTTTTTAGCATCATCATTTCTTTCCTCTCCTCTGGATCAGTGCTATCAGCAGACAAACATGATGCTGTTTTTCCCATCTTAAAAAATTGTATCTTGATTCTCATTCCTCTTCCAGTTATTTCTTTATATTTATGTTCATGTTTACAGCAAAATTCTTTGAAAGAGTTGCTTATACTTACTGTCCTAATTTTTCTTCTCCTAATCTCTTTTAAACCTGCCCAAGTTAGTTATCTGTCCCCCTTTTAAACCAGTCTTGTCAGTTTGACCAGTGACTTCCATGTCAAGAGATATAAAGTACTGTAATTTCTTGGTCCTCATCTTAATACAAAACCACAGCCTACGGCATGTTGGTTGATCACTCTCCCTCTTCTCTTCTCCGGGATTTCAGGTTGTCTAATGTCTTCAGTTTGTTTTATCTCAGCCTCTTCTGGTTTTTTCTCCTGATCCTTTCATGACAGAGTGGTCCAGGATTCTCTGTTTTATCTACTTGTACACTGATTTATACTCACTTAATTGTTAATTTCATCCACTATACTGGCTATACATGTTGTATACTTGTTCTCAAATGTTCATCTTGCAGGTATACCACTCTCTTAAAATGCAGGCAAATATCCATCTGCCTACTTTGACATTTGCACTTGGATGTCTAATAGACATCTCAAATGCAGCATGTCCAATGCTGAACTAAATACTTCCTCCGCCCCTCAAAACTCTGCTTCTCCCACAAACTTTATAATCATTGTTGATGCAAGTTCCATCCTTCCAGAGGTTCAGACCAATAATTCCTCCAAGGCTTCTTCTTTTACACTTAGTAATAATCAAAGTTCGTGTGATATTTTAGAAGGCACAATATGATCTGGCCTCTTCTATCCTACCTCCTCTTCTTCTGCTCTTGCTTACTGACTCCGCTCCTATAAAACTGATTTCATTGGAATTACTTTCTACCATTCCACCTTTCTCATCTCCTTCAAACTCTTGACTCACATGTAATTTTTTTTTTCAGTGAGGCTTTCCTGCTTTGATCATACTATTTGTAACTGAGCCACCTCATCTGCAACATTCCCTATCCCTCTTATTCTGCATCAATTTCTTTTATGTTATAGAATCTATTTCTTCCAACATACCACAGAACTCACCTATTCATTGCACTTAATTTTTACTTCTGTCTCTTTCAACTAGAACATAAGTTCTATAAGGACTTCTGTCTCTTTTATTCTGACACCTAGAAGAGTGCTTAAAACATAGTAGGTGTTCAATAAAAAATTGTAGAACAAGAAGACATACAGATGGCCAAGAGGCACATGAAAAGCTGCTCAAGATCACTAATTTTAGAGAAATGCAAATCAAAACTACAATGAGGTATCACCTCACACCAGTTAGAATGGGCATCATCAGAAAATCTACAAACAACAAATGCTGGAGAGGGTGTGGAGAAAAGGGAACCCTCTTGCACTGTTGGTGGGAATGCAAATTGATACAGCCACTATGGAGAACAGTATGGAGCTTCCTTAAAAAACTAAAAATAGAATTACCATATGACCCAGCAATCCCACTACTGGCATATACCCAGATAAAAACATAATTCAAAAAGCTGCATGTACCCCAATATTCATTGCAGCACTATTTACAGTAGCCAGGTCATGGAAGCAACTTAAATGCCCATTGACAGACAAATGGATAAGGAAGATGTGGTGCATATATACAATGGAATATTACTCAGCCATAAAAATGTATGAAATTGGGTCATTTGTAGAGACGTGGATGGACCTAGAGACTGTCATACAGAGTGAAGTAAGTCAGAAAGGGAAAAACAAATATTGTATATTAACGCATATATGTGGAATCTAGAAAAATGGTACAGATGAACCAATTTGCAAGGCAGAAATAGAGACCCAGATGAAGAGAACAAATGTACGGACACCAAGGAGGGAAAGCAGGGTGGTGTGGTGATGGTCAGATGAATTGGGAGATTGGGATTGACATATATACACTAATATATATAAAATACAAAACTAATAAGAACATGCTGTATAAAAAATATAAAATAAAATTCAAAAAATAAAGTTGTAGAGTGAATGAACTACTTGCTCAGAAAGATAATTCTTAATGTTATTAAAAAGTAAATATAGTCTAAGTCAGGTAGCATGATTCCTCCAGATCTATTCTTTCTCAAGATTGTTTTGGCTATTGAGGGTCTTTGTGTTTCCATACAAATTTTAGGATTATTTGTCGTAGTTCTGTGAAAAGTGTCATTGGTATTTTGATAGGGACTGTATTGAAGTTTTAGCTTGCCTTGGGTAGTATGACCATTTTAACAATATTAATCCTTTGAATCTAAGAACTTGGTATATCTTTCCATCTGCTTGTGTCGTCTTCAGTTTCTTTCATCAGTGTCTTATAGCTTTCAGAGTACAGGTCTTTTACCTTCTTAGGTAGGTTTATTCCTAGGTATCTTATTCTTTTTGATGTGATGGTAAATGGGATTATTTCCTTAATTTCTCTTTCTGATACTTCATTGCTAGTGTATAGAAATGCAACAGACATATGTGTATTAATTTCGTATCCTGCAACTTTACTGAATTCATTGATGAGCTCTAATAGCTTTCTGGTGGCATCTTTGAGATTTTCTATGTATAGTATTATGTAATCTGCAAACAATGGCATCTTTACTTTTTCCTTTCCAATTTGGATTCCTTTTATTTCCTTTTCTTGTTTGATTGCTGTGGCTAGGACTTCCAATACTATGTAGAATAAAATTGACGGAAGTGGGCATCCTTGACTTAGATTCCTGATCTTAGAGAAAAAAACACTAATTTGAAAATATACATGCACCCCAATATTCATAGCAGCATTATTTACAATTGCCAAGATATGGAAGCAACCTAAGTGTCCATCAGCAGATGAATGGATGAAGACGATGTGGTATATATATATATATATATATATATATACACACAATTGAATACTACTCAGCCATAAAAAAAGAATGAAAGTTTGCTGTTTGCAACAACATGGATGGACATGGAAGGTATTATGCTAAGTGAAATAAGTCAGAGAAGGACAAATACTGTATGATATCACTTATATGTGGAATCTAAAAAATACAACAAACTAGTTAATATAACAAAAAGTAAACAGACTCACAGATATAGAGAACAAACTAGGAGTTACCAGTGGGGAAAGGGAAGGGTGAGGGACAATATAGGGGTAGGGGATTATAGGGGTAGGGGATTAAAAGGTGCAAACTATTAGGTATAAAATAAGCTATAATAATATATTGTACAACACAGGGAATATAGCCAATATTTGATAATTAACTATAAATGGAGCATAACCTTTAAATATTGTGAATCACTATATTGTACTCCTGTAATGTATATAATATTGTACATCAACTATACTTCAATTTAAAAAAAATAAATAATGGTGGAATACAAAGCAATTGTATACTGCCTATGAGTCTCTATGCACTGAAGAGCTGAAGGTGTTTTGAGATTGCGTAGAGAGGAATTAGTGCAAACTTCTATTTCATCATAGCATGTAATACTTGTAAAATGTAACTTCTGGAAACATTATGTATTTATTGACTTATAAATATATTGACATTATATGTTTACTGACTTATAAGGATTTTTATCTCATTTAAAATTTGCTAACAAATATTTATTCTTGAAGCCCCTTTTTATCATGAAACTTGAAGAATTTCATTTGGATTAAGTTTTTAATGCCAAAGCTACTATGATCTTAAAAGGGCAAATTCTAATTTCTAATTCTATATGCAATCTAAGATTGAATATCAGCACACTGGAAACTAGTCCTAGAGAAATATTAAATACCATAAGCCATCAAATCCAGATTCTATAACATACCTATCCATTTAAACATTTAAAATATATTAGTCCATATTTAATAAATTATTAAAACATATGCTAGAATGCCAGACAGACACCTGTTAGTTTGTTTTTAAGATAACAGATCACTTAGGCAGAGAAGTAAAAATTCCAAATCCTGCAATACTCTTCTGAGATAAAAAAAACTAGAAGTGTACTTTAAGTGTAACTTAAAGTGAAAGAAGTATGTTCTCACTACCTCTAATAGAACATAAAGATTAGCATAAGCAGAGGCAAAGTCTGGGATTCAGCTAGCAGTTTTAATCCCCATTATTGAGTAGAGATGAAAAAATAATATATAGATTTTTGACTTTCAGAGTCTATTTAGTTATCAAACTTCTTACTGCAACAGGAATTATTGCATTATTTTTACTAATGATTTTATATATTCCATTAGGTATTTTGATGCTTCCATTTGCCATTGATTCCAATATTTTCATTCATATCCAAAATAAATAAATAAACCAAATACTATTCATGTGTTTGTGAATAGTCCCTTTTCAGGTTACACATTTTATTTGTTTCTCTTTCCACTTTCCTTTATTATATATCTGATTCTTCTTAAAGGATTCTTTTCTTCCAATTTTCATGTTTTCTTCCATGGTTAGGAATCCTGGTTACTATTATGCTTCTGTTTTCTCTTTCCTTTATTTATTTTGCCCCAGAGGATGTAGAATAATTTATATGGTTGGTAAATTGGAAAAGAAACTTCAAGGCAGGCACGGTTCAGTCTTTTCCTTCTTTTTCTTGGGAAGCAAGAGTTTCCTTCTACTCCACCTCTGGTGGCTTTCTGCCCTTATCCATAGTTACCTTTGACTAAGTCAGTACGTTTGCCTATTAGAGATGCTATACCAAGGTGGAGGGAGGTTTGGGGTGGTTCACTGAGTAAGAAAGGAATTCTGTATTACTAATATTGTTTTTTAATTAAGATTTTTTTTAATGTGGACCATTTTTAAAGTCTTTATTGAGTTTGTTACAATATTGCTTTTTTTTTTTTTTTTTTTTTTTTTTTTAATGTTTTGGTGGGTTTTTCTTTTGGCCGTGAGGCATGTAGGATCTTAGCTCCCTGACCAGGGATCAAACTCACACCCCCTGCATTGGAATGTGAACTCTTAACCACTGGACCTCCAGGGAAGTCCCACTAATATTGTTTTGGATTGCTGATGAATGGTTATGATAAAAATCAAACCAAAGTTTAGTCAGTTGTATTTTTATTTTTAAGATCTCTACAGACATTTCACCCCCTCATTTCCTCCTCATGAGTTGGGCCACTCCCTCTGCCTTCATGCACTTCCATTTGCAGTCCTGTCTGCTGGCTACTGAACTGTATTCCTCAGCCAGCCTTTGTCAGTAATAGCAATATTAACAATTTAGCTTTCATCTTAAATGCTTTACTCCTATTTCTCATTTTGTTCAGAATCTAGCAAGACAAATGGATGCTGCTAATTAGGCTCCCTCAAAAACTAACCCTGCTCTCAACCCACAACTAGCTTTCCTTCAGATGTGTCATTCATATTTAGAAAAAACATTGCTCAAACATACATACTTCCTTTCTCCCCAAGGTGGTCATCGTTAAACATTGACTTAGGAAACAACACTGTGAGTATGGAACTGAGTTTTCTTTGGAGAACATTAAGCATCTTATGTTGATATCATGTAACTAATAAAGTTATTATCCATAAACTGCATATAAAGGTTATAAGTGAAATGGCAAAAGGACTTTTCAATAAATAGCAAAAATTTTTAAATAATTAAGAGTGTATCAGAATCATAATGCTTGAACCTATCAGAACAATGAGCTTTTTGCTGTATGAGAGAAATCTTGGCTAGAAATTTATAGGCTGCATATAGGTTTCCATGAATTCATGGAGGAAAAATTAATTTTCAGTGTTTTCTAAAATAAGAAGTCCTTTAAAGAATAAATGTTCCATCTATTGTTTTGGCCCTTTTATATTTTTCAGGGTAAACCAATAGAACCACTGGTATTGTAAAAAAAAGTACACGGTATATAGATTTACAAATTAGAATGATATAAGGATGAAAATAAAGAGTGTTACCTTCTTAGTATAAACACCTCTATTTAGTATATATGACAGCCATGGGAGACTATTTTATGTAAGAAATTATTTCTAAAATTTTTAATAGATGGAAATGATGCTTTTTAATGGCAAGTGATTGATCTCTGCTATCCAGGTATCATATAAACGTAAACTATTCAGGTAATGATATACTTAATAATAGTATTTATTTGTAATGATATACTTAATATTATTATCATTTAACTTTTATTGAAACTATACTTCGTTTTAGACACTGTCCTAGGAGCTTATATTAAAGCTTTTCAAATTAAAAATTAATTTCTTTACTCAGAACAATTTGTTCAGTACTCTCTTATTACATTTTTATGTCACCTTATGTGTCTTTTTTTCATCATACTGTAACTTCCACCAGTACATGTATAATTTATAAATCGCGGTTGTATCCATTGTTGCTTGACATAATAAACAATCAGCTAGTATTTTTGCATTTTAACTAAGCTCTTGACTTCTAACACTCTTCATTGGAAATAAGGTCAGGAGGAAGTTGGATGATCTATTTCGTTTTCTGAAAAGAAGATCTAGGAATTTACTTGGGGAAATGCCTAGGTATGAAACCAATATAGAAAGAGAGCTAGATATGAATTAATGGCCACATAATTATTGCAGTTGCCTCTTCTACCACATTTTTAGTCTCTCAAACCACAAGGCAGATTTATTATAAAATCTGGTTGTTTGGTAGCTACTGCAACTTGACAGCTAAATACATTATGTGGACCAGAGTATCACCTAATATAAGGTAAATCAATAAAGTTCAAATAAAGTCATTGACAATGCTGATCCATCTAACAATTATATGGCATTGCACTACACTTCCCTGACAGGTTTATGCTTTTAGATCCCATTAAAGCATGGGAAATAACTCTAAAAGTACTTCCAAATAAACTGCAAAATAGAGTATGCCAGATATATTGAGCACTATTTTTTTTTAAAGAGCACCAGTTTAATAGTCCACTTTCCACTTTTGACTGTGAGAATATAACATTATATGAATGACCCCTCAAACATGTAAGAGTGTTGCAGGTTTTTGAATGTCATGTATTTCCAGTGGTATAACTCTTATCTTATTTTAGTACTTAATTTTCCTGCCTTAAAAATCTAGAAAAAAACCCCATTCACACTCTGTATACAGAAAGTGTTGAATAAAAATACACCTTCCAGGCATGTGCTCGGGTTTTCTTTAGAAACAAGAGTGAGGAGGTATCTTTACTTAGTTAATAGTATATACTGATGCATTCTGTAGAGGTGAAACTGAGTAAATAAAAATGAGTTTACAGGTATAAAAAAGGTACATTTAATATTCAAATATAATCTTTTGTTGGTTAATGTTCAGAGATTTTTTTCTTTTTGATGATTCTAATATTTTACAAATGTCTCTGAGTGGCACTAAAATAAAGAAGCCAAATATTTTGGTTGTATCTTGCCAACAGAGTACTTGGGGAAGCATCCAATCTTTCCTTCGAAGTCCTTAATCCAATCCCTGGTGGGTTGTCAGATGTCTCAAATCAATAGGTGGCATAACCTTGTAACTTGAATGTGTCATGACACCAAATCCTAAGCCTGTATAATTCTGTGTTGATTTTATTATTTTCAGATGCACTGTGTATCTCTTCCAGTAACACAAATCATGCTCCTACAGGTGCCAGGTTTTGAGAATTTGCAACCTGAAGAACTAGACCTGTCATAACAGTTCCTTAAATAAAGAAGATACCTTACACTCCATTTCCCCAAATATGCCGGAATATCACAGGCTTAGGGTCACAGCTGGCTGCTGCTGCATATCTGACTTGGTTAGATTAGAGGTATGGAGCTGGTGCTGCTGTGCTGCCTCACTCCAGGTGTGAAAAGAAAAAAAAAAATCACCTGGTTTCCATCAAAGCACCTTTGAATATTGTTCCTCCTGGGAAGGCTGCTAGCTGCTGCCTTTCATGCTTACACTTTTTATACTGAACCACACTCAAAAGCCTTTAAAATTCATTGATGATCCAATGTGCTGCTCAGTCACAGTACTTTCTGTACCAGGCATCCCAGCTTGAGACTAAGTTATATTCACCCTAAGATTTATGTGAGGGAACAAGGTGCCTCATGAGAAAGAACTCGCACTAAGGATATTGTGATACAGAGTTTTGTTTCAAGGATGGTGAGTCAGGATCAGAGAAAAGGGGTCGTAGCTCTCTTTTAGTTAATCCCTCAACCCAGCTGCCAAAGACATATACCTCAGACCTTAGGCAAGACCGTGGGAAGTGAAAGATGAGTTTCAAATAAAAAATTTCCTTTGTTCTCCAGTATTATCTACTCAAGACATTGAACACATACACTTCAGGTATGTTATTGCCAGCACCTTCTACAACATTGGGGAAAAACTCACTGATTGCAACAATAACACAAGACAAACATTAAGACCCTCAATACTGGGCATTGGCAGCCCCATTACAATAACTAGTGGAAACAACCCTTCAGCAGAAGCCTGGGATTGGAGCTTTGGCAACCATCACAGGCAGCAGGAGGGTCCCCTTTGATGGAGTCCAATAATAAAGCCCTGTCACCCTTGGTAGGCTCCATCAGATTAGTGACACCTTTGGCTCCTACTTCTGTCATTAAGAGTAACAAGCGACATCAGTATCACAGAGGCCTGGAGTTAGAGGGGTACAGTCTCAAAGAATTGGTTCATGAAACATATTTGCAACACACCCTGGGAGCTTTAGAAAATGACTGGCAGGAAGCTGAAGACATCTTATTTTTTGTAGTATGTAGAGAAGAAATACAATATATGGTTTTAATTACTGTGATGCTGTTCTCTCTTCTGCCAGAAAGTCTGGGATATATGAACAATATTCACGTGGTTATTTAAAATAATTAAGGCAAAAGCTAAATTGGATTTAGAACTATTGACCCAGTAGGACTATGAATTGAGTTTAGAGTACAGGATGGGGACGTAGCCTTATATAGAAAAAATTGACACCCTCAGAGTTTTCCTCTATAAGCATTCCTTAGATAAGAGTAAATGTATTGAGTAGCTGCTTGGGGCCAAGCATGGGAACAAAAAGGAAAAAAGCAAAGCCCCTACTCTCAGGAAGTTTGTATTCTAATGGAAGAAAGATATCAAAGAGATAAGCAACTTGATAAGTAAATTAAAAATCATATCCTGATAAATATTATGAAGAATAATAAGAGTGAGTTGCCAGAAAATGACATGCAATGCTATTTTAGGTATGGGGGTAAGGGAAAGTCTCTCTGAGCAAGTGATCACAGTAGGTTCTTGTGTGATTTAATATTTCTTGCTCTTCAAAAAGACTATAATTTTCCTGTAATTATTTTATTTGTCTCTTCCTAATTTCCAAGGCATATCATATTTTGAAAATTGAGTGCTGTTTCACAATGGAACACATAAAAATATCGATTCATTTTCCTCTTGAATGCATGTGGTTGTTCCTCTTAGGTCTTTAGATAGATGGGGTTTTATTCTACTTAGAAACACAGATCTGCATTCTTCATAACTGTACTTATGTATTGTCTCCTATCCTATTTTATAATTTCTTTCTTTGTTTACAACTGTCTATTCACATCTATATAGATATATATTGTTTTCCGTTGATACACTTATAATCTATATAAGTTGATATAGAAACAAAGATATACTGTTTTAGATACAGATAAAGAGATAGACACAAACATAGACAGAGATCAACTGCTATAATTTTCTATTAAGGTCTTTGGCCTCCAATGTGGTCTGACACCATGACAATATGTCTTATGCTTGGACAAGTCCCAAAATGTAGTTGAACAGACACTAACTCTTAGGAGGTGTGTGGATCATACTGTCATTTCAAAAGTCCAGAGCAAATGCAGCTGGTGTTTATTCTGAAGCCAGGGTCAAAAAAGAGTGAGTATGCTTTACCAAGAGTAGTATTTCCTTTCTAATGGGTGTCTATAGACATAGATTTTGAAGTTTCTCTAAGACAGCATAATTCTTTATTTTAAAATTTGTCTTTACTACAATAGAATCGAATGTTATTTACTTAATTTTCCATACTTTAAACAAAAATATTTTAAGTGGACAGGGCTCAGAGCTATTTGTATACATGTTAAAGAAGCAAAACAAATGGGGGACATTTCCCCAGTTCTCTGGAGGCTTAATATCCACTTGTGGATACAAGACATACAGCAAGGAAAATAAGGAAAATTGGAAGAAATAAATGGAAATCCAAGAGCCATGTTGATGACATAGAATGAGATTATGGAGCAAGTGTTAAGTGAGTGTTACTGGTATAGACTGTGCCTACGATGACCACAGGTGTAGTTAAGAAAACTTTTGTGAAGACGTGAGAACTTGAGCTAAAATCTTAGGGGAGTTTATTTTGGGAGAAATGGAAAATCTTTGATGGGTGTTGATTGGTGGAAGTGGGACAATAGGAATGTTTTAGGAAGTAATATTATGTTATAGAATGGAGAATAGATTAGAAGAGGAAGAGATGATCAGATAAACATTATACTTAAACATTATATTGACATTGAAATTAGTTTGGCAAGAAGGTATATATTTAGGCTTTACTAGGCAGAAATTGGTATTTATAATAATGCACTCATTTGCTAAGAACACCATGGTATTAGTGCAATACTTTTGGATTCTTAGTTGCATAAATTAATTTCTTTCAAAAATGAGAGTGCTTTGGAAATTAGATATATGGTACCAATGGGGAATAAAAGCAAATGTACAGATGAGGGCCACAGGGAGGGAAAATAGTTAGATAATGGAGTGAGGACAAGGTTGGCAATCTTAGCAAAAATGAAACAACAGATGGCCTATAATTTTTGTGAGTCCTCACACAGATGGTTCACCAGATGGATTCTGCTGGGTTCACACAGCTTATGTGTGTTTTTCAGCTGCTTATCATGATAGGCAAGGCCACTTCTGGGCAGGCAAAATCTCTGCTTGGTTCAGGTTATTGAAATATAACACTGAAATAAATTGGTAGTTGGTGGAATAATATAAAGTGTTTTTATTAACTGCCATTTCTGATTAGACAGAGACCTACAGATAATGTTATTTTAAAGTCACTGGAATTCAGAAAGAACTCATAGGTCATGGCTTACAAAATGTAATTCAGGGATTTTATGAAGGTTAGAAGATTTGCAGTCTTTGATTTGAATTTCAACTGTTAATTGACTCTCATCTTTTGGAACTTTATTTTTAAAAATAACTTCCACTTAAATAACACAACAAAATTAGGATTTAATAAGGTTATAATAGAAGAATGATTTAAAGAAATCAAGAAAATATCTCTATATAAATTAAACCCACTCTGTAATTGGCACCAATATAATATATCACATTTTGGTTGATATCTATACTAGTAAATATCTATTAAGTAAATATCTAGTGAGTATTATCTAGTAAATATTTGGTAAATATCTAGTAAGTAAATATCTAGTATTATCTTAGTAAATGGTGAAAGTCATTATCTTTAACAAACTGCTATCCTGTATGTGTGTGCATGCTAATTTTGAAATGAAGATTCAATAGCATTCAGAACCATTTTCTTTTTTAGAAGGAACATTCCTTAGATAAAATGGAGAATCAAATATAAAACATTCAACTAATTGTCTTTCATTAAAATATAGTTATGTAGATTTATGGCACAAACAAGGGCTCTATTTTATTTGGGGGCTGCCCTTTTCACTGTTATAAGATGAGATCTTATTTCGTGTCATTTTAAATTCTAGCAGGAGGATTTTTTCTTATTGCAGCTATTGTTAGGCATCCATTTGTAACGTAAAAGGAATCTGATCTGTCTGGAGACACCAAAAGCTCCAATATGTTTCAGATATACATTCTTATGCTGTGAATGAGCAATCACTATTTATGTTTCTGAGAAACACCATATTGGTCATCTTAACCAGTGTTTTCATTACTTTGATACAGCCTAAATCATAATAAATCCATCTGCCATTTCAACAAATTTTTGGTGGCTGAAGTTCTCATTCTCAAATAAATGTACAAATATTTTGTTAACTAAAAAAGTATCATTAAGGTCATTATTACAAGGTTTTCAGCTTTATTTCTTGGAAATACTATGCCTTAGTGGAAAAATTGTATGTGTATTTTATATATATGTATATATTATATAAATATATATTTATATGTATGTATTCTTTGTGAAATATTGGTTGTCTGGAAAATCTGCCAGTATTTACCATGCTTTCTTGTGTTTACATATACAGTTCTCATTCTAGACTGCAATCTCTTTCAAGAAAAAAAAGAACAGTGTCTATTTTGTTCTGCACTTCTCTATGACTTCTTACACAATCTTAATCTGTATACTGCTTGTTGCCAAAGAAATCTTCTTATAAATATAATTCTTATTTTTTTGAATCCCGCACTCGAAACTTCACTAGTATGTAAATAACTAAAGGATAAACCCCCTTAGTGTATCCTACAAGTTTCCCCATAATTTAGCTCCTGCCTGAGCTCTGGATTTATCTCTTGCTTCCTCCCAGGCTGTTTCTTGCCTCAGAGCCCTTGATCATGTTGATCCCAAGGCCTGCAATGTTCTTTCATCAGCTCATATTCTTCTTTCTCCCCGTGCTATTATTACCTCCTGGCTGTCAGTTTAAAAATACAGCTCTTGTCATTTTCTGTGTAAAATATATCCTGTCTCCATTCACCCAGGGGGAAATGACAACTATAGGATCTGCATTTTTACCCTTACCATATCAGAGTCAAACTTCTATCACCCCGCTTTTCACACCTGGTTTTTCATTGTTGTTATCATCTCAATCTTTACGTCTGTTTCTATCTCTAATTTTATCTCTACGTCTACCTTTACCTTTATCCTTACACACACACAAACACACATATATATATACCTACACCTTTATCTACATACGGGTATCTATATCATTTATATCTATATCTACATTTGTCTATAGCATCCATATGTAATCTGTAATGAGTATGTTAGAATGTTATTTAAAAATGAGGACAAAGTTTTACTGTGGCAGAAACTAAGAATGTATTTGTCTCGCAACAAGTATTTATAGACATTCCTAGTTGAATGAGTGAATAAATGAATACGAACACTATCATTTCAATGAAAAAAATAACAGAAGGGACATACAGGAAGATACCAATTCAGTAGTACGTAATGAAGAAGAACACGGGTACTGGGGTCAGGACATCTTGTCAGTTCTAACTTCAAAATATATCCAAAATCCCACCACCTTTCACCATTCACCACCACAGCTATGACCTTAGTCTGAGCTATCATCCTCCCTTGCCTTGATTCTTGTAAGAACATCCAAACTGGTTCTCCCTGCTTCTACCCTTGACCCCTACATTGTATTTTAACAGAGTATCCAGAAAAAAAATAATTAAAAAATGTAAATCAGATAATTTCACTCATTCGTCCTAACCTCCCAGAACCTTTGTCTAGAGTGAAAGCTGAAATCTTTACTATGGCTCACAAGGCCCTTTATGACCTGCCATCATATTGTCCAGCTCTCTCTCTCTTACTGACTTTTCTACAACCACACTGATATCCTTGTTGCTTATGGATCTTGCTGGGTACGGTTTACACCCAGAGATTTTAATCCAAGGATTCCTTTGTCTAAGAATGCTCTCTCTTGGGTATCTACTTGGCAAACACCATACCTCTTTCAAATTTTTGCTCAGACATCAGCTTTTTCAATGAACCCTATTCTGATCAACTTTTTTTTTTTTTTTTTTTTTTTTTTTTTGCGTTACGCGGGCCTCTCACTGTTGTGGCCTCTCCCGTTGCGGAGCGCAGGCTCAGCGGCCATGGCTCACGGGCCCAACCGCTTCGCGGCATGTGGGATCCTCCCAGACCGGGGCACGAACCCGCGTCCCCTGCATCGGCAGGCGGACTCTCAACCACTGCACCACCAGGGAAGACCCTCTGATCAACTTTTTAACACTGAGATCAACCTACTCATCCTCACTCCACTTCCAGATCCTTTCACTACCCCCTATGTAGTTTTGGCCATGAAAATGCACTGCCCAGATCTCTGGCAGATCAGCGAGTAGTTGACTAACGTTTAGGTTGCTACCCTTCTCTATCAGCCTCTGACAATATCCCTGACTTCCTGTTCTCTCCATGTGTCTCTTCAGCTCCCAGTCAATAAATGAGCATTATTGGAGTTTTAATAGAGGCCCATTTCTGCAAGGTATGGGGCTCCTTTAATGGAAGATTTTGCTTCAAAGTTCCCCCTTCAGACTACCTAAAACTTTCCTAGAACTATGTTACAGTCAAGACTCTTCTTACTCAATATTCTCTCCTTCCATCTCTCCTTAACAGGAGTCAGGTCTGCATTACAGTTTAAGGTTCTTCATGCCTTCTCTGGCTTCCTCCACTTTCTTCTTCATAGACGTTTTCCCAGTCAATTTCTTGTGCATCTGTTCCTGACTTGGCATCTGCTTCTCGGAGGATTCAAACAAACATGTTTGCTATACATTTTCTTTTCTCCATGGAATTGATTATGCCTGGGTTTTTTTTGTTGTTGTTGTTTTTGTTTTTGCGGTACGCGGGCCTCTCACTGTTGTGGCCTCTCCCGTTGCGGAGCACAGGCTCCGGACACGCAGGCTCAGCAGCCATGGCTCATGGGCCCAGCCGCTCCGTGGCAGGTGGGATCTTCCCGGACTGGGGCACGAACCTGTGCCCCCTGCATCGGCAGGCAGACTCTCAACCACTGTGCCACCAGGGAAGCCCTATGCCTAGGTTTTGATTTATATTGGTGACTGAGTGATGACACAGAGAGGTCAATGCCATGTAAAGAAGATTTTTATTACTTATAGTTCCTGAGAGGAGGGGTCATGCTACACTATGCAGGCCATAGGGGAAGCACCAGGTTCAGTTAGGAGACAGAAAGAGGAGTGAAAGGAAAACATGGCTCAGATTCTTCATTGTATTTGCTGCAGGAAGCAGCATAGTGTTGTCTAATTTGAATAAGGCCAGCAGGCTCTGGGATATAGGAATGGTCTCTAAATTGTCTGGAACCTGCCCTGTTTTAGAGCAGGGAAAATATTGGCTTGGTGTGTGTGAGTTAGATAAAGGAAGTAGTTGGGGGTATGGACTCAGGATTGGTGAGAGGGTTTGTAATATGATTTTTACTTGCCCATGAAAGCTGGATTGCAGGGGAGATGTAAACAACATTGGTTGTTAGTTTGGCCTTGTGATTAATGGGTGTGATTAATAGATTAATAGGCAAATATAGAATCTACACACACACACACACACACACACACATACGCACACACACGCACAAAGAAAAAAAACACACGAAACAAACATGTATTATCTTCTAGCACAAGGGCTGGGAAACTAAAGCCTATGGGACAGACCCAGCTCTTCACTTGTTTTGCAAATTAGGTTTTACTGGAACACAGCCATGCTCATGTATTTACATATTATCTATAGCTACTTTCACACCACAATGGTAGAGTTCAGTAGTTACAACAGAGACCTTATTCCCAGCAAACTCTGAAATGTTTACTATCTGGCTTTTTAGGAAAAGTTTGCCAACACCTGTTCTAGCCTACTGCCTAACTTCTTTAATGTTTATTGTTTGTAGTCTGATTTTCCCCAATAGAAAGTAAGCTGCAAAATGAGAGAGAGATTTCTTTGTTGTACTCATTAATATATTTCAGGAATTCACATTGGTGCTTAGCATATAATAGGGATGGAATCAATATTTATTGAATGAATGAGTTCAAATTTGTATTCCTAACTCATATCCTTCATTTAGTAGTTATGGGAAATGAAAAAGTTCCCTGAGTTTTTCAACTCTCAATTTTGTCCTATAGTAGAGTCCACCACACAGAGTTTGAGGGTTAGATAGTTAAATGCATAAAAATGTTTAATGTATGCCTGAATATAGTAAGCATTTAATAAATGTTAGATAATTCATAGGTGGAGAACATAGTGCTTTTCACTTAACTATCTAGTGTTAGAAAAATTCAGCTTACTAAGGGTCAATCCATGTATATACACTATAGATTTGTTTGGAAAACAGTTTATGGGCTCTATCTAAACCAGGAATAATAATATTTACTTTCTGTCCCACAGGGTATTGGAAGGACAGATTAAATTATATTTATAACAGTATTGAAAACTGAACAGTGAAAGATGCAATATGAACTTAGATGCTTTTTATTCTTCTAACTTCAAATAAAAGCAATCAATCAATAAAATAATAGAACATTTTCTTTGTGTTTTGCTTTTCACATACATGGTGTTGTAGATATAAGAGTAATTGAATTTGACATATTTGTTGAAGTATTTGAGCCATGTATCAATTTACCATGATATTTGAATTAAAAAAAGCTCCTCAGTTGTAAATGTTAGGGTCTTATTTATATTTCAAGGGAGTTTGAATCTCTTTTAGCAGAAACATCATAGATCTTCCGTACCTAAAATCTTACCTTAAGCAGCATTGGGAAAAGCTTGTTTTCCCCACAATACCAGCATAAGTCTTGGTAAGCTACAAATTGTTTATGTGGTCTTTGTGTTCTGATTAGTACAGCTCCTTTCTCTTATTCATTTCCCAATCCTTGTCATTAGGTTCTCAATCACTTTCACTTCAGCCGTTCCTCTGATACAGTATTTGTCAAGGTCACTGATTACATTTTGGGCCCCGTTTTGGATGATACTTCTCAATCTATGCCTTACTTCATCTCTCACAAGCATTTAAAATAGATAACCATCCCCATGTTTGCCTTTTTCTTTGAAATCACATCCTTTTTGTTTTAGTCCTATTCATTTGGCCACTGGTTCTCAGTCTCCTTAAGAGACTGAGAACCAGTGGCCGCCCTCTTTTCTCTGCCGCCCTCACAAGGTTCTGGTTTACACCTTCTTCCTTCTTGTTCTAAACCCTCTACTTTTTATTTATTCCTGTGGCTTTAGTCACCATCAATGTTCTTCCAAAATCTGTTGCTCCTTTTGAGACTTGTTTCCTGGGCTCCAAGCACTTATTTCAATATTTATGTAGAAATAGATGAGCATTTCCACTTGAAATTCAAAACATTTCTAAACTGAGACTATCTTCCCACTCAAGGCAGTCCCTATTCCTATATTTTTATCTCAGTAAATGACACCAGGCCACTTGGATGACATCGTAAACAACTCTCTCTCACTCTATAACTACTTAGAATGAGTCATAAAGTACTGCTGAGTCATTTTATGTGGATTCTTCTTAAAGCCATCTACTTCTCTCCCTCTTCATCAGTATGATTCCAGACCACACTGTCATCATTTCTCCTCTGGATTATTAAGACTCCTCTTTGTTATCACAACATCCAGGCTTGGTCTCTTCCATGTACAGAAATGTAGGATAATTTGGGAGAGATAGATTAGATGAATATTGTAATAATTCACCTTTGTAATTTCCCTGTTCTCTTTGTCTACAAATCCCCTTATTACTTTAATATCGATTCAGGTTAGGTTTTTATTTATATGCAGTTTATATGTAGTTAATTTGCCTTTAGATTTAGATTATATTTCAAGTTAGATATACACATTGGTTTAGATTAGATTTGGATTTAATACAGATTTTCCTAACAACCACTACCCAGAAGATTGAACATCTTTTCAAATATTTATTTGCCATCCAGGTGCCCACTTGTGTTCATATTTTTTCTCCAAATATCCATTGCAGAGGTTCTCAAACTTCTCAAACCCTCCAAGCTTCTCATGAACACTTTATGCTTTTAAAATTTGAGAACTCTGAGCACTTTTGTTTATGTGAATTCTATATACCAATTAGATATTAAAAAGGAAATAGTTAAAATATTTATTTATTTTGTGGTACGCGGGCCTGTCACTGTTGTGGCCTCTTCCGCTGCGGAGCACAGGCTCCGGATGCTCAGGTTCAGCGGCCATGGCTCACCGGCCCAGCTTCTCCGAGGCATGTGGAATCTTCCCGGACCGGGACACGAACCCGTGTCCCCTGCATCAGCAGGCAGACTCTCAACCACTGCGCCACCAGGGAAGCCCTAAAATATTTATTGACATTACAAAAGTAAACATTTTCGTGAAAGATAACTATTTGTTTGAAACAAAAATGTGTGAGAAGAGTAGTGTTGATTTATATTTTTGCAAATCTCTTTAAAGTCTGGTTTAATAGGATACAGCTTGTGATAGAGTGATTTATAATAAGAAATATACATTTGGTCTTTGTCCTCTTTTTTCAAACAGAGCTTCTGAAACCCCTGGAATTTCCTAAGTATTAAGAGTGATAAAGGTGTCCTTTGTTGTGTTAATGAGGTGAATTTTGGAAAGCACCTAAGTGTGGGAACTTGTTGCCAGTTGAGTCAACCAGGTGATTAGAGGGTTGTAACTTTCAGTCCTACCCACCACCACCCCACTTTAGGTGAAGGGACAGGGGCTGGAGATTGAGTTTAATTACAAATGGTCAGTGAGTTAATCAATCATGCCTATGCAATAAAACTCCATAAAACCCCAGAAGGATGGGATTTGGAGAGCTCCCAAGTTAGTGAACACGTAGAGGTCCTAGGAGAGTGGAACACCTGAAGAGGGCATATGGAACCTTTGTGCCCTTGCCCCATACCTTTCTCTATGCACCTCTTTCATTCAGCTGTTCTTAAGCTATATATCCTTTTATCTAGTAAGTAAAATGATTCTCTGAGCTCTTTGAGATACCCTAGCAAATTCACTGAACCCAAGGAGAAGGTTGTGCGGGAACCTCTGATTTATAGCCAGTTGGTCAGAAGCACAGGTAACAACCTGGACTTGCAACTGGCGTCTGAAGTTCAGTCAAGGAAGGGGTGGTGAGCAGGTGATAACCTGGGCTTGCAACTGGCAAATCTAAAGTGGTGGTGGGGAATTGGGGCAGACATAGAACAGACACATTAACTTGTGGGATCTGACACTATCTCTGGGTAGATAGTGCCAGAATTTAATTTAATTCTTTGCTGGTGTTTGAGAATTGCTTGGTTGTATGTGTGGGCACCCCCATCACACACTTTGGAACTGGTCTCAGAATAACAAAATGCAGCTGGATTCTCATGTTTACTCTGCATTCAGTCCTTTGCCATATACTGTTTTGTTTGAAGTGTTTATGAACAAAATCTGCCCTCACTCACACAGACTTACAGTTATAAAATAAATGCAAATGTATTTTAATTACTTTTCATATAATTGTGGATGGATATTTCTTTTATATGACACCAAAACTTGACTATAGTCAGTTTCTTAAAGGTTACTTGCAATATAGAATCTAAAATCATATCAGTGAAATTTTGTACTTAGATTCAATAGACTCCATTGGTCCATTTTGTACTTGGAATTGATCTTTAACCCACACGTGGCTTTTTAAAAAATCATATCGGGTATTTACCATTTGGAAAATATTGGCTTACTGAATTATTCATATCTCCTAAATATGGACAAATTTCATTATACAACATCAAATAATCAGATCTGTTAGTATGGCAACCAATCTTACCAAGAACCTTTTTAAATACTGAAAAGTTTTTAAGCATATAATGACAGATAGAGGTTTTCCAGCACAGTCTTCCTTTGGTACCCTTTAGTATCCATTGCAGGATTGGTTCCAGGACCACCCCCCCCCTCACACCCAACCTCATCCTGCAGATACAAAACTCTGTGTATGCTCATGTCTCTTATATAAAATGGTCTTGTACAGTGGGCCCTCCATATCCGTGGATTCTTCCATGGTAGATTCAACCAATTCCAGGTCTAAATCAATGGGGAATCCATGAATATAGAGGGCAAACTACATTAGAACTTTTTATTAAAAACTCATATTTTTAGTTAACAGTGATACTTTTGGCCACTTTCTTTGTAGGAGCATGTTCTTTATGCATTTTCAAGACATTGTCTTCCAACTACCCAGCTGTGAAAAAATATTGTTTGTATGTCAGTCCGTTTTACCATTTAAAATGTTGTTTGATGAAAAAGCCAGTTTGGTTCACAATTAAAACATTTATACAAGTGCTTTGCTGGAAGATAATCATTGTACTTTTGTAAGCAGCAGAAAATCTTTTTGACTTATAATTTTTTCATACAGACTATTTTATAAAGTTATATATTCAGGAATTGAGATTTAATTTAAAAAATGTTTTCAAGGAATTCCCTGGTGGTCTAGTGGTTAGGACGTGGCGCTTTCACTGCTGTGGGTCCAGGTTTGACCTCTGGGTAGAGAACTAAGATCCTGCTAGCCACGCAGTATGGCCCCAAAAAATTTTTTTTCAAGAACACCCTGAAAAGAAAGTTATTTTATTTACTGTGAGTGTTTGGCAATGTCAACTACAATAAACACTCATGTTATGGGGAGCCACTGCACTAAGGCATCAACAGTTTTACCCATCATTGCTTTGTCACCATCAGTGCAAACATCACACAGTGAAAAGTAAAATGAGTTTTAGTATTATTGTGAAAATGATTTAGACCTTGTGGATAACACTTTGCAAACTACTGGACTATCCTTTTCTTGTAAGTAACTATTGATGTTTGGAATATTAAATTTTTATGAATTAATTTTTATGTCCATTGATAGATGAATAGATAAAGAGGATATGGTATACATATACAATGGAATGTTACTCAGCCATAAAAAAGAACGAAATAATGCCATTTGAAGCAAGTTGGATAGACCTAAACATTATCATACTAAGTAAGTCAGGCAAAGACAAATATCCTATGATATAACTTATATGAGGAATCTTGAAAAAATGATACAAATGAACTTATCTACAAAACAGAAATAGACTCACAGACATAGAAAACAAAGTTATGGTTACCAAAGGGGAAAGCAGGGGGAGGGCTAAATTTGGAAGTTGGGATTAACACATATAGACTACTACATATAAAATAGAAAAACAAGGACCTACTGTATAGCACAGGGAACTATATTCAATATCTTCTAATAACCTATAATAGAAAAGAATCTAAAGAAGAATATATATATGTATAACTGAATCACTTTGCTATATACCTGAAACATTGTAAATTAACTATAGTTCAATTTAAAAAATATATGAATTAGGGCTTCCCTGGTGGCGCAGTGGTTGGGAGTCTGCCTGCCGATGCAGGGGACACAGGTTCGTGCCCTGGTCTGGGAAGATCCCACATGCCGCCGACTGGCTGGGCCCGTGAGCCATGGCCGCTGAGCCTGCGCGTCCGGAGCCTGTGCTCCACAACGGGAGAGGCCACAACAGTGAGAGGCCCGCATACCAAAAAACAAACAAACAAACATATATATATATATATGTATATATGAATTAAAAAATATTTATTTCAGAAAATTTAAGCAGCAACAAGAAAATAATGAAAATGGATGAAGAGATAAATAGAAGGACATCAGGAAATATTTCCCCAAACCACCTATACTACCTCCAATATTTGTATTTACATACGCTTATATTTTTCTTTCTTTAAGAAACCTTAATAGGTGATGTGTTTTTCTTCTTTTTATTCCTATAGAACCTTAGTCTTTCGATTTGTTATAATAGTGCATTAGGAATAGAAGCTACTTAAAAAAGAATGCTGAATATTTTTAAAGTTGCAGACCAAGGATATATTCAGTTATAATCAAGGACTGAAAAAACAGATTCAATATATTCATTGCATATTCTGACCTGTTCCCAGGGAGGAGGGAAGGGAGGCAGTGGGTGTGAGTAAAACTTTAACACATTGTTGAGAAACTGAAGGAAAAGAATGCTAAATAGAATGGGAAAAATTACTTTTTAAGAACAGTAAAGCAGCTTTACACATATAAATCTAAACCAAAATAACAGAAACAAATTTAGAAAAATAATTAATAACACAGAAATTAAACAGTATGGTAATTATAGTAATATTCACATCAAGATAATTTGTATATGCAATTGTGTTTTTAGTATTTATTCTATTGCCTTGATCATTCATTTCTTTACAATCATTCTTGATGTTGAAACTGGTAGGATGGAAATGACCTTTTATAAACAAAGGAAAAGATCTCAGATGAGTTTTTCTCTGAAGCTGAAAGAGACAATAATAAGAAGCATTCTTATATTTCTTAGGTTACTGACTAAAATTGAGGCATATGGTGCTTGTGTATGGACTGTATTTATGATATAGAGTTATTTTTAAAAGGTCAGAAAATGCTTGTTTCTTAGCCATTTAATATTTTCTGTCCCTCTGTCTCCACAATAGAAAATCTAAAAATGTATGACAAAATTAGCAGTGAAAAAGTATTTTGTGGATCTAATTTTAAAAGAAAAAAAAAAATGGCTAAAACTCAATCAGTGACAAGCTTGTAGTGAAAATCACATTTGCAAAAACCTCAAAGTGCTGCATATCAGAATTATTTTGCCCTTTAACAACTGATTGCACAGAACCTAGCTGACAGATTTACTTAACTCACAATATTTTCATATTTATTGTTACATAGTCAGAACACTGGCTTTCTAGACAGAATATATTTTTTCAAATGGAAGTGATTTGGTGGCCTACAATTACAAACCTGCCTTAACAGATTCCACCTTTATAGTAGAGTGCTTCAGAAACATATCTTACTCTTCTGACTGGTTTCAGAAAAGGGGTAACTTCAAATTATTTAGAATTCTAATCTTCAAATTATGCTTTTTTTTTTGGTCAAGATTTGCCATCTTCATTTGCTTTATATCAATTTAGTGGACAAATACTCATCTAGGACGGCCAACTGTCCTGTTTTGTCTGGGACTGTGGAGATTCCTGGATGTAGTAATTTTCAGGGCTAAAACTGCTTAAGACCATGTGAACCTGGATGATTGATTACTCTATCCTTACCCCTTATGTACATATAGCATGAATGCCCATCACTTTTTAATTCTGATCTTATTTAGGTACTTTAGTTAGCTCCTTTGAGACTTAGTTCTTATCTGTAAAATGGAAATTAATAATCTCACCCTCACAGAGTTGTTGCAAGAAATAAAAATAATATCTGTAAATATTCTAGCACAGCTCTTGACCCATAATAGATAGGCAATAAATGATAATTATTTGGATTGTCTGTATTATTCTTGGGAAATGGAAACTATTGTTTGATACATGTAATATATAAATATCCTCAAAAATTAAAAAAAAATCAATAGAAAAACACATGTGGTAAAAATGAAGTGTCAGTTCTCAGTAGGACTATAAATCGTAGCCTAAGAAAATAAACTAGTGGTAGGACTTCAACAGTAATAATAATACATATGTTAGAGAAAACAAATTTCATTTTTTATTGACTAAGAAAAATATATCAATTGATCAATAAAAATAATGTTAATATCTCATATCTGTAAGAGCATCAGAAATCAATTATTTTCATACACTCTGATGGAAGTATAAAGTATATAGCATTTATAAAGGCTAATAGACACTGTGTAACAAAATGTCAAACATATCCTTTGGCTGATAATTTTACTACTAATGCTCTATACTACAGAATCCTTTGACATGTAGCCAAAGATTTATGATCAGCAATGGCCACTGAAGTATACCTTTTATAAGGAAAATTGTAAACAATCCAAAAAGTAAATATATCATGATGAGTGTATCCACTATACTATGAAACATTATAAAACCATTAAAAACAGTAATATTATAAATTAATAAGTACTGACATAGAGATAACTGCATAATGAAGTGTTGCTAAATAAACCTGGGAAGAAAAATACTATACAGAAATAAGTATACAATAAGATATATATATAGAAAGGTAATATTTCTTCTGAAAAATTGTGTGTTTGTGAGAGGACAGAGAGATGGGAGGGAAGGGGGGAGGGAGGAAGAGCGAGAGAGAGAGACACACACACACCTAGGAATATGCACCAAAGCATTTAAAGCTTGTTTCCACTGGAGAATGAATAAAATAGATTTATCATAATACTTAAATGCTTGTATATTTGAATTTTTACTTTATACATGTATTACTGTTGCATTTTAAAGCAATAAATAATACATTTTTAAAAGAAGGGCTTTAAATGTGATGTGTCAGAAATTTGTCATGCTAGAATATAAAGTCCATGGTTTCAGGACATATGACTATCTTGTTCCTCTCTGAGTCCGGAGTCTTTGCCATAGCACTGGGCATGAGTTGGTCCTCAAAAATGGTTCAAGAAGCACCCATTCAGTGTTAGTTATTCTACATGGAGCTGAGTTATATAACTGCCTGGATAGATTGTCAAAGTATTCCTTAAAAATTGTACTCACTAGTCTCTTACCATGGTTTTGGGAAGAAATGAGACTTTTTAAATAAAAAAAAGTAAAAACTAGAACAGAGCTTTATAAAACAGTTAAGTTTGACAGTACTAGACTGAGCTTGGGAGGGTGAGTATAGTAATGAGACTAATTGAATAGCAAAGAGTGTTTGGGACAAAGCCAGTGGAAGATCATCAAAAGCAGACAGGACCTTCAGCCACATGGGCATAAAGGAGGTGACATGAAAGGGGGCAAAAGTCAACATACCTTTCATACTATTTTTCTTACAGAAAAGCCAATTTGTATCCATCCTTTTTCATCAATTCATTTTAAAATTTTTCATTTTAACTTCTTTGAAAACAGTATGTATCTTTCAGCCAGTGGTGTTTTCAATTTCTGTCAGTCATCCAGGTGACAGTTGTGTCAAAAACTGTCCTTGACCCTTTCTGCTAAGATCAAGAAAACTCCAGCTTCAAAAAAATCTTAAAATTAATTTATGAATTAAATTCTTCCAACTTTATCAAAACAGTCATTCTAACAATAATCTTTGAGGAGTTCTCTTATTTTAAACATGTAAATGGGAAACAGTGCATTTTACGTTAAGGCTGTATAAAATATTAATGATAGGTGTTTCAGTAATAGCAGCAAGTAAGCTATTAAATTATTCAGCCGACATTAACTCAAACATCTGCTTTGAGGTGGGAATGGTGGTAGGCTGTGGACCTGTAAGAAAGATGAAGGCAAAATGCTTGACCTACAGGTACTGATTGGGTCATTTCCATTCATACAAAATAGGCTTGTGGATGGCCTACAAAAGAAATGAACTGGCACTTATCTTCGTCAGTCATACACAGATGCATACACATTTTCTGATGTGTGCTTCTTATGTGCTGAAGTGGAGTTACAGACGGGAATGAGTTCATTTTATCTACTAAATTGCAGTTAGCTACCATCCAGGAAAATATATGATTGATTTCAAATTGGTTGAGGAATTAATAAACTGCTCTGCACTCTCCTCAAGTACGTGCAAGTGAGTTCACTTGGTAACTTCTTCCCAACACCCCTAAGTCTTTGTTTGAAAGACAGTTTTTGCATATGAAAGACAATTACAATCACCCCCTAGTGATAATCTTTAAGTAGAAAGGCACTTTCACATTGTGTATGTTGTCTGAAATTTTTATATGCCTTTTCTTTGAGTCTAAATTAAAGAACATTTGCAACTCTGAGGTATAAAACCTAGCTCTGTATTTCCTGAGTGATTGTAGCAAATGCCTCATTCTACCAGGAAAGGGTAAGATGTGGCAAAACACATTTGCCTTAGAAATAGAATAGCTGGTGGACACTGTAGTTACTTGTAAATACCTGATCAATGTTAAAGTGTCCCTTCTGATTTATACGCATATTGAAGAACTAAAGCTGTTGACTCTGTTGCAATGTCACAGTAGCATAATGTATCGTAGCTATTTTGGGGGTTTAGAGCTACTAGGAGAAATAAAATACAAATTGGCCTTAAATTTATAATATTCTATATTCAGTATATGTACCAAAGCTCCCTGTATGTTATCAATCTATCAGAGGCATCAACTCGTATTATATTATGTTCTTTCCAGAATCATTTAGCCAAACATGCTGTAGTCTTTCCTAAAAAAAATAGAAAGATTTTGATAACCCTAGAAATGTTCAGAACCCTGGAGTTGTTGAGAAATCAAATACTCTCAGATGTCTAAGATTCAGAAAAGTTGAGTATGTCTATACGCTAAAGAAAGCATCCAAATATACAAACACCTGCCTCTGAGTTCAATATATTATTAAATTACTGATGCAATTACTAATAAGCCTATCATGAAAAGAACTATATTAAGTTCACTGCAGAAGAAAAATCATATGAAAAAGTCATAAGGTTTTCCATGTCCACCCCTTCAAATTGATATTATTCATTGACACTGTCATAATGGGAAGAAGACAAGCTATAATCATTATTGTCCTTAATATTTTGATTTAACCATTACATATTATTTAAATAAGTTTATACAGTCAATTATTTGTATGCCTGCCTAGCTTACTTAATTGAGGTTGAACAGTTTACAATTCTTACGTATATTTCTCTTAATTTTCTACTTAATTCTGTGGTATAAACACTAAGTAAATTATGTGGCAATATATAATTATTCTTTCAAAACTTTTCTTTGAAGTATAATGTACATACAGGAAAGTTTACATATCCATAAATGAATAGCTCAGTGAATTTTCGTGAACTATCACAACTATAAAATCAACACCCAGATTAAGAAAGAGAATATTACCAGCACTACAAAGTCCAGGTTTCCAGACCCTATGCCCTACAAGAGAATCATTATCCTACATTCAAAGAATGGAATAGTTATTTCTGCTTCTTTATAATATATATAAATTATAACATGTGGTATGTACTCTTTTTTATATACAAATTATTTTACTCCAAAGTTGTTCACATATATAAAATTTATTCACCCATTTTATTGCTGTTCATTTTTTAGTGTTATTAACATATGCACATACACAAACACACAAAGCATCAAGCTAGAGATAGAGACAGAGAGAGAGGGAGACAAGGTAAATTTTTTTAGAAGTCTGCTTTCAGGTTTTTTTTTTTTTTTAATATATATATATATATATCATATAACTATGCAAAGCATGAAAAAATGTTTCTTTAAAGCATATTACATGCAAGGAACAAATACCAAAATCTAATATTACTCATTTCCTTCTTATACTAAATGTTGCCTTATTGTGTATGTATATATAATATACATTACAATATATAATATTATATATAAATTATAAATACTATAATATAAATTAATAAACTGAAAATTGGCACTCAGTTTCTGACAAAGCTATCTGTGTTCATTATGATTTTTAAATTCAAATTTTATTGAGGAGATCAGTTCAAGATGGTAGAATAGAAGGACATGTGCTCACTCCCTCTTGCAAGAGCACTGGGATCACTACTAACTGCTGAACAATCATCTACAGGAAGACACTGGAACTCGCCAAAAAAGATACCCCACATCCAAAGACAAAGGAGAAGTCACAGTGAGACAGTAGGAGGGGCATAATCACAATAAAATCATATCCCATAACTGCTGGATGGGTGACTCACAAACTGGAGAACAATTATACCACAGAAGTCCACCCACTGAAGTGAAGGTTCTGAGCCCCATGTCAGCCTTGCCAACCCAGGGTCCGGCAGCTGGAGGAGGAATTCCCAGAGAATCAGACTTTGAAGGCTAGCAGAATTTTATTGGAGGTCTTTGACAGGATGGGGGAAACAGAGAATCCACTCTTGGGGGGGCACACACAAAGTAGCATGCTCATGAGGATCCAGGGGGGAAGGAGCAATGACCCCATAGGAGACTGAACCAGACCTACCTGCTAGTGATGGAGGGTCTCCTGCAGAGGCGTTGGGGGGGGGGTGGCTGTTGCTCACCACAGGGATAAGGACACTGGCAGCAGAATTTCTGAGAACTACTCCTTGGCATGAGCCCTCCCAGAGTCCACCATTAGCCCCACCAAAGAGCCTGTAGGCTTCAGTGCTGGGTCACCTCAGGCCTTTTACTGAGCTCTGTCCACCAGAGCAACAGCCAGCTCTACCCACCACCCGTCCCTCCCATCAGGAAGCTTGCACAGGCCTCTTAGATAGAGGCTCATCCACCAGAGGGCAGACAGCAGAAGCAAGAAAAAGTACAATTCTGCAGCCTGTGGAACAAAAACCACATTCACAGAAAGATACACAAAATGAAAAGGCAGAAGACTATGTACCAGATGAAGGGACAAGATAAAACCACAGAAAAACAACTAAATGAAGTGGAGATAGGCAACCTTCCAGAAAAAGAATTCAGAATAATGATAATGAAGATGATCCAGGACCTCAGAAAAAGAATGGAGGCAGAGATCGAGATGATGCAAGAAATGTCTAACAAAGACCTAGAAGAATTAAACAACAAACACTAGGAAGATTTAAAGAACAAACAAACAGAGATAATACAATAAGTGAAATGAAAAATACACCAGAAGGAATCAATAGCAGCATAACTAAGGCAGAAGAATGAATAAATAACCTGGAAGACAGAATGGAGTAAATCACTGCCACAGAACAGAATAAAGAAAAAAGAATGAAAAGAAATGAAGACAGCCTAAGAGACCTCTGGGACAACATTAAATGCAAAAACATTCATATTATAAGGGTCCCAGAAGGAGAAAAGAGAAAGGAAGGACCCGAGAACATATTTGAAGAGATTATGGTGGAAAACTTCCCTAACATGGGAAAGGAAATAGCCATCAAAGTCCAGGAATTGCAGAGAGTCCCAGGCAGGATAAACACACTGAGACACATAGTAATCAAATTGACAAAAATTAAAGACAAAGAAAAATTATTGAAAGCAACAAGGGAAAAACAACAAATAACATACAAGGGAACTCCCATAATGTTAACAGCTGATTTCTCAGCAGAAACTCTACAAGCCAGAAGGGTGTGGCACGACATATTTAAAGTGATGAAAGGGAAGAACCTACAAACAAGATTACTCTACCCAGCAAGGAACTCATTCCAATTTGATGGAAAAATCAAAATCTTTACAGAGAAGCAAAAGCTAAGAGAATTTAGCACCACCAAACCAGCTCTACAACAAATGCTAAAGGAACTTCTCTAAGTGAGAAACACAAGAGAAGAAAAACACCTACAAAAACAAACCCAAAACAACTAAGAAAATGGTAATAGGAATATACATATCAATAATTTTCTTAAATGTGAATGGATTGAATGCTCCAAACAAAAGACACAGGCTTCCTGAATGGATACAAAAGCAAGACCCATATATATGCTGTCTACAAGAGACACACTTCAGACCTGGGGACACATACAGACTGAAAATGAGGGGATGGAAAAAGATATTCCATGCAAGTGGAAATCAAAAGAAAGCTGGAGTAGCAATACTCATATCAGAAAAACTAGACTTTAAAATACATAGTGTTACAAGAGAAAAGGAAGAACACAACACAGTGATCATGGGATCAATCCAAGAAGAAGATATAACAATTATAAATATATATGCACCCAACATAGGAGCACTGCAATACATAAGGAAAATGCCAACAGATATAAAAGAGGAAATTGACAAAGCAACAAAATAATAGTGGGGGGGGCTATAACACCTCACTTACACCACGGACAGATCATCCAGACCAAAAATTAATAGGAAACACACACTTTAAATGACACAGTAGACCAGATAGATTTAATTGATATTAATAAGGTACTGCATCTGTAAACAGCAGATTACACTTTCTTCTCAAAAGTACATGGAACATTCTCTACGATAGATCACATCCTGGGTCACAAGTCAAGCCTCAGTAAGTTTAAGAAAATTGAAATCATACCAAGCATCTTTTCCGACCACAATGCTATGAGAGTAGCAGACAATTACAGGGAAAAAAAAAACCATAAAAGACACAAAAACATGGAGGCTAAACAATACATTACTAAATAACCAAGAGATCACTGAAGAAATCAAAGAAGAAATCAAAAAATACCTAGAGACAAACAACAATGAAAACATGATGTTCCAAAGCCTATGGGAGGCAGCAAAAGCAGTTCTAAGAGGGAAGTTTATAGCAATACAATCCTACCTCAAGAAACAAGAAAAAACTCAAACAATCTAACCTTACACCTAAAGGAACTAGAGAAAGAAGAACAAACCTAACCCAGAGTTAGTAGAAAGAGAGAAATCATAAATATCTGAGCAGAAATAAATGAAATAGAAACAAAGAAAACAATAACAAAGATCAAGAACACTAGAAGCTGGTTCTTTGAGAAGATAAACAAGATTGATAAACCTTTAGCCAGACTCATCAAGAAAAACAGAAGACTCAAATCAATAAAATTAGAAATGAAGAAGGAGAAGTTACAACAGACACTGCAGAAATACAAAGCATCCTAAGAGACTACTACAAGAAACTCTAGGCCAATAAAATGGACAACCTGGAAGAAATGAACAAATTCTTAAAAAAGTATAACCTTCCAAGACTGAACCAGGAAGAAATAGAAAATATGAACAAACCAATCACAAGTAATGAAATTAAAACTGTGATTAAAGATCTTCCAACAAACAGAAGTCCAGGACCAGATGGCGTCACAGGTAAATTCCATCAAACATTTAGAGAATAGCTAACACCCATCCTTCTCAAACTCTTTCAAAAAATTGCAGAGGAAGGAGCACTCCCAAACTCATTGTACGAGGCCACCATCACTCCGATATGAAAACCAGGCAAAGATGTCACAAAAAAGAAAACTACAGGCCAATTTCACTGATGAATATAGATGCAAAAATCCTCAACAAAATACTTGGAAACAGAATCCAGCAACACATTAAAAGGATCATAAACCATGATCAAATGGGATTTATCCCAGGGATGCAAGGATTCTTCAATATACACAAATCAATCAATGCGATACACCATATTAACAAACTGAAGAATAAAAACCATATGATCATCTCAATAGATGCAGAAAAAGCTTTTGACAAAATTCAACACCCATTTATGGTAAATACTCTCCAGAAAGGGGGCATAGAGGGAACCTACCTCAACATAATAAAGGCCATATACGACAAACCCACAGCAAACATCATTCTCAATGGTGGAAACACTGAAAGCATTTCCTCTAAGATCAGGAACAAGACAAGGATGTCCACTCTCACCACTTTCATTCAACTTAGTTTTGGAAGTCCTATCAATGGCAATCAGAGAAGAAAAAGAAATAAAAGGAAAACAAATTGGAAAAGAAGGAGTAAAACCGTCACTGTTTGCAGATGACATGATACTGTACATAGATATTCCTAAAGATGCCACCAGAAAACTACTAGAGCTAATCAATGAATTTGGTAAAGTTGCATGATACACAATTAATGCACCGAAATCTTTGCATTCCTATACACTAACAATGAAAGATCAGAAAGAGAAATTAAGGAAACAATCCCATTCTCCATTGCAACAAAAATAAAATACCTAGAAATAAACCTACCTAAGGAGGTGAAAGATCTGTACTCAGAAAACTATTGGCCACTGATGAAAGAAATCAAAGATGACACATACAGATGGAGAGATATACCATGTTTGGAAGAATCAATATTGTGAAAATGACTATACTACCCAAAGCAATCTACAGATTCAATGCAACCCCTATCAAATTAAAAATGGTATTTTTACAGAAGAGGAACAAAAAAATCTTAAACTTTGTAGGGAAACACAAAAGACCCTGAATAGCCAAAACAATCTTGAGGGGAAAAAAATGAAGCTGAAGGAATCAGACTCTCTGACTTCAGACTATACTACAAAGCTACAGTAATCAAGATAATATGGTACTGACACAAAAACAGAAATATAGATCAATGAAACAGGATAGAAAGCCTAGAGATAAAACCATGCACCTATGGTCAACTAATCTGTGACAAAGGAGGCAAGGATATACAATGGAGAAAAGACAGCCTCTTCAATAAGTGGTGCTGGGAAAACTGGACAGCTAAATGTAAAAGAAGAAATTAGAACACTCCCTAACATCATACACAAAAATAAACTCAAAATGGAATAAAGTCTTAAATGTAAGAATGGACACTATAAGACTCTCTGAGGAAAACATATGAAGAACACTGACATAAATCATGGTAAGATGTTTTTTGACCCACCTCCCAGAGTAATGCAAATAAAAACAAAAATAAACAAATGGGACCTAATGAAACTTAAAAGCTTTTGCACAGGAAAGGAAACTATAAACAAGACAAAAAGACAACCCTCAGAATGGGAGAAAATATTTACAAATGAATCAACTGACAATGGATTAATTTCCAAAATATATAAACAGCTCATGCATCTCAATATTAAAAAACAAACAACCCAATCCAAAAATGGGCAGAAGAACTAAATAGACATTTCTCCAAAGAAGACATACAGATGGCCAAGAGGAACATGAAAAGCTGTTCAACATCATTAATTATTAGAGAACTGCAAATCAAAACTACAATGAGGTATTACCTCACACCAGTTAGAATGGGCATCATCAGAAAATCTACAAACAGCAAATCCTGGAGAGGGTGTGGAGAAAAGGGAACCCTCTTGCACTGTTGGTGAGAATGTAAATTGATACAGCCACTATGGAGAACAGTATGGAGGTTTCTTAAAAAACTGAAAATAGAAATACCATATTACCCAGCAAACCCACTATTGGGCTTATACCCAGAGAAAACCATAATTCTTAAGCCACATGCACCCCAATGTTCATTGCAACACTATTTTCAATAACCAGGTCATGGAAGCAGCCTAAATGCCCATCGATAGACGAATGGATATAGAAGAAGTGGTACATATATACAATGGAATATTACTCAGACATAAAAAGAAATGAAATTGGGTCATTTGTAGAGACATGGATAGACCTAGAGACTGTCACACAGAGTGAAGTGTGTCAGAAAGTGAAAAACAAATATTGTATATTAACGCATATATGTTTAATCTAGAAAAATGGTACAGATGAACAGGTTTGCAAGGAAGAAATAGAAACCCAGATATAAAGAACAAACCTATGGACACCAAGGGGAAATCGGGGGTGGGGTGGTGGTGGTGGGATGAATTGGGAGATTGGGATTGACGAATATACACTATTATTTATAAAACAGATCTAATAAGAACCTGCTGTATAAAAATAAATAAAATAAAGTTCAAAAAAATTATTGAAATAAATTTACAAAGCATAAAATTCTCCTCTAAAGTGTATAATTCAGTGTTTTTAGTGTACACATAGAGATGTGTAGCCATCACACTATAATTCCAGAGTATATGCACTACTACAAAAAGAATCCTCATATCCATTTGCAAGTTAATTCTCATTCCCTTATCTCCCTAACTCCTGGCAACCATGAATCTACTTTCTATATGTATTTCCCTGCTCTGGAAATTTCATATAAATGGAATTGTACAATAGTGTTCTTTTTCATTGGCTTCTTTAATTTAGCATACTGCGTTCATCCATGATTTAACATGTATTAGTACCTCAATTTAATGGCAAATAATATTTCATTGTTTATATATACCACTTTGTTTATCCATTGATTAGCTGATGGACATTTGGGTTGTATCTTCTTTTGTACCATTATGAGTAGTGCTGCTATGAACTCCATGTAAAACTTGTGGTGTAGGCATATGCTCCAATTTCTCTTGGGTTTATACCCAAGGCATAGATTTACTGGGTCATGTAATAATACTATACTTAACTTTTTGAGGAAATGACAAACTTTCCCAATGTAACTGTATCTTTTTACAATCCAATTAAAATTTTTGAAACTTCTGATTTCTCTACTTCCTCAATGATGCTTCTTTATTCTTTTCTTTTTCTGTTCCTCAGACTGGATATCACAGTTGACCTATCTCGAAGTTTGCCAGTTCTTTGTTTTTGGCAGGTCAAATCGATTCAGTTATTGTAGTTTTCAACTCCAGAATTTTTTTAAAAAATAATTTTTATCTCTTTACTGATATTTTTTATTTGTGAGACATTGTTCTCATTCTGTTTTTAGCTCTTTGGACATATTTATAATAACTACTTTAAAATTTTTATCTAGTTAATCCAAATTATGGGCTTGTTCTGGGTCAGTGTTTATATAGTCTTAATATGTATTCCTTCTTGTTTCTTAGCATGCTTCATGTATTTTTTAAACTGGATATCTTAAATAAGATAATATTGCAAAGCTGGAAATCATATCCTCTTCCTCCCCTCTAAGGCTTGTTTTCTTTGTTATTTATTGGTTTAGTGACTTTCCTATACTAGTCTGTATTGTCTTTAGAGACCACTGAAGTCACTTTTCTGTAAGTTTAGTGGTCAGCTGATAATTAGATAGACATTTCCTTAATACATTTTACTAATTAGTCTCTGACCCATTGCTGAGGGGCTCACTGAATTGGGTAAGACTTCAAAACTCCTACAGGTCACAATTTTGCCTTAGCCTTCATTTCCTGCTTACTTGGAGACTCAGAGTCAGAGAGATATGAGAGATTAAAGCCTCAGGTCTTTCCTCAGCATACACACAGCCCTGTATATGCACATGGTCTCTAGATTTCCAGGAATATGTTAGAGGTTTTAAGAGCCATTATATCCCCAGCTTTGGTCAGCTGCTTCTTTGCCCCAACTGGTATCAATGCTTTCACAAAATTCTTAAGAATAGAGCTTCCCCACTGAGCAAAATCTTATCAAGTCAATTAAAGATAAATCCAATGAGGCTTGTCCACAGAGGTGCCAAAGCGATAATATAGAAAAATTCTATAAAGATGGGACTTTTTAGAGGGTTCCAAGCCTGTTCTCCCTCCTCCAGTGTTCTCCCAGGCTACAAGTTTCAAATCTACCATGGAATGAGAGACAGGATGACAGAAATAGGGCAAGTGGAAACTCCACAAAATCACTGTTCTTACTACAATTCAGTCATTTTTCTGGAATAAGTGCCCTTCAGATTGTTCCAAAGCTTTGATTGATCTCCAGAGTTTGGAAAAATGTTGATTTTGGCCATTTTTGCCAATATCATCATTGCTTTTATGAAGGAACATCTATTTGAGGTCTTTATCATGTCATTCCAGGTGTTTCCACTTTCATTGGGAGTTTTACATTTTTGCTGTTCTCATTTATTACTATGAGTTTCTGGACACCTTAAAACTTGACCTCAACCTGTTTTTCCAACCTTGTCTCCATCTTCTCTCTGGAAAATACTTTATAATACAATAACATTGAACCATCTTCTTCTCTTCTCTACATTTCACCTTTATTATATTCTAGCTTTGCTTTTGCTGTTTCCTCTGCCTAGTTCAGGTTTGCTCACTTTGGTTTTGAATAACTCCATTCAGTACATTTAAAAAATAATAAATATGCTAAAAATTATACTGGTACAAGCTAACATTTCTTGACATTGTATCATCAGTCAGACTCTATTTTAAGTACTTTGCATTAATTACCTCAATTAACCCTCACAAAAATCTATGATACAGAAAGAATGTAAAGAAGCAATTTTAGTAGTCTATTACTTAGATGAAACAAGACTTGGTTACAGTCTTAATGAACAGTTAGAGATAAGGAGGATCATAGGTCAGTAGCATTATTTTAAACTTGAGTTACTAGGTTGAAGTTACCTGATATAGAAGAGAGAAAGGGATGAGTTCTAAGGGCAACTATGAAGAGCTATTTATTGAACATGCTGAGTTTGTGAGATACCCAAGTGAGGAAATTCAGCAAGCAATTTGATGTACTAACATGCAAGTCATGAGGGGGGTCAGTCTTAGAGATACAGGTTAGGAATTATGAACATGGTAGGTAGTATTACAAATTTAGCACTGGGAAAGCTTGCCAAAATAACCAATACAGTGAAGCACAAGTCTAATGATGGAAATGTGAGGATACACAAAATTCTAGGAAAAGCAAATCAGGGAGAGAAAGAGATCAGAGAGAGCATGTCATATGTGAAGAAGAGAGATAACTTGGATTAGCATTAGCATTTGAAGGTATAATCTTAATAGTTTCTTTCATGTACTGGAAGAGGAGAAAGAAATAATGAATATAAAGGTGAAAATGCTTATGGGTAGAGAAGAAGGAAGTTACAGTGAGTAGAAAGAAAGAAGTTGAGTGGAAGACCTAAAGAAAGTAATGAAGATTTGTAAACATTACCTAGAGGGAAAAGGAAAAGACTGTTGAAAAAGGGTCACCATTTTGTATGTGGCCTATCTGAAGGGATTGCTCATAATTGGATATTGGCACTAGACTGTATGGTTATAGGATTAACTGCGCCAGGGTTCGGAGCTCTGGAGACAGAACAGAGACAGAATGAAGAGCAGATTGAAGCTCTGATTTCAAGATTAAAATGTTTTCCTTTCTCCACAGTTTAATATTCCACTGCAATAAGCTTAAAAAAAAAGAAATATGAATGTAAAAATCAAAACTATTTGGTGCAAAAATATCTCTTGGAGCTTTGTAAGTTTATACAGGTCTAAATATTTATTATGAAAAAAAGGAATCATATTTAGTCAGAAAGATGTTTTTCTTTTCTTTTTTTTTTTTTTGCGGTACGCGGGCCTCTCACTGTTGTGGCCTCTCCCGTTGCGGAGCACAGGCTCTGGACGCGCAGGCCCAGCGGCCATGGCTCACGGGCCCAGCCTCTCCGCGGCATGTGGGATCTTCCCGGACCAGGGCACGAACCCGTGTCCCCTGCATCGGCAGGCGGACTCTCAACCACTGCGCCACCAGGGAAGCCCAGAAAGATGTTTTTAAAATTACCATTCTTTTTCATGTAATCTGAATTAAATTTTTATGAGGCCTCGAGTATGTCTATATGAATTTTAACTTAGATAAAAATCAAGATAGTCACATTTTAATTTGTTTTTATTATCTAAATCAAAGAAAAATATTAATTTATAATAAAATATAAAAATATTAAGACTGAATTTATATTATCAGTCACTTAAACATAAAATTCTAAGATAATGTACTTTCTTTTTTTATTCTGCTATTCTATTAAGATTAAAAAAAAAATTTGTATCTAGGATTTTATACTAAGATTCACATGGCATAGAATTCTAAGGGCTACATAAACTAATATTCTCTAAATCTTCTTTCCTATGAAAGTCATCAATATTATGAGCTGAAATTTGAACATGGACTTAGCCAATATGGTGGCAGTTATGTTTAGTATAGAAAGATAACTATATTTTTACAGATATCAATATCTGTTTCTCGATAAATATTAACTCAGTTATTTTGCCAATACCCAAAGTGGCCAACAGAATGGGTTAATTAATGTTTCACAATCCTTGTTATTATTCAGTTATTTCTCAATGCTGTAAATTTCACAAAGCCATACCAAAACTTGCATGTATATGTATCAGTGCCTTTTCAAATTTTGAATTTAACTATGTGTTTTAAAAAGGCAGAAGCTTATCCTTGAGAAATCAAATTTATATTAAATATTCATAATTCAATTTTAAATACTAAATCTCTTTGATTATGTATAAACACTAATTTAGTACTTTACATGCTGCATAAATAAATATTTTTTTAAAATTTAAATCTGAAAACAGAAATGTTAGGATCTAGAACAAATATTTCTGAGAAAATATGTATTCATTTCCTAGAACTGCTGTGACAAATTCCTACAAACGTTGTGACTTAAAACAACAGAAATTAATTTTTTCATAGTTTTAGAGGCCAAAATTCTAAAATCAAGGTGTTGCTCTGGAGCCTCTAAGAGAGAATCTTTCCTTGATTTTTCCTAATTCTGGTGGCTGTTGACATTCCTTTTCCTTGGCCTGTGGCCATATTACTCCAGTTTCTAACCCTGTCTTCACATTGCCTTCTCCTCTTTGTGTCTTATCCTCTTCCATCCATTGTTAAGGGCACTTGTCATTGGATTTAAGGCCCACATGAATAAGTTCCTCCTCTTAAAATCCTTAACTATCACATTTTGCCATATAAGGTAATATTTAATCTTTTACCATAGAACAAAATATTCACTTGATCCAGGGATCTGGAAATTAATATACTTTGGAGGAGGCATTTTTTCTGCCTATCACAGGAAAGAACACAAAACTGATTCTCATTTGATTCATTTTTTTTCCTAAGTATTTTGCTCAAATCAACTATCATCTTTTGCCAGCCAAAATGTTATTGTAAACAGTAACAGCTATATTTACATTCCACTAATTGAATAATTTCATTAATTGAATAATTAAAAGATTACAAATCACTAATTTCCATCTTTATATTGCTTAAAGCTAAGTATCAACTGCTGCTACGCTTAGTCTAGCTTCAACTCTCCCAAAATAGAGTTCATTTGAATTTGTTCTTAATGCAGTTCACTCTTCATGCAAATTATTCATGTAGCTTACTCAGAAATGTAAAATTATGAGATAAATTACTGAGAGTGTACTGTGTGTTTGTATGTCTCCAAGTCCAGAATACAAATTTTATATTAAAACTGAATGCCTAGATCTATCAAAATACTATCAAGATTAAAATCAAAATAATAATTAGGAACAAGTTTAAGAAAAGAAGTTCATGACTTATAGTCTGAAAACTATAAAACATTTATGACAAAAAATGGAAAAAAAATCCCTATTCATGGACCAGAAGATTTATATTATTAAGATAATATACTCCCAAAGTGATCTACAGATTCAAAAACTTCCTATTAATTTTCCAGATTCCTTTTTTGCAGAAATTGGCAAGTTGATTTTCAAATTTATATGGAAATGCAAGGGACACAGAATAGCCAAAATAATCGTGAAAAAGAAGGAAAAAGTTGGAGGACTCATGTTTCCTGAGATCAAAATGTATTGCAAAACTACAATACTCATGTAAGTGTAATACTAGCGTATGGGTAGATACATACATCAATGAAAAAAATTGAGAGTCCAAAAATAAACCTTTATTTTATTTTCAATTGATTTTTGAAGTAGTGTCAAGATAATTCATTGGAGCAAAGAATAGATTTTTTTCAACAAATGGTGCAAGGGCAACTAAGTTATCTATATGCAAAAGAAACAATTTTGACCCTGTTTTTAACATACCAAAAAATAAGTGCAACTAAATTATAGACCTAAACATAAGAACTAAAACTGTAGTACTCTTAGAAGAAAACATAGAAGTAAATTTTCATGACCATGTGTTAGTCAATAGTTTCTTAGATATGACACTAAAAGTGCAAGTGACAAAACAAAAACACTGATAAATTGGGTTTCATCAAAATTAAAAACCTTTGGAATTTCAGACCCACAAAAAAGTTAAAAGTGAAAGGTGAAAGTAAAAAGAAAACCCACAGAAAGTAGGAAATACTTACAAGTCATGTATCTGATAAGGTAATTTAATCAGAATATAAAAAGAACACTTAAAACTCAATAATGAAAAGATAAATATCTCAATAAAAATGGGCAATGGGTATGAATGGGTATTTATTCAGAGAACACATACAAATATCCAATAAGCTCTGAAGAGATGCACAAAATTATTAGCCATTAAGGAGATGCAAATCAAACCTCCAATAAGATGTCACTTCATACACACTAGGATGGCTACAATAAAATAGATAGAAAATAATAAGCATTGATGAGGATGCAGAGAAATTGGAATCATCATACATTTTGTGTATTTGGAAAACAGGATGGTAGTTCTTCAAACTGTTAAATACAGAGCTGCTATCCATGATCTAGTAATTCCATTTCTAAGTATATACTATCAGAAATGAAAACATATGTCCACATAAATATACATAAATGTTTATAACAAAATTATTCATAATAGCCAAAAAATGGAAATAACCCAAATGACCACCAAGTGATGAATGTCTCCAAAATGCAGTCTATTCATACAATGAAATATTATTTAGCAATCAAAAGAAATGGAGTACCAACACCTCCTATGGCATGGAAGAACCTTCAAAAGAGTATGCTAAGCAAAAGATACCAGTTACAAAAGAACATATATTGTATGATTCTATTTATATGAAATGTCCAGAATAGGCAAATCTATAGAGAGAATAAGTAGATTACTGGTTGCCTATGCCTGGGGGTGGGTAGTGACTACTAATGTCTAAAGGGTTTTTCGGGGAGGATGATAAAAATATTTTAAAATTATATTGCAATGACAGTTGCACAACTTTGTAAATGTACTAAAAGCCTTTGAATTACAGACTTTAAGTAGAATAATTGTATGATGTATGAACCAAATCTTAAAGCTGTTAAAATAGGCCACTGTAACAATTTAAAAACTAAAAGAAAATTTCTTAGGAAATGATTTTAAATATAAAATCATTTACAAAGATGATGTAAAATTCAAAGTAAAGATGGACTTTTGTTTCTTCCTCTGTGTCTCTCTCTCTCTGCCTCCATCATATATATATATATAATATATATTTATAATATTTTATTTTACTTTATTTTTTTCCCTGTAGTATTGACTGGAATGAGGGATAAGGAAAGGAGCAGGACAGAACTGATCTTGTAGGAGAAGATCTGGTAAGGGAGGCAATTTGAAATTTCCCTAAAAGCATAGTGATCAAAACTGAGTTATAAAACATTGTCAAGGTGTGAAAGCCAACAGTTGGTATGAGAAAAATACCACAGAATCTTTTGATAATGTGTTTAAATCTGACACCAACAAGCCTTTGTCTCAGTCTGTATGAGAGGTGGTCACCTGTCACAGACAAGCCATCTCATACCCTATGGAAGGCCTGGAGTGCAGCACAGTGACAATTGCATTGTCACTCACTTGAAGCCTACTGCAATATATTCCAGATTATGTACATTTACATATCATATCACCTCCATACCACAACTTAATGAAACTGACCCTCACAGAATACAAGTTTGCCTTTTAAAAATTCTTATAAAGACATATTTCATATAAGCACAAGTGAATAAAAAGAAAATCATGGTGCTGATAAGACACCTTATTATAATTCTTCACTGGAAATATCATGAGGTTAAAACAAGAACAATCTAATCAAGTTTGCTAGAAATTTTACCAAGAAAATATGAGTTTAAAAATAAAACATGATATGTTGATTTATCTGCCTTGGTTATAAAATAAAATTCATAAATTAAATTTATGAATATATGAAATGTATTCAGTTCATAATGTAAGGTAATCAAATGCCAACACATAATTTAAAATCAGAAGTTTTTATGATATTATTCATATGGTTAGTTGAAAATGAACAATAATTATTACCATGCTTTATAATGCTTTGTAATGAGATAAAGTGTTACCAGGAAGATTTTTAATCTTACACAGGGATGCTGGCTAACTGTTCATATAGAACTTTAGATGAGTTTACAAAACAGGACCATCCCACATTTGCTGACATGGTATGTGGTGACAAGTGACAAGGCAGGAGTATGCAACAGAGACTTTACAAGAGAACAAGGATATTAATCATTCCCTTCAAAGCAAGGGAAACATTTTTTACAAATAATAAGATACGGCAGTGCTTTTCTGAAGAAATTCATTATGTAGAAAGTAATTTTTTTAATGTATTTTTGAAAATGTTTCCATCATTAGGGAATTTAATACTTAAAACTATGTTTAAGTTCAAAAATAAGAAGTAACAGGTGTGTCCCATGGGGGAAAAAAGGCAGCAAACTTGGAATCAAATATTCTACCTTATGTAAAAATCTTCCAAATGAAGAGCTGCAGCTGGTTTTGTTAACTGTGGTAAATGTAAAAGTCAACATGTCTAAGAGAAACTCTTGCATAACAGGATATAAAACTGAAGAAGACCCATGATGTAGAGAACACAGCAAATGATATGGGTCTTCCATTTGGGTATATGTAACTTGTTATATATCTTTTCCATTTATGATCACCAGTAAAACCAGCTATGGACATAAGTAAAATGTGGATATTAGAACTTTAAATGTAATATCACAAACTTATATCAAAATTTTAATAAAGTATGATACATAATATAGTGTATTTAACCACAGAGTGAGAACATATGGATTTTATAGCATTAATAAACATCATTACATTTTTATATAATCTAGCCTTATCCATTAAATGTTTCTGTATGTCTGAGATATCCATAATATATTAGTATAGAAGTAAATGTTTATAATTAAATGTTTATAATTATGTATATAAACGTATAAAACTGAGTGTGATGGGCTACATTTATTATCAGCAATTATTTACTGTCCCTCTTAGAGGGAATTATATATCTGTGCCCATTGGTGTCAGCCATTTCCGTGTGATTTAGTATGAGATATGAGTGGAGTTACACATAAATAAATTTTAAAAATTCAGTAAGACAAAGTGTATAAGTTTCCTAGGGTTGCCATAATAAATTACCACCAACTGGTAGCTTAAAACAAGAGGCATTTATTCTCTCATAACTCTAAAAAGTAGAAGTTTGAAATCAAGGTATCAGCAGGGTTGGTTCCTTCAGAAGGCTCTGAAGGAAAAACTGTCCCATGCCTCTCTCTTAGATTTTGGAAGTTGCTGACAGACAACCCTTTCTGATTTTGGAAGTTGCTCACAGACAAACCTATCACTCTAATTTCTGCCTCCATCTTCACGTAGGCTTCTGCTCTGTGTGTCACTGTCTTCTGCTCTTATCATAAAGACACGAGTCATTGGATTTAAGGCCATGTCTAAATCCAGAATAATTTCATCTAGAGATCCTAAAATAATTACATCTGCAAAGACTCTATTTCCAAATAAAGTTATATTCTGAGGTTCTGGGTGGACATTCATTTTGGAGAAGACCTTATTCAACCCAACAATAGCAAGTAACCTGTATTAGTTTGCTAAGGCTGCCATAACAAAATACTACAAACTGGTTGGCTTAAATAATAGAAGTTAACTATATCACGGTTCTGGAGGCTCAAAGTACAAGGTCAAGGTGTTTACAGGCTTGGTTTCTTTAAAGGTCTCATTGGCTTGCAGATAGCTTCCTTCTCACCGTGTTGTCACACGGTCATCCCTATGTCTGCATCCATGTCCTAATCTATTCTGGTAAGAATCAGTCATGTCAGGTTAGTTACAGCCCTCATAACTTCACTTAACCTTAATTAAAGGTTTAAAAGATCCAAACAACAGATAGAGTAACATTCTGTGATACTAGGGGTTAAAACTCTAACATATGCATTTGGTTGGGGGGGTGCACAATTCACCTCGTAACATAACCCAAGAAAATGTACAAAGAAATTGAACATTTGAGGGAACAAAGATATACCAGTAGCAAATAAACATGAAAAAAATGTCCAATGTCAGTAGTCATTAAGGAAGTGTCTATTAAATCCAAATAACAGGGACTTAACTATTTTATAGCCAACATATAAAGAGGTTGGAAAATGTCAGTCCCACCCTTAAAACAAAAGAAAACTGAACAAATGGAAAATCACCAACTCTTCTTGGACACATTGAGAACTGAGGTTGTAGGGCACATCACTATTAAGAAATATTGAAAAATGGGTGAATCCAAATAGGCACATCTGAGATTGGCCTAAGTGAAGCAGAATTTGCTAGAGTCATGAGTGATAGAAACACGCAAATGGTAATTTTGATGGATTGATGAGACTGAATGTAGACTAGCATAAGCCTGGGAAATTCATAAAGGCCTCAGTCTTACAGGTGGCCCCCAACTTTTGTGGGTTTTACATCCAGCAACCCCACTAAGTTTGTACATTGAAGATATTGAAAGAAAGATCCTCTCATTGAATGCTCTGGCATGGGGAGGGGAAGAGTAATCATCGTGAAAAGCCTGCTACCTTCTCCTCCATAAGTGGGGCTTACTCTCCAGGGGGAAAATACTTTACTAAGGCCTTAGATCAGCTGGGGGAAGGGATCTCCGCCATCTCAAGTCCCTTAAGCCTTTTTGTCTCACCCAAGGATGAGAAAAAAAAAAAAAGACAAAGAGCACTGGAAAAATACGTGAGAATGCCAAAGCACAAAGAAACACTCACTAAGAGACCGAGATTTCATTTATAATTATGGAAAGCTTCCTTTTCCTCTCATCTTACCACCACACCAGTAGGGCTCCAGTATACTAGCAGTTGATTACAGTTGACAGGGCTGCAAAGATGCAAACTCTATTTGAAAAGTTCTTAGGGAAACCCAACATCAACAGGGAGACAAACAAGGGCACTAGAAGAATTTGAAGCCTCTGGCACTGTCCATATCATAGTAACAATTAAGCATAGTCCATGTCCTATTAAGATTAACATATATCCTCACACTAAAGGCTGATCTACCTTATTTCCTATTACCTGATGCAACAGTATATCATTTCCAATTATACATTTAAGGGCCTTGAACATTATTCTTTGAGTATACAAAGAACCACAGCCTTGGAACCATGGAAAGGCCATGAATATTATCTGCACCATATTGAACTAAAATCCTGATTTTACTTCAATTTTCATGACCTCATACAGTCATATGATAAATGGTCCCTAGCTTTTCTATATATACGATACTTCGATAAGCTGTGTTAGCTTTCCAACATTCATGTTATTTTTAACTCAATGATGAAAGCATGTCTTGTTGGAATATCTTCATTATTTGTTGCTTTTTTGTTTGGTAATAGCAATTATAACATTTGATAGATATTTCCTAAAATTGCTATTGTTGGCTTTCTAATCTGTCATTCTCCCCTCATTGTTACAAAGTCTACTACTTCAAATATGTGTTAAGCTGTGTTCATTTTCTTAACCAATAAATTCCTCCTCAAAGGATACAAATCTCTGCATATCTCAGGAAATGATGTGAGCCCATTATGATTAAACCACTTGCAAAACTGAGGCCTCAACTTAGATGACAAACAATAGTCTACAGTTGAGTGTATTCCTAAAACGTTAGCCTTATCAAGAGAAACCAATGGAAGGTTATTTTCCCAGAGAGCTACAGAGCCTTCCCGACACACCCCTTCTCCTTACATGAACTTATGACTGGTTCAAATGTTGTCATCAAATCTTTTCAGACTCTGAATTTTTTAGATGGGAGTATCATTTGAATCTAGAAACTCTATTCCCACAAGTGTAGGATGACTCTATTCTACCAATGGGCACCAGAGAACTGGAGGCTTGGAGGGGGATGCTGTCAAAAGTCAAGCATATTTTATATTTGGAAGGATTTAAAATGTTGCAGCTTTTGGGTCGGGGAGGGATGGACTTGGGAATTTGGGGTTAGCAGGTACAAACTATTACATATAGAATGGATAAACAACAAGGTCCTACTGTATAGCACAGGGAAATACATTCTATATCCTGAGATAAACCAAAATGGAAAAGAATATTTTAAAATGTATTTATATGTATAACTGAATCACTTTGCTGTACAGCAGAAATTAACACAAAATTGTAAATCAACTATACTTCAATAAAAAAAGTTGCAGCTTTTGTCAGTGTTTTACCATATTTAGTTTTAAACCCCAAATTCCTGGATCTTACACTAGGAATCCAGACCCAGAAACAGAATCAGCTCAAAGGGAAAGATCAATTTTAAAGCCACCCAGGGGATACTAATGTAGCGTGTTAGTGGACTGGTATTCAGAATCCCTGCTCCGTATCCACCACAGCAGTCCCTCATTATCAGAAGGCACTTTCCCCAATTGTGGAACTGGAAATCTGTAATAGATTGACTTTCCTCTTAGGAGACAGTCAATTCCCTTACTCTCCTCTTCTGATCTTTTGTAAATTATGTATCAGTGAGCTATTCTATCATGTATGAATTTCTGATTGTTACTTATGTAGTTATGACAACTTTGTCCTGAATAAATGTGTATAGCACTCATAACATTTCTTTTTACTAGATAATTGGGCCAAATACAAATGTAATTGAATTTCAGGAAACCCTATAGGGAAATGCAATCTTTTTTATATCTAGAATGGTACCAAAATATCACAGTGCAAATAAAAGGGGAAATTTAGAAGAAATAAAGAGCATTTAAACTTAACTAGATGCTTTGTTATGGCTTAGGGAAAAATAAATATTGTGTTTGAAATCAAACAGACTTTTAATCCTGTATTTTTTTTTTTTTTTTACTTTTACTCACCAGAGAGAATTTATTAGAGATATAATCCCTTACACTTATATAGCATATTACACTTTTCAAAGTGCTTCCCCATGAATTTTAATTTCCCATAGGTCGGGCTACATCCCATCTATATTGAACTTTGTGGTCTAAATGTTCTTCAGAGGCTTTAGCGCTTGGGTCTTTGCCCCTGCTATTCCAATATTTGGAAAGCTTTTTACTTCTCCACACCTTTGTAGGTCTGGTTAGCTCTTACTTTTTCTTCAATGCCTAACCTATAAGTTGTCTCTTCAAGAAACTCTTTTCCTACTCCTGCAGCTGGTTAAGAACCTTCTGTATTTTGTCCTATAGAATGGTGAATTAGACTTTTAGTGCCCTGTTTTTATACAACATTGTAATTTTCCAATCCCTGGTAAGTCTTTACCAATGAACTATAATCAGTTCTTTATAGGTTGAGAGTAGATCTGTTCACCGTCTATCCCAGCATTATATCAGGCATTTAAAAGGTATTCTATAAAAATCAGTTGAATAAATGAATATATATTAATATCCCATTTGAAGCTAAGTATAAACCAAGTCTGCGTGAAGTAAAGATGTTGGTATAAGGTAATATAGCAAACATACAGCTCAAACAGAAATTCCCTGAAGGAGTCTTTCAAAACAGAGGAATGTTGCCTTACTTAAGTTGTATTCTGAGTGCTCTGAGGGACAGGAAGAACACACGTTATCAGCTCAGTTTTGCAAGAAGAGGAAACAATGACAAGGGACATCAATTGACTGGTTGAAGTGTTTTGGTGTGGTTTCCCAAAAGCCAAATCTGAGACAAAGATTTAGGTATAGGTGGTAACACATCCTAGGGATTATCTGCACAATTTTGTGTTTGGTCTCCTGAGAATCTGATGCAGACTGTTTAACGTTTTAATAATAAAAATGATAAATTATATAACATTAATCAAGTACTTTTTATGTGCCAGGCACTGTGTGAGGCCATTTTAATGGATTATCTCACTTAATTTCACAATAACTTTATGGGATAACTATTATTATTACCCTCATTTTACAGAAGAAAAAAGCTGAAGCTTAAAGAGTTGGTTTGTGGTGCACAGTTTGGGACACAATTCCTATTTTTAGATTTGCTATGTATGATTTAGTAATCCTCAGTTTTCAGATCAGTAAAAAGGCAGTAAACACCACATGGGTGTCCCTTAAGGCACTCCTGCGATATGCATTTTCTTTCTTTTCTTTCTTCTTTCCTTACTTCCACCCTCCCCTCAAACAAACACATTAAGTTTTCTTTTCCATCATCACTGTTTGTTGATGTCTCCTTTTCCTGACCCTTTATAGAACAGAACACAAGTTTACAGAGTTTTCCTTATTTTCCTCAATATGAGACATTTATGCTGCATCATTTTTAGTTCCCAGGTTTGGTTGGAAGAAGTGGTTGACGTGGAGCAAGGGATTAATATATTACACAGGGAAAATCTATGGCAATGAAAATCCTCCTCCTATGGCTATGTCTATATACACCAGGATAGAAAAAAGCAAAGCTGCATATGGATGCTAATGTAAGGACTTTGCATATAAAAGACAAAAAAATAATAATGCAGCCACGTTTCAAAGTAAAATCAGTTTCTAGACTCTACTGGGTAATTTATAACAGCAACAGGCTTCCATAGAAGCTCTGGAATGAAGAGGAGGATGGAGTTTGGAAGAGGATGAGTAGAATGAATACGAGGCAAAGCCTGGAACTGTGACAGTGACTTCTGCTGGTTAATCTCTCAGTTCTGCCAGGTCAAATCAACACTGATCAAGTGCAAAGACCAGGTGTCAGGTTTAGGCAATCCTTGCTAATCATGTGGCTAAAGGCAGAAGGATGGAAAATCTTACATGGCAAGAGCCAAAGAGAAGCAGAAGTCACATATCTATTGTATCTTTCCAGTGAAGTTGGTGGTGATAATGTATTTTGTGCAGTTGTATATGAGACAGGATCCATCAGTATGGATGTTGACGGAGGGAACATTTTTTCAAACTATTACAAGTTTTAGAGAGCTATAGTTACGAAAGCTCATCTTCTTAGCATTACCAACAAATCCTTTATGATCTACGTAGTTGCTTCATGAACAAACTGGGTTTTGATTTGTGATCTTAAAAGTAATAAGGCAAATTTCCTATAATGTGTAATTGATATAATCTTGCCCCAATATCTTGCAGTTGGGTACAGTTTTAACACAAGTTACAGTATACTCCAACTACCTTTGAACCTCTTTTCCTTTATCTGTATAATTAACTGAATGATAATGAAGCTAAATAAGTATAGAGAGAAGAGATTTCCCCTTTTGTTTAGAAAATTCCCAGCAGGCTTGGCAATATAAACTTTGTAATTCAAGGCCTTAAGCAGGAAAAGTGAGGGAGACATAAGACACGTATGTTGTGTCTTTTTACCAACAATCTAACAAATAATTTTAAGTGTAATTATTACAATCTAGCAATGGTTGGTTTAAAAAATTAAAAAAGAGTTTTCCTAGTAGAACTGTGTCATTTTTTGTTTTACATCAAAGTAAAGAAAAATTGAAAAGCCAACTAACAATAAATTGCTAATGTATTAAAATCAAGATAAAAATATGTGTTCTGCAATGAAATACTGGTCTAATTGATCATTTGAGTAGCTGGTACTTTTGGCCGTAACCTTTATAAAGTACTCAGATCTTTTCTGTAAATTAATTTACCCACTGAGGTAGATATTCCTTTGAAGTGTTAAATATGACAATTAGATAAAAGGAAGTAGAGATGATTAGAATCTGGTTATTTGGATGTGTGATTCAGAGCATGATAAAAGCTGTTCATTATTCACAGGATATGTGATGCAGAACATTCGAAAAGCTCTTCATTGCTCAGGGAATACCTTCACTAGCCTTGCAGTTTGACTTTTCTATCTCTTAACCCAAATTGCACCAGAGGTCTGCATTCATCCAGAATAGTCAATTCCTATGTCATCCTTCAGTGATAGGCCAACTGTGATCCAATTTCATGGGTCCCCATGGTGCTTCAGTGATACGTGTGCAAATAACCTTTTGTATTTCTGTGGCACCATTCCCCCAAGGAGCTCAAAGGACTTAATAGAGCTCCTAAATCCTCCCAACATTACCTTTGAGGTGGGAGTAGAGATCCCTGATAACATAATTCACATGCAGTTAAATATACTGCAGGTTAGGTCCTAACTCTTATAAAGTAACTAGATATAATAAAAAGCCTTTTAAAATAGTATTGACCATTAATAGAGGTACTGTTAGATTGGCTCAATTTGTTCAATAACTATCTATTGAAAATCTCTGTGTGAAATACTGTTTGACATACTTAATTACTATGCTTTGACAGTATAACAATAACTGCCACTTACAGAGTGTCTATCCTGAGTGATTCATTGGGCTAAAGACTTTGTACGCATTCATTGTAACTCCTTACAACAAACATCCAAGATGAGAAACCATAGTTTTTCTTACAGTAGGCTGCCCAAATTCACATTACTAGAAAGTGGTGTTGGTGCTGGCAATCAAACTCAATTATATCTGATTCTAGAATTGTTCTTTTGTTATTATGGAAAAAATCACCTACCCCCAATTAAGATTATCATTTCAGCTGAAAAAAAAACTGATTTTCTCAAAGTCCTCATTCAATAAATAGGTAGATCTTGCTTACCCCATCCTGCTTCTTAAGGTATTCAGCAACTGAAATAAAAGTCAGGTTTACCTGTGTTTTTCTTATATCTATATGAATATTAACTTTATCAATCAATCTACCTAGATTTATTAGAGGTGTTTATTATTTGTTCAGGGACTTTGAACGTAGGTTTAATCACTTTAAAATGTATAAAAGCAATCATAGCAGTTTGGTACCTTTTCATGACATTGGTATCAATGAATGGGAGTTTATAACTGTGACTTCAGTATCCCCAGTGAGGTACATAAGGAAAATAGAAGTTACTAATTATGAATAAATATCTTGAAAATCTTTGACTATTTTCTCTAAATTTATTTCACTTTCATACCATCCTAATGCAGCTAGAGTGAAGCCTGGATTTAACTAACATCAAATAAATGTAAATATCCCAGCCAAATAAGTATTTTTGAATCAACACTGGATACTTGGGTTTTGGAGTTTAATCTTCACAATTTTCATGTACCTGCTACATATATACAATATCATATACACAATAAATATAAGTACAAAATTCTTTTAAACCACCTGGTTATAGTTAGTGGCTTAGGAAACTTCCAGAATCCAAATGCTATCTAAACCAAGTTTATGATAATTCAATGTGAGACCCATCTCTGAAATACATGCAGTCTTTCAGTAGGCTTACCAACTAAGTATTGTTACCCTAATCTAAATGACAGGGTAAAATACAATACTGGTGTTCTAACATTGTGAAATACCAATAACTATACAATATAGTAACTATACAAATTTTAGTATGAATATATCATTTTGCTTTTGAAATTACTTGACAATTGAAATAAAACTCAGATTTACCTGTGTTTTTCATGTATCCTCTGTTTTAAAATGCTGCTAAATGTAAGAATTTTTTTTTTTTTGCATATGAATTTAACATTTATTTTCTAGGACTAAATTTTTTTCCTAGTGTTGGTTGTGTCTTTGCTATAATTGTATGGAGATTATAATCTCTATATTGAGATGTGAAAAATATAAAAGAAGCTTATTGTTCTTACATTAATTTAATCTCTATTTAAAATACCTAGGGATATGGGGATATATGTGTACAACAGTTGATTCACTTTGTACAACAGAAACTAACACAACATTGTAAAGCAATTATATTCCAATAAAGATATAAAAAAAATACCTAGGCAACTTGATGGCAGAAAATATAATATTTGTCAATTTCATATAATCTCTCCAAATTCAGGATTTCACCCTCTCTTTTTTTTCCCTGAAGTGGTATCTAAGTTTCAGGAATTAGGGCATTAGTTGAGGAGTCATCTGTTATTGGGTGATGTAAGTCTCTGCTGGTGTTCGTTAAAAATTACTTTATCCATCTGGTTCATAGCTATCCTCATACTTTACCACTGGCGTTCATGAGGTATCCATGTCCCCAGCTGTATGGTTCACACTGCTTTCTACGGCAGCATATTCTTATCACAATCACTGGATTCTTTTGGCTCCCCTTTTCTTCTTAGTAATCTTGTAACTACTTATCAGAGAAACAGAAGAATTTAGCTCCTTCTAGGACTAGGGGTTCCAGAAAATACTTGATTGGATGCCTCAGATTCAATTTATAACCATGCCTAATCTTCTGCCAATATACCATGTTGGGTGGTATGATGTTTAATTTTATGTCAACTTGACTAGCCTAAGGAATTCCCAGATAGCTGGTAAAACATTATCTCTGAATGTATCTGTGAGGGTGTTTCTGGAAGAGATTAGTATTTGATTCAGTAGTCTAAATAGAGATTCACTCTAACAAATGTGGGAAGCCATCAGCCAATCCTTTGGGGACCCAAATAGAACAAATAACCTAAGGAAGGGCAAAAATTTCTCTTTTTGAGCTGAGACATGTATCTTCTCTTGCTTTTGGACATCAGACTTCCTGGTTCTCAAGCCTTCGGGCTTTTGGGAATTGCACTAGTAACCCTCTGATTCTCAGACCTTTGACCTCAGATGAAGAGTTATATCATTAGCTCCCTTTGGATTCAGATTGGACTCTGATTGAATTATACCATCAGCTTTCCTGGTTCTCCAGCTTCCCAGTGGCAGATTGTTGGACTTCTCATACTCCCTAACTACATGAGCCGATTCATATAGTAAATCTCTTCTTATCTATATCTAATCTATCTATATCTACATGTATATCTTTATATCATCTATATGTATCATATCTGTGCTGTTTCTCTGGAAAACTTTGACTATTACAGTGGGGATCTGAAATTCTATTGCTTGCCAGGTTCAAGATGAAAAATGAGGCACATGCTTGTTCAGTTTCTTGGTACCCAAAACTATCTATGGTTTTGTTACCACTACCTTCAATATCTTGTCTGAGAGGAGTATGGTGTTGGGATTGTTTTGAGGATCACCTCAAAAATAAAGTCTTCAGGGCTTCCCTGGTGGTGCAGTGGTTGAGAGTCCGCCTGCCGATGCAGGGGACGCGGGTTCGTGCCCCAGTCCGGGAAGATCCCACGTGCCGCGGAGCGGCTGGGCCCATGAGCCATGGCCGCTGAGCCTGCGCGTCCGGAGCCTGTGCTCCGCAACGGGAGAGGCCACGGCAGTGAGAGGCCCGCGTACCGCAAAAAAATAATAAATAAATAAAGTCTTCAACTTTATTTCTCAGTGTACCCCCTTCTCAACCCACAGGAGAGAACAAGAAAATCAACAAGACAAGAAGTTAGTTAGTTTGTTACCCAAACTGCTATTTATGGGAGGCTCTTGAGTTTGGAAGCTAGAATATCACAAAATTATTTATTTGTTTGTATTTGGCTTGGCATTTGAGCTATGGTCTAACATCTCTGGAAAATGGAGGCCAAGTTATAGTTTGAATGGTTAAAGACTGAGAGGATAAATTAAGGGAACATAAAAGATAACACAGCCAAGAAAATATATAGATCTATATAGATCCACACTGGTTAATGCTGCAAAAGTGTATGTCACCACATAATCCTTGAATTAAACATAGATTTTTAAAAATAATCATAACACATTCCACTCCCCACAATAACTCTCTGAGAAATATAAGATCAATCTGATCCATTTTACCTATAAGGAGATTTTTGCTCTTAAAGTTTGCATTATATGGGTATGTTCATTTAGCTAGAATTTGCCCTTGAGAGCTAATGCTATCAACATTCTAAGTTTCAAGAGAAATAATAAAAGACATAACTATTGATAAGCAACTAAATAGCTTAAAATGTCCATGATCATAACTAATTATTTGTATTAATGTCACCAAATACCAATTATATGTTCACATCGCATTATATCTGGAAAAATTATATATAAAGTTTTTGAAAATAGAAACTTATGAAATTTGTCATTTTTGGCTTTATGATACTGTTTTCTGATCCAACTGAAAAGAATTTGAAATCCAATTTTTCTATTTTATTATTAGAGTTGCAGTTGCCACAAAAAAATAACATTTAATTGTATTAATGATTATCTGTGTGATACTCTTTATAGCTTAATTTTTTGACTGTTATTTATATTTGTATATATAAAATATATCCTAATGTTTAGAGAAATTATACAATATTTCACCTACTTAAAGTTTAAGTCTTGCCACAGACATTTAAGCGGGCAATTTATTTTACCAAAATTCAAATACATTTCCTTCATATTATCCTCAATCAGTTTAGAGTTAGTGATTTAGAATTTAATAATCATAATATTTGAGTGAACCCTTTGGGAAGCCATCCAAATTGTCCTTGAAAAAACTCATGTCTCAGAGTTACTTTAGGTCATTATTTCAAGAGGTCTCTCTAAATTCATTCTATGCAAACTCATAGATTGACTAAATATGTAAGTGAATCATTAATGACCTCAGAGTACATTAGTGACTATAGAGAAAGAAATGTAACATATTTTGAGCACATGTACTTGGCTAAGTTTTAAGAGCACTGTGAATTAGTTGCACCATGCTATTATATTCAGAATTGTTACACTACACTGTCTTCTGATAGCACTGTATTTATCATTCTTTCTGAAGAAAGAAGAATAATGTCAGAGGACTCACATCGCCTGGTTTTAAGAATTACCATGAATCCACAGTATTCAAGGCAGGTATGGTGAAAGTATAGACATAGATGAATGGAATAGAATAGAGACCAGAAATAGACTCACACCAATACAGTTAATTTTTTTTGACAAAGATGCAAAGTAATTTCAATGGAGAAATAATTGTCATTTCAAAAAATTCAAAAAATGATGCTGGAACAATTATATACACACACACACACACACACACACACACACACACACACACACACATATGTATCCATATAAACCTAAAATAAACCTAAAATTCATTTTGCTGAGAGTAAGATGCCAGATGCAAAGGGCTACATGTTATAGGAATTCATTCATATGATATTCATGAAAAAGCAAAATGATATGGATGGGAAAGAAATCAGTGATTACCAGGGGTTGGAGAATTGGAGAGTAGTTGATTAAAAGAGAACACATAGGCTAATTTTTAGGGTGTTGAAACTATTCTCTATGATTCTGAGGTGGCAGGCCAATGACTCTATACATTTTGCAAAGCCTGCAGAACTGTACATCATGAACAATTAACTTTACTATATACAATTTAAAAAAAAAATCAGCCAGGAGTTCAGGGATCTCAGGATGGAATGCAGTCTGTAACAAAAGACTCTAATTGTATTACAAATACAGAGCCTAAACTCACTAAAGGGGGTGGGTAAAAATGATAACTGACTTCGGTAACTGAAAAATGGTGTTTTCACTGAAAGTCAAAACGTTTCTCACAGAGATATGGGTTAACAATTCTGAAACTCCTTTCTGCATATACTGGGGATGAATAAACAATTAAATGGATGGTAGATGGTGAATGGTTGGAGACAAGTTTTCTCACTGTTGGACATGGAAATTACAGATAAGCAAGAAGACTGGAATGAACCATGTTCTACTGAATTAGAGTTGCAGACATCAGTATGGATTCTTTTTAACTTAACATACAATGAAATAATTATAGATGTGTGTCTATACATGCGTTAGAATATGTATTTATATTTCCTAACTTTGTCCATAGAGAGGGCCCAGAAGTAGTGACACCCCAATAGCCACAAGCCCACCCAGCGCTTGGTTTCTAATACCATTCTCCAATGAAAGGCACAAAGACTTCTTGGAGGAATGGCTGATTTAGGAGTGAGACTGAGAAACTAAAAGATGAGTTCATAAGAATTAAGAATTATTCTTTAAATTATCTGAGTTTTTGAGTTTATACCTTAACAACATTTTCAAAGTAGTTAATTGAACATTTGAAGTCCATTAATTTTTCTCTAGATAATGGCACAGTTGATAAACCTGAATCGATTTGTGGTTCGATTCTTCATTTTTATTCTGATAATGAAGTTTTAGCATCAGGACCATAATGTTGCACACAGTAGCATTAACTATACAAATAATAGTTCATTTAGCTATTTTTTTTCTTTTTTATTAGATATAACTTTAGATTGTGTCTTAGGGAATAAGACCTTGTAAAGTAGCAAAAACGTCTTTATTTGCTTCTATAACACCTTGTATTTCAGCTATATAACTAATCATTCTGTACTGTAATTGATATATCTACTTCAACAGAGTGCAAATTTTGCTACATGGAAAGGGTCTACATCTGTCAATTAATTCCTAATGACTGGCTCAGTTCTGAGCACATAGTTTACAACTCAAAAATATTTTTTAATGAATTAATGTCTGGTAGTTCCAAATATATGTGTGCTTATATCCAGAAGAAGGTGATACTGTTTATTTTGATTACCCTTAGATATCAAACTACTTAATTTCTCATGTGAACAAAATTAAAACTATATTAATGAAAAACATTTCAGTGCCACAAAATTGCTACTTTGAGATGTCCTTTAAAATATTTCTATAAGTATGGTCCTATATGGTATTCATTAGAAGGTCTCCTCTGAAAACACAAGCCATATTCCAGCAACAAGGTTCCTTTCTGTGCTACTAAGTCAGGGACCTGAACATGCTTCTTGTGAAGTATCAAGCTGCCTTACTCCGCCCATATTTTAGTAACCCAGAATTATTTTTTTCCCTTGGAAAATATGTTTCCCAGACACACTGGGGAAATACAATGTATTCCTCCAATTGAATACTTGTGGGTTTATTACCGAGAATATTTAAATAATCAGAAGGAAAAGGTAATTGTGGAAAACCATCTAAGTAGTGGAAATCTCAAAACTGATGAAGGCCTAACTGATAATATTTTAGACATAGCTGCTTTTAAGTTTGAATCACAAATTACTCTTTCAGGTATAGTCAGCAAAACATAGAAAATGCATATTTGGAGTTTCAGAAAGGTAATGGAACTTTAGAAGTCATCACAATAATGATTACTATCAATAAATCCACAGCAATAATAGCCATGTAATATCTATTATGAATGCACTATGTATACCAGAAACTGTGCAGTGAATATTACCTACAATTTCCTTTAATAGATGTAACTTCTCTGAGTTATGGATGATTGCACTTATTTTATAGTTGAGATTGCTAAGGGACAGAACTCCTGGAAAGAAAACCTGAGGTTCTGGACAGAACTTTGGTAATCTCAGTGTTCCAGCACAGAAACAGGGTCATATGTTAGGAAATGATAATGAGAAAAGAAAATATAAAATGCTACAGAAAGTTCAGTTTCTCAGAAATTATGAGATTAGATTCATGAAGTTTTGCTTAAGAATCAAATGGTACCAAGAAGTAAAAGAGGAGGTGGTAGTTAAGGGCTGTGAATCGAACAGAAGAATGGCAGCAGCTTGTGGCAAATTCAGATGGCTGAAGGGGTTAATAACTGGGATGAGATGCTCTTTGAAGAAGTTATCTAACAGGAAGAGAAAGGAAATTTTGTTATTAGGAAGTAGAAGTAAGAAGGGGAAGTGTTTTAGACTGTGACAGGAATTCATGAGTTTGATTTTTAAGTGTCACGGGAAAAAAAGTTTAATTTTGTGAAAGGAGTCTCCTTGTATTTGGATCTGACCCATAGTGGATTGTCAGTAATTATTTGTAAAATAAAAACCTATATGAAAATTGATTTAGCAAGATCTCTGGAAAGAAACAAAAAGATAAGATCAAGAAAAGAGGAGGCTAAGCTTGGAAAAATGTAGAAGCATTTTTTTCTATAACTCATGTTTAAAAATCTGCTAAGAGCTAGTGAAAACAGTCACTTGGAAAGGAAAAGGAGTTAGGGAAGTTGAGGAAGCTCATTATTGATAGGCCTTACATCTTGGGAAAGTAGAAAGCTAAAACATCTGAAGAAAGAGAGAGCCACGGCAGTGGGATAAGAACTTGAAAAGAATGAAAAATTGGCCACAGGTACACTAGCACCCAGGAAAACTGAGCAGGCAAGCAATGAGAGATGAAATATTTATGAAAATTGTACGGCAATAAGGAATGTCTTAAGCAAATTAAACAACAGGAATTTGCAAGCACACTAAATACTACATGGAGAACTAGGAGGGGGTCAACCTTGTGTGCAATGATCTATCTAGTCTAGGACATATTTTCCTAAAATATCATCAGTGCTAACTGGATTACAATCAACTGAGGGGCTTGTTAAAAATGCAAAGTTTGCGGTCATAAAGCGGTTCTTCTAAATCAGAAACTCTGCAGGCGGGCCCTGTAATCTGTAATTTAACACCTCCTAGGGTAAAGTTTATGCATATTAAAGTGATACATTACACAAGGAGAGAAGCGAAGGAAAGAGAGAAAGCCAGAGTATGAGAAACATTATAGAGGCACAGGTGGTTGCAGCTAGCTAGAAAGGCTACTACAGTGTGGAGGGCAGGAGACATTCTACCTTCCTTACCCATTGTGATGGTTGAGAGACACGGTTCTGATATCTGAAGACATGAAACATGATTACTTTCGGCTTAGGAACACAGGTCTAATTTTGTTATAACTAGTGGAATCCACAGTTATCACAATGTCCGTGAAATAGGGGATTTTTAGGAAATTCTCCCTCCCTAGAGATTTGAAATTTCTTGCCAGTCTAGGTACACATTTTCCTTCTTATAGAAATAATTAATGAATTTTTAATTATTATTTCTAAACAAAGTATCACAGGTGTCACTTTTCCCTTGGCCTGTAAGCTACTCCCACGTCTTCATTTTTGTACTGAGGAAGTTTGAATGTACATATTCAATATTCCCTCCTTTTGTTCTTTTGTTTAGAATCCTATAGCTTTATTCTGTTAAATATACACTCCCTAATCTATTTACAAAAAGACTGATACTTTTTTGAATTTTATTTTATTTATTTTTTATGCACCAAAAAGATTGTTATTTTTGTTATCCCTGAGACTTTGCCCATTGCTCGTGCTAACAGGATTAATACATGGGGCTGAGAAGAATTTATTATTAGGAAATGATCACTTTCTCCCTCAGCCTCAGGAGAGTTTATATATAGGGATGATAACATTACCTATAAATTTTGGGGAGTATGGTCTGTCTGTAGGCTGCAGCTATTTTAGACTCCTCTACCCTCATCATTTGTCTGCCCCCAATATTAACACAAAGGATGCTTTCCATTTGAAATCAGAGGGCTAAAAGCAACACAGGTGATTATTAATGTTGGAGATTGGTTTGAATATGGGAAAAATGGCATGGAGAACCCTTGAACTTATCTCTATCTTTTGATTTTCTAAAATTCTCCACTCGCTGAAATTAAGAGTTGAATTATTAGCTGGGTTGAATATTGGAATCACCCAGAGTTTAGATAGAACACAAAACAGAGTGACATTAAATATTAAGTTGTCACAATAGTAATTCACTGTAGTTTAAATAATATATAAAAATCTCAGGGCTAATAGAAATAATCACAAATCAAACCATAAAACAATGGCACAAACATTTTTTTTAAATGTGGTATCTTTAATTCTCAAATTCAGCCTAAAAGAGGTTTTCAGATTCTTTGCACCTAGAATCAGCCAGAAGAGACTGATGAGAAGAGACTGAGGATAAAGCAATAGCAGATGTATTCAATGAGTCTAGTACTGGAGTAGGAGAGGCTAGGAGAGAGAAGGGATGTCATTAGACCTACAATGTCTAATTCAAAGATGAAGGAGTCTTCATAAATTAAAAATTTTAAGTCCCTAATAATTTTAGAGAAGTTATGTTTATGTCTATATATGCTATCATATAAATATTCAATTATAATTAGTATTTAATTTTTACTTTGTCATTTTATTCAAAATTTAAAAGAAAAACATAATTATGTCACTTAAATTCAGTCATTTAAAATATTTTTTATAATACTCTTTTGTTATTTGTGATATTAGGAAATAGTAAAAAAGTGGAGCCATGTGCTTGAAGCTATGTGTAACACTTGGTAGCTTTCATATCTATCACTCAATTATCTACTAAATAGGAGTCAGAGGAATAATTTGGTGGAAAGAAAACAAGACTAAAACAAACACAACAGCATGAATTATTTTCTTAAAACATTTTTCTGTTATTCTGATGAAATTAATTGTTTAAAAGCAGAATTTGTATTTTCTTCTGTCATTTTCCAAACATCTGTTTCATAATACACTATCTGCAGAGGTTCACATTGACAACGTTTTTTGTTGTTGTTGTTTTTTACATCTTTATTAGAGTATAATTGCTTTACAATGGTGTGTTAGTTTCTGCTTTATAACAAAGTGAATCAGCTATATATATATACATATAACCCCATATCTCCTCCCTCTTGCAACAAGGTTTTCTCCAAAATATAAAAAGAATAGAGACTTTAGTTTCCAAACCATTTCACTGTATTTTCATACATCAAACTATTAATATGATTGCCTTTTCTGTAAATATATCTAGTATCTCTACGTAAACTAACTGAGTGTCAATCTAAGTTGTCCATACTGGTACTCTTTATAAAGAAACATTTTTAGAGTATTAATTATAAGCCAGGTCATGAGCTAGGTGCTGCACATACATTTAACCCTCACAACAGTCCCATGAGGTAAGTCATAAGCCTTTCTCCATTTCACATATGAGGCATCAGAGGCACAGAAACATTAGTAATAATTGAGAATTAGGAAAGCTGGTTTGGAACCAGAGATTCATCTGGCTTTAGAGAATAGGTTCTTCACCCATATACTACCATATATCATAACTCAAGATATATGATAGAAATAGTAAATTGTACCTTTGATAAGAAAGCATGAAAAGGATAGGGAGTTGTAAACAGCTCACTTACCAAGTAATCTAGGCTTGAAAATGCATAAAAATTCACCATGGATACATTCCTGATAATCATGTGCACTGAGACTCAAAGAGGAAGGAAAACAATTAGATATTCATAATGATAATGAGGAAACACTGTTAGTTGTACATATTGAATTAAATAAATCAGCCACTGGAACATTACTGGAATTTATGTAATTATGTTATTTGTAAAATGCAGATTAATAATTCACTATTCAGTGATTATAACTCACTGATAACTATAATGCTCTATACACAAAGGAAATAAGGTAAAAATATTACTGACAATTTTGAGTCCAGCCCCAACAAGGGTCTTCCTGCTAGGTGTCCTTCGATACAACAGAATGAAATGGAGTTCAGTTCAGAAGCAAAGGAAATCGTTTATTCTTGGATCAGAGAATGACGAGGTCCGAGCTCCCGCTCTAGAGTATGGGCTCTCCCGACAGGCTGTGTGAGGGGCTGCTTTATAGGGTTCCAGTCTGCCAGGAGGGGGAGGGGTCAGATTTCTCCCTGGGCTGGTGCAGCTGTGCTGCTCGTGTGGTTCCAGATCGCAGTGCCGGCACGGCAGCTCGACATGGGGCCCGCCACCTCCAACATGAATTGCAATGTTGAGCGCAGCGCTTCTGCACTCGGACAGCAGAGCTGAGTAGTTTCGCACAGGGGACTCTGGTCTGAAGCAATGTGTGCAAGGCCTCTGCACGCGGCACCCTGTGAGCAAGTAAAACTAGACTAAAACAAAGGAAAAGAAAAAAAAAGGTGAGACTTTATTACCCAGTATCAATTTTATTTCCAGGGAATTATTAATGGGCATTTTTGGTGACAAATCCGTCCTCTGTCTTTTATCCTCCTCCTCATTCTTGAGGAGCACAGGTCCAACTTCTGTAATTCATCATAACCCCGGGTAGAGAAGCAGAACTTCTCCCCAGCTGCCTTTAGATGTATTTGATTGTCACCAGCTCTCTGCTCTAACTACTCATATCCCTGAGCAAACAAATTTATCTAACCTTTTGGAGACAAAGGACACCAGACAATTTAAGATACATGGCCCCCATATTAGCAAGAGAATAATGGTCACATGTAAAATTTTTCCTAAAAATTATGGTATCTAGGTCTTTTTTTTTTTTTTTTTTGCGGTACGCGGGCCTCTCACTGTTGTGGCCTCTCCCGTTGCGGAGCACAGGCTCCGGACGTGCAGGCTCAGCGGCCATGGCTCACGGGCCCAGCCGCTCCGCAGCATGTCTTCCCGGACCGGGGCACGAACCCGTGTCCCCTGCATCAGCAGGCGGACTCTCAACCACTGCGCCACCAGGGAAGCCCAAGGTATCTTGGTCTTTTGCCTGTAGGCAAAAGCGTGCCCTGATGTTGAAGCTCACTGCCTTACTTGTTTTTCGAAAGAGAAGCTTCAGGTCAGGGAGAGGTTCACATGAGTAGTCAAAGGGGTCTCTTGCCTCAGGTTGTCTCTCCAGAGTTTCAGGCTCAGGGGCCCTCCTCACTCGAATGTGATGTACCCATGGAGTGATCCCCTGCAACTTCAGGGTAGAATGTGTAGTTAGGATCACCAATGGCATCCATTCATTCCACTCCATCAGCTGGAGTGAGCTGATCTTTCGAGCTGCTTGTTTTCCAGGTTTTTAGTTTCACCCAGTCTCCTGGTCAGAAAGAATGGAAAGCCAGGTCCCTGGGTGTGGGCAGTACTTGGTTACTATATGCAATGGGGGATTTCCTGGTTTCTCCTACCAGGAGGGCATACTTGAGTTCTTCCATTTCTAGGGGGTTAAAGTGCCTCTTCTGGGGCTTGGGGAATGGATTTACCATACAAAAGTTCAAATGTACTTTAATTTATCCCTTGGGGCTAATTGCATGTGTAGTGGGGGCAGTCAGAAGCAACTTAATCCAATATTCTTGAGTTTCCTGACATAGCTTGGCTAAGGCCCATTTCAAGGTCTGATTGGATCTCTCTACTTTCCCTGACAATTGGGGTCTCCAGGCAGAGTGCATGGTCCATTTTATTCCCAGGACACTCGTTCTCCCTTTCATCAATTGAGATGCAAATGCTAAAACATTATCACTTGGTAGGGATCCTGGGATCCCAAACCTGGAGATTATTTCTTTTAGAAATGCCTTAATCACTTCAGCTACCATTTCAGTTCTAGCAGGGATTGCTTCTCTCTACCCAGAAAATGAGTCTATTAGAACCAAGAGGTGCCTGAAATTGCCTGGTACTCTTGGCATGAACCTGAAATCAGTCTGTGACTCTTCCCCAGGTTTTGTCCTTCTGGTCTGAATGAGCCTTATCTAGTTCATTAACTAGCTACCCATGGCCTCCTAGGTCTCTACTGAAGCCCCATCTTGGGGCTTTGTCTAATTCTTCCTTTATGTAGATTGGGGAATAATTGATGGATCTGGCCTTCCAGGTATGAGGGGTAGTTACCAAGTTACTGGTACTAGGGCTGCCCTTTTGGCAATTGCATCCACCTTGTTGTTTCCCTTTATTACCTCTGTAACTCCCATTTGATAACCCCTACAATGAATCACTGCCACCTTTTTTGGAAGCTGTATTGCTTCTAAGAGACCCAACATGCTTAAGCCATGTTTCACTTGCTTAGTCAGTGTCCTTGTTCCGTTTTGTCAGGAGGTCCTTATAACCAGGGCCCATTCCCAGTCTTGCCTCTTGGCTCACAGGACTGGCCACTTTCCTTTACCAAACCAAAAGTGACTATGGAGAAGGCTATTGTAGACCCTGGAGATTGGCGAGGAGGGTAAAAGCCCTTATGTGGCCACTACTGCCTTGTACAGGGGCCATGAGGACAGTGGGAAAGACTGTCTCAGCTCCCTCTCATCCACAGGTCCCATTTGTCCCTGGGCATCCTATACCATGGGAAGACCAGCCAGAGGCAGTGGGCAGACACTCATGAGTTTCAGTGGCTGATCCCCGACAGTGCCACAGTATGATCCCTTCAAGATAACTCTGGGGACTACACTGTGTGCGCACCACATCTGGGTATTGGGTTTCTGATCGGAGTTGCTCTGAACTTGCTGAAGGCTGCTGCCATTTTACCCCAGAGTCAGTCATCCTCACATGAACCTCCTAAAGCTTTCACCGTCCTCCCCCTGGAGCCAGGGTGAGCCTAGAGCCTAGTGGATAGGTTCAGGTGAAAAGGCCACAGTTTGTCCCATCTGAGGTGCTAAAATTTTGTTACCAACCCTCCCAAGTTGATCTCCAACAATGGTCCTTTTGCCCAGTGTCATTTGAACCAATAGAATGAGACTGAGTTTGGTTCAGAAGCATAGGAAAGCTTTACTCTGATCAGAGAATGAGGGGGGGTGGGGTGTGTGTGTAGGGGTGTGTGTGCGCTCTTGTTCTAGAGCACATGCTCTCCCTGAAAGTCAGGGTTGCTTTATAGGGTTTTCATCAGTGGGGAGAAGGCAGAGTCCCTGTGGGTCAGTGCAGCTGTGCTGCTCAGGGTTCCGCCACCAGCCGCCATCTTGAATTGAGGTGCAGCAATTCTACACATGGTCTGCCAAGCTAAAGTGTTGGGCACCCTATGAGTATAGGGTGAATATAAAAGAAAAAAAAAAGTTAGATTTTATTTTATCACTCAGATTCTACTTTTATTTCCCATGAATTGTTAATTTTGCCAGTGACAAAAACTAGCTAATACATTCTAAAAAAAAAAAAAGTAAATAAAAATATGCGAATGTTAGAACGTGATAGATTTTATTTTTTATTGAAGTATAGTTGATTTACAATGTTGTGTTAGTTTCAGGTGTACAGCAAAGTGATTCAATTATACACTGATAGATATCTATTCTTTTTCAGATTCATTTCCCTTATAGGTTATTACAAAATATTGAGTATAGTTTCCTGTGCTATAAAGTAGGTCCTTGTTGGTTATCTATTTTATTTATAGTAGTGTGTATATGTTAATCCCAAACTCCTAATTTATCCGTCCTTTCCCCTTTGGTAACTATAAGCTTGTTTTCTATGCCTGTAGATCTATTTCTGTTTTGTAAATAAGTTCATTTGTACTATTATTATTTTATTTTTTAGATTCCACATATAAGTGATATCATATGGTATTTGTCTTCCTCTGGCTTACTTCACTTAGTGTAATAATCTCTAGGTCCATCCATGTTGCTGCAAATGGCATTATTTCATGGTTTTTTATGGCTGAGTAATATTCCATTGTACTTATACCACATCTTCTTTATCCATTCATCTGTCGACGGACTTTTAAGTTGCTACCATGTCTTTAATCATCTTTTAAAAATTTTATCTCAATTTATATTTAAATAACTATTACCTAGTTGAACTTTTAAAATTTTCTGGTATTTTCTATAACATGACTGTCTCATCTAAAAGTAGCCAAATATTTGTTTTCAATTGCAAATCAAGGTATAAATTCTCCTAAAGATCAAAATATTCTCTTCATATCAATACTATCACCATTACTCCATTCCTCAGATAAAGACTAATCTGATTGGTTTATGAAGAAGGAAACAAGTGAAGTAAAATTTGTCAATTGACTTCAGTGTTTGTAATTCTGAAGACAGTCAACATTTCACAACAAAACAAAAAGAGACTGTTATACATTTAAGAAGCATGTTTTGGTCTAGGGAAAAAAATCATCAGTATTATATTAGGTTTGATGGCAGCAAAATTTCCTGGCCACTGAAATTCAAGCAAAGCATGCATTGGAAGATTCAACTTGCATCTATTACTCAGCTACAATGACTTATACACTGTGGTAGATATTAGATATATATTTTGAACATGGCACCCATAGTCCCTAGCAATATGACTTTTGCAGGAGTAATTTCTATATAAACTTATAGTTCCCTTTTACTCATTTTGCATTCACTTGAAAAAATATTCTTACTTTGTATGAGTTCTTGTAAAGTTTGGATATTAACCCCTTACTGAAAGTATATTTACAAATATCTTCTCTTATTCAATAGGTTACCTTATTTTGTTGATGGTTTCCTTCACTGCAATAATTTTATTAGTTTGATGTAGTCCCATTTGTTTATTTTTGCTTTTGTTGTCCTTGTCTGAGGAGACAGATTAAAAAAGAAATTGATAAGACCAATGTCAAAGAGCATATTGCCTATGTTTTCTTCCAGAAGTTTAATAGTTTTAGGTCGTACATTTAGGTCTTTAATACATTTTGAGTTTATTTTTGTGTATGGTGTAAAAAAGTGCTCTAGTTTCATTCTTTTGCATGTAGTTGTCCAGTTTTCCCAACATCATTTATTGAAGAGACTCTCTTCTCCCCATTGTCTATTTTTGTCTCCTTTGTAATAGATTAATAGATCATGTAAATATGGCTTTATTTCTGAGCTCCCTGTTCTGTTCCATTGATCTATGTGTATGTTTCTGTGCTAGTACCATACTGTTTTGATTACTATAGCTTTGTAATATAGAAAATTGCTTTTGCTATATAGGGTCTTTTGTAGTTGCATACAAAATTTAGCATTATTTGTTCTAGTTATATGAAAAATGCCATGAGTATTTTAATAGGGATTCCATTGAATCTATGGATTGCTTTGGATAGTATGGCCATTTTAACAATATTAATTATTCCAATCCATTAGCCTGGTATATCTTTCCATTTACTTTTGTCACTCAGCTTTTAGTGGAATCCCACTCATTTGTTTTTCATGCATATCTTTTTTATTGAAGTGTAGTTGATTAACAACATTGTTTTAGTTTCAGGTGTACAACATAGTGATTCAGTATTTTTGGAGATTATACTCCCTTATAGGTTATTATAAAATAATGGGTATAATTCCCTGTGCTCTACAGTATATCCTTGTTGCTTATCTATTTTATGTATAGTAGTTTGTATCTGTTAATCCCATGTCCCTCAATTATCCCTCCCACCTTTCCTCTCCTGTTTGGTAACCACAAGTTTGTTTTCTATATCTATGAGTCTGTTTCTAATTTGTATACACATTCATTTGTATTTTCTTTTACATTCCACATATAATTGATGTCATGTAGTATTTGTCTTTCTCTTTCTGACTTATTTCAGTAAGCATAATATTCTCTAGGTCCACCCACATTGATGTAAATGTCAGTATTTCATTTATTCTTATGGCTGAGTATTATTCCATTATATAAATAAATGTGTGTGTGTGTGTTTGTGTGTGTGTATATATATATATGTGTGTGTGTGTGTGTGTGCGTGTGTGTGTGTGTATGTATATATTTTGTCTTCTTAATCCAGTTGTCTGTTGATGGGCGCTTGGGTTGCATTGCTTCCATGTCTTGGCTATTTTAAATAGTGCTGCTATGAACATTGGGGTGTATGTATCTTTTTGAATTAATGTTTTCATTTTTCCTGGATATATATACTCTGAGTGGGATTGCTGGATCATATGATAGTTCTATTTTTAATTTCTTAAGGAATCTCTGTACCGTTTTCCATAGTGGCTGTAAAAATTTACATGCCCACTGACATGCATGTCTTTTTGTACCACTCCATTAAATAGACTATTAATAATTTGAGGGCAAAGATAACACTTGTGTTATTCACTGTTGTATCCCTAATACTTAACAATTTTCTTGGAATAGAATACATATTAAATAACTATTTATAAATATAATTAATTAATATGTTAAAAGAAAATATTTATGTATCTAAACTCTTGAAGTGTCATGTTACGGCAATGACATATATTGATTAATTCAGTTTGAACCTGAGTTTCTAAGATAAATGTAGTAAACTTCTAGGTTGTTGCATAAGGATAGTGATATGCCATTTGGAATAGTGTAGCCAAAGTTGGTGTTGAAACAACTCCTCCAAGAAGTCAGGGGTATATGTTGGGGTTAGGAATTATTCTTTCTGAGATACTATATGGCATGTAAGTTAACTTTAACCTTGAAGGATATAAAAGCTCCTCTTAAGTATCACTCCCCATATCATACCTTTAAGGGATAAATCAGAAAACAAGAAGATGTTTTACTTTTAAAAAAGATGAGTATAGTAAATTGATCTAGGACCCTAATTACACCATAGGGCAAGAGAAATTGTCTGTATCTAACTGAATAAATTGCTTCCTCTTAGACGCCTTAACAAGTAAGAAATGACCCTTAGCTACTCCTAAGCAAGTGCTTGACCATCTCCCACTTTGGTACTCTTCTTTGCCTTCTCTGTCTCTACTATTTAAACCATTTAAATAAACTTTCACTGTCACACTGATAAGACAGGCTAGAGAGAACACTCTTTTTATTAGATTCTAAGCTTGTAATTTTTGTACTGATTTGGTGCAAAGAATAGGCAGATGAATAGCTTATGTATTGTTTTGATTTTTTATTTTGTACTGTTATAGGGACAGGGATATTTAACATTCTTTTTCATGTTACTTGACCTATTACAATAGAACTACACTTCAAAGAATCTTGGTACAGAGATTGGTTCAAGATGATGGAGTAGAAGGACATGTGCTCACTCCATCTTGTGAGAGCACCAGAATCACAACTAACTGCTGAACAATCAACAGGAAGACTCTGGACTCACCAAAAAAGATACCCCACATCCAAAGACAAAGGACAAGCCACAGTGAGATGGTAGGAGGGACACACCACAATAAAATCAAATCCCATAACCACTAGAAGGGTGACTCACAAACTGCAGAACAATTATACCACAGAAGTCCACCCACTGGACTGAAGGTTCTGAGTCCCATGTCAGGCTTCCCAACCTGGGAGTCTGACAATGGGAGGATTCCCTTAGAATCAAACTTTGAAGCCTAGAGGGATTTGATGGCAGGACTTCAACAGGACTGGGGGAAACAGAGACTCCACTCTTATAGGGCACACACAAAGTAGTGTGCACAACAGGACCCAGGTGGAAGGAGCAGTGACCCCATAGGAGACTGAACCAGACCTTGCTGCTACTGTTGGAAGGTCTCCTGCAGAGGTGGGGGGCGGCTATGGCTCACGGTGAGGACAAGGACACTGGCAGCAGAAATTCTGAGAAGTACCCTCATGGAGTATGCCAGTAGCCCCAACAAAGAGCCTGTAGGCTCCAGTGCTGGGTCACCTCAGGCCAAACAACCAACAGGGAGGGAACTCAGCCCCACCCATTAACAGAGAAGCATATTAAAGTTTTACTGAGCTCTGCCCACCAGAGCAACACCTAGCTCTACCCACTGCCAGTCTCTCCCATCAGGAAGCTTGCACAAGCCTCTTAGATAGCCTCATTCACCAGAAGGCAGACAGCAGAAGCAAACAGAACTACAATCCTGCAGCCTGTGGAGTGAAAACCACATTCACAGGATGATAGACAAAATGAAAAGGCAGAGGACTATGTACCAGATGAAGGAACAAGATAAAACCCCAGAAAAACAATTAAATGAAGTGGAGATAGGTAACCTTCCAGAAAAAGAATTCAGAATAATGATAGTGAAGATGATCCAGGACCCTGGAAAAAGAATGAAGGCAAGGATCGAGAAGATGCAACAAATGTTTCACAAAGACCTAGAAGAATTAAAGAACAAACAAACAGAGATGAACAATACAATAACTGAAATGAAAAATACACTAGAAAGAATCAATAAAAAAATAACTGAGGCAGAAAAACGGATAAGTAACCTGGAAGACAGAATGGTGGAAATCACTGCTGTGGAACAGAATAGAGAAAAGAGAATGAAAAGAAATGAAGACAGCCTAAGAGATCTCTGGGACAACATTAAATGCACCAACATTCGGATTATAGGGGTCCCAGGTGGAGAACAGAGAGAGAGAGAGGACCTGAGAACATATTTGAAGAGGTTAGAGTAGAAAACTTCACTAACATGGGAAAGGAAATAACCACCCAAGTCAAAGAAATGCAGAGAGTTCCAGGCAGGATAAACCCAAGGAGAAACCTGCCAAGTTGCATAGTGATCAAATTGACAAAAATTAAAGACAAAGAAAAATTATTAAAAACAACAAGGGAAAATGACAAATAACGTACAAGGGAACTCCCATAAGGTTAATAGCTGATTTCTCAGCAGAAGCTCTACAAGCCAGAAGGGAGTGGCATGATATATTTAAAGTGATGAAAGGGAAGAACCTACAACCAAGATTACTCTACCTGGCAAGGATCTCATTCTGATTCGATGGAGAAATCAAAAGCTTTACAGACAAGCAAAAGGTAAGAGAATGTAGCACTACAAAACCAGCTCTACAACAAATGCTAAAGGAACTTCTCTAAGTGGGAAACACAAGGGAAGAAAAGGACCTACAAAAACAAACCTAAAACAAGAAAATGGTAATAGGAACATATATATCGATAATTATCTTAAATGTGAATAGATTAAATGCTCCGCCCAAAAGACACAGGCTTGCTGAATGGATACAAAAACAAGAACCATATATATGCTGTCTACAAGAGACCCACGTCAGACACATACAGACACATACAGACTGAAAGTGAGGGAATGGAAAAAGTTATTCAATGCAAGTGGAAATCAAAAGAAAGCTGGAGTAGCAATACTCATATCAGATAAACTAGACTTTAAAATAAAGAATGTTAAAAGAGACAAGGAAGGACACTACATAATGGTCAAGGGATTAAGGCAAGAAGAAGATATAACAATTATAAGTATATATGCACCCAACACAGGAGAACCTCAATACATAAGGCAACTGCTAACACCTATAAAAGGGGAAACCAAAAGTAACACAATAATAGTGGGGGATATTAACACCTCACTCACACCAATGGACAGATCATCCAAACAGAAAATTAATAATGAAACACAAGCTTTAAATGACACAATAGACCAGATAGATTTAATTGATAATTATAGGACATTCCATCCAAAAACCGCAGATTACACCTTCTTCTTAAGTGCGTACAGAACATTCTCCAGGATAGGTCACATCCTGGTTCACAAATCAAGCCTTGGTAAATTTAAGAAAATTGAAATCATATCAAGCATCTTTTCCAACCACAATGCTATGAGATTAGAAATCAGTTACAGGGAAAAGAATGTAAAAAACACAAACACATGGAGGCTAAACAATACGTTACTAAATAACCAAGAGATCACTGAAGATATCAAAGAGGAAAGCAAAACTACCTAGAGACAAATGACTGTGAAAACACAATGATCCAAAACCTATGGGATGCAGCAAAAGCAGTTCTAAGAGGGCAGTTTATAGCAATACAATCCTACCTCAAGAAACAAAAACAAATCTGGAATAAACCTTCTAAACTTACATCTAAAGGAACTAGAGGAAAAAGAACAAACAAAACCCAAAGTTAGTAGAAGAAAAGAAATCATAAAGATCAGAGCAGAAATAAATGAAATAGAAACAAAGAGAACAATAGCAAATATTAAGAAAACTAAAACCTGGTTCTTTGAGAAGATAAACAAAATTGATAAACCTTTAGCCAGACTTATCAAGGTAAAGAGGGATAGGACTCAAAACAATAAAATTAGAAATGAAAAAGGAGAAGTTACAGCGGACACCACAGAAATACAAAGTATCGTAGGAGACTACTACAAGCAACCCTATGCAAATAATATGGAGAACCTGGAAGAAATGGACAAATTCTTAGAAAGGTATAACCTTACAAGACCGAACCAGGAAGAAATAGAAAATATGAACAGACCAGTCACAAGTAATGAAATTGAAACTGTGATTAAAAATCTTCCAGCAAACAAAAGTCCAGGACCAGATGGCTTCACAGGTGAATTCTATCAAACATTTAGAGGAGAGCTAACACCCATCCTTCTCAAACTCTTCCAAAAAATTGCAGAGGAAGGAACACTCCCAAACTCATTCTATGAGGCCACCATCACCCTGATACCAAAACCAGACAAATATACTACAAAGAAAAGAAAACTACTGGCCAATATCACTGATGAATATAGATGAAAAAATCCTCAACCAAATCCTCAGCAAACAGAAAACTTTAAAAGGATCATACACCATGATCAAGTGGGATTTATCCTAGGGATGCAAGGATTCTTCAATATACACAAATCAATCAATGTGATACACCATATTAACAAATTGAAGAATAAAAACATATGATCATCTCAATAGATGCAGAAAAAGCTTTTGACAAAATTCAACACCCATTTATGAAAAAAAAGTCTCCAGAAAGCAGACATAAAGGGAATCTACCTCATCATAATAATGGCCATATATGACAAACCCACAGCAAACATCATTCTCAATGGTGAAAAACTGAAAGCATTTCTTCTAAGATCAGGAATAAGACAAGGAGGTCCACTCTGACCACTCTTATTCAACATAGTTTTGGAATTCCTAGCCATGACAATTAGAGAAGAAAAAGAAATTAAAGGAATACAAATTGGAAAAGAAGAGGTAAAACTGTCAGTGTTTGCAGATGACATGATACTATACATAGATAATCCTAAATATGCCACCAGAAAACTACTCGAGCTAATCAATGAATTTGGTGAAGTTGCAGTACACAAAATTAATGCAAAGAAATCTCTTGAATTCCTATACACTAACAATGAAAGATCAGAAAGAGAAATTAAGGAAACAGTCCCATTTACCGTTGCAACAAAAAGAATAAAATACCTAGGAATAAACCTACCTAAGGAGATAAAAGACCTGTACTCAGAAAAGTATACGGCACTGATGAAAGAAATCAAAAATGACACAAACAGATGGAGAGATATACCCGTTCTTGGACTGGAAGAATCAATATTGTGAAAATGACTATACTACCCATAGCAATCTACAGATTCAATGAAATACCTATCAAATTACCAATGGCATTTTTTACAGAAGTAGAACAAAAAATTTTAAAATTTGTATGGACACACAGAAAACCCCTAATAGCCAAAGCAATCTTGAGGAGGAAAAACAGAGCTAGAGGAATCAGTCTCCCTGACTTCAGACTATACTACAAAATTACAATAATGAAGACAATATGGTACTGGCACAAAAACAGAAATATAGATCAGTGGAATGGGATAGAACGCCCAGAGATAATCCCACACACCTATGGTCAACTAATCTATGACAAAGGAGGCAAGGGTATACAATGAAGAAAAGACAGTCTCTTCAATAAGTGGTGCTGGGAATACTGGACAGCTACATGTAAAAGAATGAAATTAGAACACTCCCTAACACCATACACAAAAATAGACTCAAAATGGATTGAAGATCTAAATGTAAGACCAGACACTATAAAACGCTTAGAGGAAAACATAGGAAGGACACTCCTTGACATAAATCACAGCAAGATCTTTTTTGACCCACCTCCTAGAGTAATGGAAATAAAATAAGAAATAAACAAATTGGCCCGAATGAAACTTAAAAGCTTTTGCACAGCTAAGGAAACTATAGACAATACGAAAAGGCAACACTCAGAATGGGAGAAAATATTTGTGAACGAATCAACGGACAAAGGATTAATCTCCAAAATATATAAACAGCTCATGCATCTCAATAGTAAAAAAACAAACAACCCGAACAAAAAATGAGCAGAGGACCTAAATAGACATATCTCCAAAGAAGAGATGCAGCTGGCCGGGTGGCATATGAAAAGCTGCTCAAGATCACTAATTATTAGAGAAATGCAAATCAAAACTACAATGAGGTATCACCTCACACCAGTTAGAATGGGCATCATCAGAAAATCTACAAAAAACAAATTATAGAGAGGGTGTGGAGTAAAGGGGACCCTCTTGCACTGTTGGTGGGAATGTAAATTGATACAGCCACTATGGAGAACAGTATGGAGGTTACTTAAAAACTAAAAATAGAATTACCATATGACCCAGCAATCCCACTACTGGGCATATACCCAGAGAAAATCATAATTCAAAAAGACACATGCACCCCAGTGTTCATTGCAGCACTATTTACAATAACTAGGTCATGGAAGGAACTTAATTTCCTATCAACAGCTGAATGGATAAAGAGGAAGTGGTACATATATATAATTGAATATTACTCAGACATAAAAATAAATGAAATTGGGTTATTTCTAGAGATGTAGATGGACCTAGAGACTGTCACACAGAGTGAAGTACGTCAGAAAGAGAAAAACAAATATCATATATTAACGCATATGTGTGGAATCTAGAAAAATGGTTTAGATGAACCAGTTTGCAAGGGAGAAATAGAAACACAGATCTAGACAACAAATATATGGACACCAAGGAAGGAAGGCGGTGAGCGTGGAGGTGGTGTGATGAATTGGGAGATTGGGATTGACCTATATACACTAATATGTATAAAATAGATAATAAGAATCTGCTGTATAAAAAATAAACAAAATAAAAACCAAATAAAAAAAGAATTTTGCTACAAATAAAGGTGCTGTGTGTGTGTGTGTGTATACTGGTATCAAGGGATAATAGAACTGAGAGTGCTTGAGTTTTGTATCTACATGTGCTCAGTGTAGAAAGGGACACGGTATCCAGGAGGAGGAGAAGATCCATGAAGTGAACAAATTCAGTAGGTGCAGTGGCTCAGAGATAGAGACAACCAGGCAAATACAAGCCTCTCAGGATTATTTCAGCTTATAATTTGATGTGAGACATTGATTTTGTTTTTGTCAAGCATATCTATATCTTCAGGTGTAGGCTAACTTTAATTTTCCTCAGCAACTTTAACCTTAGCCACTTTAATTTCATCTTTCTAGCAACATTTCTTTGTGAGAAACTAATTTGTTCAAAAAACTCTGCCACACATGCTCATAAATCAACTGTTTATTTCCTGCCAAAATGTAATGTACTTGTTTTATATTGTGTAAACACATGCTTAAGGCACGAAAGCCAAGTTTTAAAATACCAAACAACAAAGCCCCAAATTTTACTCATAAGTATTATACAAGGTCCTGCCTATAAGAAAGCAAGCGATTAAAAACAAGCTCTTCCACTTGTAAGTCAGCTTTTCAGATCTGAGCAACCATTGGATAGTAAACTATATTGATGAGGAATCAAAAATTATTCTCTTGGTAGGAAATCTTCCCAGTGAAAGAAGGGGAATGCAGAATGTGTTTCTGTTGAGGATTTAACAGCATTAAATATAAATAGCTTTTCATTCCTCACTTGACAAGGTAGCAAGGAAATGTTTTAGGCAAGGACAGGTGTCATGCCATATGTTGCTAAGTGTTTAATCAAGGACCTATATCTACCCTAGAACATCTTTTTAATGGATATGTTTCACTTGCTGGGGAGAAACCTGAACCAGTGGAGAGGTACATTTTGCATTTCAATGATCAGTGAGGTTAAGAGTGATGACAAAAACACTGGAGTAATGTGTGCAAGAAAAGGACTTAAGCCAAGATTTTAAATATGCCAAGACAAGTTAAATGCTCTGATACCAATTCAAAGCCATTGAATGAATAAATGCATGAATTGACAGTTACAGGGATAGAGAGCATTTTTCTTTATACAATTAAGGGAAATGACACATGCTTCTTTTAAACTTAAGCATCATTTTTTCAATAGCAATTTTTTTTTTTTTTTTTTTTTTTTTTTTTTTTTTTTTTTGCGGTACGCGGGCCTCTCACCCACTGTGGCCTCTCCCGTTGCGGAGCACAGGCTCCGGACGCGCAGGCTCAGCGGCCATGGCTCACGGGCCCAGCCTTTCCGCGGCATGTGGGATCCTCCCGGACTGGGGCACGAACCCGTGTCCCCTGCACCGGCAGGCGGACTCTCAACCACTGCGCCACCAGGGAAGCCGAAGAGCAATTTTTTATGAAAATTGGTAAGTGATGACATGATGAAGGGTGGCGATTACACCTTTTGGGTCAAAACGCAAATAATTTGTAAATATTTCCTTTCTGAATAGTAAGCCTTTGCACTTTATTTTTCTTGATTTGAGAAGTATTTAATTAGTACAAATTCAACCATAAATTGTATAGTTCTTAATCACCACAGCAAGTTTTTCATTTTTCCAATATGATCCTTGGTAAACTGACAGATTTCTGTGATTGAACAAAATAATAGTGTTGTTTATTTTTTAACATGACAACTGAATAGTATTCTATATACTACGCACACTTTCAGAGAGAGGTGCTGCCAAAGTGCCCTAATTCAGGTGTTAATACTGCTGCTTACTTATGTTACTGGAGGAAAAAGCTGAATTTTTGCTTTTTGATGAGTGAAAGTGGAATGAATACTTAGGATTCATCTATGAAGCTGTTCAGTGTAGCAACAAATAGATATAAAAAGTTATCTCTGTAGAAGCTAATCATGACATTCCTTGGCAAAAATAAGCATGTCTGGTTTATTTAAAATATTCAGTTTTCTTGGGGTAAAGTGCAGAAAGCTTTTTATTAGAACCCATGGTAGGATGTGCATTACAAGATAATATTCATGTCTTAAACTCTTGAAAGTGCAGTATTTTCATCCATTAGGAGTGTATGCTGTCCTAAAGTTTCTGGATTAATGTAAATTTTAATGTTAATAGACAAATTTTAGTGTAGTATATCATAGCCCATACATTTGATAAGTAAATAGAAAAAACTCATAGGAGTGTACTCACATGAAACCTAAAAATGGTATTAATTCAGACAGTCTTTCCCCCATATGATATGAGAAAATCACTTCACCCAGTTCTCCAAATGAAGGATAATACAGTCGTTCCAACTGAATTAGAAATGGTGTAAACTTGAAGCTAAATGAATCATAAATCAATAAATACATCAGCTTGCCTCCTCCTGGTTTATTGATTCACAAGCTTTTTATCCCACACTTGTGCTTCAGTGCAATTATCGTTTAATTATATTTTCTGTATGTATCAAACTGTATTTTAGATGTTGTCCTAGACCAAACAATTTCGAGCTCTATGTCTACTCACTAACCATGGGGTTTATTTATCTTTTCTACTTCAGTATGTTAGTCTTCATTTCTGCTTGTGTACTAGACACATCTCACAATAGGACCTATTAAATCACATTTAACAAATACTCCTCAATTACAATCATGTTTATTGTTCTCATTTTTTACATCAAGATTGATTTGAAATATAACAGATGATGTGCTAGAGAAAATATAGCATAGTATAAACCACAAAAAGCTATTGAATTTTATGAATCTAAACCATTAAACCTGTACTTTTATTTAACTTAACAATGAAATGCTCTAGAAAGAAAATATAGTTATTAATTGACTTGATCATTTAAGTTTTTTAAAAATATAACTGAGTGTAGAATATTCTTCCTAATTTTACATTATCTAATGTTAAAAATCTAATCTTCAATGAACAACCCAGAGATAGCAGGTAATTTTCTACTTATATAATCTGAGGCATAAAATACATTAAACATTTTTTTTTCTAATCAAAAAGAAAAGTAAGAACCCATGAAATAATGTCTAGGATGAAGTTGTCTAAAACATATTTCAGAAGCAATAACAAATATCATGTGATAGCTTAAAAAGAGATTCCCCTTAAAGAAAAGACAAATTACACTTGATCTTGCCAAATGGGAGCTGATTTTAAAGTTATACCTGGAATGTAACGTCATTTATATCATTCTTCAAAATTAAAGAATCCATCTGTTGCTTTCATACTTATTAGGAGACTGAGGTCAACTTTGAGATCTGTCATCAGAGGTTAGATCTGATTTACATGTTATGAGACAAGTAACACCCAACTTACTATAAACTCAATAAAACAACTTAATTGACAGATAAGGCCATTTGGAAGAATTTGTTCTTCCATGGTCTTAAACCCTAAAATTAGAGTGTATACTTAGATTTCAAAACTTCATCAATTTCAAAAACTCTTAGGAAATATTTAGTTGCAAATATCTTACCCAGTTCAGGTGCTATCACTCAGATCATGTACTAAGAAAGGAATGTCCTGTTCACACCTCATGATACACAAATTCAATCCACACTTATTTTATAAAGTAATTAATAAATGGATAAACGGACCAGTATTTAGGAGTCTCTAAATGAAAATTTAAAAATAGTTTTATCTGGTATTTCATTGACTCTAACTTAATTATAAGGCAAGCAATTATAAGAATTGAATAAAAAACTGTTTGCCTCTTTTCTTATGATTTTCCTTAGATGCAAATATTGGATGTGTGTGTGTGTGTGTGTGTGTGTGTGTGTGTCTTAAACTAACACTGAGTAATATGTTGGTCTCATTATTTGGGCGGCATTATAGGAACATTTTCTTCTTTCTATAACTTTGCACACAAGTTCAATACAGTCAATGAAATTTTAAAAATATATACTTTAAAATTCTACTAATTCATAATTAATTTCTGCAGATGAAGCTCTTTTTAAACTTGGAAATCAAATTGATTCACACTTCGGGAACCATGCATCTAGGAGAGCTGTCACTTTCCGCTCAGCACAAACCACATCACACATATTTCTAGATATATATAACTACAAAGCTATTGTGCATCCTACTGGATTTCCAAACTATAGATTATGTTGCAAAAATTAACTTTAAACACATAGTTTGGGAACAAATCTAAGACATAAACTTGCCTATAAAATAAATCTTCACCGCTAATTGAAATATCAACAGAGAAAGTTTCTATCTCCATTTCAGATATATCCAAAATTAGAGACCAGAATATTAGGTATCAACTTTTCTACAATTCCAAAGTGATGCACTATACTTCTAAGCAAGACTTGCAAAAAGATTTGTCAAATCTGTCACTGTTTTTGGAGGTGGTAGTGTCTCTAACTTCTAATATATTCTCTGCACCACCATGTAGGTGGTGTCTAAATTCCAAAAGTGTTGTCCTGGTTATGTCATCCTATTCATAAACATTTTTATTTTGATAGCTTTTTATTGAACGCTATGTGAAAAAGGCTTTGGGAAGACGGATGGCAGTGTGGATTAGAGAAGAAGGAGAAAATTGTTCTATCAAATAAATTTGGAGATTTTGCCAATTATGATGCTTTCTTGGAAATTTCCCAAATATATAAGCATATAGATTACTTTTACAAATTCTAAAATCAGGAAACTGATTTTACTATTAATTATTATAATTGTTTGCAAATGCATTTGATGAAGAAAAAATTTTAATGAAATCTATTTATATACAAGCTTGTAACATAAATAAATAAAAATTCTTCTCAAAGAATTTTTTAAGAGATTTTATTTCTAGGATACAAAATACTGAGTTTAAATAGCAAACTTTAGATTTGAAGTTATTAATTACATAGAGGTAATTAGATGTTAAAATCAATACAATAATTCACCAATGAGATTCATTTCTCTTTCTTTTTCATAAAACATGTTACTATTAAGCTTTCTGAATTAGAAAAATTGAAGTGTACTGAGGAAAAGTAATGCTATTTTAAATTTAACATTTCTGAGCTATTACTTTCTTCTCGATTTTTGACTTGAAATCTTCTAAATGGAGTCTAAAATTATGCTTTAAAATTTATGGATTGGTAATATAGAATATTCTAAATGTGGCCTGTATGTTTTAACAGTTCTTTCATAACTGCACTGCTATTTTGTAGTAAGACAGAAGAGAGGTTCTCTTTTCAACAATAGATTTTTGTTTTACATGAACATTCTGAATTTACTGCCATTTGTCTTTTTGTCTTACTCTAGAAATACTGTTTTAGAGCAGTTGATCCTGAAATAAAAATACTTTATAGAAGATAGCCTCACTTGGTCAATGTTTGGGTTTTTCTTTCTCCTCTAAAACCTTGGGAATCACTAGTCTTTGAATGTTTTTCCAGATTAAGAACACTGTCCCTAAAACCATTATGCTATAATTTATTTCTCACTAAGCTAAATTGATGCAGTAGTGTTTGCTAATTCTCTGTCTCTCTTTTTTTTCGTTCAGTTGATAAATGTAAGATTAACCAGTTTTCTATGTAGAAAGTTTCAGTGTGGAACTTCAAAAGAAGTAGAAAAAGAAAAAAAAACTTACCTAACTCAAATTTGATTTACCCATGTACTAGTATATTCCTTCTGAAATTAATATTTTAAAAAACACTTATTTGATACATATATATCAGTTTATTTCTTACCAGAAAAAAGCACTTGGGGTTGTGATGATCATAAGTCAAATAATTAAAAACAAAACCTTCTTTAAGTACCTCCCATTAACAATTATATGCCTAATAATTAGTCAATTTATTATGTTAGAATTAAAAAAACTGGCAAATAAATATGTGAGAACTTATGGTAAAATGAAATAAGAAAGGAAATATGGTTATGTTTTAAGATGGTTAGCTACATGTGGAAATGTAGAATTGACATAAAGTGACTTCAGTGAGGTTTAAAGGATTAATTACAATGGAAATATGTTAAGACTTTAAAGTTCATATTTACCTCATGGAGCTTATTGGCCTATGTTCATACCACTTGATGATATAATGAAGCTGAATTTCACAAATGAGGTAGCAAGGGTCAACACAAGAGGAGAAACCCTTAAAGGGACTTACCTGCTGTGTTCTTATTAGCTAGACTGCTAATTTCTTTAGCACTCATTTCCTCTCTACCACAATTAAACTGGTGTTTGCAAAGGATATTTGTGGCATGCACTCATTTGTGTACAGATGATCACCCCATTTAATAAGATACAGTTATTAACATTAAAATAGAGTAACTAAAGATCATCAATGAAAATTCTAGCTGATAATCTTAACACTATTGGACTTGTTCTGTTATGTTCATAATATATTTAGATTTTTAGATTTCTCCAAAAGACTCAATGTGTCTGACTTTATGTATACTCAATAGCAAATACAAATGTAAGAGTATCAGAGAGTGAATAGTTTGTTTAGGAATTGATTACAAGACACCCATATGGCAGTAAGAAAGGAAGGTAATAAAGGGAAGACAGCCAATATGTTGGGTTCTCAGATAAGTGACTACCGTGTACAATTAGAGCTTAACCTTACTGGGAATCTCTAAGAGTCAAAAGTGTCCTAGAGTTATCCCACCTAAGGGACAAAATATTTGGGGCATGCATACATCAACTTACAATAGTGATTAGTTGAGGACTACTAGTAGGTGATATTAATTCTTCAAGACTTGTGCATGAGCAGAACACGTTCCAGCAACCAGAAAAAAAAAAAAAAAAAAAGCCCTCAAGCAAAAAGATTCACATATAGCAACTGGAAGTTTTCTAAGTGCACTGAAATGGTGAAGCACAAGGAGATACGGGTAGGACACAAACACACACATGAACACACTAATTGTGTGGCTGTAATTAAACATCATTTTAGCCAGAAACTCATTTAAAGATTTTTGTTGCTACTGGTGCCTTTTCACCTCTCAGAATGATCATTTTTAGAATGTTTTAGAAGTCATGACACCAGGTTGGTTTAAGGATTTTGCATTGGTCTTTCTCAGTGTTGAGAAAGTACTTCTATTTCTGTTCTGTTTTTTTTTTTTTTGCGATACGCGGGCCTCTCACTGTTGTGGCCTCTCCTGTTGCAGAGCAGCACAGCCTCCGGACGCGCAGGCTCAGCGGCCATGGCTCATGGGCCCAGCCGCTCCGCGGCATGCGGGATCTTCCCGGACCAGGGCACGAACCCGTGCCCCCTGCATCAGCAGGCGGACTCTCAACCACTGCGCCACCAGGGAAGCCCTGTTCTGTTTTGTTTTTAATAAAAAGTAAGAAATTCTTAAAGCTCTCTAGTGGGGAGATTCCTGTCCTATTCTATCAGATGGGACAAGAATAATTTTGTAAAGTGATTTTTTACTATTCTCCACTACAAGTCACCTGTTCCAGATAGGTAATTATAGTAACTCTTTCTGCACATTCCTGGCATATTGCTGCCTTTGCTTACTGTTTTCCTCATATGTACAATGCCCTTATTTGAGCTCTAAATCTAGTACCATTTTATCTATGTAGACATCCTTATAACCCCTGGTGCCCTCTCATCTGAACTCCTAAACTTCTGCTGTCAGTATTAATAATTTGACATTTAATATTCAATCATGTAACAATTATATTTTAAGCTCCTATCTTGAGGCAGACATTGTTTTAGGGTCTAGGAATACAACAGTTAAAAACAAAAAGATAAAATATCCCTGCCTTCAAGGAGTTTATGTTTAAATAGTGGGATATACATAATAAACAGAAAAAAGAAGTAAAGTATGTAGTGTGTTAATGGTGTAAGTGTTTTGGAGAAAAAAAAAACTAGAGAAAAGAAAGAGGGTGGTGGGAAGTAAGGAATTTGCAAATTCAAATTGGATAGCTAATAAAAGGAGTTCTCTTTAGGTGAGTAATATTTGGGTAATGTTCTGAAGGTGATGTTGATATCTGAGCAAAGTTATGCTGATGAGTGGGGGGAATAGTATTCCAGGCAGCTGAAGCAGCAATTGGAAAGATCCTGAGATGACACATATACCTGTTCAAGGAAAAGTAGAGAAAACAGTGTGTGGAGTGAGTAGAAGGAAACAAGGCCAAAGTGCCTGTAAGGGATTATGTTGGGCCTTGTAGATTATTATCAACACTGTTTTTTACTGAGTGAGATAGGAAGGCATTGGAGAATTCTGTGAAGAGGAGTGACATGATATGATGAATCTTGAATAGGATTACTTTGCTGCCTTGACAGCAGAGTGTGCAGACAGGTTAGGGAAACTATTACAATTATCTGGATGAATGGAAATTGTGGTTTAAACAGGGCAGTAGCAGTAGAGATGTTGAAAAATGTTTAGACTCTGGACATACTTTGAATATGGAAATGACAGGACATGCTGACAGATTGAATGAAAGGCATGAGAAGACAAGAGGAATCCAGGGTGACACCAAGTTGTTTGACCTGAATAACTAGAAGGACAGAATTGTCACTGTCTGAGATGGAGACACAAATTAGCATAGTAAATGTGGAGGGGAAGATTGGGAACTCTCTTTTGGACATGTTAATTTTGAGCTTCCTATCAAATATCCAAGTTGAAATATTATATAGCAAGGTATATATTTATTTCTGAATTTCAGGAGAGTAGATTGCTTTAGCAGTATATGAATTTAGGAGGCATAGACTGGATAAGATCATCAAGAGAGTAATTAGATTGAAAAACACAAGACATCCAAGGGGTGAATCTCAGAACATTTCCACATTAATGAAATGAGATCAGAGAAATGAGGAGAACCAGCAAGAGGACTGATAAAGAGTGACCAGTGAGGAAAAATTAAACCAGAGTTGTGTAATACCATCAAAGTTAAGTAAATAAATTATTTTATGGGTGGAAGAATAATAAATTTTGTTAAATGATGCCGAAAAGTTAAGTAAAATGTCAACTGAAATTTAGTTGTGGGATTGAGCAAAGTAGAGGTCATTGCTAACTTTGACAAAAAAACTCTTTGAAGTAGAAAGGTGAGGGCAAAAGCCTAATAAGAATAGGTTCATGAGATGATGGGAAGAGAGAAGGTGGAGACAGTATGTCAAGGTAATTCTTTACCTCTGGAGGAGAGAAAGAGAGAACAGGGGAAGTGAGTACATAGGAAATTAGGGGCATGCGCACACACACACACACACACACACACACACACACACACACGAAGAGCTAACCAACAGCTGTGAACGGGGCACTACTGTGTCCCAGGCATTGTGCTTAATACTCGGGAAGCAGTGGTGAACAAAACATAAACAGGGGACTCACTTACCCTCATCTTTTTATCAGCATTTTATCCCAGAATATGGGAGTCTGTTTTCACTATCATAAATCCACCACCTTAATTTTAGATAATTGCTGTTACCTTTCCATATCTTTCTAAAGAAAGGCCATACCTCTTATACTATCCTTCTTAATTTAGACCCAGCTTTTCTCTATTACCACCTGAGAATTCTCAGATATAGGGAATGATCTGTGGCACCTTTGAATATTTATTTTATAAATTGCTTCCTATCAACTGATGCAGAATTGGCAGGCAACATTTTGTAACAAATTATACCCCTGGCTTTCTGGACCAGGTTGAGGGGTAAATTAGTCAAGAAAAGGGAGAAACCCTTACATGAAGTGCCACAAAATGTGCTGCTGAGGTTCCAAGAGTTTCCTCTAATCCAGATCCAGCCATGAGCTCACCTTTATCATGGATCTTCTTGAATTTCTGTGGGATTTGACTTATCTTTCTTTACAAAACAATTTTTTTTTAAAAAGCTAACAAAACACAAGAAAAGTAAATTCCCTTGAACTAGCCCAAACTCAATTCTTTGAATCAAAGCAGCTAAAGCTAACAGTGCTATTGTATTTGATTTCTTCTCTTTACCCTTTATCTTTTTGCACACCTATTATTATGTTGTATCTATTACTTACCATTTTACTTCTGCTAAAATAATTATATCGATACACATCTTTTGATTCTGATTATTAGTCAACTTATTATAGAATCATAAATTGATAGTTTTTCACTCTTCAAAACCTAAAGACATTTGCATTTGAAGAAAGCATAAAAGATATATGTGACTGCAAGTTCAAGTCGGTAAAAAATTATTTATGGGCCATCACACTTTTGTAGCCTGACCTGTTGACCCTCAATGTTCATTAGAAATTCATCAGTACCAGACTATCCTCTCTTCTTTGCTTCTTCCTTTTTTTTTCTGATCGATTGGCTTTAGGCCAAGGAGAGATTTTTTACAGAAAACCTTTTTGATTAGCTCTTCACTCTCCTGATAGTTTCAGAATAACTCATTTAAAATGAAAACTTCAGATCATAGCTTATTTTCTGAAAAATTTCATGGAAAACTGGGTCTATCCAACAGTGCTATTCTCCGAAGAAAAGTTCCAGCCCCCATCTCTGTTTTTGTGTGTGTGCGTGTGGAGGCCATAGGCAAAGATAATTTTTATTTTATTATATCTGAGACATTTTAAAAAAATCCTGACAACTTCAAAACTTGATTTCTTCATGTAATTAAAAAATAGCAATTTTTTAAATGTTCAGTATGTGCTAGACATCAAGCTATTTCCATAAAATTGGTTATTTTATTTAATCTTTTGAACAACTACATTTGGCTGGTAATATTCTTGTGCTCATTTTATAGATAAGAACACTGAAGATATACATGGTTAAGTGACTTATTCGAAGTCACAAACCCATAATTATTTTGATATTCTCCCTTTTTCATTGCTATGTTGTATTTCATTCCATTTTGTTGATGTACAAAAATGTCTTTATTCATTTACTTATTAATGGACTTTTGAGTTATTTCTAGTGTTTTTTTTTTTAGCTGTGCTACATGGCATTAATTATTTCTAGTTTTTGTCCACTGATAATAAAACTGCTTTGAATATTTATGTACAAATATCTTTATTTTCAGTTTTAAATGACACATTTTACTATCTGTGGTTAATGAGCAGTTTCTTCTTCCAAATCTATAGGCCCTGAATTTAGGGACTTTGTCTGTTTTCATTCATTACTGCCAGTTGTTTTCTGGCTCATTTCTCTCTATTAATATTGTACTTTGCCAAATTCAGCCAATAACAGTGAACATACATTATTAACATTCTGTATTCCAACAATCTGTATTCCAACAATTATAACCCCAGGGTTATAAGTTTATTAGACATTATCTGAATCCCAAATTATCAAACACAAGTTTTGCTAAAAGTTATACTATCATAGGGCTTCCCTGGTGGCGCAGTGGTTGAGAGTCCACTTGCTGATGCAGGGGACACGGGTTCGTGCCCCGGTCCGGGAAGATCCCACATGCCGCGGAACGGCTGGGCCCGTGAGCCATGGCCGCTGAGCCTGCGTGTCCAGAGCCTGTGCTCTGCAATGGGAGAGGCCACAACAGTGAGAGGCCTGCGTACCACAAAAAAAAAAAGTTATACTATCATAGAATCTGAATCAGTATGATGGTATGGGTTCAAGTTTTCAGAGAAGAAGCTTAATAGCCCTCATTTGAAAAATAACTATAAATTATAAACACAAAATTGAATATTTGTAATGAGAAGATAAATCACAAATATAAAACATAACAAGTGCCAGAGGCAACACAAGTTAAATAAAAACATATTTCTCTGAAATATCTATAAATCTTTCTGCTTTTTTGACTGTATTATCTTTTATTGCATATTAATATTATATTAAATTTTGTAATATGTTTTTCTCTCAGAGAATAGAACTGTAAATCTGTCTTTCCTTTAGCATGGTAGAACTTTTTAAAAATTATTGACAATTTGGACACATAACATAAGACTTCATGCATAGAAACACTACTGTTAGTAGTAATGGTGCATCTTTTTGCCCCATTAATACTAAAAGAATTCTCATAAATTCTACAACTCCTATACAAAAGAAAAAAATGCATTGTGTGTTTATAGTTATATTCATCACATTATTTTCCATATTACAGAGAACTTTAGTTTTGACTAGGCTTCTGTAAAAAACCAGTCTTCCACTTATAATTTTACAATTTGATAATTGGAAAAAATATTCCATCTACTACTTTATAACTTTAAACATTCCAGTCTTGTGACTCCTCCACAACTCACCTTCTTCTGGTTCCAGGTGCTACAGGACATGTTCCTATTGCATAATTCCAAGTAAAGTGGCACAGAGGGTTGCAGAAATATTCTGGAAAGCATTTCTGCACTGGCATGGCTAACAGCAGTTTAGCTATAAATAGTGAGTCACATTCTTATAATTCATTAAGCTCAAACTAAATATATCTCCAACTCAATTATCCCTTAGATAAATGGAAGAAATGATTGTGGCAACTCTAAATCCACTCAATATGAAGAAAAATGTGATGGGGAGGAAGTTATAGTAAAAAGAGACAGTGGTCTTTACAGAATGAGATTACAGTACCTGATGTTTGCACATTTTGTAAATATGTTTACTTGTAAAATAAATGTGAGCACATTACTAAGTTCCGTCCTAGGGCTATTAAGTGGACTGTATAAGTGGGGGGACCTGAGGCCTAAGTTTTATTTGACTTCTTTTTTTTTTTGCAGTATGGGGGCCTCACTGTCGTGGCCTCTCCCATTGCGGAGCACAGGCTCCAGACGCACAGGCTCAGTGGCCATGGCTCACGGGCCTAGCCGCTCCGTGGCATGTGGGATCTTCCCGGACTGGGACACGAGCCCGCATCCCCTGTATCGGCAGGCGGACTCTCAACCACTGCGCCACCAGGGAAGCCCCTTGACTTCTTTTTTTAAAATTTTTATTGGAGTGTAGTTGATTTACAATGGTGTGTTAGTTTCAGGTGTACAGTAAAGTGATTCAGTTATACATATACATATATCCACTTTTTTATTCTTTTCCCATATAGGCCATTATAAAGTATTGAGTAGAGTTCCCTGTGCTATACAGCGGGTTCTTATTAGTTACCTATTTTATATATAGTAGTGTGTATATGTTAATCCCAATCTCCCAGTTTATCCCTCCCTCTCTTATCCCCTGGTAACCATAAGTTAGCTTTCTACATCTGTGACTCTACTTCTGTTTTGTAAATAAGTTCTTAGTAGATCTGTCCCTGATCTCCATCTTTTTAGCCTATGATAGCATTTACCTTATTACCTGCCTCTGAACACCTAATCAGATACCACATATTTTAGACTTTTATTTATGTTGGAATCTCACATGTATGAACTGAAATCTCGGTCAGGATAGGCTAGGTTATGATGTGGAATTCAACACCTCCAAAATTTCACAATCATCCTAACATGGCAAAGAGAACTCTATAGTTTATCACACTGGAAATTAAAAGTTACAGCTTAGAAATAACATGACACTTACCTCCCTTACCTCAATAGCTAGTACTAGAAACACCCAAACTCAGGACCCTGAGCAAGTTCAGTCTTCCATATGTCTAGAAATAATGGAAATCAGGAAATTAGTGAGCGGCACAAAAGACTCCCCATAGTATAATAGACATGTCAAACTTACCATGTCAAAAGCTGCTCTCCTAGGCTACTCCCAGCACCTCTTGCTACCTGTGCTATTGCTTCAACATAACGTGTTGTCTACCATATTTTATTACTGAAGTATAGCACCTGTAAGAAATAACAATGGAAACATTTCCAATTTTTACTTTATTAACTGCATTATTATCTATGAAACGTGTTGCTACTTACGATAGAGCAAAAATCAATAGTAATCTTAACTAAAATATTATGTGAAAGCAAATATATTGAAGAAAGGAATGTAGAATTTTGTTTTGTTTTTATTTTTTCCATGCTGGTTACATGACACATTATTTCCCTCATCAGAGAACTGGTTAACAATAGATATGAGACTTCCCCGGTATCTTGACACCCCATTCAGTGCCTCTTCTCTTTAGATGCTTTTATCCTAATTTTTGCCTAGAAAGGTAACTAAATAAGCAATAGTAATTCAGCAAAAATTCCCTCTTTTAGCTTGTAACGCATAATTTTTTAAATTGAAATAATCTTGTGTTTTGTATCTATTAAAATAATTTTCATCTTTCTGATAACTTTTACTTTTCTCATTCATTTATTCTAATAGGACACTCTTATTTTTGTTAGTTAATTTATTTAGACCTTACAATATGTCCTGATCTGGAAATACAAAAAGTATAAAGCACAGCTCCTGCCATCAACTTCACAAGTAGAATTTAGACAAGGAGTTAACAAAATAGAGAAGAAAAAGAACGGCATTAAAGGCAGGGAAAGTTAATGTATAAAACCATGGTAGTTTGAAACTATATTATTAGAGGACTATTGCCAGTATACTGCATTTCAGTAAAATTGGAATTTGGGGTGTGTATACTTTGTCATGCAGATGGATCACACAGCAGGATGAGGGGACTGGTGAAAGATAAAATAGAAGAGGTGAGCAGTGGCCAGATCATGAATGAGACTTTGGCTACAGAGAAGTAATCACCATTTTCCTGTATATGGTGGGAGCATTGAAAGGATTACCACTATTGGATTGTCTCTCTCTTGTTCTATTATAGTGCTTTTATTCTGTTTTTTATACTCAATGAATGTCTAGACCATTTTGATAATTTTTGTACAAATACTACCTTCCTGTAATGATCATTCTTTGCTTTCTTCTGTCAAAGCCTATGATTCAAAGTCTTTTTTAAAATCATTTTTCTTGAACTGTTTTCCTGCAGTATAACATTTCAATAAGCATTTTCCCTTTATAATTATTTTACATTAACCTGCTTTTGCTTTAATTTTTTACAATCTGTGATTCAGCAAGCAATAATTTTGCACTTTGTTCTTAGAATGGATTATTATGGTAGTAATGTAGGAACTACTATATTAATAATTTATAGACATTACATAAAAATAGAACCTTAATAAATATATATACTGCAGAAGTTAGGTTAAAAATCTTAGAAGAGAAAGTTGTGGTAACCATGTTAACGTTCATTACATTCAAATGGAGTGACTACTATGTGCAACATGGATAGCTAGTCTCTGTATTTCAGGAAAAAATATAAGTAAGAGAGTCTCTAATTTCAAGGTATATTCAGAAACAGATCTTTTTTTATGAAATCAGTTGGATAATTTTAAGGTGGTGTATCCTTATTTATAGCAACTATTTTTATTTATCATAGTTACCATTCTATTTTTATGGTTTCTTATTATAAAAACATGGAGGCTTATTGTAAAGCTATAATAAACACACTTTCACTTAGCTGTGCTAATGTTAGGCTCACTATAGATGCTATAAGAACTGAACATTTGCCAAAGTTAATAGTGTCTCTGTTCTCTTTGTCTATTTGCACAGAAAAAAGTCAACTTTTGTATGACAATGTATTATCTCATTTCTAGTACACATGATCCCAGGACTTTTCTGATTTCTGAAAGGTACCCAGTTTGTGAAAGAACAAACACCCTACATACCAGCAAGGATGTTCTTTTAAGGACTCATTAAAGTGTCTCCTTGAGAGGTGTACAATTCCCTGCTTCTTTGTGTTGTAATTTCTCCACATCATCTGATGTATCAGTCTGGTGCTTTTTTCAGGTATATGCATTTTATAGTAAAGTTTCATAGTACATAAGTGATTCCAGACTGATCACTAGCACTCTTCATAAGCTACTCTGTGAGCTGAATATCATCCTGTTAAACTCTATGACATCAGATTATCTCCACACCAAACATAATTTTAGCCTATGTGGGTGTCATAAAGTGCATGAAGTTCCTTAAAGAAACTTGTTATCTAGCAATTGTAGCACCAACACTTTAATTTGGTATAACTCCAAGACTTTGACTTTTCCTGTACTGACCAATGCCTCCTCTTAAGTCTCCTAATTGTTAGACTTCCCCAATCCATAGTGGATCCATAGATAACCATCCCATGCTCAACACTATGGAGTTAATCAATACGTGTATTTTAACTGATATGATATTTATAAATAAACATCCAAGCAATTACAACTTATCCTGAGATATGTGGGAGAAGAAAAAAGCCTCAAGAATTTTTGAAGCCAAGTTTTCTAAAATATCAGGCTATTTCTTTTTCAAGTAGGGCTAAGCAGATAGTAGTAAAGAATGAAATTGTTGAAGTTTCTATCTTGAGTTCTATATTCTTATATTTTCTCATTAGAATTTTATATAGGACACAAACACAAAATCACCCAATTAAGCAGAAAACAAAGATGTAACATTTGTAGGACATAACTTTTCACATAACAATTTTAGTTATCAAATGAACACTTGTGTAATGCCTTCTATGTATCATGCAGCATTCTAAATGCTTACATGTATAAACTCATTAATCCTCATTAAACTATGGCTGAATTACTATGCACTTTAGAGCTTTCATGTGAAGTAGCTACACATGTTTCGAAAGTACTTGTTAGTAGTGACGGAGGGATTGTGGAGATAATGGGGCTTCTCACGATCAGTGGGCAATTGATAGTGATCCAATTGCAAGAGGCAAGTGCAGAGAATATTTAATGATCATTCTGTCTTCCAGGACTAGAAACTCATTGTTCTTGGAGAAGTCTTGTGGGATAAAATGACTTCCTTACTGGGCAGTAAATGAAAGAATACATGCTTTAAAAATCATTATCTTATATAGACAGTTTTCTGGATCACAATGTATTTTTCATATATATTATTTCATTTGATGTGAGGACATTGTGAGATAACAATTTCTACTGTTTACTGATTGATAAGCCAGACAGTGTGTCCATTACCTCAATTCACTTCACTGAATCTTCACAACTTCCGATCACACCCAAGTAATAGAAGGGGAAACTGAGGCTCAGGTATTAAGTACTAGCAAATCACTGTACCATGATAAGTGTAGATAACTATGTTTTGATTGAATTGATAGATATGCTCACAGAAACAAAGTAAGTATGGTGTTAGAGAAGGGCTGATAACCAACTTTTGCCTAAATTATGTTTTAACCACATTGTTATTGTTATTATTTAATCATTATTTTCATAGCCCCTGCTTTAGAGGTGAGGAAACAAATGAGAGTTATGCCTCTTCCACAACTCCATTGATTGTGACTGGAATTCAAGCTAATTATAGAGGCAATGTAATAGAGCAAAATGATATGCCATAAAGAAATAGGTTCCCCAAAAATGAACAAAACCCTGTTAGAATTAGTAAACAAATTTAGCAAATTTGCAATATACCAAATCAACACTCAAAAATCAGTTGTGTTTCTGCATGCTAACAGTGAGCAATCTGAAATGAAATTAAGAAACAATTTCATTTACAGTAGCATCAAAAAGAATAAAATACTTAGGAATAAACTTAACGAAAGTGGCAAAAGACCTGTATGGTGAAAACTAAAAATGCTGCTGAAATAAGTTAAAGAAGAAAAAAATAAATGGAAAGTTATCCTGTGTTCATTGACTGGAAAAATTATTATTGTTAAGATGGCAATGATACCTAAAAGCAATCTACAGATTCAACACAATACGTATAAAAATCCCAATTATTTATTTTTTTGCAGAAATAGAAAAAAAAATCCTAAAGTTCACATGGAATCTCAAAAAAACTTGGATAGACAAAACAACCTGAAAAGAACAAAATTGGAGTTCTCACACTTCCTGATTTCAAACATACTACAAAGGCTACAGTAATCAAAATAGTGTGGTACTGACATAAAGACAGACATAGACAGATGGAATAGTGAGCCCAGAAACTTTCTCACGCATGATTAAGTAATTTCTACAAGGGTGCCGAAACCATTCAATGGGGAAAAGACAGTATTTTCAACAATTGGTTTAGGGAAAACAGAATATCCATATGCAACTGAATGAACTTGGATCTGTACCTCATATAGTATACAAAAATTAACTCAAAATTTACCAAAGACCTAAGAGCTAAAACACAAACTTTATGAAAGAAAAACAAAAAGGAATAGATTTATGATATTGAATTTGCAATGATTGCTTGAATATAACACTAAAAGCACTGGCAACAACAACAAAAATATAGATTGGATTACATCAAAATTAAAAGCTTTTGTGTATCAAAGGTCACTATCAAAAGAGTGAAAAGGTAACCTAGAATGAGAAAAAATATTTGCAAATCACATATCTGATAAGGGGTTAATATCCAGAACACATAAAGAACTACAATTCAACACAGAAAACAGGCAATCTAATTCAGAAATGGGCAAAGGACTTGAATAGACATTTCTCCAAAGAAGACATACAATTAGCTAATAAGTACATGAAAAGATGCTTAACATCACTAATCATTAGGGAAATGCAAATCAAAATAAAAATGAGATTCCACCTCAAACATTAGGAAGGCTATTATTAAAAAAATAAAACTGGAAAAAATAAGTTTCAGTGAGGATGTGAAGAAATTGGAGTTTTTGAACACTTCTAGTGGGAATGTAAAATAGAGGAGGCTCTGTGGAAAACAGTATGGCATTTCCATAACAAATTAATGATAGAATATGGTCCAGGAATTCCACTTCTAGGTATATACCCAAAATAATTGAAAGCAGGGAGTCAAACAGTTATTTGTCAACCAATGTTCATAGCAACATTATTTACAATAGCCAAAAGGTGGAAATAACCCAAGTATCTATCAACAGATGAAAGGATAAACATAGTGGGGTGTGTGTATATATATATATATACTTTGAAATGTTATTCAGCCTTAAAAAGGAAGGAAATTCTTACACATGCTGCAACTTGGATGAATCTTGAAGACATTATACTAAGTGAAATAGGCCAGTCAACAAAGGACAAGTACCATATGATTCCACTTATGTGAGGTCCATAGAGTAGTCAAATTCATAGAAACAGAAAGTATAATGGTTGCTGTCAAGGGCTGAGGGGAGGGGAAAATGAGGAATTATTGTTTAAAGGTACAAAGTTTTAATTTGGAAAGATGAAAAAACGTTCTAGAAATGAATGGTAGTGATGTTTGCACAACAAGGGGACTGTACATAATGCTATGAAGCTGAACACTTAAAAATGGTTACAGTGGTAAATTTTTTTATGTGTAATTTACCAAAACATTTAAAAGTTTTTTAGAAAACAAATAACATTAGAGAACGAGAAACATAAATTCCCAATTGACTTTTTAATTTAAAAGCTGTAACTTTGAGCAGTTGGTCAAAATCTTTTCATTTTTTGTTCCATTGAAAAAGAAAGTGTAGATAATCCATATTCTCTAAGGTTGTCGGGAGGCTTTATCACAATAATGTATGTAAAATACTTTGTACAGTGCCTGACACAAGGCAGGTGTGCAAAAATATCTTCAATGTTCATCATACAACTGTGTGCTAAGCATCAGTGTTTGGATGGGTGATTATTTGGAAAAAAAGCTCCATTTAAGGATTTAAATAATAAGTAGGTATTAATCACACAAGCATCTTGTAATGATTAAACTATTAAACTAGCATTTATAATAGAGCAATGCCTTGAGATACAAAATAAGCCCTGATTTAATGACATATCTATCTAGTTCCTTTTTTTTATGGCTTAAACTGTTTCTTACACTTGTGTTACATCATAGCATCTAGGAAATCAGCTCTAAAGTTCATCCCACACACCGAGGTTATCACATCTAACCTACTTTTAACCACAAACCCACTGTTCACAGAAATCATCTCCTACTTTTCCTATTCCATACCTCAATCTTTGTTACGATATCTCAAGTGCCCTGGCGCAACTTTGCATTTTCTACATGTTTGTAATTGTTTTTCTGAAACCCTTGGGACCAGATAATTTCTGAAATTCAGAATTTTTTGAATTTTATAAAGGTAATGTGTTTAATATTCTGTGTATTTAATAACACCCCCAATGAGGTTTGGGGTAGCACTCTGTAAGCAAAAATATGAATATTTCTAGTGTCATACAAATGAATATTTACATTAAGTGGTATAAGTAAAGTCAGTAAAAACCTCACATCAATTCATGTCAGGTTTGTGCTTAGTCTGGATGTAACTGGGCTGGACACATATGCAACTAACTCTAGAAGAAGACCCCTGTCCCCCAAATACTCACTCACTTATAGGATGAAAAATGCAGGTGGGGCAGGGAACATCTAGGTGACTGTGAAGCTATGGAAATTTAAGAGGTCAAGGAAGTGGCCTCCCTAGAAAGGGGGAGAGGAGGCTCTGGAATTAGCTATTTGTTCTGTTGACTCAACTCAGATTTGCTGAAACAGCTCTTTGATAAGCTAACAAAAAGAAGATAGAAAATGAGATTTCAGGGATATCCAGATTTGTTTTTATTCAGATGCCAACTTATGGAAATTTTTTGGGCTTCAAAGCAAAGTTTGGGATTTTGGAATAGTGGATAAGTGGTAACTATACAGTGGACCAGTATATTAAACCTGCTTTTTTTTCTACTTCATAAAAATTCAACAACTAAAGTCTCTCTCTCTCTTTCTCTCTGTCTCTTTCTCTCTTAGAATACAGAATTCTGGGATTCACTGAGATAGAATCTTTAAAACTGTATATCTCGACTCTTTTTTATCTTTGTCCCCTTCTCCTACTAGCCTTTTTAGACTTTTTTTCCCTAATTGCCTACCGCCATGATATTTAATACCAAAGATATACTATATATCTGTTGATGTACTGTTGTGACTTTTTGGAGGACCGTGCATCATTATAATATCTAACATTTGTGTCCCCTCAAGGACCAGTTTTTGTCCCTTTGGGGGCTACTACTTTATCCACATTGGAAATGCATGCCCAAGTTAGAGAGTACAAATTTTTACCAATGTGACAAGGTGAAGGCAAACCCACTTGGTGTCCTTTAATATGTTTTTGTAACAACTTTAATCAGGTTAACTATGTTTTGTATTAGATCTCTCTTTAAAGAATCTGTAAAAAAATCAAATGTTTTTTAGTACTCAATATAAATTGAAAGATGTGGGTATGATGAATGGTCATGAACATACATTTTTAAAGTAATGAGTACACAGTTCTGTTGAAAGAAAACTGTACAAGAAATTAATGCAAAGACCTTTTGGGGGGGATATTAGGTGCTTTAGAAGTTTTATTTCTTTTAGGTTTTATGTATTGAAATCTTTACCTAACTAATATTTTGAAAAGTCTGATGTCAAAATGAGAAAGACTGGATAGATTTGTCTACAGAAAGCTTCTAGATTATAAGGTAAAAATGAGTCAGAAATTAAAGACACAAAATCTGGAACCAAGATGTTGCCAGAAGCCGAAATGTGAAAAAAATTGCTGAACTTGAAATTAGATATGATTCAAGGTGTGACTTGGCCAGCTTGCTATTTTTTATCTTCTCCAATCTCTCTTCCTCTTATTTATAAAACTGGAATTATGATTATTCCAAAGTGTATTTATGGGACTGAAATGAGGTAGCCTGCGCTAAATTGTTCTATAAATCATAACGTGTAAAGATATAAACATTCATTGAATTATATCAAGAATTAATTATAGAACTATGTCCAGTGTAATTTGAAATTAAGAACAAATTCTGGAGGCTAAAGTGACATTCATGACCCCTCTCCATCTTGTCTCTGCCAAACGCTCCTGCTTTAATAGTTTATGCTTCTAAAATTTTGTGTTTGAGTTTAGTTAACATTATGGTTATCCATTTTAAGAGTTACCTGGAAAATGTGTAAACTCCTGTATTTTTATTAATAGAATTTTTCTGATTGAAGACATTTTAGGAGAATTGAGGCTATCTTAAAGATTAAAGTCTTTGAGACTATCTCTTCCTGAGTTTGTACTCTTTAATAGCATCAACTTTTAGAGAGAGAACTTGTCAACATATGTATCATTTTCTGGATTCAGCCAAATGTCTAATGCAACTTTTCTCATAGAGGATCTTTAGACACTTCTTCTATTATTCTAAAGTCTTAAATTAATTTTTAAAAATCCTTGATTTACAGCAGAGTGGTGTGTGGGAACTGCACTTTCTTTCTTTTGAACTATTATAACATTCCCCTATTATATTACTTTTCTCAGTGTATCATAATGGTTTGTTTACTTTCCTGTCTCTCTCATTAGACAGAAAGCTGCTAAGAAAACATCATTTTCTATCCAGCCTGCAGCACAGTGCTTGTTAATACACTCAGTATTCCTTGAATTAAATTGAATAACACTTTGTACCTTTTTGGCCGACATCTTACATGGCATTTTGTTTTAGTGATATGTACATGTATTTATTCCACTAGTGTATTGCAAATTCCTTGAAGTATGGAGCTATAACTTTATTCCCTTATCGGCATGAAGTGAATAAATATTTGGGAGGTGGATTGCTGAATGGTGCCAGAGGCAATCGGCACGGTACCATTGTTTCTTTCTGCACAGTATTTAGTTTTATTATGATCAGGTTTCCTAATAGCTCAGACCTAATAGCCACCAGAAATTCTAAGCCAAATGAAGGAAAAAAGGGGAAAAATTAGGTAAGAAAAGAAACAGATGGGCTAAAGCTTTTGGAGAGCAATAGATTCTAAGATATATAAGCCTGTGGTGTGGAGGGCTAAGGAGACATTTATTCTGAACACATTTTCATATAATTATAGTTAACAAGACAGAAGCCATCAATTGCAACATCCGTCTATCTAACAGCAGAAAGAAAGTAAAAAGTGTGTGTAACAAGGCACAGAAATCCATCCAAGTGTCAGTATGACAAAGAATAGTCTGAGGGTGGACACATAGCACTCTAATCAGATTATAGAGGGAAAGATGGAATGTCATTAATTGCGTTTTGAAAAAAAATCATATCTGGGTTTTGGTTCAGTATGTAAGTAGCTTGGAAGTCACCACTCTATCCTAACAGCAAGTAGAGATCTTAACAGACTGAAAAATCAACAATTCTTCTTGGATCCATAAGCAATGGAGAGACACATGGCAAATCGCTTCACCGAAGATTGGAGAGTCAGACAAGCCAATAAATGGAGGCACAGATTAACAAAACAGAGGCTCAAGAGTAGACACTGCCATGGGAAAGAGTGCCTGGATAGGAAAACTTTAACTGTAAGTGATGAATTGCCAGAGGTTCAGTGTAGACAATTCTGAAAGTCAAAAACTCCAGTGAGACCCAATCACAGGGGCTCCCCCATAATTCTGTCAACTTTACCTCTAGGAGCTCAACCAGATTCTCCAAGTAAATATTAGAGAAAATTCTCCTCTTGCTTCTCTCAGGGAATGGGCAAAAGGAAATATTTTGAAATATACAAGAGAACTCTGTTTTTAACAGGCCTGCTCTCAAAAACTAGTTAACCAGAGCCTAACGAGCTCGGGGATTATCAGAGCCTAACTGACCTAGGGGAATGGAAATACCCAACTCCAGTTAGTTCTAGCCTTCCTAGTGGAAGAAGGGAAATACCCAACTCTAGCCCCCTCTAGCTATCCTGTACCACTGGAGGGATTAGAAAAACCTGACAGAGTTGTGAAGTTCACAGTCTAGAGGCATAAGCTCACTAAGAGTGACACCTACTCATAGAACTATAGAACACTTCCCCTCCTCCTACACCTTGCTACTCATTATTGAAGGCCAATTTCATGCAGTTCCTTTCACCCAGCACATCATGTCTGGCTATCAAGAAAAAAAAATTCAAAGCTTACTAAAAGACAAAAAACCACAAAGCAAGCAAAGAATCAGACATGGCAGAATGCTAGAATTATCAGACCAGAAACTTAGAACTACTATGATTAATATGCTAAAATTTCTAATGAATAAAATGGACAGCATGCAAGAACTAATAGGTAGTGTAAGTAGATAGATGGAAATCCTAAGAAAGAACCAAACAGAAATGCTAGAGGTCAAAAACAGTATAACAGAAATGAAGAATGCCTTTGATGGGTGTATTAGCCAGTATTCTCGAAAGCATAACCAATAGGATATGTAGATGATAGGTAGATAGATGGAGAGATAGATAGGTATAAGGGGAGATTTATTATAGAAACTGGCTCATGTGGTCATGGAGGCTGCAAAATCACACAATCTGCCTTCTGCAAGCTGAGAACCAAAAAGGCCATTGATATATTTTAGTTCAAGTCCATAGGCCTGACAACCAGGGGAACTGAACTGGAGAGCCATTGGTTTAAGTCCTGGAGTCTGAAGGCCCAAGAACCAGAAGCACTGATGTCCAAGGGCAGGAAAATATAGACTTCCTAGCTCAAGAAGAGAGAGTAAGAATTCGTCCTTCCTCCCCCTTCCCTGCCCTTTTCTTTGTTCTATTCAGGCCCTGAACATATTGTATGATTCCAGCCCACATTAGTGAGGACAAATCTTCCTTACTCAATCAGTCTACTGATTCAAATGCTAATCTATTACAGAAATGTTCTCACAAACACACTCAAAAAAAATGTTTTACCAGCTATTTGGACATCCTGTAGCCCAGTCAAGTTAATACATAAAACCATCACAATGGGGTTACTAGTAGACTAAATACTGGTGAGAAAAGAGCCTCTAAACTTGAGGATATATCAAAGGAAACTTTAAAAACTGTAAAACAAAGAGAACAAAGACAAACAAATAACAACAAAAACCGAAATAGAAAATCCGAGGACTGTGGGACAACTACAGCAGGTATAACATACAAGCAATGGGAATACCAGATGGAAAAGAAAAGAAGGAACAGAAGAAATGTTTGAAAAAATAGTGACTGAAAATTTCTCCAAATGTCAAACAACAAACCACAGATCCAGGAAGCTTAGAGAACACCAAGCAGAATAAATGCCTAAAACACTACCCCATCCATGTCATTTTCAAACTACAGAAAGTCAAAGATCAAGAAAAAAATTCTGAAGGAAACCACAGGGAAAAAATAACTTACCTACAGAGGAGCAAAGATAAGAATTACATCCAGCTTCTCCTCAGAAACGATGCAAGCAAGAAGATAGGAGAATGAAATATTTAAAGTGTTAAGAGAAAAAACAAAAAAAAGCCAACCTAGAATTCTGTACCCTGTGAAATAATTTCTCCTGTGAAGAGAAAAAAGGAATTATTCAGATAAAAAAATTGAGGGAATTGGTTGTCAGTGGACCATTCTATGAGGCCAGCATTTCCCTAATACCAAAACTAGAAAAGACATTATAAAAAATGAAAATGATGGAGCAATATCTTTCATAAACATAGATACAAAAATCCTCAACAGAGTATCAACAAGTCAAGTACAACTATGTATAAAAAGAATTATACATTATGGCCAAGTGATATTTATCTCAGGTATGCAAGGGTGTTTCAACATTCAAAAATCAATTAATGTAATTCATCATGTTAACAAACTAAAAAGAATATTACTTAGCACTAAAAGGAAGTGACCTATCAAGTGATAAAAAGAGATGAAGGAAACTGAAATGCTTATTTCTAAATGAAAGAAGCCGATCTGAAAAGGCTAAATACTGTATGACTCAAACTATGTGACATTCTAGAAAATACAAATTTATGGAGACAGTAAAAAGATCAGTCAGTGGTTGCCAGGGATTTGGGAGAGGTGGGGAAAGGCTTTGTAGGTTGAAGCACAGGGAATTTTTAGAGCTGTAAAAATGCTCTGTATGATAGTATGATGATGGATACATGTCATTATACAACTGCCTAAACCTGTACGTAGAATGTACAACACCAAATATGAACTCTAATGTAAACTATGGGCTTTGGGTGATTATGTTGTCAATGTAAGTTCATCAGTTGTAACAAATGTACCACTCTGATGGGGAATGTTGATAATAGGAGAAGTTAGGTATGTGTAGGGTCAGGATATATATAGGAAATGTCTGTAGCTTTTTAATTTTTTTCTGAATCTAAAACTGCTCTAAAAACATAAAGTCTTTAGAATTAAAAAAACAAGACCACAGTTTTAGTCTATTTTTTTCTATCTTGATATACATATTTAAGGTCATAGATACATATAGCCATGATAATTTTGAAATATACAGATAGCTTATTACATGTTCTATTAATAAATCTACAGTATTTTAGATCATCAGTTTTGGGGTTTTATTTAGAAATCTTTTACCCTCTGGTAAGTTGTAAGTGGTGTGCCCTCTGTTCTCATATTCACTAACTCACTGAACCCAGTGTTCAAAAAGAAGCCTATGCATTCATTACTGAGCTACATAATTAGCCTTGCATTTTTCTCTAACATATTTTTCTCCTCCTTTAGAATGATTTTAAACTGGTCACTCTGCCATTACTTGATGTAAACTGAAGAAGGGTTAGATATTTGTCTAAGAAAAAAATTGGACCTGAATTTTTAAATTAGCTATCTAGCTTTCAGTGCTATTCTGCAAATAGTGGCATATTAGTGACTGGGGTATGAGCTTTCTTTCTTCACTATTTGGGTTAAGGTGAGGATTAATCTTTTAAACCTGTGTCACATCTGTGAGATAAAGTGAGTAGCCTTCTGGGGGTTCTCCTAGCTCAAGAATTATATAAATATAGTAGAAATGGGGGTAGTGAAACTGTCTAATAAGAGCTAAAGATATTGATGATTAAATATCATCAGGACATAGGTTTTACATTCATATTAGTAGATTTATATTAGTAGTATCAATGTATAGCAAACTGAAAAACTGATTTCAGTTTTAAAATAAAAAAGAGAATGGAGACTCAACAGCTCACAACGTAGATAACTAATTATTCAGTGAAAAAGCAACGCAAACTTTTTTCAGCAAGGTCACAAGAAAAGATAGTTAATGGTTAGGAGCAGCTAGTATACTTAAAGAAAATAAGGCCATGTGATTTGAGTCAAATTTATATAATTTTTATTTTGCTGTTAGACTTTTCTTTAACAAACCATAGAATCAAGGGCTTATTGAATCACACATTTGGTCAGAACTGTAAAAGGCATCTACCATCAGGTTTACTATCTTTGGAGCCTTTTGCTTTATTTTTTCCTCTCTATTCCCTTTTGCAACCAGGACTTTTATTTTACATGTATTGAGTTACTTTGCTATTTTGTATTGGGTATCACTTTTAAACTCAAATTAACAATTATCACTTTGGGCTTCATTTTTCTTTCTCCTTGTCTTGCTTAAGAAAGAATCCTTTTTAATAAATGTCTGACCTTAAACCTGCCATTTGATTCTGAACATAGATATCTTTGTAAGTGTGGCTGAAAACGTTGCCCTATTGTGATTATTGCAATAAACTCTGCACATTAATGTGCTTTGTAAAGCATAGAAGCTATGTATTATTATTACTGAATTTAGGTGCAGCAATTTTTCATGTTTCATGTCCATTTCTTTCCACATGGCCAATTTAGAATTTAGGACTAGACTGGCTACCCTCCAGGACATCATTAGTGGTGACCTTGTCACTTAATGTTAACTATATACCTCATTCATAGCATGGTTGAAAATGGCTGAAAGCCAGGGCGAGTGAAGCATTGCAAACCAGAGCTGAGAGAGGCAGGTGCAGCCCTTATTTCCCATGTCTATTAAAATAATGCTCAGCTCTCCAGCTTACTGGATCTATTTCATTATTTTTGCTAGATACAAAACTGTCCTCCAAATTCTTTCTTTCTCAGAAATTTTCTGGCCCAGAAATACCAAATTTTTTACTTTACATAAAATTTTAGAGATCAATTAATTTTGACATAATTAGAAAGTTCTGCTTCAATAACACAAATTAGATTTTTTCACCATCTAAAGAAAAAAGAAAAGGGATAAAGAAATGAATTAATATTAATCAGTAAGTTAGAATATCTTTAAAATTACTCATCAAATTGGTGCATTTAATCCTGTAATCCAAGTATTATTGAATCAAATTTTTCTGTAATTATCATTTTACTTTATTTATTTACTTTAATTATAGGTACATGTGTTTTCTCTTGTGCTTATCCATATTTCCATTTTGTACCTACCACTGTCAAAATGTAAATGTTTTTATTATATCTCATTTAATGTATTTAAAAGAGGAATATCATATCAAGAAAATCACTGATATTCTGTTTATTCCAGTAGTTATTATTAAAGCCAGAAATAAATGGAAATATCATTTTTTACCCATGTACTATATACATCAATAAATTGAATCATTCTCAGATCATTAGAAAAAAATTAATTATTAAGGGCTTTTTAAAGGCAAAATACAAGAAACTCCAACACTTCTAACAAGTTAGTCTCCAGTGTTAATTAGTAGGAGACCTAAAGTTTATAACAATTTTTTCAAATGCCTGGGAAAGAGAATTTTTGAGACAACAGCTGAATTCCAATTTAAATTGCACTTAACTGAGAAGTTATATAAAATACATAAATGTTTTGGCCTGTAGAGAGTACCACATTTTCTTCATGTAATTTCAACAATTTCAAACTGATATCTCATAAAGAGTTTCTAAGTAACATACATAAAGAACATCATTAAAACACCAATATAATATATGAACATAAAAATTGACCTACATTAAATGAGATGATTGGAAAAAAAAAACAAACATTGTGAGAAAGATATTCTAGGAAGAAATAGAGAGATAAGAACAATTAATATTCATTCTTTCCAAATGGCTTCTTTACTCATTCCAGTTGGGTAGGATGCTATTAAATAAATATCTCATAAAATTTTCTTGTTGCTGGGTACAAACTAGCCTTATATCCAAATTTTTTTGCTACACAGTGGTTTTTGGTTTGTTTTGTTATTGCCAATTTCAAAGTTTATATGGAATACGGAAACAAAAAATATCACCTACATGTCTGACTCAAACTGATAGTGAAAATATTATACACATATGCATATACATACACATATATGTTCATGTGTAGTGTGGGCACACACGTGTGCATGTGTGTATGTTTAAAACAAGGATTAATCAATTCTATGAAACTTACAATGAGTGATGGTTTTTACTGAACATATAGAATTCTCTTTAGTTCTTTAGAAAACTAAAGGTTGAGAACTATTAGAACTGACTCTGGATTCAGCCAGTAAACAGGTTTTGTTTGAGCAAAATTAATTATATAAAATGAAGTTGGCCACCATTGGCACCACACCTTATTATGTTACCTTTTTTTTTTTGGACACTAAAACTACCTGTCTGTCCCCTGAAGATATTTGATTTATGACTTCTGTTTTAAGCCTTAAAATAAAACAGAAGCAAAATCATTTCTAAAAGTTTGCAGAAAGTAACTTTTTCAGGAGTACAATGAAATATACAAATATTCTGTGTTAAGTAGCTAATTTTTTAAATAAAATTATGAGCGGAGGATCCAGAGCTGAATTATAGCTTATGACATTACAATTATATAATACCTACTCTGTGAAGACCATGCATATCAATAATAAACCACATTTCATGGTGTAGTTTTCAGTCAGTCATTCAAAGCATGATGGTAACTATACCCAGAAAAATCAGAGGTTAACAGATATGTACAGAGTTGTGGCATGTTTAATTCTTATCTTAACCAGGTGAAAATATGTATATGTGTATACATAAGCCTGGAAATGGAAAAATACAGAGATAATATGGAGAAAAATACAGAAAAAATAAAGAATATCAACAATTTATAAATATCAAAAATTACTATTATTGTATGAAATATATTTTATTCTCACTAGTAGTCAAAGAAATATACATTTTAAAAGTTTCCTTTATTTTGGCTTGTAGGATTAGCAACATTTAATGTCTTTCATTACAAAATATATATGAGACTGTGACTTAGTAGATAGTTTTACGTAGTACTGACAGGGATGCAAAGTGTTATAATCTTTCTAATGGCAGTTTTGTCACATGCCTAAAAATGTGATATGTATATACATATGTCTTTAGACCTAGAGTTTCACTTCTGAGAATTTAACTTAAGAATTAGGTATCAAGATGTGCAAGAAGGTTCACCACAATGTTATGTAAAGGGTCTCCAGTTGTCTTTTAAAAAGGCATAAATTGTATATTCAAGAGCATTGAAATAATGATTTCCAGTCACTCAGATAACACATTGTACTGAACACTTACTGTATTCTCAGTACTTTTCTAAGAACTAGGGTTCTAATGTTTGGAAGAAAGTTATTAAAGTAGGTGGTATGCTTATTTTCTCTCCTTATTAAGAAAGGGATGCACCTGGGGAAGAAAGAAATAAGTGGCCTGATCTCATGAATATGTTGCCAGAAAGATTCCCTAACAAATAGACTAATAGTATTTGCAGTGAATAGAATACTTACATGGAATAATTTTAGCAGGATGTCCTCAGATAGGATCACTCATGGTAAACCCAGAATCTATAAATTTTTCAGGCACTGATCCCTAGAAAATGTCACGTTAGCTATTAGAATACTTTGGTGTATAAAGTGATGTCATAAACAAGGTTCTCTCTGTGAGAAGTAAGCCATGTACTTCGCTTAGAAAACTCGTTGCTCTGGGTTAGAGGAAGTGTGTCTCAGGTGGAAAAGAAGGACGAGAGTCACCATCAGAGTCTCACAACTGTCTTTGATTTGTCCATGACAGCTGATTTCTTGTACCCTTTATGTGAGGTGTTATCTTTGATTTATAATATCTGATTTAAAAATCTGTTCCTTTGTGCTAGCTCAGTGGTGAGCTTCTATTTCACTCTGTCACTGGAGGGACTTCTCCGAAGAGTTGACTTCTGAGTAGTGACATGAATTTTGAGAAAGAGGCCATGGAAAGCATACGATGGAAGAGTCATGTGAAATTTTTGGGAAAGAATAAAGAGAAGTAAAGCTAACTCAAAAGTCTGGTGCAGTGGTGTCTAACTTTTGGGGTAAGCTCTCCTTTCACTCTTAGAAATCATTGAGGAATCAAAGAACTTGTGTTTCTTGGGTTGTATCTACCATTTTTTGCCATATTAGAAATTAAAACTGAGAATTTAAAAATATATTAAATGATGTATTTAAAGTCAATAAACATACATGTTAACATAATGTTTTTTAAAATTAATTTTTATTGGAGTATAGTTGCTTTACAACGTTGTGTTAGTTCCTACTGTACAGCAAAGTGAATCAGCTATACGTATACATATAGCCCCTCTCTTTTGGATTTCTTTCCCATTTAGGTTTCCACAGAACACTGAGTAGAGTTCCCTGAGCTATACAGTAGGTTCTCATTAGTTATCTCTTTTATACATAGTATCAATAGTGTATATATGTCATAATTCATAAAACAGAAATAGAGACACAGACGTAAATAATGTTTTAATTGAAGTATATCTTCCAAAACAAAATAAGCATGGAGAAAAATGTCAGTGTAGTATATATTTTTTCAAAATTCTTTAATATCTGCCTTAATACACGTGTCTAGGTTCTTATATCTGCTTTTGCCTTTAACCTGTGGGATATCATAGTTTATGTAGACTCTTGAAAATTCCACTGTGGGAAATTCTCACAAGTGATGAGAGAATAAAACCTACCAGGCATATAAAATCTTAGTATTACGATAAAAATCGGTTTGACCTTCTGGAGCTCTTGAAATTGTCTCAGTGACTCCAGGGGTACATAGACCATGATTTAAGAATTCATAATCCTGAAAATGAGTTTAATGTATTTGAGGGATGGACAGAAGATGATTTAGCTGAAGTAACATGAGAGAGGGTGAGGTCTGGTATGGAGGAAAGGAGGCCAGCAATGTAGGCAGGAACAGATAATTTATGACCATGTGGACTATGGTAAGGAATTCAGATTTATTCTTGGTTCAGTGGAAAACTACTGGAAGATTTTAAGAGGAGTAATTTTATCTGATTTATATTTCAGAAAGTCAACACTGGTAGGTTTTGAGGAATTTAGGCTGGTGGGGGGGGTAGAATAGAAAAAGCTAGGAGACTTTTTCAGTTGTAGGCAAAGGTGATGTGGCGGAAGATAACAGGTAACAATTGTTAAACTGGTCACACCACCATCATATGGAAGCAGCACAGCCTTCTTATGGGAGACATCTCTTCTGCTTAAATCACACTTACCTGATGGAAGATGCCAGTCATAACAAGGCTGTGAAATTGCTATGGGAATGGTAACCTCTTCATACATGAAGTATAGTAAAAATATGTATGTAAAATGCAGCATAAAACAGAGAAGACTCAGAAGGAAAATCCTGGAAGGCAGTCACACATGAAGGTTTTATCTCATTATCCCTGAGAAACAGCTATGCACACTGACATTTTTTAGGATATGGTTGAATGAGTAAGTTCCTCTTTTTTCCCTTAGCATCATTCAGGTGAGTGGTTGTCATATTCAAACAAAAGAATCTTGATTAATACCTGGACTTGTTCTGTAATTATTAATAATACAATATTATATCAAATTAATAATCTGGATTGCAGAGTTGGATACATTATTTCATGGTTATTATTAAAGAAAGAAAGAAGAGACACACAGAGTATGTCAATGTTTTTATAAAAAGTGGTATCAGTGATTACCTTTGAATGGTAAGATTATTCTTATTTTCCTCTTATAATTTTCTGAAACTTCAAAGCAATTAGAGTAGTACTTTTACAATAAAAAAAGCCTGTGAAAAAATCAAACACTGGGGCTTCCCTGGTGGCGCAGTGGTTGAGAGTCCGCCTGCCGATGCAGGGGACACGGATTCGTGCCCCGGTCCGGGAAGATCCCATATGCCGTGGAGCGGCTAGGCCCATGAGCCATGGCTGTGAGCCATACCGCAAAAAAAAAAAAAGAAAAAAAAAATCAAACATTGTTTACATTAATTATAGCATAACTTGGTCTTGAAAATAAATAAAAATCTTCTTATAAAATGGTATATCTCTGCCAAAAATTTCAGGTTTTAGGGCTTCCCTGGTGGCGCAGTGTTGAGAGTCCGCCTGCCGACGCAGGGGACACGGGTTCGTGCCCCGGTCCGGGAGGATGCCACATGCCATGGAGCAGCTGGGCCCGTGAGCTGTGGCCGCTGAGCCTGCGCCTCCGGAGCCTGTGCTCTGCAACGGGCGAGACCACAACAGTGAGAGGCCCGCGTACCGCAAAAAAAAAAAAAAAAAAAGTTCAGGTTTTATACATTAATAATACCTAATTTAAAATAATGCCTAAATAAATGTCCACACTTCAGAAACACCTGATACATCCTAGAAGATAACCTTAACGTCAATGGAGAAAACAGTTAAAAATATATTTTTAGAGTCTGTCATGTTTTTATTTTAAAAATCCTTTAGAAGGAGTCTAAATATATTTAACAACTATAAAAAAGCTATTAGGCTTCTTTAACATGAATCTCAAATCTGTGAAGCATTGTGCTGAAAAGTTAAGAAATTTACATTGAGTTGCTAACAAACTGAAATACACTTGATTATTCATAACTACTAGATTCACCATCAGTACACAGTCCAGTAAGATTTTTGAGTCATTGTGCCTACAGTTTAATCTGATCTGGGTGCGTTAATGGCTTCAGCCAAATTATGAATGCTCCATTACAGTATATAACAAACACTGGACTATAGATAAGTAAGCTTTGTTAAATAGAAATGACTTGTTACATAAAGTGCCCTTGAAATTCAATTTTATATATAACTTCTTATATCTGCAATGTTTCTGAGCACTTCCATTTAGGTCTAAACCAAGTGAAACTTACGCTTTTCCACTATTATATTCAGAATATTACAACTTTTTCAATGCTTTTACTTGCTACTTGTTTCATCTGGAAATGTACTTTTTTTTTTTTTTTTTTGCAGTACGCGGGCCTCTCACTGTGTGGCCTCTCCCGTTGCGGAGCACAGGCTCCGGACGCGTAGGGTCAGCGGCCATGGCTCACGGGCCTAGCCGCTCTGTGGCATGTGGGATCTTCCCAGACCGGGGCACGAACCCGCGTCCCCTCCATCGGCAGGCGGACTCTCAACCACGGCACCACCAGGGAAGCCCCTGGAAATGTACTTTTTAATTTTAATAAGGTGCAATTCTGACAATGTGATATGTTATACAATCAGGTGCCAGTTAGCTTTTAAATATCTATCATTATAGTTAGTAGTACATTTCTGGTTGAATCTTCAAAATACGAAAAACCACATTGTGTACATTATAAACATGGACTTTTCTGAAGCTTCCTAGGACAAATTGAAAACCCACGAACACAAAATGCATCCATCACAAGCTCTCTGTGGAAAGCCAGTAGGTGGAGACATGTCAGTTTCTTATATGTCTCTAGTCATCAGCTTGAATTTCTTTTCTTCCTTAGCTGCTTTTGAATGGGCATAGGCATTTTGGTTGTATTTTTCAGTCAGACAAAATTACCACCTGGCTTTGAATCTAGAATCTGTAGCTGTGGCTCATGTCTCATTGTTATCTTTGTTATTTTGTTTAACTCTGGTAAAGAAACATTTTGACCTCAAACAAGCAAGGTGTTTTCACAAAGAACCATCCATAAAAGATCTCTGTCAGAAAGCTGTTAAATCTTCTCTTCTTTAATTGACTTTCAAGCTTCTTTTTACAGAACCAATGTTGCATTATGAGGGCAAGTTTATATTCAAATAATATTCTGTTTTGATTCAGTACTTCTATCCGAGTGCCTCTATCCAAATTTTCATAATCTCCTAAAATATAAAGCATGATAACCAATGGTTTTATATTTGCCTGCCCCTTCAACATCAAGGCTTCAGAGAAAAGGCATATGATGAGAATCATTTTGTATATTAGGGGATATTGAAAAACTATACATGTATTAAGATGCAGATGTAGAGAATGGACTTGAGGACAAGGGGAGGGGGAAGGGTAAATTGAGACGAAGTGAGAGAGTGGCATTGACGTATATACACTACCAAATGTAAAATAGGTAGCTAGTGGGAAGCAGCCGCATAGCACAGGGAGATCAGCTCAGTGCTTTGTGACCACCTAGAGGGGTGGGATAGGGAGGGTGGGAGGGAGACACAAGAGGGAGGGGATATGGGGATATATGTGTACGTATAGCTGATTCACTTTGTTGTACAGCAGCAACTAACACAACAATGTAAAGCAATTATACTCCAATAAAGATGTTAAAAAAAAGTTACCAACAAGAAGTCTGTTAGTGGGATTATTATGAATGTGCTTACCTTTTGACCTAGTAAATCCACTTCTAAAAGGCAATTATAGTTTTACCATGGTATTTGTTACACCATTGTTTGTGATAAAACTGTTGGAATGACCCAATTGTATATCAGTAAAGGTGGTATATACGATCTAACTATACATCAATAAAAGGTTGTATAAACATATAATAGCATAAAATGAAGGCTTAAGAAGAGAAAGCTATCTCTAGTATGTGGCAAGCACTATACTATACGGTTATTAATGCTGTGTGCATAGATCATACCGTCAAGTGTGGGAGACAGGCATTAATTCAAATAATCACCCACCCACCTATGTAATTATACCCTGTGAAATGTGTATTAAGGGGAAGTCCAGAGAGATATACACATAAAATCTAAGTTGCAAAGTTGTATACATAGCATTACCAATAAAACACCTATAAATGATAATTGTTAATATGTACGTAAAGTCTAAAGCAACGATTACTTGGGAGAGAAGTTATGGGAAGATGTTTAGTTTTGAATGGTCTGTACTTTTTTTCACTTTATCAGCACAGTTCAATTGTAGAAAAATTTTTAATTGTAGAAAAATTTTTAATTGTAGAAGAATATTTAATTACACTAGTAGGAATGAGTTCATAAAACTTTTAAAAAATTTCAACATGTAATTAAGAAAACACTTTAAATTATTTAAAGTAAATATTTGTAAACCTATTGTTTTCCTTATTTTAAAGAAATTATTTGCAAGTTCAATAACAGTTGAGCAGATATCTTACTCATTGATTTGCCACTGCACTTTCAGTGGAAATTAGACTGATTTGCTTGTTTTCCTCAACATGATAAACTTCCATAAATAGAGAAAACATAGGAGTTGGTAACTTGCTTGAGGACAAAAGCTCATTTCCAGAAAAGTAGAAATGTTTTGTCTCTAGACCAACGGATCAGCAAAGTAGAGCCTACAGGCCAAATCCAGCCCACAGGCCAAATCCAGCCCGCAGCTGGATTTTTAGGGGCTTCAGATTAAGAATGAATGTTACGTTTTAAATGTTTGAAAAATGATAAAAATTAAAATATTTTACACATAAATATTCTATGAACTTTAAATTTCAGTGGCCATAAATAAATGTTTCAATGAGGTGGCATTTAGTACATTCACACTGTTGTGGAATCACTACCTCTCTAATTTCAAGATTTTTTTAATCACTCCAAAGAACACCCTGTCTCCCTTCTCCCCTCCTCTTATACTCTAGCAATCACTAATCTACTTCGTCTCTCTAATAATCATAAATATTAACTTATTCATATAAATTAAACTCAGGAATATTAACCAGAATTAGTCAATTTATCTATAATGATATTTACATTGGTATAGATATACACACATATCAAACACACATGTGCACTTACAGTTTTAAAAAGTCTGGCATTGCTTTAAGTTTAAAATCTACTACTCTTACTGCATTAGAAGATCCTTTACTACTCGTTCCTCAAACTTCTCATTAACATTCTTTCTTTAGGGATTAGGTCATTTTGTTATGCTCTTCAATATGTATTTAATAAGCAAGTCATATCTTTGTAATTTTTCAGTTACTGTGAAAAAGGTATTGTAGTAGTCATAGCTGCTTACTGAGTTTAAATTCTAATGGAATTGGAACTAAGTAGAGGCTGTAATTTCACATATATTTTCCAGAGAAAATATGAATTGATGATCTAGCCCATTCCATTTCCCTCCAGGGTAGCATAGAAGAATTACATGCAATAATAAACTATTACTTGGTCAATGAAGATTGCTCGAGATGAATATATCACAACAGAGAACTATGTACCAGAAGTGGTAACTGAGACCCATGAAGAAATTTGTATATAGACTTCAAAACATATTGTCCAAAAAAAAGACATGGATACAAGTTTATAAGCCCAAAATAATAATTGTGCCAAGGATGAATTATATTCCAGAATGTTCCCATTTGAGCACAAATGTTGCTAGAAATTCATAGCTGTCAATACTAGGGTTTAATATCCATTCTTGATGAAGCCAGTTAGGTAGTATACTCATGATACAAGTGCTTTTAAAGTAAATATACATTTATTTGATTATAGAGTTCAAAGTAGACCACCAAATACAGTCCACCCTCACCTCTTCGTACTTACAGAACTTAGCAAACCTGTGATGTATAGGTAGCAGTTAATACAGAATATGCTCTTAGAGTTTTATTTTATATATGTGACCTATTGCATGACCCACATAGTTTTTTGTTGTTCTTGTTGTCAGTGAAGATACTGGAATGTAGGTCAAGTCTTTCACCGTATTCTTGGAATTAATAGCAAAAAGGACTAGCTTGACACAAGGATACTGCTCTGATCTTTTGCTTCCTGATATTGAGAGGGTAACATTCCAAACAGGTCAGTTTCTTGGTCTGTTGTTGAGAAAGCCCAATTAAAGCTCTATTTCTAGCACCGAGAATATTTAAGATGTACTCTCTTAGCAACTTTCAAGTATATAATACAGTACTGTTAACTATTATCACCATACTATACATTAGATCCCCAGAACTTCTTCTTATAACTGGAAGTTTGTACATTTTGATCAACATCTCCTGATTTCCCCCACCCCTTTAGCCCCTGGCAACCACCATTCTACTCTCTGTTTCTATGGGTTTGGCTTTTTGAGATTTCACATATAAATAAGATTATACAGTATTTGTCTTTCTCTGTCTGACTTATTTCACTTAGCATAATGCCTTCATGGTCCACCATGTAATAAATGACAGGATGACCTTCTTTCTCATGACCGAAAAACTCTTCTCTCTCTCTCTCTCTCTCTCTCTCTCTCTCTCTCTCTCTATATATATATATATATATATATATCTCACATCTTCTTTATGCATCCATTCATCTGTAGATGAACACTTATGTTGTTTTGACATCTTAGGTATTATGAATAATGCTGCAATGAATATGTAAGTGCAGATATCTCATCGAGGTAATGATTTTATTTCTTTTGGACAAACAGTAAGGCATAGGATTGCTGTATCAAATGGCAGTTCTATTTTTAATTTTTTGAGGAATCTTCATACTGTTTTCCATAGTGGCTGTACCCCACAAACAGTGCACAAGATTTTCTTTTCTCCACATTCTCACCAACACTTATTATATGTTGTCTTTTTGATGATAGCCATTTTAGCAGGTGTGATGTGATACATGAATGTGATTTTGGTTTGCATTTCCCTGATGATTAGTGAGGCTGAGCACCTTTTCATATATTTGTTGCTTATTTCTTTATCTTCTTTGGGAAAATGTCAATTTAGGTCCTCTACCTATTTTTCAATTGGGTTATTTGGGGTTTGGGTGTTTTTGTTTGTTTGTTTGCTATTGAATTCTATGAGTTCCTTATATATTTTCAATAGTGAGCCTTATCAGATACATGGTTTGCAAATATTTTCTACCATTCCATAGGTTTCCTTTTAAATTTGTTGATTCGTTCCTTTTTTGATTTGATGTAGTCTCACTTGTCTATTTTTCTTTTTGTTGGTGGTGCTTTTGGTGTCATATCAAAAAAAATATTGCCAAGACAAATGTCAATTTTCTTTTGTATTCATGTTCACTTTGCTTAAGGCCTCTATGCCTTTATTATACTTCTCTCTGGATTCTCTCAAGATTTCCTCCTTGTCTTGGTTTAATTTATATTGAATATGATATATTTAGTTATAGATTTTTGGAGGGGGGGTATTTATTCGCTTGGTTTTCTCTGAACATCCTGAAGCTGAAGTTCAGTATTTGTCTTTAATTTTTTTTTTTTTTTTTTTTTTGCGGTTCGTGGGCCTCTCACTGCTGTCGCCTCTCCCGTTGCGGAGCACAGGCTCCGGATGCGCAGGCTCAGCGGCCATGGCTCACGGGTCCAGCCGCTCCGCGGCATGTGGGATCTTCCCGAACCGGGGCACGAACCTGCGTCCCCTACATCGGCAGGCGGATTCTCAACCACTGTGCCACCAGGGAAGCCCTGTCATTAATTTTGAAAAATTCCTAGCCATATTACTTCAAATATTTCTTCTGCTCTATTCCCTCTTTCTTATCCTTCTAGTACTATAAATATATGTACGTTATACCTGCTGAAATTCTCACATTTTTTGCATATTCTGGTCTCTTTTTTTTGCCTTTGGTGTCTGGCTTCTTTTATTTAGCATGTTTTCAAAGTTATATCCATGTTGTAGCATGTAGCAGTATTTTATTCCTTTTAATTGCTAAATAAATTCTACCGTATGTATATTTCATACTTCATTTATCCATTCATCAATTGATGAACATTTGGGTTGTTTTCACTTTTCACTGTGGATAATGTGGCTTTGAATATTCATGTACAAGTTTTTGTGTGGACATATATTTTCAGTCTCTTGGGTATATATCTAGGATTGGAATTGCTGGGTCATATGGTAACTCTATGTTTAACTTTTTGAGAAACTACAAAATTGTTTTCCATAATAACTGTTATCATTTTACTTCCCGATAGCAATTTATGAGAGTTTTTTTTTGTTGATTCTAGCCATCCTAGTGAGGTGTGAAGTGATATCTTATTGTGGTTTTTACCTTCCTAATGACTAATGTTGTTGAGCATCTTTTCATGTGCTTATTGGCCATTTTTGTATCTACTTTGGAGAAATATCTATTCAAATCCTTTGCCCATACTGGTCTTTTTATTATTTTTTTTTATCTTTGCATTTTAATTAAAGTTTCTGTTGACCAATCTTCAGGTTCACTGATTATTCCCTTGGTCATGTCCAGCCTACTAACGTGCCCATCAAAAGCGTTTTTTAGTTTTGTTACAGTTTTTTTTTTTTTTAATGTCTATCATCTTCTTTTAATTCTTTTCAGAATTTCCAGATCTCTCTATTTTACCCATCTGTTACTGCATGTTGTCTACTTTTTGTTATATGTCTTTAACATATAAATGATAGTTATTTTAAATTCTCTGTCAGATAATTCCAAGATTAAATCTCAGTCATTTAGTGGGCCCCTGTCCCTGAGCTGTGACATTCACAGATGTTTCTTACCTCTTTTTCCTTTTTTAGGTGATATAGGACTAGAGGGGTCTGGATTTGGAGAAATTCTCTTCTCTCAACTGATAGAAGGGTCTGTTAAAGTCTTTTCCCCTTATAGGGTAGGTTTTTGTTATGAAGAACGTTCTAGACATATTTCACAACATTTGCTTTTTCCCTTGCCCTGTCATACTCATGAGGACATCTTTCTTGGCTTTTAATCATGAGAATGTGTTAGGGTTCTTAGAGGTAAAACCTATGAAAGTGTGGTCCCCCCCTGCAAATACTGTCATCTGAGATTTTTGCACTCTTAAGCTAGTCTGCACCGAGCCTCCAACAATTAATCTAAATTACCATTTAAAGGTTCTTACAGTTTATGGCTCCAGTGAAGTCTGCTCAAGGTCAGCAGATCATGGCTGTGACTCTGGATTAATTTGTCTCTCCAGAGTGAAGAATGAGATCTCCCATGCAAACTCTATTCTCTGATAAATCCAAAGAAAGTTATCAATGTCGTTTGTTCAGCTTTTTTCTTATGGTAAGGATGGTGGTAACTACTTAAAGTTCTTTTCAAATTATGAATAGGAAGTCTGTCTATTATACTTTTTATGACATGTCTTTGTAATAAATGTTCTGATAAAGGAACTTCTAGAATACTGAGTACCTAAAATAGAATTTTAGGTATGCACAAAAGTAATAATAAACCCCAAGTAATGCTAGTTTTATTGCTAAAGTGGTTTATCAGTGTCTTACAATAATATGCAAACATTTTTCTTTGATTTACTGATTACATTTTTCATGCATGGCATATGCTAGAATCACCAATAATGTGCACAGATGCATTACATTCTAATTAATATCATTGCACCATGTGGGTTATATATTCTGCAGCAGTTATTGGTGCCTTGCATCATATTTTTATTTCACCATACAAATATATTTTGAGCTATTATAATTTTAATAGCAATGTAAACAAGAAATAAGATCACCTGATAACTAAAATAACAAAAATAATAAAACAAAATATCATTGTAAGAAACATTGCAAGTTTCTACAGTAAGAATAGCAATGGGGGCTATAATCCCAGAGAAAGGTTAAGGAGTTATTGAGGTTTAATAGAAAAGATAAGAATTAATAAAAATCTTATAGAACTGCATAGATGGAAAAGGCAGGTGATAGAATTACATTCTCTCAAATTTTGATGGCAGAGGAGATATCCCAACAGCTTTGGTACAAAACACAAATAGGATACTCCTACTTGTTAAATCTCATGCTACTTATTTCTTTTTATACTGCAATATCATTTTAAAACAAAATTAGTAGGGTATATATGAAGCAGTGAATGTGAGGATGAGGAATGTTTTGAGAAATACACCTCTTACTTTTTCTCTTTATAAAGATGCATTTCTGCAAATATTCCACACACTGATTCACATACATCCTGCTGAACTTTGTTAAAAAAAAAAAAAAAATTATTGTTCTCAATAAGATTTGGCATCACGAAGAGAGCAGAGATAATAATTTGAGAGATGTATAAATGGTAGAAGCTATACGACATAAACAATTATTTAAGAGTATTAAATATGCATAGGGACAAAATGCATAGATAACTAGAATGCACTAAAACTGGATATTCTTTTAATGTTAAAAATCTCCTTACAATTAGATTAGATAAAACTAAGGATTGACATTGTGTTTTGCATCATACACATATTAACCTGGAATTGTGTGTCCATTAAGTAGTTTAGACAAGAGAGTTTTTGTTAACAGATTTTATAACGACTCTCTTTCTACTTAATGAATCTTTCCATTATCTGAACATATTTTTGTGATATCCCTTTAGATTTGCTTTACATGTAATGAAATTGTCTGGTTACATTTGACTAACCAGGAAGATTGTGGTTATATAATCAAAATATTTATTTAATATAAATAACAAATAGCATATATAATATAATCAGAATATTTATTTCCAACTATAATCCATTTAAATTTGCATCTTTTGCTCATGTGACAATCCTTTCAAACTTCTACCTCCTCAGAATACAACTAACTCTCCTTTTAGACTTTAATGTTTTCTAATAATGGCAATAGGCTTTGATTTGCATTTTCTTAAATGCTATTATGAGTATTAAATTTAAAGAAACAAGAAGCATTTTCAATTCAAAATGAAGTTTTATATTTTATAAACATCAGCCATTAGAAGAGAAACATATGGAAATAAAGTATATGTTTATAGAATATAGGAAACTTTCAGAATTATATTATTTTGAACCTTTATTTTACATTTTTGTATCCAAATTTATTTTTTAATACCTCTTTAAGCTCTTATTTTGGAACTGTTTTAGATTAACAAAGATAATAGTTGCAAAGATAGTACAGAAAGATCTCTTACACCCTTCATTCAGCTCCCCAAATGTTATTATTTTACATAAACATTGTATATTTATCATAATCAAGAAAGTAACAGTAGTACAATGCTATTCGCTAAGTTGTAGATTTTATTCAAATTTTGCTAGCCTTTTTCAGTAATGTCATTTTACTGTGCCAAGATTCAGTCCTGACTATCATATTCCATTTAGTTATTATGTCCCAGTAACACCCCAATATCTGTGAGTTTTTTAATCTTTCCTTATTCTTCTTAAACTTGTTACTTTTGAAGAATTAGTAGTTCGGCATTTTATGGAATGTCCCTTGATTTGGCTTTGTCTAATGATTTCTCATCATGAGACTGGGGTTATTGATTTGGGGGAGAATACAAGGGAGGTGAAGTGCCCTTCTCACTGTATCGTGTTAGGTAATACCTGATATTGACAAGACATTATTGGAGTCTGACACTAAGTTTGGAAATTTCTTGGCTCTTATTTCGTTCAATAGTTCTTTCTCCCCATTCTTTCTGTCTTCTCATTCTAAGATTCCAATAACATGTATATTAATCTTTTTATATCATGTCCTAGGTCTTGAATAGTATGGGGGTTTTGTTTTTATTTGTTTGCTTTTTTTTTTAACCTTTTTTCCTGTTTGCATTGCTTTTGGGGTAATTTTTATTGACCAACCTTCAAATGCACAGATTTTTTTTCTTCCACAATGTTGAGTCTATTGATAATTACATTAAGTAATTTTTCATTTGTGTTAGTGTTTTGTGGTTATTTCTAGCATTCCAATTTTATTCTTTCTTACTGTTTCCACGCCTCTGCTGAAATTACTCATCTGGTATTGCATTGCTTATCTGATATTGCCTCTGCCATCTTTCTTGGATCCCGTAGGGCAGAGTAACATTTGGACTCTTACAGCATTTTAAACACAATTCTGTCAATGTAGTTATCATGTTGCAGTGGGTAACATTAGTACTAGAGCTACCCAACAGCAAGGAATTTTTCTCATCTTTATTTTTATCACTAGAAGTTATCACAATGACTAGTGTAAATGACTAGTGAATGGTGAATTAATGAAGGTGTAACCAACATTTTTATATACCCCTTAGAATATTACTGTTATTGACACCCAATATTAGTACACTATATTAAGTATATAAGAAGTGGCTAGTACACTTAACTGGAAATTAATAGGGACTCAGTGTATAAATTAATCAATGAATGACTGTTTATGTTTATTACTAAATATCTTTCACATTTTATTTCTCAAACTGTGAAATTACTAATGAGTAACTTTGGAAGATATCACATAATTCTAACTTCTTTAGATTCATTTATCATCTCTGAGTCATATGTTTTTATTTTAATGCCTGTATTTACTTTCTTTTTCTAAATTAGAAATTTATTGTAAGCATAAAATTTTACAATAATCCTGCATCTTTTTCTTTATTAAAATAGAAATCTTACCACTTTATCACCAAAAGATTATAATAATAATGAAATCAAATATCCAATTGCTCTGGCAAATACCATGCCCTGTGCAGAGTACATAATTTGAGAGGACACATCAAAAGTAAAATATTATATGAGCTACTATTTAATATAATTATGACCAAACATATCCAATCTGCGAAGCATATTTTGCAAATTTCAGCATAATTGTGTTAGATGTATGAAATACACCTTTATCCCTGTGTCTTTAATAATGTAAAATTAGAGTTTGTTTGGGTACGAAAATGAGCTTATGCTCTTGAGAATCCTCTGAGATACTTATTTTATGACGGTGTGGTAATTGCTGTCAGGACATTTCTTGATGATGATTGATAACGAGGGTCTCATCTACTACTTCTCTTTCTAAAAGACCTTTATCAACATTAGCACTTTTGACCTTTTTAATTGCATGGATTAAAACTAGAAATAGGTGTTTATTAAAGTTCTGTACTTTCATTCCTAGTGCTTGAAATAATGTTTGCTTTCTCAATAGCATCCAGCAAATTTACATTTCCCTCAGTAAATGTGACTTTAAAGGTGGCTCTGTAGTGGGTATTAATTTGGTATTCATAAAATTTTCAACTATAGTTAGCAGTTTCTTGGTGTTTGCTGAATCCTTCTTGATGCAGCCATGTCGTTATAATTATAGATTTTAACTGGGCTGCACAAATTCATGCACCCCATTCATTTTAGAAAGCAAGAAAACCTATTTACAAAACAGTCTGCTTTTTCCTCTCTTTACACAAAATTTAAAATGGCAGCTTTTGGACTTGTCATTCAAATCTGCCAGGATATGACAGTGATGTGAAACAAATATTGAGCATGCAGAGCTGTACCGTAGAATTAAAGGTACCTTTGATATGCAACCTCCCAGTTAGGGAGGTCGATTATTGTTTATTTCCAAAAAGAATGAAAAATACCATGACTTGAGAAAAAATTTTATTGACATATATGCAAGAAGGAAAGCATACTACTTAGTAAAAATGGGTTTTGCATAGTAATATAGCTATGAATAAAGAACATAACAACTTGTAGTTTCCACTTATGAATGTGTGCTTGCTTGTATTATGGAGAAATAAATAATAGGCATATTTAAATATGCACACGTATAGTCATAAATGTGATTCATCATATATAAATATATATACACATATACTAATTAAAATATATCAGCTCTTTATTAAAATATTTAACATAGTATCATGTACCTAGATGTACTACAAATCAGAGAGCAGATTGAAATGTCTTTCATATTTTTTTCTAATTATTATGTATGGACTAACAGCAGGACATTAAACCCATAGTTTTACCTTTTATGGTTTTATCTGGACATGCTTCAAGTAAAATGAGGATAGATTAGTGAGAAAGTTGGCAGAGATGAGAGAATAAAACTCTTATTTTTCACACATGTGAAGCCCATTTGAAGATAATCATTTTAATGCTGACATCAACAGCTGTGCTGATGCTCATGATTTGATAATGAGAGTGTGTGTCTATAAGGCAATTTCTAGGAAACTAATGTTTTGTAGACTGAAGGTAATTGTGTGTGGATGTGCACCTGTACACACATAGGACCAGAAAACATTTTTATAATCTGATTTCCACTTTCTCCGTTATGTTTTTTTGTTGAAACAGTACTTTATAAAGAATAAAGGGATATGATGCATTTTTTATAGGTTACTATAAAATATGTCCATAGTAAAAATCATTTAATTTGGTGATTTTCACTTGTTTTATAGTCTTCAAATGTTAGAACGTATCATAGATATATTCATTTGCTTTTGCTTTACAACCCTATGAAATAAAAAAATAAGATATTGCCTTTTTCTTTGAGAAACCTGAAGTATATAGATTTTATGTTACCCAAGATGACATAAATTAGTGGAAGAATTAATGACAGGTTCCTCTTAATACTTACATAGATTTTGTTAATCTCTGAACATTACAACATAAATGAATCACTAACAGGCATATTATTTTTCATATTGCTTGTGATTTTTTTGATAAATACAGGAATAAGCACAATCTATGAGATGTAAAAGGTGCTCAGTAGCTAGCTGCCAAAAAAAGAGTGAATAAAAGTTTAGAACTTTTGGTTTCATAACATCATAAAATTAGATATAAAAGCAATTTTCAAAATAAGATAAATACTAAATATTACTAAAACAAGACAGAAAAAAATTCATTTTCCAGTGAACTGTCTTGACTATTCTAGCTTCAGTTTGATTATCAGTTCTGAGAAAATTGTTACCTTTATCCCTATGTATTAATGGGGAAGTTTATTCAAATATATTTGTGATGATCTGGAGTATAGAAGAGAAAATATTAATATAGGAAGCCGAAAGCATGTTAAGTTCCTAGGTGTATTAGTTGAGGCAGTGTAAATTACAAGGAAAAATAATATAATGTAAATGAGTAGAAACATCTGAAAAATTCTCCAACTCTAATTTTAATCGCAGCAGATATATTCTAAAAGACCTTCATGGAATCATAGAGAATACTAGTAGCCAGATTCCTCTAACTGGAACAGTTTTGAAGATTAGCCAAATTTTCATTACTCACCATAAGAATCAAATTTTGTGAAATGAAACAAATATTTATAAAGCAAGAAGGAAATATTGGAATAAATAATGGCCAAGAGATTTCCAAAATTAGTGTCAGATACCAAAAATAAGTATCATATAAGAATTGTAAGTAGTATGAATATATTAGCTTTTTCTAGTTATGCTGTAGTGATAACTCCTAAAACATAGCAATACCAAAAGTTTATTTCTTGCTCATATTGTATGTTGCTATGGGTCAGATTTGGCTCTGCTTATGGAGTCTTCATTCAGGATCCAGACTGAAAGAAAAATCCTAATCTTGTTTCTTAGAACTTTTACTCGGAGGTGGATTATGTCACTTCTGTGCATATTTCCTTTTCTAAAGAAAGTCATGTGTCCAACCCTAAAACCATTGTGAGAAGTGTACTTCTCCAATAGAGCCAGTCTTCTAAGTACAGAACTGAAGAGCTATATGGATATTTTGAACAAATGTGACAAGATATTGCAGAAAATTTTGTGGAAATATTTTCAAAAATTCTTAAATCCAGAAATAGATACTTGGTTCTATATGTGACGTTGCCAAATAGTACATTTCATTGTGGATTCTTTAGGGATCTTATATCTATAAGATTCTAAGGAAGCCAGTTTGGAAAAGAAAAATGATTATGTTCCCATTAATATCGTGTATATGGACTATAGAAAAATCAGCGATACTTGGATTTCAGACAGTTTAGGAAGCTTAGTATTAGGAAATACACTTGAGGTGGCGGAGATTATGTGTCATTGTCAAGGATGCTGGGTATTAAATTAGTTGGGCCGCTTCTGAAAACATATAGGGGTTGATTAACTCTGGAATTAAGCAGATGGAACCCATAAATCAAGAACACATGTTGAAAGACTCTACACAGAAAAGCCAGTGAAATGAGAGTTTATATTTTTCTAGCAGATCTTAGTAAAGCGCTACGTAACCGCTACATATAGGGAGGTATCACCTGAGGAAACACGTCCAATTACAACCTCAGTATTAATTATTTGATTTGGATATTAAAGGAATCCCTGGATATTCTACTTCTTTATTCCATATTTCAGTGATTTTCATTGATACTACAAAGTATGAGAGCTTCACTCCTACTGTTAAAAATTGGGCCGGTCTAGCAAATGGTGAGAAAAGTTGAAGGGTAACTCCTCTCAGAAACCTTCCAACAAAATTCCACCCACCCATTGCACCACAGTATATCTTGTGACATTAATGTTTTCAGATGGCCTTAATAACTAAATAATTTTAGAGGAACGGGGAAAGTATTTATGTTAAGTGATCAATTAATTGTCTTTTCCACAGTTGTAGTTAGTTCATTTGTGTATTTGTTTATTTATTTATTTACAAGTTTGTTTTAATGAAAGGATATTAGATTGTGAAATATAGATGCCTAACATGGTGTCTCTTATATAATATTTGTTTTGCAATTTTGGAGGGAATAAGAATGTTTCAAACAAGCAAGTAGATAAAAAGATCAATAAATGTGTGCATGCATGCACATGTGGGCATGACACTGACAGAGTTACTTAAATTCTCAATCTTAGTTTCATCTTATGCAAAATTGAGATAATACCTCTGTATTAACTGAGAATTTTTCAAGTGCAAGTGAAAGAAATTCAGCTGAATTAATTAGGAAACCCATAGCTTAAAATACAAGTGGATACTGGGAGTTTGCAATGTGGTCAAGTTTCTGTTACTCCTTTCATCTGTATTCTACCTTTCGTATGTAGATTTCATTCTCAGATTATTCTCTTTAGGTGAAGTAAGGAAGTTGACTTCAGATGGTTCAAGATTAAATCCAACCTATACTGTGTTGTATGGGTAGGACAGGGTCTATACTTCCAATCCTAAGAGTAAAACTACATAGCTCACTTGGCTTCAGTGAATGTTCTTCCTTGAATCAATTATGTGACCAGGATGTACTGTATACTTTTTGAGAAGGATTGAGATGGTCGTTGACACATTCTCTTAGACCATATGGAATTCAAGAAGGCTGATTCCCCTAAAGAATTGATAGTTGACAAGAAACATGTGTTCACTAAAATTATGTATGGTAGTGACATGAAAATATATCTTAAATGATTAAAAGTCACCCAGAGTTTTACAACCAAAAGAAAGTATGGTAGTTTTTAACAGGTATGGTGGCATCATTATATCTATATAATTAGAAATCTGTTTCAGCTCTGAACTATCTCAAGTTTATTGTCCTCACTGAAAGACAATCTAGAAAAATACTACTTATTACTTCAACAGAGGGAACATAATCACAGATTAACAAGAAACACACAGACGAGAAAAATACTAGAGCACAGTGCAAATAGAAAAGGGAAACGACTGTCTGGTGGGTAGTAAAACACACTAATGTATATTTGTTCCAGAGAAAGGAAATAAAGCTATCTTAAAAGTCAATTAATGGAGATTTTTAAAACTTAGAATATAATCTTTACTCAATTATAGAGTCTATTTTTGTTTAATTAATGTGTTATGATTTGAGGAATTAAAGATCTGTCATAGAGCTGTGTGGATGAAAAAGTAATTTGAGAGACATGGAAGCAGATAAAATTCATCATCAGAAGTGGAAAAAAGAAAGATAAGAAATTAAGATCATACCAATAATAAGAAAATTGTTTTAGTCAAACCTGATGAAATATTTTTACCTGTCCTTAGGAAAAGACATATTGATAAATAAAACCAGATGTCACATTACATGCATTCATCATGTCTTTCTTTTTCCATTGAGTCTGTTTCTATTATCCTCAGCTAGTGTTTGCCAAGTTGTAACAACACTCAGATTCTTGTTCCTCTGTAGTATACTTTGTCTTTGGGGATATTTAGTTTTAAATCTTGAATCTTAGTGTTCTTACATTTCACATCAACGAAATTAGGTATGGAAGTTTTTTCACTCATTTAAAGAGGTACTTATTGGTTCTTTCTATCTGAAAACTCCTTTAGTTTGGCTAAAACCATTTTTCTTCTATTGTTTCTTTCATTATCTTATATACCCTCTCATTTGTTTAGTGCTTTGCTTTTAGTAATTCTATTAATGGATACTGGAATATTTTAATGTATAGTGCTGAGAAAAAAATCTTCTCAAGACAAGGGTTCTCCAGAAAAACAAAATCAATAGGAGATATAGATATAGACACAGATACATAGAAGTGGATTTATTATGAGGGATTGGGTCACATGATTATAAAGGGAAAGAACTCCCAGGATATGCTATCAGCAAGCCGGCGGTACAGGAAAATTAGTGTAGATAGTACAGAAGATGAAGTGTATTTCACAGTTATTTCTTTTGATTTCAATTTTTTTTTAAAAAAATAAAGAGCTGTAAACGTTTGATTGTAAATCAATGTTTGATTGTAAATCAAACATTGTAAATGTTGATTGATTGTAAATGTTTGATATACAAGAATAATTTTTAAAGCCTTCTAAACTAGATAGACTTTTTGCTACAGGTTGAAAGTTTGTTTAGGACCCTACTATTAAAAAAACAAACAAACAAAAAGTAAAGTCTTAAATTCCAGGGTAATACACTTGATTTTTAATTATAATGAAATGAGCAGTCATTGAAGGATTCTGCATGAATGCTGTTATCACAGCAGTGTTTAGGATAATGAATATGACAGTAGAGAGTAAGATATTTGGAAAAATGAGGGATGGAAAAAAGAGCTTGCAATTAGAAAGGAATTGCAATCAGAGTGAGATAACTGAAATTCAAACAGGAGTGTGGGAATTTAGTATTAAAGGAATCACAAATGGCATTAAATTCAAATACCTTGGTCTGCAGATGATGAAAATTAAATTTAGAGATGCAAAGTGACTTCCACAAGGAATATAGTTCATTTAAAGACTGGGAGTAGAGTACAATCCTTTTTACTCATAATTCAGAATTCTTTCTATTTTTAAGATTTTAATATCAAATGTTTATCAATCTTAAAGTTTGTCATAGATATATTCAATTAGAAGTTCAATACAATTCTGATATATGACATTTAAAAATACTAATATTACATTTAAAAATACTTAAATTAATATTACAAAAGCAAATTTATAACTTATAATGTACATTTTTATTTTGCAAGGAACTTTAATTGGAAGAATGGAATTCATGACTCAGTTTAGCCCAATTATAATCTCTAGCTTTTACAAAATACCTAGAGTATTCTTCCAATGAAATTTTAATCTGAGAGGTGGGAGAGTGTAGAATCCATAACCTGAGTTGGGAAATCTGAATTAACGTAACATTGACCACCAACTAGGTCTTGGCTTGAGCAGGCAGTTAAATTCTCCAGCTTTCAGTGTCTTCATCTATAAATTTAGAACGAAGTACAAGGACTCTCTGGGTTCCTTCCATCTTCAATAGTCATTAATTCAACCTTCTTTAAACTCTATAGAACCCAAGGTTTCTTACGATGAGCTCATAAAATTTGCATCCCAACCACGGTACAACTTTGTTCAAACAAGCCTTGAGGCCATTAGGAAGTTTGGAATAGGTTCAAAGCTGTTTTACTTTGAGTGATTAGTTTACTCAAAAAACCTTACTTTGAGTTTATTACAGATACTGTGGTCATCAGGCATTCATTTCGGCTTTAATATCCCAGATATTTTGCCCTATATATGTGTTTTGATTTCTATAAAATTAGGATAATAATAGCACCTACTTCAAAAGTTGTAGTGAGGATGAAATGTCATAAAACACACCGGGTGATTAAAACATTGCCTTGCACATCAAACTTTAAAATGTTAGCTGTTATCATTAACCTCCCCAATGTGGTCACCTTGTTCTCTCTTCATATAGAAATATTTATGATATATTAATAGTGTATTTGACAATTGGTAAATAGTTCCAACTCTGTAGCATGCCAAATACGTAGATTAAAAACATCTATTAATGTTCTAAAGCTAGAATGGGGATGAATGTTTATCTTTATTGAGAAAATGATATATTGATGACATTTCTTCCCAATGTGGAAAATTTCAAGCCAGACCACAATAAAATTTTCTCCCTCTCTGTCTCCCTCACCCACCCCTGCCATCTTTTGACATTTCCCCAGTACCATAAACTGAGTAAAACCAGGAAGCCTATCCTCATTAAATTAAAAATGTAAAACAAATAAACTACAAAAATAAATAAGCAAGCTACAAAACATGTCCTGGACTTTTCTTCCTGCTTTCTCTTTTTCATCTTTCAGCTCTCTAATTCTTATTTTCATATTCCTTTTTCTCAAATCCCTTCACTTTGGCAACTTCTTGATCTTGTCGTTAGGTTGCTAAATCTATGTGACTCTTACCTTTCTCAGGAGGGAGAAACTGCTTTTGAATCAAATATAAGATAAAACTCTCAACCCTTCCCACTCATATCTGTGTTATAGAGGTAAACTGTAAAAACTAAAAAAAGAGTCAAACTTTGAAAAGTAAATGTAGCTGCGAACTTGATTTTGGAGGCAGTAAGCTTCCACATATAGCAATAGATATGAACCTTGTTCAGAGATAACTTGATAAATTAAACTATAGAAAATTGAGGATAAGGCCTTAATAAAAGAAAGTAACATCCAAGCAGAGACTGAGATGGAAATTTACAATGGCAGGTGAGAAGGAGTCACCTGAATTTGGATAATGGAAATAAAACAGTCATCGTGTTTTCCTTTTAGGGTTTTCAATAGTTTTATGAAAAGAAACTAGAAATGTTATCAGAAATCCACCGAATAGTCTTCATTTTTTGGTATGTAAAGTGTATGTAGTGTGAATTTAATACTTCTATTAAATTCTTAATATACTTAAACAAAGTTTAAATACTTAAAGTTTAAAGTTTAAATACTTAAACTTTTGCTTTTGCTGTCATTAAGTACCACATTAATGTATTTTGAGTAAGTTGAATATTTCTTGAAGTTTTAACATGTGCAGTCTTTACCATCTATAGGTGACCCCATAGACACATTAACACCTAATGATGAGAAATTAGATGACATTGTAGATCATTCAGCTCATTCCCATAATAATTATTCTGTATTTATCCACTATACAAGGGTAATTACACTTTGGAGTTTTCTTTGCTAATTCGGTAAAAGGATTTTTGTACATGAGAAGGCTCTACTTTCATACCTTCAATAGTAATATTTGCAATTACGATGTTGTTATAATCACCCTTCTACCGTCTATTGTGGTTAAAGCAAGTTATGAAATACATTTTATAGAATGTCTCCCCCAATAGATTTTTCTACCTGTATTTTATGTTTAAGTTATAAATCCTTCTTATTAACTTTCTTTTTCTCATTTCTGTTGATGGTTTCCTCAAATTTTATTTAAAATTGTAGCTAATTAACTGGAAGATTGTGGAATAATTATGAAGCCACATTAGAATCAGAAGACCAGGTTTCATTGCATAACCCTGTCAATAAAACTTTAGGAAAACCATTTAACCTATAGGTGAGTTTATCTGTAATCACTAAAGTCTTTTCTAACTTAAAATTTGTTGCCATCTAAAAAACTCTCCTCTAAGTCAATATTGTGAAACATGTTTAAAAGGTGTTTCTTATCACTGAAACATGAAAAACATGTAATCATATTATAAATCATATCATTTTCTCCATATTATTCTAGAAAAAGATATGAAAGGAATAGAATTGGTAGATATTCTTAAAAATTGTTATTGAAGTTTACAGTGGGGATGATCAGATAATAATCCTGTGCTTTCTTAACTAAAAGCTCAATCTTTGCTCACTCACTGATTCTAAATTAAAGTGAAGTATTACTTTGCCAAAGAGACAGGAAAACTGTAACAACAATAGAATCACCATCACCCTGCTACCATTCCTACTGTCATGCTTATGTCAGTGACAAATTTTGAAAAGATCTGTGCAACTAATATCTGTCAAGCACCTCTACTCTCCAGAGAATTCTAAAGTAAAGAAAAATAGAGGCAGTGATTTTTGTTTGACAGTGGGTAAAAATGTGATGGTACCAAGCCAGTACTACAAAGGAAAAGAGCTAATAGGTACTTGTAAAGCATCTGGAGATTATGTGTAAAATTAGTTGTTTGCTATATGAGGTAAACAGAATATTTGAGGGACTTATGGACTTTATGTATCTGGCACAATCACGGTGTATGGATTATTCTCATATTAAGGTAATGCTACATTACAGTGTCCAAAAAACATCATATATTGTAGTAATACAATTTTAACAATGACTAAGGTAATCTAGATACTGAATTCTGGAGTCACAGCTCTATTGTCAATTACTTCACTTAATATACTGTGTGTGATGATGGGAACAACCTCTGGGAACATGTTTATCTCCTAAACAACACCTATCTTTAAAAATGAGGGAATGAAATATGCTTACAGAAATTATATAACATTGGAGATTATTGTGTGACTTTTAAATTCACATCTTAATATACTTATTTTACTTTGTCAGTGGTAATGAGTTTTTATCAAATGCTATTTTTGGGGATAAAGGGAGAAAAAATCAATTATTCCTGAAAATAAGTAATAATAATTTGTCCCTTCCCCAGAAATTACTTGTCTATTTTCAAGATAATATGAATATGGAAATAAATACACATTTAAATCTTAGGTATAAGATTGAATATTATAAATAATAATATTCAGATTATTCATAATGAATATGTATATCAAAAGAAATATGTATTTATTCATTTATTTATTTAAATCTTATCAACTAGTGTTGCAATCACCTCCTAGTCACCCTGTTGTTGGAGAGACTTCTAGGGTCAAGAGGGTGGCTAGACACACGGCACCAGTCACTGGACATATGAGACCAACAGCAGCTTATTAGTCACATGTACTCCAAGTTAAGGATTTAGAGCAATGTAGCACCTTATAAAACAAATATTAAAAAATAAAGGTTTCTGGATTCTCATCCAACATGTAAAGAACTTGGAAGTCTTCATTCTGTCTTAACAACAACTATAAAAGAAACACAAAGAAGTCAAAAATTCAACAATGTTTCTTGGTGCTGTCAGAGAAGTGAGGTTATAGGGCAAACTGTAGCCTTCATAATTAGAAAGACAGGTGAATGTAGAGAATCACAAATTACCGGAGGAGAAACCCACCAGCAGAAATCTCTGTGGGAACAGTGTTAGTGCAGGAAAAGCAAATTGTAATCGACAAATTACTGGAGACTCATTGTAGGCAATTCTGAGAATTAAAAACTACAGGGAAACCCAGTCATAGGGTACACCCATACTTTTCTGGGTTTTACCTCCAGTAACTTGACCAAGTTCCCACAGTGAATATCAAAGAAAAATTCCCTCCTGCTTCTGGTAGAGGGAGGGAAAAACTAACCATCTGGAAATATGCCAGAAAATTTTTGTATAACCCTTGCCCTCAAGAGAAGCTATATTACTAGAGCTTAAACCACTAGAGCTATTTCAGAGCTTAACTGACCTGGGGGAAGACATATACTCAACTATGTACTGCTCTAGCCATCCTGTTCTAAAGGAGGAAAAAAACTAAGCACTGGTGAAGTTCAGAGTTAAGAGATACTATCTAAGGACTTAGATTGAGACTTCATCATAGGACTACAGAATATGTCTAATGTAGACACACCATACTACTATAGTACTAAAGGCTTATCAACCATAGTTCTTTTTAAATGGTACATTATGTTTGGTTATCAAGAAAAAAATTACTAGGCACATCGAAAGGCAAAATAAATAAATATATAATAAACAAGTCAGAGCAAGCATTAGAACAAGACGTGGCAGAGCTGTTGGAATTGTCATTATCAGAGTGGGAATTTTTAAAAAAATAATGATTATGCTAAGTGTTCTGATGGATAAAATAGACAACATGCAAGAACAGATGAGTATTATAAGCAGAGAAATGGAAATTCCAAGAAAGAATTAAAATGAAATGCTAGGGTTGAGGAAAGACTCTGAGCCTGAGAATATGTCAACAGAAATTTGCAAAACTAAAAAGAAAACAGGAAAAAATTGTAAAAAAAAAAAAAAAAAAAGAGACTATCCCAAAACTATGGGACAACTACAAAATGTATAACTTATGTGTAATAGGAATACCCAAAACAGAAAAAAGAGAGAAAGGAATAGAAGAAATACTTGAATCAATAATGACTTAGAATTTACGCAGATTAATTCGGACATCAAACCACAGATTGAGGAAAGTCAGAGAACACTAAACAGAATAAAAGCACAAAACAAACAAATAAAAAAGTAAAAACCAAAATCTGTCCCTCTATCCCTAGGTACACCACATTCAAATTGCAGAAAGTCAAAGATAAAGAAAAAAATTTGAAAGAAACCAGAGGAAAAAAATATGTTATTTACAGAGGAACAAAGATAAGAATTATATCTTATTTCCCCTTAGAAACTATGCAAGCAAGAAGAGACTGAAGTGAAATATTTAAAGTATTGAAAGAAAACAATGACCAACTTAGAAATTTTGTACACTGCAAAAAAAAATCCTTCAAAAGTAGACGAGAAATAAAAAGTTTTTCAGACAAACAAAAATTGAGGAACTTTGTTGCTAGTAGACTTGCCTTGACAGAAATATTAAAGAAATTCTTCAGAGAGAAAGAAAATAATATAGGTCAGGAATTCATATCTATATAAAGAAAGGAGCAGCATGAGAGATGGTATAAGTGAAGGTAAAATAAAAAATTGTATTACTTTTATTCTTAATTGATATAACAGATAAAAGTATGTTCAAGATAATAAAAACAAAGTATTTGAATAAGTATGTTTACATATATATAACTAAGTAAAAATAAATATATATAAACATGTTTTTATATATGTATATATATATGTTTATGTATAAGTGAAATGGATGACAGCAATGACACAAGGAATGGAAGGGAGAAATCAATATTATTTTTATTTTAAAGTACTCTACTACATGTTATGTAGTGCTATTTGAAAGGGGACTTGGATTACTTGTATTGTAAATTCTATAGCCAACACTAGAAACACTAAAAATATATATATATGATATGCTAAGAAATGAGAGAAAATAGAATCAAAAAGAATACTCAATAAATACCACAAAAAGCAGACAACCAGTGGAAAAAAAGTTAGGAACAAAGAGAAAGAGAAATAAAGAGAGAACAGTAACAAATATGGTAGATATTAATCCAACTGAACTAATAATCACTTTGAACATCAATAATCTAAATGCACCACTTAAAAAAGATTGTCAGAATGAATCAAAAAGCAAGACCCAACTATGTGTTGTCTTAAAGAGACCCACTTTAAATAAAAAGATGCATGTAGATTGAAAGTAAATAGATGGAGGTAGATATATTGGGCTAACAGTAATCAAAAGAAAGTGAGAGAAGCTATATTAATTTCAGACAAGCAGACTTTAGAGCAAGGGAAATTATCAAGGATAAAGAGGGGCATTGTACAATGATGAAGGAGCCAATTCTTCAAGAAGGCATAAAAATCCTTAATATGTATGCACCTAACAACAAAGTGTCAAAATATGTAAGACAAAAACTGATAGAACTGCAAGGAGAAATAAATAAATCCATGTGTATAGTTGGAGACTGAAACACTCTTTTATAAGAAAATGACAAGTCCAGTAGGCAGAAAATCAATAAGGACATAGTTGACCTCAAAAGCACCCATCAACCAATTGGATATAACTGATACCTATCAGCTATTTCATCCAGCAGAATACATGGAATATTCACAAAGACAAACCACAGCTAGTGCCACAAAACATACCTTAACAAATTTTTAAAAATGGAAATCATACAGTGTCTAATTTTAGATCATGATGAAATTAAACTAGAAATAAATAACAGAAAGATAGGAAATTTCAAAATACTTACAGATTGTATTAGACATAGTTCTCCAGAGAAACAGAGCAGTAGAAGAAATTTATTTATTTACTATGAAGACTTGGCTCATGTGATTATGGAGGCTGTGAAGTCCCATGATATAACATCTGGAAGCTGGAAAACCAGAAACGCTAGTGGTATAATTCAGCCCAAGTCTGAAATCCTGTGAATCAGGGGTAATTCTCAGCCTAAGGGCTGGAGAAGATGAGAAGAGATGTCCCAGCACAATCACTTACGCAGAAAAAAGGGTGGACATTTTACCTTCCCTCACATTTTGTTTTATTCAGGCCCTCAATGGATTGGATGATGCTTACCCACATTTGGGAGGGTAATCTACTTTAGTGACTCCACTATTTCAAATGCTGACCTCATTTGGAAATACCCCAGAAGTAATATTTAATCTGGGCATGTTGTGGCCAGTCAAGTTGATACATAGTATTAACAGTCACAGAGATTAAACAACATATTTCTAAATAATACCTGGGTCAAATAAGAAATCTTAAGAGAAACTTAAATGTATCTTGAACCAAATGAAGATAAAAATAAAATCATTCAATACAGCAAAAGTAGTGCTTCAAGGGAAATTTATAGCATTGAATGCATATATTAAAAAAGAAGATACAGTAGAAACTAACACAGTATTGTAAAGCAACTATACTCCAATAAAAATTTTAAAAAAATAAGAAGAAAAACCTAAAATCAATAATCTAAGCTCCTACCTTAGGAAACAAACAAACAAGAAAAGGTGATATAATTAAATCAAAATTAAGCAGAGGAAAAAATAATAATAGAGGAGAAATCAATGAAAATAAAACAGGAAATCAATAGAGAAAATTGAAAGCAGAAGCTGTTTTTTTTTTCTTTTAAAGATCAATAAAATCAATAAATCTCTAGCCAGGCTAATTAAGAAATAAGAGAAGGTACAAATTACCAATGTCAAATGAATGAGGGACTATCACTATGGATCCCATGTATATTAAAATGATAGTAAGTGAATCTATTTAATTATATGCATTAAAAAGATAATAAATGAACTACTCTATGTTCACATATTTAGTAACCTAAGTGAAATGAGCCAGTTCCTTAAAAGATACAATGTGCTAAAACCCATTGAAGAAGAAATAAACTATCAGAATATACCTATATTTATTAAAGTACTTGAATCAATAATAATTGACCTTCCAAAACAGAAAGCACCAGGCCTGGATGGGTTCACTGGTGAATTCTACTGAACATTTAAGGAAAAAATTTTACCCAGTTCTCTATAATGTCTTCAAGAAGATAGAGGCTGCAGGAGTACTTTCTGACTCATTCTAGGAGGCTAGCATTATGCTAATTCCAAAACCAAAGACCTTACAACAATAGAAAACTAGAGATAAATACCTCTTTTGAACATAGACGCAAAACTTCTTGAAATAAAAGCAAGTTGAATACAACAATGTATAATTAGAATTATACATCATGACCAAGTGGGATTTATTTTAGGTATGCAAGGCTGGTTCAACATTCAAAAATCAACTGATGTAATCCATTATATCAACAGACTGAAAACAAATCACATGATCATAACAATTGATGCAGAAAAAGCATTTGAAAAACTCCAACACCTATCTATGATATAAACAAAACAAAACAAAACATAAACCTCTCAGTCAGTGAGGAATCAAGAAGAATTTCCTCAACTTGATAAAGAATATCCACAAAAACCCACAGCTAACACCATACGTAATGCTGTGAAACTGGAAGCTTTCTCACTAAGATCAGAAACAAAGCAAGGGTGTCCCCTCTTACTATCAATTTTCAACATCATACTGGAAGTCCTAGGTAATGCAGTAAGACAAGCAAAGAAAATAAAATGTTCAGTGACTGGGAATGAAGAAATAAAACTGTCTTTGTACACAGATGGCATGATTTTCTATGCAGAAAATCCAAAAGAATCAACAAAGAAACTCTAGGAACTAATAAGCAAGTATAACAAGTTTTCAGGATACAAGGTTAATATATAAAAGCCAATTTCTCTTTTATATACCAACAATGAACAAGTGAAATTTGAATTTAAAAATACAACACTATCTTACCAGCCCCCCCACCCCAAAATGAAATACTTTGGTATAAGTCTAATAAAATAAGTATAAGATCTATATGAGAAAAACTAAAAAACTCTGATGAAAGATAACAAAGAACTAAATAAATAGATATTCTATGTTCATTGATAGGAAGACTCAATTTTAAGATGTCATTTCTTCCAAACTTGATCTATAGATTCATAACAGTTCCAGTAAAAATCTCAGCAAGTTATTTTGGATATTGACAAACTGATTTAAAGTTTATATAGATAGTCAAAAGATTCAGAATAGCCAACACAATATTAGAGGAAAAGATCAAAGTTTCAGGAGGACACTACATGACTTCAAGACAAAATAAAGCTATAATAATCAAGAGAGTCTGGTATTTGTGAAAGAATAGACAAGTAGATCAACAGAACAGAATATAGAATCTAGAAATAGACCTCCATATATATACATACTCAACTGACATTTGGCAAAGGTGGAAAGGCAATACCATGGAGCAAATATAGAAAGATAAATGGTTTTGGAACAATTGGACATCCACATGCAAAAAAAAAAAAAAAATCTAGACACAGCCCATTACCCTCCACAGTATTAATTTAAAGTGGAACAGAGATTTAAATTAAATGCAAAACATAAAATTCATAGACGGGAACAGAAAAAAATCTAGATCATCTTGGGTAGGGTGATTACTTTTTAGATACAACACCAAAGGCATGGTCCATGAAAGAAATAATTGATAAACTATACTACACTAAAATTAAAACTTCTTCTGTGCAAGAGAAATTGACAAGAGAATAAGAAGACCACCCATAGACTGGGTGAAAATATTTGTAAAAGATTTATCTGCAAGATGTTCTAAAAATTTATTTCATATGCTTTTCACATAATTCTCATTTTTAATTGGCCTGCATGTCTTGACTTGAAACATTTTTTTTAATTAAGTAATTATTTTAAAACACCTTGCAACTCACAAAAATAGACTTTAACAAATGGAAATAAATACCATGTTCTTGGATAGAGAGATTCAACATGAGAAATATATGTTTACTCCACCTATATATTATATGTATTTACCATGTTCCCTTGAGTCCCTTAGTGGTTAGGTCAGTGTAGATGTATTCATTGATTTAAATTTTTAATTTTAACATTCAAGAGACTGTATGCTTATTAGAAAAAAGTTAATAAATTTGAGGCATAGAAAATAAAAAAGGGGAAGTCTTTATCCGTCACTCCTACCCAGCTTTGTCCTATTTGTAAATCTGGTGTGTATCATTACATATATTTCTCCCTCCCTTTTTTTAGTATTTTCTCTATTACGTGGAGACTAAAATAAATTCATGTTTATTTTATATGAAATTATATCATTTTATAAAATTGTCAGAGCAATTGAGTTAATTTCTGCATCTTTTTTGTTTGTTTTATTGAAGTGTAATTGATTTATAATGTGTTAGTTTCTGGTGTATAGCAAAGTGATTCAGTTTATATATATGTATATATATGTACATATATATATACATATATATATTCTTTTTCAGATTCTTTTCCATTTTAGGTTATTACAAGGTGTTGAATATATTTCCCTGTACCATACAGTAGGACCTTGTTGTTTATCTATTTTATATATAGTAGTTGTGCATCTGTTAATCCCAAACTCCTTATTTATCCTTCATCCCCCCTTTCCCCTTTGGTAACCATAAGTTTGTTTTCCATGTCTGTGAGTCTGTTTCCATTTTGTAAATAAGTTCGTTTGTATCATTTTTTTTTTTTAGATTCCACATAAGTGATATCATACAGTATTTGTCATTCTCTTTGACTTACTTCACTTAGTATGGTAATCTCTGGGTCCATTCATGTTGCTGCAAATGGGATTATTTCATTCTTTTTTTATGGCCTTCAGTCTTGAAGTTCATGTCATATGAATTCCCTTTAAAGGCAGTGATTGCTTCTAGGCAGTTTAAACATAGAATGTGTTACTTGTCTTTACTGAGTGATCCAGTGTTTCACTAATACAACATAACTCTGAATCCAAAGATATGACTGGATTTGTTTATTTCCATTTTAAAAGTCTACTGATTATAAAGAATAATGGTACATGTTTTTCAATAACAAAGTGATTAAGAGCATAGGCTCTGGAGCCTGTGCACATTGATTTCAAACCTGGATCTGCCATTTAATAGATGTATGCCCTTTTGCATATTGAATAACTTCACAATGCTTCAGTTTTTCCACTTGTTAAATAGAAATGACTATAGTCCCTACATCTAGGGGTTGTTATAACTAATGACAGTGTACAGTAAACATTGAAAACACTGCTTGGCACTTTTGGAGGAATGGCCTCCTTTTTTAAAAGAAAAGTTTACATTTTCAGTTGTGAAATATTTATACACATTCAGCTTGTCTGTAGATAATGAGTACTTAGGTGGAGGTCAAATAGCAATTAAGGTATAGATAATAAAATATTGAATTAAGCCAAGTAAAAATATGTATAGGATGATGGAATTTAGAATAAATTATCAAAGTTACTATACTTCAAACATAGCTGATTTCATTCTTGAGATTTAGTAAAGGCTTAATTTTTGTTAATTTTTAAAGGGACATATTTAAGAGGGCTAAGGACAGAAGATGATCTGAAAACATTGGCTGTGAATAGAGTGGATGGAAGCCCACATGCTGGGTATGTTTGCCAACACTGGGATGTGTTCGCTATATACTTCTGTTTATTTTGTCTTTTTTGTGGACTAATTCTTTTAAAAACCTATTATTTTATTGCATATAAAATAGAGAATTGTTAAGTATGCATTTTTTTTTGCTTTAATTCAGTGTTTGGATGAGCTTCCTTATATCCATTCTACTAAACTATTCAAGACTCAGACTGAGAGCAACAAAGTGGGAAGATTTATATGATTAACAATTCGTTTGATAGTACAAAAACATTTCTTCATGCTATCTGCAAACTACTATTATACATATTTCTAGAAACAAGCAGATTGACTTAGTCTTACTTGTAATCTATATGCTGAAAAGAGTTAAGCCTCTTTCCAAGCAGCTAATGTTATAATAGACTATGTTAACAGCAGTATAAATTCCATAAAAATGGAGTTGCATCTTCTGCTTAACTTTACTGACAAAAACATCTCCTCGATTACTGTATTTCCTTTTGGAAATATTTTGACAGAGTATCAGAATGGACTTTCTAATGGATTTCATGTAAGCAATCAGACTGATTTCACTAAGAGTTAGTCTTCTGCTGCCAGAAGTATTTACTCATAGGCCAAATACCTAATCTCTGGAGATTTCCCCAAATCTTTATTTACAAAAATAAAGTAAAATTAATATTATTCAACCAATAAGAGGATAAATGTATTTCTAAACTATATATGTACTCACAAGTAAATGTTTATTAAATTATGGATTTTATACATAAAACCACCCTAATAAAGTATATGATTGGTATGTTAAAATAGACAGATTATTCCATTGTAAGACAAAATTTTCAATTTTAGAAACGTTAGAAAAATTGAGCATTAACTTTTCCAATTTCAAGGAAAAGTAATGATTTCCCACTTAAATCCTTTTATGATTAAGCTTGTTATGAAGCATAGCCCATATATCTATCCACATCTTTATTGTAAACATCCTTCAAAGTACTGTAAAAGGTATGAATCCTAGTAGACATTTAGAGTGGCAGGTGAAAAAAATCAGTGAACTTGAATTTTGATAAATATAAATTATAAAATGTGAACAATGAAAAGAAAAGTACATTTGGGGGACTTCCGTCGTGGTACAGTGGTTAAGAATCTGCCTGCTAATGCAGGGAACACGGGTTCGATCCCTGGTCCGGGAAGATCCCACATGCTGCAGAGCAACTAAGCCCATGTGCCACAACTATTGAGCCTGCGTTCTAGAGCCTGCAAGCCACAACTACTGAGCCCGCCTGCCACAACTACTGAGGCTTGCCTGTCTTAGAGCCCGTGCTCCACAACAACAGAAGCCACTGCAATGAGAAGCCCATGCACCACAAAGAGGTGTAGCTCCCACTCGCCACAACTAGAGAAAGCCTGTGTACAGCAAGGAAGACCCAACGCAGCCAAAAACTAAATGAATAAATAAATAAATTTTATATATATATATATATATATATATATATATATATATAACAAAACAAAAGAGAAAAGTACATTTGAAGACAAACAAACAAGGCTTCAGATCTGTGGGAGAACATAAAATGCATACAAATATATGTGAAATGAGAATCCCAGAGGAGAAGAGAGAAAGGAAAGAAAAAATATATTAAAAGACATGACTGAAAAATAAATGTAAGTTAAAAACAGCTCTAAAGGGCTTCCCTGGTGGCAGAGTGGTTGAGAGTCCACCTGCTGATGCAGGGGACACTGGTTCGTGCCCTGGTCCGGGAAGATCCCACATGCCGCGGAGCGGCTAGGCCCGTGAGCCATAGCCGCTGAGCCTGCGCGTCCGGAGCCTATGCTCCGCAACGGGAGAGGCCACAACAGTGAGAGGCCCGTGTACCGCAAACAAAAAACAAAAAACAACAGCTCTAAAGATCTAATAAGCTTACTAAATTCCAAATAGGATGGACACAAACAAATTCATGCTAAACACATCATTGTCAAAGTGCCGAAAGACAGACAAAATCTTGATAGTAACAGAAGAAAATGTCATCATATTCAAAGGAACAGCTATACAATTTACAGCTGAATTCTCATCTTAAATGATTCCAAAAGGAAAGAGAAATTACAAATGTTATGTTTTTAAAGAAAATAATTGTTATCCAAAAGTTCTATACCATTCAAAAAACCTTTTAGAAAGTAAAATAAATACATCCCCATAATTAGAAAACTTTGAGAGAATTTGTTGCTAAGGGATCTGTTGTACAATTGACAACAAAATAATTCCTTCAGGCTAAAAGGAAATGTCACCATAGAGTAACTGAAATTCATAAGAAAAAATAAAGAGCAAAAGAAAAAATATATATATTGGAAAATACAAAAGACTTCATGAAATATTTTTAACTTTAGTTAGTTTTTAAAACTAACATAAGATTATATAAAGCAATACTTGTAGCACTGTTTTATTGGGTTTATAATAAATAGACAATGTATATGATTATAATAAAATAAACAGGGAAGGGGCGAAAGTATTAGTACATTTGAACAAGTTTGCTATATTTAAAAAAAAAATTGTAACCTGAAGGAGATAATGATAAATTAAGATGTATATTGTAATTTCTTGATCAACTACTAAAAAAAGATTTTAAAATTTAGGTAAAATATTGACAGAAGAATTAGGATAGTGCACCAGTAATATTTGTTAAACACAGTGAATGTAGTAATGGAGAAAATAAAAGTATAAAAAATAAATAGCAAAATATCAGGCATAAATGCAACCATATGAATGATTATATTAAGTGAGAATAGACTAAACATTCTCATAAACATATAGATATTTTCAGAGAGTGTAAAATTTGGGATTCAACTATATTTCCAAATATGTTTAAAAATTTTTTAAATGGAAAAAATCATATCATGAAATAATGATGGTAACTGAGCAGGAGTGGTTATATTAATTGATCATTTAGAATAGACTTTAAGACAAGAAATATTTCTACAGATATAAAGTTGTGTTTTACAATAAGGAAAGGGCCAATACATCTGGGAAGATATAACAAGCATAAAGATATATGCACCTAAGAATAGCCCTTAACATTACATGAAACAAAAAGAGACACATTAGCAAGGAAAAATAGAGAAGTTTGGAAATATTAATATCCCAATCTTGATTTTTTTGTAGAAAAACTAGACAGAATATATATAAGTATATTTAAGATTAAGGTAACATTATCAACTAACTTGACTCAACTGAAGTTTAAGAATGCTTATTCCAGCAAGACAAAATAAAAATTCTCTTCAAATACACATGGAACATTCCCAGTGAAAGGCCACGATGGAGGCCATAAAACAGTCTCAAAAAATTTTAAAAAGATTGAAATTACTCAAAATATATTTTCTGACCACAGTAGAGTCAATTTAGAAATCATTATAACAAATAAATTGGAAGAAAGTCCCAAATATTTGGAAATTAAACCATGTAATAATTAATAATTTATGAGTCAAAGAGTTCACAAAGGAACTTAAAAAATACTTTAAACTGAATAGAAATTAGCACACAACTATCAATGTATGGGGTGAAACCAAAGCAACATTTAATATGAAATCATCGATTTTAAACATCTATATTAGAAAAAAATGATAATCTAAGCTTCACCCTAAACACTAGAAAAAGAGAAAATTAAGCATAAGAAACAAATAAATTCAGAAAATATAAATAGAAAAAATAGAAGCAACTAGGAAAAATCATTGAAACCAAAGTTTATTCTTAGAACAGGTAAAAAAAAATCATAAACCTTTACTTTTATTGGTAAATAATAAAAGGAGAAGAGAAACAAATACAAAAATCAGGAATCAAAGAGGAGATATAATAAGATAATATTATGAATAGATGTATTCAAATAATTATACTACTTACATTGAGTGGACTTATTCCTAGAAATGCACTTCTTACTAAAATTGATTCACAAAGAAATGGAAAACCCAAGACTCATAACAAGTAAATAAATTGACTTTAAAAGTCTCTCCACAAAAAGAAACTCAGGCCCAGATGATTTTATTGCTGAATTCTAGCAAATACTTAAAAAGAAATATTACTAATCATACATAATTTTTACAGAAAATATGGGGGAAGAAAACATTTATCAATTCATATTTGAGGTTAATGTTAATATTTTATTAAAGCCAGACAAACACATAACAAGAGATGAAAAAGTGTAAACAATTATCTCTCATGAGCGTATATGCAAAAGTTCTTAAACTTATGCAACAAATATCTAGCAAACTAGATAATATTATACACTATATATCTGGGCCTTCTAACCATGTGTCTCTTCACATACCAGTACTACAATGTCTTAGTTGCTGTACCTTTATATTAAATTTTGAAATCAGGTAACATAAATCCTCAAATTTTTTCTAAATTTTCAAGATTGTTATGGGTATTATAATTCTTTAATATTTCCATATAAATTTTAGGACTAGTTTATAAATTTCTACAGTTTTTAAATGCCTTAAATATTGATAGTAATTGTGTTTAATCCATATACACATTTGGGGTAAATTGCCATTTTAATAATATTGAGTAATCCAAGTCATGAAATTTCAATGACTATTCATTATTTAGATGTTCTTCAATTTCTCTCTGAAATGCCTTTTGTTTTTAAGTATTCAGGTCCTGCATTTCTTTTGTTAAATTTATTCTAAAAAATTTTGATGCCATTTTGAAAGTGTCCTATTAATTTTTTTCAGGAAGGCTCATTAATAACACATAGACTAAAATTTATACTTGTATATTGATCTTACATCCAGCCAATTGGCAAAACATTAATTTTATTGCAGTATTTTTTCTAGATTCCTTAGTTTTTTCCAGGGATTACTCTTTCAAAGATATCCCTTGTCAATCTTACCTTATACTTATCTTCAGTTTATTGGTCTGTTATTTTCATCTATACATTTATAGCAAGTAAAAAAGTATCAGTAACACCTAATTTTAGGGGTATTAATTTTCACATATTATTTATAACATATAACCACATAGCAACTGTTTTTAAGCTATTTTATAAAAGAACTTGCACAGAATATTATGGTAATTTAAGTTTCTCTGTTTTGTAATCATATTCACTACTTGAAATTATTTCCTTGAAGAAGAAATAATTCATTGATGTCAAGACTGATGGAGATGGGAGATATAGAAGAGAATCTTCCTTAAGAGTTATGGATAAAGTCAAGTAACTGATTCTAGGTCACAGATTCACTAGTAGATGGATCTGTGAATCCTTATTTTCTTGTCTTTGACAATTGTCTGTACTCTGAGATTGAAAACAGTAATTGAATTCTTAAAACATGTCACTATCCTATATCCATTATTAAAGATGAGAAAACTGAGGCTCAGAGAGGAGAGATCAGCAGCCCAGGGTGACAGGAAAGCAAGTAGCAGAGTTAAAGTCATTTCTGAATTCTAGAAATGTTAACAGGATGTCTTCTACATGACACTGTGTCAAACAAAACAGAAATGATCCTGGCATTCATAAAGATGGGTTTAGTGAAAATTGATATTAAATTCAACTATATTATTTCAATTAAGTGTAATCTCATAAATTATTTTAAATGGTTTAAGGAAAATGAATAAAGGCAGGAACTCATTGTCCTTAGTCATGTGTTTTCATCACTTTCATTTTTATAAATAGCTATTTCAGATGGTTGTTATTATTGAATCACTAAATATCGTATAGCCTAAAAGAACAATGACAAATTTAATTACAGAAAGGCTATTTTTGATTAGTAACCTTTTCATATTTATTGAATACTGATATAGTCCTGGATATGTTTCTGGTAACAAACATAGTATCTTAAAAGCTAAAAATGTCAGAGTTGAAGGTTAACTGCATTATTCAGGAGTCTTTCAGTTGCAAGTGATAGAAACCTAATTCAACACAGCCTAATAAAGAATGATTTAAACAAACACACAAAATTTATTTGATGGGCATTGAGTAGCGCAAAGAATTCAGGGCAGCATTTCTGGAAATGGGACAGCCCTAGGTCTCTCAGAAACTGGTCACCCAGGGTATTGTCTGCATCTTTTCTCTGCTTTAAACTCTTTAAACTTTAAACTCTTGATGTTTGCACTTTTTGTGTGTTTTTCAGCATGCTTTCAGATATTTCAGATAATATTGAGTTATTATCTTAAAAGCTTGATACCAGAGAGAAAGGAGAATATTTCCCCAGGATGTCAGGAAGGAAAATTCCGTGGATGAATTCCAGTGGTCATGGCTCAAGGTACAGGCAGTTCTTTGATCAATCTGTCCTGGGCCTTGGGCACTATGATTTCTCAACATTGGTTACATCACCAACCCAAAGTGGTCAGGCGAGTAAGTTCTACTAATAGAAACTGGAGCATAGAGATGCTACCAGAAAAGGTAATAGTCACAGGTTACCCCTTGGATTGCCCAGCACACATGACCATACACATAAACATATTTTCCCTTACTATAATTTTTTAAAGAATGTCCTCACCCCAGTTCTTTTTTTAATAGTAATCTTTATTTATTTATTTTTATATTTATTTCTGACTGTGTTGGGTCTTCGGTTCTGTGCGAGGGCTCTCTCTAGTTGCAGCAAGCAGGGGCCACTCTTCATCGCGGTGCGCGGGCCTCTTCGCTATCGCGGCCTCTCTTGTTGCGGAGCACAGGCTCCAGACGCGCAGGCTCAGTAGTTCAGGCTCACGGGCCCAGTTGCTCCACGGCACGTGGGATCCTCCCACACCAGGGCTCGAACCCGTGTCCCCTGCATTAGCAGGCAGATTCTCAACCACTGCACCACCAGGGAAGCCCCCTCACCCCAGTTCTCATGCAATTATCCAATATAGAGTCATGAATGAACCCTTTCACAGTAACATCTAATGACTGCACTGGAAACTGAATCAACAGTATATCTGCTCAGTGTGAATTTCTTCCAGTTATATCTCAAAGTGGTCAATCCTGATACCACAGCCTAATAGAAATTTATGTATACATATACACCACAGAAACTGTAACAATTCTAAAATCTATTTAGAGAAAACAAAAAGGAATCCTATCTTATAGTCTTTATGGATCAAAGCAAATATAACGTGAACAGAACTTTGCAAGTGCATTTATTTATTGAGTGACTCCCTTGATCAAGCTTTATAACTGAGGAGATTCCCTTTCCCTAGAGTTCTCCATGGACACATAAAAGTTGGGTACTGGGGAACAAGTGCAAGAAGCAGTCAAGTGTTCCAGACTCCTGTCTTTTTCTATCAGGTCTCTAGTGCAGCAAAGCTCTCCAACAGTGTTTCTCAGCTATTCTGAGTGTGTGCTAAGGTGTTTATTCCCTCAGTCCTCAGGGGGCATGGCAGAAACAAGAACTGTGGAAACTCTGGGCCAATGTCTGGCCTTCTATAGCATTTTTATTTAGTTATATAAGCAAATACAGTTTTCTAGGAGTGTGATGAAATGAAAAAATATAAATATATATTTTACTATTATATATCTATATATGTACATGTAAGTGTATTACCCTAAAGCTACAAGGTGTTTGAAAACAGATTTTGAAACTGAAAATTCAAGTAACAATCGTTTGACCAGTTGCATTGTCAAAACGTAACAAGCACGGTTGTCCTCCTAGACCAACATGGAGAAATCCTCATTATTTACCTGTCTCCCATTAGTTTCACATTTAAGAGTCCTTTATAACATTCCATATCTTTTTATGGAGGGCAAAGATGCAGAAATTTGAGAAGTTTTGATGAATATAGGGTCTAAAATCTGGAACCTGGTACTAGATCATCAGATAGAAGTCTGGCTCATTTGAGGAACACAAATAAGGACAGAATATGAAAAAAGAGGGTTTAGTAAAAGAATAAATTCAAAGGATAAGTAAAGGCTAGATTATGGTAAACTTTTTGGTTGTTGTGCTAAGTAAAATTTGATGATTTTCCTATGTTTGAGAGAAAGCAGTTGTTACACCTAGCTTGCAGTTAATTTTTCATAATCTGCCCCTGGACGAATTATGTCCCAGGCCTTCACAAATGTCCCCCTATATCCGAAGTGTGCCACACATTGAATGGCAGCTTGTTAGCAACGTGACCAACAATGACAACAAAATTAAGGGCTTTTGAAACTTTTCCACTTCAACATTGAGATAAAATTGAAAATGGAGCTGCTGGGTAAAGTTATAACCAGACAGTGCCAAAGGAGAATAAAAAATGATCTTAAATCTCGTGATTCTCACACTCTATTCTTTACACTAGTTCATAAACAGACATTTTATTAATAAGTTGTTTACCTGTAACTTGAAAACTGAACATATAAACTCAAAATTGAGTATCTATTACCTTTAGTCTGATTTTCTGTTGAATTTTTCCTTAGAAATTTTATGATGAAAATTTATATTTATCTTCTTCAAAATCCTTTTGGAGTGGAACTAAATAGCACTTTAGATATCACAGGCTGTGAGCTAACATAGAGGCCCTGTGCAATGCAGTTAAGTCCTATGGTGTACATACTTTTTTTTTTTTTTTGCAGTACGCAGGCCTCTCACTGTTGTGGCCTCTCCCGTTGCAGAGCACAGGCTCCGGATGCGCAGGCTCAGCGGCCATGGCTCATGGGCCCAGCCGCTCTGCGGCATGTGGGATGTTCCCGGACTGGGGCACGAACCCGTGTCCCCTGCATCGGCAGGCGGACTCTCAACCACTGCGCCACCAGGGAAGCCCCTATGGTGTACATACTTAAAGTAATAGAAATTCCCAAAGATCACATCTATAAGACCGAAAAAGTTTTGTCTCTCCAATCTCTGCACATATCAGAAATTGAAAATTCTGTCTTCATAGCTATATGAAAACTGCAAATTTCTTAAATATCCTGGATTAAAGCCACAAAGTGCTTTAAGTTTGAGAGGTAGTTCTGAACTGAGTGCTTTGTTGCATGAGCAATCGACAGAGTGCAAAGACTTCCAAGCAGACAGAAAAATGGGTAAAAAAGAATTATCTTCTTTTACAAAAAGAATCCTTGCTAACTGGAGTTGAAACAAACTCTTATCAGGCAAACCAGCTGACAGAGCTGTAATAATCTTATCTTAATGTGACAAGAAAATTGATAAACACTTCAAGGTCTGATAAAGATTAGCACATAAGTAAATAAAACACTAAAAGACTATGACCAAACTGTATCTCTTCAATAAGAAAGTTGATATGACTCCACCAAAAAAAATCATTTCTAAAAATATGCTAATGGAGGTCTTTTCATTTTAGAAATATGAAAATGGACATATTTAAGTGTTTGCATTATTTTGAAAATGACATAAGTATTTGTAATACAGATGACTAAAAACTAAATATTTAAGGTTCATGAAAATCAGGGAAGAGTATTTAAAGCATTTTGAAACTGGGGGAAATAACTTAATGAAAAGAGGCCTCCCGAAATTGGTGAGAGAAAAAAATCGTTTATAAGAACCTTGATTGTGAATGTTCAGGTATATCCATTATATTATCAAAAATTGGTGGTGTATTGAAGATCTGTATACATTAAAATGAGTCCTATTTTTGGTTTGTAGAATCATTATTAATCTGTGGAGAACACTGATATGCACCCTATGTAAAGCATTTGAAAGCATTATTCTTTTCAAAAGTTTTACCTAATTGCTAAAATTTCAGTGGTATACATCAGAATAGTAAAATCAAATTGAAAGTACACTATCAATGGATTTGAGGGAAAGCACATTTTTGACAAAATTATTTTCAATAATTGTTTAGAATCTTTAGTCTTGTCAAACTGTGCTGAGTCAGAACTGAGCAATCAACATGAGCTGCTATCATTAGTTTTTTCCTGGTCTCCTATTTTCCATATGACTTTTAAATATGGAACTACAACATTTGGATAATGGGTGTCTCTTCCATAAAGTTACTGAATTGCCTATAATTGTCATCTGCTTAATAGTTTTCTTTTTCTATTATGTTTTTTTTCAGAAACATTAACTTTTCTCTTAAATTGTTGAGATAGCAGTATCCACCTATAAACATGATTGTCATTAAGAACTCAGATCCTTAGTGCAGCAAAGATATATGTCAATATATGCATTGTAGAAATGAACAAGGGCCACCTGGACTACAAATTATAGACCAGTAAAAGCAGTAGAGACTGACATAGCCCAGAGAACTTGCGGAAGTCAAGCTCCTTTATACCCCTTATTTTTAAAAAGCTTTATTTACTTCCCAGATATCAATCTATATTTTTCATTCAAGATATCCTGACAAGAATAACAACCCTGGACCCAAAGTACTGAGACCATATATCCTGGTTTACCCAAAATAGTTTGATTCACTTGTTATACTCTGTAATTATTAAAAGGAATTCTTCAATCCAAAAGTACTCTGGTTTGGACAATAATGTACACAATCATCTCATCCTCCAGTGTGGAAAATCTTTTCAAATTATACCCCGTCATAATTAGGGTCATTTGCCTGGTATTGTAGAATATATCATAAGAGATACATTCCTTGGACCATTAGACCAGGCTGATGTAATATCTGTAACTTGTACATAGCCAAAAGGTGTACCTATCATATGGTATTATTATTGTTCAGTTTGGTTTACTGTGATAGATCCTGTATATGTTAGAAATTCTTCAGGCTGTATGTATAAAATTTAACAGTGGTATTAACACTAAAATATATATTTAATTAGCTCATATTGCAGGATGTATGGAGGTAGACAGTTTCTGATTTGGCAGCAGCTTTATGATATCATCAATAATCCAAGTTCTTTCTATCTTTCTATTCCACTATACACTGCTTGTTACCTCATGTTTGAAAGATGGGTGTTGCAGCTTAGGGTTCATATCCATGTTCAAGGCAGAAAGAGTGATACCAGCAACTACTCTCCTCTTTTCTTTTGTCAATGAAGGAAACTCATTGGCAAGTTTGTAGTCAGTCTTCCTCTTATGTCTCATCACACTGAATTAGAACATTGGAGCACCCATGTTCTGTACAGGTAGATGTAATTGCAAATTTCTGACATTTAACATATATAATAGGAGGTAGTAAAGTTAAATTGGGGTACAAAAGTCTGTTGATGCACTATGTCTAACACAGTACTTTATATATTGCATTGCTTCTGTAAAAAATAATCTAGTACTATTTGATTTTAAGTTGTAAAATTATTTGTAGTATAAATTGTCCCAATCCCTTTAATCCATCAACTATTGTTGGACATTAACATTGTTACCAATATTATTACAACAATTCTGTATAGCCTTGCTTATATCTTAGAATAAATTTTGATAAGTAGATTTATAAAGGCAAAGGGTATAACTAAATTTATGGCACTATATACTTGTTGAAAAATTACCTCCCAGAAACAGTCCATTATAACCTATACTCATATGATCAGCAAAAATAATATTAATAATCCAAGTAGAAAATATTATATAATACTACTTGTCATACAATGTTGAAGTACTTTTTATATAGTAATTCATTTAATCCTTACAAAGCCCTATTTTCTCAAATAACTTATAGAAAAAATGCACAATTTCTTTTTATCGCTCTACATAACATACCAAATAGTTGCTTGTATTTAGAGTAGTTTTATGCTTTCTATAGTGCTGCACTGATGCATAGCGATATTTTAGAAGCACTACTGTATTGTGCTAATAGAGTAGCTTTATGCTTTAATATGTAGAAGTTAAATTCACTCCTTTTTCCTTCTGTTTTTAAATCTGAGGGTAAAGTGATTTCATTACTCAATCTTTTAGATATTACTACATTTCAGTTATATAATTCATATTTGATTTTATAATAGTTTCCACATCTCTGCTGAGATTTTTCTCTTTTCCTGCATTGTTAGCATGTTTACTTTTATAATCATTAAATATAGTTATAATTACTCCTTTAATATTCTTGTCTGCTAATTCCAATGAGTGGTCATCTCAGGGCCTATCTCCATGGACTATTTTTTTCTCTGAACATGTCACTTTTTTCTGACTATCATTATGTCAGGTAGTTTTGGGTTTTATACTGGATATCATGATGCTATGTGGTGGAAACTCTGGATTTCCTTTTATTTTGTCAAGTACTATTGGCTTCCTTAACGGTTGGATTCAAAATGCACAAAATCTTTCTCTTAGGTGGTAGTTCATGTTTCAGTTAATTTATTTTGTCTTTATCTGGATTACTTTGTGTCTTCCCCACATAGGTATTTGTCAGGATAATCTAGTGATTTGCATAGAATTTATTCACATAATATTGTGTTTCCCTACCTGCTAATTATCTTTTAGAGATTCTACCCTCATTTATTTTTCTTTCAGTAGATATGTTTGCCTTGATTTCTTACTCTGCTCTTTTAGCCCATAAAGACTGTGAGTTTTCTATCAGAAGTTTTGTCTTCTTGTATTAATATCATGGCCTACACTCAAACTAAAGTAATAAAAATGGGAAACTTACGCTGTGCTGTTCCCTTCCTCCAAATTTCCACTCACTTTTAGAATCTGTCTGCGTGTTTTCACTCTCTGATACCTTTAGGTCATTGTTTTTTGTACTTTATCTAGAATTTATAGTTCTTATCCTATGCAAATATTGATGTAGTCAGTGCTTACTTGGAATTATTATATATAGACCTTTTCTTGTATCCAATAATTTGTTTCCAAAAACTAGTAAGTGCATTTCCTCTAAAGTTTTCTAAGAGACTAAATAGCCATAGCTGTCTCTGCTGCCATCATTTAAAAATATCCTCTCCTCTCTGTGTCTCTCTGTCCCTCTTTATGTATACACACACACACACACACACACACACACACACAATTGTACTGTGTAAATTGTACTGTTTTTGATGGGATGTTACGCCCATTATCCTTTATTTTATACAGGTGGGATGCTCCAACAGTATCAAACAGCATCATTTTTGGAAATTAGGTATGTTTACTGGATGTGGGTCTGAATTTCATTTTCTATCTGGATTCTAATTAGGTAACAGACTTGCTGATCTCCCTATGTGTATTTAAATCTAGAAGAATAAGATTGAGAAAAGAGTTAGTAGGAGGGGAATACGGACAACAGTATAGCTGACTATACTATACAAATATGAGTGAGTTATCCATGGACGGAGTGGACACAAAAGGAGAGTGGGCTGGAACTGTCTTGCTGCTCTGCATCATATCACTAGGAATGGAACTGAGAGGTTGGACAAAGTCAAGCGATAGTTAAACTTTCATTTCAGGGAACTGTGCACAGAGGCCGTCCCATAGGACCTACAAAGAATTCACAAATGGGTCCCATGAGGGAGCCAATTATTTGAATTTCTGTCAGATACAAAGTATTGCGAGCCAGTAAGAAACAATCAAAGAAACAGGATTGAAATCTTCACAAGATTTCTTAAAGGACAAGCAAACAAAGATTTAGTAGAGCATAGATGAAACAATTTACTGAAGGAAACTAAGTTTTAGTTTTAACTTGTAATTATTGATTGCTTAAAAATTGTATTTATAAGCTTACTTTCATTATGCATATTTGACAACCTGATATAGTTATTAATACATCCATTTTATCAGTAAGAAAGATAGGAGTTAACCTGGTTTTCTGAAACTCAAAGAACTAATTTTACTTTTAATTCCTTAGATTTCTTCTTTTTCCAGTTAAAATAACAGTAACAAGTCTCATAAGTAAAAAAGGATTGTAGAAGCTTAGAAGTAAGAGCTCCCATATGCTCCAGGAAATTTAAGGGAAGCTCCAGAGAAGGTGGTATCGAAATGCACACTGAATGAAAGACAGGGGTTTCAGCTAAGAACAGTGTGGGAGGGAAAAGTCATTATCAGAATCTACGTGCAAAGGAGACAAGGTTGTGAATTTACAGGCACAAAGAAATGATAAATCAGACTGGAAGTGTATCATGGTGAAAGGAAGAAATGGCATACCAGGATAGAAGGCTTTGAGTGCTAAATAGAAGGCATCTTGTAATGCTTTATTGGTTTTTGTGACTTTAAGGCATTTAGCTTAATAGTAATGATATTATTATATTGTTTTGCAATGAAAAATCTTTGTTATAATTCATAATATTAGGAGTGAAGGAAAGTAAGCTCATTCACGCAGGCCATATGATAAGCTCAATTCTTTCTGCAGACAGCGTGACAGAGAACTAGTATGCAGGTGCCGAAAGTGTTGAGTGACCCTCTCAAAGGAAAAATAAACTTATTGCAAAAGAAAAATGTGTGTATCAATTTTTTCAAACAATTCTGAGAAAATACAAAAGACAATACTAAAATAGAGAAGAGAGAACTGACCCATAGTGTACACAGCATAGTAATATACAATACTATAAATGGAGTAGACCTAACAGGCATCTAAGGAACACTCCCTCCCTCCAAGAACAGCAGAATATGTATTCTTTTCAAGTGCACATGAAGCACTCTCCAGGGTAGACCTTATTTTAGGCTATGAAACATATCTTAGCAATTTTGAAAGGATAGAAATTATACAAACTATGTTCTATCTCAATGCAATGAAATTAAAAATTAATAACAGTAGAATATTTGGCAAATTTACAATAATGTGGCAATTAAACCACAACAACCTAAATAACCAGTTTGTCCAAGAAGAAATCACAAAATAAATTACAAAATACTTTGAGATGAATTTAAATGAAAACACAACATTCCTAAACTGTTGGGTTACAGCTAAAGTAATACTTAAATGGATATTTATACTGTAAACCTCTATAGTAAAAAAGAAGAAATATCTCAAATTATAATATGTTACCTCCATGAGAATAGGATTATATCTGATTGTTCTTCTTCCACAGTAATTGCACCTAGAATCAGTTATTTTCTTCTCTATCTTCCGATAGTATGCCAACTCAGTTGCCTCTCACACTGTAGTTATGTAACTTGTTAGCCTGACATTAATAAAGAATGGATGGAATTTTGCTCATTTTATTAAGCCTAATTTAAATGACCATTCATAATGTCTCTCAACTTCTCTGACTGATTATTTTGGTTCACTTGTCAGTATTATGTGATATGTTTTTGTACTTGGGTTTTACCTAAAGTGTATTTTAAAGGTGCGAATGCATGATAAACATCAATAACAACATGATAAACAACATAAAGCTCTTACGTAATATGTCTTGCTTTTTTATTAATTTGCTTTTTTCTTTTTTTATTGAAGTTTATTTGATGTTCAATATTACATGTTACAGGTGTGCAATATATAGTAAGTCACAATTTTTAAACATTATACTCCACTTAGAGTTATTCTAATGTTTATTTGCTTTTTAATAGACTTCATCTTTTAGTGCTGTGCCTTGCACTTTAATAGCATTGTATTCCACACTGGTATGATGATTATCTTGACTTTCACTGAGAATAGCTAGTATTGAGCAAAACTTTCCATAATTTTATATGGTTATTTTAATGTTCTTTTGTCTTCAAAAGTTTGTCAAAAATGCAAGCTAAGTAATATTTAAAAGCGTGCCTTTCTATTTTATGGATATAATTGAAATACAGCTGCATATCATACAAATGATGGAAAAGTTGGGTAACTATAAATCAGTATTTTACATTATAAATTAGGTGTTTATTTTTTAAAATAAATGACCAATGTGTTGTAGCTACTCATGCATGCAATTTGGAATTTAGTTTTGTTTCTATGTGGAGAGTATTTTAGAAAATATGGGCATTGGATAACTTCTTGAAGGCTTATGTTCTCTTTTGACAGAGATATTTTAAAGGATTACTCTAAAAAATTTTTAAATCAATAGGTAATTATCATGGTTCTTTCCAATCAAATAAATATTGACTTTGGAGAAGACATATGCTTTTTCTCTATTTCTGGGAAAGAATGCTGTGATTGCCATTTACCATCATTTCACATTAAATAAATTCAGATATTTGTTAAATGAAGCAATACAAAACATTTAAAAGAGGTACACACTGACATTATATTGTTTTGCTGTGAGTTACAACAACATATTCTGGCTTTTTAAAAAAACTGGTCTTTGTGTATCAGTTTGTAAGAGATATTTTTAGACACTATGTTTGCGTGTTTATTTGAGGCATTAATACCAAAGCCTGACAGCATTATCTCTGCTGTTTATATCACTATAAAACTGGTTTATAGTGATAACAGTTAGTAATGTTAAGACTAGATATATAAGTAGTAGTACTGATTGTTCCACAGTAAAATTCACCTTATAGTGACATTAATGAACAATATTTGTGCCATCATGCTTTATGGTATCAAGTAATTTCACTGTAAGAGAATAATAGTTATCCTGAATCTTCTAATCTCATAGCTAAAAATTCATTCATGGTACATTTAAAAAGAATTTTCTTTTATATTGGAGCATAGTTGATTAACAATGTTGTGTTAGTTTCAGGTGTACAGCAAAGTGATTCGGTTATACATATACATATATCTATTCTTTTTCAAATTCTTTCCCATTTAGGTTATTTCAGAATATTGACCAGAGTTCCCTGTGCTATACAGTAGGTCCTTGTTTGTTATGTATTTAAATTACACTAGTGTGTACATGTCAATCCCAAACTCCCAATCTATCCCTCCCCCGCATCCCTTCCCCCCCCCAGCAACCATAAGTGCATTCTCTGAGACTGTGAGTCTGTTTATGTTTTGTAAATAAGTTCATTTGTATCATTTTTTTAGATTCTGCATATAAGCGATATAATATGATATTTGTCTCTCTGTGTCTGACTTACTTCACTTAGTATGATAATCTCCAGGTCCATCCATGTTGCTGCAGATAGCATTATTTCATCCTTTTCAATGGCTGAGTAATATTCCATTATATATATGTACCACATTGTTAATCATTCATCTGTCAGTGCACATTTAGGTTGCTTCCATGCCTTGGCTATTGTAAACAGTGCTCAATGTCACAATGATTCACAGGCTTTTCTGACCTCCTAAAGTTATGAAGAATTTCTTTTTAAGCAAATATATTACAAGTTATAAACTTTAAAATATTTTGCAAAATTGGAATTAGTTTTTTAAGAATATTTTTTTCTTCTGAATGTTTTTTGGATATTTTATATTCTCATAGGATATGAAAGCACAACTTTTGCATTTTACGTATAGACAATTTTGTGTAAGACATTTTGTGATGATATTATAACCTTTTCATTTATTTTAAATGAATGTAATTCAAATATGAGTTCACTTATAACAAATGGTATTTTTCCATGCTATAACATTCTAAGTCATGGATGTTTAATTACATTGTTGTAAATTGATTTGCAGTTACCATATCATAATATTGACCAAGTAACAGATAAGTTGAATTATTATTTGTCTATTACATTTGCCAAGATAGATTAGGATATACTTTGCTATTCACTAATCCAAAAATCTCAGATACAGCACACCAAAGATTATTTCTTGCTCATGAAATTCTAGGCAAACCTCTGGACACTTGTCTTCCATGAGTAATGATGGAGCCTAGGAAAGCCTTCATTTTCCTATAACTGCATCATGTTAAATAGGTGTCCTTACCATTTAATGTGACAGGTTACAGAATTCTGGAGGGTCTCAAACTGGCAATTAAATACTTTGGCTAAGAGGCGATATATATGACCTCTGATCAAAACCCATTGTCCAACACTAGTCACATTCCTACTTCCAACTGCATGGAACTGGGAACTGCAATCTTCCATGTACTCCAAAGATGTGGAAAGATGATATTATATTAGAAATAGTGACTGCCCGTCAAAGCATTCGTCTATGTTTAGCTGAAGGGAACATATTTACCTGTTACAAAACAAGAATCTATAAGCTAGTAAGTAAATAAAATTTCCCTTATAAATTGGACACTTTCAAGTATTTTTTAATTCTTTCTAGAAATAAAGATATCATTATATTTAGAGCATTATTTGTTAGTAAATAGAACAAACATTCTTATAAAGAATTCACTATAAAAGAACCCAAAATATTCATGAGCATTTCATATACCTGGCAGCATGTGGTTTACTACATTAAATGATGTTAAAGAGATTTTTAATATATGAAAAGAAATCATACATCTAAAATTTTATTATTGGTTAACTTACCTCAGTATTATACTTAGGAAAAATAGTTATAATTGAATCATGTATTAGTTACACTAATTTTTTATTGCTAATTCAACTCTTTTCTCATTTTTTTCCTTTATATTAAATGGTGTTGCTCTGGCTAAATGGGGAGAAAGATATCCACCTGGCATTGAATAGAATTGCATGAGCATCAGTAGAACTCCTTATTATACAAGTATTAAAGAAAATTTAAGACTAAAATACACAGTATTATGTTGGATGATAGACCTGGGCAAAAAAAAAAAAAATACCAAAAGAAATTATATACATCCTTCCTATAAATGACCTGACAGAGATGAGAAAATAACTGTGGGCAGCCAATGAAGAGCAGAATTGCTTAGATGTTCATAAGAAGCCTCAGAAACATTTGCCTCTATTTTGTAAACTGTGCTTCTAGGCTGATATGGATGGGGGAATAAGTATAGGTTTTCAAATTTTTCATTTTATACCTGCTACTTGGAGAATGCCTCTCAGTTCTATCGGAAATCTATGAAGAATAAAAAATTTCAAGTTTAGAATTTTTTAATTTCTCATTAACTAAAGCAATGTTTGGTAGTCCTGTATGTCTTTTCATTTATTTCATCTGATTTGTGATTGGTCCAAGAAGCAATTTGTCCATGTAGTATAACACTTCTGCTTGTTCATTAAGATTCCTATGTAATTAAATGGTTTTCTTACTGAGTTTTTCTTATGATAATCTTATTTTTCTAAAGTTATTTAAAAAAATTTTTTTTTCTGGCTCTGTTTACTTAAATTTCTACAGAGAATTGAGCTGTTCTGAGGAGCAAAATGTATTCATGAGTATAACATGGTTTGCTAACATTGATGCTAACTCTAAGTTGCTTCATGGATATAAAGGTGATTGAGAATTATGTAGTATTCTTAAAAAATTGTTTCTGTTTAAAATTTTTTGAAAGCTAAAAGACATTTCCCATAATATTTTCAATGCAGTTCAAAAGTCAGGACCTCATTTATTTCATGATATATTTATATTGCTCTTTAGGTATTAATCTGAATATTAATGATTATATTAACTTTTTCGAAACTTTACTTGCTTTTTAAAATTTTTTTTCATAAAAATGTATATGTTTAAGGTGCACAACATGATCATTTGATATACATATACATAGTGAAATGATAGCTCCAGTGAGGTTAATTAACATCTCCTGACATACTTATTAATTTTGTAATGAGATCACTTGAAATCTACTCTTCTAGCAAATTTCCAGTATTCAATTATAGTCATCATAGTCTTCATTAGGTGTCTAGACTTATTCAACATACACAATTGCAAATTTGTATCCTTTTACCAACAATACCCCATTTCCCCCATCTCCCAACCCTTAGTAACTAGACTTCTACTCTCTGCTTCTATGTATTTGACTCTTTAGATTTCACGTATAAGTGAGCTCATACAGTTTTTTTGCTTTCTGTGTCTGGCTTATTTCATTCAGTATAATGTCTTCCAAATTCATGCACGTTTTTGTGAATGGCAGGATCTCTTTCATTTTAAAAGCTGAATAAATAGCAGTTTCTTTAGCCAATCATCTGTTGATGGACACTTAGGTTGTTTCTACATCTTGGCTATTGTAAATAATGCAACAATGAACATGGGAGCACAGATATCTCTTTGTGGTACTGATTTCATTTCTTTTGGATATGTACCAGAAGAGGGACTGCTGGATCATATGGTAGTTATATTTTTCATTTTTGAGGAAACTCTATACTGTTTTCCATCATGACTATACCAATTCACATTCTCACCAACAATGCACAGTGTTCCTTTTCTCCACTTTCTAGTCAACTCTTGTTATGTCTTGTCTTTTTGGTAACAGCCATTTTTACAGGTGTGAGGCAATATCTCACTGTGGCTTTGATTTACATTTCCCTAATTAATGATGTTGAGCACCTTTGAATATACCTGATGGCCACTTATATGTCTTCTTTGGAAAAATGTCTATGTAGATCTTTTGCCTGTTTTTCAATTGGATTGTTTTTATTTTTGTGTCTTATTGGTTTTTATTTTTGCTGTTGAGGTGTATGATTTCCTTATAAACTTTGGATATTAACCCTTTATCAGATATATGGTTTACCAATATTTTCTCCCATTCTGTAGGTTGATTTTTCATCTTGTTGAGTGTTTGCTATATAGAAGCTTTGTTGCTTGATATATTCACACCTGTTTATTTTTGCTTTTGCTGCCTGAGCTTTTGGCGTCACATCCGAAAAATCATTGCCAAGGCCAATGTCAGAAGCTTTTTCCCTATGTTTTCTTGTAAAATTTTTACAGTTTTAAGTCTTACATTTGTCTTTAATCCATTTTGAGTTGATTTTTGTGTATGATGTGAGATAAAGTTCCAATTTTATTGTTAATTCCTTTTTTCCCTCTTTTAGATGATGTTAGGGAGAAATTCTACTCTCTCTGACTTGCTCACAGTTATTTTCTGATCTCTGTCAGGTCATTTACAAGAAGGATGTATATAATTTCTCCTGTTCCTTATTTTTAAAGAATATTCTTCTATTAGTTGACTTAGATATGAAACTGAGTTGTTTATAAATACACCAGATCTTTATCAGGTTATGTATAGGCTGCAAATAAAACTGATGTTTAGTGAGTAAATATAGCTAGAAGGCAAGGTTCCATGAAGTATGACAATAACTAGCTATAATAACTAGCTGTGTGTCACATATGCTCAGTTAAATTCACTATGTTTACCTGAAAAATTGCTAATCTTCAAGAGTTCTTATAATTCCATTATTTAATTCAGAGTCCAGGGACTGGACATTTGTCATCAAGATGTGTCTAAATAAAATTTTAGCATTTCATTACACCTGATTAGAGGAACGTCACAGGGATGAGTCACCACAGATTATCGCCTGCACATCACTGAAATAAGTAATCATAGAGTTTAAATTGTCCATCATAGATAATGCTAGGAAGAAATATTCATACATTCTATAAAGGGAAAATAAAACAGAATGTAAAATAAAGCTTAAATACAATACACAGAGCAGGTAGAATTTTAAAAAATATATCACTTTATTTCTTATGCTGTTGAATTATTATTTATTGTTAATTTTCCTATGACTAACACTTGTATATATTATGAAAGTTGTAAAGGCTGTTTAACTCTACCTTTTAAGTGTATGCTTGGTCATAAAATAACCTTAAACTGATTGGAAAGTGTTGAAATCTTAGCATGAACTCTGACCAGAATGTGATGATGGAAATAGATTGTGCTAGAGGGTTTTTTCTTTTGCCTGGGAGTGACTCAAATGTCATATTCAGGTAGAGACATATAATTCTCTTGACCCTCAGTACACTTCTTAGATTATTGCATATATATTCTATATATATGCATATATATATATGCACAGAGAGAGAGAAATAGACTTAAAAGCAGTCACTAGAGGAGCAATTTGAGCATTCTTTTCCATTTAAATTCATTTCCTTGTGTGAGAAGGTCACTGAGTGGATGAAAGTGAGGCTGTAAACATTTTATATAAATTATTATGCATTTTTACAGGGAAGTTTGCAATATCCATCATTACTTACCCCACTAAGGATGTGCTCACCTGTGGGAAAGCTGTGAAGATCCTACAAGTGCATGGACATAAGAGGTCGGTAAAGTGCTTTCTTCCGTTGAGATTCTACAACACACAGATTTTTCTGCCAGTGGCTGCTTCAGACTGAGGTACAAACTTGGCTGGTAATGTTCACTTATTTAAAAATCTTATAGGAAAGCTAAATTCTCTCAGAGCACAATATATCGCGATAAATTAAAGGGCCTGGTTCCAAATCTCTCTTTCTGGAATTTTACTCTGGATATAACTTTTTTGAGCACCTCTGCTTTCAGGGACCCCACAAAAGGACCCAAGATTTTCAACCTGCACTTTCAGCCTCAGCCCAAAGCATAACATTTGTGTTTAAGTTTTGAATTTTGCATTTTGTATTAAACAGCTATAATTTACTTTTTTTTTTCTTTTTTTTTTTTTTGTGGTACCCGGACCTCTCACTGTTGTGGCCTCTCCTGTTGCGGAGCACAGGCTCTGGACGCACAGGCTCCGGACGCACAGGCTCAGCGGCCATGGCTCACGGGCCCAGCCGCTCCGCGGCATGTGGGATGTTCCCGGACCGGGGCACGAACCCGTGTCCCCTGCATCGGCAGGTGGACTCTCAACCACTGCGCCAACGGGGAAGCCCTATAATTTACTTTTCATTACTTATTTGGATGAGATTATTTTGGTTTTGAATCAATATTATTTTTCAAATTCAATCTTTTTTTGAAAAATCATTGTCGTATTTTATCTTTAGGTCTGTTTTGTTTAATCTCACTGTATGATATTATCATTTGCTTTGAGATTTTACATTATTCTCTTACAATATTCAACTTATTAGATTGAGGTTTTTAAGGACAGTTTTGGATTTATGGAAAATGTATGAAACAAGTACAGAGCTTCCAGCTCCCTTGAAGTTTCTTCTATTATTAACATCTTACACCAGTATGGTATATTTGTTACAATCAATGTACCAATGTGGACATATTATTATTAACTAAAGTCTATATTTTATTCATATTTCCTTATTTTTTACCTGATATCCTTTTTGTGTTCTGGGTTCCTATCCAAGATAACACAATGAATTTATTTGTTGTATCATCTCCTAAGGTTCCTCTTGGCTATGCCAGTTTCTCAGACTTTTTTTTTTTGAATGACGTTGACAGTTTTGCAGTGTACTGGTCAGGTATTTTATAGACTACCTCTTTATTGATATTTGTCTGATGATTTTCTTATGATTAGATTGGTGTTATGGTTTGCCACAGGAAGACCACAAATGTAAATTTCCATTTTCATCACATCATATAAAGGGTACATTAAAAATATGACATCACTGTTGAAGTTGACCTTGATCATCTGGCTGAAGTAGTGTTTGTCAGGTTTCTCCACTGTCAAGTTACTTTTTTAACCCCCTTTGACTTTTTATTGCTGTATTTCACTTTTCCTTTTAGTTGTCTATTTATATATTTTAAATTGTTACCTTTGATGTATTATCACTTATTTTATATCTATTTTCCTTTCTGAAGAAATACTGGTTAAATATTTAACCAAATACATTTTAATCTGGATCATGTATTTTCTACTTAGATACTTAAACTGATAATATTATCCAAGACAATGTGGAACGGAATAAATAATAAAAATTGGATCAGTACTTAATTTTGCTCAAGTTCTTTTTTATGAAGTTTTTTCCTTTATAGTCATTGCTTTCTGTGACCTGTCAGCAAAAAGGTTACCTAATCCCAACTGATGGAAATATTTTACTAAATTTCTGTTTAATATTTCATTGCTTCAACTCTGCATTGTTTTGACAACTTCAAGAAATATCAAATGGATATATAAGCCCATTTCCAGGTCTCTATTCTGGGCTCTCATTGATCCAATTTTTATTATTTATTTCGTTCCACATTGTCTTGATTAATGTATGTTTTTTTTACATTTCTTAGTAAGGCAGTGGAAGTCTTAGTAACTTTTTTTCTTTTCCAAGATGGACTTAGATATTCTAAAGCCCTTTCCTTTTTCATAAAAATTTTATAATCAGCTTGGAAATTTCAAAAATAAGAAAAGAACAAAAAGGATGCTGGGATGATGTTTGGGACTGTATTGGATTTTTAGGTCAATTGAAGACATCTTAGCAATTTTGAATCATCTAATCCAACATATACTTCTCCGTTCTCTTAAATCTTTTAAAATTCTTTTCAATAATAAGTTTTGATAAACATTTCAGAATTTTAGTCAAAACCTCTGAAACCAGGCCTTAGGAGGTAGGGCCACCTGAGTATAAGGTCCTTACCCTCCAAGTAAGTCTTCACTTGAGTAAAGCTATATCAAGGAGTAACTGGAAACTGAAGTAGACCAGGCATATAAAACCAAAACCTAACATTAGAAAAAAGGATTTGTTTCAAGCTTAAATTAGATTGACCAAGTACTGGCAAGTAGATGAAACTCCTGAAACTCTTGTGCATTGCTTTAGAGATATAAATTGCTACAGCTACTTTAGAAAACTCCTTAGCAGAATCTAATAAAATGTTTACTTACACTATGACCCACAATATCAATCCTAGATACATACCCCTAAGACATTGAAACTATATATCCACCAATTAAACAAGCTAAGTGCAGATAATGTTTACAACAGTTTCATTCATAGAAGTCTCAACATGGAAACAACCTAAATGTCTACCATCAGAAAAATGGGTAAAGGTTTTGGTGCATTCACACAATGTCATACTACACATCAGTGAAAAAGAATGAACTAGGGATAACATAACAACACAGGTGAATTTCACAGAAATAATATTGAAAGAAGCCAGGCATAAAATACTATACACTGTATGACTGTATTTATATTACATTCAAATACAGAAATAACTGACCTATGGTCATGGAGGTCAGAGAAGTGGTTAATATGAGAAACATATTGTCTGTAAGGTGATGTGAGGGAACCTTCTTAGGTATTGAAAATGTTCTCTATCCTAATCTAGCTAATGACTATTTGGGTATATAAAATACACAAAATTAATTGAGCTAGGGTTAAGATTCATGAAATTTACTGTGTGAAAATTATACATCAGTTTAAAAGAAAAGAAAAACACATAAAATGATTAGATTCCAAGTCTTATTCTCCACCATATTCAGAACGTAAGTAGTAAGACAGCTCTTTTGGAAGCAGGAGATCAGATGATTCTTATGGGGAGAAAGCAAAGAGTCCTAGAGGAAAGACTTCCATCTACTGAAATCTGGGAAACACTCCATTAAGAGAGTTGGCACTGCAGCAGCCCCTATGAAATGAACCCAAACAGGTGACTAGCTCCATGCACAGACCAAAATACCTGTCATTGTTTTGTACTTTCCTTTTTTTTAATTTAAAGAGATAATCAAGGATCAGAAGTTATTAGAGAAAATATAAAAACATAAAAATATCCAAAATATGGAATAAAGGAATTCAGAAGAAACAATGCTATTTGAAAAAAAACAGGAGAACTTAAAAAAAAAAAAAAACAAGATGACAAGTAGGATGACAAAGGAAAGTCTGGCATCAATGAAGTAAGTCAGAAAGAGAAAAACAAATACCACATGCTAACACATATATATGGAATCTAAAAAAAAAAAAAAAAGGTTCTGAAGAACCTAGGGGCAGGACAGGAATAAAGATGCAGATGTAGAGAATAGACTTGAGGACACAGGGTAGGGGACATATATACACTACCAAATGTAAAGTAGATAGCTAGTGGGAAGGAGCCACATAGCACAGGGAGATAAGCTAAGTGCTTTGTGTCCACCTAGAGGGGTGGGAGAGGGAGGGTGGGAGGGAGATGCAAGAGGGAGGGGATATGGGGATATATGTATATGTATAGCTGATTCACTTTGTTATACAGCAGAAACTAACACACCATTGTAAAGTAATTATACTCCAACAAAGATGTTAAAAAAAAATAAAAGCAGGTTTTTGTGAAAAGAAATGATAAGATGCTCTTAGGAAAAAAGAAAGGTAATAGCCAAAGTAAACAAAATATTTCAATAGAATAATTGAAAGACAATGCCAAATAAACTCCCAAAAGATAGTGGAAAATAAAGACAAATAGATAACATAACAAGATAATTAGAAAAGGACTAGAAGACTTCTGATGTCAGAATGATATATCTTCTAAGACAGAACAGTACATAAGAGAGAGGAGAGGGACTTCCCTGGTGGTCCAGTGGTTAAGACTTCACCTTCCAATGCAAGGGGTGCAGGTTTGATCCCTGGTCAGGGAGCACCCACATGCCTCCCAGCCAAAAAAACCAAAACAGAAAACAGAAGCAATATTGTAAAAAATTCAATAAAGACTTTAGAAATGGTCCACATCAAACAAATCTTAAACAAAAAGAGAGAGAGAGAGAGAGAGAGAGAGAGAGAAGAGTAATATACCAAAGTAGTTGTGGATTCTAAGAAAAGGGGAAGATCCTGAGGAAGAAAAGTTTTGAAGATTTGCATTTCCCTTAGTGGAAACCCTTACATTACTGTATCTGCCTTTATTTTCTTATAGTATTTTCATTTGCTTTGTGTTTGTGTTCTATGGAGTAATTTAATAGCTTATTTTGCTTCCTTAACAACATCCAATTTTATACTAAAATATTAGGGAGATTAAGGAAAGATACTGTTGCATATACAATTAAAGAAAACAGAGTGCAATTTTACTAAAATGAAACTAGTTTTATTCACATTTTATCATGAAGCATTTTCTGTTAACTGACATTGCTATACTACTATATTGTAGAGAAAATTGAACTTCATGAAAATGATTCTAATGTTCTGTAAATTTTTGATGTACCTTTACAGTCACTATATTCTCTTAAAAATATACTTTGGTAGCTTCCTTTTATTTATAGCAAGAGAGGACATATTCAAAGATAAAAGCAAACAGACATAAATGGTATTTCTTTAGTTTAGGTATCATCATCTTGAAACTATGAGTGACTTCTTAAGAGACGTGGATTGGTGAGATAGAGAGGTCACATTTACAAAAAAATAGTAGTCAATAGTTTACTGGAAGTAATATCCAGCTTGCTTCAAAAAACTCCAAGTGATTTATCAAATTAAATTGTGATTATGATTATATTATTATCATTTATTATGTTCTATTTCATAAAAATTCAGATACAATAATATGATAATTTCATATGTCTGAAATACTTAATGTCCTAGAATATTTATCTCTTCAATCTGATAGCAAACTCTTTATAAAATATTGGGTTGGAAATCATGGATATTAAAATAAAATCATAACGAAATTTTGATACATGACAATGCTCTCCATGCCCTTCATACCTGTCCAGAGAACCTCTTGACTAACTTATGGAGAGCTGCTCCACAAATTCCCTTGAACAATATGTCATAGAGTTAAATCACCATTAACTATAAAAGTAGAGTAAAGCCATTTCTCAATTTTTTACAGTCTCTAAAATTCATTTTTTCTGAAGGAAGTTTGGAAACTAAATCAGTACATAATATAGGAGCTTTCAATACTAGCAGACCAATGCAATAAGAAATATAACTTAGAGGATCTTTTTACACTGCTCATACTAAGCCTTAATCTTCATGTACGTTACTTAGGATTTCATATTACTTGTTATAGTACGTTTAAAGTTCTTACAATGAATATTTGTTGTTATAGGAAGCCTAGTACCTACTTAATATGTCTGCAAATGATATTGGATATTCTCCTTGAGAGCCATCATTTTTTTAAATTAGCCCATTCGTGTGGTTCATGAAGTATTAACACGTTCTTGCCACAAATATACACATATTTATGTTGGGCACAAAACATAGCTCTATAATTAAGATTTTTTCATCTCAAAGTTTTGGCAATTAGGTCCAATAGGACCAATGCCCTAAGGTGTCAGGATGAATTTCTATGTGGAGAATCATGTGGGAATCATGAGAAAGAGACGCTCTCATTCTCTTGTAATATGTTTGTTAACCGTAAAAATGATATAAGTCCAGAGTTGCCAGAAGTCCTCAAATACCTGTGAATCAAACCAACACAGATGGAAGTAGAAAGCTAGAAATATATTTCTGATAAACATTGAACTTCTAGACCTCAAGTAATGCCTGAGTCAGCCATCTTGATCTTCTATATCATCAGCCAAAATATCCTAATATAGGCTTACTTAAAGTGGATGATGCCATTGACCACTTTTGATATGTGAGCTTGGCTAAATTAGATAGGTAGAAGGCAGTGTAAGTCTACAGATTCCAACCTGTGAGAGTGACAGTACATTTTACATGGAAGCAAAATGGCAGAGTAAGCTTTCTCACCCATTGTACCCAGGAGCTTATAGTTTAAGGCATTTGTTAGGTAAGTATTAGATCGTTGGAGTTTCTTTACTAATTGTTGTGTCTTTAAATAAAGCCTTACAAAAAAAAAAAATAGACAAACTTTGATTGAAGTTGGCCCATGTGGAAGCACACAGGAAGAAAATTACAGCTTTACTTGTGATACAGAGATAGTCTCAGTGGCATTCACTAGCATAGTCTTCTAATGATGAATTTTGCAGTATCTCAAACTTTAAGGATTGAGGATTCAATCCATAGAGATTAAGAATTCTCCATCCATCCAATAAGGATGGATGCAATAACACTGGAAGCTGAGAGAAGCCTAGCCATACCACCCATAAATATGTATTTTTCCCTTTCCTTCTAGCATGACAAAAAATAACTCTTAAGCTCATTAAAATGGCCATCAACCTGGAAGAGATTCCCTGACCTAAGCTATTGTTTCCCATTGTTCTCAGGTAGAGGCCAAGAAAGAGGACATCTGGCTGTCAACAGTCCAAGGTGAACACTTAGGCTTGAGTTATGCAGTCAAGAGCCTGTGCCTTGGCTCTTTCCCATCTGTGTTCTGATTGCACTCTTGCCTCCATTTTATGGCTGCCAAAAGCAGCGGTGGTAGTGGAAGGCCTTGTTGGCTCTGTTTGTTCTTTATTGTTGATAACATGGCAATTAACCCAACCCGTCCACAGGCTCAATACTCATTCATATCATCTGCTGGGGAGTGGTCACATCTCTCTCCTAAGAAAACTTCTAAGAACATAGCTTTGCAAAACCAGCGAGAGCCCTTTGATTGATATTCACTTTCGCTTCCTATTCATGTGGCAATGCTGTACTATCCTAGGAGAATCTTCAGCTGTGCTGGCTGAGAGGTGGAAATTTTTGACTGAATGGGACTGTTCTTTTGCATGACCACCTACCTATTCTTCCAAGTGGTGGCAGAAGCATGATGTCATCAGTATTGAAAGAGATTATATTCTCTGTATATAATGCAGTGACTGCAGTCTAAGGATTTCAAGAGAAAAAATTGTTGGAAGATGTGCTACATTGATGCTAAAATAATTCCAAATGACAAATATAACATGAACAGAAAATAAGTGATCATCTACATTTTTCTGCTTATTCTGGGTAAGACTTGCATTTGTGTTTAACATCAAAAGAACGATAACAATCCTTGAGTCAATGGAAGGTAGAATCCATGGGTGGCCCAATGAGTGATGCAGCATACAGGCAATTATATAACCAGTGTTAAATGGCATTAGGGAAAAGACGATCTATATTCTTTCAATGCAAATGAGTACCAAAGAGCCATGGCATTGTTAGTATTAATTATATTGCTTCCTTTTTATCATAGTGGGATACATGAAGTTAGCCAGGAACCTACTGTAATTTTTATTCTCCAATAGATAACAGAAAGAGATGATACCTAAACACAATGAAGACTCTTCACCTGCATTGAGTGGACAATAATTAAATACGTAAAAACCTCTTCTCTACCAATTCTTCTAAATTTTCACTGATTAATCACTTTATCTCATATGGACCAATGGATATAGAAAGGCGCCTTGGAAAAAAATATTTGCCCTAAGTTCTCACATCCTAAAGTCAGGAGAATAAGAACAAGAGACAACTGAGGAACACAATTAATGAAATTAGTTTATTTCATAATAATTCACAATTAATGAAATATTTTTGCACTTTGTTAAAAGAGACTGATGTGGTAAAGCTGTCCTAAGTACCATATAAGATATACTCTCTGAAAGCCACAGATACACCAAGGATTGTTTTGTCCTTTGAGTCCTCGTTATATTGCTTATTCTGGGCAATAAAACTGTATTGTCAATATTTATTTGTAAATAGTTGTAAAATCTCCAGTTACCTGAGAGTGTCTCTCTTCCTTGATCTGAAAGAATTAGAGAAACATAGGGACTACCCATCTGACCAATGTAATTTGCAGTACTTAACTCTGTGTTGTAGTAGTTTTATGGAGATACTGCCTTGATCCCAGGATGGGGACATTGTGACTCTAGCTTAAATATAAAATCCTTGCTTCTCAGAGAAATACAACCTGGATGAATATGTTTCCAATAGGCTGATATAGATATGATATATGTGAATATGATATATGATACTGTTGATTTAATATTTCCTTTGAATGTGTGTTCACTTTTATCATGGCAAACAGATCCCTTTCACAAGAGTGGTCATATTTTGGTTGCATTTCAAAAGTGAGCAGGAGATCATGAATGTTCAATCCACCACACATCTTTTTTTAAATTCCTGAGCTAAATGCGAGTTTTGTACTTTAGCAAGCAGTGAATTAGGTTTCCAATGATGTGAAGAGAAGAGGGCAGACGGTTCCAGATGGCTAGTGCCACAGAAGCTAAGGGTCAGTGTTTGAGGAAGGAGTGGGTACAGTATACAATCTCAATTATTAAAAGTCAGTAGACAGGAAAACAGCCAAAACGGTAACAGATGAATGAAATGACTCTGTTGGCATGAGCAAGTACTGTAAGCTTTTTCAGAGCTCCCAAGGGCAAATACATTATTAGTAGATTTGTATCTATTAGGAGCATGCCATGGGATTAAGCTGCTGTGAGTTTATTCTACTCTATTTTTTTCATCTGCTATTTTTAAAAGGTTGAAAGAGCAGAGCTTCATAGTTAAATCACCTCTTTCATTACTTGAAAATAGTGTTTCTATAAGAACACATTAGTTTTCAGTTCACCTGAATGTAATTACTTACCTTTATATTTTTTCCTAATTATTCTGTACTGCATTAATATAGTTAGAATAGAAACAATACTGTTTTTCTTTCCAGGGGAACTGAAATTATCATACATTGCTTGCAGCCTAACTTTTTTTCCCCTTTGACTAGTTATAGTGCAATAGATATCAGCTTTGTTTCCAGCATTCTATTGTTAATGCCTCATGCAGGATTCATGCATGATTATCTCAATTTAGTGTTTTTAATTTAACACAAACATTAGCAAGAAGAACCAATTCACCAAACCTAATGACTGGTCATAATGCAGTACAATAAAATGTTACTTTTTACACCATTTTTTTATGAAAAATGTATCTTAAAACACATTTTAAAGTTAAATGGCATCGTTATAGACTTAAATATCATCTTGCCATATCAGCTAATAAATTAACAGCTGAGAGAGAAATTAACTTATCTACAAATAGTCTAAAGAAAGGTTTATGGGATATGTATTTCAATTGGGTGAGAAATTCTAGAGGAGAGAGAAGCAATGAAATCACTGAAATGTCTGGGAGCTATGGCTGCAGCTTTATGAGAAAGGTTTTAGTTCATGTTTTTTTTGCTTCATGCACTCTGAATTGCTTTGTGAACTTGGGTAAGATACTTAATTGTCTATAACCTAGGTTTGCCTAGCCAGTAAATTAGGACAGAGCACAGGTTTAGAAAGGGTGTCTGCTTCTATTAAAGGAAGTGAGCTGTTGTGTTATGGGAAGGCTATTTTTCACCTTTTCCTGAGCACTAAAGCTCAAATAAAAAATAATTATATTAAAAACTTTAAAAAATAAGAGGAATATCTAAAAAGAGAGTAGAATAATCCCTCATCAGCAAAACTAAACGATACAAAATCTACATTCTACACCTTATTGATATACTCATGGGCATGAATTGTACCTTTAAAAAGAAGATTTCCTTGATCATTAAATACTGAAACAATTTACTCCTTCTCATCATATATATGAGTGAATTTCAGAAACTTCAGAATGTTATTTTATTGCTCATTAAAGCATTTGAATAAAATTGGCATGTGTCCTCAAGCCAAAGCACTTCATGATAATAACGTGAATGACAATGTTGGGAAGGTTTAAATTTCTATTTTAAAATATGGTTTATGTGTTAGAATAATTTTTTAAAAGTGCTTATATTTTTCGAGCTGTCAGAATGGGGAAAATTGTCATGGCTGGTGCAAAAATAAATCAAACCAGAAGACTTCTATTTTAGCCTCCATTGCCATCATCTTCTGTGAACTCACCTGTCCCTAATTGCAATTAAACTTTACTTTCTCACCTGTGAAATTAAAGGAATGGTCTGAATACGAGTCACAGATTCAAATACCCACAGGGATCTAACTGGTAATTTAAATTAATTAAATGTATCAGGTGACTATTTCAGCAAACTGAAGAGTGACTACCTCTTCTAAAAATAATCTCCTGCAATTATTTCCAAGCAGGAATTTGGGCCAGTATGACAACTTCTCCTTTATACATTTATCTAAGTTTTTTTTTTTCTTCAAACATCTAATTTTTAAATGTTAGTTCAAACAGTTTCAAGCAGGCAATATAAAGTATTTATGATGTGCAAAGTGAGACTAAACACCACCAGTTCTTAAACACTAAAATAGATCAATTATTAGATTTTTCCTGATTAACAATCCATGATTTCATATTTCTGTAATGTTGGAATGATACAACTGAATAGAAATTTTTATCTTAGATGAGGATATGTGGAGTGTAGTACTCTCATATACAGACAAATTAATTGAGAAATTTTGCATAAAAATAACATGATAAATAAAAACATAGTTCTATCCTCTCTTATTCTCTCCATTTTTTCCCATTCTAATACGTCTTTTTTTGCTCAGGTGTAAATTAGCTCCTATAGTGTTAATGTTAATTCTAATAATCACTATTTTTTTAATTAATAAAATTCTATTAATGTTTAAACTCTTTATTACCCCCACCTCACCCTCACAACCATAGGGGAGAATGGTGCCCTACATGGAATAGAAATGTTATAATGGAGGCTGTTATCTCATCTGGGAAAAAAACAGCTTTTCCCAGTGGATGGCAATATCTTGGTGTTGTTCCCAAATTCCAGTGTCTGTTCTTTACCATTGCAGGCCTAGAAGATCAATGATTATTTCACCCAAAGGGAAATAGGCTCCTCAGGCCCTATCATGGTAGAGACACTCAATAAGGAACAGATGCACTTAAAATATGGATGATGTATTTCTTAATTTTTAAAAAAAATGTAATAAAGGCATTTGTGCTCATTTATTAGCAACTATTTATTATTTCTTGTCCTTGCATTCTAACTAGTCTAACTGCTTAGCCAATTATAACCAGAATTTCACTTGATGATCTTTGAGTAGCTTGAAAGTAGCTTGATGGCTTGTGTCATACGGCTAACATGGACTGATGATCATCTTCACTGTCGTGATCTTTCTACCAAAATGACCAAACACCCAAGAAGGACAAGCTCTCACCTAAATTATTTTAGAGGTATTCTATCAATGTGAGCTTCTCTCTCTTTGCCTTGGATAAACTCTCTTTAAAAATGTAAGACCACAGATACAAAAAGTTGAATTCGTCTAAACTGTAATTTATTCATTATTTGTCCATGCAAAGGCTTCATTTATTCATTTTAAAATTTATTCTTCTTTCCCCTCTAGACCCAATTCCGTTCCCCCTCCAAATTCAGACACCTACTTTGATCTATTGAAAGTATTGCCTTAGATAACAGTCTTCTACAGGTGTAGTATTGAATTACATTTTAATTCCATAGCCAGAATTGTGTTATGAATCATATTTTCTCTTATATTTAAACTCAGTACTAAGTTTTACTATCTTTCCTGCTCTTTAGTTGCTTTTCTACTGCTGCAGGGTATTCCATTTCATATATCTAGTGCTCTGTTTTTATCCTTACTCATTGATAGACACATATGTTGTCTTCAAATTCTTGCTACATTTCTTAATATTGTCATAAGGATCTGTTACTAAGTTTTTTGAGAATATAATTACAACTTTGACATAGCTAGAATGTAGAAAATTCATTTTAATGTTAATAGATACTACCACATTTATTTCTAAGTGATTCTACTCACACTAGAAAAGAAAAAATATTCTCAGATATCCATATCATCACAGATATTTGGCATTATCAAACTTTCTTATTTTTTCTAATCTTATGAGACTCAAATTCTATGTTAATGTTGCTTAAATTTATGTAGCTCATAATTTAAGACTATTGTTAAATATGTTTTCTTATACCTGTTTGTCTTCTGTGTGGTGGCCACTTATATCCTTTGAGCACTTTTCCTAATATATTTCCTACCTTAGTGGGTTTTCAGGAGTAAATGTATATTAATTTATTATTAGTTTTAGATATTGTAAATATCTCGCAGACTACTACCAATTATTATTTTATTATTTTATACTTATAAACAATGTTTTCTTTTCATGTCATTTCTTTTTATGTTTTTTCTTTTTCTTTTTCTATATAATCAATCTTTTTCCCTGTGGTTTCACTAGTTTGTACATCATTAATTTATTCATTGACTCTACACATAACTGTTTGAGTGCTACCATGACCAGGCCTAATTTTAGGCATTTACATAGATATAATAAATAAATAAATGAATGAGTGAGTGAAAATCCCTGTTCTCAATGGAGCTTACATATTTGTATGGATATAGACAAGTATCAAACACATAACTTTAAAATATGTAAGGTGGTTATAAGAGTTATGAGAAAAAAATATGCCCAGTAAAATGTATAGAGAGTGACAGTGGAGTGTGTAAATTTATAAAGAGATATCAAAGAAGGTGATATTTAAGTAGAAAACTAAAAGAAAGAAAAGACAGACTTCATGTGGCTATACAGGGGGAAAAATTCCAAACTAAAGGAAAAGTAAAAGCAGACCTCATAGTTTGGAATTTTTTAAATAACTAGAAATTCCCTTATCTCACAAATATCCCTGTTTTATTCTATATTCAATAAATTTAAAACTCTACATTTATTTTTTTTAACATCTTTATTGGAGTATAATTGCTTTACAATGGTGTATTAGTTTCTGCTTTACAACAAAATGAATCAGTTATATATATACATATGTTCCCATATCTCTTCCCTCTTGCGTCTCCCTCCCTCCAACCCTCCCTATCCCACCCCTCCAGGTGATCACAAAGCACTGAGCTGATCTCCCTGTGCTATGCAGCTACTTCCCACTAGCTATCTACCTTACGTTTGGTAGTGTATATATGTCCATGCCTCTCTCTCGCTTTGTCACAGCTTACCCTTCCCCCTCCCCATATCCTCAAGTCCATTCTCTAGTAGGTCTGTGTCTTTATTCCTGTCTTACCCCTAGGTACTTCATGACATTTTTTTCTCTTTAATTCCATATATATGTGTTAGCGTTCGGTATTTGTCTCTCTCTTTCTGACTTACTTCACTTTGTATGACAGACTCTAGGTCTATCCACCTCATTACAAAGAGCTCAATTTCGTTTCTTTTTATGGCTGAGTAATATTCCATTGTATATATTCCATTGTATATGTGCCATATCTTCTTTATCCATTCATCCGATGATGGACACTTAGGTTGTTTATATCTCCGGGCTATTGTAAATAGAGCTGCAGTGAACATTTTGGTCCATGACTCTTTTTGAATTATGGTTTTCTCAGGGCATATGCCCAGTAGTGGGATGGCTGGGTCATATGGTAGTTATATTTGTAGATTTTTAAGGAACCTCCATACTCTTCTCCACAGTGGCTGTATCAATTTACATTCCCACCAACAGTGCAAGAGGGTTCCGTTTTCTCCACACCCTCTCCAGCATTTATTATTTCTAGATTTTTGATGATGGCCACTCTGACTGGTGTGAGATGATATCTCATTGTAGTTTTGATTTGCATTTCTCTAATGATTAGTGACGTTGAGCATTCTTTCATGTGTTTGTTGGCAGTCTGTATATCTTCTTTGGAGAAATGTCTATTTAGGTCTTCTGCCCATTTTTGGATTGGGTTGCTTGTTTTTTTGTTATTAAGTTGCATGAGCTGCTTATAAATTTTGGAGATTAATTCTTTGTCAGTTGCTTCATTTGCAAATATTTTCTCCCATTCTGAGGGTTGTCTTTTGGTCTTGTTTATGGTTTCCTTTGCTGTGCAAAAGCTTTGAAGTTTCATTAGGTCCCATTTGTTTATTTTTCTTTTTATTTCCATTACTCTAGGATGTGGGTCAAGAAGGATCGTGCTGTGATTTATGTCATAGAGTGTTCTGCATATGTTTTCCTCTAAGAGTTTGATAGGTTCTGGCCTTACATTTAGGTCTTTAATCCACTTTGAGCTTATTTTTGTGTATGGTGTTAGGGAGTGATCTAATCTCATACTTTTACATGTACCTGTCCAGTTTTCCCAGCACCACTTATTGAAGAGGCTGTCCTTTCTCCACTGTACATTCCTGCCTCCTTTATCAAAGATAAGGTGACCATATGTGTGTGGCTTTATCTCTGGGCTTTATATCCTGTTCCATTGATCTATCTTTCTGTTTTTGTGCCAGTACCATACTGTCTTGATTACTGTAGCTTTGTAGTATAGTCTGAAGTCCCAGAGACTGATTCTTCCAGCTCCGTTTTTCGTTCTCAAGATTGCTTTGGCTATTTGGGGTCTTTTGTGTTTCCATACAAATTGCGAAATTTTTTGTTCTAGTTCTGTGAAAAATGCCAGTGGTAGTTTGATAGGGATTGCATTGAATCTGTATATTGCTTTGGATAGTAGAGTCATTTTCACAATGTTGATTCTTCCAATCCAAGAACATGACATATCTCTCCATCTATTTGTATCATCTTTCATTTCTTTCATCAGTGTATTATAGTTTTCTGCATACAGGTCTTTTGTCTCCTTAGGTAGGTTTATTCCTAGATATTTTATTCTTTTGGTTGCAGTGGTAAATGGGTGTGTTGTCTTGATTTCACTTTCAGATTTTTCATCATTAGTGTATAGGAACGCCAGAGATTTCTGTTCATTAATTTTGTATCCTGCTACTTTACCAAATTCAGTCATTAGCTCTAGTAGTTTTCTGATAGCATCTTTAGGATTCTCTATGTATAGTATCATGTCATCTGCAAACAGTGACAGCTTTACTTCTTCTTTTCTGATTTGGATTCCTTTTATTTCCTTTTCTTCTCTGATTGCTGTGGCTAAAACTTCCAAAACTCTGTTGAATAAGAGTGGTGAGAGTGGGCAACCTTATCTTGTTCCTGATCTTAGTGGAAATGCTTTCAGTTTTTCACCATTGAGGATGATGTTGGCTGTGGGTTTGTCATGTATGGCCTTTATTATCTTAAGGAAAGTTCCGTCTATGCCTACTTTCTGGAGGGTTATTATCATAAATGGGTGTGGAATTTTGTCATAAGCTTTCTCTGCATCTATTGAGATGATCATATGGTTCTTCTCCTTCAATTTGTTAATATGGTGTATCACATTGATTGATTTGCGTATATTGAAGAATCCTTGCATTCCTGGAATAAACCCCACTTGATCATGGTGTATGATCCTTTTAATGTGTTGTTGGATTCTGTTTGCGAGTATTTTGTTGAGGATTTTTGCATCTGTGTTCATCAGTGATATTGACCTGTAGTTTTCTTTCTTTGTGACATCCTTGTCTGCTTTTGGTATCAGGGTGGTGGTGGCCTCGTAAAATGAGTTTGGGAGTGTTCCTCCCTCTGCTATATTTTGGAAGAGTTTGAGAAGGATAGGTGTTAGCTCTTCTCTAAATGTTTGATAGAATTCGCCTGTGAAGCCATCTGGTCCTGGGCTTTTGCTTGTTGGAAGATTTTAATCACAGTTTCAATTTCATTGCTTGTGATTGGTCTGTTCATATTTTCTCTTCCTGATTCAGTCTTCGCACGTTGTGCATTTCTAAGTATTTGTCCATTTCTTCCAGGTTGTCCATTTTATTGGCATAGAGTTGCTTGTAGTAATCTCTCATGATCTTTTGTATTTCTGCAGTGTCAGTTGTTACTTCTCCTTTTTCATTTCTAATTCTATTGATTTGAGTCTTCTCCCTGTTTTTCTTGATGTGCTGGCTAATGGTTTATCAATTTTGTTTATCTTCTCAAAGAACCAGCTTTTAGTTTTATTGATCTTTGCTATCATTTTCTTCATTTCTTTTTCATATATTTCTGATCTGATTTTTATGATTTCTTTCCTTCTGCTAACTTTGGGGTATTTTTGTTCTTTCTCTAATTGCTTTAGGTGCAAGGTTAGTTGTTTATTCAAGATGTTTCCTTTTTCTTAAGGTGGCCTTGTATTGCTATAAACTTCCCTCTTAGAACTGGTTTTGCTGCATCCCATAGGTTTTGGGTCGTCGTGTCTCCATTGTCATTTGTTTCTAGGTATTCTTTTATTTCCTCTTTGATTTCTTCAGTGATCACTTCGTTATTAAGTAGTGTATTGTTTAGCCTCCATGTGTTTGTATTTTTTACAGATCTTCTCCTGTAATTGATATCTAGTCTCATAGTGTTGTGTTCGGAAAAGATACTTGATACAATTTCAATTTTCTGAAATTTACCAAGGCTTGATTTGTGACCCAAGATATGATCTATCCTGGAGAATGTTCCATGAGCACTAGAGAAAAATGTGTATTCTGTTGTTTTTTGATGGAATGTCTTATAAATATCAATTAAGTCCCTCTTGTTTAATGTATCATTTAAAGCTTGTGCTTCCTTATTTATTTTGATTTTGGATGATCTGTCCATTGTGAAAGAGGGATGTTAAAGTCCCCTACTATGAATGTGTTACTGTTGATTTCCCCTTTTATCGCTGTTATTATTTGCTTTATGTATTGAGGTGCTCCTATGTTGGGTGCATAAATATTTACAATTGTTATATCTTCTTCTTGGATCGATCCCTTGACCATTATGTAGTGTTCTTCTTTGTCTCTTCTAATAGTCTTTATCTTTAAGTCTATTTCATCTGATATAAGAATTGCTACTTCAGCTTTCTTTTGGTTTCTATTTGCATGGAATATCTTTTTCCATCCCCTTACTTTCAGTCTGTATGTGTCTCTAGGTCTGAAGTGGGTCTCTTGTAGACAGCAAATATATGGGTCTCGTTTTTGTATCCATTCAGCCAATCTGTGTCTTTTGGTGGGAGCATTTAGTCCATTTACATTTAAGGTAATTATCGATATTTATGTTCGTATTCCCATTTTCTTAATTGTTTTGGGTTCGTTATTGTAGGTCTTTTCCTTGTCTTGTGTTTCTTGCCTAGAGAAGTTCCTTTAGCAGTTGTTGTAGAGCTGGTTTGGTGGTGCTGAACTCTCTCAGCTTTTGCTTGTATGTGAAGGTTTTAATTTCTCCATCATATCTGAATGAGATCCTTGCTGGGTAGAGTAATCATGGTTGCAGGTTTTTCTCCTTCATCACTTTAAATATGTCCTGCCAGTTCCTTCTGGCAACAGAGTTTCTGCTGAAAGATCAGCTCTAAACCTTATGGGGATTCCCTTGTGTGTCATTTGTTGTTTTTGCCTTGCTGTTTTTAATATGTTTTCTTTGTATTTAATTTTTGACAGTTTGATTAATATGTGTCTTGACATATTTCTCCTTGGATTTATCCTGTATGTGACTCTCTGTGCTTCCTGGACTTGATTAACTATTTCCTTTCCCATATTAGGGAAGTTTTCAACTATAATCTCTTCATATATTTTCTCAGTCCCTTTATTTTCCTCTTCTTCTTCTGGAACCCCTATAATTCGAATGTTGGTGTGTTTAATGTTGTCCCAGAGGTCTCTGAGACTGTCCTCAGTTCTTTTCATTCTTTTTTCTTTATTCTGCTCTGCAGTAGTTATTTCCACTATTTTATCTTCCAGGTCACTTATCCATTCTTCTGCCTCAGTTATTCTGCTATTGATCCCATCTAGAGTATTTTTAATTTCATTTATTGTGTTGTTCATCGTTGTTTGTTTCATCTTTAGTTCTTCTAGGTCCTTGTTAAATGTTTCTTGCATTTTGTCTATTCTGTTTCCAAGATTTTGGATCATCTTTACTATCATTATTCTGAATTCTTTTTCAGGTAGACTGCCTATTTCCTCTTCATTTTTTATGCTCCTTCATCTGCTGTGTGTTTTTCTGTCTTCTCATTTTGCTTATCTTACTGTGTTTGGGGTCTCCTTTTTGCAGGTTGCAGATTTGTAGTTCCCTTTGTTTTTGGTGTCTGTCCCCAGTGGCTAAGGTCGGTTCAGTGGTTTGTGTAGGCTTCCTGGTGGAGGGGCCTAGTGCCTGTGTTCTGGTGGATGAGGCTGGATCTTGTCTTTCTGGTGGGCAGGTCCACGTCTGGTGGTGTATTTTGGGGTGTCTGTGGACTTATTATGATTTTAGGCAGCCTCTCTGCTAATGGGTGGGGTTGTGTTCCTGTCTTGCTAGTTATTTGGCATAGGATGTTCAGCACTGTAGCTTGCTGGTCGTTGAGTGAAGTGGGTGCTGGTGTTGAGATGGAGCTCTCTGGGAGATTTTCGCCATTTGATATTATGTGGAGCTGGGAGGTGTCTTGTGTACCAGTGTCCTGAAGTTGGCTCTCCCACCTCTTAGGCACAGCAGTGACTCCTGGCTGAAGCACCAAGAGCCTTTCATCTACACGGCTCAGAATAAGAGGGATAAAAAGTATAAAGAAAGAATTAGTAGAAGTGGAAAGAAAGGAGGGAGGGAGGGATGGAGGGAGGAAGGAAGGAAGGAAAAAAGAAAGAAAGAAGATAAAGTAAAATAAAATAAAGTAAGGTAAAATATAATAAAGTTATTAAAATAAAATAGTTATTAAGTGAGAAAACGGACAGATAGAGCCCTAGGACAAATGGTGGAAGCAAAGGTATACAGACAAAATCTCACATAGAAGCATACACATACACACTCACAAAAAGAGGAAAAGGGGAAAAAATCATAAATCTTGCTCTCATAGTCCACCTCCTCAATTTGTTATGATTCATTGTCTGAAGGAGGGAAGGAAGGAAAGAAAGAACGATGATAAAGTAAAATAAAATTTAGTTATTAAAATAAAAAGTAATTATTAAGAAAAAAATTTAAAAAAAAAACGGATGGATAGAACCCTCAGACAAATGGCGGAAGCAAAGCTATACAGACAAAATCTCACAGAGAAGCTATACATACACACTCTCAAAAAAAAGGAAAAGTGGAAAAAAATCATAAATCTCGCTCTCAAAGTCCACCTCTTTGGGATGATTCGTTGTCTATTCATGTATTCCACAGAGGCAGCGTACATCAAATTGATTGTGGAGCTTTAATCCCCTGCTTCTGAGGCTGCTGGGAGAGATTTCCCTTTCTCTTCTTCTCACAGCTCCCAGGGCCTCAGCTTTGGATTTGGCCCTGCCTCTGCGTGTAGGTCGCCGGAGGGCATCTGTTTTTCCGCTCAGACAGGACGGGGTTAAAGGAGCTGCTGATTCGGAGGCTCTGGCTCACTCAGGCCTGGGGATAGGGAGGGGCACGGAGTGCGGGGGCGGGCCTGAAGCGGCGAGGCCGGCGTGATGTTGCGCCGGCGTGACGTTTCTCCGGCGTGACGTTGCACCAGCCCGTGGCGTGCCGTGCGTTCTCCCGGGGGAGTTGTCTCTGCCCCACCGGACCGTGGCAGTGGCGGGCTGCACAGGCTCCCGGAAAGTGCGTGTGAATAGTGACCTGTGCTCGCACACAGTCTTCTTGGTGGCAGCAGCAGCAGCCTTAGCGTCTCATGCCTCTCTCTGGGGTCCACGCTTTTAGCCGTGGCTCGCGCCCGTCTCTGGAGCTCCTGTAAGCAGTGCTCTGAATCCCCTCCAGGTACGTGGGGGTTTCTTGCCTTTTGGGAGGTCTGAGGTCTTCTGCCAGCGTTCAGTAGGTGTTCTGTAGGAGTTGTTCCACGTGTAGATGTATTTCTGGTGTATCTGTGGGGAGGAAGGTGAGCTCCGCGTCTTACTCTTCCGCCATCTTCCCGGAAGCCTCTACATTTATTTTTAATTCATTGGATTTTATGTGTTTATTTAGTGTAAGTAAACATTACAGATGTATTCTCACAACATAGTGAGCCACTTTTCCCACATAATATATTATAATTTTTCTTCCTTTCTTTAATAATCTATAATGTAATCTCTATTATAAATCAAGATCTCATATATACATAAGTGTATTTCTGGATCCTCTATGCTATAACATTGATTTGCTTGGATGTTTCTACTTTAATAGTACATTGATTTATTCCTAAACTTTGTAACGTGTGTCTTAATGTCTGGTTTTGTTAAGATCTCCAGTTTGCTCCTTTATTTAAAAGAATATATATGAGCTATTTAGTTTCATATGTTTCACATAAGTTTAGCACAAAGTCTTACTCTAGATTGTGAAGTTATAGATACCATCAAATTGATAGTTTCAAACTAAATGAAATTAGAGAAAATATAAAGTCAATTTTAAAAACTTAAAAATTTTTTAAATTGATAAATAGTAATAAAAGTGTCCATGGGAAAAAGAAAGAAGACATAAATTATCAGTTCAAAAATGAAACAAAGGACATCACTACAAATTCTACAGACATTATCAGGATAATAAAAAAAATAATGTTTATAAATTTAAGGCAGGTGAAATGGACACATTCCTTGAAAGACATAATCTATCAATGCTCATTCAAGAGTAGTTAGATAATGTGAATAGTCCTATATGTATTTTAAAGATGAATTTGTATTTAGATATCTTCCAAATAAGAAATTTTAGGTCCAGATGGTTTCAACTTCCAAATACTCAAAAAATAATGCCAATTGTATACAAACCCTTCTAGAAAAAAGAAAATGAGATACACTTTTTATATCAGCATTTAGCTGATGTCAAAAAGTTTTAAAATATATTTCAAGGAAAGAAAATGACAGATCAATATCTCTTATGGATATGAATGTAAGTATCCTCAACAAAATAATTGCAAATAATTCCAACAATTTATTAAAAGGATAAGACATCACAACTAAGTGGGTGTTAACCCTGAAATTGCAAGGTTGGTTTAACATTTGAAACCCAATCATTGTAATTTACCTTATCAACACACCAATATTGTTAATAAATCAGTTCTTCCCCAATTGACCTATAGATTCAACACAACCCCACTAAATTCCCAAAAGGAATAATTAGAAATTAGGAAGCTGACTCTAAAATTTATATTAGAAAGTGAAAGAACAAGAATCCTTAAAAAATTTTTTCAAAAGGAAGAACAAAGTTGGAAGACTTTATTTAAAACTTACTATAAATCTGAAATAATCACAATGTGATATAAGCAAAAGGATAGACATATAACAATTGAACAGAATAGAGTTTAGAAATCCAACTACACATACTTGGCCAACTGATGTTCAACAAAGATGCATAGGCAACTCACTGAAGAAAGGATAACTTTTTCAATAAGTGATGCTGGGACATTTAGGCACCCACATAAAAATTAAAACGACTTAATTTTCACTTATTTTGTTTAACAATGTCCTACTTATATAAAAAAATTAAGTCACAATATATCATAGATCTAAATGTCAATCTAAAAGTAAAGGAGGAGGTGGAAGTGTTGGAGGAGGGCAGGGTTTGGATTTCATACCTTAATATCTAAGGATATTTACACCTAAAAGAAATTGACAATTGGCTGTTAGGTTGTGAATGTGGAGTAGGCTATGAGTCTGGAAACAGGTTTTGGGTAGAAAGACTAGGCTGAAGTTTCAGCTCTGAATTAATTTATATAACCTCATCATGTATGGCTATTAATAGAATTAAATAAGAAATTGAATTCAAGGACACTTTATCAACTATCAAATTATTAATGGTGTTATTGATGGGGACTTTTCCAACATTACCTATATAAAGAATACATTTAAATTTGCCTTTCAACTTCAATTTATCTTTCAACTTTTACCTTTCTACTACCATGAAAAAATAATTTTGTTAATGCCTACATCCAGAAAACATATTTTATGCGACAGATTCTTAGCATCCAAACTAAAGCCTGAAACAATATGTGTTTAATATGTGGATAATATGCCATCTTTGTTCTTTGAAAGGAGATGTAGAGAATATATCAAGACCCATTATTCAGAAATCCATGAGATTTTAAACCTCATTGATTTTATTTTACTGCAGTTTGTGGAAAATGTTGTGGTGATCCTTCTGGTAAACAGGAGGTTGGCAACAAACAGAAACACCTCTCCTCACACTCTACCAGATCATAGGCAGGTTAGATGAACCTGCCAGCCTATTGGTATCTGTGTACTAAGAGAATGTAGTACCTTGGAGGGCTCTGGTTTGGTACAAGGGAGATTCCCTATTGCCAGGATAAGCACTTGCCACACGAAATTCAGGCTCACAAAAACCCTCCTGTGCTATCTCTGACCCAGATGTTAGCACCAGTTTTTTTCATTTCACTTTCTAGGATTGAAACCAAAAAGAACTAGTGTCTAGAGGCAGGTGACAAAGGCCTTAAGCTTGCTGACATCCTCAATTTCCTCATGGATAAACTTTCCTTAAAAGACCCAAATCCACATTCCTCTTTTTAAATTGATTCCTGCCCTCAGCCCCAATCGTCAATAGCAGACACCTATTTCCCAACGGATGAGAAAGACTCCTTCATCTTCTTGGTCATGGCTGGGATGAGGTTCATGTAGTCATACACACACTTGGTCATGCAATTCTCCAGCTGCCGCTTCACCTGAAGCTCTTTACTCCCCTCATCTCTTGAATCTTTGGCTTTGTAGTTGCAATGCATTGTGCACTGGGCCAGGTGGTGCTGGAATTTCTCCAACTCACTGAACAGTTTTATATCATTATTCACTAATTTTGTCTGTATAATAAAGTTCTATAGTATGTACTCTTAATCTGGTTTAGTTTGCAATGCAGAATGTTCTTGAGAAATGTCCATATTGTAAGTAACAGTAGCTCATCAATGAAGCTATTTAAAAAATTAGAGATTTTCTTATGCCATCAAAATAGGCATAGGCACTAGATCATTCTCATTCCCTCTCTCTCATTCTAAAAACAATTTCCAAGATAGTAAAAGCAATTATCTGGAGTATTAGAGAATATATTATATTACTACTTTTCCTCATTCTTTTTGCTAGATTTATTCCAAGATTAGGTAAAAGATTGAAAAAGCATATCCAACATATTATATTGTTTAATTAACCTGAGTATGATTCATTTATATCAAAGGCATATATCTGAATATGTGTAAAATATATCTTTTCATCACTGTGAATTCATTGTTATCATATACTGACTCAATATTGAAAATTCTGAAATATATAATACTCTGCACCTGATAAAAAGATTTTGGTAAGAAATCTACTTCCACCAGATTTCAAAATGCAAATCTTGGTTGTGATAAAGTTTCTTTCATCAGTGGCTGAGAAAACAGTGGGTTAATTTTACATTGGGCACTATTTTAGTGGGACATTAATGGAGTCACTGTTTTAGAAGTGTGAGGTATCTGCCAGGTTTTGTGTGCACTGGCCTAGCAAATAGGTGACCTGGATTCTAGACCCAGTTCTTCTCATATCTACTAACGAGGTGAAATTGAGATAGCCAGTTAAACTCTCTAATTTTAAATTTAAGAACAGATAGTAAGATGTACGGGCCGTTAGTTTTGGTCCTCTAGAATTTTATTTTGATTTTTCAGATTTTGATCAAATTTATGGTTCAAGAGAGATTTATACAGAGAAGAAACTAAAGATATTTTCTTGACAGAAAAACGGTGGTAGGTGAGAAGGAGGAGAGGGCATATGGAAGATGGGAATAATTTATAAAAATGTTACAATTTTAAATATGATGAATAACAACAAAATAACGTAGAACATGGAAATGATAGGATTTCTTTTGTAACTTGGCAGAGTTTCTAGGAAACAATTTAAAGAATAAAGTGAAATTATTTAAATTGCACTACAAATGAACACATAACTTTTACAGTTTAATGAGGTTTTAAACTGACTGTGCATTTCTTTTTACCATTAAAGTAGTTCTTAACTTAAATAATGAAGGCTAATTTGTTTGAAAATATAGGGAGCTGTATTTGATATTCCTTATTTAGCTTCAGCTTTGTAGTATGTTATTCAAATAACAGACTACAACGGTAGGTAAAATTTAGATTGAAGTTAGTAAAAAGAAAGACTACTATCTACCTCTAAGATCAAGTTTTCTGAAATTCGATATTTTTATGATTATAGCATGCCTAATAATTGAGTGTGAGTTAACAGTGAAGTAAGAAAATGATTCTGCAAATTCATTTTATTTTGAAGAAAATTTATTTTGGTTGGAAGCAGTGAATATTTCCCAAATAAAATTATATTCCCTAACAGATAAGAAGAAGGTATCTTACTCTGCTTAAATTGCCATAAGACCACTTATTTATGTATTGACTTTTACATTTTTGTTATATTACTTTATTTTTTTAATTGTTAGTATATTATGAATAAGTAATGAAATTCAGCTGATAAACCTTACATATAAAGTTACACTCTTAAGTACGCTAAATTTGCATTTTTTTAGTTATTCAGCTTGCTTATAAATGTAAATGACATTTTAAGTATTAATGATATTGATATGACTACAGTGCAATTTTTCTCCCAAAGAAAACATCCCGTTTATTTACAGGATAAGAAATGAGGGCTCTCAAAGCGTTTGTGTTTAAAATGTAAAGATCTCAAATGTAAAAGATTCATCAAGTATATCTTATAAGAGATGGATGCGTAAACACTTCACAAGGAATTATTTACTTGAATAATTATTGCATTTCTTGATTTCAATAAATTAACATTATTTTCGCTCTTAATGACACTTCCTTAGAAAGGCAATTTGGCCATTGAAGAATATTTGCATAACAAAGAAATAACTCTATTAAAGTAAATTAAAATACTCCCAAATGTGATTTCCTCATATCAGATTTGTAATTTAACATTTCACTCTAGCTGCAATGTGTCAAGAAGAAACTATGCAAGTCAAGATTATCTGAGTGGGTACCAGTTAAGGGACTATTACAGTGGTCCAGTTAAACGACGATCAATTGAACTACTATTGTGTCAATAGAAATGGCCAGATGTGTGTAGATTAAAGAGATGACCAGGAAATAAATTCACACTACTTGCCATATAAGAGTAAAAAGGAAGATTTAAAAGAATACATCCAAATTTCTGACTTGGACAGTAAAGTGATATCACTCCCTGAGATAGTAAACGTGGAGAAATACTAGATTTGGGGGGCACAATTATGTTTTGATTTAAGATTTGTTGAATTTGAAGTATTTTTGAAACTTCAAGGAAACATATCTAGTTTCCAAAAAAGAGTTTGGACCTATTGATATATATTTGAGTAACGTGTATGGGTTAAATTACCTAGGAAAAGAGTATAAAGAGTTAAAAATAGGATTTTGAAGAACTAACTGCAATATTTATCAAAAGCCAAGTGGATAAAGGTAACAGGTAAAGGAGATTGAGGACAAATAACCAGAGAGGGAAGAGAACTTCAAGAATTCAAAACCATATGTGGTAGGAATAAAGATAGATTAAGGTAAAATGTAAATCTTCTAATAAAGGCGTGGTCGAAGCACCGATCACTAAATCATCTACTAATCACTGAATCAGTAGAAATAATTGTTCCACTGGAAGCAGAGAAACCTATGATGAGAAGGTTACATTTGACACTGAGTGTTAAAGATGAGCAGAAGATTGCCTGCATGGCAAGGTGAGAAAGAAGTTTAGGAGGAAAGAACAACATGTACAAGGGCACAGGCTGGAAAAGGACAAGATCAAGGCACACATTAATGACAAGAGATGTGGTCTGGGCTTAGGCTGTGAAGAATTAGGTTGTAGAAGTACCTGTCAACAAAAAATTAATCAGTTGATCTAAGAAAGAAAAATGGAAAAATTTATTTGAGCCAAATTTGAGGATTATAACCTAGGAATAGCATCCCAGAAAGCTCTGAGAACTGTTCCGTCCGTTAGAAGTCAAGACACAGTTATATAAGCTTTTTTGAGACGGGGGCTCTACATCAGATGACATGTTATTGACAATTTACATAATCCTTTGAGCCTCTTCATAGTGGGTCATGTGACCCCTTACAAGGTTAAGAAGGAATGATATCTTATAAGGAGTTGTCTTGTTAACACAAGGAGAATGTTGCTGTTATGGCTGAACAGGTATTTCTGCCGATAGGGAAGGTTTGGTAGACGCATAATGCAGATATACAAAGCACAGTGTGGGGAGAGAAGAGGCCAAAGGGCAGGAAAAAAAATTTATTTAAATTTCTCTTGTCTTGCCATAAACATATGACTTTCATTTCACAGACCTTAACACCATCTACCATCAAAGTGGCTAAAATTTTAGCACCTAAATCCATTATTTCCTTCTTTGTCTTCTCCTACAATACATGCAGTTAACGAAGTGATGACTTCCACTTTATTGCATGATTTTAAATAAGAGCTCCACATTTCAACCAAAATACAGTATCTTGAAAATATCAATCAGGCATTACATATTAACCAGCTAGATTGCTGTCCATGATCAACTACCAAAATTTGGTGTCTTCATATATATTTAAAGGTAGCTAGATAGAGGCTTTTCAAATCCTCATTCTCACTGCATTATATAAAAGACTATTATTTATCTTCTAGTTTGCAGAGTAAATTAAGTCTTCAATCCATTTTTTCCTACTTAGTATGAAACCCAGCAGTTTAAATGTGCTTCTGCAAATTATTTTCAAATACACTGACAAGAAATAAAGATCAAATCTGTAGTTTATGGATATTAAAAATACATACAAAATATATGTAATAATTAGTTACCAACATATGAAGAAATAGCTCATTAAAGAGCTGCTGGAAAATAACCTGCTCAGAAATAATTCACTTTAATATATTACTGATTTTTAAAATATTTCCCTTCTCATTCTTTATTAATGGGGATATTTGCATTCAAATAGAGATCATTTGTTTTTAGAAATTCATCTGCTCCTGCTGTTTATTCTCCACCTACTATTTAATCTGTGGTTTATAGCACAAGCATCCGTTGCAGCGAAAATGATTAGGATGTCACTAAAGTTTATGCCTTCAGGTGAGAAATATGGAGACATCTGGAGTGCTGCATAACTGAGAAACTAATGTTGTATTCATTCAAATTGTTTCAAATTAAGTAAGGACTGAGAGATTTAAAGAAAATGATACATTGTTTTATCCTAACTGAAATATCTCTGTATGGTCTATAACTTTTCACAACATGCCACCTGTTCTCCAGAAATATAATCACAATATGATAGACATGTTAAAATAATTGCCTTAGAAAACTCTCAAATTTTGGAGCTAGGAGATCAGCATACCAATGATACTTTTCTATGGCTCTGTTGTACATATAATTCCCTGTTTATGGGATTGGGAGTTACTATTTGCTACAGGTGAGTGTAAATTAAAGTAATTCTGCATAGCATTGATATATATAGACTTTACATATTTGTCAGACACATTTGTAGACGATACACTTCTTGTGTCTGTAATTGGTGGAGATTTAAGTTCATAGAGAGAAAATGTGACTAGAACTCCATGTTGTATTGCCTTATGACAAAGCCAAATGTTACAGTGTGTTCCATTTCAAGTGCAAAACTATTAATCTAATGAAAACGTTCCTGTTCTCAGCAATATGTTCTTAGTGTTATTGTAGAACACAATGGAAATGTCTGCATTAATATTATTTGGCAAGAGAAATGAAAGCTAACAGCTATAAAATTCTGATCAAGTGTGGTTTTCAGGAAGAAAATCAACAAAACAAAATATGTTTTTCTTAAGATAAATAGAAAGAAAGTTCTGGTGGGTGGAGAGCATCTGAAATAAGAGAGTTTAGAGAGTAGATTCAGTAAGTCTCCAGGTTTAATTAAGGGTATTTAGGTAGGGTATTTTGAAGGGCAGGGAAAAAAATTCTGTTTGTAATCAGTTCTCAAATTTTTATAAAATTTGCTTAAAGTAATAAAAGTTCAAAGTTTACTTCAGCTCATTCAGAAAGTGAACAGTAGTCCCATTCTGTTTGGTTGTATAGGTCACATATTTAACATTAAGTCCTCTCTGTCTCTCTCAATAGCTGGGTCCCTTTTGGTAATAAAATTCCTTACCTCTTGACAGATTGGAATTGACATATATACACTAATATGTATAAAATAGATAACTAATAAGAACCTGCTGTATAAAAGATAAATAAATAAAATAAAATTTGAAAATACAAAAAAAAAAATTCCTTACCTTACCTTACATTGGGAGAATTTGTCTGTAAGTAGATTATTTTTATTTTGATGTGCACTCAAAAAACAGACAATTTCTTTCCTAATTTTATTCTTAAAGTAGTGTTTTTCAAACTGTGACTTAAGGCCTCAAATCAAATTAATGGGTCATGACCAGCATTTTAGGCAATTAAACTAAATGAAATAAAATACAAAAGAAATATCAGGCTATATCACAAACAATCAGGATAGTTATTATACCATGAATATTAGGAGTTACTGTTGTTTCAGTTTTTGCATGTAAGAGTCATAATATAGTGTATATTATTTTTATTATAGGTTATGGTCAATGTTTGGAGGCCATTGGTACAGAAAATTATATATATATATATATATATATATGTACAACATGGAGTATTGTTTGAAATGGCAATAATTATAAATAACCTAAATATTTATTAACAAAATGATGGATAAATATATTTTTGTATATTCATATAATTGAGTACTACACAACACTTAAGATAGAAAAACTAGACTTACAGGTTTCAAAGAAAATAATACTCCATAATATTAAGTGAGAAAATGAAGATAAAAGAAAAAAACACCATTTACGTAAAATTTAACACATTTATATTATATATATTTAACTATAAATATAAATGTAGAATTGGGAGATTTAAATACTTAATTCATAATGGCAGTGGCTTAAAGGAAAATGGGCCCCAAGGGGATTGGAACGGATGCAGAGAAGACTTCCACTGATTCTGTTATCTACTATGTTTTAAAAAATAAAGGCATCTAAAATATAAAACATTAATATTTGACAGAGCTACCTGCTATGTACAGTTTATATATTATATTATCTGGTATATATATAATTTTTGCTTGAAATAGTTTATATGAAAAAATGTTAGAGAATAGGAATGCAACAAAGGCACACGGAAGACTATTTGTTGGCAAAGTTATGTGGCATTCACCACCTAAGTTATGCCCTTCAATACACAGTTCTTAACTCCTGTTGACTTCAAGAGAAAGCATATACTCATACTTCAAGGAAAGTTTTATTTCTAGGGAGTAAGATACTTGTGCCAAATAATAGAAAATTATTCTCTTAGAGAATAGCATAGAAGTCAGGGTGACAGCTGAATAGCCTATTTTTTGTTTTCTAACAGTTTTTGAGATTACACTAGGCATCTATATTTTTAGAGACAGAAAATTTAGTGACACTGTGTGCTAATGCCTAGGGAATAATCAGCAGTAGAAGTGATGTATAAAGCACATTTAAGGAGGTGGGCTGTGACTGCAATTAGGTTGAAATCGTTTCATTTCAGGCCAAGTGTGAAGGTATCAGAGAATCTATACTCTTATACGTTTCACTTCACACACTTTTTTACATTTATAATATACAATTTGAGTGGTGAGCATACTTGGCAAAAAAATTATTAATTTAATTTTTTTATTTTCTCTACCAAACTCCAGAAGTGATTTGCAAATATGGCAAAAACAAAAATGAACATTATTTGGACAAATGTAAAACGTTAGGAAAGAAAGATTAGAACAAGGTCCCAGTGGATTTAATCTAATATTCAGTGGATTTATAAACTAAATATGTGTACCTGCATACACACACACACACACACACACACACACACACACACATAAAAGATCTCTTTTACAAAAGTGTTTTAACATTATCTCTTCAAAGTGGCCATCTCTAGTTTTAGTAAAATAAAAGGGTAAATGGAATGTCTCCAACAATTTCTCTAAGATCTTTTATATAATTTTAAGAATCTTTATTAAAAATTTCTATTTTTCCTATATCTGTATTCCCACTCAATGCCAGGAAAATTTGTATCAAACAAATTTTCAGAATATGTTGGAACTGGGATATGGATTCTTTAATCAATAAATGTTCTACCTTATCAGATGGGCCCTCTCCCTTTGGTAGTTTATATATCGAAAACATTAGAAATGAGATAGCCCTATAATAGGAGAAATTTCTTTTTGTTAAGGTTAAAACCTGTATGGTATGTGAAAGTGAAAATATGTGAGATATTTTTGATCTTGGTAGGAGACACTGATCTGATATCTGAAATCACTCTTTTTAAACTGTTTATCGTATGAATTCCATGATCAGGAAAGTTTGAGAACTAGATCCACACCTTCATTTTTAAAATAAGAAGAGGTTTGTCTAGTAGACAAATTTTTAATTCTTAAATACTTTATACAGATTTACTTGTAGAAAACTATTATAAATCATTTTTAAATATAAAATGCCCTTAACAGAAAAATTTAAAAATTGAAGTCCATTATGAACATTAAATACCTTACAAGATATTTTAAAATATATCAACATATGTGAAATGTAAATCCATAATATCTGAATTAGTGGTAAACTAATACATAAATTTTTACCCGTGTTTTTCTTTGATTAAATTGAGAAAACATACCAGAAACACACCAGACACCAGTTCTAGTGATCATTTGTACTACATAAGATCCATTTTTATTTTGTCTTTGAAAGATTTTCAGTTTCATATGGACAAAAGATATATTTAGAAGTTTGGTAGGGGAGAAATTTCTGGGCCATAACTTAGGATGTATATTTAGTATGTAGTATTTGTACCCTTAATCTTTGCCCTAAATCAGAAGTAAGGGTTTTAGGAAGCATCAAAACTTGTATATTCTGGGAAAGGATGGAGAAGGTGTTTAAATCAATAAATGGCCATTGTATGTGGAACACTTGATAAGCCATTGCCTTTTATGTCTTTGAGCAGTGATTAATTTTTATCTTTGACAAAAAGTAATTGAAAATTTATCATTTATTCTTTTTTCCACCACCTCCATAGGTGATCTCATCCACACTCATAATACCATCTTGAAAGTGACTATTTCAAAATATGTATGTGCTGCCCAGAGTTATCTTAATGCCAGAAACTCACATTCAGCTGTCTGCTTGATATCTCTACTTACAGATCTTGTAAAAGTCAAAACGTATGTCCAAAATAAAACTCTTCAATTTTTCAAGTAAACACACATGGATAAAGATGTACCTGTTAACACCTAAGCCTTCACCATCTCAGTAAATGACAGCATTTCCAGTGCTAAAGCTGGAAACATAGAAGGTCTTTTTACCTCATTCTGTACGTCCAACCCATCAGTAGTTTAAACAGATTCTAACTCTGAAAACAATTTCAACTTCACAACTGCCACGTCCACTGTCATGTGCAAGAACCAGAGTCATTATGTCTCTTCAGAATAAAGCAATAACTTCCTATTTAAATTTTTTGCCCCCTTTAAAATCATTCTTACCACAGAAGCTAGAATTATTTCATTAAAGTATACATCTGATTGAGTCACTCCATGGGTAAAATCCTTAAATGTCTGCCATTGCACTTGAATCTAGTCTTTGACTCTCCTACTTGGTATTGGGCAAATTTTTTACCTATTTCTCTATGCTCCGAATCACTGGTATTTTTTTTTAAGGTTTTAGAAATGTAAGGCACTTTAAATCCTCAGAGCTTCTGAATGTGATTTTCTCCTTTGTCTGATCTTTTATGGCTCCATCTCACCCTTTTGTTCTCAGCATCAATGAAACTTTCTTAGAAAGTCTTTCCCTAATCAGTCTATCCAAAGAAAGTTCTTAATTTTTCTCAAACTCATTTCCAGCATATCTCCCATAATGTACTTATTACAATTTGTATGCATCTGTCTACATAGTTTGTTGATATGTCATCTCTCAGTAGAATTAATCTATACAAAACTGGGACCATATTTATTTTATTTATTCCTATGTCTCCAGCTTGTAACATAGATCCCTGCAGTAGAGTAGAGGTATGATAATTATTTGTTGAATAGATTAATATATGACTTCTTTGATGCATGATTTAATGACCTAACAATTTATTAAAAGTTTTAATGAAAAAAACACATAAAACTTTCTTTTTGGGATTTCCCTGGTGGCACAGTGGTTAGGAATCCACCTCCCAATGCAGGGGACACAGGTTTGAGCCCTGGTCCGGGAGGATCCCACATGCCATGGAGCAACTAAGCCCATGTGCCACAACTACTGAGCCCACGCACCACAACTACTGAAGCCCACACACGTAGAGCCTGTGCTCCACAGCAAAAGAAGCCACCGCAAGGAGAAGCCCGTGCACTGCCCAAAGAGTAGCCCCCGCTTGCCATATCTAGAGAAAGCCCGTGCACAGCAATGAAGACCCAACACAACCAAATATAAATAAATAAATTTAAAAAAAAACCTTTCTTTTTGGCTAGGAAGAAGCCTTATATATTATACGTTTTTCAAAATTACCTGTTATATATTAATCTAGCAAATATGATGTACAAAAAGGGAATTTAAGATGAATTACTTTAGAGTCTATACTTACTACTGGAGTCTATATAGAGAAAGTAGAATATATCCACGTGTGAGTACCTGGAAATTTAGAAGACTAAAATTTACCATGTGTTTTACATCAATAATTCAATATTTTGCATTCTTATACAGGTTAAACTCTCTATCCACAGAGTGCCTAAGAAATGCAAACTAGCTATACTAATGCACAGAGAATTCAACAATGAGGCAGCAACTGATTAGTGCTGATTATAACCTGCTTATTCTTCATTTTCAGTTACCTCCTACTTCCCCTCCTCTACTCTCATCAGATAACAAATGTGGATCAGCCCAAAGTTGTTGGACCACATGGCTTGTAAACAGCAGTAATCAATAGAAGCCTCATTATTGTTTAGAATCAGCTAATCTTTCCCCCAATAATCAAGAGATTAGTAGTTTTTCTTTATCCATGATTTGAGTTTATATTTGTCCTTTCCCCACACCCTCTCATTACTCCCACTTATCAAGAGCTGGTTGTATGTAACTAATGTTTCACTAAATTTCACTTACACAGACTCCCCAGCCCTGCCTCTTTTTCTGATAAACTTTTTAACAGTGGTGAAATTTTACAATGCTATCAACATGTAGCAACTTTGACACCTGTCCAGTTGAATAACACAAACTAATTCATCCTTATTTCCCTTTACTTCTACACCTAAACCTGGATGTAAGTGATTCAGAACCTTTAGAAATGCATCAAGTATTGCTCTGAGCAAAGGAGAAATAATTCAATATACATTAGGTAAACTCATAAGCATAAATTAATTTTCTTATATCTAGACCAGTGTTTTTCAGATATCATCTCTAGATTATCTTTATCCTAAGAATTACTTATGCTGGGAACTAAAATTAGCAGTTGAAAAATCAACTTTAGTTTTTCGTATTTGTATAAAACTTTGTGAATCAACACTTTGTGAATCAGTTGAAGGAAATTTTGGGAGGAGTCTGATTTCATTTGTATTCTAGATCTGGACTCAAAGCGATTACCTATTAAATGAAGTCTTCCATAATAAAAGAAAAGTCTTAAGAGTTAAAACTTCAGAGTCTTATAAATTCAAGTCTTATTTGAAGAATCTTTGAGATTTTTTTTTTTTTTGGTAGTCATAAAATGCCCATGCAGTGCCAAATGCCAAACAAAGAATAAGAGGGAAAATTTCCTCTTATGTGTCCCCACTCATGGATACTTGGAATTATATTAAAGCAAGCATAAAGCAACAACCACCACAAACACTTTCTTAATAATAGGTAATATTTTTGGAACACTTAATATGTACTATATATGCTTTAAAAGTTTTACATATATTAACTTAGAATACAGCTTTAAGTGGCTAAGGTGGGTTTTAGACTTATTCAGACCTATTCCAGAGCCACTAGGTTTCACCCTTTTGTACTATAATTAGTAGTTCTTAAGCATTAGGTTTTCTCTGTCATATAAGTGCTATTATATATTACTGTGAATTTCCCATTCCATGGTCAGATAGTAATCCTTAATAAAATATCTTGTTGGGTTACGTATTTGAATGGTATGTAATAGAAGAATGGTTAATAACCAAAAATTACATATCAGAGAGACCTGCATTAGAACTCCAGCTCTGCTGGAACTGCAGTGTAATTTTTAGCAAGTTATTAAACCTTTCTAATCCTCTTTTTTTATTAATAAAATGGAAAGAATAATATATCTTTTCAGGATTGTGACAAAATTAAATACCACAATATGTGTAAAGTATACTTTGTGGTATTTGAAAAGAGCTTAAGAAATTAGAATTACTTATATATCATTTATAGTAATGGTAAGTTAACTAAGTCTGAATTCAGAGTTTTAGCCCCAGAAAATTATTGAAATATAATATTTCATAAAAATTTTAAAAAAAAGGATAAAGTGTAGCTATTCTGACTGAAGTGGGAGTAAAAGAAAACAGAGCCCTGCCACTTTACTTTATACCCATCACCCTTTACCCTCAGTCCTGGTGATGCCCAGTGTCCATAAGATATCTAACTAGGGTTACCCTGAAGTACAACTGGAAAAGGACTGAACCGAATGATCTCTCTTCTCTAAAGATGGCATGTCATATTGAAATAATTATTCCACCCTCACATTAAGTCATGATCATACTTTTATTATCTGTGGCTGGAATTGTCCTGAAGTAGCACAATTTTTTAAAAAACACATATTGATATGAGTCTTCTTATTTAATATGTCATATTTAAAAGTAAATACCCAGAGACCAAGGGCTCAGACATTACCATTGTACCATGAAACATTGAGATATCAGTGATATGGTTAAGTAAATAAATACCTTACGTTTCAATTTTAAAAAAGAAAGAAATATTGCATTATCACACTACCTGACAAAAGATAAGATGACTCCCTCTCAACTTTGTCTTTATTGCCAGAAAATTGTTAAAATTTGAAGAAAAACTCATAGAAGTATTAGAATCTAGCAGAAGTGCATCTCTAAAGGCATACAACCCAATTCCATTCCTACAGACTAATAACAATATTAATTGGGGTATATTTTTTCATTATTATCAGAAAACAATCACATTAGACAAGTGTAACTTCATTATAATTCACACTATATTTAAATTAAACACTTGAAAATGCAGCTTCATATTTTTCTAATTTTCAAAATCATTATGATGGAATGCTTTTGTGCAGTTTGTCTGTTTTTCATTTCTGTTCTGAGACATATTTTTAGAACACTAAGGATAAAGTCATAACAGTGAAATGTTTATAGTTAACTATAATAATAGTTAACTATAACAATCTACAGTTTCCCATGTAGAGTATTTTCCTAGTAAGGGCATGAGACATTTGATTGAATTTATTCAATCAGTTTGCAATAGTTAAGCATGATTTTGCCACTGGCTGAAAACTTTCATTGCTAACTAGTGATAGAAATTGATATTTCACTGAACTCAATGAGTTGTCAAGCATACAGTGCATCAGCAACAGTATAGGTGGTATATATTTGTGCCATCTATTTCCTTGAGAATATATACAGCTATTATTCTTTACTCTTTTCTCACTGATATAAATGTAAGACTTATATAATAAATCAATGGCATTTGGTGTCTGTACAACTCAATAATAGTAGTTTGATAGTACTATTTGTAATCCTCAGTTTGCTCCTTTTCTGTTATATCCAATTTATATTCTTTAAGAGGCAGTTAAGGCTTTCTTATATTCCAATATGATTACTATGTGTACAGGTTGATGAAGATGACTAGTTATGTTTAAGCAACTCTAATGTGTAAAATCTAAGTTGTATTTTATTGAGTATCGACGATGTGCCAGTGAATGCAAATACCATTTTTGGTGACTTAAATGATTTTGAGCATTCTGATTGCATCTTACAGCTGAATAAATTTATAGTAAACAGTTAAGAAATTTAAGAGTTTTAAAATTAGACAAGCTGGTGTATCAGATTCCATGTACAAAACAACCATTAGAATGGAAGTGTTATCTCCCAATGAACAATGACTGCAATATAGAATACAGTTTACCTGTTAATATCATTTTATGTCCACAAAAAGTCACCTATTAAAGGGTAGATTGATGTAGAAAGGGAAAAAAGGAAAGCAAGGAGGGAAGGAGGAAGAGAGAGAGGAGAAGGAAGAGAGGAAAGAGAAGGAAGGAAAGGAAGAGAGGAAGGAGGAAAGAAATTATCTTCTATTTCAATTTATGTTTCATTGGATAAAGTGCTGACCGTAGATACAGAAGACTTGGATTCAAGTTCAACTCTTTATATATTAATTACACTGGACCAAGGACAATGTATAGCCTCTTAGCCTCAGGTTTGTCATCTGTTAAATGAATACAATGAAACAGTTATGTCACAGAGATTTGGCAAGAATCAGAGAATACATATGAAATACATTTATAATTATTTACCAAGTCTGATAGTTTCTTTTTTAAAGCCATCAACTTTCTTATAAGTTTGATAACTATGAGCTAAAATAATCTGATAGAAACTATTTCATAAAATTCCTACAACTTATAACTGAGCCCTATAAAAATATATATGTATGGTCATGTGAATGTGTCCATTGCTAAGGTCTACTTGGATTACTTTTTTGTCATTTGCTTCACCTCCTTTAAGAATTATTTATATAATGTTTGCTGTGTAATGAGACTACAAACATTGTCAGGTCTCCAGGAAATACAGACTTTTATTGACAAAAATAGATAATCTGGGATCGACTGCATGCTACTTCGTCTCTTAAAGTAAAACAAAACAGCAACAGCAAAAAACAATCATGGATATCATAGGTGGCCTATATTCATTAATCCAGTAAAGTAGTAAGCTATGAGGCTAAGCTTCTAGAATCATTATATAGTGAATTAAAATATAAATTCCAATGGAGACAGACAACAGAAGTTGTAAGTGCCTGCTGTATCATCCTGCTGGCTTTTCATTTTGGGGCATTCCCAAGTAAAGCCCATTATATCAGTCTTCGTAAGAAGAACAAAGCGCTCCTTCATGTAACTGATATGTGTTGAGAGAACAAGATATAACTGAGAAGTAATATATCAGAAGCTTCTGACTATTCAGGAACAGGAATAAATATCATTAAAAATATTAAGTCATTGGTTAAGTAATTAAATGGATATGGATTTCATTTTCAAGATTAATTTATTCCAGTGAGAGCCTTCATAGGTTTTTGGTATAAATTATACTATCACTTAAAGGGGTAATTCTAGTTTTAATGGTTTATTGGAAAAATAGAGTGTTTTGGGGTTTTTTTAACCTCCCTAATCTCACTAGAATGCCAACACATTCAGTAGTATCCAATTCCAGGTCACCATTTGGCCTTTTTATCATGGTTTCTGGCAATGGTGCATTTCATTTTTATTAATGAATGTTTAGATGTATTAAGCATCCTGACTAAACATCTCTGGCCCTGATATCTCAGAAGTGAAAAGAAGTGTCATGATGATTACAATTGTTGGAAATTGTAGAAACTAAACATTTGGCTTGGCTGACAAGCCTATTTAACCAATATGCTGTACTTTCTTTGTACTTGCACAGCATAGAATTTATACAAGCCTACCAGCATAATTGTGAAGGCTTCTAATCTGCTTATTAACTATTTTATAATTCTCAGTTTCTTTAGTTGAAAAATGAACATTCTTTTATTACCTAATTCCCAGTGTTGTTAAGAGCATTAAATGAGACAACTTATATATATATCAAATGCATCAGGCATTAATGGACCCTGTGAAACATACATTATATGGAATAGAATATATAGCCCAGGTAAACAGATAAGTGCAATACATATCCCTTGATTCTTTTAACATAGAAGGATTTCAGCACATATATATTGTTTTTTGTCTTTCTGCTCAGTGATTTATGCTACCAAACAATAAAACCTAAAACAGTTAACTGGGAATCGTAATTTCCTTAAATACTGAAAGTTGCATCCCAGGATTTCTTAAATTCTGCTAGGAAGTAGCTTTAAAGATGAAAAGCCTGAAGCTGCTCTATCTTCCAAGCACATGGTATTTTCCAAAACAATGTCAGCCTCACTGAGAACACTTCCCAATGTATTAGATAATCGGCTTGCAATCAGTTTGTTCATCCTGACCGATCTGTTGTTTACAAAGGATGTAGCTAATATTTTATATTATTTTAATAAAAGTTGCATTTGCTTTGGAATGTCAGAATTTTTTTACTCATGATAACATTAATCAAATATATATTAATCTGTTCCCCACAAGAATAATTTCATTGAAGACTAAGTATAAACTAATCTGGAATGTGTGGTAACCTGGTGGCACCTACAGCCCAGCTTGTCTCAGCAATCATTCTGATATATTTTGCAATTATTTTCAGTCATAGATATTCAACAGTTCTTGTAAATGCCAGGCTAAAAACCTGAGACATCACTCTGATTTAGTAATCATATTCTTGAGAAGTTCAATCTAGAAAGGAACACTGCTGAGCTGAAAGTGTCTGGGTGAGTGAATAAAGATCTCTTTTAAACACATGTGTGGCTCTCTGCACATGGTGTTTCCTTCTTCTTATTCTGATAGCTGTTTTGAAAATTAGTGTTACTGATCACAGTGAGAGGTGGGGACAGAGTATATCTTCTCATGCTATTAAAGAGAACTCCTCAGTTTTTTTACTTTACCAGTGTTCTCTCATAAACTCCATGCATAAATGGCAGTAAATAAACATTCATAATTCTCTGGATGTATGTATAGCTATATAAAAAATAGAACTCCAAATTCTTAAGGCAACTTTGATTCTCTTTGATTATTTTACATCATTTGGGGCAAAATATTTCCATTTTAAACCATGAGGCAGAATTTTCTTTAGCTCAGAGAATTGTGCTTGTTTAGCAAAACACCTTGATGTGCCATTTGGGTTGTTTGGCCATTGCTTGGTGGGCAATGAAATCAATTATGTTATTAAAAAGAAACAAAGAAGGGGGATCTGATGTTTCTACCAACTATCTGGTGATAGAAGAAAGAGTGCCAATAGGTGAGAGAAAGAAATGAGCTCAATAAAAGCTCAAGAGTATGGAGATTTAATTCAATAGCTCTCAACCTTGTCAGAATCAACCTGTACTTTTATTTGTTCTATAATAAATGTTTTAATACATTTTATTGAGATATAATTTACTTAAAATGGAAATAATTTAAGCATACTATTTAATGAGTTTTGATAAATGTGTACATATATCTATTCAATCTCCACAACAATCATGATATAGAACATTGGCAGCATCTGGAAAAGTAGGCTTATAATTCACTGCAGTCACTCCTGACATGACTTTCCCCAAACTATCTTTGATCTACTTTTTTCACCGTATTAATTTTATCTTTTCTTGAATTTTATATAAATGCAATCACATAGTGTTTCTTTTTTTAAATCTACCTTCTTTCACTTAATGTGTTTTTAAGTTCATCCATGTTGTTGCACCAACACCAATATTTAATAGCAAATATTTTATAATGCTCCATTTCTACAATAAAATAAAATCCATAGATTAATCCTTAATTTAAATAGAAACAAAATTAAAATAATTTATATAAATAGATATCATATGTAACATGTAAATGTAGAGACATGTCTAGTGCTATGAAATAGCCAGATAATTTTTGCCTGTGATAGAAATGATGAATTGACTCCTTAATCATTATAATATCTCTCTTTATTCCTGATAATATTATTTGTTTTAAAATCTAGTTTTTAAAATTAATTGTAGCTATTTCAGTTTTATTTTGATTAAAGTTAACATTGTATATATTTTTTATCATTTTAAACTACCTTTGCCTTTATATTTAAAGTGTGTTTCTTGTATGCAGCATATAGTTGGGCATTTCATTTTTATCCAATCTGACTTTTAGTTGGGCTGTTTAGACCAGTTACATTTAGTGTGATTATTGATAGATTTCAGTCTATCATCTTTCTATTAGTTTTCTTTTTTGCCCCATCTGTTCTTTGTCCCCTTTTTCCTCTATTTCTGCCTTCTTTTGTACTGTTTTTTCAGTGATTCCAATTCTCTCCATTTTTGGCTTGTAAAAAATTCTTTTTTTTTAATTGGTTGCTTTCAAGTTTATTGTATACCTGCTAACATATCATTTCAAGGGCTATATTTACCTGCATTGAACTTCTTAGCTCTGAAATCATAGTTCTCATCTAATTTGGATAATCATAGGGCATTACTTCTTCAATGAATGTTTTATTGTCTGCTTCTTCTATTCTATCTTTTGGGGAATCCAATTACCCATGTGTCAAGCCAACTGAAATTGCCTTACAGCTCACTAATACTCTTCATTGTTAAATTTTTCCTCTGTGTGATAATTTGGATAGTTTCTATTCCTATATCATCAAGTTCACTACTTTTTTCTTCTGAAATTTCCTATCTGAGTTTAATTCATTCAGTGTATTTTTCTTCTCAATCATTAAAGTTTTCATCTCCAGAAATTTTATTTCAGGTCTTTTAAAACATGATTTCAGTTTCTACTTTACTTTTTAACATGTAGAATATGGTTGTAATCACTATTTTAATATCCTTATCTATTAAATCTAACATCTGTGTTAGTTCTTGATCAAACGTTGATTGATTGACCTTTAGAGTTTTACTTTGCTGCTTCTTCCCATGCCTAATAATCTTTGATTAGGTTGTGAACTCTACCTAGGTGGATGCTAGAGTACTAGACACTCTTGTATCCTTCTAAATATTTGGGTTTTTTCTCTGGGATACAGTTATTTGATTTGGAATCAGTGTGATCCTTTCAGGTGTTGCTTTTAAGATTTATTTGGCAGGAGTCAATCAGTGTTTAATCTTGACCTAAATATTTCCCACTACTGAGGCAAGACTTCTCTGTGTACTCTACCCAATGCTCAATGAATTATGAGATTTTTCCACCTGGCTGGGGAAAATAGGCACCTACCATGTGTTAGCGCCAAATATGTTTCTTCTAATACTTTTGGATATTTTCCTTTTTTGATATCAAGTAGTTTTTTCACATGCATGAACTAGTAATTTTCTGTTGAATATTTGAGAAGGACCCTCTGTGGATCATTGGTATTCTTTTTGTGAGCTTTCACCTGTCTGGTACTCTGTCCAGTAACCTCTAATTACCTTCCCCCCTCCAGAATCCTCAGCTCTGTCTTCTAAAATCCAGGAGTCTGCTTAGATCTACATGTGGGAGATCAGCATCTCCCTATGCTGCAGCCTGGAAATTGTCTCAAATAGTAAGGTGGGACAATCATAAAACTTACCTTGTTTCCTGTTTCTCTGGGGTGTCTCTCCTTTGTTGCCTGATGTTCAGTATCTCAAAAATTGTTTTTTGATAAATTTGGTTTAGTTTTTCTGGTTGTTTCAGATGGGAGAGAAATTCCAGTCCAATTTAATTCATTTTCGCTGTAAGCCTAAGTCAGCGTTTTTGGTTTTTGTATTTTTTAAGAATACTTTTTACTGGGCATAGAGTTCTGGGTTGACAGTCTCTTTCAGCTTTTAAAAATATTTAATTTTTATCTCCTGAAATCACATTATTTCTTGAAAAGTTAGATATTAGTCTTATTTTTTAACCCTGCAGATAAGATGCTTTTTTCCTTTGACTGCTTTTGAGATTTTCTATGTTTTTACATTTTAGTAGCTTTACTATAACATGTCTAAATATGTTTGAGTTTACAATAGTTCTTGACTTTATAATTTGCCAGCATTTGTGTTTTTGAAAACTCTGAGCCATTACGTTTTGAAACATTGTTTCTTTTTCATTTTCTCTCTCTTATTTTTGAGGAGTCAGATTATCAGTATGTTATACCATGAATTGTATTTCCTTCATCTCTCTCACTTTTCTAACTTTTGCCTTTCAGTGCTTGCTTTGCATATTTCTTTCTTATCTATTTTTCAGTTTTCAGGTTATCTTTTTGTTGTGTCTAATCTGTGTTAAATCCATCTATTACGTGTATAAATTCACCTGTAAAATTTTCAAATCTAGAATTTTTATTAAATATTTAAATAGTTTCCATTTGACTGTGGGAATTCTCTAACTAGTCTTTTATTCTAACATACCTAACATACTATATTTTAGAATCCACATTTTCTAACTCCATCTTCTGCTTATTTGCCATCTTGGTATCAATTACATCTTGCCTCTTTGTATATTTGTTTATTTTGGGTTGTGTTCTGACTGTCTTATAGAGGTAAATTGAGGTCTAGCATATTGTTATCTTCTTCTGGAATGTATTTCTGTGATTGCAAAGAAGTTCGGTTACTTGCAAACCAAAATTACCTTTATCCACTCAGGACTTAAAATATTTTGAGGCTAGGCATCAACCCTTACGATGTATTACCTGTGAACTGACACAAATCTGTCTTTTTAACTCTCAAATCCTTTATTGCATGGCTGCACATAATTTTTAGTACTCCTGAATAATGTTCTTGGCCACACAATTTCACATCTCTCTACTTTGGCATCTATCTTTCCACTTAACTGAAATGTCATTCTCCCACTCCTGGTTACATCATGCTCAATTTTTACATTCCAAACTAAATGTCACCTACTCTTTAATACATTCCCTCCACACCACTGCCTGAGCAAATAGCTTAGTTCCCTAGATTCTCATAGGCTTTTTAGCAAAATTGCTTGGCTAGTACGTTCACATTCTATTATTAGGTATCTCTTATACCTTTATAAATGTGAGCTGTTTGAGGAAAGAACTAGGTCAAAGTTGTAATTGTAATAGGGGACCAAAACCTCAAAATCTTTATGTCCCCAATGTGTAATACATTACCTGAAATATAGTAGTTTGCCTAATAATCGTTGCTGAATTGTGGTCCTGGGGTTTCATTGCTGTATTCTTTAGTACATTTTATGCCTTGTAGCATTCTCTGGAAATGTGCTTCTGTGATCTCTGACCAAATCTAACTGGAACACTTTTGTATTAAAGGACTGTGAATCCCTAGGTAGTGATTTCAGCATGCTTCCACTCTTATGCCAAATCTAAACCATATGCTGTCAAAAGCATTGCCCTAGGGTTAAAATCAGATCCAGAAAAATTAAGTGTTTCCATGAATTTAGGCTAATTCCCAGTAGTTATTCTTGTTCCAATTCCTGCTTTCAAATGATTAAAAAAGATACAGCAAAGTAGGTTAAAATGTCTGTTTTCATATATACATTGGAAAAATCCTTTATAGCAGGAGAATATGTACTTAAAATTTGAGCACAGATTACACTGGTTCTTCAAGGTGCCAAAATGTATCTAAGAAGTTAAATGGGTGGTGGGAGAGCTGGATTAAAAGAAGAAATATGAATATCAAAATCAAACCAATCCACTTGGGCCAGGACCCAAACCAAGTGATGAGAGTAAATGTAAGAAATCAGATAGAGACTGGTGTCTAGAATGAATGATAACAAACACAAAGTGATGTGTTTTTGAAGATATCGTGGATGGCCAGTATGAGAAGGCATATCTTCCAGGTGGAAACTGGCAAAACACTTAGGAATTGTAAGCATTCTAGTCAGTCAGAGGAGTAAAGAATGCAAAGAGAAATATCAGTAGATTAAAGTTCTTTATTGCTCCTGGAAATACCTGACAAGAAAAATGGAGGGATTGAAATTTTGTACAAATTGTATACTGAGCTTTTGAAAACTCAAATTTAATTTTATTATCCATTCCACCCCAGATACACAGACACACACACACACACACACACACACACACACACACACCATTTCAGTGATTTCCCAGGACTCTTAGAATTTTTTAAAAAACAAACAAAAAATAATAATAAAATCTAAAGATCTCAACACGCCTGCATGACATGAAATTGGCCAACTTCTTCAACCCATCTCAAGATATGCTGCTCTGGCCTTCCCTGGTGGTCCAGTGGTTAAGACTCTGTGCTTCCACTGAAGGGGGCATGAGTTCAATCCCTGGTCAGGGAACTAAGATCCTGCATGCCACATAGCAAAGCCAAAAAAAAAAAAAAAAGATATGCTGCTCCTAGTTTGCTCACTGCAGTCACAATGACTATCATTCAAATCCTTAACCTCTTCATACTCCCTCTCCCCTTTCCCTTATAAACTCTAAATTATATTTCAGTTCTCCTCCTAAGCTTCCTGATAGAATGTCCCCTGAAATCACAGTCATATCTACCTATTGTAGACCGTGATAATATTATTCTAATTTCTTTGTAATATTACTAAAGTGTAAGTATATCATTAACTAGATGCTAAGTTCCATGAGTAGAAAGACACTATATCTTTTTGCTTACAATGGTGTTCTCAGAACCTGGTATAATGCACAGCATATCTGGGTTCAGTATGGCAAGGACTCAAGAAAAAAGAATAATTAGTGAAAGACTTATTAGAACAGAGTACAAGTTAAATTCTTAGATGTAAAATCAGAATAGTATTCCTGATACTAAAAAAAGGGATACATGCATGGATACAACAAAACTAACAGAAAGATGGTTGAACGGCCTATATAAGGCTTTCCAAAGTCTGGAAAAAGTATCTGAACTGAGATATTTGCAACCTTTAGCAAAATGGCAGCTTTTGCATTTAGTTACAACCTAATAATAATAATAATAATAATGAAGCAGTTAACATTTCATGTGCCAGGAACTTGTCTATACATGGTAACTCCTTATATGAGATAGGAATTATTATTATCCCTATTTTTGATACAATAATGTTGAAGAACACAGATTTTCTTGTCTGGTAACATAACTGAGTTATATCTAAGAGGTAGCTGTGCTTAAGTATGAACCCAGGTATTAGTATATAGCACATATTCTTTGTTTGGAATTGTACCCTATTTTCAGGAAGACCTACTCACACTATATAAATAACATAAACACAATTCTTGATGAAGGATTGTCCAAGCTACAGTCAATCTCGTAAGAGGCTCCCAGCGTCATTATAACATAGCTACAGTATAACAGTATAGCATTAGAGCCTATTGTAATCACTTATCAACATATTTGTCTTCTCTATTAGACTTTCCTTTCCTTAAGAGCAGGGATTACATATTATTCACACTTACATTCCAAGAGACATTACACTGCACACAAAGTATATGCTTAATAATGATGGTTTAGTAAATATTTGAGAGCACATTCAAATTCAGAACTATTTAAATCAACTTTGTTCACTTTCAAAGTCATATGATTTCACTTAAGAAAAAGAAAAGTGCATACACGCACCTGTGTTTGTACAGGAAAAAAGGTCATCAAATATCATTCCTAATCATGATCATTTATATTTTAAATGTGCATGCAGTAAGTATTTTTTAAACATCTTTATTGGGGTATAATTGCTTTACAATGGTGTGTTAGTTTCTGCTTTATAACAAAGTGAATCAGCTATATATATACATATATCCCCATATCTCCTCCCTCTTGCATCTCCCTCCCTCCCACCCTCCTTATCCCACCCCTTCAGGTGGTCACAAAGCACTGAGCTGATCTCCCTGTGCTATGTGGCTGCTTCCCACTAGCTATCTATTTTACATTTGGCAGTGTATATACGTCCATGCCACTCTCTCACTTCGTCCCAGCTTACCCGTAGTTGTTCACTTAAAATACTGTGAAAACCTCATTCAGAAGAGGTAGAGAACCTGGCCAATTTCCTTCTTCTGAGTCCTGCTTAGCAAATGAACAACCAAAACATGAATGCATAAATAGGAAGTCAGCAGATGTTGGGCAGCGAAAAGGAAATTAATAATGAATTGTGTATTAAATCATCTTAAAGGTAATAATTTAACAATAACATTAGAAACCTTATGTTCTTGTGCTTTGAAATGAGACAATTGCAATTTAATTTTTGAATACCAGAAGAATGTAAAAGGATCATCTCCAGCAACTGAGACAACTAATTAAAACTGTTTCACCTGTTTTTCACATGTGCATGATTTCTAGTTGGAGCATACTGAATAAAGAGAAAATTATCTAACACAATTCATCATTTTGCATTTTATGTATTAACTGAGTATATCAATGCATTTTAATTTTTAAATTTTATACATCTATAGATTATTCTTTCCTTATTTTTATACGCCATATAACATCAAATATTTGATATTTATGAAATTCCAGACCCTTGATTGATATTTATTGTCAACATTTGTCTAGGCATTTTGTACTGTAAATAATATGTGTAACAGATTTGAAGGTCAGAACTGTGAAGAAAGCACACTTACATCCACCCACACATAAATAATACCATATTGTTCTGAGGTTACACTGAGATCAGTTAGTTGAAATGAGAAATATAAAGCCCAGAGCTTCAGAAACCTCAAATCTCAATCTGTAAAATGAAAAATAAGGGGGAAATATGCTCAGTTAGTTCTCCAACATTTTTCCCATGACAGTAGGAAAAAGTTCTGAGGAAATTACAGGAGTCAAGGACCTGGGTTATTTGGTAGAAGACTTTGAACAAAAATAAGTATTCAAAATGGAAATTCAGATCCATCCCATGTTGTGAATCAAGCAGATAAACCTGTTTTTGTTTTTTTTTTTCAGTACGCGGGCCTCTTGACTGTTGTGGCCTCTCCCGTTGCGGAGCACAGGCTCCGGACGTGCAGGCTCAGGGGCCATGGCTCACGGGCCCAGCCGCTCTGTGGCATGTGGGATCTTCCCGGACCGGGGCACGAACCCGTGTCCCCTGCATCAGCAGGTGGACTTGCAACCACTGCGCCACCAGGGAAGCCCAAACTATTTTTTTATAGACATCATAATAAAGTAAGTCCCTTACTGTAGGTTATGGTCTAGTATATATATATTGAGTACATACTCTTGTGGGTATCAAAACCCTCAGTTTTGGAATTTTATCCACTAGAGCCTTTTATTAGATCTGTCTTTTGGAAATATTTACTCCAGATCTGTGGCTTGCCTTTTCATTGTCTTAATGGTGTCTCTTGAAAAAGCAAAAGTATTTAATTTAAATGAAGTCCAACTTATCAATTTTCCTTTTAGACACTGCACTTTGGTGTTGTAGTAAAATGTCATTCCCAAAACTGAGATTACCTAGATTTCCTCCAACGTTGTCTTCTAGAAATATTATAGTTTGCATTTTACAGCTAGGTTTATGATCCATTTTGAGTTGATTTTTGTGAAAGGTATAAGGTCTGTGTCTAGATTTATTTAATTGCATGTGAAGTTCAGTTCCCATCACCAAATTAAAGCATGCACATTTTATCATCATTTATGGCATTATAGTTATATCATCATATCATTTAGCTTGGGAAAAGTTTAAAAAAGGCTCATGACTGACTCAACTGAAATCTGTAATAAGGCTTAGATCATCTAGCAGAAGTATTTGTTCAAATACCATCTTAATTGGCCTTGAATATTTCTTTCCCAAAGTGGGACATTATTATCTATCTCATGACAAAGAATATATACACACATATATGCCCATGCAACAGAAAAAAATAGCTGGCTCTCATGATTTTGAGGTTCTGTTTATCACAGAGAGCCCACATAGATATCTAATGGACATAGTGTAATGGACTCTAGTCTAATATCACATAATCTAATGGACTCTAGTGTAATATCACATAATCAGAATAAGACCTAAAATTTGGACTGTTGTGTGTAACATGGAAATGCCTGCTGAAAGCGCACCCTTTCTCCAGGTAAAAAATGTTACTTTATGTCAGGGGACATTTTATTAATCACTTGAAAAAGGAAGGCGGGATCAAGGAAGAAATAGCTTACCTGGTAGTTTTTCTTTTGAAAGTACTTTTAAAATGGAAATTAATAGGGCCTTTTAAATGAAAGTTTTCCCTTTTACTAGTTGATATGTATCCCACAAATAAGTTGGCTTTTTAATCTTACTATGTTTCATCTGAAACATATTGAAAAATTATCTACATGGTCTTACTTACTGAGTAGAATAATCAGCTGCTTTAAGAAGCAAGGAGAATGGTTTATAGTTCTTTGCTCAGTTACCATCATTTTTCAAAATCCTTTTAATTGAAGTATAATACACAGATAAATGCACAAATCCTAAGTGTACAAGCTCAATGAATTATCAGAAAGTAAACACTCCTGGGTAACTGGTACAAAGGTTAAGAAATAAAATGTTAGCCACACACCAGAAACCTCTCCTCAAGGCCTCAATTACCTCCTTCCCAAAGGTAACCACTACCCTGTTTCTGAACTTGATGTAAATAGAATTATACATTACATATTCTTCTGTGTATGGCTTACTTTGTTCAGCATCACATCTGTGAGATTCTTCCCTATAGCTTTTATGTAGTTTTATTGTGTTCATGTGTATAAAGTATTCCACTATAAAAATATATCATTATGAAATTTCTTTATCTCTCATTAAAAAAAAGAAAAATTATCTAGAGTTTTATGTATAATATAGAGGTGTTTTATATGTATATATATTTTGGAATATAACACGTATGTGCATTGGTGTTCAGTTATCATATATCTGTAAAATTATGAACATGATTTTTATTTAGTTTTTTTTTTTCCTAAAAAGAGGCTTGAATCTATCCTGATTTTGAAACCAAAAAATGGGAAAAAATAAAGTAAAATAATAATTAAAACCCCACGTTCTTTATTAAACATGGGGACTGTTTTCAGGTAATGTGATTTTTCTCCTTCTATTACATTGCATTAACCATATATTCCATATAAGTGTTAAGCAAACAAAAGCCATTTTGTAAATGAGGTATTATTTAGTATAAGAAATGCAATTTAGAAAAAAATTCAGATCTGACAATAATTTTGATCTAGGGGTTCATAGTCATTACTTATTAGAGATTGTGGCTGTAAAATATTTGCACTGTTCTGTTTCTTGAGATTTACAATATGCTGGTGTTATTTACATTTAAACATAGTTACATTTAAAGGGTGAGCATCCTCTAAAATGCCAAAGAACAAAAAATGTCTTGGTTAGCTGTTAATCCCAGATTGAATTCGTTTCTCTTTTACATTGCTTTGAAAGCCACATTTCATGAGCCAACTTCCGTAACATAACTTTTACCCTTTATCTTTTCTTCACTGATTCTACAAATCACATTAAAGAGAGTAGGAAATGTAGCCAGCAAGAGTCCTCCTAAATTTTATAATAAATTTCTTATTCTGCACAATCTGTGATTTTGCTGCCTGAGTTGGTTATTTTGCCATACATATAAATTTTAGAGACAGATGGTCAAATTCCATGAAAAGTCTTCTTGATCAATTGTGGGGGAACCAAACTATCCATGAACATTATCTCTTCATTCAATTAGGCCTTCCAAAAAAGTTTCAAAATTTTAAAATAAGGATTTTTGCACATATTTTGTTGTTATTTTTCTTACATGAACATTATGTATAATTTGCTTAGAATATTATTATATAGCTATTTTGTAATATAATATCTGTGTATGTGTATTCCTTAAAAATACTATACTTTTTGTCATATTTCCTGTTTGCAACTGAAGTAAAATAATTTTTTGATGTTATATCTACCTGCTTATCTGAATTTAACCATCAATTTTAATGATCTGTTTGGAGATTCTCTACATTTTCTGCAAAGATATTCATATCTGAAAATAATGACACCATTTGTATCCATGTTCAATTCTGCATCTATTACTTGTTTTTTCTCTCTTAGTGAAGAGCTTAAATATGATATTCAGTAAATGTGTGATAAGATAGTGGACATCTTTGTCTTGTTGCTGGTTGTAAGGGGTGTTGCTCTAATACTTTATCATCATAAGATTTCTTTGTACATGCAATTGATCAGGTTTAATAAGTTTTCTTGTCTTAGTTTGTAAGATTTTGTTTCTAATAATGAACACGTGTTGATGTTCTTTAATGCAATGTTTTAGTTAGCACATTATTTTTATCTCTTAATCTATAGTAAATTATATTAATAGATTTTTACATATTAGAATAACTCTGAGTTCTTAGAATGAATCTAACTTGGGCATAATGTATAAAGTTTGATATATTGTAGCATTTGGTTTCTAACACTTTGTTTAGGATTAGTGCAATTATCTTATAGTGGGCTTACCTTAAAAAAGAGGGTACATCTTCCTTCTTTCTGTTTCCTAGAATTTTGTATAAATCTTGGAATAATAAGTTCTTGAAAGTTTAATAGAATTTGATTTTAAAAAGTTTTGACCTATTTTTTGTTTTTATTATTTTTCGCTTTGACTGAAGTTTTTAATTATTGGTATTTTATTTTTTTAAAGGACTGAGAGTATTGACATTTATTTCTTCTCATATAAATCTTAGTCATATTTCTTTAGAACTTTTATATTTCTTTTAAATTTCCAAATGCATGTCCATAACAGTCTTGGGATTCAATTCTAAATGTCTTTTAAATTATATTTCCTTTTTAATTTCTAATCATTTGTATTTACACCTGTTTTATTTTCTGTTTTTTAGCATTCTCCAAGAACCAACTGCTGTTTCTGCTGATAATCTGTATCAGTTTTATCCTTTTTTCCCTAGCACATTAATTTATGTACTTTTTTGTTATTTTTCTCTTTCTAATTTTCTCTCATTTATTCAGTTGTTTCTTTTTCTTATTTTTAAATATATCTTTTGTCATTTATTTCTAAATTAATGGTTTTCAGTGCATGGGGTCTGTATGATGCAAATTTTGAAAATCACTTTCAAAGATTTGCTTAATGGCCAACTTTTGTAAATATTCTATTTTACTAGAAAAGACTATTTACTCTTTTATCATGGGATGCGAGCATCCCTATATTATGTGTTAAATCAAATTTATTTGATATACTCTATACTTTTATAGTATTTTTGTCTGTTGGGTCCATCAATAATTTATTTATTTAGCTGATATTATTGAGGTCCTTCTTGATATTAAATGATGCCATAGTCAGAATGTGTCCTCCCAAAATTCATACGCTGAAATCCTAAACTTCAAAGATGAGGGTACCAGTTGGTGGGGGGTTTGGGAGGTAATTAGATCATGAGTGTGGAGCCCTCATGAATGAGATTAATGCTGTTATAAACGAAATCCCCCAAACGGAATCACTTTGCTCTACCCCTGAAGCTATCATAACATTATTAATCAACTATACTCCAATATAAAATCAAAAGTTAAAAAAAAAAAGAAACCCCACAGAGATCCATCTTCCCTTCCACAACCTGAAGACACAGGGATGAGGAAGTAGACCTTCACCAGAATCCTCATGCTGGCCTCTTGTTCTTGGGCTTAGTCTCCAGAGCTGTGAGAAATAAATTTCTGCTGTTTATAAGCTACCTAGTCTGTGGTATTTGTTTAGAGCAGCCTGAACAGACTAAGACAAATGAGGATTTGTGAGCAGAGAGACAAAACCCCTGCCTTCATCAAGTGAGTTTACATTATTTACATTAAGTGAGAAAGGTAGGTTACAATCTGAAAATATGGTTGGGCATTGTCAATCCCCTCTTGCCTTTTCATAAAGTGTTACCTAATTTATTTTAAGGTTGTATTATTAGAAAATAACAGTTTAGAATGTTTAAAATTTCCTGGAAAACTGAGGCTTTTATCATTATATATTGGCTTCCCTCATCTTTAATGACAGTTAAAAATTATATATTTTGTCTGATGTTAATAGAGCTAATCAATATTATTATTATTATTATTATTAGCCTGGTGGTGGATATAATCATGATTTTAAAAATTTACTTTAATTTCTTGTTCTCTTAATTTTCCCATGTTTTTATATTTGTAGTATATAATTTTTGAAAAGGATTTAGCTAGTTTTATTTATTTGTTTATGTGCAGTATAAAAATCTGTGCTTCTGAGATGGTGAATTTAGATCATTTACTTCTATTTTGATTAATGATATTCTTGGTCTTATTTCTGCCATCTTATTTTATGGTATTTACCTTCATTATCATAAACGACTGGGTTTATTGTTATTGTTAATAGAGTATAGTGTAAATATTCTTAACAATATATGAGTATATAAAGGAACAAGTGACAGTGCAGATATGGGAGTGGCATGAGAATCTAAATTCTGTTTAGGGAACTTACTTCTATCTTCAATATTTATTCAAACTCAATCACGCATGTATGAAATATGATAAATTATTCCTCAGTCAGGAAGCGCTCTTGTGTAGCTTGATGTCTCAGCTACCACTCAGTTCATGGAAGACAACTCATTCAGCATGGTCATTTTGGGTTCCATGGTCAGGTGTTAAGTTTCCACAAGAGCATATTAACAACTCTGGCCTGCTTTCCAAAAGAACAGCTGTCTCAAGGAGAATGTCATAAGGTTCTGTGCTGTGATTCTCTTATTGACACTAGCAAAGGTTGTATATTAAATTCACTGTCTGCTACAGACATTTGTATCTTCCAGGTCATGTGTCTGAATGTTAGAACTTCTTGCACTGTGTTTTGGATCCATTTCAGAACTGTCTCTTATTCTGAGCCCCACCCCAAACTGGTAGCCTATGGGCTACTTTGCAAGTGATTCAACACAGCATATTGAAATGACATTGTATATGTTGCTTGCAAATTCCATAAAGACCCATTAAGTCTAGTGACTCTTTCTTAATGATAGGTGTCATCACAATGTTCATCTTTTGCTCTGAGGGGATAATTTTTTACAACTTTATTGTGGTCAAATTTATGTATCATAAAATGCATCCTTTTGGAGAGTACATTTAATGATTTTAAGTAAGTTTAGTTAGTTCGGCAACCACAACCATAATTATCATTATGAGGGAATATCTTAATATGACTTAGACCATTGTATCCATAGAAACTCTACTGAGATGGAAGTCTCTAAATTTGGTGAAATGTATTTCACTTTCTGTCATGCATGTGGTATAGGAAGGCTTTTGGCTGCTTCCTCCTCTGTAGATTCATTTAGCATGAGGCCATCCATGAAGCCAAGATGTCCTGTGAGATAGTAAAACAATCAGACTCACTCCAGTCTGCATGGTGACAGAGGAAGAATTGGCATGGCCCTAAGTAAGACTGACATGTTTCTGCTGTCCACCCAAACTGCTTCTGGTGGTCTATGCTTAATGACATAGAGAAAAAACCATTGCCAGCTCATTAGTTACATACCATGTGCTAGGGCTATGTTGATTTGCTCCATAAAAGAGACAAAATCTGGAAGAGCAGCTGTAATTGGAGTCACCACCTGTTTTGATGATTGACTGCCATTCACCAAAGCTGTCCAATTTCTGCAGAGGCCAAATGAGTGAGCTCAATAAGTGTGAGGGAGGAATGAACACCCCTGCTTCTTTCACATCCTTGCTACTGCCCTTAGATATATGTGTTGCTTTAGTTTCCTAGTTTTATATGGAAGGCCAGTTCCAGGCCACTCTTCAGAGTATTAACTTTGAAGCTCTAGTTATGGGTTTCAGCATTTGTACCAGGGTACAGTCCCAAAATGGGTGTTTGTTTATTGCTCACTCCATTCAAATTTTGACTTAGTATTTCTCCTTCTCTTCATCTCCCTCCTGCACTCCTCCTTTGTATTTCAGTGCCTCCTTTCTTCTCACCTGCCTCTTTCTTTTTCTTAACATTTTCTTCTTTCCTATGTCACAACAATACATTTAAAAGTATCTCGTAGAATATCAATATTCTAATTGCATTGTTGCAGAAAGTTCTTTTACGATATCCAGTCTAGCATCCTGCCAGAAGTGTAATTGAAAATATGCAGTCATTACTCATTAGAATAGAGTAGGATACATGATTTAAAAAAATATAGGATATAGCTCAATTTGTGGTGATATCCTCTGAAAGTTTAGAAGTTTTACTTTTGTATTGAAGCAACTTCATAGCAACAGTCTTTTAGGTTAAAAATTTCCCTGTCTCCATCATTTTATGAACATCATTTATTTAGACATCAAATTAAACAAATATTTTAAAAACCTCTCTTTATACTTAAAATAGTTTGTATTTGTCTGACTTTGTATGTAGAGACTTTATATATAAAAATAATTATGTCAGTCATTGATTCACAAAAGAGAAGCTTTTTGGGGGTTTTGTTCCTTGTCTCCAGGACTTGGACCTTCTAGAAAATTCAAATTTCTATAGGAAGTTGAACTTATCTTAACCAAACTCTCATAACAGTGGTTTTAATTAGCTATGAACAATAATCATCCTCACCCTATTTGTTTTGATCAGGAATATAAAGGCATAGTTTTACATACAGTAAAATTTACTACTTTCAGGTATATAATTCAATGTGTTTTGACAAATGAATACAGTTGTATAAACACCATGATAAAGATGTATAAACATTCATGATGAAGAACATTTTCTTTACCCCATGAAGTTTCCTCATGCTCATTTACAATCAGTTTTCTCTCTACATATTTAGCTCCTGAAAGCTACAGTTCTGCTTTCTTTCACTATAGTTTTATATTTTTTTAAATCATAAAATGGAATTGTAAAGTATGTAATTTCATACACTCAGCATCTGAGATTATTTCAAGACAATACATGTATTAGTAGTTTGTTCCTTTTTTATTAGGTTATATTGTATCAAATGCAATTATCTGGTCATGAGTCGATAGACATTTGGTTGATTCCAGTTTTTGGTTATTATGAATAATGTACTCTGCACAATAAAGTACACATTTTTTGTATGATCATGTTTTCCTTTCTATTAAAAAGACTTTTGAGATTGCTGGATGGAAATATTTTTAGCTCTATAACAAATTGCCACACTGTTCTCCAAAGTGGCTGTACCATTTTGAATTCCAGTTAGAAATATATAAGAAATGAGAAGTAAATAAGCAATAGAGGTCTAATGTACAGTATAATGAATATAAACAATAATAATTGTGATAAATATTGTTATATCAGCAATCTTTTTACAATATATTAATAACACACTGTACATCTTAAACTTACACGACATCACATGTCAAAGTTATTCAATTTTTTAAAAATAAGAAATATATAAGGGTTCCAATAGCTCCAAATCATGGCTGATACTTGGTGTTGTCGAGTTTTTGTTTTGTTTTGTTTTGTTTTGTTTTGTTTTATAGTCACTAATAGTAGGTATGAAGTAGGAACTCAGTGGTTTTAATTTGTGTGTTCCTTACAGCAAATGATGTTAGGCATCTTTGCATATGCTTATTGGTTTTGTGTTTATCTTGGGTAAAGTGTGCATAAAATTATTTTGTCCAATATATACATGTCACCTTATATGTGATATCACATATAAGGTGATTTGTCCACTATTAGTGTTTTATACTTCTTTATACACCTACAAAGAGTAATTTATCATCTATATGTTTTACAAACATTTTCTCCCAATTTATGGTTTTTCATTTTCATTTTCTTAAGATTGTCTCTTAAGAAAGAATTTTTTTTTAAATTTTGATGAGGTTTGATTTACCATTTTTATGTTTCATAATTTCTACACATACAGTCTAAGAGATTTTCTCCTAAACCCAAGATACCAAAGAATTTCTCCTACATTTTCTTTCAGAAGTTTTATAATTTCAGGTCTTAAATCGGATCTCTGATCAACTTTAGTATAATTTTTATGGTGTTGGTTAAAGAATAATTTTATCACTTATGGATATCCAATTTTTTTCAGCATGATTTGCTGTAAAGACAATCCTTTCCTCTTGAGTTGACATTTCTTTTCATCAGTTGGTCATGTATGTGAACCTATTTCTGAACTCTCTTTTCTGGTGCATTGATCTAAATGCCTGTCTTAGGCCAATATACTGCTGTCTAACTTTATGCCAATACTTTAATATGAATGAGTTTTAGCATAGTGGAGGCTTAGTGTGGGAAGCTAGCATGCATATTGGGGAAAATTTGAAATTTGTAGTCAGAGAATGGCTTAACAAACACCTCAGATTTATCAGTTCCCATATGCATGATGTTCAGATTGTAACTCTTTTCTTCTGAACATCAGTTTCTCATTGTAAGATTGTTATGCAGAATAAATAATATTTAATTATATGAAGTACATCCTGGTGCCTGATAAATATAAAACACTTCATAAATGCTAGGTCTCTTTATCCTTTGCTCAGGATGTTTTAATAGAAAAGAGATTAACTACTGTGTTTGTGGCAGATAGTAATAACCACTCATTAAAAAGCAAACAAACAAACAAAAACACCAGATAACTTCTTCCACTAAATATGTAATTATACCTTGCTACAATAATTTCTAACCTATTTTGAGCAAATCAGAGATTTTTTGCCATGCTTAATTGCAATATATAAAAAAAAAAATAGAAACATAATTTACTGTCTTTCAGATGGCATCCCTAAGAAGTTATTTTTGAGTTATAACAAGTTGTATACAAAATATAGTAACAATGTCCTTTTCGTAACATTGAATAAAATGGATGTTTTTCAGCATTTTAATATGTTTACATTGGAGACTAGTGGCCTAATTTAGAAAATATTTGGTATTTTGTACTTCACATAAATCACAAATTAATTTATGCATTTGAGTTTATGTTGTTCAAGCTCATTTCATGAATATTTGGAAGATATTTAACTTACAAAAAACGCACTGAGTATTTGAATGGATGTTTTTGAAGCCTGGTAAAGAAGGAAAATTGGAAGGAAGTCTGGTTTTAGAATTCAGTAAAAACATTGTTTATGTTTGCTCTTTAACTTTACCACACAGAATGCAATATAGTTAGAAAAGTCATCCTAAGTACTGTCTCCCCTTACTTCCCAAGACCTCACAGAGTAAATGGGTTCATAGATATTGTATGAAATATCTAATATTACTGTTTACCTACTTAATACTTGGGTATTTTGTAAGTGGAAATGGTAAAAAACAATTCCCTTGAATTATCAAATGTTATGTGTTGCTATCTAAAGATAATTCAATGTAGTTATAGTCTAATTTGAGGAATTTAAAATATTTGATTCTTCCAATATGCAGGAAATCTTGATCTTACCATTATTTGAAAGACTGTAGAACATTGAGTATTTACAAAAATCCTTCAATCATATCTAAATTTATGGTGCACCAATATCCAGTGCTTATATGGGACAAGAATATTATAAACTAACTTTTATAAACTAATATTTTTATAATTATTAAACTTTGGGGGGAAGCTGATCTTGAATGTATTTAAATACTGTCAAATCTCTTGCTTTTTTTTCTCTTTGGACTTTATCTGTTGCTTGATTAGCAATCTTTCTATATCTTAATATTGAATAGTCACATGAGTTTTCATCTAGATTTTATTCTTTCTGCTCTTCTTCCTCCTCCTTTCGTTATTATTATTTTACTCCCTAATAATCCTCCTGGGTTGGGACACATAGTTTTTGAGGGCCGGAGCCTGCTGTGTCCCTCTTTGTCTGGCGAAGCAATAAAGCTATTCTTTTTTTACTTCAACCAAAACTCTTTTTCTGAGATTCTATTCAGCACTGGTGCAGAGAGGCCGAGCTTTTGGCATGATTTCCATGGTTTGTAGAGGGGTTTATTCACCCTGTGTTTTTTCGGTGTCTTCCCTCTGCAAGTTTCTGTTCCAAATTTCCTCTTATATTAAGTCAAGTCATATTAGATTAAAGACCACCCCAATTACCTCATTTTAAATTAATTAGCCCTGTAAAAATCCTATCTCCAAATATGGAGAATGTAAATACCTTACGTTCTGGGGCTCTAAGGGTTAGGACTTCAATATGAGTTTGTTTTTGTAGTTGCTGTATTTTTAGGAAGAGGAAGGTGAAAAGTGCAGTCAAGGTATAGCCATTGAATATTTGAAAAATTGGTAGACTACACAAAATAAAGAATGCAGTATAAAAATTGGGACAGGAAATTGTATGTACAGCATGACCCCAATTTTTGGATAAAATTGTGTATTTTCTTGAAGAAAATATACCAAATATTAAGAGCTCTTTCCTCTATATAAAGTTTAAGAATTTTTTTTCATTCTACATTTCCATTTTTAACACACATTGTGCCTTATGACATTGCAAAAGTACACACTAAATCATGCCTTTCCTGAAAATGTGGCTCCTTTATTTTGCATATGCTTGAGATAACTTGGGGCTCAAGCTCCCACTCTCAGTGGAGTTAGGAAGAAAAGCCAACCTGTCAATTAAAGTTACTTCTTTCCATTCGAAAAGGTACATGCACCCCTATATTCATAGCAGCACTATTTACAATAGCCAAGACATGGAAGCAACCTAAATGTCCATCAACAGATGAATGGTTAAAGAAGATGTGGTATATATACACAATGGAATACTACTCAGCCATAAAAAAAATGAAATAATGCCATTTGCAGCCACATGGATGCAACTAGAGGTTATCATATTAAGTGAAGTAAGTCAGAAAGAGAAAGACAAATATCATATGATATCATTTATATGTAGAATCTAAATTATGACACAATTGAACTTATCTATGAAACAGAAACAGACTCACAGACACAGAGAATAGACTTGTGGTTGCCAAGAGGGAAATGGAGTGGGGGAGGGATGGATTCGGAGTTTGGGATTAGCATATGCAAACTATTATATATAGAATGCATAAACAACAAGGTCCTACTGTGTAGCACAGGGAACTATATTCAATATACTGTAATAAACCATAATGGAAAAGAATATGAAAAAGACTATATATAAAGCTGAATCACTTTGCTGTACACCAGAAACTAACACAACATTGTAAATCAACTGTATTTCAATTAAAAAAATGGTAACTCCTTTTCTTCCCCTTTAAGACACATACCTCCTGGTTGAAATAGTAACTTCCTGGTATTAGTGACCGCTTTGCGGTAATGGGTAATGACTGATAAAGATTTTTCTCCCCTCTCACTCTCTAGGATAGAGACTGTGAAGTTTAGCAGGTGGAACCCTCCCCCCCCCCACCTTGCTTCCAGCCTCACTGAAAGGACAAAGCTCTCTCCATGCCTTGCCTTGGTCCCTGACTTCAGGAACTCAACAAAGCCCCACCCCAATCGCTGATCGCTGAGATTCAATCTCCGCCTTCCCTGGGTGTTTTCTATTTGGTTTGGTCAGTCAGTTCCTTATATATTTTGGATATTAACCCCTTATTACATAAGTGATTTGCAAATATTTTCTCCTATTTCATAGGTTGTTTTCATTTTGTTGATAGTTTCTTTTGCTGTGCAGAAGCTTTTTAATTTGATATAGTCCTTTAAAATTTTTTACTTTGTTGCTTGTGCTTTAGGATTACATACAAAAATAATTACCAAGATCCCATGTCAAGGAGTTTTTCACCTATATTTTCTTCTAGAGAGTTTTATTGTTTCAGGTCTTATATTTAAATCTTAAATTCATTTCAAGTTAATTTTTGTAGGTGGTATAAGATAGAGGTATAGTTTCATTCTTTTGCATGTGAATATCCAGTATTCTCAGCACCATTTATTTTAGAGACTATCTTTTCACCATTGAGTATTCTTGGCTCACTTGTCAAATACTAGTTGACCATATAAGCATGGCTTTATTTCTGGGCTCTTGATTCTGTTCCATTGATCCCTGTGTCTGTTTTTATGCCAGTACCATACTGTTTTGATTATCAGCTTTATAGTGTAGCTTGAAATCAGAAAGTGTGTTACCTCCTGCTTTGTTCTTCCTTTTGAAGATTGTTTTGGCTATTTGGAGTCTTTTGTGGTTCTATATAAAATTTAGGATTTTTTTTTCCTCATCCAGTAAAAAAATAACATTGGGATCTTTCTAGGGATTGCACTGAATCTATAGATGGTTGTAGGTACTATGGATGTTTTAACAATATTTATTCTTCCAATCCATGAACCCATGTTCTTGCATTTTCATCTGTGGCATCAGTTTCTTTCCTCAATGTCTTGTAGTTTTCAATGTAAAGATCTTTGCCTCCTTGGTTAATTTTATCCCTTAGCATTTTATCATTTTTGATGCTATTGTTAATGGGATCATTTTCTTTATTTTTTTTTCAGATAATTTGTTTTTGGTGTATAGAAACACAACTGATTTTTGTTTGTTTATTTTGTATACAGCAAATTTACTGAATATGTTGGTTAAACCTAACAATTTTTTGGTGGAGTTTTTGGGGTCTTCTATATATAAAAACATGTCATCTACAAATAAAGATAATTTTACTTCTTCCTTTCCAATTCTTATACCTGTTATTCCTTTTTCTTGCCTGATAGCTATAGCTTTGACTAGGACTTGTACTATGTAGAAGTGGTGAGAGTGGGCACTCTTGTCTTGTTCTTGATATTAGTGAAAAAGCTTTCAACCTCTCACCATTGAGTATGTGGTTTAGCTGTGGGCTTGTAATATATGACCTCTAGTATGTTTAAGTATATTTCTTCTATAACTAATTTGTAAGAGTTTTTTAAATATGAATCGATGTTGAATTTTGTCACATGCTTTTTCTGCATCTATTTAGATGATCATATGATTTTTATCTTTCATTCTATTTATGTGATGTATCACATTTGTTGATTTGCATATGTGGAACCATTCTTACATCCAAGGGCGAATCCCACTTCATCATGGTATATGATCCTTTTAATGTGCTGCTGAATTTGGTTTGTAAGTATTTTATTGAGAATTTTTGCATGTATATTAATCAGGAATATTAGTCTGTGGTTTTCTTTTCTTGTAGTGTCCCAATCTTGCTCTGGTATCAGCATAATAGTGGTTTTGTAAAATGAGTTTGGGAGTGTTCCCTCCTCTTTGGTGTTTTTAGATGAGTTTGATAAAAATTGATGTTAATTTTTCTTTAAATGTTTAGTAAAATTCACCAGTGAATCCATCTGGTTCTGGCTTTTTCTTTGTTGGGAGTTTTTTCATTACTGATTCAATCTGCTTACTAGTAATTTGTTTGTTCAGATTTCTCTATTTCTTCCTGATTCAGTGTTTGTCTTCTTAAAACACGGACTCAATTCAGCCCATAGCAATGTCCTTTATTAATTTAAGGAAGTTGATGAGACTATTTTTACAAATGGGTGTTGAATTTTGTCAAATCTTTTTGTGTATCTTTTGAAATGATTGTATGATTTTTCTTTAATAGTTCATCAATATACTGAATTACATTAATTGATTTTCTGATGTTTATCCAAACCTAACTTTATCATGATTTATTATCTGTTTGTAATATTGCTGAATATGACTTAATAGGATTTTGCTGAAAAATTTTGCTTCTATGTTGTTTAGGGAAACTACCCTTTAGTGTTCTTTCCTTGTTTAGCTTTATTTGGTTCTTGTATCAGGGTATAACACTGGTACTATAAAATGAGTTGTAAAGCATTCCCTCCTATTTTGTGTAGAATTGATATTATTTATTTCCTATATGCTTGGTAGTTTTTACCAGTGTCACTACCTTGCCTTGGAATTCTTAAGAAAATTATTTCAACTGTAAACTAATTTCCTTGATCCATAATGGAAACTTTAAGTTGTCTATATAATTTTAAAATGAGCAATACATTTTTATTCTGTATTGAAGATGGAAAAATAAATGAGGAGATGTTGTACGGGAAAAGAAGGGTCTTCCCCTTCAGCCCTGAAGACATTTTGAAAGAAGGAGATGAAAGTTGAGGAAGCAGATGTACAGACATTTTTGTCCTCTTCTCTCCAGGCCAAATCTCAGATATCAAAGAATGTTAAAAGGAAGCCAGAGAACTGAGATAATTTTGCCTCACTTTTTGTTGAGGTTATGCAAGAGACCCACCTCAAAGTTACCTTTGAAATAATCTAGTCATGTCCAATATATGTAAGCAAAAATAGAGCCCACATTAGTTTTTATAGACATCCTCCTACTAAAGAGATTTTTTTTTTGACTTGAAGGCATATGAGAGACATCTAGTCACTTGCTCTCGTTTTTTAATCAGTACACTAATAGCCACAAGTTCACATTTTTCCCCAAGAAAATATTAGAAAAGCCAAAGCTTTTCTTTTAGTATGGACAGTGTTTAATTAATTTCTGATCTTACTATCTGTGATCCCATAAAAGAAAACAGATAATTTAGTCCACAAGTTTATTATTACTATTTTGATGTGATAATTATACTTTGTCTTTAGTGAGGGATATATATGTAACTGAGTAGAGTGAAATAAATTTCAAGGTGATGGGCCAATGAGAAATATCAGTTAATTTTTCCCTGCAAAACCTAATATTGGGTCACTAAAGTCACAATTTTTGTTAACTTTTCCAAAAGAGTCATATGTTCTCATATTATTTTTATGTAAAGCCTACTATTTTAATTTTGGAAATCAGTATTTGAGTCTTACAGAAGGTTAAGTTATGGTAATCAATAACTATACTTTGAAAAGATAAATTTAAGGAGCTCTCTCTGTATGTGTTTAACAGAATATAAAAGAAAATATCACCTTTGCATCCATACGTCTTCCAATAGAATATGATAATGCTGTATAAATATATAAGCAGCTTAGTTCTAGAATCATATAAACAAGCCATTCTTTGAAGCTTAAAAAATCATTACTTTGTTAGCTTTTGGTCTTCCATTTTCAAATAGTAACTTTCAAAATAGTTTTAACACTAAACCCAAAGTCTCTGTGTAAACTAGTATAGAGTTGATCCTAGATACTGTAAGTAACAATCTTAGGGAACACTCCAGCAAATGCAGCAAGCAGACTATCTTTATTAATGATATTTATACTTATATGCATCCTTTGCCTGATTCTCGACACACATTTTTACTCTTTCCAAATTTTTTGGACATATTCTGATAATCATTCATCAAGCAATTGCTTATAATTATTTCTTCAAATGTCTTTAATACCCAGTCTAGTGGGGTATTTTTTGTTATTCCTTTCAGGTGTCTTGTATTTATATTTTTGTACTTTCATATCAAAGTTCATTTTACTTACTTTAATTTCCTATCCAGAGTTTATCCAGAATTTTTATATTATCTTTTTTTTTTTTAAGATGTTGGGGGTAGGAGTTTATTAATTAATTTATTTATTTTTGCTGTGTTGGGTCTTTGTTTCTGTGCGAGGGCTTTCTCTAGTTGTGGCAAGCGGGGGCCACTCTTCATCGCGGTGTGCAGGCCTCTCACTGTCGCGGCCTCTCTTGTTGCGGAGCACGGGCTCCAGACGCGCAGGCTCAGTAGTTGTGGCTCACGGGCCTACTTGCTCCGCAGCATGTGGGATCCTCCCAGACCAGGGCTCGAACCCGTGTCCCCTGCATTAGCAGGCAGATTCTCAACCACTGCGCCACCAGGGAAGCCCCATATTATCTTTTTTATATGTCATTTATTTAATGATTGATAATATTAATTGCGTTTAAGATAATCTGGGAATTATATATGTTATTATTTTAAATATTCAATAATATTTAATGTACAGTATTTATTTTTTAGCTCCCAAATAATAAACCTATTATGATATTAAATTCATTTTTTGAAATATTTTCCATCACATTTTATTTAACCCAAACTTATTTTATGTAATAATACTGACATAAAGATGTAAAAATTATTGAAAAACACATGTCACTTTTGATAAAAAAATTCCTATATACATATCACCTATAATTTTTATCTGTCCATTAAAATGTAACCAGGTATTTATATTTATTTTTATTTTAATGCTTCTAAGAATAAGACCCATCTTACAATCAATATGTATAATAATGTTTGTTATCTGAAGATATGTTATTAAACAAAGCCATGTTTTTGATTAATATTATTTTAGAATTAAGATACTATGGTCCTAAGAAATCAATATCTTCAGCAGAGTCTTTATCAAATCTTTAGCCTCCATCAGTGCACATTAAGCACTGCACTCTCATCTAGCTGTAGGGTGGCCATATGGTCATATTTCCCAGAATATGGACACAGGAGATGATATCACATTGATCTAGGGTGGTGGCTGTGGAGTCAAATGGAAATCAAAATCAAGCTCAAGCACTTGCTGTGAGATCTTAGACAAGTATTTCATTTCTCTGATTTGCTTCTTTACCTGTAAAATATTGATGGCAACTATACTGTAAGGTTCTTGTGAGGATGAAATGACTCAATTCATGTAGAGTTTTTGAAACAGTGCTTGAAACATAGGAAACCCACCATTATCATTGTAAATATGTGTCCTTTGTCAAACATAAGATGTGGTTATTTCTGATAACTTCCATTATTACTTTGAAGTCTCCAATGGCATTCTTTGGAGGCATAAAATTTCTTAGAAGCTCTGTAAATGTGCTCAGTTTAAACATCAATACTGATTCTCTAACCCTAAAAGAATTATCAAAGAAGTTCTGCTTTGATTGGCTAAACCTTAAGAACAGCTTCATCTAAATTAAAGTGAACATAATAAGTTAAATAAACAAATTAACAACAGCAATAACAAAAAATCAAAGTTATTGAATAGGACAATCAGATATACAAACAATGTGGCAGAAAATCAAACTTTATCCCCTTCTGCTGCTTGCACTTGAGTCTGAGGGAAAGCAGCAAATGATCATCTCCACATTTGCATATATATATGTATATATATGTATAATATCTTTGTATATAAATATATACATAATTAAATAATTATATAACTATTTTTATAACTGTCTCTCTATATAAAACTAATCTATGTAATATATATGACTAAATAATTATGTAACTATATATGTGTACCTTTCTGTCTCTCTCTACACACACATACACACAAACACACATGAACACATAATTCTTGTCAGCAGATAAATACAATTTATTCTTCAGATTAAGAATATTTCCTGAAAAGTTTTAGTACTTCCTACTTCTTTTACAAATAGACACTATCTTCCAAGTTTGTCTCCTTTGCTGAAGGAACAGAACAAAATGAGCCACGCAGATGAATAAACATTCCTCAAATTCCCTAATTAATGTAAGTCAAATAATATTGACAATCCATATCATGAAAGATAAGTGACTTGCTATGACTTGTCCTTTCCTTATGCCAATCTAAAATAATCTCAGCAGGCAGACCATATATTTATGGAGAGTTTTGAAATAATAGGTTATCATTTATATTTTTACCCCAAAAGCAGACATCACTTGGTTACCTTAAAGGAAAATTAAGAGAATGAATATTTAATTCTGGAAGACCGAGAATCAGAATACAAACATTAATTGGATATTTTAAATCAACTGAAGCCCCATTTTTTGAGCTAATATATGTTAAGCCATATTAAATTTTCTAATTCATTGTAATGATGGGAATAGCGAAAGCATTAAGTCACCAAAAGAGAACTTATAAGCGAATACTGGGTACTTAATATTTAAACCATGTAACTCAGATTGAGACTTGAACCCACGTACAGGGACTTGAAACCAGCCAAAACCCAGATTGGGACTTGAACCCATGGTCTTTTATTTATTTATTTATTTATTTATTTTGCGGTATGCGGGCCTCTCACTGTTGTGGCCTCTCCCGTTGCGGAGCACAGGCTCCGGAGGCGTAGGCTCAGTGGCCATGGCTCATGGGCCCAGCCGCTCCGCGGCATGTGGGATCTTCCCGGACCGGGGCACGAACCGGTGTCCCCTGCATCGGCAGGCGGACTCTCAACCACTGCGCCACCAGGGAAGCCGAACCCATGGTCTTTTAACTGAGATCACACATCTGGTCTCAGGACTTAATGAAGCTCAGGTTCTTGATGTCTCATTGCAGAAAGAATTCAGTGAGAGAAAAAGTGATAGGTAAGAAGTAGATTTATTTAGAGAGAAACACACTTCACAGACAGAGTGTGGACCATCTCAGAAGGTGAGAGGAGCCCCACGGTATGGGGTTGTCAGTTTTTATAGGAGTGTTAATTTCACGGGCTATTGAGTGGGAGGAGTTTCCAGCTATTTTGGGTAAAGGGTGGGGATTTCCAGAAATTGGGCCACCACCCACTTTTTGGTCTTTATGGTCGGCCTTGGAACTGTCATGGAACCTGTGGGTGTTTCATTTAGCTTGCTGATGTGTTACAGTGAACATATACTGAGGCTCAAGTTCTACTGGAAGTCAAATCTTCCACCATTTTGGATCTAGTTAGTTCTAACCAGTTTTTGTCATGTCCTACAGCTATGCCATTCTTTTAAAGGTTGTGCCCTGCCCCCTTCCCTCCTGTTTCAATACTATATATATCAGATATTGTCTCTGTACTAAAATGCAATAGTCTTGAAGGAGACAAATAATGTACAAGTTATACCTTCATAGAAAAATATGTGTGACTATGTATAATGAAGTGATGAGTTGCAGTTCTGGTTATTGATTACATTTAAAAAATTAGTAACTATAAATGAAATATTTTCTCAGTTTCTTCATGACAATATTACCTATTAATGCATATAATATTTATGAGTATAAAGATGATACAGCTTAGTAAAACCAACCAAATTTCCCTGAATAACATGGAATAATGTTGCAAGTTTTTTTTTTTAATACAGTAATATCTAGATTGATGAGTAAGGTTTATTTCTAGAATTAGCAAGGAGTTTTGGCTATTTATGAGAGGTGTTATCTAACACCTCTCAAAAATAAAGTAAAATAATACTTTCATGTATACTTTCTAATTTACTTTCAAATGGAGAAATGCATTCTGTTTGCTTTTAGTGGAAAGCAAAATAAACTAGATGTCAGCAGATTATAGATTTCTTTCACTTTGCTTCTGTTTTCTTTAGAAAATCATTGTTTTCCGAGAATGCATTTGAATTATTTGTATAATAAGTTTTCAGATTAGATGATCTCAAAAAAAAAAATGTTTTTAAACTGCAGATAAACTATCAAAAGTGTGAAGTGGATTTTCAAAATTACGTGTTGAAAAGCCTAGACATACATTCAAACTATAGAAAATCACAGAAAAGAAAAAAATTGGAAAGCATAAAAATGGAAAAAATATATTTTATTTAATATATAAAATATCATATATTCTAATGAATAGAGAAACAAAGATAAGAATTATATCTGACTTTTCCTCAGAAATCATGCAAGCAGGAAGAGTTGAGTGAAATACTTAAAGGGTTGAGATATCACCAACCTAGAATTCTGTACCCTGTGAAATTATCCTTCAAAACTGATGAAGAAATTGACTTTCTCAGAAAAAATAAATTGAAGGAATTTGTTGCCAATACACCTGCCTTGAAGGAAATATGGATTTGGATTGGTTGTAAATGTATAGTTCAAACTCTAGGGCAAACACTAAAAAAGCTTTAAAAAAAAAAGTGTAGTTGATATGCTAAAGAAGTGAGAAAATGGAATCATAAAATGATCAATTAAAAATCACAAAAAGCAGAAAAATTGTAGAAGACACAACATGAACAAAGGACACAAATAGAAAACAGTAACAAATATGGTAGTTATTAATGTATCTATATCAATAATCACCCGAAAATATCAATGATGTAAATACACCAATTAAAAGACAGAGTCAATTAAAAAATAAGAACCAACAATATCTTTTCTACAATGAACACACTTTAAACATAAAGACACATACCAATAAGATAAAGGAGTGCAAAAAGATATACCATGCTAATAATAATCAAAAGTGGAAGTAGCTATATTCATTGAAGACAGAGCAGACTTCAGAATAAGGAGAGTGTGGATGCAACTAAAAACAGACTGTCAAAATACATGAAACAAAATTTGATAGAACCACAAGGAGAAATAGATGAGTCTACTGTTATAGTTGGAAACTTTAATACCCATCTATCAGAAATGGATAAATATATCAGACAGAAAATCAGTAAAGATATAATTAATCTCAACATCACCATCAGTCAGCAGGATATACTTGACATCTGTAGATTACATCATCCAACAACAGCAGAAAACACATTCCTCTGAAGCTCTTGTGGGACATGCACCAAGGTGAAAAACACTCTGAGTCATAAAACATATCTAAAAATTTAAAAGGATAGATATTACACAATCTCTGCTCTCAGACCACAGTAGAATTGAACTAGATATCAATAACAGAAAGATAGCTGGACAATCCTAAAATACTTGGAGACCAAAAAACAGAGTTCTAGAAAATGCATGGATCAATGAAGAAATGTCAAGAGAAATTTCAAAATATTTTGAAACATATGAAAATAAAAGTACAACTTATCAAAAATGGTGTGATGCAGTAAAAGAGTGTTTAGAGCAAAATTTATGGCATTGAATGCATATATTAAAGAAAAGTAAGATCAGATATCAATCTAATACTTTAGGAAACTAGTAAAAGATGGGCATATTAAATCTAAAGTAAGCAGAAGAATATAATAAGAATTAAAGCAGAAAACAATGAAATTGAAAAATGGAAATCAGTAGAGAAAAATCAACAAAACCAAAAGCTGGTTATTTGAAAGACGAGTAAAATTGATAAGCCTCTAGTCAGTCTAACACAAAAAGAGAGAAAAAACAAATAAGAATAAGCCTGTATCTATTAACGAAACTGAATCAATAATTAGTAGCTTTCCAAAATAGAAAGTATCAGACCCAGATGGGTTTACTGGTGAATTCTGCCAACATTTAAGGAAGAAATTATACTGATTCTCTACAGTGTCTGTTAGAGGACATAAGAGGAGGGAATACTTCCCAACTCATTGTATGAGGTCAGCAGTACCCTAATAATAAATTCAGAGAAAGGCGTTATAGGAAAAGAAAACTGCAGACCAATATCTCTCATTAACATAGATGCAAAAATTCTCAGTAAAATATTAGCAAATTGAATCCAAAAAAATAAAAAAGAATTATACACCAAAACCAAGTAGATTTATCCTAGCACAGAAGTCTGCTCGAAATGTGAAAATCAGTTAATGTAATCCTTCACATCAGCAGGCTGAAGAAGAAAAACCATATGATCTTATCAATAGATGCAGAAAAATTATTTGACACAATCCAACATTTATTCATAATAAAACTCTCCATAGACTAGAAATAGAGGGGAACTGTGTCATCTTGATAAAGACTATGTATTTACCCAAAGGAGCTGAAAACTTAAGTCCACTCAACTATCTTCACACAGATGTTTACAGCAGCTTTATTCATCATTGCCAAACATGGAAGCAGTCAAGATGTCCTTTAGTAGATGAATGGATAAATAAACTGTGGGACATACATACAATGAAATATTATTCAGCACTAAAAGGAAATGAGCTATTAAGCCATGAAAAGATATGAAGGAAACTTAAATGCATATTACTAATTGAAAAAAGCCAATTCAAAAAGGCTACATACTGTATGATTCAAACTATATGACATTTTTTAAAAGACAAAACTATAGAGACAGTAAAAAGATTAGTAGTTGCCAAGGTTGAGGGATGGGGGAGAATTGAATAGGCAGAGGATAGAGGATTGTTAGGGCAGTGAAAATACTCTATATGATAAATATTTTAATTTTTTTATTTTTATTGAAGTATAGTTGATTTACAATATTATATTATTTTCAGGTATACAACATAGTGATTCAGAATTTTTAGATTATACTCCATTTAAAGTTATTATAAAATGTTGACTATATTCCTTATGCTGTACAATATATCCTTATAGCTTATTTATTTTATACATAGTGGTTTGTATCTCTTAATGCCCTACCCTGTCTTATCCTTTCCCCCTTCCCTCTCCTCACTGGTAACTACTAGTTTGTTTCTGTTTTGTTATATTCATTCATTTGTTTTATTTTTTAGATTCCACATATAAGTAATGAGATACAGTATTTGTCTTTCTCTGACTTAATTCACTAAGCATAAGACTCTCTAGTTCCATCCATGTTGTTGCAAGTGGCAAAATTTCATCCTTTATTATGGCTGATTAGTATTCCGTTGTGTGTGTGTGTGTGTGTGTGTGTGTATATATATATATATATATATATATATATATATATATATCACATTTTCCTTATGCAGTCATCTGTTGGTTACTTCCATATCTTGGCTATTGTAAATAATGCTGTTATGAACATTGGGTGCATGTATCTTTTTGAATTAGTGTTTTCATTTTCTTCAGATATATACCCAGGAATGGAATGGCTGGATCATATGGTAATTCTATTTTTAGTATTTTGAAGAATCTCCATAACTGTTTTCAATAGTGACTGAACCAGTTTACACTCCCAGAAACAATGCATGAAAACAATCCTTTTCTCCAGATCCTCATCAACACTTGCTATTTGTTGTCTTTTTGATGACAGTCATTCTGATTTGTGTGAGATGATACCTCATTGTGTTTTTGATTTGTGTTTCCCTGATGATTAATTATGTTGAGCATCTTTTCGTGTGCCTGATAGCCATCTGTATGCTTTTCTTGGAAAAATACCTATTCAGATCCTCTTCCAATATTTTAATCAGGTTATTTGTTTGATGTTGAGTTGTATGAGTTCTTTGTATATTTTGGGTATTGACTCATTATCAGATATATCATTTGCAAATATCTTCTACCATTTACTAAGGACATTTTTCATTTTATTGCTAGTTTCTCTCACTGTGCACAAGCTTTTTAGTTTGATGATATCCCATTTGCTTTATTTTTGCTTTTGTTTCCCTGCCTGAGGAGACATATACAAAAAAATAATTGCATTTTTTTTTGCAACAGAAATTCGACTGATGTCAAAGACTGCACTGCTTCTGATTTCTTCTAGGAGTTTTATGATTTCACATCTTACATTTAAATGCAGATGTTTAATCCATTTAGATTTTATTTTGTATATGTTATGAGAAAGTAGCCCAGCTTGATTCTTGCATGTAGCTATTCAGTTTTCCCAGCACCATTTATTGAAGAGGCTGTTTTTTCCCAATTGTATATTCCTGCCTCCTTTGTCATAGATTAATTGACCACAAGTGTGTAGGTTTATTTCTGGGCTCTCTATTCTATTCCACTGATCGATGTGTTTTTGTGCCAGTACCATACTGTTTTGATTATTGTAACTTTGTAGTGTTGTTTGAAATCAGAGACATTTATTCTTCTTTCTTGGGATTCTTTTGGCTATTTGAAGTGTTTTGTGTTTCCATACAAATTTCTGAATTATTAATTGTTCTAGTTCTGTGAAAAATGCCATTGGTATTTTGATAGGGATTGCACTGAATCTGTGCATTGCCTTGGAGAGTATGGTCTTTTAAACAATATTAATTCTTTCAGTCCAAGAGCATGGTATATTTTTCCATTTATTTGTGTCACTCAAGTAAAAACAAAATATGAGGTACTTAAATATAAGTTGGTATATATAAATATATACATATATCTGTGGAAAAATCAGAACCCAGAATTCTACATTTATAGTGATCAAAATCATATGTGTATGTATACAGAACAGAAGAATACTAATGCTTAGATGGTAGAATTAAAGATGATCTTCATTTTTCCTTTATTTTTACCTCCAAATATTCTTAATTATTATGTATTTATTTAACATTCTTAAATAATATTATTAAACTATCATAAGCTAATATAGTTTGACATATAGTAGCTTATAAAGATAAATGCTATAGCACATTACTGTACAGTGAAGATTCTGGACTTTAAAAAAAGAACACACAGATACAGAATTCATAAGGCTACTGCTTTCCCCAAGTTATCAGCATCCCTTGGCTGGAGTATTTATACAGTGGTACCCAAATGGTTTCCCTGTTTGCCCATTTACCCCAATAGTCTATCCTTCACACTGTAGCTAGAGGGCTTTTACAAACTATGCCATTTTTCTTTTGAAACTCTTGATGACTTCCTATGTTACTCAGGACAAAAACCAAAGTACTTAACATTGTATACATGGTTCTCCTATCATATCTGAAACATCTTCCACCCAATTCTGTGATCAAATCAGATCATAACAAAAAGACTTATCTGACTCTTCTATGTAAAATAGCAAACCCCAACCCACTATCCCTTTACCCTGCTCTATTTTTCTTCACTAGAATTGCTACTACCTGATACACATCATGATATAGATATATATGCTATGTACGTATAAATTACATATGCCTGCATATATAGGCACATCACACATATATCACATATATATACACACATACCTAATACAACTATGTATTTCACACCCAGAGTGTACATTTGCATATCATATAATTCATATCTGTATTTCACCACATGATGTGTGTTTTCACACATGCCTGTGTGCCATTTGTATCTGTAAGCAACAGTCACAGGCAACGTTTGCTGAGTCCTTGGCAAGTATCATGCTTTCTTAGACAGCTAAGGGAAGAAATTTGATAACTTTAAGGGAATATTCTAGAGATTATTTTTCATTTATATGAGTTTTAAAAACCTGTTCAGAATAACTTTACATCAGGAGTTTTCTCTTAAAAAGTTAAGTAGAAATCTCATGATATCAGATTTAGCTTAAACTAATGGTCACTCATAATTTAAAACATCATCTATGTCTATGAAAATAACAAATATCTGAATGAGTACTACAAAATGAAGTAAAATATCTGAATTCTCCAAAGATTGGATCTTTTACGTCCAAGCAAATAACTGTGGTCCTGGGTGAAATGAAATTAAGAAATACATTATTTTTGTTTATCTTATTCTTTTTTTTTTTTTTAATTCTTTCAAGTGAATATTGGTTTTGGGGAGCTGGCAACTGGAACTAAGTTACTTAGTAGATTCAAGTAGATTCATCAGCAACCCTCACCTATAACTTTTTCTTTGATAAACAGCTTCACTCTTGGAGAATTTATTCCTTCCTGAGTTGAAAATTAGAGGGAATGTTGGTCAAGTGAAGGACAATGAGGCAGAGGGTAAATAAATATATTCCTCTTTTACAAATGGAAGCACTGTATTTATTAGGCATCAAGTAAAACCAGAGTATACCAAAAAAAGTTCAAGTATATTGTATTTCAGAATATTTAAACAAGTTTTTCTTTATCTTAATTATTTGGCAAAACATATAAGTAACAGTATTGCATCAAGTATTAACACTTTCTAGAGTTATTTATTGTGATTCATAAGATTGAGAAATTGGATGCAGTAACTGATAGTGAGATAATGAGAGTTGCCAACCCAGAGAACTTATTGACATAGTTGCAGAGATTGAGGAGATATTTCAAGGGGAAAAAAAAGGTAAACTAATCCTGGTAAAGACAGAATTATAGGAACAGCTGTAGGGAACAGACAGGTGAATTAGATGATAGAATAACGCAAGAGAGGCAGTAAATATATGATTATTACATTTATGGATAATCCAGTAAACTGAGTACCCCAAAAGGTTTTCTGGAAAGTGCAGATCAGGAAAATATATTCTCAAGTTAATAGAAAGGTATATTACCCCAATACAGTCAAATTATATATTCCATTCTTGAATTTTGAATCACTACTAAATGGACAGAGAAATTTAGAAAAGAAAAAATCCATGTAATGGTATCTGAGCGGTATGCTTCTGACCATGAGGCCATTTTTTTCTTTTAATTTTTATTTTATATTGGAGTATACTTGATTAACAATGTTGTGTTAGTTTCAGTTGTACAGCAAAGTGGTTCAGTTATGCATATACATATATCTATTCCTTTTCAACTTTTTTTTCTATTTATTTGTCCTGAATCTTACCTGTTTCCAAGTTTCAGTTCTTATCTTCTTGTCAGTTGTGTGACACATCATTCTCCCCACCCATCATTTATCTTCCAGTATATTTCCTTCAGCTTAATTTCAATTTCACAATGTTAAGATATATACCCAGTTAAGAAGTCAGGATTTTTTTTAGTTACAACTATAGATAAGGTATTTTACACTAGCTAATGATCACACCATGTCTTTTGACAAGGAAATTTTAAAGCTAATAGTGAGGATATATATATTTAAAGCAATTATAACTTATTTTATTTTAAAAATTCCTGGAATAGCTGATATATCTATCTCAATGTAGATTTCACAGCTATGTTTTTAAAATGACAGAGTTAAAAATGAAAGTTTATATTCTGTTTCTTTTATTTTTTTGTTAACTTCTGTCTTTCTCTTTTGTTGATAATAGTTTTATATTAATTTTTTTTATCAGAACTATTTTAGGGAAAAATTTCTCTGTTAGTGTAAAAATTTGGTAGATTACTTGGATTTTTGAGTGGTAGGTTTTCCTAGGTTTTAAGCCTCCAAACACTGAGTACCTGTATGTTTTAGTTACCAAAGTATTCTACATGACCCAGCGCATGTGAAGAACAAATGAATAAATGAATGGGTATATGAAGAAATGGTACTTCCACATGGTTACTTCCGATGGTTACTTGGTTGATATTTAAAATTTCTGGAAAAAGAGTAAAGGTCAGTAAACTATCAGAATGCTGTATATTCTCTGGTCTATGAAATTAGTTATACCAAATTAAAGCAGATCTTTGGCTTAGAGAATAAAAATTGTTTTGCAGATACTGTTCAGTTGGCAGTACGCATTACTCCATCTTATTTAGACATTTAAAATATAAATAATAATTGTCTTTATTATGCCAATTATGCCAATAAATAATAAGAAACTTTTATATATATAAAGAAAAAATTGTTTCCCCATATCTGTGGAGAGAAATATGCTGCCATTTATTGTTTTGATAAATAAAAGTAATAAATGGTCTAAACTGAAGAATTTGAAAAGAACATATGATTAATAGCTTTTGCTGATTCTGTTATTACTTCTCATAATCCTAGGGGCTTCCTTTAACTTAAAGTATCAGATATGTTCCTAAATGTTTGTATTTTCTGGGAACCTACAAATTCAGACTTCCTCTCTCTCTCTTCTTCCCTCCCTTCCTTCCTTTTTCCCCCTTCCTGTTTCTTTCTGTTTATCTACATTCCTTCTCTCATTCCTCCATATCTGAAAATTAAGTGCATTTAGTTCACTTTCTCAGTTTACATAACTCTAGATATGTTTTAGAATTTCTTTTTTGTCTTCAGATTTTTACATCAAATAACGGCAGATTAATTTTGCCAGTATTATTTATTTTGCTATTATTTACTAACTAAAATAAAAGCTGAACTTGTGGTAATATTAACATTTTTACTTTGGAAATATTATGAGGATATTTTGATCTTACATATCCCAAATTAGAAATATCTCAATAATTGAAAACTAGAAATTTAAGATCAAGTAAAATGACTTCCAATATACATACATGAAGATAGAAAAATAAGATATGTTAAATATTGAACAACAAAGTGGATATATTGTATACAGTAAGACAATAATTTTTATTTTGGAAGGTCACTCTAAAAATATGGGAGGTCCTATAATATCTAACACAATTGATAATTAATCATGGTATATATGTCCACCCAGAAAAATATATTCAGTTCAGAAAATGAGTGATGCAGATTTATTTGTGCTAATATAGATGTATTTGGAAGACACAAATGAAAACACTACAGAGCAAGTGCATAGAGTACAGATGACCCTTGAACAATGAGGGAGTTAACCTCTGTATAATCTGGGCCTGCCTATTCGCGTTTCTTCTGCATCCGTGATTCCTCCGTCTCCGCGGTTGGTTCCTCACCTCTGGGGTTCCTTCACGTCGTGCAAGTGCAAATTCAACCAACTAGTACCATAGTATTGACTACTGAAAAGTATCCAGGTATAAGTGAACCCAAGCAGTTCAAACCTGCACTGTTCAAGGATTAATCCGTACTATAATTTGTGTGTGTAAAAGAAAGGCTAAAAATGTATATTTTGTCAACATATAGACTGTCTCTGTTAAGAGCTTTAATAAATTGGCCATAGTTATTGCTCTAGAAAGGCCGGGTCCTGTGTGGATATAGAAAGGGTCAGCAGCTAGACTTTCTTACTGTTAATTCCTTTGCACCTTTTGAATTTTAGACCATTTTGCTATGGCCTGTTACAAAAGAAGATCTTGAAAAATATTTAGGTATTTGCCTAAGTAGTTAATGAATTGAAGAGCTCATTATCAATTTTATTTACTGGTATAATCAAATAATTGGAAGATAATATAAAACTTAGAAAAAGTAAAAAATATAATGAAAGGATATGTTTACAAATTGATATTTACATAATTAGGTACAAATTAGAAATAATCCCTTTATGCAGCTGGTTTCTCAGGACAGAACTACACAAAGATGAGGTAGTTTACTGGTTGCTATCAGTTTCTGATGGTCAGAAAACAAAGAGCTGCTTTTAAAATAGCTAATAAAAGGAGAGTTCTTTTATAATGTATTGATAGTACTTAATTATATGCACAGTCCTGATAGAAACATCACACAGCTTGGTATGAATATCATTTTTATGAATTTATAGGCAATTCACTTAAGAAGATGGACAGAGAGAGAAATAAGTTTGGCCATTTCATTTTTAGAATTTAATTTTCTTGGAAAACAGCATATGTTTCTATACCAAATATTAATATGTATTTTATAAATTTTATAAATGGAAGTGTATGTTAGAACAGAGCTGAGAGACTGTGAAGAATATTTGCTTTCTTTATATTTTTCTTAAATTTATACAGGTGGTAAAAATAAAATAAATACATATTTGATATATTTATTTGAGCATGTAAAACCAGTGAATATTGTTTATTGAAAGAGGTGGCTATCTCATAACAATGCCATTTATATTTTATTAGCTTTACTCATTAAATATTTTACTTCATAAAATAGTAATTTTACCCCAACACTTTTCAAACTAAATTAACAAAATAATTCATATATCACATGTATCTTGGAATATGACAGTGGTATTTCCCCTGTCATTGTTTTTTATTTTTTGAGATCATATGTAAGTGATACTTGTTATATCTGTTCTTTTTCATTAAACAATATAAAATAAACATAGTACAAAATTTAGAAAATGTTCAGTTGATGTTAAAAAAGTCAATTTAAAAAATCAACCATGTTTTGGTTGAGATTATTGAAAAGTATTGTATTTCTATTGACTACATTTTTGCAGATGTGTAAGTTAAGTCTTGCAGAACTATTGGAACTCTTTCTTCATGATCAACACTGACTGGGGCTTCATGATCAATACTGACATTCATAAATAATGCCAAGGAATGGTTAGTATTACTCCAAATCATTGGGTTCCTGCCTAACCAGTGGCTCACAAATGAGGCAGTATTTATCTCAATATTTAGCATTTTTCATTTTTCATAGTGACATATTAAAGCAGTTAGATATGTAAGAAATTTCTAAATTGAGAAAATCATATCTTTACTTCAAAGATAATTTTTCTTAATATTTTGTTTTTAGGAAATTGACCAGTGTAATAAATTTTACACAGTACACTCATACCTAGACTAAAATTCTAATTCAGATTTTTTTTCTTTTTAAAAATAAACTTTTAATTTTAGAATAACTTTAGATTTACAAAAAATTTGTGAATATAGTACAGAAAGTTTCCATATACCCTACACCCAATTTTCCCTCTTATTAACATCTTACATTAGTATGGTTTGTGTGCTACAATTAATTAACCAATATTGATACATTATTATTAACTAAAGTCCATACTTTATTTAAATTTCCTTAGCTTTTACCTCAAGTCCTTTTTATATTCCAGGATCCCACCCAGGATAGCACATTGCAATTAGTTGTCATGTCTCCTTAAACTCCTCTTGGCTGTGACAGTTTCTTATACTTCCTTGTTTTTGATGACCTTGACAGTTTTGTAGAGTACTGATCAGGTGTTTTGTAGAATGTCTTTCAGTTGGAATTTGTCTGATGTTTTTCTCATGATTAGACTGGGGTTATGGGTTTCAGGGAGGAAGATCCCAGAGATAAAGTGCCAGTTTCATCACTTAGTATCTATATATGAATATGTATGTATGGTATGTTTACATATACAATATTGGCATTATACTGTATTTTCCTATTACAATCTTTTTTTTTTAAACTAGAGGCTCCTAAACATTCTCTGAATCTTTATTCTTTTACAAGATTTTAAAAATTTCTTTTTGAAATATTTTAGGCATTCAGAAAGTTGTAAAGAATACTATAACAAACCCACATTCTTTTAACACAGCCTTATCAAATCTTAATATTTTACCACCACATTTGCTTCAAATTCTCTTTTAAGGAAATTAATATTTCAGATAAAGTTGAGCTTATATATACTTCCTTCCTAATCTCATTCCTGTGTCTCCCTTGTTCTTCATTTTAAAAATATTTTTAAAATAAATAGAACATTTATCAGAATAAAATAGAATCTAATTGCATTTTACCTTGATACTATTATGCTATTTCAAAAATTTTCTTTGGAAATTAATTTGCCTCCATTCAACAGCTCTCAGTTTAAGATATGCATCAAATTATGACTATTTGATTATTTTTATAACCACACATATCCCTTTCTAGTTTCTGCTTACTTTCAGACAAATAGCATAGACCATTATCCTCAATCTTAACTCTTGAGCTCCCTCACACATCTCCAAATAATATTTACATTTCGTTCTTTATGGTGAATTAGCTTTCTGTTTTGCTAAATATATACCCAATGTTTGCTACTTTTTTCCTCTTTATTTATTTATTACTAATATCAGTAATGTATACCATCATTCTCCAAGACATCGAAAGTCAGATACTCCTAGCTTCATTTCTTTCAGGTTTACCAGCTTCTCTGTAAGCCACGAAATTTTGTTGAGCCTTTCCTCACACTCTCTCTCTAATCCATCTGTCTTTATTTCTCAGTAGTAACAATTTAGTTCAGGCCCTTACCACCCTGTGATTGTGTGATGGCAATAGTCATATAATTTGGCTTCCATACCCCAAGGAGAAATATATTACTATTGTTCATTTCTGAATATTGTAGCTTAGAAAATATAAAACAAGACGATGAAGAAAAATGGACTCAGGAGAATATAACTTCTAGCAGGTTGTTTTTCTGTTCATTTTAATATATGGAAATTGCATTATACAATTTGATTCTCGTATTCCTAGTAACACATAAAAAAGACATAATTTTGATGGATGATATCAGCTGGAGTCTAGAACTCTGACCTGTTGCCCAAACAATCCTAATTACTCGTATGGGAGGTATTGACCTAACCTACAAACTCAATTTTAATTCAAAGGAAGATCTAATGAGGAATACAGTAGAGACTATGAAACATTTTCAATTACACATGTGGTTTAGCTTTTTAAATAGAAATTCCTATAGCCCATTTCTCAAAAATCAGTGGCAAAATCTATACTAAGTTTGAAGTGTAGCACACACACACAATGCACACCTATGCATATATAAAACTTAAGAATTTAAAGACTAGTTTACTCTACACCATCTCAGCTGCAATTAAAAACTCAACACAGCAAAAACACTTGAACTGATCAGCCAAAACCTTCTATATGTTTGTTGATAAGAACATAGAAAGAAAATAATACATTTGCATACAGTAAGTCTCTTACCTTAATTTATAGTCTCTTAACTCTTCAACAACTTTTATTTCAAATATTTATAAATTACTTACTGTATGGGTCACACTGTGGTAGTTGTTTGATGTAATGTTTATGAGAGTCCCTGAAAAGAGGGAGCTAAATATGTATTAATAATAATGTACTTGGGGCTTCCCTGGTGGTGCAGTGGTTGAGAGTCTGCCTGCCGATGCAGGGGACACGGGTTCGTTCCCCGGTCCGGGAAGATCCCACATGCCGCGGAGCGTGAGCCCGTGAGCCATGGCCGCTGAGCCTGCATCTGGGCCCGTGAGCCATGGCCGCTGAGCCTGCGCGTCCGGAGCCTGTGCTCTGCAACGGTAGAGGCCACAACAGTGAGAAGCCCGCGTAACGCAAAAAAAAAATATATATATATATAGATAGATAGATAGATAATAATGTACAAATTTGGTTGCTTTCTTCTTATCATGTAAAACTTTATATTTCTTCTTCAAAAATGACATTTAAGGTATGGCAAGTAATATATATTTTCTCATTGGTCTATAAGCTCCATGGCAACCTGGGATGTGTCTGCTTTGCTTATTCTTTATCCCCATAGTCTACTTTTTTCTTGTCAGGTGTCAACGTTTTATAAATAGTTCTTGAATGAATGGATGATTCAAGTTTGCAATACAGAGCTGAGTAAGGTTAAGTATTTTAAAGAGATACAATTAATTCAAAGGGTTAGTGTTTAACATCAAGTTGACAGGATGAGGAATAGAGTATTTGAGAATGGATTTTAAAAATGGATAAAAGTGAGACCTACTGTTATGGATAGAGATATTTAAGGAGAAAGACATGTAGGAATAAAGAGCATGCAATTGAAGAATTGTAATTCTGGTACCCAGGTACTATTTAGTTTATGGATATATATGTCATTTTTATGTGGTTTTCAGTATGAGTCAGGAGAGAATGAATGACTTCTGAGCTTGTCTTCCCTAAGCTTTTTGTTGTCTACACACACTAATTTATTTTCTTGTGTGTATATGTGGAGGGCAGAGAGAGAGTATGCTGTGCGGGAGTACTCTTCTGGAAGTTGATATCAGGGAGCAGAAATGAGTGAGTTGAGAGAGTGAGTCAGGGAGGGGAAGAAAAGCTGTAAAAAGTGTGTTAATAAGCTGTTTACTCAATAGGCAACTAGGACACAATTCCACTGGGGACTCTGTGGAATACACTTCTGGAATGTTGAGCGATTATATCTACTTTCTTACCTCTACTCACTTAAAAAAAAAAAAAAAAAATTCCATGAATGCCATTCTGACTTTTGATCACTTTCTTTTCAGTTTTCTTTCCTTTAAATTCTTTTTGTTTTCTTTCATTTCATATTATCTAAGTTATTATCAGGGCAGTTATTTAAGATTCTAGTAGCTATTCTGTGGGGGATGAGTTTATAAATCAAAGTGAGTCTTTTATTTTGCTAAGAAAATGAAAACAGTTCAGATTTCAATACATGTATAATGGTCAGTACTTTTGGGTACACGTACACTTAATCTGCTTTGTTATTATAACCTTCAAATCCATCACAAATATTTTTCTTTTGTTTACCAGATTGATTTTAAGTTTGTGTACTTTTACTGAAAAGGAACAAATGGCTTTGGATTTTTGTTTGTTTTTAATGTGCTTGGGCTTAGAGCATCATCATACAGCAGGCAAAGGTCTTGTCTTTCTTTGGATTTTAGTGTGTGGTTATCTAACACATTTGTGGTTAACCGATAAGAATTTAGGAAATACCTGGTGATTATTTGGTCATCCAAGTCAGATATTAATTTTTCTACCTTTTTAGAAAATCAGGGATGTGGAAAACGCTATTTCTGACTTTTCTTTAAAATATGGATGCTCCCTATTTGCTGTAGTACATTCAGTTTATTAATAATGTACTTATCAGAAAAAAAGACATAGCTTTACTTTACAATCTAGTGTGAAATACTTATTTTTATATATGCAAAATATCCGGTTTTTTGGCACATATGGCATGCAGTATTGAAAAACAGACAGTGATCATAGTTGTCCAAATATGTGAAAATACTTTCTGGCACTTATTTTTGCAATAAATACTGAATGGTAAATTTCTAGATTCAGAGGATAGAAATTATACACAAATTTGTTGAAAATGTCAGGATTACTATGCAATATATTACATGATTAGTATGAAAAAGGGTAATACAAAGTAGCAATTGGTTTGGTTATGGAGTGTGCTATATTACTAGAATCTGGGCAAGTTTACAATCTTCATTCCACAGATTTGAAAGAATTTCTACTGGTAATGCGTAAGTAGCACAGGCTCAAAGGAAAAAATATACCAACTGAGAAAAAGCAGTAGTACTTGAGAGTAACTGGAAAAGTTTCTAGCAGAATATCACTCTCGATGTATACTGTAGAAAGGTGTGGTGTAGAACCAAGGGCCGGGCATGGAACAGCAAGGCACAAAGCATCTAAAGTAATATGGGGCACAGATCAGTAAATTTTTAGGCATACCCTGGAACCCCCTTTTTAAGAGATTCCTTATTCTCGCAGCGACTTAAAATGTTTTACATAAATTATCTTTAAGCCTCTAAACCATTCTATGTTGGTCAGTTATATATTATTTCCCCAATTTACAAATAAGAAAGTTCAGTAGTCAATTATCTTTCAAAAATGAAAAACAACGACTCTGAGGCCATTCTTGAAAACCATTATGGTGCTGCCTCATCATGCACTCCTCCTGGGGTGAGTTTCCACTGATACAAACTTCCTGGACAGCTATTTGATGAAATAAAACAAGATCTTTTAAAATTGTTTTCTCTTTTGATAGAATAATTCTCAATCTAAGAATTCATTGCAAGGGAATGATAAAAATATACACAAGGAGTTAATTATACACAAGGGGATCATCACAGTATTATTTATAATAGAAAACTGCTAAATAAAACTAAATTTCAGTACTAGACGATTAGCTAAATAAATTATATTCAAAGAATGAAACACTATGCTTCCATTTCAAAATCATGTTGGGACTCCCCTGGTGGTCCAGTGGTTAAGACTCTGTGCTTCCACTGCAGGGGGAATGGGTTTGATCTCTACCTGGGGAACTAAGATGCCGCATGTGACGTGCCACAGGCAAAAAAGTTTTAAAAACATTAAAAAAAAAAAATCATGTTTTGTAGATTGCTAAGTTGTATGACAAAATGTTCATAGTTAAATTTAAAAGGAGAATACTAAAAGTTTATGTTCACTATTACCTTATTATTGAGTTTACAGTACAACATTTGTAAGAGAATATATCAAAATGATTATCTCTCTAGGATTAGATTATGGAAAACTAAAACATAATAATTTCAATGTGTTTAATTTTCAATTTTATATGATATCATGTTTAATTACTAAATACATACATATATAGGAAACTATTCCTGTGTACCCAGACTTCATAATTTACTGAGTTAGATATTTACAGAACAATTTTTATGTAATGTGAAAACTTAAGAGTTTTCACAAGCCAAACAATTTCCCACCCTCAATATCTAAAGAGATGAGTAAATAATAAAAATCAAGAAAAATAATGAAGACTAACATTAACATTTCCAACATGCTCCTTGTATTAGTTTCCTAGGGCTGCTATAAAAAATTACCACAAACTTTGTGGCTTAGAACAAAAGCAATTCTCTCAGAGGCTAGAGGGCCAAACTGAAGGTGTCAGACTGCTTCATTCATTCCAAAGACTCTAGGGAAAAAATCCTTTCTTGCCTCTTCCAGCTTCTGGTGATTTCAGGCATACTTCGGTTTAGGGCTACATAACTCCAATATCTACCTCTAGCTTCACATGGCCTTCTTCCTGTGTGTCTCTATGCCCCATATCTCCCTTTCCTTTCTCTTATAAAAACACCAGTCATTGGATTTAGGGCCCACTCTAAATCCAGGATAATCTCATTTTGAGAGTCTTAATTTAATTGCTACTGTAAAGAGTCTATTTCTAAATACTTTCACATTCATAGGTACTGGAGGTTAGGACTTGAACATATTGTTAGGAGGCCACTATTCTGTTCACTGTATTAGTGTCTTTACACTGGCTATAGACACCACATGGCTACCTCCCTCACTTCCTTCAGGTATTTGATCAAATATTACCCACTTGATAAGGCTTTCCCTGATTATCCCATTTCAAACTGCAACTCCCATCTTGTATTTACTCCCAATCATCCTATCTTGAATCTTGTAACAAACCATATAGTTTATATATACATTATATTAGGGTCACTCATGCACACACATGTGTAAATACCATTAGAGAAGGTATTCTGATGGTTTTCTCTTTGGACTTTTAACAAGAAGCTAGAACACTATAGTCAATAAATAAGTATTGCTTAATTTAATTGAAAGTCATTACTTCTCTCCTCATAGCCATCTAAAGGCACCCTGTTTTATTCAGCACAAGAGGTTTACATTCAGTCTGTAATATTTTATTGTGGAATACAACATAAAATCCATTAAGCATAAATGTACACCTTAAATAATTTATAAAACTAGCAGTCATGTAACTATTTATTTAGATAAGGAAATAGAATATTGCCAGCACCCCTAGAAAGCCTCCATATGTGTTTTCCTGGTCACTATTTCTTTCCTCTTTCCTAGAGCTTACCACAGCTCTGACATCTGTGACATCACCTCCATGTTTTTTGTTATACTTTTTACACTTATGTAATTATGCCCCAATAAACAATAAAGTTTCATGCTTTTTAAAAATATATATGTAAATAGATTCATACCACATGCAGCTTTGTTTTTTTTTTTCTGGATTTTGGTGGCAGAATTATATTTTTAAGTTCCATCAACATTATTGAGGGCAGATATGCATATTTTTTTCATTTTCCTCATTGTAATCATAACATTGTATACATATATCACAACCTATTGATCCAAACTTCTACCAAACACTTGGTTTGTTTCCAGTTGGAGTTATGAATAATGCTGTTATAAACATTCTGAACATTTAACCTGCCACAGATAAAAATACAGTACCATAGATTACATAACATAGAGTTAAATTAGTAAAATACAGAGTATTCAACTTGAGGAAATGAGCCAAACTGTTTTACAAATAAATATTATCAATTTCTACTCCAACAGCATTGTATTATTCCACATTTTCTCCCATACTTGGTTTTGTCAGACATTAAATGTTTGTTGAGTGTGGAGTAATGTTTAACATTCTGATTTTAATTTTCATTTCCCCAATTACTAGTGAAGTTAAGCACTTTCATATGCTATTTGGTATCTGGATTTTCTGTATTGTGGAATGCCCATTGAAGTAATTTTCCCATTTTTCTAATGGGTAATTGTTGTTTTCTAATTGATTTGTAATAATGTTTATATATTCTGAATATGCACCTTTGTTGTTTTATGAATTGCAGTTATCAGACTCAACATTTGCTTCTCTATTATTTGATGGTCTCTTTTAATAAATAGAGGCCTTAATTTTAATGTAGTCAAATTTATCAATTACCGACTATAATTAGTGCTTTTTGTAACTTGTTTAAGAAATTGTGTGCTATATTAACATCATGAAGACAATTGCCTATATTTTCTTTGAAGTATGGCCTCACAGATTTAGCTGTAAATATTTGAAATTGATTTGGAAATATGGGGTATAATATGGGCTCACTTTCATTTTGTTTTTCCATATAGAACTCCAAAAGACCCTTTTCTAAGTATTGTAATGATTATAATTCCCCACTGTTCTTCATTACTATTATTATAATTAATCAAAAAGACATTTTACTAGTTGTACCTATAGTAAGAATTGTCATTTTTTCCTTAGAAACTGATATGAATACATCCTATCTTTGCTCAGTCATAATTTCCTTGTGCAGTTCATTTCTAACCACTTTATCTAATATGGCAATCCTCTATGAGTCTTAATTCCTTTACACATTTTATTTTTCCTCATATTAATTTGTACATAAAATTATAGTATATTTAAATTTATTAAACAGTTCATTGTTTATCACTTCACATGTAAGTTCGAGGCGGAAAACAATTTTGCCTTGTACTTTACTATAACCTACTTACCTAGCACAGTGCAAGATACATTGTAATCATGCAATAAACATTTGTTGAATGAATGAATAAACTAATGAGTAAATTAATTAATTTAATGAAGAAGATATGATCTTGTTACAATATCCAAATAATATTCTGTTACAAGACCAGTGCATGCTTATAAATAAAACTAAAAATACAAGCAAGGGAATAAAATATTCAGAAATGTGAGTGGGAAAAAATTCAGGCCACAGCTGAGAGAAAAGAATTGGAGCAGAAGGGGATGATAGGGAGGCAAGGTGAGAGAGAGAGAGTGAGAGAGAGCGAAAGAGAGGTTATAAGATTTCGGCTCACATATTAGAGAGGCTGAGAACACCCAATATGTGCAGTTGCCAAGCTGAATTCCAATCTAAGACTGAAGGCCAGAGAGCCAGGAGAGCCAACAGTATAAGTTTCCGTCCAAAGGCCAGCAGGCTTGAGACCCAAGAAAAGCTGCTACTTCATTTGAGGATGACAGCAGGAAAAGAATTGATGTTCCAATTCAATCCAGTCATGCAGGAGGAGTTCCCTTTTACTTTAGAGAAAGTCAGTCTTTTTGTTCAATTCAGATGTTCAGCTGACTGACTGGATGAGAGCCACTCAATTCGGGAAGGCAATCTGCTTTACTTAATCCACCTATTCAAATGGTAATCTCATGCTAAAACATCATCAGTTTTACCCAGAGTAATATTTAATCAAATATCTGAGCACCTCATGACTCAGTCAAGTTGACTATAAAATTAACCATTACACTGGCAATGACCAGTAAGGGACTCATGACAATAGAGGTACACTGAGAAAAATACATTCAATAATTTCCAGAGGGCATCAGTGGAATTTTCTGATCAGTTAAATGAAGATTCTTGGGGACAATAATTCCATTAGTTGAAAATTTAGGAAAAGAGTGAAAGCTCAGGATACCTCATCCACCAGAGGGCAGACAGCAGAAGCAAGAACTACAATTCTGCAGCCTGTGGCAGGAAAACCACATTCACAGAAAGATAGACAAAATTAAAAGGCAGAGGACTTTGTACCAGATAAAGGAGCAAGATAAAACCCAAGAAAAACAACTAAATGAAGTGGTGATAGGCAGCCTTCCAGTAAAAGAATTCAGAATAATGATAGTGAAGATGATCCAGGACCTTGGAAAAAGAAGGGAGGCAAAGATCGAGAAGATGCAACAATGTTTAACAAAGGCCTAGAAGAATTAAAGAACAAACAAACAGAGATGATCAATACAATAACTGAAATGAAAAATACACAAGAAGGAATCAATAGCACAATAACTGAGGCAGAAGAACAGATAAGTGACCTGGAAGACAGAATGTTGGAATTGACTGCTGCAAAACAGAATAAAGAAAAAAGAATGAAAAGAAATGAAGACAGCCTAAGAGACCTCTGGGACAACATTAAATGCAGCAATGTTCACATTATAATGTGGGGTCCCAGAAGGAGAAGAGAGAGAGGAAGGACCCTAGAAAATATTTGAAGAGATTATAGTCGAAAGATTCCCTAACATGGGAAAGGAAATGGCCACCCAAGTCCAGGAAGTGCAGAGAGTCCCAGGAAGGATAAACCCAAGGAGAAACATGCTGAGACACATGGAAATCATATTGACAAAAATTACATACAAAGAAAAATCATTGAAAGCAATAAGGGAAAAATGACAAATATCATACAAGGGGACTCACATAAGATTAACAGCTGATTTCTCGGCAGAAACTCTACAAGCCAGAAGGGAGTGGCATGATATATTTAAAGTGATGAAAGGGAAGAACCTAAAAACAATATTAGTCTAGCCAGCAAGGATCTCATTCTGATTCAATGGAGAAATCAAAAGCTTTATAGACAAGCAAAAGCTAAGAGAATTCCGCACCACCAAAGCATCTCTACAACAAATACTAAAGGAACTTCTCTAAGTGGGAAACACAAGAGAAGAAAAGGACCTACAAAAACAGACCCATAACAATTAAGAAAATGGTAATAGGAACATGCATATTGATAATTACCTTAAACACAAATGGGTTAAATGTTTCAACCAAAAGACACAGGGTCGCTGAATGGATACAAAAACACACCCCATATATATGCTGTCTACAAGAGACCCACTTCAGACCCAGGGACACATACAGACTGAAAGTGAGGGGATGAAAAAAGATATTCCATGCAAATGGAGATCAAAAGAAAGCTGGAGTAGCAATACTCATATCAGATAAACTAGACTTTAAAATAAAGAATGTTACAAGAGACAAGGAAGGGCACTACATAATGATCAAGGGATCAATCCAAGAAGAAGATATAACAGTGGTAAATATTTATGCACTCAACATAGAGGCACCTCAATACATAAGGCAACTGCTAACAGCTATAAAAGAGGAAAACGACAGTAACACAATAAGAGTGGGGGACTTTAAGATCTCACTTAAACCAATGGACAGATCATCCAGACAGAAAATTAATAAGGAAACACAAGCTTTAAATGACACAATAGAACAGATAGATTTAACTGATATTTATAGGACATTCCATCCAAAAACCACAGATTACACTTTCCCTCAAGTGTGCACGGAAAATTCTTCAGGATAGATCACATCTAGGGTCACAAATCAAGCCTCAGTAAATTTAAGAAAATTGAAATCATATCAAGCATCTTTTCCAACCACAACACTATGAGAGGAGAAATCAATTGCAGGGAAAAAATTTTAAAAACACAAACATATGGAGGCTAAACAATACGTTACTTAATAACCAAGAGATCACTAAAGAAATCAATGAGAAAGTCAGGAAGTACCTAGAGACAAATGACAACGAAATCAAGATGATCCAAAACCTATGGGATGCAGCAAAACAGTTCTTAGAGGGAAGTTTATAGCAATACAAGCCTACCTCAGGACACAAGAAAAATCTCAAATAAACAATCTAAGCTTACACCTAAATGAATTAGAGAAAGAAGAACAAACAAAACCCAAAGTTAGTAGAAGGAAATAAATCATACAGATCAGAGCAGAAATAAATGAAATAGAAACAAAGAAAACAATAGCAAAGATCAGTAAAACTGAAGGCTGGTTCTTTGATAAGATAAACAAAATTAATAAACCTTTAGCCTGACTCATCAAGAAATAGTGGGAGAGGACTCAAGTCAATAAAATTAGAAATGAAAAAGGAGAAGTTACAATGGACAATGCAGAAATACAAAGCATATTAAGAGACTACTAGAGGAAACTCTATGCCAATAAAATGGAGCACCTGTAAGAAATGGACAAATTCTTAGAAAGGTATAACCTTCCATGCCTGAACCAGAAAGAAATAGAAAATATGAACAGACCAATCACAAGTAATGAAATTGAAACTGTGACTAAAAATCTTCCAACAAACAAAAGCCCAGGACCAGATGGCTTCACAGGTGAAATCTATCAAACATTTAGAGAAGAGCTAACACCTATGCTTCTCAAATTCTTCCAAAAACTTGCAGAGGAAGGAACACTCCCAAACTCATTCTATGAAACCACCATCACCCTGATACCAAAACCAGAGAAAGATACTACAAAAAAAGAAAATAACAGACCATTATCACTGATGAATATAGATGCAAATATACTCAACAAAATACTAGCACACAGAATCCAACACATTAAAAGGATCATACACCATGAACAAGTGGGATTTATCCCAGGGGTGCAAGGATTCTTCAATATACGCAAATCAATCAATGTGATACACCATATTAACAAATTGATGTATAAAAACTATATGATCATCTCATAGATGAAGAAAAAACGTTTGACAAAATTCAACACCCATTTATGATAAAAACTCTCCAGAAAGTAGGCATAGAGGGAACCTACCTCAACATAATAAAGGCCATATACGACAAACCCACAGCGAACATCATTCTCAATTTTGAAGAACTGAAAGCATTTCCTGTAAGATCAGGAACAGGACAAGGATATCCACTCTCACCACTGTTATTCAACATAGTTTTGGAAGTTCTTGCCAAAGCAATCAGAGAAGAAAAAAAATAAAAGGAATACAAATTGGAAAAGAAGAAGTAAAACTGTCACTGTTTGCAGATGACATGATGCAATACATAGATAATCCTAAAGATGCCACCAGGAAACTACTAGAGCTAATCAATGAATTTGGTAAATTTGCAGGATACAAAATTAATGCACAGAAATCTCTTGCATTCCTATACACTAACAACGAAAGATCAGAAAGAGAAATTAAGGAAACAATCTCATTCACCATTGCAACAAAAAGAATAAAATACCTAGGAATAAACCTACCTAAGGAGGTAAAAGACCTGTACTCAGAAAACTATAATACAATGATGAAAGAAATAAAAGATGACACAAACAGATGGAGAGATACACCATGTTCTTGGACTGGAAGAATCAATATTGTGAAAATGACTATACTACCCAAAGCAATCTACAGATTCAGTGCAATCCCTATCAAATTACATGTGGCATTTTTTACAGAATTAGAACAAAAATATCTTAAAATTTGTATAGAGACACAAAAGACCCTGAATAGGCAAATCAGTCTTGAGGGAAAAAAACGGATCTGGAAGAATCAGACTCCCTGACATCAGACTATACTACAAAGCTACAGTAATCAAGACAGTATTATATTGGCACAAAAACAGAAATAGAGATCAGTGGAACAAGATAGAAAGCCCAGAGATAAACCCATGCACCTAAGGTCAACTATTCTATGACTAAGGGGGAAGGATATATGATGGAGAAAAGACAGTCTCTTCAATAAGTAGTGCTGGGAAAACTGAAGAGCTACATGTAAAAGAATGAAATTAGAACACTCCCTAACACCATACACAAAAATAAACTCAAAATGGATTAGAGACCTAAATGTAAGTCTGGACACTATAAAATTCTTAGAGGAAAACATAGGAAGAACACTCTTTGGCATAAATCACAGCAAGATCTTTTTTGGCCCACCTCCTAGAGGAATGGAAATAAAAACAAAAATAAACACATTGGACCTAATGAAACTTAAAAGCTTTTGCAAAGCAAAGGAAACTACAATCAAGATGAAAAGACAACCCTCAGAATGGGAGAAAATATTTGCAAATGAATCAATGGACAAAGAATTAATCTCCAAAATATATAAACAGCTCATGCAGTTCAATATTAAAAAAACAAAAACCCAATCAAAAAATGGGCAGAAGACCTAAATAGACATTTCTCCAAAGAAGACATACAGATGGCCAAGAAGCACATGAAAAGCTGCTCAAGATCACTAATTATTAGAGAAATGCAAATCAAAACTACAATGAGGTATCACCTCACGCCAGTTACAATGGGCATCATCAGAAAATCTACAAACAACAAGTGTGGAGAAAAGTGAACCCTCTTGCACTGTTGGTAGGAATGTAATTTTTATAGCCACTATGGAGAACAGTGTGGACGTTCCTTAAAAAACTAAAAATAGAATTACCATATGATCCACCAATCCCACTACTTGGCATATACCCAGAGAAAACCATAATTCAAAAAGACACATGCACCCCAGTGTTCATTGGAGCACTGTTTACATTAGCCAAGTCATGGAAGCAACCTAAATGCCCATTGACAGATGAATGGATAAAGAAGATGTGGTACATATATACAGTGGAATATTACTCAGCCATAAAAAGGACCGAAATTGGCTCATTTGTAGAGACATGAAGGATCTAGAGACTGTATTCAGAGTGAAGTCAGAAATAGAGAAACAAATATCATATATAAACATATATATGTGGAATCTAGAAAAATGTTGCAGATGAACTGGTTTGCAGGGCAGAAACAGAGACACAGATACAGAGAAGAAATGTATCGACACCAAGGTGGGAAAGTGGCAGGGGCTGGTGGTCATCTTGGGATGAATTGGGAAATTGGGATTGACATATATTCACTAATATGTATAAAATAGATAACTAATAAGACCCTGCTGTATAAAAAGTAAATAAAATAAAATTCGAAAATTCAAAAAAAAGAAAAAGAAAAAACAGTGAAGGCTCAGGCAGTGATTGTAGAATTTTTTTTTTAACAAATGAAAAATTGTTTAAATGATTTGAAATACAATATTGTAGCAATTCAATAAAAGGATCTATATCAAAGGAGTAAGGCTTGGACTAGTGATAGAAGTGAACACATAACAATTGATAGGAGGGGTCAGGGAAATAAATCTGATTTAAAACTTTAGCATTAGATTGATAAGAGAGTAAACTTGAAGCCATTGACATTACTTTATGTCATGTATGACCTTGAGTAAGCAGTTTCTGGCCTTTGAAAAAGCTGTTGTGAAGTTGGGTTATTTGCATAGCAATTTTACAATAAAGTCTCCCTCATGTTGTTATTCATTATTTTTGTGTAATATATCCATAAAACAAATTAACGATAAATGTATTATAAGGAGATATAAATATCTGTGGGTGTGGTTATGTTTAGAAATTTTAGTTTAGTTTTTTTTTTTTTTTAAGGCAGAAGGGAGTTATTCTCCTCTCATAAATAAAATGGCATTAATGCTCAATCTACAAAAAAGTAATTCATTTTATACAACAAATATTTTTCCTTGGTTAACTTGAAAAGCTTACTTAGTGGCTGGTCGAATACAAATACTGCTAGGTTATCTTTAGTATACATCTTAAAGCAAATCCAACAAACACATCCAGTTCCATATTTGTAAAGATATCATAGGAGATTAAAACCATCAAAATTAATAGAAATTTTTGAAGGAATTGAATACCTTCTTCTGTGTCCATTTCTCTTATAGAACTGAAGTTATGCTACCCTTGGAATAATAGCTCCATGTAGAATGGAAACACCCCAGCACACACATTCATGTGAGTGAGAGGCATCTAATATCAAATGGCAATGTAATTGTTTACCAAAATGCTGCTGGATGCCTTTGAAAGACCACTTAAATTCCCTTTTCCTAAGGAACATGAATATAGCTCTATATTTTCCATATTAATCTGATTTATAAATTGTAGACTACACCAACATAAATGTCAAAACATAAGTAGGAACGTGACTGTTTTGAATACGAAAGTGTGGTACTCCATGTGCAGTAAATATGGAGGCATAAACATTTAAAATTTTGATTAAATATTGAAGCAATATGATGCCAGTTTAGTTAACACTGATGTTCAGACTATTGAAGATACTTTCATTTTAAAATCAGCCAATCTTACAAGTGACAAATATGAATTATAAAATATTTAGAACCTAGTTTACTGTTTTAGAGATTCACATGTATATTCACATATATATTTTAGCAATTCTCATATATTTAAATCTGTAAAAAATATTGTCAATTGTTTTCATGGGTTTAAATTAATCAATATACACTTCACTTTTAAAATGCTTACAATTATGGAGACTTAGCTGGCAAAGGATGTTGGAAACCCTCCCCTATTTCTTTCTTTCTCAAATGTAGTAAATTGTTTCATGTGGATGATAATATCTCTTAAATTATTTATCCAGGTCTCACCAGCGATATATTTTTTGCAAAAATGGCCAAAGGTTTTCCTCTCTGGGTAGCAGAAATTTTAATTAATAGTTATTCCTCAGCACAAAGGGCTTTTAAAATTCAGGAGAGTAATGGAACTGCTGATAATTTATTTCTTCCAATAGGTTAGGTAGATGGGATTTAGAAGGAAAGTACACCCTTTGTCTTGCTTATCAGGGTAAACTAATTTACTAATTCTCACAATAGATTAAATTTTGTGCCATAAATCCTTTTTTCACATCAGTTTTTATCATCCATCTTATTTTTATCTCTGTTTGCATTCTGAGAAAAAAAGTGAAATACAAACTTTTTGATAAATCTTGATTAACTACAAATCCTATTTAAATATAGTTTTGGTATAGTTATAAATGAAAAAAATAATTTATACACGTGTACATGTTTATTCTAAATAGATATTTTTGCTAATTTCTGAAAACTAATGTCTGCATTTTTATATTTCAAAATGAGTATATTTTTAGATATACTTGATAAAGAAAATGATTTTCTGAGGGCTTTAAAAATAAGGATTCATCAAATGGAGTTTTGATTTTAAAAAGAGTACATATATATTTTATTCTAAAAGTCTTCTTACTGAGTCCCCTTGGAACATTACTGCCCATATCTCAGTATGTTTCTTGTCAATCCCAATGCACCAGAGGCAAAAATAAGTCCATTATATTTTGAAATGTATGTGTGTGTGTGTGCATGTATGTGAACAAGATAGCAGTCCTTTAAGAGAAAAACATAAAAGGTAAGTCGATAAAGCTATATTTTTCAGAATTCAGGTTGTTTTTATTGCTTTTCTGTGAAAGTTAACACAGTAATATAAGAAAACTTCTACTTTAAACAAATCACTTCTTTCAGGCTTTCAAATGTTACTAAATAGTCTTCTAAAATTGTGTTTTGCTTGGTTGCAGTTAAGCTTGAATCCAATACTTATTGAAAAAAAGATTTAGTTTTAAAATAACATGGACCAAGACTAATCATTCATATTTTATATGAGAGAAATATGACCCCTAAACAATTTGAGATGTTAAATAAATATTCCTCTACATTCTAGATTATATCCTAAAGAAGTTTTAACACAATATAGACATTTAGAAAAAACTTGCAGACTTTACTTGTATAAAAAATACTCATTGAAGCTCACTGGAATTTCTTCTTTTAACAGATTTGACAAAATACATGATTGATTATGATTAATTGTCATTCATATAAAAATTCTGAATTACCATTTTTGTTCTAGATCATTATGATCATTTTCAAGCATCATGATTTCTAGAACATAGACATAGAACTCTTCCTCAATCTCTCATTTCTAAATGAAAATACATAAATAATATAAACTGCAAAAACGTGTACATCAACAATGGAAACCTAAGAGTTTTTCAAATGTGTGAAAACAAGAGACTTTTGCTTGAGAAAGAACGTTCGTTGCTGAAATGCAGAGTAGTAAGTTGGGAAATAAATCTATTTGCAAAATTAAAATCAAGACATCCACTCAGTTCCAAATTTTAAAAAGACTGAACAGGGAAATTAAATTCAATGCACAGTCCTGATTGGGTCCTGGATCAAAGGGAAAAAAAATGCTATAAAGGACATTATTGGAGCGATTGGCAAAAAATAAAAACAAAAAAAAAAGCATAGACTATATTAGATAATAGTATCGTATCAATGTTAAATTGCCCGTGTATTATTGTAGTGTTGTTACTTAAGAGAATGTCCTTGTAAGGAAGCATGATGTCTAAAATGTACTCTGAAGTGGCTCAGAAAAATAATAATATGGATTATGTCTCTATCTACATTCAAATCTATATCACTACATTTCTTTAAATCTGTATATAATCAATACCTATACATATACCATATCTATACTCATATCTATATTTACCTGTATTTATATGTGGAGAGGGAGAGAGAGAAAATAAGAGATACTAAGAATATCCTTCTCAGGGAGTTCTCTGGTAGCCTGGTGGTTAGGATTGCCGGCTTCCACTGCTGTGGCCTGGCTCAGTCCCTGGTTGGGGAACTGAGATCCTGCAGGCTGTGTGGCGCAGCCAAAAAAAAAGACTATCCTTCTCTTCACCTCTCTCCTAATAGACAAATATCCTTTGCTACCTACTTTCCAATTGCCTTTCCAGAAACACTCTTCTTCCTTCTCCACATTACTCCCTGCCCCAGGGGACTGACACAAAGGGACCCTATCATAAGGGCTCCCATAATCTTTGGATTCCATTTGAGTTCCACCATTGGGAAACTCTGGCAAGGAATCTGAAGGAAGAAAGAACTTGAGGTCAACATATTTATTCCCCTGCTGAAGATATTGACCCCTTTTAGGTTTTAGTAACCTCTGCCTTTCTTCATGACTTAATGGCTGAGGATGGTAACAGATTTGGACTACTAGACCCATTTTCCCCTGTGATTTCTCTTATACTTTACTAACACCTTTGCAATTATTCCTTTGAAAATAAAACCTTGAATTAAACTTGAATGTGTCCTGTTCCCTTTTGTAATATTGACTTACATAGATGCTAATACTCATTAAGCACTAAGCCACGATCCCAATGTGAAAAGCAGTACATAATTTAAAAAAATCCTTACATATACCATGCAGTTTGTATGATATAATCTGCCTCTGAAAGATGAGAAAATTTAGATCCCTGAGTTTGAGTAACTTGCTACTATGGACTGAACTGTTTTTCCCCAAAATTCATGTCTTAAAGTCTTAACCTCCCATATCACCAAATGGACTTCATTTGGAGATAAGACCTTTAAAGAATGATTAAGTTAGCATTGAGCTATATATACACTACCGAATTTGAAATAGATAGCTAGTGGGAAGGAGCTGCATAGCACAAGGAGACAAGCTTGGTGCTTTGTGAGCACTTAGAGGGGTGGGAAAGGGAGGGTGAGAGGAAGGCTCAAGCGAGAGGGGATATGAGGATGTATGTGTACATTTGGCTGATTCACTTTGTTGTGCAGCAGGAACTAGCACAGCATTGTGAAGCAATTATACTCCAATAAAGATGTAAAAAAAAAAAAAGAATTATTAAGTTAAAATGAGCCATTAGGGTGGGCCCTAATTCAATCTGACCAATGTCCCTATAAAAAGAAGTAATTAGATCAGTTATGTTATTTATCATGATCCCTAGCTCAGAGCACAGAACAATGATTTAGCATGATGCAGGGCACATATAATAAATGCTTGAAAAAAAAAATAAAGTAATAATAATCAACTTTAATACAAAGTATTCAAAAACAAGATTCAATTTAATATTACATTTAAAAATTGAGACACTTTATAAAATTGTGAAATACAGTCACACTGTTTTTCTTCTCAAATTATAATCCTTAGGATCTTGTGAATCTTTTCAGCTCAAATAGTAAAATATACTAGGATAAGGAAGAACTTTTGATGCATGTACCTTTTAGAGCTGAAAAGGCATTCCATCATCATTAAGTGGTGGCATTTTCCATCAGGTTTTAAGAGTTATTGGAAGATAACTCTGCTTTCCATCATAGTCCTTATCACTGTCTGACATACTGTGTAATTATCAAATTATATGTTAATTTCCTGTGTCTTATAACTAAACTGTAAGCTTCATGAGAGCAAAAGCTTCTCTTGTTTTACTTAATGCTGTTTATCCAGAGCCTACAATTGTTATTTTAGGTACCAATAAGTACCTACAGAATGTAGGTACCAGTAGAGGTTAGTGGAATAAATGTGTGAATCATGAATGAATAAATTAGCTCCAAGGATAGCTGCTATCATTGAAGTAAGGGAGAAGACGGATAAAGAGCTCTGGAGGTACATTCAGTCCTCTCACAAAATACAACTGGTATGCAGCCTTCTGAGAACCAGAGAAAATAGAAAATAGCAAGAGGAATTTTACAATACCTCTGTTGACATTTCCTCACATTAACATAAACACTATTCTTAGTTTAAAGTTAAATGCCTTCATCACTGTCCTTCAGAACAATAGTTTCCAGACATTAGAAATTCCATGTATAATTATTTAATTATTTTAAATAGAAGAGGTAGCAAGAGTTAGTGATTTAGAAGAATGAAAGAACTCTACATAATGAAAATGTAAAAATATTGGTTAGAAAGAAATATCATTAAATAGAGTCATATCTCCAATGTGAGAGTTATTAAAGCCACCTTGAATCTATACTCTAACTTTCATTATCAGAAGGTTTAAAAATCATTTGAAATAGAAGGGACCCAACTGTTCCATTCTAAAGATGATAAAAATCTCTCTCCCAGGACTGTGAATGGTCAGTAATCTCATCTGGAAAAATTACACTACAATAATGCAGTAACTTTATAAATTTCTGGAAAATTAAAGTGATTGTCATAAATTATGGATGAAATATCTCATCACAAGCCCACTTTGTGAAAGAAATGTTAGTGTATTCTTCTTAAAGATTAAAAGGGAGGGTTTGGGTTCTCTCAGATAATGATTATTGGACTACAGAGCTGATGATGAATTCTAATACATGTAAAAATTTTATTGAATCCATAGGACTCATTCATGTATGAGTCAAAATCATAATTTGTGAGTTCAGATAACATTTCTAAGTAACATGTTCCAGTTTTTCTTCCAAAATAATATTATTGCTGTGACTAATAATGTTTGTTATGGTATGACTAGCACTGTTTTTCTACTGACTTAAGTTGATTTTGGCTGATGAGTAACAGTAAGAAGTATCATTGGAATTGGGTTATTCATTCAACATTTAGCACGTGAAATTTTGTCCTTCAACTTAATGGTATTTGAAAGGAACCTAGGCAATAGGAATAGAGAAAGGAAGTGAGGAGTTGTGAGGAAATATAGTACTGCTTTAATTTATACACTTTAAAATCGAATGAAATTTGCATCCGTCTTGTCCTCACTATTCTTTATAATTATTTCTACCAAAAAGACATTTTCCAAAGGCTAAAATGATTGTATACACTTTTGCCCACCTACATGTTTCAATCCTCCTCACAATCATTTGTATGCTTAGAAAGTCACCAAATTTTGCTTAACCAAGGTACAAGTTGATAAATATATTTAAAAAAATATTTTGTGTGAAAATTTGGAAAACATCTATATGCTTACATGATCACAGAGACAATTTGTGCTGTTACAACCTCAAAATTTCAGAGAAACTCAAAACCATTAAAATATGTTTCTATAAGTTTGTATATGTTTAATAGCCAGGTTATATTATAATCTAATACACATAGAAAAATAAATTGGTAATTCCGTAAACTGTTTTCCTATTTGTACGTATTTGCATGTAATTTCGACTTTAAGACCACACTAGTATTTTCAGTTTAAAGATCCAAATGAAGTTCTGGACGTCTTGATGATTTTGCAAATCCAACCTCCCTGTTGTTCACATCCAAATGTTTATGGTTACCCTTCCCACAGTCTTTCAAACCATACTTGGCCAATCAACAGTTTCAGAAATATCCAGGAGGTGACTCTTTCTCACCACCTTCCAACTTGGTGCATGTAACCATCATCTCTCTTTGGGATTACTGTAATAGCTTCCACCCTTGTCCTTCTTCCTTACACTTCATCCTCTCAACAGAGTAGCCAGAGTGATAAAATTAAACAATCCCAATTGTGTAACTCCTCTGCTCAAAGGATAAAAGAAGTCCTTTAACTGCTCAGAATATCTTCACTTTCCAGAAAGCCTGATGACCTCTCTGACCTTGACTATCGAGTTCACTGTCCTTTATTCCACTCCACTCTTGCCCAAAGACTTTCTTTTTGTTTTGTGAACACATCAAGCATTTTTTTTTTCTACAAATTTTTGTAGTTACTCTATTGAAACACTTTCATTCATGACCTGCTCTCTCCTTTCAGGTATTTGCTCAAATGTCCTATTTTGAATGAGGCCTTCCCTGACTATCCTACTTAAAATTACTTCCCTTTTCCTATCCCAACATCAGCTTTCCTTTCTTTTAGCTTCTTATTTTAATCACCTATCAACTGTATGTTTACCTGTTTAATATCAGCCTGTCATTAGAATTTAAAGATCACAAAATTGTGGATTATTATTGTCTGTTTTCTTGAGTGCTCTATTTCCAATATCTTGAAATAATTCTTGTCTTATAATCTTATGCTCATGAATTGATGAACTATTATAAATGAAATAGCACATTTTATGGCTGGTGTTTTCTTCCAAGAAAACTGGACACATTTTATGGATATTTTCTCATAGAAAAAGCATCTCAAGAGAAGGCATATATCAGTAGGTCTATTCTTGCTGTTATTATGATGTGTAAAAGTGATTATTACCAGTAGAAATACCATCCCTAGAAAAAAATTGCCTCCATATTATGCATAACTTTGATCTAGATAAAGGACAAAGTGCTCATTTCTTTTAAGCATATAGTATTAAAGTTCACATTATTTTTTGAATAATGAATAGATCTTTTTGCAGGGTTCAGAAAAATTGAGACGTTGCATTCATTAAACAAAACACCCTAAATAAAAATGATATATGGCAGGTCTATCAGTTTCCTACTAAATTTTAGAAGTTGACATAAAAGCAAGAAATTAAATTATATAATCATTCTAAATTGTTTAAAACCACATGCATATCAAGTATTGTATATGCCTAATAATGGTGAATAGTTCCATTCACAGTCTCCATAAAAGTTTCTTCATTAGCCTCACTCCCTATGCATAGGATTTGTTAAAAAAATACAGTTTTATATCATGATATTATAGAATATATACAGAAAAATCCACTATTTTGGGTATAGAGATTTCCAAGGTAATTTTTTTTCTGTTGAACCCATCCTTTTATTAAATATTAATTAAATGTAGTGTACAAGGTCAAATCACCTATGTAATATGTTACCGAAATTCCTTCAGTGAAGAACCCCTATTCACTTTAAGATTGGTCATTCACATGCTCAGCATTAATTAAATATCAAATATTGTCACAACTTTGTAAGCACACACACAAACTCACTTGCCAATTGATAAATGAGGCATTAATCATGGAGAATGGACTGTCTAAATCTTTTTTGTTTACTTGTTTTTCACTTCTTTTTAAAAATCTTTTAACTTTCAGTATAATATCTTTATCTTCAGGAAAAAAAATTTTTTAATAAAATATATATTATTTTTTAATGAAATTTGTCTCTCAGTTTTTAAGTTTTTCTCCAAACTTATATGTATATATCCACATATATATTTTCCTGTCTAACTCTTTATACACCTGGTATTTAGTTTTTGAACGGTGTTAAGTTAAACAATGTATTTTTTCCAAATAGTCATTTTCTTACACTTTGGTTTAAATAATTTTTTCAAGTTCCTTTGTGTTTTAAATTAAATGCATACATCTTCTTAGGAATTGTTTTTTACAATCAGTTACTATTGTAGTAATATAGTATTTTCATGACTGTAGGTAACAATTTATTTTAATATACAACAAGATGAGTTATGAAGTTGGGGCGATATTTGGGTCAAAGATGCTTTGGTCATGTTTATAAACTGAAAAACAATGTGTAAGAGGAAAAGAGGAACTTTAAGATATATGAGAGAGGTTAAATTATAGGTAAAAGTCTTAAGTGAGGTATCAAAAATTATGTTAGATCTGAAAAGAAAACAATTTGACACTTCCATTTGAGATATGATGTAAGGAGATAGATATGGTTTTAAGAATACATCTATTTATGTATATATAAGAAACAAAAAATTGAACTTCAAATTGTATGATCTCACTTTCTCTGTAAAGGAAAGGTCATCTGTTAGTTGTAAACAATAAAAAAACCCACAAGATTTAAAGAAATATTAGATTGCTGTTTTAAGGTGATCTGGATTTTCAAGAAGTACTATGGTGTTTAGAGGAAAACATAATCCAGTGTATCAATTCTTGTCCTCTCTTGGTCTGAACAAAGTTCAAATTTGATTACATATCAGGTGACAAATTCAAAATTGTTCTATGTTGTAGTTAAATCTCTTTGTAATTAGCAAAAGGACTAAAAATCAATATTACTTGAAACTAACACTTATGGCACAACAGTGGAATAGACTCTACAGAACAGTGTAATAAGCCATCAAGGAATATTTTGCTCTGGTTCTTTGTGTTCACTGGATAAGTAGGAACTTCAGTTTTATAATCAATGGAGTTGGAGAAGAAAACAACCCAAACATTATGCAGCTTAGTTGGAAAAGCATAGAAGGCTATTTGTGTCATATTCTGTGCAGAAGGAAGAATCATTTGTTATCTATATTTCTTGAGAAGGAACTTACAGATTAAGAAGTTGGCTGTATACTCTTTGAGGCAGAGACAGAATCTGTATTTGTCATTGGGAATTGCTTTACATGATGATGAGGATGATTTTAGTCCTTCATATCAATGTGATTTTGGTTAGTTTAAGTTTTTTCGGTACTTTGCCAGTTGACAAAACTAAGGTTAGAAACCTATATTTAAATACATGATAATTCAATTAATCCACCTGCAAATATTTGCTGACTTCTTTTGTCCTTGCAGTAACTTTAAGCAGTTAAAATGGCAGGCTTGTATGTTATGCCCAAAGTTTAGTGAAAAAAATAGTGTAAATAGTTGAGAGTTGTTTCTTGATAAATGGGGGAAAATAAAGAGGGTTCAGATCCTCAGGGTCATGTAGATTTACTGACATCTTGATTTACTGCAGAGATATTTTTTAAATGTCTTTACTGGAGTATAATTGCTTTACAATGTTGTGTTAGTTTCTGCTGTATAACAAAGTGAATCAGCTCTACATATACATATATCCCCATATCCCCTCCCTCTTGCGCCTCCCTCCCACCCTCCCTATCCCACCCCTCTAGGTGGTCACAAAGATATTTAACAGGGAACAGGAGTGGGGTGTTTGAAGCATTATTCACTGAGTACAAGCGAGGATGTAATACAGGTGTTGTGCAGTGACTCTTCCACTAGTATGCTCTGACTTTCTTTGCCTCTGTTATTGGAAAATCCCAGACAGTAATTCTTCACCCACAGCCTGTATCTAATATCTTGCTGCTGCCCCAGTAAAGCTTAGCAATCTGTGTGTTCTTCACTGGCACTGCTCTCAGCAGGCTGGCTCTGCTATACTCTCTGGCTGGCTCTGTTTTTTCCTAGTTACATGATTCTCCATCTGCTTCCATTTGTGGTGGCAAAGTGGCCCTGCCTATCTCTTACTTTGCATTCTGCCATGTTTCTAGTTTTGCTATTGCTTTAACTATATTTTAAACATGTAGCATAGTTGATTGAAAACTGAAGAAATGCCTAGTACTTATTTAGATTCTTTGCAGAGAACAGTTAGTCTTTGCCACTGACTAAACTGCACTTTAAACCAAGGTTCAGAAACTTCTTGCAATATGTTTCAAGTAACCAAAATGGAAAATCCAAGCAAACTGTTGCCTGTGTTTAGCCTTGTGATTTAAAGACAGCTGGTGGAGATAAGCACTAACATAAATCTTGTCTGAATTTCTCAGACCCAGCATATGAATCGTGAATTTTTTATTGCTTTTGCTAGATGTTTAACTATAGGTGATGGTAGTATATCAGAACAGAAAGAACAATGAATTTGTTTAGAAAATCTAGGTTCAGTTTCTTACTCACTTGCTAGTTATTTGACCTTGGGGAAATAACCTCTATGTCCTCCCCTTCAGTTTGGAGATGAGGAAACTGAGCCTAAGAGAAAATATGAAATTATCAGAAGTTTTCAAAGCTGAAAAGTGCCAGAGATAGATATTAAAAGTCTTATTGACCTCAAAACCTATGCTCAATCACTGCACAGTGTGCCTGCGCTGTTGCTATTGTTTTACTAATAATGTGTTGACATTTTAAAAATTGACGCTCAGTGCTAAAGTCATCTATATTTGAAAATGTATATGGCTTGTGATCAATTGCTACCTACAACGTGTGACCAAGTTTGTCTTTAGGCTGTAGATGAAGTCTTTGGGTCTTGAATATTCTGTCCCTTTCTAGGCATATTTTGTAACTGAATCCACAAGGACCATTTTTCTCCAGTCAAAACCGAATGTCTTCTCTTATCACATAGTATTTTCATACAGATAGTCCTCTTATTTTTTCTCCTCTTAGCCAGTCCTTATTCTTTACTTTTTTCAAAACAAACCTGATCCATAGTTAATAAAATGTCTTTCATTTCAGCCTTTTAACTAAATATTTCCTTTGCCTTCTTGGCTTCTCTGAAACCGGACCCTCAAATGAAGATCCTACTTGGATTGCACCTCCCTCCAGCTGAAAATGTAAATTCTCTCACAATCATGCATCATCTGATATTTATGTGTGTGTGAAATCCTCTTCCTGACCTACCCCCAAATTAAAACATTACAATTCTACTCTCTTGTAAAAACCCCTCTTCTTTGTGAGTTGTGAAACTTGCCTAAATCACCCTCACTTTCATCTTATCCATATAACTCCTTTATGTATTTTTTATTCTTCAATGAATTTGGAATACCATTTATAGTCTTTCTTTCCATAGAAACCCCAACCATAACAAGGGACTTCAAAATCTATATGAAGGTATTGTGAAAAGCCCAGCATCTCAGTTTTCTGAACATCTGAAATAGCATGACTTTTCTTATCTCTACACTTTAGCCCGACTATTGATGATTACATTGTGACTGAACCCTATTGTTATACTGTTCCACCTGAAAAAAAAAATCATGAATTTAGACGTTTTGCTTTAGGACGGAAGTTTTCTATTGTTTTCTCAATTTCTTGCTGATCCTATGCCCATTACAACTGTACCCCAAATTCATGTGGATCACTAGTTTTTGACTTCTATTGTGTTCACAGTTCTGATACAGACTCTGTCATATCACTCACTCTCTTGTCAAAATTCTAAACCCACTTTCCTTTTTGTCCTTTCATGTCATCACATAGCAAATCTCTAATCCTAGATAACTTAACTATCTGCACTGTTCTGCTGAGCTGAGAGCATTTCAATTGAGCATATTTACAACTACAAATTATCAATAATCTCATCTAGGTCTTCAATCCTGCTAAGACATTCTATTTCTCTGGATGTTTCATTTTCTACTTTCCACAAGTATTTCAATCTCTTTCAACTGTCGTCAAACCTCCAATAATTTATATTCTTATCCTTTCATTCTCAGCAAATGATTTCATGTACCACTTCACAGAAAACAAAACAAAACAAAACTGAGCAAATAGATGGTAACCACTTCAGTGTTCAGGAAGCATAAAACAAATCTGTCAATATTTGTAACTATTTTTTTCTTTCCTTCTCTTTCTGTTAAAAAGTAGGAGGATGAAAAGAAATTACGTAATTATATAACTTGCGAAAATTCACAAAATTGTGAATGAACAGGAATTTGAACCTGATCTTCCTGAATTCAAAGCCCATTTTCTTACCACTGAAACATTCTAAATTCCATAGAGAGAATTCTGTGAGTAGATACAGTATCTTTAATTGATTTTAAGATGGTCAATTTTGCTGTATCCCCCACTTCTTACTCTTATAGAAACCATGCCATTTATAGTGATTATGATACCTCTAATAATATAATTTATACAAATGAGATCATTTTATAAATGATATTACTATTTGTATAAATGTCATTTGTATAAAAGAATAAGGGAAAACCCATAATTCATAACAACATAGAGAATAATGCTCAACATAACTTTGCTGTGGTCAGTAATCTACTTAAGAAGGCCAGTTTTGTTTCTTTGACACGCCAAAGGATCTAGTACAATGTGATTTATTCCTGAAATACTGTGAAATTAATGAAAATATTATTTGTGGGGAAAAATGAGTTTACTTGTGTTTGTAATTGGCTTCTCCTGCAGCAGCAGCTGTGCTTATATCAAGAATATGCCATTCTGAAAAATGGAAGGTTGATTTCTGTTGTTTTTTCATTTCTTTCCCCTTACATTTATTGTTTATCATTTTGAAGGAAATTAGAATCATGTTTAATTATTTTATTATACTACAGAGGGAAGAATAATAGTGTGCCTGGAAATGCAGCTATGCCCACCTCAATACTATTTCAGTGATTTTCCCAGTTGCTTGAGTTTGCTCAAATACTGTTAATTGCAAGAAATCAATCAATCCTAACTATCAAAATCACATGAAAATCAGTTTCAGCTCTTTCCAGAAGGAAGTGAGTCAGGATTTTATCATCCAAATCATTTATTTCAGCACTGGGATACATTCCTCCTCTGGTACACTTTAGACTTACAGGGTACATTCAAGGATGGATCCTTGAGGTACATTCTAAGAGTGCTTCCTGCAGACTGTCCTCACTCCGTTATATAATATTCCCTAAGAATGATTGTTTAATCAGCTTCATATTATCCACAAAGGTATATTGAGAGAAATGATTAAATGCCTTTTTCACATTCATTATACGTATGACATTTCCCCACCCCAAGCAGAAAAAACATGAATATAAATATTCAATAATAGAGAATAATACTGAGTGTTTATATTTTTAATAAACCAGTATTAGGTAATTTTATTCTAAAATTGTATTCTCATACCCTCAAAGCAACTGTTTACCAATGCTATTTTAATCCTACTGGGGTTTGGCATCAAAATTGCCAGCTTTAATTCTTCAGTTTTCATTATCTATCTCTTTGTCCTTTTTGAACATTAGTATATGGACCGACTCTAGAGTATTTGTGTCTCTCTCATTTTTCATTATTTCTCAAACAGTTATTCTTTCTCAAATGTGTTTCTGAGCATACATTTTCAGGTTCTCCTGCCTCATAGAAAGGGTTCTGAATTTGGGTTCAGAAGACCTGGCTTTGAGTCTTAGATCTTCTCCTTAGCTTATGCAGGACTTATGGCAAGTCAGCTATGGCAGCTGCTCTCATCTGTAGAATAGAAATAAGAATGCATTCCTCAGACAACTATTTTAACAATTAGATGGAATACAGTCCAGGTAATGGCATAATATTTTGAAGACAAGAGTACAGCATATGGATAACAGTAAATCACTATATACATAAATGATTTTGTTAATGAGCATCTATTAGTATCCTTGAACACCAAATGCCTAGACTAAGTGTGCTGGCTTATTTATTAGTTACTGCCTTCATATTGTGTCTCCATTTATCTTGAGCTTAACTTGCCTTTAGTTAACACTTGGCTTAATTATTCAGTTTAAAGGTGATTCTCTCCTCCATCTCCATTCTCTCTGTTGTTTTCAAAGACAGAAGACACACAGGAACAGGTCTTTCCCATTAACCTTGCATTAAGCTTTAGGATGAGCTATTATTTGTTCCACTTCTGGACTGAAAAGAATCCTAGAGCCTGTTTGTGACTCTTTTCTAGTTAGCTCTCCTTTTCTAACATTTATGCTTGTTAATTTGAATGTTACCTAAATAGATTCTTATGTAGCTATAGTAGTTTCATTGAAAATCCAAGTATGTCCTTTTAAATTAAAATTACTAAGAATGATTTTTCTTCCATTCAAAAAGTGGCCTATTATGTGCCTGGTATTGGTGAGGTAGAGATAAAGCATAGTTTTCAAGTGTGTTCAGTAGATAACCATCTAATGGGGAAGACAGAGAAATAAAAGGCTACTATGACTTATGGTATAGAAACAGAGAAAGATGACACAGTTCAGACTGGGCAAGTCTGGATTGGTTGAAGGAAGTATTCCTAGAGGAATTGACACTTAAGCTGGGTTTAGGAGGATGAACAGAAGGAAAATATTTTAAAAATGGAGTAGAGACAGCTACAAGAAAGCATGTAAAAGGAAAAATGTTTATGAGTATAGACAGGAGAGATGGGGGCATCAGAAAGCCCTATGCTTTTGACTCCCACCCCCAACCTCTAGCCTGTCTGTCCGTATTGGCAAGAATAAAGAGGAAGCTGTAGGCCTTCTTTCATGATTGCCTTTTATCCTTTTGTATCCATCATTCAAAGAAACTTTGATTCTCATATACATCACTTATTCTTATTTGTCTTCTAGACCTTTTCTTCTTTCTTTAGAATACATGGTCGATTTATCAAACTGCTCTGTACTTGGTACCTTCTCAGAGCACTACTTCTACCATCTTGCTCTTACTGAAATGTGCCTCTCCCTTGAGGATGCTGCTGTGCTACATCTTATATAAGTGATGACTGTTTTATCTTAATATGTGTAAGCAGTACCTATCACAGAAATTAACTATCATATCTCTCTCTGGAATGTTAGACATGTATTATCAATCATTCCTCACTGAAACACTTTCTTTGCTTTCCCTTAGTTCACTAACTCTATGTCTCAGCCTTCTAAACTAGTTTCTTTTCATCTACCCAACCTTTTATTTGAGTGTCTATGTGGCATGTTAAAATCAGTATGTCCAAATCCAAGATCCTTATATTTTCTCCCCAACTGTCTCTCCCTATTTCAGTTAATGACAGCATTAACTGTTGATCAGGTACTTACATCTAGATTCATTCTTGACTACTGTTTTACTTTCACACCTCAAATACAGTGTGTCAGCAAATACTGTTTTTCAACTTTACCTTCAAAATACATTCAGAACTTGACCATTTTTACCTCGTCCACTGCAATCTTTTTCTTTTTGGTCTAATCCATCATTATCTTTTCTGGACTATTTTAATATCTTTGTAATGGTTCCCAAGTCCTCATGGTTTTGCACTTGCCTTTTCTATATTTGAGTCAAATCTCAGGGAAGCAGCCAAAGTGATATTTTTCAGTGAAAGACAGATTTCATTGGTCTTTTGTGAAAAAACCCTTAAATGGTTTTCCAAGTTATCTGTAGTAAAACCCAAGGCTTTAAATGTACTTGCAAGTACTGGCTGTCATCACTCCACTCAAGTCATCATCTGTTACTCTCTCCCTTGCTCTCTCTGCTTCAGCTACAGTGGCTTCCGTGAATTTCCTTAATCTTTCAGAGTCTGGAGGTTCTCAGCCTAGGGCTTTGCCCTTGATATTCCATTTGTCTAGACTGTCTTCACTCCAGACATCTGAGAGCTCACTCTCTTGCTTCCGTCAGACCTAGACGTCTTCTCCTCAGTCAGGCGTAGGACCATCCTATTAAAACTACAACACATCTGACACACATGTACTTTCTCTACATCCCTCCTGTGCTTTATTTCTATTGTATTTATCACTATAATACATAATTTATTAATTTTATTTAGTTTTTATTTTTTGACTAGTGTGTGAGCTCATGGGGTTTTGTTTTTGTCTGTTGTTTAATTACGTCTGTAGTTTTGGAGTCTAGAAAGATGCATGACAATAAAAGAGATTAAACAAATAAGTATTTCTTAAGACAATAAAGAGCAAAACTATTAAAAATGACAAGGAATAATAAAAGTATATAAGTTACAGAAATCTAAGAAAAACACTTATTGGTGTTAAAATGCAATGAGAAGTAAAAAAAAATTGCCAGCATTCTTGAAGACCCTTCTTATCTCCTCTTCCAATCGCTCTCCCTTGTATCTTTCCCAAGGGTGACTCTTATCCTGACATTTAACACTAAAGGTTACTTTTGCCAATTTTTCTCAACTTCATAGAAATGGAATCATACAGTCTGTATTTTTACATTGCTAACGTTTTTAGCTCAAGATTATGTTATGGGATGCATCCTATTTTTGTATGTAGCTATAGTTTATATCTTTTTATTGTCATAATAATTCATTCAATGAGTATACAACCTATTAGTTCTAATGCCGATGAACATCTGTATGGTTTCCAGCTATTTAAGTATCATTAATATTAATGTTATGGACATTTCTGTACATATCTTTGGTGCCCATGTAGTAGGTAGTATCTGTGAAGGAAACTGAGAAGGATTTCCAGTATACAGTCATCTACATGTTTATAATCTGTGTGGTAGTTAAATTAGTGTCCTCTCTAAATTCTTATTCTACTCAGCCTCAACCACACAGTTCTTTCAACAACTATATCCTGGTCTATCTATATGCATTATAAAGAGGCTAGTTCCTTTTTATCCTTCAAATCTGAATTAATTCAAGCCTAAGTCTTTTACGGTTGTCACTATATACAAAGTCCAAAGAGCTAACAGAACATACAATGTTATCACTAAACTAATCCCACATACTCAAAATTAAAAGTAGAAAACCAGCCAAACCCCAACACAAGAGCAGCCATCTATGCAAAATCATGTTCTCATAACCAAGAATATTGTATTGTCAAGGATCACTGCAGAAATGAAAACTGAGGATAAGAGTGACAGAAAACATCTTCCTGGAATACCCTTGCCAGTCTTCAGATAATCTATGGCAACTGCTCTGAGTTTATAACATGTGGCATTAAACTCACCTGAAAAAAATATCCCATCAAGGGGTTAATACTGGCAATATACGTTTTTATATATGTAAGAAAATTTCAACAATGCAAACTACTATCTCTCTCAGAATATCAGTAATTAAAATAGTTTATATTTGTATTGTGGCTTCCCATATATTTGACAATATATGTTAAACAAATAAACAATACTTTCACCCATATAGTACCCTATGTAAATCTTAATACCATTCTTGGAAGAAAGTGTTCTTATTTTCATTCAACAGAAGGGAGAAGCTCCCTTCTGTAGCACACTCCCCATCCTTACCCCATCCTGTATGGTAAGAGAAGGAGGAATCTCAAAAAATTAACAAAGAGTCTATGCTGCTTGTGAAAAGCCACATAATTTTCTCTGGGAAATTATGTAATTAAGAACAAAAAATTTAGGAACAATAATACATATTAAGCACATGAATATAGATCTCCCTGTGCTAGATGAAAATCTTAAGATTACAAAATAATAATTAGTGCTTCTCAGCCTTTGGCTAAGATCAAGTGCAGAATATTAATTCATTCTTTCATTCACTATTCATTCACCCAATATATATATTTCAAATATATATATTTGAAAATCTATGGTGTGTTAGGCGCTGTTGTGGGTGCTGGAGATATTTTAAAAAATAAGATAGATAAAGTTCCTGCCTAATAAAATTTGTGATCAATTGGTGAAGACAAATAATGTTTCAGATAGTACAGGTTGCAATAAGAAACCACTCCAATACGTAGTGGTTGAAACATACAGACACACAGACTCACACACTATGTATTTAGCTTACATCTCTACAAGTCACAATTTGGGTCAGGCCCAGCTGGTTGGAACTTCTGATCTGGAACGTGTTCACTTAATTTCAGCTGGGTCTGTTCATCTATCTGTGATGAGCAGGTGGGTTGGGTGGGGGTATGGTTTATGATGGCCTTGATTTCCCAAATGGGAATCACTTTACCTGGTCTCTTATCCTATAGGAGGCTAGCCTGTGATTATGTACATGGCAGCAATGTTCCAAGAGCAGTGACAGAGCAAAGACCAGTGTTAAAGTACCCTCCAAGTGACGGTTTGTTTCATGTTTGGTACTCTACCATTGGCCAAGCAAGCCAAATTGTCAGTATATAAGAATCAGTGTATTAGGGGCTACCCAAGTGCTTTAATACAGGGAGGTGTGAACAAATGGAAGAATCATTATTGCAACAATTACCATAGATTATATATATATATATATATATATATATATATATATATATATATATATATATATATATATACACACACACATACCTTTAGCTGAGAAATACCAAACTCTAAAATAATGATGATTTGGACCATTTAAAATGGCCAAATATGAACTTGAATTTATCAAGGATTTAACTCAATTTTGCAAGGCATTTTGTTTTGCAAACACCTATGTGTGTACCCAGAGTTTTGAGGGGGAAAAATCATATTACTAAAATATTTTATATGTATAAGAAATTGGTTATACAAAGAACATTAAGAATTATCTCTGTTTTCAAGTAGTTAAAATTATATTGGTAGAGATGTAAACAAATATATTACAAAACAATAGTATAAGATTATTATAGTAATAGTATAGTAAATAATAGTATATTATTATTATAAGTAAATAATTACAGTTACCAATTTCACTGGAATGAGTCTTTCCTGCTCTGTAGCAGTCCCACCCTTGGTAAAATATAGAAGCTCCTACTTTCTTTCAAAATGAAATACTTACATAAAGATGCTATGGGAAATCTGTTTCTTAGCTTGTCATTAACATGAAGGAGATAGTGCAGTTTATAGAAGCACAGCCTATTACAAATGTCATAGACATTTTTCTTACAAATTTTCTTACCAATTCAAAAATCCCCCAAACATAAATTATATATGTAATAGGTGCCAACAGCAGAGCAACTGGGTTAACCTCCATCTAATTATACACATCAAAGTAAATAGTATGTTTTAAGTCAACTCATAATAACTTCCCAATATAGATTAATAGCTCCCTTCTTTTTGCCCTTTGATTTTGTTCCATTGTATGTTTCCACAGTTCTTCATGGTATAGTTTTAATCAACTTTACTGAAAGCTGATTTGCATACAATAAGTACACTCATTTTAAGTATAAAGCTCAATTGCTTTTGACAATTATAATTACCCACATAACCACAATCATAATCAAGGTATAGACTATTTGTATCACCACATATGTCTCTGACTGTTTTCTATCTATTCAACCTGACTCTGGCCCATAGCAACCACCGATTTGCTGTCACTATAAATTAGTTTAGCATGTCCTATAATTTGATATAGGTGAAATTATACAGTTTAATGTATCCAGCTTCTTTCACTTAATATAATGTTTTTGAGGTGCAGTCATGTTCATCTGCATTGGTAGTTTTGTTATTTTATGTTATCGAGCAGTACCCCATTCTTTAGCTGTATCAGAAATTGTTTAACCATTCATTTATTGATGGACATTTGAGCTGTTTCCAGTTCTGAACTAAAAATAAAGCTTCTAGAAAAACTCATGTTAAAGTCTTTGTGCAGACCTATATTTTCAGTTCTCTAGGATAAATAACTTGGAGTAGCCTGGCTGGGTTGTATGGCAAGTATATTTTTAAATAATAAGAAAATACCAAACTGTTTTCTAAAGTAGTTGTTTCACTTTATATTCCCACCAGCAATGAGAGTTCCAGTTGCTCCACATTCTTGTCAATATTGATACTGTAATTCTTTTTCATTTTTTCCATTTGAATATGTTTAGTTGTTTAAATTTGCATTCTACCAATGAATAATAATGTTGAACATTCTTCATATGTGTATGGGTATTTTAGTATTTTGTTTAGTAAAGTGGCTATACAGGGCTTTCCCCATTTGAGGTTGTTTGTGTTCTCATTACTTATTTGTATCTTTATATGTTATATATATTTTCATATATGTTGGATATAAACCCTTTGCCATATATAATTTATAAACAATAGCAATTATTATTACTTTCTTTTTAGTCTGTGGCTTGTATTTTTCTTGAATATGTCTTACAACAAACATAAGTTTTTAATGTTGATGAATTCCAACATTACTTATTATAATTATTGTTTAGAACTTCCAAATTATTAACTTTCTTCCCTCATTGTTAGTGATTACTGGATCTTTTTTTTTTAACATCTTTATTGGAGTATAATTGCTTTACAATGGTGTGTTAGTTTCTGCTTTATAACAAAGTGAATCAGTTATACATATACATATGTTCCCATATTTCTTCCCTCTTGTGTCTCCCTCCCTCCCTCCCACCCTCCCGATCCCACCCCTCTAGGTGGTCACAAGGCACCGAGCTGATCTCCCTGTGCTATGCGGCTGCTTCCCACTAGCTATCTATTTTACGTTTGGTAGTGTATATATGTCCATGCCACTCTCTCGCTTTGTCACAGCTTACCCTTCCCCCTCCCCATATCCTCAAGTCCATTCTCTAGTAGGTCTGTGTCTTTATTCCCATCTTACCCCTAGGTTCTTCATGACCTTTTTTTTTTTTTTAGATTCCATATATATGTGTTAGCATATGGTATTTGTTTTTCTCTTTTTGACTTACTTCACTCTGTATGACAGACTCTAGGTCCATCCACCTCACTACAAATAACTCAATTTTGTTTCTTTTTATGGCTAAGTAATATTCCATTGTATATATGTGCCACATCTTCTTTATTCATTCATCTGTTGATGGACACTTAGGTTGCTTCCATGTCTTGGCTATTGTAAATAGAGCTGCAATGAACATATTGGTACATGACTCTTTTTGAATTATGGCTTGCTCAGGGTATATGCCCAGTAGTGGGATTGCTGGGTCGTATGGTAGTTCTATTTGTAGTTTTTTAAGGAACCTCCATACTGTTCTCCATAGTGGCTGTATCAATTTACATTCCCACCAACAGTGCAAGAGTGTTCCCTTTTCTCCACACCCTCTCCTTACTGGATCTTAATAGGAAATCTTTGCCTACTCTAAGGCCATGAAGATGTTTCATAAATTAAGCTTTTCATTTAGGTTCATGATCAATTTCAAGTTAATGTATTGTATGGTGTGAAGTAAGGGATAGGGTAATTTTTCTTCATACAGATGCCCATTTTCTTCAAACATCATTTGTTGAATAGACTATCTTTTCTATAGTATATTACTTTGCATATTTGTTGAAAATCCGTTGACAATGAATGTGCGCATTTATTTATGAGTTCTCTAGTTTATTTCATTGATCTACATGTCTATCCTGACAAATACCAGACAGTCTTGATTATAGTGGCATTATAGTAAACTTTGAAGTAAGGCATTATAGGTCCTTCAACTTTGGTTTTCTTTACAAAATTATCTCAGCTACTCTTTTTCTTTTGTAGATCCAGATGAATTTTTTTTTTTTTTTTTCAGTAAGCAGGCCTCTCACTGCTGTGGCCTCTCCCATTGTGGAGCACAGGCTCCGGACGCGCAGGTCCAGCAGCCACGGCCCATGGGCCCAGCCGCTCCGTGGCATGTGGGATCCTCCCAGACCGGGGCATGAACCCGCGTCCCCTGCATCGGCAGGCGGACCCCCAACCACTGTGCCACCAGGGAGCCCGATCCAGAAGAATTTTGAAATCAACTTGCCAATTTCTTAAACAAAACCTGTTATGACTTTTATTGAGATAGAATTGAATCTATAGAGTAAAATCAGAAAGACAGTGCTAGGTCCTATTATAAAGTGCTTCTTCAGATCTCTAGAAACTTGTCCAGTTTGGAGCTTGCTAAATCCTAAATAAATGTATTTGCCATTTAGAGTGTGGTATCATGGTTTAGAGTACAGCCCTGAGAGAGATTTTCTGAGTTTGATCTCATTGCACTGCTTATTATTTAGATGAGCTTGAGAAAGTTATTCATCTTTTCTGTCCCTTAGGTTCCTGTTTGTCCAGTGGGAATAATAATAGTGACTATCTTGAAGGGATATTGTAAGAATTAAATTAGTCATTATTTGGAAAGCATTTCCAACAGAACCTGGCAAATATTATGCGCCATATAGATGTGTGGGGTGTTTTTGTTTTTGCTATTTAAAGAATTGCTGTACTCATTGCCATTCTTCCATGAAGGCCAAGAAAAAATAATATATTAATTAACAATAGGCTGCAGGCCAAGGTAAAGTTTTTATGTTTTTTCAGTGTTAAGTAAACACAGTGTGGGCTCTACAGCTTACTGGTAAATCTCCAGGTAATTATAAAGCATAGGAGAAGATGTTACACATAGGAATACAAAATGGAATTAATAATGCTCAAATGTGTAGAACAGTAGAAAAAGCAGAGTAAGATTAGAAATAATAAAAATAGGGACTTCCCTCGTGGTCCAGTGGTTAAGACTCCACACTTCCACTGCAGGGGACATGGGTTCGATACCTGGTCGGGGAACTAAGATCCTACATGCTGCACAGCAGGCCAAAGAAAGAAAGAAAGAAAGAAAAAATAAAGTAATATCCCTTTGAGAAGTAGTGAGAAAATCAACTACATGTTCTTGAAATATATACACTTTCTTTCTTTAGATCCATATATTGTATGATAAGAGTGGCATCTTAGGTGGGGAAGGATTTAATGAAATTTAAAAATCTGGCAAAGTAGCTTTTATTCTTTAGTAAGAAGGATCTTTGGTGCTGTGGACCCATCAGATGGGGAGTATCTTTTGGTCTCATGGGCAGGCAGGCTAGGAGGCAGTTTAGGAAGTGTAAAACTTGTTCTAGGATTGAGAAATAAGATAAAAAGGACCTTCAGTTTTCTTTTCTCTTTATTTCCTATTCTAGTTGCTGGAGGAAAAAGTCATGTAGGTAACCCAAGTTGTTCTGTGCTTCTCAGATTCAAGGACGACGTGTTCAGGAAAAACCTCTAACTATACATAATTCTGATTCATCAGAGGTAAAATAACCCTGCGATTTACCACTAATCTTTAGTATCAAAAAGCTAAATAGTTTATTAACAGCAACAACTTAAGGTAATAGATCAAAAAATTCAGAATTTGTTTTCAAGGCAAAGTAGCTGTTCTTTTGTGGCATTATGATTATTCTAATATCACAGGTCAACAAAGAAGAGAGTTATCTATTATAATCTGAAAGAGCAAAGACAGTACCAAATACAGTTGTCACACTCAGATACTAGAATATTTTTCATAGCTTCTTTGCATTAGAAGATGTTCTTATTACATATCTGCTTATCTGTGGTTGCCTCATAAAAAAGATCGATGACAGAAGAACTGCAAATATAATGGAGATTTCATATATAACAGTAGGAAATTTGTGACATAATTTCTGAGATCATCTAACAAAATTGTCTAGCATACTGGAGGGTAAAAGTAGCTCTTTGCCTGAGGACCAATCAAGTCCATCCAAAATAATGGACTCTGCTGATAATAGCAATAGTTAGTAATTAAGCATCTGACTATACATATTCTTATAGAAAGGAAAGATGACTGGTCATATTGTAATGTTCTTTGGCACCCTTATACCTCTGCCAATGGAGATCTGTGAACCCAGAATGAAAGTATGTAAGTTACTTGGAATTTCAAATGGGCCAAAAGCTGTGCATGTATCCATGATGTCAGTTTGCATTCAGTGAAACTAGTTAACAATATTGGTTCATCATTAATAATCTAGACATAGCTTAATTATCCATGGCCCTTGGTTCATTATTTTTCCATTTATGACACAGAAGATTATTAATGGTCTCATACTAAATATTTTGACTGTTACCAATGCTCAGTTGCTAGTTTGCAAGCAGGAAACATTTCCTTGGGACTATATAAAGCAGTACTGTGTATTTGTGCCTGTATATTTTTCTTCCAAATTAAATTTGTTAGATTACATATGCTTGCATTTCATTATGAGATCATAAAATGCAATATACTTCATAAATATCGGCATGATGCAGTACCTAAATTACATTTAGACTGTGCTGAAGACAACCACAAAGCAATGAAAAATTAAGTCTTTTATGATATCAGAGGCATTCAGAGCGAAAAACCCGACTTGTTTTGAATGTACCACAAGTAAGACATTTGCCTGTCAATAACAGTAAACTTAATAAGAATATTCAACTTAAAAGTATACTGAAATATATTTAAATTAAAATAGAATTAAGAAAACAATTATGCTAAAACTAAAATAACACTAAATTCTTTTCAATAAGTAGAATGTATTCAAATACTATAATTCCTAAATGAAACACTCTTACCACAGTCTACCATTTATTGAGGTTTCCGTATACTAGCCATTTCATATGTGAAATGGTTTGCACAGATTATTTTATTTAATGCCCACAACTAATTCATGATGCAAGTCTTAGCCTTCTTATTTCATACTGAAGCCACAAAAGATGAGTGAGAGTAAAATAACTTGACTTGAGGTCAAGAGCAGGAAGTGGAATCTAAACTCTACCCAGGTCAAAGGTAACCCTATGTTGATGCATAACAGTACTCTACGCTGTAACCATTGCCTTCCTGGTGAAGTTTCTCATCGACTTAGCTTATCAGAGAGGCTCCTTCCACATATCTCCCATCGGATGTGGCTCCTAATGCTGACTTTAGGTTGTGCAAAGACCTGGAAGTAAGCCTCCCCTTTCTGTTTTAGATAATTTCACTTTGTTCCTATCAGCAGCCCTATTACTGCTTTAGCTATAAGGAGTACAGAACTAGTCTACATATTTCTGAACCTCAATTAATTTCATTAGAATTCATGTTGTTCATAAAACATTTGTTTTACTCTTTTGTTCATGAGACTAGAATACAGTCTTTTCTAAATGTGGATTTTTCTTTGTAAACATGGAATTGGAATTGTGTTGCTTAGAATTTAGGAATTAAACTTTAAAAATTGAAATATTTTAAGTATCAAGAAAAATTTAATTCTTTTTATGGATTTGGTAATCTAGCTGGTTTTTCAATACTTGAGAAGTTCACAAATATTTGTAGGCAAGGAGGCCAGTTACTCTGTGGTAATCTGTAATCTTCCACAATATCTAAAATGATATAAAACTGAAAAAAATATGATATTCAGTAAAAATATAACTTCTTTTTTTGATGACAGTTTGACCTAAGTGTGCCTATGATTCACACTTGCTATAGAAGATAGAAAAATAATTATCCTGAAAATTTTAGCAATAGTCTCCAAGTAAAAAACATTTAACAGTTCTTCCAAATTGTTTTACTTTTTGGGCTTCCCTGGTGGCACAGTGGTTAAGAATCTGCCCGCCAATGCAGGGGACACGGGTTCGAGCCCTGGCCCGGGAAGATCCCACATGCCACAGAGCAACTAAGCCCGTGAGCCACAACTACTGAGCCTGTGCTCTACAGCCTGAGCTCTAGAGCCTGCTTGCCACAACTACTGACCCACGTGCCACAATTACTGACGCCCGTGCAACTAGAGCCCATGCTCTGCAACAAGAGAAGCCACCACAATGAGAAGCCCGCTCACAGCAGTGACGACCCAACACAGCCAAAAATAAATAAATAAATTTTTTTTTAAAAGAGAAAAAGTCAGAGTAAGTCAAACTACTGCAAGAAGTACCTGTTTTTATTGTTATTTGAAGTCTGATATTTAGAAAGTAGTCTCGCTAAATGTATAGAAGTCTATAGAGTGCAGCTAACATAGAATTTTTAATGTTTAATTTTATTTTATGTAGAACTATGCAAGATCAGAATATATACTTTAATTCATTTATGCCAAATTTTTTTGAAAAAAAATTGTATGTCTCAAATAGAAAGTTTATTTGTCTGTCCACATATAACTATAAATATTCTTTATCTCCACTGATGCTGTAGACATTTGGTAATATGTGGATTTATTTGCTTTTCATGTTGACATGTGTTTTTTTTTTTTTTAACATCTTTTTTGGGGTATAATTGCTTTACAATGGTGTGTTAGTTGCTGCTTTATAACAAAGTGAATCAATTATACATATACATATGTTCCCATATCTCTTCCCTCTTGCGCCTCCCTCCCTCACACCCTCCCTATCCCACCCCTCCAGGCGGTCACAAAGCACTGAGCTGATCTCCCTGTGCTAATGCAGCTGCTTCCCACTAGCTATTTACCTTACGTTTGGTAGTGTATATATGTCCATGCCTCTCTCTCGCTTTGTCACAGCTCACCCTTCCCCCTCCCCATATCCTCAAGTCCGTTCTCTAGTAGGTCTGTGTCTTTATTCCTGTCTTACCCCTAGGTTCTTCATGACATTTTTTTTTTCCTTAAATTCCATATATATGTGTTAGCATACGGTATTTGTCTTTCTCTTTCTGACTTACTTCACTCTGTATGACAGACTCTATGTCTATCCACCTCATTACAAATAGCTCAATTTCGTTTCTTTTTATGGCTGAGTAATATTCCATTGTATATATGTGCCACATCTTCTTTATCCATTCAACCGATGATGGGCACTTAGGTTGTTTCCATCTCCGGGCTATTGTAAATAGAGCTGCAATGAATATTTTGGTACATGACTCTTTTTGAATTATGGTTTTCTCAGGGTATATGCCCAGTAGTGGGATTGCTGGGTCATATGGTAGTTCTATTTGTAGTTTTTTAAGGAACCTCCATACTGTTCTCCATAGTGGCTGTACCAATTCACATTCCCACCAGCAGTGCAAGAGTGTTCCCTTTTCTCCACACCCTGTCCAGCATTTATTGTTTCTAGATTTTTTGATGATGGCCATTCTGACTGGTGTGAGATGATATCTCATTGTAGTTTTGAGTTGCATTTCTCTAATGATTAATGATGTTGAGCATTCTTTCATGTGTTTGTTGGCAATCTGTAAATCTTCTTTGGAGAAATGTCTATTTAGGTCTTCTGCCCATTTTTGGATTGGGTTGTTTGTTTTTTTGTTATTGAGCTGCATGAGCTGCTTGTAAATTTTGGAAATTAATCCTTTGTCAGTTGCTTCATTTGCAAATATTTTCTCCCATTCTGAGGGTTGTCTTTTGGTCTTGTTTATGGTTTCCTTTGCTGTGCAAAAGCTTTGAAGTTTCATTAGGTCCCATTTGTTTATTTTTGTTTTTATTTCCATTTCTCTAGGAGGTGGGTCAAATGACATGTGGTTTTGAAGAAGGTGTAAAGAGATTTGGATTTGAGTATCCATCATTGTTCTATGGAAGGTGAGGACATTTTTCTTTTAAATTTTGATTTCTGTACCCTATACTATTTCAGTATACAAGAACACAAAATATATTCCAATATTCTGTTACTCTTAGTATCTAAGTTGGTTCAATTTATAGGGAATCATTTTTGAAAAATATAAAGAATATTAGACTTATAAGCTTTTATGGCCACATAGAAAAAATACTCAAGCTTAACTCTGCAGCAAAATCAGGTCCATATCCATAAAGTAAATCAACATATAGCAATTAGCACATGGTGTAATAAGGAAATCTTTTCAGAAAGTCGATTAGATTTCCAAAATATTTTAGCCATTTTCATATTCGTTGAAATAAGCAGAAGTAAGTCAATGTTTTGAAAGGGATATATTCTCCCTCAAAACAGATAGAGTGACTACAGAGATAATATTTTGAAAATAGAAAAATAAACTAATACACACCATAAAACATTTATGTGATTTAAACTATAGATGGCAAAGAGAAAAATCTACCATAGCAAAAATAAGCCGTCATCATTACTATGTTCTAGACAATGTGCTAAGAGAGTGCTTTTTTTGAATTATTACTCTAATTCTGTACAGCTACCATTTTTTGAGAATTGATGGTATGCAGTTAATTACGGCATAGCTTCAGTAGCAGCTCTTGGATTGTAGCTTATTTGTTGGATCACTTCTGTATTTCTAGAAGTAGTTTCGTATGACCCAGCCTAAAACCTACTCCCTAGAGCTCTTCTAACCATTTAAAGCATCTAATTTCTGTATTCAGTGTTTCTTGCTTTTACTACTACAGTTGTTTCTCTTTCCTGACTGAACTGGACCGGTAATTGCTAAGCTTTGCTTGGTCTTAGAAAGACCTAAGAGAAAGAAGGGACCAGTTATATGGTCTAACTGAGAGCCAGTAATGACATGGATGGTCCATCCTCTTAGTGATACTGAGAAATGGTTTGACTTAAGAGATGATGTATTTTGTTGTTGTGCTGAACTAGTTTGTCATGAGTTAAATATGTTGAAGTTGGAATAGGAAAAAAAAATAGAGCAAAAGGAACTAAAGTTAGCTGAGAATAACAATGTGTCTAACTCCATTTTTCATTTTTGACTACTGACAGATTTCAAGCTCAACCACTCCCCTTCTTTTTCCTGTCTCCCCCAAATCTGGCAAGCTGATAAGAAAGCCCAGGTTCTCCCTCCTTTGGTGCCAACAGAAGTTTAATCTGTGTAAGCTCCAGCCAGAGCAGGAACTCTCACTCCTGCCACATTCCCTAACCACCATTAAAAACCAAGCCATTCTCCTTTCCTAGCTGTCTCAAGCCTTTTCAGACCAGCTTGAGAGACAGCGCTATCCTCCCCAGAAAACCTCATTGTGTGAATAACAAAGTTTCTCATATTTTCTTGGTACAAATGTGGCATCATCAGTCTTGACATCCAAATCAAATTTAAGGTAGAGCTCATCTACAATATTGTGGTCACAACAATCAGCATAGTGAACATAGTAGCATCTAGATGATGGCCGCCACCACTGAGAGTCTTGCTGCTGCCTATTAATAACTTGCACTTTCAACTATGTTTCTCTGTGCTACAGTAGCTAAGTCCTACTGAGCCTCTGTTATAAATTTAACCTACTCAAGTCAGAAGTTTTGATAGTTGGTGAAGAGGGACAGGAGTATAAGAATGGAGCCCTGTAAAAAGTGGCTTTGATTGTGAGTCTTAACCCAGACATATATGTGCATCTCAGATTGAATTATATGTCTCAATTCTAGTGTAAATTGTGAAAAGCACTAATCTCAGGAAAAATACTCTTACCCTGTGTTGATTGGTAGTCTCAGACAGAAATTCATCCCCATTTTATAGAGTGCTCAGAGGAAAAGACCTATGCCCTGCAATATATATCCCCACCCTCCTAGATGATGTTTTTTTACCCCAGGCAGGGCATAAACTTTCTCTCCCCCTCTGTTCTACTGGACTGTCTTTCCTCCAAAGGGATTATAGTGAACAAAGTATTCTCTCTTGATAATGACCCAAAACAAATACGTATGGAGCTTGGCAAACATTCCTAATTTCTCATTTTACTTAATTTTCTCTAGCCTTCCCTCCCATCAGTATTCACCATGGTTGACAGTACAATCATACCAGTCAAGTTCTGGGAAAGGCTTTGGCTCTCCTATAATCCTTCAAGGCTAATAAACATTCCAATTCCAGCATTATAATCACAAAGATATTCCAATGAAAACCCTTTTTTCCATGGAGACTAAGAAGTTGGGTGGTTAATGGTAGTGTTCAGTGAGGGACTGTTCTTGACTACAACAGTGAGATAATTATAATCTGGTAGTTAGTAGTCACTGAGTATATAATTTATTCATTCGGCAAACATTTTTTTTTTTTGAGAAGTTACTATATGCAAGATACCCTTATAGTTGCTAAGGATGCAACAATGAGCAAAGCAGACAAAAATCCCTGACCACATAGACCTAGATAATGCTGCTCTATTAAATAACTCCCAGGTTGGCTGGGGGCTCTGCTCTATATGTCCTCACTCAGCAGCCAAGACTCATTATGTAGCTACTGTTATTTCTGCCAGTCACAGAGGGAAAAGGAAAGAGTACTATGAAGGGTCTCATACCAATGAGCAAATGCTCCAAAACAGAAATTATACATAGCAGTATTGCTAACACTTCATTAGACCTAGTCACAAGATCCCACTCAGAAACAAAAGGGCCAGAAAGTGTAATCCTCCCATGTACCCAGGAGTTGGAGAGCTGGATGTATTTTGTGAGCAGCACAAATTATTACTGCATGGACATTGGCATATGATAAGAAATCAAATAAATAAAATATAGATTATGTAGGTATTATAAAGTCAAATAAAACAGGAAAGTTAAATAGAAAGTTTAGGTTTGGGGGTACAATTTAAAATAGTAAATCAAGGAAGGTGTAACAGATGTCAACACTAAATGAAGACGTGAAGTAAGTAGAAGGTTGAGGCAGAGAGTCACCTGTGAGGAAGAGAATTCTAGAGAGGGAGTAGAGAAAACACAAAGGTCTGAAGGTAGAGATCTGTGTTGTGTGTTCCTGAAACAGCAAGGGAGCTAGTGTTACTGGAGGGAATTATGCTGGGGGAGTGTAGAAGGAATTAAATTGAAGATGTAACTATGCACCAGATCAGGTAAAGCCACTTCAGAGGTTTGAATAGAAAAGTAAAATGATCTTTCCTACAGAATAGCAGTATACTGCTTTTTCTGTGTTGACAGTAGACAATATAAGCGCAAGATACAAATGTGATGACCAGTGAGGATGCCTTCATCTGGGGCAAGAGACACTACAGGCTTGATCCATGTTGGTAACAATGAAGCAAGTGAGACACCTGGACTCTGATTGTATTTTAAAGATTGAACAAACGTAGTTTGCGGATGAATAGTTTGTGGGGAGAGTGAGAAAGGAAGAATTCAACGATTAGGGTGTTATCCCATGAAACTAAAGGGCTAGCATGTCCTATAAGCTCTTACCTTAAATATGTATATAATTACTTGCCCCTCTATTGCTGCCATGCCCACTGCTACCACCCTTATGCATGTAATCACCATCTTTCCAGAGCCATTGCAACAGTTTCAGACTGGTATAATTCTTTCCACTCTTTCACTGACAAGTCAAGTCTCCAGATACTAGCTCAAGTGATCTCTTTGAAAACAAAATATTGTCTATAACAGAGATCAAATTTCAAAGTCTTTGCTTTGAATTTCAAAGGTCCCACATGATGCAGCATTTGGCAACCCCCTGACCTCATAATCATTCTCCTTCTTTGCTCACTCAGCTCCAATCAGCCAGCATTTTTGAACTTTGAACACAGCAAATGCTTACCCTTTCAGGGTCTCTTCCTGCTATTTTCTGTGAGTGGAACAGTCTTTTCCCCAACTATTTGCTAAGATCCTCACTCACCTTATTCACGTTTCTCCTAGCAAGTCAGATCATCATAAAGGATGATTCTGGACACTCCCTCTATAATGCTTTCCCTCCCCCCACACATGCCTCTTTTCTGCTTTACTCCTCTTTATTTTCCTTGTAGCACTTGTGGCTGACATCATGAAATATATTTATTCAAGTATATATTCATTTTTGCATTGCTTCCTCCCACTAAATTTAAGAATTTATGAAGGCAGAGAATTATCTGACAGGTTAATACCTCTATCCCCAGTGCCTGAATTAGTGACTGGTACAGAGTGGACACTCAAGGTATATTGATGTTGAGCAAAAGAATAAGTAAGTAAATAAAATACAGGGGGGTCAAATTAGAGTCTTCTACAGGTACCTCACTTTTTGAAGTTTAAATAAGTTAAGCAGTAATATGGTGAACTGCCAGGAACTACAGATGTCATAATGTAGCCAGGACCATGAATGAAAGGGGAGATTCAATTATTGATACTGTTAATATCTTGACAAAAGCAATTCAGTTCCACTGACATTCTGAAACAATTTACCAAGTTCAAATATTGTCGTATCGAAAATAGAATAAGGGTAAAGATAAATCCACAGCATAAAGCTTGAAAATATTTATTTTCTGCATGGAAATATGTGCCTGGGCCATACTGTTAATTTCTAAAACAATGAATGTGGGAGTAAAATTTCTTCCAGAACATAATCCTAGGAGAAATTTTAATGAATAGTTCGGGAAGGAAAATTGAAACTTGTAGGCTCACTAATTGCAAACAGTATTTAAAACAGCATTTAAATTAAAAAATGGCACTTATAATTGAGTAGAATCCAAACCTGTACATGTAGTAGAATACTCAAAACTATGGCCTGGTATGCCAAAAATTCCCCCAAGGGCTCTGGTAGTTGTAGCCTTATCAGCTATGTACCTGTAGCCAGAAGGTTGAAAATATGGAACCTCGGTGACTTGATCCTTTGTCCTATGATAAGGAGAGAATTGAATTTTTAAGTGACTTTTTTTTGGTGTGGGGGCGGTACGCGGGCCTCTCAGTGTTGTGGCCTCTCCCGTTGCGGAGCACAGGCTCTGGACGCGCAGGCTCAGGGGCCATGGCTCACGGGCCCGGCCGCTCCGCGGCATGTGGGATCTTCCCAGACCGGGGCACGAACCCGTGTCCCCTGCATCGGCAGGCGGACTCTCAACCACTGTGCCACCAGGGAAGCCCCCACTAAGTGACTTTTTAAAAGTATATAAATTACTAAATAGTTTTTATCATATGCTGAAGAATGCTATAAGCTGTTAAATGTATTTATATTTTCATAAGTGCATTCCAAATTTTAATAAATTAGCTGAAATAAAAGTTGTAAACCTAGAGTAATCATTAGAACATTTTGGAAATGAGTATCTCGATAGTGATATGAGGAATAATTCCAGATGACAATTAAGAGTAAATAATATAGTTGACAAAAAGAGCAAATTTGACGTGATGTGCTTTAAAAAGTTCAGCATTGACCAGTGACTACCAAAATCAGAGCCATATGAGTAATCTTTAAGTTGGCTTCCTAATTTTATTACATCAAGTGTGATATTAAAATTCAACCTAGAAAATGGAACCTGATTTACCTTTGTTTTAGAGACAAGAGCACAAGAAGTCAAGGTAAGAACAAACAGTAGAACAAAGAATATATTTCTAGTTGGTGATTTAATACACTTTAAAGGGATACTTTCAAGGATGACAGGGCTCAAAATGAACCTACCCTGTAGGGCTTCCCTGGTGGCTCAGTGGTTGAGAGTCTGCCTGCCGAGGCGGAGGACGCGGGTTCATGCCCCGGTCCGGGAGGATCCCACGTGCCGCGGAGCGGCTGGGCCCGTGGGCCATGGCCGCTGAGCCTGTGCGTCCGGAGCCTGTGCGTCCGGAGCCTGTGCTCTGCAACGGGAGAGGCCACAACAGTGAGAGGCCCGCGTACCGAAAAAAAAAAAAGAACCTACCCTGTATATAAATGATTGTGTTTGGCTCCTTCAGTACTCAGGGCCCTAGGATTTGTAACTTAACAGACTCAGCTCAAAATATACTATCATTAGAGAGGCTTAGGTATCAAGCAGTTATGAGAAAAGTGTTTTTCCTGTGTTCAAGTAATGCATGTCTGTAATCGCTATGGAACTAAATGCACGGGGATGTTGAATGTCTGAGGAAGTTATGTGTTCTGTGTTCAAAGATGTTATAATCTAAAGTTATCTATATTCTATATCTGTATCTATGCCTGAGATATTTTATACTCTCAGTTTTCAATTTCAGAGCGGGATTAAATGTTTTGCTTGGGAACACCAATTTGGTCATTGGTTAATCTTGTTTGAACCCAAGCTTGTCTGATTCAAATGTCCATACTCTTTTCACTGTAAACACAGACTCTCAAAGCAGAGATTCAAATAACAAGCATTTTGGAGATAAGCTGACTAGGGAAACCATTTTCTTTTTTAACTGGTTGTCATTCACAATCCACCCATCCCAAACACACACACACACACACACACACACACACACACACACACACACACACACCCCACACCACAAAATACACATATGAAATATATAATTTCAAGGTTTTATTGAATGTTTCTATTTAGTGTTTTATTAAATGCTAAAAATTAAATGTTAAGAATGCTATAATACATGAGTTTTATAGGTATTTTGCAGATATACAATCATAAATTACTAGTATTATTAATTTAATTTGTATTCATAAATCCTAAGGACTTTCAAATATATACTTTATATGCAGTCTTTATATTTGTGCCCATGTTATTAATAAACAGTCCTATAGAAAATGTTAGTTCTAACATTTATATTAAGTTAAACCCATGATTGTTTGCATTTCATTCAATAAGAATAGACAAGAACTAAATACATTTGTGTTTCTTGTTTGTCCCTTGACATTGGAATTAGCTTGTATCATTTGGCATGTGTCTCCTTTCAAAATGAGGGCAGCATTTCAATTGCTATTTATATGTGCCAAATCCTGGCTAAACTGTTTAATTCACATGGACCTGAAGAGATTGTAGCTGTGGGCTTTGTTTGGGCTTTGTTCAGAGTCTAGACTACTTTGTTTGGTTTTTATTCCTGTAAATCACAGGACAAGACAGGTTTTAGGGCACTGTTTGAATCAGTCCCTCTGGTCTCCCTTAACAAATGGGTGTCACTCACAAATGCTGGTAATGATGACTTCCTGATTTCAGTTGCACTTTTAGAGGGCTGGTAAAGTGACCTATGGCCTTTTTACAGTCAGTCCCAGGAAGATGGGAAATAGTAATTATAGTGTAATAAAGCCCATGAGGACTCTGTTTAAATGGCAGAATTTGCATTTAAATGGAAAATTTTAAATGAAAACATGTAAAAGCTTGATAGGTGCAATATTTAGTATACAGCTCATGCCAGCAGTTAGAAGGACGCTTAATCACATGTCATGTGTGGATGTGCAGAGGTGGGCTTCTGTGCATGCCCGAAGGGCAGGGGTAGAGAATTTGAGTGAGATTGAAAAGGAAAAGGTAAAATTAGCCATAGATATGACACATTTCATCAAATTGAATTATAAGACTATTTTGATATTTTTAAAAGATTAAGGAATTAATTATTTGGGGACACTCCAATGTTATGACCTATAGCTAATGAAAATGCCTAATTGATTAACACTTAGGGACTGTAATGGAATTTAACTTTCTGACCTGCCCACAATAATTCTGCATTAATCCATTTACTGAAAGTGTTTATTTATATTCTGCATAGGAAATTAAGGTATACATAAGTTTGCATGCATTTGACAATTAGGAGGTATTTTGAAATTGACATGAAAATCTATCATGAAAGTGATTTCATTTTTTTAAATGACAGAGGTGCCCATGAAGATACCTTTCCAGGTTGTGAGAAGGCAAATAAAGTCACTTCAGTTAATGCAGCAAATAATGTGATGAGGAAAAACTAATGTTTGAAAACTGTATGTTAATTCAAATGTTTTCTCTTTTACTTAGGTAGTAATTTTATTGAATAATTCAACCAGTATAGCCTATCTGAAAGGAATGATAAAAAGATATGTTTTCAGAGATTCCCAATTTATAAAAAGTTCTGTCAGAATGATGGTTACTGCCCAACTATTCAATGAATAGCTATAGATTAATTAATTTTCTAATCACAAGATAAGGTAAAAATGTATACTCTAGTGTTTCAAATCTTGCCATATTAAAATCATATCTTTTGGCAGCTGAATGAGTAAAATATACCGGTAGCTTGTTTCTTAGGTTTTACGTATTTAAAGGCAGATATCAACTAGCAAAACAAAGTTTGAGTTCATCTATGTGAAAACAATTTCTAAAATGTAGAGTATTTTCTACTGAAGGCAGTTAAATCGGTATAGTAATCAATGCACACGAGTATTTCTTACCCTTTCATGTTTGCTCTCTGTATTTAACAGTGAAAGTGCAAGTGCCAATGTTATCACAGACTCACCTTATTATTTGTTTTTTTCTTTAGTATACCTATTTCCAGCATATAAAGCTGTTGGGAAGAAAAGAGATCAAACATACAGATACATTTCTGCTGTCTAAATGTGCTAGTGGACTCATACTTTTAATGCTTACATGTTATAAAACAGAAAAGGGCCATACCTGTGGTCCACTAGTCTCACCAGGTTTAGGATATACCTAATTATAGTGTAGGAGCTTTTGTAAATACAACAGTATCCATGTCAAAAAGTAACAAGGATTCTGATGAACTTTAGTTTGACACAAAATTTCAAGGATGAAGCTGTGTTTCTCTCAGAGTGATAAGCACATTTCTTCTTAGGATTTGAATCCCATTTATGAAAGAGCAGTAGGGGTTCTCAGATACCTGAAGATACTGCTCACACGCCTCAGTGACCTTTGGCATATTCCCTTCCATCTGCAATTATGTCTTTTAGTTTTAATTTCATTTTTAGTAACTCCCAAATTGGGCTTAGTATGTTTTTCTTGCCCTAATAGTGATGGAGGTTAATGAAAAATAGAGGAGGGCTCTGAAAACTTTCATTCATTCAACAATTATTTAGTGAACATTTACTATATTCCAGGTGCTTTTTGGTTAATGGACATAGAGCAGTATATAAAATAGTAAAATTCTTGCACTCAAATTATATTATATGATGCATATAACGTAATAGTAGGTAACAAAAGCATGTTAAACACATGTTAAGACACAAAAAGATGATGCAGTGTGAGAGAAGTGCTATTTTATATAAGGTTGTAGGGGACCCGAATAATTTTTAAAGAGTTAATTATGCTGGGGGCTTCCTGGGCAACATTTGTGTGGTTGGTACTAAGTGTTCAGAGTCTAGACTACTTAACTTGGTATTTTACGGAATATCACACCCAGGTCAAGCTTCAGGTTTTTTCTTAATATGTTTCTCACTTTCTTTTGAGTTCTTTTTCATCTCTCATGCATACTGTCCCTGGTTATTTTAGGTTCCTTGAGTCATACTGAAGTATCCTCATCTAACATATGCTGTAACATCCACCTGGCTTTTTGTTCAGTTGCCTGAAACCTCTGGTGGTGATAATGGACAATAATGAATTAGTTTTTGCCCAGATAAACTGAGCTTGTTAATATTACATTAGCTGGTAAATGTGTTATCACTCTCATGGAATGTAATTACATTAACCAATTAAAATGTCAGTCCTTGAAGAGCTAGCCTAAAACATATCTTTGGAGGGAGATATCTCTGTAATGTGTGCCAACTTTAATGAGCTATCTGTATTTAATTCTCTTTCATATTTCTGCCTTCTTACCTATACCTGAAACACTTGCTTTGATATACTCCCTATGACCTATAAGTATTGTAATTATTTTCCTAATTTTTTTTTTTTTTTTTTTTTGCGGTACGCGGGCCTCCCACTGTTGTGGCCTCTCCCGTTGCGGAGCAGAGTCTCCGGACGCACAGGCTCAGCGGCCATGGCTCACGGGCCCAGCCGCTTCACGGCATGTGGGATCTTCCCAGACCGGGGCACGAACCCGTGTCCCCTGCATCGGCAGGCGGACTCTCAACCACTACGCCACCAGGGAAGCCCTATTTTCCTAATTTTTAAGCCCTGTCACTGATCAAACTGTTGCTTCATCATCCTTATTCACCATATGTCTACCTGGTTGTCTGAAAATTTCTTGAGACTTATTTATTTAATAAATGTTGATAAGGTACAAACTGCATGCCACATTCCATTTCTATAAGGTCCTATGCTTGGCTCAATGATCTCTTATTCCATTTGCCTTCTGCAGTAATAATAATCCCGCTGTTGCTCTTCACTAAAGCAATCTGTTAAAAATACTACAAAGAAAATTCCTCATTCGTTAAATATCCAACCATTAAATATATGTAAACCATTAAATATATGGAACAGTCACTATTCCAAAATTTTCAAATATAAAAATGAATATGTTAATTTATTTTTTCATCCATTTACTTGTGATCCAGTTTTTGATGAGTCTTTTAGATCATCTTAGGAAGTTTGGCTTTTATTTTACAGATGATGAGGCCTCAGTGAGGGTTCTTTGGCAGTGAGGGTTATTTGGTTATTTTTGCTTTGCATTTCAGAAAAATATTACTCTACAGTGAAGTGCAGAATAAATTGAATTAGTGAAGAAATGGAGCCAGGGAACATAGTTAGCAAGCCATCCAATGATACAGGAAGAGATGAGGATGCTATGAACTAAGATGATGGCAGCTGGGCAACAGAGACGCGAAAGTATTTGAAATATATTAAAGAGATAAATAATAAATGTGGTCTTATTTCTTCCGCTTGATTTTCTAAATTAAAACACAATTCTTTCCATCCGTTTTTGTGCATATCTATATTAAGTGCAGAAATGAACTCCTCCAGTTGTTTGAGAATAATAATTGATTCTCTCATTGCTACAAGGAATCTAATAGAGTAAAGGGAAGTAGTTGTAGGAAAATATTGTCATCAAAATATTTATGGTGGTTGGGACTTCCCTGGTGGTGCAATGGTTAAGAATCCACCTGCCAATGCAGGAGACATGGGTTTGATCACTGCTCCGGAAAGATCCCACATGCTGCGGAGCAGCTAAACTCATATTCCACAACTACTGAGCCTGTGCTCTAGAGCCCATGCGCCACAACTACTGAAGCCTGCGCACCTAGAGCCCGTGCACCACAATGAAGCGTAGTCCCCGCTCGCCGCAAGTAGAGAAAGCCCACGCACAGCAACGAAGATTCAACACAGCCAAAAAATTAATTAATTAATTTTAAAAAAAGAAAAAAATAATAATTCCTTTAAAAATACTTGTGGTTATCTTAGGTACATAAAGTAATGTTTAAAATCTTATTAATAGCTTTTTCTATGGAATGAGGGAAAATGTTTTTTCTATTGTAGATAAAGACTATCACTTCTTCAACAAGGCCTTCACTAACTCCACCAGAGAAGGTTAGGCATCCTGATGTATATTCCAGTGGTATCTTGTATAATCCTAAATTAATGTTTTCATACTTCATTGAATAAGTTGTCTAATACCTTCTTTTTTTAAATTATTTTTTATTGGAGTGTAGTTGATTTACAATGTTGTGTTAGTTTCTGCTGTACAGCAAAGTGAATCATTATACATATATCCACTCTTTTTTAGATTCTTTTCCCACATAGGTCATTACAGAGAACAGATTAGAGTTCCCTGTGCTATTCAGCAAGTTCTTATTAGTTATCTACTTTATATACAGTAGTGTGTATATGTCAATCCTAATCTCCCAATTGATCCCTCCCCCCAGCCAATGACTTTCTTCTTCACTGGAAATAAGATCCGTGAATTCAAAAGCTGCTCAAAGACATTTTTGGGACTCTAGAACCTATGATATTCCTTGTAAAATAGATACTCAGAAGATATTTATGGAATAACTGAATGAATAAAAAGGAGGGAATATTATACATGTAATTTTCTCAAGACTGATAAAACATCTACCAAAATCAGAGGTACTTTTTGGATTAAATTTAATTATTTAAAGTCAAGTAATATGGTGCTATGAGTATGAGTGAGAGATATGTGGAGTGCTGATGGGATATCTGGTAAGTATTTAGTAATAAAAATCTATGGAGTTAGCAATTCTTAGGATCCTAATGTGGCTTAGCTTCATTCTTTTAGGACTCAGGACTGAAATCAGAGGTTGTGATGACAGCTTGGAGTAAATATTAGTAAAAATGAAATAAGATTGGATTTGACATAACAAATGAGTCTGAGCTCTTTTCCCAGTTTAATATTAAACCCTTTACTGTGGTCCTCATTTCACATTATTGGACATTATGCAAGTGGTATTGCTGGAAAGGTGTAGATTAGAAGAAAGACAAGTTAAGAAAGGAAATGCTGAAAATACTTTAATGGTTTAAACTCTATCACTTTTAGGGGAAAAAAAACTAAATAAATTCAAAGCATAAGTAACACTGGTAGTAAAGGTCTTCATACTTATAATTCTAAAATATCTTGATAAAAAAGGCATATGCATATTAAATCTAATTAGGCTTCCTCTTTTGCCTTTATATCAATAATGTGTAAAGTATATATAATAACATCTATCTTTTATAAAACCAGTCTCAGTTGTTAGTTGTTTAAAATTGATTGCATAAATATTCCTGATCTTAAATCACTTTAAAACAAGATTTCAATGAATTTTTTGACCATTTATGCAGAAATGGTAGTCCTATAGAGCTGTGCATCTTAATAAATAAACCATATTTTCACCTTTACCCTTTTGATTGTGTAAAGGCACAAAAAAGCCCAGAAATATCTCTTTCAGAATTACAAGAAAAGTATCTTCCATCCTAGCTCTGTTCTACTTTCCAGTGATTAATGGTTTTAGTTTCATAAACCATTGGTTTTGTTCAATCCGTAATTACACTTGTTTATTGACTAGTGTATTCTTTATTAAGGTACTATATTTGTTTTTATATGTATTATGCTTAAATTATATCTTAATTTCCTTGGCTTTTGATACCTTCTTCATATGTATGGGCTGATCAGTACTTACTTGAATGTTCTAGGAGTGTTAATATACTTTTAATGGAATGCATATGAATATCATATGTAAGTTTGCAAATAAAGTAGTATTTTTCACGGCTATACTAATAACACACTGTAAGCGCAAAATGGAATACCAGGGAATTCCATGTCCAATCAAGATGGAATAATTGACACTGGACTAATAGTCAGAAACAACTAAAAAACAGGGAAAAAAAAGCAAAAAAATAAAATAGTTCTCAAGACATTGGAATCAGGCAATGAAGGACAATGATACCTGGGATATGGGAAACATTAAATAAGGTGAACGTAATAATTGCTTCAGCCTACTTGCAGAGTGGAGATACCCAGTTGTAGCCCAAGAAGCTCTCTCACAGGAGGAGATGAATCTAGGAGTCTGGAGAGGTCGGTGAAGCTACAGTTAGCAGACCCAAGTATCAGAGAAGAGAGTTGCTCAGAGAAATAGCTCTGGAGATCTTCAGAGGATATTCTTTGAGTAATTGTCTGAGTACTAGTCATCCCATGGGTGTGAGGAAATGATCCAAGATTGAGTGAAAAATCATCCAAGAGGATAAACAGGAACAATATCTGAAGCTCCCATAGATTGAGCATATTTCCTTTTCCTACCAGACAGAGGCTAAACCCATATAATTTACAGAGCATCAGGTATCTTACTCAGAAGGGTCTTGCCTCAGTAGTAGAGGAGAATTAGACATAGAGTAAATCTTGCTCTTGTCTCAACTAACAAAGATATAAACAAAGTTAGAAAAGAATCAACTGTTTCTAAGTAACTTAAATGCATCCCAGAACAAAACTGAAGAATTTTTGTACAAATACAAAAATCCTGCAACCAACAAGGTAAATTTCACAATGCTTATCATCCAATCAAAAATGGCCAGGCATGGAAATAAGCAGAAAAATACAACCTATTATGAGGATAAAATCAATTAATCAAAACTGATGCAAATGACCAATATGGAAGAATTAGCATAAAAGAACATTAAAAAACAGTTACAGTTGTTTCCCATAGGTTCACAATGCTAGAGGGAAAATTAAGCACATAAATTAGACTTGGAAAATATAAAAAGGATCCAAGTCAACTTCTAAAGATGAAAACCACAATGACTGAGATGAAAACTACACTAGATAAGACTAATAATGGATGATTAGTTATTACAGCAGAAAATATTAGTGAACAGGAACACATGGTAATAAAAAGCATCCAAAAATGAAAGAGAGACAGAAAATAATGACTGGAAACAAACATACATGAAAAGTACAGAGTATAGCTGAGATGTAGGACATGTATATTAGCAACTATATATATATATATACATAAAGAAAAATGAAGTCCTTCAAGGAGAAGAAAAATAATACCAAATGGAAATCTGGATCTTTCCAAAGGAGTGAGGAGAAACAGAAAGAGTGATTACATGGGTGTATATATAAAAGACACACAAAAATTAAATCTCTTTAAAAGTTAATTTATTGTTTAAACATCACAACTATACACTGTGATGCTTCTGTAAAGGGGCAGAGAATAAATAGTTTAGTCTTTGAGGAATATATTTAGTCTTTATTGCATATTTTTTGTTTTGTTTTATTTGTAATTTTTTAAAAGGGCAAAAACAATTTTTTTATTGTTCTGAGGCTATACAAAAACAGTCTGTTGGTACATAGGATCTGGCAGAAAAAGAGGAAAATGTATGTGAAGAAGAGATGGGATGAATAGAAAACAAAGAGCAAGACTATTTATTTAAAATAAACTAATAATTTAACTGGTTTAAACATCCCAATTAAAAGATGGGAATTGTCAGGTGGGATAAAAATGCAAGACCCCTCTCACCATGTGTTGCCTGTAAGATACTCACTTTATATATACAGATACAAATAAATTAAAATAATGGAAATAAATATACCATGCTTATACTACTCAAAAGAAAACTGAATAGTTAATTGATTCTAGAGAAAAGAATATTACAAGAGGTAAAGAGGATCATTTCATAACAATATGGAGTCAAACCACCAAGAAGTCCTAATAATTTTGAACATGTATGCATCTAATATTAGAGCTTAAACATACATGTACCAAAATTTTGCTAAAACTACAAAGAAAAATAGAGAAAATTACAATTATAGTCAGTAATTTAGTGGAATGTACAGAATAAAATGTCAACTCAGAACTATTATGTGATTAATAAATGAGAAGGGCAACTATGTATTAGTTTCCTAGGGCTGCCGTAATAGAGTGCCACAAATGGATGGCTTAAAGTAAGAGAAATTTATTGCTTCAAGGTCTGGAGGCTAGAAGTGCAGATTTAAGGTACTGTCAGGGTCATGCTCTTTCTGAAGCCTCTAGGGGAGAATCCTTCTTTGTCTCTTCCTGGCTTCTGATGGTGGCCCTCAATCCCTGGTATTCCTGGTCTTGCAGCTTCATCATTTCAGTCTCTGCCTCTGTCATCACATGACATTATCCCTGTGTGTTTATCTTTCTTCTTCTTATAAGGACACTAGTCATAATGGAATAGGGCTCATCCTACTCAAGTATGACCTCATCTTAATTAACTATATCTACAGTGACTCACTTTCCAAAGAAGGTCACATTCTAATGTACTAGAGGTTAGGACCTTAACATATTTATGGGGACACAATTCAACCCATAATAGCAATAATTAAAATTTCTCTAATGGAGGCTATAAATTTAGAGTAAAATGAATTTCAGTTGCATAGATAATTGTTGACTATGACAGAAAAAGAGAAGACCTAAAAGTGACTGCAAGCTTAAAGATACAGAACCAATAGCAGGAGAGAATAAGGTAGATAACGTATTCTAATTTGAATTTGAATACAAATACAATAATAGGTCTTTTTTTTTTTTTTTTTTTTGCTGTACGCGGGCCTCTCACTGTTGTGGCCTCTCCCATTGCGGAGCACAGTCTCCGGACGCGCAGGCTCAGCGGCTATTGCTCACGGGCCCAGCCGCTCCGCGGCACGTGGGATCTTTCCAGACTGGGGCACGATGTGTCCCCTGCATCGGCAGGCGGACTCTCAACCACTATGCCACCAGGGAAGCCCAATAGGTCATTATTTACCATTTTTGTTGATTGATTTTCCTCCTGCAGGAAAAGAAAGAAGGGGGGGGGGGAAGAAGATGATATAGACAAAGACTTTGAAAGTCATTCACATCTGCAACTTACTTTCTTAAGGGCAGCAAAGCACCAGTCTTTTCTACACTAAATCACTCTATGACACTGTTTACTGGACTCTAATCCTTTGCATAGGTGTGACAGATGAAGTTATTGGATGCTATACAATACACAAGAGAAAGAACTTGTTAAACAAAATGTAGAGTACTATGTCTATACCTTGGTGGATGTTGCATAGACTTAGGGATGCAGAGGAGGAAAAAATAGTGATATAGTGAGAGATAAGGATAATCATAGCTACAGGGGGAGAGATAGACTTAAACAATCACATAGATACAATATTGGGAATACAGATTATCAAGATGAGCTGTTGCTTAGCACGATGACAAGAAAACACACACACAACTCAAAAATGTTTCATGTGATTTTGGGGACATAATTGATGATCTTGAAGAAAGTAGTTTTAATAAATTGTTAAGATTGAAACAAGGTTATTAGGAAGTAAAAAAGAAAATTAGATGTTGATCTTAATATTAAATCATTTTGTATTCAAAGCAAAGAGATGATGGTAACATGAAGACGTATAGGTAGTGGGAGGTTTTGTTTTGCTCTTAACAAGGCAAAAGTTCTTACAAAACATATCTTATGAGAAGATGGGGCTACATGAATAAAGAGGCTGACAGTACAAGAAAGAGAGAAGATCACATACTGGATTATAGGATATTTGCAAAAATCACATGCCCCTGGTCACTATATTGGCTTTTCCTTCTGTCATGAATCCATTCCACTCCCTCCATTGCAATTAATGCAGTCATTTATTAAATGAAAGATATGCAAATATCCTATAATACAGTATGTTTGGGTGTTCTATAATCTGTGTAGTAATACAATATTAACAGATTAAAATGTGTTAATATAATTTTAAGAAGTATATTTACTTTAGAATGGTCTCAAAAATCTTGTCTTTTGGTGTCTGTCCTTTTTACTTTTTAATCATTTTATATTTGATACTTATTATCCATTATTAACAAGTTACATTAATATTATCATTTACAAAAGTTTTGGTAATTCATGCTTAAATATAGTTACAGCAAATATCGACTCATTTAGTCATTATTATAATTATATTGGTCAGATTCATTCCCATTTATATTTGAGGAAACAGATGCATAGAAAAGCTAAGTTATATTCCCAAGGCCACATGTTTTATAAAAAGTGAAGTTGGAATGGGAGCTAAGCAATCTGGTGTCTAGAGTCCTTATTCATATTTGCTATAGTATGCAGCCTAATATTAGAGCTTGTTCAGTTTACACATCTTCTTGTGATTTCCAAGGAATAATTTTGTAGTAGTATTTCCTTCCTCTTTATTTTCTTTCTATGAACTTTAAGCATAGACAATATAACAAGAACATAACATAAGGGAACTAAATATATCGTGTGTGTGAGAGAGAGGGTTTGCTTGTGCTCTTCTTTGCCCCTCCAATGAACCTCAATTTCAGGCATTAATTCCAGAAATAAAAATTGTCTTGCACTTTAACGTTCTCAGTTAACTGAACTGTGAACTCTCTGAAATAATCGAGATATTACAAGAGAGACATAAAAGGACATGCCAGCCAATTCTTGACATATATAATGTTAGAGACCTTAGTACAACCGTGTCTCAGTAGTAGCTGAAAGGTTAATGGAATTGGAATTTGAGTAGACATGACTGATTTTCCTCCTGCAGAAAGGAAAGGAGGGGGAGGAAAGAAGCTGATTTGGACAAAGACCTTTAAGGTCATTCACATCTGCATCTTCCTTTCTTAAGGGTAGCAAAGCACCAGTCTCTTCTACACTACATCACTCTAATCTCTTAGAAGAACCGAAAGCTTGTCAGAGAAAACATTGTTCATCTAAGAATAAGCTGAGAGACTAGACAAAATAGTCAGTGTGCGAAGAGCAAAAACCAACACTGTGAATCAAGCAAGTCTGAGTAGCATTTCCATTGTTAAGTCAGTGTCTTCCTGGTGGAAAACTTAATATTTGAGGGTATGGCTTCTGACTTTTGAATATTACATTAGGATGATGTTTAGAGTATGCCTCTGCCATCATTTCCCTCTAAAATGCAGTTAAAACTTTGTTTTAAAATAGTATCAAGATGACACCCTAAGTCATCTTGAAGGACGTTACTTCAACGTCCACCCTGAAGGACGTTACTTCTTTTGCCCTTATACACTCAAGAAAGAATATAATTTTTTTTAAATTTTGCTTTAAGAAAACTTTGTTTTGCCTTTTGGCTCTTTGTTGGGGTGTAGCTGTTACCTCATGGTATGACATCCTGACAGGGCAATGTGACCTCAGCTGTCAGATCTAATCAAGGATTTCAGACCATTCATTCAGCACAACACTTTTTTAAAAACAGTTTTAGGATCATATATATAATGTAAAGTTTGGGGAAATTATATTAATATGTTCCCCTACATAATTTAAGATGTTACCAGAGATTAGGTTCTCGTCTCGTCACAGAAAGAATTCAGAAGGAGACAGGGAGGTCAAGAAAGCAAAGCAAGGATTTATTAAGCGATAGTACACTCTCAAGGGGAAAGTGGGCAGGCAGACTCAGGTGAATAGCTGCCCTGAGTTTCTTTGGCAGGCTGGTTATATTTGGCATGAAAATGAATGGGTGGAATATTCTTCGAGGTGCCTTTTCCCACCTTTATTTGTCTGCCTCCAGGACCTTTGTCACCCCAAAACTGTGTGGTTTTCTGTCAGTCTGGAGGTTCCTGCTTTTCTTTATCTGCCCAAGGACCCCTGTTGTTTACACCAGGTTTCCTGCCATTTAGCCTGTTCCCCCATTTCTCTGCTCATATCTAGCTATCTGCCTGCTCAAACAAGTTTATGAGTGATTTTATTGCCTTTTGAAGTTGAAAGCCAGATGTGCAAAGGAGGGAAAAGGTTGAAAAACAAGTTTGGTTCCATATTTTCATTCTCATGAACTTCAAGATTCCTTTATTTACCAATATTTTATGTAGAATTCTTCTAAGTGTTCCTTCGATTTTTCACTGGTCAACTTCATTAGTTGGTATTTAGTGTATACAACACCTCACTTCTTAGAAACAGGCTTGCCAAAAATAATTTATAAAATATTATAATTTCTTAAAAAGCTAAAATATATTACATATGATGAACAAGGATAATTTCTGTAAAGATTGAAATAAAATAAGCAGATATTGAGTTCCATCTTAATTGCAGTATGTTTTGCCAAAGATGTTTAAATAAATAAACAAACAAAAAAAACGAAAACCAAAACAAACAAAAAACCTGTAGTTCTGCTAATATGTCCCACATTTTGACTTCTTATCATCACCTGAGAGCTCTTCCTTACCTTTCTATGAAGAATGAAAACTAAAACTAGAGACAGAAAATATTGATTCTTCATTCTGTTGCAATTAATAATTGCCTCTTGAGGTTACCATATTTATTTAATGTGTTCATACTAGAAGAGAGAAAAGCAGAAAAATAAATTTATACTATCGACATGAATGCTAATGCAGTCTGGATCTATAGAGTCAGACGCAGCTAAACTAATGAACATAAGATAAAGAAACATGAGACGGCAGAGACTTTAGAGTTCACATAGTCCAACCCGTTCAGGTACTCATAAGAGAGGGGCCTGGGCCAGTGTCTTAAATCAGGGATCAGCAAAGATTTTCTGCAAAGGGCCAGATAGTATTTTGATGATACAATTTCTGTTGCAACTACTCAGCTCTGCTGTTGTAGCTCAGAAACAGTCATAGAGAATATGAAAACAAATAAAGGTGGATTTTTTTTCTAATAAAACTTTATTTATGGGCAGTGAACCAAATTTGACCCATCGGCCATAGTTTTCTTCTGCCCCAAACTATTAAAGTATTAAGCTATTAAAGCAAGGGACAAGTACTCAGAAGTTGGCTCCAAGAGTTGTACATTGTCTATTCTGAGACATTACTCTTTTAAATTGAATTTGCAGTAGACATTGAATACATGGGAAAGCAATCCTTTCAGAGAATGATCCTAAAGATGATGAAATGTTTATTGATGTGTAGAAAAGAATGAAACTCCTTAGGTATGCAGAGACTGGATATCAGGATTATTAGAGAATCTTGGAAGATTATTAGATTTGCTGACCAATAAGCAATCTGTAGGTTGCATTCCAACTTGATGGGTGTGATTCAAGCTGATGCCTCAAAACAAATGTAAATGTTCTTTACATTTTCAGAGTCATTAATGAATGATGACAATTGCGAGAGTTAAATCTATGAAATTCACTGGAGTTTTCTTGGAGAAAGGAAACAATGACGACTTGTTGCCTCTGGAGATACAATGCAATGACATAATACACTTGAGTATGCTAGGCTAATTTTTCTGAGATATTTGTTTGTTTGTTTTCCTTTCTAGACACAAAATATACAATTAAAAATTTGTCCTTAAGTACTGTTGGTGTCCAGTTATGGCTACTTGAACGAATAAAAAGTTTAAAACAAGCACAGAATACTGAAAGCTCAATAATACATAACATGCAATATCATAAAAAAATTATGGCTTTCCTCTATTAAACACTATTTAGTAAGGAGTAGTATTATGAATAAATAATTATTACAATCACATGAATCTACTTTTTAATGACTAGAATACAAAATATGATATTATGAAATGTCACATCCATTTATGATAAAACAGTGCTATTATTCATTAAATTGACTAATATTTTATGAGAACATACTATGAGTTAGGCAGTAGGCTAATTGCTGAAAAATCAGTGAGATATTAGGCAGACAATGTTTCTTCACCCATAAACCTTTAACTGGAAAAAAACTCCTTTAATTGTCATATTTATAGAAGATTATAAATTGTGATAAATGCTATGAAGGTTAAAAACAAATAGTGTTTGAGAATAATTTTTCTGATTAAGAGAACTTAATATTGAAAGATATAATGATTATAGCCATTCCAAGAGTTGAGGCAAAAATAATTAGAGACAAAGAAAGTAGAATATACAGAATCCCTGAGAAAACATTTGTCACATTTAAGAGACAAAATGAAGAGAGCTCTGCCTGAAGAATTGTGGAAAGAAAATGAATTTGGAGAGCTAGCTAGTGATTAGATAAATCATTCTGAGTCTTATAAGTCATGTTAAGGGACACTTTAGGTTCATATGTGCTATGATAGAAGAAATGAACTGTGGGTATGGGGGCAAGAAGGAATCATAAGAAATATTTAATAGCAGCTTGCAAGAGATGCATAGACAGGAGTTATGTATTTGGAGACAGAATCAACAGGACTTGCTGATGAATTGAATGTGAGAGTTAATGTAGAGAGGAATCAGGATTGTCAGGTTTTAGATTTGAGAGGTGAACCCCATTGACTGGGTTAAAGGTAAATGGAAGATAAAAGAGTCTTGTCAAGCACTTCAAGAGATGTAATTTGGAGATATCAAGCAAGTTCAGAGCTCAGAAAAGAGGTATGATGCTGGAGATTTGAGAATCATCAGTGTTGTGCTTGATGTGAATTGATGTGAAAGAAGAGAATAGGGAGTAGAGTACTTCTTAAAGAACATTTAGACATTATTTAGAGTACAAGGAGTCAGCAAGGAAATTGAAAACTAGTCACGTAAGTCAAGTATATATTTTAAGAGAGAAAAAGTAGTCAGTTGTGCTAAATATTGCCAGAAGTTTGAGGAAACTGGGTTTAAAGAAGTGTCCAGTGGATTTGGCAACAAATAGTTTATTGGTGATCAAAAAAATCATTGTTAGTAGTGTTAACAAAAACCAGAATAAAGTAAACAGAAGAGAAATTGGACATTCTATGTTAAACATAACAAATTGAATACACACATTATTTTGACCCTTCCTGGAAACATCACTCTATGGGAGTAATGGATTTAAAAAGCCATCAACCTCAAATGACAAAATGAATAAGAGATTAAAAAGCAATAGAATAAAATGTTATAAATAAAAACAGATAAACAAGTGATAATTGTGTTAAAATACTGGATACTACTGAAACTTATTAGATGAAAACTTTAGATTCTTTTTTAAAAATATGTTTCTTTTACTCTTTAGTACTTGATTAAGCTTCATTTCCATAATTTAAATTCCCAGATTTCAAGATTAATACAGCACATATGAATTCCCATGAAAATGTCTAATTGTCAGATTATGAATGAGAACATTTTATTAGCTGATTTGTCTTCTGAGTTTAGGCCATGTAAACTATAGAATTTGGGGTAAGTATGTAGGATCCAAGCAGGTCATAGGATTTTGGTGAATTGGGTCACCCTCCTCTTCTATTTAGAGCTGCCAGGCACATTTGTATGCCCAATGTTGCCAAGTCTTCCTACTTTTAGGAGAAACATGTTTATTTAGCACATGTTATTGATGAATGAGTCAAGTTCCCAATATATGTCTTTGCTATTTTACTTTTACTTATTAAAGTAAATGAATATATCAAACAATATTCATATCAGAACAATTTTTTGTGAATCACAACCATAAGTTTGATACAGAAAAAAGAATTTTGCAAAAATCAATTGAATACTCCAAAAAAGATGTTAAAAAAAATCAATTGAAAGCATCCTATGAGAATCAATTGCTATGTAGGATTCAAAATTAAGAATATTTTATATTTTATTATTTGTAAGTTTCATACTACACATCCTCTATATCAGTAAAAGTTATATCAAACATGCATACTCATCTACATGCATACATTTTGCCACAGAGCTAGTTATTGAATATTTACCAGCATGAAACTATTTGTAATGAAAAGATTTCTTAAAAACTCTACAAAACAGAGAGTAAGGGGAAGGTGGAAGAAAAAGATATGAAAATGTCTCAGAAAATATAAGAAAAATCAGTGCTCAGTCCTGGAGTTCAAATATCTATTCGTGGGACTTCTGGAAAGAGAGAAAGGCAAAGAGCAGATTATTAAAAACTAACAGAAAACTATTTCTCAGAATTGAATGGACCTACTTAGAACCCAATAAAATGAAATTTAAAAGATACATACCAAAGTGCATAACTAAGAAACATCACAGCACCAGGATAAAAAGTAATTTCTGAGAACTTCCATAGAGAGTAAAGAATAACTAAAAGATCACAATATGAAGGAATAAAGATCAAAATCATATTAACTTCTTAAGAGAAATACTGGAAATGAGAATTAAAATATAATGCCTTTAAAATTCTGATGAAATTTAGAATTGTACACTAGCTAAATTACCTATTAAATGTAAAGAAAAAGTAAAGATATACTAGATGTATATAGCATTTTAAAAGCTTCCTCCTATGTACCCTTTCCCCAGAAGTTCCCAGAAGTATGTTCCATGAAACTGAAGCACAATTGAGAAATAGGAAGGTGATACATACAGGAGACAGTGAATCCAATAGAAAAGAGGGCAAAGGGATTTGCTTGAATAACAGAAAAACAAAACCCCAGACAGACATCTGTGGCACAGACCTGCAGCCCACTAATATTGTTTAGAGCAGGAGGATGGATAACTTTAGAATGCCTATTACTGGGAAAAAACCAAACAACCAAAAAAAAAAAAAAGAATCAGACGGATGTGTTTGACTGTGTTGAGAAAAATTTTATGACTGTTGGAGAGGAGGGTGGGAAAAAACCTACTTGGCACACATACAACACTAACTGAAAATAAATTATGTCTTTATGAATACTAGAAAAAAATACAAAGGAATACAAGAAAGGAAATGTAATCAAAATATACTGTGTGGTTGAGGTTAAAATTAAAATTTATAGTAATGATATGATTTAACCAAAGCAGGATATATCCATGCCCACACTGAAGAGTACAGTGTGGACATGTACTATTTTCCTCTGACATTTTCCCATTTTAATTTTAGAGCCTCACTTTTCATTGTGTCTCATCTATAATCACATTTCTTTTTATTAATTAATCCCTTCCTCTGTTTTTCAATTCAAACTCTTAATCACATTTCTTTTTATTAATCAATCTCTTCCTCTGTTTTTCAATTCAGGCAAGAGTGTGTGCAAGCATGCACAAATGAAACACTTTAGCATGAATGTGTTTAAATTTTTCAGAGACAAATTATCCTTGCTGGCCCTTCTAGAAACTGCTTACAATGTAGTATAATTGTTCTTGATTACCTTAGCAAGTTTCCAAAATCACTGTAAGCTAGCCTTTGCTACAGGTCATATTTTTAAATTTAATGTGACCAGCCTATCATTTCTCTAAATAGTTTGAGCAGAACAATTTTAAATATCTAATGTACAGAGTTTATCTGCAAGAATCATCCTGCCTATTACTTATTGAAATGTATGTAGAAATGAAAAATAAACGTTGGCATTGTGGTTCACTGTGACCTAACATGAAGATAGTAGACACAGCTATTTTTGTTTCAGGATGATTTATTCAAAAGCTATATTGTCAAATATAAATCTGTATAACTACTTAAGAAAAAAGTGTCTATTATGCTCACAAAAACATGCCTGCATAACTTTTGGCTAATATATTTCTAAAATACTCAGTCTCAGGTTGCTAATTTACATGCATTTGTTACATTATTTCATTTGTCCTCCATTTATCTACATGAAATAATCAAATTGTTTCCCTCCTATACACAGAAAGAAAAAATGGAAACCAAAACACTTGTCATTTTGTTCCAGTTTGTTAGGTTTTCCTTCAAATGTAAATTCCTGAAAGTGTTTGTGAAGCATAAAGCCTTTAAATACAGATTCCAAAAGGAAATCTTTTTTGTTTTTAAAATCAGAACAAGGAGTCCTTGGTGTATCTTTTGCTTATCAGTACATGGTAACTTATTTGTTTCTAAATTATCTAATAAAAAACCATTTTCCCAATCAGAATTAGTCATAATTAGTTCAGCTGCTTTGATGCTTGTTTCATTACGCCTTTTGATTACTAATGATGTTGCATTTGGAAAAAAATAATCTCTTCACATGCGTTCATGCTTTAAATTGTTCACTTTTGTTAAAAGCAGCTATCAATCTCTGGTAGTGTTTCCTATTGACTTTGATTGTTTTTTATTGAAAGGTTCTTCTTTTCCTTCAATACTTAGAATGCTTTTTTATATCTCTCCCATTGTTTTCTTTTCCCCAGACCCATTATTTTCTCAGTCTTATTCCTCTGATCACTTAATTAATTTGAGGTTTTACATGGCAAATCTCTTTCCCAGAACCTTTTAAAATGTTGATCTTTGATATATAAGGATTTTACTTCCTTTTTTCATAATTTAACACAGAAACACTGTTAAAAAGAGTTGAAATTGTTTGGAAAACGTGTTTGGGATAGTGGTAATACTCAAATTTAGAATCTATACAAGAGTGGAAGTGACTTTCTTACACTGCATACTAAAAAGAGAGCCCAGATGGTGGGTCTAGATCAAGGGTCTTATCAGTGAAGTGGACCTGATTGATTACCAAGAATCTGGCTAAGAGTTATACAGTTTCCATGAGGCCTAGTAATTTGCAAGAAAATGTCCTGGTATATCAGTCAGGATATATCAGTATGGCCAGAAACAGATGGTACATCAAAGATGGGTAATTTGAAGATATATTTTTTAAGGGGCTGTGTACAAAAGCTGTGGACAAATTGTGAGAAAACCTCAAAGGATAGTGCAGTGATATTGGGCCTGGAACAGCAGCTCAAGATTAAAACTCTTCAGCCTCAAGGTAAGAAGAGGAAGAGGGAGATGTGTGGAGAAGGCTGTTTGGAGAGGAGCTGTGGCTTTTCAACCAGGGATGCAGCCTGCAGAGGAAACACTGAAGGGTACCTTCAACTCCATTCTCCTCCTTTTACTGATCTCCACTGGGTTGTTCCCATTGGACAGACATGTCAGCATCTCAGAACGCAGGACAGGGTGGATCTAGATCTGAAGGGCAAGGAAGGTACTCAGCACACCAGGCATAATTATTATTAATCTGTTCTACTCTGTCCTCCTTTGTTACAAGTTGCATTAAGCAAATTATTATACTTTAATAACGGACATACCGTTTAATAAATATTCCTTAAGAAATAGGGTTGGTGAAATTTACAAAGTAAACAATTTATGAAAAGTTTAAAAATAAAAAACCTTTGTACAAATGATAAAAGCACATATCAATATGTTAAAATAATTAAAAATTGATGGAAATCAAGGAGAAGGTGAAAAAGGAACAGTAGAGGTGAGATTCAGTATTCAAAATTTCAATAATAAAATGAGTGAAGGCAATTATAAAGCAGCAATAACAATAATAATACATCATTTAAAATTCATACTTTATGTAGTATGCAGCTTGCTCTAGAACTTTTATAAAAAGGTATCACATACGTGGTTATGAAACAGTTCAATATATTATAAAAAGTAGAAATCATACAACATAATTTCTAAATTGCAGTAAAACTTTAATCACAGAGTTAATAAAATATTCATTTGGAAAAATTTTGAAACAATAATAGTGAACCTGAAGGAAAAAGAAAAATCAAAATTATAATTATATTTCTTAGAGAATAATGATCATTGCATCAAAATAACATCTTTTTCTTCACTTACTAACAGGAGTGTATTAAGGTGAAAAATTATATGTTTCCCTCAAGAGATTAAAATGTGAACATTAAAGCAAACTTGAGCTATATGGGAAAAGGTAATAATGAAATGAAGGTAAAAATAATGAATTTGAAAAGAAAAAATTGGTAGAATTATTGTTTTCCAAGAGATAATGCGAAAAAATGTAATAGCTAGAATCAATCGAACTAGAATATATGTATGATTATATAAATATCTGTATATAAATATGTATATCTGTATATGTATATACAGATATTTATGTATCATATAGCTTTGCTATAAGAAAAATATGTTATGCAGTTGTCCCTTGGTATCCACAGGAGATTGGTTCCAGGATCCCCCACAGATACCAAAATGAACAGATGCTCAAGTCCCTATATAAAATGGCATACTACAATACATACAGTAGGTTCTCTGTATCCCTAGGTGTGAAATCCATGGATACGGAGGGCCAACTGTAGGCACATACAATGATTAAAATCCTGAAAGAATGTATGTACTACTTTTTGTTAGTAGTTTTAAAATCTTGACAAAAATGTAATTATGATCAAAAAATATAAAGCATAGAAAATAATTGCATAAGTAGAAAACCTCATAAAGGGCCCTTACCAAAAAAAAAAATAAATAACAGAAAAAAAAAGTTGAGAAAGGGCATCTCAAAAAAATACATCAATTCCATCTAGATTAATGTATAATTTAAAGTAAATGTTACCAAAATGGATATCTCTCATGATAAGTAAATTTTGTATGTATGCAAGGATGGCAATTTAAATTTTGGATCAACTATGCTAAATATGATTTCAAACTTCCAAAATTTTTTAGGATATGATCAATACTTATCATTAATGTATATAGCATTAGTGTTTGAAAACATTGTTTAAACTTGAATAACCTTCTGTTTTTTCTATCAATTACTAAGAGATGTGTGTAAATATTTGGCTCTATTGTTATGTATTTATCTGTTTCTTTTTGTATTATTAATTTTTGCCTTATGTATTGTATGTCCTCCCAAAATTCAAATCTACCTGCAACTTCAGAATATGATTTTATTTGGAAATAGTCTTTGCAGATGTAGTTAGTTAAATTAAGATGAGGTCATAATGGATTAGGGTAGGTCCTAACGCAATGACCAGTGTCTTTATAAACAGAGAAAACAGAGATAGAAACACATACAAAGGGATGATAGCAACCACAATAAGCTTGGAGAGAGGTATGGGATGGGTTGTCCTTCAGAACCTCCAGAAGAAACCAACCTTGCCAACACCTTAATTTTGGACCTCAGGCCTCCAGAAATTTTAGAACTTAAAACTTGTATTAAGCCACACAGTTTGTGGTACTTTGTTATAGCATCCCTGGGAAACTAATATGTGTATATTGAGGCTATGCCTGTAGACATATACAAATTTAAAATTATTATATCTGCTTGATGTATGGAATGCTTATCATTATGAATTGATATCTTTATTGCTAATAATGCAATCTGACTTAAATTTCTTTTTTTTCCTGCTATTAATATGGTAATATCAATTTTTTTCTTCTCTTAGTTTTTCAATGGCTTGTATTTTTTCTGCATTTTACTTTCAGCCTTTCATTATCCTTGTGTTTTACATATTTCTCATTTCTACAACATATTGATAGATTTTTCCCAAGTAGCTACTCTTTATATTTTCACTAACATTTAGTCGACTTCATTTTTATTATTATCGATATGCTTGTTTAAATGGAAAATTTCATTTTATGCTTTCTCTTTGTCCCACTTATCTATAGTTTGCTTCTTTTTCCCTACCTTCTTACCTTACCTTTCAATCTTATTATTTTTTTGTGATTCCATTGCTTTCTCTTTACTTGTTCTGAAGTTATGAAAGCTATTTCTATTATTTTAATAATTACTCTAGAAATCACAGCATGCTTTTTAAATGATCAAAGTTGTAGTTAAACGGCACTTTTATCTTCCACCTGAACAAGAAAAGATATTAAGGAATTTAATTCCTATTGCTTTCCTCTCAATTTGTACATAAGTTCTCTAATGCATTTTAACATACAACACTATTTTAAACTCCAAACATATATCTCCATTGATAAATTTACTTTCATGTTTACCAGATTTTTGTTCTTCATTCCTTTTCGCATCCCATGACTTCCATCTGAGACCACTTTAATTCTTTCCTAAGTTTCATCACTCTGTGATTATCTTCCTTCTATCTAAATATTCACTATAAGTTTTCATAGTAATTATTTGTTCATAATAAGCTCAGTTTCTGGTCTGAAAATATCATCATTTATTTTTATTGTATCCTCAAACATTTCCTCTGTCCTATTCTCTCTCTCTCAACATTTACAATATTAAAAATAAAAACATATATAGATTTTATGTTCCATATTTGTTAACATTTTTTTCCATGTTTTACTTCTAATTATCTCTCTCTGATATCTGGATAATTGCTTCTGACGTGTCTTCCACTTTTCCAATTTTTTCCTTAGCTAAGTCTATACTGTTATTAAAACCTGGACATTTTGTTTTAACTTCCATTAGTCTTTTAAATGTCCTAAAAAATCAGTTTGATTCTTTTCCTCATTTATGAGCTAATCTTTAATAATATCCAATTTCTTGAAAGTCTACTTTTGTTTAAGTACAGTGTTCAATTTTTAAAAATTAATCTGTGACTAATAATCCACATCTCTGAATAATATATCACACTGCTTCTGTTACCTGTGGTTACTGCTGATCTTTGTTATGGTGTCATGTTTACATACATTCATGGATTTTTTTTTTTTTATCATAGGCTGCTAAAAATATTTGTAGGGATTTCAGGGGGTCCAGAATAAAGGTGTTTGTTTTTCCAGAGAGAATGCACTCTCTGTGCCAAGTAAATAGGGGCACCATCCAGTCCCATATCAATTTAACTTCAGCATATGACTTGAAGGTTTAATTGGAGGCTCTAAGTATAATACATTGGGACTGCAAAGGCCAGGTTTTGGTTCCAGTTTCTCTGGAACATATTTTCCTTGGCTCTGTTCAACAATAAAAAATTGTCTTTCCAGTCTCTTGGGGTGTATATTTTGAAAGAATAGTGGATAGTCAAGAGTTCAAGGCTGTTTCTTCTGTACCGCACAAGATTTATCAAAACTGATATTGTTGTCTTATCTTTAATCTCACTTTATCTTAGTTTATATCATTATAATTATTTCCTACATTTGCACCTGTTCTATGCATTTAAGAATTTTTTTTTAATCCTGCATTTTAAGTTGCTATCAGCAGGAGGATTGGTTCCAATAGCCTGCTATATTTCCTGAACTATATATTACACCTTCCACAATATTTATCTGGATTGGAAATTTCCTAGAATTTCTTCTACCTCCAGTCTTGTTTTCATCTCTATTTATTGGGCTATAAGTTGCTGAGACTTTGTTTCTCAACTGCTGTATAATTTATAAATATAATTATTCATAGTACCTTTTAATACTATATTGTTGTCCTCTGCATGCTTTAGTACACATTTCCCTGATTCTGCTTCCCTCCAAACCAAACCAAATAAAGTCATACTTTCAATTTTATTCTTAACCTCATATATGTAAAGATTTCACTCAATATTCACAATCACTTTCACTTCACTCTGCATAGCCTTGAAAGAAAATCACATAAACTTTTATAAATAGGAGCATTCCCAGTAAAGAACACTGAGACCTACTTTCCAACTTCAGCCTTCTTATATCCAAAGATCTCATATTGTTTGATAATATTTTGTCACCCAATGTTGAAAATATTATGAATTTTTGCATTAATAATTTTTGAGTATTTTTAAATAGGATTATAGAGAAGCAACAGCTGAAGAGACATTGATTCTATGTGGTATCATCTAATACCTTGAATTATTATTTATGAATGTATAAATATATCAGAATTTTAAATTATCAAGGCACGCATTATTTAATAGATAATGATTCTCTTTCAAAAAAAGTTGTTTTACTAAATAAATTATATTTACTTGGTGCTCATTAGAAATAAGAGTGCATACTACAGGTTGTAGAATACTGTCATTTTGTGAACACGTTTTTAATAACATGGTCAAGTATGGATACATATTCTTCTGTCCTGGAAATGTTAGATTGTATGGGTGAATTTTGGTGCTCTGTTACTTACTTTTGGACACTGAACAGCTAAAATTGAATGCTTTATTTTGGTCATGATGATTATTATTAAAGGGTGTGACATGGTTTGAATATATCTAACAACTAAGTCATTTAGTTAGATGTTTTTGGAAATTAAAATTAATATATAATGATTCTCAGTTCTAAATGACAGTACAAATCATACACATTTACCTTGCTTCTCTCCTAGATTGTCAGTGAACTGAGAAAAATCCCCCATTAGCCAAATGTTGGACAACAGGAATATCAGAAAAGTTAAGCACAAAAATGAATCATAAACAACAGTAAAGAAAAAATAAATCAATGCAACTATACAAATACTAATATACATTAATTAATAATAAAAAAATTAAAGATGAGAGCAAAATAGGTAGACAGATGGTGGAGAAGGAAGGGCTCTAGCTGGGGAAATATTTCAGCAAAGACTGTGTATTTGCTTGGTTTTATAAACTAAGTATAAGCAAATATCTAGTGAAGAAATCACATGAGACTGTGCCTATATGAACAGAATCAATACCACCAATTAGGGGTAAATGAATATCATGTGTGAAAGATGACATCCTGAGAACACAATATCACTTATGTAGAATTTTGCCCAGGAATATGTAACCTGAATCTAATAATAGAAAACATCAAACAAACCCCAAATAATGAAATTTCTATTTAAAAAAAAAAAAAAGGTTTTCCTTAAAACTGCCATTGGAAAAATACAAAAAGCTCTTGCTATGTTCCAGTTTAAATGATGCTGAAGAGCGTGGCAACTGCTGGAAAATCAGATCCCCTGCACCAGAATAAAAGAAATGAGACTAAGCACATGATTGGTTCAATTGGGAAAAAATCAGAATATGGACACTAGATTAGATAAAAGTATAATATCAAAATCTTCTTTGATAACTGTATCTTGATTATGTAATAATCTATCCCTATTCTTAGGAAATGCATGGTGATCTATCATTTAGGGTTAAAGTACCATGATATATGAAACTCAATCTTAAATTATTAAAAAGAAAATTAAATGCATGTGTGCATACACACACACACACAAAGTAAAAAAGCAAATGTAGTAAAATAAGGTAAAATATTGACTATAGGTAAATCTGTGTAAATGATATATGGGAGTTCTTTAATATATCCTTTTTCATGCTATCTTTTCTATAAATTTGATTCTTTTTTTTCCCAAAAACATATGTATGCATAGATACATCATTTTAATAGATATAAAATTATGTATCAGAAAAGAGAAGAAGTGTATTTTGGTCAGAAGTCCTTTGTATATTTGCAAAGCTTGGCCTTTCATTAACATATGTATACATATCTTTATGCAAATTAAGTAACTAAACGATAAATATCATATATATATATGGAAGAATTGAAAAAAAACCCAGATACATATACACACATATACACATAAATTTTCCCCAAATCAAAACAAAATAATATTAGAGCAATGGAGGAATTAAATTATAAAAATAGCATGAATACAAATTATAAAACAATATAATATAGAAGTGTTTTAATCTGAATCTAAATAAAATGAATGATTTTCTATAAAAAAAATTTCAAGTATAATCTCAGAAAAATTAGGGGTTGAATATAGCAATGATGTAAAAGTAAATTTAAATATAGTCACAGGAAGGAGCTTGAAGATGGTGGAAGAGTAAGAAGTGGAGATCACATTTCTCCCCAAAATACATCAGAAATACATCTACATGTGGAACAACTGCTACAGAATACCTACTGAATGCTGGCTGAAGACCTCAGAGCTCCCAAAGGGCAAGAAACTCCCCAAGTACCTGGGTAGGGCTAAAGAAAAAAGAAAAAACAGACAAAAGAATAGGGATGGGACCTGCACCAGTGAGAGGGAACTGTGAAGGAGGAAACGTTTCCACACACTAGGAAGCCCCTTAGTGTGTGGAGACTGCGGGTGGCAGAGGGAGGAAGCTTCAGAGCCATGGAGGAGAGCACAGCAACAGGGGTGCGGAGGGCAAAGTGGAGAAATTCCTGCACAGAGGATCGGTGCCGACCGGCACTCACCAGCCCGAGAGGCTTGTCTGCTTACGCGCCGGGACAGGCGAGGGCTGGGAGCTGAGGCTACAGCTTCGGAGGTCGGATCCCAGGGAGGGACTGGGGTTGGCTGCGTGAACACGGCCTGAAGGGGACTAGTGCACCACAGCTAGCAGGGAAGAAGTCTGGGAAAAGTCTGGAACTGCAGAAGAGGTAAGAGACTTTTCCTTGCCTCTTTGTTTCGCAGTGCAGGGGATTCAGAGAGCCACCTAAAAGAGCTCCAGAGACAGGCATGAGCCATGGCTATCAACACAGACTCCAGAGATGGGCATGAGACGCTAAGGCTGCTGCTGCAGCCACCAAGAAGCCTGAGTGCAAGCACTGGTCACTATCCACACCTCCCCTCCCAGGGACCTGTGCAGCCCGCCACTGCCAGTGTCCCGTGATCCAGGGACAACTTCCCTGGGAGAACACACGGCGCGCCTCAGGCTGGTGCACCATCACGCCGGCCTCTGCCACCTCAGGCTCACCCCGCATTCCGTACCCTTCCCTCCCCCTGACCTGAGTGAGCCAGATCCCCCAAATCAGCTGCTCCTTTAACCTTGTCCTGTCTGAGCGAAGAACAGATGCCCTTAGGTGACATACACATACAGTAGTTTCATAGCGTTGTGGTCGGAAAAGATACTTGATACAATTTCAATTTTCTTAAATTTACCAAGGCTTGATTTATGACTCAAGATATGATCTATCCTGGAGAATGTTCCATGAGCACTTGAGAAAAATGTGTATTCTGTTGTTTTTGGATGGAATGTCCTATAAATATCAATTAAGTCCATCTTGTTTAATGTATCATTTAAAGCTTGTGTTTCCTTATTTATTTTCATTTTGTATGATCTGTCCATGGGTGAAAGTGGGGTGTTAAAGTCCCCTACTATGAATGTGTTACTGTCGATTTCCCCTTTTATGGCTGTTAGTATTTGCCTTATGTATTGAGGTGCTCCTATGTTGGGTGCATAAATATTTACAATTGTTATATCTTCTTGGATCGATCCCTTGATCATTATGTAGTGTCCTTCTTTGTCTCTTCTAATAGCCTTTATTTTAAAGTCTATTTTGTCTGATGTGAGAATTGCTACTCCAGCTTTCTTTTGGTTTCCATTTGCATGGAATATTTTTTGCATCCCCTTACTTTCAGTCTGTATGTGTCTCTAGGTCTGAAGTGGGTCTCCTGTAGACAGCATATATATGGGTCTTGTTTTTGTATCCATTCAGCCAATCTGTGTCTTTTGGTGGGAGCATTTAGTCCATTTACATTTAAGGTAATCATCGATATGTATGTTCCTATTCCCATTTTCTTAATTGTTTTGGGTTCGTTATTGTAGGTCTTTTCCTTCTTTTGTGTTTCTTGCCTAGAGAAGTTCCTTTAGCGTTTCTTGTAAAGCTGGTTTGGTCGTGGTGAACTCTCTCAGCTTTTGCTTGTCTGTAAAGGTTTTAATTTCTCCATCACAGCTGAATGAGATCCTTGCTGGGTAGAGCAATCTTGGTTGCAGGTTTTTCTCCTTCATCACTTTAAATATGTCCTGCCAGTCCCTTCTAGCTTGCAGAGGTTCTGCTGAAAGATTAGCTGTTAACCTTATGGGGATTCCCTTGTGTGTTATTTTTCCCTTGCTGCTTTTAATATGTTTTCTTTGTATTTAATTTTTGACAGTTTGATTAATATGTGTCTTGGTGTCTTTCTCCTTGGATTTATCCTGTATGGGACTCTCTGTTCTTCTTGGACTTGATTAACTATTTCCTTTCCCATATTATGGAAGTTTACAACTATAATCTCTTCAAATATTTTCTCAGTCCCTTTCTTGTTCTCTTCTTCTTCTGGAACCCCTATAATTCGAATGTTGGTGCATTTAATGTTGTCCCAGAGGTCTCTGAGACTGTCCTCAGTTCTTTCCATTCTTTTTTCTTTATTCTGCTCTGCAGTAGTTATTTCCACTATTTTATCTTCCAGGTCACTTATCCGTTCTTCTGCCTCAGTTATTCTGCTATTGATCCCATCTAGAGTATTTTTTCATTTCATTTATTGTGTTGTTCATCGTTGTTTGTTTCATCTTTAGCTCTTCTGGTCCTTGTTAAATGTTTCTTGCATTTTGTCTATTCTATTTCCACGATTTTGGATCATCTTCACTATCATTCTGAATTCTTTTTCAGGTAGACTGCCTATTTCCTCTTCATTTGTTAGGTCTGGCGGGTTTTTATCTTGCTCCTTCATCTGCTGTGTTTTTCTGTCTTCTCATTTTGCTTATCTTACTGTGTTTGGGGTCTTCTTTTTGCAGGTTGCAGGTTCGTAGTTCCCTTTGTTTTTGGTGTCTGTCCGCAGTGGCTAAGGTCGGTTCAGTGGGTTGTGTAGGCTTCCTGGTGGAGGGGACTAGTGCCTGTGTTCTGGTGGATGAGGCTGGATCTTGTCTTTCTGGTGGGCAGGTCCACGTCTGATGGTGTGTTTTGGGGTGTCTGTGGACTTATTATGATCTTAGGCAGCCTCTCTGCTAATGGGTGGGGTTGTGTTCATGTCTTGCTAGTTGTTTGGCATAGGTTGTCCAGCACTGTAGCTTGCTGGTCGTTGAGTGAAGCTGGGTGCTGGTGTTGAGATGGAGATCTCTGGGAGATTTTTGCCATTTGATATTACATGGAGCTGGGAGTTCTCTTGTGGACCAGTGTCCTGAAGTTGGCTCTCCCACCTCAGAGGCACAGCAGTGACTCCTGGCTGCCGCACCAAGAGCCTTTCATCCACACAGCTCAGAATAAACAGGAGAAAAAGTAGAAAGCAAGAATTAGTACAAGTAGAAAGAAAGAAAGAAAGGAGGGAGGGAGGAAGGAAGGAAGGAGGGAAGGAAGGAAAAAAGAAAGAAGATAAAGTAAAATAAAATAAAGTATGATAAAATATAGTAAAGTTATTAAAATAATTAAGAAAAATTTTTTTAAAAAAAACGAACAGATAGAACCCTAGGACAAATGGTGGAAGCAAAGCTATACAGACAAAATCTCACACAGAAGCATACACATACACACTCACAAAAAGAGGAAAAGGGGAAAAAATAAGAAATCTTGGTCTCAAAGTCCACCTCCTCAATTTGGGATGATTCGTTTTCTATTCATACATTCCACAGATGTAGGGTACATCAAGTTGATTGTGGAACTTTAATCCGCTGCTTCTGAGGCACCTGGGAGAGATTTCCCTTTCTCTTCTTTGTTCTCACAGCTCCCAGGGGCTCAGCTTTGGATTTGGCCCCGCCTCTGCGTGTAGGTCGCTGGAGGGCGTCTGTTCTTCGCTCAGACAGGACGGGGTTAAAGGAGCCCCTGATACGGAGGCTCTGGCTCACTCAGGCCGGGGGGGGGGGGGGGGGGGGGGGGGGGGGAGGGAGGGGCACGGAGTGCGGGGCGGGCCTGCGCCGCCATGACGTTCCACCAGCCTGAGGCGCAGCGTGTGTTCTCCCGGGGGAGTTGTCCCTGTGTCACGGGACCCTGTCAGTGGCGGGCTGCACAGGCTCCCCGGAATGGGGGTGTGGATAGTGACCTGTGCTCACACACAGGCTTTTTGGTTGCGGCAGCAGCAGCCTTAGCGTCTCCTGCCCGTCTCGCGTGCGCGCTTTTAGCCGCGGCTCGCACCCGTCTCTGGAGCTCCTTTAAGCAGTGCTCTGAATCCCCTCCAGGTACGTGGGGGTTTTCTTGCCTTTGGGGAGGTCTGAGGTCTTCTGCCAGCGTTCAGTAGGTGTTCTGTAGGAGTTGTTCCGCGTGTAGATGTATTTCTGGTGTATCTGTGGGGAGGAAGGGTATCTCCGCGTCTTACTCTTCCGCCATCTTACCCTCGTCCCCCTCAGGTGAGCCTTTTTACCAACCTTCAAGAAATACATTGTTTGTTTGCTGTTATAAGTGTTGTAAAGAATAAAACAGGTAGAACTTCCAGTAAAAATGCTACGATGAGTTCGTACTTCTATAATCCTCTCTAAACACATAACCATGGCAGGCAAAATATAAAATGGAGAAAAACAAAACAGACAAGGTAAAATAGTTAATATTTCTTCGTGTAAAAACTGGAACAGGAAGTCAATATGGTAAGCTCTGTGTGTGGAATTATGCTTGGGAGGCAAGCAACTCTATTTTTTAGAAAATGGAAAAGGTTAAAAATTGCCAAACAAGAAACAAAGAGCTGGATCCGTCTTTCCTATTTAAAGACAGAGCTTGTGTACCCCTGTCCCCCACCTTTCTGACCTCTGTGTACCCCCATGCTACCTGATAATGTGGTGTCAAGTCACAGTACTTAATACAGACAGTAACATTATTGTGATAACCCCAAATCACCTCAAAGCAGTAATTCTAAAAAGCTTTTTTTTTTTTTTTCTCTAGTACGCGGGCCTCTCACTGTTGCAGCGCACAGGCCGGACGCGCAGGCTCAGCGGCCATGGCTCACGGGCCCAGCCGCTCCGCGGCATGTGGGATCTTCCTGGACTGGGGCACAAACCCGTGTTCCCTGCATCGGCAGGCGGACTCTCAACCACTGCACCACCAGGTATGCCCCTCTAGTGTTGTTTTGAAACCTTTACAAGAATGGTACATATTGTTTTCTTGTCATGGTTGTAGAGCCTCTCTAAGCGGTTGTGTAATTTTGTTAGAAGATTTGTTTCTTTCTACTTATTAAGGATACTTCTATAATATCAAATTTTGATTTTATCTATTATGCTAAAAATGGTTGGGGATAGAAAACCCAGTCCAGCAACATATAAAACAATAATATGTGGGGTGGTTCAAATAATTGAGAGGTAGACAACCTACAATGCCTCATCTACCCAAAAGTCAAATATTGGGTTTCCACAACAAAGTTAGCTCAATGATTACATAAAACCACTTTTAAAACACTACGTTACATACTTTAAATATATTCCAATAGTTGTTTTTCTTTTCTTTTTTGATAGTAGATGTTACTGTACACACCTTTTCATTAGCTTGATATTCTTCATTAAATAAATCCATCTAACTTGCATTGCATAATTCCCTTTAGACTAGCTATAACTAATATTCAATGATATTATTTTAGAGAGTATTAGTTCATTGTTCTATGACAGTGATTGTCTTATAGTATGTTGAGACTCTTCTAGTCACAATTGGCTTTGGAACCTTGAAGAATTGTGTTTTTCAGTTGAGGTTTTCATGCTCTCTTGACTAAATTCTTTGTCCTGTGATTAGCATGCCTAACACAACTCTTTTCTCCATTCAGAACTGAGCTAGGCTCATAATCCACATGATAGAGTTTTAGGATTCTAAAGAAAATAAACTATAAAAAATGAAGGCGAATGCAATGTAAAAGAGGTTTAGAATTCTGTGCAAAATAGACTTAAAGGGAAAAGTATTTGAAACAGCAAGAGCAAGATATCAAAAGCAAAAAAGAGGTAAAAGACAGAGGGGAGGGAGAGGGAGAGGGAGAGAGAGAGAGAGATTAGGACCAGATACCTCTGGTAGGGGGGTGAAGATTTGGTTTCTGTGTTAGTAACACCCTAGTGCTACTTTAAGAGAGTTAGTTGTTTGTACCGGTAAATATGACTTACAACCGAATAGTTTTTTTTTTTTTCCTTTACCTGTTCTTGCCTCATTTCTGCAGAAAGCCTGATCTTTTTCTTGTCATTTTTACCTCAAGTTCTTCAGGCAGTCTCAAGTAATGCTTATATGTTCTACCATTATCTATCTTGCACTACTCTATTTACTCTGGATACTATAAATATTGTTTATTCAAGAATTTTATAGATTCGTCTTTACGATCTCATATCTTCAAGTTGATTACTAGCTTAGTATCATTTTTCTTTAAGCACAAATGCAGTTGATCCTTAACTGTCCAAAATTCCTCAGAAACTAAGCTAGTGCTTCATAAAGTTAAGATACTTTAGAAATATAGCATGGAAAGGAAATTAGAGAATCATTTCCAGTGATTATGTTTGTATTCATAAATTTTAAAATCTATCTCCAGGGTGCCTTACTTTCCTAATGAAGAACTTCCAGAGCCTTCATATTGCACTAAAGAGCCTTTCAGTACCAGAAAGCAGGTCCTTCCTATCATTCACCTAAATCCAAGACCCAACGATATGGAGAAAGGTAATTTTTTTTAAGATAAATACTCCAGCAACAAGGGGAAAACTCCACCTTCCTTGTCACACAGGGAGATTTTTTTATGTTTGGGTTATTTATTCTTAAATAACACTTTGGATAACAGTGTTTTTAACATTCTTCATTAGCACAAACTGATATGTGTCTGTCTATCTTGCTATAATTTATACTTATAAGTAATAAGCCAATATCCAACATTTAGATTCAGAGCTGCATTTACTTAACCAGGAACAAAAGAAAGCATTTGCTTTATTTTTGTAAAACTGAAGTGCCCTTTCTGGCAAATTTCTTAAATAAAGTCTTTTTTTTTTTTTTTTTGTAATGGTTATGGACTCTCTAATTCCAGAAACTAAACTTCCAAGACTCTCAAAAAAATAGTTACCTAGCTATTGTCTCTTGTATTAGTTAGAATACAGGTTTCATTGTTGCAACAAAGACCCAACAGAAACAATGGTAGACAAGATAGAAGATTATTTCTCTCTTCTATAACGAAGTGTGAACAGTTCAGGGTAGACATGGCATCTCCAGGGTGTTAGGGAAAGGTGCTGTCTTGTTTTTTTTTTTGCTTGCGGAATCTTAACACCTGGCATGCCTCTTTCTTTTTGAAAGTATAACCTGAAAATTGCACGCATCATTTTATATCATTGATCAGAACTATATCACATGGCTAAATCTTGCTGCAAAAAAGGCGAGCAGTGTAGATTTTACTAAAAATAAAAAATGTACAGTGTATGTTGGGAGTAATCAGAATCTCTGCTATCCTAGACAGAGCTTATATTGTATTAATGTCTGGACATCAGGTTACTGAGAAAGGACAAATACTAGTTTCAGAGGTGCTTTGAAATAAGTGATTTGGTAAAATAACAAATTTAAAATTATTTCTGTCTGTATTGAAAATTTTTATAATCCTCAAGTTGTCGTGCAAAAATATGTTCCTATATTTTTGTTGTTCATACATTTTGAGTTAATTTTTGCATATGGAGTGAGGTAAGGGTCCAGCTTCATTCTTTTGTATGTGGTTATCCAGTTGTCTCAGTACCATTTGTTGAAGATTTGTAATTTTTGACTGAATAGACTTTTTTCCAATTTATGGTTATTATTTAGATTTATAATGAAGTAGGGATTTAAAATGAATAAGAATACTTTGATTTAGGAGGTTTCACAGCTTCTAGCATAATACAAAACCTGTTTATAAAGATAGCTATGACAAGAATATAAGTAAAATTATTTCATCAGTGAATTGATAATCAATTAATAAAAAGACTAAAAATAGCCACTGGGACCAAAATCAAGACTGCAATTACTGGCAAGTCAATTTAATCAAATGAGATGCTAGCCACTTACTATGAATGTTCTTATTCTCATTAACTACTATTTCTAACATATACTAGTAGGCAGGTGTCTGAAAAGATGATTGAATAAATATGTAAAACTTTGAAACAGCCAGAACTCAGATGACAAGCCTTCTAATCCAAATTTATGCTTATTGTTTCGCTTCCCAGTCTTATTATTTTAAACATTTTATATTTAATATTTTTACATTACAATATTTAAAAATATGTATGTGTGTGTGTTTAGAAAGTAAAGGACATGATTTCAGACAAGATTTCTTTAAAAAAAATTTTAGAGTGACCCAAAGGATTTTACTATTATTTTAAAATTCAAGTGTCAAAATATTTTAATAAGACAGTTCAATCTCAACTCCCAAATAAAAATATAATACCTAAAAAAATGATTTGATGTATATATTCTATTAAAGACTGAACTGAATAAAACGGAAAGCAATGGTGTGAAAAAAATGATCACTTTCTTTAAGTTCATAACTTTATGAGGAGTCACCATTTTCATTATGCCACTTTATTAATAATGAACAGTTCAAATGCATAAAACTCCAGAAACTCTCTCCTCCAGGCCTTAGCTCTTGCTGTTCTATGTGCCTGGATGGCAGATAGCTGAATATAGGTGGATTGTTCTTTCTCTTCTTTTGTCATCGTCATCATTGTCAACTTCTTGCGGAGGGCTTTTGTGGCTAAGCATTCCATTCCCTGGCACTCTCTTTAGTTTTACTTAACTCTACAACAATTGCTGTATATATATGGCATATATATGTATATGTATATATATATATATATATATATATATATATATATACACACACATATATATGAATCATACATAATCCACTTAAACTTATTTTGGAATAATATGTACAGAAAAGTTGCAAAAATAGTAGAAATTTTACCCAGCTTCCTCTAATGCTAGCATCATTCATAACAAAGTTTCATTTGTCAAAATTACAAGTCTAACTTTGGTACAATACTATTAACTAAACAACAGATTTATTCATATTTCTCTAGTTTTTCCACTAATATCTTTCTTTCTGTTCCAGGATCCAATCCAGGATCCCATGACCCTTTTAAATACCATGTCTCCTTAGTCCTTCTCATCTCTAATTGTTATCTTAGTCTTCCCTTGTTTTTCATGACCTTCACTCTTTGGAAGAGATTTGGTCAGGTATTTTTTAGAATGCCCTTCAGTTTGAGTTTGTATGATGCTTTCTCATAATCAGACTAGGGTTATGGATTTGGGGGAAGAATACGACAGAGTGACAGGCATCATATCAGAGATACATGGTATCAGTGTGACTCACCACTGATGATGTTAACCTTGAACACTTGGTTTCTCACATATGTCTTCATTGTAATGGCACTACTTTTCCCTTTTTATACTCTATCCAAGTTTCTACATTCTGCTCAAACTCAAGGGGAGGGAAATTAAACTCCAGCTCCTGAAAGGGAGATTATCTATATGTAGATTTTCAAATTATTTTGAAAGGAAAATGTGTCTTTTCTCCTCCATTTATTTATTTATTCAGTCATTTATTTACATTGTTAAGGCCTATTTATTTTATTCTTTGGGTAAGATACTATCATTATTTATCTTATTGCTCAAATTTTTCCACCTTTGGAGCTGACCCCTGTGTCCTTTTGACATACACACTCCTATCAATCTGTGGGTTTATTTTTGTTTGTTTCTTTGCCTGTTGGTTTGTTTAGCACTTGCTTACATTCTGATAATATAAGACACTACAAGCTCATCTTGAAATTTCCCTGCCCCAGGTCTGGAATCAACTGTTTATCTAAAGACCCTAGCTCCTTATGTATCTGTTTTACTTGTTCTTTACATTGAAGTGTAGATTCAGTATGAGTAAAATTTTTGTTTGTTTTGTTACCTGCTATATCCTCAGTGCTGAATATAATACCTGGTGCGCAGTTAGCATTCAGTCATAATGTAAAATAAGTGAATAAACAAAAAGAAAATTAAGTTCACCTATACTTACTTATCATAATCACAATTTTAAAATGCTTTTTATCATTTACCCACAGAAAATTCCCTCACAAAATTCTGAACATAATGAAAATTACCTTCCTTACAGGATTTTTATTAAAACTATTTTTAAAAAATGTGGGTAATGCTGCTAGGGTGACCCCTGGCATTTGTGGAATGTGGGATCTTCGCGGACCGGGGCACGAACCCATGTCCCACTGCGCCACCAGGGAAGCCCAACCTCTGGCATTTTTAAAAATAGGTGTTCTTCCTCTTCCTCCTCCTCCTCCTTCTCCCCATCATCATCATCTAATTGAGCTTTGAGCATGGCCACAGCAACAGAGGAATTCTACTCTACTATTTTTTATGAAATAAACAGACTTTTTTTTTTTTTTAAAGGGCTTCAAATGCTTGGCTTTTTAAATTATTTATTTATTTATTTATTTATTTATTTTTGGCTGTGTTGGGTCTTCGTTTCTGTATGAGGGCTTTCTCTAGTTGTGGCAAGTGGGGGCCACTCTTCATCGCGGTGCGTGGGCCTCTCACCATCGTGGCCTCTCTTGTGGCGGAGCACAGGCTCCAGACACACAGGCTCAGTAGTTGTGGCTCACGGGCCTAGTTGTTCCACGGCATGTGGGATCCTCCCAGACCAGGGCTCGAACCTGTGTCCCCTGAATTACCAGGCAGATCTCAACCACTGGGCCACCAGGGAAGCCCTAAACAGACTTTTTTAATATTTCTCTATGACTGATATGATATTTTCTTGATCTATCATAATTTTTATTGCTTTGATGAAACAAAAGAGAGCATAATGGAATGCATTACTGCATAGCTGTTTAAGTCAAATGTCTGAACTCATTTTTCAACATCAAAAGAAATCAGGAAGAAAACAAAAGGAGAGAAAGAAAGAGGAAAAGGGAGGCAGGCAAAACCACTTGACCTTAAATCCAGTGAAAGTTTACTTTGTAACTTGCCAGTGTTGACAATGGTTCTAGGCTATTAACCTTGAACATTCTGACCGTTTTTCTTCAAATGTTTGGGAACCACACACATTGAAAAATATGTCACAGTATCACAGTTCTTTTCTTTCCTCGGAAACGCTAAAGTTCTAATTCAATGTCTTTCAAAGTCATATCAGCCAATGCAGTTTAATCTTTCTAGATTATGCAACAGTAAGTTTACCGTCAGAAACAGAGATAAAAAATAACTGTAAAAATGGAGAAGTCACTAAAATGGAAAACTTATTTATCAATGCAATTTTGTTATTCCAGCACAAATTTCTTGATTGTATCAGGTACTGTCATGCCTCAGAGGGGTTTGTTTTCAATGGTGGAGATGATATATATGGCAGAAATTGATACAAAGAAATGTACTACCATACCAGAGTATGCTGATTCCGAAACTGCTTTTCAATCACAATTTTCACCCTCTATACATAATCTCAGTATGTAATAGTGCCTTAGTCATTTGTGGTTTGATTTCTGCTGGTAAATGCTTGCATTGCTCATAAAGCACAAGAATTTTGTCAATATTTTAGACTCAGGTTATGATGTATGGGGATACATAATTGACTAACATTAAGAGAATTGTAATCAACTCTAAAGGGTAATCTGAATTTTTAAAATTTCAAAATTTACCCTAAAAAAGGATTTATTTTTCATATCCTGACTTACAAATGGCATAACCTCTGGTTAGAAAATGCACTAGAAGAATCAGAACTGAAAAGAGACTCATTAAATGTATAAAGCTTCTCTCTTCTAAGTAAAGTATTGATGTTGTTTGCTAAGAAAACTGCTTTTTCTCCTTCTTCCTGTATTAACTTTAACAAGATATGGGATTAATTGATTCCAAATCACAAATGCAAAGTCAGTCACTGATAGAGTTTGTGAGAAGAATTCACCAGTGTTGTGTATCAAATGAATCACTCATTGTGTGTAGTGGACAGTTTATCTATATAAGACTTAAATTATTACATATGTAAATAGACATTCTTTCTTTTTTTCTTTCTGAAAATGTGGATATTCTTGTTTGTGCCCCTGCCACACTCTACACAGAGTATAGCTGTATTTCTTGTCTACTTTCGTGAAGGGTGCTACACTGAAAATATCTGTATAACCCAAATTAAAATTCTTGAAGTAAAGGTAAATATTCATTTGTATTTGAAATAATAAGCTGGTTTTACTTTGGTTTCTGATTCATTCCTGAACAGTAGAGTGACATTTATATTTGCTATGAGATTTGTTGCCATTATTTCTTCAGTATAGTCTTTGCTCAGTATAATTTTGGTTGTTTTTGTTGATGTATCTATGTGTGGGAGTGTTTATAAGAGTGTTTAATGAGATTCATTTTCTTACCCCATATGATTTTTTGGTAACATCATTGCTGATTTTGGAAAAAAAAGATAAGGATTTCTTAGCTGTAAATATTTAGAACTCATTAAATACTTGTCATGTAATGTTATTAAAGCTAAATTAGATTACGAGAAGTTTTAAGTTTTATCTAAAAAGAAAGATTATAACATATGAAGCCTCTTAAACATAACTATGCAATAAAATGGAAGAAAAAGTCACAAAGAATCTTATATATAATATTCTTATTGTATTAAGAAAATCTTAAAATGTTAATTTTATAGCCAAGATTTTAAAATTTTAAAGTTAAAAGGAAATTTACTGTACAATGTAAAACAAGATGATATGAAAGGGAAGTGTCAGTATTATTATTGATACATATCTGAAAATTTAACACAAATATGGAAAACAAATTTTTGCATTTAAATACAGTAATAACATAGCCTAGAGAGTCTAAATATTATGAAGTAGTTAGAAGAAACTAAAAATATTTAAAAGAAGAAAAGTCTTTCTATATATTTTTCCATACAGAGTAAAGATACTTTTGAGGGATACATTTAAAGATTAATAACTTTCTCTATCACACGTACTGCCCTTCTTCTCTATAAAGCGAAAAGGCCAAGGTAGTGACTATATACCAATAATATAGTGAGTGAATACTTGCCTAAACACAAATGTTAATAGATTGGCTTCTTCGTACATTATTTTCTCACCAATTGATTCATGTCAGTCTTTTATAATTCTTTCAGAATTCAATGTAATGTTATTGATTCATATCTTGGTATAGTTTGCTCTATATGTCTCTCTACTATATTCTAAACTTGTGAAAGAAGGAAAAAAGATTATATTTACATTAAATAGAGGCTACCTACTGTCTTACTTGGTATAGAGAAGTTCTCAAATATTTGTTCAGTATTTCCATTCATGGTGATACTTTTGATAAAGGCACAGGACTTTAAAAATAAGTTAAAATTAATCAAAGGAAAATAACATAAAGAGATAGAAGTAGGGAAGTAGGAAAAGGAGGAGGAAGAAATGTAGGAAGAGGATTCTTGCAGAGAGGAGTCAATATAATTTTTCAACACCTTCTTAGTGTGATTTTATTTTTTTTCAGATTTTAAATTTAACTAGTAGATACTGTATGACTAATTTTTTACCAAGGTGAAGTAGGTAGGTATTTTTGTTGATATATCTGGAAAAGTCCTTTAAAAGAAAGAAAGTCACCAAGTAAGGGTCCTTTTGCACTTTCCCATTCTTCTTGCTTGTCTGACTTGATCTCATCCTATAATTATTTTCTAAGTGTGAGATATGAGCTGTTAAATGTTCTAAGTCTAAATTCCTTTGACTATTCAAAATTTGTTTTTGTTTCTGCCAATCACATAAATTTTTTAAGACTCAGTTTCCACATATAAAAAATGAGAGGGTTCAAACATAATTTTTAGGATGTATTTTTGTATTTTAGTTGTAACTAAGGGATGTTATCAATGCAAGGAAACTTTCTTTTTAGCAGAGTCCTTCAGATGAAGTCTAGCTTGCGTGTACTATTATATTCAAACAACGTTGCAATGATATCAGATCATTTCAGTCAATAAGTAGTAATTCTTACGGATGACCATATCAGTTAGTGTTCAGTTACAGATAACGGAAACCATTCTATGTATTTAAATCAGAGTGGATTTTACCATTTCAAATGAGATGCTTTACAAAATTGTTTAAAAGGTTGGAAGAACAAATTCTGTGTGGGCTTTCTGTCATATCATGACAGAACTGGCCAAATGAGAGAACTGTAATGAGGAAGCTCTTCCAACCACAGCTGTCCAAGCACAACTGTTGGCTCTACAAATACATCTTAGGTAAAATGTGAAGATCAGGAATTAGTCCTCAGAACTGTGAGTCCTAGAGTCATTCCTTGTCTGCTAGAGTCACAAAAGTAAAATGGATGCCCCTTTGGTGCTATCCTCCCCAGTGAATTCTGGTCTGAATTCAAGTCTTAGGTAAATATCTTCTAAATGAATTCCAGAGATTTAGCTGAAAAAAAGACAAGGAAGTGCAATTTTTGGTTCTCTTAGGACTGCAGTCCAACAAGGTACTAGAAGAAGTTTCAACAAATATTAAGCAAGCTAATTTACCATATCTACCACAGCCAATTAAGTCTTTGACTTAATAGAGCATTTAATAAAATAATGTTAATGATATTCATTTTAAAATAAAGAGATCTGATTTTATCTTCTGTCCGCACCAAAACTAAAAATCCCATCTATCAAAAATAATTCTCTCTCTGTTTGCCCCAATTTTCTATGCTAAAATATTGTACTTTTGCATGATATAAATATATATGAATATTATTTATCTCCCAGCCATGACTAGAAGTCTCTCTGGGCGATCTTTTGTAAAAATAAAAAAAAGTTTCTAAAAAACTACACACCAGTTAGAACAGGTTTTCATGTCAGTCTACTCTTTTTAAGGCATTTAGGGTACGCTCGAACCCTGTTAGGTAAAAGAAAAACAGAAGAATCAATAAAATAAAGACATTAAAATCATAATAAAATAAAATACAAGAAATTATAATTCATAAATAGAATTTTTTAAAAAAATAAGAGGAAATTATTAACCCAAGATGAAAGAAAAAACTAGCTGAATGATGAAGTCAAAAAGAATTTTAAAAAGATTAGATGGCCATATTCAAGTATAAGAAAGTAATAAATTAGGAGAGAATCTGTAGTGATGTAAGAAAGTCATTTTCCTGATCACTGGTATGAAAAATGAAGGACAAAGCTATCCACAATATCCAATGTATTCTGGACAAACATGCATTTTTTTTTTTTTTTTTTTTTTTGCGGTACGCGGGCCTTTCACTCTTGTGGCCTCTCCCATTGCGGAGCACAGGCTCCGGACGCGCAGGCTCAGCGGCCATGGCTCACAGGCCCAGCCGCTCCGAGGCATGTGGGATCTTCCCGGACCGGGGCACGAAACAGTGTCCCCTGCATCGGCAGGCGGACTCTCAACCACTGCACCACCAGGGAAACCCAAACATGCATTTTTAACAGTATGACAGTCTACAGAAGGAAGGTCTCTGCTGTGATTTATGCATTTGAAAAAAATGTGCTTTTAAGTTCTTATTGAAATACTTAAGCTAAACAGGTGACAGAGTACCCTGTTGACAGCATTCCTACAATATTGCTTTTATTCTCATGCACCTCAGCATGAAATGTTTAAATCAAAGAATGTGATTCACTTACTTAAAATAGAGATGTGTAGTAAGCTTTTGTGAGGGATGAGGTAGGCAAGAATTGTATTCAGTTTGGCTTTGCTTAGTGAGGAAACTGTTGCCTTCTATATTAACATGAAATAATGAATGGAAAACTGTAAGGAACCAGGACTTCTATTAGAAAGGAGTCTTAAAATAATAGTCCCAGGCCTCAAAGCTTAGTATCTTTTGCCCCTTGATGTACAGAGACAACCGAACCCACAAAACGTTTTTCAGTAGAATTTTATCTCCACTTGTGTAACAAAACCCTTTCTCACATATTAGGGAGAACATATTTAAAACACGTGAAAGAAAGGAGAAGCTTGTGGACCATTTATTTATGTATTTAACCACAAAAAATGTTTATAAGTTAGAATTGGAAGACAGACTTATGTGGGAGAGTGAAAAGCCTCCTGACAAACCTAGGGTTGATTAACCTGTTTGTTTGTTCCCTTCTATGGGGGGTATATACTCTTTGAAATCAGGAAAGAGGATAAACGTGCTAAAGGGAATAGGAAGAGCCTTCAGATACTCAAAAATTCTTCTTTTATATGAAATAATTTAAAATATACAAACTAAGTTATTTGAAGTCTTTTTTTGGCCTATCAGACAGTAATACTTTATATATTAAAATAGGCAGCATAACTTATGCTTACATTATGCCAGGCACATCACACTTACAAATTCATTTAATGCTTCTGAGAACCCTATGAGAAAATTGGATGAGTTTTCTCCAGTCTACGGATGCAAAGTTGAGGGAAATGGAGGTCAAATGCTCAGGGAAGCATCCATAGTAAGTGACAGAGCCAGGATTTGGGATCCTTGCCTTCTGATCACTTGGGCAGTGCTCTTAGCCTTTGTACCATATTGCTTCTGGAATATTGATCTCTAGTGATCTTTCGTGTTACTACCCACAGCGGGTAGAAAAGACTGAAATTGAAATTTATTTTTGACTTCTTGGGAACATATGTATCACTGGCTTTAAATTATGCCTAAACCATTCTTTTGAACTTCTATTCTAACTTAATTCTCTTAATTTGCAATATGATTCTTTACAGAGATGTGGAGGTCTTTTCTTTCCCTTCATACATTTTGCCATCTTCAAAGAGGCAAAATGTTAAAAGATATTAGGAATTAAAATAAATGATTTGGAGAGGTCTCAAAACTGTTATTTGAGAGTGATAAACATGAGATAAAATTTGCAAGGACATTACTAATGAACCATAAACAAACAACAATAATATATATATATTTGTATATATATATGGTAATATTTAAGATTCTCTTCATTGAAAACATAAAGAGTTTTTTTTCTTTAATTATAGAATTAGAATCTCTGAAAGGGAAGTAGATAATCTTCATTTTTAAAAATGAGTACCTGGGCTTCCCTGGTGAGTGGTTGAGAGTCCACCTGCCGATGCAGGGGACGTGGGTTCGTGCCCCAGTCTGGGAAGATCCCACATGCCGCGGAGCGGCTGGGCCCGTGAGCCATGGCCGCTGAGCCTGTGCATCCAGAGCCTGTGCTCCACAACGGGAGAGGCCACAACAGTGAGAGGCCCTAGTACTGCAAAAAAAAAAAAAAAAAATATATATATATATATATCTTCTCCTTATTGAAACATACTGTACTGATATTTAAGAGTGTAGCTATGAATAAAGTAGACAGGTCCCTACTCTCTTGGAGTTTACAAAGTAGCAGATAAGACATGCTTAAAAATAGCAAATAATTAATGTAAAAGTTATGAGTAACAATTGGCATAAAGGAGAAATTGATGGTGCTATGAGATTATATTATGAGGCCATCCAACATAATCTGGTAGGGAGGGTCAGGAGTAATGTCCTTTATAACTGAAATTTCAGCTGATGTTTAAATGGTGAAGAGGTAAAGAGCAGAATCCCCAGTGTGGGATTCTACCAGTTGCTGAGTATGTCTATTCCAGTTATGCATTCTATAACTGGGAAAATAATTGTGTGACGGGTTCAGGGAACCACTGTACCCACTGTGAGATGGATCTGAGCGAAAACTCCATTGATCACCTGACTTTCATATGACTTTGACTGGTGGACCACAGTGATGTTTTGGGTCTCCTGGAATTAGTGCTAGTTCAGAGCCGATGTTCAGCAATAATAAAAAGGTCTGATTATTTTCTTTTCCCCATTGTACAGTCACTCCAGTTAAAGGTCTTAAGTCCCTCTGGGGAAGGCTGGGAGAAAGTTTAACAATGTACATCTTTGGCAGTATAGTGGGGTCCTTCCTCAAGGGAGCTCCATTCCCTCTTCTTTCAAGGGATTCTGAGTCTGTTACCTGGTTCAAGTTTGGGAACTGTTTGAGGGGTTGTGAAAGTCAGTTTTTTTTTTGTTTTTTTTTGCGGTACGCGGGCGTCTCACTGCTGTGGCCTCTCCCCGCTGCGGAGCACAGGCTCCGGAAGCGCAGGCTCAGCGGCCATGACTCACGGGCCCAGCCGCAACGCGGCATGTGGGATCCTCCCGGACCGGGGCATGAACCCACGTCCCCTGCATTGGCAGGCGGACTCTCAACCACTGCGCCACCAGGGAAGCCCCTAAAAGTCAGTTTTTATGGTTCAAGTTAGACTTTTGTTCCGTTTTTCTTTGCCTCTTGTTTCCTTCTTATCTGACTTGACGTTATTTCCTATTTCCACAACTCTTTTCAAAGTTCCAAACTCTTTTCAAATGACCTCTGTTAGATTTAATTTTAGTCATCTTACCTGATCCCTTAGCAGCGCCCTACACAGTGGACCTCACTTTGCTTCTTAAAACATCCCACTGTATTTCACTGAAAACAAAGTGGGTTTTAATAAAGTGTACATTTGATTGTGAAATTCCATTATTGAAGACCCTTTGATAGCTTCCTATACCCTTAGGATAATATTCTAAATTCTTAGAAGTATCTTTACATGGTCATCTTTTATCATTCTAATTATATTTTCTTTAGCTGTTGAAAAAAGTATGTGCATAAAATATGACCTATTTCAATATAACAAGCTATAAAAATAGCAAAGTTTTAATCTCCAAAATAAAGTTGAAATATATGAAATTTTATTTTACATTAAAGTGAAAATGTAGAAACATTAATCAAAATCTGACATGGCTCATTGACAGTACTTAATGAATAAGAAAAACAGTTTAGAATAAAACAAGGGCAGCAAAACCAGAAGATAATTGATGAATGGAGGAGATTATAAAGCCATAGATTCTTAAAGAGAAGGCTTTAGATTTCTGAATTAGAGTCAGAAACCCCCAGATCTATGGGAAAGGGGAAAATAATGACTGGAGGGAAAAAATATTGGGAATCAATTCTGTCACAAGATTATGCTGAATCAGTCCCACTTGAGGCTTCACTAAGAAATAAAGTCTTCTCCCCATTAAAACCATCACTACCCCTCAATTAAGAATTCCTATGAAAAATTTTAAATATCCAGCAACAGTATTCAGATACCACAACCACAGTCAAGAAATAGTTCATTAGTGGCTCCTTATTGTGAAAAAGAAAATATCAAAGGAAGGAAGGAAATTAACAGTGTTGGGGGAGAAGGATTATTTTTTATGTTATGGAAATTAATGCATAATTGAATGAAGAAGATATGGATCCAGTAGACAATAGATATTGATGATGATAGAAATAGAAAAAAATAAAGGTGAAAACAAGAGACAGGAAAGCTTTACTAACATCACCTGGCCAAGTCATTTTGTCCATGTGGTTTTTCAGTGCCTCATTATGGTGTATGCTTTCTAATAGGCTTTAACATGTACTCAAAAATCTTCCTACTATGCACCCACTCTTAAATATATATCTACATACTTGTAGCTATACATCTTGCCTCTAGTTGTATTGATTTTCTATTGCTGCTATAACAAATTACTATAAACTCAGTGGTGTAAAACAACACAAATTTATTTTCCTATAGTTTTGTAGGTTGGAAGCCCAACACTGGTCTCACTGGGCTAAAATCAAGGTCTTGGAAAGGCTGCATTCCTCTCTGGAAGCTCTAGGGAAGTGTCTGTTTCCTTGTCTTTTCCAGTTTCTAGAGGTCTCCACATTCCCTGACCTGTAACCCTCTTCTTCCATCTTCAAAGCCAGCAAAGTTACATCCCTCTAACTAGTAATCCCTTGTAACTAGTCTTCCTTCATTACAACTCCCGCTCAACACACCCAGGGAAGGTTCTTTCCTTTTAAGAATTTATGTGCTTAGATAGGGCCCACCCAAATAATACAGGGTAATCTTCCCATCTCAAGGTCCTTAACCTTAATCACATCTGCAATGTCCTTTTTGACATGTATGGTAACATATTTTCAGGTTCCAGGAATTAGGACAAGGACATCTTTGAGGGAAAGGAGGTATTATTCTTCAGATCACAGTTAGAAAGGAATAGATATCAGGGTTCAGGAAAAAGGACAAAATATCACTCACTTAACACAAAGTAGTATTTTACCTTTATGAAAATAAATTGCGAGGGATGAATTTTAGTTTTTTCTATTGTCAATCAGTGGGGAAAAGGCATTCCTGTGATTTCTTTGTAAGTATGATGTCTTTGTAATACTGAAATTATGTAGTCTTACTATTGTAGTAGTAGCTGTTATATAAAATAGCTGGTGTGTTTATATGTGTATAAGCAGAATGGTGCCCTGCTCAGGAGGAAGTTTTCTCCTCTTGACATCTTCAGTCCATTTCATCTAACACCTGCCAGCACCACTATTGGCAGTCACATTGTCACTTGCTTTCTCTAGGCATTTAGGGATGTCATTAGGCCTTAGGCTTTTTGTAGCAAGAAAGGATATATGCTTTGTACTTTTTCTCTTGTCATATTTGGCAGCCTTTCTTTGAAATTACTGCAGTGTTCCATCTGCCAGATGTCAATAAAATTTGAAGGAAAGGGACAAGCGCTATAGATACTTCAGTGGAATATGGTTTTAAGGCTGATGAAGGAGATACAAACCTACAGATGTAACAATTGCTTTTAAAGTGCTTTCCTTGCCATTAAAATATAGAAATATGGAAAGGGAAAAGCTAGTATCAAAGATAAGTTCATATATATATATATATATATACACATATATATATGCATATGGACAGAAGTAAAATGAAGTAAAAGAAGAATGCACAATACAAATAAAACTTTGCAGAAGGAGAAAACAAACAAATCTGTAAAAAGGAAGGAGAAAAAGTAGTGAATCATGAGTAAACAGGAAAGGTATATCACGCAGTCTTGAGGGCCTCTTGATTTTCTACCTGAGAAAAATTAATCCACCTATTTAATCATTTTATTTTGATTTTATTTTAATATATATGTATCTATATAAAATTAGTTCAGGCAATATCAGAATTTTTAGAAATGAATTATTAACTAATTAATATATTAGAACTAATTTTTGATGGTACAACAAAAGAGAGCCCTGAAGTAATAAAATTAATTCCCTTGATTTATAAAGTTATTTATAAATTGTATTAGCATACATCATTTTATCTAATTATACTGTCAATCCTGGAAAATACAGAGGGCAAGTGCCGTATATTACAGATGAGAGAACTGAGACCTAAGACAAAGCACATATAAGCAATGGAAATGGGACTAGAAAACTGGTTTTCTTCCTCCCATCTAACTCTTTTACTGTTTTCTCAATACAACTCCAACTACATTAGGAAAGGCAGATTTGGGTGTGAGGAAGAATGGAATAAACAAACAAAGAAGCAAACAAAACTAAAGTATGAGATTAAAAACATATGGATATAATCCAGAACCATCACAGTGACACTTCTGAATATTTAAAACAAAGAAGATGTAAACAATAGAAAGGGTATGTAAAACATGAAAAAGGGAGAGTGGGCAATAGGTGTGATACTACAGCTCAATTATACATCACAATTCGGCTTGGTAAGGTAAGCTATAGAATATTCCTTTACAAAGTCTATTTTAAGGGTGTGTAACTCAGAGTTCTCCAGAGAAACAGAAATATATATATTTAGTTAGTTATTTATATTTGAGAGGTTGATTTATTATATTATCATAAAGAATTGGCTCACATGATTATGGAGACTGGCTAGTCTAAAATCTGCAGTGTGAGCTGTCAGGCCAGAGACTCAGGAGAGCCAATGGCCAAAGTCCTAACCCAAAGTCTGCCATATTAGAGACCCAGGATAGAAGATGGAGTATGATAGTATAGAAGATGAAGTCTGAAGGCAGTTTGCTGGAGAATTCTCTCTTGCTTAGGGGAGGCCTGTCTTTCCATTCTAATCAGGCTTTCAACTGATTGGGTAAGGCCCGCCCACATTATGGTGGGCATTCTGCTTTATCCCAAGTTCATCATTTAAATGTTAATCTCATCCAAAATTACCCTCCAAGTTGACACATAAAATCAGCCATCACAAAAAATATATCCTCAATAGGAAGCTAAACATCCAGAGTTAAAAATTATAACTTACTCTATAATTTTCACCTTGCTTTTAAAAAAATAATAATTTAATAAATATTTACTAAATATCTACTGAGTGTTATGCTATATTCTAGGCTAATGATGAAGTGGTGATACTTATAGACAAGCCCCTGACCCTCATGCTTTTTATATGACCATTATCACCAATAATTTAATTCTGTGGAAGTGACATTGGAATCACTTAGGTAGTTAAAGCAAAAGGCCTCTTTCTCCAATGTACACATAAGACCTTCTTCCTCATGGGCAGATTCTTCCTTTGACATCCTAAGTAATATAAATTCATTGGCTATTAGGGGCAGATAGAAGCATTTAACAATGGTTAGTGAAACATATATCTCTAACCACCTACTCTGGGAGAAAACAGAATTAAATATTTTAAAGAGCTTTCTATACTTTCTGTTAAGTTGTATTAAGATCATGTTTACCAAAGGACCTTACAGGGAGCTATAATTTCTTTAAAGTGTTACCTATAGTATATTAAGCCTGCCAGTATTGGAAACAGCTTAAAGAGAGAATATTACATGTATATGTACGTTGTACTTTGTAACATATGTTTGCTCCAAAAGTAAACAAAACGCTTACTATAAACCAAAAATTTCAGTTTGATTGTTTTGTGGGGTTTTGTACCTATTAAATTATTTAGTATTAATAATTTTTTTTTTTTTTTTTTGCGGTATGCGGGCCTCTCACTGTTGTGGCATCTCCCGTCGCGGAGCACAGGCTCTGGACGCGCAGGCTCAGCGGCCATGGCTCATGGGCCCAGCCGCTCCGCGGCACGTAGGATCCTCCCGGACTGGGGCACAATCCCGTGTCCCCTGCACCAGCAGGCAGACTCTCAACCACTGTGCCACCACGGAAGCCCTAGTATTAATAAATTTTAAATGAGGTTGATGATACTCCTGAAGAATTATATATATACACACACACACACATACACACATACATATATATTTATATACAGGAATGCTTACTTATTGAAATATATACCCTCTGCATTAATTTCCTTAAGCTGCTGTAACAAATTATCACAAACTTGATGGCTTTAAACAACAGAAATAATTCTTCCACATTTCTGGAGGCCAGAAATCTTAACTCAGTAGCACTGGGCTAAAATCAAAGTGTCAGCAGAGTCATATTCACAGAAGTTCTAGGGGAGAATCCATTCTTTGCCTTTTTCTGGTTTCTGTTGGTTGCTGGGATTCCTTGGATTGTGGTCACATTATTCCAATTGTTCAGGCCTTCAAATCTTTCTTTGTTCCACTTTCATATTGATTTCTTCTCTGTGTGTCTGTGTAAAATCACCTTCTGCCTTTATCTTATAAAACTTCTTCTGATTGTATTTAGAGCCCACCTGGATAATCAAGGGTAGTCTTATCTCTCAATAACCTTAATTTAATCACATTAGAAAAGATGTTTTTCACTCATGAGATAACACTTTTAGGTTCTGGGTCTTAGGACCTGAAATATTTGGGAGTCCATTAGCCAGGGTACAACACCCTCCTTGCATCACATGATTCATTTTCATTTTCACTGGATCTGCCAAGATACATTCAGTTATGGTACTGTAAAAAACAACCCCAATTGGGCTTCCCTGGTGGCAGTGGTTGAGAGTATGCCTGCCACTGCAGGGGACACGGGTTCGTGCCCCTGGTCCGGGAAGATCCCACATGCCGTGGAGCTGCTAGGCCCGTGAGCCATGGCCGCTGAGCCTACGCATCTGGAGCCTGTGCTCCGCAACGGGAGAGGCCACAACAGTGAGAGGCCCACGTACCGCAAAAAGAAAAAAAAAAAAAACCCAAATATTGGTGTCTTAAAACAACAGATGTTTATCTGTCTCTCATGTTACATATCCATCACAGTGTCCTTAAACAGGGACTACGCTGAATGAGCCTTTACTCTTGAGAATATGGCCTATCACAAAAGGAAGGGACTGTGTGAATTGTGCATCACCAACTTTTTTAAAAATTCCAATATGACATAGAGAAAATTGATTTTGGGTAAAAGTTAAGTATAAACTGAACTTATTTAGAATGACATGGTTTACCACCAGCATCAAGATTTTAACTGGAGATTCTGCTTTAAGATTTTAAATAGAAATTTAGAAAATGCCATATTATTTTAATATATTATCTATTAAATAATAGGCTACCTTAAAATATATTGGTTACTACTCAGAACACTGGGACTATTTTCTCTCAGTGGTATTGATTCAGATTTTGAAGAATAACTGAACTAGATACTGCTATGTGGATGGGCCTAAACATATTTCCTTGGGGTGATAGGGGAAGAGGTGATATTGTCTCATACAACAGTATGAATAACAGGAGCTTTGGAAAGACTTTGATGTTTGTCTTTTGAGTTGCTTTTTCAGCAGAAAGTGGATAGAGAATATAGTTTATTTTTTTATGTAGGGTCAAACAAAGGGCAGTGGCCAATGAAAGTGAAGATGAATTATTGAAGTGTTCTGAAGCTAAGAAGAACTTGAAATCAGTTTTAGATATTTGCAGCAAGGCCAAGTTCCTAAGGGAAAGCTTGCAAAGCTGCTTTTGGTTGGATAGCATTTGCTGAAAATGTATCCTCAGCATTAGGCGAAGACACTTATTTGATCATCTTGACAGAGTGGCTGTAGGAAATGAATCTTTGTGATATAAAGGAAAATGGTGACATGATTTACATGAAAGCATGTTATAAACTGGAAAAGATGACACAAACATAGATTTCTTTATCCCTGAATTTTCATGTGTTAATTCATTGGAATGTCTCAGAATTTACAGCTCAAATACATACAAAGGATATACGTTTTACGGGTGATTTGATATTACCTTAAAATTTCCCAACATTAGAACCCTGAATTACAATGTAGGACAGCAAATTGCAGAGAAATGAAATTAAGAGGCTCTCTCTAAATCATCAGCCAGGACAAACATGTTTAGAGCAGGTAGAATGAAATAAGCAAAAGAAGTGGTGACCTCTGGAGAGCTTGGAAGTGAAGAGGAAACCAGGAAGTGAAGAGGAAGCCAATAAGTGAATAGATGCAGGTAATGGAGAAGGATAAACATCGTCATAAAATTTTAGGGAATTTGTTTTGTGATCTACCATGTGACGTATTCTAAACAGCATTCCATGTGCACTTGAAAAAATGTGTATTCTGTATTTTTTAATCGATGTCTGTGGATATCTATTAAGTCCAACTGATCTACTGTGTCTTTTAATACCACTGTTTCCTTATTAATTTTTTGTCTGGATAATCTGTCCATTGATGTAAGTGGGGTGTTAAAATCCCCTACTATTATTGTATTATTGTCATTTTCTCCATTTATGTCTGTTTCTATTTGCTTTATATATTTATGTGCACCCATATTGGGTGTGTATATGTTAATAAGTGTAATATCCACTTCTTTTATTGATCAATTTTCATTATATAATGCCCTGAATTGTCTTTTGTTACTGACTTTGCTTTAAAGTCTACTTTATCTGATATGAGTAATGCTATCCCAGCTTTCTTGTAGTTTCCATTTGCATACAATATCTTTTTCTATCCCCTCACTTTTACTCTGTTTGACTCAGCTCTAAGGTGAATCTATGGAAGTAGCATATATATGGATCTTGTTTTCTTATCCAATCAATCACCCTATGTCTTTCAATTGGAACATTTAATCCATTGACATTTAAAGTGCGTATTGATAAGTATGTACTTATTACCATCTTGTTACTTATTTTCTGGTTGTTTTTGTAGTTCTCTGTTCTTTTCTTCTTTTAGTTTCTTTTTTCATTTTCTTCCCTGTAATTTGATGATTTTCTTTAGTAGTAAGCTTGTGTTCCTTCCTTTCTAGTTTTTGTGTATGCTGATGGCTTTATAGGGGTTCCCTTTTATGTGACTTTCTGTTGACTATATCTTTAATTTTGCCATTTTAATTGTGATATGTCTACGTGTGGGTTTCTTTGGGTTCATCTTTTTTGGACCTTTCTGTGATTCCTGTAACTAGATATCTGTTTCCTTCTTCAGGTTCAGAAAGTTTTTCCTTTTTTTTTTTTTCTTTTGCGGTACGCGGCCCTCTCACTGTTGTGGCCTCTCCCGTTGCGGAGCACAGGCCCCGGACGCACAGGCTCAGCGGCCATGGCTCATGGGCCCAGCCAGTCCGCAGCATGTGGGATCTTCCCAGACTGGGACATGAACCCGTGTCCCCTGCATCGGGGGCAGACCGTCAACCACTGCGTCACTAGGGAAGCCCAGAAAGTTTTCAGCCATAATTTCATCAAATGCTTTTCAACCGCCCTTTCTCCTTCTTCTCTCTCTGGGATCCCTATAACACAAATGTTAGTACACTTGATATTATTCCAGAGGTCCCTTAAACTGTCCTGTTTTTTGAAAATTTGTTTTTCTTTTTTGCTGTTCTGATTTCTATTATTCTGTCTTCCAGATCACTTATTCATCCTTCTGTATCACCTAGTTTGCTGTTAATTCCTTAATTGTGTTTTTCATTTTAGTTATTTTATTCTTCAACTCTAAGTGATTCTTTTCTATATTTTCTAGTTCCTTGTTATAATTCTCACTGTGTTTGTGTATTCTTTGCTCAAGTTCAGTTAGTATTCTTATTACTAATGCTCTGAAGTCTTTATCTGTTAAATCTATTTCTATTTCATTAGTTATTTTTCAGGGTTTTTTTCTTGTTCTTGGGTTTGAAACAAATTCCTCTGTTTTCTCATTTAATTTCTCTGGCTCTACAAAATTAGGTGAAGCAGTTACCTATCCCAGTCTTGAATTGGTGTCCTTGTATAGGAGCATCCCTTTGTAGTCTGAGTGTGCCGATTGACATTCGTGGGGGAGCTGGATCTGAAATGAGCATGGTTTACATCTTTCCCCATGTGTGTTGGCAGCTATCACCTTGGTAGGAAGCGTGGCTGAATATAGAGGGGTTAGAGTCAGAGCTGGTTGTGATCCAGGGCTGCTTCTATGTTCAGTGGCTGTCACTACCCTAGTAGGGGCAGGGTCTGGTCCCAACATGTTTGAGCAGAAGTCCTGAATGTCAGAGCTGAGCTGGTTCTGAGCCCTCTAAGTGTGTACTCACCCTCTCCCAGCAACAGCAACTTTGCCCCAGAGGGGAGCAGTGCTGGAACAAGAGGGGCCCTAGCAGGCACTCAGTACAAGCCAGGACACATGCTGGGATAGTTTTGGCACAGGAGTCCAAGCTCCAGGCACCTCCTTATTTGAAGGAAGCAATGACTTCCCTCACACCCTTCAGATGCGCTGCTGGGTGTGAGGTGATTGTGTCCCCCTAAAGTGTGAAGTCCCCTCAGCAATGGCAACTTTCACTGTATTGTGGAGCTACACTGGAGCTAGAGGAAATGGAGCCAGGTGCTCATTGTGAGTCGTAACACATGCTAGGGCAGTCACATGAAAGTAATCAGTACCCTGGGCAGTTTCAGTCTACTTCCTCTGCCTTGTTCCTGGGAGTAAGCAAGCATACATGCACATTCTTCACGAGCAGAGTGTCAGTTTCTTACAGCCCTCCTGTGAGTCCCACTGGTTTGCAAACCAGCTAAACGAAGTCATCTTCCTAATGTCAGACCCTTGGGCTGGCCTGCCCAATATGTAGTTTGAACTGTTCACTCCTCAGGGAAGATCTCCAAGCCTGTGACCCAACCCTCTCCCCTTCTGTGTCTCCTTACAGGGGTACGAGTTCTGAACTGATCACTTCTCTTCCCTTCATATCCAACTCTGTGGATCTTCCTTTATAGCCTCGGTTGTAGAGGAGTCTTTCTGCCAATCTCCAGTTTGTTTTCAGTGAGAATTTCTCCACATGTAGATGTATTTTTGATGTATTCGTGGAGGGAGGTGAGCTCAGCATTCTCCTACTCTGCTATCTTGATCTCCTCCCCAAAAGATCTATTTTATATGCAAGTTTGGGAATAGCTCCTCCATAGCTCTTGGGTCTTTCTTTGTGAAGGAAAACATAGAAGACCAGTGTTAGTGGTCATTCTATAGCTCTGGTCATTGCATTTGGTTTTATGGTTGCAACTGTACTCATCCTTTCTCTACTATTTCATCGATGCTAAATTTCACTTATCATCAACTGTCACCTCAGAATGTCCTGACGGCTTATCAAGTAATGTGACCCAAATTTTCATTCTCAAGGGGTCATTGTGTTTTCAGGATGCATTTGCTGCTGCAGCAACTAACATTGTCAATTCATCATTATGATAGGGCAAGAGAATATCAGAAGGCATCCGTGTTTATCAGCTTGGCTACACACATCCTCATTCTCCATTGCAAAAAAGCAGCCCTACATCCTTCTGTTGATCAGGGTCAGTTACCCCTGCCAGTATAGTGATTCCTCCTTCTCTCCTGTTGGCCCCTGAACATAAATATTCCTAAAAACCCTGGTGTAACCTCTAGTTTGTAGTCCAATGGAACACTTCCTGTGTCTCCTTACCCGAGGGTGACCCCTTTGTGAACTAAGATCTCCAATCTTGAAGAGCCCAGGGATGTAGGGAGAGGAAGCAGGCATTTGCTAATGGGTCATTAGAAATAATAATTAGTGTAGCCCTACCTACTTCTCCACATTGGTTCTGGGACCTATGTAATCTTTCTACTGGGGACACAACACCATATATATCCTCAGAATTAATATATTTACTTTATTCTGAAGTATGGCGTCCCATTATTTCATATTGTTGTCTTTGAGATAGTAATTCAGCTCTGCATTTAAAAAGCTATTACAGATTGTTATGGGACCAACTGCTTCTAGATGGTGCACTGTGTGACATAATCCTTCAGTGTGAAGTGAGTACCATGGTCATTTCCCATGGTCATTTCCTATGTCAGATTCCATGCCTGTATATCAGGTATTCTATAAGATACTGTATAGTGGTTTTGGCTTACTCTTTGAAAGGAGAAAAGGTAAATGCATAGTCAGAAATGTATCTCTTTCTGAGAAGATGGATTTCTGAGTCCAAACTAGATTGAGCCCAATATTTTCTAGTTGCCATCAAGTCGCTGGTTGATTCCACTGAGAAATATTGCCATATTGTGTATTCAGCTTTGGTGTTTTACTGAACTTTTGGACTTTCAGACATAGCAATAGCTAGTAAGGATCTATGCTGCTGGGTTCCTAGATAGCCTCTGTCTCTGCCATGTTCACACTTTTCATGCCTAGATAGTAAATTCTAGAATGGTCAGTGAAAAATGTTGGCTAACATCAACTGGCCAAGTCATTTTGTCTATGTGATTGGTCAGTACCTTATTGTGGTATGTGTTTTTTAATAGACTTTAACATGTACTGTGAGAATCTTCCTACTATGCACCCACTCATCTACCTATCTATCTATCTATCTGTCTGTCTACCTACCTACCTACCTGTGTCTCCATATGCTTGTATCACACATATTCTTGTCTCTAGTTACATTAATTTTCTATTGATTCTATAACAAATTACCACAAATTCAATAGTGTAAAGCAATTTTATTTTTATTTAGTTCTGTAGGTTAGAAGTTCAACACTAGTCTCACTAGGTTAAAATCAAGGTCTTGGCAAGCTGCATTCTTCTCTGGAAGCACTAGGGGAGTGTCTGTTTTCTTGCCTTTTCCAATTTCTAGAGGTTTCCACATTCCTTGACTTGTGGCCTTCTTCCTTCATCTTCAAAGCCAGCAAGTTTACATCTCTTTTACTATTCTTCCATAGTCAGAACTCCTCAATATAGCCAGGCCCCGCCCAAATAATACAAAGTAATCTTTCCATCTTAAGGACCTTAACCCTAATCACATCTGCAAAGCTCCTTTGGACATGTAAGGTAACATATTCTCATTTTCTAGGAATTAGGACATAGACACCTTTGGGGGACAGGGGGATTATTCTTCTTACCATACCAGTTTTCTAGTTCTTTTCATTCCAGACCACTGACTGCATAAACAGACCATTCTTGGTCACTGTCTAGGACTGTATTCTTTATCTCTTTAGGACACCTTTTCTGCACCCAATATGGATGACTAGGTACACTACTGTAGTTAAGTTCACTGGGAAGATTTTTCATCTCCACTCTCTTCTAAGACCACCCTTGGATGTGGCTGTAAGTCAGCTGCCATTCATTTTTTGTTTCCACCCTAAGAATCTATCTGTAAACCAGCCTCAGATTATTTTTTTCCCTCCTTCAGCTGGTAATAAGGGCTCATCCTTACAATATGACCACAAGCTCACTGTAGGTACCTGATCATGTAGTTTATTCATACATTCTCATCCTGTTTAGGGTCAAAGCAGGACAAAATATTTTTATCTTAAAATGACCTGCAGCTACACTCATCTGAATTTTTACATATAGTGCTTACAACATAACACAGCTCTAATAGTCCAGACTTCTTTGAACTATATTGTGACGGAGAGTGGGAGAGTTAATATAAATCTGAAGCAAAACTGTACGTGAATATTATCGTTCATCTCACGTGAATGCAAACTATTTATCATCATCTTATCTAATGGGATTTGAAAAAAATAGTATTTGCCAAGTCAATGATCACATTAAATCCACACGAGACTTTAATAATGTGCTCTATCAGAAATACAATGACCAGCAAAGCAGCTGTGATTGGGACTACTTGGCTAAGCCTGCCGTATTCCACAGATATCTCTAGTAATCATCTGATTTCTGCAGGAATCAGACTGGCAAATGAGGTAGAGATATGATAGAGACAACCAGTCATGCATCTTTTAGTTCTTTATTGATGGCACTAATCTATTTTTATCTTATCTTGTAGTCTGAGGACTCAGTGTGGGAGTTACTCTAATGCTAAATATATCCATTCCAATTACATGCTTGAAGTTTGGGAAAATGATTACTTGGTGGGGTCATGGGCCTTGTGGGGCCCACCAGGAGCCAGCATCTTAGCTAGAACTTCATTTATTACTTGGTCCCTGTAAGTTCCCACTTATTACAGGGGAGCCATCATAGCTTTTTCGGTCTCTTAATTCCAGTGTCAATTCAGATATTGAGTGCAATAGTCCTGAAACTCAGTATTCCCCTTTCTCCAAGACTGGGACAATCACCACAGTATATACTTTTTTTGGTGTTGAAAAGTCTCTCCTCATCATGGCATAGCCACTTCTTAAGCTGACTCTGGATCTACATTCTGGCTGACATTTGGGACTGAACAGGGCATTTTGCCTTTGGGCTGCTGTGAATGCCTTCAACCTCCTGCAGGTTTGTATACAAATGGCTACACCCTAAAGTTAATAAAGTTATTTTCCATGGACCAACACTGAGAATCTGTGGCAGAGTCACAGACTGTATTACTTAACTACAGGTTGGGTAGAGAAATATATAAAATGTATACAGTGATTTACTTCTCACTGGGGTAGGAGCCAACCATTTTCTTTTAATGGAATCCAACCAGCTCAATTTGTCTATGTAATTGTTTCTATGGTAACCATTAGACTGTAAAGTGCAGACTTTTTTGTGCAAATATAGTATGGGGGGTGAACAGTGTGGTGTGAAAGGAAGGTTACAGATAGGTCAATGTTTCTGTAGCGTACATTAACAGGAAGGAAATAGAAATTGTAGATGTCAGAGCATGTCTTTAGGAAAGTGACCAGAGCCTAAAGACCTGAAATCTAGGGCACATTAAGCACTGATGGAAGGGCATTAAGCACTTTGCATGAAAAAGAGAAGATTTAGAAAGTACATGACAGTTGTCTTCCATTGTCTACAAGTTTGCTGTGTGTGATGTTTGCACAGGGATTTTCAGCTTACTTCAAAGTGATCCACAAGAATTTGCAGGTTACTATATACCTTTATTGTAGTAGAATTATATCAAAAAAAAGCCTTTCAGGTGCTTCTATAACTCTTCAGTTGTGAAAAGTAACATCTATGAAATTAAATTCAAATTTATGAAAAGCCTTGGGATTTTTAGAGAAAAGCCATGGCATAAATGCCAGGAAATTAATATGTACATATATGTATATATTTTGGTAAAATCTGAAACTATTATAAAACTTGTTTTCATATTCAGTTTCATCCAAGAATCACAAAATACTTTATGAATTAATTAGCTCAATTGCTTTCAGTATATGAATAAATGTAAGTCCCAGAGAGTCAAATAATTCACTTTCAGTACTATAGGGAAAAGATTGCCATGTTGATTCAAAGTGTATCTGAACTTCCAAATTTGTCTCATGTTACATTAAGTCCATTTGTAGAATTATGTTAATAACTAAATAATTTTTATTAGTAGTAAAATCATTTACATTTACCTTTTATCCTGCAAAATATATTACAATGTAAAAGAATATCTGTAAAAATAAAAGGGCATGTGTTATTATACATAGTTTATACTGAGGAAACAGAGGCAGAGAAATGGTAGGTGAATTCCTTAAAGTTTCCTGGCTAGTAAGTAATGGGGCCAAGCATAGAAAGATCATCTACCTTGTAGTGGAGATCTCTTTATACAATTTTAGCATTTGCATAACTCAATTCATGTGGTATTTCGAAGATTAAAGATAGCTTTTGGTCATTATATCTCCCATAGCAGTCTATAAGTAGTTAGAAATCAATTAATGTTTGTTGAATTGAAATAATGTGATAATAAGATATAAAATTAGAAACATGTCTTTTTTTAATGAAGTTATATAAAATGGCTCTGAAGTCAGATTGTTCCTCCCTTTATTAATTGTGTGAACTCAGGCATGTTTCCTAAACTCTCTAGATATCAATTTTCTCATCTGTAAACTGGAAGTAATAATAACACCTACTTCATAGAGTTGCCATGTGAATTAATCAAATTAATATATGTAGAGTACCTAAAACATTGCCTGGCACAAATAAGATCTCAGTAAATATTATTATTATTCTGGGATATTTCCACTACAGAAATACAGCTTTTGTCTTCTTTCAAGAAAATGAAACTTCCCAAAACTTCTCTGGAGGTCATTTAAATCACATATAATTTTAGAGACACAAAAATTACTTATGGAAGCCATTGTAATTTACATATGAAGAAAATAAGACCCAGGAAAATTACAGGCCTTTCCAAAGATAGCTCTTGGTGATGGCATGTGGTCCAATAATCTTGTATTCTTATAAAGTGTTATTTGGAATTAATTGTACTTGGATTAAGACAATATAGAAGTTTTTGCATTTATACATTTTTTATGAAAGTATTTAACTTAAAAAATTTTGCTGCTTAAAATTGTAAGATTTTACTTCTTTAAAATTTTTTCCAGGTGATTTTGTATAAATGAGGTGCAATTGTACTTTTCAGTTTCAAACATAATCATAGGTAATTATCTTAATTCAGTAAGCACCAATAGTATAATTCATGGGAAAGTGTGTATAATGTTGAATACAGATCTTCTGATCCTTTTAGTGACTCCCTATTAATATATTAAGCACTCTTGAAAAGATGTATACTCTCTAAAGTATAAGAAAACTTAGAATTAGGCATGATTTAAGGAACCATAGGAGACAAAGAACCATTATTATATTTATTATCGATTTAATAATAATTGAAGATAGTTTCAGAGATTTAAGTGTGTCTTTTTTTAACTGACTCCTTGATTTACAATGAAATTTGATTTGGTTAATAAGGGTTTAAAAATGATTTTATTACCCAATACTGGTAATGTGAATAATGGTGAATTGAATATGTGAATTTAGTTTTAAATCTATATTATCTGCACATTATGTGAATATAGAAAACTATTAGATTTATCTTTTAAATGAAATGGGTGTAGAATTATGGAATTACACAAATGAATGTACATATTATCCATTTAAAAATTTAATTACTCTTTATAATATGCTTAAATGGCTAAATATATATCTTTTCTTCAGGCTTCCATACATTTATACAGTTTAAAATATTTTTTCGATTCTTTAAAAATGAACCATGAAAATTAATTATGTCAATTTACAGTATATACAAAAGTTTACTTCTATCACATATAGAATCATTTGATTTGTGCATTCTTAAAAATACACAATATGCAAGAATTCATCCTAACAGGGCTAAAAGAGTGAACGCTTAAATCACAACTTCATGTTATTCAACAATGGGAAATTTCAATTCAAATATAAGAACAATCACCTTGACTTATATTTCAGATATCAATGCCTGCTTGCCAATGAAAATAATTGCATGTACTTAGATTTGCTTATCTTTTAAGTTCTTCTCTTTAGATGGTCACAGCCGTTTGGTTGAATGCAAATTAGGCTTTCAGGATCAGAAAACTTATAAGTAAACAGCATATTTCATGATAAATTTAAACAGTTTCCACATTCTTTCACAGTACTGGACAAAGGAAATTGCCATAAATAAGCAAGCTTTTATATGAAAGGGCACACCTACTGCAGCTCTGCTATATCAGAAACAGTTCTTTCAACTTCCTTGAATTACAGATATTAGAATATCTTATATGTAAAGCTTGATGTTGTGATTGCCAGTAAAGATTTTAAAATGTGCAGTTCCTGTGGGTCAAGAGATATAACCTCTGAAAGTTAGAGGAAAAGACTTGCTCTTGATTTTCCTGTTTTTTGTCCATCGTAAGTGAGCTGGATGCTGGTTTGATATAATTCTGACAGGTGCTCTAGCCTGTGAACTGTTCTCAGTTGTAACTAGATTGTTATTTGGACTAGTGGGAAAATGTTTTGTTAGCAGGACATTGCAAGTAAAAAGAAAGTGTGGAGGTTGTCAAATATTTTTGCTTAAATTGAAAATGGAAACAAAGCTCCAAAATACATTATAGAAAGCTAGAACTTACCAGCTTCTCATACAACAGATGTAATAGTGTTGTTCTGTATCTACAGTACCTGGCACTATTAAATGGAATTGGTTTTCTTTTAAACAATAAACCTAATGAGTTTTTAAGCAATCCCTGTTTACAGATTCTACCCTTAACTCTCAATAGAAATTTTTTAACAGATTACAATGTATATGAATTTTGCACACTATCTTTCCCCAACCAGTTCACTTCCCCCAAAAGAAATACATGAAAACTAGACTCTGGTACTGGGACTATAATTGTTTATATTTATCTGGTACAGTTGCTACGGAAACCCACAGCATTTTCGGGGGGCTTCCCTTAGCATATATTTCATTCTGACTTTTACCATTACATATTCCTAATAATAGATATTTCCTCAACTAGATTTTAAGTCTTTCACCTACTCCTACCTTCACTTCCATTGAAACAAAAGAAAATGTTTTTTCCCCCAAAGTACACACTTAGTAATTACCAAAGTTTGTTTATTTTCCTAATTTTTGTATTGTAATTTCATGCTAATTTAAATACACACATGAACACATATACATCACATATTGGGATGTGTGTGTGTGTGTGTGTGTGTGTGTGTGTGTGTGTGTGTGTGTGTGTGTTAGATTCTCTGCATCAGCATTTTATAGTCAATTAAAATCATGCTATTGTAGTATCTTCTTTGCCTTTTATTTATAGTTACCTTGGCTATGATGATAGTTTAACTCCAAAAGTTATTGTCAAAATAAGAGACAGACTCAATATTTTATGACTCAATATTTTGTGTCAACTAAAGGTCATATGATGCCATGACTACAGTGACAAGTGCACTCCAGTAGTCTGGGTTAGGAAATGAAAGATGTGAGTTATTTTGAGGCACGTAGTTCTAGAGATGTGCTGAATTTTTAAAAATGCTATGGCATACCATATAATATTTATTTCATAAGTGATTCCATTCATGAGCATCATATCTTAATTTAAATATTATTGTTTAAGTGCTTTTTCATGTTTCATTATAAAAATTAGTACTTATTTTTTATCTCTACATGAGCTATGGATTGATACCTAATTTTGTTATTTTACACATTTAATTAGAATTATATTAAAAGTAATCTAAGCAGTCAGGAATTCATGAAAATCATTTTCCCCATTCAAATGAGGTTTTTCTATTATTCAAGTTTGAACAATATTTTTCTGTGGATTAGTATGTTTACTGGGAAAGTAAAGATATTGTAACTTCCCCTGAACAATAAGATTTCTCATTGTCATTTGAGATAATCTCTCTGTTCAACTCACTTTTAAAATATTTCTTTGCTTCTGAGCAGCTAAATTGTACTTTTCGTACAACAACTTCAGTTTTGTGGAAGTAACAGGAAGAAAACATATTTCAGTGTGAGTTGCCCAGGTTTCCTTTGCCTAATACTGAATATTCATACTATTCACATAAGCCTCTGGCATAGGTGACAGAATGGTTAATGTTATCAGAAGACTTTGTGTTTCTTTAAGTCAGTTGGATAACCTCTTTGGGAGGTTTATATTTCTCATATGAAGTAAGTTGTTTTGGTGTGCTCGTTACTGGCATAATAAATTCAGTAGTAAAGGCAGTATCCCCAGATAGTCTTCTTTATTGTCTGTCCCAGTTTTCATTTTAGCACATGGAGAACATCGTCATCCTGTACATTCTGAATCCTCAATGCTACTTAAAGCATAGGAGCTTCCTATTACTTTATATGCTTTGGTATTGCTTGTTCAAATGTTTCTGTGCCTTGCTTGATGCCAAGGCAACAAACCAAGTGGTTTGTGATTTCTCTTTAGCCAGTTTGTTAAGGGGAAACATCTATATATTGCTCTATGCCACAAACTATATAATGCAAATTTCTCCTAGTATTTACTTTGGTATACATGTAGTAACCAGCCTCTGAGTAAGCCAACCATGTTCCTTTCTTCTTGGTATTCATATGCTCATGTAGTTCCCTCTCACAATGAATTGGGCTGATTTAGATGACTGTCTTAGTCAGTTTAGGATGTTATAATAAAATAGCATAGACTGAGTAGCTTAGACAACAAACATTTATTTTCTCACAATTTTGGAGGCTTGAACAGTCCAAGATAAAAGTGCTGACAGAGTTCTGGTGAGAGTTTCTTCTCCTGCTTTGCAGATTGCCAGCTTCTTGCTGTATATTCACATGTCAGAGAGAAAAGGGTCTTGTCTTTTCCTTTTCTCATAAGAGCACTAATCTTATCATGAGGACTCCATCCTCATGATTTCAGCTGAACCTAATTACCTCCCAAAGGTCCCACCTTCAAATACCATCACATTGGGATCAGAACTTCAGCGTATGAAGTTTCGAGAGACATAAACATTTAGTCCATAGCAATAACCAATAAGACATTTCAGAAATTACGTGCATGACTTCTGAAGGTAGGTCATAAAAGATATGGCAACTTCCATCTTGTACTTTGAGACCATTTTCTCTGGGAAAAGCAAACTGCCATGTTATGGGATACCCGAGCAGTCTTCTGGCAGGCCCATATGGTGAGAAACTGAGACAGTCTGTCAACAGCAGGTATGTGAGTCATTTTGGAAGCAGATCTTCTAACCCTAGTCAAGCCTTCCCATTACTGTGGCCTCAACCCACATCTTGACTGCAATGTCATAAAAGACCCCGAGCCTTAATCACCTACCTATCACATTTCTAAATTCCCAACCCACAGAAACCGAGATAAAGAATGTTTGTTGTTTTAAGATGCTAAATTCCAGGGTTTCTTGTTACACAGCAATAGGTAACTAACATACGTGGACCACTGAGATATATTCTGTTATTTTTTTGTTTGGGTTTGAGAAAGAAACGAGGCTTCCTCTGATACCAGGAAAATGGTGTGACATAAATATCTAGGCCTTGGTTTTGTTAGAAGTTTACCTGGCACCCACAGCTAGGCTGTAGTGTTCTCCGTTTGAACATGAGCAAGTTCATAGAGCAAGAAAATAAAAAAAGGCACTGTGTCTTTTTTGAAAAGTGATGAAATCAATGAGAAAACAAGGCCACTCTGTAGTCTTGTCTTAGCACAAACAAAAACAAGTTCACCATATAAAGTGCAAAATTAGGAAACTTTCCCTCTTCTTGGTTAGTAGGAGTGACTGCTGCTTCTTTACTAATTGTAGACTTAGCTTTATAAAATTTCTCCTGTCTTATAGAAGATATATATTAAGATATCAAATCATGGAATTTCCTCTACTTCCTGACAGCATCTCGTTCAGAGTAAGGCCACATACCCAAATGGCCTATCAGAATCACCTGTCATAGTGCTAAAACCTGTAACAGTCTTCCTAATGCCCTCAAATTGAGATGATCCATGGTCCACATAATTTATGGTCTCCCTCACTGAAGCAAGTAATAAACCCAACTTTGTTTGATTACAGGTGTATACCTAGTGATCTTTTTCCTGGAGACCATTGACAAGATCTTAAAAACAGCCATATATTCAATAATAATTAGCATTTGTCTTTACTAATTACATTGATGGATAATATGGACTCTTAAGTCCAGAAGTGAATATTCTGTTAATAAATCATTAGTGATACTTTTTTGAACAATGTGTATAGGGTTTTCCTTTTCCTTTTTTAAAATACGTTTTTTTGAGAACCAGGGAAAAAACATCTTGGTATAAAAAGTACAACAAAATTTATATAAAGAACTATTAAATATCCAAGTTAGAAAGGAGATTGAGAGACCTACTTTCCTGCTCTCAATTAAATACTTTATTACTTCTAACTCTCTTCAAAAATATTTTCTTATAAAGAAATCTTCAACAAAATATTGTCATTTTAGCCTTTTAAAAATCCTTAGCCATTGACTAATCCATCCTTTTCACTACTATTTAGTATTCAACATTAATCTTCTCTCCTTTTTTGTTAATAAAACTACTTTGCTAATAATTATTTTTAATAATATTCATTGATCATGACTGTGTGCTATGCACCATTTTAAATGCTAACTTAATCATCTCAGAGATCTTATGAAGTATTATTATTTCTGTTTCACAGTTGATTAAACTGAGGCATAGAATATTTGAGCACATTGTCCAAGTACATGCAGGTATAAGAGTCAGAGTTTAAACCCATGCAAGCTGATGTTAGGGTGCACACTTTAATCATTGTACCCTACACAGCTTCTTTCTGGCTCTTAGGTTTCCTAAGAATTAAGCATTGCACCTCTGCCTTGTAATTCATTTTGATTTGTTGACTATTCTTTCTTTAGATAGCTCTAAACTACTTTTATTTTAAACTTTTTATTTTAAATTGGAATATAGCTGATTAACAATTAAGCTACTTTTTAAAGATTTACATATAATGTGTTTTTATCTATCTACAATTATTCAAACATTCAATGTCTGGCTAAAGGATTAGTAAATTTTACAACCTTCTATCAACGGAAAAGTAATTCATCACTTATTTCTGATGTTTTAAATGTATCAAGTAGACCAAAATAGAGGTTATGAAAGTTAAAAGATTGTCTTATATAGGTAATACTTTAAAATTTTAAAAATTATAACCTGTTCAAAAGTCACCCATTTAGTTTATAAATTAGAAAGGATATCTCTACCTCTAAAAAATGTGTTTTTGGCATATTTTTGTTTTATTATTTTTACTATGGAAAGTCTGCCTGAAACATGTTTACCTTGGGTAGATTAGTAATTTAGTACTCTTTCAAACTATTAAACTTGTAAATATTTTTAGAGGATGTGTAAGTGTGTGTGTTTGAGATACTGATATTGAAAACAGGAAGTGACCTCAGAAAACTGTTGGTGTCATCATCCAGAAACATTTCAATACTTTGAATATTTCAGGAATGGCCTCAAAATTTTGTAGTCCATTCAACACAGATGTTTTGCATTTAACTACAATTTAATTTAGATACTAGTGAGGGGAGAGTCTACCCCTTGTTACCAAAATTTACTAGAGAGCTCCACAGAATACAGTATCAAATCACTATTTGGGAGAAAAAAACAAACAAAATTAGAAACTTTCTTTCACTCATTCTTACCTTTCTTATCCAAGAACCTATAGTAGCTGAAGGTTTAGCATTTGTAAGAATGGACATGGATTTCTTTTTTATAGATTTTTTCTTCCCTAACCTTCCTGTTCATTTTTTTGCTTGTTTGTTTTTCTCACTGTCTTTCAACCACTTGACTGCAGAAGTTAAAAGGATCGGTTTGGGGGCTTCCCTGGTGGCGCGGTGGTTGGGAGTCTGCCTGCCGATGCAGGGGGCGCGGGTTCATGCCCCAGTCTGGGAGGATCCCGCGTGCCGCGGAGCGGCTAGGCCCGTGGGCCTTGGCTGCTGGGCCTGCACGTCCGGAGCCTGTGCTCCGCGGCGGGAGAGGCCACGGCAGTGAGAGGCCAGTGTACCGCCAAAAAAAAAAAAAAAAAGAAAAGATGGGTTTGGGAGTTAGACACACCTTCCTTGACTCCTGCTTATACTCCACCAACTAGTTTGTGGCCTTGGGCCAATTATTTTACCTCTCCACGTCTCTGATTCCTCATTTTTAAAATTGTGACAGAGTAAGTCTTTACTTAAATAATTACTATGTGCATTAAACATAATAATTCATATGAAACCCTTATCATAAGAATTTGGTAAATACTTAATGAAAACTCTTACATAATTTGTCGTCTTTCCCATTTTATTGTGATGGCCTAAAGAATGAACCTCACAGCCCTCCAACTATAGGAAAGATTATGGACCAAGGGCCCCAGCTGCTGTGTTCTGAAATCCACAGCCATGCTAGCAATGAAGGCATGTGTCCCCCTAGGCTGCACCCAGCCAAGGACTGAGTGTAGGCAATTTACTAAGGTAAACTCCTATGGGAGACATAGGACTCTCTTGAAAGCTGACCTTGGTTTGAAGGCTTCTGAAGGCCTTACCAGACCTTCCTTAGGCTGCATGGCAGTCTAGCATATACTTCTACCAGCTTTACCTCCCTCTCTTCTTCCCTCAGAGTCAGACTTGCAGTGTGGTCTGGTTTCTCTCTCAGATTCCCCATATTTTTCACACAGTTACCCAATTAAAATCTTTGCAGCTCTTGTCTCAACTTGGTGTCTGATTCTCAGAGAACCCAGACTTTACCCAACAATTATATTTATTTATATTTATTTATTTATTTAGAGTTAGTGTTGGCTGTGTTGCGTCTTCATTGCTGTGCGCAGGCTTTCTCTTGTTGTGACGAGTGGGGGTTGCTCTTCATTGCAGTGTGCGAGCTTCTCATTGTGGTGGCTTCTCTTGCTGTGGAGCATGGGCTCTAGGAGCACGGGCTCTAGGCGCATGAGTTTCAGTAGTTGTGGCGCACATGCTTAGTTGCTCCGCAGCATGTGGGATCTTCCTGGACCAGGGATCGAACCTGTGTCCCCTGCATTGGTAGGGGGATTCCTAACCACTGCACCACCAGGGAAGTCCTGCCAACAGTTATCTTTAGAAGACTGAGCTCTTTGCATCAACTTTCCTTGGACTGCCAGCATATATGCAACCTATACTTAACCCTACTTAGATTTTGCTGCCTCATTTCCATCACCTGCTGTATCTTGCGAGTAAAGCCTTGGAATCAATAAATAGGATGGACCAAGGGCAAATCTATGCAATTTAAGGTATGCATTTCAAGAACTAAATCAGACTGCCCAACTTTGCCCTTAGGGGTACATCCTGAAAATATCAAACTCATAATAAATGGATAACTTAGCCTAGTTTAATCTTTATTAGAGAATGAATAAAATTCCTCTTGATCATTTTTGCAGAGAAATGGAATGAAATATGTGCCAAATCCACTGGTTGTCAATCAGTTAAGAAGCTGTAAGTGCATTTCACCAAAATGTAATTCAGATTATAGCAATTATCACAAATTTCCTTGTACTGTCTTTACACGTCTATGGGTGTAAGAATATTTGCCTCAGTTTTTGTAACAAGACTTAGCATTTTGTGCCTTAAACATAGAGGATGAATCTCTAGGTGGGAAGGAACATATCATTAATTAATCTAGTACTTCTCAGAGTGAATCATCTCTCTTTGGAGTTCTCGTACTTCGATACCGTGTACTCCAACATTAAGGTACCCCACTTTCACTCAATAGTTTTTACTTTATAAATTTGTACCCTAATTCTACTCTTAGTTCAACTTTAGCTCAGCAAGAGTAACCTATAAATGTAAATAAACAAACAAACAAATACATACTTCAATAAATATTAAGAAAGCGGGAAAGGAATCAAAGGGGGTGCAAGAATATAAATATAGACTGACTTTAAAAACACAAAGTGTACTGTATCACCACAGAAAGATTCTTCTCAAGGCTGAAAGGCTCTGCTCCATTTCTTATTGAGACACAGTAAGTTTGTTGGTGCTTCAAAGAGCTGACACAAACTTGTAGGTGTCTTTTAAGATTTCTTTTGCCTCGATTCTGTCCCATCTCTTTACCGTCTTCTTCCTTGATGCTTTTGTGATAGAAATCCAAAGAGTGAGATTACCTGAATGCAGCCCAACTAGACACTCCCACTAAAAGACACTCAGTTTCTTTTCCAGGTAACTGATACACAGTGAATGTTCTCACCACTTCAGGTGCGACCCTGTTGTTACACCAAGTGGTATAACTTGAACTCCATTTTAAGTCAGAACTTTCATCTCTAATATAATACATCAATGCATTCATTTAATGGATATCAAGAAATAAAGAAACACTAGATTGTGAATCCCTGAAGAAAGCAGAGCATTACACCCCTCACAGTGCCTTCAATTTATTTGAAGCTCAATGTAATATTGAGAATGAAATGTTTAAACTGTTTCTAACTTTCCGGACACTGGATGCCCGAAAGTTTCAATAGTGCCCTGTGTCTTCTCTGAACTGCTGGCCCTGGTGTTAATTGGCAAAGTTACTCAGTACCAGCCTCAGTTCTGTATCTAAACATGCAGTGCAGGGACCTTTTCAAGTCTTCATCTCTGCATGCCCTAATATGAAAGAACCATGCAGTAAGAGAAACCAGTAAATCAAATTAGAAATACAAAAGACATACAGTGGTCTCAGCTCTCAGTCTGAAACCAGCTTCTCAATGTGACTCCAGCTCAAATGTAAAAGTAGTAAGAACTAAGACAAACATTGCAAGAAATAAATCATCTAAGAAAAACACACAAAAAGGAAATTCACAAATGAGTAAACTTACAAGATGTATTCCATTAAAGTAGTAAGCAAAACATAAAAATAAAATGAAATGCCCATTTCCTCCTAAACAAATGACACTTTTTGAAGACTGAAACTATCTACTGTAGTCCAAGGATTAGGAAACGAGGAATTCTCATCTGTAGCCAATGGGGTTATAAATAGGTGTATATTTTTCTGGAGGCAACTTACTAATATAAAAGCCCTATCCCTGAGCCCTTTCTTCTGTCTTCCCATATCCCTTAGATGATGCCAGTGGAGGTGGCAGCTAGCTGTTATCTAGCCTCATCTTGTCCTCAGACACCTCATAAAGTCTCAAATCATAAATAGAACTAAAAAGTCTGTTCACCATAAATCACAATGATATGAGAAAACAAACAAAACTAACCAGAAAAAAATTTTGTGCAGGTAATATGTAGAGGAGATTTAAGAGATTACACAACCCAATCAAATAATATGACGAGTCAAATCTTATTGTAGAGAAATTGCACAGATATTTCTCCTAAAAACCAAAAAGTAGTCATAAAAAGACCAACCCATCTCTCTCTTAAGATTTGATTATGGCCTCCTGCCATCTCACTGGGATTCTTCTTTATGTCTTTGGATGTAGAATATCTTTTTTGGTAAGTTCCAGTCTTTTTTATCGATGGTGGTTCAGCAGTTAGTTGTGATTTTGGTGTTCTTGTGAGAGGAGGTGAACTCCAAGGCCCTTCTACTCTACCATCTTGTCTCCTTTCTCCCCACCCCTCTCTCAGGATCACCAATTCAAATACCAGTCTGCAGAGACAAGAAAATAAATAGATAACTCCCTTGTGCTTCTAAATTGTTAAAAAAAGAAAAACTAGAAAAATTCAAAAGCCATTCATTCTGTTCAATGAATAAGTCATAGTCATCACATATGAGTTTTTAATATTATGAAATTGAAAACAGCCAAAATCTCCAAATATAAAAACTTGGTTGAATTTATTCATTCATACCACAGTTATTAATTAAGTGCCTCTAATGTTGCAGGGACTTTTGATATTCACATCAGGGAACATGACAAACAAAAATTCCTTAATTTGTGTTAAATTTTATTGGGGATAGTCCATAGGGAATACTGGACATGGAGATATTAAATTGTATTTTAAAAGAAAATGTTAATGAAATAGAATTCACAATTTAAAAAATAATATGTTTATACATGTATAAAATAAAAATTACGCCATTACATTTATGATTGATTCACAGGTGATATTTTAAAATTGACTATTTTCTGTCTTGCTCAGGGTAAGTTCTATTACTTTAAATGAGATTTTGCTTTCTCCCTATACATTGAATTTCTCACAATAAATAAATTATCTTTTTTTTTTTTTTTTTTTTTGCGGTACGCGAGCCTCTCACTGTTGTGGCCTCTCCCGTTGCAGAGCACAGGTTCCGGACGCGCAGGCTCAGTGGCCATGGCTCACGGGCCCAGCCGCTCTGCGGCATGTGGGATCTTCCCAGACCGGGGCACGAACCCGTGTCCCCTGCATCGGCAGGTGGACTCTCAACCACTGCGCCACCAGGGAAGCCCTAAATTATCTATTTTTAATATTTTCAACAGTGTAGGATAGAAAGGAAACACTGTGTTTGAATAAAAGAAACATGCAAACACACACACAAACAATTATACCATCACATTTAACTATAGATTTAAATGTGATTTTTTTTTTTCTTTTTGCTTTCGCTTTACACCAAAAAATGTGGAGCAATCCAAAAAGGAACAATAAAATATCCACGGTACTCCTGTGTTTAAAGTTTATAAAATGTTCAAGTGTGAGAAATTGACATAGCTGAAATAGGAATCAGAATGCATGGTTAATTGATTGATTGCAAGGAATTTGTCAGTCGCATGTCTTTGTATCCTGATTCTACCATTTCTTGGTTGTGAAACATTGCAGTCTTAATCATTCTATGCTCACCTGTGTCCCATAGATGCAGGGATCATAAGACAGGCCACTGAAATATTTTTAGGTACTAAATAAGATATTTTAATGTTTATCAATGTATTTGGCACATATTGTGTTCAATAAGTGATAGCTATTATTATTACTAAATTAGAGGTATATAACATTACAAAAAGAGTGAATTGAATTTTTATTAGAACAAGAATAAAAGGTAATCTAAAGCGTTGCATAATAAGTTGAGCAGAAATTGCAATAATGTATATGAATTAGAACTTCAGTAACTTAATGCACCAGTCAATTACTTATATCAGACTCTGTGTAGAGTGTTGAAGAATGTTATTTATGGGGAAATACTGGTATATATTTGCTTTCCATCTATTCAGCTTCACAATTAAGTTGGACAGGGAAAAAGTGATATGTTTTTTTCCTACTCTTTTCAAGTCTTTCTTGTTCTAATGACATAAGAAAAATTAAAACTTAGTTCAGTAAACACACATATGTATGAATAATTTGTAATTCTTAAATTAAACATTAGTGTTAAATCAGTACAAAAATTGTACTCTTGTGGCCCTTATGATTTTTCATGTTACCTCCTCTTATTAGAATTCTCACATTTTATTTAAATAGTTTTATTCTAGTGGATTTTACACTTATATGTAATGTTCATGAAAGTCCGATAAATTGTTTGTGAGGGCCAACAATTTATTTGAATACATGCCTAAAGACCAAACCTCCAACTACCTTTGTATCTCTGCCTTGCACATTACCTTTCTCTTGCTGTTATGGTAAAAACAAATAGGGAGGATAATATTATATGCTAATCATTTTGTGGTTTCTCAGGAGACAAAGCAGCAGCAATAGAATTCAAATTTTTAGAGAAATATTTTGTTGATCATGCCAGCCCCCCTCCCAATAAATCTCATATCTAGAAGGATCAATTGGATCTGCAGTAATAAGGTTAATACAAGAAGGGTATTTAATTCACGTTCTCAAATTGTTCTTAGTGCTACAATGTATTCCTGCCACGTCTTAAACTCTCTGTTGTGAGTCTTTCACAGTGAATGACTATCAGTGTGTGAGAATAGAGAACATCTCAGTTTTCCAGACAAGGCTGACTTGGGTTCAAGTGACTTGAATTCTGGAGGCTAGTTAGTGTTCCAAGCCTAGCTGCAGGTGTGAGTGGCTTCATGGATAGTAGAGAAAAAGGAAACCAGAGTCACAGTAGAATGTGTTTCCCCTAACAGTGTTCCAGCCTACGTTATGTAGAGCTCAAACAGTTCAAATGCTCAGATTCGTGGATTCAAAATGAATTTTTGAGCTTGGGAATGGAGGAAGGCAAGAACCATTCAATATCATATATTTCCTTCTCCAAATTCAGTTTATTTATTTATTTTTTTATAAGGATTGGGGAATGTTGAAAATTTGAATGCTGGGTATGTTTTGATTGGAATATTTGAAGTAAAAAAATTACATTTTAAGGATTTTGCTAATTAATGACAGGACAATGGGAATTGATAAAAGTTTAGTGATTTAGCTCATGTTTTTTGCTGTTAATAATGTTACAGAAGGTAATTGAGCAATGGGTCCTAAATCTAACTAATTATATGAATTACCTGGAGATCTTTTTTTTTACAAGATTTACCAAACCCACTCCTGGCCTGTATCAGGATCCCCGATGTCTCTTTTAACAATAGTCCATGGGGGATTCTAATTAACAGTCAGGAAATCACTGCTCTAGAAGAAGACTTTATTGTGCTGTCCATTGATTTCTAAGGATATGTAGTATAATGTTGAAGCTATGAATTCTGATTGCTTTTGATAATTCTGTTTTTAACTAATCAATTTTATCCTTCATTAACTTAGTTTTTAAAAAAATTACCTCTATACATTTATTTATTTTTATTTATCTATTTATTTATTTATTTAATTTTTGGCTGCATTGGGTCTTTGCTGCTGTGCGCAGGCTTTTCTCTAGCTGCAGCGAGTGGAGGCTACTCTTTGTTATGGTGCACAAGCTTCTCATTGCAGTGGCTTCTCTTGTTGCAGAGCATGGGCTCTAGGCATGTGGGCTTCAGTAGCTGTGGCACGCAGGCTCAGTAGTTGTGGCTCGCAGGCTCTAGAACATAGGCTCAGTAGTTGTAGTACACGGGCTTAGTTGCTCTGTGGCATGTGGAATCTTCCTGGACCAAGGCTCGAACCCATGTCCCCTGCATTGGCAGGTGGATTCTTAACCACTGCACCAGGGATGTCCAACCTCAATACATTTAAATGTGTTAAATCATGGCCTTAAGAGTTTAGAATCTATATGGTATACCTCACCAGAAATAGGGGTCTCTTTTAAAGAAAACTTGTCTAGTGATTTATGTATTACAGACACCTTACTCATTTATTTTTATTGGAATCAATTTCTAAGGAAATTTAAAGTTGTATATTACTTAGATCCATTTGGACTAACACTGGCTCCTTTCTGTAAACTCCTTGTTCCTCAAGGAATGTTAGGAAATCCTAAACATAAACAAGCCCTCTATAAATTTATTGAGTGAACAAATGCAAAAGTCTATTAACTTCCCACAGTTAATGATGGAAAATGTACTGAATCCTAACTGATGTGCCTAGCACTGCTAATAACTCTTATAATGTAGGCCAAAAGAAAGATACATCACATTTGTTTTAGGAGGTTAACAGATGGAATGGACAGGTTTTTTGTTTGCTTTATTTTTGTTTATTTTTTTAGATTTCTTTCTTTTCTTACTTCTTTCTCACCTTCATTCCTTTCTTCCTTCCTTCCTCTTCTTTTGCTTTGTTCATTTTGTTTGTTCCCTTGTAATTTCTTATTTGGCCCTCATAAATTTATAACCCCTATTCCAGACTTGGAAGTATTGAGGTATGATAACCTAGTAGGGGATTACAATTTAATCATATTCCAGAACTTCTATTTATTACTCATGTTTTTGCATGCCTGGGCATATTTGGTCTATAACTGACTAAATGTTATCTTTTGGAGGACTCAGGAGACCTAAGAGGAAAAAAAAACCTCAAGCACACAAACACACACAAATAAGTGAATGAAGACATTCAATTTTTTTACATTGCTAGAGTTCAGACATATCTTGAAATCTAGATAACTGTTGGGGTAAAAGGACAAATATCTGTTTTCCAAGGGGATTGGTCTCCTGAGAAATAACTCATTATAAGAGACATAATGAGCCTGACTTAGTAACAAAGCCTTGTTTATTGATGAGGAATCAAGATTTTGAATACAAGGATTGACTGCTATTCAAATCTTAATCTTACCTCTTGGCCTTAGCTCTGGGATGAAATGAGAGAGGGGACTAAAATTAAAAAAAAAAAGGGCAATAACTAATAAGAATGAATGAAAAATGTTAGCATATTCGGACTGACATGAAAATAGCTCAATGACAATGATTGTCATGATGATGCTGATAAACATTGTTTTTATATAGTTACTTAATTTTATAGAATGCCCAAAGTTAGGTGATATGCCCTGCTATTTCACTGTAATGAACTGTGATTGAAGTATTCTCTCCAGATTTGGTCATTCACGTATTCAACAGATATTTTCAGAGTTATGCAATGCACCAGGCTCTGAGATGTTACGGTACTAAAGTTACAACAATATAAAGGATGTAATGAAGAGTTAAACAATCAACAGAATTTCCATTCAACACAGCAAACACTGAGATACCCAAGATACAATTATGGGGCCAGAAGAGGCCCTTCTCACAACAATGAAATTACTTCTATGTCAGACCCTGAGGTCAAATTAATATCCAGTTGTGAAAAAGAATGTGGAGGAACAGAGTGGGTACTGAAGAGGTATATTTCTGGCAAAAATTATATAAATATCTACTAAGACCCTAAAGAAGAGAAAGAATGTGACCAAGAACAAAATTTGAAGATGTAATTGTGATTGCAAAGGGTTGAGGGTCACACACACACACACAACCGTGTTACACGTTTATGAATGTATGAGCTAAACATTGATGTAACTGCACATGAAGCAGAACTTGATGTAACTAAGTGAGCAATAGATTTTCAGGAGTTCAGTTTTCTATTTACTGCTGTTAAATTTAGTGATAGATCTTTGTGCTCAATATTATGGATATACTTTACCTAAGAAGAGACTTCTTAGATTTATAAAACTAGTGGAAAGAAGGAAGTGAGGGAGGGAAGGAGGGAGGAAGAAAAGAAGGGAGGGAGAGAGGAAGGAAGGAAGGAAGGAAGGGAGGGAGGGAGGGAGGGAGGAACCTACTGCATTTTTCCTTTTTCTTCCCATTGAATATTTTCTACTTTAGCATGGCTCGTGGGTACTGATGGAGTATATAGACAGAAGGTCTCAAACATTCTACAGTAAACATCTCTTTAAGTTTCAGCTCAGAGCAGATCCATTTCTCATTGCTTTGTATGCCTATGTATATACTTCTTGATTCTGCCCCCTAAGCACAGTATATTTAACCAGGTGTGGACACGGGACTCATTCTAGGCCAGTCAGATTCTTTATCCTGAGAATTTGGATTCAGAGATATCAATCAGGTTACTATCTTTTCATCTCTCAAAATGAAACTTGCGGGCTTCCCTGGTGACGCAGTGGTTGAGAGTCCGCCTGCCAATGCAGGGGACACGGGTTCGTGCCCAGGTCTGGGAGGATCCCGCAAAAAAAAAAAAAAAGAAAAGAAACTTGTATTTTGTGAATCCTTATGCACTAAAGAAAAAGAGTTATATTTAAGAAATATTTATTTTTATTTTAGCAAACACTTATATTGTGCTTATTATATGCCAGTCAGTATTCTAAATAAGCATGTGGAGAATGAAGAGATAGGAAACCATACCAGTTCAGAGAAAAAGAGATAAATGACATGGATTGCTGTTCGGGTTCATAAAATGTTTCAATTTCAGCGTCTAATTTCTCCTGGGCCCTGAATTCACCAAATACATTTTCTGCCATTGTTTTCAGTGAGATATCCTTTATGATTATAATAAACCTCCCTGATACACATCTTATTTAATTATTTATTTACTTTACTTTAGCAGGTTTACTTTACAATGTCTAAAATTGACCCTAAATGTCTAAAATTGACCCTAAAATGGGGTGGGCAGATGGTACAGCTCTCTCCTTAGAAGCTGTTCATTATTTTTTGGAATTAAAAAATATGTGAACAGTTACTATATAAGTAGTGAGATGTACTTCTTTAATAACTCAATTGTTTCACAAAATTATTAAAGCAGAATTTGCACATAATTCAATATTTACTTAGCAAGCTGAATTTCCTCAACCTAATTAAAAAAAAATAATTTTAAGAAAGTGCTACTTTAAGAAAGCGCTAGTGAACTAGCATTTAGGAATTGTAAGTATTATTGTTAATAACATTTCAGGTGACCTTCCTTATGCCTCGACATCCGTAAAAGTGCCACTTTTCTGTCTAGGAAAAGTAATTTATAATTACTACTTTACCACATGGTCATTTTATAATAACAAAAAGTTGAATTTAAATGAATTTATATTTTGGAAATTGCTCTTCTTTAGGAAAGTTGGTGAAAGATGTAATGACTAAATGACTAAATGTCATACTTCGGTATGGGGACTTTTTAAATTTAGTTTCCACTTGACAATTTTTCTCTTATATACTGGAAGTTTTTCACATATTGTTTGAAATCTTCAAAATTTTCTTCACTGTACAGGAGAGGAAACTAAAGTTAACAAAGACTCAGTAATTTACTCAAATCCATATAGAACCAAATTCAAGTCATTCTGATTTCATAGTACAAAATTTCTTCATGATGTCTTCCTGGCTTATATGGAATCATAGCTGTATTCCAGAGAAAAAAATATTTAATAAGAAAAAGCCCTTTAATTTATATAACTATTTATAGTTTAAAGAAATATCATTACAACATTTTCTTGTTTAAAATAATTTCAATAAACTTGTTGCTTGAATATGAGTTTTTCTGCTCTGCTGGAACGTGTAATTTCTAAAGATAAGTAGGATTTAAGCACATATATTACTTCCTAACCACAGCCCCAGATCCCGAAAACCTAGCAAGCAAACCTACTATAGGCAAGCAAAATCTTCTGAAAGGCAGACCTTGAAGAAAGGGCCATGAAAACTAAGTTGACCATTTGACAGATACTGGTTTGCTATTAAGAAAGGAGGTAGAAGGAAGCTCTTGTGAATATGTTGTTTGTTTTTTTACAGATTGGAAATATTTTGGAGGTAGTGGAAGAAAAACACTCAATGTAAGATTACAGAGACTTAATATAGCATTATTAATTTTTAGTAGCCAAACACCAAGAAAACCATGACAACAACACAGATAAGTATTTTAAGTTGTACTGACTTTAGCTGGAAATATGCCTTCAACAATTAAAAATCGTAGACTGAAAAGTTACATTTCATACTTCCATATGAAGTCCTCTTTGGCATTCTCTTTGGCAGTCTACATACACTCTGATACTCTCATTACATAGGCACAGCTTCTATGTCACAAACCACAGAGAAAGTTGGAAGTCCTGAATATTGTGATCAACACACATGATTGAACTCATCCTAAACTGTTTGATCAGATTCATTATTCCCATATGCTGTTTGATGGATTTATCTTTATCCCATCTGGTTAGAATCTACCAGTACCTCCCTTTAAAACACTCTTAAGTGTTTTAAGGTTTTACTTTATTACAGGCTTTTCTATTTTTAATCATTACATGTTTTCAACATTTCACTTTTCTGCTCCATTGTATTCCATTTATATTTCATTATGATTCCCATCTGTCTACCATATCTAAGTCATGTATACTGTTTTCTATAATAGTTTCCTTCTGCCCTTTATTGAAGTGTCAATAAATGGCCTTGGTATATAAAAATTTTGTCATTTATTACAACAAACTCTGATTGCACATAACTATTTTTCTAGATGTCAGCCCTCTATCAATGTTCCAGAATGCATCTTATTTTACATCTGTTCAGACAATTTTAAATGTAATAATATGTCTGTCTTCCTACAAAATACCAACAATCAGCATATTTTAAATGTTTTTTCCCCAAAATTAAAAAGTTTGAATAAATTTCTGAAGTATCTCTAGAGTAGAAAATGCATGTTACAAAATAATCTGGTTTAAGAAAGTATTTTCAAGGAAATATATTTCTTTATGAAAAAAATATTACATTGAGTCAAATAATGCAATCATTTATAGCACTTGGGGGAATTACTGTATTAGTAATGAGTTAAAATATTAGCTATACATTAATTATATAGAGTCTATTTTATTCCTTGTCTGAAACATTTTAAAGTGTTTGGATGAATTCAATATTTTCTAATGCTATAATTGATTATGTTTTTATGGAGTTCAGTACAAAAGTGGCAATCAAAAATTTTAAACTATGTGTCATTCTCTTCTTTCATTTTCTTTCTTATTACTATCCCTTTCAATGTTAAACTGTATCTACCATTAGTTATTCATAAAATATAATACCTAAATAAACTACATAAGCTAAAATGGATCCCTTGAGGTCTACCATGTCACTCTTTGAGAATTCATGATATTGACATTGATAACCTTCACAACGCTGACAAAAATCTATAATCCTTCCAAATAAAGGTTTTTCTCCCCTCAATTTCTGATAAAACTAATACTCATACATGGAATCTGGGAATAATAGAGAGTATGGTCACTTAGTACCAGAGGGACCTGAATATGAAGTATGGAACATTCTCAACTAGCCATGTGACCTGGGTCATGTTACATGATTTTTATGAACATCCGTTTTTTCATCTACAAACTAGTTTTATCTATAAACTAATATCCTGCCTCACAGGGTATTTGTGAATTAATTTCACACATAATTCACAAATAATGGAGATAACATTTGCACATGCTTAACATAGAACTTAGCACATGATAAGCTCTCATTAAATCATTCTTGCTTTTGTTGTTCTTACAATTAACAAAATGGAAGGAGATCCAGGGTGGTAGTGGGGAGAACAGAGCAATGAAATGCTTTCCTTCCAAAGCCCAGCTTCGTCACCAGCTGGAAAAGTCACAGAAAGAATAGAAAAGAATCTTGAATGCTGCTCCAGTTACTAGCGGGCGTTAAAAGGAAAGAAGATGAATTTTAGTCATTCTCTCCTCTATTCAAGTGCACATAGAGTGACTTTAATAATAGAAACATGAGGTGATGATGTAGGATATTTTTGATGTTTCCATGAGGTGATAATGTAGGATAGTTTTGATGCTCCCATGTTCAACTGATTATGAAATTTTAAATTATCTCTAAAAATTCTGTAGACAACTAAAAATGAAATAATGTTAAAAATGACATTGTATTTTGTTGAAATGTAGGATCTCTCTCATAATCAAATCAAACTTGAATCAAAATGTAATTTTTTGAGAATAAATTTGAGACAATAGCCTAGTTAGGTACAGATAGGTTAAGTGTTGAATCTACATTACTCAAATGTTGATCAATGCTCCATACTACTCAAATAAAACTAAGTCAAGGGTACACAACTCTCTGTTTTTATAGTTCAGTTGTCTGGATTGCTCTACATGGATTCAGCACATTTGGGAAAACTGAAGGCTTTATGATTTAAGGTATTTTGGAGTATTTATACAATCCACTTTTATTCATGCAAAAAAATTAGATTTAAAAAGTTTAGATTTAACGGAAAGGAGGAAAGAAAATATTTTCATCTGAATTTTGTTGCTCTTTTTCAATGTGGATAGCAATTTGGATAAAGATTAAACTTTAGTTTAAAAACAAATTATTGTTACAATGGCATTAAATTTTTGAAAATTTGGAAAACACTTATTGAAACAAAATTATGAATTAGATGTCAAGTATATCTCAGTAAAGCTAAACTTTTAAAATTATGAATTAGATAATACTTAAAAGATAATCACAATATTGTGGAGAAATATTAAAACTTTTTACCACCTAATTTTTCAAGTCAGAAACTTTGGAAGGCCCTTAACTGTCCTCTTCCTATATCTGATAAATCACCAAGTCCTAGATTCTACTTCAAAATATCTTCTCAATCCAGTTTTCCATTAAGCTGACGCTCGTGTTTGCAGCTTCCAGGTAAATATTTATTGTGGGGTCCCTATTTATACAAGCAATTTGATTTAAAAATTATTCATCAGGTGATGACCAGTATATTGATTTATCAGTGAAGATATAGAATAATTGGTAGAGAAGATGTATTTACATATTTACTAATTTTCTTATCAGCTCATGGAAACATTTTTCATAGTAAGGGACTATATCTTCCTGTTCTGGTTCAGGAACCATCTCTTCATTTCTTTCTCTATTGGCAAATGTGTCATTCCTGGCTAATGTCTTATCTCTCCCTGTGAAGAATAACTAGCAAGCCCATGGCTACAATGGCTCTTTAGAGGATGTTTGTACTAAAACGAGATGGATCTTCTTGTCTTTCCAGTTTCCTCATACCAATTACAGTTGACCCTTTAATAACAGAGGCTTGAACTGCATGGATCCACTTGTAGGTGTTTTTTTTTTTTTCAATCAATATACAGTTGGTCCTCTGTATTCAGGAATTTCACATCTGTGGATATGGAGGGCTGACTCTATTCATTGTACTATCCCTTTTTGCATAAGGGACTTGACTACTGTATTTGATGCTAGTTACATTATTACTCATGATGCTGCATGATCCATTGAACCCTGCCCCCCTCCCAATCCTGGCTTTCAGTGATTTTCTTAAAGGTTAGTACTCTTTTGGTGATGACCATGAACGCAAACCTTACCCAGAGTATACAGGAGAATGTGAGCTCTTATTCATTTTCTGGATATGTTAATTTACCACTTAACATTTTAAGATAAATATAAAACAATGTATCTTTCAACTATGTCTTTTCTTCAGTGCGTTAGGCTGTAATCGTTGCATTCCTAGAAGGTGATGTCTTTCAATATTAATTGTACCACTCTTCACACACAGTAGGCAAGAGGTCTGTAGGAAGAAGGAGAATAGTAGTCCCATTTGCACAGGAACATCTGCCCTTTATCTGACATGGCTTAAGACTGACAATGTCACCACGTTGACTGGAAGAATCCATTAGCATTGCAGAGCAATGGTACTGAAAGCTCTCAGATGAGATAAATGTAGCTATAACCAAGTACCGACTGGCATGGTGCATGGAACCTGTAGAGCACGTAGGGTAACTGGGTGCCATGGGCGAGTGCCAGGGTAAAGGATTCTTGTCACTATCTCAGCTGAGATGCTGTAGTATAGTGGTTCCCAACTAGGGTTGATTTTCTTGGCCAAGTGATACTTGTAATGTCTGAACACATCATTTAAGGTTATCACAACCGGGGTAAAGGAGCCAGATTAATGCTGGTGCCTAGTGGGAAGAGGCCATGATGCTACTTAACATCCCACAATGCACAGACTGTCCTGCTGCCTCCCCCAAACAAGGAATTATTCAGCTTGAAACGTCAATCGTGCCAAGGTTAAGAGACTGCTGTAGACCCATGGCTGCATTGAGGTAGAAACTTAGATGGGCGAAGACTGAGGAAATTGTTCACATACACTTATTAAACATAAAATCAGTGGTCTGTTAGTGTCTGAGACTCCTGAACTTTCTCTGTGTCCCATGTGAGTGTCATCCCAAATCAGTATGTCTGTATCATACTTGGGCCCAATCTAATATGATCCTGAAGGAAAAATTGGTCAGTGTTAGCAATCCACTCACCAGACTGTTCCCCTTAAACAGGAGACTAGCCTCTGGACCCTTGGACACCATCGTAGTACAAGTTCTAGAGCTTCTTGAAAAATCTGGTCCACCCTATTCATGTAGAGAATCAAGAATTGAAGGAAGGGACTTCCCTGGTGGCGCAGTGGTTAAGAATCCACCTGCCAATGGAGAGGACATAGGTTCAATCCCTGGTCCAAAAGATCCCACATGCTGCGAAGCAGCTAAGCCCATGCACAACAACTCCTGAGCCTGTGCTCTATAGTGCACAAGCCACAACTACTGAGCCTGCGTGCCACAACTACTGAAGCCACACGCCCTAGAGTCCGTGCTCCACAACAAGAGAAGCAACCGCAAAGAGAAGCCCATGCACCACAATGAAGAGTAGTCCCTGCTCACCGCAACTAGAGAAAGCCTGCACGCGGCAACGAAGACCCAGCACAGCCAAAAATAAATAAAAAATTAAAGGGCTTCCCTGGTGGCGTAGTGGTTGAGAGTCCACCTGCCGATGCAGGGGACACAGGTTCGTGCCCCAGTCCGGGAAGATCCCACATGCCGCGGAGCGGCTGGGCCAGTGAGCCATGGCCGCTGAGCCTGCGCTCTGCAATGGGAGAGACCACAACAGTGAGAGGCCTGCATGCCGGAAAAAATAAGCAAAAAAACCAAAATAAAACAACGTATTTAAAAATAGGAAATGAAAATCAAACCACTATGAAATATTACCTTGACACCCACTTAGAAAGCTGTGATCAAAAAGACAGACAATAGCAAGTGTTGGTGAGGATGTGGGAAATTGAAACCCTCATTCATTGTTGGTTGGAATGTAAAATGGTGCAGCCACTTGGAAAAAAGTTTGACAGTTCCTAAAAATGTTAAACATACAGTTAGCAAGTAACCCAGGAATTCTACACCTTGGTGTATACCCAAGAAAAATGAAAACATATATCTGTACAAAAGCTTGTAGATGAGTTTTCCTGGCAGCATTTTTCATAATAGCCCAAATGTAGAACTACCCAAGGGTCCATCACTGGATGAATGGCTAAACAAAAGTGCTATAACCATGCAATGAAATATTATTCAGCCATGAAAAGTAATGAAGTGCTGATACATTCTACAATATGGATGGACCTTGAAAACATTATTCTATGTGAAAGAAACCAATCACAAAAGATCACATATTATATGATTTCATTTATGTGAAGCATCCAGAAAAGGCAGATCTACAGAGACAAAAGGAAGTTAGTATTGTTTGGGAGAGCGGTAATAGGGAGTAACCAGTAATGATTATCAGGGTTACTTGTGGGGGTGAAAAAATTGTTCTAAAATTAAATAGCAGTGATGATTGCCAGGTTTTGTGAATATACTAAAAATATTATTTAATTGTACATTTTAAATAGGTGAATTTTCTGACATCTGAATTATATCTTAATAAAGCTGTTTAAAAAAGGAAAAATGTAAGGATGGGAGGAGGAAGAAAAGAAAGTAAGAAAAGAAAATTGTTTCTTGAGCACATGCTGTGGACCAGATACTATGCTGGACTTTTCACACTCATTGATTTTTGTAATGCTCATGACGAACAAGATAGGTTTTGCTATCTTTCAGTTTGTACAAAAGTAAATTGAATCTTAGAGAACTTAAATAACTTTCTAAAGGCTATCAGATAGAATATGATAAAACTGTGATTCACACCAAAGTCCAATTGACAACAAAACCCATGATCTTTCAACACACGGCTGCATGAATTATGCTACCAAGATAAACAGAATATAAAGAAACTCATTTTTCTTCCCAATCATTAGAATTATTATTTTTTTATCTCTTACATGTTAGAACGTGTTTGATTCACTGAAGTTGTAATAAGATAAAAATTTGGGGAGATGAGAGAACTATTGGATCAGCCCATTAAGGTAGACATATATTTTTAAGCAGTACTTTGATTTTCAGAATGCACAATGATCATTTTGTCTGGGTTATCATGAATGAAAAACAGCCAAATGGTTTTCTGGGATTGCTTGAACTCTTGTTGATTCTAAGAACTATAGTTATCAAGAAACATCCATTTCAAGTTCAGAAACATGCTGATGGTGAACAGACAACCTTGCTTGAACCAGGCAAGCTTTTGAAAATATTATTCTAATTTTATTTTTGTAAGAAGATTAAAAATACAGAATATTGGTCATTTAAAATTTTCTGTCTCAAAATTAATTCCTAATTTATTCTGTGAAAATTAATATACTGTTTTTTAAAAAGCTTAGTAAGGCTTACAAAACATATGAATGAAAATTGATACTATCATTAACATACCAGGTGTTAAATAATTATACACTGAATTCAATTTATGTTATCTTAAGATAAATTTTGAGTATATCTTTCATTGACTCTGTCTTCAAAATTACTTTTCTTAATTCACTTTTTATGCTACTATATCCTCTATTACTTATTGAAGATATAGTTAAAAAGAAATATTTAAATCACTTTGTCAGCATAATTTATAACTTAACTGTAGTATTTTTCCTTTACTAAAACATAGAAATCTTTGAAATACAGGTGCTATGACTTGACTAGATTAACAAGGAGTTAATTTAAGGGAACATCTGGTCGTAACTGCCTAGGGTGGGAAAAAAGGGATCCAGATGCTTATATAATTGATCCCTCCATTTCTCCCTAGTTTAAAATAGAAAATATCTTTGCAGTTGATATAGTAAGCAAAAATTCAGTGCTGTTTGGGTTCACATATGCCTAACAGAAATGTATGTATACATGTTTTTCTAAATTTCTCAAATTGGGGGTGTGCACAAACTTACTCTATATGTGTATATATATATGAATTCTTATTACAACTCTGAAAAATATTTATTACAGCTACTTTGACCACTACAGGAGAGATACATGTGGTAGGCAGAATTCCAAGATGGGACCCAAGGTCTCCACACTCTGGTGTGGCTTCTCCAGTTGATCCTCTGACAACACTGGGTTTGAACTGTGTGGGTCCACCTATATACAGATGTTTTTCAATAAATATGTAGCTGGCTCTCCATATCTGCAAGTTCTGCATCTGAGGATTTAAGCAACCACAGATGGCAAACTTAATACATGATCCAGGGTTGGTTGAATTGGACAATGTGGAATTTGAGGATAGGGAAGGCCAACTATGGGACTTGAACATCTATGGAGATTGACATCCTTGGTGAGTCCTGGAACCAATTCCCCACGGGTACCAAGGGATGATTGTAATCCCCTCCCCTTGAGTGTGGATGTGAACTGTGAATATGATAGATGCCACTCCTATGATAAGTTACGTTATATGGCAGATGTGAAGGAATTTGGTAGATATATGGTTAATCGGCTAACTTTAATTTAATCAAAGGAAATTATCCCTAGTGGGCCTGACCTAATCAGCTGAGCCCTTTATAAAAACTCAAAGCAGGAGAGGAAGCTATCCTACTAGCCTTAAAGAAGAAAGGTGTCAGAAGGTATACAGCTCCAAGAAAATTGATTCTGCTTATAATGATGAAAGCTGGGTAAAGGACCCTGGGCAGCAGATGAGACCTGGTGACACCTTGGTTGCAGCCAGTTAGATCCTAAGCAGAAGACACAACTAAGCTGTGCTCTGACTCCTGTTCCATGGTAACTGCAGAATAATACATTTGTGCTGTTTCAAGCTGCTAAGTCTGTGGAAGTTTGTTGCTTAGCAGTGGAAAAATAATCCAGTACATATATCACAAAGCCTTGAATTTGGTAGTGCATTCATTAATGCTCCTATCATGAATTTTAGCATTAAAAAAATAGAGCTAATTTCAAAAAAACCTTCCATAATATCAAGAATTATCTTCTGTCCTGACATTAGCAAGAAGTTCATTAGTAGAAAATTTTTTTTTTTTTTCCCGGTACGCAGGCCTCTCACTGTTGTGGCCTCTCCAGTTGCGGAGCACAGGCTCAGTGGCCATGGCTCACGGGCCCAGCTGCTCTGCGGCATGTGGGATCTTCCCGGACCGGGTCACGAATCCGTGTCCCCTGCATCGGCAGGAGGACTCTCAACCACTGCGCCACCAGGGAAGGCCCGTAGAAAATTTTTTTAAGTGTGGCAGCACAGGTAAATCTCAAGCATACATGTTCCCAGCTAAAATTGATTAAAGGTATATCCTTGAATATAAAAGATGCTCTTCTATAAACAGACTAAGAAAGAGGATTGTAATACATTGAAAAATAAAAGAGATTTACGGCATAACCAATTGAAGTTTAACTGTTAATTCTAGGAATATTTTCCAAGTTGACTGGGTTTGTGAGGCTGGGGTGAGAAGTGACTTACAAAATAAAAAGGATTTCCTTTTCAGGACACAAAATTGCAGAGGGAAATCTAGCAGGAGGCACTGTGAAAGGATGTATTCTTTCATAAGCATTATCTAGTTTTGCAATAATACTTGAGAAATTCAGAAACTGTTTTCTAAAGGAAGAATAGAAGAAGCAAAAGAAGCTTTATTTCAATTTTTTCCTTGCTTTTTCTTCTTAGAAATAGAATAGTGAGCAAGAATTCTTTTTGATCATTAATAGAAAACTTGCCATAGTGCATTTAATCAAGTTAGAAACATAGGAATGTATCTAACAACATTTAGCATCTTTGCACAAAAAGAATCATGGTCACAGAAATGTCAAGTACTCAGAAGACCAATTACAGAAGAAATGAGGTACAGAATATGTTATCTGAGAGCAGCTTAGAAGCATCCATGCCCCGTGGTGAAATAAAGGGCAAGATATAGGCAAGGCAGTCATCACTTTTATATAATTTGGAAACAAATAGAGGAGTCATGTTATTGTGAATACCCATTAGCTATTACAAATTGTATCAGAACATTTAAGAAGTGCAGTGAATAACCAATGAGTTTATTATATTCATCATTGCCAGAGTGAGTTCTTTAATAATACAAATTTTATGAAATAGAGTTTGCATTTTATTTACCAAAGTCTCAATATTTGTGATTTTGTCTGAACCTTGATGAAGAGTTGGACTTTATCTATGCCCTTGCTTGTAATTACCAACATTTCATTTTTTCTATCCCTCTTCCTCATTAATATATTTTCTAGTATCCAAAGTGATGAACCTCAAATGTTATATTATTAATTTACTTAATCAAAATCACTGATTAGACAAAAGATAAGATAAACTCACACAGGAAACTATAAAATTTAACATCACAGTCTGTTAATTTGTTTGTTAGATTTTCTTACTAGGAGTTAACAATGTAAAATCCTGTGCTTTGTAACATTTTTTTGTTAGGAATTTCAAGTCAGCCTTAAGACTCTAAGTGCAGAAATTATACATTTTCAGAAAAGCCCTTCTTGGTTCGCTGCTAATGTTTCTTTATTCTTATGCCCTCCCTTAGTCTTAGTTCTACAAATTTTGTGTGCGATTCCCTGAGGATAAAGGCAATACTTACATACTACCCTTCAATAATATTCCTCCTTGAACCTCACCCAGTTACTCTTTGACTATTTTACATCAATCTTTCTGAATTGTTCTTCTCAAATATGTCCAACTTTTGGGACTATTTCTTCTATCTGTCTTGATTCCTAAGGGTTAGTTCGCACCTGTTACAACCTGGACACCTGATCTGCCGTTTGAAGAAAACACTGCTTCCTCCCACCAAGATACTGGTTCCCTTTGATGTTAGTTTATAAGCCAGCTCTCTGACATCTTAGTCATATTTTATTAGGTGTTTTGCATTCTGTTTTCCCGTTCTGTTCCAGTAACAACAAAAATATCTCTCCTTTCCTAATAGGTTAAGATCAGTTAGAAACCAGAGACTTTACTGATTTATTGCATTTTAGTTCCATTTTATCTTAAAGAAATAGTTCTTTCCCTCATGTTTTATCAGCGTACATTTCTTCAGTTTCTTTTAATTCTTCTAGTGTTTCTGTGCTTGAAATAATTTTGAAGTGTTTATGTTTTTAAAGTATTTTTAAAATAAGGCATACAGACCAAATGTTTTGCCCAAGGCCCTGAAAATTTTCTTCAACTTTAGTTGTGCTCATTTTATTTGCTAGTTTTTCTACATCCACCTATGTTTATGATTTATTCCCTTTAAAACAATGGCCCCATTTCTCTTTATTTGTTTGTTTGTTTCTGATAAAATATATCACACTCTTTGTGTAAAGCCACAACTTGAGTTTCTGATATCAGAAATAGTAATCAGAACTCATGTGATTAATGAAGCCAGGTCCTGACATCGTTCAGTGAAAGGAATGAGAGTTGGGAATTTGAATATGGTGTAGCCCATCTAGTCTGCCTACTTTACCATTGGAAGACTATCTCTGTAGTCTCAAGTCCTGGTCCATAATCTAAGTAGATAAACATACCAAAGATGACCAAAAAAGGAAAAAAATGTTTTTCTTCACCTAGTGCAAACAATGGTTTTTCTCTGTTCAAGTTTTTACCTTAGTTGGCCTAACAACCCATATAGCATGGTGGCCTGCATGTCTTTGTTAAAGCCTAGCATGGTTCGCCCATTATTTGTACAGCATGGCCTGCCTCTTGTTTGCGAAGACCCAGTCCTATAGTCTGCCTATGTAAGTTGCAAAAGCCTCCACACACAGAAGTTTCCGGTGCTTAGTATAATTCTCTTCTGTCACTATCTAGAAAGTTTTAATACTTTTTAACAAAGGGCTCATATTTTAATTTTGTACTGGGTACCACAATTCATGTAGTTGGTTTGGGTGGCCAAGGATGCCTTTTGCTACAGTTAACTTCCAAGGTCACAATTCCATGTGACTGATTTTAAAGTCATCCAGAACACATCACTTAAAAATAAATGTTTAACTATAAAAATAAACAAATGAAAACAGCAAAAAGAAGTTATTATAATCTGATAAGCTGACATGTTCAAGAAATCCTAATACTCATGTTTACTATAGTACCATGAAATCTTACAGCCACTACTTCTGGATGCTCTAGGTGTATCTGTCACTCCTTGTATATTGCCTCATTTAATATTAACCCCTGTCTGTTCTCCATGTTCTAAGCCAAATGGACTTGGAGATTAGAGGGACACAATAAGCTGGACTCTTCTATTTTATTGAGATTCAGAAACCCTTAAAAGATAGACAAGAATCAAATTTTCAGAGATCAAAGTATCAGTTGTTTTTTTTTTAACATTTTATTTATTTATTTAGTTTTTGGCTGCGCTGTGTGTTAGTTGCGGCACGTGGGATCTTCGCTGAGGCATGCAGGATCTTTCACTGCAGCTTGCAGTCTCTTTGTTGCAGTGTGTGGGCTTCTCTCTAGTTGTGGAGTGTGAGTCTTCTCCCTCTAGTTGTGGCGTGGGGGCTCCAGAGCACGTGGCTCTGTAGTTTGCAGCATGTGTGCTCTCTAGTTGAAGCACGCAAGCTCAGTAGTTGTGGCCCAAGGGCTTAGTTGCCCCGAGGCATGTGGGATCTTAGTTCCCCGACCAGGGATTGAACCCATGTCCCCTGCATTGGAAGGCAGATTCTTTATCATTGGACCACCAGGGAAGTCCCAAATTATCAGTTTTATTTCTGATAAAGTGACATGGGAAAGTTTGGCCAATTTTGTTCAAATGTCCTGTTAACGCTCTCCTAGCTGAAATATTCCCGCAAGCTACAGGCTTCCCACATAGATCTTGCCCCACTAAGCCTAGTACAAAACTGAAAAAAGGTAGGATTGCCAAACTAAGAGTTGATAGGATTGCCAGCTGCTTCCCCTTTTCCCCACTAAAAAGAGGAGAGCAGAGCTACACATGCCCCATTACTTCTCCCAAATTTATCAATCAAATAACTCAACTCTCCTCCCTTAAGGAAGAGTGAATGAGGAGATGTGTCTATAAATCTTGAACTGAATTCACACAGATTACTGAAAGCAGGGAAAAAGGAGGTTCTTTTAATGGGGGGGGGGTGTTTTAAGGCAAGGTAATATAACTTACTAAGATATACCTCTGGTCCATCTAAGGGAAGGATTTAGGGTTGAAAATTGTTGAAGAAATCCAAAGGCCCTTCTCTACAAGAACTTATCCAAAGGATAAATAAGCAACACAAATTTTAGAGTAAAACCTAAATATTTTAACGTACATGCAAGAAAATTGAGAATAAAAGTAAACCAGTGATTCTATTTGTGAAGTAATAGGAATTTAAGGCTAAACACCCTTTTTTCAGATTCACCATTTTTAAAGATGATGACTTTTAATTTGCTACTATAGTTTAATTTATACTATGGACTATAAATTCAAGTTTCTTCCTGATATTTCATTTGATTTTGAACAGTGACATCCAGATGCACAGTGTAATGTCCACTATGGCACACTGTACACAGTTATATTCTCATATTCCCCATTTCCTCTATTAAGAAAATAGAAATATATTCTAGTGGGTACCTAGGAGTATTCCTCTTTCCTCCATAATATCCCAAGACTACACTGGGATGACTGAAGAGGAGTCATTAAGCTCACCTGGTGTCTGATGCCACAAAAACAATCCAAGGACCAATTATGTACGGATTTAATTTAAGGATGTTACAGTGTTCCATTTTGCCTGCGTTTGTTACCATATGTTCCAGATATTTTCCATATCCACTCTCCACTCTGCTCTCTGCCCTGGGACAATGACCCACAAGGATTACATAAACAAGTACCATGCCTTCTGGCTTCAGGTTAGGGTAAGCCAATGGTGAGCCCAGGCAGAACTGCAAGGAGAGAGAATGGTAAGATCAGGTAATTAATTGTTGCCCGAGTTCCCACACTGAGGCGATGTCTGGGTATCTCTCCTCTGAAAGTCACTGCTCCTCTCAAGTCTCTTTTCTCCACAGGACCCTCTCCTTCCAGTTTCTAGGAACCACCCGTCTGGTGTTCCCTGCCTCAGATTGCTGTACTATTTCTTGTGGTTCCCTCATACCCAACCATACTTTCCTAAATAGTTCCTTTTTAAACATGCCAAGGATTATCCTAATTTTAATGTGCCGTCTATTTTATACAGACACCCAGAAATACCCTACAGTGGGAAGGTCTATCTAAAAACATGTAAATCACTTGGTGTATACTAAAACAAGAGTATTTTCTGGTTTTAGGAAATGAAACAAAATTAGTGGCATGTTGGTAGGGAAAAGTCCTTAGCTATTTTGTTTAGATCAATTGCATTTATATAAAAGTGGCTTTTAGCATGTGCATACAATCTTACTGGTCCCTGAGTTACTGAAGCTCTCCTCATGGATAAATATTTAACAAACTCCAAGAGGGGATGTTTCCTTATCCATCTCCATACCTCCCAAGGAAAGGCCTGTTCCTGAGAGCATTATGATTACCTACGAGATGTTGTCTGATCAATATATTTCTACTTAAGGATGCCAGATACTTAGAGTGATGATCTTCCAGACTATACAATATTAGAATCCATTCCAGAGTCCTTGTGCCATTTAAATAAAGAAAATCATTTACAAAACAACTTAAAGTGTAGGTTTAAAAAAAAGAAGAAATAAAAAGATGCTGAATTAGTCAACCAGTATATGGCAGTCACACTGCTCTCCTGAAAAGTAAAATCTAATTGTACTTCTCAACCCTGATACTCACCCAGTACTCATAGACTATGCCATTTTAAAATTTTGTAGCTTCCCACAGATGAATACCAAATCACATACCAGGAAAACATTGAAAAAAATAATGTCTTAAAAGTGAAATAACTAAATTCAACATAAATTTTTTTAATATCTACTGGCAGTTTCCCCCCCCCTTTTTTTTTTCTTCCTTTTTTTTAAAACCAAATAAATTCTCTTCAGGGAGCATTTGTAGAAGCCATGCATTTTGAAATACAAGTGAAATAATATGCCCTTTATACAAAGATCTCCCCATAATGTGCACATGCATGCAACCTGTTTGTCTTCTTGCTCTCCTTAATTTGTTCTGTCCTCCTTAAGAAACTTCTGATAATAACCATTGGAGGCAGTCATACTACTCTCTTAAATCTCACTATCTCTAGATTACTAAAAATAGATTAAGCTGTGAACAATCATAGTATTTCCTGAGCTTCTCTTCAGAGCAAAATATTGCTCTAGATTACTAAGAAAATAAAAAGGAATGCTGGTATGTTTTTGTCCCTCTAGGAATCTGGTTTCAACCCATAGCCCTTGATTAATAAGCCACTAGGAAAAACCATCCTAAGAAAAGAAACTTACAAGCTTAGGTTTAAAGACACAATCTTTGGCCTCATGTTTTTTCCTTGTTGGGCAACAAAACTTATCAAAGGACATAAAGAAGCCTTTTTGTGAAAGTCGGTTTGAAAATAACTGATAGATTCTTTATCCTCCTGAAAATTCATTAAATAAATACGTGTCTAATTATAAAAATAACTAGAATAAAAATGGGAAATGTCACGTACATGAGTCAACAGTTTGAAATGGATTATTAATTAAATAAATTTCAAACCATCTGGTTTTCCAGTCTTGATTAAATTGGAGTGTAATCCATATGAATGGATCAGCTGTGGAACACACAGCACTGTTCCATATAAATGAGTCATGTATAATAATTTTCTGTATATTTAAAATGAGAACTTTATGTACTGAACCACTAGAAAATATACAGATAATCAGATCTCTTTTCCCTCAGTTCTTCAATGCAAGTTATCATTAGGAATATCTCATCACTTTACATTTGTAGGAATCTGTTTGCTTTTATTTTTTCGTGATCAAATACTTGTTAATGCATTTTTAATTTCTACTCTTTACTCAGTGAGAGACAAAGACAAAAGAATGAGTTAGAGACCTAGCTGTCAAATAACTTGTAAACCTACTGGGGAAGAATATAGCTGGACATGGAACACCAATGAACACTGCAAAGCAATTCCAAACACATACTAGGAATTTGGTAATGATTAATGCCCTATCTAATTTACAGAGTTAAATGACCATTCATGCACAACATTTGTAAAAGGTGTGTGCAGAATTGCCATTTTCTGTGAATCCTTGAAGCTACACAGGTATGGCTCTAGACAAAAGTCAGGTTTACTTATTTTTAATCTTAATGTCAGCATCTAGAAAGTGTGTGGCAAGTTATAGGTGTTCAATCAATATTTATTAAATGAAAAAATAAGGGAGTGTGAATCCCTCCTAACTAAGAAGACATTCTCCCATCCATCAAAGCTCTCCGAGTTCTGTAGGCATCTGGAGTTACGTTTCCTAGTTGCCATGGTTGCTTATCGCTTAAACTGCAGTATTGTTAACACTTTAAGCATTAATAGCAATAGTGTTTTTTTTACAGTTGCTGTCGATCTCCCTTGTCAGAAGCCACGAACATCTCACTGGTAGAGTGGCAATGAGAGGGCTACCCAGAGAAACAGTCCGGGAAATGGTGTTCTACCCAACATTCTGCTTCTGTCTGTGCTCCAGGAAATGTGTTTCTGCCTTATCTTTCCTGGAGCACCTCTCCATCTACTCTGCCTCTTGTTTAGCTTGTTTTCCTTACTGGACCAGTGCCTAGGGTTGCTCTGGCTATCTGAACCCTGTTCAGGTCCTGGAATCCTACCTTTGGAATACTCTCTCTTGTCCTCTGCTTGGTGCCGTGCATTGAACCATTTTTTGACTCTTTCTTCTTTTTCTTTACTTAACCTTAATAATTGGCTGTGTTTTTTTTTGTTTTTTTGGGTTTTTTTTGCGGTACGCGGGCCTCTCACCGCTGTGGCCTCTCCCGCTGCCGAGCACAGGCTCCGGACGCGCAGGCCCAGCGGCCATGGCTCACGGGCCCAGCCGCTCCGCGGCATGTGGGATCTTCCCGGACCGGGGCACGAACCCGTGTCCCCTGCATCGGCAGGCGGACTCTCAACCACTGCGCCATCAGGGAAGCCCTTGGCTGTGTTTTTAACTGACTTTACATGAACTGTTTTTAATCTGGGCCGCCTCCTCAATATATATTTGTGGACTCCAAACATGCCTCAAGCAAGTCCTTAGCTGGACTAAAACTCCCTATAATCATAACAAACAGATGGGTATGAAGGCAAAGAAACAGACAGAAGATCTCTAACTTAATTTAAATGTAGGAACCTAGGTGTTCTTCATGGAGCGGAGCATTCCTTAAGGAATGACAAGTCACAAGGATTAAGATTAAAGGAGTTCTGTGCAATTAATACAAGAAGTTAGCAGATAATAACCCAGTTTCCTAGGATCATACTGGGACCAGGAAAATGCAAACCTCATTTTTTTCTCTTGCCATCACTATCATCTATTCAATAGCAAAGTGATTCCCTATACTCATGACATAAAAATATAGGTATAAATATGTACCTGCTAATGACCTACAATATAAATGTTTTACTTTCTTTTTAAAATTTTAGGACTTTCATATGCCACCTACTTTCACTAAACATCTCTTTCCTCAGATGTGAAATGGGCTGTAGATGGAAAAACACCAGCATCAAAACCTGCATCATGAGTGTCAGTGGCTTATAAAGGAATCCCAGAGAGAGCAGCGGGACACTCTTTGAGAAATGCTAGGCTGGTGATAGAATGGAATTAAATACTATGCAAGAAAACATGAGCAATGATGACTGTACCAAACATTGAATCAGAAGTCAGATGAAAATAGATTTTAGGTATGGCTTAATCAATTACACATTTATTTCCTTTTAAATGTATATTCAATAATGATATCTGATTAAAATATAGATCTAAATAAGTCTAAAAGAGTTCATAAAAATAAAGTGAAAATTAGGTAATTACCATTGATTGATTTATAATATATATGTGTATATATGTAACAAATAATATATATTTATATGGGATATAATACATATACTACTATACATATTATAATTAATTTATAAATACATATATAACTTATAAATACAAAGATTTATAAAAATGTATGAATGTCTCTTCCCCCCTTGGAGGATAGCTTATCAGCTTTGCAGAATATCATTTAAACTGGAGCTTTGGTTGCACCTTAACGAGGCCATCCCACATCCCATCACTCTATAAGGCCTGAAGCTTCTGAAGGATAAGTTATACAGTAGGATCGTTGGATCTCATGCCATACCTCTGTGTCTTTTAGGTGGGTTCCTTAGTTCAATCAGATGTTATGCAAGATCCCATGTTGGTGCATCATACACCAACATGGATAGTGGTTCTGACTGAGGCTCAAAGATAGATATAAACCTACTTTCAAAATACATGTCAATCCTATTTATGATAAATTGCTTTCCTTTCAAGGATGGAAGGTGTCCAATTTAATCTACTTGCCACCCAGTGGCTTACTGATCTCCTTGAGGTTTAGTGTCATATGAAGTTCTCAGCTTCTGTATCTGTTGGTGGCAAGTTAGACAGTATACACTTGCTGTAAAGATACAGGGTCCCTCCTCCTGAGAATCTAGGCTCTTCTTGCTTTAGTGGGTCTCAAGTCGAAAAACTGGCTTAAATCCAGAATTTGGATTAGGGATTGTGACTTTTTACTGGGGTCATTTTATCAGTTTTCTGATTATACAGTCCTTGTTATTTTGATTTTATGGATTGAATAATATCCTTATTTTCTGCTCATTTCTCTTGCCCCTATTGATGATTATTCTCTTTATCATTCTCACCATTATCTCCAGATCAAGCTCTCCTAGCTGCCAGGCCATCTTTCTTACCCTTTATAACCATTCCTGCCTTTTTCTGACACTTAGGCTCTGCTATTTGACTTCTATTATATCAGGATTCTGTTATCGCCCCTTTAGCCTGACCTACAAGAGTGCAACCATCATTGAGCTTCACAAAGATACCCACAATGTAACTTTCACCAACATGTGCTTTATAAACACTTTATGAAATGGGATGTCTTCTGGGCTCCTCTGTGGAGCATAATCAGTTGATGCGTTTTCTAGTCTCACATAGTATAGCTACTCTAACATGCCTGCCTCTCTAAGCCTTCTGGCCCCCTTTTCTCCACTGTCTGTCAAAGTAATCAGTGGCATATCTGCTGCACTTACTATGGTACATTGCTTTCTTCAAGATTCCAACAGGTCTTTTGGCAGTGTTAGCATCAGTAGGTCTTTTCCAGTGTGTTAAATCCTGTATACTGGAAGAACACTCCCAAATCAATCAGCTTTCCCTTTTCCATCCTTATTTTCCACCTCCCTTACTATAGCTTTTTGGAATCTGGTATTATATATACTTTTAGAGCTTCTTCCAAAATATGTGGACTAGTTCCTGCAGCTTCTTTGGAATATAGATCCTTTCCTCCCTCAGGAGGCCCAGCACTTCCCCTATCTTAACTGCATTGTAATGTGACCATAGTGATGAATCTGGTGATCAGAAAAGAAAATGGGGTTAGATCCTGAAGTCTTTGCATCATCTCCAAGCAAAGGAGGAATGCTAGTCTCTAAAAGAAAAGAGGGAACTACCTCTGCATGTTTAGTAGGTTAAGGGAGATATGGAGTTTCAAGGTTTCCAAGAAGACTAAGTCAGATGTCCATATCTCAGTCCAAGTATCAGTGTCCCACTTCTCAACCTGACCTTGGCAGAGCAGACTGGCCGGGGTGGAGAACTCATCTTTCTCTGGAGCTCTGCTACCCCTATGATCTTCCTCTGACTGTGGGAGATAAGTCTCTCTTTGCATGCTGCCAAGGAGTCACTTTGATTCTAGCCAGTATAGCTAAAGCAGTTATAATTGATGATTAATCACCCACAGCCTTTCATTTTCTTCCTCCAAGGCATGAGTGGCACTCAACATAGCTGTCTGATTCCATTATTCTTATAATTAGAATATCCTAAACCTCTTAAAGTCTTGAGATATTGCAACAACCAGTACAATATATTTCGCTTGTGTCCTATATCCATTTTCCATGTTTATTAATGTTGTAATAATCTTACTGCTACGGCATGCCAGGGGTTACTAGGGCTCCACCTACTACCAGTGATGAAGCCCTGATTGCCAGCCAGTCTTGAAAATATTCTGAGACTGATTCATCAGACAATTCTTGGCACCAAATATATTATATTATATTTTCCAAGTTCCTTGGAAAACAGATGGAGATATGCATGCAGGACTATTATAGGGAGAAGTAGTGTTGGGGATTGCCCTTAGCCTCAATCCTTAGTAGATGAGTAAAGAAATAGATTTGGGCGGAGGGAGGAGTTGAACTGTGATACAGTCACAAAGGCCTTAGCCAACCCCATGGGGAGTTGAGATGTCCTTTTAGATTGACCTACCTTGAGGCAAGGTTGTCACTGTCTTCTCACTGGCATTTTGCTTCCAAGAACCATCCTACTTTCCTAGCAGTCTTAAGATGTGGGTTCCCCTTGAGGAGGGGGCATGATCTGAATGACTGGATCCTCTTAGCCTGAGAGTTATGCCTCTAGAGGCGCTCAGCTGAGGGCCATCAGCCACTAAACATGGGGCAGGTAGGTGATGCAGGGCTCAATCCACTAAACTCCCTAAGACTTTTTATTTCCATTTTCCTTTTCCTTGGTGTTTGCCTGGTTTGGTATCGCAATGCTGTCCTTAGTGCTACTCTCTTTCTCCCAAGTGACTTTCCATTTTGCCCGCAGCAATAATCACCACTCACATACCCACCCCCTCTCGTCTTGCTCGTGGATGGCAGAGTACTGTTGCAGCAGATGTAAAACTATGCAGACCTGTCCCAGTACAAATTCATGCTGTGCAGCTGCAGTTACATTTTCACAATTATAAGCACAAACATATGAAATCACCTCAGGCAATGCTTTGACAGCTCCCTAGGGTATTGCTCAATTCTGAAGAACACTATGAAATAGCTTAAAAAAATATGCTTGACTACCCAGTAGCAGAATACACAGACAGAAATAAGCCAGGCCTCAAGCAAAGTAAATTCCTTCTCCAACCACTTGACAATGTTATGAAATGATAATGAAAGTTATGCATAACGAACAAGTTAAAATTCATACCTATTGAAATTTCCCAGTGTAAAAACTAGTGTTAAATTCATCGTGTAAAACTATAATACATGAACAAAGAAAAGCCATCCTTTATATTTCTGTCTCGCTTTAGCTTTGCAAATACTTCAGAAGAGAAGAATATGAGAAGATATTTTAGTCACGAAATACTATTAAACAACTACTCTGTGCCAGGCACTATTATAGGAATTGGAAGCATAGGAGTGAAAAGTAGTAACAGTAAGAAAACTCCTGAATCTTGTTGAAGTTGCAGCATTTTCCAATTACTGCTCCTCTGTTGTTCCCTTTTCTCTTCCATCTCTTCGCCCCTGCACATGCCACTCTGTCATTGCCGCATTGTCCTCCTTCTATAGAAATTACACCTTTTTCATATTTCTTCTTTTTCTTCTCCTCTGGCTTTTTCTCCACCTCTACTTTAGACTGGTTTTTGAGTTCCTCAATGACGGGAACAACCATATTATTCTTTGTATCTCAACAGTGTGACACAGTACATTTTGACATATATATCTTGAATATGTGAAAGAATTCATACATGTTGATAGCCTATAAGGAGGAGAATATAATATGCTAATAATTATAGTTGTGTATCAGTTTTTGTTTGATAATTTCTCAAGAGGAAAGAAAATTGATCCATCTACAATAAGAATATAAAATACATTTTATCGCACTTGCCTTTCAATAAATTCGTAATGATTTTCTGGAGTACTGACTTGAGAAAATATCAGAGCTGTGCTCAGGCCCAGAGGCAAGTGTTATCATGACCCATTATCTAAGCCTGCTATGAGCTCTTGAGAAGGGAGGTTGCCATTTCTACTCTCTCTCTCTCTGTCTCTCTCTTTCTCTTCCTTTATCTCTTTCATGCTCATTTACTTTCCAGCATTTTTCTGTGGATTACAGTAGTAAAAGAGAAAAAAGAACACAACGTTTTTATGATGTAGTTTTCCTTCATTCAACTGAGACAAAAGGAAAAAGAACATTGTGGTACAAAGTTTTAAAAGAAATTTATCTTGCACAACTTTATATAATGGACATAAAGTCATGCAGTCACAATTAACCATGATTTTGTAGAAGGCATAGGCATTTTCGTCAGTTGACTCTCCTTGGTCTTCTTTTCTATGACATATTTCCCCTTCACTTTATTTCAGAATCCCCTACACACAGCCATGCTCTATCACTAAGAAGAGCTTTATCCACCAATTCATAACTTGGATGACCTCAGGCCACAGCCTCCTATCCATCCAATGTGCTCACTCTTAGATTCTTTCTAAAACTGCTGGTTTTAGTTCTGTTCTACTTCAAAAGTCTGCTACCCTTTTCTGACTTTATTTTCCTTCTTATTCCACATGGAAACCATAACTTCATAGACACACTGGTCCCTGTCCTACATTTAATAAAGTCACATAACTTTGCAAATCCTCTACGTTAGAAATGTATGGACACCCAAGAAATATGGTCCAGTTGGTTGAAAGCAATTTAATTCATAGCCTTTCTTTCTCATTTCACATGTAACGTGATAGTAAATAAACAATCTATGGCAGGAGAAAAGTATATAGAAAATTTTTGTGGAATAAAGAAAGAAAAATCTTGTAGAGTTTTCATCAAGTATCACATGGCATTAATTAACATGACTCACAGTATATTTTTATTTTAATATTTCAGGTCTTCTTAAATATGGAGTGTTTTTCATACTCAACAATATGCCATATTTAGCTTTTTTATCTTAATATTTAACCACCAATACCCCTCACTCTGTTTTCAACAAGGTGAAAGATGTAGCATAGATGAGTGACTCAGTGCAGCTGATAACTTCCATTTTAACTGTAAAAATGATAGTTTAGGAGCAGACATGATATTCATTCTACAAATTCAGGTAATAAAAATTTAACCTAGTTTTTCTAAAATTGAACTTAATCTCACTATCAAACCCTCATTTTGTCATAAAAACTTGAGTTTGGGCAAGAATTTCTCCCAACCCTCACCTTTTATTTTAGGCCACATCTAAAAATGAGGGCCTAACATCATGCAGCAGTCAGTGGTAGAGGGGGTCTGAGAATCCTATTGTTGGACCTTCTGTGCTGTCAGTTGTTGAGCAGCATTTCACCTGATTCTCAAGTGCTGTTTTTTACAACAGGGTGTCACATTCTCCCTTGTTCAAAAACACGTCTTTCCAGGCTTGTATCTTACTCAGTGTTTTCTTACCTTCTTAGATACAAAAGAGAACCTATATTACTCCTAATCTACTTGGGAACTGAAGGAAAGAGTGAAGTTATATAAAGCTCTTCATTAACTTTATGTTCATCTTACCAGCAATGCTATACATTTCACTGGTATTTATTAATGCATCACACAGGGATATGAATGAGCTCTATGACAAGATTTTTTAACCCTGGCACTATTGACACTCTGGGCTAGCTAATTCTTTGTGGTCCCATGCACTATAGGGAGATTAGCAGTATCCCTGGCCTGTACCCACTAGAGTCCATCCTCTCCCCTACACAGGTCTTTACAATTAAAAAGTCTCCAGATATTGGTAGTCATACCCAGTTGAGAACCACTGCACTCTGAGGATGCATTTGACTCTCCTGCCTCCATTAATTCTCTATGGCTCCCCACCGGTTCAGTGACAGAATTCTCTGGAACCTTGTCAACAACCTGAAGTCTTCTCTGGGAATTGGGAGTATAAATCTTCTCTCATCATTGACCCTCAGATCTCTCCTTTACCCGACTCTGTATTTGGCTTGGTGTAGGGCCTGAGGTTCACAGAAATTAGTCCCTAAGGCCCAGTAGATATGCCAGGATCTAACTTTTCAATTCAACTCCCTCTTTTTCCTCCCTTTCCCTTTTCTTTCTTTCTTTCTTTCTTTCTTTCTTTCTTTCTTTCTTTCTTTCTTTCTTCCTTTTCTTTCCTTCTTTCCTTCTTTCCTCTCTTCTATTCTTATATATCATATATTCTCAATTATTTACCTTATGTGTATAACTTGGGGTTTGAATACTAGAGATCAAGAATTTGACTCTTCTGTTTCCCAAGAAAAATGAATACTGTGGCTCAAACTGCCCAGTGATGGAAAGAGTTAAAGAAACACAGAATACCAGTGAAGGAAGTATCCATTATTATCTCATAATGTAATACCACTGCTGCCTCTGCAGCTTAATCACCAGCAGGTCTGACATATATTTTCAGTTCTGATTTTATTTAAAAACTAAAAAACATGTGAGTGCACAGAGATCAATTTCAGCACATGCATATAGTGTGGTATTAACTGCCAATTGAAAGGGGAGATATTGGCCTGAAAATCACTTTTTATCATGCTGAGAGTAATCATACTGCCTTCACATGGGCTCTTGTCAGTATTCCTTAGTTATGTTGCCAGCAAGAGACCCAAAATGAACATTAAAAAAACATTAATCCAAAATTGGTATATGTGTGTACATACATATAATGGTATTAATCCTTTATTTCTCTATTTTGAGAAACACAAATACATATATTAATTTGGTTATCTATTGCTGAATAACAAACTACCCCAAAACTTTATAGCTTAGACTCACAGATATAGAGAATAAACTAGTGGTTGCCAGTAGTGTGAGGAAGGCAATGTAGGGGTGGGGAAGTAAGAGGTACAAATATTGGGGTGTAAGATAGGCTCAAGGCTGTATTGTACAACATGGGGAATATAGCCAATATTTTGTGGAATAACGATAAATGGAAAGTAACCTTTAAATTGTATATATGTATGTGTGTGTGTGTGTGTGTGTGTATATATATATATATAAAAATATATAAAACTACAGTTAAAAAAAAAGTAATAGCTTAAAGCAAGAATCAGTTCTTATCCTCCATGATTCTGTAGGCCTGCTGGCTTTGGCTCAGTGATTTTTATGACGTAAGTGAAGTCAGCCGAGCTTCACTTACCTGGGTGCTCAACTGGACTAGGCAGTCCAAAGTGGCTCATTCATATGGCTCATATGGCTGTTGGCTGGGAGCTCACCTAGAGCTGTTGAATATAGTGCTTTGGTTATACTCCATGTGGCCTCTTCATTTGGCTTGGCTTCTCAGAGCATGCAGGCTGGATCTGAAGAGACAAGAGGCAGAAGTTGCTAGTCCTCTTAAGGCCTGGGCTTGGGAGTTCCAAAATGTTACTTTCACTGCATCCTATTAATCGAATCCATTTGCAGATTCTAAAAGAGTTATGAATTTCCGGGGCCATCTTTGGAGAATTAACAACCACATATTTTAATAACACATGCATTGAAGAGTGGTTGTATTCATAAAAATTAAGCTCTATAACATTTTATTTTTAAAATAATTTTTTATTTTCCCAAAAGTCATATAATATTGCTTGAATGCATCATTTTAATGCATTTATGCCTATTCTATAATGGTGTAAATGTTTGAAGTTAGATATGAAGACATGATTTCTGATTACAAGTTAAGATTTGTAATGTTTCGTACACTCTGGGAGATGTTGATTCATTTATAATGGAAATATGGCCTCCCTCTGCTTCCCTCCAATTCAAAAGATATTTCAATTGTTTCCAGTTTTAAGGTATCATACATAAATTCTCATACATTGCTATTGGGTGTGTGATTTTATAAAACCATCCAGGAAAAATGGTTGGCAATATCTATCATAGCTAAACATAAGTCTGTCCTATGACCCAGAATTCCACTCCTGGATATACTCAACAGAAGTAGGATGATTTTTTTTCTTTTTCTTCAAATTTTAAACAGTGAAAAACAAGTCAAAGTATCATCTTTGGCCTATGAGCTATCAATTTAAGGAAATCTTAGTAAAATACTAAAAAGGCTTTTATAAAGGGCACATTAAATGCTTCCATCATTTTACATTCTGTTCTTCTCTTTGGGAGATTAATACCTTTTTTGTCACAAACATAGTATATCTCTGCTTTATATTAAAGGAAAGAATAGAGATTTAGTCATGACAATGTCAATAACTATGACGTTAATTGTACCTGTACACTACTTGCAAGGTCACAATTTAGCCTTCTACAGTTTCATGGATGCTGGCAGAGGTCAAAGACTCCTGGGTCAAAGACAAAAAGAGTTGATTACTAGTGGCGCATTGAGCATTCTGAACTTTATGATTGCATTTGTCCCCCTTGACCTCCAAGTCTAGTGGACTGAGATGAAGAGGCCCAGGTGGGTGCATACAGTAGATTTGTATCATAGCTGAAGAGCCCTGAACTGAGGAAACCCAAATCTTTTATAATGGACTTAAAGAAAAACTGCCCAATCTTTGTTCCAGGGGAGACATCATCTTTAGTATACAGGATAATCAATAAACTTGTCATCTGCTCCAGTCTGAGACTATGCAAATAACCCTAAAAGAAAAGCCCCAAGACCATCAGTGCTTTTGCTTGCAAAGTATTCAGAAAGAAAGGGATTCATGGAAAATTATGTACCAACAGATAGATCATTATTTTCCTTCTCCCATTGTTCTATAGTTATTGAATTTTTGATTAATAACTGTCTTTATTTAGTTATAGGTCCAAATAGTTTATAAGAGCCTTTGGAAGAATTTGTTGTCAATTCTTTTTTTACTAAGTTTAATGGGATTATTTTATTTACTGAATAAGCTCATTGATTAATACCCTCTAGAGTCATATGCAGAATTGACAAGGTATTCTTGCAGTGTATGGCAAGTAGTACCCTGACAAAAGAACTGTGTTAGTCACAGCAAAAATATTGAATATACTTTCAGGCTTATAAACAAGAGCATAAATATTTTTATTAGTTTGACTTAGAGTGTTCTAGAAAGTATTTAAAACAAAGGTAGATAGCTGCTAAATAAGAAGTCAGACAATATGTTTTTGGAAAAATGTTTCTACCACTAAAAAAGTGATTTTGCCTTAGGTATATGACTATTCTTATCCTTATACTTATTTTGCAAAATAGAGGGGGCGTAACAGTAAGAACCCCATGTGTAGGCTCTGGAGTAGAATTTGATTCAGTCACAACTGTTAATGATTTGGCTTAGATAAGATTCTTAGTCTCATTTTTGTATTATTTTTCACCTTGTTAAAATGGCACAATGTCTGTTAAAAAATACACCCTTAATAAGTGTCAGTTTACTGATATTTGAAATGATAATTACAGACCTACAAGACTTATTTTAAATGAATTAAATTAGGGGAAAGGTGGAGAATATTTTGTTTTGCTTTTAAATTTATTGAAGTATAGTTGATTTTCAATGTGTTAATTTCTTCTGTACGGCTAAGTGATTCAGTTATAAATATGTTTTTCATATTTTTTCATTATGGTTTATCACAGGATATTGAATAAGTTCCATGTGCTATACAATAGGACCTTGTTGTTTATCCATCCTATATATAATATATATATAATTGCATCCGCTAATCCCAAACTCCCAATCCTTCCTTCCCCTATCCCACCTCCCCCTTGGCAGCCGCAAGTCTGTTCTCTATGCCTGTGAATCTGTTTCTGTTTCATACATATGTTCTCCTGTGTCGTATTTTAGATTCCACATATAAGTGATATCATATGATATTTGTCTTTCTCTCTCTGACTTACTTTGCTCAGTATGAAAACCTCTAGGTCCACCCATGTTGCTGCAAATGGCATTATATCATTCTTTTTTTTTTTTTTAACATCATTAGTGGAGTATAATTGCTTTACAATGTTGTGTAGTTTCTGCTGTATAACAAAGTGAATCGGCTATATGTATACATATATCCCCATATCCCCTCCCTCTTTTGTCTCCCTCACACCCTCCCAGTCCCACACCTCTAGGTGGTCACAGAGCACTGGGCTGATCTCCCCATGTGATGCAGCTGCTTCCCGCTAGCTAGCTGTTTTACATTTAGTAGTGTATATATGTCAATGCTACTCTCTCACTTCGTCCAGACTTACAATTCCCCCCTCCCCTTGTCCTCAACTCCATTCTCTATGTCTGTGCCTTATTCCTGTCCTGCCCCTAGGATCACCAGAACCATTTTTTCTTTTCTCTTTTTTTTATATTTCATATATATGTGTTAGCATACGGTATCTCTTTTTTCTCCTTCTGACTTACTTCACTCTATATGGCAGACTCTAGGTCCATCCACCTCATTACAAGTAACTCAATTTCGTTTCTTTTTGTGGCTAAGTAATATTCCATTGTATATATGTGCCACATCTTCTTTATCCATTCATCTGTTGATGGACGCTTAGGTTGCTTCCATGGCCTGGTGACTGTAAATAGTGCTGCAAAGAACATTGTGGTATATGACTCTTTTTGAATTATGGTTTTCTCATGGTACATGCCCAGTAGTGGGATTGCTGGGTCAGATGGTAGTTCCATTTTTAGTTTTTTAAGGAACTCCATACTGTTCTCCATAGTGGCTATATCGATTTAAATTCCCACCAACAGTGCAAGAGGGTTCCCTTTTCTCCACACCCTCTCCAGCATTTATTGTTTGTAGATTTTCTGATGATGCCCATTCTTACCAGTGTGAGGTGATACCACATTGTGGTTTTGATTTGCATTTCTCTAATGATGAGTGATGTTGGGCATCCTTTCATGTGTTTGTTGGCAATCTGTATATCATATTTGGAGAAATGTCTATTTAGGTCTTACGCCCATTTTTGGATAGGGTTGTTTGTTTTTTTTGATATTGAGCTGCATGAGCTGCTTGTATATTTTGGAGATTAATCCTTTATCAGTTCCTTCGTTTGCAAATATTTTCTCCCATTCTGAGGGTTGACTTTCGTCTTGTTTATGGTGTCCTTTGCTGTGCAAAAGCTTTTAAATTTCATTAGGTCCCATTTGTTTATTTTTGTTTTTATTTCCATTTCTCTAAGAGGTGGGTCAAAAAGGATCTTGCTGTGATTTATGTCAAAGAGTGTTCTTCCTGTTTTCCTCTAAGAGTTTTATAGTGTCTGCCCTTACATTTAGGTCATTAATCCATTTTGAATTTATTTTTGTGTATGGTGTTAGGGAGTGTCCTAATTTCATTCTTTTACATGTAGCTGTCCAGTTTTCCCAGCACCACTTATTGAAGAGGCTGTCTTTTCTCCATTGTGTATTCTTGCCTCCTTTATCAAAAATAAGGTGGCCATATGTGCATGGGTTTATCCCTGGTCTTTCTATCCTGTTCCATTGATCTATCTTTCTGTTTTTGTGCCAATACCATATTGTCTTGATTACTGTAGCTTTGTAGTATACTCTGAAGTCAGGGAGCCTGATTCCTCCAGCTCCATTTTTCTTTTCTTTTCTTTTATTTTTTTTTTTGCTGTACACGGGCCTCTCACTGTTGTGACCTCTCCCGTTGCGGAGCACAGGCTCCGGATGTGCAGGTTCAGCAGCCATGGCTCACAGGCGCAGCTGTTCCACGGCATGTGGGATCCTCCCGGACCGTGGCACAAACCTGTGTCCCCTGTCATTGGCAGGTGGACTCTCAACCACTGCGCCACCAGGGAAGCCCCAGCTTCATTTTTCTTACTCAAGATTGCTTTGGCTATTCGGGATCTCTTGTGTTTCTATACAAATTGTGAAATTCTTTTGTTCTAGTTCTGTGAAAAATGCCATTGGTAGTTTGATATGGATTGCATTGCATCTATAGATAGCTTTGGGTACTATAGCCATTTTCATAATATTGATTCTTCCAATCCAAGAATATGGTATATCGCTCCATCTGTTTTGTATCCTCTTTAATTTCTTTCATCCTTGTCTTACAGTTTTGTGCATACAGGTCTTTTGTCTAGTTAAGTAGGTTTATTCCTAGGCATTTTATTCTTTTTGTTGCAATGATAAATGGCAGTGTTTTTTTAATTTCTCTTCCAGATTTTTCATCATTAGAGTATAGGAATGCAAGAGATTTCTGTGCATTAATTTTGTATCCTGCTACTTTACCAACATTCATTGATTAACTCTAGTAGCTTTCTGGTAGCATCTTTAGGATTCTCTATGTATAGTATCATGTCATCTGAAAACAGTGACAGCTTTACTTCTTCTTTTCTGATTGGATTCACTTTATTTCTTTTTCTTTTCTGACTGCTGTGGCTAAAACTTCCAAAACTATGTTGAATAACAGTGGTGAGAGTGGGCAACCTTGTCTTGTTCCTGATCTTAATGGAAATGATTTCAGTTTTTCACTATTGAGAATGATGTTGGCTCTGGGTTTGTCATATATGGCCTTTATTATGTTAAGTTCCCTCTACGCCTACTTTCTGGAGAGTTTTTATCATAAATGGGTGTTGAATTTTGTCAAAAGCTTTTTCTGCATCTGTTGAGATTATTATATGTTTTGTATCCTTCAGTTTGTTAATATGGTGTATCACGTTGATTGATTTGCATATACGGAAGAATCATCGCATTCCTGCGATAAACCCCACTTGATCATAGTTTATGATCCTTTTAATGTGCTGTGGATTCTGTTTGCTATTATTTTGTTGAGGAATTTTGCATTTATGTTCATCAGTGATATTGGTCTATAGTTTCCTTTTTTTGTGACATCTTTTTCTGGTTTTGGTACCAGGGTGATGGTGGCTTCGTAGAATGAGTTTGGGAGTGTTCCTCCCTCTGCTATATTTTGGAAGAACTTGTCAAGGATGGGTGTTATCTCTTCTCTAAATGTTGAATAGAATTCATCTGTGAAGCCATCTGGTCCTGGGCTTTTGTGTGTTGGAAGATTTTTTATCACAGCCTGAATTTCAGTGCTTGTGATTGGTCTGTTTATATTTTCTATTTCTTCCTGGTTCAGTCGTGGAAGGGTGTGCTTTTCTTAAGAAATTGTCCATTTCTTCCAGGGTGTCCATTTTATTGGCATATAGTTGCTTGGAGTAATCCCTCATGAGTCTTTGTATTTCTGCAATGTCAGTTGCTACTTTTCCTTTTTCATTTCTAATTCTGTCGATTTGAGTATTCTCACTTTTTTTCTTGATGAGTCTGGCTAGTAGTTTATCAATTTTGTTTATCTTCTCAAAGAACCCGCTTTTAGTTTTATTGATCTTTGCTATTGTTTCCTTCATTTCTTTCTCATTTATTTCTGTTCTGATCTTTATGATTTCTTTCCTTCTGCTAAATTTGGGGGGTTTTTGTCCTTCTTTCTCTAATTGATTTTGGTTTAAAGTTTGGTTGTTTATTTGAGATGTTTCTTGTTTCTTGAGGTAGGCTTCTATTGCTATAAACTTCTCTCTTAGAACTGCTTTCTGCATCCCATAGGTTTTGGGTTGTTGTGTTTTCATTGCCATTTGTGTCTAGGTAATTTCTGACTTCCTCTTTGATTTCCTCTGTGATCTCTTGTTTATTTAGTAGTGTATTGTTTAGCCTGCATGTGTTTGTATTTTTTACAGTTTTTCTCCTGTAATCGATATTTAGTCTCCTAGAGTTGTGGTCAGAAAAGATACTTGATATGATTTCAATTTTCTTAAATTTACCAAGGCTTGATTTGTGACCCAAGATATGATCTCTCCTGCAGAATGTGCCATAAGCCCTTGAGATTAAGTGTATTCTGTTGTTTTTGGATGGAATGTCCTATAAATATCAATTAAGTCCATCTTGTTTAATGTGTTATTTAAAGCTTGTGTTTCCTTATTTATTTTCATTTTGAATGATCTGTCCATTGGTGAAAATGAGGTGTTAACGTCCCCTAGTATTATTGTGTTACCATCGATTTCCACTTTTATGGTTGTTAGCATTATTGAGGTGCTCCTATATTGGGTGCATAAATATTTACAATTGTTATACCTTCTTCTTGGATTGATCCCTTGATCATTATGTAGTGTCCTTCTTTGTCTCTTGTAATAGTCTTTATTTTAAAGTCCATTTTGTCTGATATGAGAATTGCTACTCCAGCTTTCCTTTGATTTTCATTTGCGTGCATATCTTTTTCCATCCCCTCACTTTCAGTCTGTATGTGTCCCTAGTTCTGAAGTGGGTCTCTTGTAGACAGCATATATATGGGTCCTATTTTTGTGTCCATTTAGCCAGTCTTTGTCTTTAGGTTGGAGCATTTAATCCATTTACATTTAAGTTTATTATCAATATGTATGTCCCTATTACCATTTTCTTAATTGTTTGTGTTTGTTATTGTAGGTCTTTTCCTTCTCTTGTGTGCCTGCCTAGAGAAGTTCCTTTAGCATTTGTTGTAAAGCTGGTTTGATGTGATAAATGCTCTTAACTTTTGCTTGTCTGTAATTGTTTTAATATCTCTGTCAAGTCCTTATGAGATCCTTGCTGGGTAGAGCAATCTTGGCTGTAGGTTTTTCCCTTCCATCACTTTAAATATGTCCTGCCACTCCCTTCTGTCTTGCAGAGTTTCTCCTGAAAGATCAGCTGTTAACCTTTTGGGGATTCCCTTGTATGTTATTTGCTGTTTTTCCCTTACTGCTTTTAATATTTTTTCTTTGTATTGAATTTTTGATAGTTTGATTAATATGTGTCTTGGTATGTTTCTCCTTGGATTTATCCTGTGTGGGACTCTCTGCACTTCCTGGATTTGATTGACTACATCCTCTCCCATATTAGGGAAGTTTTCAAGTATAATCTCTTCAAATATTTTCTCAGTCCCTTTCTTTCTCTCTTCTTTTTCTGGGACCCCCTATAATTCGAATATTGGTGCATTTAATGTTGTCCCAGAGGTTTCTGTGACTGTCCTCGATTCTTTTCATTCTTTTCTCTTTATTTTGCTCTGCAGTAGTTATTTTCACTATTTTGTCTTCCAGGTTACTTATCCATTCTTCTGCATCAGTTATTCTGCTATTGATTCCTTGTAGAGAAATTTTAATTTCATTTATTGTGTTCTTCACCATTGTTTGTTTGCTCTTTAGTTCTTCTAGGTCCTTGTTAAATGTTTCTTGTATTTTCTCCATTCTATTTCCAAGATTTTGGATCATCTTTACTGTCATTATTCTGAATTCTTTTTCAGGTAGACTGCCTATTTCCTCTTCATTTTTTTGGTCAGGTTGGTTTTTACCTTGCTCCTTCATCTGCTGCATATATCTCTGTCTTCTCATTTTACCTAATTTACTGTGTTTGGCGTACTCTTTTCACGGGCTGCAGGTTTGTATTTCCCGTTGTTTTTGGTTTCTGTTCCCAGTGGGTAAGGTTGGTTCAGTAGCTTGTGTAGGCTTCCTGGTGGCGGGGACCGGTGCCTGTGTTCTGGTGGGTGGGGCTGGATCTTGTCCTTCTGGTGTGCAGGGCTGCATCTGGTGGTGTGTTTTGGGCTGTCTGTGAACTTACTATGATTTTAGGCAGCCTCTCTGCTAATGGATGGGGTTGTGTTCCTGTCTTGCTAGTTGTTTGGCATGTGGCGTCCAGCAGTGGAGCTTGCTGGCTGTTGGGTGGAGCTGGATCTTAGCATTGAGATGGAGATCTTGGGAGAGCTCTTGCCAATTGATATTACATGGGGCTGGGAGGTCTCTGTTGGTCCAGTGTCCTGAACTCGGCTCTCCCACCTCAGAGGCTCAGGCCTGACACCAGGCCAGAGCACCAAGACCCTGTTAACCATACGGCTGCCTTGAATCACATGTACTGTGTTCGGATGGTCTCAACACCACAGTGCTCTTTAAGTACTGCCTCCTTGGAGTAGCTCCCACTGTGTAAACTCTATCTCATTTTTTTTGTGGCTGAGTAATATTCCATTGTATATCTGTATCACATCTGTTTCTATCCATCTGTTGATGGACAATTAGGTTTTTTCCATGTCTTGGCTATTGTAAATAGTGCTTCTATGAACATAGGGTTTCATGTATCTTTTTGGATTATAATTTTGTCTGGGTATATGCCCAGGAATGGCATAGCTCGATCATATGGCAACTTTATTTTCAGTTTTTTAAGGAACTTGTATACTGTTCTCCATAGTGGCTGCACAAATTTTCATTCCCACCAACAGTGTAGAGGGTTTCCTCTTCTCCACATCCACTCCAGCATTTATTATTTGTAGAATTTTTAGTGATGGCCATTCTGACAGGTGTGAGGTGGTAACTCATTGTAGTTTTGATTCACATTTTTCTAATAATAGCAATGATGAGCATCTTTTCATGTGCCTGTTGGCCATCTGTATGTCTTCTTTGGAGAAATGTCTATTTAGGTCTTCTGTCCATTTTTCAATTGGGTTTTTTTTTGTTGTTGTTTTGTTATTGACTTGTATGAGCTGTTTGTATATTTTTTAAATTAATCCCTTGTTGGCCGCATCATTTGCAAACATTTTTTCACCATCCTTAGGTTATCTTTTCATTTTGTTTATGGCTTCATTTGCTGTGCCAAAATTTATAAGTTTGGTTAGATCCCGTTTGTTTATTTTTGCTTTTATTTCTATTGCCTTGGGAGACTGACCTAAGAAAATATTGGTACAATTTATGTCTGATCATGTGTTGCCTGTGTTCTTCTAGGAACTTTATGTTGTCATGTCTTATATTTAAGTGTTTAAGCCATTTTGAGTTTATTTTTGTGTATGGTGTTAAGGAGTGTTCTAACTTCATTGATTTACATGCAGCTGTCCAGTTTTCCCAACACCACTTGCTGAAGAGACTGTGTTTTCTCCATTGTATATTCTTGCCTCCTTTCTTGAAGGTTAGTCAACCATAGGTATGTGGATTTGTTTCTGGGCTCTCTATTCTGTTCCATTGATCCATATGTCTGTTTTTGAGAATATTTTAGATTACACAGCAAGTACATAATAAAATTTGATCAATTCATCTTTCTGGATTAACAGCCTCTCAGAATTATATATATAATGAAATAAAAGTATATAATCAAGTATAATCTGTTTTGGTAATCTTCTTATGCTGTCTTTTATATTTGTGCAATCTTAAAACTAGAAGAGCAAGTTTTATGAATTTACACTATCACTCTCCATTCTAAAATATCTGAACCCATTCATAAAGCTATTTGAGATGTTTTCAAGAAACTGTCATACATCATTAATGTATTATATTATGCATTTAAAACTGAAAGTGACATGTGTAATGACAGTGCTATGTTGCCTTAATTTACTTTGAAATGTTTCAGTATACAGAATTCAACATAAATTTGTACGTGCTGACTTTAATCTACACTTCTCAGAGAGCTTTTTTAATACATGCAGAAATGCATACTCCAAAAATGGTTACTTGTTATTTGAGCAGTTCTTATTTGGACTCCATGCTTTTACTTAGTCTCATTTATTCAATGCTGGAAGGTTGGTGAGAAGTAAGAGGGAGTGAAGGAAGAGTAGTGGAGGCTGGGGCTGCAGAGAGGACCACCTTTACCTTTTCTCTTTTGCTTTGTTTTAACACTCTTAGAGGCTAGGAATTGTGGTAATAGCAATAGCCCAGAACAAAGAAGCAGAATGGAATGGGGAGTAAAATTAGAGAGGAAGAATCACAATGACAGCCAAAAAGATTTTAAGAGAGGGAAACTGAAGTTTCTGCTGCACAGTGTCCAAGGTCCAAGTGCCTAAGTTTGAAGATCCTAGTTTATCAATAACAGTTGAAGCACTTCCCACAAGTTTGGGAGAGTGATTTGCAGAGAAGGAAATTTGCCTTTTTCCCACCCATCCTTACTTTTATAAACTACATTTTTCTGCTGATGAAGTAAAAAAACAAAACGGAAAGAATGAAAAACTGTAAAGATGTCGTCACAGTATCTGTCAGTGAAATTGAAGATGATGATGGCACGGACCTTTGGTGAGACCCTCCTTCTTCACCAGTCTGGGACAAGAGCAAGAGAAGGGGAAACCTTAGCAAGAAACCCCTTTAGTCACCTAGGATTGGTTGCAGGAGCACTAATAAAGAGTTTATCCCTAAAAGCAAGAAAAAATTTACTGTATCAGCACATCTACCTATGTTAGAGGGTGGTAATTGGTTTATCAATGGTTCATTGTGTTCTACTCTGACATGCTAAATAAGGAGAGCAAAGATCCAAATCAGTTCACAGTCTTCTGCCTAGGAGCTGACAATGATGAAACTAGCCCTGTGGACTTAGCAATGGTATCAACAACTTCATGCTTGCTCTAGATCATTGCATTCTTACCCAGCTTGACACAGCTGCCACTATCTCCTAAACTGTTTGCCTTTGGGCTCATCCATCAGTGATCTGCCACCTCTTTGTGACTGGTGAAAGTGACTGCCTTGTGAGATGTGCCTTTCCCACTTTGTCAGTCCACTGATGTGAAACAAAACACAGAAATGCAATGGATACAGGCTATCAACATTGCAGTCACTTCCCTCTCATGTCCCCAGAGGTCACATGTGAATTTGGACAGAGTGTTAATACACTGAGTGGGCTTTTAAGACTGTACCCTCCCACATTGAATCTCAACCATGATTTTATTGGATTTCAGCGTCTTAATGGACGTTGTATACAAAAAGGCTACAAATGATTTAGGCAAAACTTAACCTTTTCTCAAGCAAAATGATTATCAATAATATTGTCATGATTGCTGGGTTAATGGCAAGAGACTAATTGTAGCAGCATAAAAAATGTTGGAAATATTTTGCTTTTTCTTTTCTAGATATGTGATTTGGCTCTAAATATTGTTCAAAAACATTTGCCCTTGTATGAACAAAAATGTAGCAATCTTGCGTTGGTGCTCTATGCATAGGACATTCATCTGATTCTTTTTTTTTTGCCACATAATGGTGACTTCTGTAATAAGATTCTAACTGAAGGTTAGCTGGCTTCTGCTGCTAAAATATCATTGCATGAGCCTTGAATCAATCATACAAAGTGCTTAGGAGTGTCTGCAACTTTGCTGAGCCCACAAGAATAAGTTGTGTGCCTTAATTTTTGCCTGCTTGTTGGTACAGAATTCATTCACAGACTTGCTCTCATCTGGTAACAAGATTGTAAGAGAGTTGACTTAGAGCCCTCATGTCTGATTTCTGAAGCCTATGAATAGGTACCAAAATAGCCTAATATAGTAAATGGCCAAATTGACTTAGTGTAGTTCACAAAAGCTTAGTGTCATGAAGGAATATGACTGACTGAGAGACTTAATAGATTGTCAGTCTCGCAGTGCACCTATCAACATGGATAATTTCTTATGAAATTAACCATGTTCCAGGAATTTGACTTGAACCTTCTAAGCACAAAAATATTATTTTTTCCTCTCTTTCTTTCCAAAAATTAAAATTGTAAAATATTCTCAGGGGGAGAAATCATATTACCCAGTTTCACATAGAATGATATTATAATCCAGACTGAATTATAATCCAATAAGTTGCAATGAGAATTGGGCATCAACTGCCCAGGACACTAAAAATATTTGAATAATGAGATCAGTACATTGTCTACCCAAAGGAAATCTTCATGATAAGACACAATATAATCAGAAGTTGAAAATAGAAATAGAGCAACAGAAGTTAATAGGCTAAGCCTATGTAGACACTACTAATACCATAACCCACATAAGGACCAACGCATTCATATTTTCAGTCTAGGTCACTTGTCTTTTGAAAATACATGAATGAGCACAAGGAAATCTCTGGGTGGTTGGATTATCCTTTTCTATGAGACCATGTAACCAACTCCTGGCATAGTATTTCCCTAAACAGGGTCAATATTAATGATTAAATTTTTGATAATTATAATCACTCTGAAGTACAATAATTACTTTAAATTATAATTCCAGGTAATAGTTCCATATAGCCTGGCTCTTGTGCCTGGTATTTATTTATAAATGTCTCAGGGAGACACTTAGGCTAAATTGTTTTATTCCCACTGGTTGCTTGTAACTGAATGAATAAATAAATTCGACCAGATTCAGTCTTAAAAACTACTTTAGTTCCTGCATTTTTCACATTCTTAGGGTACTCCACACTATCCTATACAGCTAATGACACTGGTTTATTGTGCACAAGTAGATGATCAATTTTATATTCTGATTCAGTTCTTCTCTAGGGCTCAGTTTCTTCATTCTCATGTTTGAATCTTCTTCTATCCATTTTCTTTTCTTCTTCTTATGGTTTCTCCAGAAAGCTTTTGAAGGTAAGACAGGAATGTACTAAGTGGCATAAAAAATCATATAATTTATAGAATACAAAAAGAAGAAGAAAAACAGATTGTCATTATTTCCCTTTCTGTGATTCTTCTGGAAAGAATAACAGTAGACTCAGTTTTTATCTATGACTAATTTTAAATACATTACCCATTTTGGTCATTATATATTTTCACAAATCATTTATACAATGATATGACCATATCTGGAGCTACGAAATCAGTGGACGGTTCTCATCTTGATCCTCTCGGAATGCCACAGACAGCTCAGAGTTTACCACAGTATTGCTTTCAGTCCTCATGCTGCCAAGAATGTTTTTAATGTTTTATTAAAATGTAGGAGCCTTCTGATTAATCAATCTGCATTAGGGTAGAGTCTGATAGCACTATGGAGTATGTCACAAATGATGGCAGACCCAGTAATATTCACAGCAATATGGCAGCTGCCAGAGGGAAGCAAATAATAAGCTCTAAAAATGCCAATTTTATCTTAGTAATTCTCACAAGGTAAGAACCCTGTCTCACCACAGAATTTTCCTAACAAAATGCTGAGGAGTATGGATTCCTATGCCCGTGAAACTGACTCTGAATAAGTCTGTTTTAGAAACAAAGATTATTTAAAACCCTCTTTTGTTTTGGCCTCTAAGCTCTAATCAGACAGAAAGCGACACATTTTGAAGAAGTGGTTTGCTTTTGAACCAATTACCAATATCAAGCCTTTAGGGAACTGACCTTTGCAAAGAAATTTTCAAACAACACATAAAGGTGTCTCGTGGTAATCCCTTGCCAGACAGAACCTTAGTACAGTACAGGATGTTTAGAATTTTCATGTCTCACATAAAAGAATATCATAATGCTATGGATGACTCTGCAAACTGGAGCTTATTAATTCTGATCATAAATATATTTCAAAATCCTTAAAGCTCAAAGTGACTACAAAAAATGTAACCAGTTTCATAGACAAATCTCCCATGTTGCACAGAGTATTAACTATTTTGCCAAATGTTTCAAATCGTATATGTTTTCTATGCGCCTATCATTTTAATAAATGTTTCATTTTTATTCAGTTTTTCAAAGAGACTATACAAATCCATTTTTAAAGTATATGTATGGGCATTTCCTTTAGACAGTGTTCCTAGTTGTAATTAGATTTGCTAATGAATCTGTAACAGTCAATGTTAACAAACACTGCAGCAAAATATTCCTTTTATACTTAGATACTGTTGTTATTTCTGCTGTTCCTCTTCAGTAAGATCTCTTCTTCTTCCCGGTTTCATTTTTAGATAATAGTACAATGCAACTGTGCTTAAGAATATAGTCCCTGGAGTCCAGTTGTCTGGCTTTGAACCCTGTTTCATCACTTACATTTTAGGCAACTTTGAGAAAGTTACATATTCAGATCCACAGTTTTCTCAGCTGTAAGCTGAAGGTAATAACGATTTTCATCTTCATGTGCTAATTATGAAAATTAAATGAGGTTGTATGTAAAGCATCCAGGTGAATGTCTGGCATATAGTAGAAGTTCATTATTTTCAGGGTCTGGAAATTAAATTTTTGGCAATACTGAAATATATTTTGTAACTTTAATGTGAAAAAAATTTAGATTTATCGTATCTCTATTTAGTCATTTTTTTCCTTAGCATTAATCTCTGTAAGTTTAGAGTGAGCTTTACTACTAATGTATATTGACCACCCATGCTCACAACACCATAGACATTGCCAACACCAAGAATTGCACTGTTTCATAATAATAAATTCAGCCACTCCACTGTCTGACTTCAACTTAAGTTCTTTCCAGCCACTTCCTCCTTAATTCCACTGAAATTGCTCCTCAGACTCATAGGAGAAACAGTCCCTTGACTTCTTCTGTCAGGTCTTGAGTCTTGGTTTCCTCTTTTTTTGGCATTCTGGCTGCCAGCTTTATTACTCTTCTGTTATACATGTGTGCATAAACCATAAGCAGCTTTCATTGGACTTTGTACATACTACTATAGGAAAAAAAAAGAATACAAATACAAAAAAAAAGGATATAAGATTAACATACAGAAATCTGTTGCATTTCTTTACACTAATAATGAAATATCTGAAAGAGAAAGTAAAAAAAAAAATCCCTTTTAAAATTGCGTCAAAAAGAATAAATAATAAAATACCTAGGAATAAATCTGACAAAGGAGGTGAAAGACTTATATCCTGAGAACTATAAAACATTGATAAAGGAAACTGAAGTTGATTCAAAGAAATGGAAAGATATCCCATGCTCTTGGAGGAAGAATTAATATTGTTAAAATGGACATACTACCCAAAGCAATCTACAGGTTTAATCTACATATCAAATTACCCATGACATTTTTCACAGAACTAGAAAATATCCTAAAATTTATATGGAAACACACAAAAGACCCAGAATTTCCAAGACAATTCTGAGGAAAAAGAACAAAGCTGGAGGCATAACCCTCCCAAACTTCAGAGAATACTACAAAGCTACAGTAATCAAAACAATGTGGTATTGGCACAAAAACAGACATATGGCTCAATGGAACAGAATAGAGAGTTCAGAAATAAACTGACACACCTATGGTTAATTAATCTTTGACAAAGGAGGGAAGCTTATACAATGAAGAAAAGACTTCAGCAAGTGGTATTGGGAAAGCTGGGCAGCCACATGTAAACCAAAGAAGTTAGAACACTCCCTCACTCACCACACATAAAAATAAACTCAAAATGACTTAAAGACTTAAATATAAGATATGACACCATAAAACTCCTAGAAGAGAACATAGGCAAAACATTGGCTGAATAAATTATAGCAAAGTTTTCTTAGATCAGTCTCTCAAGTCAAAAGAAATAAAAGCAAAAATAAATGGGACGGAATCAAACTTATAAACTGTTGCACAGCAAAGGAAACTATACACAAAATGAAAAGACAACCTACAGAATGGGAGAAAATCTTTGCAAGTGATGTGACCGACAAGGGATTAATTTCAAAAATATACAAACAGCTCATACAACTCAATAACAAAAAAAACCAAACAACCCAATCGAAAAATGGGCAGAAGGCCTAAATAGACATTTTTCCAAAGAAGACGTACAGATGGCCAACAGGCACATGAAAAGATGCTCAACACCCCTAATTATTAGAGAAATGCAAATCAAAACTACAATGAGGTATCACCTCACACCAGTCAGAATGGCCATCATTAAACAGTCTACAAATAATAAATGCTGGACAGGGTGTGGAGAAAAAGGAACCCTCCTACATTGTTGGTGTGAATATAAATTGGTGCAGCCACTATGGAGAACAGTATGGAGGTTCCTTAAAAAACTGAAAATAGGGCTTACCTGGTGGCGCAGTGGTTGAGAGTCTGCCTGCTGATGCAGGGGACACGGGTTCGTGCCCCGGTCTGGGAAGATCCCACATGCCGCGGAGCGGCTGGGCCCGTGAGCCATGGCCGCTGAGCCTGCACGTCCAGAGCCTGTGCTCTGCAACGGGAGAGGCCACAACAGTGAGAGGCCCGCATACCGCAAAAAAAAAAAAAAAAACCTGAAAATAGAGTTACCATGTGATCCTGCAATCCTTGCAATCCCACTCCTGGGCATATATCTGGAAAAGATGAAAACTCTAATTCGAAAAGATACATGCACCCCAATATTTATAGCCACACTATTTACAATAGCCAAGACATGGAAGCACCCTAAATGTCCATCAATAGATAAATGGATAAAGATGATGTGGTATATATATATACAATGGAATATTACTGAGCCATAAAAAGAATGAAATAATGCCATTTGCAGCAACATGGATGGACCTAGAGATTATTACACTAAGGGAAGTAAGACAGAGAAAGACAAATATCATGATATCACTTATATTGGAATCTAAAAAAAATGATACAAATGAATTTATTTACAAAACAGAAACAGACTCACAGACATAGGAAACAAACTTATGGTTACCAAAGGGGAAGGCGGAGGCGGGATAAATTAGGAGTTTGGGATTAATAGATACAAACTACTGTATATAAAATAGATAAACAACAAGGACCTACTGTATAGCACAGCATACTACATTCAGTATCTTCTAATAATATATAATGGAAAAGAATCAGTTATATATAAGTATAACTGAATCACTTTGCTGTATACCTGAAACTAACACAACATTGCAAATGAACTATACTTTAATAAAAAATAATAAAAATATATATACCATTGAAAATAAATATATATATATATTTTTATATATACCAGTTTGTAAATGGGCCAACAAAGTTAATAAAAGCTGCCAAAAAGAACATCTTACTTAAACACTGTTTAAAATCTTTTTAATATTAGAAAGCTCTCACAACTTCATTTATTTCTTTTTTTGTTGTTATTTAAATAAGACATTGTATTTTAACTTATTCTTTTTTTCTTTGGTCCAGTTTCATTTTAAAATGATTATTGGCTGAATGGAATAATTAATGCAGGCATGAATGCATTTTGGGTCAAGTCATAGTCATCTGGGCCACTTGAAAGATGATCTAGTTCCATAGAAACCAGGTAATTTTCATTTTATGTCACGTTCAAGAAAATATTCTAGTATATCGGAGCTTTAATATTTAAAACAAAGATAACTTGGATGAAGATAGATATAGATAGATTTTCTGTTTTGGAGTATATTTAACAGTGTTCTCATAAAGTAGTCTAGGATTGACTCAGTATATGATTTTGATGTAGGTAAAATTAAATTCTTTTAAACAACTTCTTTATTATAGGAAAAGATCTAAATTCAGTAATTCTGTGAATTTGAGTCTGTATGTTATCTCTATTTAATAATTTTTTGCACTGATTATCTCATAACAATTTGTCTGCTTCATCTTAAAAAAAAATTCAAGCATTAACAGGGAAAATAATTCTCCAAAACCCTTACACTCTTCTAGTATAGTGTGTTAAGGGAAAATGGACTGTGGAATCAATACAACTGAACAGTAAGCATGTTAGATAACCATTTTGATAATTTGTACATCTGATACATACCTAACATGTAAGTTGTTGAGAGGTATACTTGGTGGCACTGTATTCTGATTTTTTTGGCATTGGTAAGATGAAGGGTGCTTATTTACATTAGATTCCAAATACCTTTTGTTTCGTCTTTCCATTCCTGGAAACATTTCTTCTCTGTGTCTAAACTGCTTTATTTCTATAAGTATTTCTCACTTCTTAATTATTAATTACTAATTGCTACTTATTAACTACTGACTGCAAACTTATTTCTTCAATGTTGGAGATTTTCAGAATTATTAAATTTTTTATATTAACTGTGGAAAACTATGAAGACATGTGCCTTAGTGAGAATTAATGATTTTTTGAACAATTCATGTAGAAGCAAGATCTTCAGTATTCTGTTTTTAAAATAATTCTACTTGACATTCATTGTTCAAGACAAAATAGATAAATAATAACAGTTTTCCATCAGTCAGATAACTATGGAATAAAACTGAGAGGATGGATATTGGCATGTTGGTACTGTGCTCAATTTGAGTTTGAATTCAACTCAAAATTTTACTATACTACTCATTTAAGATGTCTCATGACTCCTTTGTGTACTGGTTTAAAACAAAAAGCAACACAAAAAATGTGTTGGATTTTTGCTCTTATAAGATTGATCCTTAATTTTTTAAGTTCTACAAGTTACAGTTTTAAAAATTAATATTAGCACTTCATATAGACTCATGTAAATAAAATGTGTTTCTTCATTCCAACCCACCACACCCACCTGTAGACTGATCTCTAAATAATTGGTTTCTCTTCTTGCCAGTATTTTCTTTTCAATCAATGTCTTAAAATTGTCATGTAGAGTGTGCTTTTGCTTTTCTTGTTGGAATTCAACATTTTTCCTTTTCTTTCTCCAGAAATCAATTGAATGTTAAGCCTTTTCCTTTGGAATTGGTAATTTTTGGAAAATGTGTCTGAGATGAGTAAAAAGAAAAGCAGAAAAGAGTTTTGATACAGCAAAATTTTGAAGGAATAACAAAGCATATAGTCAAAGCTAGACAGCAACCATAATTTAGTGCTGCTATTTATAAAATTTTCCTATCATGATCATTAAAGCGTAGACACATGACATCTCTTTTTTTTTTTTTTTTTTTTTTTGCCATATGCGGGCCTCTCACTGGTGTGGCCTCTCCCGTTGTGGAGCACAGGCTCCGGACGTGCAGGCTCAGCGGCCATGGCTCACGGGCCCAGCCGCTCCGCAGCATGTGGGATCTTCCTGGACTGGGGCGCGAACCCGTGTCCCCTGCATCGGCAGGTGGACTCTCAACCACTGAGCCACCAGGGAAGCCTGACATCTCTTATTTTTAATCCTCCATTACTTTCCTTGTTCTGACTAATCTTAGAATCTCTAGTATAAGCATATTGATATTATACTTCCTGAACAAATAAAACATGCGAGGGTCTTTGCTCATTTTACCTTCTCTACCTGGAATCCTCTTTCATCTTTTTATTAATCTTGAAGTGCTTTGGTTTTAAGCAACAAAATTCTAATTAGAACCAGCCAAGAAAAATGTAAATTCAAAAAATTAAACCAGTGAAAGTTCAGGAATTAAACTAGATTTTAGGGATGAACAGAATCTTGTAAAAATATCATTTTGTCTCTCTCTGCTGAATATCTGTTTCTCTCTTCATGTCCCTTTTATTTTTTCAGAATGGCTTCCTGCCTGCATTTGTAAATAAATCTCTCAACTTTTGATGAATTCCTGTCAGCCTTGTAATTAAAGGAAACTCAGTATTGTTATCATTAATTCCAAATTTAGGGTTCCTATGAAAGAGGTTCAAATTTGGTTAGGTGTCCAGCCTAAAACTAATCCATTGTGACAAAAGGGTATGGTATATAAGCCAATCTGCAGGCCTTACAGTGAGGCTAGGAAAGCATAGTTTAAAAAAAAAATTGGAAAAAGCTTTGAGGTTGTCATAAGCATTAAGTTGTTGGAATGAGAGCATGCCCATTAACTGGAAAGGAGAGAAGAGTGTTGAGCATTAAATTCTTTAAGGTCTAGCATGTAAACCATTTTGTTCATCAGACTTTTCAAACCTCCACTAATTACTACTTGCTTCATGTTCCAAATAGAACTTCATTCATACTCATTTTATGCCATTATCGAAATTGCCATATAGCATTATACGATCTTGCATACCTGTCTTCTCACAACATGAGCTATGAGAGTTTTTGCCATGTTTTATTCATCCAGTGTATCTACTCAGTACACATTTTTGAATAAGTAAATTAGCTATTATACACATTGTTTGATATAAGTACAATTTATGCATCCTTCCTTTCTTCTTTTTTTCTCCCCTTCTTCTTTCCTTCTATCATATTATCGTGTTAAGCCAACTTTTTCCATAACAAATCCCTACACATACTCTCTATTAATCTGCATTATTTTCTTCAGAATGCTGCTCACTCTCCTAAATTATCTTATTTTTATTCACATCATTTTCACAATATTTTTATTCACATTCTTGTTTAATATCTCCTCCTATTAAAGGATGAAGACTTTATGATATCAGGGGTCTTGTCGTATTTATCTCTTTATTTATTTATTCATTTTGTGCGGTACGCAGGCCTCTCACTGTTGTGGCCTCTCCCGTTGCGGAGCACAGGCTCCGGACGCGCAGGCTCAGCGGCCATGGCTCACAGGCCCAGCCGCTCCACGGCATGTGGGATCCTCCCAGACAGGGGCACGAACCCGTGTCCCCTGCATCGGCAGGCGGACTCTCAACCACTGCATCACCAGGGAAGCCCATCTCTTTATTCTTAATACCAAGAAGAGTATCAGATATTTAGCAGGGTTTTTGTATATAAATAAATAATACATGGAAAATCCAGTATAAATCCTGGTCTTCAGAGATTATTTTTTTACACTGGGTAATAGGATAGGCACGCAAAATTACTGTGAGAACTAAAATGTGCATAAAAATATTTCTTGGTGGTGAACTTGAAAAATTTTGTTGCAGTTAACATCAGAATGCATCTGGGAAGATATAATGAATTTGTCTAGGCGGAGCTAAGGGTGAAAGAGAATACCAAACAGAAATATCAACATGAATATGTGGTCGAAGTGTGTCAGGCAGGCATAAGTATTTAAAGCATTTACAGCAAAACAGGATGCTGGCAGGTGAGCAATGAATGAGACTGGGTATAAGTTGAGGCAAGGCCTTGGAGAATTTGAATTGCAACCAAGGAAACAGTACTTATTCTTTAAATGCTGAAGAAGTGTTGGTAATTTTTGATCAGATGATAATGAAGTCATTGGAGACTTGGTAGAAGGCAACTGTTAAAATCAAAATGAAAAGTAATGTAGTGTGAACTATGAGAGAGGGAATGGGAATAATATGAGGGAGTGTGTGAAGATATTGTTGAGGAAAGATAAAATATAATTGGCAACACACTGTAGTGTCAAACAAGGAAGACACTGAGGTTTTGAGTCTTTGTGACTGGGCAAATGCTGAAATAGGCAAATATGAAACTAAGGAAGTTTGAGATGAAAAAAGCTTCATATTTTATAAAATCATAGGATATCTGAAGCTATCTAGAAGCAGGGACTGAAAATTTAGGACTGGAAAATGGATAAAGGAAGGCTAAGAACAAAGATTTGGCAGTCATGCACACAGAGGTAAAAATTAAATTCAGATCTGTTGTGATGGTTCAGATTAAACCTATAGAGAGAGAAAAGAAAGAGGGTCTAGAAAAGAACAATGAGGAATTTCTATTTACTACTGTTCTTTGTAGAATAATATCTAGTAAGTTAAGGCAAATATATTTGAAGAAAATAAATGTTTTTAATTGAGATATAATTGACATAAAATATTATGTTAGTTTTAGGTTTACTGCATAATGATTAGATATTTGCATACATTATGAAATGATCACAATAAGTTTATTAAAATGTATCCCATACAAGATTATTATAATATTATTGATAATTTTCCTCATACTGTATATTATATCCATGTGACTTATTATTTATGTAAATGGAGGTTTGTACCTATTAATCCTCTTTACCTATTTGCCCATCTCTCCAACACCCCCTTTTAGTAATCATCTGCTTGTTCTCTGTATCTATGAATCTGTTTATGTTTTATTTGTTTTGTTTTTTAGATTGCACATATAAGCGAAATCATGTGGTATTTGTCTTTCTCTGTCTGACTTAGTTAGCATAATACCATCTAGATCTACCCGTGTTGTCACAAAATGGCAAGATGTGTGTGTGTGTGTGTGTGTGGCTGAGTAATATTCCATTGTATATAACTATGCCACATCTTTATATATTTTTCTATCGATGGATACTTAGGTTGTTTCCATATCTCTGCTATTGTAAATAATACTGCAATTAACATTAGAGTACATATATCTTTTAGAATTAATATTTTTATTTCCTTCAAGTAAATACCCAGAAGTAAAATTGCTGGATCATACAGCAATTCTATTTTTAATTTTTTGAGGGACTTCCATACTGTTTTCCAGAGTAGCTGTCCCAATTAGAATCCTACCAGCAGTGTACAAGGGTTCCTTTTGCAATACATCTTATCTAACACTTGCTATTTATTGTCTTTTTGATGATAGCCATTCTGACAAGTATGAGGTGGTATCTGATTGTGGTTTTGATTTGCATTTGGTTTTGATTTGCATTTCCCTGATGATTAGCGATGTCGCGCTTTTCTTTCACATTCTGTTGGCCATAGGTATGTCTTCTTTGGGAAAATGTCTGTTCAGGTCATCTGCCCATTTTTTCAATCAGATTGTTCATTATTTTGATGTTGAGTTGTATGAGTTCTTTATATATTTTGGATATTAACCCCTTATAGGATGTATCATTTGCAAATATCTTCTCCCACTTAGTAAGCTGCCTTTTCATTTCACTGATAGTAATCTGCCTTTTCATTTCATTGATAGTGTCCTTTGCTGTGCAGAAGCTTTTTAGTTGGATATAGTCCCATTTGTTTATTTTTGTTTTTGTTTTCCTTGCCTGAGGAGAGAGCCCAAAATAATATTGCTAAGAATGATGTCAAAGAGCATACTGTTTATGTATTCTAGAGTTTTTATGGGTTCAAGTCTTGCATTTAAGTCTTTAATCTATTTTGGATTAATTTTTGTTTTTTTGTTAATTTTTGGTTTTTTGTTAATTTTGTTTAATTTTTTGTTTAAATTTTGGTTTTTTGTTACAATATTGCTTCCGTTTTCTGTTTTGGTTTTTTGGCTGCAAGTCATGTGGGATCTTAGCTCCCCAACCAGGGATCAAACCCACACCCCCTACATTGGAAGGTGAAGTCTTAACCACTGGACCCCCAGGGAAGTCCTTGGGTTAATTTTTGTATGTAGTGTGAGAAACTAGTCTGGTTTGATTCTTTTGAATGCAACTGTCACGGTTTCCTGACACCATTTTTGGAAAAGGCTGCCTCTTCTCCATTATCATAATTAATTGACCATATAAGTGTGCGTTTATTCTGGGCTGCCTATTCTATTCCACTGATCTAAATGTCTGTTTTCATGCCAGTACCATACTGTTTTTTTTTTGTTTTTTTTGTTTTAATTTTTTTTTATTTTATTTTTTTTTGGTATGCGGGCCTCTCACTGTTGTGGCCTCTCCCGTTGCGGAGCACAGGCTCTGGACGCGCAGGCCCAGTGGCCATGGCTCATGGGCCCAGCCACTCCGCGGCATGTGGGATCTTCCCGGACCGGGGCACGAACCCACGTCCCCTGCATCGACAGGCAGACTCTCAACCACTGCGCCACCAGGGAAGCCCTACCATACTGTTTTGATTACTACTGCTTTGTAGTATAGTTCAAAATCAGGAAACATGAAAACTCCAGCTTTATTCTTTCTCAAGATTATTTGGCTATTCAGGGTTTTGCATTTCTATGCAAATTTTAGAATTATTTGCTCTATTCTGTGAAAATGCCTTTGGTATTTTGATAAGGATTGCATTGAATCTGTAGATTGCCTTGGATTGTATGGTCATTTTGATAATATTAATTCTTCCAATCTGTGAGCATTGTGTATCCTCCCATCTGTTTGTGTCATGTTCAGTTTCTTTCAATGGTGTCATAGTTTTCCAAGTGCAGGTCTTTTATTTCCTCAATTAGATTTGTTCCTAGGTATTTTATTCTTTTTGATGCAATCATTAATAGGATTGTTTTTTAAATTTCTCTTTCTGATAATTTGTTGTTATTATATAGAAATGCAATAGATTTTTCTATATTAATGTTGTATCTTGAAACTTTTCTGAACTCAATGATGAGTTCTAATAGATTTTTGGATCATCTTTAGGATTTCCTGTATAAAATATCACGTCATCTTCAAAGAATGATGTGGGCATTCTTGTCTAATTGTTAACCTTAGGGGGAATGCTTTCAGCTTTTCACTGTTGAGTATGATATTGGCTATGGGCTTGGCATGTATGGCCTTTATTATGTTGAGTTATGTTCCCTCTAGACTCACTTTGTTGAGCGTATTTATCATATCATAAATGGATTTTGACTTTTGTCAAACGATTTTTTTTCTGCATCTTTTGAGATGATAATATGATTTCTATTTTTCAATTTCTTAATGTGGTGTATCACATTGATTGCTTTGCAGATATTGAAACTTCCTTGCATCCCTAAGATAAATCCCACTTGATCATGGTGTATGATCTTGTTAATATATTGCTGAATTTTGTTTGCTAATACTCTGTTGAGGATTTTCACATCTATGCTTACCAGGGATATTGGCTTGTTATTTTAATTTTTAGTGGTATCTTTGTGTAGTTTTGGTATCAGGATGATGCTAGCCTTGTAGAATGTATTTAGAAGGGATTACTTTCTCAAATTTTTGGAATAGTTTGAAAAGTTTAAATGTTTGGTAGAATTCCCATTTGAATCTATCTTGTCTTGGACTTCTGTTTGTTGAGGGTTTTTTTAAATTACTGATCCAGTTTTATTACTGATAATTGGTCTGTTCATATTCTCTATTTCTTCCTGACTCAATCTTAGGAGATTTTACATTGCTAGGAATTTATCCATGTCTTCTAGGTTACCCATTTTATTGGCATATAACTGTCTGTAGTAATCTCTTATGATCCTTTGTATCTCTGTAGTATCAGTTGCTCATCTGTAAAAATTTTTATCTCTTTCAAATCTGAATGATAGCGTTGCCAATGAGTATTCCTTTTTTTCTTAATGTTTATTTATTTTCTTATTAGTCATCCATTTTATACACATCAGTGTATACATGTCAATCCCAATGTCCCAATTCATCACACCCCCACCCCCTGCTGCTTTCCCCCCTTGATGTCCATACATTTGTTCTGTACCTCTGTGTCTCAATCTCTGCTCTGCAAACCAGTTCATCTCTACCATTTTCTAGGTTCCACATATATATGTTATAATATGATATTTGTTTTTCCCGTTCTGACTTCACTCTGTATGACAGTCACTAGATGCATCCACCTCTCTACAAATAACCCAATTTCGTTCTTTTTTATGTCTGAGTAATATTCGATTGTATATATGTACCACATCTTCTTTATCCATTCATCTGTCAATGGACATTTAGGTTGCTTCCATGACCTGGCTATTGTAAATAGTGCTGCAGTGAACATTGGGGTGCATGTGTCCTTTTGAATTATGGTTTTCTCTGCATATATACCCAGTAGTGGGATTGCTGGGTCATATGGTAATTCTGTTTTTAGTTCTTAAAGGAACTTCCGTACTGTTCTCCTTAGTAGCTGTATCAATTTACATTCCCACCAACAGAGCAAGAGGGTTCCCTTTTCTCCACATCCTCTCCAGCATTTGTTGTTTGTAGATTTTCTGATGATGCCCATTCTAACTGGTGAGAGGTGATACCTCATTGTAGTTTTGATTTGCATTTCTCTAATAATTAGTGATGTTGAGCAGCTTTTCATGTGCTTCTTGGCCATCTGTATGTCTCCTTTGAAGAAATGTCTATTTAGGTCTTCTGCCCATTTTTGGATTGGGTTGTTTGTTTTTTAATATTGAGCTGCATGAGCTGTTTATATATTTTGGAGATTAATCCTTTGTCTGAAGATTCCTTTACAAATATGTTCTCCCATTCTGATGGTTATCTTTCCGTCTTCTTTATGGTTTCCTTTGCTGTGCAAAAGCTTTTAAGTTTCATTAGGCCCCATTTGTTTATTTTTGTTTTTATTTCCATTACTCTAGGAGATGGCTCAAAAAAGATACTGCTGTGATTTATGTCAAAGAGTTTTATAGTGCCAGGTCTTACATTGAGGTGTCTAATCCATTTTGAGTTTATTTTTGTGTATGGTGTTAGGGAGTGTTCTAATTTCATTCTTTTACATGTAGCTGTCCAGTTTTCCCAAAACCACTTATTGAAGAGACTGTCTTTTCTCCATTGTATATCCTTACCTCCTTTGTCATAGATTACTTGACCATAGGTGCGTCGGTTTATCTCTGGGCTTTCTATCCTGTTTCATCGATCTATATTTCTGTTTCTGTGCCAGTACCATATTGTCTTGATTACTGTAGCTCTGTAGTGTAGTCTGAAGTCAGGGAGTATGATTCCTCCAACTCTGTTTGTTTTCCCTCAAGACTGCTTTGGCTATTCGGGGTATTTTTTGTATCCAAACAAATTTTAAGATTTTTTGTTCTAGTTCTGTAAAAAATGCCATTGGTAATTTGATAGGGATGGCATTGTATCTGTAGATTGCTTTGGGTAGTATAGTCATTTTCACAATATTGATTCTTCCAATCCAAGAACATGGTATATCTCTCCATCTGTTGGTATCATCTCTAATTTCTTTCATCAGTGTCTTATAGTTTTCTGCATACAAGTCTTTTGTCTCCCTAGGTCGGTTTATTCCTAGGTACTTTATTCTTTTTGTTGCAGTGGTAAATGGGAGCATTTCCTTAATTTCTCTTTCAGATTTTTCATCATTAGTGTATAGGAATGCAAGAGATTTCTGTGCATTTCTGTGCATTTATGAAATTCATTGATTAGCTCTAGTAGTTTCTGGTGGCATCTTTAGGATTCTCTATGTATAGTATTATGTCATCTGCAAACAGTGACAGCTTTACTTCCTCTTTTCCGATTTGTATTCTTTTACTTCTTTTTCTTCTCTAATTGCTGTGGCTAGGACTTCCAAAACTATGTTGAATAATAGTGGTGAGAGTGAACATCCATGTCTTGTTCCTGATCTTACAGGAAATGCTTTCAGTTTTTCATCATTGAAAATGATGTTGGCTCTGGGTTTGTCATATATGGCCTTTATTATGTTGAGGTAGGTTCCCTCTATGCCCACTTTCTGGAGAGTTTTTATCATAAATGGGTGTTGAATTTTGTCACGCTTTTTCTGTATCTGTTGAGATGATCATATGATTTTTATTCTTCAGTTTGTTAATACGGTGTATCACATTGATTGATTTGCGTATATTGGAAAATCCTTGCATCTCTGGGATGAAACCCACTTGATCATGGTGTATGATCCTTTTAATGTGTTGTTGGATTCTGCTTGCTAGTATTTTGTTGAGGATTTTTGCATCTATATTCATCAGTGATATTGGTCTGTAATTTTCTTTTTTTGTAGTATCTTTGTATGGTTTTGGTATCAGGTTGATGGTGGCCTCATAGAATGAGTTTGGAAGTTTTCCTTCCTCTGCAATTTTTTGGAACAGTTTGAGAAGGATGGGTGTTAGCTCTTCTCTAAATGTTTGATATAATTCACTTGTGAAGCCTTCTGGTCCTGGACTTTTGTTTGTTGGAAGATTTTTAATTTCAATTTCATTTTCATTCACAGTTTCAATTTCATTACTTGTGATTGGTCTGTTCATATTTTCTATTTCTTCCTGGTTCAGTCTTGGAAGATTATACCTTTCTAATAATTTGTCCATTTCTTCCAGGTTGTCCCTATTATTGGCATAGTGTTTCTTGTAGTAGTCTCTTAGGATGCTTTGTATTTCTGTGGTGTCTGCTGTAACTTCTCCCTTTTCATTTCTAATATTATTGATTTGAGTCCTCTCCCACTTTTTCTTGATGAGTCTGGCTAATGGTTTATCAATTTTTTTTTATCTTTTCAAAGAACCAGCTTTTAGTTTTATTGATCTTTGCTATTGTTTTCTTTGTTTCTATTTCATTTTTTTCTGCTTTGTTCTTTATGATTTCTTTCTTCTAACTTTGGGTTTCGTTTGTTCTTCTTTTTCTAGTTCTTTCAGGTGTAACGTTACATTCTTTATTTGAGAATTTTCTTGTTTCTTGAGGTAGGCTTGTATAGCTATAAACTTCCCTCTTAGAACTGCTTTTGCTGCATCCCATTGATTTTGGACCGTTGTGTTTTCATTGTCATTTGTCTGTAGGTATTTTTTTGATTTTCTTTTTGATTTCTTTAGTGATCTCTTGGTTTTTTAGTAACATATTGTTTAGCTTCCATGTGTTTGTGTTTTTTACATTTTTTTCCCTGTAACTGATTTCTAATCTCATAGCGTTGTGGTCAGAAAAGATGCTTGATGTGATTTCAATTTTCTTATATTTACTGAGGCTTGATTTGTGACCCAAGTTGTGATCTATCCTGAAGAATGTTCTGTGCACACTTGAGAAGTAAGTGTAATCTGCTGGTTTTGGATGGAATCTCTTACAAATATCAATTAAATCTATCTTGTCTATTTTGTCATTTTAAATCTTCTGTTTCCTTATTTATTTTCATTTTGGATGATCTGTCCATTGGTGTAAGTGAGGTGTTACAGTCTCCCACTATTATTCTGTTACTGTCAGTTTCCTCTTTTATAGCTGTTAGCAGTTGCCTTATATATTGAGGTGCTCCTACGTTGGGTGCATATATATTTATAATTGTTATATCTCCTTCTTGGATTGATCCCTTGATGATTACGTAGTGTCTTCCTTGTCTCTTGTAACATTCTTTATTTTAAAATTTATTTTGTCTGAAGTGAGAATTGCTACTCCAGGTTTCTTATGATTTCCATTTGCACGGAATATTGCATGGAATCTTTTTCCATCCCCTCACTTTCAGTCTGTATGTGTCCCTAGGTCTCAAGTGGGTCTCTTGTAGGCAGCATATATATGGGTCTTGTTTTTGTATCCATTCAGCAAGCCTGTGTCTTTTGGTTGGAGCATTTAATCCATTCACATTTAAGGTATTTATCAATATGTATGTTCCTATTACCATTTTCTTAATTTTGGGGGGTTTGTTTTTGTAGGTCCTTTTCTTCTCTTGTGTTTCCCACTTAGAGAATTTTCTTTAGCATTTGTTGTAGAGCTGGTTTGGTGGTGCTGAATTCTCTTGGCTTTTGCTTGTCTGTAAAGCTTTTGATTTCTCCATCGAATCGGAATGAGATCCTTGCTGGGTAGAGTTATCTTGGTTGTAGGTTCTTCCCTTTCATCACTTTAAGTATATCATGCCACTCCGTTCTGGCTTGTAGAGTTTCTGTTGAGAAATCAGCTGTTAACCTTATGGGAGTTCCCTTGTATGTTATTTGTCGTTTTTCCCTTGCTGCTTTCAATAATTTTTCTTTCAATTAATTTCTTTCAATTAATTTGTCTTTAATTTTTGCCAATTTGATTACTATGTGTCTTGGCTTGTTTCTCCTTGTGTTTATCCTGTATGGGACACTCTGTGCTTCCTGGACTTGAGTGGCTATTTCCTTTCCCATGTTAGGGAAGGTTTCGACTATAATCTCTTGAAATATTTTCTCAGGTCCTTTCTCTCTCTCTTCTCCTTCTGGGACCCCTATAATGCGAATGTTGTTGCGTTTAATGTTGTCCCAGAAGTCTCTTAGGCTGTCTTCATTTCTTTTCATTCTTTTTTCTTTATTCTGATCCACAGCAGTGAATTCTACCATTCTGTCTTCCAGGTAACTTATCCTTTCTTGTGCCTCAGTTATTCTGCTATTGATTCCTTCTAGTGTATTTTTCATTTCATTTATTGTATTGTTCATCTCTGTTTGTTTGTTCTTTAATTCTTCTAGATCTTTGTTAAACATTTCTTGCATGGTATTGATCTTTGCCTCCATTCTTTTTGCAAGGTCCTGGACCATCTTCACTATCATTATTCTGAATTCTTTTTCTGGAAGATTCCCTATCTCCATTTCATTTAGTTGTTTTTCTGAGGTTTTATCTTGTTCCTTCATCTCGTACATAGCCCTCTGCCTTTTCATCTTGCCTATCTTTCTGTGAAATCAATTAGAGTAGTCTTTTTTTTTTTTTTTTTTGCAGTACATGGGCCTCTCACTTTTGTGGCCTCTCCCGTTGTGGAGCACAGGCTCTGTACGCGCAGGCTCAGCAGCCATGGCTCACAGGCCCCAGCCACTCTGCAGCATGTGGGATCTTCCCGGACCGGGGCACGAACCCGTGTCCCCTGCATCAGCAGGCAGACTCTCAACCACTGAGCCATCAGGGAAGCCCTCAATTAGAGTATTCTTGTTTGTAGTTTTACTTTTATCCTTTCATCACTTTGACTATATCTTGGCACTGCTTTCTAGCCTACAAAGTTTCTGCTGAAAGGTCAGCTCAGAATCTTATAGATATTCCCTTGTATGTAACTGTTTGCTTTTCTCTTGTTGCTTTTAAGATTTTTTATCTTTTTTTTTTTGCCATTTTAATTATAGTGTGTCTTGGTGTGAACCCCTTTGTGTTCATCTTATTTGGAATTCTCTGTAGTCATGAATCTGAATTTCTGTTTTCTTTCCTGGGTTAGGGAAGTTTGTAGTTATTATATTTCCAAATAAATTATCTGCCCCATTTTTCTCTCTCTTCCCCTTCTGGGACCTCTATAATGCAAATGTTAGTATACTTGATGTTGTCCCAGAGGTGTCTTATACTCTCATTTCTTTAAATCTTTTTTTGTTTTGTTTTGTTTAGCTTGGGTGATTTCCGGTACTATGTCTTCCAGTTTGCTGTTCGATTCCTCCATATCATCTAATCTACGGTTTATTACTTGTAGGTTTTTTTTCATTTTCTTTGTTTTGTTTTGTTTTTTAATTTCAGTTAATGTGTTCCTCTGCTCTGTTTGGTTCTTCTTTATGTTTTTTCTTTATTAAATTTCTCACAGTGTTGATCCATCCTTCTCCTGAGTCCATTAAGTATCTTTGTAAACATTACCTTGAACTCTTTATTAGGTAGATTGCCTCTCTCCATTTTGCTTAGTTCTTCTTTTGGAGTTTTGTCTTGTTTCTTCATTTAGAACGTATTCAACTGTATCCTTGTTTTGCCTAGTTCTCTGACTTTTGTTTTGCTTTGGTTTAATTTTATTTTGGTTTTCCTCTATGCATTAGGTAGGTCAGATACATTTCTGGGAGAAGTGGCTTTATGGAGGGATCCAGCACACTCCCCTCTGGCCACCAGAGCTATATGCTGTATAGTAGCCCCCTAAATGGGCTGCATGGGCCCTCTGTTATGGCAGGGCCGACTACTGTGGGCACGCTTGTAGGCGAGGCTGGTTCCAACGTAGTTGGTTGCCAGCCCCTGCCTTGTGTAGTGGCTGCAGCCTGCTCTTGATTTGATTTTCAACCTGCGGTGACTGGCTGTGTGGTTCTGGGGATCCTGGGGCTTGTGCCTGTCCCTGGTGAGCACATCAGCCCCTGATGCTGATATGCTAAAGGAGGACTCCAAAATTGTATTTGTTACCATCATTTTCCTCATGGTGAAATGAACTCCCTAAAACAGCTGCTACCAGTGTCTATAACCCTAGGGGGAGTCCCAGTTGTCCTATCTCCCCAAGATGCTCTCCAAGATGAGCAAGTCCATCTGACCCAGGTTCCTTTCAAATTATTGCCACTCTGCTGGGATTTGGAACATGTAAATTTTGTGTCCTGCCCTGTAAGAGCAGCATCTCTGTTTCCTACAGCTCTCCAGCTCTCCCATGTGCAAGTCCTGCTGCCCTTCAAAGCTAGATGTTCTGGGGCTCATCTTTCTGGCACAGGATCCCTATATTGGAGAGTCTCATGTGAGGCTCAGACCTCTCACTTGTGGAGAACTTCTGAATTACGATTATCCTCTTATTTTCAGATCACTGACCTGGGAGTATGTCTTGACTGCATAGCATCCCCCCCACCCCCCCACATCCATCTCATTGTGGTTTCCTCCTTATATCTTTAGTTGTGGGAAGTCTTTTCTGCTAGTCTTCAGGTCATTCTCATCAATAATTGCTCTGTAATAGTTGTAATTTTGGTGTACCCCTGGGTGGAGATGAGCTCAGGGTCATTCTACTCTGCCATCTTTGTCACACGATAAAAAAGGTAATATAATCAGAAAATGATTGTATTATTTAATAACCCAATATAACATAGTGGTAGATAAAAGATTTGATTTTATATTCTTTCTTCCAAAGTAACTTGCCTTCTGAAAAGTTGGCAAAAATTTCTTTGTTATCATAAATTCTTTATTCAGCCAGAGAAAGCCAGATGGCCCCCTTCTGGGTGCACTGTACTAGGTTTGGCAATTATCTCCCCCCACAACCATGCTCCATGATTAAGATAACTTGCTGAACTGATTACCAGGCTTCCAAAGGAAGATGCTGGAATTGGATCTTAGAATGCAATGCAATTCACACTTTGAGCTTTCCTTAATTTGCTATGGAAAATGCATTTATTTGTTCATTTAGCAAACAAGTAATGATTACTTATTGTGTGCTTTACTCATTGATTGTAGTTTATTTGCTTACTAGACTAGACTCTTGCCAATTAGATGACACATACACAGTTTATTCTAAGGCACTAAGATTTTTTCAAGGTTAATAAAGTAATTCTTAAAGAAAACTAGCCACTGTAATTTGTGGGAAATTGTAAAAGTTGTTTAGAAGGTACTAATGCTGAGTAATTTAGCATAAGATTGTGACACTAATATGAAAAATTTGTAAAGAAGCTTTAGAGGAAGAAATTTCTATTTTCTACTTACTCAAAATATTGCTACCAAAAAATGTGAAGGCTTACAGAAATATAAATTGAAATGTTTGGCAGGGTGTAAAGATAATACTCAGCTTCGTTCATATGCAATCATTTTTATATTTAAAAACATTTTATGCCTGTCTTTCCCCACTTTCCTCCCTTCTGTCTTCTGACAATCAAAAGCCTTTGACTTCTGGTTTCAAAGTTTTCATTTAAAATATTCATTTTATTTCAGTGAGCTGCTTTCAGGATAATACAGTTCATTGTTTTATTATACATAGCCCTTTAAGTCGTATTGTGTTAAAGAAATGCAAGCATTGGTAAAAAAAATTAAAAACTATTTATGAGGTACAACAAAGTCTACAGTGAAACTAGCAGTACTTTGCATTACCCTTCTCCAACCCCTACTCCCACAAACCAGAGCTAACCATTTTCAAATATTAACATTATTCATGGTATTTACTTTCATATTTATCAACAGTACCCTATATTAGTAATTTGATGTAACAACATTTTATACTAGTTATCAACTTCCTGTTAAGGAAGGTGCATTTTTATTACACCACTACTCCCTCAACTTCTAGTCCCTATATATTACAATGTACAGTTATATAAGTATTTTTGTTTAAATATACAGCTATGTTTTTTATTATATTGACCATATATTTAACTTTTTATCTCTGCACCAATATTAAAGCATATTTGGGTTTCTTTGATATAAAACTTACTGTTTTTTCTGGAATTAGTGACTAGCTTGTGTTTGACTTGTTCTTTTCTTTGTACTTTAATCTCATTGCTTCTACATGCTCCGTCAGATATGATAGATACTTACCAATGTCATTTTAAAGATGTCTAAACATGTGAGATAATGAATCAGACGTTTTTTGTTTTTTCCTTCTGGAAACTCCCTTATTCCTGCTACAATAAGTTCTGGCTGTTCTTATAGCTGATAGCACAGCTATTATGTTAATATTTTCCTTACCTAATTCTAGATCATCCTTTGCTTCTTTTTGGCATTGAATTTCCTATTTTCTGGACTTTACATTTTAGAGTAGCTCCATATCAAAGAAAGTATGGAAAGTAAATATATATCAGGAATATTACTTTAGAGAAAATGTCTTCTTTTCTACCCTTACTCTTGACTGATAATTGGTTTGGCATATAGTTTTGAGCTAAAAATTATTTTTCCTCAGAAATTTTAGCCATGTTGCTAATGAGAAACCTGATGTAATTTGAATTTCTCTTTATTTGCAATATGACTTTTCTCTCTGGTGGTTTCTTTATTCCTTGTATTGCTACACTTCATGGTCAGGTTCCTTAGGTAGAGTATGTCCCATGTATCATTTTATGCATTGTGTTGGGCAGTTAGGTACACAGTAGAATATATCTTTGTATATGGGGATTTCTTTGACTGGCAAATTGAAAATATTATCTCTTATAACAATTTATCTGTTTGTTATTTGTTCTTACTTTGTTAAACTTCTCTGTCATGAATTAAAACTTCTAAGTTGATTCTTTAAATTTCTTAGTTTGTCTTTTATTTCATTTTGTTTGATTTTAGTTTATATTCTCTCAGATTCTTTATACATTATTTTCTGATTCTATTGTTGAATAGTTTTTATGCTATTAAAATTTTAATCCCCAAGTTCTCATTATTCTTTAGTGATTGGTCATTTTCATGTATTCCTAATATTGCTTTATAAATATGATATTTTGTTTCACTTTTCCCTAGATATAATTTGTAGATTTTTCCTTTATACATTACCTTTATTTCATTTGGGGTAGAGCCCATCCCCTATGTTTGATCACTGTGTTTTGAGTTGGAGACTTTACTTTTATGACTGGCATTTATTGATGGTCCATTCATCACTAAGAGTGAGATACTAATGATGGATTGACAGCTCTTCATGTCTAAGTAGAGAAAATTGACATTATAGTGGACTACACTATAATATGAGAAAATGGTAATCCACCTTTTTATTATGGACTCTAAATGTCAGTGTTCTAAAGATTTTACTCTGAGACTTAATTTCTTTCAACAAAGAGTTCTCCAGTCCTGCCTAGGAGACATAGCCCTGGCTGCAGGCATTTCTGAGACAAGACAAGGAAATAGGGTTAAAGTTGGTCTAGTCTTAAAACTGTGGGCTTCTACCTATTCCTCTGGTTGTCAGTGTGCTCATCACTTCCTCTCTTATGGGCAGTATTAGTTATTTGGAGTCCCTCATAGTCCTGTTTGATTATGAAGTAGGGAGCTGAGGGCAGTCATCTGACTGAGAATAGGAAATAGAATTTGGGGACTCCCACTGATTTATATATAAAGCTTATTCTCACCTCAGTACCTTTACAAGTTCTAGTCCCACTATATGGGAAGCTCCTCCTTCAAATATGTATACTGTTTTCTCCTTTCCCTTTTTCATCTCCCTGTTCAAATATCACCCTCTCGATGAGAACTTCACTTCACCACCACATTTAGAATTGCCTCTGCCCTCCAATTATCTGCCTATGCATATTCTCCAACTTATTTTCCTTAAAAAATACTTATATTCTTGATATTTGTTTTTGTCCTTTCCTTTTGGATACAATTTCCATGGGCATGGGGATTAATTGCTAAAACTCCGGGTGAACAGGGTGTTAAACATAGAAGCTAGTCCACAAATAATTGTTGAATAAAAATGTTTTTATTTTAATAATCTTTGAGGTTTCTATATGGACAATCACATTGTTTGTGATTAAAGACACTTTTATTTCCTCCTTTCCAAACTGTATGCCTTTTATTTATTTATTTCCTTGCCTTATTGCACTGCCTAGAACTTCCAGTACTATGCTGATGAAGAGTGGTTAGAGTGGATACTGTTATTCTTGCAATTAGGGGGAAACCATTCAATCTTTAGCATAAAAGTGTCATGTTAGCTGTAGACTGTTTTTTTCAGAAGTTCTGTTTTTTTGTTTGTTTATTTGTTTTGTTTTGTCTTTTTCTAGAAGCTCAACCTGAGGAAACTCTTACTCATTTCTGATTTACTTAGGCTTTTGGTTATACATGGATAAATATTAACAAAATATATGGCTTTATGTAGTGAAATTATTCTAAGATTATTTTCTTTATCTGTTGATATTTTGATTGATTTTTTTGTATTGATCAAGACTTTATTCTTTAGATAAACACCACTTTCCAATGTTGAATTATCTTTTTATATATTGCTGGATTGTATTTGCTCATATTTTCTTGAGAATTTTGTTCATTATAGATAACTGTTTATACATCTCTTTAAAAAAGTGTCTTTTTTAAAATAAATTTATTTGTTTATTTATTTTTGGATGCATTGGGTCTTCATTGCTGCGTACAGGTTTTCTCTAGTTGCGGTGAGCGGGGGCTACTCTTTGTTGCAGTGCACGGGCATCTCATTGTGGTGGCTTCTCTTGTTGCAGAGCACGGGTTCTAGGCATGTGGGCTTCGGTAGTTGTAGCACGTGGGATCAGTAGTTGTGGCTCATGGGCTCTAGAGTGCAGACTCAGTAGCTGTGGTACACGGGCTTAGTTGCTCCGCTGCATATGGGATCTTCCTGGGCCAGAGATTGAACCCGTGTCCCCTGCATTGGCAGGCAGTTTCTTAACCACTGCACTACCAGGGAAGTCCCTAAAAAATAGTCTTTGTTTGGTTTTAGAATCAAGATAATGAGGCCTTATAAAATGAATCAATGATTACTTCCTTCTCCGATATTTCCTGGAAGAGTGTGTAATGAATTGGTATTACTTCTTTCCTAAAGTGATTGAATTTACCAGTGAAGCCATCTTGGCTCAAATAAATGCACTAAACTTACATCTTTAAAGCAAACAAACAAACAACAACAAAAAACTAGAGAAAAGAGCAAGTTAAAACCAAAACAAATAGAAAAAAAAATGCTTAAGAACAAAAATCAATGGCATTATAAACAGAAAATAAAAGATGAATAAAATGAATAAACTCCTAGCAATACTTATCAAGAAAAGAAGACATACATTACCAATATAAGAAATGTAAGGGAGGACATTACAATAGACCCTACAGACATTAAAATGATAATTATATATTAAAAACTTATATCCACAAATTCAATAAAATAAATTAAATGGGACAATTACTTGAAAAACTCAAACCAAGTTTACCCAGTAAGACATAGATAACCAGAATAGTCTTACATTTCTTAAATAAATTGAATTTGTAATTAAAACCATTCCAAAAGAATTTCACTCTGAATACATAATATCTACACTGTATCTTTAAAGACACTAAAAAAAAGAAAGAAAAGAAATGATATGCCAGGTAGAGGGAACAGAAAGTTGGTATGATCCTTAAGACAGACAAGAGCATTGTGCTTTTGAGGATACAGGAAAAGGTCACTGTAGCTGAAAACGAGGGAGCAATGAAGGTAGAGTCAGATGTTGAGGTTGCAAAGACAGGCAGGCCAGGCCATATCCTTGGGGTTTTGGAGGCCATGGTGAAAATGTAGCCTTTATTCCACCTGCAATGTGAAGCTGTCTTCTCACTTCAGTAAATGGATGTTCTGTTTTCCAGTTGTAGGGATCTTTTTTGTGTTTTGTTCACTTGTGTATCCTGAGTGCCAAAAATAGTACACAGGGTGTTTAATAAAAATTTGTAGCTAAATAAATGAATTTGAAATTTTGCTTTGTGCAGGAACTACTGTCCAAATCCATTCATATTTATCTTTCTTTTGAATTAGCATTGTATTCCTTTATCTGTACTTTACTTAATGCAATCTGACAGTTGTCCAGTTGTTGCTTTGTTTTACCATTTTATTCAGATTTTATTTTAAAGACTGCATAGAGCTCTTTGGTTGAGGGGATTAAATTTTGAGATGTACGTAGGTTTGAGTTGCAAACTTATCATGTAACTTTGGTCAATTTGCTTAACATTTCTGAGTCTTAGTTTTTATTTTAGCTATAAAATAGGAAATTATTTTTATCAGATAATTTTGTGATGAATTAATAAGAAAATATGTGCCAAGTTACTAATATCAAGTATATTCAATAAATTGAATGTATTATTATAATTAACAGTAGAATTATTATACTTTTTATTGAAATATAGTTGATGTACAATACTATATGTTACAGGTATACAGTATAGTGGTTCACAATTTTTAAAGTTTATACTTCATTTATAGCTATTATAAAATATTGGCCATATTCCCTATATTATACAATATATCCTTGTAGCTTATTTTATATATAATAGTTTGTACCTCTGAATCCTATATCCCTATATTGTCCCTCCTCCCTTTTCTCTCCCCATTAGTTTGTTATCTATATCTGTGTGTTTCTTTTTTGTTATATTCACTAGTTTGTTGTATTTTTTAAGGTCCATGTATAAGTGATATCACACGGTATTTGTCTTTCTCTGTCTGACTTATTTCACTTAGCATAATACTCTCCAAGTTTATCCATGTCATCAAATTCACCTCTTTAATAAAAAACATAATATTGATACTTTAGAAATCTCATCAAAATCTTAAGAGTGTTGCATAAATTATGTAGAATACATCTGGAATTATTTAGGAGTGCTCTTAAAGACCAGGGGTTGTGACTGCAAAATTAAGAAAAAAACATCTAATATAATATGTTAACAGCATTTTGATATTATTCATTCTGCTGAAAAATTTCAGGGAATTTACTATTAAAATTTTTCATTGTTGATATTTGATTCTTTTGCTTTACACTACAGGGGTATTTTCTTAATTAAAATAATGTAATCCAAATTACTGTAGAAATTACATCATAGCTCATTTATATCCTTTTGCCAAATCCGTCCCTGTCACTTAGTTGTCTTTCACATCACATGACTTTATAACTATTATCTAACCACAATTCAAATGGGGAAATTTTAAAAGTTGCTCTGTTGGATCTCAGTTTTAATTGTCAATTGTGAATTATTGTCTCAGAGCATTTTTTTTTTTTTTTTTTTACTTTCAGCTGATTGAGCTCACTTACTGTTGACAAAAGACTGGCAGTCTTGATACTTGATTGTTTGTGAAATCTCAGAAACTCCTCTAGCCTGAAAGTACTTTTTTCGTTGATAAGCTGTTTTCATTCAAAGAGGCCATTCTGATTAAATATAACCTGTCTGCAGGGAAGAATTCATTCACTATCTATCCCACTGGCAGAAGAGTTTTGCTGTCAGTATGAAAAAATGAGTTGCAGAAATGTGGATAGAAGGTTAAAAACTTTTGAAGGAGACAGAGGTGAATTAATAAATTGAGGGAATTACACCTTAAAGAAAAACACTTAAATCAAGGTACCATCATTGCATCCCTAACTAGATAGACCAACCATCAAATTCTTCTCTATTAGGAATAAGAAATCTGAGCTTCTTGACCTTTACTAGCTAAGGGAACTTAAGTTGCAGTTTTCCAAGTTTAATTTTCTTATTTATGCTATACTCTCTTCAACTCATAGAGCTAATTGTAAGTTATGATTATTAATCACTTAGTTAAGGACTTTTTGTTATTCCAGTATTCCATTACTCTGTTCTACTTTAAAGGGCTAAAATATCACTGTTTGTTGTTGTTGTAACATCAATTTAGGTACCGCAGAGATTTCTTCAATCTCCCTTGCTCTCTCACCAGTCCTTCCCCTCTTCCAATTCTGTCCTTCCTCTGCCCATCATTGAGACTCTCATGACTAACCTCTCATTTGCATATTACTACTAAACTTTACCAATTTTCCTGCCCCATTTTAAGGTCCTTCCTTCACTGAAGAGGAGGATTTTTGCTGTTCTTTTTTTAGAAGGGGAATCTTTGAGTAGATCTGCTGGTCAGAGCAGAGAAACACCGCTGAAAAGATCATCCTAAAATCACCATACAGCAGAGCTAAATTTGGCAGAATAAGTGCTTAAGCCAAATGGGTCCAGTTGTTCAGAGGACCAAAGGGCAAAGTGGCTTGAAGCCAAAAGAAGTAGCAGAGTCATCAGTGGTTAATCATTTACATTAAAATTTTACAGTATACTAAATATATATCATAAATCAATTTTAAGTTCTGCATAATGTAATTAATGAGTTTATATTTTTGTTTCAAATATATTAAACATTAACTTCATTGTTTTCCTATTAATTGTGAACTCTTTTAAAATGAAATATTGGCATTTATAATAATGTTTAATATTACATGTGATATTGATATATACCAAAGCATCCACATTGTCATTTGATCACACAGTAGTTTTTTGATTAGATATGTGTAAATTTGTCTTATTACTTTTTAAATTATAACATCTTATATAGATGCAATATTTACTTTCTACTCAGTTGTCTGATTTCAGATATGTTTTATGAATACAAATATTTAGATTAATTCAGACTGAAGTGCAAAAGTTTGCTTCTTTTATGAATATTTGAACTTTAAATAAGGTTATTTCCAAACGTCAAGGTTAATTGTCTATACTAATGACATCTTACAAATTGTATTATATGTGATTGGTCAAGCATTTTTAATGAATGAAAAACTCCTCATTTTTCATTAAGTTAAATTTTGTAGGAAATAGCTGCTGATGTGTTTGTACTTAAAGATGATCTTACATTTTGTTCAATAAATGAAATAATATTTTATCAAAGATCATTTTTGATACTCAGTAAATTAGGATTAATTTTACTTCATTAGACACATCCTGATTACTTCTGAGGAGCCCCCTTCACATTATACCCCTAAAGTGAGAAGCACAAGGTCTTAGGATTCTTTTCATGATAATCAAATACTATGCATTCTATAAGTATAATTTTCAAATAAGGAGAATTTATTCTTTGTTTTAGTTTTCAAGTAGCTATAATGCTACCTCCTCCACCCTTTCTAATCCCTCTTATCATCCAGATAGACAATTGCCTCAAATTCATGAAAAGCTATTTCCCATTAAAGAGACTAATGGAAAGATCTACATGTACTTTACAAACATACAACTTCTGTTGGCTGATACTATAGAAAGAAAGTGTACACCTGCGTTTAAAAAATGAACTTGAAACCTGCAGAAGTTTATAAACAGATAGCTGGTGAATTGGCCTCAGGATAAAGGACTCTGAAATTGTTTTTAGGGAATTCTTTCCCAGAATAGTTAGACTTTTACTTTCATCTGAGATGCAGTTGGTCATAACAAAGGTAATTGCAGCCAAGCCTCTGGGGTTCCCTTTTTCTGTCGTCACAATTGGCACCCTGCTGAATGAAATATCAAGGCACTGAACCATGTCAGGGCAATGAGCATAATGATAGTGACTCAGTGGTATAAATGAGGTTAATAACTTGTGAGAAAGCAGAACTTTGTTCCCAGATCCTTTGCATTTTTTTCTCTGTGCACTGTAGCTTTTTAGAAATATTGCCTATCAGTGGAGAGCTAATGGCTATCGTCATAAAGCTAATCCACTGTGCTTCAGTAGTCTTGGAACTCATTTCTGAAGTCACACTAATCTGCCTTTCTTCTGCTATGGTTTGCTTTTGCTCCTGAAAGGTTTTCTTATTCCCCAAGACTTCAAGCTGAGCATAAAGCTTTTCTGTTGCTTCTTATGTCATTGCTAATCAGGGGTGACACTTTTGTTTTCAGACTTTTTTTTTGTAATTTCAATTTTTTAATACACAAGGAAGCATTTTGTGAAGGAAATAAAGAGAATTTTGAAAATGTCACGGCCCCCCTTTAACACCGCCTCTGTGTCATCCACATGCACCCTTCCTTCTCTTCTTTTCTCTCCCCATTTCCCTGTATTCCACATCTCAGAGGGAAGCTTGCCACTGCTCTTGCTTACTCCCTGCATTCTGTCTATCTCACAAGCTATTTTGGGGATACTGAGTATCATAATAGACTAAGAAAACCATATAAATTCACACATTTCTTTTTAGTTGCCAGGGACTACCTAAGGGAATTGGATCCATTTGATTGTTTTCTGTACCAGTATGTCCCCTGTAATAGGATTTGATTATTATTTTTTGTTTGTGCCCATTCTTTGGCTTTCCTCCCCTACTCTTACATGCTGCCGCAAGCATTTACATAATGAAACTAAGGAATTGTGAAGGGAAATCAAATCACAGAAGATGAGAAAAAAATGTACTTCTAACATTCATTACGTTGACTGAAACAGGATCAGCCATGTGTTTGTACTCTTCCCTTTTGGTAGCCTTTTCCTTTTCAGTACTTTTGCTTCTTAAAATACTTGTAGTAATACTAAAGTAATAGTTTAAAAGGTTATATAGTGCTACCTATGTGTCAGGCACTGCTGTTACATATAATATTAACTCCTGAAAAGTATATAGTACTGTTAGCCTCTGTCTACAAAAGAGAGCAGTCAGATAATCTGCTCTGTGTAAATTGTTGAAGTGGTTCAACAATTTACACAGAGAGATCAAGTAATTTGCTCAAGGTTGCACAGCTAACAAGTGGCAGACCTGGGGTTGTTCACCAAGAGAATCTAGCTCTAGAGATCACCTTCCCAGGCACCACACCATCTACAGTGAAACGTTCTTATGTAGAATTTGGGAACAGAAGTAAGAGCGTCAATTATGGTCAGTTAAATCTGATTGGAAGCACAGTTCTCCTACTTAATAGAATTTAAGATGGTGGGCATAGTAATTCCCTTTTTGAATCTCAGCTTAATTCTTGGTAAAATGAAACTAGTAACCTTATTCTTTTTTTTTTTTTTTTTTTTTTTTTTTTTTGCGGTACGCGGTCCTCTCACTGTTGTGGCCTCTCCGGACGCACAGGTTCAGCGGCCGTGGCTCACGGGCTCAGCTGCTTCGCGGCATGCGGGATCTTCCCGGACCAGGGCACGAACCCGTGTCCCCTGCATCGGCAGGCGGACTCTCAACCACTGCGCCACCAGGGAAGCCCCCTAATCTTATTCTTATTGTGATTTGTTGACGATTAAATACAAAAATATATAGATACCATCCCTAATTTTCTGATGAGAAAAACAGTACACGCAGAGATAAAACGGCACGTATGGATATAGAGTATGGAAAGAGTGAAGCTAGTGCTTGAATGGTATTTTTCCTATGTCCATGCCTTCCATGCCTTTGACCAATAAAGTTATCCTCTCTAGGTATCCTCATTCCTTGCCCCTCCACCTAGTGTCTGCTCTGCTCTTGGGATCCATTGATTTGAGATCCAATGATTCTATCATTCCCATCAGTATTGAAACTTGCTACTGTATTCCATAGGGACTGCACCATTTTATATTCCCATCGATGGTTTATACGTGTTCCCAAACTACACTGGTATTACTCTGTATCCTTGCCAACCCCATGTTATCTTTATTTTTTCTTGATAAGAGCCACCCTAAGAAGTATGAAGTGATATGTCATTGTGGTTTTGAATTTCCCAATTAGTGATATTGAGCATCTTTTCATATACCTGTTGATCATTTATGTATCTTTGTTGGAGAAATGTCTATGTCCTTAGACCATTTATAGTCAAGTTATTTAGTTGTTTCTTTGCCATTGAGTTGTAGGAGTTACTTTTATATATTAAATATTAATCCCCTATCAGATATATGGTTTGCAAATATTTCCTCCCATTCCATAGATTGCATTTTTACTCTGTTGATTGTTTGCTGTGCAGAAGCTTTTTAGTTTGATGTAGTCCCACCTGTCTGTTTTTGCTTTTGTTGCATGTGACTTTTGAGTCACTATCCAAGAAAATATTGCCAAGACCAACGTCATGCAGTTTTTCCTCTGTTTTATTCTGAGTTTTATAGTTTCAGTTCTTATTTTTAACTTTTAGACCATTTTGAGGTTTTTCTTGGTGTGCTGTAAGAGTCCAGTCTCATTCTTTTGCATGTGTATATCCAGTTTTCCCAACGCCATTTATTGAAGAGACTATCCTTTCCCCATAGTGTATTCTTGGCATCCTTGTCAAAAATCAGCTGGCCATATATGTGTTGATTTGTTTCTGGCCTCTCTAAGCTGTTCATTGATTTATATGACTGTTTTTATGCCAGTACCATACTGTTTTGATCACTATAGCTTTGTAATATAGCTTGAAATCAGGAAGTGTGATGCCTCCCACTTTGTTCTTTCTCAAGATTGCTTTGGCTATGTGAGGTCTATTGTAGTTCCATATGAGTTTTAGGATTTTTGTTTCTTTTCAGTAAAAATGCTATTGGGATTTTGATAGGGGGTTTAATTGAACTTGTAATTGCTTTAGATAGTGGAGACATTTTAACAATATCAATTATTCCAGCCTGTTAATATTGGAGGCTTTATTTTTTGTGTGTCTTTAATTTATTTCATTGGTGTTTTGCAGATTTCGGTTTACAAGTTTTTCTTCTTCTTGGTTAAGATTTTTTGAGTATTTTATTATTTTTGATGCTATTATAAATGAGACTTTTATTAATTTTATTTTCAGATAGTTCATTATTAATATATGGAAACTCAGCTGAATTGAATGCTGATTTGGTTCTATTAAAAATAGAACTACCATATTATCCAGAAATCCTACTTCTGGGTATATAGGTAAAAGAATTGAAGTTAGGATCTCAAATATCTGTACTTCCATGTTCATTGAAGCACTGTTTATTAACCCAATATGTGGAAACAACAAACATGTCCATCAATGAATGATGGATAAAGAAAATGTGGTATATACATACAATGGAATTATTATTATTCGGTCTTAAAAAGGAAGGAAATCCTGTCATATGAGATAACATTTATCAACCTGGATGACATTATGCTTAGTGAAATAAGCCAGCCACAAAAGGACAAATACTGCATGATTCAACCTATGTGAGGTATCTAAAATAGTCAAATTCATAGATATAGAGAGTAGAATGATGGTTACCAGGGGCTGGAGGAAGGTGACAATCGGGAGGTGCTGTTCAATGGGTACATACTTTGAGTTATGCAAGAAGAATAATTTCTATGGATCTGCTGTACAACAGTAAGTTTATAGTTAACAGTAAGTTTATAGTTAACAATATTATATTGTGTTCTTAAAAATTTGTTGAGGATAGATCTCATGTAAAGTTTTTTCATCACAATAAAAAAGAATAAAGAAACTTGCTACTGTATATCTAGCACCCTAAGGATCAGCTTGCTTGTTTTCATACCCAAGTTAATCTAAGCATTAAAGATTTGCTGAAAGTGAGGAATGTAAAGGACTACAGGACTTCCTAGATAATTATGAATTTTAATAGCATTTAATGACAATGTCATTGATATCTGGTCCCATGATGTAGAAGTAATAAGAACCTTGACCTGGCAAGGACAACACGGTGTGCCAGAAAAAACTTACTACACTTGTCACTGCACAGTGTATTAATTGCCTCTTGCCTTGCCTACGTGAAGTGCCCAGTACTGACCTCCAACAATAGTTTGAAAATGAGCATTAAAGAAATAAATTGGTCAGCCTGTTATGTTCCTTTCTCAAAGAACTTTTAGAGATTTGGCTCAATTTATAAACCTGATGACCAGACATTCAGGAAATAACTACTTTCTTAAGTTCTCCTGATACAGGGCCACTTTCATGTTCTCTTTAAGTTTTATAATTCAGAATCATCAACATGTTTGTCATTCCTCTTTATTGTTTCCCATTCATGTCCCACATAGAGCTTTAAAAATGCAAAAAAAAAAAAAAAAAAAGAAAAAGAAAGAAAAAAACCAACAACAAAGAATGTTCTGGATCTACTTGCTAGTTACCAGACCAACTGCACATTTTCCTGGTTCTTTCTAATCTGTAGAGTATCACTGTGTAAATTCAGTATATCCCTGGTTATACTTTGAGATTCACTTTCAAGCAAGAAGTCCCGTAAATAGATTTATTTCATCCTTGTCTTTGTTCCACTTGCACTTTTTAAGTCCCTGAATTACACAGTTTTTTATGTCATATTGTGACTTTGTTTTTAATTAATCTATTTGAGATTATATGACAATACAATATTTAATAAGAACTTACTTGGCCCCCACACACAATATTCAGTTTGGTGGGCAATATGCAGTCTGAAATAGCCCAAATCCCAAACGTGGGGCAAGAGGTTATCATAAGATAGTATACTAAACTAAATATAACTGACTAGTACAAGCTACCAAACCCAACATGCTGTCAGTAATTTCTTTGGGAACTTCTCTGTCATTTCAGAAATGATGAAGATCAGGAAAATATATGAGTTTCTAAAATATTGGGAGATTTTTTTAAATTTTCTTCATAAGATGCCACGCCAGGCATGGATTATCTGGAGAGAAGTCAAGATTCCTGGTTTGATGGAGTTTACTGTGAAGCAAGGATGGCAGACTGACAAACAGAAAGCACTTTCTCATGGTAAGTGCAATAGTAAATATATACAAAGTAGTCTGGGAGCAGAAAGGAAGGAAATCTGGTCTTCCTGGGGTTAGTAGTTCAGAAAGAACATCCTCACAAAGATAATTGCATGGTAGACAGAGACAGCAGCTTGAGCAAAGGCACATAGGTGAAATATCATGAAGTTTCCTTTGAGCTGCGAGAAAATTCCCATAACTGGAGTATAAAGGGCATATATAAAGTATATATAAAGTATAAAGACTAGCATGACAAGAGATAAAGCTGGGAATGTATAATGGGAGAAATTTCTGCACAGAATAAATATGGTAGTCCTGCATTCTGTCAAACTGGACCTTGCATATAAGGGCAGGTCAAGTAGGAGACTCTCTAAATCACGGACACTCACAGAAAGAAATATTGTTGGTAATTTTGTGATCACTTATAAGCTATGGAAATAACCCATATATTTACCCAATATGATCTATCATAAAGCCCTGTGTCTTTTCCTCCTAAGTACATTAAAATCTTCACTTTCCTACCTACTTCCCCTGATTAATGTGGGAAGAAGAATGGCAGAAGAAGGAAATGGAAGCACCCTTAAAATCTGGACATTTTCCTTTGTACTTTCATCAGCATGATTTTTCCTTGAGTGTTGAGACTAACTTTTGGTGAATAATGAACTTTTAGGAGAAATCTCTTACATTAGAGCTGCAAATTAGGAGAATGCTATGGCTTCAGCTGATGGTCAAATATTTATTAATTGCTAAATAACTGTGGATAGAATATCAGAAAATTTATTTTTCATATTCTGGGTTACTACATAAATTGCCTTTTTGCTATAAACCAAAATATTTCATTTTGCAGTTTTTCATAATTCTTATTTCTCAGTTTTGGTTATATTTGTAAATTAATATCTTTATATCCATGACTTGTTACTAAATACAAGTTTCATAATACACATTACAAAGTTTACAGTGTTATTGGTTACACATTTAAAGAAACAATAGCAAAACTCATATCAACTTTATTTAGTCAGCAGATGGCAGTGTTTCTGAGTTGGTGAGTACAGCTTCCTGTTATCTATCAAATTTGAAGTTTTGGCTTTGAAATATAGGTTTCTTATATTCAGAATTTGAATACTGTAGAGTTGTATTGAGAAATGTATTAATATTTTTGGAAAGATTAGAAGCAATGAATCTGGGAAACATTTTCCTCTTGATTCTGATCTATACTTGTTCCTTCCAGTTTTCTTTCCCTTCCTCTTCCTTCCCTTCCTTTATTCTTCTTTCCCTACCTCCCTCCTTCCTTCCTTTCTTCCTGTTTTCCTTTATCCCTTCTTCACTTTCTCATTCCCTGACTCTTCCTATATTTTTCCCACCATCTTTCATTATTTCTCCTTTCCTGTTTTAAACCATTTTTATTTTTAAAAAAAATCTTATTTGCCAAGTTAAAAATGGATATAAGTAAAAAGCATTTAATTTAAAAATCAGTCTTGCAAAAGAGAGAAGTTTTAGTAGAAGCCACAGGCTGGGAGTGTGTATGGAAAAATATTTTTACACTGAGAAAAATGCTTTTAAATGTCAGACTGATAAGTTGTTTGCTGACTTATTTAAACAGACCAAATTATCTCATTTTTAGTGTGTGAAAAATAGACTATTTTTGAAATTCACATGACAATTTTAACTATTTTAATGCATAAAGTGTTAAAGCTTTGAAGATGCTTGGAATTATCTGTATTTTTGGGAGTTGGTGAGTGGACTTAAAGAGGATGAGAAGTAATTTTGAGTTGTTTGGAAGGTATTTGTTTTTTCTGATGTCAGACTATTTTATTTGCATGTCTAAAAGAAAATCGATTTAAAAGATTTTTTTTTTTACTTTAGATTCTGCAGGACTTGCTTTTAAAGCAAAATCCTCTTGTACTATTGAGCAGTTGAAGTTTGTCATGGGTATTTTAGAGCTAATGATTGAATGATGGATCATGTTTGAAGCAAGAAAAAATGTGAATTATATGATGAATAAATGCTCTATTTTCATTCTGAAAGCTTACTGCTTTATGTGAGGAAAGGGGCATCTCTTAATTAAGGCCATCAATAGCTATCGAACAATGAACTTTTAGCATGTGTGTGCATCTTTTTAGGAACCTAAACTCAATGAACATGTTTCCTTATACAGATGTAGCAGGTTATAAATCCTCAGTCTATTGTTCATACAAAAGTTGATGCTAGGAGTGGGGATTTTCTATCACCTGCAAACAAGGCATCCATCCATGAAAGCTTCGGTTATGTTTGAGGGAAAGTAACATCCTGTCTGGGTCAAGTCTTTGCCTACTGTATGTTCAACATTTTTCTGAGTAATACCTCTTCTCTGAAGTGCCCAAGGAGGCCCCTGAAAATATGTCTGGATGTGTTCCAAGGTTGTAGGGAATTCTAATTCTAGTACTTTAGAGAGAGCCTGAGCAAACCACAAATACCTGGGCAGAAAAATATAGAGGAGCCCAACAAAATTTACAATTTAAGACAAAGCTCATTATCATTGTTCTTGTCCAAATTTAAACTCTAACATAAAATATATGTTGCTATTTTAAATGTACATAATTACCATACCTCACCCTTGTTGAATACTTACTATAGCTCAGGAACTCTAAGCACTAAATGTTCTGATGCTCTCATTATTATTATGACATAGCTGAGGAAATTGAGACTTAGAAAGCGCACTCAGCCAGATATTTGTTTACTCTCTAGGGAACAGGGACACATTGAAAGTCTTTAAAAAGCAACCAACCAACAAAAACACGGACACACAAGGGATAGTATGATTAAAGATGGATTGTAGATAAGTACCTCTGAGGGCATTGTAGATGAATCTTGGTGGAAAGAAAGCACAGTCTCTTGGGTTTGCCAAACAAGAGGAGGTAATTAAGATCAGAACAGTGGTAGTAGTATGGAAAATTGAGAAAAAAGTGCAAATACTAAATCTAAGCTTGACATAATTCATTTTTGTTTTGAGAGCAAAAGAAAATGGAGTCCACTTACCTCTATAATAAACTCTCTGAAGTTCTTTTCTGTTTACTCTGACTTCTACTCAAAGGGTCAGGGAACTCAATACATAAATATATTGACATGCAGGTGCTTTTTACATTTTGAAATTTTAATGGATTTTTTTCCCCTAAGATAGAGCTAAAATTAACAAATGTGGGTTGATTTAATTTGAAATGGATAACATTATTTGCCTCCTTCATACCTCCCTAGAGGAACAAAATCAAAATTCATGAAAGCAGGCATTGGAGGAATGAAGTAAGCGCTATTTTTCTTCTTTGGCTCTGAGGCAAAAAATTGAGAAGGGTAATGTTAGTGGTTTGGTAATAAAAGGTAACTCACATTGGAGTAATCAAAAATTAATATGATTTTTAAAAATAAGAATGCTCTGAATAAAATAAGGAAAAAAAGTGAAAAAGTATACCATGGACACAAACCATTTATCAACCTCAAAGTAAACCAAAAAAAATTGTATGATTTTCTTTTTTTTAATAATGAAAAGACTTGAATTGAAAACTTTCTTAGTATGGTCTACTACCTATAAAAGCTCTTTCTTCTCTTCAGCTTGGTGTGCACTTTTGGACAGCTTCAGTCATGTCAGAGAGTTCACTCAAATGGCAAATTTTGGACAAGAGACCTGGGGAGAGAAAAAATATTTCTTTCTGTGTCAAATAAGAAATCTTTTCTAAGAAAATTAGGCCTTATTAGAAGATGGAAAGTTAGTCCTATTGGAATATATATTTTCCATAGTTTACTAGAATTTTGTACATTAAAAAAAGAGAAACACAGGCAGGTGAAACAAAAGATGATACACTAAATTCTTACTGTGTACCACATACTTTATATTTTCTCCTCTCTGTGGCCTTATTATTATCCTCATGTTACAGATGAGAAAATTGAGAATGAAAGAAGTTAAATAACATGCACAAGAACAAACTCCAAACACTCTGCCTTCATACCCTACATTTATAATTACTTTACTGTCACCTTGGATATTTCCTAATAAATGCTAAATTAAAATACTAATATTTCATTTTTAATGTTTAGCGTATATTCTCTGAGGGCAATATTTTTCTTGATTAAAAAACTGTTATGACATTATTAAAATATCTAAAAGTATGTTCGTACACTTCAGAGTGATTACAAAGGGGAAAAATTGAAACATTAGCATTATAGAAGACAGATTATTCTCTACCTGCATCTGTGTTTTGCTGTGTATAGTGTTTTAAATAGTGTTGCTTGTTAATGAAAAAATTAAAATGCAAATAAATTCCCAGAACATCATTGATATTTACAAGTCTCTAGACATTCATTATACTTTAAATGGTAGTAAGATAATTAGTTTTGAAAATATAAATGGCAGGCTGAAAATTAGTGTAATATATATATTATAGGCCAAGTGAGAATACCTGCCCTACTGCTTTATGACTGATCTGGCTCTATTTTGGTGGATAGATAAAGCCTCATATATGCAGGTTAAATAATTTAAGATTTAAATAAAATTTCAGACTTTTCTGTTGTTAAAAAATACATAAATTTTATTTTACTTTAAAAATTCATATAAATTTTTATATAATTTATATTTTGGAATATTTTGGAATAATTTTAAAATGGCATCAAGATTGCAGAAAATTTGTAACTATAAAAATGTTGCAATGGAACTTTCACATAGCCTTTACCCAGATTCCCCAGTTGGTGATATCTTACTACGTTTGCTCAATCACCACTTTTTTACTAACTGCATATAAATGTCAAGAATTATGAAGGGCCTGAGATTTTATCCTGCTTGTAAGCTAACAAGTTACCTTGACAAAGTACCATAGATGCTGGCAGAAGTCAAGAGACTTTTGGGTCAGAGACTTTATTATTCCTCATTAAGACTTTATTACTCTAGACACAGCAGGGAGCATTAGCTCCATTTTCCCATTGGTTCCTTTTGCCCAATACTATGGGGATGAAGGTACGGATAATGAAAAGGCAGATGGATGATGCACACACAGTGGGTCTTTATTACAACTGAGTAATTGTAAACTTAAAAAAGCCTTCATCTTATATGGGGGCTGCTCTATACCTGTCCAACCTTTACCTCAGAGGGAAACATTAAGTTTATTATCCTGATCATAAAATAAACCTTCTCTCTGCCTAGTGAAAAGAGATATTACCTCTGTCTTTCACAGCTATATAAGCATCCTGACAAAGATGGTAGAGGATAAAACCTTTCTCAAGATATGTAGAAAGGCAAAGAGCCATGGAGAATTAGCCCCTACAAGGAATACCTATTATATCATTTTTCCCATTTGAACTGTTAAAAATAGTATCAAACATGATGCCCCACCAGTCTTTATACTACAGTGCATATTCTACAAAAACAAGACATTCTCCTAAAAAACATAGCACAACCATGCAAATCTGAAAATCAATATTAATACAATATTACCAAGCAATCCACAAATTCTATTCAAACTTTGCTAACAGTCCAACAATGTCTCTTTTCTTTTTCCTTTTTTGTCAAATATCTAAACTAGGGTCATGTAATTCATTTTCATGTCTCTATTTTTCTTCAATCTGGAACATTTCCCCAGTCTTACACTATGTTTCATGACCTAGACGTTTTTAAGGAATGTAAGGTTTTCTATCCAGAGGATTTCCCTCAATTTATTTCTGTTGAATGTTTCCTTATATATAGAATCAGCTTGTGACTTTCCAAGAACCATACCACAAAATGATGCTATGGCTTTTGGTGCATCACATCGTGAGAACAGGACATTTTCCCACCCCTAATAGAAGCTTTAACTTTGATCAGCTGGCTGAGTTGCAAAATTGTCTGCATATTTTCTTTACTGAAAAGTCTTGATTTTTCCTTGTGTAACTTTTAAACATTTGGGAGAAATTACTGTAAATCTACCTTAATATTCTGTCATCAAACTTCCACATGCCAATTTTACAATTGATGTTCCCTGCCTAAATCAACATCAACTATAATGGTTTATTTTCTATTCCTCTTATTCTTCCTATATGTATTGTACTTCTAACATAAGAATGAGATTTCCCTTTAGCACCATACAATTATCCATTGGCTTATTTATTTATATCTGTGTGGAGTCATTAATTATGATATTATCTAATGTAATATAAGCCATTACTATTGGTAGTTTTGATGCATAAATTTTCCTAAATTTAATAAGTAGGAGCCCCTTCAAACTTTTGTCTGCTTTTGACATGTCTCTATACTTCTATGAGAACTTTAATTTCTGTCACAAAAGATGTGCACCTGTTTTATCTGGTACTTTCCTTGTTTGAAATCAGGCATTAAGTCATTTCTTGAAGGACACTTTATTTCTTTTAGTAGAGGATGGTATTTACATATCAAGATCTATGCACTTGCTGCTCTCATTACTACAGAGGTATCATAGAATCCAGGCCCTCTAAATGAAAAAACTAAAAATATGACTAATATTATATATACCTACATACATTTATTTCTATATGTGAATTGTGGAGATCTATTCACAATAATGATACCACATCCAATTTAACACCTTCTCCCTTTTCATATTTGTAAATCCCTTCTCTGATAGTGAGAATCCTAGTTCCTAATATCTCAATATATTTACTTAGTTTCTCAGTCTCCCTAGATACACATCCACTCTCCTGACTGCCAGTCACTTCCTCAACTGATGGCCTCACTGCAATCTCCCTGGCTTTGCTGCCAGTCCCAACGTCAACCTCTTGGCACTCCACTTTTTCAGCCTCTCTATTTCCTTGGCTTTATTGCAATCTACTCTTCCATACTGACTGCTTGGCCCCTTCAAGGGAATAGAAGTAGAAGAAAAGGAGTAAATTACTTTCAATTGTTATTTTTAAAATAATGTTTAATTTTTACATTTCACTGGGTACATTTTTTGTAGTTAGAAAATTTGGCACTTATAACATAGGCTAGAATCAATAAAATTTGGGGGATATATCATGCCACCCTACCTTGCCTAAAATTGTCTTAATGTGATTGTATGAAGATTTTACTATTAAGATATCATTTTTTGAACTGTGGCTAATGCCCAACTATTTTAGTCTTCTAGTTTTGTTACATTATAATGACATTCTACTAAATCAATGAAGTGTTTTTCAATATACTCCCAGTGGTATGGAGTTTCTGAGAAAAGGCAGAAAGCAGTGACTTATCAGAAATAGTGTCTTTGAAACATGACAGGCCATCATATACCTTCAGCAGAACTGGGACAGTTGGGTCCCAAGAGTTGTAGATAAAACTCTGAGTAACTTAGATGCTATAAAAAGGAAGTGTTGGAAGTGTCTTGCTATCTCATCAGGATTCCAATATAATTTTCTAAAGATCTGTGCACTAAAAAGGAAGGCTGTGTCACTTCTGAAATAAATGTGAAACTTTTATCAAACCTAATGCAATGTGAATTGAAGCCTTAAAAAAAGAGGGTATTCATAGAACACTGTGTTATTTAAAAGTATTAATAGAGTACTAGTGAAATGCTTTGTGATTCAAATAACCTTTCAAGGAATGAGCCATGTTCATGCTATATTTTGAGTAAAAGTATGTCAAAGTAAAATTTAAACTCAATGAAAAAAATCAGAGGCAATTTGTAAATTGTTTGAACTATCACCCTAAGGCTTCTGGGATGAGTGTGGCTAGTTAGTACAGCTGGAGTGAAGTTCTAAACCTCTGTAGGTGGAGAATGTTTCTGAACCAACAAATGTTTAGGGACATATACCAATCTTATACTAAAATGACACTGATAAATATCAGGCGCTCCAAAAATGTTAGCTATTATCAGTTCATGATATGGACATTGAAAAATGTGTTTTTGAGAGAAGAGGTGTTCATTTTCTCTACTACAGTACATAGTAGATCTAGATTATGCACTAATCTGACAAGGTGACCAACATGAAACTTCCTTTAATCAGTCAAAGCCATATTAGAAACCAAGATTCTGGCATATACGTCAAGGTTAACGTTCAAATAAGAAGTTCGTGTAGGAGGAGGATTTAGGATGTCAGTGTAGGAAGACCCTGAACTCACTTCCTCCTTGGGACAAAACAAATATAAAACTATATATGGAATAATTCCCTCTGAAAGGGACCTGAACACTAGATGAACAGAGTTTCCACAACAAAGGATAAAAGAACAGCACTGAGATGGGTAGGAGGAACAGAGATACAGTCACACTAAAGTAAAAAACCACACCCCAGCTGTGGCAATCCGCAGTATAATTACTTTCCCTGAGGAGCAAGGGACTTGAGCTCCATGTCAGGCACTCCAACCCTTAAACCCTGCAAGGGAGAGAGGAGCCTACAAAACACGTGTCTTTGAAAACCAATGGGGAATATTTCCAGGAAAGCTATAGAGTTACAGGGAATGGAAAAGCCTCTCTTAAAATGCTCACATGCAGACTCGCTCAACTAGCTCAAAAACATCAGGTTGAAAAGCACAGGGACCATAGGTGAAGTGGACTGATTTATCAAACTTGGAGCATCTGCCAGAGAGTCAAAAACCATTTGGGATCCTCTTCAGGGACTGAGACACTTGTGTGAGTCATTTTTGCAATCTCAGTCTATCTTACTAATATCAACACTGGTGGGAACCATTTGGGAAATCTCCATTTATCCTGATAGTCCCAGTGGATGTGCCCTGCCTAGAGCCTCACCAATCCCTGAGCATCAGCCAGGTCTCACAATAGGCCAAGTGATAATCCCTCCCATCAGTGCCCAGCAGTTGATATGGCCAGGCTCTGCAGCCATATCAGGGGGAGCCCAACATGCAAGAGACCAGGACCCACTGCAGGTGGGCTCAACAACCATTCCAGAGGCCAGCCCCACCCTCCAGCATGCCACAACTGCTGCGCCTAGCCCTGAAGCCATTCCAGGAGCCATCCCTCCCCACCAGTGTGCTGCAGCAAAGGCTGCAGCCCTGCTACAACAGGAGAGCGTATTCAGCCCACATAGAAGACACCCCTTGAGCACCTGGTTCTGGTGGCCAAGTGGAATTGCACTTATGAGCCCCAGGAAATCTTCCACACAAGGCCACTCCCTCAAGGATGGGAGAAGTATCTGATTTACATAACACATAGAGACAAACACAGAGAATTAGGCAAAATGAGGAAACAAGAGTATGTTCCAATTGAGAGAATAAGACAAAACCTCAGAGAGAAGCAATCTACCTGATAAAGGGTTCAAAATAACGGTTATGAAGATGCTCACTGAACTCTGGAGAAGAATGGACAAACACAATGATAACTTAAACAAAGACATAAAATATAAGAAATTACCAAACAGAAATTATAACTGAACTGAAAAATACATTGAAGGGGTCCAACAGCAGATAGGATGAGGCAGAAGAACAAATCAGCAAGTTAAAAGACAAAGCAATGGAACTCGCCCAGACAGAGCAATAAAATGAAAAACGAATTTTAAAAAGTGAAGATAACTTAAGGGACCTTTGGGACCACATCAGGTGGAATAACATTCACATTATGTGGGTCCCAGAAGAAGATTGAGAGAGACACGGCCAGAAAACTTACTTGAAGAAATAGTGGCTGAAATCTTACTTATTCTGAGGAAGAAAACAGACATCCAAGTCCAGGAAGCCTAGAGATTTCCAAATAAGATGAACCCAAAGAAAGACACACCAAGACACATCAAACTGATATACCTGACAGATATCGTTGGTTCCATTCCAGACCACCACAATAAAGCAAATATTGCAGTGAAGTGAGTCACGGATTTTTTTTTTTGGTTTCCCAGTACATATAAAAGTTATGTTTACACCATACTGTAGTCTATTAAGTGTAAAATAGCATTATGTCTAAAAAAGCAATGTATATAACTTAATTAAAAAATACTCCATTGATAAAAAATGCTAACCATCATCTGAGTTTTCACAAATCATAATCTTTTTGTTGGTGAAGTGTCTTGCCTCAGTGTTAATGGTTGCTGACTGATTAAGATGGTGGTTCCTGAATGTTTGGGTGGCTTCCCTAAAGTAAGACAATAATAAGGTTTGCCATATTGATTGACTCTTCCTTTCAATTGAAATCTTAGAGGCCATTGTAGGTTTCTTAAATGGACTAATTTCACTATTGTTGTGTCTTTACATAGGCTTGAGGAGAGAGAAATATGGGGAAACAGCCAGTCCATGGAGCATCCAAAACACATACAACATTTATTCATTAAGTTTGCTGTCATATATGGGTGCAATTCATGGTGCCCCCCCAAATTACAATAGTAACATCAAAGATCACTGATCATAGATCACTAAAACAAATATAACAATGAAAAAGTTTCAAATATTTCAGCAATTACCAATATGTGAGAGACATGAAAAGAGCAAATGCTGTTAAAAAATGGCCCTGGATAGCCTTGCCCAAGGCAGGGTTGCCACAAACCTTCAATTTTTAAAAACACAATGTCTGCAAAGCACAATATAGTGAAGCACAATAAACCAAGGTATGCCTGTAATTTAAATGGTAGAAGTAAAGGATAAAGAGAGAATCCTAAAAGCAGCAAGAGAAAAACAGCTTGTTATGTACAAGGAAAATCCCATAAAGCTATGAGCAGATTTTTCAGCAGAAACGTTATAAGTCAGAATGGAGTGGCATGACATATTCAAAGTGCTGGAAGAAAAATAAGTTCCAACCAAGAGTTTTCTAACTGACCATTTCCTTCAAATTTGAAGGGGAGATTAAAAGTTTCCCAGATAAGAAAAAGCTGACAAAGTTCATCACCATTAAACCAACCCTACTAGAAATAATAAAAGGGGCCTCTTTAAGCTGAAAAGAAAGGCAGTAATGAATAATAAGAAAACATACAAAAGTAAAAAATCTCCCTGGAAAAGGTAAATATATAGTAAAGGTAGTAGATCAATCACTTATAAAGCAAGCATGAAATTAAAAGACAAAAGTAATAAAATAACTAAAATTATAATAATTAGTTAAGGGAATAAAATAAAAGATGTAAAATATGTCATCAAAATAAAAGTATACAATGGTGGGGGAGGGGAAGATAAAGCTTTGGAATGTGTTCAAATTTTAAGTTGCTACCAACTTAAAATAAGCTACTACTTACATAAGATGTCATATGTGAATCTCATAGTAACCACAAAGGAAAAACTTATAGTAAATACAGAAAAGAAAGTGAGAAAAGAATCTAACATAATGCTAAAGAAAACCACCAAAACACAAGGGGAGAGAGAAACAGAAGAAGAAAGGCACACAGAGGAACTACAAAAACAGGCAGAAAACAATTAACAAAATGGAATAAATACATAATAATAATTAATTTAAATATAAACACTCTGAATTCACCTATTGAAAGACATAGAGTAGCTCAATGGATTAAAAAAAAGAGACAACCATATGCTGCCTAGAAGAGACTTTAAAAGAAAGGACACACAGAGACTGAAAGTGAGGGGATAGAAAAAGATATTCCATGGAAATGGAAATGAGGAGAAAGATGGAATAGCTATAATCATATCAGACAAAATAGACTTTGAAACAAAGACTGTAATAAAAGACAAAGGAGGGCATTATATAATGATAAAGGGGTCAGTCCAGCAAGAAGATATATTTATAAATGTATATGCACCCAACATAGGAGCATCAACATATATAAAGCAAATATTATTGGGCATAAAGGGAGAAACTGAAAGCAATACAAAAATAGTAGGGGAAACTAATACCCCACTTACATCAATGAATAGAGCATCCAGACAAAAAATTAATAAGAGGAAATACTGGCCTTAAATGACACATTAGGCAGATTGACTTAATAGATATGTACAGAACACTGCACCCAAAAGTAGCAGAATACACATTCTTCTCGAGCACTTGGAATATTCTCCAGGATATATCACATGTTAGGTTATAAAGCAAGATTCAATAAATTCAAGGAGATTGAAATCATATCAAGCATCTTCTCCACCACAATTGTATGAAACTAGAAATCAGTCACAGGAATAAAATGGAAAAAAACCCATAGAGTAAACAACACAGTACTGAATAACCAATGGGTCATCAAAAACATCAAAGGATAAATTAAAAACTACCTAGAGACATATGAGAACAGAATTACAACATACCAAAATCAATGGGATGCAGCAAAAATGGTTCTGAGAGGAAAGTTTATAGGACTGCAGGCTTAACTCAAGAAATAAGAAAAATCCCAAATAAACAATTTAACTTTACATCTAAAAGAACTACAAAAAGAACAAATGAGGCCCAAAATTAATAAAAGGAAGGAAACAATAAAGATCAGAACAGAAATAAATGAGAATAAAAAAATAATAGGAAAGAACAATGATCTTTTGATTTCTAAGATCTGGTTCTTTGAAAAGATAAACAAAATTGACAAGCCAATAGCTAGAATAACCAAGAACAAAAGAGAGAGGGTCCAAATCAATAAAATCAGAAATGGAAGAAGAGAAGTTACAACTGGTACCACAGAAATACAAAAGATAATAAAAGACTACTCTAAACAACAAATTAGACAACCTAGAAGAAATAAATTTCTAGAAAAATACAATCTTCCAAGACTAAATAGTGAAAACAAGGAAAATCTGAATAAACCAATTACTAATAAGGAGATTTAAACAGTAATCATAAAGCTCCCAAACACCAAAAGCCCAGGATTAGACAGCTTCAAAAGTGAATTCTACAAAACATTCAAAGAAGATTTAAAACCTATATTTCTCAAACTCTTCCAAAAAATTAAAGAGGAGGGAAACCTTCCAAACACATTTTACAAAACCAGTATTACCCTATACCAAAACCATACAAGGATACCACATAGAAAGAAAACTCTAAAGACTCCATCAAAAAAATTGTTAGAGCTAATAAATTAATTTAGTAAAGTGTCAGGATACAAAATTGATATACAGAAATCTGTGACATTTCTATACACTAATAACAAACTAGCAGAAAGAGAAATAAAGCAAACAGTCCGTTTTATAATTGCATCAAAAATAACAAAATACTTAGGAATAAATTCTACCAAGGAGGTGAAAGATTTGTACACTGAGGAAAGAAACTGAAGAGGATACCAAAAAATGGAAAAATATTCCATGTTCATGGATTGGAAGAATTAATATTGTTAAAATGTCCATACTACCCAAAGCAGTCTACATGTTCAATGCAACCACTATCAAAATTCCAATAGCATTTTTTTACAGAAATAGAACAAGTAATTCTAAAATTTGTACTGAGCCACAAAAGACCCCAAATAGCCAAAACAATCTTGAGAGAGAGCAAAGCTGGAGGTATCATGCTCCCTGATTTCAAACTATCCTACAAAGCTACACTAATTAAAGCAGCATAATAGTGGCAAAAAGCAGCACACAGATCAGGATTGAGATCCCAGAAACAAACCCACACATATATGGACAATTAATAACAAGGGAGCAAATAACAAACAATAGAGAAAGGACAGTCTCTTAATAAATGGTGTTGGGAAAACTGGACAGTCACATGAAAAAGAATAAAACTAGACCACTGTCTTACACTAAATACAAATTAACTCAAAATGGATTAAGGACTTGAATTTAAGACCTGAAACCATAAAATTTTTAGAGCAAAATTTAAGTGGTAACATTATTGATATTGGTCGTAGTGATGTATTTGTGGATCTGACTCCAAAGGCAAGGGAAGCAAAAGCAAAAATAAACAAATGGGACTGCATCAATCTAAAAAGCTCCACACAGTAAAGGAAGCCATCATCAAAGCAAAAAGACAAACTACTGAATGGGATAAGATATTTGTAAATCATACATTGGACAAGGGGTTAATATCCAAGACATATAAAGAACTCATAAAACTCAACAACAACAAAAACAAGAACCAACCCAACTAAAAATGGGCAGAGGACCTAAATAGATGTTTTTCCAAAGAAAACATACAGATGGCCAACAGGTACATCAAAAGATGTTCAACATCTTTTGGGAAATTACAGGGAAATGCAAATCAAAACCACAGTGAGGGCTTCCCTGGTGGCGCAGTGGTTGAGAGTCCACCTGCTGATGCAGGGGACACGGGTTCATGCCCCGGTCCAGGAGGATCCCACATGCCACGGAGCAGCTGCGCCTGTGAGCCATGGCCGCTGAGTCTGCGTGTCCAGAGCCTGTGCTCCGCAACAGGAGAGGCCACAACAGTGAGAGGCCTGCGTACCACAAAAAAAAAAAAAAAAAAACCACGATGAGATATTATCTCACACCTGTTAGAATGGCTATTATCAAAAAGACAACAAATAAGTGTTGGAGAAGATGTACAGAAAATGGAACTCTTGAATAGTGTTGGTGGGAATGTAATTTGCTGTAGCGACTACAGAAAACAGTACAGAGATTCCTAAAAAAATGAAGAATAGAACTATTGTATGACCCACCTACTCCATTTCTGGGTATTTATCTGAAGAAAATGAAAACTCTAATTTAAAAAGATATATGCATCCATATATTTATTGCAGCATTATGTAAAATAGCCAAGATAGAGAAGCAACCTGAGTGTCCATCCATGGATGAATGTATGAAGACTATTTGAGATATATATCCATACATATACACACAGAATAGGATTCTACTCAACCACAAAACAAAATTTGTGACAACATGAATGGACCTGGAAGGTATTATGCTAAGTGGGATAAGTCAGACAGAGAAAGACAAATACTGTGATTTCAATCATATGTAGAATCTAAACCAAACAAACCCCAAACCAACACACAAACAAAATAAAACAAAAACAAATTCATGGCTACAGGGACCAGATTAATGGTTACCAGAAGGGAAGCAGTTTAGGGGGTTAAAATATGTGAAGTGGGTCAACTATGTTGATGGATGGTAACTAGACTTGCAGTGGTGATCACTCTGTAGTTTATACAGATGTCGAACTATAATGCTGTAGGCCTGAAACATATAATAAAAAAAAAATCTTCAAAAATGTATAGCAGTTCCCTTTTATATAATTAGGTAAATATTTTAACTTCTTTATTCCTTTAGGGAGCTGTCATTTAAATTAAAATGATAATATAAATAAGTCAACATTTTAGATTTTAATCCTGGGACTTCTGCTAGCTCATGTCATAACTCTCTTCTAAACTCGCTGGTTGTCATTTTCCTTTATCTCTTTTTCACTGAATATTTTGGCCATGTGACTCATTCCACCTTCATCTTCACTTTTTTTCCCCCAACATAACCTGCTTTGCCATTGTCTCTTGTTCATTTATTTTTTTCTCATATACCTAAGGAACTTGTCATTTTTTCAAATGATTTACATGAGGAAATGTTTCATTGATTTATACTCATCTGATTTAGTTCTCTTGTATCCACGTTCTTGTCCTGTATGTGTGGTTTTTGATCAGAGGGACTCAATCCTCACAGGAAGGAATCCCTGGTTGATATATTGGAATAAAGTAAGACCAAGAAATGAATGGTAAACAACAATAGTTAGTTGACATAATTTTATTACACAGAATGAATCAAGACTTGGTAGATGAAGAAAATTCTCTTAAAATATTGTCATTTATGCAGAATAATAGTTAGCTTGTATCTTTGACTCTTGATTTTGTGTTAATATATAGACACGTACTAGAGAACATAAAGTAGACTATGCAAGAATGGCATTAAATATAGGAAATGTATTCTGAGAAATTATGAAATTAAGTACAAGGCAAACATTCTTCTGAATGGAAAATTGAGAACTGGCTAAGGAATAAACGGGAAAGTTAGGGGTCTGGTCCATCTCTAGATTATGCAGTAGTATAAAATAGTTGCTGGTAAAGTTGGCCTAGCATGCCAAAACTTTCCTTCAAACATGCAGCCACCATCAGTATAGAATTGAAGTGGGTTATTGCAGTCAAATTGACCTTGTAGCAGTATGTCCTGGGTGGAAACAAACTGTACTGAACACGATTTCTTGGTACATACTATAATTTAGATTTTCTTCATCATTATCTCTGGCACTTTTTATTGCTCTCCCTGAGAAAAACAGTTTTTACTTTGTGTGTGGTTTAGAAAGATTGGTCTACTATCAACACAGAATGAGAGATAAAACAAGACAATAGTGGCTTACTAATAATAAAAAACTTCATATCATATTAATTAATCATATGTGATTATTATTAGAACTCAGGCTTAAGTGACAGATTATAATGGACTTAAGAAATTGTTCTTTGTTTACTGAGGAATTTAGACATATAAAAATAAAAAATTAGAAATTCTCTGAGATGAAGAAATGCCTAAATAATAAGCTCCTCTTCTTTTTGCTTTTATCTAGTTGTTCAAAAAACTATCCAGGTTAAAGCAGTATTCAAGAACTCTTTGGATGTTATTTCTAGTAAATTAATATTTTCAAATGTACTTAAGTTTAGTTATACAGTGATTCTTATTCCTCTGATCCATTAGTATTCCCATACACTAGTTTGTCTCTAAATTCTGAAAGGTATTAAGTTGGTTTTGTTCATAGCACTCCAAATGTTTAAAAATGGCATCTCTGAAGTCATACAGAGTAGGTTTGTATTCTCTCTCTCACTTACTAGACATTGAAAGTAAGTAAACTTTTGTCCAAATAACTGCATGTTTTTGAGCCCCAATTTTGCTCTCTGTTAAAATTTATAAGATTAAATGAGCTAAGTTCTGCAATATATTAAGCTAATATAAAATGATCAATAATTGGGAGTTCTTTTAAATGTCATCATCATATATAAATATCCTTCATAAGTATTCATTGAGAGGCACATGACATCTTGCTTAAAAAAATCTTTACAAACCTGTTTCTACCAGAATTAGATTCTAATGTTAGGATTTTGTTTTTGTTTCTGTTTTTGGCGGTAATGTTAGGATTTTATATTAATCTAAATTCATTCTGTATTGTCAAATATGTGTGCAATTGACCTTCATTTCCTGACCTAAGATGCTCTGAGTAACCACGTTCATCAATAAAAAGTCATTATACAGGACAAGAATGGTGGGTGGAAAGTCTCAAAATAGTTTGTATATTATGTTTTCATCCATCAAGATGAAAATGGAAAACTGAAAAACACATTTTATTACCTGACAAGCACCATGAAGTGTTTACCTTTACTGTATATAAAAATCACATTTTATTAACACAGGTTAACAGAAGGGAGTAATATTTGCAGTATGGTTTGAATTTGTAAGTGTGTAGTCTCTCTTTGTGCATATATCCATAATCTCAATTTAAAACTCTTAGAGAGACTATGGAAAAATCTATTGTATTTACTTATAAATGGTTTATACATATCCATTAGTGCAGAAAATGCTTATTGAGAATCAATTATATATCAAGCAAGTAATTAGATCCTGGGTATCCACAAGAAAGTATACATTTGATTGATCTCCAAAAGCCCACAAGCTAAGGAGAAAGATCATTATAAAAATAACTATATCAGCTCTAGCTAGATCACATTCATAGCCTGTTTAATGCAATTATACTCATGGGCCAAAAACCCCCTGTGCCTTTGTTTATGTGTCTGTGTGTCTGTTGGGGGATGGTGTGGTGGTGGTAGCAGGGTTTAGGAGAAGGAAATACAGAAAACTTCAATGAAGTATATGTCATAGTGAAAAATATATTCACAAATACATTAATAGGTGTGTTTTATAAAGGACTTTTATATTTCATTATTCTGCAGAGATTTAATATGAAGAAATAACCAGCAAGGAATGTGGAAAATTCTTTAATTTCAACCTCAGCTGTTTGAACTTTATTTTTCAGTTGTGTAAAGTGATAGAAGGATTTCTGAATATTCATTCATTCATTCACTCATTTATCCATAGTTATTCATTAAAAAGGTACTTCCTGTATACCTAATAAGTTCCAAGCACTCTCTAAATGCTGGGAATACAGTGTTAAACAAACATACACACATTTGTTGTACTTGCAGAGTTTATAATCTAACAGAGGAATTAGATATGAATTAAATATTCATGTTGATGTATACATGTATATATATATATATATACATATATATATATACATAAATATATAATTTAAAAAGAAGTTAGTACTCTGAAGGAAAGGAATAAAGTTCTGTGACAACATATATCAGAACAAATAAATGGTAGAAGAAATCAGGGAAGGTTTCTTGAAGAAGTGAGTATTAAACTTAGATTTTAAGATAATTAAAATTTACCTAGAGAAAGGGGGTGAGGGTGAGTAGAAACATTGTTTCAGGCAGAATAATGTGTTTATGTAGTCAGATTGTGCATAACAGGTTTGAGAAATTATAGAAGGCCCAGTATGGCTGGAGCAAAGGCCAAGAGGAACAGAGGCAGTTTGGCGCACAAATGTTAAGGCTGCATAACTAATATCAAGTGTATGTTTTTCTCTTAAGACAAATTAATATCAAATAACCTGATAAAGATTTACATAGGTAGTGAGGGAAAGAACAATGCCCAGGTTTACTTTGTAGTTTCTGGCTAATGGCAAAGACTTCATGGTGTCATCATTCCCTGAGAAACACACTAGAAAATGACCAAATTTGGAAGGAAATGGAATGATATTTTAGAATAATAATTCTGATAATAGTGTAGACAATGATCAGATATGGGAAAACAGGGGTTTGGGAAAGGATGATATATCCAATAATAAGATTGTTTAAATTTTCTTTACTATGTAACAAATTCTATCCTCATTTAGTGACTTAAAATTGAAGTTCTTCAGGAAGAAGTAATATGTTATAGGTCAAAACTTGTATCTAAAAAAGAAATGAAGAGTGTTGAAAATGGGATAAATGAAGGTACAGTATAATTTGTTGTATTTAATTGCTTTAAAAATTGCTGATGGCTTAAAGCAATAAAAGTAAAATCATATTGTGTGTTTATAGTGTATGTCAAAGTGAAATATTTAACAATACTGGTAAAATGGATGGAGGGTGGGATTAGAAATATACTGTTCTAAGATTCTACAACTATTTGAGACACAATGTAGTTTTTAAAGACAGACTCAAGCTATTTTTTTTATTTTTATTTTTATTTTTTTAACATCTTTATTGGGGTATAATTGCTTTACAATGGTATGTTAGTTTCTGCTTTATAACAAAGTGAATCAGTCATACATAAACATATGTTCCCATATGTCTTCCCTCTTGCATCTCCCTCCCTCCCACCCTCCCTATCCCACCCCTCCAGGCTGTCACAAAGCACCGAGCCAATATCCCTGTGCCATGCGGCTGCTTCCCACTAACTATCTACCTTACTACGTTTGTTAGTGTGTATATGCCCATGACTCTCTCTCGCCCTGTCACAGCTCACCCTTCCCCCTCCCCATAACCTCAAGTCCGTTCTCTAGAAGGTCTGCGTCTTTATTCCTGCCTTACCCCTACGTTCTTCATGACATTTTTTTTTCTTAAATTCCATATATATGTGTTAGCATACGGTATTTGTCTTTCTCTTTCTGACTTACTTCACTCTGCATGACAGACTCTAGGTCTATCCACCTCATTACAAATAGCTCAATTTCGTTTCTTTTTATGGCTGAGTAATATTCCATTGTATATATGTGCCACATCTTCTTTATCCATTCATCCGATGATGGGCACTTAGGTTGTTTCCATCTCCGGGCTATTATAAATAGAGCTGCAATGAATATTTTGGTACATGACTCTTTTTGAATTTTGGTTTTCTCAGGGTATATGCCCAGTAGTGGGATTGCTGGGTCATATGGTAGTTCTATTTGTAGTTTTTTAAGGAACCTCCATACTGTTCTCCATAGTGGCTGTACCAATTCACATTCCCACCAGCAGTGCAAGAGGGTTCCCTTTTCTCCACACCCTCTCCAGCATTTATTGTTTCTAGATTTTTTGATGATGGCCATTCTGACTGGTGTGAGATGTATCTCATTGTAGTTTTGATTTGCATTTCTCTAATGATTAATGATGTTGAGCATTTCTTTGTTGGCAGTCTGTATATCTTCTTTGGAGAAATGTCTATTTAGGTCTTCTGCCCATTTTTGGATTGGGTTGTTTATTTTTTTGTTATTGAGCTGCATGAGCTGCTTGTAAATTTTGGAGATTAATCCTTTGTCGGTTGCTTCATTTGCAAATATTTTCTCCCATTCTGAGGGTTGTCTTTTGGTCTTGTTTATGGTTTCCTTTGCTGTGCAAAAGCTTTGAAGTTTCATTAGGTCCCATTTGTTTATTTTTGTTTTTATTTCCATTACTCTAGGAGGTGGGTCAGAAAGGATCTTGCTGTGATTTATGTCATAGAGTGTTCTGCCTATGTTTTCCTCTAAGAGTTTGATAGGTTCTGGCCTTACATTTAGGTCTTTAATCCATTTTGAGCTTATTTTTGTGTATGGTGTTAGGGAGTGATCTAATCTCATACTTTTACATGTACCTGTCCAGTTTTCCCAGCACCACTTATTGAAGAGGCTGTCCTTTCTCCACTGTACATTACTGCCACCTTTATCAAAGATAAGGTGTCCATATGTGCATGGGTTTATCTCTGGGCTTTCTATCCTGTTCCATTGATCTATCTTTCTGTTTTTGTGCCAGTACCATACCGTCTTGATAACTGTAGCTTGTAGTAGAGTCTGAAGTCAGGGAGCCTGATTCCTCCAGTTCCTTCTTTCGTTCTCAAGATTGCTTTGGCTATTCGGGGTCTTTTGTGTTTCCATACAAATTGCAAAATTTTTTGTTCTAGTTCTGTGAAAAATGCCAGTGGTAGTTTGATAGGGATTGCATTGAATCTATAGATTGCTTTGAGTAGTAGAGTCATTTTCACAATGTTGATTCTTCCAATCCAAGAACATGGTATATCTCTCCATCTATTTGTATCATCTGCAATTTCTTTCATCAGTGTCTTATAATTTTCTGCATACAGGTCTTTTGTCTCCTTAGGTAGGTTTATTCCTAGATATTTTATTCTTTTGTTGCAATGGTAAATGGGAGTGTTTTCTTGATTTCACTTTCAGATTTTTCATCATTAGTATATAGGAATGTCAGAGATTTCTGTGCATTAATTTTGTATCCTGCCACTTTACCAAATTCATTGTTAACTTTAGTAGTTTTCTGGTAGCATCTTTAGGATTCTCTATGTATAGGATCATGTCATCTGCAAACAGTGACAGCTTTACTTCTTTTCCGATTTGGATTCCTTTTATTTCCTTTTCTTCTCTGATTGCTGTGGCTAAAACTTCCAAAACTATGTTGAATAAGAGTGGTGAGGGTGGGCAACCTTGTCTTGTTCCTGATCTTAGTGGAAGTGCTTTCAGTTTTTCACCATTGAGGATGATGTTGGCTGTGGGCTTGTCATATATGGCCTTTATTATGTTGAGGAAAGTTTCCTCTATGCCTACTTTCTGCAGGGTTTTTATCATAAATGGGTGTTGAATTTTGTCAGAAGCTTTTTGTGCATCTATTGAGATGATCATATGGTTTTTCTCCTTCAATTTGTTAATATGGTTTATCACATTGATAGATTTGCGTCTTTTGAAGAATCCTTGCATTCCTGGAATAAACCCCACTTGATCATGGTGTATGATCCTTTTAATGTGCTGTTGGATTCTGTTTGCTAGTATTTTGTTGAGGATTTTTGCATCTATGTTCATCAGAGATATTGGCCTGTAGTTTTCTTTCTTTGTGACATCCTACTGGTTTTGGTATCAAGGTGATGGTGGCCTCGTAGAAGGAGTTTGGGAGTGTTCCTCCCTCTGCTATATTTTGGAAGAATTTGAGAAGGATAGGTGTTAGCTCTTCTCTAAATGATTGATAGAATTCGCCTGTGAAGCCATCTGGTCCTGGGCTTTTCTTTGTTGGAAGATTTTTAATCACAGTTTCAATTTCAGTGCTTGTGATTGGTCTGTTCATATTTTCTATTTCTTCCTGATTCAGTCTTGGCAGGTTGTGCATTTCTAAGAATTTGTCCATTTCTTCCAGATTGTCCATTTTATTGGCATAGAGTTGCTTGTAGTAATCTCTCATGATCTCTTTTATCTCTGCAGTGTCAGTTGTTACCTCTCCTTTTTCATTTCTAATTCTATTGATTTGAGTCTTCTCCCTTTTTTTCTTGATGACTCTGGCTAGTGGTTTATCTATTTTGTTTATCTTCTCAAAGAACCAGCTTTTAGTTTTATTGATCTTTGCTATTGTTTCCTTCATTTCTTTTTCATTTATTTCTGATCTGATTTTTATGATTTCTTTCCTTCTACTAGCTTTGGGGTTTTTTTGTTCTTCTTTCTCTAATTGCTTGAGGTGCAAGATTAGGTTGTTTATTCAAGATGTTTCCTGTTTCTTAAGGTGGGCTTGTATTGCTATAAACTTCCCCCTTAGAACTGCTTTTGCTGCATCCCACATGTTTTGGGTCGTTGTGTCTCCATTGTCATTTGTTTCTAGGTATTTTTTGATTTCCTCTTTGATTTCTTCAGTGATCACTTCGTTATTAAGTAGTGTATTGTTTAGCCTCCATGTGTTTGTATTTTTTACAGATCTTTTCCTGTCATTGATATCTAGTCTCATGGCATTGTGGTCAGAAAAGATACTTGATACAATTTCAATTTTCTTAAATTTACCAAGGCTTGATTTGTGACCTAAGATATGATCTATCCTGGAGAATGTTCCATGAGCACTTGAGAAAAATGTGTATTCTGTTGTTTTTGGATGGAGTGTCCTATAAATATCAATTAAGTCCATCTTGTTTAATGTATCATTTAAAGCTTGTGTTTCCTTATTTATTTTCATTTTGGATGATCTGTCCTTTGGTGAAAGTCTGGTGTTTAAGTCCCCTACTATGAATGTGTTACTGTCGCTTTCCCCTTTTATGGCTGTTAGTATTTGCCTTATGTATTGAGGTGCTCCTATGTTGGGTGCATAAATATTTACAATTGTTATATCTTCTTCTTGGATCGATCCCTTGATCATTATGTAGTGTCCTTCTTTGTCTCTTTTAATAGTCCTTATTTTAAAGTCTATTTTGTCTGATATGAGAATTGCTACTCCAGCTTTCTTTTGATTTCCATTTGCGTGGAATATCTTTTTCCATCCCCTTACTTTCAGTCTGTATGTGTCTCTAGGTCTGAAGTGGGTCTCTTGTAGAGAGCATATATAAGGGTCTTGTTTTTGTATCCATTCAGCTAATCCGTGTCTTTTGGTGGGAGCATTTAGTCCATTTACATTTAAGGTAATTATCGATATGTATGTTCCTATTCCCATTTTCTAAATTGTTTTGGGTTCGTTATTATAGGTCTTTTCCTTCTCTTGTGTTTCTTGCCTAGAGAAGATCCTTTAGCATTTGTTGTAAAGCTGGTTTGGTGGTGCTGAACTCTCTCAGCTTTTGCTTGTCTGTAAAGGTTTTAATTTCTCCATCAAATCTGAATGAGATCCTTGCTGGGTAGAGTAGTCTTGGCTGCAGGTTTTTCTCCTTCATCACTTTCAGTATGTCCTGCCACTCCCTTCTGGCTTGTAGGGTTTCTGCTGAGAGATCAGCTGTTAACCTTATGGGGATTCCCTTGTGTGTTATTTGTTGTTTTTCCCTTGCTGCTTTTAATATGTTTTCTTTGTATTTAATTTTTGACAGTTTGATTAATATGTGTCTTGGTGTCTTTCTCCTCGGATTTATCCTGTATGGGACTCTCTGTGCTTCCTGGACTTGATTAACTATTTCCTTTCCCATATTAGGGAAGTTTTCAACTATAATCTCTTCAAATATTTTCTCAGTCCCTTTCTTTTTCTCTTCTTCTTCTGGAACCCCTATAATTCGAATGTTGGTGCGTTTAATGTTGTCCCAGAGGTCTCTGAGACTGTCCTCAGTTCTTTTCGTTCTTTTTTCTTTATTCTGCTCTGCAGTAGTTATTTCCACTATTTTATCTTCCAGGTCACTTATCCGTTCTTCTGCCTCAGTTATTCTGCTATTGATCCCATCTAGAGTACTTTTAATTTCATTTATTGTGTTGTTCATCATTGCTTGTTTCATCTTTATTTCTTCTAGGTCCTTGTTAACTGTTTCTTGCATTTTGTCCATTCTATTTCCAAGATTTTGGATCATCCTTACTATCATTATTCTGAATTCTTTTTAAGGTAGACTGGCTATTTCCTCTTCATTTGTTAGGTCTGGTGCATTTTTATCTTGCTCCTTTATCTGCTGTGTGTTTTTCTGTCTTCTCATTTTGCTTATCTTACTGTGTTTGGGGTCTCCTTTTTGCAGACTGCAGGTTCGTAGTTCCCGCTGTTTTTGATGTCTGACTCCAGTGGCTAAGGTTGGTTCAGTGGGTTGTGTAGGCTTCCTGGTGGAGGGGACTAGTGCCTGTGTTGTGGTGGATGAGGCTGGATCTTTTCTCTCTAGTGGGCAGGTTCATGTCTGGTGGTGTGTTTTGGGGTGTCTGTGGCCTTATTATGATTTTAGGCAGCCTCTCTGCTAATGGGTGGGGTTGTGTTCCTGTTTTGCTAGTTGTTTGGCATAGGTTGTCCAGCACTGTGGCTTGCTGGTCGTTGAGTGAAGCTGGGTGCTGGTGTTAAGATGGAGGTCTCTGGGAGATTTTCGTCGTTTGATATTATGTGGAGCTGGGAGGTCTCTTGTGGACCAGTGTCCTGAAGTTGGCTCTCCTACCTCAGAGGCAGAGCCCTGACTCCTGGCTGGAGCACCAAGAGCCTTTCATCCACACGGCTCAGAATAAAAGGGAGAAAAAGTAGAGGGAATTAGTAGAAGTATGAGGAAAGAAAGAAGGAAAGGAGGGAAGGAAGGAAGAAAGAAAGAAAGAGGCAAAGAAGGCAAGAAGGAAAGAAAGGAGGGAGGGAGGGAGGAAGGAAGGAAGGAGGGAAAGAAGGAAAAAGACAGAAAGAAAGAAGATACAGTAAAAATAAAATAAAGTATAATAAAGTTATTGAATTAAAAAATTCTTATTTAGAAAAAAAAAAAGGGACGGATAGAACCTTAGGACAAATGTTGGAAGCAAAGCTATACAGACAAAATCTTACACAGAAGCATACACATACACCCTCACTAAAAGAGGTAAAGGGGGAAAAATCATAAATCTTGCTATCAGAGACCACCTCCTCAATTTGGTATGATTCTTTGTCTAAAGGAGGGAAGGAAGGAAGGAAGGAAAGAAAGAAAGAACGAAGGTAAAGTATAATAACGTTATTAAAATTAAAATTGATTATTAAGAAATTTTAAGAAAAAACCATGGACGGATAGAACCCTAGGACAAATGGTGGAAGCAAGACTATACAGACAAGATCTCACACAGAAGCATACACATACACACTCACAAAAAGAGGAATAGGGAAAAAAATCATAGATCTTGCTCCTAAAGTCCACTTCCTTAATTTGGGATGATTGGTTGTCTATTCAGGTATTCCACAGATGCAGGATACATCAAGTTGATTGTGGAGCTTTAATCCGCTGCTTCTGAGGCTGCTGGGAGAGATCTCCCTTTCTCTTCTTTGTTCACACAGCTAGCTCACAGGGGCTCAGCTTTGGATTTGGCCCTGCCTCTGCGTGTAGGTCACTGGAGGGCGTCTGTTTTTTGCTCAGACAGGACGGGGTTAAAGGAGCCGCTGATTCAGGAGCTCTGGCGCACTCAGGCCGGCGGGGAGGGAGGGGCACGGAGTGCGGGGCGGGCCTTTGGCGGCAAAGTCCGGCTTGACTTTGCACCAGCCTGAGGCCCGCCGTGCGCGTTCTCTCGGGGAAGTTGTTCCTGGATCCCGGGAACCTGGCAGTGGTGGGCTGCACAGGCTCCGCGGAAGAGGGCTGTGGAGAGTGACCTGTGCTCGCACACAGGCCCCTTGGTGGCGGCAGCAGCAGCCTTAACGTCTCCCGCCCGCCTCTGGGATCCGCGCTTTCAGCCGCGGGCTCGCGCCCGTGTCTGGGGTCCGCGCTTTCAGCCGAGGCTCGCGCCCGTCTCTGGGGTCCGCGCTTTCAGCCGCGGCTCGCGCCCGTCTCTGGAGTTCCTTTAAGCAGTGTTCTTAAACCCCTCCCCTCACGCACCAGGAAACAAAAAGGGAAGAAAAAGTCTCTTGCCTCTTCGGCAGGTGCAGACTTTACCCGGACTCCCTCCCGGCTAGCCGTGGTTCACTAACCCCTTCAGGCTATGTTCAAGCCGCCAACCCCAGTCCTCTCCCTGCGCTCCGTCCGAAACCGAAACCTCAAGCTATTTTAAACGTGTATTATAATCAGCTCCAGGGTACCACCAAGAAAGAACACCTATATAATAAAGCTAAAATTGCTGTTCTCACTGTAATAAGAGTTCTGTACATTTTGGATTAGTAATCTAATTTAGTAAATGATTGTATCTTTCTCTTCCTTTTCTCTTTTCAACTTAAACATGAGGGAGCTTTTTTTTTTTAAAGTCTTTCGAGTAGGAACTGATCAGAGAATCTGTTGTTTCCCTGGTAACCTTCTATGTAGAGTCCTGGGCTTGGAGAGCCTTTATTTTCTGCTAAGACCACAGATTTTTGGAGAAACAATCTGAGGGACACATGCGAAAGCAGATTGTTTAGGTATTTCTTTTATTTAATCAAAAATAAAATGCTTAGGGCTTCCCTGGTGGCGCAGTGGTTGAGAGTCCGCCTGCCGATGCAGGGGACGCGGGTTCGTGCCCCAGTCCGGGGGGATCCCGCATGCCCGGCTGGGCCCGTGAGCCATGGCCGCTGAGCCTGCGCGTCCGGAGCCTGTGCTCCGCAGCGGGAGAGGCCACAACAGTAAGAGGCCCGTGTACCGCAAAAAAAAAAAAACAAAAACAAAAAAGTGCTCAAATCACCTGCTATTAAAGACAATAGAACACAAAATGCAATAAGCACAATAAACTCTAATTAATATATATATAAAATAAAGGTATATTGTAAACTCCATGGAAGTAATTTTAAATGTTAATAACATAGAAGAGTAAGTAATAAGTCAAAAGAAAACATAAAATGGAAACATAAAAATGCTCAATTAACCCTCAGAAGGCAGAAAAATGTTTAAAAAGAAACAACTAATTGTTGATATCAACCTAGTTATGTTAACAATACATTAAAAGTAAAGCAGCCATATGGAAAAAATTTTGGTGGAACTTCAAAAAATTAAACATACAATTACCATATGACCCAGCAATTCCACTTGAAGGCATATATTCCCAATTTTTGAAAATAGGAATTGAAACAGATATTTGTCGCCAATGTAAGCATTATTTCCCTTAACCCAACGGTGGAAACAACCCAAGGGTTCATCGACAGATTAATGAATAAAGAAAATGTGATATATTCATACAATGGAATATTATTAAGTTATAAAAAGAATGAAGTTTTGATAGATGCTACAACATGGATAAGCATTGAAAATGTTAAACTAAATAAGCCATACACAAGAAGATGAATATTGTGTGATTCCACTTGTGCAAAATATCTAGAATTGGCAAATTTATAGGGACAGAAAGTAGATTAGAGGTTACAAAGGACAGGGAAGGCAAGCAATGGGAAGCTATTACTTAATGAACAGGTACAGAGTTTCTATTTGTGTGATGAAAAAGCTTTGGAAATAGTGATAATGGTTGTACAATGTAATTATGGTTTTGACACCAATTACAATGTGTGGGGTTTTTCACCACAGCAAGCAATTCTCTTATACCAGCTGGGTGTCTTTTGATTCAACTCAGTTCTGACACTATCTACCTAGATAGTGTCAGATCTCTTAGTTTAAAGGCTTAGTCCTACAAGGTTACACCTTCCCCCACTTCCACCAATTGCAGGTTCAGGCGGTTGCTTGTGTTTTTAGCCAACTAGTTGTAGATCAGGGGTTCCAATGACCCCCTTCTTGGGTTCAATTTATTTGCTAGAGAGGCTCACAAAACTCAGAGAAACGTTTTATTTACTAGATTACCATTTTATTATAAAAGGTTTATATAAATCAGGAACAACCAGATGGAAGAGAAGCATAGAGTAAGGTAGAGAGAAAGGGCAAGGAGCTTTCATGCCCTCTCCACATGTGCCACTCTCCCAGCACCTCCACATATTCACCAACTTGGAAGCCTCTCTGAACGCCGTCTTCCTGGGGTTTCATGGAGGCTTCATTACATAGGCATGATTGATTAAAATCATTGGCCATTGGTGATTGAACTCAATCTCTAGTCCCTCTTCTGGCCCTGGAGGTTAGGGGGTAGGAATGAAAATTCCAAACCTCTAACAAAAATTGGTTCCCCTGGCAACAGCCAGGTAACCTAGGAGCTTTCCTAAAGTCACCTTATTAACATGATAAAAGACACTCTTATTGCTCTCACCAGGAAAGAAATACAAGGGTTTTAGGAGCTCTGTGCCAGAGAAAGGACAAAGACCAAATATATGTTTCTTATTATAAATCACAACATTGTAGTTATTAATGCAACTGAATTATATACTTAAAATGGTTAAAATGTTATATTTTATATTTCATATATTTTCTGACAAAATGAGTCTGGAGCATCTTACAGTGCCTGAAACTAAAGATGCTAAAGAACAAGGGCGTGTCAAAGGGACACAGGAGCCAAGTTAAAGGAATTCCCAATAGTCAAATCTAGAATAATCTGAGGAAATAATAATGATGATGATGATAAAGATATTAGTAATAGTTTATAACCCAAGTATTAAAATAACTATCCATGCATCCATACTGACACATAAATTATTTAAAAAATTGAAAATGAGGAAAAAGGGATAAATCGTTCCTATCAAGTATTTCAAATAATAGGTAGGTAAATAGATAAATAACCCCTCTTCTAGGTAGAGCTTAATTCTCATCCCCTTGAGTGTAGGCTGAACTTAGTGACTCTCTTCCCAGAAATAGAATGTGGACTGATAGAAAATGGTAACTTTAAAGTGGAGAAAATTGTCAGACACCACCTTAGCCAAGTAATTGACATTAATATCACCAGTAATAAACAATGTTGATATATATCCTTTATAATAGTCTTTCCCCAAATTCATAACCCCAGTATGATCATGAATGACTTTCTAAAAAAATACCTGACCAAATCTCTTCTAAAATGTCAAGACCATGAAAAACAAGGAAAGACTAAGAAACTGTCACAGACAGGAGTAGACTAATTGGAGATAATTATTGAATACCATGTTGTATCCTGGATTGTATCTCTAAAAAGAAAAAAAAATGACCATAATAGAAAAACTGCTGAAATAAGAAAAATCCGTAGCTTTATTACCAGTATAATACTAATATTAATTTATACTTTTGATTAAATATACCATGATTATACAAGATGTTAATATTAGTGTAATCAAGTTGAAGCTTATGTGATAGCTCTCTGTTATGTCTTTGCAACTTTTCTACAAATCTAAATTTCTCCAAAATAAAAGTGCGGTAAAAAAAACTTAGCATGCTTATGGTATAATAAGTTTACCTTATATTCCTCCTGTTGACTTAAAAAAATTGCACAATGTGAGAGTTGTGAGTTAAGTTTTATTTGGAGCAAAATGAGGACTGTAGCCCGGGAGACAGCATTTCAGATTGCTCTGAAAAACTGCTCCAAAGAGGTAGTGGGGAAGGTCAGTATATATGTGATTTTGGTGGAGGGGGAGTACATGCAATCGAGCACATATTTGCAGAAGATTTCTGCTGGTCTTGTGAAGGTTACTGCTAGTCACAAGGAGCAGACGTCACCATGATGGATTTTAGTGCTTTTCTAGATATGAGGAGATACAAGAATTGGGTTCATAAAATAGGCCCCTGAAAATATCTTATCTGAAGACCCTTTCTGCCAGTTTTTTCCCAGAGCACAGAGTGCTTCATCTCTGCTCTCCACCCTGAACTCCTTTCAGGGGGTGTTGAAAATCAACAGCTGCAGCAGCACATGATTTAATCCTTGCAGAGATAGATGGTAAGTGCCAATGGCAAGTGCCAATTTGTAGTTGACACTCTTGTTGTGATGAAATAAAACACAGCATAATCTGTACAATATTCTTACCAAATAGTCTCATCTCAATTATAAGAGAATAACAGTAATCACCTCAAATCATGAGAAAACAATAGAGTAAAAGTAGACTTGACACATTCTACTAGACAACAGTTATGGGTTTGAAAAAAAAGTCAATACCATGCAGTATGTCATAAAAATTTTAAAAGATTGGGGAGTATGTTAGTGTCCCAGGGCTGCCCCAACAAATTACCATAAATTTGGTGGTTTAAAACGTCATAATTTTTTCTTTCACAGTTCTGTAAGCCAGAAGTCAAAAATGAAAGTGTTATCGGAGCCATGCTGCCTTTGTAAGCCCTGGGGAGAATCCTTCCTTGCTGCCTCCAGCATCTGGTGTCTCCAACTATTCTTTTGCTTGTGGCTGCATCACTCACATCTTTTGACTCTTCCTTCACAGAGCCTTTCCCTTCACATGTCTTCTCCTCTACTTGTGTCTTCTAGGGACACTTGTTACTGGATTTATGACACACTGGAATAATTCAAAATAATCTCTAAATCCTCAATTTAATTACATCTGAAAACACCTTTTTTTTTTTCCAAGTAAGGTCACATTTACATTTACATGATTTATGTGTTCTGGGACACCAACATATCTTTTAGGAGTCAACATTTATCCCACTATAGGTGGAAACTAAGGACAATGGGTATTCAGTAGATATGAGAATTACATGCAGTGAGTTATACTTGTTTTGATTATGGAACATTATGGACATTAATGGAACAGTTGGGACATTTTTATATGGACTGTACCTTTTTGATATTATTTATTATATTATTATGTTTATTAACTATGATGATGACACTTTTGTTATACAGATGAATCTATGGGTTCTTAGTGGTTACATGCACATATATATGAAATTGAATTGTTTGCAACTTACGTTCAAATAGCAAAGAAATATTGTAGGAGTGTCTGTGTATAAAATAGAGATGTAAGTAATGAGAGAGAATAATGAGAGAATATGTTAAAATGTTAACGATTTAGGAAATCTAATTAAAGAACACACTGGTTTTCATTATATTCCTCTTACAATATTTTGTAGGTTGAAATTATTTTTAAAGAAACACTAAAAAAAACAAAACTATGATGCATTGGTGATTTTCTGTTGCTTTAGGTCTTAGGGAATAGAACTGTGTGACTCAAGATTTAGAGGTCAAATACTTCATCCTCTACTACTAAAACTTATGGCTCTAACAATCTTAGGAATTAAGACTACCTGTAAAAGCTGACTTTTACCCACTAAACTAGATATTGTTAAAATTTATGTAAAACATAACATATTCCTTTATCAAGCAAATCACATTTTGATGGTGACTGAATAATTATGTGGGAAGATTTACATATCTAAGCAAATAACAATTTTAAATGCAAAATACTTAGGATTAGGTATTAACAGATAATCATACACAAGATATTGAATTTATCAATAAATGTTCATCTCCTTTTGCCTTTGCTAATAATGTATCAGACTTATTTATAATAATAATTGAGAATCTAGAAAATTATAAAATAAGGCTGATTTTTCAAAATAGAAAAATAAAAGGCTGCAGGGAACCCCTGGATAGGTAGATCAATGTTTTTCACACCCTGGATGTTTATAACTGTCTCCTCTCTTGGATACTAGGCTGCCTATCCAGTGAACAGTTAGAGGATTGTTATTATATCACTTGACTGTGTCATTTTTTCATATTCAAGGAATTTGCTGAATATTATTTCAGTGCATGTCTGCAGGTAATTACCTGACATGGGACTGTAAGGCAATGATAGATGAAGTGTTGTATGTAGGGTTTGCAGGTGTGTGTGTGTGTGTGTGTGTGTATGTGTGTAAAGTATAGTTAGAATTTCTGGAACAGTTTGTTTTTCATTTATGAAGGTCACTAGTGAGTATATAGATCAAAATTTGACTTGTTTTCGATAAGGGTCTCGATTAGTCAGTCAATAGCATAGTGCTTTTCAGAGTGCAATTCTAAAGGTCCTTCTAGACACTCTCTTTGGTGGTATGAGTCAGAAACATACTACCCTAACCACAGAACAATTTTTGTAAAGAACGCCAAGGTCTGCTTTCTAAAAGAGTACAGAGAATAATGAATTTTTTTTCCAAAAAGTGCCTGAATTATTAAATGAAAGTAATATTTACTTCTGTCAAAAGAGCTTACTATTATTGTCTTTGGTATTCTATACCTTTTTATTCGGTCTAATAAAAAAATTGGAATTATTTGATTTTATTCTACTTAACAAATATACTAGAGCATATATACCCAAATTAATGTTATCTAAGATACTAGGAAATTTATACATGTCACTCATTCATTTATTCCTCTATTGTTTAAATCACTGTGATGGAACACGGTGATCCAGAGCACAGATCCCCTTTCAGGGAAGGACTTTTTGCCCCTACTTCTGGGAGGGTCATCTGTAGACTTTCTTCAGCTATTTCCCAAATAGAAATTGCCTCTGTCATTTCACCACAAAGCAGAACAACTGTAATGGACTGCTTAGCTCTTTTTTTTTTTTTTAACATCTTTATTGGGGTATAATTGCTTTACAATGGTGTGTTAGTTTCTGCTTTATAACAAAGTGAATCAGTTATACATATACATATGTTCCCATATCTCTTCCCTCTTGCGTCTCCCTCCCTCCCACCCTCCCTATCCCACCCCTCCAGGCAGTCACAAAGCACCGAGCTGATATCCCTGTGCCATGCGGCCACTTCCCACCAGCTATCTACTGAACGTTTGTTAGTGTATATATGCCCATGCCTCTCTCTCGCCCTGTCACAGCTCACCCCTCCCTCTCCCCATATCCTCAAGTCCGTTCTCCAGTAGGTCTGTGTCTTTATTCCTGTCTTACCCCTTGGTTCTTCGTGACATTTTTTCCCCTTAAATTCCATATATATGTGTTAGCATACGGTATTTATCTTTCTCTTTCTGACTTACTTCACTCTGTATGACAGACTCTAGGTCTATCCACCTCATTACAAATAGCTCAATTTTGTTTCTTTTTATGGCTGAATAGTATTCCATTGTATATATGAGCCACATCTTCTTTATCCATTCATCCGATGATGGGCACTTAGGTTGTTTCCATCTCCAGGCTATTGTAAATAGAGCTGCAATGAACATTTTGGTACATGACTCTTTTTGAATTATGGTTTTCTCAGGGTATATGCCCAGTAGTGGGATTGCTGGGTCATATGGTAGTTCTATTTGTAGTTTTTTATGGAACCTCCATACTGTTCTCCATAGTGGCTGTACCAATTCACATTCCCACCAGCAGTGCAAGAGGGTTCCCTTTTCTCCACACCCTCTCCAGCATTTATTGTTTCTAGATTTTTTGATGATGGCCATTCTGACTGGTGTGAGATGATATCTTATTGTAGTTTTGATTTGCATTTCTCTAATGATTAATGATGTTGAGCATTCTTTCATGTGTTTGTTGGCAGTCTGTATATCTTCTTTGGAGAAATGTCTATTTAGGTCTTTGCCCATTTTTGGATTGGGTTGTTTATTTTTTTGTTATTGAGCTGCATGAGCTGTTTGTAAATTTTGGAGATTAATCTTTTGTCAGTTGCTTCATGTGTAAGTATTTTCTCCCATTCTGAGGGTTGTCTGTTGGTCTTGTTTATGGTTTCCTTTGCTGTGCAAAAGCTTTGAAGTTTCATTAGGTCCCATTTGTTTATTTTCGTTTTTATTTCCATTTCTCTAGGAGGTGGGTCAAAAAGGATCTTGCTGTGATTTATGTCCTAGTGTGTTCTGCCTATGTTTTCCTCTAAGAGTTTGATAGGTTCTGGCCTTACATTTAGGTCTTTAATCCATTTTGAGCTTATTTTTGTGTATGGTGTTAGGGAGTGATCTAATCTCATACTTTACATGTACCTGTCCAGTTTTCCCAGCACCACTTATTGAAAAGACTGTCCTTTCTCCACTGTACATTCCTGCCTCCTTTATCAAAGATAAGGTGACCATATGTGCATGGGTTTATCTCTGGGCTTTCTATCCTGTTCCATTCTATCTTTCTGTTTTTGTGCCAGTACCATACTATCTTGATTACTGTAGCTTTGTAGTAGAGTCTGAAGTCAGGGAGCCTGATTCCTCCAGCTCCATTTTTTATTCTCAAGATTGCTTTGGCTATTCGGGGTCTTTTGTGTTTCCATACAAATTGCAAAATTTTTTGTTCTAGTTCTGTGAAAAATGCCAGTGGTAGTTTGATAGGGATTGCATTGAATCTATAGATTGCTTTGGATAGTAGAGTCATTTTCACAATGTTGATTCTTCCAATCCAAGAACATGGTATATCTCTCCATCTATTTGTATCATCTGTAATTTCTTTCATCAGTGTCTTATAATTTTCTGCATACAGGTCTTTTGTCTCCTTAGGTAGGTTTATTCCTAGATATTTTATTCTTTTTGTTACAATGGTAAATGGGAGTGTTTTCTTGATTTCACTTTCAGATTTTTCATCATTAGTGTATAGGAATGCCAGAGATTTCTGTGCATTAATTTTGTATCCTGCTACTTTACCAAATTCTTTGATTAGCTCTAGTAGTTTTCTGGCAGCATCTTTAGGATTCTCTATGTATAGTATCAGGTCATCTGCAAACAGTGACAGCTTTACTTCTTTTCCGATTTGGATTCGTTATATTTCCTTTTCTTCTCTGATTGCTGTGGCTAAAACGTCCAAAACTATGTTGAATAAGAGTGGTGAGAGTAGGCAACCTTGTCTTGTTCCTGATCTTAGTGGAAATGCTTTCAGTTTTTCACCATTGAGGATGATGTTGGCTGTGGGCTTGTCATATATGGCCTTTATTATGTTGAGGAAAGTTCCCTCTATGCCTACTTTCTGCAGGGTTTTTATCATAAATGGGTGTTGAATTTTGTCAAAAGCTTTCTCTGGATTTATTGAGATGATCATATGGTTTTTCTCCTTCAATTTGTTAATATGATTTTTCACATTGATAGATTTGCATATATTGAAGAATTCTTGCATTCCTGGAATAAACCCCACTTGATCATGGAGTATGATCCTTTTAATGTGCTGTTGGATTCTGTTTGCTAGTATTTTGTTGAGGATTTTTACATCTATGTTCATCAGTGATATTGGCCTGTAGTCTTCTTTCTTTGTGACATCCTTGTCTGGTTTTGGTAAAAGGTGGTGGTGCCCTCGTAGAAGGAATTTGGGAGTGTTCCTCCCTCTGCTATATTTTGGAAAAGTTTGAGAAGGATAGGTGTTAGCTCTTCTCTAAATGTTTTATAGAATTCGCCTGTGAAGCCCTCTGGTCCTGGGGTTTTGTTTGTTGGAAGATTTTTAATCACAGTTTCAATTTCAGTGCTTGTGATTGGTCTGCTCATATTTTCTCTTTATCCCTGATTCAGTCTTGGCAGGTTGTGCATTTCTAAGAATTTGTCCATTTCTTCCAGGTTGTCCATTTTATTGGCATAGAGTTGCTTGTAGTAATCTCTCATGATCTTTTGTATTTCTGCAGTGTCAGTTGTTACTTCTCCTTTTTCATTTCTAATTCTATTGATTTGAGTCTTCTCCCTTTTATTCATGATGAGTCTGGCTAATGGTTTATCTATTTTGTTTATCTTCTCAAAGAACCAGCTTTTAGTTTTATTAATCTTTGCTATTGTTTCCTTCATTTCTTTTTCATTTATTTCTCATCTGATCTTTATGATTTCTTTCCTTCTGCTAACTTTCGGGTTTTTTTGTTCTTCTTTCTCTAATTGCTTGAGGTGAAAGATGAGGTTGTTTATGCAAGATGTTTCCTGTTTCTTAAGGTGGGCTTGTATTGCTATAAACTTCCCTCTTAGAACTGCTTTTGCTGCATCCCATAGGTTTTGGGTCGTCGTGTCTCCATTGTCATTTGTTTCTAGGTATTTTTTGATTTCCTCTTTGATTTCTTCAGTGATCACTTCGTTATTAAGTAGTGTATTGTTTAGCCTCCATGTGTTTGTATTTTTTACAGATCTTTTCCTGTCATTGATATCTAGTCTCATGGCATTGTGGTCAGAAAAGATACTTGATACAATTTCAATTTTCTTAAATTTACCAAGGCTTGATTTGTGACCCAAGATATGATCTATCCTGGAGTATGTTCCATGAGCACTTGAGAAAAATGTGTATTCTGTTGTTTTTGGATGGAATGTCCTATAAATATCAATTAAGTCCATCTTGTTTAATGTATCATTTAAAGCTTGTGTTTCCTTATTGATTTTCATTTTGGATGATCTGTCCATGGGTGAAAGTGGGGTGTTAAAGTCCCCTACTATGAATGTGTTACTGTCGATTTCCCCTTTTATGGCTGTTATTATTTGCCTTATGTATTGAGGTGCTCCTATGTTGGGTGCATAAATATTTACAATTGTTATATCTTCTTCTTGGATCGATCCCTTGACCATTATGTAGTGTCCTTCTTTGTCTCTTCTAATAGTCTTTATTTTTAAGTCTATTTTGTCTGATATGAGAATTGCTACTCCAGCTTTCTTTTGGTTTCCATTTGCATGGAATATCTTTTTCCATCCCTTTACTTTCAGTCTGTATGTGTCTCTAGGTCTGAAGTGGGTCTCTTGTAGAGAGCATATTTATGGGTCTTGGTTTTGTATCCATTCAGCCAATCTGTGTGTTTTGGTGGGAGCATTTAGTCCATTTACATTTAAGGTAATTATCGATATGCATGTTCCTATTCCCATTTTCTAAATTGTTTTGTGTTTGTTATTATAGGTCTTTTCCTCCTCTTGTGTTTCTTGCCTAGAGAAGTTCCTTTAGCATTTGTTGTAAAGCTGTTTTGGTGGTGCTGAACTCTCTCAGCTTTTGCTTGACTGTAAAGGTTTTAATTTCTCCATCAAATCTGAATGAGATCCTTGCTGGGTAGAGTAATCTTGGTTGCAGGTTTTTCTCCTTCATCACTTTCAGTATGTCCTGCCACTCCCTTCTGGCTTGCAGAGTTTCTGGTGAGAGATCAGCTGTTAACCTTATGGGGATTCCTTTGTGTGTTATTAGTTGTTTTTCCCTTGCTGCTTTTAATATGTTTTCTTTGTATTTAATTTTTGACAGTTTGATTAATATGTGTCTTGGCGTATTTCTCCTTGGATTTTTCCTGTATGGGACTCTCTGTGCTTCCTGGACTTGATTAACTATTTCCTTTCCCATATTAGGGAAGTTTTCAACTATAATCTCTTCACATTTTTCTCAGTCCCTTTCTTTTTCTCTTCTTCTTCTGGAACCCCTATAATTCGAATGTTGGTGCGTTTAATGTTGTCCCAGAGGTCTCTGAGACTGTCCTCAGTTCTTTTCGTTCTTTTTTCTTTATTCTGCTCTGCAGTAGTTATTTCCACTATTTTATCTTCCAGGTCACTTATCCGTTCTTCTGCCTCAGTTATTCTGCTATTGATCCCATCTAGAGTACTTTTAATTTCATTTATTGTGTTGTTCATCATTGTTTGTTTCATCTTTAGTTCTTCTAGGTCCTTGTTAAATGTTACTTGCATTTTGTCCATTCTATTTCCAAGATTTTGTATCATCTTTGCTATCATTATTCTGAATTCTTTTTCAGGTAGACTGCCTATTTCCTCTTCATTTGTTAGGTCTGGTGGGTTTTTATCTTGCTCCTTCATCTGCTGTGTGTTTTTCTGTCTTCTCATTTTGCTTATCTTACTGTGTTTGGGGTCTCCTTTTTGCAGGCTGCAGGTTCGTAGTTCCCGTTGTTTTTGATGTCTGTCCCCAGTGGCTAAGGTTCGTTCAGTGGGTTGTGTAGGCTTCCTGCTGGAGGAGACTAGTGCCTGTGTTCTGGTGGATGGGGCTGGATCTTGTCTCTCTAGTAAGCAGGTCCACTTCTGGTGGTGTGTTTTGCAGTGTCTGTGGACTTATTATGATTTTAGGCAGCCTCTCTGCTAATGGGTGGTGTTGTGTTCCTGTTTTTCTAGTTGTTTGGCATAGGTTGTCCAGCACTGTAGCTTGCTGGTCGTTGAGTGAAGCTGGGTGCTGGTGTTGAGATGGAGATCTCTGGTAGATTTTCGCCATTTGATATTATGTGGAGCTTGGAGGTCTCTTGTTGACCAGTGTCCTGAAGTTGGCTCTCCCACCTCAGAGGCACAGCAGTGACTCCTGGCTGCAGCACCACGAGCCTTTCATCCACACGGCTCAGAGTAAAAGGGAGAAAAAGTAGAGAGAAATAATTAGTAGAAGTAGGAAGAAAGAAAGAAAGAAGGGAAGGAAGGAAGGAAGAAAGAAAGCAAGAAGAAAAGAAGGAAAGAAGGAAGGAAGGAGGGAGGGAGGGAGGAAGGAAGGAAGGAGTGAAGGAAGGAAAAAAGAAAGAAGATACAGTAGAATAAAAGTATAAGAAAGTTATTAAATTAAAAAATAATTATTTAGAAAAAAAAAGGGACGGATAGAACCTTAGGACAAATGGTGGAAGCAAAGCTATACAGACAAAATCTTACACAGAAGTATACACATACACCCTCACAAAAAGAAGTAAAGGGGAAAATAATCATAAATCTTGCTCTCAAAGTCGACCTCCTCAATTTGGGATGATTCGTGTCTAAAGGAGGGAGGGAGGGAGGAAGGAAGGAAGGTAAGAAAGAAAGAAGGAAGGAAGGGAAGAAAGAAAGAAGGTAAAGTGTAATAAAATTATTAAAATTAAAATTAATTATTAAGAAAAAAATTAAAAAACAAAAAAACGGACAGATAGAACCCTAGGACAAATGGTGGAAGCAAAGCTATACAGACAAAATTTCACACAGAAGCATACACATACACTCTCACAAAAAGAGGAAAAGGGGAAAAAATCATAGATCTTGCTCTTGAAGCCCCACCTCCTCAATTTGGGATGATTCGTTGTCTATTCATGTATTCCACGGATGCAGCGTACAACAAGTTGATTGTGGAGCTTTAATCCGCTGCTTCTGAGGCTGCTGGGAGAGATCTCCCTTTCTCTTCTTTGTTCTCACAGCTCACAGGGTCTCAGCTTTGGATTTGGCCCCGCCTCTGCGTGTAGGTCGCTGGAGGGCATCTGTTTTTTGCTCAGACAGGACGGGGTTAAAGGAGCCGCTGATTGGGGGCTCTGGTGCACTCAGGCCGGGGGCGGGGGGAGGGAGGGGCACGGCGTGCGGGGCGGGCCTGCAGCGGTAGAGGCCGGTGTGACATTGCACCAGCCTGAGGCCTGCCGTGCGTTCTGCCGCGGAAGTTGTCCCTGGATCCCGGGAACCTGGCAGTGGCGGGCTGCACAGGCTTCCCGGAAGAGGGGTGTGGAGAGTGACCTGTGGTAGCACACAGGCCTCTTGGTGGCGGCAGCAGCAGCCTTAGCGTCTCCCGCCCGTCTCTGGGGTCCGTGCTTTTAGCCGCGGCTCGCGCCTGTCTCTGGGGTCCGCGCTTTTAGCCGCGGCTCGCGCCCATGTCTGGGGTCCGTGTTTTTAGCTGCGGCTCACGCCCGTCTCTGGAGTTCCTTCAGGCAGCGCTCTTAAACCCCTCTCCTCGCGTGGACTGGTTAGCTCTTGAGTTCTCCGTAGAGCTAGCCAAGGATTTAATGGGGCTTCTTTTGCCTCTCAACTTTTCCCTCTGCTCAACCCTGCTCCCCAACATCTCCAAACATACAGGTATTGATTGCATGGGCACTCTTAATAAACATCTTATGTGCTGAACTGTGTTCCTGAGTCTACTTGTTGGAGAACTCAATGTGCGACAGTCAGACATGTTTAAAACATGTTTAAAAATTTTGAAATGACTGAGTCTCAATACTCAAGAAAAGTTATTCTGGTGTTTTATAATACACTTGAGTTTTAATTTTAAAATTGCCTTTAACCCTAAATCATATTATTTTAAACTATTTCACGTGTGGTAATTTTTAATCCTCTCAGGATATGAGCTCTTATTGCTGAATCAGGCTTTGCAATGCCAGATCTGGTATAACTTCATAGTGTTATCTCAACACATCTATGGACTTCTACATACCACCAAAATGGGATAACAAGACCTGGACTTAACTTCCTGACTAAAACAACCATAAAACAAAAGAAAACAAAACAAACATATAAAATTGAAGTCAGTGGTTCTTGAGACATTGGACATCAGGCATTGAAGGAAAATGATTCCTGAAAAATGGGAAACAACAGAGCTATCCTTACCATTGCTTAAATTTACTGCCTTGAGGGAGTTCCCAGGCTATAGTGCAAGAAGGAAGAATCCAGGTTAACCAAACAGACACTTAAAAGAAAGAAAACAGACAAAAAGAAACTCCATATGCACATCTCAGTAGACTTAAAGTCATTGTTTGACAAAATCCAACATCATTTTCTGTAAAAATTTTCAGCCAACTAGGGATAGAGGGGAAATTCCTCAGCCTGGTAAGTGCATGGAGGAAAAATGTATGGCTCACATTACACCTAATGATGTAATTCTGAACCATACCCCCCAAGATCAGGAATAATACAAGAATGTCTATTTACCACTTCTGTTTGACATTGTACTGGAGGTTCTATTCAGTGAAATAAAAAAAGAAATAAAATTCATCCATATTGGAAAGGAAGAAGTAAAACTATCATTATTTGCAGACCACATGGTCACTACATAGAAAATCAAATGGGGTCTACAAAAGCTACTAGAATTAATTAATGAGTAAATTTAGGAAGCTTCCTGGGTGCAAAACTAATCTTTTAAAAATTGTGTTTCTGTATACCAGCAGTGAACAATCAGAAACTAAAAGGTTAAAAAATTCCTTTTACAATATCATCAAGAAACATGGAGCACTTAGGAATAAATTGGATAAAACATATGAAAGACCTTTACACTGACAAATTACTAAATTATTCTGTAAAAAAGTATCAAACTGATTCTAAAATTTATATGGCCATTCAAAGGAGCTAGAATATCCAAAACAGCTTTGAAAAAGGAGTAAGTTTAGAGGATTTATACTCTCTGATTTCTAAACTTACTCTAAGCCTACTCTAATCAAGACAATATGGAAGTGGTATAAAAATAGGCAAATAGATCAATGGAATTGAATTGCAAGCCAAAATATACCCATATAGATCTGCATAGCTTATTTTTATCCAAAGTACAAAGGTAATTTCAACAAATGGTGCTAAAACAATTGGATACTCATATGAAAAAAACAAAGAAACCCCAAACCATACCTCACATTTAATACTGAAATTAACTAAAAATGGGTTGTCACCTAAAGGTAAGAGCTATACTATAAAATTTCTAGAAGAAAATATTGGAGAAAACCTTTATTACCTTTGTGTAGGCAAATATTTCTCAGACACAACACTAGAAGTATCATCCATAAAAGAACACATTGATAAATTGAACTTTATCAAAACTAAAACTTTCTGCTTTTCCAAAAACTCTGGTAAGAGTTTGAAAACACAAGTCATAGACTGGGAGGAAATATGGAAACTAAATATTTGATAAAGAACATTCAGAACATTCAAAGAACAATAGACACTCAATAATAAGAAAATAAAACAACCCAATAAGAAATAGTCAATAAATTTGAAAAGATTCATTTATTGTGAAGTGAGAGTTACTTGATTCCACATAATGCTGTATGGAATACCATGACAGTGGATAAGGCATTTTGAAAGTCCACAGATGGTAGTTTTGGCAGAGGCATTGTGTGCAGAGGTGGGAAATGCATATCCAGAGTGAATGTTTTAGTAAGGACGAAATGCTGACCTTTTCATGATGGAAGCTATCCAATGTTATCAACTCACCACCAGATTTGTGGCTGATAACTTTAGAGTATAGGGCCATATCAGGGTGTCAGGGGTGGTTAGGCACTTGTCAGCAACCATGGTAAGGTCAGTCTTGCTGAGTAGAGGTCCATGTTGCGGAGACCGTGTAAAACCTCCGTTTGTACCACCATGGCCACTTTGTTCATGAGCCTTTTGGGCAATGACAGACATGGCTGGGGAGAGAGGCTGACTGGTATTTAGAGAATGCATCATGCTACCCACTTGATTATAAAAATCTTCTTCAGCTGAGGACACCCTTTGGTGAGCATTCACATGGGACACAAATATCTTTATGTTTTCTGCCCATTCAGAGAGGTCTATCCACATACTTTTCCACATTTCTGAGTCACCAGATTTCCAGTTATGTTCCATCCATGCACCTGATCATCCAACCAAACCATGGGCCATAGCCCTTGAAGCAGTATGTAATTGAACATCTAGCCAATTATGTTTGAAGGAAAGTGCACAATCAGGTGAACTGTTCAAAATATTCCCACTGGGAATATTTTCCTTCACCACTATCCTTCAAGAATGTCCCAGAAAAGGAGTTGTAGTATTACAGGCATTCACTTTTGGGTGGTGCATGCATATTGTGCAGGAGCTACTGTAAAGCAGGCCCAAGTCTCATATTCCTCTGACAAATGATCACAGGGAATTCTTCATGAGACCATAGGTGCAGGCTTGGAGAGAGAAGGTAATGGAGCAGGCACGGGGACTTTGTTCATTTGGGCAACTTCTTCACATAACTTACTTGTGCCTTCAGTCTGCTTGGGCCTGATCATGTATTTACCACTTCCATTTGATGATGGAGTGCTACTGTGCATGACCAAGTTTATGGATTGATGAGACAGATAACACAGAGCTTATGATGGACAGGTTCAGGTCCTGTAATAACTTCGTGGCCCATGGTTATGTACTAGTCTCTACTAAAGTCCAGTAGAAGGTCAAGGGCTGTTTCTCAAAAGGAGGTTAGTAATCTGCAGAGGATGGAAGGACTCTGGCCAAAATCCTAAGGGTCTGTGCTGCAAGTAACCTATACAGGCCTGTCGTAGGCTCTTTAGGCTGCTCTAAAGCTTGAGAATTAAAAACAGTAGAACAAAGAAAGAAAGGGAAAAAAACTAAACACAAGTCAATGTTTCTATGTCTCTTCTAGCTTTTTAGTCTTTCATACTTTGATCTGTTTTCATTGTTACTCCTATTTTCAGCTTTATTGAGATATAATTAACAAATTAAATTGTACATATATGTGTGTGTGTATATATATATATATACACACACACAACATGATGATGATTTGATCTACGTATACTGTGTGAAAGTATTACCAGTCAGGTTAATTTATGTATTTATCACTGTGACTTCAGATAGTCACATTGTGTGTGTGTGTGTATGGTGAAAATCCTTAGGGTTTACTCTTAAAAAAGTTCAAGTACACAGCAAGTTATTATTAACTACAGTCACCATGCTGTTCGTTATTAGATCCCAAGAACTTATTCATCTTATAACTAGAGGCTTTTAACTAGCATCTCCCAATCTCCCCCAGCCCCTCATAACCACTATTTGTCTGTTTCTATGAGTTCAAGATATTTTTAGAGTCTACATGTAAGTAATATTATACAGCATCTGTCTCTGTCTGGCTAATTTAAATTAGCATAATGTCTTTTAGATTTATCCATGTTATTGTAAATAACAGGATTTCCTTTTTTCTAATGGCTGAATAATATTCCATTGGGGGGATATATCAATATAAATAAATCACATCTTTATCCTGTCATCCATTAACAAACACTTAAGTTGTTCTATATCTTGGCTATTGTGAATATTACTGCAATGAATATTGGAGTGCAGATATCTCTTAGATACTGATTGTGTTTCCTTCAGGTATATAGCCAGAAGTGGGATTACAGGTTCATATGGTAGTTCAATTTTTAATTCCTTGAAGAACCTTCATATTGTCTTCCTAATGGCTGTTTCAACTTAGATTCCCACCAGCCTTGAGCAAGGGTTTCTTTTCTCCACATCCTTGGCACTACTTGTTATTAGTTGTTTTTTTGGTAAGAATAATACTAACAGGTGTGAGGTGATATCTCACTGTGGTTTTGATTTGCATTTCTCTGATGATTAGCGATCTTGAGTACATTTTCATGTACCTGTTGACCATTTGAACGTCTTCTTTGGAAAAATGCCTGTTCAGGTCCTCTGCTCCCTTTTTAATTTGATTATTTAGATTTTTGCTATTGAGTTGTATAATTATTTCTTTTGGATATTAACACCTTATCTGATAAATGCTTTGCAAATATTTTCTGTTCCACAGGTTGCCTTTCATCATATTGATTACTCTCTTTGCTGTGCATATGTTTTTACTTTGATGTAGTTCTATTTGTTAATTTTTAAAATTTTCTTGCCTTTGCTTTGGGTGTCATACCCAAAAAATCATTGTCAAGATCAATGTCAAGGAGCTTTATCTCTATGTTTTCTTCTAGGAGTTTTATGGTTACAGGGTTTACATTTAAGACTTTAGTCCATTTTGAATTAAATTTTAGAATGATGTAAGATAGAGGTCCACTTTCAGTCTTTTACATGTGAATATCCAGTTTTCCCAACTCCATTTATTGAAGAGACTATCCTTTCCCCCCGTGTGTTCTTTGCTCCCCTGTCAAATATTAGTTGCATGAGTTTATATCTGGGCTCTCTGTTCTGTTCCATTGAACTATATGTCTTTTTTTATGCCAGTACTACATTGTTATGATTACTGTATCTTTGTAATATAGTTTGAAATCAGGAAGTGTAATGCCTACAGCTTTGTTTTTCTTTCTTGAGATTGCTTCACCTATTCGAGGTTGTTTGTGGTGCCATGAATTTTAGGATTGTATTTTCTATTTTATATTTCTGTGAAAATACCAATGAAATTTTGATAGGAATTGCATTGAATCTGTAGACCTCTTTAGGTAGTATTCACATTTAAAAATATTAATTTTCCAATCCATTAACACAAGATCTTTTTCATTTATTTGTTTCTTCCTTAATTTCTTTTATTAATGTCTTATAGTTTCCAATGAACAGGTCACTCACTTCCCTGGTTAAATTTGCTATTGTAAATAAATGGGATTGTTATCTTTATTTCTCTTTCAGATTGTTCATTGTTGGTGTATAGAGATTCAATTGATTTTTGTTTATTGATTTTGTATCCTGTGACTTTACTGAATTTATTTATTAATTCTAACAGATTTTTGATGGCATCTTTAAGGGTTTTTTTTTTTGTGGTACGCGGGCCTCTCACTGCTGTGGCCTCTCCCATTGCGGAGCACAGGCTCTGGACGCACAGCCTCAGCAGCCATGGCTCATGGGCCCAGCCGCTCCGCGGCATGTGGGATCTTCCCGGACCGAGGCACGAACCCATGTCCCCTGCATTGGCAGGCAGACTCTCAACCACTGCGCCACCAGGGAAGCCCTAAGGTTTTTTTTTATGTATAGTATCATGTCATCTGCAAACAGTAACAGGTTTACTCTTTCCTTTCTCATTTGTATGACTTTTATTTCTTTTTCTTGCCTAATTGCTCTGAGACTTCCAGTACTATGCTGAACAGAAATAGCAAGAGTGGGCAACCTTGTCTTGTTCCTGATCTTCCTGAGAGACCTTTCAAATTTTCATCATTGATTATGATGCTAGCTGTGGGCTTGTTATATATGGCCTTATATTATTTTGAAGTATGTTCCCTCTATATCCACTTTGTTGAGAGTTTGTATCATAAATTAATGTTGAATTTGTGAAATGCTTTTTCTGCATCTATTGAGCTGATTATATGATTTTTATCCTTTGTTTTGTTAATGTGTATCACATTGCTTGATTTGCAAATGTTGAACCATCCTTGCATCCCCAGAATAAAACCCACTTGATCATGATGTATGATCCTTTATTTTTGTTGAATTTGGTTTGCTAATATTTTGTTGAGGGTTTTTTGCATCTGTGCTCATCAGGGATATTGGCCTGTTATTTTATTTTTTGTAGTGTCTCTTGTTTTGGTATCAAGGTAATGCTGGCCTCATAAGCCTAGTTTGGAATTTTCCCTTCCCCTCTATTTTCTGTAAGAATTTGAGAAGGGCTGGTATAGATTCTTCTTTCTCGTTTATTTCTGAGGGACTGTTTTGCCAGGTAAAGTATTTTGGGGGGAAATTCTCTCAATTCTGCCAGAGCCCCACCAGTTACTGACAGCCTCCTCTTTGCTTTCCATAGGGTAGTGCCGAATGCTCAAGTTTGTGTGCTTTTTCCCAGTTCCACACAGTCAGGCCAGCTTTCTGTTCATGCTCGTTAGCCATCTGCAAAGGCTCACACCTACTGCCCTTAGGAGTGCACACAGGGAGACAGGCATATTGTGGGAGTGTGTGTGGGTAAGATGCAAAAAGCATTAGGGGTGCCCATGCTACAGTTGAGGGGCCACCAGCAGGTGTCCCAGTGTGCTTTCTAATGGAGTCCATCAAACAATTAGTATGAACTGAGTCCATTTGATGCCCTTAGAGAGTCATGGCTGCTGTTCTGTCAGCTCCTCCACACCACCAGTTACACAGCACACTTTAGTATTCTGGATGGGGTGTAAAAGAATTGGATCTCTTAGACAGCATGCCACATGTGTAGCTTGGGAATCTCGGGCTCTTACTCTCAACTGTGGGAGAAATTGCCAGCTGAAAAGGTTTTTCTTGGCACTGAGCCGTGCTGCCTTGAGGGAGGGGTGACAGAGGTACAGTGAAACAATTTCTTTTACCCAGTGTGTCCATCTCAGATTTTTCTTTGCTCAAGGGTGTGTTAGAACTTCTCCACCAGACTCCTGGCCTTCCCCAAAGGGATTCTTATCCATTGGTGGTTGTCAAAATCGATGTTCTTTGTGGGGAAGATAATGGAAAACTCCTATTTCACTACTTTTCTGACGTCACTCTTGTTTACATATTTAAATCTTGGTATTTATGAGTTATTGCAAATTCCTTTTCATTTAGTTTTAAATTATTTCAATTTTTAATAAATATTTTAATAGTAGCATATTTTTCTTCTGTAAATTAATCTATATATCCTTAGATATTCACTCATTTTTGCCATCTAGATTGTTGCTATTTATTGTTCTCTAAATTGCATCCCTATAAAAGATGCTTTAAAGGACAATATTAGCATATTAGCAACAGTTGATCAGAAAATATACTCTGTCTTGTCATATGAGTGCTATGAAATTAAAAACAAACAAAAGTCATGAATTTGAAATGATTAGGAGCAGATTATGTCCTCCTCAGAAGAGAAACACTTAGATGAAGAAATAATAACTAATAGGTCCACTAGTACAATCTGAAAGAAAAACTGGTAACTCACCTTAAATTATTTATATAGATATATTTTTTTCTCATGTCTAAGTCAATATGCACTAAATCTTAGCAGTGTTTTCCAGTATGTGTTTCCCCCCATTACATTATTAAGTTGAGAGAAAAATTGCAATTAATCGATTACATGAATGATTCAAAGTATAAGAAATGATAGGTGAATCAAACAATAAGATTTCTAATAGATTTGACATTTCACTTATCCATAACAGTTCTTTCAGGGATATACAACCATCATTCTAATGGAATAGAATGGAATGGAACACTTCTCACTTAGAATCCACTGTATAGTAAGCCAGGAGCCAATTCCACTTCCCTAGAAGCATCACAGGACCTTCTCTGAGTCAACAATGTACTTCTTTAGAAAATCCTCCTCTACAGTCATAACCAACAAATTTTCTTTCAAATTATTATGCTTCCCTTCTCAGTGAACAAGTAGTTGCTGATAAACTTTAAGCATGTTCTCTTGTAAACTTTTCTGAGAGTATTGGTTATTTGGCAACATACTCAGAATAATCACAATAAAGGTCGTCCTAGGTTAATAAATATGACTTGTGTTTCCATTGGTATTCATTTAAATGATTTTTGAAGCTTTAGCCTATCACCTTAATTCTAGCCTCACTGTGATATTGTGCTTGGGACCTGAGACAGCATACATAGTGATATGATAACTACTGTCAAAATCATACAGGCATTAAAAAATGCTGAGTAGGAGATCTTATAATTCAAACATTTAGGGCCGTATAAACATATATTTTAAACTAATCACCCACTGAATAAAAGACTTAATTTTGCATTTCTAATGAAAGTGATATAAATTGATATACTATTTGATGTGACATTATTTAGCTTTACTGCCTTTTTCTAAAAAAACTTGCATTTCAGTCAGTTGCTTAAAAGGTCATGTTTAATGTCACATTAGCACTTTCCCAGAAAGATTTATTTTTGTTTAGATTTAGTATGATAAGATAAAAATTTTCTGAGTGTTTATTCCAAATGGAACTTTCCAAAAGTTCCATTCAGGATTTTAGCATAGCTTCATTAAGGTGTCCATATTTAGTCCATGATATCCAACTGCTATAAAACTTTGTAACATAAATAGTGCACAGTGATATTTATTCAATGAGTCTTTCTCTTTTTGCTCTTTACATTTAATACCTAAATAGAAAAATAGATAATAGTATAGATATCTATATCATAATTATGCAATGATTCTAAGTGCAAATCATTTTTCATAATTTTTTCCTAAATAAGATTAAAATTAAGAAAACCACATGAATCAATGAATCTTTAAAAAATTTTTGACCATCTATGTAACTCATCCCTTGACCCACTTTCTCCTTACACTGGCCAATAACATCTTCAAGCATAACAGAAAGCATTATTACCCAACAGCTTGAGTCTTATTGAGCATACCTGTATATAATAACCACTTCTCTTGTGTGCTGTGCCATCCAGGACTTTGGTGAATCAGACAAACATGTATCATTGCAATGTTCCCTGCTGTTTTTGACAGTCTGGTGTCATTTCTTCTTTATTATTGTTCAGAAAATTTCAATTTGGCACTGGTGAATGGCTTATCATTTACTAAGCAATTCATGTAATTCAAGCCCAGTAGAAATTAAAACTTGGTGTGTGAAAATCTGTACTTCCTATCTCCTTGACCACGCTAATTAGTTCAGGGTGCAAGAGACCTAAGGAGCATTTTCTGATGGTTTCAGCGGGAAAAATATTCCCTGATCTTTTAAGATGGGAGAAATAGTTCCTCTTACTGGTTGACATAAAAAATGGAAACACATGGATTCCAAAGCTACCGGAGTACTTTTGGAGGTGTTAGCTTTAAGTTGAAGTAAATACAATGGAAGACATAGAGGAGGGAAGGAATAAAACTTCTCTTTTTATTGAGTTTCTGTATGCTACTAGATGCATTTTCAGTTATAGGTGCAAAAAACATCTCTTTTTTTTTTTTTTTTTTTTTTTTTGCGGTACACAGGCCTCTCACTGTTGTGGCCTCTCCCGTTGCGGAGCACAGGCTCCGGACGCGCAGGCTCAGCGGCCATGGCTCACGGGCCTAGCCGCTCCGCGGCATGTGGGATCTTCCCGGACCGGGGCACGAACCCGTGTCCCCTGCATCGGCAGGCGGACTCTCAACCACTGCATCACCAGGGAAGCCCCATCTCTTTATTTTTTAGGCCAAATATTCCTTGCCTATAAATCACCGACCTCATAACCAATAAAGCCTCCGTTCTCAAAATCAAAATACAAGTACAATTATGAAATTCTGCATTTGTCCCTACATTTTTACAGATCTTTTAGCTCTGCATCCATGATGTATAATTTGGTGATGGAATATAAATAACTGTTTTCTGAACTGATAATACTTTGTAAATGATTTCATATCTAATAGTAAACTACATAATATTGGTACTTAATATTTTTACATAAATCTATAAGATATGAAGAATGGATGTTTCTTATCTTTTATATCCTCCACAGTACATGGAAAAGCACTATACATCTTGATAGGAAAAGAGGAAGAATTATTGAATGCTTTAGTTGATGACTGTCACTATATTTTTTCATGTATAAAGTTAAGAGCATATTAATTAGATTATATTATACATGCTGCTTTATAATAAAAATGATGGAACTGTTAAAATAGTGTGCTTTAATTTGTTATTTAATATAGGAGAAGAAAACTGGTGAGATGAAAGGAATTGCTATACTTTATATGCATATTTCACCACCCAAGAGATATTAATTCCTATAATTTCAAAGGTTAAAAAATCCATTTTTAAAACATTAAGAATTTAGAGACTGCATTTTAAAAATATTTTAGACAGTTACAATTTTTTTCTACGCTATGAATACAAGTTATTAGCATCCACAAATCACAAACTGCCATCTATCTCTTTTTTTTCCGTAATGTTAAGCAAAATATTATTACTACCTAGCACTAGTAACCTTTTCTGAAACCATGGTCTTGTATCAGTATTTTTACTGCAAGCTCTCTACCATATGTTTATATTTTTATCTATCTTTAACCAATCAAATTGTTCTGTTTGTTTTCCAAAGGAAGGGTCATAGATCAAAATGTGTGTTAGCTTTTCATTAAAATGACATAATGGCTGGATATAACTAACAGTCAAAGGTAACACTCCATTATTTCCTGATTGACTATTACCATGTTGAATTCTGAGGCTGTATGATTTTTTTCCTCATGTTTGTAATTTTTTTTCTATTTATATCCCTGGGAAACTGGGAGACTCAGTGACTAAGCAAGATATGTCTTTATCACTATCATTATGTTTCAAAGTTCCTTATCATAACATATGTCTCTTCCACTTGTAGATCTTGTCCATTCATCTTTATCTGAGCCACTGTCCTCCAACTTCTCTTTTCATATGCTTATCTAGCTCAGTTTTTCACTTCTTATCCTCTCCACATCTTTTTAATATGGCCTCTAAAAACTGTTAGTTCCAATATCCACAAATTTATCTCTTAAAATTTCCTTTTCTCTCTCCCCCTTACTCTTTTTTTTAAACTAAACTTAAACCTGCCTATCCACTTAGGATAGTATCTGTCTCAAAGTTTTCTGAAGTGGTGAATCTTTCCCCCTCAAATCCTGGGCTCTTCTTGGCTTGGAAGAGAGCTAAGTGTTCTACTTGTTTGTAATTGTAATTTTCAGTTTTTTCCTCCTTTTTCCTTCAAAACATCCACATCCTTGAAGTTTGTGTCATTAGACACAAAATCCTCAAAACTGAAAAGTGAAGAGAACAAAGACTAAAAAACAAAATATCCAAGTGCTGTGGCACAACTACAAAAGGTATAACGTGTGTAATGGAATACCAAAGGAGAAGAAAGAAAGGAACAGAAGAAATATTTAAAACAGTAATGACTGAGGATCTCTACAAGTAAAAAAAAAAAAAATGGAGAAATGTTCCATGCTCATGAATGTGGATATAAAGACTCAGTATTGTCAAGATGTCAGTTATTCCCAACTTGATCTTTAGATTCAATGAAAACCCAATAAAAATCACAAAAAGTTATTTTATGGATATTGACAAACTGATTCTAAAGTGTTAGAGAGAGGCAAAAGATCCAGTATAGCCAAAACAATGTTGAAGGAGAAGAAAACTCAACAATAAGAAAACAAACAACCCAATTAAAAAATGAGCAAAGACCTTAACAGATCTCACCAAAGAAGATACACAGATGGCAAATGAGCATATGAAAAGGTGGTCCATATCATATGTCATCAGGGAAATGCAAACTAAATAAAAATGCGATACTTCTACATGCCTATCAGAATAGCCAAAATCCAAAACACCGACAACACAAAATGCTGCTGAGATGTGGAGCATAAGGAATTCTCATTCATGGCTGGTGGGAATTCAAAACGCTACAGCCATTTTGGTGGCTACAGTCAATTTTGTGGTCTCTTATAAAACTAAACACATCATCACCATATGATCCAGCATTTGCATTCCTTGATGTTTACCCAAAGGAGCTGAAAACGTATGTCCACACAGAAAACAGCACATGGATGTTTACAGCAGCTTTATTTATAATTGCCAAAACTTGGAAGCCACCAAAATGTCTATCAGTAGGTGAATAGATAAATAAACTGTGGTACTTCCAAACAATGGAATATTATTCAGTGCTGAAAAGAAATGAGCTATCAAAATATAAAAGACACAGAGGAATCTTAAATGCATATTACTAAGCGAAAGAAACCAATCTGAAAAGGCTACATATCGTATGATTCTAACTATATGGCATTCTGGGAAGGACAAGACTATGGAAACTAATATAAAAAATCAGTGAATTCCCAGGGTGTGGGAGATGGGAGAGATGAATAGACAGAGCACAGAGGATTTTTAGTAATGAAAATACTCTGTATGATACTGTGATGATATATGCATGTCATTATACCTTTTTCCAAACTCATAGAATGTACAACACCAAGAGTGAATCATGATGTAAACTATTAACTTTGGGTGATTATGATGGGTCACTGTAGGTTCATCAGTTGTTACAAATGCACCATTCTGGCGGAAGATGTTGATAAGAGGAGATGTTAGGCATGTGTGGGGGTGGGGGTATATGGGAAATCTCTGTACCTTCTTCTCAATTTTACTATTAACCTTAGACTGCTCTAAAAATGTCTTAATAAAAAAAAATACCATAGCTTATTAATTTCTGAGCTTGCTTGCAAACCCAGGTCTATACCTCTTAAAAGCCATTCTCTTTTTATCACCACATGATATTTTCAGTTTAAAAAGTGTCATTTGTTCATGTTTTTAAGAAAATGAAGTGAAAGAAAAAAATTTTTTTCCTCATTCATTTTTTACTATTTCATCTATTTTTATTATTTCTTAGGTTTAACCTCCCAGTTTATTTTTATTTACTTCCACCTTTTGAAAATTATTAATATATTATTCTCCTAGTTATTTCCCCTAACATTTGTATTTCTTTTGTAACTTAGCTAATATTTCCTTTCTCTGTGCATTAGACTACATACAGTCTACTATCTTAACCCTTAAAATGCAAGTTACAGTTTGCTACATAGATTTCACTCACATTTTAGTATTCCTGTTCTAAATACACATTCAGTTTATGTATTTTATTCTTAGAGTGCCTATTTATAAGTTAAAGTGCCATCTCTTTGAAGATAGCATGCCAACAGTTCAGCTCATTCATGAGAAAATAATTAGCTAATTTCAGGGTAATTATTTTTAATATAATTTCTCTTTAATATTCAAATGCAATTATTCTAGATGTCATAGATTGAGTTATCCAAACTCATAAAATATTAGAAAAAATAGAACATATTACAGAAAAGATATATTGCTATAAGTATCAGAGCCTGCCTCAAATTGATGCTGCATTTCTGTATTTATAACATTGTCTAATACTAAAAAGAATTTTTAAAGTATAATCAATAAGCATTTATTGAGGAGTAAAATACCAAAAAAAGTAAGACTGTGTTGGAAATGATATCATGCAGACAGTGTTAATTTTTGAGATTTATTTTTCAGGAAATTCTTGAATATCTTGTAACAATAACTATTTCTTATACAGATCTATGACATTTCAAATTAAAGATAGAAGTTAAACTTATTCATTCTTTCAGATATATCCAGAACTTAAATGAAATCCCCAGATGACTGACTAATTTTTTGGTTTTTCAACCAGATGGTTTATGTCATGAGGATACAAGCATAGAGATGAAATGCCTTATAAAGCCCATCAAATTTATTGAAATATTACGCAATGGTTATTAGATTTTGGCACCATTTTCTGTCTGAATATTTTGAGATGACACTTTTAAAACAATGTTTAAATTCTATATTGTGCTTAAATTGGGGAACCAAGGAATTGAATTTTCATGTGAAACTACAACATTTGTATAAACGTACACAAAAAATGATTGTTAAAACATGAGCTCAGTAAGGCATCAAGAAGACGTCTGATTATACTTCAATATAGACAATTTAAAAATAACTAAATAGTAAAATGTCTCTGAAAACACAGCTCACTTCCTGACATATATGCTGTGTAAAAATATAAATTTATAGTTAATTTATAAAAATAGAATTTCTAAATTTTCTCTCCATTTTTAGACTGGGAATACTCTTAAGAGAAAAACTGTCACAGAGTACTGAGGAAAATAGTTTTCAAAAGCTATTGGTTAAGATTATGGCCTGATTTTGGCACATACATATTAAGTGTACAATTTATCTTATTTATAAGATATTATTTGAAAATGCACCATTGATTTAATATCTGGAGATAGGATTAACCATAATATTCTTCATGACAGTATCATTTTGTTCTAGGAATCCTACCCACATAATATGTTAATATTTTATTTTTTAAATTGTGCCTTGCCTTTAAAATATTATTACATTTATAATGTATATAATGCATTTATGTAATTACTTAATCTTGCTGTTGGAATTAATGAGGGAAGTAACCCATATTGTAGGGATATCTCACCGGATGCTTCTATTTTTCCTTGCTTATTTAAAACAAAATTTCCCTGTATGTTCACAAATAATCAGGGTTTTCAACTTACATATTTTGACTGAAAAACCTATTATAAATAAAAGATAACTGTGGTAGTTGAAATGTTTCAGAGAGAAACAAGGAACAAGGCAGAGAAAGTTTAGTATTAGGTACATGTCTCAAAGAAAAATAAACTAATTGAACTAATAATAGTTGGACAATCTGCCCTTCCCTGCTCCATCTTCCAGTCTTAGAATGAAATGCAACAATGAGAAATAAGATGTGATTGAAAAGGAGTGGAGACACAAAAATCTGGGTTTCTATTATAAGGTTTTCTTGCTGTGATTGCCCTATAATCATTCTGTTTTGAAAACACCCTGATACCATAATCTATTCTTTCATTTCCTTTTGGGGCAATAACTTTCAGAGGAGATCCCTTGTCTAGGAACAGTCATTAACATGGAAAGCCAGATATACTCAAAGAGAAGTAATGGTTGATCCCATGATAACCTTCTATCTTGGGACAAGAGACATAAAATCATCAAGAGGTGATGGGAAAATTTACGGTTTTTTCTAGCTTTTTTGTTAATACACTGAATACATACAGGGTTCTTTTCATTTTGTTTTTAAAAATATATTGCTGATACAGTGCTTAATTTAAAATATTGAGGAGTAACATCGGCAAAAAGGCAGACTACAAATCTCCAAGCTCTCATTTTCCCACAGAAACATAAAAAAGTCAGCCATAACCTATAGGAGCTCTAGAAAGCAATCAAAGGTGGTAGCAATGAAGCAAGGATCAATCAAGAGAAAGGTATCTTCAAAATGGTAGGATGTTTTTGGTGTTTTTACTCACCTTTGCACCCTGCCTGCTGCAGTGATGGTCTTTATTCTTAAATGGTGGCAACCTGGTTCCACTTCCCCTCTTCAAACTAGAGGAAGCAGAGCAGACCTTATTTGCAAGTTATCATGTATATCTCTTCCAACCTGTTTGGAGGGTATCTGAAAGACTCACTTGCTCATCTATTTCTCACATAACTAGAAGCACACTTGTAAAAAGCAACAGGCACTGTCACAAATTACCCAAAAGTCATCAACAGATGAATGGATAAACAATGTGTGTGTGTGTGTGTGTGTGTGTGTGTGTGTATGAAATTCTGACACATGCTGCAACATGGATAAACCATGGAAACATTATGCTAAGTTAAATAAGCCAGACCCAAAAGGACAAATATTATATGATTCCTCTTATATGCGGTACCGTGAATAAGCAAATTCATAGATACAGAAAGTCTAGAGGAAGATAACAGGAACTAGGAGAGTTAATTTTTAACTAAGAATTAAAAGCATCAGGTGCTTTTTTGAAGATTACATTTTTGTTTTAAAGAAATAACTCTCAGTTGAAGGATTCACTGTCCACACGTCTACATGAAGAACTCCACAGATCTCTTCCCTAGTGAAATGATAAAAATTACTTTTTAAAAAACTTTATAAAATCTCTGAAAATGTTTCTAAGGACATACAATAAAAGAAGAAATATTTACTAAACAAAATCTACTAAAACTTGGTTAGAATAGTAAAAGTCTGTGGCATCTGAACCACAACCCAGTTCTTCCTACATCAACATGACAGAAACTCTATTCCAGATGTGTGCAGCCAAGAACCCCAAATTGTGCTCCAATTATCAATCAACTGTTTTAAAATTTTCTTTTTGAGCTCTTTCTAAGCCAAACCAACTGAAGTCCAGAGAGGTACTCAATTTAATCAGCCTATATACCTATATGTAATGTTTTATTTATTGGCTCTGTCTATTCAACCAGCTCCAGGTTATAATTTGGGCCACTTAACTTCCAAATCTGGTATGCAAGTAAAACATGATTTACCTCCCTATGGTCTCATACTTAAGTTTCCTAAATGCCTAAATAATAACTTATCAAGGTATGAGGCTCTTCTTAACTTATCAGCTTATCATCTTATCATTATCATCTCGTTTTTCACTTCGATTTTCTCAAATCATTGTATTTATGGTTCTCTATTCAATGCTTTCATTTTTGTAAATATTTTTCCTAAATACAAATTATTTGAGAAGTTCATATAGTTGGCACTCTTCTTAGAGGCTCATGTTATACTATTATGTTGCCTTTTCTGTGTATGACTTTCCTTCAAATTATTAATGTACATTTAAAATATAAGAAAATATTACTGGAGAGCTTCATGAATAGACACATTGCTTTTTTTAGACACATACATTCCATTGTAGCTGAGGATAATTCGTAATAATTTCATTTGATAATTTATATTGTAATAACAAACCCAGAGTTTTATATCATTTCTACAAAGTCTTTAAAAATCTTCCTTACTGAATTTATGGTGCCCAACATATGATACTCATCTTCCTCCTCCATAGCCAGTGTTAGATACAGAAGTAATGGTTATTTGTTTCTCATGATTCCATCACTACCTCCTTTTCTGTGCAGTACAGCTTAGGACATTTAAGGAGCTCTGCTTAGGCCCATAGGATGTATTTGATAATCAAGCTGCGTAACAAGTACACTCTTCCAAATTAACTGTGAATTTTCTTAATCCATTCCGACTTTACTTCCTCAGTCTTTTTTGTTTTGAGTCTACTGGTTTCACATCCTCTCAGTTTTTCTTCTATGTCCATTCTTCCATCATTTAGTCCATTCCTAAGCAATATCCAGTTTTCTTAACTGATCATTATTCAATTAGTAATAATAATAATAACAAAAGTTACTGGCTTATATTGTGTCAGATCTTGTGAGAAAAAATTTATATACATTATCACTCTTTTTACAACATGATTATTAAATACATTGGTTAATATACTCCTGGGTTTCTCAGATTCTGAGGGCCTTCCACCATTAAAATGCCTGTGCAATTCTGTCTCACTCGAAAATAAACATTTATGTAATCAGGGCCATGACATCATCAATTAAGAAATTCTTGGTATTAAGAATCAGATCCAGAAAAGGGAACAGCTGTCTTCATCATTTTTTATTCCCTAAGATACAAGATTAGTCTTTTAGAATTCATTTTTCACATGCCCACATCAAATTTCTACCAAATATTCTGAAACAGTCTTTTATTCATGGGAAAAAATGAGTTTGTTTAAAACGTAATGATAGTTGTTATATTTTAGTTACTTTAGTCCCTCAAATGAACCCAGTGAAGAAAGTTTAGGTGTAATATTATAAAAATAGATTTTCAGTTGGCTTTTCAGGATTAAAAACAGATGCAGTGAAGCAATTGGTTCTTCCGCTGGAGGTTTCTGAATTAGATGCCAGTGCAGAAATTAACATTTTACCTGCTTCTGTCTCCTGTTCACAAAGTTTTTATACCCTTCCAGATAGTGATGCACATACTCTACTATGTTGCTGAAATTTCTTTTGTCCCAAAGGTGAATGAACAGAAGTGATTTTGCATGTGGTATCATTAACCTTGCTCAAAATTGTTTTGTTTCTCACATCTTCTAAAAGAATCAAAAAAAAACTTTAAAAGTATTTTTATGAACCCAGGCAATGTTAAATCATTTCACTGTTCTTCTATTTATCCTTATCAGAATTGGGTAATACTCATGTTCCCTAGTTGTTTTGGTTGTGAAAAATTTATTTAACCACCCTAAGACTTAGTTTCCTTGTCTTTAAAATGGGAATAATGATAATAGTCTTATTGGGCAGCTATGAGGATAAAATTAGGTAAATGCAAACTATTTGACAAGTCTCATGTTCTAGTATAAGGTAATTACTCAACCTAGGCCCTGATAATTATTAATTGATGTCGTTATTGTTCAAAACTATATATCAATTAGCTATTTCCAATAACATATCCTTTATAGTTATAAGTAAAAACATTAGAGAAGAAGCTCAAATCTATTTAAATCTTCATGTCACACTAGGAGCATAGCAAAATAGCATATTGCAAGGAAGCCCTAATATTTTTCTTTTTTTTTAGTTCCCCATTGAACCGATAATAAATGTTTGAATTGCTCACCTAGAAAGATTTTCTTTGAGGAGAAAGTGCTGGGGTCATTTGAAAAGTTACTTGGTACTATGCTAGAAAGAGAATAGCTTTACTCTTGGGTTGGCTCTCAATAGATGAAATAGCGTTTTCTCTCTCCTTAGCTCATCCCCACCCCCATCAGTCATGCCCTTTATAATATTTGACAAAAGCATTGCTCAACTGCATCTTGTCTGACAGTGAAGGTACATGAAATGCCCATTTTGTTTAAATGGCAGTAACCTTTTTGCTACACTACCACTGCATCAGAGGAAACAGCATGGGCTCTGCTTGCATCACTTTTCTTCAGCTCATGGTGTCTTACAGGTGATATAAATCACAATCCCCTTTCATCTGCTAATCATTTAACATGAGACCCCTGTGCTGTATTCAAGTAGGTTCTTTACTTGTTTGATATACCTGTTTCAAAAGTTGTACACTCACTAACATTGATAAAAACACATTTTCTTAAACAAAAATGGCCAATAGCATAGTCTCAAATCCTGCAATGCTCTCCCTGTCTTTAGAAACAGTCTCAATGACTATTTATTCTTTTACCTTATGGCATTCATTTATAAAATATTTATTAATTTTTATTAAGTACTAGTCTCATGTTAAGAGCTGGGGATTGAACAGTGAGCAAAAAATTATCACCTGCATTAGCTGACCTATCACTTTTGTTCTTCATTTCCTCTAGGTTATAAATAACTCATATCTATGTAGGTATTTTATATAATATACAGTAAAATATATTTTACTATTTTTGAACTAGTAGAAAAATTAATCAACAAATCATATAAATGCTTCTTCCTAGAAAATTCACTATTTCATTGCTAAATGACATACACACTCAATACGTACAAAGTGGCCAGGGGCAATATTTAAATATCAAAACTAACAGTACAAGAAAATGTGAGATGATTTAGACAAATTAACCAATTCATGACATGAAGGATCATACCGAAAATGATCAAATCTCATGAAATCATACAATCACCGGTTTAAAGCCTATTTTATTTTGGATTTACCCAGAAGCATATCCTGAGACAAGTATTACAGTGCAAAGAGTTTATTTGGGAGGGTCCCAGGAAATACATGTAGGGGGATGTGGAGATGAGACAGGAAGGAGCAGACAGACAATAAAGTGTTAATTAACAGTTAAGCAAATGGCTACTTGGATTAAAAAAAAAAAAAAAGCTCAGTCTGATGGGGAACTCAACTCTCCATCTACATCTAATGTAGAACATCTGACTCAGAATTATCTCACCTGAGGGGCGAGGGAGCCGAGGGTATAAAAACTTCTACTTGTTAGTTGTTGAGAGCTGCTTCACAGGGATGTTAACTCCTTGGTACTTCCAGCTTACTGTCATGGTGGGAAAGATGCCTCCAAAATCCAGAGGAACTCTTCACCCAGAGAAATGTAGCTACTGGCAATTGGAGGTCTGCCCAGCATGTACCGAGAAGGTAAGGTGGAAGAGACATAGGTAAGGTACCTAAAATCTCTGATACCAAATCATTATTCAGTAATCAGTTAAATAGATAAAATAGTGTGGAACAGCAGCAACAAATATTAAAGAAAGCAATTTACGTGAGTGACACATTACTGAATTACTGTCCCACAAATACTGAGAGGTTATCGTTATTCCTACCCTCCCTTAATCCCCAGATTAATTTGGTGCTCATTCTGTGAACTCCCATAGCACTTTATACTTTCTCAATCATAATTTATTAACCTTTATTTTTATTATCTTTACGTACCTAATTGTCTACATCCTTTTGCAAAAAATAACTCTATGGACATAGGGATGATATGCATCTTTCTTAAGGTCATATCCTAGTAATTAACAGAATACCTACCTCATAGGAGGTTCTTTGTAAATACCTGATGAATAATGGGTCAGTAATACTAAATATATTTTGCAATGCCATTCTAAAAAAGAAGAAACTATATTTTTTAATAATGAAATATAAATGAAGGAACTGCATTTAAAATGATTTAAATAATATTCATATCTTGTAATGAACCAACAGAATGGTATGTTGTACTTTTTTCGCATATGTAGCCCATTAGTCACTTGGTGGAAATAATTGTAGGGCTTTATAATTTGTTAAATTATTTTCAGTTTAATCAATTCACTGGTAGTTTCAGAAAGTTACTAATAGTTTATCAGGGTGAGTTTGGTATTTAATTGGTATTATGGTGTGATAACATTTTCTTTTGATCTAAATTTCTTTTCAAACTCGGATAACAATGTTTCTGAACTGGCAATAACAAAAGTATTGTACTAAATAGCAAAGGTATTATGATGTTCAGGTGATGCTACTTTGAAGAAAGAAACCCTCAGGAAAAATAAAGGGAATCAGCAGAGCACTTAATTAACACTTAGCCAAACCTTTCTAAAAGAACATTCAATAGCTCATATAATATGTAACCGATTCTTTTCTAACATTTTTGAAAATGATTTGATTTGGTAAAATATCTAAATAAATGCTTTCAGGTTTAGGAAGAAAAGAATTGTCCTCTCTGGGTGATTCTGTATACAGAAATTTTTTACATGCTAGCATTTTGGAGTTGTGAAAAGCAGTGAATTCATTTTCTTAGTTGTAAGAGGGAATATATATATGGAAGGGAGAAGAAAATTCAGGGATAGATTGATAGATAGATACAGAACATTTCTATTGAAAAGCTTTACAATTTACCTTCTTGGAGAAAGTGAAGTTTCATAGAGGTTTCTTAACTAAATTTGACCAACAGATAGCTATTGAAAGTGATAGGAAGGAAGTTTCTTATCGTATACTCTAAAAAGCTGACATTTTAGAAAGCATTTTTGTTTTTCCATAGTTCTAGAGATTTTTATCTGTTTATTAAATGGAGAATTATGATGTAAGGTAATGTTTAATGTCATAAGACAATATAGTTAATGGCAGGGCAGTTTCAAAACGTGTTTACCACTCTTTCCTATGGCCTTGTAATATGAATAATTTGTGCCTTTACATGAGCTAAAATCTATACTAAACTTTGCTGAAATTTAAACTTGGAAGATCTATTACATGAATTTGAAAAATTTACCCTATACTTGTTTGTTCAACGTTTTCATTTTAATGTCTCAGTGGCAGCTGAACATATCCAATAATGAACTCACGATTCCTGTTAAAACCTAATTTTCTTGTTATGTTCACTGTCTTACTTAAAGGTACCACCATCTAGACAGTTGTGCCAAAACTAAGCTGAGGGGATACAATGACATTTCTCTCCTCATCCCATGTTCAATCCGGTACTCATTTCTATTGCTTGTCTGTCTTATATTTCTCCTGAATATGACCACTTTCTCCATCCTAATGGCTATCCACCAAAATAAGCCAAATAACTTAGAGAACTGTGCCTCAGGAAGAGCCGCATATGAAGGAAAACTGGATATTTTGTGAATTTTGGTGATTTTCCCATATTGTCCCACAATCATTTTTATTATCACCAAATCATCTTAAAAATCTAACATTATAGTTTTATAAAAGCTATATATATAGTATATTTAGATACATTTCTATTTTTATATATATATAGTTTTACATACATATATATTTACAAATAAGTATAGTGTTATTCAACTCTACTTTTTTAATGAAAATGCACTACTCCAATAATAATTCAGAATTGAGAAATTATACAATTTATGGAATTCCCATAGCACCCCAAATAAAACTTGTCAGTATTATGAGATCATTGTGTAAAATGTACCTTTGGATGGACAGCAAATAAACGACAGGTTAAACCCCTTTGGCTCCCTCATTGGCCATTTAATTGCTTACCTCTGTAGCTGCCGTACAGCATTGATTAGGAAGGAATAAACTCATTGCTAACTCTGGAATATCAAACTCTACAAACACACAAAGATTGTCAGAAGACCAATGCCTTTTCCTGGACTATTAGGGATGGACTTACTTCGAATGATTAAATTGGTGACTTTAGGGAAAAGAAGTAGGATGTGATTAAATACATTCAGCATGGTGTTACTAAAATCTCAATGAGAATCAACAGCTCTGTCAAAGCTGAAACATATTAGCTTTCAAATGTCTAAGTCAGCTGACTCATGACCATCCTTACTTATCATAGATCGGTTATTTCAATAGCCACTCAATTAGCACTGACGATTATGGCAGAGTAAATCCTGTAATTATAGATTAGTGTCATACACTACTGCAGCAAAGGGAAATTACAATTTACACTTTGCTTTAAAAATAAGATAATAAAAATTAAATGGTTTTTATGTTACATTTCAAAAGTTTTACTTTCACTTTTTCATAAAAATACTGACAAATTTAATGGTTAAGTTTAGTAGTTGGATCAGCATCAGTGTTATTCAGATGCACACATCTGTTTGTAGCTTTTACATGAGCACATGCTTTTTATTTCTGTAAATGTACTAATAGCTTATAATGTTATTTTTAACAAAAATATAAATATTGATAAATATTCATTCTCACATGTATTACATAAACACCTGTATTTAGGAGAAAAGTATGTATATACATATGGTGGATAATATTTTTTGTTTCAAATGTATGAATATAACTTAGTCATTAGTATTTTTAATAACTCAATAAAAATTCTTAGCTTATTTTCCTATAGCACAAAAGAAAGCTTTTTATATTTTTCTTGAATTAAAAATTCATTCCTGGGCTTCCCTGGTGGCGCAGTGGTTGAGAGTCCGCCTGCCGATGCAGGGGACACGGGTTCGTGCCCCGGTCAGGGAAGATCGCACATGCAGAGCGGCTGGGCCCGTGAGCCATGGCCGCTGAGCCTGCGAGTCCGAAGCCTGTTCTCTGCAATGGGAGAGGCCACAACAGTGAGAGGCCTGCGTACCGCAAAAAAAAAAAAAAAAAAAAAATTCATTCCTTTACTTTAGAAGCTAAGGTTCTTTTCTTTACCTGTTTATATTAGAATTTGTTTATTCTTTTCTAAAGTTATTAGAAATTCTTATCTCAGATACCACTTTTTACACCCTGATTTAAAAAAAAAATCAAAGATGGAGCATAATTTCAACTGGCAAGGGACACATCCTTATTATATACTTGCATTTTCTTCCATATGTTACTTTCCTCTAAGATTCTTGTAAAGAAATCCTAATGGAAAATGGAAGAGAAATGTCAAACGGAATATCTTTTTTTTTTTTAACTTTTAAATTGACTTTATTTGATTTTTGAACAGGAAACAATTCACATGACATAAAATTCAATAGGTATATAAGAATATATTAGTGAAAGTCTTCCTCCATACCTTGTCCTCAGTCTCAGTTCTCTCTCTCCCTGAGATCTATGCATGCACAAGCCAATATGCATATGTTCTCCCCCTCTCTTTTATAATGGGAACATGATATGCACACAGTTCTGACCTTCCTTTCTTCACCTACAATACATCCTGGAACTGTGCTGTCCAATTTGGTAACCACTAGCCACATGTAGCTATTTAAATTTCAATTAAATTAAAATTTCAGTTCCAGACTATAGCTAACAATACTGTACAGTAAGTCCCCCACATACACGAATGAATTCCGTTCCGAGAGCACATTTGTAAGTCCAATTTGACAAACAGAATATCTTGATCTCATCTGGCTTTGGCAAACTTTAAAAAAAATCATAGGTTAAAGTATGTTTTGCTCCCACTTTAGCTTTATGCTTGAGTCATTTTACTCCATGTGTATATAACCTTTTGCTTAACAAATGCTCCATCACACCCACAGGCAGTTCTTTATGATAACAACATGTAGGCTTAGTTCTGAGAAGAATTTAAGTGGTTAATGAGGTTACAGATGTAACACTTCTATAATCCAGGCATTTAAAAAAATAGTCAAATCATTTGAGGGAGGACCTAAATATAAGAAGTAAAATACAACTAGTCAATTTTAAGATCGTAGACTCTCATGCAGTAATAGAAAATTATCATCAGAAATATAAATTTATCATACCTGCAGAAAGTTTTGAAATTCTTAACCCATTCATTGCCTATATAGTTACTATTTATTAGACCCTGTTCTAAGCTTGGGAGGTGTAATGGTGACTTTACAAGACTGTTCTTTTCCTGGTAAAGTTTATAGTGTATTCAATGTAGAAAAATAGGTGAGAATAATACAGTTTTAGAAAGGCCATAGTCTTAATTTATAATAATAATAATAATAGTCACTGAACAACTATATGGATAGTTATATGACAAGTTGAAGCAATCAGGTTTCTTCCCTGAGATATTTCTAATTGAAGTTATTTTGGGGAAAATTCTTTTTTGCCTTGCTGGTCATGCAGCTTAAATATTTGTCCCAGATCTGTCACTGGTCATGTTCTTCACATGAAAGAATAAAGAAGGCATCCAGAGAGATCCACAAGGTTGCTAGAGCATCTGATTCTTTTTAACTCTTTTTGATTTGAAACTTTAAATAAATAATTCCTCACCATCAAGCTTATTTACATTTTTCCAGGGTCAATATGACTAATGACTATGACTATGATTATTAGTCAATAATGACTAATTTGCCTACATAGTTACTCCTACAGGAGTGTCAATATTATAAAATGAGGTGACTTTTCTCCAGAAGTGCTTACATAGATGTTTAGACGGCAGTCATTTGGATTAATCTCATATTGGAATTTTGGCAGGTGGGGATGGGAGTGAAAGAAAATAATGAAATCAAGTTAAAGGTATTAGCAAAAGAATGAGAGACTATAGTAGACCACATATTTATGTGTGATTCTTTGGTACTAAAATATATACCTAATGCTCCCATATCTCCAATTGAACCATTAGGCTATCCAGCACTTCTACAATAGGGTTAACAATTTTCCAATCTCCTTAATTTTCCAATATTTCCTTGTCCCAACAAAACCTAGGTCTGTCTGCTGAATACAACTTCCCCTAAAGCGTTTTCATGTAGGTATTGATCATTGTCTAAAAAGAAAGGAGGAGATGTCATCTATTACTTTCATCACCATGTATAAAATTACCACAACCAGAACCAAAAATACATAATTTTGATGGAGTGCTTTATTAATGCTAGGCACTGTTCTAAATTCATTTCATGTATTATCTCATTTAAAACTAAAAGCAATCCTTGAGATAGGGTGTGTTTTATTTTTATTTTATAAATGATAAAATGTGGCCCCTATGTGGTTATTTAACTTAATCAAAGTGACACAAATAGAACAGCTTTTCACAAATCATTGATTTTTTGCATACAGAATTCCTGTGAATATAGTTTAAAATGTTGATTTGTGAGAGATCCCATCCCTGATCTGCTTTCTAAGACTCTCTGGGGTTGTGGGACTTGTCGACCTAAATAAAAAAGTTAAACTCAGGCAAGATCAAATTACCAGACGTTGAGGTTATTCCAGAACAGCAGAGGAATTGCAATTTGGGAAACATGCTGTAGCAAGCTACTGGTGAGTTCATTGAGGGTATTTCTGTGAAAAATGACATTGATATTTTGATAGGGATTGCATTCAATCTGTTGATTTCTTTGGGTAGTATGATCATTTTAAAAATATTGATTCTTCCAATCTATGAGCAGGTATACTTTTCTGTTTAAGTCCTTTTCAATTCTTTCATGAGCATCATAGAGTTTTCAGAGTACAGGTCTTTTATCTCTTTAATTTTATTCCTAGGTACTTTATTCTTTTTGATGTGATTATAAATGGAGTTCCTTCCTTGATTTCTCTTACAGTTTGTGTATAGAAATGCAACAGATTTCTGCATATTAATTTTTTAATTAATTAATTTATTTTTGGCTGTGTTGGGTTTTTGTTGCTGTTTGCAGGCTTTCTCTAGTTGCGGTGAGCAGAGGCTACTCTTCCTTGCAGTGCATGGGCTTCTCGTGATGGCTTCTCTTTATTGCAGAGCGTGGGCTCTAGGCATGTGGGCTTCAGTAGTTGTGGCACATGGGCTTAGTTGCTCTGCAACATGTGGGATCTTCCCGGACCAGGGATCAAACCCGTGTCCCCTGCATTGGCAGATGGATTCTTAACCACTGCATCACCAGGGAAGTCCCTCTGCATATTAATTTTGTATCCTGCAACTTTACTGAATTCATTCATGAGTTTTAGTAGTCTTTTGGTGGCATCTTTAGATTTTTCCATGTATAGTAGCATGTCATTTGGAAACAGTGACAGTTTTACTTTTTCCTTGCCAATTTCAATTCCTTTTATTTCTCTTGTCTGATTGTTGTGGCTAGAACTTTCACTATTATGTTGAATAAAAGTGGTGAGTGTGGGCACCCTTGTCATGTTCCAGACCTTGTAGGAAATACTTTCAGCTTTTCATCATTGAGTATGATGTTAGCTGTGGGCATGTCATATATGGTCTTTATTATGTTGAGGTACGTTCCCTCCATACCCACTTCGTTGATAGTTTTTATCATAAATGGATGTTGAATTTTGTTATGTTTTCTCTGCATCTATTGAGATGACCCTCTGATTTATATTCAGTTTGTTAATGGATTGTATCACATCAGTTTTTGTGGATATTAACTCATCCTTGCATCCCTAGACTATATCCCACTTGATTATGGTATATGGTCTTTATAATACATTGTTGAATTCAGTTTGCTAAAATTTTTGTCACCCACCCAATGTTCAGTGATATTGACCTGTAATTTTCTTCTTCTGTGGTATATATTTCTGGTTTTGGTATTAGGGTGATTCTAGCCTCATAGAATGCAGTCAGAAGTATTCCTTCCTCTGAAATATTTTGGACTAGTTTGAGAAGGATGGATGTTAACTCTTTAAATGTTTAGTAGAATTTACCTATGACACCATCTGCTCCTGAACTTTTGTTTGTTGAGAGGTTTCTTTTTTTTTTTTTCAATTTCATTATTGGCAATTGGTCTATTCATATTTTCTATTTCTTCCTGGTTTAGTCTTGGGAGATTATACATTTCTAGGCACTTGTCCATTCCTCCTAGGTTGACAATTTTATTGGCATACATTTGTTTATAGTGATCTCTTAGTATCTCCCTTGTATTTCTGTCATCTCAGTTGTAACTTCTGTTTTATTGCTGATTTTATTGATTTGGGCCTTCTCTGTGTTTTTCGTCATGAATCTGGCTAAAGTTTTATCAATCTTGTTTATCTTTTCAGAGAACCAGCCCTTAGTTTCACTACTCTTTCTTATTTTTTAGTCTCTATTTCATTTATTTCTGCTCTGATCTATATTTGTTTCCTTCTATTAACTTTGGGTTTTGTTTGTTCTTCTCTTCTAGTTACTTTACATGTAAGGTTAGGTTGTTTATTTAAGACTTCTGTGGTAGGCTTGTAAGAGCTATAAACTTCCCACTTAGAATTGCTCTTGCTCTGTCATGTAAGTTTTGCATTATTGTGTTTTCATTTTCATTTGTCTCCAGGTATATTTTTATTTCTTCTTTGATGTATTCAGTGATTCATTCATTGTTTAGTAGCATATTGTTTATCCTGCACGTGTTTGTGGGGGTTTTTTATAGTACTTTTTCTTATAGTTGATTTCTAGTTTCATAGTTTTATCATTAGAAAAGATGTTTGATATGATTTCATTGTTCTTCAATGCACTGAGGTTGTTTTGTGGCCTAGTATGTGATCTATCCTGGTAAATGTTCCATGTGTACATGAAAAGAATGTGTATTATGCTGTTTTTGTTGGAATGTTCTACATATATCTATTAAGGTCATTTTGTCTAATGTGTTGTTAAGGCCTGTGTTTCTGTATTGATTTTTCTGTCTGGATGATCTGTCCATTGATGCAAGTGGGTATTAATGTCCCTTACTATTATTGTGTTACTGTCAATTTCTCCCTTATTTTCTCTTAATATTTTCTTTATGTATTTAGGTGCTACAATATTGGGTGCATGTATTCTTAAATCATATTATCTTCTTGTTGAATGGATCCCTTGACCATTATGTAATGTCCTCCTTTGTCTCTTATTACAATCTTTGTTTTAAAGTCTAATTTTTCTGATATAAGTATTGCTACACCTTTTTAAAAATTTGTTTGTATGGAATAACTTTTCATCCCCTCACTTTCAGTCTGTGTATGTCTTTAAACCTGTGTCTTTAAACCTGAAGGGAGGCTCTTATAGGCAACATATATATGTGTTGTTTTTGTATACATTTAGCCACTCTCTTTTCATATTAAGCATTTAGTCCATTTAAAGTAATTATTGGTAGGTGTGTACTTCTTGCCATTTTAATTGTTTTTTGATTGTTTTGCACTTCTTTTTTTTTTATCCATCTTTCTTCTTTTGCTTCCTTGTGATTTGATGACTATCCTGTGTTATGTTTTGATTCTTTGTGTGTATTTCTGTTATAGATTATATAAATATAATTTTTAAGTTGCTGACCTCTTAATTTCAAATATATTATAACAGCATGCTTTTTACTCTCCCCCCAAATGTTTACTATTTCTGACATCAAACTTTACATTTTCTTGTTTTTTGTATCCCTTAACTACTTATTGTGGATATAGATGATTTTACTACTCTTGCCTTCTCACGTTTCTACTAGTTTTATACATGTTTGACTTATTACCTTTACTCTATATTTGCCTTTACTAATGAGATTTTTCTTTTCATAATCTTCATATTTCTAGTTGAGACTTTCTGCTTAGTAGGTCCATTTAACATTTCTTGTAAACCTTGTTTGGTAGTGCTGAACTCTTTTAGCTTTTTCTTGTCTGTAAAACTTTTGATGTCTCCATCAAATCTGGATGAAAGCCTTGATGGGTAGAGAATTGTCACTTGTAGTTTTTCCCTTTCATCACTTTAAATATATCATGGCACTCCCTTCTGGCCTGCAGAGTTTCTGCTGAGAGGTCAGTTTATAGCCTATGGGAGTTCCCTTGCTGCTTTTAATATCCTCTTTATCTTTTATTTTTTGCCATCTTAATTACAGTGTGTCTTGGAGTGGTCTTCTTGGGGTTTCTCCTGTTTGGGAATCCTTGTGCTTCCTGGACCTGGATATCTGTTTCCTTTCCCTAATTAGGGAAGTTTTCAGCTATTGCATCTTCAAATATGTTCTCTGCCCCTTCCTCTCTTCTATTCTGGGACTTCTATCATGCAAATGTTAGTATGCATGATATTGTCCCAGAGGTCTCTTAAACTATCTTCATTTCTCTTCCTTCTTTTTTGTTTTTGCTTTTCAGCTTCAGCAATTTCCACTATTCTGTCTTCCAGCTTGCTGATCCATTCCTTTTTATCATCTAATCTACTGTTGATTCCTTGTAATGTATTTTTCATTTCATTTGTGTATTCTTCATCTCTGGCTGTTTTTATATTTTCTAACTCTTGGTAAAAACTTCTAACTTATCACTCTGTTCATTCAACCTTTTCCTGAGTTATTTGAGCATCTTTTTTTTATGATCATTACCTTGAACTCCTTATTGGGTAAATTGCTCATCTCCACTTCACTTAGTTCTTCTTCTGGGGTTTTATCTTGTTTCTTTATCTGTAACATACTCCTCTGTCACCTCATTTTGCCTAATTTGCTGTTTTTATTTCCATGTATTTGGTAGGTATGTTATGTTTCCTGACCTTGGAGAAATGGCCTTTTGTAGGAGACCTTCTATGAGTCCCAGCAGTGTACTCCCCTCTGGTCACCAGAGCTGTATGCTCTAGGGGCACCCCCTATGTGGGCTGTATGAGTCCTTCTGTTGTGGCAGGCTGACTACTGTGCGTGGTCTGGTATACATGACTAGCCCCTGGTCTCATTGGTTGCTGGACCCTGCCTTTTTGGGAGGCTGTGGGCTGCTGGTGGTTGGGTCAAAGCATGAGGAGGCTGGCTGCAGGGTCCCAGGGCTAGCACTGGCCTACTGGTGGGTGGAGCCAATGTTTATGTTGGGTATTTCCTGGGTCTGTGGTCCCAGATCTAGTGTCTGTTTGCTAGTATGTGGGGCTGTTTTCTCACACAGTTGGTTGTGGTGTCTGAGGTGTACCAAAGCTTGAGTTAGTCTGCAGGTAGGAAGATCTGTGGTCTGTGTTCCAGGGTCTCCGGTTGCAGGGCTCCAGGGTGAGCTCTAGTTGCCTCCTGCCTCTCCAGAAGGCTCTCCAATATCAGCAAGGAGGTCTGACCCAGGCTTCTTTCAAATGATGTGAGATTTTATGTGTGTCCTTTAAGAGTAGAGTCTCTATTTCCCAAAGCCCTCTGGCTCTCCTGAAAGTAAGCCCCACTGGCCTTCAAAGCCTAACATTCTGGGGGCTTGTCTTCTTGGTGCAGGACCCCCAAGCTGTGGAGCCCAATGTGGGTCTCATATCCCTTGCTCCTTTCTGAAAACCTCTATAATTGTAATTTTCTTCCCATTTGTAGCTCACCCACCCAGGAGTATGGATCTTGACTATACCATGTCTCTATAACTCCTACATGTCTCATTGTAGCTCCTTCCTTGTATCTTTAGTTGTAGAAAATACTTTCTTCTAGTCTTATAGACTTTCTCCTCACTAGTTACTCTGTAAATAATTTTAATTTTGGTGTGCTTGTGGGAGGAGATGAGCTCAGGCTCTTCCTACTCTGCCATCTTAGCCACTCCCTGAGGAGATAAGTCTTAATGTTTTGTAAGTCAGACATTTACAGGAAATCAGTCTCTCAGTTCCTAAGTCGAAATCTTGAGGGAGCATGCATGAGAGTCTCAATTTCCTATCCTTGGGTTCCATTTTAGATTGAAATCTCTTCACAGAGTTAAGAGTATGAATTTCCAAAAAAATTCTCCAAGTGATACTAATGCATCCTGAAGTTTGAGACCCAGTGAGCTTAGTATGTACAAAAGATAGGATTTTAACCCAAGTACTCAAATCTGAAATCAGGCATCCTTACCACTACTGTAGTACAAAATAATATAATTTAATATTTGAGAGTCATGGGGTTGGAGTGACTGGGTCTCAAGGGACTTAACTCAGGTATTTTTTAATATATCTTTTTAATGTTAAAGATATTTGAACTAACCAAAAACATACATTATGGCATGTGTAATGTTTTTTTAATTTGTTTTACTTCCAAAGTTACCTTTAGATTCCTGGCTATTTGATATATATTCTTTCTTAACAATATTTAATGTCAAACTTTCTTAAACATTATTAAAATTAAGTAAAAATCTGAAAATGTTACAAATTGAACATAATATTGATTTTATGCATAGAGATGACTTATTATTGAAGTATTTAAATTGTATATTTTCAATAGTGTCCTGAAATGTCTCATTTGCTCCCACAATAGATGAATTTTGAATGTTCACATTATTTAACTGTTAATGCTTAATAGCTAGATATTGAATATTTTTGCAATTGTATATGGTTCAATTTAGGTTGCAGAAATTATATTTGACTATACTCAATTTTGTCCCAAAATTCATTTTGTGAATTTTTCATATAACATGAGCTTATATTTAAGCATAATTTCTGTTTTCACACCATGCTGATAAAAATGTATTTTAAAATGAAGGACTGTTTTTTTGTTTTTCTGATTCACAGTCATTTTGATGAGCATAAATAATTACTTTGAGCTATGTGACTTCATAATTTCCTAGAGCTATTGCAGTGACCAGGACAAGAGCAATGCCCCATCTAATTTGTTCCTTTTAAACTCATAGAAAGAGTAACCAGAAAACCAATTTTCTTACAACTGTGTCTAAAATAACAAAAAAGATCAAAGCAAGGACCTCTCCTGTAAATTTTGTTAATGAATCCAGGACAAACAGTTGGTTAGAGACCTCTGATTTTCTTTTTGATATATTAGTTTGCTTCTTTGTTATTTGTCAATTCTTGTCTATATTTAGTAGATGAGATAGTAAATCAGTTAAGTGTTAGAATAATAACAAAATATTAACAAGCTTAAAAAAGGAAGCCCTTGCTTTTAAAGATGAGAGCTTTCTTACGGAGCATAATTTGTTATAAATTTATGATTCACTCTATTTCATCTTAGCCTCCAACCAGCACAGGCATCTGTTTCACCCTTTCTCTTATGCCAAAACAAGAGCATTGAAACATCCATACCAACCATTCCTCACAGGCTTAAAGTCTTTTCTTATTCTCTAGTGAGTGCTGATGCCAAACTATCAGGAGCTCTAGAGAAATTATCCCAGGTGGTAGCTCTGACAAGAACAAGGAACATTGCTCCTAAATAGTGGATTGATTCTGAATGAATTCCTTGTATTAGATGATCCCCAGTCTCAGCAGGATTTTCAAAACAGATTATTGACTTGCTGCCCCAATGTCTCAGGCCCAAAACCTGTAAATCATATGACAGAGACCACGACGAAAAGTTTATTTCTTTGCACAGAAAGAAGAATTCAGATTCCCTTAAAGAAGATTGAAACTCCAATTATTGATTTTTGAGAGAGACAAAGTTAATAGAGGTTTCTTGCCTTCTACCCAGGCAAATCTCAACTTCAGCTAGCTAAAAATTTTCCTACCTTTAACTCTTTTTACGCGGGCCTCTCACTGTTGTGGCCTCTCCCCTTGCGGAGCACAGGCTCTGGATGCGCAGGCTCAGCGGCCATGGCTCACGGGCCCAGCCGCTCCGTGGCATGTGGGGTCTTCCCGGACCGGGGCACGAACCCGTGTCCCCTGCATCAGCAGGCGGACTCTCAACCACTGCACCACCAGGGAAGCCCCTTTCCTACCTTTAAAATACAAAATGTAGCACAAAATCTGCTGTTAGTTTTCACTTCCCCAAAATTAAACCTGGATATGTTTTTATCAATTTGATTTTGATCATTATTACTTGTTATTTTAAGATACTGCAATTTTTACTTGTGGATACATTCAGAGACATTTTACTAGTATTTTCCTGAAATCCAAATCTGTTTTATTTAAACTTATTTTTACTGGGCTCAGTACTCCAGTTGACTTCTGAGATGCCATTCATAACTGAAAGAGATTTGTACATATTATGCTATGTTATTGGGTGATTTGAGAGTCTACTGGCTAATTTTGAATTGTTTGTGGTAGGTAAATACAATTATAAATATGACAAGTACTCATTTATATCATGGCTGCCTGCCTCTCCCAATTTGAGACTATACCCCTCAAAATCCTCTTATTATTCTATGTACCTTGACTCCCATTTTCTAGCATTAATGCCTAAGTATCAATAAACTAGGAGTTACTAACAAATAAGTCTCCTGATATCACAGATTGTAAAGAGATCAGTTATGAACCTAGAAAAGTCTCACTGTAAATCCTTTTGCCATTTGCACCTGTGAAAATGAAAAGGAAATCCAGAAGTAGAATTTGTAGTTAGGTTGCATGTACTCAACAAAGCATGTGACTCCTCTGTGCTTCCACAATATGCATGCCCTGTCTTTTCAATATCCAGTGACTTCATCAAAATTTTTTTCTATTTCCTCTTCTTCTTCCTCCTCTCCCATTTCTTAAATCTTTAATCCTTTACCTTAGCTATCAAAATATGGTTTATATATGCTATTTAAATCAATACTACTTAATATCATCTGATATATATAAAATTGAATTTTATAAATGCCACATTAAACATGTATTATTTGAGTGGTCTTCTACTTGCTTATTTTGACAAAATATAAACAAAATAACAAGCAACCTTTTCCCTAAACTTTATTGTTTTGTATATTATTACTCCTATTTTTCACCTTCCTAAAGAAAAAAGTAGTAATGAAACATTGCTAATAAAAGCAGTTAAATTCATGATCTACTAGACTGATAATGCCTGATGCATTCTATTTTAGAACGTTTACCAAAGAACCCTATTCATTTTTTCTATTGCTTTATAGAATCCAAAGTATTGTATAATCACAAATCAGACTATATTTTTTCTATACACACGTACATACACACTTAATATTCAAATATGTAGTTCAGTTGTACAAAATCCTTTTATCAGAACTCCCAGTACAATGTTAAACTGAATTAATTGCTAACGTTTAAAACTTAGCTGACTTTTATGTAAAACTTATATTTCACTTTGTCTCAAAATGTGAGAAAATCTAAGTAATCTAGGTTCGCATTTTGGCATGGTATTAGTTTCCTTGTGCTGAATGTTGAGTGCTCTCTTTGGTTCACTGTTATCACTTTCTGATGAAACACCTTCATTTCTATTGCCTTCCTGATCTGTAAGCATTTCCATTTTAGACCCAGGTTTATTCATCTTATCTCTTTCCGAATTCCTTCCTAGAGTATACAAAAATTTTAGTGAAAATATTTCATTTCCTTATAATGTCATTTCTTTCATTGTTTGACAATTTTAATTAGAGGTATGACTTTCATTAAACCCGTGCCCTCTCTGAATAAAAATTTAGTTGTACAATGGTAATGTCAAACATGTGAAAGAGTATCATATGAAATAAAGACTAATTATATCTTTTGGAGTTCCAGAACTGAGAACACAGAAGAATGGGTACAGAGGCTTTCTAAATGTAAGAAGGCTTTTATTTGTATGTTTTAGTTACTTTTAGCAATGTAACAAATTACCCCAAACTTTAGTGGCTTAAAACAATAACCTTTCAGTGGGTTGGCTGTGTAATTCTGATCCAAGCCTACTCAGCATACTTCTATTGGGATCATTCATGCAGCCTTGATCACTTATCAGGTGGTTAGTAGGCTCTTGGCCAGAATGCCAGGGGTGACTTTGTTACCTGTCTTTCTTCATCCAGCAGTCCCCTCCACATGCTGGTTGAAAAATTCCAAAATAAGATGGGAAGCTGCAACATCTCTTGAAACTTGGTACAATGTCACAAAGCAATTTCTAAGACCAGATTCAAGAGAGAAAAATGGATTTGTCCCTTGATGGGAAGCAAGTTAAAAATTATTGTGGTTATTTTGGAATCTACCAAATAGCCATGAATAGTTCTTTATTTACCAAAAGAAGTGGTTCTCAACAGCAGAACTGGGAATTTTTTTCCTCAGATAAATTCACCTGCATGTATGGTTAGCAACTTCTACTTTGCTTAGTAGCATAAACTTCTTTCCATTTTCATAACTGTCTCCCAGAATTTTAACCAACTCTCCAAATCATTGCTTTTACTTTGAAAAATCCTATCAAGTCTACTATTCCTAGTAATACAATATAATTATGGAAATAATATAAATACATAGGTTCTATCCACCATTATTGCGTACCACCAGCCTTTTCTATCTTCTCTTCTGAGTCTCTTTCCTATTTAACTCAAGTTTTTATAACAAAAGATTTATTTTAAGTTTTGCCACTGATGCTTTTTCCCTTTCCACGCACCATTTCAAGTTGCATACAAGTTGGCAGGAAAACACCACACACAGGCCACACATCCCTCATTTATTTTGCCCAGAACACATAAACTTAACAGAAGCTAAGTATGTACATAGAATAGGAGCAGATGAAGAAAGTTGTGACATGTGTTTTTCATGGCCCCTTAATATTAAAAATATGTACAGCTACTGGTTATAGTCGCTGCATAGGAATAATTCTGGCAAATTTGAGAAAATATACTATTGCAAGCTATTGTCTTTATACTCAGTTTTATATCAAATTCCCGGAAACTTTTAAATCTATGCCCTTTGTTTAAAGGAAACGATTCTGAAGATCCTGTGCCCCCGATTCTGATCCAATATATTTTTTCTTAATTATAACAAATATTGGTTTAATTTAAGAATATGACCTCAAATCTATTCCCCTATATTCCCCTTTGACAAATTTAAGACTTGCAAATTAATAGCTTAGTTTTGAGCACCTTTATTAGTAGTAGCAGGTGCCCAAGTCATTGCACAGCATTTCCACTTTGGCATAACTACCTTATACAACCAGTATTAACTAATTTATCTTCCCTACAACTTCTTTTTTTGTATTATTTTCCATAAGTTTCTTTTATCACCATCTTCCTAACCACATAGGTCCAAAACTTAATTTTACTTCTTTCTTGTTATAGTTTCACATCCAAGTAATTTCTGAATCCTGTTATTCCAATACTTAAATCTGCCTCTCCATCCTGTTTTCTATTTCCTCTGCCCAACAGGTGACCCATCTGGTCTCCAAACTCATCTTCGGTCAAATTCCACCAAGTCCAAATAAAATATGTATACCTGTAATTCTGATTTTATTAAAGCAAAATTCTGATATGTCTATTCTCATGCTTTAAAGAAGGGAAAATAATGTCCAGATTCATTAGACAAATAGAAAAGATTCTTGCAGCCAAAATTCAATTTTACTTGCCTAATATTTCCCATTGTGCTCTTCAACACATGCACAGTGCATCCCATAATTTCTTTTGTTTACTTTTTGTTTCCTTTCCTAGAATTTATTTCCCTCCCTTTCATCATAGCAAAGTCATAGGCATTATTCATGGTCTACTTGCAAATGCTGTCTTCTACATGAACTTCTTTATTTCTCCAACGCACTCATCTACTTCATCTATGATTCACCATTACTGATCACTTTTAATATGGTTATAACCCTTTTGGGCTAAATGACTCATTTCCCGCGTTAGCTGTCTGGTTCAACTTAACTTCTTCACAATAGAAAGTGTATCTAGTAGGCAGTCAGGTATAGATTTATTCAGTGAGTAAGCGATAGAATTAATTGAATCAAGATCCTACAGTAGCCAACTTACTTTTCCCTGTATCCAGTCTATGGTATACTCTCTTTAAAGACAAAAACTATGTTTTTAAATTTTGTGTGTATGACATCCACTGCATAGCATGTTGTCTGCTTTCTAGTAGATGCTCAATGCATGTCTGTGTAATTACTAAAATACTCCAATCTCTCAACTGTCTTATAATGAAATATAACAAGCTGAACCCTCCATTATTGATATGTTTTTACTAGGATTAGATCATGTGAGATGAGTACTTCTCTCTACTGAGAAATTAGGAAATTATTCCTGTCAATTAGGATAAGATTTCATTAGAATTTTGGTTGTCACATACTTTAATTTATATTTAAATTATAAACAACTAAAATAGGTGTGTGTGTGTGTGTGTGTGTGTGTGTGTGTGTGTGTGTGTGTAAATAGCTATTAAAGAAGATGGGCCCATCCTTTTTCAAAGCATTACTGCTTTCAAACTAAGAGTGGGATTCCACAGGTAACCCAATTTATTTTAATTTTTATTCCATCCTATTGAAAACTTTGTGATTCTGATGTTTTTCACAACTGTTTGTTTCAGTTTATCATAATTAGATTTGAAAAGCATACATTTTTAACTCTTAATGCAAGAGAAATAGAACGGACATGTTCTATGACAGTTACTAGACAGAATAAGCCAGGCTGACATAGAAGTATGATTACTATTTGAGAGTCATAACTCACTATACCCAGTTTGCTTAACTATACTAACAACTAAAAATGATCACTTGCTTGACTTACCCAATGTTATAATGATCACCAGAAAAATCAGGCAAACCAAACATCAGGCAGTTGTTTTTGAAAATTCCTAACATGTGCAGTTTTATGCTAATACGTCTGCAAATTGATCAATTAATTACTATAGAAACTAGATTAGACATTTTAGATATATGGTACATATAACCAAATATTTTCAGTGGTATTATTTTTATATGAGAATATTTTCTCCTTTGTTAAATTAACACACACACACACACACACACACACACACACACACACAGTGTATTACAAGATGACCAAGAAGAGAATAGAAAAAAATTAACAGAAAATATCTCTCAAACAACTATGCACGCCTTATAAAATTTATTTAGGTGAATATCTGAAAGGGAAAAATTGAGTTTAGCTTTCATATCTTGACATAATAACCATATCTAGATGCTATATTCTACTTAGCATCACTGACATGCAAAGCAATATGGATTTTTTTGGAATTAAATCATCAAATGTTATTTCAAAAGGGAGCACAAAAATATAGATGAAATTACTTTTTAAATGAAATGTATTTTCCATTTAAAGTGATTGCAAAATTCACTTGCCATCTCAGCCCTAAGGGAAGATTATGCTTTTTAGATGTTCATTTGTTATTGCATGGAAATGAAACAGTAAAAGTAGTTAAAAAGATATATCTGTCTTAAACAATCTTACACTTTATTTTTCTTTGCATGACAAATGAAACACTTTTATCATCTTTAATAGCATTATCTAAACTGCTGAATTAGGGGAAATTCCAAGTCTTGCTTTCTCAATTTGTATGCCCCATTAATGTGCTCAGATGTTTTTGTTCTTCATATGAAACTCTGCAAAAGGAAGACTGAGCAAAAAGGAAGTTCACCATATACATACAACTAAATTAATGGAAAAAATTCTAGAGTCTTTTAACAAAACATTATCTGTATCATCAATAATTGAGTTTCTTTTAGGAAGTGATTTGTTCACAAGAAATGAGGATAGACTGTACTTTGAAAATAGAGTTTTCTGAAGTTTCTAAAAAGCTATCCAATGTTCCACATATAATCTGAATTTGAGAGAGAGGGAAGAAGAGGGGAAAACAAACACATTCTAGGACCATGATTTGCATTTTTTAATGTAAATGCCAAGAAACCTTTGCATACTTGAACACTCACTCCAGTTTTTGGAATTAACTGTCTTAACTCTGAAACTTCATATAAAACTGCTCTTGTAGGGTCAGCAAAAGTGATCTTTAAACAAAATCACTTTTTCTTAGAGAAAATAATATTCCAAAGAAACCATGTGATTTCTTCCAGTGTCCAGTACATTTGATTTTTGAAGCACTGACATAATTTAGGTTTCATTTGTCTCTATTTCTGCTTTATTATTCTTCAAGGACTTTTTGTTTACCTCTTAATTCACTATCTATAATTATGTTTTGATTTTTGTATTTGCAGCATTTTGGCTGCCATTTTAATTTTATTTTATGTTTTCTTATTCAGATACAGGCACATGATCTTTCCTTTTCTGATATGTTTGGAAATACTGGATGACACGTAGAACTTAATGGTATTCACATAATATTGAAAACATCAGATTTCCAAATAACAAAATTATTATTGCCTATGTTTACTAAGCAAACATATGCTTATGTTTTCCCTTTCATGTTTTGAAAGGGAAAATAGCATGGTAAATCTACTAAAAAATGAAATATACATGCACACTAAAGACAAATAATTCAAATATGAGATTTGAACATAAGTTCGGAGAAAAGGAATAAAGAAAAAACTCAGAATGTTTTGAATAGAACTTGTTCTAGGTAGAGTGAAAAACATTTAGAGTAAAATTTTAAAAACCACATTAGGTTCCATTGTTCTTTCACAATTCTCACTTTTCAATTATGATTTCCTCTCTGAAATCTGTATTTTGAAGTTTCTTTTTTAATATTCAAATGTGTGGATCTTTCCTAAGTATCTTTTATAATTGTATATAAACTTTATTGAATTGATCAGGTAATGTGTTCTGAATATTATCAATTTTAAAAATTTTAATCTAGTTTTATGTCCTACAATGTACTTAATTTTCCTAACTGTTCAATAAATGCTTTGGAAAAATTGTTTCCACATTTATTTGCTATTCTGTGCCCAGTAATCAAGCTTACTTATACCCTTTTACTTTCTTCTACTTGTATGAGTTTTGTGTTTATCTCCTTGATCTATCAATTACCAAAATAGTAGTTTTAAAAACTCACTCAATTGTAGTCAGTTTAAAAAAATGTTAACATATTAATGTTACTTTATGTATTTTGAGACTATGTGTTGCAATAAATGTGATTATTCTATTTTCCCAGGGAAGTAAACATTTTATCTTTAAGCAATGATGAATATATTTTTTACAGTTAGGAGATGAGAGATATTTTCTCTTGGAATATTAAGAATATCATTCCATTCATTTTTTATGGCTGAGTAGTATTCCATTGTATATATGTGCCACATCTTCTTTATGCATTCATCCGTTGATGGACACTTAGGTTGCTTCCATGTCCTGGCTATTGTAAATAGAGCTGCAATGAACATTTTGGTACATGACTCTTTTTGAATTATGGTTTTTTCAGGGTATATGCCCAGTAGTGGGATTGCTGGGTCGTATGGTAGTTCTATTTTTAGTTTTTTAAGGAACCTCCATACTGTTCTCCACAGTGGCTGTATCAATTTACATTCCTACCAACAGTGAAAGAGTGTTCCCTTTTCTCCACACCCTCTCCAGCATTTATTGTTTGTAGATTTTTTGATGATGGCCATTCTGACTAGTGTGAGATGATATCTCATTGTAGTTTTGATTTGCATTTCTCTAATGAATGTTGAGCATTCTTTCATGTATTTGTTGGCCATCTGTATATCTTCTTTAGAGAAATGTCTATTTAGGTCTTCTGCCCATTTTTGGATTGGGTTGTTTTTTTGATATTGAGCTTTGTGCTATATTGTTGCCATTCTCTTGTAGGTGATCTGTTGGGGTTGTTTTGGTTTTGTTTCATTTTGTTTTTCTCTTGGTTTGGCTCTATTATGTTTTTCTATGTTTGGTCCTATATATTTCCTCTAGATACACTTAGGTGATTCTTAAAATCACTCTTGGGACTTGTTAGAATTCTTGGATCTTATGACTGAGGTCCTGAAGAATTGTCAGTCGTAATTTCTTTGATTATTGACACTCTTCTCACTCATCTTCTTCTTGGTCCCTTACTTGAGTAGTTGATAGTCTCACTCCATCTTTCACATCTCTTATCTTGTTTTTGCCTTCATTTTGCCTCTCTAGGCTGCATTCTGGTTGTTGAAGACAGCAACACCCACTGAATATCTGCAACCAGATAACTAAATTTATTATTTAAGTTAGAGCAAGCTACAATGGAAAAGCGAAGTCTCATTGAGGAAAGCAAAGTGTTGAGGTTTTGGAAAGCATTTGGGGGAAAGCTATGTTGGTTATAGGATGGTAGTAGGTTGGTTGTCATCAGCTTAGAAACATGCTCACTGGACTAAATCCCTTGTAGACTTTCTGACCCTTCTGTGGCTGTCATTGATTTGTTAACTTTCAGAAGCATGATCACTGAAACAAATTGACACTGATTGATTTTTGACTGGTTTAAAATCAATTCTGGAATTTACCTGATACTATGACTATAAACAGTCTTTTCCTGGGAGTATGAGGACATGAAAACAATCACAGATAATTACTTCTGACATATCTCCTATGGTTCACTAATCCTCTCTTTAACTCTATCTAATTGATTGATTTGTACATTGACTTTGTAATTATTACAACTATATTTTTTATATCCATAAGTTATATTTGCTCCTTTTTCACATTTGCTTTTTACCTGCTCATCTTTAAGATTTAATTTTATTCTTTGCATATATTATACGCAGATATTTTTATTTTATGTGAAATAATTCCATTAGCTGAATCTTTCACAAGTCTGTTTACTTTCTGATTTTTGACAAGCTTCTTGTTTTCCTTGAAATTTTGTCTGAGATAATACTTTGAAGCATGTTTTAAAGTAAAGTTTCTGCCAGGGGGTTTTATTTAACTTCTGAAAAGTAGCCTGAAGATGACCCTGACTCAAATCATTTTAAATCCAATTTCTTATCTGAGATATTTTAATTACAGGAGAAACATCAATTAAGAATGCAAATGTGACAGTGAAAAGTTGGGGTTATAAATTCTCAGGAGACATTTTTCCTTTTTCTTAACACAGTTACAGATTTCAGATAAATTTACTTGTTTTCCTTCTGGGAACAGTGGGGTTTATTTCTTATACTCCCATGAGTAGCCGTGTAAACTTCTCAATTCCCATCATTACTTGGGGGTCCTATAACATTTCCCAGCTTTAACAAACGTTGGCTTTATTTAGTACTTTCCTAGCCTAATGCAGCTGCCCAGAGTTCAGTAGAAACTCAGTGTTTATGTTGGTTTTGATACTTTCTACCATCCAGGAATCACAGTTTTACTTATTTTAGATTCTTGGCAGATTCTTTTCATTTACCACAGCTTGACAATGGGTATAATTGTATCTATACCTTTTTCTATATAACCTATGTATAGACATATCAATATAGATATAGCTAGATATGTATATTTACATAAAAGAAAATATATAGCAATATCTATTTTAAAATATATTTATATTTAAAATTGTCTTCATTTTCAGCTGTTGTATCTCTTCCTTGTCTTTTAATATTTACTAATACTACAGCACCTGAAATTAGTGACTGCCTAATATATTCTTGCTTGATGCTAAGCCTTTAAATGCAGTATCTCATTCAATACTCAAAGCAATTCTTTGCAGAGGATGCTATTATGATTTCTATTTTTATATGAGGGAACTAAAGTTTTAGTACATTGAAAAACCTGCAAGATCCCATATCATATAATTTTCAGAGCTGAAATTTAAACTCAGTGTATCATCCACTAAAGCTCTATTAACCAAGCATGGTATGTATAAATTTTTAATAATTGCTATTTTAATAATTAGATCAATAAAGGATTTTCAAATAGCTGGATAAGAAACAAGGACCTTGTGTCCTGTTGACAGAATTCCTTATGTTTTAGGATATGATTTGGAATGAATCTCCCTACCACAGTGGTTTTAACTGTAAACGAGGAAGCAAATATGTGTACATTCTTCATAGGAAAATTGGGGATTTATTTGTTAATTGGCTTTGAGATCCTAGGATTAAAGGTTTAAGTTCTGTCTTTATTAAAGATAAAAACTAATTAAAGTTTTAATCTCAAATAATCTTAGGCTTAAAGGATACATCTTAAATTTATATAATGGTTAATTGAGATAAACTGCTCCTTTACAGTCATATGCCTCTCTTCTTCCACCTTTCCCCTTCTATGGTTTTCATTCTAATTTCTGTCATTGGTCAGTGGCAGTAATCTTTTTCTTATTCTTTTGATGAAAAATTAATGTTTCCAATATTTGGATCAAGAATGACTGCAGTTTACTTTCAATGGGGACAATTTCCCTATGTCATAAGTATTCCCCAAGTAAGACTCAAATCATAGTCTAATGAATAGTCAAATTTTGAAGGAAAAAGCATTTGAACACTCTCATTAAAATGATTTCTAAACACACCTAGGACGTTATCACTGATACAGGGAAATCAAAACAATTTGCAACATGGTTCCAGATATTATCTGGTCTCTCATTATACTGCTGTTTATTCCATGTGAGTTTGGATGATGACACAGATTTAGGACTAGTCTTGTTTTACATGCAGAAATTAAAAATTTCTACATACTAGGCTTTTCCCTTTTCCCAAAGTAATTCAACTGACAATGGAAAAACACCTGTTTTCTACACAGGGAATATTTTAGTTTGGGTATTACACAGTTGCAGAAGTCTAAATTAAGTCATGTCTTCTTGGTGTACTTTTATTAAATAAGATAATTAGTAAAGCATGCATTATAGATATTACTAAAAGGGAATACCCACTCTATATACATATATGCACATTTATCCCAGTTTCATTGTAGCAAAAAAGAGCATTTAAGTAATCAATTTTGTTTCCATGCTTCTGAATAAAAATGGAATTCTAAAATCAAAACATGTAACAAACATTTTTGAAAGACTAACTATGACCAGGTACCTATATTTTATAATATTATAGAAACAAAATAATGACCCCCACTTCCAGTGTTTTATCATTTAATTTGGGAAAGTGTGAAATAAATAAACTCTTAAACAAAAGAGTTTTTTTTTTTGAAGACTGTGATAATGTAACCGGAGCTTTGGAACTTGGAGAACAGAAACATTTCAGTCTGCAGATACACTATCTGTAGAAAAAGGGAATTTGAGCTTGAGATTTTAAGAATGGTTAGGATGTTGGATACTACTCCATTCTAGTCCTGAATGAAAGCCTCCTCTTAGAAATTAGTTTTTCCAATGGATTCCTAATATTTCATCAGTGTGTCCTGTATTGTAGGCCGCTTCAGTTCTAGTAGGTGTTCTACCTCCTATGTTGTGCCTTTAATATGTATGTTTTTTGAATGTTTGGTTTTTACCAGTGTTTTCATATTTATTTGCACACTTTCTCTGAATTAGACTTTGTGGTGTTTATGTCCTATCTCTGGAAGCCAATGCCTTCAAATTCTCATTTATACTCAGAATACAGATGTATGGGTCTAACTGGCTATTGGATCTTTTTATTGGATTATTTCACACACATCAAATTCAGCATATTAAAAGAAAACCTGAAACTTTTTTGGAAGAACTAAAATCCTTCAGTGTTTTTCCTTATTTTTCATTGGCATTACTGTCATCCACCTTCTTTCCCATGTGAGAAACTGAGTCTACTCTGTCCTCAGCACTCCACCTCCATTCTCCATGTCCAGTTGATCTCCAAGTTTTATTAAATACCTTTTATAGTTCTAAATACATGCCACATTCATTCCTGCATCTACTGTCATACCTCAGAACCTTGATATTTTTGCCTGTACTGTTGCAGCTTATTGCCTTTGTTTTTTGTTGGAGTCTCTTTCCCAGCCCAACATATAACTCTCCTCAGTGCTTTTGCTCATGTGATGCTTCTAATACAAAGGTTGGTTTATATTATCCCCCTGTGTAAAATTCTTCAATAACACTCCAACACCTATGGGCTTTGCATGATTTATTTCCAACTGTTATAGTTTACCCTATGATTTTTAATTTATGGTAACACTTTAGTTTCTTGATTGCATCCATTTGCACTATAGCACTATCTGTGCCTTTCCTTATAGTTTTTACTTCTGCCTTACATATATTCCCCATAACCCCAACCCTTGAAAAATCATAATTTATTCTTTATTTCTCAGGTTAAGCATGCATCCCACTATGAGTTCCTCTCAACCTTTTTGGTTAGACTTCAGTTTCCAACTGAACCTTAGATATGATGGGATTATAGAATTTATCTATATGCATGTCCTTCAGTACTGTACTTGGGGCACTAAGAATATGCCCTTTTTTTAATGCCAAACGTGTAGCAAAAGTGTCTGGAGCAATGTCGGTATTATCTACTTACTGAATTAATTCATTAATTGATGATACAGCAAGTTGACTGCATTAAATAGTGCATAGATTAGAGACCAATACAGGTAAATGTTACAGGTAAAAGAGAAAGTTTGGTTGGGGGTGAGACAAACCCCAGATGTTAGAGAAGCTGAACCAGTTGCTAAAGGTGCTCTGAAAATGCTTTAGACATTATGCAAAGTTATTAGGAATAATAAGATAAAACAATTTTGTGGAAGTTATATCTTGTTTAATAATCCATGTTTATCATGCCCAACCTCTAGCTGGGTGTTGAATAATGTAGCTAGGGCTGATCGCAGTAAGCTATTACCACATAGCCACACAAGTAGATGAAATTTAGGAAGGCTGTCTTGGCGCTGGACTGGGAAAACTTATGGTGTGTATGTGGGTGCTGGTTGTGGGGGCAGAGGGAGCAGTGTATATTTTAGGAGATTAGAGTTTTGAAATGAGCTAAAAAAGAATAAAGGTGACCTCAACTTACAGATTTCAAACACACACACACACACACACACACACAGGTCTCACTCCTGGGTGTTCCAATTACGAAGAGACTCTATTAGGCACCGGATAGTAAATAGGAAAAGACTAGGTATATTCTTTTAGCCATATACCTTCTGTCAAGTTGGAAAAGATAGTCAATAATACATTAACATACGTTGGTATAGTTTTGATTCCAAATGATTATAATTAAAGATTGGAAAAATACCATTCTATTATGAGAAATAATAACAAAGTTGTCTAATTAATATGGAAGATCAAGAAGGTCTCTAAGAAAGGAACATTTATGCTGAAATCTAATGATAAATTACCCAGATGAAAGATGTTTGGGAGAGAGGGGTGGCAGTGAATAGAACAGATGGTGTCCTGAGGTGTGTTTTTAAAAAAAAAACCTTGGAATGTCTAAGGAATTGCCAGAAATTTGGTGCAAATGGAGTGTTGAAAGACATGGAGTGGGTGGCATTAGGTGTGGCTAGAAGGGTAGGCAGGTGTCAGTGATGCATGGCCCCATATTATAAGCCATGCCACAAGCTACGCAACTTTCTTCCTTACATACTTTTTTTCTCAAAACCTCAAATCAATGAAAGATTTTCTATTTACAAATTCTTTGACTAAATATGTTACACAGAAGGTATGAACTGCTGGGACTTCTGGCCAACATGCTAGTAGATGGAGAAAGGGCCAGGGGTAAGGGAATAAAGCAAAAAAATGTGAACTAAGTTCCGTAATGGATGAGGTCATTGTAACACACAAAAACACAGGGAGAAGTAGGGGAAGGTATCTTGTGCCTCTCAGTTTTCTTATGCCTTATCCCTAATCAGATATTTAGAAATATGAATATGTAAACACCTGCATGTATGTTTTTAATCTTTTATTTGAAATGAATTTAATGGAACTGTAGTCTTCCCTTTAAGCCTAAGCATTAAAACTAAGGATTCCTTAAACTTATCTTTTTCTAAATCTTGGACAAATCCTCCTTAATTGGAATAGTGCCTAGACCTTGTCCACACCCCTTAAACAATAAAATTAATGAAAAATTCTTACAGGGTTTCTAGTCTAATTCACAGGAAAAGAAACTGAAACCTCAAACTAATATTTGCAAGTGCCTTGGAAAGCAAATATCAGGCTAAACACAGATTTCCAATTTTTAAAATGAATAAAATTTTCTGGGAGTACAAGAAATAAAAGTAAAAGCAAAGATACACTATGATAAAAACTCTAAAGTCACAAAATTTTTTCTTCCCATTGTACCATACATTGTGGGATAAAGTCTTGTTTTCTGTTGGGCCAGGTTGAAGTTTATCTTGAGTTTGGAGAATTATCTTAGATTTTATTATATATACCTTGATTGAGCTCCTAAATCATAATCTTTTTTCTTACTACCAATGAACTTGAGTTTTTCTTTTCATCTGGATTACAGGGGCCTTGATTAATAGCTGCATTTATAATGTAGCTGGAATTTACCTAGTGAGTTAAATAGGATGATAACTTGACCACTAATTTATAGAAACTTTGTTAATAAACAATGAAATTTTTACTGCTAATTGCTAGAAACAATTGCTAGAAACTATCAAAATTTTCTTACACCTCTGTGATGAATTTTTCTGCATGCAGTTATGACAATTTACAGTCAAATGCTGAACATCTCAAACTAATGGTGCCATTTATTACAGAAAGTTATTTAATGAGTATATGTTAGCTATATGCCTGACACAAAGCACAAGAAACTGAAGCAATTTTTGCCCAATAACATGGCCCTATCCAAATTAAGGTGCCTGCTTGAATTATTATTTTGCTGATGAGTAAAATTTCTACATTATCTAATATGTAAAACACTATACATGCATTGTCTTATAGCGAAGTCTAGAAATATTCTATTTCTCTCACGTATCACAATGTGTTTATTAAAGTGGCTTTTGAGTGAATATGCAGAAGCATTTTGCACATGGTGTACCAAAGCAGGAGTAGTCATTATTTAAAGCACTATGACAATGAACATTATAATTCTAGAAGTTCTGGATTTGTTTTAAAGTGTACTACGACAGATACACATGCACATTAAAATATGGTTTTCTTAAGTAAGCTGCAATGAACTGTCATTAAGAAATTAAACATCATCATACAGCAAAAGACTGTATATAAACCCAGCTTCAACGTATGCACTCTTGACTCTGTTTAGCTCATAAGGATACCTGTTCTTAGAAGTTGCTGTAATAATATTGGTGTTACAGAAATATAATAAATAGAGCATATTATATGAATTAAATACTGTTTTCCGAAAACAAAACAACAACACTAATGTTTTGGGGTACATGGTAAAATGAAAAGGTAGGTAGATAGACAGATAGTCTCCTAATACAACCCACAAAAGATTGCTTTGTTCAGCTATCCAAAAGTTAAAATCATCTTCTGCATTCCATATGTGAATAGTTATTATGGTATTTCTCTGTTATCTGCTGACTCTTGCAAGGGAACCCCATTGTCCCATATTCCTTGCCCACCTGAATTGTAAGGGACCACTTTATTAACCCAGTTTTTATAATTAGAGAATATATTGTGCTCTAACTTCTTAAAGTCCAGGCTTTAAGTACAAACAATTGCTACATAAGAATCTATAGCTACATTTTTTCTCTGAGGTACCAAAAACTAGTGTCAGGTTGTGATTATAGGAAGTTCACCACTCTTCGAGCAAATTCTTTCATAGTCCGTTACACCAAGGCTTGCTTCCTTTCTTCTTCTTTGGGCTGAAATCCGTATTGTGATGTTAATGGAATATTTACATCAAGGAACAACTATAATATTCAATATGTATAATGTGGAATAGATTTCCTGATAGGCAGAAGTGACTTGTGGTTCATATTATCCAATATTCTTCTTTAAGGTTACAGACTGAGATTTTTTTTTGTTTAATATTGTAGTTGGAGATGAACTAAAAATATAACATCTGCATCTTTAGTAGATTAAACCAGACCCCTCAAAGCACTATTTTGTATGCTGCCACTGTTTTTGTTTTTGTTTTTTGGCTTCTATGCCAGTTAAGCATAGAATGGAATATTCGGTCCTCTCTTGCCTTCTCTCCAACAGATTTATTGTTCCTATAAATATAGCTCAGTGAATATTTATTCTCTAAGATTTAGGGTCCTGACATTCCAGAATCTTGAACTACTAGGATAGCTAATGACATCTTCTCTAGAAGATATAAGCAGAAAAATATTGCTTTCTATACCTAGACTATAATAAAAGAGGTGATAATAATTTCTGAGCTATTACAGCAGATGCCAAATTGAGTTCCTTGAGTATTATAACACCTCTACTATCAGTTTCAAACATTAATGTACATATGAAAAAGTTATTGCTTCTATCACAGCTTAATCCTTCTCAGAAGCATTACTGATTCTCATTGCTTGCCAAGGACATTTAGAAGTCCTTAGTTTATCAGTCAAGGCACCTCCAGCAGTGCAATCTTAGTGAATATCATATAGCATGATATTTATACAATCTTCACAGAAGCATGTTTATGTCCAGTGATATGAACCAAGTGGGTACTACCTGATGGAACACTGAAAAAGTGTGTTTAATGAGCTCTGTGAAGGTCAAGATTTCTAGAGAGGAAATAATTAAAAAGTAGACTAGAATGGCAAAAGAAGTCAGGAGGAAGAGATTGACTAAAGAGTTAGAATAAAGTCCACGGACTGAAGATTAAAATGAGAAATACTCAATATTTCAATAGAAGAGAGATGCATAAAGATAAAAACAAGATTCTGTGGTTAGAGAAGGCAAATCAGAAGCTAATGATTTCAACATGTCATTTCCTAATGGAGACTTAATACATGGTACAACTTTCTTCGTGGCTAAATGGAAATGGAGATAAATTTGAGTTCGAATTGTCAAGTAACTGTGAAGTAAGGATGTTGTAATGATCCTCAAAGAAAATATAGACATTACTAATTTGAAGAGATGTGGTTCAGATTTAATGTGTTAAATATGAATAACGCGAATGAAACCCTAGGTGCTAAGTTCATAGAAGCAGTGAGGTAGAGATGAGAAATAAGAGCTCTGTGCAATCTAATTTTGACTTCCCATCTGAAAGTTCAGTTTTGTTGACCTGAGGTCACATCTCAGTCAACACTTAAGTTCTACTTAATCAACTATGTAAACATTAGAAATCATACACCTTAATTCATCCTTTTACAAAAAGCAAATTGCAGCTTGACTTTAATTTCTCCATGGAACCTTTTTGAAAGAAATTACTATAGTTGTGACTATTCTCTGGGAAATTATTGAATATATACTAATCTTCAGTTTCCTATCTGAAGAGTGACAAGCATTACTATAATCTCTGAAATTGAAGAGATAACAAAGGATGTGGTATGTGCATATATGTCTTAGAAGAGTAAACAACCGAAATGAATTGAAGTAGACAATTAGAGTGAGAAAATGACAATTTAATAACCTATGCTATGCATTTGCACACAACTTATAAAGTATTTTTGAAGAAAATTATATTTATAAATCCCAAAACAAGAACAATAGTATTCATACTAAAAATTATGGATGGTTGTAGGTGAATATTCCTGTATTTTGCCACAAAAAACTAAAAAGAAAATAAATTGGCATAAAGAAGTAAAATAAGAAAAAGTCAAGCATAGGTTTTTGCAGCATTTCTATAGACAGTAGTTTTTGGCTAACAATTCAGGTAAAAGAAGCTTGATGTACGACTGACCATTACTTCTTACCAATATTCTAAGACCCTTGCTTAATGGAGAGTTTCTTTTTCTAGAGTCCTTGAACATACCTGGATGATACTCAGCATACCGATAAAGTCAGATGAGAAAAATAGATCTACATTTTTACTGTCCTTGTACTAAAATTCAGCATTTCCATCAATTATGCGTGTGTACGATAATATAATATACCTGGAATGTAACATAGCACTACCTGAAATTTTGCCAACAATAAAATTTACAGACCTTTTTCTGAGCATATTATAGTTGATGAAACTTGGAAATAAATTTAGGCTCATAATTATTTAAAAAACTTTAGTAGTTACTAAATACTTTCCTAGATTATTTTGTTAAATGCATTAATAGCATAACAGGTTAGTTATTAATAATGAGTTAATCTATGTGTCAGATTGGATTCTGCTGGAGGCAGATATCAAAAGAGAATTAAAAGTACAGAAAATTATTGAGAGAAATGCCTGTAAAGGGTAAGAAGCAGAGGGAGAAAGAATAGTCAGTGTTAGACTGTGATGCTGATCCAAACCCTGTGAAAGGAGACAGGGAAGGAAGAAGGGATGGTAGAAAGATCCTCAGACTGCCAGGCACCTCTGAAAAAGTCTTGACCATGAGAAGATCCATGAGAAGCCACAGTGTAAGGATTGTTTTTGGAGGAATCCAGTGCTGGGTGGGATTGTCCCAAACTGTCAACTCTGCTGTGCTCAGTCATTGCATGGGAGGAGCCTGTGGATCCTGAAGGTGAGACAAATGGAGACTGTAAGCCCATTGTGCTTCTCACAGCAGGTTTTCTCCTGAATGATGAGATCTAAGTGGTGTACTATGATGGCTTCCACAATAAATATATCGCTGATTTCCCCCATATTTTGATAACTATTTAAATACATTTGTTTCCCTTATAGTCCCTTTGTAACACTATTAGTACCTTTAAAAACGGTATTCTGAGATTTCAATAGGTTTTCTCTGATAGATGCCAAAGGGTCCATGATCGGAAAAACGTTATGAACCTTTGACCTAGAAAAGACATAAATGGAGAGGATATTGAGCCAACCTTCATATTGGAATGTCAAGTTTTCCTAAACATTTACTCATGTACCAATCTGCTGGACAATTCATTAGGCTGAATTGAATAATCTGCTTGAATTGTTTGACTTGAAGAATTTCCACAAACTTCTGTCTGCTTGTAACTGTGGCCAGGATACATTACAAAATGCTTTCTATGAAATTTCAAGAAAATCTGTATTAAGGCTCCAGAGAAAATTATTTCAAATAAGACTATTTCTACACTTTCAACTCTTTTCTTAGTCGGTTAGCAGAAAGAAAAGAGGAAAAAAAAGTTTCAAAACCTTAGGAGGATGAAATCTTTTTGATTTATAACTAAATCAGATTATTGATTGTATGAGGGAAATATATATGAAATATATATATTTTTTTGCTTGCTCTCTGAAGTTTCAGTTCAGCATTTAATTCAATGCATGCTTCACTGAGAAGATTAAGATTTTAGTCTCTAAACAGGAAAACTAGAAAATCTGTTAAATCTGAGACAAAAACCTTCCTTTCTGTGGCTAGTGGAAAATAAAAACTCCTTCCAGAGTCAGCCATAGTTTTTATTATCTAAAAGTCTTTATACTTTCCCTCCTATATTTGTATGTTCTAATTCCAATATCATTATGTTTGTATTCCAAATAATTTACACCAGAATATGCTTTTCTAGAGAACCACATCTTTGTTGCTTATCTCTATAAATTGTCTATTAACATAGGTTGTGGCTTATCATATTCAGTAGGTCACTCGGTACAAACCCATTTTTCGAATCCTTTTTGTGATGTTTAGTTCTATGTGTTAACTTGGCTGGGCCACAGTTACCCAGGTATTTGATTAAACATTATTTTGTGTATGTCTGTGAGGTTTTTTTCTGGATGAGATTAACATTTGAATTAGTAGACTGCATATATCAAATTGCTCTCCCCAATGTGGTGTGCCTCAACCAATTTGTTGAAGGCCCAAATAGCGTAAAAAGGTAGAAGAAATGAGAATTTTCTCTCTGGCTGTCTTTGAGCTGGGACATTTGTCTTCTCGTACTTTATAGACGTGGAACTTACACCATCAGCTCTCCTGCTTCTCAGCCTTTCACACTCAGACTAGAACTATACCATTGGGTCTCCTGGGTCTCCTGCTTGCTGATTGCAGATCTAGGGACTACTCAGCCTCCCTAATCATGTGAACCAATTTCCTGTAATAAATTTCTCCCTCTATCCGTATATAAATGGTTGTAAGTGAATATATATAGCCTTTCTCTCTCTCTCATCTATATCATAAATATATATATATATATACACACACACACACACTATACACTATATATAGAGAGAGATCTATATCTGTCTATATCTATATCTATCTATCTGGAGATGTTAGCGCAAGTTTGTGTGCCTGACACACAGTGGGGTCAAACAAACTGAAATGTCAGAGTTTGGAGCAGAGAAATGTTTATTGCAGGGCCATGCAAGGAGGTTCAGGCCCCCCAAAATCCCTGAACTCCCCAAAGACTTTCAACAAAGCAGTTTTAAAAAGCCAGGTGAGGGAGGAGAGGTCACAGGGTCTGTGATCAGCGATCAGCTCATGCACAATTCTCTGACTGGCTGATAACCTTATCAGTCCTTAGGCTCATGGTCATCAAGTAGTTAACATCTTCCATTTGGTGGGGTGGTTTTTCACATTTGTAAAACAACTCAGGAAATGTTCATCAGATACTGTTATCTAGGTACTTCAGAGAGGAGCTAAAGCAGAGGATATGGGGGAAGGGTCTATCCTGGGAAGGCCCCATAGGGTCCTGCTCAGTTACAGAGAGACAGATTGAGACAGGGAGAGTGTGAGAGTCTCCTGGTTCTGTTTCTCTGCAGAGCCCTGACTAATACACTTTCTTTCAGTCACTGAGTAATAACGTTTGGTGGAAAGTTCTCTTTTTAGACTTAGTAAAGAGTTCATTAAATGATAGACTTGATAAAAAGCTAGGAGGGCATAATGCTATCAAAAATGAGGAAAGAAGTCAGATTTCTCATCAACCATGATTCATGCATTTTGGCCTGTGGAGTTAAAAGGACTAAAAGGACTCAAAACTTGATCTTTGTTTAAAACAGATCAGTGTTTTCTGATTTACTGACCCAATTTTCAGTGTATTCCAGCAACATTTATTTTGTCACTATGGAAGAAAAAAGGCTTCATTGCTGAGAAGTTTTCCACTAAGGAAGTGATGAATGGAATACTCAAAGTCTAGTTCTGTCACCAACAAAACAGATTTCTTTACAAACTGTGATATTTGGGATTTGGGTTTTCATAGGGTAAAATTTGTTGATGAATAGAAATTCTCATTTTCAACATCGATTTTTCAGCTGTTTTTTTTCCGGGAGAATGTACAAAACATTTCACAGAAGTTGGAGAGTAATCATTTAACATACTATGAGGTTAAAGACTGAACTAAAGAAAACATAAAGATAAAAACATAACCTGAAAATTCTGCTTGTATGAGTATCTTTGAGATCTTTTCTTATGATGTTTAAAGGCATGTAAGAAGGAAGGATATTGAATAAGTAAGATTTTGTAAGTGATGCTTGGAAACGCCTAGGCAGTTGATAGTCATTAGAATAAGACCTAGACCCTTAACTTGAGCCACTGGACTATGGAAGCCAGCATGCTTGTTATCACATGCTTGTTATCACAACCTTGAAATGGAATGGAGAGTACTCTGTCTTAGTTTGGCAAAGTCTCTATGAAAGTACTTCTGGGGAGATTTGGAAAGAAGAATGTTGAACATGGGTATAATCTATCATTTTATTATCTACTTATTAATTTATTCATCACTTTTCTAGTATCTGGAGATATCAAGAAACAAGTACTCCTCCATTGTAGAACTTTCTTCAGGGACACAAGCTAAAAGTAAATAGTTGTATAAAGAAGGAAAACAATTAGAGGTATAGATAAGTGCTATGAAGAAAATGCATGGGTAATGAAATAGACAATAAATTAGATTAGAAATTTCTAGTTCGGGTAGTCAAGAATAGCTTAAATGATACAATCTTGGAAGAAATATGAGGGATAAAAAAGTGACAGCTATAAAAAAAGTGGAACAAATTATTTCAGGTAAATAAATATTGGCCTGTTTTGAGAAACAGAAAATAAGTCAGTATTGCCAGAGTATATTGAGTGACGAGAAGAATATTAAGAATAGTAACATGTTGGAGAGATTTGCAGACTTCAGAACATTCAGAATTATACAAGATTGTAAATATTTTGGATGTTTTTCTAAAAGCAATGCGAAGTCACTGAGGGATTTTAGGTAGTGAAGTAACTAGAGCAAGTTAATTTTAAAAGATTATTCTGATTCTGCATGAAATCAAGGAGATTAGCAAAATTTTATGGTATTTAACACTAACAAGTTCAATATATATTTATTGAATGAATAAATTTGTTTATGAATAAATTAAATGACATAATATTAAAGGGTTGGGATAGAACATTGAGCTTTCTTAGGAATAATGTCATAGTTACATTTTGATCATATTATTTTGTCAATATGCCTCAAGCACTTTCTACATACCCTACATTGAGAATTCCATGGCACCTTAAAGATAGACACAGGGGAAGAAGTGAAAGTCAGCTGGCCAGGAAATACTTCCAATAAGTTTTATTATTCTGCTTCATTGCCTTGAAAACCATTCCAAAACTGGACAAATAGGAACACCTCTAACTTCTGAAGCAGTAAGAGGAACAGTCTCTGTGTTTGTGCCCAACCTGATGTTTATTTTCATCTCCCATCACAATCTGGTAGTGTGTGGATACAAGAAGCACATGTGCATACAGAGGCATCAAGAATAAGTTGGAACAAACACAAGTGAAGCAGAGGATTTGGAAAATGAAAGCAGAACAAAAATGTGAGCTGAGAAGAATAAAATCAATTCTCTTTGCAGAAACTAAGAGTTTTTATCATTTTCCCTGTAAGAAAGAACAAAAAAAATCATATCAGAATTCCACTCCTTAATCTTACATCAATGTCAACTGTATAATAAAATTGAGTAGTATTTTTTCTTTTTTTGTGTGTCCTTATCAAATATATATATATATATATATATATATATATATATAAACAGATCTTTAATGGAGTATAATTGCTTCACAATACTGTGTTGGTTTCTGTTGTACTGTACAACAAACTGAATCAACCATATGCATACATATCTCCCCATATCCCCTCCCTCTTGAGGGGATATCATCCTCCCTATCCCACCCCTCTAGATCATCGCAAAGCACTGAGCTGATCTCCCTGTGCTATGCTGCTGCTTCCCACTAACTATTTTACATTCAGTAGTGTATATATGTCGATGCTACTCTCACTTCGTTCCAGCTTCCCCCTCCCACCCCGTGTCCTCCAGTCCATTCTCTATATCTACATCTTTATTCCTGCCCTGCAACTAGGTTAATCAGAACCTTTTTTTTTTTTTTTTTAGATTCTCTATATATACATTAGCATATGGTATTTGTTTTTCTCTTTCTGACTTACTTCACTCTGTATGACAGATTCTAGGTCCATCCGCCTCAGTACAAATAACTCAATTTCATTTCTTTTTATGACTGAGTAATATTCCATTGTATATATGTGGAACATCTTTATCCATTCATCTGTCGATGGTCATTTAGGTTGGTTCCATGTTCTGGCTATTGTAAATAGTGCTGCAGTGAACACTATGGTAAATGTCTCTTTTTGAATTATGGTTTTCTCAGGGTATATTCCCAGTAGAGGGATTGCTGGGTCATATGGTAGTTCTATTTTTAGTTTATTAAGGAACCTCCATACTGTTTTCCATAGTGGTTGTATCAATTTACATTCCCACCAACAGTGCAGGAGGGTTCCCTTTTCACCACACCCTTTCCAGCATTTATTGTTTCTAGATATTTTGATAATAGCCATTCTGACTGGCATGAGGTTATACCTCATTGTAGTTTTGATTTGCATTTCTCTAATAATTAGGGATGTGGAGTACCTTTTCATGTGCCTCTTGGCCATCTATATGTCTTCCTTGGTGAAATGTCTGTTTAGGTCTTCTGCCCATTTTTTAACTGGATTGTTTATTTTTTTGATACTGAGCTCCATGAACTCTTTGTGTATGTTGGAGATTAATGCTTTGTCTGTTGTTTCATTTGCAAATATTTTCTCCCATTCTGAGGGTTGTTTTTTGGTCTTGTTTGTGGTTTCCTTTGCTGTGCAAAAGCTTTTAAGTTTAATTAAGTCCCATTTGTTTATTTTTGGTTTTATTTCCTTTACTCTAGGAGGTGGGTCAAAAAAGATCTTGCTGTGGTTTATGTCAAAGAGTGTTTTTCCCATGTCTTCCTCTAAGAGTTTCATAGTGTCTGGTCTTACATTTAGGTCTTTAATCCATTTGTACTACATGTAGCTGTCCAGTTTTCCCAGCACCACTTATTGAAGAGGTTGTCTTTTCTCCATTGTATGTTCTTGCCTCCTTTGTCAAAAATTAGGTGCCCGTATGTGCATGGGTTTATATCTGAGCATTGTATCCTGTACCATTGATCTGTATTTCTGTTTTTGTGCCAGTACCATACTGTCTTGATTACTGTGTCTTTGTGGTATAATTTGAAGTCAGGGAGCCTGATTCCTGCAACTCCATTTTTCTTTCTCAAGACTGCTTTGGCTATTCAGTGTCTTCTGTGTTTCCACACGAATTGTAAAATTTTTGTTCTAATTCTGTGAAGAATACCACTGGTAGTTTGATAGGGATTGCCTTGCATCTGTTGATTGCTTTGGGTAGTATAGTCATTTTTACAATATTGATTCTTCCAATCTAAGAACATTGTATATCTCTCCAACTGTTTATGTCATCTTTGATTTCTTTCATCAGTGTTTTATAGTTTTCTGAGTAGAATTCTTTTGCCTCCTCAGGCAGGTTTATTCCTAGGTATTTTATTCTTTTTGTTGCAATGGTAAATGGGATTGTTTCCTTAATTTCACTTTCTGATTTTTCAGTGTTGGTGTATAAGAATGCCAGAGATTTCTGTGCATTAACTTTGTATCCTGCAGCCTTACCAAATTCATTCATTAGTTCTAGTAGTTTTCTGGTGGTATGTTTAGAATTTTCTGTGTATAGTATCCTGTCATCTGCAAACAGTGACAGTTTTACTACTTCTTTTCCAATTTGGTTTCCTTTTATTCCTTTTTATTCTCTGATTGCTATGGCTAGGACTTCCAAAACTATGCTGAATAACAGTGGTGAGAGTGGACATCCTTGTCTTTTTCCTGATCTTAGTGGAAATGCTTTCAGTTTTTCACCATTGAGAATGATGATTGCTGTGGGTTTGTTATTTATAGCCTTTATTATGTTGAGGTAAGTTCCCTCTATGCCCATTTTCTGGAGAGTTTTTATCATAAATTGGTGTTGAAATTTGTCAAAAGCTTTTTCTGCATCTATTGAGATGATCATATGGTTTTTATTCCTTAATTTGTTAATGTGGTGTATCACATTGATTTGCATATACTAAAGAATCCTTGCATCCCTGGAATAAATCCCACTTGATCATGGTGTATGATTGTTTTAATGTCAGTATTTTTTCTCATGTCATAATTTGAATTTGCCAATCTCAACAATTTATTCTTTTAAATTTCAGAGTTAAAAACCCCAAATGTTCATGTTCTCATTGCTTCATTTGTCCATTACATAAACACTTGTAGAGTGTAGCATATGCCAAACAGTGTTAGTAGATGAGGTAAACTAGTGAATAATTGTAGATGTTACCTCTGCCATAAACAGACTTCACAATCTAAGGGTTTATACACTATGCAATTTCAATATAGTGTGATCGACATATGATGGAATAAATATAGACTTATGCCTTTGTAGGGAAGTGTTTTATGTCAAACATGTAGAACCAAATTCTTCTTCCCAGTGGAAATGACATCTAAGCTAAACCCCAAAAGTTGAGGATTTAGCCAATTGAAGATAAAGGGGTGAGCACTATTGACATAAATAACTTGCAGAAAAGTACATTATGAACAAAATACTTAGGAAAACATGGAAATCAGTGTCTCATAAGAATGGATAATTATGTCTGGATGGAAAACAGTATGCAATATGTGGTATGTCATTGTGGTAGATGGGGTTGTGTGGGTAGGCCTAAAGGATAATTGAAGTAAAGAGAAAAGAAGCTTGGATAATAGGAAAAGTCCTGGTTTTCTCAGGACTGTAAACCATACTAGCATCCTTGTCCTTTTCTTAAGTGTGTTTTAAAGCCACAGAAAGGTTTTAATCAGAAGCACTGCATAATCAAATACAGTTTTAAAAATATTACTCTGGTTGCAATGTGGAGAATTTATTGAAGAATGATAAAGTGAGGAAAAAGGGTATAGATGTTTGGATTCAGTGATCTCTTTTGACTATTCCAGGTGAAAGTATCCAATTGAGAGGACACATTCAAATAAATGGTACAGCACCCGATAAAAACATCACTTGAACAAACGTAGGACTCCATTTTATGTATACAAAATACAAAAAGTTTGCATCAGTTTTAAATCACTAAATGCTATTCAAGACTGGATAATACACCTACTTAAATGGAGGGCAATTTGAATATTCATAAAGCACATTTCATGGGGTATTTGTAAGTTTACCATATATAATTGTCATACACAGATATTCTCTTTCCAAAATGTAGCTTCCTATTGAATTATTTTCAACAAGTGAAATTATTCTTCTATACCATTCAGAGAGGAATTCACATTACAATAGCAATTTACCGAGAAGCAAAAGAAAACTTCAAAATAATTCACTGAGAAAAAAAAAGAAGAAATCACAGGCACTCTAATCACTGTAAGGAGCCAAGAAATGACTCAGTGCATATTTGTAATGATGTGTGTAAATGTCAAGGAAAGTTTTATGAAGAAGGCTCAAGACCTCAAAATTGTGTAAAATGGAAAGAAATATTCTCCTGTCTTTGCTATCCACATGGTAGGTTCTGTGATTTTCTTGCACTTATGCACATGTGAGATGAACTGAAAAGAACCTCTGACTTTCCCTTTATGACATTACCTTTATCTGGTCCCTGCATCATCTATTTTAAAAAACATTGTACTATACATTTTCTTTGGAGCTCATGTTAATTTGGTTTCAGAGTACCATAAATAATTCATTTAGAAAGCGACTTTTCATTATATTTTGTGGGTCTTTATAGTAGCTGTACACTTGACCCAGTATTTCCATTTCTAGGAGATTTTCCTAAATGGAAAAAAAAAAGTTTTGTCAGTATATGCAATGATGTTTGTTTCAAATTTATCAATAAAAGACAAGGGAAAGTGAAATAAATATTCTACAGCAAGGAATCATTAAATATATTACCATGGATCTATATGACTGACTACAGGGAAGTTTTCAAAAGTGAAGATTTAAAGCAATTTTAATGAAATCAAATATTATGGTATTAACTAAAAAAGCAAAACAAAAGCTGTGTATGCATTTAATCTCAATTTATAAATGTATATTCTGTTTTAAAAGTCCAATGAATATTTAAACACATTTGTGTATAAAAATATCACACACACATACACACCCACATTCACTGAATTTGGATCCTAATCTGCTAAACATCCTAATGATTTCTGAGCTCTACAGATTAATCCAAACACTGTTTTCAGCCTGCTTTGTTAGTGTTCCCACATATAGTTTAAGATATAATACCTAGAAAGTTATTGTAGATATATGATGCTTTACTCGTGTATTGATTTATTTTGAAAAAGTATAAGAACATCTTCATTCTACTTTCCATGCCTACATAGGTCAATGATTATTAAAACTTTCCATTACCCAATTTTAAATTTTTTCTTTTCTGCTCTATGCATTCCTCTTGTCTCCCTTATGAATACCTATTGCTTTTTCAATTGTCTCAAGCCATTTTTTCTATGTCTACTATTACTTATACTCCCCCAGTATATTCATTTTTTAAAAATATTTTAGCATTTTTATTTATGACATGTGGAAGAGGTAATAGTTTTTTTTAGTTTTTATTTTATATTAGACTATAGTTGATTAACAATATTGTTAGTTTCACGTGTACAGCAAAGTGATTCAGTTATACATATACATGTATCTAATCTTTTTCGAATTCTTTTCCCATGTAGGTAATTACAGAATATTGAGTAGAGCTGCCTGTGCTATACAGAGGTCCTTGTTAGTTATCTATTTTAAATATAGCAGTGTGTACATGTCAATCCCAAACTCCCAATCTGTCCTGCACCTCCATCCTTCCCCATGGTAACCATAAGTTCATTCTCTAAATCTATGAGTCAGTTTCTATTTTGTAAATAAGTTCATTTGTATAATTTTTTTTTAGATTCTGCATATAAGTGATGTCATATAACATGTGTCTTTCTCTGTCTGACTTATGTCACTTACTATGATAATCTCCAGGTCCAACCGTGGTGCTGAAAATGGCATTATTTCATTCTTTTTAATGGCTGAGTATATTCCATTGTATATATGTACCACATTTTCTTTATCTATTCATCTGTTGATGGACATTTAGGTTGCTTCCACATCTTAGCTATTGTAAACAGTGCTGCAATGAACATTGGGGTGCATGTATCCTTTTGAACTAAGCTATTCTCTGGATATATGCCCAGGAGTGGGATTGCTGGATCATATGGTATCTATTTTTAGTTTTTTAAGAAACCTCCATACTGTTCTCCATAGTGACTGTACCAATTTACATTCCCACCAAGAGTGTAGAAGAGTTCCCTTTTCTTCACACCATCTCCAGCATTTATAGTTTGCAGATTTTTTGATGATAGCCATTCTGACTGGTGTATGTAGTATTGCATTGTAGTTTTGATTTGCATTTCTCTAATAATTAGCGATATTGAACATTTTTTCATGTGCCTCTTGGCCATCTATATGTCTTCTTTGGAGAAATGTGTATTTAGGTCTTCTGCCTATTTTTTGATTGCACTGTTTGTTTTTATGGTATTCAGCCATTTGTAAACTTTGGAGACTAATCCCTTGTCAGTTGTATCATTTGCAAATATTTTTTCCCATTCTCTGGGTTGTCTTTTCATTTTGTTTATGGTTTCCTTTGCTGTGCAAAAAGCTTTTGAGTTTAATTAGGTACCATTTGTTTACATTTGTTTTTATTTCCATTACTCTGGGAGATGGATTGAAAAAGATATTGCTGCGATTTATGTCAGAGAGTGTTCTGCCTATGTTTTCCTCTAAGAGTTTTATAGTATCCAGTCTTACATTTAGGCCTTTAATCCACTTTGAGTTTATATTTGTGAGTGGTGTTAAAGAGTGTTCTGATTTCATTTTTTACATGTAGCTGTAACTGTCCAGTTTTCCCAGCAAGAATTATTGAAGAGACTGTCTTTTCTCCACTGCATAGTCTTGTCTCCTTTGTCATAAATTAATTGACCATAGGTGTGTGGGTTCATTTCTGGGCTTTCTGTCCTGTTCCATTGATCTATATTTCTCTTTTTGTGCCAGCACCATACTGGTTTTCTTTGTTGATAACTCTTTGATGTTTATTAAATCTGGTCTAAACAACATTAAGGTAGTTGTTATTCAAGTCATTTAACATTGAAGATATACAAAAAAAGGATTCCAGTATAAGGTGAAATCTGATTCCACTAAATAGAAATCTATAAAAATTTATGTAAGACTTATTCTCAAAGTTACCTTAATACTACATGAGATGAAAGGGTTTACTAAGTAAATTAAAAACATAAATAAGATAATAAGAGAAATATTTTAACGTTTGAGGAAAACATTGGTTCAGTCGTGAACAGTGTATCATGTATGGGGAACTAAATGATGCTCTCAAAAAATTCTTATGTCTTATTAAAACCAGCTGGTTACAAACCTCTAATCAAAAATGCTTTTTTAATAGTACCATACTGTTTTGATGACTGTAGATTTATAGTATAGTTTGAAGCCAGGGAGCCTGATTCCTACAGCTCCGTTTTTCTTTCTCAAGATTGCTTTGGCTTTTCAGGGTCTCTTTGTGTCTCCAAACAAATTTTAAGATTTTTCTAGTTCTGTGGGAAATGCCACTGGTAATTTGATAGGGATTGGATTGAATCTGTACATTGTCCTGGATAGTATAATCATTTTGACAATATTGATTCTGCCACTCCAAGAACCTGATATCTTTCCGTCTGTTTGTGTCATCTTTATTTCTTTCATCAGTGTCTTACAGTTTTTGGAGTATAGGTCTTTTGTCTCCTTAGATAGGATTATACCTATTTTAGTCTTTTTGATGTGATGGTAAATGGGATTGTTTCTATAAATTCTCTTTCTGATCTTCTGCTGTTAGAGTACAGAAATACAAAAGATTTTTGTGTATTAATTTTGTATCCTGCCACTCTACCAAATTCATTGATGAGCTCTAGTAGTTTTCCAGTAGCATCTTTGGGATTTTCTGTGTATAGTATTATGGTGTCTACAAATAGTGACAGTTTTACTTCTTGTTTTCCAATTTGTATTCCTTTTATTTAATTTTCTTCTCTGATACCATGGCTAGGACTTCCAAAACAATGTTGAATAAAAGTGGCAAGAGCAGACATCCTTGTCTTGTTGCTGATCTTAGAGGAAATGCTTTCAGTTTTTCCCTATTGAGTATGATGTTAGCTGTATGTTTGTCATGTATGGCCTTTATTATGTTGAGGTATATTCTTTTTATGCCCATTTTCTGGACAGTTTTTATCATAAATGGTTGTTGAATTTTGTCAAAACTTTTTCTGCATCTTTGGAAATGACTATCGTTTTTATTCAATTTGTTGATGTGGTGTATCACACTGATTTGTGGATATTGAAAGATCCTTGCATCCCTGGGATAAATCCCACTTGATCATGGTGTATGATCCTTTTAATGTACTGTTAGATTTGCTAGTATTTTGTTGAGGATTTTTGCATCTACGTTCATCAGTGATATTGGCCTGTAATTTTCTTTTTTTGTGGTATCTTTCTCTGGTTTTGGTATCAGGGTGATGATAGAATGAGTTTGGGAGTATTCCTTCCTCTGCAATTTTCTGAAATAGTTTAAGAAATTTAGGTGTTAACTCTTCTCTAAATGTTTGATAGAATTCTCATGTGAAGCCATCTGGTCCTGGACTTTTGTTTGTTGGGGACTTTTAAATCATACTTTCAATACAGGACTTGTGATTGGTATGTTCATATTTTCTGTTTCTTCCTTGTTCAACTTGGGTGATTGTACCTTTAAAAATTTGTCCGTTTCTTCCAGATTGTTCATTTTATTGGCATATAGTTGCTTGTGGTAGTCTCTTATGAATCTTTGTACTATTTGTGGAGTCTGTTGTAACTTCCCCTTTTCATTTCTAATTTTATTGATTTGAGCCTGCTCCCTTTTTTTCTTGATGAGTCTAGCTAAAGGTTTATCAATTTTGTTCATCTTTTCAAAAAACCAGGTTTTAGTTTCATTGATCTTTGCTATTTTTTCTATTTCTATTTCATTTATTTCCACTCTGATCTTTATGATTTCTTCAGTTCTGCTAACTTTGGCTTTTGTTAGTTCTTCTTTCCCTAGTTGCTTTAGATGTAAGTTTAGGTTGTTTATTTGAGCTTTTTTTTTTCTTTCATTTCTTGACGTAAGATTGTAGTGCTATAAACTTCCCTCTTAGAACTGCTTTTGCTGCATCCCATAGGTTTTGGATCATAGTGTTTTTGTTTTCATTTTTCTCTAGGTATTTTTTGATTTCCTCTTTGATTTCTTCAGTGATCCATTGGTTGTTTAGTAGCATATTTTCAAGCCTCCATGTGTTTGTGTTTTTTAGAGTTTTTCTCTTGTAGTTGATTGCTAATCTCATAGTGTTGTGGTCAGAAATAATGCTTAATATGATTTCAATTTTCTTAAATTTACCAGGCTCACTTTGTGGCCCAGCATGTGGCCAATCCTGGAGAATGCTCCATGTGCACTTGAGAAGAATGTGTATTCTGCTGCTTTTGGATGGAATGGTCTATAACTATCAGTTATATCCATCTGGTATAATGTGTTATTTAAGGCCTGTGTTTCCTTATTGATTTTCTGTCTGGTTCCTTATTGATTTTCATCTACTGATGAAAGTGGGGTGTTAAAGTCTTGCACTATTATTTTGTTACTGTTGATTTTCCCTTTATGGCTGTTAGCAGCACCTCAATATATAAGGCAAATACTATGTTGGGTGCATATATATTTACAATTGTTATATCTTCTTCTTGGATTGATCCCTTGATCATTATGTAGTGTCCTTCTTTGTCTCTTGTAACATTCTTTATTTTAAAGTCTATTTTTTCTGATATGAGTATTGCTACTCCAGCTTTCTATTGATTTCCATTTGCATGGTATACCTTTTTCCACCTCCTCACTTTCATTCGTTATGCATCCCTAGATCTGAAGTGGGTCTTTTGTGGACAGCATATATATGGGTCTAGTTTTTGTATCCATTCATCCAGTCTGTGTCTTGTGGTCAGAGCATTTAATCCATTTACATTTAAGGTAATTATCGATATGTATATTCTTATTGCCATTTTTTTAATTATTTGGGGTTTGTTTTTGCAGGTTTTTCTTTCCTTACTCTTTTGTTCTCTTGTGCTTTGCTCACTAACTTTAGTCTTGTGTTTTGATTCCTTTTTCTTTTGTGTTTGTGTATCTATTGTAGATTTTCAGTTTGTGGTTACCATGAGGTTTTGATACAGCATTCTATATATAAACAAGATTGTTTTAAGTTGCTGGTCTTTTAATTTTGAATGCATTTCCAATATCCTGCATTTGTGTTCTCCCCTTCTCATGATTGCTGATTTTTATATCGTATTTGTATGTGGATGGTTTCTTACCTTTACTGTGTGTTTGCCTTTACCTCAGGGGTCCCCAACCCCTGGGCCATGGGCTGGTACCACTCTGTGGCCTGTTAGGAATCGGACCGCACCACAGGAGGTGAGTGGTGGGTGAACAAGCGAAGCTTCATCTGCATTTACAGATGCTCCCTATCACTCATGTTACCACCTGAGCTCTGTCTCCTGTCAGATCAGAGGTGGCATTAGATTCTCATAGGAGCATGAACCCTATTGTGAACTGCACATGTGAGGGATCTATGTTGCACACTCCTTATGAGAGTTTAATGCCTGATGATCTGAGGTGGAGCTGAGGCGGTGATGCTAGCACTGGGAAGCAGCTGCAAATACAGATTATCATTAGCAGAGAGGTCTGACTGAACAGAGATCATAATAAATCAATTGCTTACAGACTCATATCAAAACCCTATCAATGAGTGGCAATTGACAATTAAGCTGCATCTGGTGGCAGGGTTTATAGTGGCAAGTGAGTTGATGTACTTCAGTTGTAAAGCTGCATCTGGAGAAACTGACACTTATTTTAGTATGCGCATGGCCCTTCCATTATTTTATTTACCACTTCTCTCCAACCCTCTTTCCCATACTGCACAATTTTCTCAGTCACAGTTTTGGTAAGCCCACAAGCTAACCCTAGCCAAAATGAGTAAAAAACAAACATTGCTGAAGAGCTTCTTTGAAAAGGGAGAAAGACCCAATGATGAGACAGCAGAAGACTCTAAGACTGCCAACAAAAAGAAAGATACATTGAAAAGAAAATAAAAAGAGCCCTACTTATGTTATGGGTTCATTGCAACAGGTGATTCACATTCTCCAAGCCTGCTTTGTATAATATGTGGCGACCGGCTATCCAATGAAGCCATAAAACCTTCAAAACTGCTTCTCCATGTGGAGACCAAGCACTCTGCATAAAAAGACAAGCCTCTGGAGATTTTCAAAAGAAAAAAAAGAAAAGTGAACACAAAGAACAGAAGCAATTATTGAAGGCCACCACTTCATCAAATGTGTCTGCACTGAGAACCTCATTCTTAGTGGCTAACCACATTGCTAAAGCTAAGAAGCCCTTTACTATTGGTGAAGAGTTGATCCTGCCTGCTGCTAAGGACATATGTCATGAACTTTTAGGAGAAGCTGCAGTTCAAAAGGTGGCAAGTGTTCGTCTTTTGGCTAGCACCATAACTAGATAAATTGATGAAGTAGCAGAGGATATTGAGGCACAATTGTTAGAGAGGATTAATGAGTCACAGTGGTATGCAATCCAGGTTGATGAGTCTACTGATGTTGACAACAAGGCAACAGTGCTTGTTTTTGTGCGATATATTTTTCAGGAGGATATGCTATGTGCACTTTTGTTGCCAACCAACACTACAGCTGCAGAACTATTCAAGTCTTTGAATGATTACATATCAGGAAAACTGAATTGGTCATTTTGTGTCTGTATATGCATGGATGGAGTGGCTGCTACTACTGGACAGCTTTCTGGTTTCACTATTCGGGTCAAAGAGGTCGCTTCTGGATGTGAGTCTACACACTGTGTTATCCATAGAGAAATGCTGGCTAGTCAAAAATGTCACCTGAACTTTACAAGTTTTGCAGGATGTGATTAAAATGATCAACCACATTAAAGTACATGCCCTTAACTCACATCTGTTCGTGCAGCTCTGTAAGGAAATGGACACAGAACACACACATCTTCTCTTATACACAGAAGTGAGATGGCTTTCTAAAGGTAGATCACTGGCCAGAGTTTTTGAATTTCATGAGCCACTCCAGATATTTCTTTAGAAAAACAGTCACCACTGGCAGCACACTTCAGTGACACAGAATGGGTTGCAAAACTTGCTTACTTGTGTGACATATTCAACCTGCTCCGTGAACTCAATCTGTCACTTCAGGAGAGAATGCCAACTGTGTTCAAGTTGGCAGATAAAGTGGCTGCATTTAAAGCCAAACTGGAATTATGGGAGCAATGAGTGACCATTGGGATTTTTGACGTTTCAAACATTAGCAGAGATTTTGAAAGAGACTGAGCCAGGACCTTCTTTCTCCCAGCTGGTGCATGATCACCTATCTCAGCGTTCATAAGAGTTTGAGCATTACTTCCCAACCACAAAAGATCCCCAAACTGGGAAGGAATGGATCTGCAACCCATCTGTAAATAAGCCAGGTGAATCGACTTTGTGCTAGAAGAGGATCAACTGCTTGAGACTGCAAATGACGGTGGCCTTAAAAGTATGTTTGAGACAAATTCAAATCTCCATACATTCTGAATTAAAATCAAGGTGGAATATCCTGAGATTGCCACAAAAGTATTGAAAGGCCTGCTTCCATTTCCAACATCCTATCTTTGTGAATCAGGGTTTTCTACAGTGACAGCAACCAAAATGAGATTATGGAGTAGACTGAACATAAGCAACACACTTCGGGTGTCACTGTCTCCCATCACCCCCAGATGGGACCATCTAGTTGCAGGAGAACAAGCTCAGGGCTCCCACTGATTCTGCATTATGCTGAGTTGTATAATTATTTCATTACATATTACAATGTAATAATAATAGAAATAAAGTGCACAGTAAATGTAATGCTCTTGAGTCATCCTGAAACCATCCCCCACCCCAGTCTGTGGAAAAGTTTTCTTCCACGAAACTGGTCCCTGGTGCCAAAAAGGTTGGGGACTGCTGTGTTACCTGTGAGCTTTTCCATTTGTAATTTTCTTTTTTCTAGTTGTGGCCTTTTCTTTTCCACTTAGAGAAGTTCCTTTAGCATTTGTTTTGGTGGTGCTGAATTCTCTTAGCTATTGCTTGTCTGTAAAGCTTTTGATTTCTCCCTCGAATCTGAATGAGATCCTTGCTGGGTAGAGTAATCTTGGTTGTAGGTTCTTCCCTTAATCATTTTAAATATATCATGCCACTCCCTTCTTGCCTGCAGAGCTTCTGCTGAGAAATCAGCTGATAACCTTAGGGAGTTCCCTTGTATGTTGTCATTTTTCCCTTGCTGCTTTTAATATTTTATCTTTGTCTCTAATTTTTGTTAATTTGATTACTATGTGTCTCAGTGTGTTCCTCTGTGCTTATCCTGCCTGAGACTCTGCACTTCCTGGGCTTCAGTGACTGTTTCCTTTCCCATGTTAGGGAAGTTTTCAGCTATTATCTCTTCAAATATTTTCTTAGGTCCTTTCTCTCTTCTCCTTCTGGAATCTCTATAATGTGAATGTTGTTGCATTTAATGTTGTCCCAGAGGTCTTTGAGGCTGTCTTCATTTCTTTTCATTCTCTTTATTCTCTTCCATGGCAGTGATTTCCACCATTCTGTCTTCCAGGTCACTTATCCATTCTTCTGCCTCAGTTATTCTGCTATTGATTCTTCTAGTGTATTTTTCACTTCAGATATTGTATTGTTCATCTGTTTGTTTGTTCTTTAGTTCTTCTACGTCTTTGTTAAACATTTCTCCTTCTTCTTGATCCTTACCTCCATTCTTTTTCTGATATCCTGGATCATCTTCACTATCATTATTCTGAGTTCTTTTTCCAGATGGTTGCCTATCTCCACTTCACTTAGTTCTTCTGGGGTTTTATCTTGTTCCTTCATCTGGGACATTTTCCTCTGCTGTTTCATTTTGTTTAACTTTCTCTGATTGAGGTTTCCATTCTGTAGGCTGGAGGATTGTAGTTCTTCTTGCTTCTGCAGTCTGCATTCTGGTTGATGAGGTTATCTGAGAAGTTTGTGCAGGTTTCCTGATGGGAACAACTGGTGGTGGGTGGAGCTGGGTCTTGTCCCTCTGGTGGGCAGGGCTGTGCTCTGTAAGACTTTAAGCTGCTTGTCTGTTGATGGGTGAGGTTTTGTTGGTTATTTGGCCTAAAGCTTCCCAACCTTGGAGTCTACAGACTGTATGTTGGGGCTCATGGCAGCTTCCTGGAGGTCTCATGCCAGTGTGTACTCCCCAGCACCACTGCTGCCAGTGTCTTTGTCCCTGCAGTGAGCCACTGCCACCCACCCACCTCCATGCAAGACCCTCCAATACCAGCAGGTAGGTCTGGCCCAGTCTCTTATGGGAGTCACTGCTTTGTTCCCTTGGGTCCTGGTGTGCACGGGTCCTTGTATGCGTCCTCCAAGGGTGAAGTTTCTGTTTCTCCCAGTCCTGTGTAATTCCTTCAATCAACCCCTGCTGACCTTCAAAGTCAGATTCTCTGTGTGCTCTTCTTCCCATTGTTAGACTCCCAGGCTGGGAGTGGGGCTCAGAGCTATCACTCCAGTGGGAAAACTTCTGTGGTATAATTGTTTTCCAGTTTTTGGGTTGCCAACCCAGCAGGTATAGGATTTGATTTTATCATGATTGCACCCCCTCCTACCATCTTGTTGCGGCTTCTTCTTTGTCTTTGGCTGTAGGATATATTTTTTGATAGGTTTCTGTGTTTTTTGTTGATGGTTGTTCAGCAGTTAGTTTTGATTTTGGTGTTCTTATAAGAAGTGGTGAACGCACATCCTTATGCTCTGCTGTCTTGAGTCCCTGCCTCAAAATCCAGGTCAGTTACACACAGTACACTGGGCAGTTGTCCATTGTTGGGCATGTACAGCCTTCCAAGTGTTCAAGTTAAGTCATTAAAAATTCGGGGGCAACAACAGCTGGACAGTCACAGACCTCCCCCACAGGGCCCTGTTCTTATACAACTAGCTGCTCAGAGGGGCAAGCAGAATGCCTTCACTCTGCCCACAGGTGGATTCCAAAAAGAGATGCCCAGCTTCACCTCTCAAAGCCTCTAGATAGTCATTCCCTCATCTTGGAGAGGAATGATTGAAGGAGAAGTATAATCATTCTTAAAATAAATTTTACTATGGTTTAGAATTACAGTCAGATCCAGAAATCACATTTATCCAAGCAATATGAAACCAAAGTTTAAGAAGAATCATTATATTACATTATTGTGACATATAAATTGATAACATTTAGATCTAAATGATTCTACTGACACTGTAGGAATGTTATCTAACCCCACGGCTGTGTTGCTCTTCTTGACTTCTGAGTTCTACTGAGCTAATATACAGAGAAACATTACTTGAGAAGATAATTTTTTTTTTTGAAGCAGACTACCAACATCTAATCAAATTTTGGCTGTCACTAAATTCTCATCATGTGAAGCAATTCAGTCACAACATTCAGGCATACTGACACCTAAAGTTTATCTTCACATTTATTGGTACAATAAGTACTTGAAAATTAGATGAACTGGAAGCATGCTCCTGAAACTTAAAACTTGTATTTCCTCTGAACTCTTTGACTTAAAAAGACATTTCACTATCTATCTTCCCAAATACATTTGAAATTCTAAATCACTCTGTGAACTTTGTACCAAGCACTTAAAATATAAAAATGTAAGTTACACATCTTAAGAAACGAATGTCTAGTTGGGACAACTTAGTCTCTGTTTTTGTTGTGTACTCCCAGATATAGTCCATGTCCTAATTTTAATATGAGCTAAATTTGTTAGGTTTTCAAATTGTAGTATAATTTGCAAAAACAGGTATGCATGAGTACATGTGAGAGAAAGCCTCCATGCATTTTTAAAAAGAACATTGTGCATATTGAAGTTAATTTCATATATGCAAACACACTTATAAAGTAGCCATACCCAATCATTTGCATGTCCCTCACACATCTCTAGAAGTGAAGGCATTAATACTGTATTATTGCCTTTTTAAAAAAAAATTCTAAACTGTAAGAAACTTGGAGACATTTCATGTCTGTTCCATCTTTGAAAACTTAATTGTACCCTGTGTATTTATTTCTTCAAACATTTCTCTTTTTTTCTCCTGGTATTCTGATAATGCAAAATTACAACTTTTATATTGTCCCAAATTTCTTGGATACGTTATTCCATATTTAATTTTTGGTTTTTTGTGTGTTTTAATTTGGAACATTGGTATTGTGCTGTCTTAAAATTCACTGATTTTTTTCCTCATGTCTACTGATGAAACTGTCAAAGATATTCTTCATTTCTGTTACTTTAGTTTTTACTTCTAGTCATTCTTTTTGATTCTTTCTTGTAAGTTTTCATCTCTAGGTTGACATTACCCATCTGATTTTGCATGTTGTCTACTTTTTTCCATTAAAGCCTGTGGCCAGATCCCTAAGATCTTCTCATATTTGATGATTTACTAGAAGGGCTCACAGAACCTAGAAAAAGTCATGTACGTGTGGTTACTATTTATTACAGTGAAAGAATACAGATTAATATTAGCAAAGGAAAAGGGAACATGGGGAAAAGTCCAGGAAAAAGAAACCAGGCACAAGATTCCTGGTGGAGTTGCACAGACATGCTTAATTCTTCTGTAATGTTATGTAATACATACATAGTATTGTTAATCACAGAGCTCGCCCAATCATTGGTGCCCAGGGTTATTTATTGGGGATCAGTCACATAGACATGTAGCACCTGTGTGACTGACCTCAGTTATTCAGACTCTAGCCTTTGTGAACAAAAACAGGCATTAACCCTATTACCTATTTGATCAAACTGATACCACTTGGTTCAAGGCCTCAGGCATCCAAAAATGCTCTAATCAGGCAGAATAGTCCACAGACACAAGGCTCATCAGGGAGCCAGTCAAGGGCCATTTCTAAACAGGCCTTTCTTGGGAATATGCAATGTGAGCAACCAGGCCTGATGAGTTAATACTTTCCTACACAGAGTGTTTAACATATTATTTATAGTTGTTTTAAATGAATGTCTAATAATTCCAACATCTGGGTCATATCTAAATCTGGTTCTATGGATTGCTTTGTCTTTTTAGTCTGTGTTTTCTCTTACCTTTTGCTATGCTTTGTAATTTTTATATCTCTTTGGATATGCCTGTCTCACCACATTTTGGGGATATCAGTTTGCCCCAAATCTTCAGTTCTCTGATGGGTTCAAAAATGTCATTGATATTCAGTTACTACATATTTTTCTTGCTTTAAGGACAGGAATATCAACTTCCAAGATCTTACATTTCATAAATAAAACCAGAAGTCTCTTCATTTATTTCTCATAGACTAAATAACAGTGTCAGTCCCCAAAACACACAAGGTAGTTTACTTAGAATTGTAAGTAGAAAGTAGTGATGAAAGGAGAATTATAAATGCCAATAATGTTAGCATTTATAGAAGTAGACATGAAATATTGAAAATGGAATAATTCTTTTTTTGGGGGGTTTAATAATTTTTATTGGAGTATAGTTGTTTTACAATGTTGTGTTAGTTTCTACTGTACAGCAAAATGACTCAGCTATACATATACATATATCCCCTCTTTTATGGATTTCCTTCCCATTTAGGTCACCACAGAGCACTAATTCTTCTATTATAGTAATATTTAAAGATTGGATGATTTGGTTGAAACAGAAAATTCAAGTTAGAAAATAGCAGGCTTCATAATTTCAATGTTTAGAGCAGATTTAGGATTGTTACTATTCGGCTGTTGAGTCCTTCAGGAACCAACTAACTGCAGTGATATTTGTATAAAGTGTAAATGTATGAAAATCTGTTTTTATAAGTTAAGTTTTGACCCATTGTGTTTTTATTCTTATTGTTTTTTATTGAGGTGTTTTTATAAGTTAAGTTTTGACCCATTGTATTTTTATTCTTGTTGTTTTTTATTGAGGTGTAGTTGAGTTACAATATTGTGTTAATTACTGCTGTACAGCAAACTGATTAAGTTATACATATATTCTTTTTTTTAATATTCTTTTCCATTATTGTTATCATGGGATATTGAATATAGTTCTCTGTGCTGTACAGTAGGACCTTGTTGTTTGTCTGTTCTATATATAAAAGCTTACATCTGCTAACCCCAACCTCCCACTCCATCCCTCCCCCAACCCCCTTCCCCTTGGCAACCATAAGTCTGTGCTCTATGTCCGTGATTCTGTTTCATAGATAGGTTCATTTGTGTCATATTTTAGATGACACATATAAGTGATATCATATGGTATTTGTCTTTCTCTTTCTGACTTACTAAGATAATCTTTAGTTGCTTCCATGTTGCTGCAAATGGCATTATTTCATTCTTTTTTTATGGCTGGGTAGTATTCCATTGTATATATGTGCCACATCTACTTTATCCATTCATCTGTCGATGGACATTTAGGTTTTTTCCATGTCTTGGCTATTGTGAATAGTGCTGCTATGAACATAGGGGTGCATGTATCTTTTCTTTTTTAATTTTTATTGGAGTATAGTTGATTTACAATGTTCTGTTGGTTTCAGGTGTATGGCAAAGTTATTCAATTATACATATGTATGTATCCACTCTTCTTTTTCGATTCTTTTCCCATATAGGCTATTATAGACTACTGAGTAGAGTTTCCCATGCTATACAGTAGTTTCTTACTAGTTATCTGTTTTATATATGGTAGTGTGTATATGTCAATACCAATGACCCATTTTTCACTTCTACGCACTCTAAATTTTAACATCGTGTTAAATCTACTTAAAAGTATGACTTAAGGAGAAAGGGAAGAATCAGTTATTCATCTGTACCCACCAGTGTTGAGTAGCAAAGGTGACAGTATTGTGGTGAGGGTTGGAAAACGGCTCTGCCATTTTTTAAAACTCTTCACTGGAGTAGACAGATGTCTATTTACATTTTATTTTGTGGTTCTAGAAACATCTATGTTTGCACTGGGAAGTACACTGAGGTTTCTTGCATCTGTGGCTTCCTAGACAAGATTAAGAATTGTTACAATGCTTTCTCCTCAAGCAACTTTGTTTTGAGCACTCCTGAGAATGGTTAAGGACTGGATTTTTCATAAAAGAATCAGTATTTATTCACATGAAATAAAATGTCAGAGTTGAAATTATCAATAGTTGAGAGATAAGAAATATGTCTTTTAAATTTATCCAGATCACTTATGTTATTGATTGAAGTGTTTACCATATTGACTAGTTTGGGATGAGTATAATCATGAATATACTCAGTCTCCTAAATATTTACAATATAGTAATGTTTATTACATATGAATAATAATTTTATCTATATAAAAAGATTATTAGGAACTTAAATGCAGCTAATAAGCATCTAATATGCATATGTGAGCAAGAAAGACAAAACAAGAAAAGATATCTTTATTACTTTGCTGATTGATGAAGGTCTGGTAAAGACAGTTATCATATATTTGATCTTTCCTTGGGTGACAGTGAGCATATTCCAGAAAATGTAGAATGTACTGTAACAATGTAGCTGAAGAGACTCAAGGAAACTTTTTGACGTGTGTGTACGAGTGTGTATGCATGTGCATGCAGATACAGAAATGGCCTATGGGGAATTATAATTCCTTCTGTTAATAAATAATGTTTAAAATAAAATAAAATTTAATTAATGTGTGCATTTTAAGGAATGTTGACAATGTGTGAGCCCTTATTTAGTGGTGTGCTAAAACTGATTTTTACTGGCTCACAATATCTGATTATAAATTTTCAAGAATTTTCAAGCAGTTCTTAAACTGTTGATAGCTTGAAATTGGCCATGGTGGGAGGACTTACACCACAGAAATCAGCAAATATTGTAAATTAGAACTCTTCTTCTTCCCCTCTCGAAAGAGATGGCTTAGCAGTACACCACTACCCATTCTCTTCCTTTGCTTCTTTGGTTGACGACTCAGGTAGTTACTGAGAAAGCCTCTGTACCCCTTATTAAAGGTGAAGACAAGAGCTCAGTTCAATGGTCATAATGCAACTTCCACATAGACCCAAATGCACCCTTCAAGTCTCATGGGTAGCACTGGAATAAAACTCAAGCAAGTGAATTATGCAAAGAATCCAGACTTTTCATGCTCTTTTAAGCATAATTTGTATTCTCCTACCCATGTACAGAATTGACATTTTAAATATGTCAGATAACTGGAAAGGTTTATATTCATAAGTCACAATAGTCACTATTATAATGTATAAAAGGTAATATGAAGGTTATTAGCTTAAAAAATAAAATATATGTGTAGTTAAGCAGATGAATCTCAAAGAACCAATTTATAAAACATCATTAGAAATGAGACAGGAGTAAAACAAACCAATCAATAGCATGCCCTTCCTATGTGTATACAAGGCATCAGGAATAAGTTGTCGTTTTACACATAGTAATATCAAGTCAAAACTAAAGGTAAAGCTTAGGCTCCTCGACAATAGCTAGAATTTTAAAATTCTGACATTTTCATGTCAGAATCTATAAGCTTCAGCTTATAAAAATTTTTTCTATAGTTGTAATTTTGAATATGTGGGGTGTCCAAATACATTTTTATAATGTTCCATGTTGTTAAATGCACAGGACATTATTTAAATGTCTCCAGAAGGCATTTGTTCTGGAATTGTCAAATTGTTTCAATTCATGGAATCAAAGATTTTAAACTCTGTTAATTACACCCATTTGGAAACCGTAGTGGTGAAGCCTTTTTTCTTCTTTTCTCCCTTTTTTTTTTTTTTTTGTTAAGTTGGACTACAGAATGATCCATTTTTCAGAAATGAGTGCTATATGTCAAAACTTGATTGGGTCCTGCAGTTGAGGAAAAGGAAAAAATTAGTGATAAGCTTCTAAAGTTATTACCTTAGAAAATCAATTATCTACTGTGAGGTAACAACAGTGAACAGCTTTCTGGAAAGATGAGAGAGAAAAGCAGTGAGAGGATTAATGGAGCAGTTAGCACAGTATTGATTAGACCTCAAACTAGCAAATTTAAGTCTGGATCTTGCTAAGAAGGAGTAAAAGTCAATTTGCCCAAATAATAGTTTAATAACTATAGGTGAGAAAAACTTTGAGACATTGCATCATATTATGTGGTACAGAACCACATAAGCTGGATAAATCAGACACACAAGGACATACACATATACACTGACAAAGAATATAAATGAGAGACCTCCCAATGGCTTCATAACTTATTTTTCAGTTTTTTAATCTTTTTTATAATATGCAAAATATCAGGTGAAATATTAACAACTCATAATATTCAGTTTTAGGAGCTTAATCAGGGAAACCAGGGACAAATTGATTGTTGTACAAACTTTAAAATAGTGAGATTTTGAGACCTATGCTAGAAAGTTTACTTAAGCTTAAAAAACAGAGAAAATTTGATTTAACTGAACATTTTACTCTACTTTAAAAATTTGACAGTCCTCCTACATTTGGGGAGTTATATGTACTTAGGGTTTAAATTGATTCTCATTAGTCAAAACATTAAGAATGATACTATTAACTAAACAAAACCCTGTTATTCTGATTCTTCTGTAAGTCCCTAAAATGCTAAAATTAAAAGCAAATGATTCAGGGGCTTCCCTGGTGGCGCAGTGGTTGGGAGTCCGCCTGCCGATGCAGGGGACACGGGTTCGTGCCCCGGTCCAGGAAGATCCCACATGCCGCGGAGCGGCTGGGCCCGTGAGCCATGGCCACTGAGCCTGCACGTCCAGAGCCTGTGCTCCGCAACGGGAGAGGCCACAACAGTGAGAGGCCCGCGTACGGCAAAAAAAAAAAAAAAAAGATTCAAAGAAATTGTTGTGCATGTGTCTGTCAGTGTGTGTTTGTGGGGATGCTATCTGCAATATATGTGATAGATGAGAATCATATAGTGAACATCATAAAATCATTTGAAAAAATAAAATATATACACACACAGAAGTCTCGAGAAACCGTCACAGTAAAATTTATGGAGAGGGCCTAGGGTTTATGTTTTGCTATTTTACTTTTAGGTACAACTTGAAACTTTTCAATCTTACATGTTTTCCATTTTAGTTTTTTTTTTTTTTTTTTCATTTTAGTTTTTAAATGTTAATAAGGATAAAATGTGAATTAGGATTTTAGTCCATCTTGGTTTTCATATGTGCATACATAATGGTTTTCAAGGTTTTAAAAAATTTCTTTGAATCCATGGAATAAAACAATCTACCTATTCCTTTTCTTTTTAACCTTAAGGTTCTTTTCCTCAAGCTTCACTTACAAAATAGTAATCCCATGATTTGAAGGTAGAAACAAACAAAAATAATTGTCAAGTTTGACTGGAAGCAAATAGTTACATTTCACATTACACTAATGTAGTGGCTGGCTACATAGAGTATTTATTTTAAAATAATATACCTATAGTTTTGTTTCAGTGTGATCAATGAGTTGTATAGGGTATCTCATGCCTTCCAGCATTCTACTTTGACTTGTTTTAGTTTGGGATTTCTTTCCCAATCAGTTTTCACTCTAGCATTTTAGTTTACACATTATTAAATAAAAAACTAAAGGCTTATGGATAGATATACTGCAAGGAATTAGTATTACAGTCACATTTATGTTTGTCCAACTTAGAGGCAAATTCCTGTCTAACAAGTGAACTGTGACCTCTTCACTGATAAAATGGTAAGGCTAGGACTATGATAAATAGTCACACCACAAATATTAGCTGTTTAGCAGTTGTTTTTCAAATAAACCATCTGGCTACATGCTCTACAAGTGTCCTGAGAGAAGAATAGTCACACAATAACATCAAGAAATGAATAAAGAGTTATAAGGAGTATATTTCGTGTGCTTATAAATACATATCTGCAAAATTTCAGTTTTACCTTGAAACTTTACATTTTGTCTAAGCATTAAATTGATATGACCAAAGGCATGCTATTTAAAAATTCTTAAATCATTACTGAGTAGGATAAAAATCAAAATTTATTGGCAGTATTTATACTAAGTAGCTACAAGTGTTCAAATGAATAAATGAATCAGCTTGTCCACACTTAATTCAACTGCTTAATAAAAATAGATTTGTACTTCTCCTTGGTCATGTGACCACTAATTACAGTAGAATTTCCTGTGCTTGGATTATTTAACTTAAAAGTTTACCTAGTGTCAAGATGGATTGAATAGATAAGTGAAATACAGAATGTAAGAAAAAATAATAATAAAATAATTTTCAGTATAAGGTATTGGCCACTCTAGTTTTCTGAAAGGAATAAAATCAAGAATGCCTAATGAAATTACAAAGTAACTCAAGGGTTGTATCATACTATCGGAATAAGACAATTCAGGCTACTTTTATGTGTCCCTGATTATATCTTTTCAATGTGATTGCTGAGAAATCTCAAGATTTATTTTCAGTAATGCTCAGGTCTCAATGACAAGCCAAATTCTCTTTTGTTTTATCTTGTTTTCCTCTTTTATGTTTGTTCATTTATCAACAATTATGTATTGGGCAGAACCTGTATTGAGATATTGTCTTAAGGTTTTATTATATGTATATTTTTTTTCAAGAAAAAGAAATGCCACCTGATCACCAAAGTTTATAATCTCAATATGAATTTTATTCACCAGAAATGAAACAATGTTCCTTTAGTAGTGTTCATTTAGGAGGTAACCAAAAAAGGATACAATGATTTTAAATCATATCTCCCAGTCTTCAAACTTTGATGTTTTAAATAGAAGAATGAATAGAAAGATAGTACATTTGGATGGAGAGGGCCTGATATAAAATAAAAACGTAATGACCTCAAGGTGATGGTAAAACAATCAAATAGAAATAGTACAAAAGAAATGAAATGAAACTTTTTTTAAAAAAAAGTATTTCCTTTTTGAAGATTGAATGCTATATGTTATATAAGCAAATATTTGTTTTTTAGTATTGGGATGGACTGGAAATTTATAAGTTTAGAACTGGAAAGATCCTTTTCAGTTTAATATATCTGTTTTATTATGTCTCTATCAAACAGATAATAAACAAAACTATTCTTGTTAATGGACGTTTGGGCCTGTATTCCCATGTACTTAATTTCATCACTCCTTCATGCAGTTGCATCTGGGTATTTGTAAAATAGGGCTAAATGTATCCTATTAAGACAGACGGCTGGCCAAGATAATCTAATGAGTTTCCTATATTTGCAGCAATTTCTTCTTGTCAGCAACAAAATGAATGTATAGAAAAGATTTATTTCCTATTAGGACTTCACTAGTTTTTGTTTTTTTGTTTGTTTGTTTGTTTTGTTTTGTTTTTTTTTGCTGTACACGGGCTTCTCACTGCTGTGGCCTCTCCTGCTGCGGAGCACAGGCTCCAGACATGCAGGCTCAGGGGCCATGGCTCACGGGCCCAGCCATTCCGCGGCATGTGGGATCTTCCCAGACCGGGGCAAGAACCCATGTCCCCTGCATTGGCAGGCGGAGGACTTCAGTAGTTTTTACTAAGTACAACATTTAAGGAAAGAATAAGAGTTAAACCTGACATACTTAAGTGGAAAATTACATCCTCTTCTCAATGCAAATAATCTAGAGTAACAATCGAATTTGACAAATAATTCATGTGTTAAATTATAATTGGACCCATCACAGAAGCTATATCAGTGGACCATCTACTAAAAACAGGCTTTTCAAATTTTGAGAGCATGAAATAAAATATACACATAATATGCAATTCAGTGTCTCAAAGTGTCAAAACAAAGTTTCATATTTAAGTCATCTGAGAGTACCACAAACTGCTAACTTTCAGGATTTTAATTAGAGATGCAAAGTAGACATATCTTTTATTATTTCATAGCAACCATTAGTATATTTAGAATTGGGAAATAGAGAGGCTATAAATTAAGTTGAATGACAGACAAGTATATGTTTACGAAGGTAAGAATAGATGTCAAATAATGCATTTCTATAGCATATTTACAGCTCAAACCTCATCACACAAATGAGTCCCAAGAATAATAGTCCGACAGATTAAAAACTAACAATTTTAGCAACCAAGTGCTGATTAGTGCTTTTTAAAATGTTGAGCAATTTTGATAAATATTAGTTAAATAAAATTGAATTCTTCTCTTTCTGAAATGTTAACACTTTGTATTCAAAAGCATAAAAAGTAATATTTTAAAATTATTTTTTATTAAGTATCTTTGATTTGATTTGTTCAGCCAAAATAAAGGGGTTATTAATTTTTCATATTAAAACTTTCTAATACTAATGCTTATGATTCACTTTCATATGGAAGCTCAACGTGTCCTCTTAGAAGATTCCAGGAATTATGTTTGAACACATTCAAAGTTTTATTATTACTTGAGTTTAGACATTTTGTAAACAGTTGCTTAATCACAACATGCATGTGATTTTAGTGGTACTCTGCTGTATTGAGAAGGTAAATGTGTGTTATTCAATATTTAACAGCTAAGAAATGAACTATTCTTTCTATGATAATTTTTAACTTTGTAAAAATAAAACAAAACAATGTCTGGCATTGTTGAAAGGAAGTAAGCATTTACCAGTAGGGCTTTGACTCAAATGAATTGATACTTGTAATATTTAAGTAGGACAAAAGGTCTACTTGGGAATATTCATAAGAGCTGTGTGAAATATTTTGCCGTGCAAAGTATTCAGAGGAGAATGCTTATATTCATAGGAAGGGAAATGCCAAGAAAGGCAAACAGAATTATAGTCATGAGGGAATTGGAATTGCAAAGGGCAAAATGTGAACCAAGGGAAAAAACAAGCTGCTATCAGGGATGAGGTGAAGCAGGCATCAAGAAGGTATAAAGCCAATAATTTCAGGAGACAATAGAGCAAAACTACATTTTAAGGACAGTGAATCAATACTGTGAACCACCTCTCTTTTGTTAAAGTGATTGTATATCTCCGGTTTTGCCTCAGCAGTCATTTGGCACAATGTCCTTTCATTGTTTGGCTGAATGATTCAATGGAAACTTCTCAGCCTCTTGCTTATGTACACATTAATTATATGTCACACATGTATCTTATGGTAGGACTGTGGCCATCAAAGTCTGAGATTTTAGGCAGGCCTGTAATGTGACCAGAGAGTCTCAACATTAGGAAATAGAAACATATTACTTGGTAATAGATTTTTAAGTGCTGAATATTCATAAATGAATAGAGGGGTAGTTTTATTATCTCAGTGGAAGGAATCAGTGGCTTATATAATAACGACCATGTAGACTGTTGGAGTCGATTGGAAATTGCTGAGTAAGGGGGTTGGATCCAATTTATAGTGGGGTTTATTTTAGGGTTATTGTTTAAGTGCTTTGGAAGGAGGGATTTTGGTGAGTTGGGAAACTTGTGCTTCTAAGACAGAACTTCACCCTGCTTGTTTTGAAGTCCAGGGTGCATAAATAACAATAGAAAGAAAAAACAAAGACCGTCATACCTACATTTTCCTAAATGTATATGCCATTATATATACTCCAGATAGATCTCTCATAAAGTGGAGTTCAGTACCTAGAATATATTTTGTTCCTGGTAATAAAGTTGAAATCAATTGTAATCAATTTCTATAAGAAGAAATACAAAAGCGTAGATGAATAGATTTAGGCCAAGGGGAAACAAGATTCCCTATGTTATAATGAAGTGTGTTGGTTGTATGTACAAGACACTGGGGTAGGCTACACACAGTTTGGGTTGATGAAATATTTCTTCCCCTGAGGGTTGCATGTGAAGAATGGATTTTATTTAATAATGTAAGAAGAGAATAAGCAAGACCTATCAGAAATATAAACCCCTACTGAAAAAACAAGTATCTGGAAACTTTGAGGTTTACCGGTTACATTTCTCTTTAAATTTGAGATAACTTGAAATATCACAATACATATAGAGAAGGAGACAATCAAAGAATTTCTGGCTATATTTACATTTTGGTGGGATTTAAACATAAAGTTGTCAGGAGTATGGTAAGAATAAGTGCATTTGACTTTATACACTGATGATGTTCTTCTTATAGATGAAGTTATCTGCTGTGGTCTTAGATTTTCAATCCTAAATTTAGGTAATAAAAAAATCAGATCCCTACACCTTTGAAACATGATGGGCTACTGTGAGTCTAAAGGAATATGAAAAAATACATTTAGTTCCTATAAGCTCCAGTAATATGCAATTTTTCCCTTACCTTCTTAACAGCTCAAAAATCAACACAGTGACCATTATTCTCTTATAAGCTCTAATTTATTAATAGAGAATTCCCTGGAAGAGGTAGTACAGTTATCAAATATTAGAGTAATGGAATAGTTGAGAGACCTGTTGGTCACTAAAGACCTGGCATATTCCATTTACCTATTTATTTATTTTGTGTGTATATGAATATGAGTACACATTTATTTGTGGTATATAACTATTCACTTAAAACCAAACTTTATTTTTCAGTTTCACAAGGGCTTCTTTCTTCCTTTTTTTTTTTTTGACATTTAATTGGCATTCAATATTACATTAGTTTCAGTTATACAACATAATGATTTGGTATTTGTATATAATATGAAATGATCACTAGAATAAGTCTAATGTTCATCACAATGTACAGTTACAGAGTTTTTTCTTGTGATAATTTTAAAGATCTACTTTCTTAGCAACTTTCAAATACGGAATACAGTAGTATTAACTATAGTTGCCATGTTATATATTATATCCACATGACTTATTTTATAACTGGAAGTTTGTATCTGTTGACTCCACTTATCCATTTCACCACAGCCCTCTCCCCTGCTCTGGCAACCACCAATGTGTTCTCTGTAACTATGAGCTTGGTTTATTTTTTTAGATTCTATGTATAAATGAGATCATACAGTATTTCTCTTTCTCTGTCTGACTTATTGCACTTAGCATAATGCCCTCAAGGTTCATCTGTGTTGTTACAAATGGCAAGATTTCATTCTTTTTCACAGCTGAGTAATATTCCTGTGTGTGTGTGTGTGTGTGTGTGTGTGTGTACACACTACATTTCTTTTTTCATACCTTGGCTATTGTAAATAATGCTGCAATGAACATGAGAGCGTATATATATTCTTTCAAGTTACCAGTGTTGTTTTTTTTAGATATATACCCAGAAGTGGAATTGCTGGATCATATGGTAGTTCTATTTTTTTTTAACATCTTTACCGGAGTATAATTGCTTTACAATGGTGTGTTAGTTTCTGCTTTTTCATTTACAAAGTGAATCAGCTATATATATATATATATATATATATACACATACCCATATCTCCTCACTCTTGTGTCTCCCTCCCACCCTCCCTATGCCACCCCTCTAGGTGGTCACAAAGCACCGAGCTGATCTCTCTGTGCTATGCGGCTGCTTCCCACTAGCTATCTGTTTTACATTTGGTAGTGTATATACGTGCATGCCACTCTCTCACTTCATCCCAGGTTACCCTTCCCACCGTGTGTCCTCAAGAACATTCTCTACGTCTGCATCTTTATTCCTGTCCTGCCCCTAGGTTCTTCAGAACCTAGTTTTGGTTTTTTTTTTAGATTCCATATATGTGTGTTAGCATGCGGTATTTGTTTTTCTCTTTCTGACTTACTTCACTCTGTATGACAGACTTTAGGTCCATCCACCTCACTACAAATAACTCAATTTCGTTTCTTTTTATGGCTGAGTAATATTCCATTGTATATATATGCTACATCTTCTTTATCCATTCATCTGTCAATGGACACCTAGGTTGCTTCCATATCCTGGCTATTGTAAATAGTTCTGCAATGAACATTGTGGTGCATGTATCCTTTTGAAATATGGTTTTCTCAGGCTATATGCCCAATAGTGGGATTGCTGGGTCATACAGTAGTTCTATTTTTAGTTTTTTAAGGAACCTCCATACTGTTCTCCATAGTGGCTGTATCAATTTACATTCCCACCAACAGTGCAAGAGGGTTCCTTTTTCTCCTCAACCTCTCCAGAATTTATTGTTTGTAGATTTTTTGATGATGGCTATTCTTACTGGTGTGAGGTGATACCTCATTGTAGTTTTGATTTGCATTTCTCTAATGATGAGTGATGTTGAGAATCCTTTCATATGTTTGTTGGCAATCTGTATATCTTCTTTGGAGAAATGTCTATTTAGGTCTTCTGCCCATTTTTGGATTGGGTTGTTTTTGTGATATTGAGCTGCATGAGCTGCTTGTAAATTTTGGAGATTAATCTTTTGTCAGTTTGCAAATATTTTCTCCCGTTCTGAGGGTTGTCTTTTCATCTTGTTTATCATTTCCTTTGCTGTGCAAACTTCTAAGTTTCATTAGGCCCCATTTGTTTATTTTTTTTTTAATTTCCATTTCTCTAGGAGGTAGGTCAAAAAGAATCTTGCTGTGATTTATGTCATAGCGTGTTCTGCCTATGTTTTTCTCTAAGATTTTCTCTAAGAGTTTTATAGTGTCTGGCCTTACATTTAGGTCTTTAATCCCTTTTGAGTTTATTTTTGTGTATGGTGTTAGGGAGTGTTCTAATTTCATTCTTTTACATGTAGCTGTCCAGTTTTCCCAGCACCACTTATTGAAAAGGCTGTCTTTTCTCCATTGTATATTCTTGCCTCCTATATCAAAGATAAGGTGACCATATGTACGTGGGTTTATCTCTGGGCTTTCTATCCTGTTCCACTGATCTATATATCTGGTTTTGTGCCAGTACCATACTGTCTTGATGACTATAGGTTTGTAGTATAGTCTAAAGTAAGGAAGCCTGAGTCCTCCAGCTCTGTATTTCTTTCTCAAGATTGCTTTGGCTATTTGGGGTCTTTTGTGTTTCCATAAAATTGTGAAATTTTTTGTTCTAGTTCTGTGGAAAGTGCTTTTGGTAGTTTGATAGGGATTGCATTGAATCTGTAGATTGCTTTGGGTAGTATAGTCATTTTCACAATGTTGATTCTTCCAATCCAAGAACATGGTATATCTCTCCATCTGTTGGTATCATCTTTAATTTCTTTCATCAGTGTCTTATAGTTTTCTGCATACAGGTATTTTGTCTCCTTAGGTAGGTTTATTCCTAGATATTTTATTCTTTTTGTTGCAATGGTAAATGGGAGTGTTTCCTTAATTTCTCTTTCACATTTTTCATCATTAGAGTATAGGAATGCAAGAGATTTCTGTCATTAATTTTGTATCCTGCTACTTAACCAAATTCACTGATTAGCTTTAGTAGCTTTCTGGTAGCATCTTTAGACTTCTCTACATATAGTATCATGTCATCTGCAAACAGTAACAATTTTAGTTCTTCTTTTCCAATTTTGATTCCTTTTATTTCCTTTTCTTCTCTGATCACTGTGGCTAAAACTTCCAAAACTGTGTTGAATAATAGTGGTGAGAATGGGCAACCTTGTTTTGTTCCTGATCTTAGTGGAAATGGTTTCAGTTTTTCACTGTATAGATTATGTTGGCTGTGAGTTTGTCATATATGGCCTTTATTATGTTGTGGTAAGCTCCCTCTATGCCTACTTTCTGGGGCAGTTTTATCATAAATCAGTGTTGAATTTTGTTGAAAGCTTTTTCTGCATCTATTGGGATGATCTTATGTTTTTTCTCCTTCACTTTGCTAATACAGTTCATCACATTGATTGATTTGTGTATATTGAAAAATCCTTGCATTCCTGGAATAAACCCCACTTGAACATGGTGTGTGATCCTTTTAATGTGCTGTTGGATTCTGTTTGCTAGTATTTTGTTGAAGAGTTTTGTATCTCTGTTCATTAGTGGTATTGGCCTGCAGTTTTCTTTTTTTGTCAGGGTGATGGTGACCTCGTAGAATGAGTTTGGGAGTGTTCCTCCCTCTGCTATATTTTGGAAGAGTTTGAGAAGACTAGTTGTTAGCTCTTCTCTAAATGTTTGATAGAATTCGCCTGTGAATCTATCTGCTCCTGGGCATTTGTTTGTTGGAAGATTTTTAATAACAGTTTCAATTTTAGGACTTGTGATTGGTGTGTTTTAATTTTCTATTTCTTCCTGGTGCAGTCTCAGATGGTTGTTCTTTTCTAAGATTTTTTCCATTTTTCCAGGTTTTCTATTTTATTGGCATATAATTGCTTGTAGTAATCTCTCATGATCCTTTGTATTTCTGCTGTGTCAGTTGTTACTTCTCCTTTTTCTTTAACACTGACTTTCACCCATGGACATATCATCCAAAATGAAAATAAATAAGGAAATACAAGCTTCAAATGACATTAAACAAGATGGACTTAATTGATATTTATAGGACATTCCATCACAAAACAACAGAATACACTTTCTTCTCAAGTGCTTTGGCACATTCTCCAGGATAGATCATATCTTGGTTCACAAATCAAGCCTTGGTTAATTTAAGAAAATTGAAATTGTATCAGGTATCTTTTCCAACCACAACACTATGAGACTAGATATCAATTACAGGAAAATATCTGCACAAAATACAAACACATGGAGGCTAAACAATACATTATTAAATAACCAAGAGATCACTGAAGAAATCAAAGAGGAAATAGAAAAATACCTAGAAACAAATGACAATGAAAACACGATGAACCAAAATCTATGGGATTCAGCAAAAGTAGTTCCAAGAGGGAAGTTTATAGCAATAAAATCCTACCTCAAGAAACAAGAAAATTCTCAAATAAACAACCTAACCTTACACCTAAAGCAATTAGAGAAAGAAGAATCAAAAAAACCCAAAGTTAGCAGAAGGAAAGAAATCATGAAGATCAGATCAGAAGTAAATGAAGAAGAAATGAAGGAAACAATAGCAAAGATCAAGAAATCTAAAAGCTTGTTCTTTGAGAAGATAAAAAACACTGATAAACCGTTAGCCAGACTCATCAAGAAAAAAAGAGAGAAGACTCAAATTAATAGAATTAGACATGAAAAAGGTAGTTTTATTTTTAAGATTTTAAGGAACCTGCATACTGTTTTACATAGTGGCTGTGCCAATTTACATTCCCACCAACAGCGCACAAGGGTTCCCTTTTCGTCACATCTTGGACAGCACTTGTTATTTCTTGTCTTTTTTGACAATAGCCGTTCTGATGAGTATGAGGTGATATCTCATTGTAGTTTTGATTTGCATTTCCCTGATGATTAGTGTTTTTGAGCACATTTTTATGTACCTGTTGGCTATCTGCATGTCTTCTTTGGAAATATGTCTATTGAGACCTTCTGCCCACTTTTCTTTTTCGATTTTTAATACATTTATTTATTTTTTATTTATTTTTATTTTTGGCTGCATTGGGTTTTTGTTGCTGTTTGCGGGCTGTCTCTAGTTGAGGTGAGGAAAAGTGTAAGCTTTTCACCATTGAGTATGATGTTAGATCTGGGTTTGTCACATATGACCTTTATTAGATACAGTTCTTTTATTATAAAATTTTATCATAAATCACTGTTGAGTTTTGTCAAATGCTTTTTTTTCTGTATCTGTTGACATGATCATGTAATTTTTATTCATTTTGTTAATGTGGTGTATCACATTTTTGTGGATTTCTGAACCATCCTTGAATCCCTGGAATAAATCCCATTTAATCATGATGTGTGATCCTTTTAATGTATTGTTGAATTACGTTTGCTAATATTTTGTGGAAGATTTTTGCATCTATGTTTTTCAGGGATATTGGTCTGTAATTTTCTTTACTTGTGGCATCATTGTCTGGTTTTAGTATCGGAGTAATACTGTTTTTGTGAAATGTGTTTGGAAGTATATATTTGTTTGTTGGGAGGTTTTTCAATCTCCTTACTATTGATCAGTCAAGATATTCAATTTCTTTGTGATTCCATCTTGTAGATTATGTTTCTAGGATTTCATCCATTTCTTCCAGTTTGTCAAAGTTATTAGTGTATAATTGTTCATAGTAGTCTCTTATGTCCTTTGTGAATCTGGTAATCAGTTGTAATTATCTATATCTGATTTCAATTATCTGACTCCTCTTTCTTTTTCTTGGTTGGTCTAGTTAAAGTTTTATAAATTTTGTTTATCTTGTCAAAGACCCTTCTCTTAGTTTCATTGATATTTCTATTGTCTTTTTAGCCTCTATATTGCATTTATGTTCACTCTGATCATTATTTCCTACCTTCTACTCACCTGGGGCTTTGCTGTTCTTTTTCTAGTTCCTTGAGACATAAGTCAGTTTGTTTATTTTCAAATATTTCTATTTCTTGATGGAGGCATTTTCCACCATGACCTTCCTTCTCAGAACTGCTTTTGCTGCATCTCCCAAGTTTTGTTACGTTATATTTCCATTTTCATTTCTCTCAAGGTATTTTTTTAAATTTCTCTTGATTTCTTCATTGACTTATTGGTTGTTCAATAACATGTTGTTTAATCTCAACATATTTGTGAATTTTCCAGTTTTCTTCTTGTAATTGATCTCTAGTTGCATACCACTGTGGTTGGAAAAGATACTTGATATGTTTTCAGTCTTCTTCAGTTTATCAAGACTTGTTTTGTGGCCTAACAAATGACCTATCTTCCTGAATGTTCCATGTACACTTGAAAACAATGAGTATTCTTTTACTTTTGCATGGAACGTTCTATTATACAGTTGACCCTTGGATGACACAAGTTTGAACTTGGCAGGTATACTTACACATAGGGTTTTTTCAACAAATACTTCAGTACTACATGATCTACAGTTGGTTGAACCACAGATGTGGAACTGCAGAAATGGAGGGATGGCTGTAAATTTTATAACAGATTTTCAACTGTGTGTGTGGGGTCAGCATCCCTAATCCTCACATTGTTCAATTGTCAACTCTATATCTGTTAAGTGTTGTTTAAAGCTGATGTTTCCTTATTGATTTTCTGTCTGAATAATCTATCCAATGATGTACATGGGTTATTAAAGTCCTCTATTATTATTGTATTGCTATTTCTCCCTTTACGTCCATTAATATTTGCTTCATGTATGTTGGTGCTCCTATGTTTGGTGCACATACATTTATAAATATATCTTCTTGCTGGATTGACCCCTTTATTATTATATAATGCCCTTCTTTGTTCTCTATTACAGTCTTTGTTTTAAAGTCTCTTTGGCCTGATGTAAGTATAGCTACTCCAGCTTTCTTCTGGTTTCCATTTACATAGAACATCTTTTACCATTCCTCACTTTCAGCCTGTGTGTGTCCTTATAACTTTCTTTAGTGGTATGCTTTCATTTTCTTTTGTACATAGATACTAACATGTCTACTACAAACATATATACTACATGTTTTCCTCTTTGGTTACCACAAGGTGTATATATAAAAACTTATATTTATTAATTTCTTTTAACATCTTTATTGGGGTATAATTGCTTTACAATGGTGTGTTAGTTTCTGCTTTATAACAAAGTGAATCAGTTATACATATACATATGTTTCCATATCTCTTCCCTATTGCGTCTCCCTCCCTCCCACCCTCCCTATCCCACCCATCCAGGCGGTCACAAAGCACCGAGCCGATATCCCTGTGCCATGCAGCTGCTTCCCAGTAGCTATCTACCTTACCTTTGTTAGTGTATACATGTCCATGCCTCTCTCTCGCCCTGTCACAGCTCACCCTTCCCCCCTCCCCATATCCTCAAGTCCATTCTCCAGTAAGTCTGTGTCTTTATTTCTGTCTTACCCCTAGGTTCTTCATGACATTTTTTTTCTTAAATTCCATATATATGTGTTAGCATCCAGTATTTGTCTTTTTCTTTCTGACTTACTTCACTCTGTATGACAGACTCTAGGTCTATCCACTTCATTACAAATAGCTCAATTTCGTTTCTTTTTATGGCTGAGTAATATTCCATTGTATATATGTGCCACATCTTCTTTATCCATTCAACCGATGATGGGCACTTAGGTTGTTTCCATCTCTGGGCTATTGTAAATAGAGCTGCAATGAACATTTTGGTACATGACTCTTTTTGAATTTTGGTTTTCTCAGGGTATATGCCCAGTAGTGGGATTGCTGGGTCATATGGTAGTTCTATTTATAGTTTTTTAAGGAACCTCCATACTGTTCTCCATAGTGGCTGAACCAATTCACATTCCCACCAGCAGTGCAAGAGTGTTCCCTTTTCTCCACACCCTCTCCAGCATTTATTGTTTCTAGATTTTTTGATGATGGCCATTCTGACTGGTGTGAGATGATATCTCATGGTAGTTTTGATTTGCATTTCTCTAATGATTAATGATGTTGAGCATTCTTTCATGTGTTTGTTGGCAGTCTGTATATCTTCTTTGGAGAAATGTCTATTTAGGTCTTCTGCCCATTTTTGGATTGGGTTGTTTGTTTTTTTGTTATTGAGCTGCATGAGTTGCTTGTATGTTTTGGAGATTAATCCTTTGTCAGTTGCTTCATTTGCAAATATTTTCTCCCATTCTGAGGGTTGTCTTTTGGTCTTGTTTATGGTTTCCTTTGCTGTGCAAAAGCTTTAGTTGTGATGAACACCTTTATTTTTTGCTTGTCCATAAAACTCTTTATAACTCATTCAATTCTGAATGATAACTTTGCCAGTTGGATAGAGTATTCTTGGTTAGAAGTTTGTTTTTTTCCCTAGTATATTGTGTTTTTTTTTTTGTTTGTTTTTGTTGTTTTTGTGCTACTCTCTTTTGGCCTGAAAAGTTTGTGTTGAAAAAAAAATCTGAGAGTCTTTTTGGGGTCCCCTTGTATATAACAAGTTGTCTCTTGCTGCTTTTAAGATTCTCTTCTTATCTTTAAATTTTGATAATTTAATTATAATGTGTCTTGTTTGGGCCTCTTTGAGTTCATCTTGTTTGGAACTCTCTGAACTTCCTGGATCTGGATGTCTATTTCTTTCCCCAAATTTGGGAAGTTTTTAGCCATTATTTCTTCAAATAAGATTTCTGTCTCTTCCTCTCTCTTTTCTTCTTCTGGGGGCCTTGTGATGCAAATGTTCATCTGCTTGATGTCTTCCCATAGTCCCTTAAGCTATCTTCACTTTTTTCATTCCTTTTTTTCTTTTTGCTGCTCTGGTTTGGTGAGTTCCAGTGCCCTGTTTTTGAGTTCATTTATCTTTTAGTCTACTTCAACTAGTCTGCTGTTGAACTCCTGTAGTGTGTTTTTTCAGTTGTTATTGTATTCTTCAGCTTGATGATTTCTATTTAGTACTTTCTTATATTTTTAATGTCTCTGTTGAAGTTCTACTGTGTTCATCTATTCTCCCCAATTCAGGGAGCATCTTTATGACCATTACTTTGAACTCTTTATCAGTTGAATTACTCTTCTCCATTACATTAAGGTTTTTTTTTTCCCTTACATTTTATCTTGGAGACTTATTTGGAACATATTTCTCTGTTTATTCATTTTGCTTGACTCTCTGTGTTGGTTTCTATACATTAGATAGAACAGTCAACTCTCCCAGTCTTGAAGTAGGAGATGAAATTTATTGTTCCACCTGTCCTGGCTCTTGGTTGTCTCAAACTTTTGTGATTTTCAAAGCAGCCCATTTTATTTTTAATGGCCCCCAATGGTTGAGGGTGTGCTAAGACCCATCAGTGTCCCAAAGGAAGGATCTCACTTAACACTAGATTCAGGCTGACTGGAAGCCACATCATCAGGCAGCTACTTTTATAGCATATAAATACATATAGTCCTATGAGACTGTAAGGATAAAACTTGCTGGCTACCAGTGCCAGGCGATCTAGGTGTGTCCTCTGTATGAAGTAGCAAAAATTGGGGCCCCAGATGAGTATATAAGCTCCTTTCTAGGAGATACCAGTGAGTGCTAATGAGGCAGAGGGAGAGTGCAAATATGGTAAGTTTGGCTTACCTTCCTTCAGAGCACATTTGTAGGCTACTAGATGTGTGCCAGTCCTGAAGTCTGCCCCTCAGACCGAAGTTCTAGGATGAACAAAATCCTCTTTCACAGAAAGAGATGGGAGTTTGTTTCAGTCTTCTTTCTGTGCAGTGTCTTAAGGATATAACCTGCCAAAAATTCTCTCTAATTGCTACAGTTCTCTGAAACCCAGGAAATCAAACTCTCCTGACCACAGCCAGGCAATCATGGGACACTCTCTGGGCAACAGGCACAGAGACCAGGATATTAGAAGTAAAAACCAGGGCACCAAATGTGTGTAAAAGCTCCCCTCCAAGAGGTACTGGTGCTATGAAGTGTGGCATAGGGAAAATGCAATGATAGCCTCTGATGAGGAAAAAGAAAGAGTAAAACAGAAAAGATGGTGCTCACCAGCTTTAGCAATGTATAAGGACAGTGCAAAAATGGTGCCTGCCAGCACTTCTGTCCCTTGAGAGTATCCCAACAGGCCACTGTCCCTCCAACTGATGCTTTATGATTAGCAAATGAATCTCTTTCACATAAAGTCTTAGTGCTTTTTAAATAGCTGCTTCTGCCTTGGGCCTTGGGCTTGGTGTGTCTGCATGCCCTTTAAGAGGCATTTCTTAGTTTGCTACAACCCTTTGGGTCTTGGTAATGCGGGTTTCATTGGTTTTAAAAGCCAGATGTTTTGAGGGCTCATCTCTGGACCCTATATAGTGAATTTTAAGGGATACAACTCTTGTCCCTTGATGAATAACAGTATACGAGTTACCAATAGAAACCAAACTGGTTTATAGTCACATGTGTACACAAATACTGAATAGATACAAGATCTATTTCATATTCCTGAGCCCATAGGAAATGAGAGTGAAAAGGGAGAGTTTAGAAGTTTTTGTGCTTCATAAAATGGATGAGCATGTCATTGAGAGATTAACTATCCTTAGAAATTAGATGAAATGTTAGCATGAGGTAGAATGGCAAGTACTTTCACTATCTTTTTTATTATCATGGTTTCACACTCTTTTCTCATAGTTAGGGCTGGGAAGTTAATTATTTAATGGTTGACTGAATAAGGGAAGACCCATATACTAATTTAAGGAGAAATTCCATCTGTAGTAAAAGAGCCAAGTATTCACAGCACAGGACTGGGAAGATAAGAATTGGGATTCTTGCCAAGCAATTGATATCAATGAGATCTGAATGGGTAAAAATCTAGCAGATTTCCAGAGTGTAATGATGGAGTGCTGGGAACAGGTTTTATATATAGAGATCTGGATAGCTCTGCAGACATCATAAATGTCTTACAAGGTTTAGATCATTCAGCAAATGGCAATTTATAATAAAGTTAGAATCAGAATTTAAATTTGCTAGAGGCTTTGTGAGTATAGTTGATGGAGTAAGAAAGGGCCAGCTTTGCCACTTTCTGTCAGTGCAACTCTGGATACGTTGTTACTTTTTTTATTATTCTGCAAAATAACATTAATAAAATACTTCACAGTAACATGAAAGTTAAATAAAATAACATATCAATTAAAACAATGCTAGAAAATATAGGATGTTTATTAGAGACTTATTAGAAGAAAGAAGAGGAAGAGAAGCAAGAGAATAAAACCAAGCTGGGAGTCAGTGATGTTGGAATTGAATACTAGACAGATTATCACTACAACAATTTAGATTCAGAACCAACAAAAGGATCCAAACAATTAAGGTAGCAGGTGTAATCTTGTTCACAAGAGTAGGACAGAAGCTCATATATTAGAGTGGGGTCAAGATATCAGAGCTGGAAATACCATGAATTTTGACTTGGTTCTGAGTCACCTAAACATTAAGGTATATATAAATGCCTCTGGATTTTTCTAAATTGGAAAAAAAAAGCTCTAGCAAACACCAGCTGTTGGTACTGAGGATCCCAACAGTACAGATCCTGGCAAATTATATGATCAAAGATAAGAACTACTGTGAAAGACATGTCTATTTTAGTTTCTCCAGGTAATCCCCTTGTGAAAATTATGTTGGGCATGCTAATAACTAAGGTGGCAGCAGAGCTTTTAACAGAGTTAGAACTCAAGGCAGATTTTATAAACAAAAGCTGATTCCAAACACAAGTTCATGGCCCATTGTCATAGTCAGAATATCATGAGTGTAATCTGTGCTATCCAAGGAACTCCCCTGATCTTTATAGCATGGGCTTTTGTGAGTGTTTATTATAGTCTGTAAACTTTGCCTTCAGTGACGGCTTTGCAAATTTATTTGTATTTGATATCTATATTTAAAATTGTCATACATTTTCTATTTTTAATGCTTTGTTTAGATATGTCTCCTCTCAAATCTTCTGTTACACACACAAGGCTATTTGCAGGCACATAAAGTGATTCAGTAATTGACCATTCATTAACAGGAGATCAGTCATATTTATTATGCTGGATGCTGTTTCTACTTAAGTGGGATGCAATTTTGGCCACTCATGGAAAAGGAATTATATGTGTTCTTCGATTCGTCTGCTTCTTCAAGCTTCTCTGCATTAGTGATCACATTTAGATCACTGATGCAGAAAGTATTCCTTTTGTGAATTTACCATATAAATATATTTAAATACTCATATAATTATTAACTGTATATATTATAATATAGACATTATAAAGTAAGAGATAATAACATGGATATTGAAGCCATGTTGATTTGTGTAACGATCTTGGCTTGGCTGCCTGTTAGTCCAGAGATCAATTTTTTTCATGTTTAAAATTAACAATGCTCAATTTAAGACTGATATGAAAAGTGAATATAATAAAGCCTATACAATTTTTAGTTTAGTGCCTATTCAATAAAATGCAGTAAATAAATAGTATATATATGTATATGTATCTTCATTAGAATTGGGGTAGTAAAATGGACTTCTGAGTTAAGCATCAGACAACTACTATAGGATTAAGTAAAATAAGACTTTTCATACTACACTTGATTATCTATTGGTACACCAGAGTTGAGCTTCATCCCTGATATTTAGACAACATCTATCACTCAATGTTAGATTAATTTTGCCCTTTGAAATTCTAAATAGACAAATGTGTATGTCAGTCACATTTATGGAAATATTGTGTGTGGTCAGTTATAAGATGGTCACACAGGTAAGCCCTATTAATTAGTGTAATCTCAGTACTATGAAGAAGATAGTTTATTTGGATTATAGAAAATATTTTAATATTAAATTTAAAACATTTTCATATTCTATAATTTGTATTGAAAAATCTTTATATGCTTTACATATTCAACTTTGATCCTCAGTTTGTATATGCATGTATAAATAAACATACATGTATATATTGCATATAAATAATGTTAATTGTTAAAATTTATTTTATGTGTATTCCAATATAGAAATATCAAATATTTTTAAAATAGAGAAATAGATTGATAAAATTATCATTCAAAGCATGTTATTAACCACATATGTCTATAAGAAAAATATCATGGAGTCCATAAATCTCTTTGATTTTTAACTTAATATCAAGCTTGATAACAGTAGTTACAATATAGTATAACTAATTTTGTATAATTGTTTGGGACATCAGCATTCATAACATCAAAATAACTCTTCAACACAATTCTTTAAATTAGATATTTCCATGTCAGCTATAAGTATTTCAGGAAATACCTTATTTGGAAATTCTTCACATCATATAATAATATTAACTCTTCAATATATTCATGAGTTGAAAAATCTCCAGTATCATCTACAATATCAATCACACAGATATAAAAATAACAATAATAAGAAAAAAGTTTTAGAAGAAAATGTCCCCCGATACACATTTAATTCTCACTAATTAAACTTTAAAAAAACTTTTCAAATGCTTAAAATGTTTCTTTATAATTTGAGATCTTGGAAGCTCAAAATTCGAATAAAAATTATTAAGTAATTTACTAGAAGCTGCCAACCATTTTCAACAGTTAAAGAAGAAAAACTTTCATTATTTGTGGATGATATAGTCCCTAGGGAAGTTCCTTTTAAAAAACATGTTACTAGAACATTTCCTTTAATTACTTGTTGCTATGCCCAAAGGGTTACCGAAATCATTAAACGTCTTATTTTTTGCTTTATTCATAAGACATCTAGATATAGAGAAACCACCAGAATTCTATTTTAGGTCTGACTGCATGTTGAGTCATTTCTCTCATTTTAGTTGCTTGCCACAAGATATCTGGGAATAATACAGCAAAATCATGATGAATCTCTTTGAATATATATTTATGAGAAGAGAAATCAGTGAAGATAATGTTCATGCAAGTGTCAATTGCAATGGACCATACATGGTGGTAGTTTAAAATTTATTAAGTAATCATAAGGATACATTTTCCCTTAATACACTTGAATTGAAAATTAGGATTGGAATTATAGCAGAGTATTATGTAACAAAATTATTGGCTGTATGTAAAAATAGTGGATCACTTTCATCATTTTTCTTCACTAATTTTGAAGTTCTTTATCAAGTACATTTACAGGTTATTTTAAAAAGATGGAGAAACAACTAATAAATGTATAAAAGAATGCTTGCATCAGTCTATATTTATAGCATAATGTGAGGCAATCAGTACTAAATAGCAATATTTTACCAATAATTAATCCTCTAAATTATTGTTAATGACTACCAAGTTTTTCAGTAGTTAGAGGGACTCTTAAGATAACCCAAATAGTTTATTTGTGAGAAGCTCTGGAAGAGACAGTTGAAGTGCTGGACCTTGAAAATAAAAATGATTCTTACTTGCTAATTGCTATAAAAATCCCCTCTCATTCTCCTATTGGAAGTTGATGCAGATAAAGCTTCAGAGATTATTTTATTACTTTGAATATTAATTACATTGTTCCACTGCCACATTTCTAGATCCAAAGTTTAACAGCATGTCTTTGTTTTGAAGTGATTATGTAAAGAAATGAGTGTATGTAAAAATATGATAAAAAAAAATTTGGTCAGCTTCAGAAATAGTCAAATTTGTATTCTTCTATCATTGCATAAATCTTCAGTTTGTATTAAAGGAACTTGAATATCATCATCATCATCATCCTTATCAAATTTTCAAGTCCAGGGATTGAAAAATAGTCTTTATCTTAGCTTTTACTAGGGAAGATAAACGTACTAACTTGTTACCAGAATTCTTTCAACAAAATCTTTTACATGATAAAATAAGCCAAACTATGCCTTGCTCTTTTACCAACAGAAAATGAACATTAACAACTGTTTATAGCACAGATGTACAATGAAATGACCACTGACAGAATCAAGCAGATTGCTGCACTGAAAGACTACTGTTCATGTACAACACGTTCAAATTTTAAAAAATCTGTCTACCAAAGCTTTAGTAATAAAATTGTAATATTATTATCTCAAATTAAATTTTAGATGTATGTTTGTATCTCACTAATTTAATCTACTCTGTTGATATAAAGACAATGATAGGTAATTGACTTTAACCCTTAAACACATAAAATCCGGCCAAAATATATATATTTGGTATCCTTCTACAAGTGCAGCATCTTATTAAAGCCTCCACTATTTTTTTCCTAAAGTACTACATCTCTCCTCTGCTGATACACAAAATCTGTATAATTTTGGCTATTAGGCTGATTTATTCATAATGGGAAAGTGGAAATGACCAAGTATGAAAATATCTAGAAAAGTCGTGATCCTGCTGTGCTTTAAGGAAAAATACCACAACATACTCAGAACTCACAAAAGATAGATATGTGTTCTTTCAGATCTTAAGCCAAAGGTGAAGCAAAGCATACACTGGCAACCTGATCGCTTTCAAAGGTGCTAAAGGCTTAAGAACACGTATAATTATTTTACCACTTAGCTACAAATTATGAGGTCTATACCACGTAACCTTGAAAATCATCTTGGATTGTTTTGATCAAAGTAATTGTTCATGAATAAAACTGAGAACAATTTAAGTTGGATTTGTTTATTTTATGTTTTAACTTTCTCACTAGTATTCAGAAAGAATAATTATAAAATGTATTAACAATTAACATTGCTGATCTGCTCTATATACAAATGGCTGTATTCAATTTTGGATTGAAAGTTACCTTGAATTTGATAAGCCCAAAGAATATATAATAGAGGAATTATTCATACTTTTCATCCATCTGTAAACTGAATGGTACTTATTGGATGTCCTAGCATGGAAAAGGCTACGTGGCTTATTATATAATTCACAATGGTGAATTAAATTATTAATATCTCAATATTTACTAAGAATGAAGGGTGTTCTTTCTGGGAAAGAAAAATTTAGTATTAAAATACTTTTATCAGTCAAAACAACTAACAAAAATTACCAAATATTTTTATTTACATATAGATTTTACTCAAGCTTATTTCATGTTCAATATGAGTCTACTCAAGTTCTTTTCTGACCTATCATCATCTGTTTAGACAACATTTGCTTCTTTGCCATGTGTTGTTTGCATTGTCTATAGTGATTACACACACACGTGATAACTGTCATGTTCAGAGGATTTTTTAAAAAGCAAACCATCCCTACTTTAAGACATTCCTCATTATTATTATAGTAGCAGTAGATTCATTATTCCAAGTAAAATTAAGTAGGATAAATCAGAAATAAGTAAGAAGGAACTGAAAAGAGAAGATAGAGCTAAAACTAAGTTTATGATACGAGTGGGATATAGTTTTCAGTTACTTTTTATATTTTTAATAATGCAACTTTGAATAATTATAGAAGCATATATAAAGCACACTAAGTTCTTGGAATCTTTATCTTGTTCAAGGAGACAAATCTTGAAAGATCAAAGAAAGGATCTATGTATTTGATATATATGGATTTTGCTTATACTGTCCATTGTGTTCTAAAATAGAGTTAACTGGATAATTCAGGTGATGGAGCTAAACTTCTCTAATCTTAATTATCAGGAGAAATGTTAATTCTTGTGCATATGTGAAAGTAGAAGGAGTAATTATACCAGTATCCTAATAATGGAAGTAAGTTATTTATGGTTATATCTTTAATATCCAAGTTATTTTGCATCTGTGGGAACAGAACTATATGAATTGGAGATGATAATACTAAAAAACTCCACAATAGGTTCCACAGATTATAAGACATATAGAATACATACCCATACTTCAGGACCTTAGGGATTTTTTTCCTTGCAAAGGAGAGTAAATAGTATTTAGGGTTTGATATTGACATTCTTAATTACAAATTGTCTTCTGTTGTCCATTATAGGATATCTCATCTTGCTTTAAATATATTATTCAATTTTGTACTCCTTAGATGAAAAACTTTCAATCCACAATCTACATACTAACCTCTTCTCTAATTTACTCATCTCAGAAATTGGTACCACTATCTAACCAGTTGCTCAAATAAAACATTGAGTCATTTTTTGATTTACAAATTAGTGTCTCCAAATCTGACCTTTTTTCTGAACTCTAAACCAGTGCTGTCCAATTGAAACTTCTGTAGTGGCAGACTTATTCTATATCTGTACTATCCAATATGGTAGCTAACTACTCATGTTCCTATTTAGCTCTTTAAAATGCAGCTAGTGTAAATGAGGAACTGAATTTTTAATTTTATTTAATTAAAATTAATCTAAATTTAAATATCCATATCTGGCTAGTAGTGACCATATTGGATAGTGTAGCTCTAGACATTTAAACCAACTACCTAATTTATGTCTTCTTTTGGATATGCTATAAGAATCTCAAATTTAATATGCACAGGATTCAGGGCTCTGATTTTTTTAGGCCTACACACCGACTTGATCTCTCTCACTTTTCCATGTAAAATTTGTCATTGTCACTCTTTATCTCTTCATTTACATTACTAAAATTTGATGGCACTATCACTCCACTATTTTATACTCTACTCTTTAGTAGGTTATGTATCTTTGCTCTGTTTCCTTAATTATAATGTAAGAAACATGAAGAAGGGATTTTACCCATCTTTATCACCACTCTATCCACAGAGTATAGAATAGTGTTATATAGTAATCCTTCAATATCTCATGAATGAATGAAAAACATGCATTTTAAAAGGAAGAATCACAATACTAGAGTCATAGACCAACAATGCTGAGATTAAAAAGCAAGAGCTTTGTAGCTAGACGTTAATTATTATTGGGTCTGCCTTTTATCAGTAATCTATCCTCAAGAAAGTGACTGATTTAGCCTCAGTTCCTTCTTATGTATACATAGATTATAAGAATACCTACTTTAGAAAGTTATTACAGTGCCAGAATGATACAAAACTTGTGTATGGCATATAGTCAATGTGTTGGCTATAATAAGAATAGAAATAATAATTGTTATTTCAGTGTTAACTTTGATGTGATAGATATACTTAGCCAAGTTTCTTACAGTTTCTGGGATCTGTTTAGGCATCTGCTCCATGAGCAGTTGAATATTTTGATACCCATTTTTAGAACAAGCAAATCTCCACAATTCTGAAGATGAATTCATTCTCTAGTGAGCATTTCAAATGAACTAAAAGTGTGCTAAATATGAACATAAAATAAAACACATGCTTTTCTTCCCCCTATTCAGTATCTTTATTATATATCAGTATTATAGGGAATCGACATCTCTCTACCTCCTCAGTTCAAAATGCCTCAAGGAATCACAATACTGACCATTTAAAGTAACTTATTACTGTATATGTTCACTTCACTGTGTTCAAATTTCAGACTATTGGCATTATCCAGTTTTCCTTAAGATTTTATCATATTTTGCCTTTTGAAAATTTTGTCTTCTTGAGAGATTTAACTTACAAAAGAAAAAGAAAGGAAGACATAATGGTGTATAAGTTCAATCTGGAAGAAACTTTAATGTTATTTAATGATTTTAATCGGCATTTTTATAAGCAGCACAACAGTGCCAATAGATCATGAAATTCTGATGCACAATACGTGTTACATTCAGAAAACAGTGAAAGGAAAGTACACTTGGAGGAAAAAAGATAGTGGCTTCACTTTGGACTGAGCAGTAGAAACCGTAACCACTGCACATGTCCATTAATCATCAAGTTACAGGAGCAGGACCTGGCAGTTGGGTAGAATGGACAATTTGCATTAAAAACCTGTCAATTTAAAATGCAATAAAACCAAAGAAAATCAATAATAATACATTTAAATTCAAACAGTCATCACAGCCCTGCAATAGCAATCAGTCATATTTACCAAAAGGCCTCGTATATAATAATCCTCCTGATTCCTATATAATTACTAGCTTTGCCTCTTGAATTATCAACAGCTCTCATGGCTTATTGCTTCATACTTGCTTAATAAGCACCTGCAATCAATAATCTTGCCACAGAGTTAGAGGCAACCAGCCAGCCAGGCCCAGGGTGTAAATGCTGCAGAGGTGATCATTACATCGGTGTGAATGACAAGGAGGTGGCTGTGCTAATGGGAGAGGCATGCAGTAAAGAGGTAATTTAGAAAATCTGCTTTGTGGGTCTTACCAGGCTGGTGTTGTCTTAGCTATAGGGAACAGTCACCCTTGAAAACATATCTTCAAATGCCTCCCAAGATGTGCTTTCACAGTGATCATCATCTCCAGCAGCTGCTTCTGTATCTTGCTATCAACATAACACATTCAATTTGCCTGAAATGCTTTTAATATGACTGAAAAAGCAAACAGTTATGTTCTTTATTCACATGGTATATGATGGAGAACAGGAATTTATATGCAGATTTGAGTATTAGGGACACTTTGATGAGAAGAGTTTAAGGACCAAGTGTAGCTGTCAAAAATGTTTGAAAACCCCTATTAATGTCACTCACATGAAAAGTAAAATTGAAGATACCAATGGAGAAAGTATATTGTATGGATAACAACATTATATTGCTTGTTTTATTGTCTGTTGAGTTCTAAAGATGCCCATGTTTTTGCAAAAGGAACAATTGGAAACACCATCATCAGGACAACATCATTTAAGGTTTAACCTTGTAAATATTAACTATGCTCATTGTTGCTATTATTTAAAATTCATCATTTATCCATAACTTAGGAGACTTTACAAAATACATAAAAAATTAGTGCTTTTGCTCCCACAGTATTTGTGTAATATTAAATGGATAATACAGAAAAGTAATCACTTAAAAAATACGGCTCGGAAGTGCTTATTTATATACTTATTTAGAAGTGAAATTATAGATCCACTGAGTTATATTTTAAATGAATTTTAGCATAGTTCAATACTGTAAAATGTGTTGCCTAGTATGTTATGAGAAAGTACCCCAGGTATTAGGTGGGGTTTCTTTCAGGGCTCATTATCCATCAGAGAGGAGTGATATCTTACAGGCCTGCTCCAAAGATCTCCTCAAGCCCCTACTGGAGCCTTTACCAAAGAAGGACTGAGTGTGATAACCTTTACAGGGGGCAGAGAATTGAAGAGTGGGGGAGGGTTGCCATTAGAACATTCTGTGAGAACTTTGACTCATCCAGATCCATTGTTTTTCTAACACATCAGGTATATTTCCTGCTTTTACATCTCTACTCACTGCTTACTCCCTTGACCGGAATTTTCCTGTTTCCATCCTCACTGATTTTACCTGACTGTGTATCTCAACTAACTGAACCTCTCTCCACCCCTGACTTATTGTAATATGCAATCTTTTGAAAATCTTGACACATTTTAATTTACTTATTCATATATAAATATATCATACATATATCACGTAGCACTCATATATAGATAATATATCGTGTGTATATATATCCCATATCATTATATATACTTCTTCCAGATTCCCCCCAAATCTATAAGCTCCTCAAAGATGACTGCAGAGCACAATACCTTGTAAATAGAGGGTATAACATAAATATTTTTTAATGCACATAGAATAAGAAATCTAATTAGTGGGTTAGTACATGCCAAATCTCTATTATAGAAGTATATGTATAACCATATAAAGGGGGGAGACATATTTTTTGGGCTGTGAGGAGAACACTTCAAAGCAAAGTTTATCATTCACTTCATCTCCTTACATAACATATTATTCAGTCCCTATGCAGTGAAGGATCTGTTCTTTACAAAGGATTAATATATACACATGGCTTTTTTTGTCTGCTTTCACGTAGCACAATGCTTTCAAAGTTCATCCATGTTGTGGCATGTATTGGTATTTGATTCCCTTTTTAGGGCTGAATAATGAATAATATCTCACTGTATGGATAGACCAAATTTCATTTACCCAGTTATCATTTGATGGGCATTTGAGTTATCTCCACTTTTGGGTATTATGAATAATGCTTTTATGAACATTTATGGAGAAGTTTTTTGAATGCACATATGTTTTAAATCTTTTGGACACACAATTAAGAGCAGAATTGTTGGGTCACATAGAACTCTATTTAAATTTTTGAGGAAAGGCCAGAAAGTTTTCCCAGTTGCTGCTCCATTTTACATTTCAATAAGCAATGTGTGAGAGTTCCATTCACTCTGCATCCCAGCCAACATTTGTTATTGCCCATGTTTTTTATTATAGCCATTCTAGTGGGTATAAAGTGGTATCTCTTTATGGGATCTCTTTTAGAGACTTACATTTCTCTAAAGCTAATGATGTTCAACACCTTTTCATCTGCTTTTTGGTCATCTTCCTTGGATAAATGTAGAAATACATTATTTTTAGTTAGGTTGTCTTTTAATTGCTGAGTTATAAGAATTCTTTAAATGGTCCTGGATACTAAATCTTTATTAGATATATAATTTACAAAATTATATGGAATCCTGTGTATTGTCTTTTCACTTTCTTGATAGTGTCATTTGAAAGACAAAATCACATTTATCTCTTTTTCTTTGTGCTTTTTCTGTCATGTCTGAGAAACCATTGCTTAATCAAAAGTTACAAAGATTTACACTTAATTTTTTCTTTTAAGAGCTTTATAATTTTAGCCCTTACATTTATGGCTTTCATCCACACTGAGTTAAAATTTGTATATGGTGTAAAGCAGGCACTCAGATTGCTTCTTTTGAATGTGGATATCCAGTTCTCCAGCACCATTTCTTTAAGAAGACTATTCTTATTGAATTGTCTTAGCAATTTTGTTGAAAATCGATTGACCATAGATGCACGACTTTATTTTTAAATTCTCAATTCAATTTAATTGAACTATGTTTATCTTTATTCCAGTAGAATAAAGTCATCATTACTATGGCTTGGTAGTAAGTTTTGAAATAAAGAAGGCTTAATCCTCAAGCTTTGTTCTTTTCCAAGTTTGTTTAGCTACTGGGTGTTTCTTGCATTTTCACATGAATTTTTGAATCACCTTGTCAATTTTTACAAAAAGACCACCTGAAATTCTGATAGAGTGCAATGAATTTGTAGATCAATTTAGGGGTATGATCCTCTTAACAATAGTAACTCTTCCAATCAGTGAACATGGGATGTCTTCCCATTCATTTAGATCTTTAATTTTTTTCAGTGTTGTTTTATAGTTTTCAGTATACAAATCTTATACATTTTGGTTAAATTTATCCTAAGTAATTTATTGCTTTTGATGCTAATGTAAAATGTGTTGTTTTTCTAATTTCATTTTATGATTGTTTGTTGCTAATGTATAAAAATACAATTAACTTTTAAATTTTGATCTTGTATCCTTCAAACCTAAAGAACTCATTTACTAGCTCTAAGTTTGTATGTGTGTGTAAGTTTGCATGTTTGTGTTGTATATGAATTTCTTAGGAATTTCAATACATAATATCACATAATCTGCAAAAAAAATAATTTTACTTCTTTCTTTTTAATCTAGATGCCTTTTTTTTCCCCTTCCCAATTTTCCTGGCAAGAATCTTAGTATAATGTTGAATACAATTAGTGACAGCAGATATTTTTGTCTCATCCTTAATTTTATAAGAAAAGCTTTCAGTTGTTCATCATTAATTATGTTGTTAACTGTGGTGTTTTTTGGTAGATGACCTCTGTCAGGTTGAGGATGTTGCCTTGTATATGTAGTTTGATGAGTGTGTGTTTTAATCATCAAAGAGTGCTAGATTTTGTCAATTGCTTTTTCTTTAACAATACAGATGGTCATGTTGTCTTTTATTATATTAATATGTATAGTACCTTTTTAGAAGAATTTTTACTGGAATATAGATGAATTACAATGTTGTGTTAGTTTCAGGTCTACAGCAGAGTGAATCAGTTATACATATACATATAATCACTTTTTTAGATTCTTTTTTTTCTTTATTTTTTTGGCTGCATTGGTCTTAGTTGCAGCATACAGGATCTTTCGTTGTGGTGCAGTCTCTTTGTTGCAGTGCTTGGGCTTCTCTCTACTTGTGGCATACAGGTTTTCTCTCTCTAGTTGTGGTGTGTGGGCTCCAGGGTGTGCAGGCTTTGTGGTTGTGGAACACAGGCTCCAGAGCGCGTGGGCTCTCTAGTTTGTAGCAAGTGGGCTCTCTTGTTGAAGCATGTGAGCTCAGTAGTTGGGGCACAAGGGCTTAGTTGCCCTGTGCCTTGTGGGATCTTAGTTCCCCGATCAGGGATCGAACTTGCATCCCCTGCATTGGAAGGTGGATTCTTTACCACTGGACCACCAGGGAAGTCCCCTAGATTCTATAGGCCATTACAGAGTATTGAGTAGTAGTGTGTTTATGTCAATCCCAATCTCCCAATTTATTCCTCCACCTCCTTATCCCCTGGTAATCATAAGTTTGTTTTCTATATCTGTGACTCTACTTCTGTTTTGTTACCAAATTCATTTGTACCCTTTTTATAGATTTCACATATAAGTGATATCATATGATATTGGTCTTTCTGTGTCTGACTTACTTCACTTAGTATGACCATCTCTAGGTCCATCCATGTTGCTGCAAATGGCATTATTTCGTTCTTTTTTTATGACTGAGTAATATTGTATATATGTATGACATCTTCTTTATCCATTCCTCTGTTGATGAAGATTTAGGTTGCTTCCATGTGTTGGCTATTGTAAATAGTGCTGTGGCAAACATTGGGGTGCATGTATCTTTTCAACTTTTGTTTTTCTCATGATATATGCCCAGAAGTGGGATTACTGGGTCATATATTCATTATATTTTTAGTGTTTTAAGGAACCTCCATACTGTTCTCCATAGTGGCTGTACCAATTTACATTCCTACCAACAGTGTGGGAGGGTTCCCTTTTCTTCACACCTTCTCCAGCATTTATTGTTTGTAGATTTTTTTTGATGACGGCCATTCTGAGTGGTGTGAGGTGATATCGCATTGTAATTTCGATTTGCATTTCTCTAATAATTAGTGATGTTGAGCACCTTTTCATGTGCTATTTGGCCACCTGTATGACTTCTCTGGAGAAATGTCTATTTAGATCTTCTGCCCAGTTTTTGATTGGGTTGTTTGTTTTTGTTGTTGAACTGCATGAGCTGCTTGTATATTTTGGGGATTAATCCCTTGCTGGTTGCTTCATTTTCAAATATTTTCTCCCATTCTGAGGATATTTGTTTTGTTTTGGTTATGGTTTCCTTTGCTGTGCAAAAGCTTTTAAGTTTAATTAGATACCATCTGTTAATTTTTGTTTTTATTTTCATTATTCTAGTAGGTGGAACAAAAAAGATATTTCTGCTATTTATGTCAAAGAGTGTTCTGAATGTTTTCCTCTAAGAGTTTTATAGTGTCTGGCCTTACATTTAAGTCTTTAGTCCATTTTGAGTCTATTTTTGTGTATGGTGTTAAAAATCTTCTAATTTCATTCTTTTACATATAGCTGTCCAGTTTTCCCAGCACCATTTATTGAAGAGGCTATCTTTGCTCCACTGTATAGTCTTGCCTCCTTTGTCATACATTAATTGATCATAGATGTATACATTTATTTCTGGGCTTTCTATCTTGTTCCATTGATCTATATTTCTGTTTTTGTGCCAGTACCATACCATTTTGATTACTGTAGTTTTGTAGTACAGTCTGAAGTCATAGAACCTGATTACTCCAGTTCCATTTTTCTTTTTCAAGATTGCTTTGTCTATTGGGAGTCTTTTGTTTCTCCATACAAATTGTAAAATTTTTGTTCTAATTCTGTGAAAAATGCCATTGGTAATTTGATAGAGATTGCATTGAATCTGTTGATTGCTTTCTGTAGTATAGTCATTTTCACAATACTGATTCTTCCAATCCAAGAACATGGTATATCTCTTGATCAGTTTGTGTCACCTTTTATTTTTCTCATCAGTATCTTATAGTTTTCAGAGTACAGGTCTTTTACCTCCTTAGGTCGGTTTATTCTCAGGTATTTTATTCGTTTTGTTGCTATGGTAAATCGGATTGTTTTTTAATTTCTCTCTCTGATTTTTGTTGTTAATATATAGGAATGCAAGAGATTTCTGTGTATTAATTTTGTATTCTGCAACTTTACCAAGTTCATTGATGAGCTCTAGTAGTTTTCTGGTAACATCTTTAGTACTTTCTCTGTATAGTATCGTGTCATCTGCATACAGTGACAGTTGTACTTCTTCTTTTCCAGTTTGCATTCTTTTATTTCTTTTTCTTCTCTGATAGCCATGGCTAGGACTTCCAAAACAATGTTGAATAATAGTGGTGAGAATGGACATCTGTGTCTTGTTCCTGATCTTAGAGGAAATGTTTTCAGTTTTTCACCATTGAGAATTATGTTTGCTGCAGGTTTGTCATATATGGCCTTTATTATGTTGCATTAGGTTCCCTCTGTGCCTACTTTCTGGAGAGCTATTATCATATGTTGAATTTTGTCAAGAACTTTTTCTGCATCTATTGAGATGATCATATAGTTTTTATCTTTCAATTTGTTAATATGGTGTATCACATTGTTTGATTTGTGTATATTGAAAAACCCTTGCATCCCTGGGATAAATCCCACTTGATTGTGGTGTATGATCCTTTTAAGGTATTGTTGGATTCAGTTTGGTAATATTTTGTTGAGGAATTCTGTGTCTGTGTTCATCAGTGATATTGGCCTTTCATTTTCTTTTTTTGTGATATCTTTGTCTGGTTTTGCTATTAGGGTGACAGTGGCCTCATAGAATGATCTTGGGAGTGTTCCTTCCTCTGCAATTTTTTGGAAGAGTTTCAGAAGGATAAGTGTTAGTTCTTCTCTAAATGTGTGATAGAATTTGCCTGTGAAGCCATATGGTCTTGGTCTTTAGTTTGTTGGAAGATTTTTAAGCGCAGTTTCAATTTCATTACTTGTGATTGGTCTGTTCATATTTTCTATTTCTTCCTTGTTCAGACTTGGGAGACTGTACCTTTCTAAGAATTTGTCCATGTCTTCTAGATTATCCATTTTATTGGCATGTATTTGCTTGTAGTAGTCTCTTATTATCCTTTGTATTTCTGTGGTGTTAGTTGTAATTTCTCCTTTTTCATTTCTAATTTTATTGATTTGAGTCCTCTCCCTTTTTTTCCTGATGAGTCTGGCTAAAAGTTTATCAGTTTTATTTATCTTTTCAAAGAACTAGCTTTTAGTCTCATTGATATTTGCTATTCTTGGTTCTATTTCATTTATTTCTGCTCTGATCTTTATGATTACTTCTACGAACTTTGGGTTTTGTTAGTTCTTCTTTCTCTAGTTGCTTTACGTATAAGGTTAGGTTGTTTATTAGAGGTTTTTCTTATTTCTTGAGGTAAGATAGTATTGCTATAAACTTTCCTGTTAGAACTGCTTTTGCTGCACATTGATTATTTTTGTGTGTTGCATTCTGGGATAAATCCCACTAAGACATGTTGCATACCATTTATAGGTAGCTGGATTTGCTTTGCTACTTTGAGGATTTTTGTGTTTATATTCATAAGAGATATTGGTCTGCAATTTTCTTTTCTTGTGATATTTTTAACTGATTTTAGTACCAGGGTAATAATTACATCATGGAATGAATTATCTTTATTTTATAAAAGATTTTGTGAAGGATTAGTATTAATTATTCTTAAATATTTGGTAGAACTTACTAGAGTAGAAATCTGGTCATGAGATTTTCTTTGTAGGAAGTATTTTGATTATTAATTCAATTTCTGTACTTCCCATAGTTCTATTTAAATTTTCTTTCTTCTTAGTGTGTTTTAGTAGTTTCTGTCTTTATAAGAATTCATCCATTCCATTTAGGTAATATAATGTGTTATATATAATTGTTCATAACATTTTCTAATAATACTTTTTATTTCTCTAATGTCCTCTATTTCATTCCTAACGTTAGGAAATTGTGTCTTCTCATTTTTTTGCTTGGTTTGTCAATTTGTTGATTTTTTTAGAGAACCAGCTTTGGGATTTTTTGCTATTCTTTATTGTTATTTCTATTCTTTAATTCATTTATTTCTGCTCCAATATTCGTTATTTCATTCTTTCTACTATCTTGGGTTTAGTTTGCTCTTTTTATTTTTCTAGTTTTTTATATGGAAGGTAGGGTATTAATTTGAAATATTTCTTATTAATATATGTGTTTACAACTATATTTTTTCTATAAGCACTAGTTTAGCTGCATCCCATAAGTTTTGGTATATTTGGTACTCATTCACCCAGAACTATTTTCTAATTTTTCTTATCTTTTATTCTTTGACCCACTGGTTATTTAGGAGTGTGTTGCTTAAATTCCACATTATTTTGAATTTTCCAAATTTTCTTCCAATATCATTTTATTGTGGTCAGAGAACTTATTCTGTATGATTTACATCCTTATAAATTTATTGAGATTTTTTTTATGGATTAATATAATGTCTATCCTGGAGAATGTTCAATGTGTACTTGAAAAGAATATGTATTTTGCTGTTCTTTTATAGTGTGCCAATCTGTCTTTTTTGTTTGTTTAGTTTTTCTTTATTTTTATTAAGGTTTTCTAAAATTAATTAATCTTTTACCATAGATCCTTGTTGATTATCTATTGTCAATATAGCAGTGTGTACATGTCAATCTGAAACTCCCAATCTATCCCCCACCCCACCCCCTTGGTAACCATATGTTAATTCTTGAAGTCTGTGAATCCGTTTGCTTGTAAATAAGTTCATTTGTATCATTTTTCTTTAGATTCTGAATATAAGCAACATCATATTTGTCTTTGTCAGAATTACTCCATATAGTATGATAAACTCCAGGTACACCCATTTTGCTGCAAAAGGCAATATTTCATTCTTTTGATAGCTGAGTAATATTCCTTTGTATATGTACCACATTTTCTTTATCCATTCATTTGTCAATGGACATTTAGGTTGCTTCCATGTCTTGGCTACTGTAAACAGCACTGCAATGAACACTGAGGTGCATGTATCCTTTCAAACCACGTTTTTGTCTGGATATATGCCCGGGAGTAGGATTGATGGATTATATGGTAGCTCTACTTTTAGTTTTTTAAGGAACCCATGCACTGTTCTCCAAAATGGTTGTTCCAACTTGCATTCCCACCAACAGTGTAGGAAGGTTTCCTTTTCTCCATGCCCTCGCCAGCATTTATTGTTTGTAGATTTTCTGATGATGCCCACTGTAACTGGTGTGAGTTGATACCTCACTGTAGTTTTGATTTGCATTTCTCTAATAATTAGTGATGTTGAGTATCTTTTCATGGGCTTCTTGGCCATCTGTATGTCTTCTTTGGAGAAATGTTTATTAGGTCTTCTGCCCACTTTAGGAATGGGTTGTTTGTTTGTTTTTTAACATTTTTTATTGGAGTATGTTTTTTTGATATTGAGCTACATGATCTGTTTGTAAATTTTGGAGTTTAATCCCTTGTCAGTCACATTGTTTGCAAATATATTCTCCCATTCTGTGAATTGTCTCTTCATTTTGTTTATGGTTTCCTTTCCTGTGCAAAAGTTTTTGAGTTTAATTAGGTCCCATTGGTTTATTTTTGTTTTTATTTCCATTACTCTATGTGTCAGATTGAAAAAGATATTGCTGCAATTTATATCAGAGTGTTCTGCCTATGTTTTCTTCTAAGAGTTTTATAGTATCAGGTCTTACATTTAGGTCTTTAATCCATTTTGAGTCTATTTTTGTGTATGGTGTTAAAAATGTGCTAATTTTATTCTTTTACATGTCGCTGCCCAGTTGTCCCAGCACCATTTATTGAAGAGAATGTCTTTTCTCCACTGTATAGTCTTGCCTCCTTTGTCATAGATTAGGTGACCATAGGTGCATTGGTTTATTTCTGGGCTTTCTATCTTGTTCCATTGATCTATATGTCTGTTTTTGTGCTAGTACCATACTGTTTTAATTACTGTAGCTTTGTAGTACAGTCTGAAGTCAGGGAGCCTGATTCCTCCAGCTCCATTTTTCTTTCCCAAGATTGCTTTGTCTATTTGTGGTCTTTTATGTCTCCATACAAATTTTAAGATTTTTTTTGTTTTAGTTGTGTGAAAAATGCCTTTGTTAATATGATAGGCATTGCATTGTATCAGTAGATTGCCTTGGGTTGTAGAGTCCTTTTGATAATATTAATTATTCCAATCCAAGAACATGGTACATCTCTCCATGTGTTTGTGTCATCTTTTATTTCTTTCATCAGGTTCTTATAGTTTTCAGAGTACAGGTCTTTGCCACCTTAGGTAGGTTTATTTCTAGGTATTTTCTTCTTCTTGATGCAATGGTAAATGGAATTGTCTCTTTAATTTCTCTTTCTGATCTTTTGTTGTTAGTGTATAGAAATGCAACAGATTCCTGTGTATTAATTTTGTATCCTGCAACTTTACCAAATTATTTGATGAGCTCTAGTAGTTTTCTGGTAGCATCTTTAGGATTTTCTATGTATAGTATCATGTCATCTGCAAACAGAGGCAGATTTTTTTTCTTTTCCAGTTTGTATTCCTTTTATTTCTTTTTCTTCTCTGATTGTTGTGGCTAGGTCTTCCAAAACTGTGTTGAATAAAAGTGGTGAGAATGGACATCCTTGTATTGTTCCTGATCTGAGAGGGAATGCTTTCAGCTTTTCACCATTGATTATGATGTTAGCTGTAGGTTTGTCATATATGGCCTTTGTTATGTTGAGGTATGTTCCCTCTATGCCCACTTTCTGGAGAGTTTTTTCATCATAAATGGGTGTTGAAATTTGTCAAAGCATTTGTGCATCTACTAAGACAATCATATCGTTTTTGTTCTTCAATTTGTTGATGCAGTGTATCACAATGGTTGATTTGTGGATATTGAAAAATCCTTGCATCCCTTGGATAAATCACAGTTGATCATGGTGTGTGATCCTTTTAATGTATTGTTGGATTCAGTTTGGTAGTATCTTGTTGAGGAATTTTGTGTCTATGTTCATCAGTGATATTGGCCTGTCATTTTCTTTTTATGTGATATCTTTGTCTGGTTTTGGTATTAGGGTGACAGTGGCCTCATAGATTTAGCTTGGGAGTGTTCCTTCCTCTGTAAATTTTGGGAATAGTTTGAGAAGGATAGGTGTTAACTCTTCTCAAAATGTTTGTTAACATTTGCTTGTGAAGCCAGCTGGTCCTGGACTTTTGTTTTTTGGGAATTTTAGAATCATAGTTTCAATTTCAGTACTTGTGATCGGTCTGCTCATATTTTCTATTTCTTCCTGGTTCAATCTTGGGAGATTGTACCTTTCTAAGAATTTCTTCCAGGTTGTCCATTTTATTGGCATATAGTTGCTTGTAGTAGTCTCTTATGATCCTTTGTATTTCTGTGGTATTCATCGTAGCTTATCCTTTTTAATTTGAAATAAAGAAAATTCTTGATTTGAGCCCTCTCTATTTTTTTCTTGAAGGGTCTGGGCTAAAAGTTTATCAGTTTTGTTTATCTTTTCAAAGAGCCAGATTTTAGTTTTATTGATCTTTTCTATTGTTTTCTTCATTGCTATTTCATTTATTTTGCTTTTATCTTTATGAGTTTTTCCTTCTGCTACCTTTCATTTTTGTTTGTTCTTCTTTCTCTAGTTGCTTTAGGTGTAAGTTTTGGTTGTTTGAGATTTTTCTTGTTTCCTGAGGTAAAATTGTATTGCTATAAATTTCCTTCTTAGAATTGCTTTTGCTGCATCCCATAGGTTTGGGTCACCATACTTTTGTTTTCATTTGTCTCTAGATATTTTTTATTTACTCTTTGATTTCTTCAGTGATCCATTTGTTGTTTAGTAGCATATTGTTTAGCCTCCACGTGTGTTTTTTTTTTGTTGTTGTTATTTTTTTACATTTTTTTTCTTGTAGTAGGTTTCTAATTTCATAGTGTTGTGGTCAGAAAAGATGCTTGATGTGATTTCAGTTTTCTAAAATATACCAAGGCTTGTTTTGTGGCCCAGCATATGATCAATACTAGAGAACATTCCATGTGCACTTGAGAAGAATGTTTATTCTGCTGCTTTTGGTTGGAATGCTCTATAAATATCAATGAAGTCCATCTGGTCTAACATGTCAGTTAGACCTGTGTTTCCTTATTGACTTTCTGTCTGAATCATCTGTCCATCGATGAAAGTTGGTTGTTAAAGTCCTCCACTATTATTGCAAGGCCTGTGTTTCCTTATTGATTTTCTGTCTGAATCATCTGTCCATTGATGAAAGTTGGTTGTTAAAGTCCTCCACTATTATTGCATTACCATCAATTTCTCTTTTTATAGCTGTTTGTATTTGCCTTATATTTTGATGTGCTCCTATGTTGGGTGCATAAATATTTACAATTGTTATATCTTCTTCTTTGATTGATCCTTTGATCATTTTGTAGGGTCTGTCCTTGTCTCTTGTAAGAGTCTTTATTTTAAAGTCTATTTTGTCTATTATGAGTATTGCTACTCTAGCTTTCTTTTGATTTCCCTTTGAATCACATACCTTTTTCCACCCCCTCACTTTCAGTCTGTATGTGTCCCTAGGTCTGAAGTGGGTCTCTTGTAGACAGCATATATAAGTGTCTTGTTTTTGTATCCATCCAGCCAGTCTGTGCCTTTTGGTTGGAGAATTTAATTCGTGTACATTTAAGGTAATTATCGATATATATATATTCTTATTGCCATTTTGTTAATTGTTTGGCTTTTTTTTTTGTAGGTTCTCTTTCTTTGCTTCCTCTTTTGTTCTCGTGATTTGCTCACTAACCTTAGTGTTGTGTTCCAATTCCTTTTTTGTGTGTGTGTTTGTGTTTCTATTGCAGATTTTCAGTTTGTAGTTACCATGAGGTTTTGATATAGTATTCTATATATAAACAAGATTGTTTTGAGTTGCTGGTTTTTTAATTTCAAATGCATTCCCAGTATCCTGCATTTGTACTCTCCTCTTCTCAAGATTGCTGGTTTTGATATCATATTTGTGTGTGAATGATTTCCTCCCTTTATTGTATGTTTACCTTTACTAGTGAGCTTTTCCATTCATAAGTTTCTTGTTTCTAGTTGTGGACTTTTCTTTTCTGCCTAGAGAAATTCCTTTAGCATTTTGTGCAAAGCTGGTCTGGTTGTGCTGAATTCTTTTAGATTTTGCTTGTCTGTAAACATTTTGATTTCTCCATTTAATCTGGATGAGAGCCTTGCTGGGTAGAGTATTCTTGGTTGTAGGTTCTTCCTTTAATCACTTTAAAATATCATGCCATTCCCTTCTGGCTTGCAGATTTTGTGCTGAAACATCAGCTGATAACCTTATGGGAATTCCCTTGTATGTTATTTGTTGCTTTTCCCTTGTTGCTTTTAATATTTTTTCTTTGTCTTTAAATTTTTTCAATTTTATTACTATGTGTATTGGTGTGTTCTTCCTTGGGTTTTTCCTGCCTCGGACTCTCTGTGCTTCCTGGACTTGGGTGATTGTTTCCTTTCCCATGTTAGGGAAGTTTTCAGCTATTATCTCTTCAAATATTTTCTCATGTCCTATCTCTCTGTCTTCTACTTCAGGGACCCCTATTATGTGAATGTTGGTGCATTTAATGTTGTCCCAGAGGTCTCCGAGAATGTCTTCATTTCTTTTCTTTTTTCTTTATTCTGTTCTGTGACAGTGATTTCCACCCTTCTGTCATCCAGGTCACTTATCCATTCTTCTGCCTCATTTATTCTGCTATTGATTACTTCTTGTGTATTTTTCATTTCAGTTATTGTATTGTTAATCTCTGTTTTTTTGTTCTGTAGTACTTCTAGGTGTTTAAACATTTCTTGAATCTTCTTGATCTGTGCCTCCACTATTTTTCTGAGATCTTGAACATCTTTACTATTATTTCTCTGAATTCTTTTTTGGGATGATTGGCTATTTACATTTCACTTATTCGTTCCTCTGGAATTTTATCTTATTCCTTCATTTGGGACATATCCCTCTGCATCTCATTTTGTCTAACTTTCTCTGAAGGCATTTCCATTCCATAGTCTGCAGGTTTGTAGTTCTCACTTCTGCTGTCTGTGCCTTGGTAGCTGGGGCTGTTTAAGAGGCTTGTGCAGGCTTTCTGGTTGGAGGGCCTGGTTCTTGCCCACTGGTGAGGGGAGCTGGGTCTTGTTCCTCTGGTGGGCAGGGTCATGTCAAGTGGTGTGTTTAGTGGGCAGCTGTGTTCTCAGGAAGACTTTAAGCAGCCTGTCTGCTGATAAGTGGAGCTGTGTTCCCACTCTGTTGGTTGTTTGGCCTGAGGCATCCCAGCACCAGAGCCTACAGGCTGTTGGGTTGGGCTGGGTCTCAGTGAGAAAATGGCAACCTCCAAGAGGGCTCACGCCAATGAGTACTCACTAGAACTACTGTTACCAGTGCCTCTGTCCCTGCAGTGAGCCACAGATGACCCACCTCCTCAGGATACCTTCCAATACCAGCAGGTACATCTGGCCCATGTTCTTATGAGGTCACTGCTTTTTTCCCTGGGTCCTGATGTACATGAGAAACTGTGTGCACCCTCCAAGAGTGGAATTTCTTTTTCCCAAAGTCCTGTGAAATTCCTGTGATCAAACCCCTCTGGCCTTCAAGCCAGATTCTCTGGGTGCTACTCTTCCCATTGCCAGCCCCCCAGGCTGGGATGCCTGACCTAGTGCTCAGAACTTTCATTCCTGTGGAAGAAATTCTGTGATATATTTATTTTCCAGTTTGTGGGTAGCCAGCTGGCGGGTATGGGATTTGATTTTATCACAATTGTGCCCTTCCTAACATCTAATTGTGGCTTCTTTGTCTTTGGATGTAGGATATCTTTTTTGGTAGGTTCCATTCTTTTTTTTGATGGTTGTTCAGCAGTTAGTTGTGATTTTGGTGTTTTTGTAAGAAGTGGTGAGCTCACGTCTTTCTCCTTCACCAGCTTGTCCTGTCCTGTCATTTCTTTTTCTATATATTTTGTTTTCTTCCTTGTGATTGCTTGAATTATTATAATCTAATTCAGATTACTAACAGCTAAATTTCAAGACTGTACAAAACCTATTCCAATACAGCTGCATTCCCTTTTCTTTGTGCTTTTATGTTCATACACATTATATATCTATACATTGTTTCCATAAGCACATTTGATAATTGCTTTATGCAGTTTTCTTTTAAATCAGATAAGAGAAAAAAGCAGTTAGAAACCAAAAAAAAAAAATCAGTGATACTGTCATTTCTATTTACCTACTGAGCTACCATTACCCATGTCTTTATTTCTTCAGGTGGATTTGAGATACTGTGTAGTGTCCTCTTGTTTCAGCCTAACAGGGACCCTATCCTATGTCTTATACAGAAGCTTTGATAGGAACTATTTTTCCCAGTTTTTGTTTTTCTTTACATGTCAATTTCTAATTTTTAAAAATATATATATGTTTGAGTATAGAATTCTTAGTTGACAGTCTTATTTGATTTATTTTAACATTGTGAATGTCATCTCTCTGCCTTTGGCTTCCATAATTTCTGCTGAGAAAACAGTTATTAATCTTATTGAGCACCTGAATGTCATGAATCATTTTTCTCTATGCTTTCAAGATTCTCTCCATGTCATACATTTTGACAGTTTATGATGTACCTGGGTGTGGATCTCTTTGAATTTATCCAATCTGTAGGTCATTGAGCTACATCAATGTGTAGATTAACATTTTTCACCAGATTTTGGAACTTTTCAACTATTTTTTTTTTTCTGTTCTTTTCTATTTTTTCCTTTTGGGACTCCCATTGCATACCTATCTGTAGACTTAATTTTCACATTTCTCTAGGATTCTGTTTTTTTTTAAATTGTTTCTTCAGACCAGTTAATCTCACTTGACCTCTCTCTTCAAATTTGCTAATTCATTCTTCTACCTATTCAAAACTGCTGCTGTGCCTTCTAGTGAATTTTAAAATTTCAGTTATTGTAGCTTTCAACTTCAGAATTTCTTTCTGTTTCTTTTTTATAGTTTCTATTTCTTATGACATTGTCTATTTGCTGAAACCTCATTCCCATATCTTCCTTTAGGTCTTAAGACAGTTTCCTTCTGTTCTTTGGATATAATTAAAATAACTGATTTAAATCTTTGTCTAGTAATTCCAATGTTTGAGCTTCCTGGAAGACAGATTTTATTGACTGCTTTTTTTATTTTCTGTGTATGGGACATAATTTCCTGTTTCTTTGAATAACTTTTAATTTTCTGTTGAAAATGAGATTCAGTAGTTTCCTTTGAATAAGTAAGCCTCAGACTGATGCAAGCCTTTGGTTAAGGTCTAGAGTTCTGAAAAAGTTAATTCTGACAAATTTCTTTCCAATGTTCTTGTTACTTTTACAGATGACAAGAATTTTTGTGGTTCTTACTCTTCTCTATTCACTGACATCATTCCCAAAATAGTATAATTGAATTCAAATTCCTTTAGTCGGGTTTTACAAGTGAAATTTCCACTATTCCTAATTGCCCCATGACTGGCATTTACTCATACTATCTGCCCAGCCTATGAGGACTTTGACTGTGTAGCCCTTTGTGTCAATTCATGAATGTTAAATTTCTAGGTAAAATGTGAAAGTATTATTCAGGTAATTTATAACCCAAAGAATTATTAGCATGTCCACCTAACTACACATGTCCTAAAATTCACTATTATTTTTACATCTTCGTTAATTTGAGACTTTAAGAATGCTCTCATGCTTGCTTAAATTTGCATTTGTTACAAGAAAAATTGACTTTAACATGTTGATTTGTAATGTTTCTGCTTCTGTTAATTGCTTGATCATATAGTTTGCTTCATTTTTCACAGTCTTTTAATTTTTAGTTTTATTCTATTGAATTATGAGGTTCAAATTACACACTATGTTAGTTAAATGTGATTTATTGAATGATTGATTACTCAGAGAAATGTTTGAGAAGCTTCAAACTAAACTTCTTGGAAACTTGAATTTATACAATATTTGGCACATTATGGAAGACATTTAGAGATGAAAGCAGGTCTAATGCTCCAGCAATACATCTAGTAGATTGCTCTGTTCATGACCTAATTCTTCCACTATTTAACACTACATCCATATTTTTTCTTTTTCCTATTCTGTTTTTCATTGACTCTCTCTGGCACTCTTTTCTACTTCAAGGCTTCTGCTTCCTCATGGATTCTATTGCTGTTTCTGTTTGATATCCTTTCATTTTGTGTCATTCTCAGCAGCTGTTCGTGAATTCCATTTAGTTGATATTCAAACTCACTGAGAGACATTTTAACTGGATAAGACTATAACAACCCATTATGGATCCTGTCTGTTGCATAAAGTTTTCATACTTGTGCAGCTCATAAGTTACTGGCCATTATAGACAGCTGGATTTGTTTGTGTCCAAACCAGCTAGTTTTTGTTAAGTCCCTATGGTAAAGTTAGGTTGCAAAAGCAAAATGAAATTGTCAAATGCAGGTAATAAGCAAACTGATAAAATAAGATTTTTTTCATAAAACTGCATCTTTCATAGCACATCTAGTGTAATAATTATTTGCTTGAGAATGTACACATGCACACAAATCAATACCCCTATTTATTGTATTCATATTATTTTGGTGAATAACAAATTACCACAGTGGCATAAAACAGCAACCATTTGTAATCTCACAGTGTCTGTAGGTCAAGAGTCTGGGAACGAATTAGCTGTGTCCTCTGCTAAGGATCTCACCAGTCTGTGATCAAAATGTTGGTTGAGGCTATAATTTCATCTCAGATTTGAGATCTTCCAAGCTCACTAAATGTTGGTAGAATTTTTTTTATGTAGTTTTGCTATTGAAGTCCCTATATTCTCATGAGATGCTGGCAAAGGACCACCCTCTCTTTGCCACATGCCCCCTCCCCATAGGTCCTCTAATAACAGCTTACATCTGCAAGCCCAGCAAGATAACTTTTTCTAACTCTGCTATGATTGGTTGATCTGCTATGATTGGTAGAGTCTTATATATCATAACATAATTATAAAAGTGTCCCATCACCTTTGTCAAATAATGTAACTTAATTAAGGGAGTGAATATACCTATAAATTCACAGGGCCACCCATACTCCAGGAGAAGTGGTAATACAGAGCATATACACCAGAAGACAGGAATTTTGAGGGAGTATCTTAGACTTCCACCTACCAAATCTATATTATTATTTTTCAAAAGTTGTAACTTTATATACAAGTTTAGGGCATTCCTCACCATCACTACAGTCGTCATTATGTCTCTCACAATATGGATGATCCCCATACTACTCCTCTTGCTTGAGCTATAAAGTTGTTCTTTATTCCTTGATTTGTCCAAAGTTTCTTCATCCTGTTTAGAATGCCAAACACAACTAGACCTACATGCTCTATGTCATCTAAACTGGTACAAACTCCAAAGAATGCTTTCAATCTGATCTTAAGTGCAGCACTTAAAGTACTATTTCAAATATGTACATTTAGACTGACAGGTTCTCCCAGGGTTAAAAAAAAATTGTGGGAGAGTTCTAAAGAGTGAGATATTTAGTATCATTACTTTCTGTCTTCTCCCTGATAATATGAAAGTTTTTAAATTGTTATGAAGTAAAACAAATATGTGTGAGTACATAAGCCACATGTATGGGACTAAGTCAGTCTTCACAAAGAGAACACATATATATATATAACCACCAACAACGTCAAGAATATAATCCAGAAATAGGTACCTTGGAAACTTCTTTTGAGACCCATCCTATTACTATATTATCCAGTGGTAGACATTATTCTGAATTCAAAACTCTCAGTTTATTTATCTTTATACTTCATGAAAATGAAATAATTATATGCTCCTTCATGCTTGGTTTCTTATGTTCAACATTATGTTTGTGAGATTCTTCCATGAAGTAGTGTGCTCTTCTATTTGTCATTGTTATAAAAGAAAGTGTTTCTTTGAATGAATACATCACAATTTGTTTACTAGTAAACATTTTTTTCTCTGGCTGCTTTTGAAGATTTTTTGTTTATGATTTTTGGCAGCTTTACTGATAAATGACTTTCTTTCCTCCTTTATTCCTTTTTTACTCTTTTTCTTGATTTCCTTCTCTCTCTCTCCCTCCCTCTCTCTATTTGGAGGTTTCATAATTTGAACCTCTGGGCCAATACCACCCTTTATTACTTTTTGAAAGTCATTAACTCTTTCTTCATGTATTGTTTCCCTTCCACCCTCTCTCCTCTCCATATATGACTCCAGCTATACATATGATAAACTTTTACATTGTGTTCTGCTTACATTCTTTCCTATGTTTGTAATCATTTTTTTCTTTCTGGAGAAGTTGAGCCTGTCTATCTTCTACTGGAAAAATTTTCTTGCATATTTGTGTTCCTCTTCTGTCACAGAAGTATTCTTCCTGTATTTGTTATTCAAACTATATTAGTTAGCTTGGCAATTGGGGTTGTGGGGAGAAGTCTCTGTTGTTTCGATTATGCCTCAAACTTAGGCATTTATCTTGTCCTTGTTCTCTTTGAACTTACTTAAATCAGGCTTTTGCAGCCACTACCATGCCCCAAAACAGCTCTTAGCAAATAGGTCCATTTATTAACTCTAGTCAATTGCCAGTCCTAATCTTGCTTGAAATATAAGCTACACTGAACATAGTTTAATGTTCCCTTAATGCTCTCTTATCAAAACATATCCTGCACATGGCTTCCAGGATGTTACTTTTGGCTTCCAGGATGTTACTTTTGCATCATTTCTTCTTTTAAATACAAAGATTATGTTAAATGGAACAAAGAACATTTTATTACTAATTAAAATTCACCTCCAAAAATTTCTGGGATTGGTATATAAAGTTTCTAGGGAGTAATGAAATAGAACTTTTATTTGTTTACATTTTATTCTTTAGTTCCAGATCTCCAGTCTGGATTTTAGCCTACAGAGCATTCTGTTGTGTGTTTTGTGCCAGGCGGAAGTAAGCAGTATTAGGACAACTGTTTTCTACATGATATCTTAATATATAATCTGGGAGGAAATGGTGGCAGAATAAATTAAGGACTTATGTGTTTGTTTGTCCTTAACCCACTAAACCCTACTCGTGACCATTACTACATCAGAGAGATACAAGGTGTCTTCCCACATAGAAAAGCCGTTAACTTTATTAATTAAAATGAATGATGTATCATTTTCTAAAGAGAATGTTCTCTTGTTAAGGGTAAAGATTGAAAAAAATATACAAATTATTTCAACCGTCAAATTTATGTCAAGCCCTTCAATGCTCTTTTCTTAGAAATAGATTTTGCCCAGAAAATCAATTATACTGGTTTTAAAAAATATATTTCTCCCTTCGTATCAAAACAGGAATAGTTAATATCTTGTTACTTTTTCTCAAAAAGGAATTTTACTTATTACCCCTTGTAAATTTCATCACTGGTAAATACACCTTCTCTGGAGCCTTAGAGATGGATAGTTGCTATGTATGTTAAAGGAAAGACATGTTACATATAATCTATTATTTCTGCACTTCCCTAGCGAGTTGAACATTCCCTAGCTTGACTGTAATATAAACAAATCCAAAGGATCCAGAATAGTTAGATTTCTCTTCAGTCTCTAATATTATAGAGGACATTATCTTTTTCTGATACTTTCAAAGGTAAGTCATTAGCAAACCTAGTCAGCCCTGACATGCTATTCAGTGTTTAGAAAAGCAAACACAATGCAGTAGTGAAGAAGTTTGGTGGCTGAGAGATACTGGCTTACTAGAATGTCAGTATCCAGTTTTACAGACATTTAAAACTGTTTCTGAAAAAAAGCTTCACCAAGTTTGGAAAATATATCATGTTTTCCAACAAACAGAGATTTGGTTTAAGATCTTTATCAGGTTGTTCTCTGGGAGATTGGATGAATCAGAACTCATGAGTTACTATGCAGTAGGGGCAGATAAGGAGAGTATGGAAAAAATCCAAGATAACCAACAAAAAAGCCCTTGAATAATTACATCAGAATTCCTGCTCTTGTTCTCCAATGTAGTTGCTAAAGCTAATAAATATTCTCATTTTAGGTGCAATAAAACAAGGAGGCTGCTTTCTTTTCAAGAAATCCCAATAGTCAAATTCTCTTAACCCAAGGGATACATCAGCATGTTAAGTAGAAAGTTTTCAAGTGACTATCCTATTGTAAAAATGTCCCAGAAGTATTTTTCATATAACCCTTTTAAATGTAGACTATATTACTTCACATTTCTTTCAGATTTTAAAACTTCTATTCCAACCATAACCGTTATTATCATTAATGTACAACTTTTATGAGACCACTGTGTGTAAAGTATTATAGTCTACAGAGTCATTTGACTTCAGAGACAAAAAAGTTACATTTTAAAACAAGTCATGTGTCTTCAACTTTCATTTCACTTTCCAGGCAGTTCCATATCACACTGTATCTACTTAGAACTTGCAATGCCTTCCCTATTACCTCTTCATTATATAACAGTTTCTCATGTATTATAGTTCCATGGAAATGTTTCATATTTTATTCTAGCCTCTGTCATGTGCTTGATACAGCATTTATAAATCAAAAGTATACTGCATATTAGTATTTTTCTGAGTTTTGGCCTTTTGGTTGAGACAATTCTTCTTTATATAGGAATGCCCCTTTTATTATAAAAGAATTACTGCTCCTGACCCTACCCACAAAATTTTATTATATAAACCTACAAGCACAACATCCAAAAAGGGCTTCCATTTTCCCAAAAGCCCTTTAGGAGAGTGATGGCATCCATGCTTAACAAACACTGCATCTAAACATAAACTAAATCATAAGCCAAGTTGTAATCTTACACTGAAGCAGTACACATTGCAAAATTCATATTTTCTCCTGGGCCTGTTAACTAGATATATACTTCTACTAACATATAAAAATGCCTGTTTGCAATAATCAGACATATTGTCTGATTGGATTCTGACTCAGTTGACTTCCCCAAATTGAAAAATATTGCTTCACATCTGCAACTTGAAATAGCTAAACACTAAGATTGCTTTCCCTTGAGAATACTGGTTTAATGAAATAAGGTCACCAAAATTGAGAAGGCATATTAAGTTAATTTGACAAATTTAACTTTTAGATAGATTAATTTTCAACTTTTTAATCTAAAAAAAATCATAGAAGTTGAAGATGGAAAGGCTATGCTGAAATGCATAGTTTGGTTGGTTTTATTTATTTAGAAAAAAAATCTGGTTTGGATTTCTTCTGCCTTTTCTCTTTTACAATATCTGGGTAATTTGAAAGATTTCTATTTTTAAAGTATATTCTCTTCACTTTATGCTGTTAAAGTTTTTGCAAATCAGCATTGGGCACTAACAAATTGAAGGGGAAATAGAATTATTGATAAATTAGTTTCTTCAAAATTCCAAACAATTTTTAATTATTACTTGTTCTTATTTTTAAATAATAAATGGAATACATAGTAGTAGAGGAACATACAGATTGTACCGTAAGCACAGCATTGGCTTGCATTCAAAGGCATTTTCGAGTAAGGAGAATGCCAGGTTTGTATTTTGCTAGTTATTTGGGGTTACAGTTTTATATCTACAGGAGAATAGCCTTATTATTCTAGAAGTATTTACATAGACATTTATGGGGTTAAAATGTTTTAGAAGACCTCTAAATTATCAATCAAGAAGAAGATAAAGAGCAACTTCATAATTAATCTACAATTTATTGAACACTACTATGTCCTAGGCATTATCTACTATATCTTAATTTCCATTTCTATCACATTTTAAAATTTCTAATTTAATCCTTCTTACAAAATTGAAGGTATCTCTTATGTCTCCATGAACAAAAAAATAAGGCTTAGAAAATTAATTTTCTAAATATCACCCATATTATAAGCTACAAATATTTGTATGTAGAGCTATACATTTCTAAGTAATTTCTTTTAAACTATTATTAAGGTTATGTATACAATTAAACAAAATAAATACATAATTGTACCAAATTGGAGTTCTAAAAAACACAGATTGGCACCACTTGCCTGGCATAGTTATTTCATGTTGATAATTATGAAAAATTTTGCTTCTATGCTTGCTTTCTTCTTTGTGGTCTCCCTGTTTAAACAACCTCAGAATTTCCTGTGTCACTGAAACTGATGAAAGGACTATTCTTACATAAGAAATTAATTTTAATGATTTTTATTATAATGTATATATTTTTTTTGTGGTTAACTTAGAAAAGATAGGTTTTTTAAAAGCATAAGGTCAAAATCACCTACTGTCATTTAGCTATAATACCTGTGTATATGTTGCTTATACATTTACAGAAAAGAGCTGGGTTACAGAATGAATCTAGGGCCTTTGACAGGGTACGGGGAACTGCCTTTTGTTTGTTTGTTTTTGATAAAAAGTTTTCACAACATCAAAGAATTAAGGTGTTTGATATATTCACATCATAGTGAACTATACTAAACATGGTGTGGTTTTAAGGCATGTGAGTACTAAAGTTTTTATGTGTACAGTTTAAACTTATTTCCTGACCTTACCAAACATGGTAAATTAAAGATTATCTCAATAGCCAACTACAGAGAATTTGAATTAACGAGTGCCTGTATCCGTGTCATGAAAACCATTTTTAAGCACTTTGAAATTTTTGCTGATATTATAGAGAATCCTGACATTTCAAAAGTCAAAAATACTGTACAGAAGTATCTCAGTAATCATTTATTCCAGCTTTTACTCAATTAATTATGCATAGCTCCTTAAGCCAGAAGAAAATTATTTTTTCCTATTTTCTTTACAAATGTTTCATGTAACAACTTTTGTAATAACCTTGTGGTAGGCTTAGAGTGTATTTCATATTTTAGTTTGTTCTCACTTAATTGAAGAGACATGAATTTAAGAATAAGGAATGTATAATTATGAAAATACTCACCAATTATACTTTTCTAATACTTCTTAATGTACTGAAATGATTATTAAACTGTAAATTATTTTATATAATGATATTTTGTGATGTTCATTAACTTATTTATATTTTCTTTTGTAGTAAACTTGTACTTAAGTTTATTTGATATTAAAGGAGCTTTATAACTACAAATATGCGTAACTGAACTACTTTACATCTTTAACGATTTTGCCTATGTCTTATCCTCCCAATTAATTATATACATGAAATAACTCTATGCTCTTTGTCATCCAAGTTAAATTTTCATTCTACAAAAGACATTTTGGCCTAGACAAATGTTGTTGAATATAAAGGCTACATGAGAAAAAGAAATGTCCATATTGTATTGAAAATGGATTCATTAAAGCCTCCATGATGCAATGATAATATGATAGATCATTATATAAGTTTCTATATATTAATATTATTATAAAATTATTTATAAAATATAATAATTGATCTTTACTATCTGATTTTCAGGGTTTTTATATTGATGACATATGCTTATGCATCCAAATATATTTTTTTCAGATTATCTGTATATACATGGTTGTAAGATTGGTTCCTTATTAATAATCTTTATAAGAATTCGCCTATATATAAAATTTGAAATAAAAATATGGTAGCATTTAGAAAGTTTTCTTTAAAAAAGCTTTTTAAATAATGTCACTTATCCTAGTTAGTAGGGCTTAAATATTAGAAACTAAAATTCTCATCAAAAATAAAATTTTTGCTGTCTTCAATAAGATTAATTTTAACATCATGTTAGTTTTTTTTAACTCTTAGTAGAATTGAACCAGAGAATTCAAAATGAAAGAATATGACAAGATATATAACACTAATTATGAAATAGTTTAAAATCAATTGTTAGTATCTATATGAATTAATATACAAAGTCTTGGCACAGTGTTATTTTTTCCCTGAGGCTTAGAATATTATTTATCAAGCATAAAGGGTGGAGCCAGGGCAGCAGCAGGCAGAAATGTATCCTCCATGGAGGCCAGAGAGGAACTGCTGCTGCCAGCCAAACTCCAGCCCAGGTGACCCCAAAAATTTAAAAACAAAAAAGTTAAAGAAACAAAACATATAAAACAGCATTCCCTTTAATCAATTCCTCAAAAACAGATACTTTGGGAATATAGATTAAATTTGAAGGGAGACCAGAAATTTGAAAATTATGTCACTGATAAATTCTGATTTTGATGATTTTACTGAGGTCATAAAAGAGGATGTCTTTGTAAAAAAAAAAAAAATGCTCAATGAAATATTTCGGGATAAACACAGTATTCTTACTCTCAAATTGTTTAAAAGAGTTTGATAAACAATCAACTGGGATAAAATGTAAACAATTTTTGAATCTGGAAAAAGGAGATAAAGTAGTTCCTTTTAGTATTACATTTAAAAATATTTTTTCTTGAAGTACAGTTGATTTACAATATTGTGTTAGTTTCAGGTGTATAGCAAAGTGATTCAGTTATGCATATATATTCATATATCTATTCTTTTTCAGATTCTTTTATTTTATTAATTTTTATTGGAGTATGGTTGCTTTACAAAGTTGTGTTACTCTCCACTGCACAACAAAATGAATCAGGCATAAACATACAGATATCCTCTCCCTTTTGGACTTCCTTCCCATTTAGGCTACCACAATGCATTAGGTAGAGTTCCCTGTGCTATACAGTATGTTTTCATCAGTTGTCTATTTTATACATAGTGTCAATAATGTATGTGTCAATCCTACTCTCCTAATTCCTCCCACCCCACCCTTTTCCCCCTTGGTATCCATAAATTTGTTCTCTATATCTGTGTCTCTATTTCTGCTTTGCAAATAAGATCATCTATACCATTTTTCTAGATTCCACATATATGTGTTATTATACGATATTTGCTTTTCTCTTTCTGACTTACTTCACTCTCTGTATGACACAATCTGGGTCCATCGACATCTCCACAAATGACCCAATTTCATTCCTTTTTATGGCTGAGTAATATTCCACAGATTATTTTCCCTTATAGATTATTAAAAGATATTGAGTATAGTTCCCTGTGCTATGCAGTAGGTCCTTGTTGTTTATCTATTTTATACATAGTACTGTGTATCTGTTAATCTCAAACTCCTAATTTATTCCCCCCTTTCCCCTTTGGTAACCATAAGTAATTTTTTCTATGTCTATTTCTGTTTTAAATAGGTTCATTTGTATAATTTTTTAAGATTCCACATATAAGTGATATCATATGATATTTGCATTTCCTCTAAGATCAGGAATAAGACAAGGATGCCCACTCTCACCAAAGAAATATAAATAAAAAGAACACAGATTGGAAAAGAAGCAGTAAAACTGTCACTGTTTGCAGATGACATGATACTATACATAGAAAATCCTAAAGATTCTACCAGAAAATTACTAGATCTCCTCAATGGATTTGGTAGTTTCAGAATACAAAATTAATACACAGAAATCTGTTGCATTTCTATACACTAACAATGAAATATCAGAAAGAGAAATTAAGGAAATGATTACATTTTGCATCACATCAAAAAGAATAAAATACCTAGAAATAAACCTACCTAAGGAGGCAAAAGACCTGTACTCTGTAAAATATAAGATGCTGATGAAAGAAATTGAAGACGACATAATCAGATGGAAAAATATACCATGTTCTTGGGTTGGATCAATATTGTTAAAATGACTATACTACCCAAGGCAAGCTACAGATTTGATGTAATCCGTATCAAATTACCAAGAGCATTTTTCACAGAATTAGAACAAAAAGTTTTACAATTTGTATGGAAACACAAAGACCCTGAATAGCCAAAGCAATCTTGAGAAAAAAGAAATATTGAGCTGGAGGAATCAGGCTCCCTGGCTTCAGACTGTACTACAAAGGTACAGTAAGCAAACAGTATGGTACTGGCACAAAAACAGACATATATATCCATGGAACAGAATAGAAAGCCCAGAGATAAACCCACACACATATGGTCACCTTATCTTTGATAAAGGAGGCAAGAATATACAACGGAGAAAGACAGCCTCTTCAATAAATGGTGCTGGGAAAACTGGAGAGCTACATGTAAAAGAATGAAATTAGAACACTCCCTAACACCATACACAAAAATAAACTCAAAATGGATTAGAGACCTAAATGTAAGATCAGATACTATAAAACTCCTGGAAGAAAACCTAGGTAGAGCACTCTGACATAAATCACTGTAATATTTTTTGAAACCATCTCCAGAGTAATGGAAATAAAAACAGAAGTAAACAAATGGGAGCTATTTAAACTTAAAAGCTTTTGCACAGTGAAGGAAACCATAAAAAAAAAAATGAAAAAACATCCTTCAGAATTGGAGGAAATATTCACAAATGATGTGATCAAAAAGGGATTAATTTCCAAAATATACAAACAGCTCATATAGGTCAATATCCAAAAACAACCCAATAAAAAAACTGACCCAGCCAACCCACTACTGGGAATAGACCCTGGGAAAACCGTAATTCAAAAAGAGTCATGTACCACAATGTTCATTGCAGTTCTATTTACCATAGCCTGGACATGGAAGCAACCTAAGTGTCCATTGACAGATGAATGGATAAAGAAGATGTGGCACATATATACAATGGAATATTAGCCATAAAAAGAAACAAAACTGAGTTATTTGCAGTGAGGTGGATGGGCCTAGAGTCTGTCATACAGAGTGAAGTTAAGTCAGAAAGAGAAAAACAAATACCGTGTGCTAACACATATATATAGAATCTAAAAAAAAAAAAAAAAAAAAAGGATACTGATGAACCTAGTGGCAGGGCAGGAATAAAGATGTAGACATAGAGAATGGACTTGAAGACATGGTGGGGAGAGGAGGAAGGTGGGGAGAAGTGAGAGTAGCATTGACATATATACACTACCAAATGTAAAATAGCCAGTGGGAAGCAGCAGCATAGCACAGGGAGATCAGCTCCAGGCTTTGCAATGACTTAAAGGGGTGGGATAGGGAGGGTAGGAGGGAGCCTCAAGAGGGAGGGGTTATGGGTATAAATGTATGCATATGGCTGATTCACTTTGTTGTACAACAGAAACTAAACACAGTATTGTGAAGCAATTATACTCCAATAAAGATCTATTTAAAAAAAAAGAAAAAGAGTTAAATAGACATTTCTCCAAAAAGACAAACAGATTGCCAACAGGCACATCAAAAAAATGCTCAACACTGCTAATTATTAGAGAAATGCAAATCAAAACTACAGTGAGATATCACCTCACTCTGGTCAGAATGACCATCATCAAAATGTCTACTAATAATAAATGCTGGAGAGGATATGTGTTAAAAGGAACCCTCCTACATTGTTGGAGGGAATGTAAATTTTTGCAGTCACTATGGAGAACAATATGGAGGTTCATTAAAAAACTAAAAACAGAGTTGCCATTTGATTCAGCGATCCCACTCCTGGGCATATATCTGGAGAAAACTAATTTTAATAGATACATGCATCCCAATGTTCATGGTTCAATGCAGCACTATTTATAATAGCCAAGACATGGAAGCAACTTAAATGTCCATTGACAAATGAATTAGGAACATGTGGTGTTTTGTGTGTGTGTTTACACATACACAGTGGAATATTACTCAGCCATAAAAAAGAATGAAATAATGCCATTTGCAGCGTGGATGGACCTAGAGATTATCTTACTAAGTGAAGTAAGCCAGATAGTATTGTACTCTTTTGGCAATTATTCTTTATGTTTGAAAGAATAGCCTCCCCTCAAAAAAAAGTTTAAGTCTAGTTAGAGATGAAGAAAAACAAATAGCTTAGTAATCTAGGAACAATGCTTTTTCAATAGGGGATTGTCCCTGCAGTTTCAGGTACTCCTTTAGCCATTTAACAGATTTTTATTGTATTTTTTAACAGTAACAAGCTCTCTATGGAATTTACTGCAGATACAGCAATAACGTATTTATTAGCAAGGAGCAGTTAAAGGCTTTTGAAGAAGAGTTAACCAAATAATATTTTACAGGCTTATTATAATAGATGATACTATACAGATAGGAAAATACCGCCAACTTTTGTGTACAGTAAGATGTGCTAAACCATTTTATTAGAGATTGGTGTCTAAAAACATAAATTGTGGGATTAAACTACCTGGGTTTTAACACGTTTGGCTCATAGAAGCTCTGTGCCCATAGGCAAATTACTTAATCCCTCTTCTTTCAGTTCCTAAATCTGTAAAGTGGGTACAATAAAAAACAAACAAATGAAAAAAACTAGCCCTTTGGTTGTTATGAGGATTAAGTGAATTCATATATGTAAAATATTTAGAAGATAGATATCATACAGGTCACACATTATAGTAGTTATTATTAAAGTTGTATAACTTGAATATTTTCTTCAATGGATATTTTATAGAGATCACCTGCACCCTCCGCCATATCAAGTCTTTCTCTTTGCTATTTTGTAGCATTCACTTCCTAAGAAAATATTTGTATTTTGGTCAGAGATCATTTTATGTAGGTAACTTACTCATTCAATAAATGAATGAATAGCTGAGTGAATAAATAATCTAGTATTTTGCCTGTCTGGGATAGAAAATCCACACATAGAAATACCCCAAATGGAAGACATTATGGATAAATTCTACATGTGTTTCAGCAAAGAAAATTTGAGGATTTTGGGTGAGAGGTCTTGGGAAGTTATTGGAGAAAACCTAACATAGAGGATATTTAAGGTGTGGTTTGAAGGGTAGGGGTTCATAAATTGAGAAGAGATAGAAAAGCATTCCAAAAAGAGCTATCCAGCTGAGAACATGCTGACCAGATTATCAAAACCATAAAAGCATTAAAATATATACATATTTTAAGCTATAGTTGATACCATCTTTCTTTTACAGTCTCCTTAAAAGATTCTGCTGCCCTTTAGATCTGTTTTGGCTTTCATTGAGAGTACTGGACTTTAAAAAATATAGATCTCAAGATTAATTAAGTTTGTCAGTATGGGAACTCATTCAATGTAGGGGAGGGGGCTGAAGGCCAGAAGACCAGTGAAAGGTGATGCAAGTTATGAGATATAACCATCTAGCAGGAAGGATACCAATAGTAAACAATAGAAAAGAGCTTGGCTATAGGAACCATAAGATGCCACAGGATAGATTTAACAAGGGACATGACTAAGAAACATGACCTCTATAAAGAATGCTATGAAAATTTATTAAGTGATGTAAAAGAAGATTTGAATAAATGGAGTGTTACCTCATATCTTTGGGTAGGAAGAGTGCATAATGCAAAGATGGCTGACTCCTAAATGTAATGCATTTTAGTCCAAACCCCATAGGATTTTATCTCTAAGATTCTCCAAAATTATTCCAAAGTGCATCTAGAAAAGATAGAGCTACTATTTGAACAATAAATTGTTTTGAGTATTTCTATCAGATACAAATATTTAAATTCAGCTAAAATAAAAGTATAGTATTTAGACATGAGTAAACAGATAACACACACACAAGGAAATAAATACTATGATTTCTATGAGTTTAGGAAAGCATAAACCTATAAATAATATCAGGGTAAATTCACAAAGGGAATAAGGTAAGTGCTGTGTCACACTATGTGTATATATATATATATATATATACTTTATCTAAAGAATAGACTATGAATGATATTAGAAAATTAAACTATTGCCTAATTCTATAGAGGGATAACAGTCTAAGATAAAAATTATTATATTTGCACAGAAACTATTCATAAATATAATTACATAATAATTTTACCTTAGTATATATCAAGAGTATACAAGGGACTGAGAAAATATAAATATTTAATGTATTCTCATATAAGCAGTTCATGTTTTTAAAATCAATACCATAGTAAGCAAAGAAAAATATAAACTCAAAAATAAACAACTGATATATATCATTCTATTGCCTACTAAATTAACCACATTTAAAAACTTAGAATAACCAATGTTGGTGAAGATTTACTGAAGCTGTTACTTTCAAAAGGGTTGGCACTGTAAGGAGAAAATATGTTCATACCTTTTAAAATACTCTTCTCACTTTTTGGAACCTATTAAAAGTAGTAGAACTTACTGAACTCACACTGGTCAGAATGGCCATCATCAAAAAAATCTACAAACAATAAATGCTGGAGAGGGTGTGGAGAAAAGGGAACCCTCTTGCACTATTGGTGGGAATGCAAATTAATATAGCCACTGTGGAGAACAGTACAGAGGTTCCTTAAAAAATTAAAAATAGAACTACCATATGACCCAGCAATCCTACTACTGGGCATATACCCTGAGAAAGCCATAATTCAAAAGGACACATGTATCCCAATGTTCACTGCAACACTATTTACGATAGCCAGGATATGGAAACAACCTAAATGTCCATCGACAGATGAATGGATATAGAAGATATGGTACATATATACAATGGAATATTACTCAGCCGTAAAAAGGATAGAAATTGGGTCATTTGTAGAGAGTGGATAGACCTAGAGTCTGTCATATAGAATGAAGTAAGTCAGAAAGAGAAAAGCAAATATCATATATTAACACATATATGTAGAATCTAGAAAAATGGTACAGATGAACCTATTTGCAGGGCAGGAATAGAGATGCAGACATAAAGAATGGACGTGTGGACACAGGGGGGAAGGTGGGTGGGATGAATTGGGAGACTGGGTTTGACATATATGCACTATCATGTGTAAAAGAGATAGCTAGTGGGAACCTGTTGTATAGCACATAGAGCTTAGCTTGGTGCTCTGTGGTGACCTAGATGGGTGGGAGGGAGGGTGGGAAGGAGTTCTAAGAGGGAAGGGACATATGTACACATATAGCTGATTCACTTCGTTGAACAGCAGAGACTAACACAACATTGTTAAGCAACTGTACCCCAATTTAAAAAAAAAGAGGTACTACTAAAATGTAATATAAATAGTATTGTGAAAATAATCATTCTAATATCATATATAACATCCTTATAAAGATCTATAGTGTAGATATAAAAAAATAAGGTTTGGTCCTTTGATGAAAATATGTGATCAGTCAAAAATGAGAATTACAAAAAGCAATGAGACATCAATGTTTATGAAAGATACTTTGCATGTATGTGGGAGGGAAGGTACTTACAGATACTAATCTCAAAAATGTGATAAAAGTTATTTTATTCCTCTGAACCTTAGCGTCTTTGCCTATTCAAAAACATAACAAGATTTTTGTGAGCAGAAAAGAAAAAAAATTTTGACAGTGGTGTGCTATATAATACATGTAAAACACATATAAAGCATACAGCAGTCTACACCCAATTTTAAAACATTACTTTCCTTCACCTACCTTTTTATTAGCAATCTTATATCCTATACTTTTACACAACACTTTAGATTCAAATAGGGTTTAATATTTTAAGCACTATTCTGAATTGAATAATGCCTATAGTGTTAAATTCACAGTTATACACTTCACTTGAATCAACCAAGAAAATATATCTCTTTAATTTTTAGATAACTGATCACACCTTCCTCATCTGTTGTATAACAGAAAACTTAAACTTGCCACTAAGCAGTGTATCAATCATTTCAGGATTGATCTGCCTGTTGTGTTTTAAAATGTGTTTTTAGTTAGTAGACAAAACAGTATCTCACTGTAATAAATGAACACCGAACAAGGGAATTATCTAATCTGTTAGATATATATGGTACTTGATTATTACTTTTTAGAATAATAAGAGGTGACCAAATGTGCCTCAGTACAGGGAAAAGATTTACAAGACCATCATGTCTTTTTTCCGGATTTCTGCTCAGTAAGCAACCTTCTGACAAAAACTTGATTTTCGAAGTACCTAAATACTGAGAAAGGATTACACTATGGGATATAAGCTGGTATTTAAAATAGTGAAAATATGTAGGTCCATTCATAAATGTGTTCATTTCCAATTTAATTTTTCACTCAGAGTCTTGTAATTTTGAGTAACAATCAATTCCTAAAGCCTAATAGAGTTGAATCTTCCAGTCTGAAAATTTGAGAACCGTAGCCTGGTCTCAATGTCAGTACCACTTTAGTGACCTGAAGGCATTGGAAGGGAAAACATTGCCACCCTCCACCAAACACCAATTTTTAGTATAGGCAAACGATATTTTCTGACTATTTGGAAAAAGCTACATAAATGAGCTTGAAGTTTCCTACCTCCACCCTCCAAGGTCTCCAAACCCTTCATTTGAGGAAACCCCTGAATCCGTTATGTCCCAGACCAGTGTTCCATCTCTCTCACCTTCTAGGGTCAGAGAGAGGACATATTTTTGAAATGTACAAGTTATTCCTAATTCCTAGGAACTGATGGTGAATGTGAGCTTCTCCACAAATGCTTCCTAAGACTTTTGTCTTTAGAACCAAAAAGTGAAGTTATGACTGGTCAGGGGAGTCTTGTTTCATTACAGAGAGTTATTAAGAATGAAAATTCTATCTATTTAATGCATGTACCAATGACTGTTCTATTCAAGATCTATTTGAACAATATAAATCAGAAATCAGTATAGACAGGTCTATTATCAATCCCAGGTCTTGATGTCCACAATGAATTACAGTAAATAGAATACAAAGAGTTGCTTTGTTTATATCACTTCCTTTCCCATTAAAATGTTACTACAAGGTAGCAGGATAGCTATTTTTATTTTGCTGACCAACTCTTTTTCTCTCCCTCAATCAATACCATTGGTAGTTAAATTATATAAAAGTTTATTCATATTAGATTCCACGGTGTTTATAAAGTTATATGTATTTCAAATATATAGAGAGTCATACCTAAGATTAAGTGTTCAAGAAATGGAAGCAACTCTTACAGCAGATTTCAGGTGAAAAAATAGCTTCACAAATTCTATTTTGGGAAAATAAAAGAGAAAACTATCTTAAATTCATGGAGATAAACTATCAATAAATTGAATGTGCTGAATAGCTGACAAAAATCTTGAGAGATTAGTTCACCAGGTTTATAAAAATACATTTTTTTCAATTAAGTTCTTTTCAATTAAGTAAACATTGCTTCATTTAAATGGCACAATATTATTTTCACATAATTTTCAAGCTACTGTTTTTATTTTTAAAAAATACTAATGAAAAGAATTACAGTATATAAGATACAAAAATATTTTAATAAAAATAATGCAATGAGGGGCTTCCCTGGTGGCGCAGTGGTTGAGAATCCGCCTGCCAATGCAAGGGACACGGGTTCGTGCCCCGGTCCGGGAGGATCCCACGTGCTGCAGAGTGGCTGGGCCCGTGAACCATGGCCGCTGAGCCTGCACATCTGGAGCCTGTGCTCCGCAACAGGAGAGGCCACAACAGTGAGAGGCCCGCGTACCGCAAAAAAAAAAAAAAGCAATGAAATCTATAATTTATTCCACATCATATCATCTATTAGGATTTCTATTCATAAAACATCTCAAAGAATCTTCAGTTTGCTTCTCAGAACTTTTTCTATATACAATTTGAGTTTGTCTTAGACATGAGTGGAGTAGTTCAAGGTCACCAAGTTATAACACTCATAAAGTGAAGGACCATAAAAGTGCATGTTAGAATATTTGTCAATCTCAGTAAATGAGTAAATTAATAAAGAAACTGACATATCAATCATAAATGTAAAGAGAAAGGAAATGCAATAACCTAATTAATAATCCAATTGAAATATTCATCATTATGAAAGAAATAAAATAATTATTGGTTCTGCACTGGATCCAGACACTTTTTAAAATTTGACAATTTTACTAACATTAAAACAGTCATTACTTACTGTAAACAAATTTATATGTGTCTGTAGTAAGCTTTATAATTCCTGTGAAGATGTTGTACCTGTGCATGTCTGTTGGACAACCTTCAGATCTGCAGTAGCTAATTATTTCATAGCCTAGGCGGTGCTTTTCTGGACAAATCTTCGGGATGTGCAATATTATATATCAACCTATAAATAACTGACAAAAATCTCTAGAAATTATGGAAATAGACATGTTTGGGGGCATAGAAATTGAAATCATCTTGTCCATCCTGAGACAGCATGGGCATTTGACTTTCTATTAGCTACTTAAATGTATTTTCATAAGAAAAAAGGAAAGAATGAAGCCAAAATAAAGATTATGTTTGCAAAGCTGAAAGAGTATTACCATATTAGATTTAATTAAAATTGAAAAGCCAAACTAAAAGACCTTAATAAAATGTTGCCTCTTTTCTCTAATATTCATTTGATAATCCATGAGACACAAGCACATTTCCATAATTTTATAAGACAGTGTTGTACCATATGTGTGTATGTATATATACAGACATATATATTTTTCAGAAAAACAATTATTTTGTTTTTGCCTTGTTTTGAATTTTCCTCTACCTCTTTTTCTCATTCCAACCCTAACAGGCACTGCTCTCTACCCCTGGTCATTGATGTTGATGACTTTTTATAACCATTTCCATATTTTTTCATGCTCATGTATTTTTATTAAAATAACTGAGAGAACACTTATGAACCTGTATGTTTTTTGTTTTCTGTATCTTGTTTTTATCCCACTCAACAATATCTCTGAAAATCATGCAAAACAACAGATATAATAATAGTATATTTATTATTGTGTTTAACATACTTTATGGTATGGGGGACCATGATATGATATGGTCCACCATTTTCCTATGATAGCATTCACTCAGATTACAGGTTTTAGCACTATAAAACCCCAAAAATATCCTTGTACATGTTTAATTTTTTTTTTTTTTTTTTATGCTTAGAGGGTAGATTTTCAAGGAATGGAATTACTGGGTTTAGAGAGTAAAAGTACCCATGTATTTAAAGAAGTTACCAGTTTGATTTTACCAGCAATGTATGACTCTAGCTTTTGCTCACTCTCTAAGCCAGTAGCAGGTGCTAGAGTTTGTTTTGTTTTGGCCTTACAGTTTAATGTAATATATTGTTTTTACTTGATTTGCATTTCACTGGCTACTGGCAATGTGGGCAGTTTTAAATATGAATTGTTACTTAGATTTGATCTTTAAAAATAATCTCCTCCTGATATTACTTACATTTGTATTAGATGTTTTCTTATGATTTTGTAAAAGCTCACTGCTTATTATAAACACTTTATTTTCTACATTGCTATTTTTTTTTTCAAAATCTACTGGCTGTTTTTGATGTTACTTATGATATCTTATATGTTAGAGCAAGTTAATTCAGTGACACTTTAATGCTAAAGTATAGCATTTAATGTTAAAGTATAAGCCACCACATGTGACATCTACATAACTAATTTTGACTAAAAATTTCTCCTCTGCTCCTACATTTTCTTATAGTATATTTACTCTATTTATTCACATATGTTTTTAGACCATCAGGAATATATTTTTGCATATGATCAGAGATAGAAGTTGTATTTTATATTCTTCCAGATGCATAGATATTTGTGCGATCACCATTTATTTTTATTTATTTATTTATCTTTACGGTACGCAGGCCTCTCACTGCTGTGGCCTCTCCCGTTGCAGAGCACAGGCTCTGGAGGCGTAGGCTCAGCAGCCATGGCTCACAGGCCTAGCCACTCCACAGCATGTGGTATCTTCCCGGACCAGGGCACGACCCCGTGTCCCTGCATCGGCAGGCAGACTCTCAACCACTGCGCCACCAGGGAAGCCCCACCATTTATTAAATAACTTATCTTTCCTCCACTGCGTTTTACTTTTTCCATTTAAGATATTAATATTTCATTTATACTGAGATCTGTTTCCAAGTTGTTTCTGCCACTGATCTATTTATCAATTTCTATAACAATGCTATATTAACTTATATTGGTGGCCTTGTAATATGTCTGTATTATATTTTGCAACATGTCCTTCACTATTGTTTTTCATACTTGCTTTGACAATTCTTAAGCTAAGTAAGTGTAGAAGATGATAGGCATAATCTAAAAGCGAGGGACAACTGTTTTTCCCCCATATAAGATTTGAGGTTGTTTATTTGATTTAAATTAAAATTTTCCATGGGATTCTAATTTCAAATTAATATTATATCAATTTTTAGAATTGGTTTTTATGCTATTATCTCTTCCTATTACAATGACAGGATATATTTCTATTTTAATTTCATGGTATTGAATAAGATTTGGATGTTTTCTTTATCCATATTCATATTTAATTTTTTCTTAATTATTTTGCAATTTTTCCCTATAGAGCAAGTAATATATATATATATTTTGCGGTACACGGGCCTCTCCCACTGCGGAGCACAGGTTCCGGACACGCAGGCTCAGCGGCCATGGCTCATGGGCCCAGCCGCTCCATGGGATGTGGTATCTTCCTGGACCGGGGCACGAACCCGTGTCCCCTGCATCGGCAGGCAGACTCTCAACCACTGCGCCACCAGGGAAGCCCTAGAGCAAGTAATATTTTATCTAATTCCACTAAATGGCACTTACTGCTGGATTAGGAATAAAAAGAAGCTTTATATATATATATATAATATTCCATCTAAAGAAATGTTTGACTTTTTATATATTATAGTTTAGTGAGTATCAATTTTTTTCCTCCAAGTTGTTGATTTCATGAATTAGGCTAACAATTTTTTTTTAAGTAATTCATTTTCCATAATCTGAATAAAGTTGGCTTTATCAGTATCCCATGCTCATGTGATTTTGCTGGATCATCTTAATATTTTATGTGGAAACACTTTTTCAGTTAGGAAAATGTCATTTTTATATTATCTGTATAAGCTTTTAGTGTTGTGTTGTATTGACTTACTAGAATGATTCAGATAATTTTGTTATATCTTTGGTCTTGAATAACTTACGTAAACTTGAAATTATTTGTTCTTTAAAAACGCTCTGACAAATTCAGCAAGGTAGAATGATACAAGAATAACATACAGAAATCAGTTGCATTTCTTTACACTAACAATGAAATATCAGAAAGGGGATATAAAAAAAAAACCCTTCAAAATCATACCCCCAAAAATAAAATACTCAGGAAGAAACCTAACCAAGGAGGTGAAAGACTTATACACTGTGAACTATAAAACATTAATAAAGGAGATTGAAGATGATTCATGCTCTTAGATTGAAAGAATTAATATTGTTAAAATGGCCATACTACCCAAAGCAATCTACAGATTTACTGAGCTCTGTAGAGTGCTCAGATTTAATTTAATGTCAAATTACCTTGACATATTTCACAGAACTAGAACAAATAATCCTAAAATTTATATGGAACCATAAAAGACCCAGAATTGCCAAAGCAATCCTGAAGAAAATGCACAAAGCAGGAGGCATAACCCTCCCAGACTTCAGATAGTACTACAAAGCTACACTAATCAAAACAGCATGATATTGGCACAAAAATCAATAGATCAATGGAACAGAATAGGAAGCCCAGAAATAAACCCACATGCCTACAGTCAATTAATCTTTGACAAAGGAGGCAAAAATATAAAATGGGAAAAAGACAGTCTCTTCAGCAAGTGGTGTTGGGCAAGTTGGACAGCCACATATAAATCAATGAAGTTAGAATGGACCCTCTAACCATAAACAAAAATAAACTCAGAGTGGCTTAAAAACTTAAACATAAGACATGACACCATAAAACTCTTGAAAGAGATCATAGGTAAAACATTCTCTGACATAAATTGTACAATGTTTTCTTAGGACAGTCTCCCAAGGCAATAGAAATAAAAATAAACAAATGGGACCTAATCAAAATTCCAAGCTTTTGCACAGCAAAGGAAACCATAAACAAAATGACAGCCTACAGAATGGGAGAAAATATTTGCAAATGATGTGACTGACAAGGGATTAATTTCCAAAATATACAAACAGCTCATACAACTCAACAACAAAAAAACAAACAACACAATTGAAAAATGGACAGAAGACCTAAATAGACATTTATGCAAAGAAGAAATACACTACACAGTTACCCACACCCATGAAGCCAGGTCAGCTGCCTATCAGGGCTCTGGAAAAAATCCCCTGGACAGAGCTGTTCAGGTGTGTAATAGTATGATAAGTTGTTTTTTCACTTGAGGAAGGGGTGCTTTTTAAGAATCTTCCCAAACGACTGTGGGCTAAGTATGACCATCCCTATATGGATCTGTGTTCATGTACTTGCTGAGTACTTACTTGTGTTCTTTGGGACCTCAGATACTTATACTTTCTAGACCTCATCTTTGTTACCTGTGAAATGGGCATGAATACTGTTCCCTGTGACATAGGTTTGTGAGCATTAAGTGAGGTGAGTATATGATGCTTTTACCATAGAGCTGACACAGTGTACTTGCTCAATAAATAATATCTGTTATTATTACTAAAAAAAAAAGAAGAAATACAAATGGCCAATAGGCACATGAAAAGATGTTCATCATTGCTAATTATTAGAGAAATGCAAATCAAAACTACAATGAGGTACCATCTCACACCTGTCAGAATGGCCATCACTAAAAACTCTACAAATAACAAATACTGGAGAGGATGTGGACAAAATGGGAACCCTCCTATACTGTTGATGGGAATGTAAACTGGTACAGCCACTATGGAAAACAGTATGGAGATTCTTCAGAAAACTAAAAATAGAACTACCATATGATCCAGCAATCCCACTCCTGAGCATATATCCAGACAAACTCTAATCCAAAAAGATACATACACCCCTTTGTTCATAGCAGCACTATTAGCAATAGCCAAGGCATAGAAACAGCCTAAATGTCCATCAACAGATGAATGGATAAAGAAGATGTGGTACATATATACAATGGAATATTACTCAGCCATTAAAAAGAATGAAATAATGCCATTTTCAGCAACATGGATGCAGCTAAAGATTATCATACTAAGTAAGTTGGAAAGAGAAAGACAAATACCATATGATATCACTTATAGGTGAAATATAAAATATGAAAAAAGTAAACCTATCTACAAAACAGAAACAGACTCAGGGACACAGAGAACAGACTGCTGGTTGCCAAGGGGGAGGGGCTTAGGGGAGGGATGAAGTGGGAAGTTGGGGTTAGCAGATGTAAGCTATTATATATGGAATGAATAAATAACAAGGTTCTACTGTATGGTACAGAGAACTATAGTCAGTATCCTATGATAAACTGTAATGGAAAAGAATATTTAAAAAATGAATGTATATATACAGTTGTGTATATATATATATATATATAGTTGAATCACTTTGCTGTACAGCAGAAATGATCATGACATTATAAATCAACTATACTCCAATAATAATAAAAAAATTTTTTACATGCTCTGAAACTCAGAGGTAACCTTCTAGTTTGGATCCTATTTACAATGGTAGATCTTAATCCTCAAATCTCTTCTAGAAACTGGGCTAGTTGCAATTTCTATGAATTCTTTTGTTAATTTTAGATACTTAAAATTTTACTAAGAAACATGTTTCCTTTAGGTTTTCAATAATTTGCCACAGTGTTATATGTAGTATTCTTTTCATTTTCATTTTAACTGTATTTCTAATTATGTTTTCTTGTTCTTAACTCTTGTAAATTCTGTCTCAGTCTTTTTTTTTTTTTTTTTTTTTTTTTTGTGGTACGCGAGCTTGTCACTGTTGTGGCCTCTTCCGTTGCGGAGCACAGGCTCCAGACGTGCAGGCTCAGCGGCCATGGCTCATGGGCCTAGCCACTCCGCAGCATGTGGGATCTTCCCGGACCGGGGCATGAACCATGTCCCCTGCATTGGCAGGGGGACTCTCAACCACTGCGCCACCAGGGAAGCCCTATTTAATTTTTATTTCTGTTTATCATTTACTTTGATTATTTTTTTCTAACTTCCTAAGGTTAATAATGAAGGCATATAAAGGTAATATTTCCCCTTGAATCCAGTTTTTACTGGACTGTTGTTTTGTTGAATCATTCTTTTATTGCTTGCTTTTTGTCTATTTGCTTTTTGGTATGATCTTATTTCTACCTTTGCTTTATTTTGTTATACAAAGGTTGTCTAAACATACATTTATTAATTTCACAATTTTTGTTGATACTTTGGTCACATTTATATTTGGATCAGAGAACATGGCTTGTAAAATATCGACTTTTTGGAGTATTTAGTGATTTTTCTTTTTGCCTGCCAGTACACACTTAACTTCATAATTTTTTTCACCACATATATCCAAATAAATGTGGCATAAGGTGTTAAGACTATTGGAGAATTAAATCATACCTATTTTTTTCTGTTAATTTGGTTCACTTCTGTATGCATGATATTTAATCCCCTTTATAAGTATATGTTTAGCAAATTATGATTGTATTTCTACTAATTTTTATCTTCTTTATGTTCATTATGGTGTTCATTTTATTTTTGCAAGATGAGCCTTTTATAATGTCACTTACTATATAGCTTCACAATTTTAACATTAAATTACAACTTACATGCCATAAATATTACAATTTCTGCTTCCTTTTCTTGGTCAATCTTTAATTTTCTCCTTTCTTTTCGAATTTTGCCCTTGCAAACTGAATCTAGTTGTTTTGTTTTTATTGTTTATTTTTCTTTTAATAATCTATTATTATTCTTGCTTCATTTGTCAGGTTTTAGTATTGCTATAAGAACTCATGTGACAGTCTCATTTATCTTTTCCTTAGAATTCAGGAATTCTATAAAAATATGTTCAAGCATTTTCTAGTTTCAACTCAGTAAATGTTTTAATAGAGAGGATCAGTTCTCTTACAATTCATACAAAATGTCTCTGGCTGTTTATGTCATAGTGAGCACTGTGTCTTTCCTCTGGAACTTCTATATTACAGGTAGAGCCAATTGTATCTATGTTTCAAGTTTCTTTTTTTGCTTTAGTGTTTTGATCTTTTTATATTGTTGTTTGTGTTACGAAAGAATTCTTGTGTTTTGTCACCCAGTTCATTTTAAAAGGATGAAAAATAAACTAAAAAATCTTCTTGGAGGTTCACAATTTTTAGGTCCAGAAAATCTATAAACTATGGTTAATGTCAATATACACTTTCAAGCACTTAAAAGGCAAGAAAACTTTAAAACACATACTCTTTGAAAAAGGATTAGGGAATTTTAATTCTGGTTGTGCTTTAATTCTTTCCAGTGGCTTGCCAAGTAAAATAAGAGAAAAATAAAACAAACACAAATATAAAAATGGAATGTGAAAAATACCAGAAAACATATAAATTCCTATCAAAATTTGTTCTCTAAGCTTTAAGAAGAAAATTCACTTTTTTTCTTACTAGTATCCTAAATGTAAACTATTAATTTAATATTAAAGGAATCAAGGTTATGTTGTATAATTTGGTATAAAGAATAGGCAAATATCACAACACATTATTGATATTATTTGAAGAATGTGAAGGGAATCCAAAGTTTCATGATATAAGCAAAGCACAAGATGTGCATTGTAAGCTTGATTTTTAAGATTTAGTAAAATAATTTGTCAACCTAATTGGAAATTTATATATATATAAATTTATATATGAGAGAGAGAGAGAGAGAAGGGGAGGGAGACAGAGAGAGAGGTTTTGAAAATTACATACTTGAAAAATTAAGGTCTAAGTGGTTTAGTCCAATTTAATCTTCTAAAGAGTCAACCAAAATGTTCAATTAATTTAACATTAAATAACTATACTTAATAATTTAATACAAATAATTTAATTTACTCAAATTGCTAACTCATTTCAACCAAAAATTTACTATATACACATAGAAAATTGAAATTATTTTAAAATGAAAAATGTTAACAATGTTCAATTTTATGCTGGAGTAATCATTTTGTCAGTCACTAAATTATTTTCTACTCATTCAGAAATATTTGACAGTTTATGATAAAACCAATGTGGAGTCATTTAAATCATTTAGCTGACAGTATTTTTAAAAGTGAGTCATTTTTTTATCCATGCAATTCTCATTCAGTTTATAATTATATTTTATTCTCAAATCTCCAGTGAATTTTTTAGACTAATTGATTCTTCATCAGTGCAATCTGAAATTTGTGTTTTTAGTAATGATTTTGCTTAACTTTTAAAAAACATAAATTATACCTGACCTATGTAATTTTTCTGAGTACTCCAAATCGTTTTACATTACTTCACAGTAAGATTGTAAATAGTATTCATGAACGTAAAGTGTGTGTGTGGTGTGTTCATGTGTGTATACGTGTATACAAATTTGTATTTGTATATACACATATATATACAAATTAACAAATACAAATATATGTATATAGAAAGAAAGAAGAGAGGAACTGCATAGAATTGTATTCATGTGAAGCATATTAGTATAATCTTTGAATTTCCTTCATATTGTTTCATATGTGGTTTTGAAAAAGTATATATATTTTACATATATCTTGATATGCTGATAATTGTAAAGGAAATAATGTTGGAACTTTTATGTAAATTTTATTTACATAAAGTTTTTTTGTTTTCCAAAGAAATGATTCACATTTTAAATAGGTAAGGAGGGCTTCCCTGGTGGCGCACTGGTTGAGAGACCGCCTGCTGATTCAGGGGACACGGGTTCGTGCCCCGGTCCGGGAAGATCCCACATGCCGCGGAGCGGCTGGGCCTGTGAGCCATGGCCACTGAGCCTGCGCGTCCAGAGCCTGTGCTCCGCAACGGGAGAGGCCACAACAGTGAGAGACCCACGTAACACAAAAAATAAATAAATAAATAGCTAAGGAAAATAAAGTTCTCATTGGTGAGAGATAAAACTGAATATAGATGATTTTGAGGAAAGTTTATAAAGTAAGATATATAATTCTAGAGAAAATAATCCCAACTAATGGAGTAATCATCTACAACATAATAGTAGAAATGTATAAAAGATGCTACTTCTATTTATTCTGAAGTGTTTGTTATTATACATATTACATATTTAAGAGTACACCATATATTTTAAATACTTTAACCTTATTTAAAATGTATATTTATTGTAAATGTTATGTTTTCTTTCCAAGTTATCCAGTGATTGTTTTATATCTGTATTTTTCAGGAATCTCAGTTGGCTATGATAGCATACCAAGGGTGAAAATATCCCAGAAGGATTGTGAATACACATTGTTAAGCTTTATGAAACCCAGAAATGCTGATTTTAACCTTGGAATGGATAAAATATTTTGGTTTGAACAAATGGTGCAAATGGAAAAATCTTAACTGCTCTGTTTTCTAAACTCAGGGCTTACTTCTGTGCTGGCTATTGTATATTCTCAACAAATACTTGTTTAATAAAACAATTAATACTTTAAAACATTAGCAAATTTTGAGGCTGATAGACCTAATTTCAAATCCCAGTTTTGTTATTTTCCATGTATGTACTTTAATGAGTATTCAATCTCAATAACTGTCATTCATTGTATGCAATGGGCATTAGAAAAATAACACCAAGCTACAAGATTTTTTTAAAAACTAAATGACTAATGTGTATAAAAATAGATGCACGATGTATTGTACCTTGTATTAGTACTGTACTTTTATATTTGAAATTGAGGTCAAATTTTAAGTTAGTGATAGTGACTAATCTCAGTATAGCTATGCAAATATTCTTCTACTTTAACTTGGAAAATGTAGAGCATAACATAATTCTGAAATAAAAAATAGGAAAAAGAGTTCTCCCTCTCTTGCTTTCTCATCATCAGCAAATATTTACTCCTTTCCCACTATGTATATCACTCATTAGTTTGAGATAGAAGTATGCTTTTCCTCCCAAGATTTCCTTTCCTCTTATGACAAGGCACTACAAAGAGAGCCCAGATGAAAACATAGGTTTTCTTTAGTTAGCACTGCCATTTTTTTTTAAATATTAGGATGTGTGCTTTACAAAGTCACTACAAATCCCTTAAATTTGTTTACAGTCTCAGCAAGATCGTTCTAAAATAATTTTACCTTAAGTAAATCTTGTAAGTTTTCTTTTCAGATTATAACAGTAAAGCATGTTTGTTAAAAACAGTAACAATATAAAGGCAGAGCTATTATTTTCCTCATCACTACCTGCCTCCCATAATATGAGGTTGTCAGTTTGGTCAGCTTTCTGTGTATCCTACAATATACTGCTGTATCTTTTTGTGTATTGATACATATTTATACAGAAATTCATACAATACACAAATACACCCACTTATTTGTTTATTTTGATCAAATTGCAAGTATATTCTAAGTCACATATTTGCAAATTGCTTTAACAGCTTTATATATTACATTTATATATGTAGTGCACAGTTATTTTTCAGTTTTTTTGTGTTTATTAATATTTTGGGTTTTGACCTATAACTGTCATAATTTTATATAAATTTAATTCCTGGATTTTTGTATTCTTACAATTATGATTTTTAACCATAGCTTCTCCAGATGCTTATTGTAATAATCAAGAAAATCTACTGGCATTTTGTTTATTTATATTACATTCAGCCACCCTAACAGATTATCTTAATAATTGCCATTTTTAATCTAGAATGTCTTCAATTTTTCAAAAGTCAAACTATCACTGAAACAATATACTTTTTCTTCTTGTTGTTTCTTGGAAAGATTTTATAAAAATAATGGTAATAGACATTTCTATGTGTCCCTGGCTTTAAATGAAATTTTAATTTTCTCTATATTAGATTAAGATTTTCTATTCCTTTTTCATAAATGCTTTTATCATATTTATTTAAGAAATTTCTATTTATATATTTTTACATGTTTAAAATTAGGAGTGCCTGATTTTTTTCAAATAATTTTTATACTTTTCAATATGACTAAAGGTTTCTTCATTAATTTCTTTATACAAAAGTATTTTATCTTAGGAATGCAAAAATTCTACAGAATCAAGGAAGATTAATAAAGTTGGCCTAGCTATAATTTTACAAAGCTTCTGTTAGCTCTATGTGTATGGCTTTGTCTAAACTTAATTTTTTGTTTCTTATTATTTTTTTGTTTAAGCCAAAGAATGGTGTCCTTGGTATTTTTATCAAATACTGTGTCCTAAAAATTAAATATTTCTTTCTGGAAAACTAAGTTGATCCTTTAAAAGTTAATATGGCTTCTTATATTACTCAAAAGTTCTAGGCTTCTTCACAATCTAGAGATCAGTTACTCTTAAATACAACATTGAGGAAGTCAACCCTGTTGAATAAAGGAAGCTGTATATATATTAAATCACAAATTCTTCTCTTCAAGAGAATTTGGGAGTCCCAGAAAAAATAAAAAGTCCATGAACCAATAATTGGAATATAGAGTAAAAAAGAAAACACCAATAAGCTAAAGGAAACATATGAAAAAGAAAATACGAAAACAACAAAACTAAGAAATAAAAACAAAGTTAAACATAAAAGAACATGTCCATATCTTTTGTAATATTTAATGCCAGACCATGATGGAGGAATCTCTAGAATATGATGAAGAGAACACCATAATCAATAAAAGTGGATGAAATCACCATAAATTATAATTGATGTATTATAAAGTAGAAGATTGAAAACTACGGAGTACAGAAATCATTACAGGAAAATGAACTAATGGACCAAAAAAATTGAATATAGATGTGAAATTTCAGAAATAGATCACTATTTATATAAAAGTATAGCATATAGTCATATAGCACAGTGATTTAAAATGTGGCTCTAACGTCAACTTCCTAGTTAATACTTGGTTCTGCCACCTTCCTAGTTAATACTTGGTTCTGCCACCTATCAACTCTGAAAATTTATAAATTGTTTAATATCCCTTTTCCTCATAATAATGGTAACTACACCATACATCTGTGAGACTACTGGACTTGCCTAGCTTATAACACAAGTTATCACTAAATAAGAATTTTATAAGTTAGCCATGATTCCTGGCAACATAATAGGAATTCAGTACTTGCAGTCTTTATAAATATCTTCTTGTGCATACAACAAGTCCAGTGGGTAAGACTCCGCGGTCCCAATGCAGGGGGCCCAGGTTCAATTCCTGGTCGGGGAACTGGATCCCAAATGCATATCGCAACTAAGAGTCTGCATGCCGCAACTAAGAAGTCTGCATGATGCAACTAAAAGAAAAAAAAGATCCCCCAAGCTGCAGTGAAGATGCTGCATGCCACAACTAAGACTTTGGTGCAGCCTAAATAAATAAATAAATACCAAATGAAGCCCAAAGTTAGTACAAGAAAGGAAATATCAGAGCAGAAATAGAGACTAAAAAGAAAATAGGACAGATCAATGAAACTAAAACTAGTTCTCTGAGAAGATAAAATTGACAAACCTTTGGTAGTCTTACCAGGAAAAAAGAGAAAGGACTCTAATAAAATTAAAAAGAAAAAGGAAATGTTATAACTGATACCACAAAAATATAAAGAATCAAAAGAGACCATTATGAACAATTATGTGCCAACAAATTGAACCTAAAAAAAAAAATGAATAAATTCCTAGAAACATACAGCCTATCAAGACTGAATTACGAACAGAAAATCTGAACAATTACTAGTAGGATATTGAATCAGTAATCAAAACCTCTCAGTGATGTCAGCATCACAGCAGTTCTGAATCATTCCTTTAATCTCCCCCCTTCTATTCACAACTAATCAGACATCCATAACTGAACAAAAGTACCTCTTCACAGGACCCCAGAGGTCCATCCGTCCATGCATCCAAAAGTGGGTGGACTGGACCTCAGAGGAGACTATGGTGCCAAAGGAGTTGTGGCAGCAGGGCAGAAATGATGACCTCTCTAACGGAGGAAGCGGGAAGTGAAAGTGGTAAGTGAAAGTCTTCCAGGCCACAGCCCACACAGCCTGCAGCTAGAGGGGGCCTGTTGCTCTTTCTGAGGAGGTACCTTGGTGACTGCGGGGAAGGAAATGAGAGGGCAGAAGGCAGACAAAGAAAACTTAAGGAAGACATTTCCTTCTGCCTGCCCTGGAATTTCAGCAAGAGATTCACACCAGGACCTCTGGGACTCCCCACACAAGGACCCACCTACTGGATTGTGGGCACACCCAAAGCCCCAGGTACAAAGCCTTCATCTCTCCCCACTCTGCTTTTTTTTTTTTAATACCAGCATTTTAATGCACACCAAAACAACCCTGAGAAAAAAAGAACAAATCCAGAGGTACCATGCTTCCTGATTTCAAACTGAAAACCATAGTAATAAAAACAAATGATAGGGCTTCCCTGGTGGCGCAGTGGTTGAGAGTCCGCCTGCCGATGCAGGGGGTGCGGGTTCGTGCCCCTGTCCGGGAAGATCCCACATGCCGCGGAGCAGCTAGGCCCGTGAACCATGGCTGCTGAGCCTGCGCGTCGGAGCCTGTGCTCCGCAACGGGAGAGGCCACAACAGTGAGAGGCCTGCGTAATGCAAAAACAAAAAAACAAATGATAGGGCTTCCCTGGTGGCGCAGTGGTTGAGAGTCCGCCTGCCGATGCAGGGGGCGCAGGTTCATGCCCCGGTCCGGGAAGATCCCACATGCCACGGAGCGGCTGGGCCCGTAAGCCATGACTGCCGAGCCTGCGTGTCCGGAGCCTGTGCTCCGCAACGGGAGAGTCCACAACAGTGAGAGGCCCACGTACCAAAAAAAAAAAAAAAAAAAAAAAAGATATTAAAACAAAAATAAACACATAAACTAACAGAACAGAACAGAGAGCCCAGAATTAAATCTCAGCATAAACGGTAAACTAATATTCAACAAAGGAGCCAAGAACACGCAATGACAAAAGGACAGGCCCTTCAACAAATGATGATGGGAAAATTGAAGAAACAAATGCAGAAAAATGAATTGGACCCCTATCTCATACCACTCAAAAATATTAACTCAAAATGGATCAAAGATCTAAACATAAGAGTTGGTACCATAAAGCTCCTAGAAGAAAATATAGGGAAGAAGCTCCTCAACCGTGATCTTGGCAATGGTTTTTTTTGGATGTGACACCAAAACACAAACTACAAAGCAAAAAATCAACAAGTGGGGTTATATCAAACTAACAAAATGAGAAGACGTCTTCTAGAGTGGAAGAAAATGTTTGCAAACCGTATATCAGTTAACAGTTGAATAGACATTTTTCCCAGGAGGACATCAAAATAATCAAAAGGCACATGAAAAGATGCTCAACATTACTAATCAACAGGGAAATGCAAATCGAACCCACAATGAGATAATACCTCACACATGTTAATATGGCTATCATTAAAAAGACAAGAGTCAATAGGTGCCAGAAAAGATGTGGTAAAAAGGGAACCCATATATTGATACATTGCTGGTGGGAATGTAAATTGCTCCAGCCATTATGGAAAACAATATGGGGGGCTCATTAAAAGATTAAAACTAGATCTACTATATGATTCAGCAATTCCACTTCTGGGTATATGTCCAAAGGAAATGAAAACAGGATTTTGAACAGATATACAAACTCCCATGTTTGTTGAGCATTATTTATAAAACCCAAGATATTGAAGCAACCTTAACGCCCATCAACAGGTGAATGTGGAAAAAAAAGATGTGGATATTATTCAGCCATGAGAAAAGAGAATATCTGGCCATTTGTGACAACATGGATGGATCTTGAGCACCTTTATGCTAAATGAGATAAGTAAAGACAAGTACTGTGTAATATCACTAATATGTGGAGTATACAAAAGTCAAACTTGTAAAACACAAGTGGAGTGAGGGGATAAGACTGATGTTGTTTAAAGGCAAAAAGTTGCAACAAGTAGTAAATAAGCCATAGATATATATGCACAGTATAATGAATAGAGACAACAATATTGTACTGTAATCATCAAATTTGCTAAGAAACTAAAATTTATTCTAACCTCTAAAAAGAAAGGATAATTATGTAATGTGATAGAGATACTAAATATCACTATAATGGCAAGCATATTACCATATATAAGTGCATCAAATTAATGCACTGGACACCTTTAATTTACACAAAGTTATATGTCAAATATATTCAATAAAAAAACCTCCCAAACAAAAGACAAAAGTTCATGATAAGATGACCTTACTACTGAATTCTATCAAACATTTAAAAAAATAATTAATACCAATCCTTCTCAAACTGTTTAAAAAAATGGACAGAGATTTCCAAACTCATTTTTTGAGGCCAGGATTACTCTGATACCAAAACCAGACAAGAATGCCAAAAGAAAAGTACAGGCCAGTCTGCCTGATGAACACAGATGCAAAAATCCTCAATAAAATATTAGCAAACAAAATTCCACAACACATTAAAAGGATCATGCAACATGGTCAAATGGGATTTATTAGAGATGCAAGGATGAATCAAAGTTCAAAAATCGATCAATGATATACCACATTAAATGAAGGTTAAAAATCACATGATCATCTCAGATGCAAAAAAGCATCTGAAAAATTCAACATACAATTATAACAAAAACTCTTAAAGTGAGTATAGAGGGAACATACCTCAACATAATAAAGACCACATATGACAAGCCCACTAACATTATACTCAATGGTGAAAAGCTGGAAGATTTTCCTCTCAGATCAGAAACAAGGAAAGGATGCTCACTCTTGCCACTTTGATTCAAACACCAACTTGAATTCAAAGATATATGCACCCCTATGTTCACTGCAGCTTTATTTACAATAGCCAAGATATAGAAGCAACCTAAGTATCTGTCTATAGATGAATGGATAAAGAAAATGTGGTACAGATATTCAATAGAATATTATTCAGCCATAAAAGAAATAATGAAATATTCCCATGTGCAACAACATGGATGGATCTTAAGAGCATTATGCTAAGTGAAATAAATCAAACAGATAAAGACAAATACCCTATGATCTCACTTCTATGTGAAGTCTAAAAACAAATAAGCAACCAAAAACCCAAACGCATAAATACAAAGAACAGACTGGTGGTTGCCAGAGGCGAGGAGGGGTGATGGGAAAAATGGCTAAAAGGGCTGAAAAAGTACAAACACTCAGGGACTTCTGTAATGGTCCAGTAGTTAAGACTCTGCCCTTCCACTGTAGGGGGTGTTGGTTTGAACCCTGGCCGGGGAGCTAAGATCCCATCAGCTGCACAGTGGGACCAAAAAAATAAATGTCATGGGGATGTAATGTAAAGCATGGTGACTATAGTTAATAATACTGTATTGTATATTAGAAAGTTACTAAGAGTAAATCTTAAAAGTTTTTTTCACAAGAAAAAAGATTGTAACAGTGGTGGATATTAACTAGACTTACTGTGGTAATTATTTCACAATATACATTTCACAAATATTGAATCATTATGTTGTATACCTGAAACTAATGTTATATGTCAATTATATCTAAATAAAAATTCTTCATGTGTATTAATGAAATAGAATAGAAAATAAAGTCTGCTCTTATTTTTTCCCTTTGTTTTGTTTGTTTTTCTGAGTGGTCTGAATCTTACGGAGCTCGTGTTTTATATAACTAAACTGAAATGATATTTCATTCATAAGACCAACAATGGTCAGATTTCATAGTTTTTTGTTTTGGTTTGAAAGGAATGATCTTTCAGAGGTAAATCTGTGAAATGTCCCTAATTGATATGATGAGTAGATATATAGATAAATAGATGTAACAATTGGCTTCAACCAGTAAAGTTAAAGCACTGTATTTAATTACTTTTAAATACCATGATGATTCCATTTATTCAGTAATTTCAAAAGCTGTGAATTTTGAAGGCTGAGAAAATAATAATTACCACAAATTAAATAAATGAGCTATCTCATTTATAAATAGAACACAAAATATATATCATACATTTTGCATACATTATTTCATTACCAACTCTCAAAATCCACTAATAAGACATTATTCACAGATTAAAATACAAACATATACTCATGCAAACCTATACCATCTTGATAAATATGGTCACATAGCTAATGAGATTCTACTACAACTAATAAAAAATATCTTGAACAATTAAGATACTCTAGGGATTGTGCTAAGCTTTTCTACATGTACTTTCTCAACAAATATTAATAAAAAAATAAAATAGCAAAAAAGCATTATAAACCAAGGGTTTTCTGATTCTGGAGTTCATGGCCTCAGGAACTATGCTGCTATATACCAGAGATGGAATTAGAACCCTACTCCTCTGACTGCAGAGCCCATACTTTCTTCAGAAAATGGAATGCTATGAACATCCCTTCCCTGATCTCACACAGCTGGGTAAGATATTATGAAAATTTCATGTTCTATGTTCATTTATATACAACAATTATTTTTAAAATATCTGTATCAAGAAGGTATTCACACTAATAATGATTGAGAACTATATGTCAACTCTGGTCTAAATGAATTAGATTATCAACTGTATGTTTCTCATTTAAAATTTGTTTGGGGGAAAATCCTCATGCTTTGTTTCATATATATTTATTTTTGAGGGTTTTTTCAGGTTGAATAATACTAATGGGATAAAAATGAACTTTGCTAGTGAAAAATTCTATTGTTTTACTTTAAGTGAAAATTTCACAAACAACTCTGCTTAGGATAATGAAATTAATCATTACTATACTTATCTGGAAATTTAAGATCTTCACAGGAGTGTAAAAATTTTAGAGCTCATGAAAAAGCTCGAAACTTGTTTAATTTTACTTTTTCTTTAAAAAAATCAATTTATTTTAATTGCTATTCAAGTTAACATTATTGTAAGTTTCCTTAACTCACAATGAGATATTTATCTTTTTTCAAATTTCTCTGCCCTTTTAAAAAAGTTGGTTTATAATATGACAGACTTTTTTTTTTTTTAACACTTTAACAAGAAAACCTGAAAATGTTGCTCGAGTAGACTTCTTTGAATATTTCTTGAATGTTTATTTGAGTATGAGGATGTGCTCTTTGTTAGTAACTCTCTTTTATCTGTGCCAACTGGTTGTCAATTTAGAATTCAGACTGCTTTTTGTGGTGAAAAATCATCTGGCAAAATATAGATTCACCATTTAAAACACAAAAGAACAAAGTTGCATGCTTTTCTTGGAAAATACAATTTTCACAACTGAAATCATAATTCAACTCATCTTGGCAATTTGTCAAAGATATGAGGAAGGAGAAAGAACACTCAAAGCACTACTTGAACACTGTACATAAATTTGAGGAAAAAGACACTAGACATATCTGTACCAACACTGTGGGTTTACCATCTTACTAGTAAGGATATCCAAAAGGCAGCTGGAAATATGGAAAGGAAATAATACAAGGAAAGACAAAGGAAGCATGTTTTTTCAATTGGAAAATCTCTCTATATATAAATATTGAAGTTCTCATAAATGAAAAGTATTAAGTTAGGTATAAAGGCATCTCTGTATATGCCCTGAAATTTAGCCCATGTAATTTCACAGTCTAGAATTATGGAGAAAATGCTTAGCTTCTTTGCTGATCCCTATTTCTTTTTTCTTTTTTTCCCCCATAAACAGTCCTACTATGAAATAAGGCATTCTAGTGAAAAGGGCACTGAGATTAGAGTGTGTGGGCTTGAATTATATCCTTACAAATCTGAGATATGATTATATGTACACATAAAAGAGAAATATTAGTCTCTTTGTTTCTATTTCCCCACTTCTCTCAAACCACCCTTGTTCCAGGCTTTCTTACAGCTAAAATAACATCAAAATGAATTGGACATTTTACAAAGTGGTATTGGTATATATAAAAATTTGTTATAATGAAGGAACTTCAGCCTGGTTCCTACTGTCTGCTTAGTAGTGACTAACATTTTGGGCTCTGAATAAAATATGTCATGCCATTTTACCTTTAGGCATCTCACATTTTCCATTTCTGAAATTAGGGATTTGGAGTAAATTTTTCTTTTTTTCTTTTTTTTTTTTTTTTGCGGTACGTGGGCCTCTCACTGTTGTGGCCTTTCCCGTTGCGGAGCACAGGCTCCGGACGCGCAGGCTCAGTGGCCATGGCTCACGGGCCCAGCCGCTCTGTGGCATGTGAGATCTTCCTGGACCGGGACACGAACCCGTGTCCCCTACATAGGCAGGCGAACTCTCAATCACTGTGCCACCAGGGAAGCCCTGGAGTAAATTTTGATGCTTAACCAAGAATGAGAAATCACAGTTTTTCAAAATGTTGTCTCCACCCGTGCCCCTCCATACTTACAGAGGTTATTTTAATTAATTTGGACTGGATGGGTTTCAGATATATGAGCTTTGAAAAATTTCCCCAGATGACCGAGATATATCCACTGGGATACAGACTGTCAACATTTGGAAGGTCCATTCCAATTCCCCATAGTCTATAATGCTATGACATTATATAACCTTTATATAACCTGCTTCTTTTATTTTTTTGCCATGTTTGTTTTCCTTATTATTTATTTAACATCTTGATTGGAGTATAATTGCTTTATAATGTTGTGTTAGTTTCTGCTGTATAACAAAGTGAATCAGCTATACATATACATATATCCCCATACCTCCTCCCTATCCCACCCCTCTAGGTGGTCACAAAGCACCAAGCTGATCTCCCTGTGCTATGCGGCTGCTTCCCACTAGCTATCTTACATTTGGTAGTATAACCTGCTTCTTTTAAATAACATGAAGTTGTCTATAATTTTTTATCACTTTCTATAGTATACAAAATATATGTAATATTTAGGGCTTCCCTGGTGGCGCAGTAGTTGAGAGTCCGCCTGCCGATGCAGGGAACAAGGGTTCGTGCCCCGGTCCGGGAAGATCCCACATGCCGCGGAGCGGCTGGGCCCGTGAGCCATGGCCGCTGAGCCTGCGCGTCCGGAGCCTGTGCTCTGCAACAGGAAAGGCCACAACAGTGAGAGGCCCGCATATCACAAAAAAAAAAAAAAAAAAAAAAAAAAAAATATATGTAATATTTAACATTATATACAATATGCAATATACTAAGAACATAAATTTTATATATATAAAAGAAGAGATAGAGAAACAGAAATTTCTACTATAGAAAGGCTATATTACTTACTATTTTCACATTTAGACTCAGGATTTTACAAGGGCTTAATATTGCCAGTTGTATCACAAGTCCAAATTCCTCCCCTTAGCTTTTAAATTCTTCTGTAACATGAATTTTTATGTATTTGTACTGTGCTATAAACCTGTGTCCAAAATTCATGGTAGTTCCATATATTGAAGAATCATTGCATCCCTAGGATAAATCCCACTTGATCATGGTGTCTGATCCTTTTAATGTGTTGTTGGATTTTTTTGCTAGTATTCTGTTGAGGATTTTTGCATCTATGTTCATCAGTGATATTAGCCTGCAATTTTCTTTTCTGTGGTATCTTTGTCTGGTTTTGGTATCAGGGTGACAAAGGTCACAGGAATATGGAGAAACTATAGTCCCTTCAATAAGTGTTGCTGGGAAAACTGGACAGCTACATGTAAAAGAATGAAATTAGAACATTCCCTAACACCATACACAAAAATAAACTCAAAATGGATTAAAGACCTAAATGTAAGCCTGGATACTATAAAACTCTTAGAGGAAAACATAGGTAAAATACTCTCTGAAATAAATTGCAGCAATATCTTTTTTGATCCACCACCTAGAGTAACAATAATAAAAACAAAAATAAACCAGTGGGACCTAATTAAACTTAAAAGCTTTTATACTGCAAAGGAAACCATAAACAAAAGAAAAAGACAACCCTCAGAATGGGAAAAAATTATTTGCAAATGAAGTGACTCACAGTGATTAATCTCCAAAATATACAAACAGCTCATTCAGCTCAATAACAAAAAAACAACCCAATTAAAAAATGAGCAGAAGATCTAAATAGACATTTCTCCAAAGAAGACATACAGATTTCCAACAGGCACATGAAGAAAATGCTCAACATCACTAATTATTAGAGAAATGCAAATCAAAACTATGATGAGGCAACACCTCACACCACTCAGAATGGCCATCATCAAAAAATCTACAAACAATAAATGCTAGAGAGGGTGTGGAGTAAAGGGTACCCTCTTACAATGTTGGTGAGAATATAAAATGGTACAGCCACTACAGAGAATAGTATGTTGGTTCCTTCAGAAACTAAAAATAGAGCCATCATGTGATCCAGCAAGCCTACTCCTGGGCATATACTTGGAGAAAACCATAATTTGAAAAGATACATGCACTCCAGTGTTCACTGCAGCACTATTTACAATAGCCAGGACATGGAAGTAACCAAAATGTCCATTGAGAGAGGAATGGATAAAAAGGATGTGATATATATATACAAAGGAATATTACTTAGCCATAAAAAAGAATGAAATAATGCCATTTGCAGCAACATGGATGGACCTAGAGATTGCCATACTAAGTGAAGTAAGTCAGAGAACAAATGATATCTGTTATATTTGGAATCTAAAAAAATGGTACAAATTAACTTATCTACAAAACAGAAATAGAGTCACAGATGTAGAAAACAATCTTATGGTTACCAGGGGGGATAGTGGGGTGAGGGATAAATTGGGAGATTGAGGTTGACGTATATAATATATAATATACACACTATTATATATAAAATAGATAACTAATAAGGACCTAATGTATAGCACAGGGAACTCTACTTAATACTCTAATGACCTATATGTGAAAAGAATTTTTAAAAATGTTGATATATGTATATGTATAACTGATTCACATTGCTGTACAACAGAAAGTAACACACCATGTAAATCAACTATACTCCAATAAGAAATTAAAAAAATAAAGTTATAACTTGAGTTAGCAAAAAAAAATCTTTGTAGTTCCAGTTTAGCTGTGGCCACAGGAGATATTTTGTGGGTAATTTGGAAGATTGAAATAATTGAAATAAGATTCAAACTTAGATGCATATTATTACTTATTTACTGCCGTCTTGGTTGGTATGGGCAGCAGTTGAGACCACACCTCTTTCCATTTCCCAGGATTTTCTTTCAGCTTCTTTAACAACTAGACCATGTGAATATTTAACTCCATAATAAAGGGTGCTGGCTTCTCCAACACAACCACTCATAATACAAGTTGGAGGCTTGGAGGCATTGAAAGATCATCCTCTCAGGTTCAGAGTCAGCCTTGCAGTGTCTGGAGTATCCTCACTTTCTCTAGTTCCTCTGTATCTTCCCTTCTCAAATGCCTGCTCTGAGGACTAGTACTAGACAGAAACAACAGCTTCACAGAGACTGTTTGACTAGTTATTCTGTTTCTCTGATTGAAACCTAAAAGATACACCAAGTTATTGTACATCATCCCTTTAGATAACATATCTGCTCCAGTGATCAAGCTATAAAGGATATTCTACATTCATTACATTAAGGATATTCTACATCCATTACATTAAGTTTGCCCTTACAGCACTCACAGGCTGGACTGTTTACAGGGAATCAGCTCATTCCCTTTCATGTGAAGGAATCAACCTAGTTTTTCAAACAACAAATTAACCCTCCTCCTTGAAACTGTATTATAACAGCAATTGTTTTATTTTTCTATATAATAAAACTGATATTCAGTTTTAACTATTCAAGATGATTTAAACAACTTTATATAGTTCATCTTGTTTTCCAAATGTGGTTGAAAGATGGGGAAAAAAAACTTTTATAATTATTTTATTCCTGCAACACTGCTAGACACATAGTATGTAAGTCAAACTCTTTTGAGGATCAACATTTAAGACATGCATTTCTTGGAACTTAAGAAAAAAATTCCATTTCCTATTCCAAAAAAACTATAAAAACAACATGGGATTATTTATATAGGAACGGCCACACACCAGAATCTGGGAGGGGAAAGAGTGAGGGATGATCTTGATATTATGGAGAAAATACAACATTTGAAGAAAAACACAGATTTCTGACAATTCTTTTGAAAAATTTTTCAAATTTTACTATATAAAATATGTAGGGCTGAGTATGAAATTTTACTGAGTATGAAACTTTACTATATAAAATATGTAGGGCTGTTATTATTTAACAACTAATTTTAAACTCAAAGAATTTGAGTTTGCCTCTATTCTGTTTGCCACTATGCATATTATTTTCTACAGGCAAATAACTGTGGCAAAGTAGACATCCATATCTAACACAAAATAGAAATCAATTTTATATTTTCTTTAAAGATATGCATACTTAAATTCTAAAAGTTAACGAAGAAAAATTTAGTACTCCTTAATAGTAGATTTCATATTAATTCAACCAGGTCTTCTTTCTTTACAAAAAGATTTAAACAAATTTCTACATTCTGGTCGAATCATGCATTGAGAGCCTGAGAATAAGAAACATTTTCAGACAGTCTTATGTATATAATGCATCACACAGTTCTCTGAAAATATCTGATATATTTATTTATTCATTTATCATTAATTTACGAAAAGTAACACAAAATAATGGATATGCCTTGAGAGTAAAGGAAAAAGAAGACACAGAATTCAGTACAGGATAATAAGAATTTAAAAATAGAAATTTAGAGATTATACATGAGCTGAAACATAAAAATAAATGTAATGTCACTGGCACTTAACTCTTCTATGCCTGAAATATCTTAACTACTCATATATTTTTCATTTTAGGTGTTGAATTCAGATTTATGTTATTGGATTGATTGTTAAATGGAATCAACATTGTCTTTCAAATCATACAGCTGGCAGAAACTCAAACCAACAGTTTATACGTTAGTTAATGTCTTCATTTTAATGTATCCTTCAAACTCACTTCCCTAGACCAGAGTTAGAAATTAAATACTTTTGTCCATAAATTCAAATTGATGACAGCATTAAGCTTAAAACAAATTAACAAATAATTGACAGGTTAGTTTCTTATTTTAAGTCAACTTAAGGTAAATACCTAAAAGACTAAATGCCTGAAAGGAGCTAAATTAGAAAAATGAAACAAGTGAATAAAAAGAACTTTTTAAAATATGGTGTTAAAAGATAAAAATAAACTAAAATGATCATAAGATGTCATCCCTAGTCTATGGCAACCACCTCCTAATTAATTCTCTTAAATCTACTCTTGCCTTTAAAACAAAAAATCAATTCATACACTAATTTTTAATGCAAATGTAATGATGCCACTGTCTTGCTTAAAATCATTCAATGGCTTGCCTTTGTTCTTGGGATAAATTCCCAAATACTTAATGTGGGTGGTAAGTCCCTGAATCTCTAGGCCCTCTTATTCCTCATCACTCTTCCTTCAATTACAATCTGTTCTTATGATTATTAAACTTTTCCCTGCCTTAGAGTCTGCACAAAGGATTTCTGCTGTAGACTGTTCCCACCATCTTCTCTTCCAGCTATGTAGAAAACATTTTCCTTAGCTCCAGCTTAAACCTCACCTCAGAGGAAGCCTTCTCTACTTCTCAGACTTCATTAGAACCCTGGTTATATGCCCTCAAGTCATGCTGGTTATTTTTCTTTAAAATAATATTTTCTTTTCCACTATAACCAATATCTATATTAATTTTTACCATTACATTTCTAATGTTTAATATAGAGCATGTAACAGAGCATGATCAATAAATATGTACTGAATTCATAAATGATATTAAAAACTATTTGCTATTCATTATAAAATTTATGTTCTACTTTAAGTTATGATAAGCATTTCTTTACAAATGCCTAGTAAAATACTCTTTATCTGAAGCCATTATTAATCACAGGTAGAAGGCTATATGAAGCTATTTTTTAGATATGGTCGAAACATATTATAAAGATTACCAACACACTTATACCTTGAACCAGGGCACAATATATTTCCTCTGTGGCTGACTAGTACTTTGTATTAATTATCAGGCAGAATTCTGAAACAACTCACTGTCTACAAACTTCTATTAGCCATTGGCAGATGATTGATTATCTTCCCAAATCTCCAGTTTTTCTCTGGTAATTTCTCAGTGTCCCATCTCAGGTGATGATCTCGATCTCTCTCTCTCTCTCTCTCTCTCTCTCTCTCTCTCTCTCTCTCTCTCTCTCTCTCTTTCTGCTTCTCTCTCTGCCTCTCATCTATCTATCTATCATCTATCTACCTATCTATCATCTATCCAAACCAACCAACCATCAGCCAGTAGCTAGCAACCTTCATCAGCTAAGCTTTTTCAAATTTATTCTGTCTTGGCCCTTGCTGCATTCCCTGACAGCCAGCTTCTGAGATCTAGGTCCTTTGGTCTGGTGCTTGCACTGGCTCTTGTCATTGTCTAAATCAATGTTCATTTGGACACAACCTAGCAGAGGGTGGGGTTCAGACAATTTATAGAAAATCCCCAGGTGGTCATTCACAGAGATGACATTCACAGAAAGAACAGATTGGGTTAGGAATAAGACATAGGGATACAAGGTACAAGGTAAAATTACCAATGAGATGTGGGAGTCCAAACTGAATATTTATCCTGGGACTGGAGAAGAAAGAGTGACAAAAAGAGAGATGAAAATGGGGTAAACATGTTCATTGACAGAGTAAAGATGTGTGAAGGATTTAAGAAGAATCTGCAGTTTATTCACAAGGGCAGTTTAATTGTCAAAATACCATGGGGGAATATAAGGAAGATAGAGCTGAGAAGAGAAAAATGGTGACTGCATAGATAATGTAAAAATTATAAACATAGAAAATACATTCACGCTTACTAATAAGACATGGGAAATGCACATTAAAACAAATATGAGAGCTTCTGGTTTCAGATTGTGACATAAAAGGATCCTGAACTCATCTCCTCACATGAACACACCCAAATCTACAGCTACATATGGAACAACTTCCTCTGAAAAAAACTAAAAGTGGCTAAGTGACTCCTACACATCAGGAGAATGAGAGAAGTTCCACATCAAAAGAGGTAGGAGAGGCTGAGACACAATCTTGCCATAAACTCCATCCCCAGTGTGGTGATCCACAGTCAGGAGGAAACTCAAGACCCAGAGCTTCTCCCTGAGGAGCACATTGGGCAGACCCAGTGTTTAAGAGCTGAATCTGAGACATGAGCCCCCAAAACATCTAACTTTGAAAAACCAATGAGGCTTGTGTCCACAAGAGTATAGTGATCTGAAAAATAGCTCTTAAGCAGCTTGAGTGCTTAGATTCATCCACCCAGGGGCCTGGTGGAGAAGAGGAGAGTTTACACGCATCTGGTGCCTTAGTTTTTACTTCTGATACCCTGATCCTGCTGTTGCTGCCCAGGCAATGCTTCCTGGTCCTTTGGCTCTGTGCCCATGGGGACTAGCATTCCTGGGTACCATAGGAATGTAACAATTAGAGAGATAGTTATTGGCAGGTTACCACCCCAAGGGCACTGCATGGACAGTAGACTAAAACACACCTACACTCTTTCTGTGAAAGAGGTCTATTTTCTTGTCCTTTCTTGGCCTAATGGGCAGGCTTCAGGTTTGGCCCACAACCAGTGCTCTACAAATGTGTTCTCAGGGAATGTAGGCTGGTGTACTCCACCTTTGTGTTCTCCATCTGCCTCCGTATAACTTGAGAATATCTCACAAATAGGAGCTTATATATTTATCTGGAGCCCCAATTTTTGCTACTGTACCCAGGGGACCCACCTATATAGCCTGGCACTGGTGGCCAGTTAGGCTTACGCTTGCAGTCCCATAGGACTGTATGTATTTACATACATTAAAAGCTGCTGCCTGAGGGTCTGGATTCCAATCAGCCTGAATCTAGATGTTGACTGAGATCCCCTGCTTTGGGACACTGACAGGTCTTGGAAAACCTAAAACTACAGGGAGCTATTAAAAATAAAATAGGCTGTTTGGACAGTCACAAAGATTTGAAAGACAACTAACAGCTAGGGCAGGGGTGAACAATAAGATACATTACCTACACAGGGCTACTCCTTCAAGACTGGGAAAGGGCTGTTTTATCTACTGCATAGAAACCAACACAGAGAGTCAAGCAAAATGAAGAAACAGAAATATGTTTCAAATGAAAGGACAAGATAAAACATCAAAAAAATCATAATAAAACAGGGATAAGTAATTTACCTGATAAGGAGTTCAAGGTAATGGTCATAAAGATGCTTACAGAACTAAGGAGAAGAATGGATGAACAAAGTGGGAAATTCAAACTGAAATAGAAAATATAAGAAAGGACCAAAGAGAAATCAATAAGGTGAAAACTACAATAACTAAAACAAAAAACCCAAAATACTCTGGAAGTGTTTAATAGCAGACTAGATGAAGCAGAAATCTCAGTGAACTCAAAGTCGGGTCAGTGAAACTAACACAATCAGAGAAGTAAAAAGACTTTTTAAAAAAGAGAATATAGCTTAAGGGACTTAAGGGATAACATCAAGTGGGCTAATATTCACATTATAGGAGACCCAGAAGAGAGAAAGATATGGGTAGAAAACTTATTTGAAGAAATAATGATTGAAAAGTTTCCTAACCTGGGGAAGGGAAGAGACACTCAGGTCTAGGAAGCCCAGAGACTTCCAAACAAGATGAACCCAAAGAGATCCATATAAGACACATTATAATTAAAATGTCAACAGTTAAAGACAAGGAGAGAATCTTAAAATCAGCAAGAGAAAAATGACTTGTTATTTATAAGAGAACTCCCATAATACTATTAGTAGACTTTTCTACAGAATCTTTGCAGACCAGAGGAAGTGGTACAATATATTCAAAGAACTGAAAGAAAAAAAAGCTTCCAACCAAGGATATTCTACCTAGCAAAGTTATTGTTCCAAATTGAAGGAGAGATAAACATTTTCCCAGACAAGCAAAAGGTAAAGATGTTCATCACCACTAAACTGGTCACAAAAAATTTTAAAAGGACTTTTTTAGGCTAAAAAGAAAGGGCATTTATTGGAAAAAACAAAAAAATATGCAAGTATTGATATAATTCTCACTGGTAAAGTTTAATATATAGTAAAGGTAGTGGATAAATTACTTATAAAGCCACTATGAAGGTTAAAGACAAAGTAGCAAAAATAACTACAACAATAATCATTAGTTAAGGGATACACAAGATAAAAAGGTGTAAAATGTGACATCAAAAACATAAAATGTGGGGTGAGAGTAAAAATGTAGAGCCTTAGAATGCATTCAAACTTTAGTGGTTATCAATTTAGAATAGGCTATTATATAAATAGGTTGTTGTATGTAAGCATCACAGTAACTACAAAAGGAAAAACCTATAGTAGATAGAGATAAAGAGAAAGATAAAGGAATCCAAGCTTACTACTAAAGAAGTTCATGAAAAACTAAGGAAAAGAGCACCCAAAGCGGTAAGGAACAGAAGGGAACTACAAAAGAGCAGGAAGACAAAAATTGGCCATAATTACATATTTATCAATAATTACTTACACTGTAAACAGACTAAATTCTCTGATCAAAAGATTAGAATGTCTGAAAGGATGAAAAACTAAGACCTATCTATATGCTGCCTATAAGAGATTCACTTCAGATATAAAGACACACACAGACTGAAAGTGAAGGGATGGAAAAAGATATTCCATAGAAAGGGGGAAACAAACAAACAAAACAGCTAGGCAGCTATACTTATATCAGGCAAAATAGAGTTTAAAACAAAGCCTGTAACAAGAGACAATGAAGGTCTCTTTATAATGATAAAGAGGTCCATCCAGTAAGAGTTATAACATTTATAAATATTTATCCCCCCAATATATAAGCACTTAAATATATGAAGCAAATATTGACAGACCTAAAGGGAGAAATAGATAGCAATATAACAATAGTAAGGGACTTTAATATCCCACTCACATCAATGGATAGATCATCCAGACAGAAATTAGTAAGGAAACATAGGCTTTAAATGACACATTTGACCATATGCATTTAACAGATATATACAAAATATTCCATCCAAAAACAACAGATATACATTCTTTTCAAGTGCACATGGAACATTCAGCAGGATGTGTTAGGCCACAACATAAGTCTTAATAAACTTAAGGTTGAAATCATATCAAACATCTTTTCCAACCACAATGGTATGAAACTAGGAATCAATTACAAGAAGAAAAATGGAAAAATTCACAAATATGTGGAAATTAAACAAAATGCTACTGAACAACCAAAGGGTCAAAGAAGAATTACAAGAGAAATCAAAAAATACCTTGAGACAAATGAAAATGGAAATACAATATATCAAAACTTAAAACAGCTTTTGCTGCATCCCTTAAGAGAGAAGTTCAACACAATTAATGTCTACCTCAAGAAACAAGAAAAAATCTAAAATAAACTGAACTTTACACTTCAAGTAACTAGAAGAAGAACAAATGAAGCCCAGTATTAGTAGAAGGAAGGATACAACAAAGATAAGAGTGGAAATAAATAAAATAGAGATGGAAATAATCAATGAAACTAAGAGCTGTCTCTTTGAAACAAAATTGACAAACCTTTAGTTAGATGCACGAAGAAAAAGAGTACTCAAAGTCAGAAGTGAAAGAGATGTTACAATAAATGCCACAGAAATACAATGGATTATAAAAGACTACTATAAACAATTACATGCCAACAAAGATGACAACCTAAAAGGAATGAATAAATTCTAAGAAACATATGACCTACAAGAAATAGAAAATCTGAGCAGACCAATTACTTGTAAGGATATTGATCAGTAATCAAAAACTTCAAGAAACTAAAGTCCAAGACCAGGTAGCTTCAGGGTGAATTCTACCAAACATTAAAAAGAATTAATACCAATCCTTCTCACACTGTCACAACAGAAAATGAAGGAACACCTCTAAACACATCTTACAAGTCCAGCATTATCCTAATACCAAAACCAGATAAGAATGCCAAAAGAAAAATAAAATTACCAGCCAATTTCCCTGTTGAACATAGATGCCAATATCTTTAATAATGTATTAGCAAACAAACTCAATAATACATTAAAAGGATCCCACAACATGGTCCAGTGGGATTTATTCCATGGATGCAAGAATGGATCAATAACTGCAAAAAAATCAATGTGATACACCTTAAGATAAAAACTCTCAATAAGGAGGGTATGGAAGGAATGTATCTTAACTTAATAAAGGCCATATATGACAAGACCACAGCTAACATACTCAATGATGAAAAGCTGAAAGCTTTCCTTCTATGATCTGGAACAAGACACTCTCGCCACTTTTATTAAACATAGTATTGAAAGTCCTAGCTGGAGCAATTAAACAAGAAAAAGGAAGTAAAAGGCAACCATATTGGCAAGGAAGAAGTAAAATTGTCACTATTTGCAGATGACATGGTATAATATATAGAAAACCCTAACAACTCCACTAAAAGAACTGTTAGAACTAATCAATAAAGTCAGCAAAGTTGAACGATATGGAATCAATACACAAAAGTCCGTTGCATTTCTATACCCTAATAATGAACTATCAGAAAGAGAAATTAAGAAAACAGCCCCATTTACAATTGATTCAAGAACAATAAAATACCTAGGAATAAATTTAACTAAACAGTGAGGTGAAAGGCCTGTGTATAGAAAATTACAAGACATTAATGAAAACTTAAAGAATACACAAATAAATGGAAAGATATTGCATGCTCATGGATTGGAAGAATCAATATTGTTAAAATGTCCATACTACCCAAAGCAATATACAAGTTCAATGCAATCCCTATCAAAATTCCAAAGGCATTTTTCACAGAAATAGAACAAACAATCCTAAAATTTATACAAAAACACAAAAAACCTTGACTAACCAAAGCCATCTTGAGGAAAAAAAACAAAACAAAACAAAACATAGCTGGAGACATCATACGCCCTGATTTGAAACGATATTACAAAGCTATGTTAATTTTAAAAGTGTGGTATTGACATAAAAATAGATAAATAGATCAATGAAAAGAATAGAGAGCCCAAAAATAAACTCACACATATACAGTCAACTAATTTAAGAAAAAGGAGCCAAGAATATGCAGTGGGGAAAAGACAGTCCCTTCTATAAATGGTGTTTGGAAAACTTGACAGCCACATGCAAAGTAATGAAATTGGACCATTATCTTACACAAAAATTAACACATAATGGATTAAAGGCTTGAATGTAAGACATGAAACCATAAAACTCCTAGAACATAGATGAAACACTTTTTGAAATAAATCATATCAGTATTTTCTTGGATCTGTCCCTCAAGGCAAAAGAAATAAAAGCAAAAATAAACAAATGGAACCTAATTAAACTTAAGAGCTTTTGCACAGCAAATGAAACCATCAACAAAATGAAAAAAACAACTTGTGGAATAGGAGAAAATTTTGCAAATAATGCAGTCAACAAGAGGTTAATAACCAAAAAATACAAACAGCTCATACAACTCAATATCAGAAAACAACAATCAAAAAATGGGCAGAATGTTTGAATAAACATTTTTCCAAAGAAAACATACAGATGGCTAATGGGCACATGAGAAGATGCTTAGCATCACTGATTATTAAAGAAATGAAAATCAAAACCACAATGAGGTATCAGCTCACACCTGTCAGAATGGCCATCAGAAAGTCTACAAACATGGCTTCCCTGGTGGCACAGTGGTTGACAGTCTGCCTGCCGATGCAGGGGACGCGGGTTCGTGCCCCAGTCTGGGAGGATCCCACATGCCGCGGAGTGGCTGGGCCCATGAGCCATGGCCGCTGGGCCTGTGCGTCCAGAGCCTGTGCTCTGCAGCGGGAGAGGCCACAACAGTGAGAGGCCCGTGTACTGCAAAAAAAAAAAAAAAAAAAGTCTACAAACAACAAATGTTGGAGAAGTTGTAAAAAAAAGGGAAACCTGGTACACTGTTTATGGGAATGTAAACTGGTGCATCCACTATGGAAAACAGTACAAAAAAAAAAAAAAAAGTAAAAAAACCCAACAAAAACTAATAATGGAACCACCATATGATCCAGAAATTCCACTCCTACATATCTAGAAAAATAAAAACTCTAATTCACAAAGAAACATGCACCCTAATATTAATAACAGCACTATTTATAATAGCCAAGGCATGGAAGCAATCCAAGTGCTCATCAACAGACAATTGGATTAAGATGTGGTGTACACACACACACACACACACACACACACACACACACACACACAATGGGATATTACTCAGCCACAAAAAAGAATGAAGTACTACCATTTGCAGCAACATAGATGGACCTAGAGAATATTTTGCTTTGTGAAATAAATCAAAGACAAGTACCATATATCACTTATATGTGGGATCTAAAAAATAATACAAATGAATGTATATACAAAACAGAAACAGATTCACAGAGATAGAAAACAAACTTGTGGTTACCAAGTTTGTTGAAGAAAGGAGAAAGGGAAGGGGGAGGGACTAATCGGGGTAAGAGATTAACAGATACAAACTACTATATATAAAATAGATAAGCAATAAAGCTGTACTATATAGCACAGGGAACTATGTCCATTATCTTGAAATAACGTATACTTGAATATAATCTGCAAAAATACTGAGTCACTATGCTGTACATCTGAAACTAACACAATATTGTAAAGCAACTATACTTCAATTGAAAAAAGAAGTTTAATTAATAGAAACTCCTCTATTTGTATTCCTGTCACTATTGGGGGGACATCTGAAGATTTTCTTATGCAGCTTAACTAGTAAATACTCCCTAAATATAATACTTAAAGGGATGTAGATGTCAATGATAATAGGTACTTTTATTTGTTTGCAACCAAGAGAATGGTCAAGGTTGGCTTAAATTTAAAAAAAAATATTGATATGTACCAATTAATAGATTTGTAATAAAGGAAATGTTTTAATACACAATGGATTTTATTTAAGAAAATTGAGCATAATGAGTTAGAGGCAAAAATAAATAAGTAGAGTTTTCCTTAAAATATATTTCTTTATCTCTTATTGTCTTAGCACAACATCTAGATAAGTCATATTTTTCCAATTATTTAAATTAATACAATAAATATTGAATGAGTCTTGTTATCTAAATCTACATTTCTAATAAGCAGTATTTCCATCATATAATGTAAACTTATAACTCTATTCATTTAACACAAAGTAAATTTGGTTTCTGTCCATGACATTTAATATAAATCTTTGCTTCCAGAACTTGATGATTTTGTCCGTAAAATACAAAGCACTGCCGGATATTATCACCACACTTTCCACAACAGAGTAGAATCTTTCTCTTCTTCCTTCAACTAAGCAATAATTATCTCAGAGAAACACTATTTTCCCTCTGCCTCTTTTTCCTATTTATTCCACATTTGATCCAAAATATTGCTATTGATACTATTTCCTTTTCCTAAGATGTTACTTAATTCATTAAAATCTAAAAACTAACCTTAGAGCACGTAAGATTCAAACTGTAGTATTACTTTAAAAGCATGGAGGAAGCATTTATGAAGCTATGGCAAGAAGGAAAGGTTTTTATCTTTTGTGTGGAACTGGCTTCATTTAACTTTTATTCCCAGAAATTTTAGTTATTTTCTCCATAAAATAACTTGGAAAAACAAATATCATATATTAACACATGTATGTGGAACCTAGAAAAATGGTACAGATGAACGGGTTTGCAGGGCAGAAGTTGAGACACAGATGTAGAGAACAAACGTATGGACACCAAGGGGGGAAAACTGCGGTGGGGTGGGGATGGTGGTGTGCTGAATTGGGCGATTGGGATTGACATGTATACACTGATGTGTATAAAATTGATGACTAATAAGAACCTGCAGTATAAAAAAACAAACAACAAAAAAACAGCTAATACTAAACTTTCTTTGGGTTATTTGTATGGAAATATGTTAATATAAATGTTTCAGACATTACATGAAATTTCTAAAAATCTTATATGTTTTGCTATAATGTTATAAGTCATAATTCTAGTTATTACCGTAAAATGTATAACTCAGAAATAACTAAATTTCCTTGTCAATTGCATTATTATGAAATTTCATCAAATCTTTAACCGTGGTCATTTTTAAGTCTTTTGTCATTTACAGACAGTTCTGGGTGTACTCTGATGCTTTTGCAAAAATGTTCCTATAAAAGTGTTTCATCTTCAAGGAATTCGTGGAAAAGACTCTGACAAGTACAGGTTTCTGGTAACTGACTATACTGCTGAACTGAATGAATAAGCATTTTCAGAACTCTAATGGAAAACTGATGAATTCATAAAAGTGCTAACAAAAGATCAAGATGAAAAAATAAAATTAATTACATGGGACTGAGTGAACTGATGAGGATGATTATAATTTTTCTGACTTTCTGTTTAAATAAAAAAAAAATCCCACAAGGACTCAGAGGCAAAAAATATACAAATCAATTTTCTCTGCAAAGTAAAGGAGCTGTTACAGTGGAGGATTACTGGATTGAATGTCAATATTATGACATAGTATGAGTGTGTTTCGTGTTTGGTAATTGCAATCACTGTTGCTTCTGTTGAGGTCATCCATTTACAATGTTTGGTGTCAGTTTATTTATCTCTTGCAAAAATAAAACACAGTGTGTGTGTGTGTGTGTGTGTGTGTGTGTGTGTGTGTAAAAATAAAAAAAGTACATGAGTATCATCAGTTTACAGATTAGCAGTCATTGCCTTTAAACTACATGGCATTTTCCCACTACTTCTGGTAAAGTCTTTTTATGTCTGTATATGATTTCACCGTTTTTAGTTATACCAGTCTTAAAGGCTGGCCATTATGTTCTTTGGACATGAATTACTCCCCCAAAGGGGGAAGCATATAAACAACACAAATGCTTAAGTTTGTTTTTTGTGAAAATAGCTACATTTAAAGACCATTTTTATATTGTTCTTTCTAAAATGTCAATTACTAGATAGTAAAAAGTTAAATTCAGCTGAATGTAATAGAGAAAAGAGAAAAATATATGAATATGATTTAATAATTTCCTAACTTCTGTTTTCTTCATATGTGGCAGAGAAACTTACTTAAATTCCTAAGATTCTAGTTGAATAAGAATTCTTATTATTTAAAAAAGAAACATAGCATCATTGTAATTGTACTCCCGAGGTAAATGTCTGGTTTTCTTTTGCTTTTATTTTATTATGACTTCAAAGGGTTGTTTCATAATGAGTTTCTGTCCATAATCAGTAAATAATAAGAAGAAAATAGTGAGGAGAGGGCAGAATTGCAGCCTCTGCTTCCTATTCTAATCCATTAGTGATAACACATATATCATGAATGTCCTTAATTCTTGATTAAAAATCTTGATTAAGAAAAAGAAAACAAACAAAAATACTGGGCTTGAGTCTACTTCCTGAGGATGATATAGTCCATTATACATATTTTGGAAAATGTTCTCATACGATTTTCCTTTCACTGGCTTCAGGCGTAAGCTATGCAGTAAGGCATATGTCTGTACTAAATCACAGGACTTTTTTTTTTTTTGTCTCAGGTAAATATAAGATGGGTTATAGCTAGGAAACCCAGAAGAAGTGCAAAGAAAGGATTCTCTCCTTTATGTATTAGGAGATTTTATATATATATATGTGTATGTATATATATATATAAAACCTGTGTATGCATATATATATATAAAACGTATGTTATATATACATAACGTGTGTATGCATATGTATACACATAAACCCACATACACACTATATTTAGTCATGTGCTTTCTCTCTTATCTATTTTTGAATATTTCCAGGAATATAGGAATGAAATAAGCAATTGTTTGTTGTGTTTTGTTGAAAGCTTGTCATACTCTTTTCAATCATATAGACTTTCCTTCAACTTCGACATACCCAGAAAATAAATTCATCTTAGAGTCGCAGTCTTGCTGAAAACTGGCCTAACAGTTTAAGTTTCTCTGGTTTTTGAGTGGTTACTGAAAAGCTAATATTGTTCTATTCCATTTTACTGATTATTTTTTTCATTTTTAGAGCACTCAATACATCAGAAATTGGTTTGACTTTTCCATAACTGCTAAGTAATTTATATTTGACTTTCTTGGGACTCATATGCTTCTAAAATTTAATGAATCATGTTACTCATCAGTAGATGAAACCAGAAGTATTTGTACTAATCTTTCATCTTATTGTGGACTCTTTCACTGTGACTATGGCTTTTCAAAAACAGTCATAATAGTTACTAGTCATTATTTGACCTTATAATCAAATATGCAGTATCTCTCAGAAATCTTTCAGTACTCTAGTGAAATAGGTCAAAGCAATTGCAGTCAATTAATTTATCTTTCAAATGATAAAATTGGTTGAAGAGTTTGGCTCCTGGTTAAAAACCTGTATGTAATTTTTCAGACCTGATATAACAGCCAATTACAAAGGCTTTATGTGACAGGCCTCACGGGGGAAATCTGCCCTCCCCACACCAGGCTCAGGCACAGCCAATGCACTGCAGGCTCTGAGGGCAGTTGCAGTCAAGGTCTCAGGCTCCAGTGGCTGGTCATACTCTTTGCCATATTTACATTTTTAGCCTGGGTACTTTCATTCCTAGGTCTCTATCTGAGGCCCTTAGCCAAGTTCCTCTTCAGCTGCCTCTGCCAAGGATTCCTCAAGGAAGGCATGAGGGTACTTTTCCCCATTCTGACTCAGTACCCAGTACTTTTCCACACCTAACCATACTCCTTTGCACCCCTGCCCCCGCCACCCCAGAGTTCAGTACCCCAGAGTCCATAAAACTACCAGAGCCTTTTGTCAGGGGAGCCCTCATCAGTGAAATGTCCCACATCTGTGCTGATCCACCAGGGCCTCCACCGGCAAATCTTTCCTTGGGGGAAAATGCATCAGGGAGAGTCGGCCATTCTTTCGGTTTTAGACGCTTGCTTATATCACCTCAATAAGTGACTAAACACATAACTCTTTTGTTCTCGGTTTGTTGCTTTAATTGCTACTCCCACACCTGGCAACTCAGCTCTCTCTCTCAGCTCGGCTCAGCTCCTGACACTGGCGTATAAGGATGAGCTCTAACTTCCTGGGATAGGCCTAAGACAAGAGTAATTCGAACAACTCAGATATTTCTTAGAGGAAGTGAATTTAACTTCTCAGCCTTGTTAATTTGGCATTGTTAACAGTAGACTATATATAGAGCTTCTACTAACAAAGGGGGTAATAGAATTTTCACCTCTAATGCAGGATACCGCTTCATGAAAGCACAACAGAGTCTTAGTCCCCTCAGAATACCATGAATATAACAAAAATGCCATAGATTGAGTGGCTTAAAAACAACAGAAACTTATTTCTCACGGTTTGGGAGGATGGGAACTCCAAAATCAGGGTGCCAGCACGATAGGGTTCTGGTGAGAGCCGTCTTCAGGTTTCAGTGTTTCAGACTGCTGACTGCTAGTATCCTCACAAGGCAAGAGAGACAGGAAGCAAAGGCTCACCTGACTCTTATAAGGGCAGTAATCCCATTCACGAGGGCTCCACCCTCACAACGTAATTAATCCCATTTACCTGCCAAAGACCCCGCCTCCTAACATCATCACACTTGGGGTCATAGTTTTGACTTGTGAATTTTAGGGGAACACAAACATTCAGTTCATAACAGAGACTAATAAAATTCCCTCTAAAGAAATTCACTCAGCCTAATGCATCTTCCCCACCCCACCACTCCCCTACACACTTATCTTTGTTCCCTATTTTTTAGGAAGGAAGAAAGCAAAGCAAATACCTTGAAGAGTTTGGTTCCTGGTTAAAAACCTGTATGTAATTTTTCAGACCTGATATAACAGCCAATTACAAAGGCTTTATGTGACAGGCCTCACGGGGGAAATCTGCCCTCCCCACACCAGGCTCAGGCACAGCCAATTTTATCAATTTTATTTATCTATTTATCTAGGGGGTAAAATTCTATTTATCTAGGGGGTAAAATTCTATTACCCCCTTTGTTATCAATTTTATTTATCTTTCTTAATACTGCACTGCAAAAGTATGTACTTTGGCTAAAAGTACATTTTATTCCTCTTTCTTAATGTCTAAATCTTTCTCTTTTTCTCTAGCACAATTTGCCAGTGAGGAGTCATTCAAAATTAGAAACTATAACAACTGATATATGGATTAGCCTTCTTTCCAGTAAGTTCCTTCCAGTATGTCCCACTGACTCCATGACAGATTTTATTATTTAGAACTAAACATCTGTATTGATTTTTGACTCTTCTCAAGAGCCTTAAAAACATTTGGGACCAAACCAAAGGTAGTGTTTTTAGTAGAAATAGAAAGATATTCAATTTGTGAAGACTTAAGTTAGGACTCAAAGAATGAAACTGCTTACCTAAGGTTGGAAATCCTTTCACAGAATCAGTCATTCATGTATTAATGTTTTGCTTGTATCCATAGCATTAAAGGGCTTATCTAAGGCACATTGCAGCTGGAACTTTCTTGCCTTGGGATGCTCAGATCCTTAATTCAGATATGTTATGTCTATAAACATTTTGCAAACTTAAACTCTCCTGAAGCTTTGAGGTTGGGAAATGTATCATTATCTCATGAATTCATCATTCTATCATCCCACTTTAGTTCTCCTTTGGCACTGTTTTGTTCAACTCTATGAGGAATTTTAGGATATTCAGCTTTTGTTCAGTCAAAAGCTGGCCCCACATGCACACCCCCAGACCACTCCACACACATGTAATTTTGGAACTAGACCATTAGAACGGTGTTGTAAAATCTTCCTTTCTTTGAATTATTAGATATTTTTAATGTTATAAATTTCATCTGCTATCAGTGTGGCACTAGAAGTTTGAGGGCAAAAGAAAACATCTCATGTGTGGCTACTTAAAATAGGTTACACTCAAGTGATTTAAATGAGAAGGAAAAACAAAGCAAAGGATGTGACTAATTCCTGATTGATTCCATACTTAATGAAATCCAAAGACTCCTAATATTTTAACACTTTAAAAGAAGGTTTGGGGGAAGGCAAGAGAGGAGGGTAAATATATCAACAGTGTCACGTATCCAGATTGTAGTTAAAATTAGTTTCATTTTATAATGCAATTTATGCTCTGTTTAGGGAATACTAATTTGCTCTAGGGACTGGTAAAAAGTGAAAACTTTTGTCTTTTGAGTAGAAAATTTGAATACAACTTAACATGACTTTCAACTTTAAAAAATACGTAGCTTACGGCTTCCCTGGTGGCGCGGTGGTTGAGAGTCAGCCTGCCGATGCAGGGTACACGGGTTCGTGCCCCGGTCCGGGAGGATCCCACATGCCGCGGAGCGGCTGGGCCCGTGAGCCATGGCCGCTGGGCCTGCGCGTCCGGAGCCTGTGCTCCGCGGCGGGGGAGGCCGCAACAGTGAGAGGCCCGCGTACAGCAAAAAAAAAAAAAAAAAAAAAAAAAAAAAAATACGTAGCTTAAAAATCTATGGAATGAAAAATCCTTAAGCTAAAACCCCTATGGTACCTTTGCTTAGTCTAGTATTTTTCACCTGGTTCGGTGAAATTACTACTTACGCTAAGACATGGTTCATCAGCTTCCACAGGTCCCAAAGTGCTTTTTTAAAAGTTGTTTTGGAAATTATTGCAATTTTACACAGCTATTTCCTATGGTTGCTTAGCTTGGAAAATCCAGAGGCAGGTGTTATACTGGATTCATCTTTCAAACATGCATAATACAGTCCATTTTTTTATGACTCATTTTGTACTTCTTCAAGACACTGGATTTTTTTTTCCTTATTCAACTTACAGTATGTATTATTTTGTTTATAATTTATACTGCTTATATTATTTGAATTCTGTCTCAGGTCACTTCTTGCATTACTGATCTTTGTGGTTATTTGTATTTAAACATATGTATCTCTTAGGGAGTCAACTCTGTTATTAGCCACTAGAGGAAGAATCAGTCCTGTCTCTATTGGTTACACACAGTGCTATGAGGAAACACACAGTGCTGAGAGATGATGATTGGTAGCTGTGTATAAAATGAATAAAAAAGTAATTCTGTTTGGAGATAATTTTTCCAAATAAAGCACTTCATTAACATGACTCGATGGTCAATATTTTTCCAGGTATACTAAAAAATGTCATGAGATATATTCTTTCTCTCTCTGTTACAAATTGCTTTAATAAAGCAATATGTACCTATATCCCAAAAGAAAAATCAAAGTAGTAAAGTCTAGAAAAAATATGATTCCCTTATTTGCACTTATTGTAGATTACGATCTTTACTTGTATATTTTGTAAGGAAACAATATAATTTTTTCCAGACCTTATTACTTCTCTTTTTCTTTAAAAAATAGGTAAACATTGACATGTATTTCCATACTTACATTCCTAACATTCATATAACAAGAAGTGTTTGACAGAACTCATTTCCCACTGCTGTGAACTGAATGTTTGCATCCTCCCAAAACTCATGTTGAGACCTAATACCCAATGTAATCCTATTAGGAAGTGGGGTCATTGAGAAGGACTAGGTCATAAGTGTGGAACTCTCCTGAATGAGACTAGTGTTCTTATAAAAGAGATCCCACAGAGCTCCCTAGCCTCTTCTGCATGTGAGGTTACAGTAAGAAAAAAGCCAAAATGCAGAAGCAGGCTCTCATAAGACATGGGATCTGCTGCTGCCACAATCTTGGACTCCCTGGCTTCCAGGACTGTGAGATATAAATATTAGCTCTTTGTAAGTCTCCTATACATGGTATTTTTGTTATAGTAGCTAGAATGAACTGACACCTACATCTTCAAAAAAAAAAAGTACATTGTTGTTCATTTTAATCTTTACCAATCTGAAAAATCAAAATATTTCATTGCTATTTAAATTGTATTACTTTGATTTCATAGATATTTGAGGAGTTTTTCACATTTTTACATATTTCTTTTTTCTGAATTTATGTCTTTTTTACAATTTTCTGTCAGGGAATTAATCTTAGCTGATTTATAATAAGCTTTATTTAGGCAAATATTGACATTTTTACCTTCCAAGTGGAAAATTTCCAAATTGTTCACTTCCTTCTATTTTTTATGCTTTATTTTGATATACTGTTTATTATTTAATTTTATACTTTAAGGTTTATAGCTTTGGGGTTGTGTTTGAAATTTCAGACCTCCATTATAATCTTACTCTATTTTAAATGTGTATAAAGTTCACTTAAAATTGAATGGTACATTAACCATCCATTTCATTTCAATTCTTTAATCTCTTTCCAGTTCTTTGGAGTTAAATTTTGTCTCATCCCTGCACCTCATCCTGCCTCTTTCATTATTTTTAATAAATCTCATTCTGTTTATAGTCTATACCAATAACTATTTTTCCTATTGGAGAATACCAACCTATCCTTTTTTAACCATTCTTCTCTTAGTTTCTTGCCTAATATTTTTAAAGGAACAATTGTATTAATTTCCAGTTGTTGAAACAGTTTATGGAAAAGTAAAATACTCACTGTGTATCAGGTCCTATACTAGGAGTTGAACACATAGAGAGTTGCAAGCTTAGCAAACATGTTCCTGTGCCATGGAGCACCTCTTTGACACATTGTTCTTCATTTTATCAATTTCACAAATATTATTAATATCTCTTCCCCAGAGTATGTTCCATGCTGAGTTTATTAAAAGAGATAATTTAGTTACCTCAGATTGCTTTTTAATGTAACATAAAAATGCAGTCCATAAAAGTGTTTCTTAATATCTTTTAAAATCATTAAGGGCATACAAAGACTGAGCTTATTGTAAAATATGGCAAAGTAAAATGTGTTATGTACAATATCAATGCATATATGGGAAAATGTAACTCAATATTTATATTGGAAAGTATTGCCTCCTTTTATATTTTAGGAGTTAGGGTAGAAATAGTATTGTGTATTTGGATCTTTTTATTCTTACTAGATTTTTTCCACTTATTTTTCTTTCAGTCACTGAGAGAAGGGGTTGAAATCTATAACTATAATTGTGAATTTGCTATTTCCCCCTACAATTTGTCAGGTTTATTTTAATTCTTATACTTTGATTTTCCATTAATGAGTATATACACACAACATTTGTATGTCTTCTTGATGAATGTTTCCTTTATCATCATAAAATTATCTCTCTGTTCATACCCTTTTCCCTCAGGTCAACTTTCTCTAATATCAATATATCTACTCTGACTTTCTCATGATTAGTGTTTGTATGGCATAATTTTTCAATTTTTGAAAAACTCTTTGCAACCTTATGTTATATGCATCTTTTGTAAGAGCATGAAGTTGGGTCTTGCTTTTTAATCCAGCATGATAATTACTAGTTTTAAGGAGAGTATTTACTCCTTTTACATTTATAGTCATTATTGATATGGATAGAATTAATTTTACCTTCATAATCTTTATTTTATTACTTATCCATTCTGTTCTTTCCCCCTCTCCCTTCTATTTCATTTGGATCAATTGTTTACGTTTTAGTATTCCACTGTATCTCCTCCATTGATTTAGCATCTATATTTTTAATAAATGTATATATGGCTACTCTAGAGTTTATAAAATCTTTAGCTTATCACTGTTTACCTTCAGAAAATATTATTACACTTCACATATAACATAAGAAGCTGACAAAAGAGAGTTTACACAGATCAATGAAGGTCTCTCAAGTAGTTTGGGAAGTGATGAAGAATAAAACTCAAAATTTATGACCTCCACCTTTGTCTTTTTACATGATGCCATTACTTAGGCCACATCTAGTCAAAAAAAATAAAGCACTCACAGGTGACCAGGACTCTATTATATAGATGATCGACCTACCTAGGATAAGAAACATGCAAAACGTTGGGGAACATTCTTTGTTTTACGGCACGCCTGGTTTCAAAACTTGACTATGATAATTGCTTCTTATTAACAATTAACTTGTAAAGTTTATCTCTGAATTTCATTTTCCCCACCAAGAATCAGAGACAAACAAACCTACTTCATATAAAAATTAATTAAAGAAGAAATATTATGAACAATATGGAGGTGCATAATAAGTATTCATTCCATTCCTAGATTTGTGATTCTTTTCTGCCAGAGGATTTAAAATAGAAAAGAAAAGAAGGAAAAGCAATTGTGTGATTTTGGGGTTTTTTTATATATTTATTTGTAACCTGTTTTGGGGAAGATTTTATAAAAACAAGACTTAAACCGTCTTCCTGAAAGGTGGAAGTTAACTTGTATATACATTATGAATATATCTTTGCATGATAAATAATTAAAAATTTACTATTGTTAGAAGTAGGTATCTAATCTAGGTTGATTTATATTTAGCATTATAATATTAAGATAAACAGATATTGAATTAGACTGCCTCTATTCCATTGAAATGCTTGTGAATATTTTAAAATAGCAGAAAAACCAATAACAAATCCATATATTTTTAGTCAGAAACTCTACAATATGACCAGTAACTAACACCAGCTATGTGTTTTGTTTTGTTTTGTTTTATGAATAATTTTATATTTTCTCTTTAAATTTCATTAGACCAAAGCATTCTCAAAGAAGTTAAGCTCTAGCCAGTCACTTAGTTAATTGTTTATCAACTCCATCAATCTTTTGAACATCTATATTTTTCACCTGAATTAAAAGTAGAGATTCTTTGAATCATTTTATGGATTTTCTGGCAATGAGCTAACAGAGTATATATTAACTAATTGACTCTGCTTAATATTACTTTGTGCATGTTGTTGTCTGCTTTTCATTCCAAATGGCTAATTTTGTCACCAGACAAGGTCCAGTCTATGGAAATGTCCAATTATCTAGCACTCAACCTTAGAAATATGTGCATCTGGAGAGGATGTGGAGAAAAGGGAACCCTCCTACATTGTTGATGTGAATGTAAATTGGTGCAGCCACTGTGGAAAACTGTATGGTGGTTCCTCAGAAAACTAAAAATAGAACTACCATATGATACAGCAATCCCACTCCTGGGCATATATCCAGACAAAACTAATTCAAAAAATACACTCACCCCTATGTTCATAGCAGCACTATTCACAATAACAAAGACATGGAAACAACTTAAATGTCCATCAACAAATGAATGGATAAAGAAGATGTGGTACATGTGTACAATGGAATACTACTCAGCCATAAAAAAGAATGAAATAATGCCATTTGCAGCAACATGGATGCAACTAGAGATTAGCATACTAAGTGAATTAGAAAGGGAAAGACAAATACCATATGATATCACTTATATGTAGAATCTAAAATATGACACAAATGAACCTATCTATGAAACAGAAACAGAGTCATGGACATAGAGAACAGACTAGTGGTTGCCAAGGGGGAGAGGGTTGGGGAGGGATGGAGTGGGAGGTTGGAGTTAGCAGAGGTAAGATTTTATATATAGAATGGATAAACAACAAGGTCGTACTGTATAACACTCCTATGATAAACCATAATGGAAAAGAATATAAAAAAAAGAATGTATATATATGTATAACTGAATAACTTTGCTGTACAGCAGTAATTAACACAACATTGTGAATCAACTATAAGTCAATAAAGATACTAAAAAAAGAAAATTTTAATGGTTTAGTATGTAATGTTAATTCTATTAGAAGCTTTATTCGAATGCTACAGAAATGTTAGAGGATTAAAGATACTTCATATTGTTTCTGAAACATTTTGTGATACATTTTTCTTTGAATTACTAAACAATCTGTTCATTTGCTAAATAGTTTAAAAGTAGTTCTTTTAGTTACAAATATAAAATTCAATACTTAAAAGAGAAAAAAAGAAATATGTGCATCTACAAATATCCTATATGGAAACCAAAAGTTACTGGAAGTGTCTCTTCTTAATTCACCTTAGCTCATTAAGGCTACCAGGTCAGCAGCTCTGTATACTGCTCCAGGCATTTTTGACATTTTTAAGTGCTTAAATTGATAATTTTGAAAAGTATTTTTTGTCTTTTCCAAATCCCACAGAAAGTTGCTGCATCAAAACTTCAAATATGTTTGGCACAAACTGTTGGAATGTGTTTGGTACAAAGAGTTGGAAAAATATTTTCTGGAGGAATGATTGTGGGATCCTAAGTTTACTTTTATTTTTATGTGATCTTTAAGGCCTCTTCTCATTATTTAAATGACCTGTGTGTTGTTTGTATCTTTTCTTTTGTCTTCAGAAAAGAAAGTTTCCTCTTTAAACTCTGAAGGCATGTGGGGAGTACTGTAGAAATTTACACAATGAAGGTCTTTACCAGAACCTTTTCCCACTTCCATACAAAGAGATGTGAGTCACTTGAGAGATACTCTCTTATTAGCATAGCCGCTGTTTGGCATAAATGCCAACATTTTAGCTTATACTCTTTTCTTTTCTCTCTTTGGAAAGTATAGTGCAATACAAATGACTGAAATATTTGGAGATGGAAGTGGCAGACTGCAACAAGTGGTAAAGAGTTCACAAATATATTCTAGGCTCTAGATTCTTTGTGTCTCTCCATTCAAAAGAGTTATAGAAATAAGTTTTTTTTGGATGAAAAATACATATTCAGCAGAGTTTAAAGTGCTTTGTGAAATAATAGTAAATAATCATAACACCACTAATATCATAACTCATTACATATCTATAGAAAGTCTTATATTTTTAAAGAGCTGTTATATACATCCTCCTTTCTGAGTAAATGCAGGAGGAGTGAAATTGTGGGTGATTTGACATTGTCTTGATATCTACACTGGCATTACATATGTTCTTACCTTTTTTTTTACCCCCTGACATGTGATATAAAGAAAGTTTTACAAAACAAATTGATTGCCTTTCAATGAACTGAAGTTTTACCCTGCTTTAGTCTTATCAAGTCTCTACCTGCAATTAGACCAATTCGGAAAGAAAGGCAAAGTTACAAGGAGTAGTTTTATTGCAGAATATTGTTTGCAGTGAATTGCTGCAGTGATACTTCCATTTTTCACTCATAAAACAAATAGACAAGTATTTTGCATTTAATGATACCCCAGGGATCAGGGTTAATGCATGCGTTCAACCTAGGCAGTCAGTCATGCAACACCATTTATTCTGAGTAAATAAATTGAGTTCCCTGGTTAAAAGAGAGAGTCAAGTGTGATGTGGGGTGAAGAGAATGATTCTCCGGGGAAAAAGTGAGAAGTTAATTTCCCTCAAATATAATAGGCAGAGACAAAGTAAATGAGATCAATTAATACGGAAGCAAAATAAATTACTTCAAAAGAAAAAGTAAATCTAAAGATTGAGGAAGTAGCCCTTTATATGAAATATTTATTGAATACAAAGAGCGATAAAACTGTAGAATGACAGATTCTACTTTTATTTTACAATAGGTTTACTTTTGCTTGTATTTTGAAATCTGTTTTTATTTTTGTATTTTTATTTATTTATTTATTTATTTATTTATTTATTTATTTATTTATTTATTTTTTGCGGCACGTGGGCCTCTCACTGTTGCGGCCTCTCCCGTTGCGGAGCACAGGCTCCAGACGTGCAGGCTCAGCGGTCATGGCTCACGGGCCTAGCCGCTCCGCGGCATGTGGGATCTTCCCGGACTGGGGCATGAACCCGTGTCCCCTGCGTCGGCAGGCGGGCTCTCAACCACTGCCGCACCACGGAAGCCCTATTTTTGTATTTTTAATATTTAGGCACTCACATTGATATAAACCCTATACTTTTATAAGATGTAAAATGGATAGTATGGAAATATACCTAACAAACTTCTTAGTATACAGGCATTTGGTTAAGATGAGGATTTGGCTAGATTCTTCTTTAGGGTGAATTAAAGCTGAATTTTTATCTTAAATACTTATAACTCACACCTCTTCTCTTGGTACTTAATGTCATTTTAATAAATGTATTAATACTTTTGTCATTTTCTTTTTACTTATAAGGACTTCATATAATTTTAAATTTATTATTTGACACTATATGCTTATAATTTCTCAGAAGCTCCAGACTTACAAATATTTCTCTACAAAAATATCTATAATATGGAAATGAGACGAGCAAGAAATACATGAAAATACTTTTTGAATTTTTATTTCACCACCTGAGGACTCATAAAGAGAATATTTTCTAACATTTCATACATGCATTCCTCTACTTTTCTTGACTTCATTGTCTGGTTCCAAAAAAAAAAAAAAAGACTAGAGTATTACTTGATTACATAAAGACAGCACATACAAATCTGGATCAAATCACAAGACTGCTGTAACAATTGTTTGAGCAATTGTTGAAAATATTATAATTTTTTTAATATGATAGAAGTATGTTTCTACTTCACTATGACATTTTCATTTTGGCAGCTATCAAAAATTTAGATGAAATGGATATATATTTTCAATGTAAGTATACAAATTACATTAACCTGATAAGTTTTAAAGATCTTAAGAAAAAATTCTGACATTAAATATGATTATAGATTTAGAGCCCAGAAGATGAAAGCATTCATATTTCAGGGAGTATATTTAAATTTAAGGTTCAAGTTGGAAGTTGGAGTTTCTACACTTATTCTTTTTTGTTTTTTTCCACAACTAAACATTGAATACTGGGAAATCATGTCAGCCAGGACTAAAATTTCATGTAATATATCTGAAAATAAAATAAAATCTATTTTCTCAATATATGAGGATGAATATATATGAAGTATGGATGAATATGAAGCCAACTATTAAATTTTTGCCTTTGCCTGTTTGACTCTATGGCACATGGAGCCAATTTAGCCTGTTTTTGTAAATAAAGTTTTATTGAAAGACAGCCATATTCGTTCATTGACATATTGTCAATGGCTTTTTTTCACTATTAACAGGAGAGTTTAGTAGTTACTCTATATAGTTACAGATTGTATGGCCTGCAAAGTCAAATTTACTATCTGTCTCTTAAGGGAAAGTATGTAGACTGAATAGGTCTTGAATTGTTTTGTCTTGTTTTAAATTAAGTAGTTGACTCCATGCTTAGTATTACTATTATAAATAATTAAATATAATAATACAATACACTGGGGACCAAATGTGGATTAAAAAGCATAAGCGTTCATCAGAGATTTTTCAGATGAAGAAAACCCAACTGTTTTTATGAGTTCATGTTTAAGTGGTATTGCATTAAAAATAAGTATCTCACAGATTACATTGGGTTGGCTATTTGAAAAGACTTACTAGACTCCGTAGTATAAACTTATGTAAGTCTTTAATAAAGTTAAGAGTTACAGTAAGGGAAAGAAAGCCCTGGCAGCCATGGGAACCCACCAGATTTCTAGGTGAATTCCTTAAGATCTTTACTTGTTTACCAAGCACGTGCCTGTTGGAAAGAATTTGATAATTTAGAGAAGAAACTTAATGCTTCCTTTCAGATGAACGAAGGATAAAGTAATAGCTTCTTCCAAACACCTAAAGAAAGTATATCTATAAGAAATTTTCATTATAAAAATCATTTAAAGCTCCACAGATCAGAAGTCACAGCTGCAAGTTCACTACGTGGCACAAAATACTTTCAATTCTTAAAAAAAAAAAAAAATTCAGGGCAATATAAGGCTCTGGGCTGCTTATTCTTGGCAAAAATCCAGTAGCAGTTTAAGCAGTGATGGTAATACATAGAGTTGGAACCTAGAAGAATGAATTGATTTAAATCATCTAAGAATTTCATAATCTCTATGAAAGCCGTAAAGGCTCTTCTAGTTTTGGAAGTTAGTTTGATCTTAAAAAAAAAAAAAAAAAAATAGAGTACTCATTTTTACATGTGTGAGTGTGTGTGTGTTTAAAGAAGCATTATTATTTTTTTAAATGCCCATCTGTGAGGGTTATCTATTAATTGCCCCCTTGGTGCTTTATTGTTGCTAGTTCTTGATGATGATTAAAATTTGAGTCTTTTCATGGAAACAAGCAATATCTACAATGGGTCTCTCAAAAACACACTACAGAAACATTATAGTACTGTTTTGGGACACTATATTAGGTGTAAAAGATTATTGGCTTCATGCTCTTACCAGTAAGTGTTTCCCCCTATGAATGTTTTAAAAGTCTAGTATAGATCAATTCAGCAGAATCAGGGTAATCAAAAAACAAATCCAGGACTAATTATTTTTTTCTCCTTCACTTTACTATTAACATCATTTTTGTTGGTATTATCTCATGGCAACAATCATTCCCAAATACATGGAGTGGCATGTTTGCTTTCCTTGAAACATGAATCAGAGATATCTGAGTTCCTTATTTTTGTTATGCTTTACCACATCCGTTCTCTAAATCCAAGTTAAATCCAAAAAGTACCTATGACAACTTACAGAGAGGAAAGATACGCACATTTGTGAGAACTCTGTTTATTGAGCATATCCTATTCCTTGCTTTCTGATATGATGGGAAAAAGACAACGCTATATTGCAAAAATACTTACTTTTTCTATGTTTATAGACATTATTTTAATTGATAATTCTCCAGGACAAATCAATTGTTTCATAATACCAGATATCTTTCCATTTAGTGGACACTTTCAAAATGATTACCTTGTTCCCATACCTTTGATTCAGGTAAAATTTACTATGCATTTGAGTATGACATATCTTTAATAGCCATTCTTTCGATCTCCATGGTTTGAAAAATAAATATAATTTGCTATATAAAGTGAATATAATTTTTAGAAGTCCCCCGCTCTCTTTTGAAATGATTGCGAAGTTCTATAGGGAAACAAACTAATTTCATATGTCGTTCATAATTTAACATTTATTTTTTATTTTTTATTTTTTTGCAGTACGCAGGCCTCTCACTGCTGTGGCCTCTCCAGCTGCGGAGCACAGGCTCCGGACGCGCAGGCTCAGCGGCCATGGCTCACGGGCCCAGCTGCTCCGCGGCATGTGGGATCTTCCCGGACCGGGGCACGAACGCGTGTCCCCTGCATCGGCAGGCGGACTCTCAACCACTGCGCCACCAGGGAAGCCCTAACATTTATTTTTTATATTGCCTAAGCAAAAGTTTTGACTTAGTAAATAGATACTATATGTTAAGGTAAGAATACAAGAATGATCATCAATATTTCTGCCTTGAGGAAAATTTCCTATTTTCATATGGGACAGCTTTTTTCTTTTTTAACATCTTTATTGGAGTATATTTGCTTTACAATGGTGTTAGTTTATGCTTTATAACAAAGTGAATCAGCTAAACATATACATATATCCCCATATCTCCTCCCCCTTGCATCTCCCTACCACCCTCCCTATCCCACCCCTCTAGGTGGTCAAAAAGCACCTAGCTGATCTCCCTGTGCTATGCGGCTGCTTTCCACTAGCTATCTATTTTACATTTGGTAGTGTATATATGTCCATGCCAGTCTCTCACTTAGACCCAGATTACCCTTCCCTCTCCCCATGACCTCAATTCCATTTTCTATGTCTGCGTCTTTATTCCTGTCCTGCCCCTAGGTTCTTCAAAACCATTTTTTATTTCAGATTCCATATACATGTGTTAGTATATGGTATTTGGTTTTCTCTTTCAAACTTACTTCACTCAGCATGACAGATTCTAGGTCCATCCACCCAACTACAAATAACTCAAATTTGTTTCTTTTTTTGGCTGAGTAATATTCCATTGTATATATGTGCCACATCTTCTTTATCCATTCATCTGTTGATGGATACTTAGGTTGCTTCCATGTCCTGGCTATTGTAAATAGAGCTGCAATGAACATTTTGGTACATGACTCTTTTTGAATTATGGTTTTCTCAGGGTATATGCCCAGTAGTGGGATTGCTGGGTCATATGGTAGTTCTATTTTTAATTTTTTAAGGAACCTCTGTACAGTTCTCCATAGTGGCTGTATCAATTTATATTCCCACCAACAGTGCAAGAGGGTTCTCTTTTCACTACACCCTCTCCAGCATATATTGCTTGCAGATTTTTTGATGATGACCATTCTGACTGGTGTGAGGTGATACATCATTGTAGTTTTGATTTGCATTTCTCTAATAATTAGTGGTGTTGAGCGTCCTTTCATGTTTGTTGGCAATCTGTGTATCTTCTTTGGAGAAATGTCTGTTTAGGTCTTCTGTCCATTTTTGGATTGGGTTGTTTGTTTTTGATATTGAGCTGCATGAGCTGCTTGTAAATTAAGGAGATTAATCCTTTGTCAGTTGCTTCGTTTGCAAATATTTTCTCCCATTCTAAGGGTTGCCTTTTCGTCTGGTTTATGGTTTCCTTTGCTGTGCAAAAGTTTTAAGTTTCATTAGGTCCTATTTGTTTATTTTTATTTTTATTTCCATTTCTCTAGGATGTGGGTCAAAAAGGATCTTGCTGTGATTTATGTCAGAGTGTTCTGCCTATGTTTTCCTCTAAGAGTTTGATAGTGTCTGGCCTTACATTTAGGTCTTTAATCCATTTTGAGTTTATTTTTGTGTATGGTGTTAGGGAGTTTTCTAATTTCATTATTTTACATGTAGCTGCCCAGTTTTCCCAGCACCACTTATTGAAGAGGCTGTCTTTTCTCCACTGTATATTCTAGCCTCCTTTATCAAAAATAACGTGACCATATGTGCGTGGGTTTATCTCTGGGCTTTCTATCCTGTTCCATTGATCTATATTTCTGTTTTTGTGCCAGTACCATACTGTCTTGATTACTGTATCTTTGTGGTATAATCTGAAGTCAGGGAGCCTGATTCCTCCAACTCCGTTTTTTTTCCTCAAGATGGCTTTGGCTATTCGGGGTCTTTTGTGTTTCCATACAAATTGTGAAATTTTTTGTTCTAGTTCTGTGAAAAATGCCATTAGTAGTTTTATAGGGATTGCATTGAATCTGTAGATTGCTTTGGGTAGTATAGCCATTTTCACAATGTTGATACTTCCAATCCAAGAACATGGTATATTACTTCATCTCTTTGTATCATCTTTAATTTCTTTCATCAGTGTCTTATACTTTTCTGCATACCAGTCTTTTGTCTCCTTACATAGGTTTATTCCTAGTATTTTATTCTTTTTGTTGCAATGGTAAATGACGGTGTTTCCTTAATTTCTCCTTCAGATTTTTCATCATTAGTGTATAGGAATGAAAGAGATTTCTATGCATTAATTTTGTATCCTGTTACTTTTCCAAATTCACTAGCTCTACTAGTTTTCTGGTAGCATCTTCAGGGTTCTCTATGCATAGTATCATGTAATCTGCAAACAGTGACCATTTTACTTCTTCTTTTCCAATTTGTATTCCTTTTATTTCTTTTTCTTCTCTGATTGCTGTGGTTAAAACTTCCAAAAGTATGTTGAATAATGGTGAGAGTGAACAAGCTTGTCTTCTTGCTGATCTTAGAGGAAATGGTTTCAGTTTTTCACCATTGAGAACAATGTTGGCTCTGGGCTTGTCATATATGGCCTTTATTATGTTGAGGTAATTTCCCTCTATGCCTACTTTCTAGAGGGATTTTTCATAAATGTGTGTTGAATTTTTTCGAAAACTTTTTCTACTACTATTGAGATGATCATATAGGTTTTTTCCTTCAATTTGTTAATTTGGTGTATCACATTGATTGATTTGTGTATATTGCAGAATCCTTGCATTCCTGGGATGAACCCCACTTGATCATGGTGTATGATCCTTTTAATGTGCCGTTGGATTCTGTTTGCTAGTGTTTTATTGAGGATTTTTGCATCTATATTCATCAGTGATATTGGCCTGCAGTTTTCTTTCTTTGTGACCTCTTTTTCTGCTTTTAGTATCAGTGTGATGGTGACCTCATAGAATGAGTTTAGGAGTGTACCTCCCTCTGCTATATTTTGAAGGAGTTTGAGAAGGATAGGTGTTAGCTCTTCCCTAAATGTTTGATAGAATTCGCCTGTGAAGCCATCTGGTCCTGGGCTTTTGTTTGTTGGAAGATTTTTAATCACAGTCTCAATTTCAGTGCTTGTGATTGGTCTGTTTATATTTTCTATTTCTTCCTGGTTCAGTCTCAGAAGGTTGTGCTTTTCTAAGAATTTGTCGGTTTCTTTCAGGTTGTCCATTTTATGGGCATATAGTTGCTTGTAGTAATCTCTCATGATCCTTTGTATTTCTGCAGTGTCAGTTGTTACTTTTCTGTTTTCATTTCTAATTCTATTGGTTTGAGTTTTCACCCTTTTTTTCTTGATGTGCTAGCTAATGGTTTATCAATTATTTTTATCTTCTCAAAGAACCAGCTTTTAGTTTTATTGATCTTTGCTCTTGTTTCCTTCACTTCTTTTTCATTTATTTCTGATCTGATATTTATGATTTCTTTCCTTCTTCTAACTTTGGGGTTATTTTGTTCTTCTTTCTCTAATTGCTTTAGGTGTAAGGTTAGGTTGTTGTTTTGAGATGTTTCTTGTTTCTTGAGATAGGATTGTATTGTTATAAACTTCCTTCTTAGAACTGCTTTCTTCTGCATCCTGTAGTTTTTGGGTCGTCATGTTTTCATTGTCATTTGATTCTAGGTATTTTTTTATTTCCTTTTTTGATTTCTTCAGTGATCTCTTGGTTATTTAGTAGTGTATTGTTTAGCCTCCATGTGTTTATAATTTTTACAGATTTTTTTCCTGTAGATAATACCTAGTCTCATAGCATTATAGTAGGAAAAGATGCTTGATATGATTTCAATTTTCTTAAATTCACCAAGGCTTGATATGTGACCCAAGATGTGATTTATCCTGGAGAATGTTCCGTGCACACTTGAGAGAAAGTGTAATCTGCAGTTTTTGGATGGAATGTCCTATAAATATCAATTAAGTCCATTTTGTTTAATGTATCATTTAAAGCTTGTGTTTCCTTACTTATTTTAATTTTGGATGATCTGTCCATTGGTGAAAGTGGGGTGTTAAAGTCCCCTACTATGAATGTGTTACTGTCGATTTCCCCTTTTATGGCTGTTAGTATTTGCCTTATGTATTGAGGTGCTCCTATATTGGGTGCATAAATATTTACAATTGTTATATCTTCTTCTTGGATCGATCCCTTGATCATTATGTAGTGTCCTTCTTTTTCTCTTGTAATAGTCTCTATTTATAAAGTCTATTTTGTCTGAAACAAGAATAACTACTCCAGCTTTCTTTTGATTTCCATTTGCATGTAGTATCTTTTTTCATCCTCTCTCTTTCAGTCTGTATGTGGGACAGTTTTTAAAATGATCTTGAGAGCTACTTTTTAATATGGCTCGTAGTTACAGAATCAAATTTATTATGTGAAAATATTTATAAAAGTTATTGCAATTCAAATAGTAAGGCACATTATTATGCCTGAATATCATTTTGTTATTTCTTTGTCAACAATCATCTATGTAAATTCTTTAAGTAGTTTGTTTCTACATAACTCTCTTATTATCATTTTTATTATTATTTTTTCTCTGTAAGAGTTGTTATTTGAACTGCATTATCTGAAGTCTGATACTTAAAAATCAGGATTAACATACTCTAAGACCCTGCTTACTTTAAGAAAACCATGAATTTAAGTTACTTTGCTTTTAAGACTCTGTAAAGAGATTCCTTTCATGTTCTTCCCTTATCAGTTTCAAAAATTTTACTCTCAGTAATATGTCCTAGAAGCTCTAGCTAAAATTTATGCATTTCTGCCAGTTGAATGTTTACTGAATAACCCTCTTCTTATAATGAATAGTTCATGGCATTTAAAAAAAAAGTGATGAATCAAATATAAGACCGAATTATCCCTTTGTACCTCTCTAACCTACCTTTTTGGAGAATTCTGAAGAACTTGTAAAGAAACATCTTTTAGGAAGAAGAAAAATGCAGAGCTTGCTCTCATAAGAGAAAAAGACAATATTAATTCAAATAAACAGGAAATGAATATTTACTTCCCACACACACATACTTCTACTTTATCAAAATTTCTAGTGATTTAGCTTATTTTGTCAGTAAATTGTGATAATTTCACATTAGTGTTTCCCTGATATCTTTGACTTTATTTACATTTTGCAATGATTTCAAGATTGACTCAAAATATAGCTTAGAAACAAATTATTTCATGTTATAACTGCCTTGGTAAATTTAATCTTATGATTTTTAACAGATGAACATGTGATCAATATGACTGTGTATCTGTTACTATGCTACTTGGTGGAATTGAAATGTTTTATTATATGTGTTTTATATATATATATATAGTTTATAGTTTATAACATATAAAATGAAATGTTTCAATTCTGCCAAGTAACGTAGTTATATATAATTTATATAAAATATACTTAGGAATAATATATATCCCTAAAATTACTTGTGCACTGATAGGATGTATCATATTTAAGATTGTTTTCATTGTCATTTCCTCCTAACTAGCACTCCTTCAATTGAAAATAACAAAAACCACATCAACAATAATTCTGACTCAAATTGACTCATGATGAAGGTCATACATTATTACATACATCTCACATAATTAGGACTTCTAAAGATAGGTCAGATTTGAGCGCTGGTTGATTTGGTGGTTCGATGATAATAACATCAACCTCAAATTTCCTTGCATCTCTTCTGTCTGTTATCCTAAATGAGTTATATTGTCCTCAGCCTAGATCTTTTCAAGTCTCTTATTATGGTTGAGGAAGAACTTTTTCACACACAAATATGTCAGAGGCAGAAAAAGAGTAGGGAATCATAAACATGTGTTCCCTCCACCTGCCAACAGTAAGCCAAATACCAACATATTTAATAACTCAGAGTTGGGTCAGCTCCTTTTTAACTAGTTATAAGCAAGGCAAATTAAAGCACATATAACTGGATTTTACCTAGTAAACCCAACTTGTTGAACTTGGGAGACGCTCTCATGATCTAAAGGTATATAGGACAGAGGTTGACATCACAATGAAATAATCACTCTATGTCTAAACTAAGGAAGTAGACGAAAATGAATGTTGGGTAGAACACAATAAAATTTTCTTTAACAGTTCGTAATAATATTTCACATTAAAAGCATAAGCGTGCCTAAGATTTATCCAATGTAGATGATCTATGTATGAGTTGTCTACCAAATTAAAGGTACCACACATTTAGGAAAATTACTGTCTAAAGAAATCCAAAGTAAAGAATTGGGCAACAATCTCATTTTATTTCTTCTAATCTGATGTGATCTATGGTAACTCTAATCCCTTTTCTATAATTTAGCACTACAAAATTCTTTGAGGGCTTAACATATCTGTACCAATCTTGTCTATTTGGGGCCAAACATGTCTTCTTTGAAAATCTTCAGCTCACTGTATTTATAGATCCTCTTACCGTCCTGGTTATTATCTTACTATTACACTTAGAAACAGACACAGAGCTCCATTTTCCAGCTAAGTATATCCTCCAGTAGAAATATATTCTCCCTTAACCAAAAATGTAATTAATAACTGGCTTTACATTAGCTTTTTTTTAGCACTAATGTAACATTCTCTTTCAAATCAAACTTGTACTAAATAAATTCTAATCATTTTGTACATACACAAAAATGAAATTAAGTAATTTTAGATTATTTTTCTCATAGCCTAGTTTTTTCATTTACTTTACTGACCTAAATAAAATTTCTTAGTAAATAATGTATTTTACTAGGAAATTTAACCATTATTAATACTGCCCATGGGGGTACACTTTAAATAACGCTCTGAAGATTTATTTTTTATCTAATTCACAGAAGAGGAAAATAAGTTTTGGAGATATTAATCACCGTGCCCAAATTTACACAGCTAGCAACTGGTGTATCTAGACCTCCAAACCACAACTATTTGACATCAAAGCCCATGCTGTTTCACATGTATCTTTAATGGGAGGGGATATTAATAAAAGTCCAATAGCTAAAAAGTGGTGAAACAGCATAGATTAAAGTGTCTCATGGTGTATTCCTTGAGATATTAATAACTGCTAACATGATGATAAGATGGGTCAGTGATCAAATTATTTGGGAATGGTGGGCTAAAGCATGTTAAATTATGTTATGTCAGAATTTGTCAAAAAGTTTGATATATTTATGTGTATTATAGCTTTTGAACCTCCAAGACAAGAATATAGGATTACAGTTAGCAAGATGATTTTATCATAGAATTGTTGGATGTTCATTTCTTTTTGGTTCTTGTACATCTTAATCCCTTAAGAAATAGAATATATGTAATATTATCTGCCAAACTTTAAAAAACTATGTATTATAGGAAATTTCAAACCTATATAATTGCTGATAAAATTGTTTCTTCAATCTATGTCTATCCAGCATTAAAAATTATTGATTCATGATAGACCCCCAAATTCTCCCTCAACTTATTTTTGTAGAAAATACCAGAATTCTATTATCACTTCCATAATTATTTCAGAATAAATTTTGAAAAAATGAAATATTTTATAGCAACCATAATATAATTATTAAATTAAATAACTAATCTCTGGCCATTAATATCTAGTCAGTATTTATTCAGTTTACAAATTTCTAATTTTTTCATAAATGTCATGTTTTAACCATATCAATTCTAAAACCTATGGAATAAACATTAAATGTAAGACCCTCCCAAAGTCCCAAAGTCTCATATATAGTACGTATGTATTAATATTAGTAGCATAAAACTAACAAGCATTTACTAGATGTATTAGCCATCTACTAGTTGCAGACAATAAAAGAAACCTGAAATTTGCCTTTGCCCTTAAGGAAGATTAGAGAGAGTATCAAATGTTTGGTAATGCAGTGGGCATTCAGAAGTTGAAATAAGAGCTGCAGTACCCAGCAACTCGTACCAGCTAGTGCACTTTCTTGGAGAAAGTAGACTTTATTTGGATTATGTGACAAAAAATTATTCTCACTGATGTCTGTGTCCAAAGTATACTGCTTTTAACTCCAAAATATAATAAGCCAGTGCAATTTTATCTTGTCCATGTTACTACCATTTTTCACCTCAAATAGGAAATAATATCCTTTAATATCTGTCTGACAATGATCATATTAAAGTCAAATAAACATTTTTAAAAGGTGAATTTCATCAAGTCACACTCCCACATAAATAGTCTATTATTATTTAAAGAACTTTAAATCATAATTTTTAAAAGTTCTTCCCTTCTTCATTATTCAATGTAGGTCCAGATTTTTATATATTATTTCCCTTCTGCCTGAAGAATTCTTCTGAAATTACTTGAAGTAAAGGTCTGCTGGTGATGAATTGTTTCAGGTTTCATATGTCTGAAAAAGTCTTTCCTTCACCTTAGTTTTTTAGTCTTTTTTTTTTCTTCTGAATGTTTCATTTTGGATAGGTTCTATTGTTATACCTTCAAGCTCACTAATCTTCACTTGTGCAATATCCAAACTTCTGTTAACCACATCCAGTGGATTTTTCATTTTAGATATTTTGATGTATTTAGATGTTTAATCTGGCTATTTTTATTTCTTTCTTCCTCTTCTTTGCATGATCAATCTTTCCTCTAGCATCTTGAGCATATAAATATAGTTATGATAACTATTTTAGTATCATTTTCTAATAATTCTATTATTTAGGTCATCCCTGTGTCAATTTTGATTGATTTTCTGCTCATGATGAGTTCTATTTTCCTCTATTTTCACATGCCTGGAAATTTTTTACTAACTGACAGACATTGTGAATTTTACCTTGTTGTAGACTGGATATTTTTGTTGTTGTTGTTCCTATGAATATTCTTGAGCTTGTTTTGAAATGCAGTTAAGTTACTTGGAAATTGTATGATACTTTTAGTTTTTACTTTTAAGCTTTGTTACGTAAGACCCAAGCTGTGTTTTGTCCAAAAATAATTTGTTCCTCATTATTCAGGCAGTACCCTTCTGGGTACTATAATTCTCCATTAGTTATGAGTTTTTCCACTTGAATTGACAGGAAAAGACCTATTCCTTGCCCTCTGCAAACTCTTAAGGTTGTTCCTTCTGCTCTTTTGTGTGATTTTTTTCCTGGCCATTTGTGGTTTCCTGACAGGTATGCCCCCTGCTGAAGACTTGAGGGAAACTCTCTGCAGATCCCCCAGTTTCTCTTTCTGTGCAGCTCTCATCTCTCCCATCCTCTGTCTTTCCTCTGGATCCTCAGTTCCATCCCTTCAATCAATGAGAAAACATGCTTTGCCTGAGTTTCTCTTCCCTGTCTGTTGACCAGAAGCTCCCTCTAGGAATTGAAGTAGCAAAATCATAGGTCCTACCTTATTCATTGCATGTTCCCCAGCAATCACTAATCATTGTTCCTCGTTTCTTGATATCCAAGGTATTGAAAACATATGTCTTATATATTTTCTTTAGTTTTTAAATTATTTCAGGCAGGGCATTAAATTTAGTCCTGGTTATTGCATCTTTACTGAAAGAATAAATAGACACACATTTCTTGTGCCCCCAAAGATAACTGAGGGCATTCTGAAAGTAGGTTAGCAGGACCTTGAAGGTATTGATAACATTTGACACAATAATTCTTCTAATTCCCTATTGTGAAGTCAAAGATAAAATTATTGATGAGTGAAAGGTGTAACTGAAGAATGCTCTTTAAAATAGTATTTATAAAATGAATATTATAATAATTTAATGTCACACAAATACTTCCATTTTAAAAATAATATGCAATCAGTTACAAAGCATATTTTTTTAAAATGTTAATTATTTGAGAATATGCAGAAAAATATGAATTTAAAAGAAAAATTTGAGGTCTTCCCTGGTGGCGCAGTGGTTGAGAGTCCGCCTGCTGATGCAGGGTACACAGGTCCGTGCCCCGGTCCGGGAAGATCCCACATGCCGCGGAGCGGCTGGGCCCGTGAGCCGTGGCCGCTGAGCCTGCGCGTCCGGAGCCTGTGCTCCGCAGCGGGAGAGGTCACAACAGTGAGGCGCCCGCGTACCACAAAAAAAAAAAAAAAGAAAAAAAAATTTGAAAAGTTACCAAAATAGAATATATATGTACATGCAGCTATCACTCTCTCTCCCATTTCTCTCCCTTCCTCCCTCCTTCCATCTCTATGTCTTACTTACTTTGCAGTGGCCTCCCCTGCACCTCACCACACATATACACATATGCATACACACACACACACACACACAATATGCACATTTTCATAGATTGGAATGAAGTGAAATATACCAAAACATTAACTGTTTTTATTTTCAGATAGTGAATTAAGGGTGATTTTTGTTTTCTGTATTATCAGCAAAATAATATTACTTGTAAAAAGACTCATTCTGTTGACATAAATTCACTACCTTATTTTTTTAAGTAAGGTAGAAACTTAATATGAGGGTAAAAGGAAGTAGGTACTGGCTGGATTCATGCCCTTCTGGCTGAGACCTCATAGTTCATCATATCAAATACTCTCGCTGTGATGTCCTCAATCCCCTTGCCTCTTGTATCTCTGGCACACATGCTTCTGTAAAACTATCTCTAGACTTAGACCAGAATCAATATGCAGTAACCTTTTTCTACCTATGAATACCGATATCCCCAACCTTTGCTAGTCTCAGTAATCCTCTTTAGCCCACAACTTTTATCCTTAGTTTTAACAGATGTCTTTGGTTCTCAATTGACAAACCCCAAATTTTCTTCAGGAAAACTGTTGCTTACAGGACCGCAGGAAATCTCTCTAATGTCCTAATAAATGAATTTTGCAACCATAGCAATAGCCATGAGTTTTCCTAAAATACCCTATGATTTTTAGACAATTTCAATATGAAGGCTGAACAAAAGTTGGATTATAATTTGCTCTCTAGGATTGGATTCTCTAACATAAAAGTAAACATTTTTCTATCAAATAAAAAAACAAATATATATAAAAAAACACATAAATCAAATACCCAGTTTCTCTCTTAATTAAAGAATATAGGATGACTATATTTAATAATTCAAGTAAGCACCTGCAGCATTATTCACAATAGACAAAAAGTGGAAACAATGGAAACATTCATCAATTGATGAAAGGATAAACAAAATGTGGTATATCTGTACAACGGAATATTTTTCAACCAATAAAATGGATTGAAATGCTGTTATATGCTCTACCATGCACAGATGTGAAAATATGCTTAGTGAAAGAGGCCAGACACACAGGTCACATATTGTGTCTTTCCATTCACATGGAATGTCTAGAATAGGTAATTCTATAGATTAGTGGTTGCCAGGAAATCAGGGAAGGGGGAAAAGTAAAATAACTGCTTATAGGTACCAATTTCTTTTGGGGATGATGAGAATGTTGTGAAATTAGTGGTGATGTTTCCACAACTTTGTAAATACTGAAAACCACTGAATTTTACACTTTGAAATGCTAAGTTTTCTGGTGTATGGACTATATCTCAAATCCTCAAATTGGAAAACAAAGAAAAGACCTATTTTTATAAGCATGCATTTGCTTATATAGATCTTTTTAAAACTCTCTTAAAGTGTATGATATACAGTTTTTCATACATAATATCCTGAAATCAAATGTTAGCAAAGGAAATAAAAATTATAAACATAGAATGGTATCGTATCTCTCTATCATCTATCTAACTGTCCATCTGACTACCATCTAATCTATCAATATATCATCTATCTCTATCTATCATCTACCATGAATAAAATATGAGAAACCTCAATCACACTCAATAACTTTGAGAATCCATGATCTAGGTATTTTCACATTTATACTCCACTTGATTACTTGTAAATGTGCTTTAGCTTTCTGCTTTGTTCATCTCTAGCTACTCCTTGTTCCCATATTTTAGAATTGTGCAGTCTGCAAAGATGTGGTGTCCTAATATCTTGTCAGTAGAAAAATAAGATTTGTGCAGATGAAAGTTCATGGGATTTGTCTTTAGGGATCCATTCCTGTAAATTATATAAAATATAGACTTCAGGTAAAATGGCATTTAGAAATACGTGAATATCTGTTTCAACTAATAAGTCAAGTTTTACTTATGTAATGTATTCCAGTCACATGGAAGTCGTAAAAGTAAGTGTGATCTCAGAAATGAGTGCTATTACAATAAAATATTCTGCAATAAAACAATACACAGTAAAAATATAAAAGCATAAAAAAGGATTGTGCTCTTGATGCCTAATTTACCAACATTTCAGGGCAGTGAAATTTTTGAAGATTCATTCTTCTTTTAAGTCTTCTTTTTAACAAATACTACTTAGAATACATTTGACCAAAATGATATACTATTCCCTGCATGGTCATAGATTGAGTCAAATAGAGGAAAGGATATACTGAAAAATGAAAAAAATGATCTTCAACACAGTTTAACAGGAACTTATATATGTGTTTTTACTGTAAACATACTGTAGCACCCATACCCATACTACCTTTCTCAGATAAGTAATCTTGTGGAATATTCTCTTCTATAATTTTTTTCTAATATGAAAATATAAAAGAGGAAAATAGAATTGAACTACCAAGCCTGTGATCCATTTGTTCTCTGCATCAGGGGGACATTCCAGGCAAAAGAAAGAAGGCAAGTCATGAGATTTAATTTTCCTGTCTGTGTGGTAAGTGGACATCTGACCAAATAGATTATTTTTGGCTAGAAAGAGAGTACTTATTAATTGAATATTCATAACAAGATTGTCCTTGCTAAGAATTGCTTTTAGAAAATAAACCCTGAAGCTAAGTATTTATAGGCATGGCTCTCTGGGAAATGTCATGTAAGTTGAAATATAAATAGAAAGGTTTCATAAGGTAAATGTTCCCTGATATCTGGGGCACTAACCCATGTGCCTCTCATAGAGACCTCTTTTATTCTGGGGCAGAGTTTATGTCTAAGGCAGGAAGGAAGGACATGGAAAGCTGCCCTAAATGTCCAGATCTCTCTCTGCTTTGTCTGTTCCACATAACTGACTGAATCCTTGAAGTTATTAATGTATATTGATATCACCTGAGATCTCTGAGTTGTATAAGTCTGAACCGACAACCTAATCCTTAGTGTAAACTCAAAATGAAATATGTATAATTAGTGTTGAATGCAAACACTCCCCACTAGTTAGTCAGTTCCATAAGGACAGGCTCAAGGTTAGACTTGTTCAAATATTGTCATCCTTTATAAAAAACCAATAATAAAAACCCAGTAACTATTTAAACTGATGAATATAACAGACATACATAAAATGTATTAAAAGTGCAACAAAGTATCATTACCAACTGTAAATATTTACTCTGCAACTGAGTAAATTAGCCAGAAAAAATGCTTACAAACATTTTGTAATTTTTTTCAATTGTCTTGTTTTGTTTTGATTATCATTTTAAGCTTATAAAAAAGTAGAACACAATGGCTCTCCAATGTACAGTTTCCCTAAAGTCAGGCCTAATGTATGATAGACTTTTTAAATTAAAGTAGAGTTGATTCACAATACTATATTAGTTTCTGGTGTGCAGCATAGTGATTCAGTAATTTTACAGATTATACTTACTCCATTTAAAATTACTATAAAATATTGACTATATTCCCTATGCTGCATAATATATCCTTCTGGTTTATTTATTTTATACGTAGTAGTTTGTACCCCTAACCCTCCTCCCTTCCTCTTCCCACTGGTAACAACTAGTTTGTTCTCTGTGAGACTATTTCGGTTTTGTTATAGTCATTCCTTTGTTTTATTTTTTAGATTCCACATATAAATCATAACATAGAGCATTTGTCTTTCTCTGACATACCTTAAACATGCTCAGAACACTTATACTATCCTACAGTTGGGCAAAATCATCTAGCACAAAGTCTATTTTATAATAAAGTATTGAATATATCATGTAATTCATTGAATACTGTACTGAAAGTGAAAACCAAACTGGTTGTATGGTTATAGAATGGTTGTAGGTGTACCAGTTGTTTACCCTTGTGATCACCTGACTGACTGGGAGCTGTGGCTGTCGCTGCCGAGCATCATGAGAGAGTATTGAACCACATATGGCTAACCCAGGAAAAGATCAAAATTCAAAATTTGAAGATTCATTTATACTGAATGAGTATTGTATCATACCATTGTAATGTGGAAAAATCTTAGGTCAAACCATCCTATTTCAGGGACCATCTATATGTCATTTACAAATATTTTGTTCCAGTCTGTGAGTTGTCTTTTCTCTTTCTTAAAGGTATCCTTTAAAGTACACAAGTTTTAATTTTGATGAAAAACAATTTATTTTTTTCTTTTGTCAATTATACTTTTAGGTTCTATCTAAAAATCCATCCCCAATTTCAAAGTAATAAAGATTTGCTCTTATGATGGCTCATAAGAATTTTGTAGATTTAGCTCTTACATTTATGTCTATCATTCACTTTGAATTAATTTTTTTTATGTATTGTGAGATAGGGATCCAAATTCATTCCTTTGTATGTGAATATCCAGTTGTCAATGACCATTTGTTGAAAAGACTGTTTTTCCCCATTATGTATATTGTCTTGGTACCTTTGCCAAAAATCAATTGAACATAAATATAAAGGTTTTTGCTTCTGGATTTTAAATTTCATTCTACTGATTTATCTTTCTGTGCTTGTGCCAATACCATACATTCTTGATTACTGTAACTGTGCAATAATTTTGAAATAAAAAATATGTGAGCCCTCAAATTTTGTTCTTGTTCCAGATTCCTTTGGCTAATCTGAGCCCCTTGCATTTTCATATGAGTTTTAGTGTCAGCTTGTCTGTTTCTGGAAATAGGGTGCTGGAATTTTGATGGGGATAGTGTTGATTCTATAGGTAATTATGAGAAGGATTGCCATCTTAATTTTTATGTCTTCTGATGCATGAACATGAAATGTTATTGCATTGATTTAGATCCTTAAATTCTTTTAATGATGTTGTGTAGTGTTCAGTGTATGTTTTTCACCTTTTTTAAATCATTCTATTAACTGTATTGTAAATGGGGCTGTTTTCTGAATTTCATTTTCATACTGTTCACTGGAATTGTAAAGACATACAATTGATTTAGTTTATTAACGTATCTTGCAAAACTGCTAAACTGGTTTGTAAGTTCTAGTAGTGTTTTTGTAGATTCCTTAAAATGTTCTATATATAAAATAATGTTACCTGCAAATAGAAATATTTTACCTTTTCCTTTCTAATCTAGAATCATGCCTACTTGCTCTACCTAGAATTTCCAGTACAGTGCTGAATTAAAGTGGCAAGAGAAACCACCTTTTTTTTTTTTTTTTTTTTTTTTATGATCATAGGGTATAAGCAATCAGTCTTTCACCCTTAAGAATAATGGTAGCTGTGGGTTTTTCATAGATCTTTTTCATCAATTTAAATAAGTTCCCTTGTATTGCTAATTTGTCATGTGTTTTTGTTATAAAGGGTATTATACTTTGTAAAATGGTCTTTCCATGTCTACTGAAATTGTTGTATGTTTTTTCTCAGATGTTAAACCAACCTTGCATTCCTGGGGTATATCCCACTTAGTCATGGTGTATACTCCTTTTACATATGTTGCTGGATTTGGTTTGCTGGTATTCAACTGAGGACATTTTGTATCTATAGTCTTAAGATGTATTGGTATGTGTTTTTCTCTTCTTTTGATGAATTTGTGTTATCAGGGTAATACTGGCTTCATAGAATCATTTAGGAAGTATTGATATTTCCTTTTTCTATATTTTGGGAAAATTTGTGAACAATTGGTATTAATTCCTCTTTAAACATTTGGTAGAATTTACCAGGGAAGTCATCTGGTCATGATTTTCCTTTGTGGTAAGGTTTTTTGATGGCTAACTCAATCACTTTACTTGTTATAGGTCTATTTAATTTTTCTTTTTCTTCTGCAGTGAGTTCTTGTAATTTGTGTTTTTCTAGGAATTTATTCATTTAGTCTATCTAGTTTTGGCACAAAGTTGTTTGTGGTATTCCCTTATATGGTAAGCTGAATGATGACCCACAAAGATATCTATTTCCTAATTCCTGTAACCTGTGAATATTATGGTTTTATTAGTCTACTCTTTACCCCACCAGTGAGGGAGAGATTCCCACCCTAAGGTTATGGGGCTGGCAGAAAAAACAATACCTGGCACTGGTCAAATGAGACCAACAGCAGTTTATTAGTCATATTTACTCCCAGCCTGGAGGAGGAGGACACTGCTTCACACAGGGTCACAGAGGAGCTAGACTTGGAAACCAAGTGAACAAGCAGGAGCTGTGGGAAGCAGGCTTCATAGTAACAAGAGAATAAGGGAATTCCTGGTTCCCTCGGGAGAATATAATTGAATTGTTTGAGTAATTCCACAGGCTAGCAGAAAACTGAGTACATATAGAGCTTGCCTATTGTGTCCAAGTTTTTTATTTCCTTGTTGATCTTCCTAGATATTCTATCCATTATTGAAAATGGGGTTTTGTATCTCTAAATATTATTGAATTATCTATTTCTCTCACTAATTGTGACCCTTTTTTCTTACTTCATATATTTTGGGGCTCTGTTATTAGATATATATATTTCATATATTACATAGTTATTATATCTTTCTGATGAATTAAAACATTTATCACTATAAAATGTCCTATTCTGTCTCCATAAACAATTTTTTAAATTCACTTTTTCATATATTTTCAAAGCCACTCCAATTATCTTTTGGTTAATGGCTTGCATTGCATGGTAAGCAGACTAATGCCCACCTTCCCTCCCTCCAAGGTTGTAATCCCTGGAACTTGTAAATAATACCTCACAAAGAAAAGGAGTCCTTGCAGATGTGGTTAAGGATCTTGAGATGGAGAGGTTATCCTGGATTATCTGGGTGAGCTGTAAGTGCATTCACAAGTGTCCTTAAAAGAGAAAGGCAGAGAAGACTTTCTTATACACACAGAAGAGAAGGTAATATAAATAGGGAGCAGAAACACTTTTGAATATGCTTGTCTTGAAGATTGTAGTAATGCACCCACAAGCAAAGGAATATCAGCAGCCACCAGAAACTGGAAGAAAGGCAGTAACTAAATTTACCATTGGAGCATCTTGAGGGAGTGCAGCCCTGCAGACTCTTTGATTTCATCCACTAATAATGATTATAGACTTCTGAGCTCCAGAATGGTGAGAGTATGAATTCCTGCTCTTTTAAGTCACCAAGTTTGTGGTGGTTTCTTATAGTAGATACAGGAAACTAATGCATGTGTTATATAGTTTTCATTGTTTTACTTTCAGCTTATTTTTGTCTTTGAATCTAATTATGATTTGGATTATGATTTTATCCATCTTTTCAATCACTGCCTTTGATTGGAATTTTTAATACATTTACATTTAATGTAATTATTAGTAAGGCAGGACTTACATCTCCCATATTGCTTTTTTTAAAAAAAAGTCATATATTTTTTTCTCTGTATTCTTCAATTAATGACTTCTTTTGTGTTAAGTAGATATTTTATAGTATACCCTTTTAATTCCACTTCTTCCTGTATATTTTGGGGGTTATTTATTTTTGGTTACTGCTATGGAATGAATGTTTGCATCTCCCTTCCCTCTCCAATTCATGTGTTGAAACCTAATGTGATGGTATTTGGAGATGGAGCTTTTGGAAAGTGCATGTGTCATGAAGGTGGAACACTCATCAATGAGATATAAAGAGCTCCTTATAAAAGAGGCCTCAGATACCCCTTACCCCTTAAACCATGTGAGGATACAGCAAGAAGACAGCCATCTATGAACATGGATACAGGCTCTCACCAGACATTAAATCTGATGGAACCTTGATCTTGGACTTCCCATCCTCAGAACTATAAGAAATAAATTTCTGTTGTTTGTGAGCCACATGATCTTTATAGCATTTTTGTTATAGAAGCTGAAGCAGACTAAGACAGTTACTCTAAAGATTATGATTAGCATATAAACTTGAATCAATTTAGCTTGTAATACTAACCTAATTCCAGTGATGTACCAAGACTTTGTTCCAATATACCTTTGTTCTTTCCTGCTCTCTTCTATTACTGTCATACAAATTATATCTTCTTACATTACCAACATGATTTTATGATTATCGCTGTAAGTAGTTGCATTTCAAACCAGATAGAACACCAGATTAACAAATAAAAACATGTGTATTCTGTCCATTATATTTACCTATGTAATTACCTTTACTGGTATTCTGATCTTTATTTCTTCACTTGGATTCTAGTTACTGTGGATGCTGTAATTTTGCCAGCAGATTGCTATCGTTTTTGGCAATGCCTTGGAATAGAGCTTTCTTTTTCACTGAACTGATTGCTGAGTCAATTCAAATAGCCACAACACCATGGGAATGGAGATTTTCCAGGTTGTTGCTAGTTTGGACAAAATATTCACTGTGATCCAGAGATGATGTTTTTAATGGAGCTCTGAAAGAGATGAATACTCTCTTTGGCTGTGAATCTACTGGTTTTCATGGCTACTGTGATAATGAGCTAAAGAGGGAGGGTATGGAGAGTTGGCACACAAGTTGGAAGTCCACAGACACTGCTATCTTATCAAGGTTCAGTAGTTTCTCTTTGATGAACATCTATTAGTTTATTCCATGGAGTTTGTTAATTTCCAGAGTTCTGAAATTGTTGGTAGTATCTGTTTTGCCAGTAGTTTTGTTGCTTTTTTGGGAGAGTAGTTCACCAAGAGCCTCATTTGGCCATTCTGGAAGCCAGCTTTCATGTATAGATGTTTACATTTTTTTATTCAAGTAACTGCTAATGTTGTCTCTTTTTTTGTAATTTTAAGAAATGTTGATCTGTTAATTTACTAGAGGTGGCAAAATGATACTATTTTAATTATCCCATTCCTTTATCAGTTATAATCTGGGATACAGAGCTAGAGATAGAAATAGAATATACAGTTGACCGTTAACCCTTAACACTCAAACCCTTGCTGTTCAAGGGTCAACTGTATATACATATCTATTGTTATTTGCCAGTTTCTAAAATAATGAGCTGTTTTCTTAGCACTCACCAAATATGATCAATGAGGGGCTTTATTTATTTTGTTTTGTTTGCTTCCTGTGTTTTTGTTTTTCAGTACATTATGGATTCTTGAATTAAACATATTTGTTATGTTTTAACCAAATATCCTTAAATGTTTACATTGTTTCATCATTAACAGTGGGGGAGGGGGACCATCAAGTTGGTTCCTGAGACATTTTGACATGATGACACTGTTTTTGTTAGCTACTTTTTTTTTTTGGTACTTGCCTTGGTATATGCTACTTCTCCAAGGGTCTCTTTGTTCATTTTTTAATGAAATTTATATTTAGAGATTACAATTTGCATATTAGGATTACTTACTGCTACTAAACTGGACATTGTTTCCAAGCATTTTAGAGATAGGAAATAAAAATTTTGAAATGAATTTGTGTGTGTGTGTGTGTTGCCAAATAAAAGTTGTAAAAGTTAAACAGGAAGAAAGACTTTACTGAGAACTATTGCAATAGGGGAAAGAGATTGAATACAACGCCCTTGAAATAAAAGGCAACAGTGTTTATAATTGCTGGGGTGAGTTAGTGGAAAGGAGTGGAGGACATTCCCAAAGTTGGTCAATGTCACTAGGACATCTGTGTTTGCTCATTGGCGCTTATCAAAGTCATGCCCCTCCCCTCTCCAGAGACAGAGATAGAGGGGCTCTTTCTTGATGATTATATTTCAAATAGATGGCTCCCAGTTCCATGAGAAAGATGCCTCTGGGTTGTAAAACTGGCAAGAGGCTGGCAGATTTACATCTCGAAGGGGCAGACAAAGAATTTACAACAAAGTTTTCTAAGGTAAACACTCTAAGAAAAGGGAGGTCTGGGCATATAGTCAGGAAGAAACCTGTTTAAGTACAGTCAAGCTGAGGGGGCATTAAGGACATCTTGATCAATATGCATATACATGCAAGTATATACATACATGATAATATATGTGTGTGATATAATACAAAAGACAAAATATGTCATGAGTACATCCTAATATTTCCAGGGCAAATTCAGGACTATAGAGATTTTACATAGTCTCACTGATCTTATAACTGTTATTTACTTTTTCCTTCAATAAAAATCCTAGTTAGCAATAATATCACTATAACTAACAATTTATTTTTCTCAAATGCACATACAGCTGTCTCAGAATAATAACTACAGAATTATCACTAAATGAAATTAATTCTGAAGACATATTAAGTTATATTTGCAATTTTTTTGTCCTTAATTCATACACAGTTAAATTACGGTATTTCAAAATCACTTGAAAGACTTTTTCTCTGCATTGTACCAATTCAATATAAAGTTGATTTGTTGTAGTTTACTTTTTATTTTTGAAATAACCTTCTTAATGCAAAGTCTTTCCTTGGCTCCAAAATCAAAACTATAAAAATAGTATATTCAGAAAAGTCTAGCTTCTATCCCTGCTCCTCTCCACATTATTCTCTCCCTTTTTATAGATATCCACCCCCTCCTATGTTACAATTTATTGTTCCGTTGTTTCTTTTTAATCATATAAGTAAATATGCATTACTATGTGTACTTACATATACATGTGTATGTACATAATATATATGTGTATATATATATATATACACACATTTTATATTTGTAGTTCCCTCCCTGCTACAGACTGAATATTTGTATCTTCTCAGAATTCATATGTTAAAACCTAATCCCTAATATGATGATATTAGAAGGTAGACCTTTTGGGAGGTACTTAGCTCACTAGTGCGGAGGCTTCATGAATGTTTTCTTAAGAGACCTCACAGAGATCCCTCTTCCTTTTGCCATATGAGATTACAGGCAGAAGACAGCTATCAGTGAGGGAGCAAGCTCTCTCCAGACACCAAATCTGCAGGTATCATGATCTTAGATTTCCCAGTCTCCAGAACTGTGAGAAATAAATGTTTGTTGTTTATAAGCCACCTGGCCTATAGTATTTTTGTTATAGCAGACCTAATGAACTAAGACATGTCCCTTTTATACATTATGTTAGCTGGTTTTTTGTTAGTTGAATACTATATACATAGTACTATGTGAATATAATAAAGTATATTCAGTCAATCCTCCTGATGATGAATATTTGGGCATTTTTATGTGAGACTGCATTGTTCAGGACCAGATGCACACCAGAGAGGGAAAATTCCCTCCCCATTTTATGTGCTATTCTCAAATTGGCTTGTTGAGGTTTCCACTGAGTAGCTTATGGCGTTTGGGGTTTCTCTGGACCTTTGAATAGTCACTTTCCTTTCCTCTGAAGTTGTTTTTTTTTTTTTAATAATTGTAAGACTTACAAAGTCAAATTTCCACTGCATACATGTAATTTTTCTGTGACTATGATAATAACTTCATTGGTATAACATTTAGTATTATACGTAATAAGCATGCTCCACATCATCATGGCTAAATTTCTGGTAGGTTGGGGACAAAGTAGTCTATCAATCTGATATAGTTTCCCTAAGTTTTAGAGACTTAGGAAAATAGCCCATGAATATCTTAAACCAGTAATATTCATTATCTCAAATTACAGCTCCAAGAAACTCAAAAGAGTATGTGAGTGACAAAGCAAGTCACTATCACAATTGAGAAGAGATGATGGACTAAGCCTCCTGTCTCCCAATCTATAACCCATACCCTAATTAAATGGAAAACATTCTCTGAAGGAAACACATGAGTTCTTTGCTGTTACACCTCACTTATTAAAACATTGCTTTTTTTTTAAATGAAAAAGTCAGTTGCCTTTAGGAAAGACTGCCTTTCTGAATTTCAAAATACCCCTTCCTTCACCCTTTACTATCTGACATAATATATTGAGAATAAAAATATATGAAGCTCACTCGCTCATTCATTAGTTTGCAGCAATACTTAAGGAAAAGTAATTACACTACTCCTTGGCAGGTTCTGTGTAAGATGGTTATCCAAATTTTCTCACCATTAGAAAACCATGGATTTTTATGAGACCCTTTCAGTATTCTGATGCTTTATCGTTTAACCTCTGATCCTAGATCACTGAATTGTGAGCCAGAAGGCAGCATTTTCAAATGTAAGAAAAATGCACAGAAAATAAAAATAAAGTTATATAACTATAATTTGGTAAAATTTGGGGTTATGTGTGTATCAACGAACCAATTATATTGAAAGACCATGTGCTGGGTGACATGGCACAACTCCTAAAATATATTCCCATATCAGTAGCAATTGCAACTGTAGCAGTCTTGGTCCAATCAAGAGATAGAAATCACAAAGGGGGTTAAATGGTAAACGTTTAAAATAAGAATTAGCTATAATAAAAGAATAAGTATGATATAAGGCAACTTTATATGGTACCCTAAGACTAAGGAACAGTACTCAAGGAAGGATGAGCTTAGGGGTTCTGACCTTGTTGAGGAAGATGTAGTACATTTGGAGCTGAGAAGTGAGAAATATAATTTGATCACTAATACAGTAACTATGTCAATTGCTAGGTCACATAAATAACAAATGACAAGATGATCAAGCCATAACGGGATGGAAAATCTTTTAAATAGGTTAACGACAATTATTGTGTCTTTGTGATCCTCTTCTTATGTAATATGCAAATTGCTTAATACATTTTTCAAAGTTTTTCATATTCTAAATTATTTTCCACCATGGCCCAGCCATTTCCCCAATACTAAATGTTATATGGATAATTAAATAATGAATAATTAATGACTAATTAAATTAAATTCAGATGAGGTATTAGCAGATATATACATGAGGACTCAGATATATGACATTGACTTAATTTAGTTTATCTGGGGTAAAAGAACATATTAGTTAAGAGTTAGGCTCTGGAACCATACTTTCTAAGTGAAATTCCTAAATTTCCACTAATAGCATTGTGTTTTGGTCAAGTTAACTAAGTTCTTTTTTCCTCAGTTTATTAACTTAAAATGAGGATGATAATAATAATATACATCTTACAGAGTGGGATGTAACCAATTTAATTGACTATAAGTACATAGAACAAAGCGAGGAAAATAATAAATACTCAACAAACATGTCTATGATCACAACTATCAGTATTATAGATTGATCAGGGAGAACTTTATGATCTTATAGTGTGTTGATAAAAAGAGTGACTAGAATAGTCTTGTAACAGTAATATATAACCTTTAGATTTTTCTTAACATTAGATATTAAAATTTAGCTGTCCCGACAAGATAAAGTATTCTAATTAATAATGTTGAATCACATTTTATTTTCTGGATGACACTGAGGAGAAAGTAAATCTCTAGATAGAATCATGAGTAGGGAGCCAGTTCTGAGGACAAGAGGACACACTATACAGTAAAGCCCTGAGCCCTTGACATAGGGTGGGCCATTGGAGCATATATTCATCAACATCAGATGATACTTTAATAGTCAATTTGGTTATTAAGTGAAACAAAAGACACAGAGTACACAAAAACAAATTCAAATAATATTCAATATAATAATATATGTCACAATAAGATATCACTTCACATCTCTTAGGATAGTTATTATAAAAATGAAATGAAATAAAATAAAATGAAATGAAAAAAAGTGTCGGTGAGAATGTGGAGAAATTGGAACCTTAATGCATTGCTGGTAGGAGTATAAAATGGTATAACTACTGTTGAAAAGTGTATGCTGTTTCCTCAAAAATTAAGCATAGAATCATCATAAGGTCCAGCAATTCCATGTTTAGGTATATACACAAAAGAGTTGAAAGTAGGAGCTTGAAAAGTATGTGTACACCAACATTCATAGTAGCATTATATACAATAGCCAAAAGGTGGAAACACCACAAATGTCCATAGACATATGGATGGATAAACAAAACACATTGTGTTTGCTCTCATTCAATTGATCTACAATTTACCTGGATCCTACTTTTGTCATTGCTGCCTATTGCAAAAGGAATAGGTTCTAATCCAAATGTAAATCTTTGACATCTATATTAAGAGTAAGAAACAATCTATGAAACATAGAAAAAGAAAAGAGGAAAATAGAAGGCATTAGTGACATCTTGATATTTCTATCTGGAAATTTTCCAAGCATACATAAGGAACAAGATTGTCAGCAACCAAAACAGCTGTGTATTAGTCTTTTAAATGAACAGGGTTTATTAGAATTCCATTATTTCTCATTATGGCTAATATTGTATTCCCCAGCTGGAATGTTCCCAAGAGGTTTGGAATTTACTAAAAATTAGTCATGAGAAAATTGTCAGAAGATCCATAATTGAAATATAAAGCACTTTTCTGGGTAAGTACACTTTGTCTTCTTAGAGAGACTTGGTACGTCATGGTACTTTAAATTGGTCACAGGAGAAATGGGAAAGTTTCTCTGTACAAGTTGATACTGTGCATAAGAGAAAAGAAGTTGCTAAAGATTTTATGATGAGTATTAAACATATCAAATGGACTAGCTCTTCTAAAAAATAAAATAATCCTCTGTGGATAGAAATGGACAGAAAAGAAAGAAGTGGTGGAGGCTAAAAAAGCAGACATACTAGATACCAAAACCTCAAACACATGATGGGATTTTGGATAAGGGGCCAATCACTCTATTCTTGTTAGAGAAATCAAGTCAAAATTGTCATGAAACACTGCACTAACTTTTCCTGCCCCCAACACCCATTATGTTTTTATTTTCTTTTATTGAGGTAGAGTTGACTTACAATATTATATTAATTTCAGGTGTACAACACAGTGATTTGATATTTTTATAGATTGTACTCCATATAAAGTTATTATAAAATACTGGCTATATTCCCTGTGCTGTACATTACATCTGTGTAACTTATTTATTTTACACCTAGTAGCTTATACCTCTTAATCACCTTCACCTATCTTTCCCTACCCACTCTGGTAACCACTAGTTTGTTCTCTGTATCTGTGAGTCAGTTTCTGTTTATTTATATATTTAAAAATTTTTTTTAGATTCCACATATAAGTGAAAAAATACACTTGTATTTGTCTTTCTCTGTCTGACTTATTTCACTTAGCATAACATCCTCCAGGTCCACCCATGTTGTCACAAATAGCACAATTTCATTATTTTTTATGACAGTAATATTCCATTGCATATATGATATATATATATATATATATATATATCATATCCACAAAGACAATCTTTTAAAAAAAGAGGGAAAGTAAGGCTAAAAATATCAATACTATTTGAGAAAGTAGTATAGTACCTACATGCTTTTTGAAGTAGCAATAGAGAAGGAGATAGCCCCCAGAAATGAGAAATATAGATCTTTGGAATAGAGTTATTGAGCAATAACTCTAATACTTACACTGGAGACTCAAGTTAAGCTGATGAAGGTAAATCCACAGAATAGATAACCTCAGAAAAGGAAACACTGAACACCACACACACACGATTTACAAAGAAAACTAATATTTTAAAAGTTAGTTAACAAAGGATAGCATATACTGAATCATATTTAAGTCACGATCATTCCCCACTGAGCAATACTGACTCTTGCAAATGCTCTAGCTAAGCCAAATCAAATCTGAAAATGGCAACTGCCTCCCAGCCTTACAGAATGGCAGAGGAAATATCTCTGACACACTGTTAAGAATCAGAAGTATGATAATATATGTGCTCTTTTCAACTGGGTGCCCACTTCACAAATCATTTAACTACTCAAACCTACTGTCACCCCTATGTGTTAACTGTTATAGGATTTAGATCAGTGTTAATAGAAATACAATGCACACCTCAAATATGAGCCACTATGTAAGTTTCAGGTTTTTTCCAGCAACATTAAACAAATTAAAATTGATTATATATTGTGTTAAATCTATCTGAAATGTTATCACTTCAACATGTGATCACTATGAAACTTATTAATGAAATATTACATATTTCTTTGTTAGTATTAAGTCTTTGAAACTGAATATCTTAAACTTTAGCACATCTCAAATTGGACAAGCCACCTGCCCAGTGCTCATAAGCCACAGGCGGTTACTGGCCATGGAAAGTGATGATTTAGATTTTATTTTTAATGCTGATATATTTGTGCCATTGTTTAGCCATGAGGAAAAAAGAGACATTTATGAAAAATGGTTTTCTATTGCTCTTGAGATTAAATCCTCTATTGTTAATATGCTTGTCCAGACATTCATGACCTAGCTCCCTTACATATTCCTACTCACTCTCCATCTTTTTCCTTATCTTTCAGCCGCACCTATCTTACAGGTTTTAAACTTCCAATTTAACCTACACATCCACAGGAAAGCTCTCTGAACCCAAGATAATATTAAGGCTCTCATTTTATATTTTAAAACAACTTACAAGTTTTCTTTATAATATCCAGAAACACTAGTGATATTTTTAAATTTTACATGGTTATGCCACCCATAATCATTAAAGCCTACAGTAACCTCCCATCATTCTCAGAATAAAATCCAAATGCCTTACCTTGTCTCCAAGATTTTATAATCTGTTATCTGTCTACCTCTCAAAACTCAATCTGTTTGCACTTGCTTCCTTCATTTCAGCTACCTTGATGTTTTTTCTTCTGTAGAAATATGATAGGCCTATTGCAGTAGCTTTGCATTGCTGTTCTCCATGCCCTAAAAGTTCTTGCTCTAGACCTGGTTACACAGGTCACATTTCAGATGCTCAGCTGCCACATGTGGCTACATCTAACAGGACAGTGTGGAAAGCATTTCTCTCATTCTTGGTTCAATTGGACAGCACTGCTCCAGACCAGGATGGCCAGCCTTTCCCCATAAAGGCAGATGGTAATATTTTGCAGTATGTGAGCCATACAGTCCCTGTCATAATTTTTCAGCTCTGCAATTGTAGCAGTAAAGCAGCTATATACAGGGTAAACAAGTGGACAAAACTGTGTTTCAGCAAAACTTTGTTTATGGAAAAAGGAGACAGGTTGGATCTGGCCCATGGCCTATAGTTTGCACTTCTCTGTTCTACACATTTCTGTGGCTAGCTCCTTAATGTTATACCCTTTAGAGTCAAAATTTACTTCACTACTGAAACCTTTACAGAGCACGCAGTCAAAATTATCCTTCCAACCTTCAACTTCCCCTCAGTTACTCTTTCCCATCTCATTCTATTTAACCTTCGTCATAATACTTGTCATTACCTTAATTTACCTTAATCATTTAAAAAATGGTATTATTTGCCTCCTTTGCTAGACAAAAGCTCTATCAAAGGGGGTACAGTCTGTCTTTTTCATCATTCTGTCCCTAGGACTTAGAATACAACTTGGCATGTTGTGGACAATCAATTTTTTGAAGAATGGATACTTAATACAATTATATTTAATTTTATGTTATTATATTTAGATTGTTGCTTAATGGCTTTTTTTCCCCTGTAAGAGTGTAAGTATAACAAAGACAGATTAAAATTTTGCATTTACCACTAAGGTCCAGATTTTAACAAAGGGCTTCATATGAATACTGTATTTCTTCAATACTAAAACAATGAAATATGATTTATCATCAGTTAATTATACCTAATAAAACTAGGACACTAATATGTTAAATGCATATATAATTATAAGTTGCATTATCTTTCAGCAACATTAAATATGAAAAATATGAGTCTTAATGTAGAATAAAAAAGTAAACCATGTATTGGCTATGTATGTATGTGGTAGGTAACTGTTTTTTTAATACTTTAATCTTTTTTTGGTTTTATTTTGTTATTTTTTTAACATCTTTATTGGAGTATAATTGCTTTACAATGGTGTGTTAGTTTCTGCTTTATAACAAAGTGAATCAGTTATACATATACATATGTTCCCATATCTCTTCCCTCTTGTGTCCATTAAGGATGCTTGTAGACAGAAAATGTTCAAATGTCTTAAATAAAGGTAGTAGGTAACTTTATTTAAGACATTTGAACATTTTCTGTCTACAAGCACCCTTAATGGAGCCTGTTGTTTGCCTCTTTAATACCGTTACATGACATAGGTAAACTGTGTTTAATTTCACATAGTTGACCTTAATGAATATGCATGGAAACTCCTGGTTTCATTTAAGATTCCCTGCTGTTTATATCCATAAGCATAACAGAAAGCACAAAAGAAGACTGTCCCAGTCTATAGAAATTACATTCTTTTTTTTTTTTTTTTTTTTTTTTTGCGGTACGCGGGCCTCTCACTGTTGTGGCCTCTCCCGCTGCAGAGCACAGGCTCCGGACGCGCAGGCTCGGTGGCCATGGCTCACGGGCCCAGCTGCTCCGCGGCATATGGGATCTTCCCGGACCGGGGCACGAACCCGTGTCCCCTGCATCGGCAGGCGGACTCTCAACCACTGGGCCACCAGGGAAGCCCTATAAATTACATTCTTTTAACATATTCTTCCTCTCCTAGTTTTTAATGGCAATTACAATGGCTTTTATGAAACATACTTTCCTTTTATTTAGACTATCAGTGATCAGATGAAATAAACAGAGGAAGAAAGAGACACCAATCTCTTCTATATCTACCTGATCAAATGGTCAAAAAAATATCTTGCCATCACTTTGATAGATCAGATATCAGGTTATTCTTCTGCTTTCAAGCAGATGTTGGGGATCTCCTGTCTTATATAACACAGAGAAGATACTATCTTTGAGTGAAATAGAACTTGAGGGATATTTCAATTTTTTTGTTTTGTATTTTAATAAATTTATTTATTATATTTACTTATTATTTTTGGCTGTGTTGGGTCTTTGTTGCTGTGCGCGGGCTTTCTCTAGTTGCACTGAGTGGGGGTACTCTTTGTTGCAGTGTGTGGGCTTTTCATTGCAGTGGCTTCTCTTGTTGTGGAGCATGGGCTGTAGGTGCACAGGCTCAGTAGTTGTGGCTCACGGGCTCTAGAGCACAGGCTCAGTACTTATGGCACATGGACTTCAGTAGTTGTGGCACTCAGGCTCAGTAGTTGTGGCTCGTGGGCTCTAGAGCATAGGCTCAGTAGTTGTGGTGTACAGGCTTAGCTGCTCCATAGCATGTGGGATCTTCCTGGACCAGGGTTCAAACCCGTGTCGCCTGCATTGACAGGCAGATTCTTAACCACTGTGCCACCAGGGAAGCCTGATATTTCCATTTTTCATGTGCTATTTCTCCACTCTTTCAAGCTTATGCCAAATAATCCTTCCTGTTCTGAAAATTAATTATGCTTTGTGGGTTTTTTCCTTCTAACCTGTAGATAGGGTGTCACTAAGGATTCTCTTCTTACCATTTGGTTCGGTCACACTGTATCTTTTTAAATTTCTCAAAAGCATTTATAATACTCTTTTCTGTTCTTGACTCCTGGCTTATTTTAACTTAGTGTTTCGGCTCAATTTGCTTATCATATTCTCTGGAAATCTTCCCTGTCCCTCCTCTGCTTATTCTCTTCTTTCACTATTGTCTTTATGTTGACTAACATGTTGGGGAGAATTTTCCTCTACTCTTCTATTTTCTTCTGGCTGTTCTAAGAATTAATTGACATGAGAAAGATTAACAGGAGAAAATCAAATTTAATTTCATAAGTAAAGGAACCCCACATACATGAAAGGTTCAAAGACTGAAAGGTAAAATGAGGTATATGTGACATCCTGAGCTAAGGAACGAGGTTGGGGCCTGGGACTTCCAAGGACAGGTGGGTCATTCACAGAACAATAAGAAGAGCAGAAGTTTGCCCTGCCATACAGATGGAACCACTTAGATAAAATTTATCTTTGGTAATACCTCTTTTTCTGGGAAGTATTTCTAGGTAGTTAATTGAGGGGCAGTAGTTTCTCTTGAGCCTATAGGGTCTCCATTGCCTTCAGCTCAAAATAATCTACATGCCGAGATCACACATCTTGGGGACGTCTGTTCTGAACACCCACATTTACAATCATACTTCTACAGGGAAAAAAGTATGTAAAAATCATGTCCTTTGGCTAAAACTATTGGCTGAAAAAAAATTGCACAGTGTGAGAAATGTGAGTTAAGTTTTATTTGGAGCCAAATGAGAACTATAGTCTGGAAGACAGTCTCTCAGCTCTGTGCAACTGCTCCAAAGAGACAGTGGGGAAGGTCAGTATGTATGCGATTTTAATGAAGGGGGATACTTGCAATCAAGCACACATTTTGGCAAAAGACTGCTGCTAGTCATGAGGCACAGATATCTCCATTGATGTTAGTGCCTTTCTAGATATGAGAAGATGCAAGAAATTGGCCTCAGAAAATCTGAAGTAAATGCCCTAAGAAAAGGGAATTCAGGGGCCTACAGTCAGAAAGACACCTATCTAAAGTTTAACTAAGCTGAGCAGAATGTGAAGGCCTTGGTCACCCTTTTGTAACCAAGCAGCCACTTCACTCCAGGCCCTTGGAAATAACTCAAGGTTATTTTCTGCCTTGACAGGTTTGCAGTTGCAAGAATGTCATACAATGAAATCACATAGTCTAGAGTCTTTTGAGTCTTGCTTATTAAGCTCTGTATACTGTGTTTTAAATTCATCCATGTTATTGGGTCTATCAGTAGTTCATTCCTTTTTATTTTGGGGTAGAATTTCATTGCTTGGATTTACTGCACTGTGTTTTGCTATTCCCCATTTGAGGGATATTTGGGTTGTTTCCAGATGTAAGCAATTATAAATGAAGCTGCTTTAAGTAGTCATGTACATGTTTTTATGAGAACATAGATTTTCATTTTAATTGGGTAAATATCTACTGTGGGATTGCTAGATCATATGTTTAGTTTATATTTAACTTTAGATGATCAAACTGTTTTCCAAAATGTGTTTTGTATTCATACCATCAATCTCTCAGAGTTTGAGTTACTATACATACTTGCTAGAACACTGTATTGTCAGCTTTTTAGTTTATTTAATTAGTTAATTTATTTGTCAATTTAATAAGTGTATAGTGATAAATCATTGTGGTATAAATTTGCAATTCTCTAATGATTAATGATGCTCAGTATCTTTTTACTTTTTTTAAAATTAATTAATATTATTTTTTTTGGCTGTGTTCGGTCTTTGTTGCTGCATGCGCACTTTCTCTAGCTGCGGTGACTGGGGGCTACTCTTCGTTGTGGTGCGTGGGCTTCTCATTTCAGTGGCTTCTTTTGTTGTGGAGCATGGGCTCTAGGCACGCGGGCTTAAGTAGCTGTGGCACACTGTGGCACGTGGGCTCAGTAGTTTTGGCTCGCGGCTCTAGAGTGCAGGCTCAGTAGTTGTGGCACACGGGCTTAGTTGCTCTGCGGCATGTGGGATTTTCCTGGACTAGGGCTCGAACCTGTGTCCCCTGCATTGGCAGATGGATTCTTAACCACTGTGCCACCAGGGAAGTCCCCCTTTTTATTTGTTTAATAACCACCTGTACATCTTCTTTTGTGAAGTATGTTGAAATATGTTGTCGATTTATTGGTTTGTTTGTTTTCTTACTATTGATTTTTGAGAATTTTTTATGTAATACAGAAAAAATTCTTTGGCAGACATGTGATTTGAAAATATTTTCTCTCAGATTGTTGCCTGTGTTTTCATTTTCTTAAGTATGTCTTTCAATGACTAGAGTCTTTCAATTAGCTGAACTCTTCTTACTGGTGTTTGATGTCATCTGCCATAATTGAACAAATGCTCACTTACTTGTATGTGCCTACCTTTGTTTAGACTTACGTTAGTTGGTTGCTTTGCAATTATCTGATGGGTTAGAATGAATTTGTGTATTTTCAAATTTCTCCGGGATTTTTTGTTGTTACTGGTGTAAATGTGAGAGTGATGCTCTATTCAGGCTTCGACACTGTTAGCAGAATCCGGAGTCTCATGATCACAGGTTTTTGAGTCAAACACCTCAAGAAGATTTCACTATATTATTAGCTATTTTTTGGGGGGCAAGCTATTTAATTTTCTGTGCCTCAATTTCTTCAGTGAGCAGAGAAAACATAACAAGAACTATGTTCAAATATTATATTTATATGGCACTTGATATAAAGATGGAACCAGGGACATGAGATCAGATCAGAGTTTTAGTTTGGATCTTCCACTCTCTTTTCCCACTATGTTCTCTAAGAATCCATTCCCTTATCTGCAGAATGAGAACATTCAACTAAATTGTATTCCTGGTGCTTCTCTATCATGATCTGAAACTATTATAAATCATAGTTTCATCTTAGAACATACAATATTTTTATTCAGTAAATCGTACTTATCTACCTCCTGCAGATACTGTGCTTATTTGTGCATCAATATGATTGTGTGAACTACTGCTGATGTTTGAATGTTAATATTTGGAGCATTTAATAACATAGTTATACAGTTTATGAACTAGGTTTCTTCTTTTAATGATATGTCATGACATCTTATTCTGAAAAATACTATGTTGTTATCTAGAATTAAAATGAGAGTGTGAAGTCTGAACAGTTTTTTGAAAGATAACAAATTTATGTTTATTAACAAAATTATATATTATAACAAATTTATATTTATTGGGGTACCATTAAACTTATTTAATGCAAAGTATATTTCTTAAAATAAGTTAATTCATCTCAGCAATAGTTAGTCAAGAAATTTGTATAGTCTGCTATTTGTTCTTTCTATACAGTATGCATACATGTGTTGTGTGTCCAGTGGGCATGGTTTCCCACTCACCAAGAAGACAAAGTTTCTGAAATTCCTATTATTTTACAAAGGACTAATAGAGATTAACTTTTAAGGAACCATTTACATTAAGCGGGACAATTTTTAAGATATTATCTTTCTAGATAATAATGTAAAAAGGAAATTAAGAATCCATTATTGAGTTTCAGAAACAGAAGGAAAAAACAACTTGAAATGAAAACAATACAAACTATTAACTCATGACATTTCTTCTATCTGCTAAAATGTCACTGCACACTTCAAAACTCAATCTTTGTCTTGTGGATCACTCAGATATCTCATTATAAAGTCTTATCCCATTTTTATGATCAACAAGAAATTATTTAGAGAAGTACTAAAAATATTTAAAAGTAGAATAGTTGGTGTGAGGGTGTTCCATTGGCAGTGCTTTTCTGTCCTTCTGAGCTATATTTTGCAGTAATTTAAAAACTGAAGATATTCATAAAATTAAAATACTGCTGACTCCAGCAGGTTTGAGAACTGAAGGCTTAATATATTTGTTAAAAGCAGTGCATCATTTGACATTGCAGAAAATCCCACAGATAGTCCCCAATTCCTCTCTCCAGTGAAGCAGGAGGCATAATCTAGACATGAAAAAGAATAAAGATAGCTACTGCTGATCAGCCCAGTCTTATAATACAGGAAAATTCACTTTCTCCAAGATTAAACATCCACTGGTATGGTCCAGTGATTATATTTCCGCAAGAATATATTTCCTTTTGGGAGAACATATAAAGTTGCTGAGTAGAGATACTTAAATGATCTGCAATTTCAAGAATCAGCAGTGACTAGGGTATGCTACATCAAACAAATGCAAGAGTAAAAATTTAACGTTTTAAAACCAACACTTTATTCGTTGATCAGCAATTGGAATTCCTTATGAAGTGATAAATTACTTAGGCTATGTTTAACATATGACAATTTGAGTCAATTTTCCAGTCACTCCTTAATAACAAAATCTTAATTGTTTATTTCTTGCTGGTTTCATGAGATCATTTGAATTATTGATTCTTCCCTTTAATATTGAACTGCCATGTGCTTAAGGTATTTAAAGGATATGGGAAAATATGGGAAAAGTGCCAAAAAATGTTAATTTAAAATATAAATTCTCTTTTGATTTTCACATTAGCCATCTAATTACAATTTTGGATGCAGGGCTGAAGAGGAAGAGGAAAGCATGCTTGCTACTTACTACCTTAAGCAAAGTCCTGTCTTATATGTCTTCACATAAACTGATCATGGCAATGATAATCTTCAAGTAAATAATTCCAGATCATATACTAGAGAATATGAAGCATCAGCTCTAGATAACTGTGGTGGACTATTCTGAATAATTTTTAAAAATCTGATTATTTTCAAAAGGCTTTAGGCAAATGTCTAAAGACATTCTAGATAATGCCTAAGCTAAGCAATATTAATTAATAAATTAATTCAGAAACCTACGATTACATTTGCCATGGCAATGCTAATGACTTACTTCACATTTGTGACTATTAGTAAGAGATAATGCACTGGAATTTTACAGACATATGAATTATTTCATACTAAAATTCTAAGCATTTAAATTCTTTTACATATTGATATTTAAACATATACACATATATATATACCAATCACTACTTAAATCTATAAATGGTTATCTTTCACTGTAAATAGGATACAGTCATTTAAACTATCAAGTATTCTTCTTAAGTGTAAAGTTCACCTGTTTGTGATCATAGAATGGAAAAAAAGACCAGTATTAAATTATAAATGTACAGCAACAGCTACATTTATTAAAGAACACTTCTGAGCAGGGCCTCAGCCCAATATGACTCCTAAAACTGAGCTATAAAATCCTGCATAACAATGCTTTACTTATATTAACTTTAAAAGAAGAAATAGTGGAATATTTTTCCCATTTAAAAGACACGTTAATGAAGGCCATTCCCTCCAGGCTCTTTCTTTATCCAGTGTGAGAGAGAAGAAAGGAATGGCCACCAATCCAGTTAGTTTAGTCATTCAAAAATTAGATTTGCACCTCCTCTTTATAATCCCCACAGGATCTGTTATAAACGTGGTTTAAATGCCCAAAAGCTTAACTGAATTTGAGTTAGCATTGTGGTGTCTTCATTTGTCAAATTAATGGACCACCAACTCAGCAATCAGTAGATGGCCTGAAGGAAAGAGAACCCAGAAGAAACAAGTTTTCCTTAGTGGGAAGGAATGGAAATTCTGAAACAAGGAGACAGTTCTGGTTTTGGAAGAACACTGGAGTAATGGTGCCTGAGAAGTCGGTAGTAAGGTGACTTTTCTACATGGGAGGAAAGCACCATGGCGGAAATAGACTCCATGATGAGTACATTTTGCCTTGGGCCATGCCTAATACCTAATTTTTTTTTTTTTTTTTTTTTTTTTTTTTTTGCGGTACGCGGGCCTCTCACTGCCGTGGTCTCTCCCGCTGCGGAGCACAGGCTCCGGACGCGCAGGCCCTGCGGCCATGGCTCACGGGCCCAGCCGCTCCGAGGCATGTGGGATCTTCCCGGACCGGGGCACAAACCCGTGTCCCCTGCATCGGCAGGCAGACTCGCAACCACTGCGCCACCAGGGAAGCCCCTAATACCTACTTTTATAGGAACTGTTTACTCTGCTTCTCCCAGACGTCTTCAATAACCTCTACCACTTGCCTAATCCACACTCATCTAAACGCCTATAGAACCAATTACATGGTTGCATCACAGAATGAGCTAAAAAATTACACTCAGTCTTACTCTCAGGAAACTTGAAAATGTATATGTGATGACAACATTTTCCTGGTCTAAGTATCCCCTTCATGCTCTAGAGTGCTAGACTTTGGAATTTTAATCTTGAGCAGTAACAATCATTTTCCTTTGGAAAATCCTGATCTTGCCTTCAGAATTTCTGCTCTCTGATTTGTATAGTAAGGAAACCTAGTTCCCAATTATGGCAAGAATATTAGTCATACCCTGTAAATGATTTGCAAATTTAATTTTTAATCAAAACACAGTCTAGTATGGGACAGTGATATCTAAAACAGTTGAAAAGTGATTAACTTTAAATGTATATATGTTAGTGATAATTTTTTAAATGAGTAAATTAAAAGTAAACTTCTGGCAGAAGTTTCAGGCTGAACTCAGGGTTCTTTCCGTTCAGTTTTTCCCAACCACAGCCCCACACATTTCAGTGACTAATGAGATCTGTAGATTATAGGTCTTCTCTCAAATGGTGACCTGGAAACAATAATCTTGAATCTTCACTTATTTAACTTCAGCCAAACAACTTAGTTGAAACATTTGTTATTTCAAAGGGTTACCTAAGGTATTGGTCAACCTTTCACTATTTCATATACTCAGGATAAATGAGGCAGTTAGCCGTCTTCATAGCGTCACCCAACTATCCGAGTGTGCTCTAGGACAGACCTATCAACCAGTACACATGGCACACTGAGGGAGCTCCATGGGTTTAAGGTAGGGTAAGCAAAAATTTACAGTTCAATCTGGGACCTATTCAAGAATGAAAAGAATACTAAAATTATTGAAATTTATCACTGTTGAAATATATATTGATACAATATTTTATTTTATTGGATATAGATTTTCAAAATAAAAATTTTTGAAAATAAAAATATGTTGCTATGCATATTAAAGCAAGAAAATATTTTTGTATTGATTATTGGAAAAATAAAAATAATGATTCATGTATTTTAGTCAATTTTTAGGTCATATATTTTTAATAACATTTTTATAGTATTTTTTAAAATTTATTTTTCCATATGTTATCAGTATTTTATTTTTTATTTACCTGTAGTATCTATTAGAGTTGCATTTTCTGGTTTATATATATATGTGTGTATATACACACACACACACATATATATATACACACACACACATATATATATAAATGACCACTTGCACAATTTTTTTCACTAGTGTACAATATTTTAATTTGAAAAACAAAACACTAAATATTCCTTTTACTAGTTCTGATATATCTTGTAAGCTTAGATAAAAATATGTTGAATGGAGACCATTTTCAGTTATAATTGTTTTCATGTGTGAAAGTTTTAGCCCAAATGTCTTTCCTCATTCCTGAAGTTTTTGAGAATTCTTTGGTACAATTTGTGTTGTTTCTCCATTCTCCTCATTAGTAGCTTAAAAGGCTCTCTCAGGTCTATTTCATCTATCTACCTGCCAGATAACAAAATCCTGTAATCAGTATCTCTTGCTCTGTTCTCTCCAAACTTGCTGGTCTAAGTCCTTTTAATTTTAAAATAATCCCATTACTAAAATTTTAATGGGTTTTTGGAGGAACAAAAATCTTAGTGCCAGCAATACATGGAGAGGCTTAAATTAGTATAAACATGCTCACAAATTTCAGTTTTTTTAAAAAAATAAAGTTATGCATACTAGTTAAAGACAGTTATGTGATATTATTTCCATCAAGGAAATAGAAAGAGTTAAATATGTTCACCTTCTCTCATCCCTAAAAAAATCCTAGGTTGTGTTCCGATCCAACATATGGGTGATAGAAGAAAAGTAGTATTTAACAAAGAGAAATGTGAGACTTTTCTATACTACAGTTCTTAAGTGTGGTATTTTTAAAAGTCACTCACTAGATCTGTCCAGTTAGAAATTCTCTGCATCGCCAATCCTGTATGCTAGCCACATGGAGCACTTGAATTTGCCTAGTGTGTCTGAGCAAATAAATTTTAATGGGATTTAATTTATTATTTTTAGTTTAAATGCACATAACCACATAACTCATGGCTAACATTTTGAGCACTGCAGCTCTATTTAAAGAATCATGTCATATATACTTCTTATAATACATTTAAAAATTATATATGTTTATAGAACTTTAGTCTAAGTATTTATCTTTCCTTAATTGAAGGCTGAGATATACTTTTCTTTTATTTCATAAAAATTGAAATCACATTGAAAATCACAAGAGGAAAAATAAAATAGTGCTAACTTCATCAAGCCTATTATCTTTTCCTGCATTTTTTCTTTCCTGAAATTTTTACTTTTTTAGGCTAATTTAAGCATTTTCTTAAGGAAATGAGAAATAAGCCTAGTGGCAATAAAACTGGCACAAATGTCTCAGCATTGAAAGCAAAGCAAAACAAAACAGAGATTTTTATCTCGTAAATAAGCCTCACAAGCATAAATATCTCACCACAAAGCTGTGTTTTTGAGATCTGTTGTGGATTTCGTGATATAAGTTCATAAAAATGTAAAAATAGTCCTTTTCTTTTCTTGAAACCACTGGTAAGTCTTGAACTACTGGTAAATTTTGTTGTTCTCATCACAGTGAAAATAAGAGTACATCTTGAATTATTTTAATATAAGATTGTCTTTGTTTTTACACATTTTATTTTCTCAAGATTGTCCTTTAGCATTCAACTTTAATAGTCCAGCTTTTCTTTAACTAGATATCAGTTTTTAGGCTCCATTCCCATCTCAATGTAAAATAAACTAACCAAACAATCAACCAATAAAAATGACAAAAACTCTGTTTTAAAATAAGGTTGTTAATGCCTCCGGTGTATATTCCTCTGGGCATGGCAATTTATTTTAATTAATCACCAATTAAATAGTCAGTGTCAGATATATATTGAATAGCTATGAACTGATATACCCTGTCAAATAAGTCCCCCAAGAGATAGTAAAATAAACCACCTTTTTCATTTTGAGTTGATGGCCAATTCAGTAGTCACACAATTAAATTTATGTGTAGAGGCAGAATCTGATCTTATTATCTGACTTTTTTCATTTCAGTCATGGCTAAAACTATAGGTATTGGCATCATGTAAAGGCAATTATAGGCAAATATCAAGCATCAATCATATACCTCAGTCTTCCAAATTTTAATTTAGGTAAAGTTATGTAAGTTTAATTTTAACTGGTCTAATTCTTAATATTAAAAATGAATTCTAATGAACTTTTTATTTCAATTGTTCCCCAAATTAAGAGTGGATACAAACATATAAGTAATTATGCAAACAGATAGTTGAACCTAAAAATCTTATATCATTTTTAGCCTAAAATTTAGCAATAAGTGTAAGCCATTATAAAGTTAACATCACTACGTAGTAATATGGAGATAAATCCTAAAATGCCTTGAAAAGAATCACATGCATTTAGGATTGCAGAATGGTTCAGTCGTCTAACACATACCGTCTCATTCATAAATGAGTGTTCCTCAAATTGGTGGTTGCCAAGGGAGAAGGGATGGAGTGGGAGGTTGGGGTTAGCAGATGTAAGCTTTTATATACAGAATGGATAAATGATAAGGTCCTACTATACAGCACAGAGAACTGTATTCAATATCCTGTGATAAACCATAATGGAAAAGAATATTTAAAAAAAGAATGTGTGTATATATATGTATAACTGAATCACTTTGCTGTACAGCAATAATTAACACAACATTGTAAATCAACTATACTTCAATTAAAAAAATATTCTATGGCAAGAGAAGCCATTGCAAAAGCAAAATAAATAAATAAATAAATGAGTGTTCTGTTTCTGGTCTAAAGCTAGTGAGGGATTATCATTTTTAAAAATAACTGAGATTTTAAAAAATTAATATATTTACATTCTCTTTCACAGATACTCTTTTGGTCAATAATATGACTACTGAATTGATTGTCCATAAAGTTAAGGTATTTGCTATTCAATTCTTGATTCTAATGATTTTCCAAGTAGCTTTTAGAACTGCTTACCAAATTATATTATCCAAAAAAGATGCTAACAATTTTAATCCACAGCCAGTAGTTTCCTTTCTGTTGCATATTCAGTGAGCAACACAGATCTAGCTGATCAGAAATGGGTTTGATAGCTCAGTGAAGTGTATTTAATTGTCACAATTTTTTACAGCAATTTTACCCCAAATCCAAGTCTGTTTGTTAGACTAATAACAACATACCAACTGACTGAGTTAAGTAGTCCAGACAAGAAGAATATTCTGGCCAATGTCAACAGATGAGTATATGAATGTTATGAGTGTTTGTGTACCCCCAAAACTCATGTGTTGAATCCTAACCCTTAAGGTGATGGTAGTAGAAGGTGGGGCCTTTGGGAGCTGGGTAGGTCATGAGGAAGGAGCCTTCATGAATGAAATTAGTGCCCTTATAAAACAGGCTTGGGCTTTCCTGGTGGCGCAGTGGTTGAGGGTCCGCCTGCCGATGCAGGGGACTCGGGTTCGTGCCGCGGTCCGGGAGGATCCCACATGCCGCGGAGCGGCTGGGCCAGTGAGCCATGGCCGCTGGGCCTGCGCGTCCGGAGCCTGTGCTCCGCAAGGGGAGAGGCCACAGCAGTGAGAGGCCTGCGTACCGCAAAAAAAAAAAAAAAAAAAAAAAAAAAACAGGCTTAAGAGAGATCTCACAATTCCTTCCACCACTTAAAGACACAGTGAGAAGTTGGCAGTTTGCCACCCAGAAAAGGTCTTCAGTAAGACCCAATCATGTTGGCATCCTGTTCTTAAACTTCTAGACTAACTTTGAGAAATACATTTTTAATGTGTATAAGCCACCTAGTCTATGGAATTTTGTTATAGCAGCCTGAATGGGCTAAGAAAATACATAAATAAATAAATTCAATAACATTGTTTATTTTTTAATATAAAATTTGTGAAAATAAACTGAGATATACAAGAGAAGACTGTAAAATAAATACTGAGATAAATATTATAATGATGATTTGAGAAAAAAGGGAGATTTATAAATGACAGAAATTAATCCAAAATGGTTCAAGTCATTCTTTAGTGATTTTTCATCTACTATGCATGATTGCTAGTTTTTTGTTTTCACTTGTATATATATATGTGTGTGTATATTTTAATTGGGGTATACTTGCTTCACAATATTGTTCTAGTTTCTGCTGTACAGCAAAGTGAATCAGACATATACATACACATATCCCCTCCCTTCTGGATTTCCCTCCCATCTAGGTCACCACAGAGCATCAAGTAGAATTCCCCATGCTATACAGCAGGCTCTCACTAGTTATCTATTACATACATAGCAGTGTATACATGTCAATCCCAATCTCCCAATTCATCCCACCCATCCTTTCCCCTCTTGGTGTCCGTACATTTGTTCTCTATGTCTGTGTCTATTTCTGCTTTGCAAACAGGTTCATCTGTACCATTTTTCTAGATTCCACATATATGTGTTAATATACGATATTTTTCTCTTTCTGACTTACTTTGGTCTGTATGACAGTCTCCAAGTCCATCCACATCTCTACAAATGACCCAATTTCTTTCCTTTTAATGGATGAGTAATACTCCGTTGTGTATATGTACCACATCTTCTTTACCCATTTGTATATTTTCTTAAAAGTAATTTGGTGTTTACTGAAAATTTAAGTACCTGGGGATAACCTGCTTTTATGAAGAAATGCTCATTTTGTATCCTGGCATTTTATACCATCTAGTTAAAGAGTAGGATAGATAAAAATGTTTGTGCTTATATCAGACATATCAATGATGTTAGATTCTTAATTACCAACTGCTAACATCTAGTTAAACTTCTTTGTCCCACTACTGGACATATATCTAGAGAAAAACATGGTCCAAAAGGATACATGCACCCCAATGTTCACTGAAGCATTGTTTACAATATCCAAGACATGGAAGCAACCTAGATGTCCATTGACACTGCAATGGATAAAGAAGATGTGGTACATATATACAATGGAATATTACTCAGTCATCAAAGAGAATGAAATAATGCCATTTGCATCAACATGGATGGACCTAGAGAATGTCATACTGAGTGAAATAAGTCAGAGAGAGAGAGAGAGAGAGAGAAATATCGTATGGTATCACTTATATGAAGAATCTAAAAAGAAATGATACAAATGAACTTATTTACAAAACAGAAACAGATTCACAGACTAAGAGAACAAACTTATGGTTACTAGGGGGGAAGGGTGGGAGGAAGGGATAGGAAGTTTGAGACTGACATGTACACACTGCCATATTTAAATGGATAACCAAGGGCCTACTATATGGCACAGGGGCTCAATGTTATGTGGTAGCTTGGATGGAAGGGGAGTTTGAAGGGAGAATGGATACATGTATATGTATGGCTGAGTCACTTTTCTGTGCACCTGAAACTATCATAACATTGTTAATCAGCTATATTCCAATATAAAATAAAAAGTGTGATTAAAAAAATTTCCTTGTTCACTATAAATATTGGCAAGTTAGTATCAGAGTTATCCAGTGTTGTATTTTCACTAGTGATTTTTCTATCACCTTGAAATCTCTTCCAGCTTTCAGGCTTGAAAAATCTACTCATCTATATCAACCTAAACTTATTTTCTACTATTCTTTGAGATATATACTATATTTAATAAGCAAACATAAATTATTTGGTTGATCTAAATTCCAACACAACCATTTTACTGAGACAAATATTTCTCAGTCTTACAGCTCCTCCCCTGCTCAGATTAACTTAGTGCTAATGGATCTTGCTTTCTTCCACATCGCTATGGTATGAGGGAATATTTCATTTATGCATGTGTGTATCTCCTTAGATACACTCATTTATGCATGTGTGTATCTCTTAGCAACTGCTCCACAAATAAATGTGCTAAAACAAGGGTGTATTTCCTTATTTATGCATGTGTATATCTCCTTAGCAACTGCTCCACAAATAAGTGTGCTCCAAAAATAAGGGTGTATACAGACACACTCACACACAAACACACTTTATAAATTATATCAAATAGAACTGATTGTTATAAGTTATATGGTTTCTATGCATAATAACAATAAAGTTAGCATTTTCTGTATAGCAGCAACGTAAAGTAATTTTACATAAACTTTCAGTTCAATTGATTTTTTAAAATATACTGAAGGGGAATATTTTTGACTAAACAAATAGAAGTACTCTTCATATTTTTTCTAAATCTGTCATAGTCTATCTGAGGAAGTCTTCAGGAAGTTTATGTTCAGAATGTGCTCAGCAGAAAGATTATTGTGAAAATTATTTTTATTTAATATAAGGATAAAATACTCACAAACATATGGTTAGTCTGTTACAGGTGAAATGCCTGGCAGTGACAAGTATTAAAATTGAAAATGTGAACTCTAGTAACAACAAAAATTGTGCCAACTAGAAAATAAGTATGCTTAATGGAAAAGTAAAAGTGCAAAAAATCAGATTAGATACTCGTTCCCATGTCTCAAAAAGGAAAAAAATAAAGTGACTGGGATATATAGCTTTTTTAAAAATGGGTGCTGAAATTATTGACAGACCTTAAATTAGTAGCTGTAGTGCAATATATGTTTTTTCATTCCTTTGATTTTGGTTTTCTGCTAAAAATTTAAATCCCAGACAAATAATTTAATTAATATATTCTTTCTAATAAGTAAGAATAGTGAAAACATTTGCCCTTTATTTATGAAACTTCTTGACACAAATTATTTAATAATTAGATACTTTTATTTTTAAACTTGGTAACAGTGCTTAGGGGAAATAAATAAATATCTTTTGAAATTTGGGGTTAGCTAATCTCAGTTCCTTTACCAACATACTGGTGATAATTTCAGCATTAATAGCTTCTAATTGCTGATTGGTCTTCTTTCTCCTTAATATTTTTCTTAGTTTTTGATGAGGCTTTTAATATATACAACCAGGAGGTATTTCATCATAATGATTGCAGGCCCAATTGTGACAATTTCAGAAATTACAATACTTTCAATAAAATGAACGAGCAAGTCAGTGGAAGAAAATAATTTGATGGTACGTGACAAATTCACATGAAAAGTCAACCAGCTGTCATTTGGTTACTCTGATTTTCCAAAATAGAAACTCATATTCTGATAGAAAGCCCATGTTGAGGATTATTATGAAGATTATGTAAAATCTAGATGAAATGGACTCTTCTTTTGTTTTTGTTTGTGGTGAGAAAAATACAGTTGTAACTGAATCTTAAACATAAAGGTGTTAAAATTTTATTTTATTTTCTAACTTATTTCCCAAAGCCTGCTTTAGAAAATGCATGGCTAGTATTTTCCTGCATAGAGAATATTACATCGGTTATTTTGAGTTAATAAAAAAACAGAGTCTAACAAAACACAATACAGATGATGGAGCCATCACAAACGTAATTTAAATTATTTGTAAGTAAATTGCCTTTAAAATAACCAACTCCTTTTAATCTATTTAAACAGCTGAGAGGAGCTTCAAGATTACGGAAGAGCAAGATGCAGAGATCACCTTCCTCCCCACGAATATATCAGAAATACATCTACATGAGGAACAGCTCCTATAGAACCCCTACTGAACGCTGGCAGAAGACCTCAGACCTCCCAAAAAGCAAGAAACTCCCCACGTACCTGGGTAGGGCAAAAGAAAAAACAGAGACAAAAGAATACAGATGGGACCTACCCCACCGGGAGGGAGCTGTGAAGGAGGAAAGGTTTCCACACACTAGGAGGCCCCTTTGCGGTCGGAGACTGCAGGTGGCACAGGGGGGAAGATTTGGGGTCATGGAGGAGAGCACAGCAACAGGGGTGCGGAGGGCAAAGCAGAGAGATTCCCGCACTGAGGATCGGTGCCGACCAGCACTCACAGGCCCAAGAGGCTTGTCTGCTCACCCGCCGAGGTGGGCGGGGCTGGGAGCTGAGGCTCGGGCTTTGGTTGGACCGCAGGCAGAGGACTGGGGTTGGCGGAGTGAACACAGCCTGAACGGGGCGAGTGCGCTGCAGCTAGCCGGGAGGGAGTCCAGGAAAAGGTCTGGAGCTGCCAAAGAGACAAGAGACTTTTTCTTACTTCTTTGTTTCCTGGTGCGCGAGGAGAGGGGATTAAGAGCACAGATTAGGGGAGCTCCAGAGACAGGCAGGAGCCGCGGCTATCAGTGCAGACCCCAGAGACGGGCATGAGACGCTAAGGCTGCTGCTGCCACCACCAAAAAGCCTGTGTGCAAGCACAGGTCACTGTCCACACCTCCCCTCCCGGGAGCCTGTGCAGCCTGCCACTATCAGGGTCCCGTGATCCAGGGACAACTTCCCCGGAAGAACGCACGGTGCACCTCAGGCTGTTGCAACGTCATGCTGGCCTCTGCCGCCGCAGGCTCGCCCCGCATCCTTACTCCTCCCTCCCCCCGACCTAAGTGAGCCAGAGCCCCTGAATCAGCTGCTCCTTTAACCCCGTCCTGTCTGAGTGAAGAACTGACGCCCTCAGGTGACCTACACGCAGAGGCAGGTCCAAATCCAAAGCACCAGGAGGTGTGCAAACAAAGAAGAGAAAGGGAAATTTCTCTCAGCATCCTCGAGAGCAGCGGATTAAATCTCCACAATCAACTTGATGTACCCTGCATCTGTGGAATGCCTGAATAGACAACGAATCATCTCAAATTGAGAAGGTGGACTTTGGGAGCAAATATATATATATATATATATATATTTTTTTTTCCCTTTTTCTCTTTCTGTGAGTGTGTATGTGTATGCTTCTGTGTGTGACTTTGTCTGTATAGCTTTGCTTTTACCATTTGTCCTAGGGTTCTGTCCATCAGATTCTTTTTCTTTTTAAAATTTATTTCTTAATAATTATTTTCTATTTTAATAACTTTGTTTTATTTTATCTTCTTTCTTTCTTTTTTCTTTCTTTCGTTCCCTTTCTTTCTTCCTCTCTCCCTCCCTCCCTCTCTCTCTCTCTCTCTCTTCTCTTTCTCTCTTTCTTTCTTTCTATTTTTTCTCCCTTTTATTCTGAGCTGCGTGGATGAAAGACTCTTGTTTCTCCAGCCAGGCATCAGGGCTGTGCCTCTGAGGTGGGAGAGCCAACTTCAGGACACTGGTCCACAAGAGACCTCTCAGCTCCACGTAATATCAAATGGCGAAAATCTCCCAGAGATCTCCATCTCAATGCCAAAACCCAGCTTCACTCAATGACCAGCCAACTACAGTGCTGGACACCCTATGCCAAAACACTAGCAACACAGGAACACAACCCCACCCATTAGCAGAGAGGAGGGCTAAAATCATAATAAGGCCACAGACACCCCAAAACACACCACCAGACGTGGACCTGCCCACCAGAAAGACAAGATCCAGCCTCATCCACCAGAAAACAGGCACTAGTCCCCTCCACCAGGAAGCCTACACAACCCACTGAACAAACTACAGCCACTGAGGACAGACACCAAAAACAGCGGGAACTAAGAACCTTCAGCCTGTGTAAAGGAGACTCCAAACACAATAAGTTAAGCAAAATGAGAAGACACAGAAACACACAGCAGATGAAGGAGCAAAGCAAAAACCCATCACACCTAATAAATGCAGAGGAAATAGGCAATCTACCTGAAAAAGAATTCAGCAAAATGATAGTAAAGATGACCCAAAATCTTGGATATAGAATGGAGAAAATACAAGAATGTTTAACAAGGACCTAGAAGAACTAAAGAGCAAACAAACAATAATGAACAACACAATAAATGAAATTAAAAATTCTCTAGAAGGGATCAATAGCAGAATAACTGAGGCAGAAGAATGGATAAGTGACCTGGAAGATAAAATAGTGGAAATAATTACTGCAGAGCAGAATAAAGAGAAAAGAATGAAAAGAACTGAAGACAGTCTCAGAGACCTCTGGGAAAACATTAAACACACCAACATTCGAATTATAGGAGTCCCAGAAGGGACTGAGAAAATATTTGAAGAGATTATAGTTGAAAATTTCCCTAATATGGGAAAGGAAATACTTAAGTCCAGGAAGCACAGAGAGTCCCATACAGGATAAATCCAAAGAGAAACATGCCAAGACACATATTAGTCAAACTATCAATAATTAAATACAAAGAAAAAATATTAAAAGTAGCAAGGGAAAAAAAAACAAATAACATACAAAGGAATCCCCATAAGGTTAACAGCTGAACTTTCAGCACAAACTCTGAAAGCCAGAAGGCAGTGGCAGGACATATTTAAAGTGATGAAGAAGAAAAACCTACAATGAAGATTACTCAACCCAGCAAGGATCTCATTCAGATTGGATGAAGAAATTAAAACCTTTACAGACAAGCAAAAGCTGAGAGAATTCAGCATCACCAAACCAGCTTTACAACAAATGCCAAAGGAACTTCTCTAGGCAGGAAACACAAGAGAAGGAAAAGACCTACAAAAACAAACCCAAAACAATTAAGAAAATGGTAATAGGAACATACATATAGATAATTACCTTAAATGTAAATGGATTAAATACTCCAAACAAAAGGCATAGACTGGTTGAATGGACACAAAAACAAGACCCGTATATATGCTGTCTACAAGAGACCTACTTCAGACCTAGGGACACATACAGACTGAAAGTGAGGGGATGGAAAAAGATATTCCATGCAAATGGAAATCAAAAGAAAGCTGGAGTAGCAATTCTCATATCAGACAAATAGACTTTAAAATAAAGACTATTACAAGAGACAAAGAAGGACACTACATAATGATCAAGGGATCGATCCAAGAAGAAGATATCAGAATTGTAAATATTGATGCACCCAACATAAGAGAACCTCAATGCATGAGGCAAATACTAACAGCCATAAAAGGGGAAATTGACAGTAACACAATCATAGTAAGGGACTTTAACACACCACTTTAACCAATGGACAGATCATCCAAAATGAAAATAAAAAGGAAACACAAGCTTTAAATGATACATTAAACATGAGGGACTTAATTGATATTTATAGGACATTCCATCCGAAAACAACAGAATACACATTCTTCTCAAGTGCTCATGGAACACTCTCCAGGATAGATCATATCTTGTGTCACAAATCAAGCCTTGGTAAATTTAAGAAAATTGAAATTGCATCAAGTATCTTTTCTGACAACAATGCTTTGAGACCAAATATCAATTCCAGTAAAAAATCTATAAAAAATACAAACACATGGAGGCTAAACAATACACTACTTAATAACCAAGAGATCACTGAAGAAGTCAAAGAGGAAATTAAAAAAAACCTAGAAAAAGATGACAGAGAAAACATGATGACCCAAAATCTATGAGGTGCTGCAAAAACAGTTCTTAGACAGAAGTTTTCAGCAATAAAAACGTACCTTAGGAAACAAGAAACATCTCAAATAAACAACCTCACCTTACACCTAAAGAAATTAGAGAAAGAAGAATAAAGTAACCCCAAAGTTAGCAGAAGGAAAGAAATCATAAACATCAGATAAGAAATAAATCAAAAAGAATGAAGGAAACAATAGTAAACATCAATAAAACTAAAAGCTGGTTCTTTGACAAGATAAACAAAATTGATAAACCATTAGCCAGACTCATCAAAAAGAAAAAGGGAGAAGACTCAAATCAATAGAATTAGAAATGAAAAAGGAGTAGTAACAACTAAAACTGCAGAAATACAAAAGATCATAAGAGATTACTACAAGCAACTATATGCCAATAAAATGGACAACCTGGAAGAAATGGACAAATTCTTAGAAATGCACAACCTTCCGAGACTGAACCAGGAAGAAATAGAAAATATGAACAGACCAATCACAAGCACTGAAATTGAAACTGTGATTAAAAAGCTTCCAAATAACAAAAGCCTAGGACTAGATGGCTTCACAGGAGAATTCTACAAAACATTTAGAAAAGAGCTCACACCTATCCTTCTCAAACTTCTGCAAAATATAGCAGAGGGAGGAACATTCCCAAACTCATTCTACGAGGCCACCATCACCCTGATATGAAAACCAGACAAAGATGTCACAAAGAAAGAAAACTACAGGCCAATACTACTTATGAACATAGATGCAAAAATCCTAAACAAAATACTAGCAAACAGAATCCAACAGCACATTAAAAGGATCATAAACCATGATCAAGTGGGGTTTATCCCAGGAATGCAAGGATTCTTCAATATACGCAAATCAATCAATGTGATACAGCATATTAACAAATTGAAGGAGAAAAACCATACGATCATCTCAATGGATGCAGAGAACGATTCTGACAAAATTCAACACCCATTTATGATAAAAACCCTTCAGAAAGTAGGCATAGAGGGAACTTTCCTCAACATAATAAAGGCCATATATGACAAACCCACAGCCAACAATATCCTCTATGGTGAAAAACTGAAATCATTTCCACTAAGATCAGGAAAAAGACAAGGTTGTGCACTCTGACCACTATGATGCAACACAGTTTTTGAAGTTTTAGCCACAGTGATCAGAGAAGAAAAATAAATAAAAGGAATCCAAATAGGAAAAGAAGAAATAAAGCTGTCACTGTTTGCAGATGACATGATACTATACATAGAGAATTCTAAAGATGCTACCAGAAAACTACTAGAACTAATCAATGAATTTGGTAAAGTAGCAGGATACAAAATTAATGCATAGAAATCTCTAGCATTCCTATACACTAATGATGAAAAATCTGAAAGTGAAATTAAGAAAACACTCCCATTTACCATTGCAACAAAAAGAATAAAATATCTACCAATAAACCTATCTAAGGAGAAAAAAGACCTGTATGCAGAAAATTATAAGACATTGATGGAAGAAATGAAAGATGATACGAATAGGTGGAGAGATATACCATGTTCTTGGATTGGAAGAATCAACATTGTGAAAATGACTCTACTACCCAAAGCAATCTACATATTCAACACAATCCCTATCAAACTACCACTGGCATTTTTCACAGAACTAGAACAAAAAATTTCACAATTTGTATGGAAACACAAAAGACCCCGAGTACCAAAGCAATCTTGAGAAAGAAAAATGGAGCTGGAAGAATCAGGCTCCCTGACTTCAGACTATACTACAAAGCTACAGTAATCAAGACAGTATGGTACTGGCAGAAAAACAGAAATAGAGATCAATGGAACAGGATAGAAAGTCTAGAGATAAACCCACACACCTATGGTCAACTAATCTATGACAAAGGAGGCAAAGCTATGCAATGGAGAAAAGACAGCCTCTTCAATAATTTGTGCTGGGAAAACTGGGCAGCTACATGTAAATGAATGAATTTAGAAAACTCGCTAACACCATACACAGAAATAAACTCAAAATGGATTAAAGACTTAAATGTAAGGCCAGACACCATCAAACTCTTAGAGGAAAACATAGGCAGAACACTATGACAGAAATCACAGCAAGATCCTTTTTGACCCACCTCCTAGAGAAATGGAAATAAAAACAAAAATAAACAAATGGGACCTAATGAAACTTAAAAGCTTTTGCAGAGCAAAGGAAACCATAAATAAGACGAAAATACCACCCTCAGAATGGGAGAAAATATTTGCAAATGAAGCAACTGACAAAGGATTAATCTCCAAAATTTACAAGCAGCTCATGCAGCTCAATATCAAAAAAACAAACAACCCAATCCAAAAATGGGCAGAAGACCTATATAAACATTTCTCTAAAGAAGGTATACAGATTGCCAACAAACACATGAAAGAATGCTCAACATCACTAATCATTAGAGAAATGCAAATCAAAACTACAATGAAATAATCATCTCACACCGGTGAGAAGGGCCATCATCAAAATATCTACAGACAATAAATGCTGGAGAGGGTGTGGAGAAAAGGGAACACTCTTGCACTGTTGGTGGGAATGTAAATTGATACAGCCACTATGGGGAACAGTATGGAGGTTCCTTAAAAAACTACAAATAGAACTAACATACGACCCAGCAATCCCAGTACTGGGCATATACCCTGAGACAACCATAATTCAAAAAGAGTCATGTACCAAAATGTTCATTGCAGCTCTATTTACAATAGCCAAGACATGGAAGCAACCTAAGTGTCCATCAACAGATGAATGGATAAAGAAGATGTGGCACATATATACAATGGAATATTACTCAGCCATAAAAAGAAACGAAATTAAGTTATTTGTAGTGAGCTAATTGGACTTAGAGTCTGTCATACAGAATGAAGTAAGTCTGAAAGAGAAAAACTAATACCGTATGCTAACACATATATATGGAATCTAAGAAAGAAAAAAAAAAGGTCATCAAGAACCTAGGGGCAAGAAGGGAATAAAGACACAGACTTACTAGAGAATGAACTTGAGGATATGGGGAGGGGGAATGGTAAGCTGTGACAAAGTGGCATGGACATATATACACTACCAAACTTAAAATAGGTAGCTAGTGGGAAGCAGCCACATAGCACAGGGAGATCAGCTCGGTGCTTTGTGACCAACTAAGGCGGTGGGATAGGGAGGGTGGGAGGGAGGGAGACGCAAGAGGGAAGAGATATGGGAACATATGTATATGTATAACGGATTCACTTTGTTATAAAGCAGAAACTAACACACCATTGTAAAGCAATTATACTCCAATAAAGATGTAAATAAATAAATAAATAGTTGAGTACAAGATCTTAGATTAAAAAAAAAATATCACAAACCCTGGCAACAGTTTTATTAGTAGGAAAAAATACTTTCATTCAAACCGAAACCTGAGACAATGTAACCTATGTTTTATCTAGATGTTATAAATGTCCCTCATCTGTTTCAAAAAAAGAGAAAAGGAGGCAATTTTAATATTTGAATATTAAAAGACCTTACAAACATTTTTAATAGTATCTTTTAGAATATATCACGTCTTCATATTAGTGAACTCTGCATTTTGACCTATTCCATTTTCATCAAATTTGCCTGCTTTAATATAACAAATTTAAAACATGTTAAATTTTCCCCTCAAATTAGAGTATTGAAAAATCTGTTCCACCTGTTTTTCTTTACAATTTACAATTCCTGGTGAAAATTTAATACCTTATAGTTATCTGTGAAAAACAAATCATACAATTTAGTTTCTTTGCAAGGAATATTAAGTAAAACAACTGAAATAAAACAACTCATGCAGTGTTTGGCACAAAACATAAATTTAATAAATGCATAATATTTCTAAAGTGAAATTTATAAATAATAGATAAATTTTCCATAAAAAGTATAAAAGTATAAAACCACCTGATTACTGTTTCATGCTAAAATTGTTTTTCTTATTTTATATTTCAAAGTTCCTGAAATAGTCATCACAAACAATTATGCAGAAAGAAAAATAATTATTTCTCTTTAAAATGGTATATTAGGGAATTTTTGAAAATTCTCTAATTTTTTTAATTTTACTAGATTTTAAATGCTCTATTTTTTTTTTCGGTCCTTTTTGTCTTTTAAATACAAAGTCTTAGCTGTCCCAGTGCCCAAAGTCTTCCCTTCCACTAAGGTCCAGTAGAGTCTGAATCTTCATTCAGAACCTCTGTGGTAGCAGCGAGTATATCCGAGTTCATGACCAGTCCTTCAGCACCTCCACTGCTGCCACTTCGCACAAAGATTTTCCCATCATCCATCAGGCTCACCGGTTCCTTTCCACTACAGTATGACATTGACAGCCCTTCAGCTAGCTTCTAGCAGGAGGCGCTCTCCAGAGGTGGAGTTTCCCAAGGGCTCAGGAAGAAGAGGAAGACCCTGACCATCTGCAGGTTGTGTCAGGGACTCTGGATTAGTGTCCAAGATATCTGTGCTGGTGATGAGGGTGCCTGCATTGGCAGCCAGAGCTTCAGCAATCAGCACCTCAGGGTGGGTTTTTGTTTTGTGAGCCACTATGCTGTCCTTCTCATTTTTTTTTTTTTTTGCCACAGATATTGCAAGAAAACTGGTAGAAGGACTCTGCATCATGATTCTTCATGTGCCAATTAAGGGATGCCTTTTGCCGACAAGTAAATCCACAGATCTCGCATTGTAATGGCTCCTCGCCAGTGTGAATCATCCGGTGCACTGCCAGATTGTGGGAACTCTTGAAGGCCCGAGCACAGTATTCACAGATACAATCTCTTTTATCTGTATGATGTTTGGCATGTCACAGAAGTTGCTTCTTGAGGCTGAAAAGTGGCCCACAGGAGGCATGGGGACATAAGTGTTCCTTCTTCAGCAAACACTGATATTTAATGTGGTGCTGCAAATAGCTAGGTTGAGCAAGAAGGCCCAAAATTCCACCCTATATCATGCTAATCACCTCCATTTTTAAATGTGCAGAAGCCTGCAGCTTAATTATTATTATTTTTTAACATCTTTATTATAGTTGCTTTAAAATGGCGTGTCAGTTTCTGCTTTGTAACAAAGTGAATCAGTTATACATATATGTATGTCCCCATATCTCTTCCCTCTTGCATATCCTTCCCTCAAACCCTCCCTATCCCATCCCTGTAGGTGGTCACATAGCACTGAGCTGATCTCACTGTGCTATGTGGCTGTTTCCCACTAGCTATCTATTTTACGTTTGGTACTGTATATATGTCCATGCCACTCTCTCACTTTCTCACAGCTTCACTACAAATAACTCAATTTGTACAAATAATTACAAATAACTCAATTTCGTTTCTTTTTATGGCTGAGTAATATTCCATTATATATATGTGCCACATCTTCTTTATCCATTCATCTGTTGATGGACACTTAGGCTGCTTCCACGTCCTGGCTATTATAAGTAGAGCTGCAATGAACATTGTGGTACCTGACTCTTTTAGAATTATGGTTTTCTCAGGGAATATGCCCAGTAGTTGGATTGCTGGGTCATATGGTAGTTCCATTTTTAGTTTTTTAAGGAGCCTCCATACTGTTCTCCATAGTGGCTGTATCAATTTACATTCCCACTAACAGTGCAAGATGGTTCCCTTTTCTCCACACCCTCTCCAGCATTTATTGTTTCTAGATTTTTTGATGATGGCCATTCTGACTGGTGGGAGATGATATCTCATTGTAGTTTTGATTTGTATTTCTCTAATGATTAATTATGTTGAGCATTCTTTCATGTGTTTGTTGGCAATCTGTATATCTTCTTTGGAGAAATGTCTATTTAGGTCTTCTGCCCATTTTTGGATTGGGTTGTTTGTGTTTTTTTTTTTTTGTTATTGAGCTGCATGAGCTGCTTGTAAATTTTGGAGATTAATCCTTTGTCAGTTGCTTCATTTGCAAATATTTTCTCCCATTCTGAGGGTGGTCTTTTCGTCTTGTTTATGGTCTCCTTTGCTCTGCAAAAGCTTTTAAGTTTCATTAGGTCCCATTTGTTTATTTTTATTCCCATTTCTCTAGGAGGTGGGTCAAAAATGATCTTGCTGTGATTTCTGTCATAGAATGTACTGCCTATGTTTTCCTCTAAGAGTTTGATGGTGTCTGGCCTTACATTTAAGTCTTTAATACATTTTGAGTTTATTTTTGTGTATGGTGTTAAGGAGCGTTCTAATTTCACTCTTTTACAGGTAGCTGCCCAGTTATCCCAGCACCACTTATTGAAGTGGCTGTCTTTTCTCCACGGCATATTCTTGCCTCCTTTATCAAAGATAAGGTGACCATATGTGTGTGGGTTTATCTCTGGGCTTTGTATGCTGTTCCACTGATCTCTATTTCTGTTTTTCGGCCAGTACCATACTGTCTTGATTACTGTAGCTTTATAGTATAGTCTGAAGTCAGGGAGCCTGATTCCTCCAGCTCCATTTTTCTTTCTCAAGATTGCTTTGGTATTCGGGGTCTTTTGTGTTTCCATACAAATTGTGAAATTTTTTGTTCTAGTTCTGTGAAAAATGCCAGTGGTAGTTTGATAGGGATTGTGTTGAATATGTAGATTGCTTTGGGTAGTAGAGTCATTTTCACAATGTTGATTCTTCCAATCCAAGAACATGGTATATCTCTCCACCTATTCGTATCATCTTTCATTTCTTCCATCAATGTCTTATAATTTTCTGCATACAGGTCTTTTTTCTCCTTAGATAGGTTTATTGGTAGATATTTTATTCTTTTTGTTGCAATGGTAAATGGGAGTGTTTTCTTAATTTCATTTTCAGATTTTTCATCATTAGTGTATAGGAATGCTAGAGATTTCTGTGCATTAATTTTGTATCCTGCTACTTTACCAAATTCATTGATTAGTTCTAGTAGTTTTCTGGTAGCATCTTTAGAATTCTCTATGTATAGTATCATGTCATCTGCAAACAGTGACAGCTTTATTTCTTCTTTTCTGATTTGGATTCCTTTTATTTCTTTTTCTTCTCTGATTGCTGTGGCTAAAACTTCAAAAACTATGTTGAATCATAGTGGTTAGAGTGGGCAATCTTGTATTTTTCCTGATCTTAGTGGAAATGGTTTCAGTTTTTCACCATTGAGGATGATATTGGCTGTGGGTTTGTCATATATGGCCTTTATTATGTTGAGGAAAGTTCCCTCTATGCCTACTTTCTGGAGGGTTTTTATCATAAATGGGTGTTGAATTTTTCGGAAGCTTTCTCTGCATCTATTGAGTTGATCATATGGTTTTTCTCCTTCAATTTGATAATATGATGTATCACGTTGTTTGATTTGCGTATATTGAAGAATCCTTGCATTCCTGGGATAAACCCCACTTGATCATAGTGTATGATCCTTTTAATGTGCTGTTGGATTCTGTTTGCTAGTATTTTGTTGAGGATTTTTGCATCCATGTTCATCAGTGGTATTGGCCTGTAGTTTTCTTTCTTTTTGACATCTTTGTCTGGTTTTGGTATCAGGGTGAGGTGGCCTCGTAAATGAGTTTGGGAGTGTTTCTTCCTCTGCTATATTTTGCAAGAGTTTGAGAAGGATTGGTATGAGCTCTTTTCTAAATGTTTGATAGAATTTGCCTGCGAAGCCATCTGGGCCTGTGCTTTTTGTTGTTGGAAGATGTTTAATCACAGTTTCAATTTCAGTGTTTGTGATTAGTCTGTTCATATTTTCTATTTCTTCCTGGTTCAGTCTCGGAAGGTTGTGCATTTCTAAGAATTTGTCCATTTCTTCCAGGTTGTCCATTTTATTGGCATATAGTTGCTTGTAGTGATCTCTCATGATCCTTTGTATTTCTGCAGTGTCAGTTGTTACTTCTCCTTTTTCATTTCTAATTCTATTGATTTGAGTCTTCTCCCTTTTTTTCTTGATGAATCTGGCTCATGGTTTATCAATTTTGTTTATCTTGTCAGAGAACCAGCTTTTAGTTTTATTGAACTCCTGTAGCTTAATTATGCCTGCGAAGATTACTGAACCTTTTTCCAATCACCTTTCCCCACCCTCCCCAAGCTCCCCATACCTCAGAACACCCTGCTTCTTTATTCTTTATCCTGCAAACCTCCGAAGGTTCTCACCCTCGAGGTGGAGATTTGGAGAATTGTTCTCCCTTCTCATTTGTTGCCCTGGAAATAAATAATCTGCTGCACACCTCAGCTTCTCAGCGGTTTGGCTTGATGTGTGTCAGGTCTTCTAATATATACGACTTGAAGAACAAGTTTATGGCTAAACTGGAGTTTGAAAACTTAGACCAATGTGGGGCATTGGTCTTCTCCTGCCCTTGGACTCAGACTCATATTGGAACTTACACCATTGGCATCTGCTCTAGACTTAGACTGGAAAAGCCATCTGTTCTTCTGGGTCTTCATCTTGAAAACTCCATATCTTTGGACATCTCAGTTTCTCAGCCTCCATAACCACTTGAGCCAATTCCTTACATTAAAAAAAAAAAGTTTCCTGAGTGATCCCTTTTCCATCTGTAAGCAGATAGTAAATCAGTATTCAAAATTTTTCCTGGGGCTGTTTTTCTTTACTAAATAGTAAACTTTAGGTAACTAAAGTTTGTGTCTTCAAAAAAAGTGTTCTTCCTAAGGTAACATACACTCTTTTGGAAAAGTTTTTAACAATGCAGCATTACTAATTTTAATTACCTGCAGTCTATACTTTCAGAATGTACTTTCTTGAGGTATATATGTCTTATTTTGCTGTTATGTAATCCATCTGGGTAGTTGGTAGTCTGATTTAAAATCAACGAATTGATCTTATTTCCTATGTGCAGAATTAAGAGATAGAGATCACTGGGGAAATCTTTTGTATTAGGAAGGGTTTTTCCTTGAGTTTGTTTCTAACTTATAGCTTAATTTTCCACTCCAAACACAATCATGCTTTTAATCATGGTTTTGCCAGTCTCCTACTAGAAAAATTATATATACATATATCTGAGTATATATATAATATATTTAAACTAGTAAATGTATTTTTTTAAAAATCTATTTTTTACATAATAAAAAGCATGCTTCTGAGTTGTTTCCTATGATGATCTATACTATGGTTGAGTTTGATAATTTTACAGAGTTAACTTTGGGGTGAATAGTCATTTTTTCCCCTAGTATCAGAACATAAAATGTAAAGGGATTGCCATGTCAGAAATTTTTAGGAAAGCACATGGTACAAGAGGTATAGGCCTTGGGTGAATGAGTGAATATCAAGATAAATGAGGATAATATATTTGCTGTTAAAAAATAAGTAAAAGTCCAAACATAATTCCATGTAATTCTATGTGTTCTTCTCATTTTGCGAGTATCAACATCTGAAAACATAATATGAAACAAAAATTAAATGTTTGTTATATTACATTGTCATTATGTATGTGTATATGGGTGTGTGTGGTGGGAGAGAGAGAGGGAGAGAGAGAGAGAAAGAGGCTATAATATGATATCATATGAGTGTCATAACCTACGTTTCAAGGTCTGCTTAGTAGAGGTCTAGAAAAGTCTGAAGTAAAAGGAATAACAGAACAGGACAAATACTGGGACAGCAGGGAGCAATTCTTTCAGACAAGCAAAATATATACCAAACTGTGATGGTCAAAATAATTATGGGTTCACTGATCTCAGGAAACAAAAGAATGTAGAAATGGGGATTTGGGATAGTAGCAAGGCTGAAATACATGTAAATATGTGATCTTACTAGGAAATTGCTTTCAGTACAAAAAAAGGAGTCTGATATTGAGTCCTTCTACCACGAACATGGTGACAGACTCGAGGCAAAATGATTAGATCCCTTAACAGACATGTTATTGCTGGATGTGAGGAAAGCCAAAGCAAGAATACTGGTCCAAATCAGGTCTTCATCTGATAGATAAAACTATTCTCATAGTGTTAGGGCTTGTGTGTGAGTGTGGGTGTGCATGTGTGCACATATTTGTAAAGATGAGATTCTTTACGTATGTTAATACAAGTCATTTTCAACACTCTTCCATCAATAAAAGCTTCTGTGATGTATATAGGAAAGGCATAAACACTTAAAAGAGAAAATCCCTGAGCAGCTGTCTATAGGAGTGAAGCTGAGTGAGCTGACCTGACTTATCTGAAAAAATAACACTGTCAAATATTTCTGCCTTTTTTTAAAAAAAAAAGATATGTCCTCATTCTCAGGAAAGTCTTTGCCTTTTTCTTACTAAGGACTTTAGGGTATCAACCATGATTAAATAAACAAAACACTCCAGTAGTTTTCCTGGGGCTCATCAAAAAATGACAAGCCTACATTACCAATATTCCTGATTTAAAAGTATTGTTTTGTTAGAGTGACTTTTTCAAAGTGAAGAAGAATTTACAAATTCTTCTTTTAACAACAAATTAAGTGAAAAAATATGTTGAATACAGTAAAATCAATATTGGAATATTCTCATAATTAAATGATTTAAACTCAAAATTGATATCTATGACCCAAAATTGCTTAGAACAGGGTAAAATAAGCAGAGCCAATCTATTAATGTAGTGCTTATCTTGTGGTAAACATACATATTATCTAATTATTTTCAACAAAGTGTTGTGAGGTAGGCATCGTTTTTATTCTCATTTTACACAGGAAAAAACATCTGGCCCTTAGATGGGTGGGATGGGGGTGAAGGAGGTCCAAGAGGGAAGGGATATATGTGTATACACATAGCTGATTCACTTCACTGTACAGCAGAAACTAACAAAACATTGTAAAGCAAATATATCCTGATTAAAAAAAAATAGAAGTATTAAGCAAGAAACTCTGAAAAGTAAGATATATATTCCAGACTTTGATGCAAATATGTTCTATATAAACAGAAAGGATGTTCTAACAAACATTTATCAACAATATTATGTGCTTGGAAGATTTTAGATGAAACAGATTTGATATCTTTTTTGATAGAGCCTATGGTCTAATGGCTTGCTTCAATTTCAGTGAAAACAGAATTCAATATATAAGGACTACAGTAGAGAGAACATGTATTTAATTTTATCTCATGGAAATGGAATGTACTTTGGAGGATGGGGATCCTACATTTGGTTTTAGAATAATGAGTAGAAATAACCAGTCGAAAATGTTTAACAGCATAAAATCTGAAACCAGACTCTCTAGATTTATATTCCAGCTCCCAGTTCACTAGCTAAGTATGTTAATTAGGATAAATGTGCCTCAGTTCCCTTACATATAAAATGAGATAATAATAGTACATAGATCTTTTGTTAGATTTAAGTGCATTTATATATGCATATTGCTTACAACAGGGCTTGTTTTAGAGAAAAACTATGGAAGTGATTACTATTATTATTATCACTATCACTATTATTACTCCAGACATGACATGCACTAAACACACAGTGTACACACACCCGTAGACATTTAAGTGAAGTCAAGGAGGCAAAAAACAGCATGGTATGTTTATGGAGCCACAAGAAATTTGGTGAATGAGGCATGAAGTAGTAAGAGGGGTTAAGGAGAAGGAGCATAGGGCCAAATCATAGAATGACTTAAATGTTATATTAAAAGACTTCAACTTCATAACAGGGAACAATTGAACGATCTCAAGCTCTGACATTGGCAGATGTGTTTTTATGTACCACTCCGGGGGGAAACAATTGATTTGAGTGCAGCAGAAGCAGGGGTACCTAGAGGGCTACTGTAATGGTTGAGATGAGAAGTGATGAGGACTTAAGTTGATACAATAATATTAGATACGAATAAAAAGGGGCAAGCACATTTTAGAAACATAAACAGAAGTGTTTGAGTGATTTGATGAGGGTAAAGAAGAGAATTGAAAATTCCTTTAAGATTTTGGTAACACTGAAGTCAATCGTGTTAAAAAAAATACAAAGGGTACAAAATAAGCAAATTCAGTTTAGCACATCATGCGTGGGCAGGCTTGAGATGCCTGCCTGGCAAGAATGAGGATGCCCAGTATAAAGTAATATACACTACCCTGGATCTATATTTGTTTTTAACCATCCATAGGACTCTAGATATTTGTTTCATAGTTTCTTAAATTTATAAATGTAGAATATGGCCTGCCACAAGAGAAATTTCTCAGGCAGTACAAGTTCTATTGTAATTTTTTTTTTGTTATTGTCAGTGTGATTGTTGTCAAACTCTATATTATGAAAACTCTTGATTTTTAATGAAAATAAATTGAAAATATGCAAATGCTGCTTCAGAATAAACATTTTTGTTAGATGTTTCAGTGAACTTTTAGGAAATGTGTGTTTACTCACTTTGGGGACAGATGAAACACAGAAACAAAGAAATTATCTGAGCTTGCTCCTAGAAGAATTCTTTCTCCAACTGAAAATTCCTCTAACTCCCCATTGCAATTTAGTAAAATATACATCCACCTCTTCTGGTACTAAGCATTTTTTAATCTTTTTAAATTTTTTCCACTACTAATCAAAATGGAAACTTTAGGTCTTACACTTTGGTTACTAATTACCTGCTACACTTTATATTACGTGACCATTTTATGATTCAAATTGAATTCAAATAATGAATATAAAATGAGTAGGGCCAGCTTTTCTACAATAGCTCTTTGTATTTTTATTGCCTTTATGTTATTTTTTCTCCTTTGCAATCAAATTTCACTTACAGAATTGGCAAGAGCTAAAAGCTCTGTACTGTGTTCTTTTGACCTTTTATTTATTAAAATGCTTTGGGTACAGATTAATTTACTTTGCAAATATTTATTGTTGTTTCACCTGACTTGAGAAGGGAGCTGTAGGCACTTTGATAAATGAATTGAGAGGTTGTCTGGCTTCTCCATACCTTCTGGAATTACTTTTATCCCTTACTGAAATGATATCTTGCAATTTTCTGCTAGTGTGTCCCTAGGGAAACCGCAGCGGATATTTCTATGAATTCTATTGCTGCAGCAATAGCTCTATTTTCCTTTGCTCTCTGTTAGTGGAGATACATTGTTATAAAAAAAATGTAACCCTCTGAAGCACTGGGTTTCTGTATGTCAAGCCTTTTAGTTATGCATTACAGATAGAAATAAATGAGGTTGAGTTGTAAATAGTCAGGAGAATGGGTCTTTAATCAGTGGGATGTTGTCACAGGATAATTCTTGGTATGCATTATGGTTCTAGCAACTTCTTATCAGACACTCCATTTATCATAGCACTTCCTTAGTTGTGTATGACTCTGACAGTTACCTGGTCCTGTTTTTCTGTAAAGATGCTGGTCTTAGATATAAAGCTCTCTCTTTTATCAGTATAAAAATAAAAGATTTAGTTCAGCTTCAAATTGTACTTGAAAAAAATACAAATGCAATGGATTCCACATGTCACTGTTAAGTCAGGTGAAAAAATAATAGGTGGACTCTTCTATGGGATAACACAGAACCAAGTTAAAGGTGAAATTTCTAGTTGACTGGGTAAAGTCATGAATTTTTCTCACAAACCCACCCAATCCACTGGTTGCCTTCAATATCAAGGGAGGCTTTGTCCAACAACTTCCTGCTTCTTTCCATTAGAAATTCTATGACATTATTTTATTCATTTATTCAACAGATTTGTATTGAAGCCCCACAAATCATTAGATACTGTTCTAAGCTATGAAGATCAGCAGTGAATGTGAATATAGAAAGTCACGGCCCTCATGGGGATTACCCTTTAATGGAACAAAAGACAATGATGAACAATGAATTAAATGCATGAGTGCTAAGAAGGAAATAAATAAATCAGCCTAAGCGGGCAGAAAGTGACTGAAAAGTTTTATTTTAAACATAGTAGTCAGGGAATGTCTCTCTGACTGGGTGACATTTTGGGCAGAAACATAATGAAGTAAGGGAACAAGCCCTATAAGATATCTGGGAGAAGAATATTCCATGCAGAGGTAAAAACAATGGCAAAGGCTTGAAGGCAGAATTTCAGGAATAGTTGGTGTGTTCCAGAAATAGCAAGAAAAGCACAAATGGCTGGAGTTAATGAAGCTAGGAGGAGAGACTAAGTCAGAAAAGGAGAAAAAAGCATGCAATGCTTGAAGGCCAAGAGGAAGACTCTGGCTTTCACTGAAGGAAGTTGGAATCTATTGGCTTTCAGCAAAGTGACATGATAAGACTTTAGTTTTTAAAAGATCACTCTAGCTACTGTAACAAGTAGTGAGACCACATGTTTTGATTTTTACCTGGAGTATTGCCAGGCACAGCAAAATACCAACATATCACCAGGTCCACCATGCTGAGGCTGATGGATTTTTTTTTTCATTTATTTTGTCCATTAGAATTTTAATTTTCAGAGTTAGGTTTTTAGTTTAAGATCTTAAACGGGAGTGATTACATGAGAGACATTAATTAGATCTTCATGGACTAAAATATCTGTGTATTTACATAGCAGATCATTTCTCAGGTCAGGATGTCTACCTTTCTTGGTCTGGGGTATCAGAGACCCTTGGTAAATCTACAACATTTTTCCATGGCCTCTTGACAATCACATGTATTACACTTCCCTTTAGTTCATTGATTATATTAAAACTGTTATTTTTGATTCTTATATGTAAACAATTGGTACAATAAAATCAATGAACACCAGAGGGGGAGATCAGAAAATATTTGAAAAGTCCCTTAAAATTTTTCTATAATTCTAAGTCATCTTTATGTGTTATATTCCTGAAAAATAACAGAAGAAAACAGAGTCCAAAATGAGTTTAAAAGTTTATGCACATGTTACTATGGCTCAGAATCTCTGTCCCTGAGATAGATCATAGAAAAGGATCAAAGTCACAGCCCCTCCTTCCCAACTCAAACAGCACCATTTCCCCTCAGCTGAAATGAACAGTAAATATTTCCACAATGGCTTGGTTCTGAGCTGTTGGCAAAACCTCAAGGTGTCATCTAATTATCTAGTAAAACAGGCCAGCTCCTGAGTGTCAGAGACTTTGAACTATCAAGGAAAACCACCTTCAAAACAATGTGAAAATTGTTACGGGAGAAACTGCTAGGTTTTACACAATATATGTCTCCCCATTTTTCTGTAGAGAATAGAAATTGTAGCTTGGCACAAGGAGCTGACTAGAAGACTACATTGTTCGGCCTTCCTTGCAACTAAGTGTGGTCACATTAAGTGTTGACCCAGGAATATGAGAAGTATGGATGAGTAGAAATTTCAGGTCTTATTCCTAAGAGAAGATTTCCACCATCATTTCCCTTCCTCCTGCATCTTTCTAATAAGAGTACAAGTATGGCAACAAGTAACCTTGGACCTTGTACGTGAGGGTTATGTCACAGAGATGGCAGAACCACAAAATACATGGGCCTGTGTCTATGACACCATGATGCTGATCCATTATCTTGGATCAATTACTCTCCCATCATTACTTTTGAGAAAAATCAACTTGCTTCTTATTTGAGTCACCTTTACTTTGGGTCTTTGTTATAGCACCATATGTGTAATCTCTTAAAAATAAAAATTAGTGGGGTTTCTAATAAATACATCCATCCTTTCAATAAAAACACGACCACCATAGACAAGCCAACTCTATGTCTCTGAAGCTGAGAACACTATTCTAACTTTAAAATCCAGATTAAGAAAACTTTACTACCTTCTTATTTATATAAGATCACCTTCACAAGGTGAAAGGCCTTTTCTGTTTTCTAAGGTGTAGCTACATTCTGTACTTTAAAAAAATTTTTAGATGAATATACTGCCATTATGTATAAACTGATTCCAACAAATCATATATTTTTCCTCACTGAGCTGTATTTAGAACTTGTAATTGTGTCAGAGACCTGACTTTGGTTTGATACAAAAGTGTTTCTAAAAAGTTTGTCTGGGGGCTTCCCTGGTCACGCAGTGGTTGAGAATCTGCCTGCTAATGAAGGGGACACGGGTTCGAGTCCTGGTCTGGGAGGATCCCACATGCCATGGAGCAACTAGGCCCATGAGCCACAACTACTGAGCCTGCGCGTCTGGAGGCTGTGCTCTGCAACAAGAGAGGCTGCGATAGTGAGAGGTCTTTGCACCACGATGAAGAGTGCCCCCCCCTTGCCACAACTAGAGAAAGCCCTGGCACAGAAATGATGACCCAACATAGCAAAAATAAATTAATTAATTAAAAACAAAAAGTTTGTCTGATCAAAAGTCTTTGATCAAGGAAGAGTTTATTTTTGCTGTTTTTTTCTCCCCCTTTAATCTTTTAAGTATGGTTCTAAGTTTTAGCAGGGTTGAAAGAACTTAAAAAATATTTTTAGAGATTAGTTCAAGATGGCAGAGTAGAAGGACCCACTCCCTCTTGCAAGAGTAGTGCGCTCACTCCCTCTTGACAGAGCACCAGAATCACAACTAACTGCTGAACAATCAACGACAGGAAGACACTGCAACTCACCAAATAAGATACTTCACATTCAAAGACAAAGGAGAAGCCGCAATGAGATGGTAGGAGGGGCACAATCACAATAAAATCAAATTCCATAACCGCTGGATGGGCGACTCACAAACTGGAGAACACTTATACCACGGAAGTCCACCCACTGGACTGAAGGTTCTGAGCCCCTTATCAGGCTTCCCAACCTGGGGGTCTGGCAATGGGAGGAGGAATTCCCAGAGAATCAGACTTTGAAGCCTGGCAGGATTTGATTGCAGAACTTTGACAGGACTGGGGAAAACAGAGACTCCACTCTTGGAGGGCACACAGAAAATAGTGTGCACATCGGGACCTAAGGGGAAGGAGCAGTGATGCCATAGAGACTGAACCAGACCTACCTGCTAGTGCTGGAGGGTCTCCTGCAGAGGCAGGGCTGGGAGGTGGCTGTGGCTCATTGTGGGGACAAGGGCACTGGCAGCAGAAGTTCTGGGAAGTACTCCTTGGCATGAGTCATCTGGTCTGCCATTAGCCCCACCAAAGAGCCTGTAGCCTCCAGTGCTGGGTCACATTCAGCTAAACAACAGACAGGGAGGGAACTCAACCCTACCCATCAGCAAACAAGTGGATTAAAGTTTTACTAAGCTCTTCCCAACAGAGCAATGCCCAGCTCTACACACCACCAGTCCCTCCCATCAGAAAGTTTGCACAAGCCTCTTAGATAGCTTCATCTACCAGAAAGCAGACAGCAGAAGCAAGAAGAACTACAATCCTGCAGCCTGTGGAACGAAAACCACAGTCACAGAAAGATAGACAAAATGAAAAGGTAGAGGACTATGTACCAGATGAAGGAACAAGATAAAACCCCAGAAAAACAACTAAATGAAGTGGAGAAAGGCAACTTCACTCCACTATTCAAAAGAATTCAGAATAATGATACTGAAGATGATCCAGGACCTCAGAAAAGAATGGAGGCAAAGATTGAGAAGTTACAAGAAATGTTTAACAAAGACCTAAAAGAATTAAAGGACAAACAAACAGTGATGAATAATACAATAACTGAAATGAAAAATGCACTAGAAGGAATCAATAGCAGAATAACTGAGGCAGAAAAGCGGACAAGTGACCTGGAAGACAGAATGGTGCAAATCACTGCCGTGAAACAGAATAAAGAAAAAAGAATGAAAAGAAATGAAGACAGACTAAGAGACCTCTGGGACAATATGAAACACACCAACATTTACATTATAGGGGTCCTAGAAGGAGAAGAGAGACAGAAAGGACCTGAGAAAATATTTGAAGAGATTATAGTTGAAAACTTCCCTAATATGGGAAAGGAAATAGCCACCCAAGTCCAAGAAGCACAGAGACTCCTAGGCAGGATAAACCCAAGGAGAAACATGCCAAGACATACGGTAATCAAATTGACAAAAATTAAAGACAAAGAAAAATTATTAAAAGCAACAAGGGAAAAATGACAACATACAATAAAACTCCCATAAGGTTAACAGCTGATTTCTCAGCAGAAACTCTACAAGCCAGAAGGGAGTGGCATGATTTATGTTAAGTGATGAAAGGGATGAGCCTACAACCAAGATCACTCTACATGGCAAGGATCTCATTCAGATTTGACAGAGAAATTAAAACTTTACAGACAAGCAAAAGCTAAGAGAATTCAGCACCACCAAACCAGCTCTACAACAAATGCTAAAAGAAATTCTCTAAGTGGGAAACACAGAGTAGAAAAGGACCTACAAAACAAACCCAAAACAATTAAGAAAATGGTAATAGGAACATACAGATTGATAATTACCTTAAATGTGAATGGATTAAATGCACCAACCAAAAGACACAGGTTCGCTGAATGAATACAAAAACAAGACCTGAATATATGCTGTCTAAAAGAGACACACTTCAGACCTAGGAACACATACACTGAAAGAGAGGGAATGGAAAAAGATATTCCATGCAAAAGGAAATCAAAGAAAGATGGAGTAGCAATGCTCATATCAGAAAAAATAGACTTTAAAATAAAGACTGTTACAAGAGACAAAGAAGGACACTACATAATGATCAAGGGATCAATCCAAGAAGAAGATATAATAATTATAAATATATATGCACCCAACATAGGAGCACCTCAATACGTAAGGCAAATGCTAACAACTATAAAAGAGGAAATCAACAGTAACACAATCTTAGTGGGGGACTTTAACACCTCACTTACAACAAAGGACAGATCAAGCAGACAGAAAATTAATAAGGAAACACAAGCTTTAAATGATACAATAGACAAGATAGTTTGTGTGTGTGTGTGTGTGTGTGTGTTTTTGCGGTACACGGGCCTCTCACTGTTGTGGCCTCTCCCATTTCGGAACACAGGCTCCAGACGCGCAGGCTCAGCGGCCATTGCTCACGGACCCAGCCGCTCCGCGGCATGTGGGATCTTCCCGGATCGGGGCACGAACCCGTGTCCCCTGCATCGGCAGGCGGACTCTCAGCCACTGCGCCACCAGGGAAGCCCGACAAGATAGTTTTAATTGATATTTATTGGACTTTCCATCCAAAAACAGCAGATTACACTTTCTTCTCAAGTGTACACAGAATATTCTCCAGGATACATCACATCTTGAGTCACAAATCAAGCCTTGGTAAATTTAAGAAAATTGAGGTCATATCAAACATCTTTTCTGACCACAATGCTATGAGACTAGAAATAAATTACAGGGGAAAAAAAAGTAAAAAACACAAACACATGGAGGCTAAACAATATGTTACTAAATAACCAATAGATCACTGACAAAATCAAACAGGAAATCAAAAAATTCCTAGAGACAAATGACAACAAAAACACAGCGATCCAAAACCAATGGGATACTTCTAAGAGGGAAGTTTATAGCAATATGATCCTACCTCAAGAAACAAGAAAAATCTCAAATAAACAATCTAACCTTACATGTAAAGGAACTAGAGAAAGAAGAACAAACAAAACCCAAAGTTAGTAGAAGCAAAGAAATCATAAAGATCAGAGCAGAAATAAATGAAGTAGAAACAAAGAAAACAATATCAAAAATCAATAAAACTAGAATCTTTAGCCAGACTCATCAAGAAAAAGAGGGAGAGGACTCAAATCAATAAAATCAGAAATGAAAAAGGAGAAGTTTAAATGGACACGACAGAAATAGAAAGACTCATAAGAGATTACTACAAGCAACTCTATGCCAATAAAATGAACAGCTTGGAATAAATGGACAAATTCTTACAAAGGTACAACCTTCCAAGACTAAACCAGGAAGAAACAGAAAATATGAACAGACTAATCACAAGTAATGAAATTGAAACTGTGATTACAAATCTTCCAAAAAACAAAAGTCCAGGACCAGATGGCTTCACAGGTGAATCCTATCAGTCATTTAGAGAAGAGTTAACACCCATCCTTCTCAAACTCTTCCAAAAATTGCAGAGGAAGGAACACTCTCAAACTCATTCTACCAATCACCCTGATACCAAAATCAGAAAAAGATACTACAAAAAAAAGAAAATTAGAGACCACTATTGCCGATGAATATAGATACAAAAATCTGCAACAAATACTAGCAAACAGAATCCAACAACATATTAAAAGGATCATACACTATGATCAAGTGGCATTTATCCCAGTGATAAAAGGATTCTTCAATATATGCAAATCAATCACTGTGATATACCATATTAACAGATTGAAGAATCAAAAAAAACATATGATCAACTCAGTAGAGGCAGGAGAATCTTCTGACAAAATTCAACACCCATTTATGATAAAAACTCTCCAGAAGGTGGGCACAGAGGGAACCTACCTCAACATACTAAAAGCCATATATGACAAACTCACAACAAATATCATTCTCAATAGTAAAAAACTGAAAACACTTCCTCTAAGATCAGGAATAAGACAAGGATGTCCACTCTGTCCATGATTATTCAACATAGATTTGGAAGTCTTAGCCACAGCAGTCAGAGAAGAAAAAGAAATAAAAGGAATACAAATTGCAAAAGAATAAGTAAATCTGTCACTGTTTGCAGATGACAGAATACTATACATAGATAATCCTAAAGGTGCCACCAGAATATTATTAGAGCTAATCAATGAATTTGGTAAATTTGAAGGTACAAAATTAATGCACAGAAATCTCTTGCATTCCTATACACTAGCAGTGAAAGATCAGAAAGGGAAATTAAGGAAACAATCCCATTCACCATTGCAACAAAAAAGAATAAAATACCTAGGAATAAACCTACAAGGAGGTAAAAGACCTGTACTCAGAAAAGTATAAGAAAACACTGATGAAAGAAATCAAAGATGATACAAACAGATGGAGAGATATACCATGTTCTTGGACTGGAAGAACCAAAGTTGTGAAAATGACTATACTACCCAGATCAATCTACAGATTCAGTGCCATCCCTATCAAATTACCAGTGGCATTTTTTATAGAACTAGAACAAAAAAAACTTAAAATTTTTATGGAGGTACAAAAGACCCTGAAGAGCCAAAGCAATCTTGAGGGCAAAAAAACAGAACTGGAGGAATAAGGCTCCCTGAATTCGGACTATACTACAAAGCTACAGTAATCAAGACAGTATGGTACTGTCACAAAAACAGAAATATAGATCAATGGAACAGGATAGAAAGCCCAGAGATAAACCCATGCACCTGTGGTGAACTAATATATGACAAAGGAGGCAAGTAGATACAATGGAGAAAAGACAGCCTCTTCAATAAGTGGTGCTGGGAAAACTGGACAGCTACGTGTAAAAGAATGAAATTAGAACTCTCCCTAACACCATACACAAAAATAAACTCAAAATGGATTAAAGACCTAAATATAAGACTAGACACCATAAAACTGTTAGAGGAAAACATAGGAAGAACACTCTGATATAAATCACAGCAAGATCTTTTTTTGACCCACCTCCTACAGCAATGGAAATAAAAACAAAAATAAACAAATGGGACCTAATGAAACTTAAAACCTTTTGTGCAGCAAAGGAAACTATAAACAATATGTAAAGACAACCCTCGGAATGGGAGAATATATTTGCAGACAAATCAATGGACAAAGGATTAATCTCCAACATATATAAACAGCTCATGCAGCTCAATATTAAAAAGACAAACAACCCAATCAAAAAATGGGCAGAAGACCTAAATAGACATTTCTCCAAAGACATACAGATAGCCAAGAGATACATGAAAAGCTGCTTAACATCACTAATTATTAGAGAAATGCAAATCAAAACTACAACAAGGTATCACTTCACACTGGTTAGAATGTGCATCATCAGAAAATCTACAAACAACAAATGCTGGAGAGGATATGGAGAAAATGGAACCCTTGTATGCTGTTGGTGGGAATGTAAATTGATACAGTCACTATAGGGAACAGTACGGAGTTTCCTTAACAAAGTAAAAACAGAATTACTATATGAACCAGCAATCCCACTGCTGGGCATATACCCAGAGAAAACCATAATTCAAAAAGACACATGCGCCCCAATGTTCATTGCAGCACTATTTACAATAGCCATGTCATGGAAGCAACCTACATGCCCAATGACAGACGAATGGATAAAGAAGATGTGGTACCTATAAACAATAGAATATTACTCAGCCATAAACAGGAATGAAATTGGGCCATTTTCAGAGATGTGGATGGATCTAGAGATTGTCACACAGAATGAAGTAATTCAGAAAGAGGAAAACAAGTATCGTATATTAACGCATACATGTGGAATCTAGAAAAATGGTACAGCTGAACCGGTTTGCAAGGCAGAATAGAGACACAGATGTAGAGAACAAATGCATGGACACCAAGGGGGGAAAGCGGGGTGGGGGTTGTGGGTTGAATTGGGAGATTGGGATTGACATATATACACTACTATGTATAAAATAGATAACTAATAATAAAAAAAAGTGTTTTTAAACTTTCTAATGCTATTATTACAGTTTACTGGACATGATTCTACTCCCCTGTGGTTGTTGTCAGTGAAAATCTTATGTAGTGTGCCTCATTGGTTTCTATTTCATCTTCAGTTATTTGGACCTGTCAGCAATTTATAACCTCAAGTTTTCTTTGTTTTCTTAATCAACACCTCCAAACACACACACAGACACACACAGACACACACACACACAGACACACACACACACACACACACTTATCTCACTCTGCTTTGTCTAGTATGTGTATGTGGGTATGCAATTGCAACTGTGAGTACCTGGAGAGTAGGTACTGTGTTTTGGTCTTATTTATTTACTTCCTGCATAGTTTCTACAGTACTTGACAGAGTAAATTCCAATAAATATTTATTAAATTTAATTAGAATGGGAAGAATTCACTAAAAAAAAAAAAATCACCAAACTATTGTGACTGAATTTTGAAGTGACGCTCAAGGAGATGAAATTCATTTATGTATCAAACTTCTCTCTTTTGGAAACTAACTAAAGCTCAAGTTATTCATATATGAACACGCTATCATCTAGAATCATTTTCTTGAATTAATTATCTTACAAAACATGGGTTTCTCAGGTGCAAACAAATACTAAGTGTGCCAAAGTATACTCTAAGTAAAGTGAAACTTACTCTTAACTCTACTGTAATTATTTTGAGTTTCACTGCTGATTTACAAGTATTCACCATAGAAAATGCATATTATATATATTATATATTACATAATCTGATATAGAGTAAGGAGAATTTTCATAGCTTAATTTATTGAAAAAAATTAAAATTACTTTTTTTGCTCATATTACATAAACATAATACAATGGCATCATCATAGAATTTGTGATTTAGGGGGAAGCAATGAAATTCATACTTTCAATCATATAATGAGGAAATTAGGACTTAGAAAGGAGTATTGATTGTCCAGAAGCAAGTATACATGCAGGATGAGAGTCAAGAGTTTTAAAAAACTAGCTATTATTTATTGAGCAGATAGTATATTCCATCATATTAGATATGTTCTAGGGAGACAGATTATTGTTGTGGTATTATGTTATTGATTATTAAAGGAAGCCTCTGGAGCAAAATTGTTTAAGTCTTAATCCTGGCTCTTCAATCTAGTAACAGTGTTATCTTAGGCAAGTTCCCTACCCTCTTTATGTCTTATTTTCCTCCTCTGTAAAATAGGGTATATACTAGTACCTTACTAACTGAGTTACTGTGGGGATTAAGGAAGTGAATACATGTGATACACATAGTTTTACATAGTGTCATTCATATAATAAGTTTTAGATGATTATTAGCTATTTTTATTATATAGATCATATTTAATGTTCAAAACAATTGAACTTATCTCCATATTTTATATAAGACTACTGAGGCTCTGAAAAGGTAACTTACTTAAAACCACAGAATGTGTATGTGCTTCACTTGGAATTCAAATATTCTTTTGACACAAAAGCTCTTTTTTAAAAAAAATATATTAAAGGTATGATTTCCTGTACTCTAAACAATTTTCACTGAAAGTATCATTTGACCTGCATTATGCAGTTAATAGCTTTTGTTTTATGGCAATAGTTTAAATACAATAGTCAAACATGGAATAAAATGGGATGCTAGACACCTGACGGTTTCAAATTGCTGAAAATAATCTTACCCATCAGATACTTTGTTTTCCTTGATTAGAGCAAAATATCACACAAAAGATTTTGGTTTGTTTATAATTACTCTGGGGTTTTCTTTATGTTGTTATTGCTAATACAGAGAAATTTTGCTGTTAGAATTAATATAATGTTAACTGGAATGTTTTTCTGGTAAAATCAACTGGCCTATGATTTCTGATTTCCCAACATTTGGTTCAGTAATTTTTCTTACATCAACCAAACTTTGAAGCTTTGAGAAACATTTATTGCCTAAATTATGTTACAGCAAATTATGTCTTTTTGATTACTATTGTATATACCTGCATGAAAACAAAATAAAAAATCAATATATGATGTGTATTAACAAAGAAATAAAGTTCTTAAAAATACATCCCCCTTGTGGATCAGTGTGGTAGATGTTGCTAAGTTTTGGTGATTGTTAAATAAAGGGTCTCATGAATTATTTAGTACAAAGAACAAGTAATATATTGCTGGTATAATCTTAAGTTGAATACATTTCATCATGTTCTCTATAATTATATTTGAACCTAACTATATCTAAACACATGTATTATTTAAAGATACCACCTCATAAATGAAGGCAAGCAGCTTACTGGCAAATCAAGACTGCATTTCACAGATCAGTTTTTCTGAGTCAAAGAAGTATTGAACCCTCTCTGGGATTTTGCCATTCAAAGAGGCAATAAAAGGTTACTGCTTCAGTCTTTTCTTTCACACCTGTAGAGAAAACTATGGTCATGCTGGAGTAATAGCATAGGACAAAATGAAAAAAAAAAAAACCAGTGTCTTCCTTTCTCAAATTCACCTTTATTTTAATTTTCAATTAAAAAGATCAATGCAGTGTTTATATTTAAATTTCTGTGGTCAGCTTGAAACATGTGTTTTTTCTCTTTTCCAGTTCATTATGTTATTAGCAATGAGAGCAGACAATAACTAATCATTTTTCAAATCTTTAAAGGTTTTTTCTTTAGCAGCATTTGAGAGGTGATAAATTAGAAGTGTTAACATACTGAAAATTAAGCATGGTGATCATATCATTGATACATATTCTTGAAAATTTCATAGCGGTTATTGAGTGAATCCTTACCATATTACTTGAATATAAAGTTTTACAAAGGATCAGCATCACCGTAAGATTATGTGTTTTTCAAAATCATTAATATTCAAAGTGTTTTTATAATAAAGTATTCAAATAAAAATATCTTGGGGAAATTTGAAGAACGATGTGTTATTGTAAAACGTAACTTCTGGACAAAATAGACTGGAAGATCATATGTTACCAAGTATAAATTTTTCTGGGTTTTAGGATCATTTATAAAACAACCGCAATTTCTTACCCTGTTTTATTGCTTCTCCTTCCTCAGGAAACCTCCTTCAGCTGCCCATTAGCTCAGCCTCATTGCTCTCTCTCAAAGCTGCCGTGTGGTGGGAGGCTGAATAATGGTCCCCAGACCCTGGGGATTAGATTCCTAATCCTTGGAATGTCTAAATGTTACCTTATAAGAACAAAAGATCTTTGCAGGTGTGATTAAATCAAGGAGTTCAGGATCTTGAGATGAAGAGGTTATCTTGGACTATCTGTGTGCACCCTAGATATAATCACAAGCATCTGTTTAGGAGGAAGCCAGAGGGAGATTTAACAGAAACAGAAGTGAATGTGACCATGAAGGCAGAGATAGCAGTGATTTGGCCACAAGCACCAAGGATGCCAGTAGCATCAGAAGCTACAAGAGGCAAGAAATGTATTGTACCTTAGAGTAGCCAGGGGGGAGGACAGCTCTGCTAACACCTTTTGGTTCAGTGATACTAATTTTGGACTGCCGGCCACAAGTTGTTTTAGGCCATCCAGTTCATAGTAATTTGTTATAGCAGCAACAAGAAATAAATATACACGCTCACTACTGTTCCTGTTTTCCCTCACTTAGAACTTCACTCCATTTCTCCTTGACCTAGTAAATTTTATTTTTTCTGCAAGTATCATTCATCACGGTACTTGATAACATCTACCCTAAACTTTCTCCTGCTATATCAGCCCTCACTTATCTCCTCATCCCCTCATTTTTTTTAACACTTTTGCCACACAAATTCACCCTTAGTTCACAGTCTTGTAATTGATTTTTCAATTCAATTGATATTTAATAATTATTTTCTTAAATTTTATTGCACTTGCCTTCAGCTTACAATATATCTATTACTTCTATAGAGCTCATGGTTCCTACAATGTTGATCACTCCTAAGGTATTCAATATATTTCACATCAATCAAAAGCTTTCCAACTTTGCTCTGTTCTTTTGCCATTCTAATCTCTCCATGTGTCTATTTTTCTACTCATCATTGTGATTCTCTTTGTCTTATCCTCTGATCTTCTATTTAAATGGCAATCTTGGTTTTCATTTTTGATGAAAAATCATTTTGTGGGTTTTAAATGTCATGTTTGAATCCAAATTCTCAACACCGGCAAACTCTTCAGCAATGAAGAGGCTATACATATTCAAGAGAATAGAAATTTGGATAGCTACCCACTCTGTTTTGATTGCCAACATATACTTGGCATTTAGGAGATTGTCTAAAGCTGTGGCCACATAACAATATTATCTGTAAGTGAACTACAGGCTTTATTCCCAGTTGGCTCTTTTGTGTACAAAGACATAGCTGGAGACAAAAGGATTGGTTTGAGCATGGCCCCATATGCATGTTCTCACTGGTTAAACCATGAAGGAATCAGTCATACTAACTACTTTGATGCCTCAGTTTCTAAGATAAATAGACTGAAGGAAATTAAGTGTGGGTGTTTGTGAAGTTTAATGATTCCAGACAAAGGAAGCTAATGCTGTTCTAAGGGGGGAAAATGTACTAATTAATCAGATCCTTGAGACAGAAGAATAGAGCCCTTTGAATAAATTTAATTGTCCCAATAGGCTAAATGAACAGAGAAGAAAAATATTGATTTGACTGATGACCTCATTTTGACAAGTGACAGAAATTTGGTTTCTGAATATTATATAGCTAGCTTATTTGGCAGATTATCTCTATATCTTATAGTTTAATATCATATAGATGTAATCATAGACTGAGCACACAAACACATGCTTTAATCATACATGACACACACATATGACAAAACACACAGCTTGTAAAGAAATGATCAACAATATGAAACTTAATAATTGCTCTATAGGTAGGGGAAAAGTGTTTTACCTCTCTCTTCCATAAAAATCTCCCATTGTTCAATCTTGATTGAAAAGCATTTAGTAGCATAGTAAAAAGGAAAGGAAGAGAAGGCTGTAAAACTTGTAGGGGAGACAGGGACAGCAAGTAGACAGAGGCTCTTGTTGCAGTGGGGCACTTCATGAAGCATACAAATAAAATTCTTGAGAGAAAGAGTCTCACTGTTTCAAGACTTTGCACTTACCATAGAGAAAATGGTGTGCATGGCAACATCATGGTGAATGGAAAAAGTCCAAGATTTAGAAAGAAATATTGTCAAACACTGCAAGCGTGAATGATACACATGCTGAAAAATTGTTTCTCTCCACAAAAGTTATTTTGATGTCTCCCTACCAAAACCCTTCCACCCTATTTTTGTCAGATTTTTAGAATTTCTCATCTGTTCTTTTCCATTTCTGAATCTTTGCAATTTTCTGCTACAATAGCTTTATCTGCAATGTTAAAAAGTAAAATACATTGACTGAAAATTTTATATATAAGTGTACACCAGAACTACTGATTTAGAATTCATTATGCAGCAACCAGAAAGATTATTTAGCACAGTATGGTGTCCTGTCTTCAGAAATAATTTTCCTCCTATTAGCTTCTCTATCGTTTCCTATTTGTTTTCATCATAGCTGCAAATGCATATAAACTTCTTGTTTATTTGGTTCAGAAGTTGGGTGGTTCTGGTTGTCAATAGCTGACCCATCGCTTCCACTTTTGTAAATGAGCACCTCAGCCCCAAGCCTGCTCATATCATCAGCTATGCTTCATTGAACACACTGGTGAGTCTCACAGTCCCTGGGTTCTTTCTTTTAGAGATAGGCTGCTTTTGCTAAGCAATATATGTATGTTATCTCTCATTTCAAACCCCTTCCTTCCGCATATCAAGGCCTAGCATTCATCTTATCAGAAGAGTCAACAAAGAAGTGGAAAATATAGTTTAGAGAGTAGGGAAAACACAATTTTCACTTTTTATATGAAATGTATGAGGTTGGTCTGGCTGGTCATGAAAATTTAAAATATCCCTTTACTTGTGTTAGATATCCCCAAGGTAGATACCTCCAGTAAAATTTGGCTTTCATGGATTCCCTAAATAGGAAGAGAATTTTGGAGTCTTATATGAGGTGTAGAAAGTTATGATAATGACACCCCCCTCTTAAGATTAAGTCATCATTTCATTTTCTTGGATTTTCAGATGGTTAACTGAAGCCACAAAGAAGAAAGGGTTTCAAGCTGTCACTAATCTTTTGTTCTGGTGAAGCCAGGGTGCAATTGAAAATCTTCCCTTTATGGAACATTGATCACTTTTCTAGCTTTGTGTAGGAACTTTATATATGAACAGAAAATGAGAGTCTGAGACCTGTAAGGTTAAGGTATTCAAGTACTTCACCCTATTGTTTATTGGGACATCAAGGATATTCATAAGTGTGTTTTATCTTCCTGTGGGAAACCCTGTTCTGGGTCATTTGAGGTTACAGACATATGTCAGAGATATTGTAGGTTCAGTTCCAGACCACTGCAATAAACCAAATATTGCAATAAAGCAAGTCACATGAATTTTTTGGTTTTCTGAGGTGCGTAAAAGTTATGTTTATGCTATGTGTAGTCCATTAGATGTGCAATAGCATTGTGTCTAAAAAGAAATGTTCATACCTTAATTAAAAATACTTTATGGCTAAAAAATTCTTATCATCATCTGAGCCAGTGAGTCATATAACATCAAAGATCACTGACCACAGATCAAACAAATATAATAATGAAAAAGTTTGAAAGATTGTGAGAATTACCAAAATGGGACACAGAGATAGGAAGTCAGTAAATGCTATTGGAAAAATATCACCGATAGACTTGCTTGACACAAGGTTGCCACAGACCTTCAATTTGTAAACTACACCACATCTGTGAAGCACAGTAAAACAAGGTATGCTTGTACAGTGTTCATAAATTTTAGAATAGATGTTCTCTGTTTACTCACCAAAAATAAAATATTAAATGGGTTACTGTTTTGTTTCAGCTCCTCCACAACTCCTCTAGCGTCCACAGCCACACCAAGTTGAAAGAGTGAGGAGAAGGAGAAGGGCATCAGGCGATTTCCCAACGAAGCTCAACCTCTCATCATATTCCTGGAGGGAAGCCTGAGCAGAGAATTTCACTGCCTGGGGTTTCAGCCTAAATTTCCTTATCAGATATCCCTTTCTGAGTTTCAATTCTCAGATGCTCATCTATCTGGACAGTCTTCTCAACCACTCTCCAGGTCATTCTGTAAACCTCAGACCACATTCTAGGTTCCAGTAAGTTTTGTTGTTTTTTTTTTTCTCTCCCTTTATTTGCACAGTTATTTTTCTGTGGTCAGATATTTCTGTTTTTCCAATTCTCGGTTGTTACCTAATTTTGTTTTTAATGATGCAGAGTTTTGTCCTCATGACTTCTCTATCTTCCAGATATTATTAGGAGGTATTATTCACATTAATAGGGGTGTCACTTTGTTGTTATTGTCATCATTGTTGTTTTATCACAGTCAATCATAGTTGGTGAGAGGGAAGGGAAACAGAATAGAAACGAAATAGAACTAATGTTTCTTTTAATGTGACCTGGGGGAAAAGAAAATGAGTCAAGGTTCACTGAGACTTTAGCGTTTCATTCTTTCTGGTAGGAATAAAGCACTTCAGTTGCAAGATAGAAAAGTTAACAGAGGTAAAGTTATACAGTGTTTGTATTGTGGGGGAAGTTGGCAAAACAGCTCTAGTGAATGCTGAGTTTTCCAGTTAACAAAACGTTGCTGAGTATTTTTTATAAAGGAATTTGAAGTTGTTCTCATTAAAATCATTTAAAATATGTAAGTACCTGCCAGGTTGGAAGGAACTGAAATCTGAGACAGGTAAATGTGTGACAGTGTTACTCAGTGTGGACAGTCACTGAGTTAGTCAGTCACTCAGTAAGCATGGAGTAAATAAGTCTTCCCTAAGATAATGCATCATAAAGCTACTATTGGGTATTCTAACTTTAGAGAATTATGTAATTCTAATCATCTCTTTCTACTCATTATAGTATCGACAGTTAAATATATATATTTTCATCCTCTTTTCAAGTTGATAATTTAGTTTTATTCATTTACTATTCATGCTTATGAAAAATTTTTAAATTAACTCTTTATATTCGTATCAGAAAAACATTGGCCATAGATATGGCTCAGATCTAAGCTGGGCTAAATGGACTTTAATTTGGACATATCATGTTTCACTGTCAGAGGATCTCCTGTCATTGGATCATATTGTTGAAGATTCCACAAATTATTAAATTTAACGTTTCTGCTATTGAATGGTTACAAAATACACCATATGCAAATTATCTGACTATGTATTATGCCATATGAGTGTGTACACACACAGCCAAGCACACTTTCCATGCTCTGTAGCAATATGGAATAAGTTACTAACTAAATTTAAAAGTATTTATGTTTAAAAATCCCAAATGAGTCTGTTAATACAAAGCATTTAAGATAGTGCTCTTAAAATCTTTCATTTAGAATGAGAACGATAAAAATATCTAGATTAAAAATGCAAAAAAACCCCAAATCTAGAACTGAGATTTCCCAAGTTTCTTTGAAACAGAAGTAAAAGCTATCTTCCTATCAATATAGAGTTATTGTTTATCTACTCCAAATCTTTAAAAGTGTCTTTTTATGAAATTCTGAAAGGGAGATTTTAAGAAAGTCTCTTTTTTTGCCGTACGCGAAAAACACTGTTGTGGCCACTCCTGTTGCGGAGCACAGGCTCCAGACGCGCAGGCTCAGGGGCCATGGCTCATGGGCTCAGCCGCTCCGCGGCATGTGGGATCTTCCCAGACCGGGGCACAAACCTGTGTCTCTGCATCGGCAGGCGGATTCTCAACCACTGCGCCACCAGGGAAGCCCAGGAGAACCTCTTGGACAGAAAGAAAGGCTGGAGAAGCCTATTCCACTCGTGAGGGGAGCACGTGTGCTGGTTTGCCAACAGTTAGGGTGGAGAGAGTTTGAACTGGCAGCCGCTGCCTCCCCGCACTCCCCAATCCAAATGGTGTGAATAACTTGGCCCTGCTCACTCCACACCACAGCCTAGCACACAACCTGGACCAGTTGGGCCCTGGAAAAAGACTCAGTCTAGCCATGCAGAGACAGACCGGCGGGCCTGGGCTATGATCCAGGTGGGGTGGAGATGGCCATTGTCAGCACTCACTGGGGCAGCACTACAGGAGCACCGCTGCGGTCTCCCAGCCCAGCAAGAGTGCTCCAGCCCCACGCACTCCACTTTAATATCCCAGTAAATTTTTCCATGATATATGGAAATTATCCATCTATAAATGGATAAATTATCAGTGATGAGCATTATACATTCATGCAAATTCTGGACATATTTTTTAAGATTTGGAAGTAATAAGTTCTGAGAGCCATCCTTAATAAACATTCTGCCTTATATATTATGTTTATGCACATTTAAAACATTAAGAATTTTTCAATGAACCTAGCTTAGCAATTTAGGGCATTCAAATGTTTTGTTGTTTCATTTTATTTATTCTATCAGTCCTAACCAAGCACTATTGCTTTGTGGTGGGAGACAGGGGCTTAGAGATGTTTTAAGTGTGTTTGTTTATGAAATCGACTATGTGTCTGGGATACTTGTCTGTTCTTTAATGCAAACTTCACATGATCATAGAAATCAAAAAAATTAGAAAACTAGCAGCATCTTTAGGGTATATGACTTCTGTACCAAATAATAAGTCCCTGTCATTTCTATTCTGTGGTTTTATTACACACGTGATTACAAAATGAGACAGGGGTTAGGTGTGTGCTCTTTTGTGCTATTATCAAAGGCATGTTACCTCATGGATTCCAATATTTTTCAAAAAAATAATACAATTATTTGGTTACCTTACTCTGTCTCTCTCAATTCAAGAAAAATCCATTTTGGAAAGTATATAAGTAGACACCCTTCTATCAAACAGTAAGCAGCGCCATCAATTAATTGACCTTTTAACGACCTGCTATGTGATGGTCACTGAAATAGGAAATGGTGGACAAAACTGCCACAATCTCTGCTTGTAAATTTTTAACTGGGAAACTCAGATTTAAAAAATAATTATTATAATTATTTAAATAATTACTTATGTGCCTGTGCTCTAAAGGGATATGTACAGGACTTTCTATAAGCCTAAATACAGGAGAACTAACTTAGCCTTGGGACATAGGAGTCAATGGAAAAAAGTTTCCTTAAGGAAACTATTTTTGTATTCGCATCTTTATTGGAGTATAATTGCTTCACAGGAAATGATTCTGAGAGTAGACCTGAATGTTAAGGGACTAGACCTTATCATTCAGGTCTAGTGTCTCACTGAGGTGAGAGAAAGCATGATGGGTTTTAGATGCTGAAGTATGATGTTTTAGGTATTGTAAGAAGTTTAAATTAGCTTGAGAAAAGAATATAAAGGACTTACTTAAATAGGTAAGTTTGGAAACATAAGCAAAACTCAGATCATGTTAGAATTCCTAGGATCTATTAAGTATTTTCACTTAAATCAACACTGGATATCTATTGAAGAGTATTAAACTGAGGCACGGCATGAAGAGGCTTACATTTTAAGAAGTCCTCATTGGATTGGGGTGGAGAAGTGAGTGGCTATATGAAGACCAATTATAATACTACTGCTATAGCCTGGTCTAAAGTGGTATGGTAGTAATGAACTTTCACAGAGATTCTTTAGCTGAGAATATTCAATTTTTGTTCATCTCAAATTGAAGCAATATTTCTTCAAGAGCTAGTACACAGCTAAACAAATTTACTAGGTTCCTTGGCAGTGAGGTAAAGCCATACAACTGTGTGTCAGCCAAGGAAATACGTGTGAAAGTGATTGGCACCTATTCCAGTCTTGGCTCGTGAAACTATCACACCTGTGTTCCTCTGTACTTCTTCACAGGAGTTGTAGCAAACAAACTGTTGAATATGCCAGAGCCTACATCAAGTTGGATCACTGCCAACTTTTTCTCCTGTCCGGTATTATCAGAAGAGCAAAAATATAGCACATTTGGGGACTACTTACTACATCAGTTAGGCTATGCTAACTAATATACAACCTTGGATTTAATTTTAAAAAATAAGTTGTTATAAGAAACAATTCACCAATGCTGTTTGCATATATTGTTTGCAATATATCCTTATGTTATTTTTCAAAAGGCAGCTTTACAGGGGTAAAATATACTATTTTAGCTTCCTACGACTCCTATAGCAAATTATTACAAACTGGGTGGCTTATAGAACTTTATTCTCTCACAGTCTGGAAGCTAGAAGTTTGAAATCAAGATGTCAGTAAGGTTGGTTCCTTCTTGAGGCTCTGAGGATAAAACTTTTTTATGATTCTCTCCTAGCTTCTGGTAACTGCCAGCAATCTTTGACACTTCTTGGTTTACAGCTCTATCACTCTTGTCTCTGAGTGGCATTCTCTCTGACTGTCTCTGTACCTGTGCCTTCACATGGCCTCTTGTAAGGACATTGGTCATTAGATTTAGGGAATACCTTAATCCAGTATGATCTCATTTTAACTTGATTACATCTGCAGACAAAGACCCTATGGCCAAATAATGCCAAATTCACAGATACCAGGGGCTGGGACTTCAACATCTCCTTTAGGGGAACACAATCCAACTGATGACATATACATACAACAAAATTCAGCCATCATGAAAATATAATTCTTTGGCATTTACTATAGAAAACATAGTATGTAAACAACATCATACTCATAATATACAATACTTTCATCACCCCCAACAGCTTTCTTCTGACACTTTTCAGTCAATACACCACTGATGTCAGTACCTAGCAATCACTAATCTGCTTTCTCTCACTATAGTTTTGTCTATTCTAGTATTGTCTATTCTAGTATGTCAGATTAATGAATCATAGATTATAAAATACTTTGTGCCTGGCTTCCATCACTTAGAACAATGCCATTAAGATTCATCTATGTTATTGTGTATATCTGAAATATGTGCTTTTTTGTTGCTGTGTAGGTTTCTGTTGTATGAATCTGCACAATTTATTTATCTTTTCCTGTGTGGATATGAAATTCCCAGCATCCATGTCAGTGTGCTTCAACATTATCCTCATGGGACTTAGGGGGCAAGGGAAACTGACAAGGATATGAAACTCATATGAAACTTGCTGAGCTGTGAAAAACAAAGTCCTTTTCCTCTGTGCCAGAACCCTCATGTCTTCTACCAGTAAATGTGAAACCATGACAGGCTATTGTAATAAATAGCTTGCAAGTAGAATAAAAACTAGTTTCTTTATAATTTCCTTTGCTGATGCTTATTGCAATTACTATTTCAAACTGGTATGCCATAAGTTTAATTTTTGACCCTATTGTTTTTCTCATTCTATTTTTTATATACATTTATCTAAATTATATAAAATGTTTCAATAGATATTTTTATATAAATAATTTCCAAATATTAACATGCAGTTGAGATATCCTTCATTAACTCTAAATGGGTATGGCCTACCACATATATCCTATCACTGAATATCCTATCACATACCTGGGCATCCCCTCCTGTTATCAAATGATCATAACAAATGAACTATATCTACCATTTATTAATTATTCTACATAGCATGTTTCTGATACTAAATATACAATTAAACACCACTTCCTTCATTCATTCACTTACACAGGCTTTTCCATTACTGAACTCAATCCTAATTATTAAATCCTACATCTTCTGTATCAGCAATTTCTCTTCATTCTGATGTTATTTTCCAGTCCCCCCTCATTATTGAAGTAATTATCAAAGTTATTGTGGTAGAAAGAAAAGGAAAGTGGAAGGAGAATTTAGATATTTTGATAATAAATTGACTGACTTTTATCATATTGAAGTAGAGAAGAAAGAAAGGAAAGAGAGAGAGAAAATGAAGATGATGGCAAGTTTGATATGAGATAGATTAGAAAAGAAATTGAGAGAAGAAATTTAATACATAAGGAAAATCCATTTCAGATTCTATTAACCAGCATTTTCTCATTTACCTCTGCTAATAAAACCATAAAGTAACTATCAATATCAGTCTTTTCCATCATCTGAGCAGCCAAGTTACTTATCTCTACACTTAGGGTCATTTTGAGTAGGATTAAGCTATTTGAAATAAATAGAACTAAACCAACAAGAATTTATCTTTCCACAGTAGCTTTCAATGTTTTTCATTATAAAATGTAGCACAGAGAAAATGTACAGCTCAGTGATCTAAAGAAAAAAGAATATTGCTACCTCCCCCAAAGATATTTCATTATCACTCTTGATTTCTACATCCTTCCTCCTCTCCCCCAGAGATAAATATTATCTTAATTTTATGGCAATAACTTCCTCGCACACCTAAGTACCACACTAAAAACTATAGCTTAATTTGGCCAGCATTTTGGAGCTAATATAAACATAATCATCCATCATGTATTATTTTCTATCTGGCTTCTTTTGCTCACTAAATATGTATTAACTGTTAATGCTTATAATTCTTTTGTTTTTATTGCTGTATAGTATTCCACTGTATTCATTTATAGCAATCTATCTAATCAACCTTTGGTAGATATTTGAGTTGTTTTCAGTTTCTGGTCTATTATAGCATTCCCATGAATATTCAGCTCTAAGAATCTTGGAGTGCATACACATGAATGTCAGTTGGGTATGTACCTAGAAGTGGAATTGCTGTCTCATGGAGTATTTGCAGGTTCAATGTTAGTAGATAATGCCAAATAATTTTTGACAGGAAATTTTAACAATTTATATTCCTTCAAGTAGTATATGGGGGCTCCCACTGTTCTATATTTTCTCCATTAGTTTGTTAGAATTTTTCTTTTCTTTCTTTTCTTCTTTTTTTTTTTAATATTGACCATTCAGTTGAGTACATGTCGGCATTTCTGTGATTACACAAGAATTGAGGACCTTTCCATATTTATAAGCTAATTAGAATCATTTAGTTATGAACTGATTCTTGATGTCTCCAACCTTCTTAAAATTGGGTTCTTGATTTTTTATTTCTTTAATACTTCATATAAGTTAGATATAGGACTTTTATAGGTTATATGAGTTGAAAATACCTTCTACAATTGAGAAACTTGCATTTTCACTCTCTTAATTATGTATATAGATGACAATTCTCAAATTTAGGAAGTGAATTTATTAATATTTTAAATGATTAGTGATTATGTTTACTACCCTTTTTATATAACCCTAGATGTGTTGCTAATATAGTGTTTAGGATTTTTGCATCTATGCTCATGAATGATATTGGTGTACAATTTTCTTATAATATCTTATGGTATCAAGGTTATGTGAGCCTCATTAAATGAGCTGTGGAATGTTCTGATTTTTTATCCCTAGGAGATGTTTGTAAGATTAGCAGAATTTATCACTTAAACATTTGTTAAAATTTATGGGTGAAACCACATAGATGTAGAGGTTCATTAGTGGAAAGATTTTAAAATTACAGACTCAGATTCTAAAATTGATATATAACTAGTCAAATTCCTCTTGTATCATTTTTGTTCTGGCATTTTCCTAGGAATGTGCCCATTTCACCAAGTATTTAAAATATATTGGCATGACTTCCCTGGTGGCACAGTAAGAATCCGCTTGCCAATGCAGGGGACACATCTTCAAGCCCTGGTCCAGGAAGATCCCACATGCTGCGGAGCAGCTAAGCCTGTGTGCCACAACTACTGAGCCTGCGTGTTGCAACTACTGAAACCTGCGTGACTAGAGCCCATATTCCGCAACAAGAGAAGCCACCATAATGAGAAGCCCCCGCACTGCAATGAAGAGTAGCCCCTGCTCACTGCAACTAGAGAAAGCCCACGCGCAACAACGAAGACCCAACACAGCCAAAAATAAAATAAATAAATTTAAAATATATTGGCAAATAATTGTTCATAATTATCATTTTTACTTCCAGCTCTTTCATTCCATTACTCCTCTAACCCTATTCTTAAACCTCATGCAACTAGTTTCCAGTGTTGCTATGTTGAACCACCTTCACATTTTTTAGATTTGACTAATTTTGCATCCCTAGAATTTGTACCCTCTTTGCTACTCCCAGTAGAACTTAACATTCTCTCTAGTTTGGATGCCTATAGGACTGTCATAACTTTTTTGGCTTTATTTTTGTTACCTTCAAATGCATCCTTCACACTGCCACTAGAATGGTAAAAGTAAAGCATCTATATGATTGCTATTTTGAAAAGGATAAGGTTTCCCAACTGTCTACATCATAAATTCTACTAAACATTTCATGGGATATTCTTTTCACTGCATTTTTACCTATGTAACTCATATGCTTATTTCGGTTCAGTATATAGGCACACTAACCTCATCCAGAAAGCATTTGCTGACTATTATCCTACCTATCAAACGGGTTAACAGAAAGCTTTTGGTGGCTTTTTATTCTTATATGTAGTTATACTCATCATTGCACTAACTGCATTTTATTATAAGTTTCTTATAGGCCCTCTCTATGACTAATTATCCACTTAGTTCTTTTTATTTATTTATTGGAGTATAGTTGCTTTATTCTGCTGTGCCAGTTTCTGCTGTACGCCAAAGTGAATCTACCATACGTATACATATATCCCCTCTTTTCTGGGTTTCCTTCCCATTTAGGTCACCACAGAGCACCGAGTAGAGTTTCCTGTGCTATACAGCAGGTTCTCATTAGTTATCTATTTTATACGCAGTATCCACTTAGTTATTTGTCTTCATATCCCTGATTCCTAGCTCAGTAACTCACATCACTAAAACCCTCAAGAAATATTCATTAATGTAATAATTGAATAGATGAATGAATAAAATATTTAATCAAAGTCATTCTGAAAATTAATATAGTGGCTAAGGGCAGAACAAGGAACTTTGCTTACTGCTGGTCATGCAAAAATAATGACAGTGAAGGGAATAAAGACAAGATATTCCTGACTTTATATTGATTACTTTGTAATAGTCACTATTATCATGTAATAGTTTGAAAGCTAATGAGCCTGCCACATATCTTAAAAGTTTCCTGAGGAATTAAAGGTAAATATTAAGTGATTCTGAAAACTTTAAGTTTTCTACATGTTTAAAGTTAGGTTTGGGAATGTATTAATCCTGTTAGTCATTGAAACGTTATATACTGGCATTTCTCTTTCAAGCAGTTAACAGAGGAACAGACGTATATAGAACAGATAGATAACACTTCTGGAAAGTTAATTTCCATTAGACATTTGTTGCTATAGCTAAGCATTGAATAAGGTAACCAAAGATTGCACCTGATTTTTATATTTAATTGTTCTTTGTTATTTTATTTATTTTTATAGATAATCTTCATGCATTTTCTTAGAAAAAAACATCTTCATATAAAGCACCTGTGAATGAATTTCAAAGACTAGAGATTTTTTTTAAACATCTTTATTGAAGTGTAATTGCTTTACAATGGTGTGTTAGTTTCTGCTTTATAACAAAGTGAATCAGCTATACATATACACATATCCCCATATCTCCTCCCTCTTGAGACTTTAGGGATTCTAATGTTTAACAACTGGTTTCTTATTTGCAAATTCTCCCTACACCTCATTTCTTACCACTGCTTCTTAAATACTAGTGTCGTTTATAAAGTCCAACATGAATTTTGCCTTCCTCCGTGACATCCTTCACCCTGCTATCAAAGTGCATATTTCTTCACTTCATTCTTGTGCTTCAAAGAATTCAGTGCCTCTCCATCATCTTCAAATTAAGATGCAGACTCCTGAGCATAGCACACAAACTCATTTATATCTCAGCCCTTTAAAACCCTTGCAGCCTCATCTCTTTTGAATCCTCTCTGATCTGTATCACAGACACACTGGAGAAGCCATATCCCAAGGACATTCATTGTTTCTTGGTTACATACCTTTGCATGTGCTTTCTCTCTGCTTTGAACTAACTCTCCATTTCTAACTAACTCCAACATATCCTTGAAAGGTTAAACTCCTGGTGAGATGGATATCTCTTCTAACCCACTGATTGGCATCAAACGTTCTTTCTATGGCTTCCCAGGACACCACTGAATGCCACTTAGAGTATATAAACAATATCACAATGATCAGTATTCCTTCCAAAATCTTATTCCATTCTGTACCCCTACAACCAAGCACCGCACCAGGAAGCCCAATCATTTTGTTAAATGAATGGATGACTATATCATTTTTTGGACATGCACTTACATAGGGCTCTTACTGTTCTGTCAGGTAATGAGTTTCCCTGCTCTTTCTCTTCTCACTCTTCTCATTATACCACAGTTACCATCCTGTGGATGCATGTTTCATTCATGTGCCTGTCGTCCCTAGCAGACTTCTGCAGTTCACCCTCAGTGCTCCTTAGCATCTGCTAGCTTCCCTTCAGCTCTTAGTTTAAATAATGTTCCATATGCATTCTTCAAGGTTTATTGATTCTGTTCTCTAGAGGGTGCCCTATACTTCAAGTGAAGAATCTGAAAATATGAGGATCATTAAAATAAATTCCTGTGTTTTGGCCAAAGTTCAGTATGGTGCTATAGTAGTTTGCAGATTTCATCTTGGAAGCAAAGTTATATATAATACAAGAAATTGAACACAAGCATCTGAACAACAGATTAATAAAAGAATTTTCTGGGTCTTAATTTTAATCAGTTTATTTGCCACAGGAGAATAGTGTTTGAAGTCAAGGTTTAAAATTCAAATACATATTAATGAAATTCATTATTGTAAAGCATAGAAGTTATAAATAAAAGCTATATTACAGGTAAAATAAATCCAGAATGTGAAGAGAGACTTGGATTCTCACCAATATTATGGTAAAAATGTATTTACTTCTTTCATAAATACTACTGACTTTGTAAAATGTATCCAGTAAGTTTCAGAAAGTTCACATATTATTATGTCTCAGAACCTTAGATAATTAGTGTAAATATGACTTCAAAATCTCTATCTCTGGCTCAGAACTTTACCCTGAGGATGCAATCCTGTTTTAAAAAAATTGATCTGAAAATATCCACATGATTGTCCCACAAGCATCTCAAACTCATCATGCCTAGAACTGAATTTGTGTCAGCACTCTCTGCAAATCTTCTCCTCTTGCCACTTTAATTATCTTAATTATTGGAAACTTCATCAACTGAGGACCCCACGTATAAATCACCTCCCTCTCTGTGCTACACACTTCACCCTTCTGTCATCAAATCTGACCAGTTCTACAGCAAATCTTTAGTGTATCTCTAGCCTCACTATTAGAGATTTTTGTATAATGCTCTCATTTTTCCCTGGGTAATTAAAATACACTTCCATCTTCCTTGTTTTTCAGGTTTAACTCTTAGAAATCTCTCTTTTTTCCTATGATTTCCACAACCCACATCTAATCTTTCAATAAATCCCATTAGGCTTTACTTCCAAATGTATTCCTGATTTGACCACATTTAGTCATTGTTGTTGAAAGTCAAAGTCATTCTTCTCTGTTATTAAGACTGCTGCAAAAACTTTCATATTGGTCACCTTATCTTTACTCCTGCCCAGTCACTTTTGTATACCAGTCTGAAACATTGTTTTAAAAGAAAAATTCGATCATAATTGCTCTTACTTGCAATGTTTGTCTAAAATGTCTCCCATGTTGAAATGCTTGATAAAATATGTGTAAAAATTGTTTTAAATATATAGCTGAGACTTTAAGAAAGTTAAGTAAATACCCAAAGGTCAAAACATAAAGAGTAAGTGTGAAACTAGACAGGTAAGCTTGTATTGATACTCAGCTTCCCCGGGGGGGCATTTATCAATCCTTGTAACCAAGAAACTTACATCGAAAGGTCTGGGGAAAAGGAAGGCGCATCTTGGTACTGAAAAATTATACAGAGAACTGAGAACCTGGCTTAAATATAAAATTCTGAAAAGATTCCATCTTTTGTTAGAAATTGTAGAATAGAATAAAACATATTTATCATGGCAAGTGGCAAGGATACATCTATGTCTCATTCAATGCTTTACGTGGAAAAATAGTCACTCATGAAAATCATCAGCACAAACACTGCTAGGACGGGATATAAATTTATGGTACAAGAAATGTAGGCTCCGTAATTGCAAGAAATGCCTCCATTAGAGCGTGTGTCGGAAGGAACGCAGATCGCTACCGAGGGGGCATGCTTTCGAGGTGAGATTGCAGATCATTTCTACCAGTAAAGCACTACCTGAGACTGCTATTTAAAAAAAGCACAACCATAGAAACGAAACAAAGGATCATAAGCAATAATAAGTGGAAAGGACATACAGCAGAAATAGATCACCCCAAAACTTTGTGAAATTAATATAATAGCTCTCATTTGATGAGTGGGCACTGTGTCACAGAGTTCTTCACACGTGCTAATATTTAATTATCAAAAGAATGCAAACAGATGTTGGCTATGTTCCCATTTTCCATAGGAGAAAAATGAAATAGACAAGTTTATGGAATATTTCTTTCTTTCACATATGAAATAAAAGCTACATATTCAAGTTCTGGCATTCTTGCTTTTAATCACCATGCTGTGTTGCTTTTTATTAGGTAAAATCTTAAATATTGGGAGAATGGTGTCAGACTAGCTTCCTCATTTTCCTTTTGCGAAAAACGGGGATATTATAAATATTACCATGTGGACTTCTGAGAGGTAAATGAGACAATTCATATTAAACACTTAACTAAATACATGGCTCCTAACACTCAACATTTATGAAAACTTTAGATTTCTTGTTTAAAGAAATCCACTGTGGAGATATTTACTATATGATATCTATTAATTTATGTTGTCTGAATTGCCACAGATTCAAAATTTATTGATTTGTAGTAGCAACATATTTATTACTTGAATATATATGTACTATAGTTCAGTACAATTGAGTTTGTTTTCTATTGAGGCCTGAGTTTCCACATGTATGTATTATCTACAAGCGTTAGCAACTTTATAAATTTTTAACCATCCTTTTGTCTATATTTCATTTAAAATAAAAAATTATTAGTAATATGAGGAGGTTGTATGCTAGTCTCAACTTTTCTAGGATTAAAGATTGGCATTGAGTAAAATTGAGTATTTCAAATTATGAAAATATTTGTGCACTTCATATGATTTTTCTATTTAGTGGTATCTAACAATCTCCAAACACATAGAACATAAAGTGCCATCTATTATTTAGTTTATAATATTAGCAGGGTAATTTATTTAATTCCTTACAAGCATTTTAATGACATGAATGACTATTTCTTTCTTTTATGCACACATATACATATACATGAGAAACTAAGATTATAAAATTAAACAAAATATTATAATTTGTAGACAAAAATAAATTTACGGAAATTATAGAAAAAATGTGTCCAGTGTATATGCCTTGAAGAACTGAGTAATATATTTAAAAAAAATTATCATCTATTAGTGGTAAAAATATTAAAATGGCAACAACATCAGTTTGTAATAAGGATGGTAAAAATTCACATGTCGATCTCAGAAATATTTTATGTTCAACATGAATTGACTCTTCAAATGTTAGTCTTCAAAGAACTGTGCAACATGGATGATACAAGACTTAGTGATTGTCTGAGGATATCTTTATTAGAAGAAGATCATATGTTTGGGAAAAACACAGGAATTTTAGGATATGACATACAATTAGAGAGGAAAGGACCTATAAACCACATCAATACAAAACTTGGGTGTATATCCCATTATGTGTTGTTAATACTAATGTTGGGTTTATACTACCTCTTTTCAGGTCCTGAGATAACTCACCATGACACTTGAATTTTAATCTGCCTTGTCTCTGCTAATGAGTTCCACGAATTATAAACTTTTTGAAAAAAGTCAAGTATGAACAACTCATTTAGGATAAGTTTTAGTGATACTGAAGATGACAATAAACATTTTTTGAACACTTTTCTATTCACTATTACTTATTGTTAATCATCACTTATGAATTAATGTTACACTTATAGTACAGTATCATTTTTTTGGCATTGACTTTTGCCTCAAACTCTTAATATTATATCAACAAATGAAGAAAATTGGGAGAATGCCTTACATGTTTACTGCTCAGAATACATTCACATTATATTTAAGAACATTTTGTAAGAATGTGTTCTCAAAATGTTACATAATATATTTAATGAAAAAATACAGAGAAGAATCTCGCTACATTAGAAAGAATGCTTATTGGGGGAATTTTAAAAATTCTATTTAAAAATAGAAAAACAACTCAAAAGAATTTCCATCTGACAATCTTTCAGAATTTAAATACATCCTTTGAATATTTCTTTCTTCATGGGCATAGATATGTGCCTGAAAAAACTTGTTTTTCTGTCCTTCCTTTAAGGTACAATTTAAACTTGAGACTTTCATATAAATTACAAAGATGTGCCAACAGTGAGGGTTTTGCTATGCATCTTATTAATTTAACCAGGAACCAGGTTGGGATCCTTCTAGCTTGTCTAAGCATTCAGGAAATAAATAATAGTCTGTCCATTGCTACCATGTAGCATTTCCTTACTGTTTATCTTTCTATATTACACTGTTGCTGGCCTAATATAGTCATTTAAGGAACATCTTGGTACACATTCATATCTCATTGGAGGTTTTATTGTCTAAATGAATCAATTTGTACAAATTTAGAAAGACAGCTTATTTTGTTGCAAATGTGTATGTGAAAATACTTGCAATTATGTAAAAATGTCAGTGCAGCATTACAACTTGTCCATGCATGTCAATAATAGAAATCTTATATTGATTTTAAATATTTAATTAAAAATTTTTGATTCCTAATACTTGATTAAGTATTAATATCAACATTTTATTAAATAAAAAGGGAGTATTAATTTGATTAAGTTAATCAAATTTAACTTTTGAGTTAGTATTTCTGTTTTATATATTTCTGTATGTAAGTATTAAAAAGCACAAATTTTGAGGATAATTATCAGTATTACTGAAAACTACTCCTGTAAATGTCATAGTATAGATATTCTGGAACATAAAGTCAATAAAAATATATGTGTTAGATAAATTATAGCAAACATTTTGAACTCACAAAAAATAAGAAAGTTAACTAAAAATAACAAAACAGAATAAACAAGACAGGAGTTAAACTAGAGTGGTATTGAATACAGAAGGCATAATTTTCTCATTTCTTAATAATTCTAGAAACATAAGTATGTAGAGATGAATAACTCCACAGAGAATAGGATTCTGGTTCTTGGACCCTTATAGGAAGGCATCTCTCTACACAGATGCCCAGTAATACATATAGATTAAATACCAATAAATCTGAGTTTATAATAAAACACAGTAACAAGTGCCATGAGAAGACTATCTACCATAAACATGAGTTAGCCAGAACAGTACACAATAAATTTATATCCAAATAGTCCAAGATTGGAGGTATTATATGCAGATTATAAAATAATTATGTAGGAGGTTTTTAAAAAAATGCATGCATACAAAATTTTTAAATGAGTGAGAAAAAGAGGTTCCAAAAATTTAGAATATTACTGCACACTTAGATTTAGAAGTAAACTGAATAAACTCTGGTAATTAAAGGTATTGCCACCCAAAAGAAAAAAAAAACAAAATAAAATACAATCTTAGGATAGTTTAAAAAGCAGATTAGAAACAAGTGTAGAAACACTTACTGGATTGGTCTTAAATTATGATTCAGCCGAAAGGAAGATAAAAATAGGAAACTGAGATAAGATGCATAGTCAGTAATATAAGAAGGTGTATGAGACATCTGATCTGAGTTCCAGAAAAGAATAAAGAAAACAATGGATAGGTTATATTTTAAAATGCAGTGAGAATTTTCCAATATTGATAAAAATATAAGTCCTCCATTTCATGAAGGACATCATATTCCAAGCAGGACAAAGAAATTCATTTCTAAAGAACATCAGAGACAAAGACAAGATCTAAAAGCATTCACATAGGAAAGACAGATTGTATACGAAGAATTAGACAGAACTTTTTTAACAACAAAGAAAATATTACTTTGATAACATCAAAGTGACAAGAGAAAATATTTGTCAATATAAAATCATGTACTTAGGAAAACTATCAATATTAAAAGGAAAACAAACACATTTTCAGGTTAACTTAAAACCATTTACTAGCAATAGATCTTTTCTAAGCCTTCTTAACAAATGTGTTCCCACAAGAAGGTTCAGTTTTGAATTTTTCAATATTGTTATTGTACCATTCCCTGCTACTGTCATAGACTACATAGCATCAAGAACATTGGATCTACAGAATATATAAAATGTTCTATGTACAACCTTTTAAGTCTGAGCTTAATAGGATGTAACAAATGTTTCTTTCAGTTCTGTTAACTTGCTGGATAATTGGCTCTATCATTTACTTGGACACTAGTAATAGTTTAGAAACAGTATTAGAACAACAGGTAATTGTTAAGAGGCAAGAGAATTTCTGGTAGTCTGAAGAAAAGGTCCTGCCTCCCAGGCCATATTTCCAACCACAATTGTTTGCTTTGAAAACTATTAATTTACCAGCTTATTTCTTACCTGAGGTGTTTATATCCTTAGAGTTATGCAGCATAAGGCATGCTAGCAACATTGAAGGTCACAAAATAAGAATGCTGTATTAATTGCTGTATTAACTTTACTAGATCATGTTTACATTAAAAGGTATAATATGGAGTGAAAGATAAAATATGCATGATGTTAAAACAAACTACTGCAGGAAAAGTATATTAAAGGTAAATTCATAGCATGGAATGAATATATTAGAGAAAAAGACAGATTTCAAATCAATAATCTAAGTGTCTACCTTAGGAAACTAGACAAAGAGGAACAAATTGAATCCAAAGTGAAAAGAAAAAAAGAAATAATAATTAGAGCAATAATCAATTAATTTGAAAATGGTAAATCAATAGAGAAAATCAACAAATGCAAAAGCTGATTCCTTGAAAACTGCAATGATACTGATAAGCCTCTAGCCAGGCTATCTAAGAAAAAGAGAGGATACAAATTACTAATATCAGAAATGAAAGAGTGAACATTACAACAGAGCCTATGGGCATTAAAAGACTAATAAAAGAATACTATGAACAACTCTATACCCACACATTTAAGAACCTAGGTGAAATGGACTAATTATTTGGAAGACCCAAGCTTCACAGGACACAAACTAACACAAGAAGAAAATACAATAAAATAAGTCTATATCTATAAAAGAAATTGAATCAATACTGATAACCTTCCAAAACAGAAACACCAGGCCCAGATGTGTCCATTGGTAAATTCTATAAAACATTTAAGAAAAAAAAAATTCACCACAATGTTTTTCAGAGGATAAAAGCAGAGGGAATATTTCTTAATTCATTCTATGAGGCCAGCATTATCCTAATACCAAAACCTGACAAAGACATTACAAGAAAAGAAAACTACAGACCGATATCTCTCATGAACATAGATGTAAAAATGCTCAAAAAAATATTAGCAAATCAAATCCAACAATATATAAAAAGAATTATATACCACAACCAAGTGTGATTTATCCTATAAGCAAGGCTGGTTCAAATTTCAAAAATCAACTAATGTAATCCATCATATAAAGATACTAAAAAAAAATCAAATGATCTTATCCATAGATACAATAAGAAAAGCATTTGAGAAAATTCAACACATGTTTATGATAAAAACTCTCAGTAGACTACGAATAGATGAGAACTTCCTCAACTTGAATAATACCTACAGAAACCTACAGCTAATTTCATACTTAGTGGTGAAAACCTTGAAGCTTTCCCACTGAATTATGAAAAAAGCAAGGATGTCCTCTCTCACTACTCGTTTTCAACACTGTACTGGAATTTCCAGCTAATGCAATAAGACAAGAAAAGAAAACAAGAAGTATACAGATTGGGAAGAAATGAAACTGTCTTTGTTCACAGATGACATGATCACCTACTTAGAAAATCCAAAAGAATCAATGAAAACCTTCCTAGAACTAATAAGGGATTACAGCAAGTTTGCAGGATACAAGGCTAATATACCAAAGCCAATCACACTTCCATATACCAGCAATTAGAAAATGAAATATGAAAAAACCCCGCAATGTCATTTAAATTAGCACCCCCCCAAAATGAAAAACTTAGGTATAAATCTAAAAAAGGTATGTACAATACCTCTATGAGAAAAACTATACAACTCTTATGAAAATTAAATGAATGGAAAGATAATCCATGTTCATGGTTAAAAAGACTCAATATTGTTAAGATGTCAGTTCCTCTCCACTTGATCCACAAATTCAATGCAATCTCAACCAAAATCCAAGGAAATTATTTTGTGATACCTACAAACTAATTCTAAAATTTGTATGCAGCAGTAAAAGACCCAGAATACTCAACTCAATATTGAAGAATACACAAATAAATGGAAAGATAGTCTATGCTCATGGATCAGAAAAAATAATAGTATTATAATGTTCATATTACTCAAAGCAATCTAAAGATTCAATGCAATCTCTACCAAAATTTCAATGGCATTTTTCACAGAAATTAAACAAACAGTCCTAAAATTTGTATGGAACCACAAACAAACCCAAATATCTAAAGGTATCTGAAGAAAGAAGAACAAAGCTGGAGGCATTACACTCCCTGATTTCAAAATATATAAGAAAGTTATACTAATTAAAACACTATGGTATCGGCATAAAAGCAGACACATAGATCAATGGAACAGAATAGAGAGCCCAGAAATAAACCTAACATATATGGTCAACTTATTTATGACAAGAGAGCCAAGAATATACAATGAGGAAAAGACAGTCTCTTCAATAAATGGTGCTAGAAAAACTGGACAGTCACATGAAAAAGAAAGAATTATAACACTATATTACAAAGTACACAACAATTTAACTCAAAATGGATTAAAGACTTAAATATAAAACCTGAAACTATAAAACGCCTAGAAGAAAACATAGGCAGTAACTTCCTTGACATTGGTCTTCATGAACAATTTTGGATGTTACACCAAAAACAAAGGCAACAGAAGAAAAGTAAACAAGTGGGACTATATCAAACTTAAAATCTTCTGCATTTTATTTCATTTCATCATTTTATTTCATTAATAAAATGAAAATGTAACTTAATGAATAGGAGAAAATATTGGCAATATATATATCTGATAAGGGATTAATGTCCAATATATATAAAGAACTTATACAACTCAACAGCAGAAAAACAATCCAATTAAAAAATGGGCAGAAGGTCTAAACTGATCTTCTATTTAGGTACATTTAAATAGACATTTTTCCAAAGAAGACATACAGATGACCAACAGGTATGTAAAAAGGTGCTCAGTGTCACTAATCTTCAGAGAAATGCAAATTAAAACTGCAATGAGCTATCAACTTACACCTGTTAGAATAACTATTATCAAAAAGACAAGTAATAACAAATGTTGGCAAAGATGTAGAGAAAAGGGAACCCTTATGCACTGTTGGTGGAAATATAAATTGGTGTAGCCACTGTGGAAAACAGTATGGAATTTGTTCAAGAAATTAAAAACAGAATTACCATATGATCCAGAAATTCCACTTCTGGGTATTTAGCCAAAGAAAAGGAAAACACTAACTCACACAGATATATGCACCCCCATGTTCGTTGCAACATTATTTATAATAGTCAAGATAAAGAAACAATGTAATTATCCATCTGTCCCTCAATGGATGAATGGATAAAGAAATCGTGAGATTTTACATATGTGTGTGTGTGTGTGTGTGTGTATATATATATATATATATATATATATATATATATATTCAACCATAAAAGATAATGAAATCTTGCCATTTGCAACAACTACCCAAATGGAACTTGAGAGCATTATGCTCAGAGAAATAAGTCACACAGAAAAAGACAAATACTGTATGATCTAACTTATATGTGGAATCCAAAAGTAAAAAAAAAACAAGCTCACAGATGCAGAGAATAGACTGGTGGTTGCCAGAGGTGGGTGGTGGGAGTTGGGCAAAAATGGGTGAGGGAAGTCAAACAATATAAACTTCCAGTTATAAAATAAATAAATCATGGGGATGTAACATACAGCATGGAAACTATAGTTAATAATAGTTAATAGTGAATAATACTGTAAAAAAGAATAACGTTTATGAAAATATAAAAAATATTGAAGGAGAAGAACAAAGCTGGAAGATTGAAGCAACTCTACTTCAAAACATACAATAAAGCTACAGTAATTAAGATAGTATGGTATTGGCAAAAAAATGAACATGAAGATCAATAGAACAGAAGAGAGCCCAGAACTACATTCACACAAATATAGTTTTTGATCTTTGACAATGGAGTCAAAGCAACACTATGGAACAAAAACAGATTTTCAACAAATAGTACTGGAACAACTGGGCATCCACATGCAAAAGAACTAATTTAGAGACAGTTCTTACACCCTTCAAAAAAATTAACACAAAATGGATTATAGACCTAAATTTAAAATGCAAAAATGTAGAACTCCTAGGAGATAACATAGGAGAAAACCTAGAGTATGATGGTGACATTTTATATACAACACCAAAGGCATGATCCAAGAAAGAAGTAATTGATAAGCTGGGCCTCATTAAAATTAAAGATTTCTACTCTTTCAAAGACAATGCCAAGAGAATGAGAAAAGCCACAGACTGGTAGAAAACACTTAAAAAAGACGCATCCGATAAACGACTGTTACCAAATATACAAAGAAATCTCACAACTCAACAAGAAGAAAACAAACAACCTGATTTAAAAATGGGCCAAAATTCTTAACGGATACTTCAGTAAAGGAGATACACAAATGGAAAATAAGCATATGAAAAGATGCTCCACACCATATATCATTAGGGAAATGTAAATTAAAATAACGAGATACATGTAAACACTTATTAGAATGGCCAAAATCTGGAACACTGACAACACCAAATGTTGTTACGTTGAGCAACAGGAATTTTAGTTCATTGCTGGTGGGAATACAAAATAGCACAGGCACATCGAAAGACAGCACATTTGGCAGACTCCTTCAAAACTAAAGATACTCTTACCATACGATACATCATTAGTGCTTCCTGTTTTTTTACCCAAAGGAGTTGAAAACTTATATCTACACAAAAGTCTGTACACACATTTATAGCAGCTTTATTTGTGATTGCCAAAACCTGGAGGAAACCAAGATTTCCTTCAGTAGGTGACTGGATAAATAAACTGTGGTATATCCAGACAATGGAATATTATTTAGTGCTAAAAGGAAATGAGCTCTCAAACCATGAAAAGACATGGAGGAACCTAAATGAATATTACTAAGTGAAAGAACCCAATTTGAAAAGTTTGTATGATTCCAATTAGATGACATTCAAGAAAAGGCAAAATTATGAAGACAGTAAAAAGTCAGTGGTTTCTGGGATTTGGAAGGGAGAGGTATGAATGGGTGGGGCCCAGAGGGTTTTAGGAGAGTGAAAGTACTCTGTTATGTTACTATAATAATGGATACATGTTATTATATATATAAATATCCAAACTCATAGTATGTACCACACCAAGAGTGAACCGTAATGTAAACTATGGACTTTGTGTGTTATGATCCATCAATGAAGGTTCATAAATTATAACATATATATCACCCTGGAGGTTAAAGGTTGTAATGTTGTTAATGGGGGAAGCTATGCATGTGTGAGGGTAGGGAGTGTATAAGAAATACCTGTAACTTCCTCTTAATTTTTCTGTGAACGTAAAAGTAAAATTAAAGTCTTAAAAAAAACCCATAAACTTTGGCATATTAAATGAATTTTTCACGTGTGAGGCTCTACTTCCCCTGCCTCAACTCTAGAGGTACAGATACTATCCAGAAACAGTCCAGAGGCTCCATGAGATCACATGGGCCCAGTACAGTCAGTTTAAGAAAAATTTAAGAATCCTCATTTTAAATAAAACCTAACACTTCAATGTTGATGACTAATTTCAAAATGTAAATACGTGCTGAAGGTTCAACATGGTTAAAAATGGTTTGAAAGTCAAAAACAAACAAAATATGCAATCAGACTCTATTTTGCAGACTATCCCTTCATTGTGTTTGCTGTAAAATCTCCCCATAATCTTACATGCAACCCATACAGTTGGCAAGTTTACCCAAATTGAATATATTTTACCACTTCAGATAACTCTAAAGTGAGGCTCATGGTAAAAAGCTTATAATGCAAAAGAGTGTAACTTCCATAAAGGCAGAGATATGTCCTGGCCTGTGTCATTTGTCACTCCACAGTGCCCCTAGTGACTACAAAATTACCTGGCATATAGTAACTACTGAACATTAGTTTTATATATATGTATATATATATATATATATATATATATATATATATATAAAACATTCCATCATTTATTCATAAACTATATACATAATGTATATAATTTATATACATATAAATACATATATACATAATTTGTATACATATGTATATATAATTTATATACATTTATGTATATAATTTATATTCATTAATTATATACATATATAATTTATGAATAAATGATAGAATGAAGTAGACCAAATGATATATATAAGCCCTGTAGCCCACATTCTAATTTCTGTCCTTCAGTCTTACTATTAGGATGTTTTCCTCACAGCCTCTAAGTTAGTAATAAATTAAATTTTATTAGAGTGCCTGTGGTAAATTTCTTATTACTGTGTAGTTACTTTAGAAAGCTATTCGAGGAGCTATAGTCTGAAATTAGGGGCTGGAGCCATCTCCTCCTTATCCATCTACACCATCAGAACTAACAAAAGGTATAAAATGCAGCTTTTTTTTTTCTTTTTGCTATATAAATTATAGGATTTTTTGTGAGATATTACAAGGCCTGAAGCAAATATTTCCTCAATGTCCATAATATGATATTGATCCACTGTCATTCAGTTAATTTTTGTCTAATTATGTTATATTTTAAGATGAACATAATTAAACCATCTTGTAGTTTATGACATCAACATTTTATAATCTGAAATCTGCTTTAACTCTAAAACTTTATGTTTTTCTCTGGCTATGTTTAGTCTGTTCTAGTCCACTGCCCTTACCATCCAGGCTGCCTGAAATGCTCTTCCAATTTCCCTTTTACTAGCTCCATGAATCTATGACATTGCAGGCTGTGAGAAGGGTCCTTTATATGATAGGTTATTTGTTTACCTGCTTAAATTGCCCATTAGACTTTTTGTTTCTTGAGGACATGACTATGTCTTGTGCCCTGTTGCATTTATAGCCCTTACTCAACTGAGTGTCCCATTTTTTATGTTCAATAAATATTTGATAAATGAGTGAATAAATGACTTTCACTGGACTCCTTAAGAGAGTGGCTGATATAACCGTGGTTTTGAAATTTCAGTGCTTAGCACTGGAAAATGTAGCTATTTCCTTTACTTTTCTTTCATCCAATATTATAGTCAACAAAACTCTATTAACTAGAATTCAGCATTTATTTAGAATGATGATAATGTGAACACCTTGATGCTATCTTACGCATTGTCTATTAATTTCTTTTTAGCATGATTTTAACAACACTTTTAATATGCTGTTGGATTGAAAAAGAAACATGATATGCACAATAGCATTAATACAAACATTTGATTAACTATAATACCACATTTCCCTGTCATTAAAGATAACAGATAATTTATTATTCTTGTTGTAATGATATTAATATTCTAGCTAAATGAGACTATTTAAGTCTAACATTAAACTCTCACTCTGGCTGATGCATATATACCAATAATTTCTTATGCTGATTTAATATGTTTTAATGTACTATGTATTTTGTCAAAATGCAAAGACTATTTTCTTTTGGATATATTTATGAAATGAAAATAATATCTGAAGAATCAGTAACCAATAATCATCTCCACTCTATACTTTTTTCTTGGGAGTATATCTTGCACATAATAGAACCTTAGAGTTTTCTGTGAGATATTTAGTACTATGGAGCCCTGAGGATGCATTTTAACAACAGCAAATATTTCCCTTTGGGGAGAAAGGATGTTCCAGTGATATAGTGTGTAATAAGGCGTTGTGCTTCTAATCTTCGAGGTTTATGGGTAATGAGGAGATAAAAACAAATAAAATAACTGGAAGCAGTTTTCTCAATGTTGAATGCAATAAAGAAGTAGTCTGAACCCTGAGTGCTGGCTAGCATGGAGACAAGCATGACTAGAGGACTTTCTATGTTATAGACCAATCAGCCTTGGCCACTGAATTATTAAGTAATCAGATGCCAACAGTGGGAAGAGCCCATGATTGGTGCTTTGTTTTTTTCATTTCTTTTAGAAGTAGTTGGTTCTTCTTAGTGAACTGTAAGCTGAAAGTAATGGCCAAATAAAATAATATACAAACTTGAGTCATCCTGCAGACATAGCACTGCCATCATGGAAGCAAACAGTGGTAAAATTCTGCTCTAAAATGTGTTGTCTAATTATAATTGATGTTCTACCTCTGCGAGTCATGTCATAATACAACAGACAGAAGATGAAATTCTAGTGCTTTCAAGTGCTCCAGGACAAGATGGCCTTTTTTGAGAATGTCAGGAAAATGTTATAGCTCCAGGTAATATTAACACACCATTTCACCATTTACAACAGTGTGTACTTAACTTTGCAGTTGAGGAAATTTTTTAAAATTCAGAAAATGAAGACTTATAAAGAAGGACACCACTATTTTAATCAATACATTTGTTCAAAAAGGAGTTTTTAGGTCTAAAATTTCTCCTTTTCTTTCTTTCCTTAGCTTCATCTTCTTTTCTGCCTCCTACGGTGATTAGTCATAATCCCTGAATTAATCATTTTATTTTATATATTAATTCTATTTAATTTCACAATTAGTTGTATTGTTAAAAACATGAATTTGTCCAGTTCAGCAGCTGGGGCAAGGCTGGTGGGAGGAATATACAAACTGGCCCTGAAGATAGAAATTTGAGTTCTGTTTGTTCCAATTACCATTGAAGTATCTGGATGGTGAGATTGAACAAAGCATTTTCTCACAAGATGTTTGGTAAGGAGGCCTTAATCCTAAATTGTATTTCTCAGTTCCTTTCTTTGCTTTAAAGTAATACTAAAATGAGGGCCAAGTAGTGTAACCTTTACAATATTGATTTCCTTCAGAATAACCAAAGCCAGTATAGAAGGCTGTGAAGCCAGCTGTTGGTTGGAGGTTCTCCAAAGAGACAAACAAACAAAACAGAGCTTGTAAAAGGCACCAGAGACCCTTCCAAAGAGCTTTAAGTTTGCTTAACAATAACTCCAAGGAAGAAAGCTGTGTAATATTTTATGATTAAACAGTACAAACACAAAATAGGAACAGTGATGATTTGTTAAACTTCAAATATATTAAAATGAATAATATTTAAAGCTGAATGAATATGATCATTATTGAGTATTTCCTCTAAGTTTATAAAAAGAAAAATGTTAGTTGTTCATGTGATTTTTTAATTGATATACTTAAAGAAAAATGTGACATGGAAAACAAACTTATGGTTACCAAAGGGGAAAAGAGGGGAGGGATAAATTTGGAATTTGAGATTAACAGATATAGACTACTATATAAAAAACAGATAAACTACAAGTACCTACTGTATAGCACAGGGAACTCTACTCAATATTCTGTAATAACCTATAATGGAAAAGAATCTGAAAAAGAATATATATATATGGTTTGGAGAGATGCCTATGTCTGCTACATTGCCTAGTGTCACACCATTAGATCAAAGGATTAAAAACATTTTTTTGTGAATAAGATTATTATGTAAGTTTCCTGTGATATCCTTGTTACACTGTTTTCTGGCTTTCCCATTCATACAGTAGCTTTGGTTCCCCCACCCGGCCCCGCCACTTTTTAAGAGTCAGTAGTAAGACAAAATTTCTGCTAATTTTACCTGTGTTGGAAAAGCTATTTCTCCCCTCTCTTAATCACAAACTTTCCGATACTTAAGAAATCAAAATGAGCCTATCTTAAGGCGAGTATGTTTGCCATGCATATGAAATAAAGAAGTCTCTTATATTTTGCTTTACTAAATCCTGCTTTGAGCCATGACAATGATTATTGTGGAATTTGAACTGTCATTCTTTGTGGGGTTTCTTAGTTCCCAAAGTTCTTCATGGCTATATGTTCAGTCCTAAAAACATAATTCCAAGTCATTTTAGTTCAAATCAAAGAGATAAGGCCTTATATTATAATTTTTCCTCCATGTATAAATATTGTCAAAATAGTAATTCACATGGTTGTCCTATATGATGTATAATCAGTATATTTTACCATTAATTTTCTAAATTATGAAATGAAGATGTATGTATAAATTTGATCATATATTGGTTATAAAAAGTATTATATATTATTAGAAAGTTTAACAAAATGAAACACATTAGAAAATTAAAATTTCTCATCATTTCTCTTTCTAGAGATAACTACTATTTACCATCTGTGTTAATTTTCTAGGACTGCCATAATAAAGTACCACAAACTGTGTAGATTAAACAACACAAATCTATTGTCTCAGAGTTCTAGAGGCTTGAAATCTGAAATTAAGGTGTAAGCAGAGTTTCTCCTTGTGAGGGCTGTGAGGGAGAAATAAATTCTAAACCTCTCTCCTAGCTTCTAGTGTTTTGCTGGCAAGGTTGTTGTTCCTTAGTTTCTGCTGCATCATCCAAACCCTCACTGTCATAGGGCATTCTCCCTGTTTGTGTGTCTGTCTCTAAATTTCTCCTCTGAATAAGGACAACAGTCATATTGGATTAGGGATCCACTCTATTCCAGTATGACCTCATCTTAACCAATTACATCTGCAATTACTCGATGTCCAAATAAAGTCACATTCTGAGGCTCTGGGGGTTAAGACGTCAAATATGAATTTGGGGGGAATACAATTCAACTCATAACACCATCTCCTTATATATCCTTTGTGTTTTCTGTGTTTGTGTAGCTATAAAAAATTACCATATTTTACTAAACTCAGAATCTGTCTCAATAGCTATACAAACCAAGTCAATAATTTATCTCATTTTATATGATAATATACCAAAGAAATTTACTAATATCACCATTTTACCTTTGAAGAAAAACTTAGGCATAGGGAAAATAAGTAATTTTCCTAATGTCACATAGCCAAATACAAATCCATGCTACCTGAACCTTGGCTATTTGTAGGGGATTCATGCTGTACATTCCGTTTTATAACCTGAACTCTAAAAGTCTTTCTGTGTTATATAGGCCATTAGTGATGTAAACATTCTGAACTTAATATATGATAGAAAATTGAAATGAGTTCACATTTTACAAAAAACTCTATCCAGAACTATCTGACAAAGGCACTATGACTTGTATTTTTAAGTTTGGATTTTCAGATACTAGACCCACAACTTAGTAGTTGTGTCAGATGGGGAAAAAATAAATCCTCCAATAATGAATGATATAATTGTTTTGCTTCAATATAAAATTGCAAATAAATGTCTAGATTTTTATGGTAAAAATTTAAAACATTCTATCACACTTACTATTTCCTATTTTGTCAATATCCAGGACCACTGGATGGAATTTCAAATGACAGAAATTGTTTAAAAGAATAAATATAATTAAATCTAAAATAATATTTAAGAAATTCTAATACTGAACTGAATAGAAGAGGATACTAAAGCAAGAACATAATTAACTATTAATTAAATGTTTTATTTAATCCTCACAACAGGACTTTGAGATTGGTACTATTGTTTTCATTTCATAAATGAGGAAAATTGGGCACAGAGAGTATAAACTCTAATCATCCACACATTCAGGGCCAGGTCCAGGACTGGAACCTACATATCCCTCACTAGAGAGTCAGGGCTCTTGTTCCTAATCACTTTGTTATACTGTGTTTAATAAAACTCTTTTTTCATACTTCAGTCATTTGAATGCTAGTTATCTGCCTCTTAAATATGTAATAGCCCTTATGCCTTGGTCTCCCTCAGGAACATAAGTAATCCAAAGAAATATCCCCTATTATTTAAGTGACTAGTTGTTCTTCACAGTTATTTTCAATTCATCGATAGGACAGAATTCATATTTATTAAGTACATAGAAATAAATGTAGATGCATGTATTTATTTTTATAGATAATTTAATATTATAATAGTTATAGTTATAAAACTTATAAGAAACAAATCAAACCAACATGTTGTTTCAAAAATATACTAATCTTCATAGATATTTCTTTTTCTAAGCACACACACAAAAGAAATTAGAATTTAAGCAAGATTTGTATATAATTAAACAGAGTAGGAAAACAAATGAATTTCTGACTTAAGGCAGAGCTATGAGCTATGAAATGCAACAATTCTAGTAAAATGAAGAGAGCTTTAGACTCATAAGAGTTTTCCTCATTACCAGTTTCAGAATTTAAATGAGGCTTATGTTAGAATGTGTCTCTGTTGGCAATATAATTTTTTGTTTCCCAATATTAAAATATAACTCAATTGAATGTATTATCTAATTATTTTCCTATATCACATAATTAAACTTTGTACAATACCTATAGAAGTCACATACTCAAACACTCACAAATTAAGAAAATAAAAATCAAGGTGGGTCACTTTCTTCCTATCATTTGTCATTTTTGAGTGATATGTGTATAGTAGAATATTTCTGTATCATAAGAAAAACAACAGGGCAAAGGTGATGATGTAATGCAACATACCATCAGCCTTGGTCATTAGAGCTACAGTAAGGTCTGGTATGGACTGTGGAAAATCAGAAAGTCTATGGCTTTGTGTAAATTAGGCAGGTACTAACCAGCTCCTGTTGTTGATGCTAGATCTAATGTTACCAGAGTGTCTGACATTTCAAGATAATCTGGAAAACCATATTTTATATGAATTCTCCCAATTTTTAAATGTTGGCTCAAAATAGTTATGTGCCAAACAAAATAAATCTACAGGCTAAATCTGTCATTTAGATCACCAGCACACAACTTCTGAAATATTGGCTTTGGTTTCAAACAGTCTGTCAGCTGTTTTTCAGAATAGAAAATTTTGAAGTGGCATCAATCAAAATCCTATTTGTGACTTAGCTGTCAAAGCTAGTCATTTATTTGTTTAATCTTAGATGTTGGTTAAAGGATAAAAACTTACAGTTAAAGATGAATATGTTCCGGGGATCTAATAAACAACATTATGATTCTAGTTAATAATACTGTATTATATATTTAAAAATTGCTAAGAAACAAGATCTTAAAGGTTCTCACCACAAAAAATAAATGATAATTATGGGACATGATGGAGGTGTTAGCTAATACTATGGTGGTAATCATATTGCAATATATAAATGTACCAAACCAATATGTTGTACACCTTAATCTTATACAAATTTACATGTCTATTATATCTCAACTTTTAAAATTTATATACTCTGCTATGATACCCAAACCATCTTCAGCTTTGCCTGTTCTTCACAGAGAAGCCACAATGATCCCATCTAGGTATAAGCCAAGTATTGTCAATCTTCTGCCCAAAATTACTAATGACTTTCCATTTATAGTAAAAGTCAAAACCTTGTAAGTTCCCAGATGACTTGTCCCCATTAACTATCCAATCATGATCAGGCCTCCTATGACTCCCACTTCCTTTCTCTCAATTTTACCTCCAATTCACTTGCTTCCTCGAAGTTTCTCCAACACTCCAGAAGGCTCTTCCTTGAGGGCATTTATTATTTTCTTTGCCTGGATTTCTCTTTTCACTTACATCCACTTGGCCAGTTCTCTCACTTCTCCAGGTTTTCATTTAAATGTCACTCTTAAAATAAGGCCTTTCCTGGCACCTCCACCTTAAATTTCAACCCCCATCCCTGGTTCATCATAGTATTCTTATCTGTTATATCTATCTTTTTTCCCCTTCCACAACCTAACTTATACACCTACAGCGTGAGATTGTGGTGTTTATCCCCATCCTGGTCTGCTTAAACAGCTTTTAATTATAATTATGCAAAAAACCTCACAAATTTTATTCAAATGGACAATTTTTCTATATCCTTAATAAAACTAAGAGTGTAGCACTATGTTCTGAATTGGTAAAAACATTTCAAGGGGTAGTATAAATCAATTCAATATTTTCTGGTGACTTATTTTATTAAAGTGATAGAGATTAGTGAGCCAAGGATAACTGCTATTTAAAATAGGATGTCTCTTGCAAATATTTTGTATCCAGGAAGTCTTGGCAATTGATTAAAATATGTGATGAGTTACTCAAGTGTTTAATTTAATGAAAAAAGGCAAGTTAAATGCTGGGGTTAACTGACCAAAGGATTTTTATATTATGAAGTTGTAAATACATCATCTACAAGTATGTTTAAATATTACCTATTGAGTAACCAATGTGATACTTTTGTAGCATAAAGCAGATTATGTCATGCCTCTCTTTCAAAATCCACTAATGCCTTTTTATAACATTTAGAATAAAATGAAAAATTACTACAATTGCTTGCTTAGTCACATCCTTCAGACTGTTATGTAAATGTCATCTTTTGGTTTGCAATCCTGGTGATACTATTTAAAGTTGCAGTACTTCCAGCCTTCTATTCCCCTCTTCATTGTTTGATTTTACCATATATTTACTTATTTCTTTATGTCTTCCTCCACTACAAATGTAAGCTATACAAGGACAGATATTTTCATCTGAATTTTTCACTAATTTATCCTCTGTGTCTATAATATCACCAAATATATCAATTAATTCAGGTATAAATTCCCATAATCTATACACAATATAAATGCACACACACAGTCACTCAAACTAAATAATTATATGAACTAAATAGAAGTATAGAAAATAATTTTTAAATTATCAATATTCTTCCTAATTTACAAGTATAATAATATAAAATAAACTTAAATTTAAAATATTCAACAATTCAATAAAAAGATCCTGCACCATGACTAAGTAGAATTAATTCCAAGAATGCAAGGATGGTTTGACATCTGCAAATCAGTAAATGTGATATACCACATTGACAAAATGAAGAATAAAAATCATAAGATCATTTCAATAGATGCATAAAATACATCTGGCAAAATTCAATATCCATTTATAGTAAAAAACTCTCAACAAAGTGGGTATAGAGGGAACATACCTAACGTAATAAAAGCAATATATGACAAGCCCACAACTAACATCATACTCAACAGTGAAATATGAAAGTATTTCCTCTAATATCAAGAACAAGATAAGGATTCCCACTCTCACCACTTTTATTCAACATAGCATTGGATATCCCAGCCAGAACAACTAAGCAAAAGAGAGAAATAAAGGCATCCAAATTGGAAAGGAAGAAGTAAATCTGTCACTATTTGCATATGACATAATATTATATATAAAAAAGCCTAAAGACCCCATCAGTAAACTGTTAGAACTAATCAACAAATTCAGTAAAGGTGCAAGATACAAAATCAATATACAACAATCTGCTGCATTTCTATATAATAATAATGAACTCTCAGAAGGAAAATTGAAAAAAATAATCCCATTTACACTTGCGTAAAAAAGAAAAAATAGGGCTTACCTGGTGGTGCAGTGGTTGAGAGTCTGCCTGCCGATGCTGGGGACACGGGTTCGTGTCCTGGTCTGGGAGGATCCCACATGCCGTGGAGCGGCTGGGCCCATGAGCCATGGCCTCTGGGCCTGCGCATCCGGAGCCTCTGCTCCGCAACGGGAGAGGCTGCAATGGTGAGAGGCCTGTGTACCACCAAAAAAAGAAAAAAAAGAAAGAAAAAATATCTAGGAATAAATTTAACAAATGAGGTGAAAGAGCTGTATATAGAAAACTAAAAGACATTAATGAAAGAAATTGAAAAAAACACAAATAAATGGAAAGATATTCCATGCTCATTGAATAGCAGAATCAATATTGTTAAAATGGTCACACTGCTTAAGGCAATATACAGATCCAGTGTAATGTAATCCCTATCAAAATTCCAATGTCATTTTTCACAGAAAAAGAACAAGTAGTACTAAATTACATGGAACCATAAAAGACTCTGACTAGCCAAATCAATCTAGAGAAATAGAAGCAAAACTGGAGGCATCATGCTCTCTAATTTAAAACTGAATTAAAAAGATATAGTAATTAAAACAGTGTGGTATTGGCATAAAACAGATACATAGATCAGTGGAATAGAATAGAGAGTTCATAAGTAAACCCACACATATATGGTCAACTAATTTACAACAAAGGAGCCAAGAGTATCCAATGTGGAAAGGATAGCCTCTTCAATAAATGGTGCTGGAAAAACTGAAGAGACACATGCCAAAGAATGAAACTGGACCATTATATTAATTTACTCAGATTGGTAATGCCCACCAAGAGCATGAGACAGAGGAAGATGACTAAGGATCTGTCTGGAAAAAGAATGCAGGGGTTGATTAGCAATGTCTACTTGGAATTGGAAGGGGATATTGCTGCAGCCCAAACCTTGAAAAAGGATGGTCCAGATGATAAGGCAAATTCTGATTTGATGGCGGAGTAGAAGGATGTGCGCCCACTCCCTCTTGCGAGAACACCGGAATCACAGGTAACGGCTGAACAATCATTGACAGGAAGACACTGGAACTCACCAAAAAAGATACCCCACATCCAAAGACAAAGGGGAAGCCAAAATGAGATGGTAGGAGGGGCACAATCACAGTAAAATCAAATCCCATAACTGCTGGGTTGGTGACTCACAGACTGGAGAACACTTACACCACAGAAGTCCACCCACTGGAGTAAAGGTTCTGAGCCCCAAGTCAGCCTTCTGAACCTGGAGATTTGGTGACGGGAGGAGGAATTCCTAGAGAATCAGACTTTGAAGCCTAGTGGGATTTGACGGCAGGACTTCGACAGGACTGGGGAAACAGAGACTCCACTCTTGGAGGGCACACACAAAGTAGTGTGTGCATTGTGACACAGGGGAAGGAACAGTGACCTCACAGGAGACTGAACCAGACCTACCTGCTAGTGTTGGACACCCTACCAGGCAGGGTGTCCTGTGTCTCACTGTGAGGACAAGGACACTGGCAGCAGACGTTCTGGGAAGTACCCTTTGTCATGAGTCCTCCCAGAGTCCGCCATTAGCCCCACCAAAGAGCCCAGGTAGGCTCCAGTGTTGGGCCACCTCAGGCCAAAGAACCAACAGGGAGGGAACCCAGCCCCACCCATCAGCAGACAAGCGGATTAAACTTTTACTGAGGTCTGCCCACCAGAGCAACAGCTAGTTCTACCCACCACCAGTCCCTCGCATCAGGAAACTTGCACAAGTCTCTTAGAAAGCCTCAAGCAGAGGGCAGACAGCAGAAGAAAGAAGAACTACAATCCTGCAGCCTGTGGAACAAAAACCACATTCACAGAAAGACAGACAAAATTAAAAGGCAGAGGGCTATGTACCAGATGAAGGAATAAGATAAAACCCCAGAAAAACAACTAAATGAAGTGGAGATAGGCAACCTTACAGAAAAATAATTCAGAATAATGATACTGAAGATGATCCAGGACCTCAGAAAAAGAATGGAGGCAAAGATCGAGAAGATACAAGAAATGTTTCACAAAGATCTAGAAGAATTAAAGAACAAACAGAGATGAACAATACAATAAGAGAAATAAAATATACACTAGAAGGAGTCAATAGCAGAATAACTGAGGCAGAAGAATGGATAAGTGACCTGCAAGACAGAATGGTGGAATTCACTGCTGCAGAACAGAATAAAGAAAAAAGACTGAAAAGAAATAAAGACAGCCTAAGAGACCTCTGGGACACATTAAACACAACAACATTCGCATTATAGGAGACCTCTGGGACACATTAAACACAACAACATTTGCATTATAGGAGTCCCAGAAGGATAAGAGAGAGAGAAAGGACCTGAGAAAATATTTGAGGAGATTATAGTCGAAAACTTCCCTAACATGGGAAAGGAAATAACCACCCAAGTCCAGGAAGGACAGAGAGTCCCATACAGGATAAACCCAAGGAGAAACACTCTGAGACACACAGTATTCAAATTGGTAAAAATTAAAGAAAAAGAAAAATTAGTGAAAGCAGCAAGGGAAAAATGACAAATAATATACAAGGGAACTCCCATAAGGTTAACAGCTGATTTCTCAGCAGAAATTCTACAAGCCAGAAGAGAGTGTAATGATATACTTAAAGTGATGAGAGGGAAGAACCTACAACCAAGATTACTCTACTCAGCGAGGACCTCATTCAGATTCGATGGAGAAATCAAAAGCTTTACAGGCAAGCAAAAGCTAAGAGAATTCAGCATCACCAAACCAGCTCTACAACAAATGTTAAAGGAATTTCTCTAAATGGGAAACACAAGAGAAGAAAAGGACCTACAAAAACAAACCCAAAACAATTAAGAAAATGGTAATAGGAACATACATATTGATAATTACCTTAAACGTGAATGGATTAAATACTCCAACCAAAAGACACAGGCTTGCTGAATGGATACAAAAACAAGACCCATATATACATTGTCTACAAGAGACCCACTTCAGACCTAGGGACACATACAGACTGAAAGTGAGGGGATGGAAAAAGTTATTCCATGCAAAAGGAAATCAAAATAAAGCTGGAGTAGCAATACTCACATCAGATTGAAAACACTTTAAAATAAAGAAAGTTACAAGAGGCAAGGAAGAACACTACATAATGATCAAGGGATCAATCCAAGAAGAAGATATAACAATTATAAATATATATGCACCCAACATAGGAGCAAATCAATATATAAGGAAAATGCTAACAGTTATAAAAGAGGAAATTGACAGTAGCACAATAATAGTGGGGGACTTTAACATCTCACTTACACCAATGGACAGAAAATCCAGACAGAAAATTAAGAATGAAACACAAGCTTTAAATGACACAATAGACGAGGTAGATTTAACTGATATTTATAGGACATTCCATTCAAAAACAGCAGATTACACTTTCTTCTCAAGTGCACACAGAACATTCTCTAGGATAGCTTACATCTTGGATCACAAATCAAGGCTCAGTTAATTTAAGAAAATTGAAATCATATCAAGCATCTTTTCTGACCACAACTCTATGAGATTAGAAATCAATTACGGGAAAAAAATGTAAAAAACACAAACACATGGAGGCTAAACAATACGTTACTAAATAACCAAGAGATCACTGAAGAAATCAAAGAGGATATCAAAAAATACCTAGAGACAAATGACAATGAAACACGATGATCCAAAACCAATGGGATGCAGCAAAAGCAGTTCTAAGAGGGAAGTTGATAGCATTATGATCCTACCTCAAGAAACAAGAATAATCTCAAATAAACAATCTAACCTTTCACCTAAAGGAAATAGAGAAAGAAGAACAAACAAAACCCAAAGTTAGCAGAAGGAAAGAAATCATAAAGATCAGAGCTGAAATAAATGAAGTAGAAACAAAGAAAACAATAGCAAAGATCAATAAAACTAAAAGCTGTTTCTTTGATAAGATAAACAAAATTGATAAACCATTAGCCAGACTCATCAAGAAAAAGAGGGAGAGGATTCAAATCAATCCTCTGAAAAAGGAGACATTACAACAGACACTGCAGAAATACAAAGCAACCTAAGAGACTACTACAAGCAACTCTATGCCAATAAAATGGACAACCTGGAAGAGATGGACACATTCTTAGAAAGGTATAACCTTGCAAGACTGAACCAGGAAGAAATAGGAAATATGAACAGACTAATGACAAGTAATGAAATTGAAACTGTGATTAAAAATCTTCCAACAGGGCTTCCCTGGTGGTGCAGTGGTTGAGAGTCCGCCTGCTGATGCAGGGGACATGGGTTCATGCCCCGGTCTGCAAGGATCCCACATGCCATGGAGCGGCTGGGCCTGTGAGCCATGGCCACTGAGCCTGTGCGTCTGGAGCCTGTGCTCCGCAATGGGAGAGGCCACAACAGTGAGAGGCCCACGTACCGCAAAAAAAAAAATCTTCCAACAAACAAAAGTCCATGACCAGATGGCTTCACAGGTGAATTCTGGCAAACATTTAGAGATCGCTAACACCCATCCTTCTCAAACTGTTCCAAAAAATTGCAGAGGAGGGAACACTCGCAAACTCATTCTATGAGGCCACCATCACCCTGACACCAAAACCAGACAAAGATACTACAAAAAAAGAAAATTAGAGACCAATATCATTGATGAATATAGATGCAAAAATCCGCAACAAAATACTGGCAGACAGAATCCAACAACAGCTGGAGGAATTCCTGAGCTGGAGGAATCAGACTCCCTGACTTCAGACTACACTACAAAGCTACAGTAATCAAGACAATATGCTACTGGCACAAATACAGAAATATAGATAAATGGAACACGAAAGAAAGCCCAGAGATAAAGCCACACACCTATGGTCACCTAATCTATGATAAAGGAGGCAAGGATATACAATGGAGAAAAGACAGCCTCTTCAATAAGTGGTGCTGGGAATACTGGACAGCTACATGTAAAAGAATGGAATTAGTACATTCCCTAATACCATACACAAAAATAAACTCAGAATGGATTAGAGACCTAAATATAAGACCAGACACTAAAACTCTTAGAGGAAAACATAGAAAGAACACTCTTTGACATAAATCACAGCAAGATCTTTTTTTGATCCACCTCCTAGAGTAATGGAAATCAAAACAAAAATAAACAAATGGGACCTAATGAAACTTCAAAGCTTTTGCACAGCAAAGGAAACCATAAACAAGATGAAAAGACAACCCTCAGAATGGGAGAAAATATTTGCAAATGAATCAACAGACAAAAGATTAATCTCTAAAATATATAAACAGCTCATGCAGCTCAATATCAAAAAAAACAAACAACCCAATCCAAAAATGGGCAGAAGACCTAAATAGACATTTCTCCAAAGAAGACATACAGATGGCCAAGAAGCACATGAAAAGCCACTCAGCATCACTAATTAGTAGAGAAATGCAAATCAAAACCACAATGTGGTATCACCTCACACCAGTTAGAATGGGCATCATCAGAAAATCTACAAACAACAAATGCTGGAGAGGATATGGAGAAAAGCGTACCCTCTTGCACTGTTGGTGCGAATGTAAATTGATACAGGCACTATGGAGAACAGTACGGAGGTTCCTTAAAAAACTAAACATAGAATTACCATAAGACCCAGCAATCCCACTACTGGGCATATACCCAGAGAAAACCATAATTCAAAAAGACACATGCACCCTAATGTTCATTGCAGCACTATTTACAATATCCAGGTCATGGAAGCAACCTAAATGCCCAACGACAGACGAATGGATAAAGAAGAAGTGGTATATATATACAATGGAATATTGCTCAGCCAGAAAAAGGAACGAAACTGGGTCATTTGTAGAGACGTGGATGAATCTACAGACTGTCATACAGAGTGAAGTATGTCAGAAAGAGAAAAACAAATATCGTTTATTAATGCATGTATGTGGACCCTAAAAAAAAGGTACAGATGAACCTGTTTGCAGGGCAGAAATAGAGACACAGATGTAGAGAACAAACATATGGACATCAAGGGGGTAAGCGGCCAGGGGTGGGGGTGGGGGAGAGATGAACTGGGCGATTGGGATTGACATGTATACACTGATGTGTATAAAATTGATGACTAATAAGAACCTGCTGTATAAAAAAATAAATAAGATAAAATTCAAAAATTAAAAAAGGAAAATTAACCCAAAATGAATTAAAGATTTGAACGTAAGGCCTGAAACCATTAAACTCCTAGAAGAAAACTCAGGTGGTACGCTTTTTGACATAGGTCTTGGCAGTAATATTTTGAATCTGACACCAAAAGCAAGGGCAATGAAAGCAAAAATAAACAAGTGGGACTGCATCAAACTAAAAAGCTGCACAGCAAAGGAAACCAGCAACAGAATAAAAAAGCAACCTAGTAAATGGGAGAAAATATTTGCAAATCATATATCTGATAAAGGGTTAATATCCTAAATACATAAATAACTTATCCAACTCAATAGCAGAACAACAATCTGATTAAAATATTGGCAGAGGGTCTGAGGAATAGACATTTTTCCAAATAAGGCATATGAATGGCCAAAAGGTACATGAAAAGATGCTCAACATCACCAATCATCAGGGAAAAACAAATCAAAACCACAACGATATGTCATCTCACATTTGTTAGTGTGGCTGTTATAAAAAAGACAAGCAATAACAAATGCTGGCAAGGATGTGGAGAAAAGAGAATCCTTGTGCACTGTTGCTTGAAATGTAAATTTGTGCAGTCACTAATTAAAACACTATGAAAGTTTCTCAAAAATCTGAAAATAGAAGTACCTTATTATCCAGCAGTTCCACTTCCGGGTATTTATCTGAAAAAGATGAAAACACTAATTTAAAAAGATATATGCACTCTTATGTTCATTGCAACATTATTTACAATAGCCAAGATATGGAAACAACCCAAGTATCTTTCAATGGATTAATAGATAAAGAAATTGTGGTGTATATATGTATACAATGGAATATCATTCGGCTATAAAAAAATAAATCTTATTTAGCCATAAAAGATAATGAAACCTTGCCATTTATGACAACATGGATGGATCTTGAGGGGATTATGCTAAGTCAGACAGAGAAATATAAATACTGCATAACCTCTCTTGTATGTGGAATTATTTATATATATCTATATCATATATTTATATATATCTATATCATATATATGATATAGATATATATCAAGCACATAAGATACAGAGAACAAATTGGTGGTTGCCAGCGGCAAGGGGTTGAGAAAAATGGTTGCATTTTTTTTTTTAGCTTAAATAAATTTTTATGAAAGGCAAGAAGACGACATTGAGTCATCAGAGAGAAACTATTTGAGTTAGACCTTGTAGGACAGGGAAGGTGAGTCAAACAGAATATAAGGCATAAGCAAATGCACACAGGCTGTAATGTAGAGAAGGTATGAAGAAGGGCAAAGAGATTCATTTGACTGAACACAGGGAAAAGAAGAGAGAATAAGATCTCAAAAGATTGGACATATATTTCATGAAAAATCTGAAATACCAGGATTGGAATGTTAGGTATTAGGTAGATACGGGTCATGGCACTAAGAAGTTTTTTTTGAACATAATCATAGCTCTGAGGGGCTATCCCAGGTCAGGGAGCACACAGTGCCTTGTTTTGGGAGGCAAGACAGGTTTTCAGGCTGGTAGGATTTGCACCGCATGCCCTGAGATTCTCTATCTGATAAGTCGGTTCTTTCCTAAAACATCCTAAACAAAAGAAACAAACAAACAAAAAACAAGCAAAAAACACAACACAAATTTACTCCTGGAGATACAGGTTTGCAATCTGGAAACAAGAAGAGATTTAATTTTTTTTAGATGTCTATCAACGCAGAGATAGCAGAGAAGTCACTATAAGAATGTCTGGGGAAGCAGTAAAAGTCTGGCTAGACAATAAATCTGCAAACATCACTGGTTTCAGAACCTGTTCCCTGGGCTCAGAGTGAACTTTGCTCTGGTTTTGTCACTGGTTCTGAGGTCGCCTCATTTGAAGGCTTAAACTGGTGCTGTTCCCCTACTCTTTTTTATTAAGTGCCTGTACTTCCAAAGAAGTGGAGTCCAGCCCTGTAAGAGCACAGGGGACAAAGGCAGCCTATGCTCTGATTTCTGCGACCCTGAGGCCTCACCATGAGCAACCTCTCTCTCACAGAGGATTCAGCTGGCTCTTTGTACCTTGTGGTTCAGTTTGTCAGCAAAAAGCGTCTTATAAATAAAGGGTTTCATTAATGTCATAGGAGGACATTTCAAAAACTAAAACAATATTGAAAAACCCAGTTCTTTCCCCTTCGGACACTGGACAAAATGCATAATGAGTATACCCACCTACATGAAGATTGTTTGGAGTCTCTATTCACTGGTAGGTTTAGCTGCATCAAATATTTAAAGGGATTTCTTTCCCCAATTTTTCTGCTCTATTAAAACTGTCTTCTAACTGAATAACTCCAATTTAAAAATGAAAAATTTAAAAATTGTAAAAAGAAAATTAAAATTTTGAAATTTGCAAATAGACTTTAATTACTAGCAAATATGATTCTGGTATATTACAGAAGTAATTAAACAAAATGCATTTTAAAAACAGTTTGAAACTTTGACAAATACATGAGTTTCTGAATCATTAGGAAGGATTCTTAACATAAATAGAGGTACCAGTCATTTTATAAAAATGAAATTCAGTTACAAACCATAATTTCTGAATTGTCTAGGAATTTTATGTTGTAACATTGTAACCAAAAATCATTCACGAATTCAACTGTGCATTGTATCAGTCAGGTTAAGTTAGGTGGTGTGGTTTCAAACAAATAAAATTCCTATCTGCTAAACATGTTTTAAAAAATTATTTATTATTATTTTTATTTATTTATTTATTATTATTCTTTTTTGCTGTGCCACACAGCTTGCAGGATCTTAGTTCTCTGACCAGGGATCAAACCCATGCCCCCTGCGGAAGCCAGGAATCCTAACCACTGGGCTGCCAGGGAATTCCCCAGCTGCTAAACATGTTAACAGTTATTTTTATTTATGCTGCATATATAAAGTGCTGCCCCTCATCATTGTAGTTCATCTGGGTTGTGGAGTAAGAGAGGGTCCATTTCAATACATGCTTTCAATATCTACTAGACAGGAGGAAGAGAAGGTGGCAAAGTATGATTAATTTTTGCAGTTTCTTTGCAGAATTGATACTCATAGTTCATTAACCATAGCAAGTAATAGGGACATGCCTAACTTCAAATGCAATGGTATTCTATGCTTTGATGGAGGAGGACAAGGAAAAGGAAGGCAGAAATATGTGAATAGGTATGAATGACACTAATGATTATGCAAGCGTATTTAATGTGATATAAAACTTTGGTGGTAGATAACTACAATGAAAATATAGCTGTGTGGGGCTTCCCTGGTGGCGCAGTGGTTGGGAGTCCACCTGCCAATGCAGGGGACACGGGTTTGTGCCCCAGTCCGGGAAGATCCCACATGCTGCGGAGCGGCTAGGCCCGTGAGCCATGGCCGCTGAGCCTGCGCGTCCAGAGCCTGTGCTCTGCAACGGGAGAGGCCACAACAGTGAGAGGCCCACGTACCGCAAAAAAAAAAAAAAAATTTAAGTCAAAAATTATTCTTCCCAATTCCATTTTTCTGTTGAATTCTAAGTTCCTTCTCAAAGCTTATTTTCTTTCTGCAATTGCAGCCTATGCTGTTTTGTTTGGTAATTGGTAAAGTTTCTACAGAGTCACTGAATTTTATTGGTTCAACATTAAGTCTGTAATGTGTCCATATTTTTAAAATTCCAAGTGTACAACTTAGTGCATTTTTCAAATGTGCACAGCCATGTAACCACCACAGCAATCATGATATATAACATTTTTATCACTTCAAAAATCTCCTTTGTAGCACTTTTCAGTTAACCCCTGGACCCTGGCAACCACCCAACTGCTTTCTATCATTAGACTTACCAGAATTTTATATGAATGAAATTATAAGTTATGTAGACCTTGTGTCTGTTTTATTCCCCTTTTAAGATGCACACATGTTGTTTCTTGTTTTTAGCAATACATATACACAATATCCACCAACTGGTCAGTAGATAAACAAATTATCATACATTGACACAATGGAATCATTCATGGTTTAAAGAGAGTAAAAGAGTAAGCAACAAGATCATCAAAGCACTGGCCATATAACCACTAAATTTGGGAAACAAATTCATCCTGATCCTATACACTCCAGGACCCAGTATACAGGATCACTAAAGTCCAAGATTGAGTTTTATTCATATACAAGTGAAGGAGCAAGTACAGAAATGTACTTTTTGGTTTTAGCCCAAAACCAGGAATGCCAGGGAGTCTGGAACACCAAGAAGTCTGTGCCAGTTGTCTGGAATCCATGATGGATTCATTAACATTCATTAACATCAATTAGGAAATGTCCTAACAAGAACTTAATTTTGTCACGACACATTTACCACATCTAGAAGCCAGGCATTCTAGGAAATCTGCCTTCTAGGCAAGGTCCCCACATTTGTTTCAGCTGGAGAATCATACTCAGCGGATTTCCGAACTGAAACTGCTATGTTGCTGAAGCCTAGGCCACAGGCTAGTGGGCAGGAATTGGGGGTGGGGTAGACTGGTATGAACCAAACTTCAGTTATGTGCTCCTCAAAATACTTTTTTCCTCTATTTTCAATTCTATAAATTGCTCAGTAATACTCCCTCTGGGCACAGGGTATCTGCATACCCACTTACTATAATGCTCTCACCTTAAACTACACTGTAATATTTTCATAGAGTATTTTTCATTCTTGAACTTGTGGACAAGTCTCTGTATCCCTCCACAGAATCCTCTATGGCCCTGAATGCAGAATGGAATTCGATTCAGTGTATTTAGTCATGTCTACATAAGCCTAGCTCTAACAATTTAAAGCTGGAAATTCCCCTGTGCTCTATATAACAAGCATACTCAGATGCCTTGCATTTTAACTGTGGTACAAATTGTTCCACACATAAATGCTTAAAAAGACTGAAAATATCCATTTTCTTACAATCAATTCTTTGCTTCAGCCAAACAGTCTTAGGAGATCCTGCACCTGTATTGCAAACTAGCAACAGCCTGCAAATTGACACTGCCTGAGCCTGTATAAGTGGCCTTGGAATTGTGACTACTATCTTGGCCACCTATAGGGCTAGTGTTGGAGATGTCACCCATGACCTCTGCTGCTGTTATAATTGAATTATCCCTTCATTTGTGCCCACTTATTTTGGTTCCTGTACCCTGTGGCATATTTGAGATGTTTTTTCAGCCCCCATAGTAGCCACTCATCCTTCTTTCCTTTCGTATTTGCTTATGCTCACATAAACGCATTTACTTTTACATATTTGCCTTTGACATTCCTGAGGAACTCAACACCTTCCCAAGATTCAAGTACCTTTCCCTATTTCTTTGCTTTTATAAACATGGCCATTAAACTGTGAACAAAACCTCCATAAACAGGACTCACCACCAAATTCAAAATACCACATAGCTCAAGGCTTAAAGCTTGTTGTCCAGATGCCACTAGAAATCATTAAAGTCAAAACTCTACTCAAATCCTAAACTGTAAGGCCCAAAGCCACATAGCTAGGCTCCACAAAAAGCCACTTCTCCTGTATGTTTTGTGTTTTTCTACTCTACAATGTCTTCAGTCATGCAAAACATATTGGTGTCTCCAACAGGGCATTTCACAGACAGTTATACCTTCCCTGGAGAGGTTCTAAAAAATATATTTAAAAATTTAAAAAGAATAGCTGATTAGGTGAAGAATAAAATATGATCATTATTTTTGATAGCAATTGGATTAGAGACCGCAGGTAGCATGGAGTTCAAATGGGCCTTATAACTGAATTCAAGGAGTTAAGGAATTACATTTACTGAATTACTAACAATATCAGGCATAGGAATTGGTCTCTATGTAGGTAGTCTGGCTTAGTCACATTTGTAGTATGGAGAAGTAGAAGACAGCCTATGATTTCTATTGATGAAAAGATCATAAGAGAAAGAGGACAGACTGAGCTATGAATGCCCAGTTTATTCTTCCCATGGAGAGGATTGGTTAATGAGAAAAGTAATGACAAGAATCTTAGTTCTTGAAACTCTATGCATGTAAGAGAATATATCATGACTAGAGATAATTCCTTCCAACAGGTTTAAACAAATTTATCTTACAATAACTCCTTCTCTTGGAAATATAGATTTGTTGTATCTTAGCTGTAGTAGCAAAAGTTCTGGGAAACTTGAAACATCAAAATTCTATATATTTTTGTTTTAAGATGATCAAAATTAGGCTATTAGGTATTTTACAATTATAACCATACTTAAAAGTTTAAAAATAATAAAGAACTCCCTTCCTTTTTGAATGTAAAAATCTGGGGAAAAAATCACACTCGTTAAATGAGAAACAGCTAGAAAAACTATAAAGTTAGAGAGACAGATGCCTCCAAGGAGAGGGGAGGGAAGCCAGGGACTGGCTCATGTGTGGCAGAACACAGGAGGAAGACATGGCTGACATTAAGTGAATAAGAATAAATAGACCTAATGTTTTAAAGAAAAGAATGTGTATGATCTAGAGTGACAGTATGGGACCCCTTGGAGCTCCAGAAAGTAGGGAACGTCACACTCAGTTGCAGGTATTTTTTTGCACAGATCTTCATTAGATGCTTACAAGAAAAACTGGGGTAGTAGATGAGTCCAAAGAGAACCTCTGTCTTTCAGTGCCTGTAGGAAGGGATTACTGTTGCTGTTGTAAAGGTTCTAAACTCTACCCTCTTCTTGGATTCATCTCTCATACTGAGAAAAAGCCTTAACCAGAGAGAACAGCAACAAACTCTGCTGTTGCCAGATGCAAGTAAAGTCTGATTGTGAGTTGAAGAAGGATGAAAGAAAACACTTTAAAAATTTAGGGGAGTAACAAGAAATATTTCAGAGCTCAGGATCCTATATCAAAATGATTAGAGATCTCCTTTTTCTAAGGGGACAAACTTTCTCCCACATAAGACCTACCAGAGATTCAAAAATTGACTCTCATGGGGAAGAGGGGAGGGAACACTGAGAAAACCCTACCCGTGAGGAAAGGATACTCTCTCCAAAACCATACTGGTAAGCACTAAGTAACAAAAAGCAATAGCTTAACACTGAGGGAGGGGCAAGATAATGGAGAAGATACCCTCTGTGGCACAAAGTTATAGGCATGGCTGAACATCACTAGTAATACATATTGACAACATATACCTCTGATACAAATCACCAAGAAGGGCACATCACTTTTGTGGTATTCTTGCCAAAAATGCATTAACTCAAAATGGTCATGAGAAACATCAGACAAATCCAATTTAGGGATAGTCTATAAAATAACAGACCAAAACTTTACAAATGTGCCAAGGTCATGAAAAACAAAGATTGAGAAACAAAGATTGCCATAGATGGAAGGAGACCAAGGAGACATGACAGCTAAATACCAAGTGAGATTATGGATTAGATCCTGGAATAGAAAAAGATGCATCTAAATATAGTTAACATTTTAGTTAATAGTATTTTTCCAATGTCAATTTCTTAATTTTGATAATCATGCTATGGTTATATAAAATGTTAACTTTAGGGGAAGATAGCTGAACAGTATACAGGAACTCTCCTGTAACTTTTCTATAAATCTAACATTACTTCAAAATTTAAAAAAATAAAGAAATAAATTACTAATATTAGGAGTAAAATTCAGGGCATCACTAAACATTTTACAGATATTAAAAGAAAACTAAGGGGAGATTAAAAACAAATGTAGGGACTTCTCTGGTGGCGCAGTTGTTAAGAATCCGCCTGCCAATGCAGGGAACACCATTCGAGCCCTGGTCCAGGAAGAGCCCACATGCTGCAGAGCAACTAAGCCTGTGTGTCACAATTACTGAGCCTGTGTTCTAGAGCCCATGAGACACACAACTAAGCCTGTGTGTCACAATTACTGAGCCTGTGTGCCACAACTACTGAAATGTGTCCACCTAGAGCCCATGCTCCACGACGAGAAGCCACCACAATGAAGAGTAGCTCCCGTCCACAACTAGAGAAAGCCCACACACAGCAATGAAGACCCAACACAACCAAAAATAAATAAATAAATAAAATTGATTCTCTAAAAAAAAAAGTATGCCAATATGTTTGACAATGTGTATGAATGTATAAATTGCTTGAATTATAAAATGTATGAATACAAATTCAAGAAGAAATAATTGAAATTGTATTATTGTTAAATAATTAAATTTATATTTAAAAATCTTCCCATAAAGAAAGTCCTAAGCCTGGATAATCTTGCTCATTATTTCTACTTACTATTTAAGAAAGAAATAATTCCAATTTTACATTATCTCTTCTGGAAGATAGAGGAGGTGAGAATACATCCCTCAACTGATTTCTTTGAGGTAAGGATTATCCTGATTTCAAACCAAACAAAGGAATTACAATAAAAACTGTAGAATAATCTTCATGAACATAAATGCAAAAATCTTCCATAAAAAATTAGTAAATCAAATACAGATAAATATAAATCTTGATGTTTTTCTTCAGAAAGGCTGTACTGAGGATATGCAGGGCACTAGGGAAAAAAGCTGATACTATATGATGATAAGGTGGAGTTTATCCTAGAAATTTAAGGTTGTTCAACATCTGAAAGTCAATCAATGTACTTCAAACCACAGACTGGAGAAGAAAACAATATGATTATCTCAACTGACGCAGAAAAAGCATTTGACAAAATTCAACATCAATTTATCATTTAAAAAAATCTATAGAGTAGGAATTAATGTGAAACTTTCCAATCTGATAAAGAGCATTGTTGAAGAACCTATAATTAACATGACCCCTGTGGTGAAACACTGAATATGTTCCCTTTAATATTAGGAGCAGGGTAACAATATCAATCTTTATAAACATTATACTGAAAGTTCTAACCAGTGCAATAAGATAAGAAAATTTTAGGGCTTCCCTGGTGGCGCAGTGGTTGAGAATCTGCCTGCTAATGCAGGGGACATGGGTTCGAGCCCTGGTCTGGGAAGATCCCACATGCCACGGAGCAACGAGGCCCGTGAGCCACAACTACTGAGTCTGTGCATCTGGAGCCTGCGCTCCACAACAAGAGAGGCTGCGATAGTGAGAGGCACGCACACCGTGATGAAGAGTGGCCCCTGCTTGCCACAACTAGAGAAAGCCATCACACAGAAACGAAGACCCAACACAGCCAAAAATAAATAAATAAGACCCCAAGATCACTATTTAAAAAAAAAAAAAAGAAAATTTTAATAAAATAAATATAGAATAAAAAGCGAGAGGAAAATTACTTTCATTTACAAGTGACATGATTTTCTATGTAAAACATTATAAAGAATCTACAAAAAATCTATTACCAAATGTTACATTATCAAGGATAATAGATATAAGATTAATTTACAGAATTCAATTACTCTTCTTTATATTAACAAAGAACAACTGAAAATTAAAAATTTAAAAAAATACAGTAATATTGCAAAAAACATGAAACAGTAATCATACTTTTTACTGAAACTATAAAACATTTATATGGTAAATTAAAGAGGACCTAAATAAGTGGAACAGTATTCTTTGTTCATGGATCAGATTGCTCAATATTGTAAAGATGTCAATTCTCCTCTAATCAAGCTATAAATTAAATGCAATGAATTTAATTCTATAATAAATGCAATTGCAGTAAAATACTAGCAGACTTTTAAAATTGTAATCAATAATATTTTAATAGAAATTATCAACCTGAATCTAAAGTTTTTGTGGAGAAGTGAAGGAAGTAGAATAGCAAAAACAGTTTTAAAAAAGAAGAAAAGAGTTGGAGTACATGTACATATAATTTAAGGACCTACTAAAAACTTATAGTAATAAAGACAGTATAGTATTGATGAAAGGATAAATTCATAGATCAGTGAAATAGAATAGAGACAAGAAATAGACCTACTTGCTTATGTTCAACTGACTTTCAACAAAGGTAATTCAATGGAAAATTGATAGACTTTTCAACCAATAGCGTTGGAACAATTAGATTGGCACAGGTAAAAACATTAGTCTTGAATTATATATTGTACAAAGTGTATATCTGCAGTGTATATCTGCACTGAAGAAAGGAAAACACAATTTTTTTTTTTTTTTTTGGTCAGGACCTCTGTCTGCATAAACAACTTGAAACAGCCCAAATAAGGATGTCAGCAACACCCTGGCAGATCATTCATAGCCAAAACTGTGAAAGAAATACTTTGCGAGTCATAGAGAGTAATCCACTCATTAAGCTGACCTCTGGAACCAAGCCTAATCTATTGAGGGCCCAGGATCACCACATATTCATAAATCCCAGAGCTCCTCAGGACATCTGGTTGACCCAATCAATGTGTTAAGGTGTTGGACAGTACCTCTAAGGGGAGAAATACTGACTCAGACTCATGTGGATTGTTTCAGGCACCTAAGGGGTAATTTGAACATTTTGAAGAAAGCCCTAAAAAGTGGAAAGAGAAGGTACTGTGGGAGACAGCCCCCAAGTGGAACAAGTACCCCATTTGCCCAGGTCTAAGAAGAGTACTGTCTTGAACCATATACTGAACTCAATTCGGAACAGATCACAAATCTAATTTAATATCTAAAACTATAAAATTTATGAATAATAATGTCAGAAAATGTTTGCAATGTTGGGTTAGTCAAAGATATATTTTTAGATTATACAAATAAAGCAGAAAAAAATGGAGAAAAATATAAATTTGACTCTGTCAAAATCTAAAACTTAGAATGAAAAGAACAGGCACAGAGTAGGAGAAAAATTTTACACAGCACCTATACACAGAGCACACATAAATGACAAATATTCTGCACATAAAGAATTATCAACACTCAATTATATGAAACTGATATTAAATCTGATTTAAAAATGGGTGATGAAAATGGTAATAGGAACATGCATATCGATAATTATCTTAAATGTGAATCGATTAAATGCTGCAACCAAAAGACACAGGCTCGCTGAATGGATACAAAAGAAGACCCATATATATGCTGTCTACAAGAGGCCCACTTCAGACCTAGGGACACAAACAGACTGAAAGTGAGGGGATAGAAAAAGGTATTCCATGTAAATGAAAATCAAAAGAAAGCTGGAGTAGCAATACTCATATCAAATAAAATAGACTTTAAAATAAAGAATGTTACAAGACACAAGGAAGGACACTACACAATGATCAAGGAATCAATCCAAAAGTAAGATATAACAAATATAAATATGCATGCAACCAACATAGGAGCACCTCAATATATAAGGCAAATGCTAACAGCTATAAAAGAGGAAATCGACAGGAACACAATAATAGTAGGGGACTTTCACATCTCATTTAAACCAATGGACAGATCATCCAGACAGAAAATTAATAAGAAAACACAAGCTTTAAATGACACAATAGACCAGACAGATTTAATTGATATTTATAGGACATTCCAACTGAAAACAGCAGATTACACTTTCTTCTCAAGTGCACGTGGAACATTCACCACGACAGATCACATCCTGGGTCATAAATCAAGCCTAGGTAAATTTAAGAAAATTGAAATCATATCAAACATCTTTTCTGACCACAATTCTATGAGATAAGAAATAAATTACAGGGGAAAAAAACATAAAAAACACAAACATATGTAGGCTAAACAATATGTTACTAAATAACAGAGGGATCACAGAAGAAATCAGAGAGGAAATCAAAACATAACTGAAGACAAATGACAACAACAACACGATGCTCCAAAACCTATGTGATGCAGCAAAAGCAGTTCTAAGAGGAAAGTTTACAGCAATAAAATCCTACCTCAAGAAAAAACTCAAACAATCTAGGCTTACACCTAAAGGCACTAGAGAAAGAAGAACAAACAAAACCCAAAGTTAGTAGAAGGAAAGAAATCATCAAGATCAGAGCAGAAATAAATAAAATAGAAACAAAGAAAACAATAGCAAAGATCAATAAAACTAAAAGCTGGTTCTTTGAGAAGATAAACAAAATTGATAAACCATTAGCCAGACACATCAAGAAAAAGAGGGAGAGGACTCAAATCAATAAAATTAGAAATGAAAAAAGAGAAGTTACAACAGACACCAAAGAAAAACAAGGCATCCTAAGAGACTACTATAAGCAATTCTATGCCAATAAAATGGACAACCTGGAAGAAATGGACAAATTCTTAGAAAGGTATAACCTTCCAAAACTGAACCAGGTAGAAGTAGAAAATATGAACAGACAAATCACTAGTAATGAAATTGAAATTGTGATTAAAAATCTTCCAACAAACAAAAGTCCAGGATCAGATGGCTTCAGAGTTGAATTCTATCAAACATTTAGAGAAGAGCTAACACCCATCCTTCTCAAACTCTTCCAAAAAATTGCAGAGGAAGGAACACTCCAAAACTCATTCTTGAGACCACCATCACCCTAATACCAAAACCACACAAAGATACTACGAAAAAAGAAAATTACAGACCAATATCACTGATGAATATAGATGCAAAAATCTTCAACAAAATACTAGCAATCAGAATCCAACAACACCTAAAAAGGATCATACACTATGATCAAGTGGGATTTATCCCAGGGATACAAGGATTCTCCAATATATGTAAATCAATCAATGTAATACACCATATTAACAAACTGAAGAATAAAAACCATATGATCATCTCAATAGATGAAGAAGATCTTTTGACAAAAGTCAATACCCATTCATGATAAAAACTCTCCAGAAAGTGGGCATAGAGGGAACCTACCTCAACATAATAAAGGCCATATACGACAAACCTACAGAAAACATCATTCTCAATGGTGAAAAAGCATTTCCTCTAAGATCAGGAACAAGACAAGGATGTCCACTCTCACCACTATTATTCAACATAGTTTTGGAAGTCCTAACCACGACAATCAGAGAAGAAAAAGAAATAGAAGGAATCCAAATTGGAAAAGAAGTAAAACTGTCACTGTTTGCAGAGGACATGATACTATACATAGAAAATCCTAAAGATGCCACCAGAAAACCACTAAAGCTAATCAATGAGTTTGGTAAAGTTGCAGGATACAGAATTAACACACAGAAATCTCTTGCATTCCTACACATTGACAACAAAAGATCAGAAAGAGAAATTAAGGAAACAATCCCATTCACCACTGCAACAAAAAGAACAACATACATAGGAATAAACCTACCTAAGGAGGTAAAAGACCTGTACTCAGAAAACTATAAGACATTGATGAGGGCTTCCCTGGTGGTGCAGTGGTTGAGAATCTGCCTGCCAATGCAGGGGACACGGGTTCGAGCCCTGGTCTGGGAGGATCCCACATGCCACGGAGCAACTAGGCCTGTGAGCCACAACTACTGAGCCTGCACATCTGGAGCCTGTGCTCCGCAGTGAGAGAGGCCACAACAGTGAGAGGCCCGCGCACTGTCGATGAAGAGTGGCCCGCACTTGCCACAACTAGAGAAAGCCCTCGCACAGAAACAAAGACCCAACACAGCAAAAATAAATAAATAAATTAATAAACTCCTACCCCCAACATCTTCTTAAAAAAAAAAAAGACATTGATGAAATAAATCAAAGATGATACAAACAGATGGAGAGATATCCTATGTTCTTGGATTGGAAGAATCAATCTTGTGAAAAAGACTACACTACCCAAAGCAATCTACAGATTCAGTGCAATCCCTATCAAATTACCAATGGCATTTTTTCTTTTCTTTTCTTTTTTTTTTTTTTACAGAACTAGAGCAAAAAATCTTACAATTTACAAGGAGACACCAAGGCACCGAATAGCCAAAGCAGTCTTGAGGTAAAAAAAAGAGCTGGAGGAATCAGACTCCCTGACTTCAGACTATATTACAAAGCTACAGTAATCAAGACAATATGGTACTGACACAAAAACAGAAATATAGATCAGTGGAACAGGACAGAAAGGCCAGAGATAAACTCATGTACCTATGGTCAACTAATCTATGACAAAAGAAGCAAGGATACACAACGGAGGAAAGACAGTCTCTTCAATAAATGTTTCTGGGAAAACTGGACAGCTACATGTAAAAAGAATGAAATTAGAACACTCCATGATACCATACACAAAAATAAACTGAAAACAGATTAAAGACCTAAATGTGAGACTGGACAATATAAAACTCTTAGAGGAAAACATAGGCAAAACACTCCATGACATAAATCACAGTAAGATCTTTTCTGACCCACCTCTTAGAGTAATGGAAAAAAACCAAAAATAAACAAATTGGACCTAATGAGACCTAAAAGATTTGCACAGCAAAAAAAAAAAAAAAAAAAAAAAAAAAAAAAAACCAAAAAAAAAAAAAAAAAACTATGAACAAGACAAAAGGACAGCCCTCAGAATGGGAGAAAATATTTGCAAACAAATCAACAGACAAAGGACTAATCTCCAAAATATATAAACAGCTCATGCAGCTCAATATTTAGAAAACAAAGAACCCAATCAAAAAATGGGCAGAAGATCTAAATAGACATTTCTCCAAAGAAGACATACAGATAGCCAAGAGGCACATGAAAAGCTGTTCAACATCACTAATTATTAGAGAAATGCAAATCAAAACTACAACAAGCAATCACCTCACACCGGTTAGCATGGGCATCATCAGAAAATCTAAAAACAATAAATGCTGGAGAGGGTGTCGAGAAAAGGGAACCCACTTGCACTGTTGGTGGAATGTAAATTGATACATCCACTATGGAGAACAGTATGGAGGTTCCTTAAAAAACTAAAATTAGAATTACCATATGACCCAGCAATCCCACTACTGAGCATATACCCAAAGAAAACCATAATTCAAAAAGACACAGGCACCTCAATGTTCATTGCAGCACTATTTACAATAGTCAGGTCATGGAAGCAACCTAAATGCCCATTGACAGATGAATGGATAAAGAAGATGTGGTACATATACACAATGGAATATTACTCAGCCACAAAAAGGAACAAAATTGGGTCATTTGTTGAGATGTGGATGGATGTAGAGACTGTCATACAGAGTGAAGTAAGTCAGAAAGTGAAAAACAAATATTGTATATTAACACATATATGTGGAATCTAGAAAAATGGTACAGATGTACCGGTTTGCAAGTCAGAGTAGAGACACAGATGTGGAGAGCAAACACATGGACACCAAGGGGGAAAAGCGGGGCAGGGGGGCATTTGGTGGGATGAATTGGGCGATTGGGATTGACCTATATACACTAATATGCATAAAATAGATAACTAAGAATAATCTGCTGTATAAAAAACATAGATAAAATAAAATTCAAAAAAATAATAGGTGGAGAGGTGAATAGACGTATCACCAAAGAAATGTTGATGGCAAATAAGCACATGAAAAGATGCTTAGTATCATCTTAGTCATTAGGGAATGCTTAGTCATTAGGGAAATGGAACTTAAAACCACAATGAGTTATAATATGTTTATTAAAGTGGCTTAATAAAGTATACAAATAGCTGAAAATTTTAAGAGTTGGGGTTTGAAAGGACCAGCTGGAATACTCGTGTTGTTGGTGAGAATTCAAATTGATAAAGCTACTTTGCAGAAGAGGTTGACAATTTCTTAAACAGTAAAACACATTTTTACCTTATGACTCAGCAACCTTGCTACTAGGTATTCACCCAGTAGTAATGAAATAATCTGTCTAAACAAAAACTTGTATGTGAATATTTATATCAGATTCACTTACAGTCACCAAAAACATGAAACAACCAAGTTGTTCAGCAAACTGTAAATGGGGTGAGGGGGAAGCTCTACATCCATACAATGGAATACTACTGAGCAACAAAAAGGAATGAACTACCTATGCATAAAGCAATGAGGATAAATCTTAAATGCATTATGCTAAATGAACAAAGCCAGGCTCAGAAGATCACATAATCTCTGATTGCATTTCAGTGATGTTCTAGAAAGCACACACATATTGGGACGGTAAACAGTGCTTTCCAGTTTGGGAACAGAGGCAAAGAGGTAACTTTTATGAGTGATGAAATGTTCTGTATTTTGATTGTGATGTTGATTACATGATGATACTTTTGTCAAAATTCACAGAAGAGTACACCAAAAACAGGAACATTTTTCTCAACTATATTGCAACCTAACTTTAATAAAAGAGGCAATAAAAAGACTACATTAACTGTATACTTGAAAAATCTTCCTTTATCTGACACCATCTTCCACAATCATCCACATTATCATTTAGTACAAATTTTGTTTTTGTAATATTAAATATTGTGTTCATATAAGTATATGGCTAAACTTTTATTATTGGTTACATATATATAACATATTAAGATGATCTCTATATATCATTAATAGTATGTGTACACACAGATATATCTTTTCTATATTCTTACTTATTTTTAAACATTTTAGTTTTCAGGATCACAAGAAGTTACAAAAATAGTACAAGTGTTCACTTATACCCTTCACCCAGATTTCCTCAATGGTAACATCTTACAGTACATTATAAAAATCAGGTAACTGACATTAGTACAATAGTATTAAAATATAGATGTTACCTGGATTTTACCAGTTTTTACATACACTCTGTTATTGTTGTTATTTGTTTGTGTGCAGAGACTGGGTTACAAGCTCTGTGAAAATTTCTTCCAAGTACTAAAAATTAGGGGTCAGTTAGGGAGTTGGTAAAGGATTATGAAGAGGAGTGAAGTGTTCTGAACACACTGCTGAGTGACCCATGTATGGAACTAACCACAGCAAATATAACAAATATTTGAATGTTGGAATAGAATACTGCCCAGGTTTCAAATTGGCTCTGGTTAGCACACAGTGGGACAAGATTTTGAAAACTAAATTTACATGTACACATCACCCACAAACCTAAATATGTGGCATTTTGTACCTGAAGAGGTTGACAGCCTGCCTTGCTAGAAGAGTTAAATATGAACCGGAGTCTCATAACAATAGTTAAACTGCCAGGATACAATCCAAAATTAATCATCATAACCAAGAAAATCTCAATTTAAATGAGAACAGATAATCAACAGATGTCAATGCCAAGATGGCATAGCTGTTGGAATTATTAAACTAGTATTTTAAAGCCACATTATTTTAAATGCTCCAACAAGCAATTATTAACACTCAGATTAAAAAAAAAACTCAGCCAAGAGATAGAAAAATATATATATATATACTAATTAAATCTTTAAAAGAACTGCAACGACATTTTAGAACATGAAAATACAAAAAAAAAAACCTCATTGGAGGAGCTCGTTAGCATAATGGTGATGACAAAAGAAAAAAATCAATGAACTTGAAGATCAATAAAAATTGTCCAATCTGAACTGTAAAGGTAGATGAAAAAAGAGATTAGTTAAACATGTTCCACATGTCTTGTAGAATGACAAAAACAAAAGATCTAACATTTGTGTCATCAGTGATCCAGGAAAAGAAAAAGGAAAAGTGATCAGGTGAAAAAAATTGAAGAAAGAATGGTTGAAAACTTCCTAGATTTGTTAAAGTCCTAAGTCTACAGTTACAAGAAGCTAAGTACAAGAAAGATAAATCCAAAGAAATCAATAACCAGAGACATGAGAATCAAATTTCCTAAAACCAAAGATAAAGAAAAATCTTGAAAGCAGCCAGAGAGAAAAGATACATAATCTATAGGGTAGAAACAACTTCAATAACAGAGGATTTCTCATCAGAAATCAGGAGGTTGGAAGGAAATAACATTTTTCAAATGCTGAAAGAAAAGGATGGGCAACCATAATTCTCTATTTAGTGAAAATATCCTTTAGATATGAAGGAAAAAGACATTGTCATATGAAGAAAAACTAAGAAAATTTCTTGTCACCAGAATTGCTTTAAAATAATTTCGAATGGAAGCTCTTCAGTAATAAAGGAAATAGTATAAAATGTGGGATATTTACATGTTTTCTAATGACATAAAACTTGATTTACTTATTTATATTAATTAGATGCTATCAACTGTTTCTTGTTTAGCTATGAAACTATTAGCAGTTAGTTGATTCTCCAGATGTTCTGGACTTTATCCAATCCATGAAATGAACAAACCTGTATTAAGTGTCTGGACATCTATAAATGCTATTAGCTTTGTAAGTCACAGGATTAATTTCTACTTATCCTTCAGGTCTCAAATGAAAAAGCTTTCCCTGGGTTAATTTCCTGAAGTCTCCAAGATAGCTTATATGTTTCTATATATGTCACTGCTACATGGCATTTCTCCTATCATAACACTTAACACTCTTTAAGTTACTGATTTATTGTAAGCTCTCTTAGGAAGGACTGTGACTATCTTTCAACATTTTACTCCCACCATCTAGCAGACCACCTGACCCATAATAAGCAATGAAAATAATTGAAGAATACGTATAATGGGTACTTTCTCACTATATCTTTATTTAAAATACACAAATAGGTAATTTTAGGAAAGTATAAGTTTTTCTTATCACATTAAATACCAGCTTTTTAATTTTATTGTTCTGAAATTCTCAGATCACCAATTTTAACTGAAAATAAAATATAGAGTATTTATTTAGCATTTAATGTTATAAAGACTATCTCATTGAATTCTCACATTTATGAAGTTGGCACTATTACTTTTTCTAATTTTACAAAGGAGAAAATTGAGCCACAGAAAGGTTAATCCACTCTCCTTAGTCATAATTGGTAAGTGACTGGGCAGGATTTGAATAAATGAAATTTTAAGAGGTAGTTAAACAATTCGTTATTTTACAATTCCTATTTTTTATTACATTTAAAAGAAGAGATTACTTCCAAAGAAAATTATTCCTCATGACATTTTCACAATTGGTTATTTTCCAAATTGTCTATTTTTCCTAGGTAATATGATACATTGCTATAGATAAGTCTAGAATAGTGGCCATGCGTATGTGATGCTTCACCACATTTTTAAACTTTAACAAAAGTATGCAATCAGATGATGACATTCAAATGTACTTTTGTACGTGTCAAGATTAGACTGCAAGTGTGACCTTAAATAATCTTTATTCTCAGCGCATATTCAAATCTTTGTAAAATGGTTCACTTTGAAATAACCAAAGTGTATAAAAATAACATTTATTCCTCACTATGTATTACATACTTTTCTGAGCAATATATGTAATAAAATTAAGCCTTTATAATTCCTGTATGTAAGATACTGTTAGTTTCCATGTTTAGTAGAGGAGGAACTGAGGGCCAGGGAAGCAACTTAACTAGTTCAAGAACACAGGTAATTATTATTTGCAAATATTTTATAAATTTGTACATTTGAAAGCACTTACCAAACTCAACAGAGCATATGCACAATAAGGTTTTTATTTAAATGTACAGAATGAGAGCGTGCAGGCAAGCATTGAGGATATGAGAGACATCCAGGCAAAATCTCACCAAGGTTTTTATGCACAAATGGGCATGCTTTGTCTCTGCATTAAACCACCAAGATCTGTGTCCTGAATCCTGGCTTCAGAATAGCTCAGGGCAGAAGTTACAATGGGGTCTCTTCATGCCCCTCTGATCAGCTAGTCAAGCCAGGAAGTCTAATTGCTTAGGTCGGGTGAAAACCATCAATAAACAAACCAGCTCTGGGTGTCACCAAGGGAGTTTTCCACTTTAAATAGCACATCATAAATTTCACTGCCCGTATATTAGCCAATAGTCAAAGTCAGATATGCTGGAATCCCCAGAGGGCTAGAGCTGTCCAGGTCTAGCTGTAAATGAAGGAGCGCTAGCCTACACTGCGTTGGAACCTGCATTTTAATCCTGGCATTCTGTCCCCAGAGACCATGCTCTTAAGACTACATTATTGGTACAACAGGGGAAATTTACTATTCATTTGGCCTAATATTCCTTTTTAAAGATGAAAAACCAGGTCTCAAAGTGGTAAATCGATGTACTAATATTAATATATCCTTTGATCACTATTTTAATAGCTGACATTTATATCAACAGTATGAAGTAGGTAATTTTATAAGCATTCCCATTTTACAGGCAAGGGAACTGAGGCTTAGAGAGGGTATATATGTTAGATAGCTGTTTTTGGATGAGCCATTCATCCATCCATTCATTCACCATTCTACTGCATTTGGGACAAGTTTAAAATCGGAAGTTAGGCTGCTTAGATTATAGCCCTGGCTCAGCTCCCAACTAGCTGTGTTTTTGAAGGCATTTCTTTACTATTTTGTGCAACAGTGTCCCTATTTCTAAAGGGAATAATGATGATACATACATGCGATGTAATCTGCATTTGAGGATTGAATGAATTGACATATGTATGGCTCTGAGAACAGTGTCAGGCACACGATTAATGCTACATCAGCATTAGCTATTATTACTCATTCAATATATGTTTACTGAGTGTTTATAAGATCTATTCTAGACAGTGTGGATAGAGTCATGAATAAAAGGGACAGTGTCAATGCTTTCAAGGAGTTTACATTCTAGTGGAAGAAGACAGACAATGCCTAAACAAGTAAATATGTACTACATCAAGTAAACATAAGTACCATCAAAAAAATTAAGCAGATAAATGTTTTAGAAGGTGATGGATGGCTGGGCCTGCTGTTTATTATAGATAAGACTTGAGGCAAAACCTAATAGAAATGAGGAGAGATGCAGCCATCTGGGAAAGAACATTAAAAAAATTGTAAAAGCGCTGCAGCAGGCATATGTTTGAATGGTGTAAGGAACAGCAGAGGAGGACAGTATGGCAGATACAGTGAGAGACATTAAAAAAATAAAAAAGAGTATTAGGAGACGAGATCGTTGAGGTGTGGAGGCAGGGTGGAGTAGGAGGGCAGATTATGTAGAGTTGGTACACCATGAGGACTTTGGGATTTATTATGAGTGTTTAAGAAAGATGAATAACAAAATCTAAGTTACATTTTAAAATATTCTGTTAGCTCTTATGTGGAAAGCAGATAGCGTATGTGAAAAGTGGCAAGGATGGGAGGGTACTCTTTGAGAAGAACTGAAAATTGCTCAGACAAAAGCAGTAGGTTGACATACAGATAAGTGGTATAAAAATGAGTATACTGAAATGGTAAAACTAGGATTTAATCTGGGCCTGCTTAATTTCAAATCCCATAAGTCTATAACCAGACATGGGACAAATAGCTTTATCTCCTAACTCCCAGGATTCCATGGTATAACTAAACCACACCTCTGCTTCTCCAGCTTAGGAAGGGCCCTGGTGACGCTGATCCCTTTTTCCACAGTGCCTTATGTTCACTCCCGGGGTTTCGAATCATTCTGCATTCTTTTTCTGGGAAAGCTCACTTCTGTTCCCTTAATTATCATCTATACACAGACTAATTGCAAATATATAACTCCATCTAAAATCTAACATTCCCTAAGACTGTTTATAATTTTCTATGGAAAATAAAACAAAACCTCAGACAAACCAAACAAAACCACCTACTCCTTTATCCTTCAGGCATAGCAAACTCAAAACTAAACTCAATATCTAGCACTCTCACTCTAACATAAGTCTGCTTATTATCCAACAGACAAACCTAAATTTATGCTTCCTCTATTCTGGTTGCTATCTCAGTGAATGGCAACAATGTTTTAAAAACAGATAGCAAGGCACATTGACAACCAGAGATGAAAAGAACTTTTCAAGTTATACATCTACTTTAAACAATCAGTAATAGCTGGCTGGATTAGAAAATGAGAAAGCACAATTAGCTTACTTCTTACATATCTTTCACACACACAAAATTGGGAGTTTAATGTAATTATTTCTTTATTATGCAAAGGTTCCTTTAAGCAAAGTGAAAATACATTGAAGGTTGGGAGGGTATCTGAGTAGATGATTTTTATTCTAAAATTTGAGTAAAATCCCACATAGCATGTTATATTACAATATAGGGTAATATTTTTAAAAATTTGTAATCAGTCATATGTTTAATTAGAGGAATATCTATTTGTTTGAGAGACAGTAAGTACCTTGGATCAGAGTGGATCTTAGGATCTCTGACTTAGAGGTTAAACTTAAGAATATCTCAGCCAGTGTAGGACTCTCCTCTAAAGCTACCATTGACAGACTTCCAGACTCTGCATGAACATGTTCAACAGTGTAGTAATCATGAATTCTTGTGGTGGCTAAGGCATTTTAAAAACTCTAATTATCAGACCATTCTTTATTGCTTTTTAAAGAAGGAGTTATGGAGATACTTGAGCAGAGAAATGTAATGAAATCCAAAATACCTAGGCTGTTGAAACATTTTTACAAACTAAATCCAAATAGCTGGTCTGCCTGCTTCATTGTTTACCCTTTAAATGAACCTAGCATCCCTTCACAAGAGTAACCATGGTTAATACCTCTAAGCCAACTTCACATTAGTTATTTCTCTCTCTACCTGAATATGAACAAATTTTATCCTCACTCTACCTCAGTATCTGTATCTGTAAACAAAAAATTGGTAATAACAAGGTCCATCTCTTAAATATGCAGAGAGAATTAAATGAATTAATATACAGTGCCTAGGACAGTGCCTAGAACAAGTAATCAATTTATGCTCAGTACTATTATTGTTATCATTGTTATTTTCTTATTAATATAATAATTTCTTACTTTCCCTAATTCCCTATTTCTAATTCTAGTCCATTCCTTTGACTCTTGTTGGCCATATATTCCCTTGGACTGGACTCATCTTCAGCATTTACCATCTGATTTGATTTTTGGCGTATCCCTGACTGTGACTCCTGGTTTTGCCCTTGAGTTTCACATGCAAAGAAAGCACTTGTGAACTGCGCAGGCTGGACCATGCCTCATTCTGCCACAAGCTGGCAGGCAAAGTGAGAAAAGAACATTCCTGGAGTCAAAAATGCTCTAGGGCTTCCAACTAGTGCAGGTTTACATGCAAAATCTGAGGTCACATTTCTAACCAGAGAATTTTTTCACTTCTAAAATTCACATCACCTATTGATCCTTGGTACAGAATGCAAGCTGTGCAATTCTAACCTCCCATCTCCTATCTTCGTAGGATACTATCATCTCGACTCCTGCTTGGTAAGCTTTGCAGTGTCCTTTGAGACTGTTGCTTTCGTTAAAATCTCTTTAACAAACAATGAAGATGTAAATTTTCAAGACATTCTAAGAAATGTGCAACTTTATTGTCTAGCAACAAAATCAGTGCTTCCTTTCCTGCTACCTCCTGTCCATTCTGCAGGGGCTCCTTGGGCTTGAGGGTAGTATGGATCACTAAGAATTTTACAATAGTATCTTTTTCCCCTTAGAGGCCAGTGTTTTGGTGATCCTCAAATCTACTGATGTTTTTGCTGCTTTTTCCAAACCCAAGTAAAGTTGATTGAATATTCTGGATTTATTGCTTTATGCTTCTTTTGGTATTTAGGCAAAAGTATGAATCTCAGGCTTCCCTGGTGGCGCAGTGGTTGAGAGTCCGCCTGCTGATGCAGGGGACACGTGTTCGTGTCCCGGTCCGGGAAGATCCCACATGCCGCGGAGCGGCTGGGCCCGTGAGCCATGGACGCGGCTCTGCCCGTGAGCCATGGCCGCTGAGCCTGTGCACCGCAACGGGAGAGGCCACAGCAGCGAGAGGCCCGTGTATCGCGAAAAAAAAAAAAAGTATGAATCTCTCCTTACAGATGCTATACATGGCCCTTTAGGAGGGAGATCAACAGAGAACTTCCTGTGTAACTCAGCAGTTTCTTTAGATACTCACCCTTTTGACCTTTATTCAAAATAGCTTTTGAATATATTTTAAGATATTTATTTCTCCAGCTTTTCATTACTCTTATCTTCCTTTGCAGTTATTTGTAATAAATATCAAATACAACTCATACCCTCCATTCTTACTTGCTTTTTACAACTAAATCTGTGCATGAACCAATATTAACACCTCAATCTTATCCTAGTCCTTGAGGCAGCCCTATAGTCAAGGGTCCTATCCAGGTGTAACTTTAAAAATATATAAATATATTCTGCAAATAACTTTTAAAAAATTTGTGCCAGAGTCTAGGATATTGCTTCGCAAACGATCCATTAAAAAAAGCCAGATTTTTTCAACCAGTCTTTCATGGATTGTTCTTCTATAAAGCACACTAGCAAACTAACAACTAGAAAATAAAATTTCAAAAAATGTACTCAAAGTATAAACCCTAATTTTTACTATTAAAATTACATTTCAATAAATACAATACAATCGTATAATAAAAATGTATATTAAAAATAAACACATAGGCAATATAGAAAATGGTTTTATATTCACAACTATATGATCTTCTGCAATGTAAATAAATAATATACCATAAGCGAAATGAAATTATCCATATGTAAGGTGTATCTGCACACTTTGAACATTATGCATTTCGATATATAAAGTTTTAAGCTATGAGTTTGCTTCTTATTTGTTAATTTATCTAAGTTGGATTGATGGCAATGATACAGCCACTGACACTCCATAGTGAAACAATTTCTATGTTTTATTTTATCATCACTCACAGGAGAAACCAATCTAACAAAGTATATGAACGAGAACAAAAGATAAAAATCTGAAGCAATTTCAGCAACCTCAGGATATTCCTTTTAAACTTTTACTGAAAATGGAGCAACAGTTGGGTTGATGTACTTTTTAAAATTTATCTTCAATTCTTTATCAATAGCCAGTCCCAACAATTTATCTTACACATTTTTATAGCTAAATTAAATAATAATTTTATGAAAAGAATAAGTTATGGATTTTATATTACTCTATTTTTCTTCTGGATTAAGAAAATTGCCTAATGTTATTTTTTTGATTACTTAATTTTCCTCTGTTCTCTCAAAATGTCAGGTTAATTTTTTGTGTGCCATATAACATAACTTAATCATGGAAGTGATATCCCATCATATTCAGAGGTCCTGATTACAAAAAATTTAAGAGTTATTCAATAGTTTTGGCCATTGGGGGTCATCCTAGAATTCTGTATTATTTTCCTTTGCAAAGCCAATGCCCTACATACATAGTTGGCAAGTAACATATACTTATAAAAAACATTTTAAAATTAGACTATAAATGTTACATTATTTTATGTAAGAATTAGCAAATTAATTTTGGTGATAATTAAGAAACAGACAGAAAATAACAAAATTCATGCCTAAGCCTCAGTATGGCCAACAAAATACTGATGATCTGAACACTGACTAGACGTTTCTAAACAACTAGCTTGATTTAATGAAGGGAGATAATGTTTGGCTTTCACAGCAGTTTAGCTAAAATACCAGATATAATATAACCTTTTATTTTAATGTAAGTAATTTCATTTTTCCTGATCCATATTGGTATAAATATTTTGTCTATTACTTTCCCAATGGCATAAACAAAGCTTAAAAATTTTATATCTTAAAAATAAATGTAATCTTTAAACAGATCTATGAAAAACACATGTGGAGAATCACCTGGTAATACTGTAATAGCTTCACATGTTTCTTAGAAAGATTTCACACTCTACAGTAAACTTCTCCTTTTTAAATAATTTATCAGCATCTCTGTATTCATATATTGAATCCTGTCCCTGGGAATGAACCTTAATTCTTGCCATCTGTGCCTTGGCCAGGAATGTCCATATTCCTTTAATGCATAAATACATCCCGGATATTTCTCATTCTGTTAGTAAGAGCTGTGAAGCACAGAAAATAATGTTTCAAAGAGGAACCACAAGGGATCATTTATTGCTCCAGCACTTTGAAAAATCTATGAAATTCCTTTATGGCTTCTTCATTATATTTTCAATGGAACAATTAGTTTGAGTGGCTACAAACATAGAATTTTCATGACCACATTAGCCTTTGAAGCCAATTTATTGAATGCATTATTCTCTATGCAAAATATAGTGGGATGTGGCGAATTTGCGATTAAAACGCTTAAGTTGCCTCCAACTGGAAAACTAGTTGAGAGTTAATTTCCTAACAGTCTATCTAGTCACACTTTAAAACCCACTCAGTTTGCATAATTCAGTAATTTGTTCCAAGGATATATTTTACAAGTCTTGAGAGTAGTAACTCTGGCTTTTTTAATATTTAGTAAAGCTCTTGCAATGAGCAGTAACATCTCAAATACACAAGTAGTCCCCTGAAAACCTTGGTTGCAGTTTCTAAAGGTAATAAGACATTCTTATGCCTATTTCATTCAAGCACACACTATGATTACGTCAGAATTACAGACAGCAAAAATTTAACACCAACTGAAGTAATTTCCTATTGCTTGCCAGAGTGAAACATGATGAAAATGTCTTCAAATATTATAACTTTACTTCTCTTGGACCTTATCTGTTTCATATTTTTAAATTCTAGGAAGCACAGGTAATACATGGAGGTTTTGATTCTAGACCAAGGATTGGCAAACATTTTCTGTAAATAAAAATATAGTAAATATGTTAGGCTTTGGGTCATTCAGTCTGTGTGACAACTACTGGACTCTGCCTTTGCAGCATGAAAGCAGCTGTGGACAATGCTTAAGCAAATGGCTTCTCCAATAAAACTTTACTTACAAAAGAGCTGGCTAAAGGGATTCAATCCTCAAGACCTAGTTTACCAATGCTTGCTCAAAACAATAGAATAAGACCCATGCCTCCCATTTTCTCAAGTTACAACTACTTTCCTGGTTGAAGAGGTAGTCATAAAAAGAAATAAATATCAACATATTGTGTCTTTTGGAAATACATTCTATATTTGTTATAGTAATTCTACTTCATTCAGTGGCCTTGTGGTGGTTAATTTTATGTATCAACTTGACAAGCCCACTGTGCCTGATATTTTGTCAATCACTGGTCTGGATGTTGCTATGAAGGTAATTTTTGAATGAGATTAACATTTAAATCAGAGTTGGAGTAAAGCAGATTATCCTACATAAAGTATGTGGGCTTCATCTAATTAGGTATTTAAGTCATCATCTTTGAACATACTGTTATCAAGTGCAATTATAGAAGTTAGGTTCATATGTATCTCTATGAAACATGACTTTTCACTTAAATAACTATTCTCCTGCAGTAATCTTGCTTATTTATTTGTACATGCTTTAAGTGATTAAATAGATGTTAATTGGTAGGTTTCATTACAGCAGCAGAAGTCTATAAAGAACTTATATATAGTTGACATTATATTCTTCAAATAGAAAATCAGCTGAATTCATTCCAACAATGATTAAGTTTTTTCATCTAATTCATGGAATCAATTAGTAAGCCTTTTGGAAGTTCACTCTGGTTAAACATGAAACATCTGCTATCCTTGGGATTATTAATATAAATTCAGTTGGAAAGCTCAACATTCAAGACAAATTGCTTTCATAATAACACAAGTATAAATTTTGGTATAGCACGTGATCTTGACAAACACATCACTTAGTAAATGAGAAAAATATGGAGTAAATATATTTGCTATTGTTTATTAGGAGCATAAAATTAAAACTTGCATCTGAATAAGTTATAATATTAAAGTAAAAAATGTCAAAAATTTAAAATATTTTATATGTACAGTATACTTGTTATATAAAAATGTTGAAATAAAATATAAATTTCTGCATGTTACAATACATTTTCTCTCTGGTGACTGCTATCAATTAGATTTTGGACATGTTTGAAGAAATACTCTGTAAATTAACCTAACTCTGCTACAATGACATTACATTTTTTGTGAGTACTGTAAATTTTGGTTGCAATTTGTTTAAAATTAGTTGAAAATTTGCAATCAAGTAAATAAAGGATGGAGTCAAAATAACTTCAAGATTTTTGTTAACTAAAATTGATGTAAAGAAAGCTCCCAACCTGATACAGATATTTCTACAAAATAATGAAAGAATCAAACAAATTAAACAGTAAGATTTCAAATAGTAGGATTTTGAAATTCTATCTTTGGGCTTTGTTCTAGTTCAGCCTTCCTAGGAAAATATAGAGCTCTTTTCTACCATTTAAAGAAAAGTGTGTACCCTTTAGTGGCATTAAGTACACTCACATTATTGAACAAACATCACCACCATCTCCTAAACATCTTTCATTTTCCAAAACTGAAATTTTGTACCCATTAAACAATAGCTCCTCAGTCCTCCGCTCCACTTCCTGACCACCACTGAGACAAAGGTGTCTGCAAGACACCCTTAAACACACTCCTGTACTACTGATGGTGGTCTACATTTGCATAGCTTTTTGATGATTATTTACAATGATTTAAAGTAGGGGACCACTTGACCTAATATTCCAATCTTTCTGACCTGCCTTAAAGAATCACTTACATATGTGCACAAGGCAGCTTATGAAAAATTCTCATTTCAACACTGTGTATATTGCCTATGAATTGGAAACATATTAGATATTAATCACTAGGTACTTGATAAAATACAATGAAACACCAAATATCCACCTAAAAGAATAGGATAGTTGTGTATGCATTGATATGGAAACATCTCCAACCTATATTAATGGAAAATGCATGATGTTGATGTATACTATATTCCAGAGTCTTTCACAATAGTTTTCTCATGTATCCCCATGACACCCCTATGAGTTAGGTAGTGAAACAGAGCAGGACCCTTTAGTCCTTGCCCCCCCACCAATGTCCTCAGCCTGTCTTTTGTCTGTGGAAAAACTTTAGCCAAAGAATAAGTTTAAGCAGAGAAGTGAGAAAATGCAGAAACAAAGGAAAACAGTCAAAGGAGACCAAATAATAATAGTTTAGTCATTAAGCATAGTCAGGGCTTTTAGTTCCTCCTCAAGGGCTACAGATAATATTCTGAGCCATATCCTGTGAGCTGTCTTATAGATACTGAAACCCCTGCCAGGTGGAAGACGTTAACTACATGATGAACAGCCTGTAGCCATGACACAAGTTGCCACAATTCCAAGAACTGGCCTCAGAGAAACGGAAACAAACCGACCCTAAAACAATCAAGATGATGCTGGTCAGACCACCAATGACCAGTTTCAAGATGACTGTCAGAGCTGACTGTGCTGCTCTGCATGTAGCCCCCTCCCTCTGCCTATAAAAGCTCTTGCCTACCGATTGTCAGTGGAGGGAGTTGAGCTTTGGACAGGAGTCCCCCCACCCCCACCCTTCCATTGCAGGCCTCCAAAATAAAGCAAACTTACTTTCCTTTCCACCAACCTTGTCTCTTTACTATCTTTAGAGTGGAGAGCAGGCAGACACCACTTTCCGTAATACTATTTTTTAAAATTGAGAAAGACTATGAAACTATGATATTATAGCAACTAAATTTGCCAAAATTCAAAAGAATTATAGAAACAGCTTAAGTGCCACACTTTTCCTAGCAAAATTATTCATGTATAATCTCTTTTCTTTGGTCCTCTTTATATACCTCAATCACCAGAGGTCCCCACTTCAGTGTAGCATGGGGTGGAAAGGGAGTTGAAGGATGTGCACGCCCTTTTGAGGTTCATGTAAAAGGAAATAATGTATTACCTATGCTTCATCTGAGATTCTCAAAAATTTGGATTAATATATTTTGAAGTACAGAGGAAAGAAACACCTATCTTCAAGGCCTGGGGTAAAATTTCATATGAATCCGATTTTCTATCAAAATAGTTTTACATATTCATTTACTTATTATCATTAAAATATCATGCACAATATGTCTAATAGTAGATATTACTCATAATACATATATCATTTCCAATTTTAGGGTAAATGAGAGATTCCAGAGAGATGTGTCAGTTTATCCCATGTTCATGGTACCCCTATCCTTCTGCCTTGTGTTCACAGGGATAATCCCTACAGAGCAGCCAAACAACTTTTTAAGATTCTTTAAAAATGAAGAGAGACAGTGTAATGGGAAACAATATAAAACCAGCTATTCTCATGGTCCCCTACACCAAGCTTGCTTTGCTACTTAGTGATCTTTCAGGCACTTAGGAAATTGATCACATTTCTGTGACATGAATAATTGTGTTCAGACATAACAGATTACAGACAGAAGATTTTTTGTATCCTCTGTAGTCAAACAGCTAGGCTTTATGTAAATGAATGGAAATAGAAAAAAAAAGTGCTGACAGTAATAATGAGGAAAATAAATTTTATCACCAAAATGTTAACAATGAGTCAGGAATTTGCAAATCTCTGAGAACCTTTAGCAGATTGTCAGTAACACTGACACACTAGAAAATCCGTGGTCTTATTATGCCCCAGTAATGTTAAATTAACTGTAAATTATTTATTGAAAATTATTAATGGGAATAAATATTATATTGTTTTTATCCTTTCATTTTTCCTATTTTTTAAATTCTTCCATTGAAATGTATCTATTCATAAGTTCATATATAACAGAAGTGTTAAAGATGAAGTCAAAAATTCTTGATTACCCAAGAATTCTTGATTACCCAACTTAATAATTTTAAAAGAAAAGTCCTTTGATGTTAGATTATAATTTCATTCCTTGTATTTGTACCATCTAGGTCTCTTATCTGACTTAATGCAAATCAAGTTACTACTGCTTTAGTAAATAAGATTAGTTGGTCTGACTTACAATGCATTACAGAAGCAATTTCTATCTTATAATAATAGGTGAGCTGTATATTATCCTTTATTTTCTCTTACTGTTGGTATGGTAATTGAATCCTTTGATTCTTCAAATTTACTAGCAGCATTTTCTTCCGTGATCAAAAAGACAATGAGAAAATATACCTACCTAACTATATGACTGAACTCAGATTAGGAAAAGTGTAGTTCTACAGCTATTCAGAATTATCACCTGGGATAGAAACTACTGTTATTACAGTATATATCTATATACACTGTTATTACTCTATATCTTATTATGGAACATTTGAAATGAATAAAAGGTAACACCAATGCTCCCTTTCTTTTTTCTTTGTTTTACCGGTGGTGTTTATAATCTGGGAACTTGGTATAGCTTCTCTACCTTCTCCTATCTCAAACTACAACATTTTATTCCCAGGAAATACTGAACAAAGTGAAATACTGAGCAAAATTCTCTAAGAAGAAAAAATACCCCCCCCCTCCATTAAATAGAAGTAAAAGAGACAATGAATGTAGTCATTTGAGAATTTAAAATTGCAATTGTTTCTTTAAAAGGAGCATTTTAAGGTGTTCCTTCTAAGAAGACACAATTACATTTGATAATTTTCTTCCTACTTGGTCAATAATAATAATAATTTAAGAATTGGAAAAATAAAACTCAAGTAGAAAGTAAAAGCAACTACTAGAGAATGTAAATTGCTGAGAACTTTCATTCTTTTTTAAAGACAGATATTATTTATCATTCTTATATAACCTGTAATTACCTGAAGTGGCTAGAATAATTCCTGTTGCTAAGAGATAGAGAGCTTGCCTAAATTTCATTTTCTGGTTTGTTACTTTTCAAACTCATATATTAGAGAAGCCTGTGGAGAGTAGTGGAAAACAGTCTATAGAGACAGAAGAAGACTTTATTACCTGACATGGGTTAAAAGCTTAAGCTATAAGATGCATGATTTGAGCCAATGGTTTAAAATCTCTAGACATTTATATGGGTGAGTACATACACACTATTCATAGAACATTTACTCTGAGCCAGGCACTGTGGTAGGCATTTTATATATCTTTTCTCAAATAAGTCTCATGACAACGTTATGAATTAAGCATATATATCCTTACCTTATAGATAAAGTGGGATTATTTTAGAGGAAACAGTAATTTTCTCAAGATCAAATAACATGCAAGTAGCAAAGTCAGGATTTGAAATGAATAGTTCTAGCACCTATGAACATGTAAAAATTATGTTAAATTGCATTAATTTATTAAAAATGATCTGCTTATAAGTAAAAGTACCCTTGGATTGTGCTCAGTAAGCTTTAACAATTACTATGCATTACTCTATGAAGAATTCCAAGGATCAAAGTTTCAGCAACAGAAGTTCTCTAGCATTTATTTAAAAACAATTTTTTCCTCAGTGTGTTTCCCACCAGCTATCCCCTAATGTAACCCTTTAATGTCAGATTACAACCATGAGAATATTTTACATAATGGGTGCAGGAAAGGTACATTATCCTTTATTACAAGAATTATATAGTTCACTAAATAGAGCTTAGTCTTAGGAATCAGTTTTAGGCTATCTTAGGGATCAGCTTATTTCTACTTTGGACTTTGTACAGAAGCAAGAACAAGTTCATTTTTCAGGTTATCTGACAAGAAATAGATAAGAGAATGCAGGCTGCCTTGTGATGCTGTTACATAAAATAACAGAGATTACTTTAAAAAAAACAAGTCCATAGTGGATATGGCAGAAAGCTGATTTCCAGGTTTATTGAATATACAAGCTAGATAGGTTTTTATGGTTAAAATTCAAACCCTAATTGATAAGATTTGATTACTAGTATCCTTACATTCTCTCTCCCTCTCCTCCCTCCTTCTTTGACTAATTAGATCAGTTTAATTTCCATCCAAAAATCCTAACAAAGCATCCAATAATTATTAATTTCTTTCATCTCATACAACTCAATATTTTAAAAAATACACATTTTACTACTTATATAATATCATTTTAAAATTTATCATTATAAATATATTCTTTTAAACGTGAATAATCATGTACCCCAAGTTAGATTTCAGTTTCTTCCTTATGTTATTTATTCACGTGTTCATATCTTTATTCAATCACTCACTATCCAGGCACTGGGACGTCTACAAAGAACAAGACACAGCTCGTGAACTAGAGGAACAGTCTGCTGGGAAGGCTGCCTGGCAAACGGATAACTGTAATACTGGGAGAAAAGCTAACACAGTTGCACAGAATTTCAGAGAAAGGAGAAACTAACTATAGAAAAGGCAGACTATATAACCGATTACTTAGGCTTTAGCCCTCAAATAGAGTTTGTGTTAGATTAATGACATTCATTTATATATTTCTTAATCATCTATGTTTTGTGACACAACCAGCCTTCAGATCGCCAGTTAAATGAATTGTTATTTCAGTTGTAACAAAATAATTCTGGATTATATCTTGAAAAGTACTTTTTTTATTCACTTTGTGGGAAGTGAACTAGAGGTAGATGCATATAATAGGTTATTAACCAAATCCTGTTTAAAAAGTCAAAAAGCAGAAAGTGTTAAAACAATAAAAATTTCATATTTTCTTTGCTCAGTGTTCAGATACTCTCTGTAGGAAGGCCTTGCTCACATCTATGTAATAAAGACAATGAAAATCTGAAGAGAGAAAGCGGACACCATGTATTCATCTAGGAAATCACAGTAGCAAAAACAAATGAACAAACAAATAATCAAATAAATAGTGTCATGGTGAGTAAAGAGCTCGATGTTGATATGTTTTCTCCAACAGAATGCCACCTCTTTTACTGCAAACGTAACTATAAACATATTAAAAAAGAAAACACAGTTCAAGTACTTCCATTTTGTGGCTGCAAAAGTCAGCTTACACAGAAAAGTCTCTCATGGCATCTGTTTACTCCTTCATTTTTAAGAGTCATTAAGGAGACATAAGATGATTTTAAATCTTGGATATTGAAAGAAACCTGAAAATTTACATAAAGTTTCAAGATTTCGATTTTCTTAAACATATTTTAGTTTTCTTGACACATCTGTTGGTAGTCTTAAAATATGATACAAAATTATATTGTTTCCATTTCTTTAAAGAAAAACAAAACAAATTCTCCCTTTGTTTGGGAAAAGATGTTTTCCACGTTACTAATTTTTAATGTATTGTTAGACCCAGAAACTTCTTTTGACATAATATAAATTGATAGAAAAATATGGCTTACACTAGCCATCAGATTTTTATTCAACATTTCAAAAATATTTCTAATTTTTTAAAGTCACTCCCATGTAACTTTCACCAGCTCTAATGTCATTACCAGATATATCTCTAACATATTATTTTATAGATATAGAAAACTGATTTTTTAAGGTTGACAGCTATTAAATCAAGGCTTAAAGCAATGAAGAAGTCAGAAGCCTTTGTCCTAAAGACCTAACTTTAATTAATCAGGTCACCTATCACCTTGACAAGTGAAAAGGGCTTTCACAGTAAAGACCCAGACTTTATAATTTTATAGAGTGATTATGAGCATGATTGTGACCTGGTGACATTTACATGGCCTAAGTTACAAGATAAAGACTATCTTTCTAAAACTGACTAGAGTTAATTTATGGGATTTAAAAGATGATTAATTATGCTGTGACAGGAAACAAGAAAGAGAGAAAATGTTTCCTGGAACTCCTTTCTCCTGTTCTCCAAGATAGGGTCAAAGGAGTGATTTGCCCAGGTGCAATCCTGCACAAATCAGTGCTATTCTGTTTATGTCTCTCCCGTCATCTGTTCCCTCTTCTGAGTTAACTATTCCTTTACGGGAAGAAATGTTTTCAATGATGGTGAGATAAACAACATAGTCTTCTGAATTTGTCTCTACCCACTGTGGAAAGGCATGATAATCTTTTAATTTGTTTTATTTGGGGAGAGCAAAAACACAGTAAAGTGGAATTACACTAATGAGACAAAATGCATAAACACATCTAATTTTGTAAATCAAGATATTAAGAGGTTTTAGGGCAGTGAAACTACTCTTTGTGATATTATAATGGTGGATACGTGCCATATCCAAACCCAGAGAATATACAACACTAAGAGTGATCCCTAATATAAGCTACAGACTTCGAGTGATAATGATGTGTCAATATAGGGTCATCAATTGTAACAAAAGAACCACTCTGGTGGAGGATGTTGACTATGGAGGAGGCTATGCATGAGCTGGAACAAGGAATGGACAAGAAATTTCTGTAACTTCTGCTCAATTTAGCTGTGAACCTAAAACTTCTCTAAAATGGTCTATTAAAAATATTAAGAGGTGCTTTATAAAAAGTTTACTCTAAGAAAATAGTATATTCTACACTATTTAATGCATTTAATGCCATTATTTTTAAAATACCAATTTATGCCAAGTTGAATAAAGCAATATATTTATAAAGAATGGGTAAATTAAAACAATAAAATCAAAGTAAATACCAAGTGATTCTGTATAAGTAAAAGAAATGAATGTATAACTGTATCGATAAAAATAAACCATTTGTTTTAACATATATTCCACATCTGAATAAAACTGATTTGGTTTTGATACTAACCTGTGATTTATAGATAAAATATGTGGAACACATTGTAGGGAGACTACTTCTCTGAACCTACCCATCACCTGACTGCTCTAACTATAACTCATCTGTCCCCAGAGGCCAATGACTCCCCAGCAGATCTCTTAGCAGTGACTTTTTTCCTCACAAATTACACACCACAACACCCACCAGGAGATGTTAAGTCACCCTCTTAGTCCTTATTGCTACAATCTCCAGGAAAGCAGCATGGCCTCTATCACTGTCTCTGGAATACTATTCCTCAAGTGTAGTTATTTCAGAGTTCTTTGCCACGATATGATGCTTAGATAAACATATTTTGCATTCCTGTTCATAACAGGCTTTAGATCCCCTTCATTCTTCTGTCCTTAAGACATTTGTTGATGCTAAATGACTTCTGTGCTGGCTTTTTGTCTATGACTCTGCTCTCAGTTGAATCATTAGTTTCTTCAAGTTTATCTGCATTATATAAGTATTCCAATGATTTTGTATATTCATGTCTTAGCTCTGGCTGTTATCTCAAAATACCACAGATTGGGTGGCTTAAACAGTAGAAATTTATTTCTCATAGTTCTGGAGGCTAGGGAGTCTAAAACCAACATGCTGGCAATTTGGTTCCAGGTGAGGGCTCTTTTGCAGGCTTGCAGATGGCTGGCTTCTTGATGTATATTTGAGAGAGAGAGAGAACAAGCTCTCTAATCTCGTTTTATAAGGGCACTAATTCTATCATCAGGCCTCCACCTTCATGATTTAATCTAAATCTAATTATCTCCTCAAAGTTCCATCTCCAAATGCCATCGCATTTGGGGTTAGGGATTCAACTTATGGATTTTGGAAAGGACAGAAACATTCAGTCCATAATCATTTATTAATCTATAACTCTACAATGTTAATTTTAGAAAGGCAATCTACTACCTCATGTCTAGCAAACCCTAGCTTTATCCTACACTCTCCAGAAAAATGAACCTGCTTATAGTTCCTCTAGGCAATATTGGCTATTTGTCACTTGTGTCCTTCATAATTTTGCTCTTGCCATTCCTCTTCACCTGTCCTTCACATGGATGGTATTTACTCTGCTTTAAAACTCAGACCCCTTGTACTGAAAACCATTTTTTTGTTGTTTATTATATCTTGCCTTCCAGATTAGGTAACGTGAATCTGCTACTAAGCTCTGTTTCATAACAAGGTTTATATTTGCAGTGTCCAGCACACAAACTCCATTGGTGTTTAATGAAACAATGCATGAAAGCCCATGAGATAATTTTTGTTAATCCCAAGTTACAAAGAGAGCCAGGGAGAAAAAAGGTAAAACAATAATGGGTCAGATAATGTGGCTTAGTTACCCTTTAACAAAGGCCCACTTTTTCCTGTCTCTTTTTCATTTGGGAGTGGCAATGTTCCATGTGCCAGGGGATGAGTCATATTTGCTCTATGTCAGTTGTGGTATTTCATTCCCACTTGCCAGTAATTAACTTAAGAGTGAGCGTATGACACATTCCTGGCATTTAATTATGAGAAGTAGAGTGAGGGTCTTCCAGGCATAGTTTTCCTCTCTGAGCAAAACAGATAAACAGTCCTTGCCCCTTCCTATTCAAGTCACTGTAATTCAGAAATGATGCGGAGAGGCTACTGCAGTTTTCTTATAACCAAAAGGAGTAAACCAAGAATATACCAGAGAAGTGAACCTGGAGTCCTGATTTGTTCAACTGCTATGTCAGGTCTGGAATTTCCCACTGTGGACTACTTGTTACATAGAAATGTAAATTTCTATTATTTAACATACTTCAAGTAAGGTATCTGTTTCTTGCAATGAAATGGATCCTACGTGACTCAAAAGCTGATGACCACGAGTGATAGATCTTCACCTGTTAAGAAACACAATCTGGGTAGAGACATTCCCTCATGTTAGGTCCCCTCTTATCTGCCTTTCAGAAGCAACATATTGGAATTGGAGGCTTTAGGTACATATTTTCCAGGATGTTGCCTGCTTTATTTAGGCTATATAGGGGCTCTGGTCTTTTCTCCCAGCAAATACTATATTTTAATAATAATAATAATAGTAAGTTTTATTGCTCACTAAGGAACTTCTTCCCTTTGCCTTCTTACAACAGAAGCTCATTTCTCTGAGAAAGTGATACAGGGCAAGTCCCTGCATTCATAGATAAACTGATAGAAGAGGCATGGCCAGTGGACTAGATAACACAGCAATTGAACCACTGTATTAAGGCCTATAGCATTTTAAAAGCTTATTATTTCTCTTCAGAAGAGGTTAACTATCCTAATATCTATGGCGAAGGACAACTTCCTTCCTTTGAAGGAATTCTATTTTTCTTACTGAGCGTCAAGCATAAATAGGAAGTACTTCTTCACTCTCCTTCCACTCACATCATGAAGCCCTCATGTTCCATAACAAATTTCCCTGCTAAAGAACTTAGTTCCCTGCAAAAGGGGCAGCTTTCTCAGCATAAGACATGCAAAACACCTCCATCAACATGTACAAAGTACTTGAAAATGAGTGCATTGGCAGGTGATTGTGTGTGAATTTATTATGAATATGACATATTTAGCTGTCATAGAATGACTATATATACTCACAAACCCAGAAAATTGCATGGAGTAATTGTTATATTTTTTTAACATCTTTATTGGAGTATAATTGCTTTACAATGGTGTGTAAGTTTCTGCTTTATAACAAAGTAAATCAGCTATACATATACATATGTTCCCATATCTCTTCCCTTTGCATCTCCCTCCCTCCCACCCTCCCTATCCCACCCCTCTAGGTGGTCACAAAGCACCGAGTTGATCTCCCTGTGCTATGCGGCTGCTTCCCACTAGCTATCTATTTTACGTTTGGTAGTGTATATATGTCCATGCCATGCTCTCACTTTGTCACAGCTTACCCTTCCCCCTCCCCATATCCTCAAGTCCATTCTCTAGTACATCTGTGCCTTTATTCCCGTTTTACCCCTAGGTTCTTCATGACCTTTTAAACTTTTTTTCTTAGATTCCATATATATGTGTTAGCATATGGTATTTGTTTTTCTCTTTCTGACTTACTTCACTCTGTATGACAGACTCTAAGTCCATCCACCTCACTACAAATAACTCAATTTCGTTTCCTTTTATGGCTGAGTAATATTCCATGGTATAAATGTGCCACATCTTCTTTATCCATTCAACTGTTGATGGACACTTAGGTTGCTTCCATGTCCTGGCTATTGTAAATAGAGCTGCAATGAACATTTTGGTACATGACTCTTTTTGAATTATGGTTTTCTCAGGGTATATGCCCAGAAGTGGGATTGCCGGGTTGTATGATAATTCTATTTTTATTTTTTAAGGAACCTCCATACTGTTCTCCATAGTGGCTATATCAATTTACATTCCCACCAACAATGCAAGAGTGTTCCCTTTTCTCCACACCCTCTCCAGCATTTATTGTTTCTAGATTTTTTGATGATGGCCATTCTGGCCGGTGTGAGATGTTATCTCATTGTAGTTTTGATTTGCATTTCTCTAATGATTAATGATGTTGAGCATCCTTTCATGGGTTTGTTGGCAATCTGTATATCATCTTTGGAGAAATGTCTATTTAGGTGTTCTGCCCAATTTTGGATTGGGTTGTTTGGTTTTTTGTTATTGAGCTGCATGAGCTGCTTGTAAATTTTGGAGATTAATCCTTTGTCAGTTAGTTCATTTGCAAATATTTTCTCCCATTCTGAGGGTTGTCTTTTCATCTCGTTTATGGTTTCCTTTGCTCTGCAAAACCTTTTAAGTTTCATTAGGTCCCATTTGATTATTTTTGTTTTTATTTCCATTTCCCTAGGAGGTGGGTCAAAAAGAATCTTGCTGTGATTTATGTTATAGAGTGTTCTATGTTTTCCTCTAAGATTTTGATAGTGTCTGGCCTTACATTTAGGTCTTTAATCCATTTTGAGTTTATTTCTGTGTATGGTGTTAGGGAGTGTTCTAATTTCATACTTTTACATGTGGCTACTCAGTTTTCCCAGCACCACTTATTGAAGAGGCTGTCTTTTCTCCACTGTATATTCTTGCCTCCTTTATCAAAGATAAGGTGACCATATATGCGTGGGTTTATATCTGGGCTTTCTATCCTGTTCCATTGATCTCTATTTCTGTTTTTGTGCCAGTACGATATTGTCTTGATTACTGTAGGCTTGTAGTATAGTCTGAAGTCAGGGAGCCTGATTCCTCCAGCTCCATTTTTCGTTCTCAAGATTGCTTTGGCTATTTGGGGTCTTTTGTGTTTCCAAACAAATTGTGAAAGTTTTTGATCTAGTTCTGTGGAAAATGCCAGTGGTAGTTTGATAGGGATTGCATTGAATCTGTAGATTACTTTGGGTAGTAGAGTCATTTTCACAATGTTGATTCTTCCAGTCCAAGAACATGGTATCTCTCTCCATCTATTTGTATTGTCTTTAATTTCTTTCATCAGTGTCTTATAATGTTCTCCATACAGGTCTTTTGTCTCCTTAGGTAGGTTTATTCCTAGATATTTTATTCTTTTTGTTGCAGTGGTAAATGGGAGTGTTTTCTTAATTTCACTTTCAGATTTTTCATCATTAGTGTATAGGAATGCAAGAGGTTTCTGTGCATTAATTTTGTATCCTGCTACTTTACCAAATTCATTGATTAGCTCTAGTAGTTTTCTGGCAGCATCTTTAGAATTCTTTATGTATAGTATCATGTCATCTGCAAACAGTGACAGTGTACTTCTTCTTTTCCGATTTGGATTCCTTTTATTTCTTTTTGTTCTCTGATGGCTGTGGCTAAAACTTCCAAAACTATATTGAGTAATAGTGGTGAGAGTGGGCAACCTTGTATTTTTCCTGATCTTAGTGGAAATGGTTTCAGCTTTTCACCATTGTGGACAATGTTGGCTGTGTGTTTGTTATATATGGCCTTTATTATATTGAGGAAAGTTCCCTCTATGCCTACTTTCTGCAGGGTTTTTATCATAAATGGGTATTGAATTTTGTCGAAAGCTTTCTCTGCATCTATTGAAATGATCATATGGTTTTTCTCCTTCAATTTGTTAATATGGTGTATCACATTGATTGATTTGCATATATTGAAGAATTCTTGCATTCCTGGAATAAACCCCTACTTGATCATGGTGTATGATCCTTTTAATGTGCTGTTGGATTCTGTTTGCTGATATTTTGTTGAGGATTTCTGCATCTATGTTCATCAGTGATATTGGCCTTTAGTTTTCTTTCTTTGTGACATCTTTGTCTGGTTTGGTATCAGGGTGATGGTGGCTCCGTAGAATGAATTTGGGAGTGCTCCTCCCTCTGCTATATTTTGGAAAAATTTGAGAAGGATATGTGTTAGCTCTTCTCTAAGTATTTGATAGAATTTGCCTGAAGCCATCTGGTCCTGGGCTTTTGTTTGTTGGAAGATTTTAAATCACAGTTTCAATTTCATTGCTTGTGATTGGTCTGTTCATATTCTTTATTTTTTCCTGGTCCATTCTTGGCAGGTTGTGCATTTCTAAGAATTTGTCCATTTCTTCCAAGTTGTCCATTTTATTGGCATAGAGTTGCTTGTAGTAATCTCTCATGATCCTTTGTATTTCTGCAGTGTCAGTTGTTACTTCTTTTTCATTTCTAATTCTATTGATTTGAGTCTTCTCCCTTTTTCTCTTGATGAGTCTGGCCAACGGTTTATCAATTTTGTTTATCTTCTGCAAGAACCAGCTTTCAGTTTTATTGATTTTTGTTATCGTTTCCTTCATTTCTTTTTCATTTATTTCTGATCTGATATTTATGATTTCTTTCCCTCTGCTAAATTTGGGGTTTTTGTGTTCTTCTTTCTCTAATTGCTTTAGGTGCAAGGTCTGGTTGTTTATTTGAGGTTTCCTGTTTAAGGTACGATTGTATTGCTATAAACTTTCCTCTTAGAACTGATTTTGCTGCATCCCATAGGTTTTGGGTCGTCAGGTTTTCATCGTCATTTTTTTCTAGGGATTTTTTGATTTCCTCTTTGATTTCTTCAATGATCTGTTGGTTATTAAGTAGTGTACTGTGTACCCTCCATGTGTTTGTATTTTTTACAGATCTTTTCCTGTAATTGATATCTACTCTCACAGCACTGTGGTCAGAGAAGATACTTGATACAATTTCAATTTTCTTATGTTTATCAAGGCTTCATCTGTGACCCAAGATATGATCTATCCTGGAGAATGTTCCATGAGCACTTGAGAAAAATGTGCATTCTGTTGTTTTTGGATGGAATGTCCTATAAATATCAATTAAGTCCATCTTAATGTATCTTTAATGTATCATGTAAAGCTTGTGTTTCCTTATTTATTTTCATTTTGGATGATCGGTCCATTGGTGAAAGTGGGGTGTGAAACTCCCCTACTATGATTGTGTTACAGTCGATTTCTCCTTTTATGGCTGTTAGTATTTGCCTTATGTATTGAGGTGCACCTTTGTTGGGTGCATAAATATTTACAATTGTTATATCTTCTTCTTGGATCAATCCCTTGATCATTATGTAGTGTCCTTCTTGGTGTCTTGTAATAATCTTTATTTAGAAGTCTATTTTGTCTGATATGAGAATTGCTACTCCAGCTTTCTTTTGATTTCCATTTGCATGGAATATCTTTTTCCATCCCCTCACTTTCAGTCTGTATGTGTCCCTAGGTCTGAAGTGGGTCTCTTGTAGACAGCACGTATACGGGTCTTGTTTTTGTATCCATTCAGCCAGTCTGTGTCTTTTGATGGAAGCATTTAATCCATTTACATTTAAGTTAATTATCGATATGTATTTTCCTATTCCCATTTTCTTAATTGTTTTGGGTTTGTTATTGTAGGTCTTTTCCTTCCCTTGTGTTTCTTGCCTAGAGAATTTTCTTTAGCATTTGTTGTAAAGCTGGTTTGGTGGTGCTGAATTCTCTCAGCTTTTGCTTATCTGTAAAGGTTTTAATTTCTCTGTCAAATCTGAATGAGATCCTTGCTGGGTAGAGTAATCTTGGTTGTAGGTTTTTCTCCTTCATCACTTTAAATATGTCCTGTCACTCCCTTCTGGCCTGCATAGTTTCTGCTGAAAGATCAGCTGTTAACCTTATGGGGATTACCTTGTGTGTTATTTGTTGTTTTTCCCTTGCTGCTTTTAATATGTTTTCTTTGTATTTAATTTTTGATAGTTTGATTAATATGTGTCTTGGCGTGTTTCTCCAAGGATTTATCCTGTATGGGACTCTGTGCTTCCTGGACTTGATTAACGATTTCCTTTCCCATATTAGGGAAGTTTTCAACTATAATCTCTTCAAATATTTTCTCAGTCCCTTTCTTTTTCTCTTCTTCTTCTGGGACCCCTATAATTCGAATGTTGGTGCATTTAATGTTGTCCCAGAAGTCTCTGAGATTGTCCTCCTCTCTTTTCATTCTTTTTCTTTATTCTGCTCTGCAGTAGTTATTTCCACTATTTTATCTTCCAGGTCACTTATCTTTTTTGTTCTGCCTCAGTTATTCTGCTATTGATCCCTTCTAGAGTATTTTTAATTTCATTTATTGTGTTGTTCATCATTGCTTGTTTCCTCTTTAGTTCTCCTAGGTCCTTGTTAAATGTTTCTTGCATTTTCTCTATTCTATTTCCAAGATTTTGGAGCATCTTTACTATCATTATTCTGAATTCTTTTTCAGGTAGACTGCCTATTTTCTCTTCATTTGTGAGGTCTGGTGGGTTTTTACCTTGCTCCTTCATCTGCTGTGTGTATTTCTGTCTTCTCATTTTGCTTATCTTACTGTGTTTGGTGTCTCCTTTTCGCAGGCTGCAGGTTCATAGTTCCCGTTGTTTTTGGTGTCTGTCCCCAGTGGTAAGGTTGTTTCAGTGGGTTGTGTAGGCTTCCTGGTGGAGGGGACTAGTGCCTGTGTTCTGGTGGATGAGGCTGGATCTTATCTTTCTGGTGTGCAGGTCCACGTCTGGTGGTGTGTTTTGGGGTATCTGTGGCCTTATTATGATTTTAGGCAGCCTCTCTGCTAATGGATGGGGCTGTGTTCCTCTCTTGCTAGTTGTTTGAAATAGGGTGTCCCGCACTGTAGCTTGCTGATCATTGAGTGAAGCTTGGTCTTAGTGTTGAGATGGAGATCTCTGGGAGATTTTCGCCATTTGATATTATGTGGAGCTGGGAGGTCTCTTGTGGACCAGTGTCCTGAAGTTGGCTCTCCCACCTCAGAGGCACAGCACTGACTCCTGGCTAGAGCACCAAGAGCCTTTCATCCACATGGCTCAGTATAAAAGGGAGAAAGAAGAAAGAAAAGAAAGATAGAAAAGAAAGGATAAAATAAAATCAAATATAGTAAGGTAAAATAAAATAAAATTATTAAAATAAAAAATACTTATGAAAAACATTGTAAAAAGGAAAAAGAAAAAAGAACAAAGGGACAGAATCCTAGGACAAATGGTGAAAGCAAAGCTATACAGACAAAATCTCACACAGAAGCATACACATATACACTCACAAAAAGAGGAAAAGGGGAAAAAATAATATATCTTGCTCCCAAAGTCCACCTCCTCAATTTGGGATGTTTCGTTGTCTATTCAGGTTTTCCACAGATGCAGGGTACATCAAGTTGATTTTGGAGATTTAATCCGCTGCTTCTGAGGCTGCTGGGAGAGGCTTCCCTTTGTCTTCTTTTTTCGCACAGCTCCAGGGGTTCAGCTTTGGATTTGGCCCCGCCTCTCCGTGTAGGTTGCCTGAGGGCATCTGTTCTTTGCTCAGACAGGAAGGGGTTAAAGGAGCAGCTGATTTGGGGACTTTGGCTCACTCAGGCCGGGGGGAGGAGGGGTATAGAACTCAGGGCGAGCCTGCGGCGGCAGAGGCCTGCGTGACATTGCACCAGCCTGAGGCGCGCCGTGCGTTCTTCCGGGGAAGTTGTCCCTGGATCACGGGACCCCGGCAGTGGCAGGCTGCACAGGCTCCCGGGAGGAGGGGTGTGGACAGTGACCTCTGCTTGCACACAGGCTTCTTGGTGGCTGCAGCAGCACCCTTAGTGTCTCGCGCCCATCTCTGGGGTCCCCACTGATCACCGTGGCTTGCACCCGTCTCTGGAGGTCCTTTAAGCAGCACTCTGAATCCCCTCTCCTTGCACACCAGGAAACAAAGAGGGAAGAAAAAGTCTCTTGCCTCTTCGGCAAGTCCAGACTTTTTCCCGGACTCCCTGCCGCTAGCCATGGTGCACGAGCCCCCTTCAGGCTGTGTTCACGACGCCAACCCCAGTCCTCTCCTTGGGATCCAACCGAAGCCCGAGCCTCAGGTCCCAGTCCTGCCCGCCCCGGCGCGTGAGCAGACAAGCCTCTCAGGCTGGTGAGTGCTGGTGGGCACCGATCCTCTGTGCGGGAATCTCTCCGCTTTGCCCTCCGCACCCCTGTTGCTGTGCTCTCCTCCGTGGCATCGAAGCTTCCCCCCCTCGGCCACCCGCAGTCTCCACCACTGAAGGGTCTTCCTAGTGTGTGGAAACTTTTTCTCCTTCACAGCTCCCTCCCACTGGTGCAGGTCCCGTCCCTAGTCTTTTGTCTCTGTTTTTTCTTTTTTCTTTTGCCCTACCCAGGCACATGGGGAGTTTCTTGCCTTTTGGGAGGTCTGAGCTCTTCTGCCAGCGTTCAGTGGGTGTTCTATAGGAGCAGTTCCACGTGTAGATGTATTTCTGATGTATCTGTGGGAAGGAAGGTGATCTCCACGTCTTACTCTTCTGCCATCTTCTCCAAAGTTATTTGAATTTATATTTAATTTCCGGTCGAAAAGGTGGCCCAGTTGAGAGTCTCAGGAGTGTATCAATGAGACTTTAAAATTCCTGTGCCTTAATTACTCCATTTATAAAATTGAAATAAAAACTGCTTTAACATGGTGAAAATTGAAAGTGTATTACCTTCAAAGTAGAATTCCTTACTGTTAGATGGCATGCAATATGTAACCTAAGATACAGGTAAATTCAAGAAATATAACTCAGATGTGGGAAAAGTGGGAAACTGGTACTGAATGTCCAATTCATCACTGGAAAACCTCACACTCAGGAAAAAAGAAAAATCAAGTGCATTTTTATCAGGAGATCAAGAGTCAACACCAGAAACCTCATTTCTAAATTACTAATTATATTATTCATTATATAATTCAACAGATTTTAATTTACTCTGTGCCCTTCAAGTATTCCAAAAAAGACTTTATCATGGCAAATTTCTTTCCACACCCTGAAGATTAACAATGGTTAACAAAAAATGGTTAAATCAGTAGATACATTTTTGCCATATTACATCTTTTATCTTTCAAATCATAGTTTATTTGCCTCTTATAAGCCATAGCTTTTCAATGGTTGAAATTACTATAGAAAAGCATCTTTGTGTAAATTTGCATTACCGACATATTTAAGCTATAAAATCTTAGAGAACGACATCAGTCGTATTTACCTTTTAGATTAAAGGAACACTGTCAGATATAGCAGAATTTTGGTTAAATGTGTGCCATTTGAGAAAATACATGATGTTCTCCAGATAAAAATCTCATCTATCAGCTATCAATGAATCCTTTGGAGTGTCTGTGACAGAGTTAGCCAATTACTCGCAATGGGGGGAAGAAGAATATGCTTTTTAAATTGTCATACCGTCTGTATTCTGAATGAAAGTTTATTATTAAGAATCAAAAAAAGATTTGATTTTATCACTTTACATTACTTACATAAAAAGGAAGGAAGGAAGGAAGGGGGAGGGAGAGAGAAAGGAAGGAAAAGAAAGTTGTGTCTGAACAGACATAAAACATGAGTTTAAATAATAGGTATTAAGAATATCTCTTTTTGTCTGAGATACAATTCCTGATTTAAGAGATAGAAGCAATCATTCACTAGATGTTGAGCATAACACACAATCAGAGGGTGGGTGGGTAAAAGGTTTTTATCATTAAAGAGATAAATATTAACAATAAAATGTAATATTAATGTCTTATCTTTAAAGTATAAAATATATTTATCAGTGAATATTGCTAAATATACTGCAATTACAGAAGTCAGCCCCTTGTGTAGGATACATTTTCTATTTTGAAAACAGACTACCTGGCTCCTACTATGGATGACTTTTTATATTTTTTAGATATTGCTTCATTAGAACACAAAGAATATGGTTTCTTTAAAAATCAACTGTTTTTGCAAATCCTTTTATACCTTGCTGATGCTTTATGTCTGCCTTCAGAGAATTTTTTTTTTTTTTTGCATTACGCGGGCCTCTCACTGTTGTGGCCTCTCCCATCGTGGAGCACAGGCTCCGGACGCGCAGGCTCAGCGGCCATGGCTCACGGGCCCAGCCGCTCCGCGGCATGTGGGATCTTCCCGGACCGGGGCACGAACCCGTGTCCCCTGCATCGGCAGGCGGACTCTCAACCACTAAGCCACCAGGGAAGTTCTGCCTTCAGAGAATTTTAAAGGCAGACTATATGTTGTTAATTATTGGTTTTTACTCAGGCAGAAGACCTGAAAGACTTTTTCAGAGTGACTGGACCACAGAGCTTACAGAATATACACTGTTTCAAAATACTTTAAAATACATATTTAAAACATAGATGTATATTTTTGTTTCTTTCTACTATAAATGACTGATAGTTAAAAATAATTATATATCAATGATCTAAAGAGCATTTATCAAAGATGAAAAGTATGCATTTAAAACAAATTTTGAATTTAAAAAATTATGCTTTACTAATATTTAATATTTACACTGGCTCTGGCCTCTTCTATAAGGCCACATCTATCAGAAGGTCATGGGTGATGTACAGAATAGGATATATCCTTAAGGACGAGTAAAGTTCCATGAGGCAGTTTATGAAAATGGCACTCTCAATAGCTTCTTTTCTTTCAATGCGTTTTGACAAAGTACAGTGTACATATGCCAGATTAATGTGATTTATGGCTTATAATGGCTAGTTTAAATAAATCTCAAAAATGGATAATGACCTTAAAATATTCCTGTAAGAAAACAGCTTATTAAAAATAGCACCAATGACTCAAACACAATGAGAAAAGGTGGATATGATATTTAACATATCCCAGTTAAAGCTTTTCATCTGTTATATCAGAAGACAAAACAATGATGATTTTAATAATATCTGATAAAAAGTTGGCAACAGATGGGAAATATCAGATTATTGGAAAAAGGGATTTACACCCACTATATTTAAAAATAAACAGTACTCTATCTTGTGGTTTAATTTATGAGTTAAGAATATGCTGAAGTTCTTGTGATTAGAAATATAGTTACAAAAATTTATTTCATCTTTATTTCCTTTTAAAGACATATTGTGAGTACTCTGATTATGTTTATAAAACTTGTAACATATGAGGATAGTCACTCCTATATGCAATTTATTTTAAAATATTTATATTTTGGAATAGTGGTTAATATTTAGTAAGCAAGGTTTGTAATTATTTTTGAAAGTTTGAATACCACTACTCTAGGAGATAAGACATTTAATGAGAATGTGGATTCAGTTTAATCTATTTTTAATTGACTAATAAGGACTTCAACCTAAATCTAGTGTAGTCTATAAATTTCACAATTTTTAAAGTAAAACATTTTAATTATATAATCTGCAAGTTGGGGTTATTTACATTTATTATGTAATTCCCATGAAATTAATATCTGACAAAACTGATTATCATCTGTTATATTGTGAAAAAAACCTGTTCCTGAGGCCATGATTGCAATGTTATTTACATAAATAAATATGTTTTGATTTCCAGATAATGTACCTTATTTTGAGATTCCTTAACTACAAACTGTTGTAATGCCACTCTGTGTTAATCTGGGCTCCCTGTCTATCTTTCCTGTGGATATAATGCAAAAAACAAAGTGAAATATTTCCATTTTATAATTGAAATTTGGTCAAGATTATCTTCATAGGCATACTACTCATCTTTGAATTACTTAAAAGAATCCAATTTATCTAATAATCTGTAACATAAGTTTCCCAAGATCTATCATAAGAGAGAAAATAAAGTTACATCAAAGACCCCAAACACTCTCTTGTTGTGCTATCTCTTCTGTGCTAACCACATTCCTGCCGACTTCTAAAGTTTCCAACTCATTCTGGGATTCCCTGGAAATCTCTAATGTGTTCCTTTAATTATACACTCTGTCAGCATAGCTTAGTGTTTAAAAGCACAGATTTTGAGTTTGAATTTTGGCTAGGCATATATTATGTGCAGCTTTGAACAAGAGGGCCAAGGTCACAGGATTTTGTCAATCAAAACATGTAAGCCCTCGGAAACAGTGTGGCACAGAAAGACCCCAAACATCCTTTGTATGATCATCATAAACGAAAACTTCTGGTGTTACAGAGAGTTAACGCCAGTTGTTTGGCCACAGGTTCCACCAAATTTACTGCCATTGCACTGAGTCCCAATAATACCCAGAGGTATCTTTGTTAGGAAAGATGCCAAGTCCTGATGCTGTGAGCACCGATGTGTGCTCTGAGTACCTGCTTACTCTTGGCACTGCCTCCATCCCTGCAGTGGCTGCTGGCTCTGAGGCTGCTGATGCTGTGGCACCCTCCCTGTCCCACAGAGACCTTAGTCAAACAGCTCATCTTTCTACTTGCTGTTTTACTGTATAGTGCGCTAGCATTCTCCTGGAGCAAACACAGTGGCCAACTGATGGTCCATTAACCAAATCTTTATGTCCAGAATAGAGATTATAAACTCGTATTGGTGGTGGGCAGTATTTCTTGTTTATTAGTATAATTTTTATGTCTTTAAGTTGGGTCTCTAATTTCAACTGACTACAGACTTATTGTTAATTATTACCTTCCATCCTAATATGTTTCCCTGTTTGGTTCCTGAAGACATTTTTCTTGGGGTTTAGTCTCTTTTTATCTTGTAGAGTAAATTGATTTCCTGCAGGCTCTTTGGTACTCCATCTGTATAAACCCTGCAATCCACCTCATTAGTTCTCCAAATGTTTAAGAATTAAGATTGGTGTGGTCTGGGCTTGATATGGAGGTTTTACTACAAATATAATGTGATAAGAAAAACTTAATTTTATAAAATGTTTTTGGTCTTGATTTGATACAAAATATCATAAAAGCCCCTAATAGTTTAATAAATTGACAAGTTAATGATTTTATAAACATGCTTAAGACATGTTCTTGCACAGATTTATATTAACACTTTGGAGTTTCTTCATGCATATTTTTCTTTCATATAATCAAATTTGTAAATGGAGCCTAATATCTAACTGAGCTACTTTGAGGTATATTAAAAGATATGCTAAGGATAAAGAATGAAATTGAAGAAACTCTTTTTGAAACCTAACTGGTATTAAAAGTAAACATTTTATTATACAGAAGGAATTAAAGTTTCTGAAAATCTATACCAAGAAAACCAAAGCCATTCTGGGCACAAGGAGACATTTCTACAGTCAAAACTACCTTTCACTTTTCAGAAATTTGACTGAAAACAAGTGGTTAAATGTGCTGGAAACAGGCACTGCAAAGTCGTTCTGTCTGTTGTGGCAGCTGAACAATGTGAGTTACAGAACCACTGCCCTAATAGTGACTGAAGCAGATGAGGGAAGATGGCAGCTCAAAACCAGAACACTTAAACTCAGTCCAGGAGTCCATCTATGATCCAGTTTTGTTCATTCTGACAAATCAGTCTGATCCACCATGATTAGCCTTCTTCAGAAGTCCCTAAAACGGGATCTGATTTCTTTCTCTTTACGTTCTGTGTTAGAAGATGCTGATTGCCTCAATATCCAGACTCCCCTTCTTCCATTGTAAGTAAATCCTCTATTTCTAGTGAGATAATCTGACTATGCAGAGTTCAGACTACATTTTTCCAGCCTCTCTTTCAAATATCTGTGATCCATATGTTCAAGTTATGGCCAATGGTGTCAAGATAATATGAAGTATCAGGCTAACAATCAGAATCAGTGGTCTTACTCTGTATCAAACTGTGCTAATACTTTAAAGGATGCAGGTCATGGTGAAACCCGAGTGAAATGTGGAGACACCTGGGCTACTGAAACCAATCTCCAGGTCCCAGTTTTTCATGTTAGGATGATTCTTGGCCCAGATTTAACATAGGAGGTCCCTGAGTGATGTGTGTTACTCAAAAGGAAGCTATTTTGGCCATGAAATAGTTTTATCTTATACTCCAATAGTTATATAGTTTAAGTGACATCTTCCATGGAGCCACTCCAACTAGTAAATGTCATTAGTGAGTTTGCTAAGGAATTTCCATGATTACAATAAGATTTGACGTGCTACTTAATTTTTACTAATCAAATATGTAAGCCAAAAATTCATGTCTTACTTCCAGGATTCCTTCTTATCATGTTACACTGAACAATTTCCAGCAACTCAACTGCATTTTGCATTGACCAACATTGAGTCTAGATGTTGGTCAACCAACCAAGAGTTAGCACCTTTGATACAGAATTATTAATACACCCATATTGATAAAGCCATCTTGATTTAAAGCCAACTTCTCTCATATAGCACTCTCTGGATCCATTTCTACACATCGTCTCAAGATTTACACTGACATAAAATCTTGAAATTCTTTTGGTTTATAAGGCTTTTCCTTTTGAGTTAAAAATTGTATACAATCCCCTGTGAAAGCTAGGATCTGATCTAGTTATAAATTGAGAGGTAATTGTAGAATTATGAGAGGAATGGGACATGAGGAAAATGGCAATGTAAATCATACAAGTGATGTTATTACATGTTTTTCAGAGCATAAACTACTTCATTGAACTTGTAAGGAGGTGGCTTGTGCTGTCAGAAGAAGCTCATGAAGTTAGGGAGTTTGGGTTATAAAGATCTACTTAAATCCACCAAAATGTCTCAATTACAATATTGGGATCTCTGTTTACCAATCAATACATTACTTTTCATAAAAGAGACCTGGTAAGTCTGTGGCTTAAACCATTCCTGTGTTAGTTAGTGGTTTTCAGCAGTGGTACGTTGACTCAAAAATGGTGTGCTTTCACCAAATAGGTAAGTGCTCTATATCTGCATTCATTCTATCAGTTATTCATTCTTTAATGATAATAGTCTTTTTGCTGCCTTCTACCTCAAACATGTTAGATAACCATCCTCAATTCCCATTTCCTTTAGAGTCTGTTTTGTCACCTGCATTCTCTTTTGGTAAGAATTACTAAACAAAACCTAATAAGCTACAAGTAACAAAATTATTTCTACCTACTTTAAGTAGAATTAGATTTATCAGTAGATTGAACTCAAAGTATCTTTTACAATACTAAACTGACACCCTCGAACCTGAATTTCCAGGAATTATTTTCAAAACTAAACCATGGGCCTGCAGACCAAAGTATGTGCTGCCTCTGTCTCTATTAGTTGATTGGGATTGAAGAGAGAAAAACAAAATTAAAAAAGAATAATAAATATATTAAGGCTTTCTAGTGTCATGAATTCTCAGAGTATGCTATTTGAAAGTGCTGAACTTTATCAAAAATCTACGAAAGTTGATGCATGCCCTATAACATTTTAGAAACTTAATACTTAAGAAATACCTTATATTTCTTCATATTAAAAGAGAAAAACACAGTTTTTAAAAAAAATAAGCAAAATTATTCATATGTCTCTGAAATACTAAAAGAACTTATGGAATCTATACATTTTTGAAGAAAAAATTCCCTAGGAATTTACAATATGGATAATTTATTTTTTTAATGCAACTTAAAGTTATTCACAGAGAAGCAATGGCTCAGAAAAGTTACCCTTCCTATATCTTCAAAAAATTATTTGCTACTATACTCAAGTCAATTATGAAATTAGTATAGGTGATAAAGCATCATCAAGTAGGAAGGAAATCATAGTGCAAATATATTAACATAATTTTTTTTTACTTAAATTGTCATTTGAGATGAGACGTGAATGACAGGGAGCCAGCCATTCAAGTATCTGACAGAAGTAGAACAGGATGGCTTAATTCATGAGCATTATGAGATGAGAGCAAAGATTCAGGCAGGTGCCCTACAAGCCAGAGTAAGAGATAGAAATTCTAATCTCTTTGCAATGGTAAGCCATTGAAAGATTTTGAGCAGAGGAGTTACTTGACATGGTTTACATTTGGAAAGATTCCCCCACCCCCCGAGCTGCAGTGCAAATGAGAGATTTCTGGGTAGAGGTAGAAACAAGAAGGCCAGACAGGTGCTATTAGAAGAGTCTACATGAGATGTGGTTGGGGCTTAGACTAGAATACAGAGAAGCTGGAGAGAGTGGAAATATGTAGAATATGTTTTGGAGAAAAACTGATAAGATATGATGTGGAGTGAAGGTCAACAGTGAGAAAACTAGAGAAACCAAGGATGACCTTTTGGATTTGACTTTAGCAGCTGGGTGAAGGGTGGAGCCCCACCCTGAGATGGCAGATGCTATCTAAGAAATATGTTTATAGGGTAAAAGAAATAGGGATCTGTTTTTAAAATATTTAATTTTAAATACTTAATAGATGTGAAGCAGCAGTGATGGTTGAATATCTGTTAGGCATTGGGATTATAGCTAATGCTTTGGTGAGATAAGAGCAGTACCAAGTGACATCACTGAAAACATCAGACCAAGGGAGGAAGATACATGCTCTCTGACTTAGCCTAGGAATTCAACTCAAGGGATGCTAGACAGTACCCTGGAATTATCAGGAATATCTCCATGAATTATCTGAGATATTTGACTTAGGGAATAGAAAAGGAAAACATTCTAGAGAGGGAGTGATTGTAAAGCCAGATAATTTGGATTTTGCAACTGTTATTTTGGACTCCTTTTTTTTTTGTTTTAATCTAGTGCAACTTCAGGCACAGTTGTGTGTTATTAGGTAAGATGAATGCTTTGAAAGATTTGATGTGAAATGTGTATGTATGTCCCAATAATCAATCCTGAATAAATATTGATTAGGAAATTGAAGTTACTCCATTTAAAGCACTGCATTATATCTATAGGAAAGATGGGTAGGGAGCTCAAGTTTATGTTAAGACTAAAAACATACAGAAGTTTTATAAGTTCATATATATTTTCTGAAAGTCCAATATTATTTCCATTTTGCTATAACAAACATTTATTACTTTCATTTTTTAATAAAAATCAGGCAAACATTTAAGTTTTCACTTCTGAAAGAATTTAAATTTCTGTTACTTTTTTGGAAATTGAGTTTACTGTGTAAATTTGCATTCAGCAATTTCCTCGTATGAGGTTTATATGCAAGGAAATGCAAACAATCATTTAGGCACAAAGATATTCATGACAACACTATGCACAATGGTGAAAAATTGGAAACAAATTAAATCCCCAGTACAAAGGAGATTTAAAATAAAAAAGATGCATCTCAATAATAGACAATAATGGGATAACTAAAATTAAGCTTCTTGGGCATCTTATGAGCAAAGAAAATGTTTATAACATGTTTGTTTATTGATTCACCAATATACAAATTATATTTTTGGCATAATCACAAATGTTTAAAATAGTCATTAAGAACCCAATATACTATGACAGCATATTAGCTATAGTTACTTCTGGGTGTTGGATTAATCTATTGTATTTCTTCTATTTTATTCTTTTATATTTTACTATGTTTATTATATTTCTTTTCTTTTATTCTTATTAAATTTCCAGTAATGTATTTTAGCTTTGTAATTAGATAAAAACAAAACAAGGTAACAAGATTTTTGGGGAGAAATTTGAGTTATGTTTTCAATTTCCAGAATCCCATCAGACAATTGTGGCCTTAGAGAAATAATAAATAACATTTATCTCTCCCGCCTAAAGTTTGAACTAAATGAGAACTATGACAAAAATAACACAGAAAATGTGAGATCAAAATACATCTTGTTACAAATAAAGCTAGTATCTGCAGGTTAGTTGATTTTTTTAATACTGAACTTCAAAATTTGATATCCCCCCTCCCAGTCATAGGTAATGTTTGATCACTTCTAATATGCCTGTTCTTGTAAAACTCATCACATGGAGTTAGAAAAGTATGGCTGTTTCTGTGGACAGTTTAGCTCCTATGAGAAAAGAGAAGAAATAACAAGCCATATACGCATATCAGGTCCTGCTCTTAAACTCAGTAGCTAAATAAGTCACTAATCTTTGAAAAAGGAATGAGTTGCAGGAGGTGGGGAGCAGAGGCTAGTAATGTTGTGCCTTTGAAACTCCCTCCACGTGGAAGGAAACACCAAAAGTTAGAAAATATGGCACATTAATCATGTCACACGTAGGGACAAACTCATTTTTTAAAATTAAATTTATTCTTTTCTGTATATGAATTTATACTTCAGTTACTAATTCTTCCTAAGTAATCAAACCAAATTTAGAAAAAAAAATTATAGAGCATTTATCAAAAGTCATTTTGACATAGTTGATATAACAAACGTTCTAAATACAGCTATAATTTTGATATTGCTGTTAGGATATATATTCTAAAAGAGAAATATAAAACTATTCTTCTGTTTCTTAAATGAAAAATTACAATTGATGGTTAATTACTTTAACAGAAATTAAATGATGCCATATGATTCTAATATATATGTCATTTAACAATATACCTTGGACATCCTTCTATGGCAGCTTATAGAGAACAATTTATTTCTTTTTTACAAATGCAAAGCAGTCCATTAAATGGCATATTTTTATTTCATTACCTAATTTTCCCTTGGTAAACAATTAAATTGAGAGGCATTAAAAATCCAGCAAATAAATACCTTTTTTCACTTATCAGATTATTTTCTAAACTCTTAGAATCAAAATGTCTAGGTAAAGAAATGCACAGCTAAACTTTTCTTATAAATTCCAGAATTGGCACCCATAAAAATCTTAATTGAAAAACATTTCCATCAAAAGTAATTATTACTTTGGATAGATTTCCAGCTCATTAAAATTACTGTGTACTTCATTTTCACTGTATTTGAATACAAAAAAGGATTTAAAAATATTTAATTAGTTATGTTATTCTAGATTTTTGTAGTCTATCAAAATGTATGAATGCAATATTTAAGGATTCATAATTGTACAATATTTCAGGAGAAAATTAGTAAAATATAATGAATTTGTGCTTGTCCCAAGGTATAGTTTTAATGTGTTTCCAATTAAGACATTTAATGAGTAAAAGAATAACTGACATATTTTATTTAGGAATATCTTTAAAAGTTTGTCCAGCCAGAGCCTGAACAAAGAGAAATATTTTCCTTCTAGACTATGTATTCTAGAAGCAACACTCATTCTTTAGGCATGTTTAGAGGCTTCATTATGTCACAAGTTCTAACCTACAATGTTTATGGAAATAGCTCATTCATTCATCCATCTATGAACAACATATTCTATAACCTCCAAGGCTTCAGTTACAGGGGTGAGTACTAAGAATACATAGCTGTGTCAGACATGACCTCTGCCTCCTAGGATTTAATAGAAGCTGGATCATAAAAAAAAAAGATTAACTGTAGCATAGTCTACATCACCTAAGACAGGCATTGTAGAATCAGGCAATTTAAATAATACAATCTACATACTTATATCATCATAGGATTTATGCCTTGAGTGAATGTGTGAATTACATATTCTCTGATTACTAATGTGAGGTATGCACAATGCTTATTCAAGCATTTAGGCAAAATGATGTATTCAAATATGTCCTCAAAAACCCCCCATTTTAGCATTTAAAGTTTAATGTTTATGGCATATATTCTACCCATCCATCTCTCTGCTCCCATAGAGAAGCAATATTTTCATGACCATCAGATTATTTATCTATCTATATGTAGAAATGTCAATCTGTCATCCCTAGTAGCACATTATATTTTTTTATCATATTCTTGGCCTTTTTCCTATCCAGGTTTCTATCACCAAAACACTGTCTGTTACTTATCTGTTATATCAGAGTCTTACTCTTAGGTAAGTAATTAGTGACCTACTGATAGAGATTTAAAAACATTCATTCACTTGTATACATGACGCTCATTTTATCTCATTGTATTTTGCCCACAGTTTGCTGTGAACTACTTTTTTAAGATAGTAAACACACATAACTTTCATATCATGCCCATTGTACATTTAAAACATTCTCCACCAGAAGCCTGAAAAATATGCATAGAAATCTTAACAATTCCACATAAAAATAAAGTGTTCTATTTATGTATGATGGGCAAGATGAGTATAAACTGGATACATATTTGCCACTTGAACTGTGGCAGCATGTGAATCATTATTATCTGGGAATTCGCTTAAAACGGATAATCTCCAGCCTTACTCTGAATATGCACTTCAAAAGATCTTTAGGTGTCGATATTAATGGTATAATAACATTAAGAAGCACTGCTCGGGGCTTCCCTGGTGGCGCAGTGGTTGAGAATCTGCCTGCTAATGCAGGGGACACAGGTTCGAGCCCTGGTCTGGGAGGATCCCACATGCCACGGAGCAACTAGGCCCGTGAGCCACAACTACTGAGCCTGTGCGTCTGGAGCCTGTGCTCCGCAACAAAAGAGGCCACGATAGTGAGAGGCCCACGCATCGTGATGAAGAGTGGCCCCCGCTTGCCACAACTAGAGAAAGCCCTCGCATAGAAACGAAGACACAACACAGCAAAAATAAATAAACTAATTAATAAACTCCTACCCCCAACATCTTAAAATAGCAAGAGGAGTTAGAATGAGAAATTGCTTTAAAAAAAAAAAAAAAGAAGCACTGCTCTATATAATTTTGTGGGGATTGAAACAGAATGAGAAGGTTGAAATGAGAGGTAAAGTGCTAAAAGGAATGGCAGGTTAAAAAGGAGATAGACTTGAATAGTCAGCACAGCAGTGGTGGAGGATGGATTGAAATGGCAGGACAGATGTGCTGCTTTGATTGCTCTTTGGCTTGTTGTCTTTAGAATAGATACATGATGATCCTGGATCACTCTCAGATGTTCATGATAGGCTCCTCAACTCAGGCAAAATAAATTTACACATTCTGCAGCTACAGTCACTTGACCTAGATGGAATCTTTAGTAAGTTGAATGTGTTAAGGTATTTTTGAACAATTATCAACTGGATTTAAAATTTTTTTTCTGTTATACATTCTCAGCAATGAGTGAATGACAAAGCCACTAGGCATCTAAAAATCTACTCTTTCATGAACCTTGGAGGGATGTCCTCAGTCAACATTTTAGGTAGACTTGGTAACTTCTTAATTTGTGCTATTGTAGAACTTACTTCCTGCCTTATGGGTCATGTGTCTGTCTCCTCATAAGACATGATCCATGAAAACAGAGACCAGCTCTCTGTTTCTGTAGCTTTAATCCATGGCACTGTGCCTATACACAGCAGGTTCTCTGTTCCTGCTTAATTAGGGAAGAACTGATTGGCTAAATGACAGAATGAATGATGGACTGATGGACTAAATAGTTTAAGTAAAAAAGATTTTACTTGTCATCACAGTCTAACAAGGAGAGAAGGGAAACCTATGTCCTCAGCAGTTGCATGGAGAGAGACATTAAGCTACAGGGGCCCATGCCTTGATTTTTCAAGTGGCAGCTACTCCATTCACTCAGCAGGTAATGCCAGCTACTCCATCACTGATAGCCCCAGGGAAGGCCACTTACAGGGTAACTGCCACTTAAGGGGGGGTTTCATATTTGCAGAGATAGGGGGCTATCAAGTCTATTTCCTGTATATGTTCCACACAACTTCTGAACACAAACGAGAACATATAAAAAAATTATATTGAATCCCGTTGTCCTCTCTGCCACCATATAAAAAAAATTATATTGAATCCCGTTGTCCTCTCTGCCACAGCCAGGGTCATTGGGTAGTGTAGATGCACATTACAGAGTTAAAGGAGTTCGTTTGAAAACAGAAAGAAGAGAGCTACAAGGCAATGTAAGTAAAATCATAAAATGAATTTTATGTATCATTAATTCTGATAACTAATTTTATTGCTTTGGAAAATTATTATGGAAGTCTGCTACAAAATACTTAACCTAATTTAAATTTCAGAAACCGTTTTTGGCAAATCACTAGAAGCAATATTTTTAATCAATGAAGTGGATCTAATTTGGATTTCAGATGCACAGAAAGAGAAAGAAAAAAAGAAGTTTCCTAAGGTAAGCACTTTGTATTTCACAGCTGTTTTAAATGTTGTTACAAGGAGTAAAATTAAATAATGGCTTTTAATTTCTATACAGAAAACCCACAAAAGATCAAAGTCTAAACTATTTCCTTGCTGGCATATTTTAATTGATATTTTTATACTGTTATTATGGCTCCAGGAAATATTTTATGACCACTGTGCACAATAGTTTTGCCAAGAACCGGATGATGTTTAGGGGTTCTACTAAAATACTTAGCAAAGGAATTAGGATGCTAAAATTGTTATCACTTTACTCTAACCAACAAATAACCCCTAGCAAAGGAATTAGGATGCTAAAATTGTTATCACTTTACTCTAACCAACAAATAACCCCTAACAAGTTATTCTGATTCTCAAAAGTTTAAACCAGGAAAGACAGGACTGCACTGTTTCCTAAGGTTTAATTTTTCCAGTCAGTTCAGATTTGTTTGATGGCATCACCTTTTTTCAAAAGGTTTGGCTGCACCAAACGTTAATGCTATAAATATAGGTTTCATACAGTGGAAAAAGAATCTCTGCATTCCCATTTGCTCACTACTAAATGTTGTTACATGTGAGAAAAGGCAATGTTCATATCAGTTGGTTGACTACCTGCTGTGAATTGTAGGCAGCATTCACAGAATCCTGGCTTTGTTTTATTATTCTTAGAGCAATCACCCCTGATACCAGCAGATAAAGCTATCCACTGCACTTAACCTAAAACCTAGATAAGGTCACTGGCTGTTAGCGTGGAATGAGAGCCAACAGTGTATAAACTGGTCCCTCCTCTAGACATTGCTGAGGAATGCAAATATTTTTTTTAAATGATTCATGTGTGATGATAGGAAGAAAAGTGAATTAACTCTGCTTCTTGAAGGGAGATCAGAGAGTTTAAAGTGATTTTAAAATCACTGGGCCAAGTTCTGTTTTTATTTATGTGTCTATCATTCCTGATGAAGTCAAGATATACATAAATGAAAGCAGAAGGAGGCCCAACTCATTCTAGGTACCAGTATGTTTTAGCTTTGTTTTAAAATGTTCTTATATGTTCTATGAAAAAGAAAGGCATGCACATAGCACCTATTTTTACCACTTGTGATTGACAACCCATTTTTCTATTGACATACCTTTCTTTAGGATGTACAGAAGTAGGTGAGAAGACTTAGCTCCACTCAAATGAATTAACATGATTTGGTGAGAAAAGTAAGGTATTTACAAAATGATGTCAGGAACCAATTTGCTAGGTGGTCCTCAGACAAAGAATAGGCCACCTGAATCTCCTGGGGGGAAGTTATCCTCTAAAGAAATGAAAATTCTGATCCTCTTAGCAGAACACACTATTGAACAGATAACTGAATCAAAGAACTTTTGAATAGAACATGACAAGCTGCATTTTTCACAAAACAAGTTCAAAATGTTCAATCTTTGTCATGTAGAGCAATGGATTTTTTTCCAGGAAATCCAGTATGCCATCATCATGGGGGAAGTAAGATTATCAGGAAATTATATTAGGCTATTGGTGATTTAATCTTATTCCTAACAGACCGCTTTTGGAAAGGTACAATGCCAGGCAACAACTGCAGCTAGAGAGGATGATACTCTGACAAATACCCTATATTTAGGTGATATTATTTGAAATACCATAATCTCATCTTCAAAATTTCAGAGGACATAGAGGAAATGCATTTGAGTGTCTTCAGAATGTGGTGGCACAGTATGGTTCATACAAAAAGGATTCTTTGTTTAAAGATAATGGATTGAAATACACAGAATAATTCCAAAATAATGTATGAATACTGTACATACTCATACGCATTAAAGGAAAATAACCAGAAGGAAATAGCAAAATACAGAATGCCTGTCACAGGAAAATTCAGAAAGATTCTCTTCATTATTCTTATACTTTAGATATTTTATAATAAAATAATATGCTTAAATATTAGATTGAAGTATAATTATTTAAAGAACTGCTGTCTTTTAAATATTTGTGCAATGAAACCACAGTACACATAACCATCTGATTTATAGGCTAAATCAAAGAATGCCTTATGTGTAACATAAAGTGAAATTTCTGGTTATTTTAATCAGGTAGATCATTTTTCTACATGAGTGCATTTGAATGGAACATTTAGATCGTTTCAATATGTACTTACTGAATGCCGGTCCTATCCTGAATAATAGGATAACAAGAGCTTTTTGAACTCTATTAATAATTTACAAATTATGTTAAAATAAACCATTTCACCTTTACAACTCTGTAAACTTTTATTTTTAGTAAATGTGAAGTTGAAGAAACAAAGGATTCAGTCACACACAGTTAGAAAGAGGGAGAGGGAGAGATTAAAACCACAGCTTCCCCTGCCAGGCTTAGTTTTCTTTCTACTTTACAATTGCCTCCCAGTAATTGAAATAAAAGATTCAGTCTTTTTGATTCACCATAGCCTAAATGTATTATTTGTGGAAAGGTTGAGATAAAGAAACTAACCTAATTCCTTGGAGGACAATAATGACCAGTGACAAATTGATTCCACAAAGCAAGCTTGCTTCCTGCTCTATATGGATGTACCAGAGAGGGTGGACCACGTTGGATAACAGAACACTGCGTGACACATTTTGTAGAACAAAAAGAAGACCAGTGCAAACGATGCATAGGGAAGGAGAGACAAAATGGAGTGAGATGAACCTAGAGAAACAGGCAGAAGCACACAGCATCAGACCACGAAGGCAATGTCAAGAACTTTAGTCTTCACCACACAAGACTAGGAATCTCAAATATTTTAAGAATAGATGGAGCATAATCAGATTCTAATTTAAAAATATGGCTGCAATATGGAGCATTGTAAGAGAAATAGAGAGGAAAGGAAGTGATTAGAAGCTTTTGTAGTATAAAAACCGTATATAATGGTGATGAATATGTGAATTATGATGATGGTTTTGATTATGCCTTAATTAAACCAGGAAGGGTCAGCCTCTGAGTGATCAGCAAGATGATTATGATTTACAACTATTTATTAGCCAACCAAAATGGCCACACAAGTCATTGAGGAAGAAATCCATTGGTCTCTATTATAAAATTATCCTCAAAGCTGGACCACAGTAGTTAATGGCTATCCACTACTGCTATGGATTATAGACCAAAAGAAATATATGATCCATTAACTCCAGAAGTTTATATATATTTTTTTTAATGGAAATGTGTGTTTTAACTAGAGTATGAGAGATTTCTAAGAAAAAAATGGGTTGTTACAGTGTTTATTCATGTAAATAAGTATCACTAAGAACTATTTGATATTTGACCTCAGTCAGGTATGTGCACAGCTGCAGATTCAATTGTTTTGCTAAAGGACCTATGTGATTTTCTACTCAGCAGTACCAACATTTTATAACAATAAATGTTTTCTTACTATTGTATATAGTCATGAATAGGCTTTTGATCAAAATATTTGAAGCAGTTGTACTGATTAAACATGTCAAAAGCTGAACTCCACTTCACCATTGAGGCTTACTTAAATTACTATATACCCGTGGGTCAATATGCTAATTTTTCTTCCGAAGGACCTCATAAATTGCTGCACCTGAGAATGCTTAATTTTAAGAACTTAATATCTATTGTGCATTGAGAGACTCTGTGGCAGACTGGAAAATGCCCCACTTAGATGCCCTGCATAATTGGCTGAGGAATCCATCTGCTGTCCCTCTAGATTCCCACCACATTCACTCCCAGGGAATGCCTGTGGTGGACTGCTTCCAGCCAATACATGAGCACCCTAGGGGTGCAAATGAAGACCATTGCTTTGACATGCAGGACTTCTCTGATGAGAGACTTTGGCTCTACAACTCCCAGTTGACCTTGCCAAATCTTTCTTGAATGCGCACTGCAAAGTCTGAGACTATTCCTTTTCAAACCTCCTACTTTTCCCTGCTCTTTTTCAGCATCTTTACAGCTAAAGGCTCTCTGCACCTTCTTCATTTCCCTCCTTTTTATTTTTAACCTGCATTTCCTGCAATTATTCACTCACATATCTAATTCTGTCTTGGCATATGTTTCTCAGAGGAACCCTACAAACAGAAGCATTGCCAGTAGTGATCTGAGAAAACAGGCAGGATAACAAAAAGTTGGCAAGGCCCCCGCTGGTGATGTTCTAATTACTAAGGATTTCGCTGTTGGTAACCTGCAAAGATATTCCAAGGATATCCAAGGATACCCAAGGGAAATTGCCTTGTAGTTACAATGATGCCAGATTTAAAAGATATGGGGGTAAATGGGTTCTGACCCCAGTTTCCAATGTGTGCAGATGTGGGGGATTTCGCCACACCACCAAGCAATTCTCTGCCATCAACCTGGTGTCCCACAATTCAATTCTGACACTATCTACCTGGAAATAGTGTCACATTCCACAGGTTAAGGGCTCAGTCCCACAAGACTGCCTGCACTTCAGATGCCAGTCCTAAGCAGGTGTTTCTTGTAAGGCCAACTGGCCCGAGGCAGGGGAACGCAATCAGATTCACAGGTTGCATCAGACCGAAAATTTCCGGACCACCCAGTTCCAGAAACTGACCTGGAGACTTTCCGGACCACCCAGTTCCAGGAACTGACCTGGGGACTTTCCACCCGGCCCAGCCTTCCCGCCTTTCGAGGGGCGGGACTAACGGTCCCAAGACTGATGCAACCGGCACCAGATATTGCCACGATACCCGAAGAGACCACCAAATAAGGAATAACCTGCGCCCTCCTGGATTCACCACACCCCTTTCCCTTCTTCCCCTATAAATTCTGCCCAAACCCTCGCCCGGGCGCGACTTCTCTGGCCCCTTTCTCTCGGACCAGTGAACCTCGCCCGGGAGCGTTCCCAAATAAAGCTTGTTTAAGCTCTCCTCCGTTTCTTGGTGCCGTTCCTTACATTTCTGACTGTTTAGCTATAAATTGGGGGGTTCTCCCAACCCCCTGCTTGATTTGATTAAATTGCTAGAGCAGCTCACAGAACACAGAAAAACATTTTACTTACTGGATAACAGCCAGATGGAAGAGGTGCATAGGGCAGGGTATGGGAAAAGGCCTCGGAGCTTCCATGCCCTCTCTCTCCAAGTGCATGACTCTCCCCAAGTCGTTACATGTTCACCAACCCGGAAGCTCAACAAAACCCATCCTTCTGGGTTTTTATGGAGGCTTAATTACGTAGGTGTGGCTGATTAAATCATTGACCGCTGCTGAGGTGTGGCTGATTAAATCATTGACCACCGCTGATCGAATTCAATTGCCAGCCCTTCTCCCCTTTCTGGAGGTCAAGGGGTTGGTACTGAAAGTTCCAGTCCTCTAATCATGTGGTTGGCTCCTCTGGCAAACTGTCCACATCCTTAGATGGAGCTCAAAAGTCACCTCATTAACATAACAAAGATACCTCCATAGTTCTCAGCACTTAGGGAATTCCAGTGGTTTTAGGAACTCTGCTAGAAACTGGGATGAAGACCAAATATATATTTCTTATTATTAATCACAATATCACAAGGGGGAACAATGCCTATAGGGATAGTAGTTATCTCAGGGTTACAGATAAGTTGTGATAACACGTTGCAGAGGAATAACGAGAAACTGAGGGTCATTAACAAGCTGTTAAAGGCTATGTATGAAAGTCATAGGGGTCTCATTAGTAACTTACAAAGAGGCACTTTTCTCCCCAACTGGATAAGTAGACACAGCTGAGCAGCAGACTGAGGCCCAGATAGAATCACAGAGCTCATGTGACAATTTCCAACCGAAGTATGTCATTATGCTAAAGTCAGACCCTTAGTGTTAAAACCTGGGCCCTAGTAATACTGGATGAGACACTCTAGGAGAAAGAGACTTTTAAATCCACAGGCTCACAGACATGGCCTTCCCACTTCTTCCAGCATTACACCCATCCTGCAAGAAACTACAGAAGACTCTCTCCAAGAGTCACCAAGCACTCAGCTCAGGAGTCGTCTCCATCTCCTCTCTTGGTTTCCAGGCTGACTAAGGCTAAATCCCAGGAAAAATCAGCTGTGGACTTGCAGGGCCTGATAACAGAAGGAAGAAATTATATACCAAAAGAGCTCCTTATGACTAAATAAGGAGCCAAGAGTATCCCTGAGACTGATTTAGTGTATACTGGATTTCCTAGACTAGAATATAAGACTGGATACACAAGAAGTCATTGATTGGAAGGCATTTTCTTGGGATACCAGACTTCAACAGATAAGAACTCCAATAAGTAGGGCAAAGTCGCTGCTGGAGTGGCCCATAGAAGTGTGGAGAAAGTGATGGGCAATACTGAATGAAGTAGAAGCCCCTGAGTTGTCATGGCAGGTGGTAGAGTAATAAATAAAGAACTGAGTGTAGTAGAAATGCTGAGATAGATGTAGACTATGAGGCCAGAAGACTCACAGAAGATAATCTTTCACAGGAGATCCCAGAGGACAATCTATTCATCAAGACTACAAGAATCCACGGATTAGTGGAGTACTAGCATCACTCAGAAGTGCAATGGTGACTATGCAAACTAATCCTGAGGTTAAGAGAGCAGCCAGAGAACCCTCATGATATTGATAGGGATTAATATAGCCCTAAAGGAATAGAAGCCAGGGGGCAGAATTGATAGTTCTAAATTGTCAAAACCAGGATTCTGTATTTACCTTAAATATCAGCATGGTAGGGCTTCCCTGGTGGCGAATGGTTGAGAGTCCACCTGCCGATGCAGGGGACACGGGTTCGTACCCCGGTCCGGGAAGATCCCACATGCCGCGGAGCGGCTAGGCCCATGAGCCATGGCCGCTGAGCCTGCGCATCCGGAGCCTGTGCTCCGCAACGGGAGAGGCCACAACAGTGAGAGGCCCGCGTACCAAAAAAAAAAAACAAAAAACAAACAGCATGATAGAGGGATATTCAAAGAAGCTTGATACACAGTGAATTGTGGAAATGGAAAATAGAGCATGGTGTCAGTGGGGACAAAATAGATGGCCAGCGAGCAAGTGTGGAGTTTAACATCTACAACCAGAAAAATGCACGAATAGAATTTCAGGAGGATGAAGGCAGTTCTGTCAATGAAAAGTCATAATCCCTTGCTAAGTACCTAGACCAGGCCCATTTTTATGTCAAAAACTCTGACTGAAGAAGTATCTGGGCCCCTACGAGGACAGGCCCTGCAACACAACTGCAAGTAAATAGTAAAATAATCCCTCTAGTCTCCCCCAAAGGGACCTATAGTCATTTACCCAGGTGACTTTACAGCGGGCAAAAGAGAATACCCAGGCATTACAAACACTAAGGGACAGAGGGTATGACACCTGAAGACCCAAAACATCAAATTATGCTCCTATTGAAATGGCATATTAACTAAATTTCTACTCACAGGAAAAAAGCCAATAATTTTTGAGAGCCTACAATTTGTTATGCACCAATGATCTCATTTAATAAAATTTCTTAAATTTATTGCATTCCCAATTAGATGTACAATTGGCAGGCACCTTGACATGATATAAAAAACATGGTGTTTAGGCCTGCTGCATCCAGGGACCCACCTAATGGATATTTCTCCAGTCTTTAGTGAATAATTGGAATTGATACACTTGGCAGTTGGAGTAAGTAACCTCCTTGGTTCTTGGACTATGGGTAAAAGCTGTCATAGCAGGTAAACCCACATAGAAACCTCTGAAACTGTACCCCCTCACACATTGGCTGAGATAGCAAATCCAAAACAGTGAAGTATCCTGGAAGGAGAAAGATTGTGGAGTTTACTGCTGTGACTAAAGATGTCAATGATACACAGATACTAAAACTTATCATACCTACATTTATTTTTCAACTTGGTCTCTGTAGAGGTGGAGAGATCTGGAGAATAAGTGTGGACTACTGCAGTTAGTAGTATCTCAGTATAAACAGCCAAAGGAGAGGGAAATGAACAAAACTGGTTACAGATGGTGTAGCTTGCCATGTGGGTGCAAATTTAAAAAAGAATAGTACCCTTGAAAGATAATGGAGGGACTTCTCTGGTGGTGTAGTGGTTGGGAATCCGCCTGCCAATGCAGGGGACACGGGTTTGATCCCTGGTCTGGGAATATCCCACATGCCGCAGAGCAACTAAGCGCATATGCCACAACTACTGAGCCTGCGCTATAGAGCCCGCAAGCCACGACTACTGAAGCCCGCATGCCTAGAGCCCGTGCTCTGCAACAAGAGAAGCCACTACAATGAGAAGCCTGAGCACTGCAGAGAAGAGTAGCCCCCGTTCACCACAACTGGAGAAAGCCCTCATGCAGCAACGAACACCCAGTGCAGCAAAACATTAATTAATTTTAAAAAAAGATAATGGAGAATGGTAATCTTCCCAGTAGGTGGAGCTGCAAGCATTGCATTGTTCATTTACTTTATGTAGAATGGGAAGTAGTACAATGAGAGGACATGATAGATAAAGATGATATAGATATAGATTCTTGGGCAATGGTCAATGGCTTGGTTGTCAGATCAGGGCCTGAAAGTAAAAAACATGGAATACTGACAACAAGGATATCTAGGACTGAAGTATATAGATGGACATTAGCATTGGGCACAAAGAGTAAAAATTTTTGTCATACGTTGATGGCCACCAGGAATCACTCAGAAAAGAAGAGGCATTGAATAATGAAGTTAGCAAAACGACTTGATTCATAAATACTAACAAGCCATCACCATTTTTTACTCTGGACTGGCACAATGAGCACATGAGCAAAGTGGTCATGGTGGCAGAAAATAGGGCTATTGTAGGACACATTCTGTACTAAGAGGGCCAAGAGTTAATACACAGAGAATAGATGACTATTCTATTGAATGCCTTTCCCTTTCCTGCCCACAGATCCTTAACCAGCAGCACTGTTTGTGGTCTTATGAGATGTCTGCTCCACAGGATGTAATGAACAAAACATAGCATCTGGTCAGATAATACTTCATGCTGAAGAAGGTGAGTGCAGCCGTGACCATGGGATCATGGGATCTATCAGTAGAATAAAATATTGTACCACCCAGAAATGGTTGGCTTTACAGAGAACCAGAATGGCACAGCTAAAGTGACAACTCAGAGACAACTTTCTGAAAAAATGGGATGACATACTTCAGGATACAGTGTGATGCATTAACTTAGAGACTTTCCTATGATGATATCCACAAAGAACAAATACGTGGGTCCAGCAACCAATGAGTGTAAGCAGAAGTGGCTCCACTTACCATCACTCATAATGACCTACTGAGGGGTGTGTACTTCTTGCTCTCAAATTTACATGGTTGAAGGTCCTGGTCCCCAGAAGAATGTACTTTTGCCAGGGAACAAAGCAAATGCTCTAGTAGACTGCAATCTATAGCTGTTGCTAAAACACTTTAGAGTCCTTGTGTCCAGGGACAAGTAGGAAGAGTTTCCATCATGACAAGTGTAATGGACCTCGATCACAAGGAGAAGGTGTGAATAATTTTACACAATGGGGACAAGAAAGAATAAATATGGAACCCATGTGATTCCCATGGGTACCTCTAAATATTGCCTTACCCAACTGGAACTGTGACAAGACATGTGCAGCAACATTGGCTTGAAAAAGACATATTTCCAACAGCTCAGACACTTCAGTAATGAAGGTTTGAGTCACAGGACCGTGTAAGCCACCAAGTTCTGCCAAGGAGATAGCTAAGGGTTAATATGTGAAAGATTTAGAAATAGATAATGAAGGAGAGATAAATGAGTACCAGTTGGGGCCTTGTGACCAACTTTAGAAAAGAGAGGAGTATTTTGTCCTACAGACCTTAGTCTTCTAGGCTTCTCCTTCAAAAGAGAAGCTCATGGGAACCATAGAGAAGCAACTCCATAAACTTGTGGAGTAAATTAAATCTATGTGGTGCAAGGAATGGATAGTGACAGCCATGAAAATAGTAATTCAAATCTCCTGTTGTAGATAGCATGCTTGACTGACGTCCAAGCTCCTGCTTCTCTGGATTCACCATCATGTTTGTGTTAAGACCACAGCTACTGTGAAGGTGCTAATGCAAGTCTATTCCTGAAAGTCATGGACTCCTCTATGGGGAAACATTGGCTCCAGGACTACCATCAATCTGGCTGAATGTTTCTTGGAACTGCATTGTAGTCTGAGAGTCTTTCTACTCAGTTCTCCTTTTTTCCCTTTCTCCTGCATATGTGTTAGACATCATAGTCTGCAGTCTCTCTCTGTCTTTATTATCTCTCTCCCCTTTATCATTCACCAATGTCTTCCTCCATACATTTCTTGTAAGTCATATCCCACTTTGGTGTCTGTATTTTGGAGATCTCAAATTAACCCAGTCTGGAATGGGCTGCACACATCAGACATTCTCTGTCATGTTAACAATAGTCATATAAGGTAAATGTCATCACCATCATGTCCATGAGAAAATTGGTGCTCCAGAGGTTAGCACATTTGTCTAGGGTAAAAGAGCTAGAAAATCGTGGATCAAAGTCTATCTGAATCTAAGACCAATTCACCTTCCACTACACCTAGGAATGATCCTTGGCTTTTAGCCCCCAGTTCAATTATTACCAAGTCTTTGGAATCCAATCACTTTTCCATTGTAACCATTTTCAACTTAGCTTAAGCTCCAAAATAACCATTTTCAACTTAGCTTAAGCTCCAAAATCCCTTTTGCTCTCTACCCTCCACCCACAATGTTTTTTTCCATTTTTTTTAAATTCATAGTATTTCTTTCTGCAACAGGGTCCAAGAAAATCTTTCTCCCACCTTCTTTCTCTGGTTAATTTCTCATCATACACTAGATACTAACAAATATTTCTTCAGGAGGTCTCTTCTGGCCTCCATTCCACTGCATTCAATACTGTGTGGTTATTTGATTAATTCCAACCTTTCCCTCACTCATGTAGTCCATTAGTGACAAAGATAACATCTGATTTCTTCACATCTTTGTTTTGTCAGCATCTTACAATATAGTTACTAGAATAGATACTTGCTAATATATTGTTGAAGACTGAAGAAAGGACTTAACGAATACATCATGCTTTTTAACACGTGGTTTTTAGAACATATGTTGTATTTGTTTCAAAATCCATTTTAATTGCAAAGGATGATTAGAAATAGTTGACATACATTTCGTGCTTGTCATACTTGCTAATAAATTTCAGTCACCATGTAGTAACTACTAAAGCAGAAGTTGAGAGAATGAGAATTTAGTAAATGAGGTGGCTACAAATGGCAGCACAATTAAATTTTGTTTACAACTTGGAGTGACTTGACAAGCATGACGTCATCAATTTCTTATTTTTTCTCTTAATAATATCACACAAATTCAACTGTAGAAAATAAGAAAGGTATAGTTTGTCAATTAAGAGGAATAAAATCAATGATATTCATCATTATTCAGCTTCCCTCTGCTTCTGTGTACATAAAGGATTCAACTTCCCCACCTTTTGAATTTGGTTGTGGCCATCTAGAAAGTTATGGCCATGAAGTGTGACTGTGAGAACTTTTCCAGTCCTCACTCCCCCTTCTGTATGGACACCTCAGGCACAATTTGAGATGTCAGAGCATTTTTGCCAGGATCCACGAGTGTGTAGTGCAGACTTCTAAGCCATCTAGCAAGAGCAGGAAGAAAATATGTACTTGAAGCCACTGATATTTGGAGGTTATGCTTCCACACATTAGAACATATTCCATCTGGACTCTTAAACTACGGTTAAGTGTAGAAGTTTTGTGTAGGAATGAGTATCTACCCAAAGATGTACTTTTAATTTCTTAGGTAGTTGAAATGGAGGGCAAACAACTACACATATGGGGAAATAACTGAGCATACAAACCTCCACAGTTATTTGGGTCTTAGATACCATGAGTGATATTTACTTAACATTTAATGATCACAAAGTCATGAACTGTATTAGCGAAGAAATATTTCTTAAAAGTTCACAATGTAATTGGGCTTTTTCGAGTCCTTTTTAAGAGTAGTTATGAAAATTACCTGGAAAGTAATTAATATAAAAGCTCATAAATTCCCAGAACGAAGATAGTCTCTGAAATTGAAAACAAAAATAAGAGCTATTAATATTTTATGTTTTCTGCAATACTCCACTGGGATATTTCAGGAGCATGAAGATTTTTTGTTTGTGTGTGTGTGTTCGTTTTTATTTTGCAACAACATAAACATATGTAATACTATTTTTCTTATGGAAAAAATACTATGTATGCTATTTCATTCCTTTAAAGTATGGTTTTATTGATGCTTTCCACATAAAAGACTAAAGGTTATAAGAAAAATGGAATAAAAATTTTAGACTATAACTGAAATATATATTTTCACATGTATAGTGTTCAATAACATAAGTATCATTAAAAATCTCAGCACCTTAACTAGCCTCCTCAACTTCTCTTCCATTCAAATGGCAGAAGCAAGAAAATGTTTCTCTATTCCTTTTGTCTCTCCCACCTTGTTTTGATGGATTAGGTAACATAAGGAATGCTGCCTTCCAGCAATTGATAAGTGTATATTCTCACAAGGTGGGTATGGAAAGTTTACAAAATATTGCTCCTTATGATGTGTAAACGTCTATCAACAACATTTTTTTTTTAATTTTTATTTATTTATTTATGGCTGTGTTGGGTCTTCGTTTCTGTGTGTGGACTTTCTCTAGTTGTGGCAAGCGGGGGCCACTCTTCATCGCAGTGCACGGGGCTCTCACTATAGCGGCCTCTGTTGTTGTGGAGCACAGGCTCCAGACGTGCAGGCTCAGTAATTGCGGCTCACGGGCCCAGTTGCTCCGCGGCATGTGGGATCTTCCCAGACCGGGGCTCAAACCCGTGTCCCCTGCATTGGCAGGCAGATTCTCAACCACTGCACCACCAGGGAAGCCCAACAACTTTTAAGGAAAGGAAATTTTTCTCATAATTGTCATGATTCCTGCCAAAATAGCACATTTTTTAACCTATAAACTTGCATAGTTAATAAACGTGTTTGAGTTAGTGTCATAGTCATATAGTAGACATCCAGCCCATTAATAAATACCTGAACAAACCATAACTTACTATATACAATCACCATTTTTAAAAGTTGTCTTACTGTAGTCCTTATTTTACCAAAATCCAATTTAATCTTCACTGTACAAAAACTTGTGTAAAAGTAATTAAATAGTCATAGCAGCATTTGTCATAATAGAAAAAAAAAAAATCCAAATGGTGAATGGATATCTATACAAGGAAATACTATTCAGCAATAAAAATAAATGGAATAGTCATACATGTTGCCACATGGACAAAGGGCAAACCTCTGAGATATTATACCAAATGAAAGAAGTCAGACATGAAATAACATATATTGTATAATTAAATTCATATGAAATGTCTGGAAAAGGCAAATCTAAAGAGACAGATAATGGTTGTCTGGAGTGGGAAAGGCCAGGCAAGATTCATTGTAAACAAGCATTTGGGGTGTTGAAATGTTCTAAAACTGAATGTTGGTGATGGCTGCACAACTTGCTAAATTTACTAAAAATCATTTAATTGTACACTTAAATGGATGAATTTTACAGTATATACTTTTTATATTAAGTTGTTTAAAAATAACAATATCATTGAGGAAACTACATATGAAATACCACAAGGCAAAAACAAAAATAATAACCAAAAGAAGAGAGCCATATATATAAATATATATGGGACAGTAAAATATCACTGGTGGACAGGGGTTGGGGGGAGGGAAGGGAAGTGGAACACTAAATTTTTAGGACAGTGCAACTATTCTGTAAGGTAAGATAATGGTAGATACATACCATTGCATTTAGCAAAACCCACAGAACCGTACAACAAAATGAGTGAACAGTAATGTAAACTGTGGACTCAATAATAATGCATCAATATTGGTTCCTCAGCTATGACAAATGTACCACACCAATGCAAGATGTTAAAAATAGGGGAAACTGTTAGTAAGGCAGGAACTATATTAGAACTTTGTGTTTTCTGTTCAAGTTTCATGTAAACCTAAAATCTAAGAAGTAAAGTCTATTAATTATTTTTTTTAAAAGTTTAATAATTTCTGAGGGTAGGTACAATAAAATGATATCATCTTATTTTTATTTATAAATTATCAAAAATTAAAATTCATGATAAATCAATGATAAACCCAAGTCTGGGAGTTATATGAAACATACACACATATATTCCTTTTGACATCTGAACGAGTAAAACTCTTCTAAAAAACAGTGTGGTAATGTATCTCAGGCTTCTTAAAAATATTATTATTTGACATAATAATCACAGTCTTATAAATTTGTGTAAGGCAATAATATAAAGAAATGAAAAATAAATATATTAATTATTATTTTAATAAGTACAATGTATTATTAATAGTGATAATAAAATAAAATTAATGGTTAACATTCACTGAGTTTTTTTGTCTCCTACACTATGGTAATCTCATTACAAATATATAAAACCTGAATTTCAAACAATGATGAAATAATTTGACTGTATTATACTGGGTGAAACGTTATATCCATTAAACACAGGTATGGATATTAGGAGGAAATATAGAAAATGCTTATAATATAATGTTAAGTTATATAACTATAAAGCTTTAGATTGTAATACTATCAAAATTCTCCATGATGTAAACAAGAACTTGAAAAACATGAAAAAGTAGAAATATCTCATTTTGTTGGAATATTGAAATTGTGGATATTTATGTTCTTTTTTATTTCCATTATTGGTAAAATTTTGTCTGTGCATTACATAGAACTCTTGGCATTATGGTGTAGCATAATAATAGCATAAAATCTTACAATGTGTTTACCATAGGACAGGAACCTCCTTAAATTTAGAAATCTATTCTACACATCTAACACTATTATTTATCTGATTTTATAGATGAAGAAATGAAAAGGACAGGCATTTTCAATAACTTTCCAAGATTACACAGCTAATGGCAGAGCCAGTACCAATTAAGTAACTTGGGCAATACATGTACAATGAACTCATGTTATCAAATTATCCAATATCCAAGGCTTCAAATTATATTATAGTGAATATTTAAAAGTGGAAAGCATTGTTTTCCACTGGTATATTGAAAAACTAAACCTATCAATACTATTCAATAAGAAGTAAGCTTTAGACTATTCTACAGTAGTTATTTAATCTTTTATTTGTAGAGATTCTCATAATAAAAAGGTGTGACTCGCAGCCTCTTGTAATATTGACAGTAAATTCTCTGAGATAGGTAGAGTAGGAAGCATCACTTTTTGATAAAAACAAAACAAAACTAAACAAACAAAAAAAAAACTGCCCTGAGGTTCAGGAAAGTCAAATCCTTTTCATGGTCATACCTCCAGGAAGTAGGGAGGATGGAATCAGAACCTTTCCTATCACAGTCTGCACTCTGGCTGTTCTGCTTTACAGAGGTATCTCCTGGATTGGCCTTTTGCTCTGTATGCTCCTTTGGGTTTCCTTATCTGAGCAATATTGTGTTTAATTTCCCCAGAGAATTAAGGTCTCTGAATTCTGCTCTAAGAAGTTTTCAGGTGGGAGAAAAGCAGAAATTTAAGAGCATAAGAAGCTTATTTTTCTCTTTCATCACAACAAACACACAGTAATTCAGGCATAAGAGATGGACAGAATTGTTAGCCTTAAACTCAAGGATGAATACAGTTTTTCCTTTTTCTTCAGAAATGTAGCTCATTAGAAAAACTTGACTTTTTTTTTTAATTACCCAGCACAGATAAAAATTCCTTCTTTCATAGTCTTGTATTTTTCCAGTAGTAACCATAATCTAGTGTCTGAAAAGAGAAAATGGACTCATGTTGCCATGCTGACCAGATGTATTTGTCAAGTCATCAAGTTCCTTTAAAGGCAGTGACATCCTTGAAATCAGTGTCAGTTTTATGACATAATAATTTTATAAACCATATACTCTATGTTAATTCTATTTTAGATGATAAATTTGATTAATTTTTAGCTATACCAACCTTCTTAAGATTACTATTATTTTGTAAATAATTGAATCAATAAATGTTTTAGATATTAATTTTAAAATATCTAATAAAAGTAATAATTGCTACTTTTTAGTTTTGAGGCCTATTGAATGTTTGGGGTACACTTTAAAAATAATACATTTTAATTCAAAATCAGGTATAGAATATTGAAAGGAACCCCAGCAAATAAAGATCCTGAAACTCAAGTTATATTAGCTTCTTGGTAAATCAACTTTTACTGATATATATTGAATGCTTTTCCAATAGGCTTTATGGAAAATGCTTTTAATGCATTATTTCATTTTTTTTTCCATATAGTGACCACAACTGATGCATAAGGATGCTGAGGCAGAGAAAATTTAAGATACTCTTAGCAAATGGTGGAGCTAGAATCAAACCTAGAAGCCTTTCCTAGATTCCTGAAAATATTAATTTTTTTAAGTGATGATAAATAAAAACAGAAAAGCCCTTTACCATTTTGCCCAATAGCTTTATCGTAAACAAAGAACTCTAAGATCTGAGAAGTTAAGTGACTTACCCAAGGTTATGTAGCTGTGTCATAAAGTTAAAACTGAAATTTAAGTGACATGTGACTTTTATCTCAGTTACTTTTCCTCTCAAAATTTCTACTGGATTTTAAAAGACAATGGAAAATCACCAGGACACTCAGACATGTTAACTGTTTTGTTTTAAAATGATTTGCTTTCCAGCAATTCCAAGCTCAGCCATTTTATTTTTCACTCAGATTTTATATATATATATTTATATCTTTTGATATTTCCAGTCACAGACATCTAGGCCATAGAAAGTCATAATGTCAGATTCCATTTGTTCTTCTGCCCATTTCAATTTTGTTTCTACAAAGCTTTCGATTCTACTTATTTTTATCCTAGCTTTGGAGTTAGTTACTTACTTCACTGTCTGTCTAATTTAGATACTTTCTCTCTTGTCCCACTTGTCCCATATTCAGTGACATATCATTCTAAACTGTTTTGTCAGTCTTGCAAATTTGAATTCAACATCATTCACATTTTGCTTAGTTTTATAGAGATCCTTATGCATATCTTTGACAAGAGAATATCTCACTGATTTGTGGAAATGTGTGCTGTATATGGACAAGCATATAAACACAATCATTATTTCCATGGCTTACTCCAGTCCGGTTTTCCTATCCAAAACAAGTTTTTATGTTATCAGGTAGATTACAATGAAACATGTACCTGACTGTCATTTGTAACTAACTCCTTGAAAAACATTAAAAATACAGTATTAATTTTACTGGGAAACAGAAAAAGTATTTTATGTACTGTGAAACTTGATCCCATACATTTTCAAATGATCAGAGGGAAAAATGGGATATGAGATATACTAAAATATAGAAAACACATAACAAGAAATTTTACCTCACCAATATTATATAGCCTGAAAGACAAACACATCCCAGGAATTCAGTATTTTTGGTTTAACTTGTTAGGTTTTATTCCAAAAGATATAGATAAAAAGAAGTGGAAAACACTATAATTTTTTGAGGAAATAGTTAATATGTGATAATATTGGATATATTACAGTTTTGTGGTATATAAGCTTTGAAAGTTAGATTGGAATACATGTATTATTGTTCAAAGTGAATATTAAAAATTTGGATCAGATCAGTGGTTTAAAAAAACACACTTTCTTTTAGATAAAATCTAAGAATATCTGATGTTCAAGACACTACACTGAAGCTGCTCCATTTCAAAATGTGATTGGATATCTGACAGCCCTGCTTATTCCCACCACTGGCACTCCCCTCCATGGCCTCAGAGTGGGTGTCTGGGGCTCTAGAGGTTCTGCAGAGAATAGTAAGAAAAATTCTGGCTTCAAATGTGTTTTTAAATTTACAGAATTGTAAAGGTCTTTCGACACATTCTTGTCCTTTCAATTCCTATCTCCTCCACTTGTGGAAACAGTTCTCTGGTAAGACATAATAAATCAACATACACTTTTTAGTAATGGGTCATTGACATTCTGCTATGAATGGAAAGACGTTTTCTGCTCAACATCCGGGTAAATTTTGCTGTGAAGCTTGTGTTAACTGTGGAGGTAAAATTCCCTGACATGCATGACATCACGATTACGAAAGTTTTCACCTGTATTTACTTGGGATGAGATAAACTTGAAAGGAAAGGGATTGAGAGATCAAGAGGACTTTACATTTGCTTGGTGTGGGAGTGAGCAATGTTATCTAGAATTGCTCCTTTCTTCATAGTAAAACTGACATGATATGGAAACCCTGGAAGTATACAAAGATTATCAACACTAACACAAATTAGAACATGCATGGATGGCAATCAACAGAGCATCGTGATTCAATTTCCTCATCTGGCATCTTCAAGAAAAAAAAAAAATGAAAGAAAAGCCAGAGAAATGAATCATAGTGAATAATGTGTAAACATATTCATGTAGTGGCACCAATTATAGTCATTTTGTAACAATAACAGTATTGTTATTAAAACTAATCTATACAAACTTTGGCACTTGGCATGAGGCTATTTATACATAGAAAACTTTCTTCTCAATCCTCATTAGTAGAGGTGATTGAAAGCACTGTGCAGTTACATGGCAAGAAAAGCAGTGTAACAAATATCTAGGTTAACTCTCCTGCTATCTGTAATTATATGGTCCTGAACCTCTTGTCATTCAGCAGAACATTATGGTGACCCATATTATTAATGAATAGTACCAACTAGACATGTGAGCAGAAAGTGGCAAATTCCATAGACTTCCTAGGAAGACATAGGTATGACAGGAGGTACAAAAAAAAATTACAGGAAAAAGAAGGGCCTGTGAACGTTTTTGGAACTTAGGGGTCTAGGATATACTACCTTATCCCCTTTAAGGTACAAGACAAGTGACTGCACCTTGCATCTCCTGTCACTAAGAAAGAGGCACAGCACTCGGGATTTTATTATACTCTTTCACCTCGTTTTTTGGGTGACTTCAACAGTTGTCCAGTTTCAAATAAGGCCCAGTACACGACAACTCTTAAGAATGTTCAGGCTGTAGGAAAGCTGCTATCTCACTTGGGACTTAAGATTTAATAGATTCAGTCTTGTTAGATGTATCCATGATGAATAACAATGGTCTGTGGAGTCAGGAATGCCACCAAATAGACCCCTGGGGTTCTGAAACAAGGTGATATCCTCCTCAGAAGAGAATTCTTTTCTTTTCTACAAAGAGCTATTGGTATCCATGTAGAGCTCTAATGATCCCTTGATAATAGTACACTAATTGATGAGGTGGCCATGGCTGGCCATCATGAGCTATGTGCCATTCAATTCCCAGGGCATAATGTTAGGCAGGCACAGTAGGAATCCATTGCATGATGGTAGTGGAACAATCAGAAATGAGCCTGATCAGGTGCAGAAGACATGAAAAAGCAGTTGTCTCATAATCATAAACTGCTCATATTCATAGTTCTCATACCACCAATGTCTTTTGCAACAATGCCACACATACAGCTTCATGGGAAGATCCCAACAATCAACTGATGGAAGAAGAAAGGATATGAGTCTTTACAAAGGGATTGACATGAAATGTGAGAATAAGCTGGACAAAGATATCTGCTACATTGCTGTCCCTACGTAAGTTTGTCATGAGAATAAAGCTGAAGGTAAATACTTTCAATCACCAGAGCTGCTAGTAGAACATTTGTGTGTTCATATAACATGAAGAGAGATGGAAACTAAGGTACAGATATTCTGTGATGCTGGGGAAATGAAAAATAAACTTGGCTGGTTGATCTAAGGTCTGGCACTTGGGCAAGAATTATGTGAATGAACATATGGAACTGAACATGCAGATTGTTATGTTTCTCATGTAATGCCAATAAGAGGTCATCCAGCACAGAAGAGGCTCTCAAAAACCAAATGGACAGGATTACTCAACCTGGGGGTGTTGTCACCTTCTCTCTTCAGCTTAACCTGGAGTGGACATGGACCCACAAACAGAGTGGAAATGGTGGCAGGGTTGGGGTCATGATTGTTGTCAACAGCACAGGTTATCTCACTACAGCTAGTCCAGCTCTTGACATGGTCAATATGCTAGTAGTAGAGGCTGATGCTGGGCTCTTGAGACAACATTATATTTTGGAGAGACCAGCCATGTACTAGTCATAGTTAGTTAAAATTTCATACTTTCCACTTACAAGGAGAGTTGATTTATTCTTAACAGAATCAACATGTGACCTGGATATCAGTATAAATTCTCTGTCCACAGTGACTTTACCTATGTATTTTGTCAGTGGTGTTCAACATATGAACTTGAACCAAGAGACACATTTATAGGACAGAAGAGGATCAGTGGGCTCAGAACTATAGGATTATTGTAAATAGAGCTGCAATGAACATTGGGGTACATGTGTCCTTTTGAATTATGGTGTTCTCAGGGTATATGCCCAGTAGTGGAATTGCTGGGTCATATAGTAGTTCTATAGAGTCTGTCATACAGAGTGAAGTAAGCCAGAAAGAGAAAAACAAATATCATATGTTAAAGCATATGTGTGGAATATAGAAAAATGGTACAGATGAACCTGTTTGTAGGGCAGGAATAGAGATGTGGAGTGGAAGGGGAGGGGAGGACGAACTGAGAGATTAGGTTTTACATAAATACACTACTGTGTGTAAAGTAGCTAGCTAGTGGGAACCTGCTGTATAGCACAGGGAGCTCAGCTCAGTGCTCTGTGATGACCTAGACGGGTGGGATGGGGGGTGGAGGGAGGTCCAAGAGGGAGGGGATATAGGTATGCATATAGCTGATTCACTTCATTGTACAGCAGAAACTAACACAAAATTATAAGCAATTTTACTCCAATTTTTAAAAAAAAAAGAACTTTAGGATTATGTCATATAACACGTATGTCTTAACCTGGAAGTGGCTGGATTTAATAGAGCATTGGAAGGGCCTATACTAAAGGCAAACCTCAGCTGAATCTGCAGCTTGGACAGATCACAATGAAAGGTTAGGATAATGTCAAAATGGACCATGTAGCATAGTATCTCCCTTATAATGAAAACTTACAGGTTTAGGAATAAGGGATGAAATAGAGTGGACTCGTCTTATTCTCACTCTCACTATTCTCTCATTTGTGGAATTTGTGCCTCCCATCTCTGCAAATGTATATCTGCTAGATTTGAAGTCCATGTTACAAAGAGTTCAACACTTCTATCAGAGTATCCTCTCAGGTTTCACTGAACTGAAGACTGTATGTACCACCTGTCCACTTTGGACTCCTCCTGCCAACAGGCCAGGTGGCAGAAAAAGAATTTCTCTATTGGCTGTTGTAATCAACCTTGATAACTATGAGAAGACATAGTTGTGAATACATAATTTAGAAAGTGAGGAATGTTTGCAACACAGAGTTCATTACCTTATCTCCTAGAGCATCTCTGCCCAGTGATAACTGTGAATGGGCAACTGAAGCAACATGCACAAGGCAAATAAGTGCTCATATATCTCATGATGAAGATCTGGGTCATAGTAGTACAATTTAGAATGGGTATTGAAGGAGATTGATGATGAATATTAAATATTTTCCTAGGACCAGCTGCAGAAGCAGTGACAGTAGTGGGTTTAGCTAACCCTCTCTAAATTTTTAAGGCAACTACAAGCGATCATATCTTGAAGTTTAGACTCCCTCTGAGGTCAAATCAAAGCTTAAGAAAGAATTGCATTACAGCTATTGTAGCAGGAGCCACACCAACTTCAGCACCCAGGTCAGATACCATGAGAAAACAGAAGCTTTGGCTTTCCCAGATGTAAGCCACATCCTGATTGTGTGGTTGAGTAAATGTTCTGTTGGGTGATCTTTGATCAATGAAAGGGAAAATGAAGAAGTTAGCATATAAATTGGTTGCTTTTTCTTCCCCACATAGACTGTTTTGAGATGCAGGAAATGTATTTACCTTATCTGAAGATATACAGTATGATTGAGTGACCAGCTGTGTTTTCTGTGACCATAAAGTCAGTTTGATAAGAAACAACCTTTGATTTTCTTTCTCCCTTCCCTTTCTCATATTCCTTCTTCCCTCATTCTGGGTCTTTTGAGATTGCTTACCTTAAATAAGTATAATACGTCAACTTTGTCTCAGCATCTGTTTTCTAAGAACCCTGGGTTAAATGTGGAGTTACAGTCAAAGAGGAAGAGTCCTCTTTGACACAGCTTTTTACTTCCCAGTGTGAATGGCTGCTCCAGGTAAAGACAGAAGGTACAAAACTGTGGTGCTCCATCCCAGTGCTCAGTATCTAATGTTGAGTCTATCTTACACAGCAACATTATCCTTCTGATTTTCTCTCAAAAATTCCTCTTTACTATCTTATACTAACAAGTTAACCTGTCTGTTATCAATACACATACGGGTCTCAAGTAAAGTTGTTGACCTGGCACAATTTTTCCCAATTGTACACCTGGGCCCAAACATATGAAAGACATGTCTCATGAAATAGAACATGACTGTTAAGGAAACAGTTGTGTTTTTGCATGAGAAATAAATGTTGTTAAATACCTTGAAACTTGTTTTAAAAGTTTAGCATATAGGGTCATGGACTAAACTAAGTGGTTTCCTTGAAAAAGGTTTGCACAACCATTTTAATGCTTGGTTCTTCCTAAAAGGTCCAGATCTGAAAATGTTAATAAAAACTTGCATCTCCAATTTCAAGTTAGTTCCACCTTTATCATTCCAAAACTCACTTCGAGTCCTTTAAGAAAGGGAAAGAACGTGACGATAGGTAAAGGAAAATGACAAGACATCTGGAGGTCCTCCTACCAGTGCTGAATCCATGACAGTGACATTCTTGTTCTTTCAGATCAGGCCACTATGGTAACCAACTGAGGACTATATCACTGCCAGACTGCCTCACCCTCTCTAAAAGCTGGGAGGTGTTTATATTTCTTTATAAAAAACGTCTTTTAAAATTTATGTGAGATGAGTAACTGGAGTCTTACCTAACTTAATTCTGTCTATTTGTAGTCAAATTTTATTAGCCTTGTCCTAGGAGTCCAATATTCTGGGACACAAGACATGAATGTTCTTTCAAATGGAACTACATATTTGTAAAAGTAATAAGCTCACTAAGTTTTCTAGACAATAAAAACTGTGCTTTTGGGCTTCCCTGGTGGCGCAGTGGTTGGGAGTCTGCCTGCCGATGCAGGGGACATGGGTTCGTGCCCCGGTCCGGGAGGATCCCACATGCTGCAGAGCGGCTGGGCCCGTGAGCCATGGCCGCTGGGCCTGCGCGTCCAGAGCCTGTGCTCCGCAACGGGAGAGGCCGCAGCAGTGAGAGGCCCGTATACCGCAAAAACAAAAAACAAAAAATAAAACTATGCTTTTGAAAATATACATATATATGTGTATATGTGAATAATACATGCAAGTAAGTATAAATATATGTTTAATATATATTTAAGTAAATATTTAAATATACAAATAAATGTATAAATAAGTATATATATGTGCTAGTATATGTGGGTACACCTGTGTGTAAGGAATGAGGGAATGAATGTCAACACAGGGAATGTTAACATTCCAACAAATTACAATCTTTCCCATAGTTTCCAATAATGCATCCTATACATACTGTACATAGACACAGAAACACAGATATGCACCCAAGTTGACACTGACTGGTTATAAATTCCTAGGATTGGACATCTGCCCTGTCTTTGTAATCTGAATAATGGGCCCTAACACCTGGAGCAAAGAATTATGAAGGCAGTATCTTAACAGATATTGTATAATACATACCAAGTTCTATTTTTGTAGACTTCCTCATTTTAACTTCCTGTGTCTATATTAGCTTATGAACGGAACAATCAATGGTTAAGAAGATGTTTGGAAAATAGTAGCCATTCAATATAAAACAATATTGAAATTGAATTTCTATACAAAAACACAAATGTCATATTTTGTCTTATGCCTAACATATAGTTTATAGCTAACTTCACTGCTGTCTCTTTGCTTCCTACAGTGAGTGCTGAAAAGACTGTATTATCTTCTAGGAAGACCACATAAATATGTAGCTAGTATCTTTTCAAATGTCTGTCTTTCATTTTTTCAAAGATGTTAAAACTGATCCAAATAAAGAGGCAGCAGCTACCACATTTAGAAACTGTAGGTTTGGACATTAATTTACTATGAGTAGTGCACCCTGGAGACTAGACACAAGGCATTAGAGAACTGGGCAATAAAAGCAGAAAAGGAGATTCTTCAGCAAGAATAAAGTGTTTGAATAAAAAAGTATGGCTCTAAGTTGTATTTTTTATCCACTTCCTATGTGATTAGTGTATATCTCACTCTACTACCCCCACCCATTTGGCTGTAGATTTTATGAATATATAAATTAAGTAATACTATTTCATTGATCCAGATAAAAGTAGTTAGCATTACTGTCCTTATATACAAAATAAAAGGAAAAGGAAAAATTTTTACACTTCTAACACTTATTTATCTTAAAACTGAAAGTTTGTACCTTTTGACCACTTTCATCCTATTCCTCTGGTAAACATAAATCTGATCTCATTTTCTATGAGTTTGTTTTTTTGTTTGTTTGTTTTCTGAAATATAACTGACATACAACACTGCATTAGTTCCTGGTGCACAACATAGTGATTTGATATACAATACAAAATGATTATGTCACATTATTGAAAATTTAAAATAGTAAAATAGCTACCATTTATTGATCATTTAGTATGCACCCACATTGACTTACATGTGTTATCTGTAATTCTCTTCAGAGTAGATATTACTGTTCAAATTTTATGAAAGAGGATTTAATCATAAAAGATTAAATCCTTTCCACATACTCACAGCTAGTAAGTGGTAAAGTCAAGATCTAAACCTATAGGTTTCCAACTCCAAATGTCATGTCTGTTAGAATTCCATTCTAACCTAACCATTTCTATAAGACTTTTCTATGTCCATAAAAAATCTTTTACCATGTGTGTACAAGATTTCTTAATGTTTGGTTACAATCTTTTGGGGTTTTTTGGAAGAAAGGGAAAAAGAGCAAGTGTGAGCCTCTATATGGGGAAATAATCAGACTTTAAAAATGATTACTTCATGCTAAATAAATAAAAGTATTCATTATCAAACATTATTTCCCTAGGAATATATTGCTTTGAGTAACAGAGATAAAGTTGTATGAGACTAGATCACTGGCATATTTTACATTCTAATATTTGTTAACCTTTGTTTTCCTAGGTGAGCTAAAACAGCTGAGACAGTAATAGTTACCACTTCCTTCATGACCATGGTCCAGTGAAGAGCAAGCTGCTCTGTTTATGTTTGGGAGGAACAAGTGGAGAAGAGCCTCTGCTTTTTGCAGACGGTGGAGGAGAGAGAATACTATCAAAGGACTGAGATACAGCTTGGTGCATCCTTTCCCTGATGTCTTACTTTTTATCTGCACACATCTTGGCAGAACCATAAGCATGATCCAAAATTCCTATATTTCAAGGGGAATCACTAGTATAGAGAGAGCTGTTAACCCCTTTTACATGCACAGTGCAGTAGTATCCAAGGGCTGCACTGTAAACAGGATTGGGAGAAGTGAACGAGAATAGTTAGTAAACATTTTTTTTTTGGTCTACTATACACAATTAACAAATGTATCTTCTTTATGGAAGGGGTTGATTTGATTGCTCAATTTTCAATAAAAATTTGTCTTAAACTCAGAAATCTATCTTTAAATTTCTTCAATTAGAAGTTATTCTACAATATATGGGGCATTTATCATTTGGTGGTCTGCTATTTTTGTGTAATGTTTTCTGTGTTGCTACTGTGTTCACAATCATAATTTTAATGGCTCCATACAATTAAGATTATATCTATATAATTACCTTAATGAAAAATATTTAATTGCTGCTGTTGTTTACCTTTTTTAGCCATCTCTAATTATTCTTTTTATGGAAATCAGATAAGACATTCATCTTTTTCCTTGTGCCAGTTAATACCCTCAGAGAGATTCAGAGAAGAAGGAATATTGGCTATGTGCATACCATTTAAAGGTGTTCAAAAGATAGTATGCCACAAGGGGAGAGGCATTTTGTCCCCTTGATGGACACTCTTCTACATATAATTTTGGAAATATGTACCATATTCTATCATACTTTTCTTGGGCTTGGCATGAATGAGAGCACAATAAAATACTTTTTTCTGAAAAACTGTAATTAAAAACAAAATTTTGCCCTGTTTTATCAAGCTACAAAAATAGTTCACTAGGGGCTTCCCTGGTGGCACAGTGGTTGAGAGTCTGCCTGCCAATTCAGGGGACGCGGGTTCGTGCCCCGGTCCGGGAAGATCCCACGTGCCTCGGAGTGGCTGGGCCAGTGAGCCATGGCCGTTGAGCCTGCGTGTCCAGAGCCTGTGCTCTGCAACGGGAGAGGCCAAAACAGTGAAATCACTAGGATTGTCAGCACAAAAATTTTGGATTAATTTTATATTTTGCTTAGCTTTCTGTTGTCATATTTTAAAAGCTATGTCTTCGGTATGGAAACTATAGAAATTTTACAGGTAATGATATTCTGAAAGCAAACCACAAATCCTATTTTTTTTCAAGTATTTCTGATGAAAGTTATTTTTGATATAATTCATGTGATTGTTTTTATCTTTGACTATGCAACTGTATGCTTGGATCATAATTGAAATTGGATTCATTCAGGGCTTTGTTTATTTTGTTGGTTGTATATTACGTGGCATTACAAACGATGTTTGATCCCAAATCTATGTAGTGCTTATTACTAATATTCACACAAAACAGAAATCCCTAATTTCATATATTTTTATATTTGTAGTTGCTTAACCCAGATTATCTTAAATCCGATAAGGAGCTACATTAGCAATTTATATACCCAAAAGCAATTTTGTATACTTAAATATTAAAAGACACATAAAAGCATTTCATATTTGCATCTTAAAAATGTATTTCAGGGTTTCCCTGGTGGCACAGTGGTTGAGAGTCCGCCTGCCGATACGGGGCACACGGGTTCGTGCCCCGGTCCGGGGGGATCCCACATGCCGTGGAGCGGCTAGGCCCGTGGGCCATGGCCGCTGAGCCAGTGCGTCCGGAGCCTGTGCTCCGCAACGGGAGAGGCCACAGCAGTGAGAGGACCACGTACCGCAAAAAAAAAAAAAAAGAAAAAAAAATGTATTTCAATGTTTAACTATTTTATTTTATGTACTATTTTTTCCAGCTTTATTGGGATACAATTGACATATAACGTGTAATTTTAAGGTGTACAGCATGACAGTTTGATAGATGCATATATTGCAAAATGATCAACACAATAAGACTAGTTAACATATTCATTACCTCATATAATTACTTTTTTTTATGGTGAGAGCACTTAAGATTTACTCTCTTAGCAACTTTGAAGTGTACAGTACAGTGTTGTTAACTATAGTCACCATGCTGAATATCAGATGTCCAAAACCTTTTCATCTTATAACTGGAAGTTTGCCCCCTTTGACTAACATTCTCCCATTTCCCCCATCCTCCAGCCCCTGATAACCACCATTCTAGCCTGTTTCTACCAGTTTGGCTTATTTTTTTACAGATTCCACATATAAATGAGATCATGCAGTATTTGCCTTTCTCTGTCTGACTTATTTCACTTAGCATAGTTGTTTGGCTATGTTTATTTACACAATATGCTGTAGTACAAATAAAAAATCAATGTACTAGCAACTAAAATTAATCAATTTTATATGAGTACTTTTCTCAGGTCAGAAGCAAGAGCAAGTTAAGTTACCAAAGTACAGGACATTTTACCTATTATTTTGCTTATAGAACTTAGATGACTAACATATGCAAATAATATTTGTAAAAATTAATACATTGGTTAAATTGCAGAATCACTGACAACTCACAAAATGTTGACTGATAGCAAGAATCAACATATATTTTTATTTCTTACTTTCCAATAAATTTAGAGACTGTATATGATATATGACACCAATTATGGTGTCATATTTCTGTACTTGAATCTATACACAGCTGCGTTTTATATTTATGAAAGAGTTTCCTGAATTACATTACTGAAACTAAGTTCCTATATATAAAAATATTACAGTTTGCAGGTTTCTGTAACCTTTGTGTCTATGTGAAGTTGCATACCTGGAATGATACTAGACAGGAGATGGAAAGCGATAATGTCGGCCAGGATGTCATGCTTGCAATACTTGGTGGCATCTCCCACAAATCAAGATTTGGAGATTACGTGTCACTCTTGATACACTGAGACCTTATGGTAGTCGAAGTTCCATGAAATTTAAAAGAAGTCATCCATGTAATGACACTATCTTGGTGTTATTAATATTATACATTTTAGGATGAAATTTTCCACTCAAGCATTGTGAACCGGAATCCACCTGGTGCCACTGTGACCTCTATCAGACATATCTGGTGCAAAGTTAGGTATAAGCTTCTAAGATTATTCACTTGTTTATTTTTCCCATGGGACAGAACAAGACAGTGAATCCTGCTGACACTTGCCAAGAAGCCTTCCTCCATCACAATTTTTCTAAGAAGTAGGGGATTTCAGATGGATAATAAAATGGAACAAAAACTATGAATTCCTTGAAGTTGCAATATTGAAAACAGTTTGTTCCATGTTTATATAGTCTTGCTTTGATTAGAGTTCAGCAGGGTCTTGCCCTCACTGATCAATAGAGTGACGCTTAGTTATAGTTTGTCTGGAATAGCCAGGGTAGTTCTGTCCTATTTTCTAAGCATAATTATTAAGTCTTGCCTTCACTCTTACATACTACACTGGATGATAAGTTATATAATCACACTACTTAGAAGACTATCTTGAAATTTCTTCTTCCTATTCCATGGCCTGATATGAAGGTCTCTAGTTCCCTGCCTAAGGGAATTCTAGTCTACTCTTTCATGAGTACTCTGAAAATTTAAGGCAGTGCTTAAGTTTTAGGAGCTTCTTTCATATGGAGGAATCTAATTTTAATACCTTAATAACACGGTAGAGTAGAAAGAAACCTTGGTCATTACAATGGGAGATAACCTACGTTTACATTTCAGTTTTTATACTAGTAATGCTATTGTTTTGTCTTACAAAAGGTTTTAATTTCCTTACCAAATATGTAATTCATTATTTATAACCTTAATTTTCTTATTACACTGTATTTTTTAAGAAGGCAGGTGTTTTTCTCAAATTTCTAGTTTTGTGCTATGTATCTCAGTTCTGGAAACAATACTTTCATATGTTTCATGCTCAATAAGTATTTGTTAAATGAAGAGAAGTAAGGGATGACTTTGGGCTATCAGTTTCCATAGCAATGAGAAGTAAATGTGATAACATGTGTAAGTTTGGGGGGATGTACTAGGCTGTAAATAACTGTAAGTCCTCCTCCTAAAGCATTTGCCAGTACTGTTTAATATATTTTAGTAAAAAAAATAACTACCAAAACTTGTTTGGCCTTTGTGATATACATTTTGTTAAATTTATCTATTCCTTTTTATTTCATCATTCACTTTTATTATTTCACCTAAGTTATTTAATCTTTAAAAATGCTTAATTTGGGGCCATTAAAATATGGAAAGAGAAACTGAGTCTCCCAAAACTGCGTTCTCTTGCTGAATCTATGATTAACCTCTCTATCCAAAATTTTATTCCTTTTCTTGTCCTGACCCTCTGCCCCACGGAATTACCAGGTATCAAAGAAAAGGGGGAATGAAAATCAAGTAGGAATTTGCAGGGCCCACCTGGGTACAAAAACCCCTTTGTGTCCCCCAATTTCTTTTTTGTAGAAGAAGGCTTTAGTCTCCTAGGTCTTCCCTGAGTTCCAAAAAGAAAACTTAAACAGTCACTAATTGGAGAAGTGATGGAATGCAGAAACAAAGGAAAAGCAGTTAAGCTTGAACAATAGTTCAGTGATAAAACAAAATCCTAGCTCCTCCTCAAGGGATACGCATAACAATCTGATGCATATCTTTGAGTTGTTCTGAAGAAACTAAGAACCACCCACCCCCAGGTGGAAGCTGGTGACTACATGCTGACCACAAGCACGTGGATCCCAGACTGGTTGGAACCAAAATGTTGATGATTAAGATTTCCAAAACATCAGCCTGTTACCTCACCAGCAACCAGTCAGAAAAGTCCATGAGCTGCAACCCTCAACCCAAATGTTGCCTCTAAAACTCTTCCCTGAAAGTCATCAGAGAGTTCCTGTCTTTTGAGCATGAGCTGCTTGCTCTCCTTGCTTAGTGCCCTGCAGTAAACACTATACTTTTCTTCACCATCACTGGTGTCAGTAGATTGGCTTTGTCATACAGTGGGCAAGCAGACCCAAGTTCTGTTCAATAACAAGACTATAGATAACTCTATGTTTTAAGAAAAGAATACATCTATGAGATGCTTATGGCATTTCAAATAGATGCTCAAAATAATCCAGATGATATATTGTACTAAAATATTGCCTCTTAGATGAATTTTTCAGTCTTACATTTACCTTATATATATAAAAAAAAAAGTCAGAAATTCAGATTAACATTGGAAATTTTGCTCCCCACAACATTGTCAAGGCCAGTTACCAAAAAGTAGTTCAGGATTATAATTTATAAAGTGATTTTTAGTCTCCAGGGCCATAAATTCATGAAAACATTTTGGATTCTTTATTATACTGATTACTGCCATTGCTTAATCTCCCAGCTGGCCTGTTGCACTACCACTGAAGAGCTTTGTGGTATAAAGTGCTTCTGAGGGTATTTTCATGAGTAAAAACTTTCTGAATGGTAAATGGTATTGGAAACAAATCAACAGACAAATAACAAACTAGAAAAAACATTGAACGCACACAATAAATTACATTTTTTTTTAATTTTTAGAAAGAATACAACTCATTCTAAAAAAATAAGTTAAAAAAAAGCAACAACAAAACAAACACAACATACCCAATAGAAGAATAAGCAAAGTAGAGAAACAAGAACTGAAGTGCTACAGCCTGTGGAAAGAAAACAACATTCACAGAAAGATAGACAAAATGAAAAGGCAGAGGACTATGTACCAGATGAAGGAACAAGATAAAACCCGAGAAAAACAACTAAATGAAGTGGAGATAGGCAACCTTACAGAAAAAGAATTCAGAATAATGATAGTGAAGATGATCCAGGACTTGGAAAAAGAATGGAGGCAAAGATTGAGAAGACGCAAGAAACGTTTAACAAAGACCTAGAAGAATTAAAGAACAAACACCTAAAAGATTTAAAGAACAAACAAACAGATGAACAATACAGTAACTGATATGAAAAATACACTAGAAAGAATCAATATCAGAATAACTGAGAGAGAAGAACGGATAACTGACCTGGAAGACAGAATGGTGGAATTCACTGCTGCAGAACAGAGTAATGAAAAAAGAATGAAAAGAAATGAAGACAGCCTAAGAGACTTTTGGGACAACATTAAACGCAACAACATTCACATCATAGGGGTCCCAGAAGGAGAAAGGAGACAGAAAGAACCCAATAAAATATTTGAAGAGATTATAGTCGAAAACTTCCCTAACATGGGAAATGAAATAGCCACTCAGGTCCAGGAAATGCAGAGAGTTCCAGGCAGGACAAACCCAAGGAGAAACATGTCGAGACATGTAGTAATCAAATTGACAAAAATTAAAGACAAAGAAAAATTATTGAAAGCAGCAAGGGAAAAATGACAGATAACATACAAGGGAACTCCCATAAAGCTAACAGTTGATTTCTCAGCAGAAACCCTATAAGCCAGAAGAGAGTGACATGATATATTTAAAGTGATGGAAGGGAAGAACCTACAACCAAGATTACCTGGCAAGGATCTCGTTCATATTTGACAGAGAAATCAAAAGCTTTACAGACAAGCAAAAGCTAAGAGAATTCAGTACCACCAAACCAGCTCTACAACAAATGCTAAAGGTACCTCTCTAAGAGAGAAACACAGGAGAAGAAAAAGACCTACCAAATCAAACCCAAAACAATTGAGAAAATGGTAATAAGAACATACATATTGATAATTACCTTAAATGTGAATGGATTAAATGCTCCAACTAAAAGACACAGGCTCACTGAATGGATAAAAAAACAAGACCCATATATACGCTGTCTAAAAGAGACACACTTCAGACCTAGGGACACATACAGCCTGAAAGTGAGGGGATGGAAAAAGATATTCCATGCAAATGGAAATCAAAAGCAAGCTGGAGTAGCAATACTCATACCAGATAAAATAGACTTTAAAATAAAGAATGTTATATGATACAAGGAAGGACACTACACAATGATCAAGGCATCAATCCAAGGAGAAGATATAACAATTATAAATATATATGAACACAACATAGGAGCACCTCAATACATAAGGCAAATAGGCAAATGCTAACAGCCATAAAAGAAGAAATCAACAGTAACACAATAATAGTGGGGGACTTTAACACCTCACTTACACCAATGGACAGATCATCCAGAGAGAAAATTAAGAAGAAAACACAAACTTTAAATGACACAATAGACCAGGTAGATTTAATTGATATTTATGGGACATTCCATCCGAAAACAGCAGATTACACTTTCTTCTCAAGTGCACACAGAACATTTTCCAGGATAGATCACATTTTGTGTCACAAATAAAGCCTTGATAAATATAAGAAAATTTAAATCATATAAAGCATCTTTTCCAACCACAACCCTAGGAGACTAGAAGTCAATTACAGGGAAAACAACCCATAAAAACCACAAAGACAAGGAGACTAAACAATACGATACTAAATAACCAAGAGATCAATGAGGAAATCAAAAAATGCCTAGAGACAAATGACAATGAAAACATGATGACCCAAAACCTATGAGATGCAGCAAAAGCAGTTCTAAGAGGGAAGTTTATAGCAATACAATCCCACCTAAAGAAACAAGAAAAATCTCAAATAAGCAATCTAACTTTATACCTAAAGTAACTAGCGAAAGAAGAACAAACAAAACCCAAAGTTAGTAGAAGGAAAGAAATCATAAAGATCACATCAGAAATAAATGAAATAGAAACAAAGAAAACAATAGCAAAGATCAATAAAACTAAAAGCTTGTTCTTTGAGAAGATAAACAAAATTAATGAATCTTTAGCCAGACTCATCAAGAAAAAGAGGGAGAGGACTCAAATCAATAAAATTAGAAATGAAAAAGGAAAAGTTACAACGGACACCACAGAAATACAAAGCATCATAAGAGACTACTACAAGTAACGCTATACCAATAAAATGGACAACCTGGAAGAAATGAACAAATTATTAGAAAGTTATAACCTTCCAAGACTGAACCAGGAAGAAATAGAAAATATGAACAGACCAATCAGAAGTAATGAAATTGAAACTGTGATTAAAAGTCTTCCAACAAACAGAAGTCCAGGACCAGACAGCTTCACAGGTGAATTCTATCAAACATTTAGAGAAGACCTAACACCCATCCGTCTCAAACTCTTCTAAAAAACTGCAGAGGAAGGAACACACCCAAACTCATTCTATGAGGCCAGTATCACCCTGATACCAAAACCAGACAGAGATACTATAAAAAAAGAGAAAATTACAGACCAATATCACTGATGAATATAGATGCAAAAATCTTCAACAAAATACTAGCAAACAGAATCCAACAACACATAAAAAGGATCACACACCATGAACAACTGGGATTTATCCCAGGGATGCAAGAATTCTTCAATATATGCAAATCAACCAGTGTGTTACACCATATTAACAAATTGAAGAATAAAAACCATATGATCATCTCAATAGATGCAGAAAAAGATTTTGATGAAATTAAACACATATTTATGATAAAAACTCTCCAGAAAGTGGACATAGACATATACCCAGAGAAAACCATAATTCAAAAAAGACACATGTACCCCAATGTTCATTGCAGCACTATTTACAATAGTCAGGTCATGGAAGCAACCTAAAGGCCCATCGACAGACAAATGGATAAAGAAGATGTGGTACCTATACACAATGGAATATTACTCAACCATAAAAAGGAATGAAATTGGGTCATTTGTAGAGATGTGGATGGACCTAGAGCCTGTCATATGGAGTGAAGTAAGTCAGAAAGAGAAAAACACATATCATATATTAATGCATATATGTGAAATCTAGAAAAAATGATAGAGATGAACCAGTTTGCAAGGCAGAAATCGGGACACAGATGTAGAGAACAAATGTATGGACACCAAGGGGGGAAAGCGGGGGAGCGGATGGGGGTGGTGGCCGTGGGATGAAATGGGGGATTGGGATTGACATGTATACACTAATATGTATAAAAAAGATAACTAATAAAATCTGCTGTATAAAAAATTAATAAAATTAAAAACAAACAAAAAAGAATAGGCAAAGTATATGAATAGATAATTTATAAAAAAAGAAATTAAGACTCTCTAGTAAACATATGAACAGATGGTCAATTCTGTGAATAACTAAAGAAATACAAATGAAAACAAGAAATATTTATAATTTTTACCAATATAGTTAAAAATACATGAAAATGTTACTTATAGCAAATGTTTAGGGTATAGGGAAATGTGGGTAAATTAAACACACTCCTGTACTTCTGAGGGTAATCCAACTTTGCACAGCTTTTTGATGATGATTTGCAATGATTAAAGTAGGGGACCAGTAAATAAAATAAAATTCAAAAATTCCAAAAAGAAACTAAATAAAATAAAACAAAGTAGGGAACAACTTGACCTAACATTCCAATCTTTCTGATTTGCCTTAAAGAATCACTTACATATGTGCACAAGGCAGCTTATGAAAAATTCTCATTTTAACACTGTGTATATTACCTATGAATTGGAAACATATTAGATATTAATCACTAGGTACTTGATAAAATACAATGAAACACCAAATATCCACCTAAAAGCATAGGATAGTTGTGTATGCATTGATATGGAAATATCTCCAACCTATATTAATGGAAAATGCATGATGTTGATGTATACTATATCCCAGAGTTTTTCACAACAGTTTTCTAATGTATCCCCATGACATTCCTATGAGTTAGGTAGTGAAACGGAGCAGGACACTTTGGTCCTTGCCCCCCCATGTCCTCAGCCTGCCTTTTGTCTGTGGAAAAACTTTAGCCAAAGAATAAATTTAATCAGAGAAGTGAGAAAATGCAGAAACAAAGGAAAACAGTCAAAGAAAACCAAATAATAATAGTCATTAAGCATAGTCAGGGCCTTTAGTTCCTCTTAAGGGCTACAGATAATATTCTGAGCCATATCCTGTGAGCTGTCTTATAGATACTGAAACCCCTGCCAGGTGGAAGAAGTTAGCTACATGATGACCAGGTTGTAGCCATGACATAAGCTGCCACATTTCCGAGAATTGGCCTGAAAGAAATGGAAACAAACTGACCCTGGAACTGAAAATTAACTGTACCTAAAACAATCAAGATGACACTGGTCAGACCACCGATGACCAGTTTCAAAGTGACTGTCAGAGCTGACTGTACTGTTTCTAAACACAGTCCCCTACCTCTGCCTATAAAACTCTTTCCCACTGATTGTCAGTGGGGGGGGGGGGTGGGGATGGGGAGAGTTGGCCTTTGGACAGGTGTCCGTCCTGCCACCCCCAATCCCCCCCCCCCACCAGTTGTTGACATCCAAAATAAAGTAAATTTTCCTTTCCACCAACCTAGCCTCTTTATTGGCTTTTGAGCAACGAACAGCCAGACCCCACTTTCGGTTACAGTAGTAGTATTTTTTTCATTTTAAATAAGAAGAAACTAAAGCTTTTTTTTTTGATGTGGGGAGACCTTACTCAAGATCACAGACATGAAGAGTGTGGAGCAACTGATTTGATTCCAGATGATGTATATTCAGTCATTATAATGTACTTTCTTAAAGTATATGTTTCTGTATCCTAGTCTGTTCCATAAATTGAATTCTACTTCTAAGTGCTGACATTACACCATCATAACTATTATACAAAGAATTTTGATGCATGATTCACTTTACATTTAATGTTCCACACGAGTTTTCGAATAAGAAATCAATTGAAATTTTAATGGAATTGCTGAAAATGTATAGATTAGTATTTGGAGAGTTATTGATATACTTTTGAGTCTTTCTGTATTGATATGGTTCCATTTATTCAGATCTTTCTCATTGATGTCCTTCTTCCTCTTTTTTGTTGATATGGATCTTTCACATTTACTGTAAAGTTGATGTCTTATTATTTTATAGTTATGATTTTATTCTATTATAATTTCCCTTCTGTTATAGCAAATGTATGTTTTAAAATTTTATTGCTATTTTACTTATTTGAGTGCACCTACAGTAATTATAAATGTTTTCTTATGATCACTGATCACTTCTATATCTCCCAGATCTCTTTTTCAATATAAGGTCTTCAGCTGCAAATTCCCCTACCATGAGCATTTTCAGAGCTCAACTCCAAAAGTTGGAGAGGCATTGCTTATATTCTCACTACTGTAAAATTTTCCTGAAAGGAGCTGGTTTTTTTTGGGGGGGAGGCAATGTGTTTCACCCTTATTGATGTATACTTGACAAATATAAATTGTATATATTTAAGATGTACAACTTGATGTTTTGATATATGTATACACTGTAAAGTAATTGCTACAATCAAGCTAATTAGTATATCCATCATCATGTCACATAGTTTTCATTTTCTTTTTTTCTTTGTGGGGAGAACTCTTAAGATGATCCTCCTTTGCAAATTTCAAGTATACAATACAGAATTGTTAACTATAGTCACATTGCTATACGTTAGATCTCAAGAACTTATTATGTTGCATAACTGGAACTTTATACTCCTTGACCAACATCTCCCAATTTCCCTTTCCCTCAGTCCCTGGCAATCACCTGTCTATTCCCTGTTTCTATGAGTTTGACTATCATTGATTCCACATGTAAGTGAGATCATGCAGTACTTGTCTTTCTATGTCCGGCTTATTCCACTTAGCATATTATACTCCAATTTCATCCATGTTGTCACAAATGGCAGTATTTCTTCTTTTTTTTTTTAAGTCGAATAATATTCCATTATTTATTTAACACTTTTTCTTTATTCATTAACCTGCTGATGGACATTTAGGGGGTTTCAAATTTTGGCTATTGTGGATAATGCTGCAATGAACATAGGAATGAAGATATCTCCTTGAAATCCTGATTTCATTTCCTTTGGAGATATACCCAGAAGTAGGATTAATGGATCATAAGGTAGTTCTAGTTTAATTTTTTGAAGAATCTCCATTTTTTTCCATAATAGCTGTACCAATTAAAATTTCATCTACCTGTGTAAGAGTTACCTTTTCACTCCATCCTCACTTACACTTATTATTTTTTGTCTTTTTGATAACAGACATTCTAAAAGAAGTTAGGTGATAACACATTGTGGTTTTGATTTGCATTTCCCTGATATTATTGCTGTTAAACTTTTTTTCATATATCTATTGGGTGTTTGCATGTCTTCTTTGGGGGAATTTGTATGTCTTTTCATATACTTGTTGGCTACTTGTATGTCTTTATTTTGAGAAATGTCTATTCAGGTCCTTTGCCCATTTTTAAAAGCCAGATTATTTATTGTTTTGCTTATATATTTTAGATATTCAGTCCTTTTCAGATATATGGTTTGCAAATGTTTTCTCCTATTCTGTAGGAGAAAATGGATTACCATGTAGATTATTTCCTTTGCTGTGCAGAAGATTTTTAGTGAGATAGCATGACCTAACATGTGATCCATCCTGTGGAATGTTCCATGTGCACTTGAGAAGAATGTGTATTTTTCTGTTGTTGATTGGAAAGTTATATGCATGTCTTTTAAGTTTATTTGATCTATACTGTTCAGATCAGCTATTTATCGACTTTCCATTTGGATGTTCTATGTATTATTGGAAGTGAGATATTAATGTCTCCTAGTATTATCATATTGCTGTCAATTTCTCCCTTCAGAGCTAATATTTGCTTTATATATTTAGGTGCTCTGATGTTGGGTGTTATATATTTATAATTTTTATATCTTCTTTTCTTTAATTGACCATTTTATCATTATATTATGTACTTTTTGTCTCTTGTGACAGTTTTTGACTTAAAGTCTATTTTTCCTAAGTATTGCCACCTCTGCTCTGTTCTGGTTACCATTTGCATGGAATATCTTTCTCCATCCCTTTACTTTCAGCCTACGTGTGTCATTAAATCTAAGTTGCGTTTCTTGTAGGCAGCATATTTCTGGATCTTGTTTTTGTTTATTTGTTTGCTTTTTATCCACTCAACCACACTATGCGTTTTCATTGGAGAGATTAATCCATTCACATTTAATTATCCATAGATGAGGACTTACTACTGCCATTTTGTTAATTGTTTTCTGTTTCCCATTTTCTGGGAACTTGAGAGAAATACAAATTTTCAGTTAGAAAGCCAGACTTACTGAATCAGAATAGGTGGTTTGTGAGGCCTTGGCATTTATTTTTTAACAAGCACTCCCAGGTGATTCCTATGCACATGGCAGTTTGAGAATTATTGCATTTATCTCTAATTATTCTAACTTAATATACCATGCTGCTTCACTTGGTGACTGATTTAATTCACATTTGCTGTCTCTGCTTACAGTTTCTCTCCTACTTATGTCCTCTTTTATTCTCCCCCAAAGTCCTCTAGGTTAAAGGCTACTCATCTTTTAAGATGCAGATCTTGCTATATACTTCTATTAGGGAGTTTTTCTGGTCTCTCCCAGGTAGAATCTGGCAATTCTTACTTTTCAGACGTTTTCTGCATAATTGCATAAGTGTCTCATAAAACTACTAAACTTTAATGTACCATTTGTTCATTTACCTTTCTTAAAAGACATTGCCTCATTCTTTATGGTAGCTTTATTGTTTGCTACAGTGCCAGAGAAGTTTTAGATGCTGAGTAAATGTTACTTGACCTAATTAATAGGAAAAAAATTATTTCATAAACTGGTAAATTTTGCTAAGTTGTGACCTCATGGAATAATAATATGACAGGCAGTAAATCAGCTTATTTTTTTCTTTCTATTCAGTACTCCAATCATCCAAAAAGAAATTGGACCAAAATATATTCAAGGTTATGAGATAATCTCTGAAGTGTTGCAATTTGTGGCATCACGGTAGAACAGCTACAGTGGTAAGTGGAATTACAATTAAATATGGAACATGATTTTTAATATACAGATATTTAAGGTTCACTCAAGTATCCATGTGAGTCCACAAAGCAGCTCATGCCCATCTGCTGTCTTCTTTATTCAATCATTATCAATGGATGCCAAGGAGGAGTTACTACTTCTGTATGAATCTTAGCACAAAGGCTTTAGATAATTAAAAATGATAGAATTGGGACAGACTGCTAAACATAAACAGAAGGTTAAAAAGACATCTGGCATAATTAACAGTGAATAAACCAGGTTTAACTAACCTGAATACAAAGCACATTGAAACACCATGAAAAACTGAAAAACTTCAGTTGAAAGATAATTCTTCTGATATTTAACAAAATATTTCTTTTCAATTGAATTTTTATTAATTGGGACATTTCCATAAAATGGGATATTTGATTTTTAGATTTATTCCGCTCCTGCTGTTTATTTCTCAGTTGAAGGCATAATCCTTTGTTTGTGACACTGAAATTGGCTTATGTAGAGATGATTATGATGTACATTCAGAGAATTGTGACTTCAGTTGAGAAATAAGCAGCAGGAACAGATGAACTCTTAGCAACAGAGAAACTATTTTCATGCAAATATACCCACAGTGACAGAAAGATGAGAAAAGAGAATTACAGAATACAGAGGGCTTATAAAAATATTATTTCATAATATTGAATCATTTTCTATTTTTTTATGTAGAAGAGTCAATCAGAGGTGTTTTTTAGAAATATATTCGTATATCTGTATAAATACCATTAAACCAGTCCTCCAAGAGAAATTATATTCACTTGTTTCTGTTACTAAATCAAATCCACTATCAACAGGCCTGCCTGTTCAGGTAGTTTTTGAAAATCGGAACTGGAAGCAGTTCTATAAGCATTTAGAATCCAGTAAGCAAATTCATGTAGTAAAACAATAACTCATTATGTGGTTTGTGTTTGGTTTTTTTTTTAAAACAATCTGTTTGTTTTTAAAAAAGAAAAAGAGAGAATTGAAAGGCAGAGTCATCTGGACTAGATAGAGCTGCATATACTATCCAAATGATAACAAATTAAGATAATCAACAAATTAAGATCATCAGTTTAAGCATACTAATCCTTAATAATGTTCTGGAATTTCCTTTAATCTTTGCCATTTGTCAATTCTTGAGTGAGCATACAATATGAAAGAACAGTTGTAGTAACACCCGCCAGATGTTATTTCCTACAGTTTTTGGGTGGAGTATCAAGAAAGTATGAGATTATGGTACAGAAGAAAAAAATGTAAAACTTTACAATTTTCAATCATACACTGCTTCTTTTGTAATTTTTTTCTTCTTAGATGTATGTCATTGACCTATATAATAATTAGGAGCTTCAATTTTATTAGTAAAAATGGGATAATATCACTCCCTCCTGGCCATACCCAATTTCTTTCAATTAAAACTAAATATAGGCCTCAGGTACTAATCATAGATCAAATGGCACAATGATGGAGAATGGTTAAGAGCTAGAATCTGGAGACACAAGGCCTAAAGTGAAATCCAGGCTCTGCCACTGGATGAAGAAAGTTTCATTGCCAGTCCCATTAAATATGCTGTGCTCCTTGAAGGAGTAAAGTGGGGAAGTCATCTCTCCCTCTTTGTCACTCTCTTGTTTTCTCTCTCTTTCTGTCTCTTCTATATAAATTCCTTTACTTGATATAGATTTTTATATCAGCCCTGGCTTATCTTCTACATTTCTGATTTCTATCCCTGTTGACTACAAAATATTCTCATATTCCCAAGGTGATAGATGTGCTGCTATCCATGGATGTTAGAAAAGGGTTATTTCAAGTTGTTCCTATAGATAACCTTGAGCATCACTTCAATAGTAACATCTTTAGCAGCATGCAGTTGTTGTCCCTACATTTACTATATCCAAAAAATGTGTCACCTAAAACGTTTTCAGTGTTTTACATTTCCTCTCTATTAATCATTATAACTGTTTATCAAACTTTAACTTTCATTTTGTTTGAGTGCTTCAATGTTCCTTGTTCTTTCCATTTTATGTCAGTTAGTAGTTCGATAGGAGTTTACTGAGGACCTAGAGTTGATTAGACACTAGATCAGACTCTACATATTCAGTGAACAACAGAGGCATGGTGCCTGCCTTTACAATACTTACAGGTCAGTGGGGGAGAGAGGATGTTAAACATGTAGCCATTGTAAAATTTGTGAAGTGCCATTGATGAAAAATGAACAGATAATAAAAGAGAGTAATGGAAATGCATTTGATTAATAAGGAAGTGTCTCTCTGTGAAAGTGATATTTGAATAGACACTTGAAGGAGTCAGATGGAGAGGTCAGATGTGAGGTTTTGCAGAGGAGTATTTCATGAAGAGGAAGCATATACAAAAATTCTAGGTGGGAAAGATCTTGACCTTATTCTGTTTCCCTTGATTTTTCAATTTTATAAAATGAGGCCATTATTTTTGGATACTAATGGTCAAGAGGTACATGGGAAAATATGAGGTTAGGAAGTTACGCAGGATCTAGATACAATAAGACTCTGTAATCTATGGTATGAATGGTACAAGTGAAGGCCATGTAAGAGGATTAGGAGAAGAATGAAGCAAGAGTAGTTTAGCTGGCTTCAGAAGAAGGAAAGGAATAGTGGAAAGGTTTCACTTATGCCGGATTCAATATATGCCGGTGATTTCTTTAAGAAATCACATCATCTTACTTAGGTACAATATTGCTTTATTATTATCATAACCTTGTTGTCACTGCTGTGCTATATCTTAACTCATAGCAAACATGGTTTTGGTCCTGGTAATGCCTAGGACACACTAAACAGATCCAGTCATGTAGTTTATGTCCAATAACTACCAGTTTCTCTCATCCTTCTTCAGGAAAAACCTCATCTCCATACATGATTTCAGCTTAGGAATATGTCTTAACCTTGCTAGCTGTAACAGTGCTGTCCTTTGTTAAATCTTGTCTGTGTTCTAGCTTTAAAAAAAGAAATTTATACACAAAACAGCATAAATCCAGAAGAGATTACCAGAACATTCCTCACATTTATAAGTCCATTTTTTCTGCAAAAATTTAATATCAGTTTATAAATTCTGTTTTATTTCTGTATAGCTTAAAAGTCATATGAATCCATATAAATAGAATTGAATGTGTGTTTTAGTAACTAGGAAATAAACTAAGTGACTGTGATAAAGAGATGCTAAAATATAGAGCAAAAAAAAGACAGGTGGGTTTTTTGATTGATTGTTTGTTTGTTTTCCTCCTCATATCAAAACGCAGAGGGCACAACTCAAGGCTAAGAGTCAGCTCTGTTCTGTGAGGTTATCCAGGGACTCGGGTTCCTTCTATCTTGTTGCTTCATCATCCCCTAGGGTGTTTTCCTCATCCATAGAGTCAGAACAGGCTTAGTAGGGCCATATCCACATATAGCCCATTAGAAGAGAGGAAGAGCAGGGGGAAATAAACACCCAACCATTTTAAGGGCAAGACTCAGAAGTTGCACATACTAATGGTAGAAGTAATTAGATGGCCACGTAAAGCTACATGGGAGGTTTGGAAATGTTGCTTTAGCTGGGCAGTCATGAGCCCATTTAACACTCAGGAGGATATGGTCCAAGTCACGAAAAGGAAGAAGGAATGAATGGGTATTGCGAAAAATTAGTCTATGATACTAAGAGTATTTTTAAAACACATGATGACTATCATGTTCTGTTTCATAACTGACATTCAAAATATCACCTATTCTTCAATTATGACAGATATAATCTCGGTCTCTCATATAGGTGTCATGCCTCTAACTGAAACTTCTTGATATTTTTCTTGAACCTTCATTTATCAACTTCTCTAGGAAATGTTTCTTGGAGAAATTTATTTTTCTCCAGTTTTCCCTCCACACAATACAAAACCATACCAATGTTAGGTAGCTAGTCAGACATAAGCGGGTCTCGCCCCATCCGGGAAGGGGTCATCTTTCACTCCCGGACCTGGACACTGGTAATCAGAGCACGCCCAGAGATCCTTCCTCTTCTAGTCAAAACCATGCAAAGTTTCCAGCCTTATCAGGACCAAACAAGATAAAACTGCCACCACAGTTTGGCGCAGGTGCACCAAGACCTAAAAGGTGACTCAGAGTGACCCCGGGTTCATTATGCTGTATTTGTTATAAATTAGCATTGTTTTTTGTCCCCCATGGGTGCTTATGGGTAAGCGCCTTGCACTAGAAGAACAATTATATGACCTAAAGTTGTCAATCAACTTGTCAGTCAAATGATGCAAGACACAGGGAGAGACCACCACTCTAAACACCCCAACCCTACCCCATTGCAGGGTTACTTCTGATTTCCAGACAGCCGCTCTCATCCTTTCTTGCTAGTGTACTTCCGCTTTTGCTTAATAAAACTCTTGCTACTTAAACTGTCTATGTCTCTCAACTGAATTATTTCCCCAGAATAGGCAAGAAAAGAGGAAATTGCTGTTCCGCTGATGACACGAACACAATTTATACCTGTGTTAATTTACAAATTTTTATTCAACCAATATTTAATAGGCACTTACTCTACACTATATATATATATATATATATACATATCATACATCATATAGTAGATTCTAATACGCACTTGTGTTCACAATACACATGGTCTCTCTTCCAATGAAGCCTGTAGATCAGTGGGAAAGATAGACATTTAAAATATTCAAATAAGGAGAACTTGTAAGTGTTGTTAAGTGACATGAGGGAAGTAAATAGTGCTATGGAGAGCATATAGGAAGGTTTTGTCCAATCAAGGAGCTGTGGGGAGGACTCGTTGAAGAACTGCTGGTTAAAGGGATATCTGCTAGAAAAAGTCAGAGCTACCTAAATGAAGGAGGTCGATGAGACTGTTCCTGGCAGAGGGAACAGCAGGCTCCAGGGCCCTACTGTGGGAGCATGCATGACACTTGTGGGAAGAAATAGAGGAAGATGAGTGAGAATAACACACAGTAGGCAAGAGCAAGGATGTGAGATGAGCCCAGGAGTCAAGTAGGGAATAGTTAGCTTGAGCCTTGAGACCTTGCTAAGGGTTTTGTTGTTTATCATTAGAGCATTGGATTGCTATTGAGATGATTAAGCAGGAGAGAGAAGTAATCAGATTTCCACTTCAAAAAGATCCTTCTGACTGCAGTGTGGAAAATGGTCTCTTGAGGATAAAACAGTCAGCATGGAGATTTGCTCTTTTCTAGTAACCCAGGTAAGAGTTGACTACTAATGGATATATCATTCTCCAAGTACTATTTTACCTATCTGGAAGTTTTACCATATTTTTGAGGAAAAAGAGCAGATTTACTATACATTTTATAACCAACCAATTCTAAAAACAACCTAAACCAATACAGCATTTAAAATGGTATTTCTTAGTCATTAGACATTTAAGATAATTTTCCAATGTCTTCATGAAGTAAGAATAGATCTGAACTTGAAGATAAGTATCTAACTAAAGAAAGATATTTTTAAATCAATGACATTATTTAAATTGGAAACAAAGGAACATTCAAATGGAAATTATATATGAATACTTTGACTGTATGGATGATATGAGAATTAAAAGAAATTTGAATGCTTTATTAATCTGACTGTATGTTAGAAGCTTCAGCTATGATTAAACTATATTTTTAGATATGGATAAAAGAAAACAAAAGAGAAACATTAAAGAGCTTAAATTTGTTTTATCCAAAAACCACCCACCCCACATCACAAATTCAAATATATATTTAGGTTTGACATTAAAACAAGATGTGGTGCCTAAAGGCACAAATCAAGAAATGAAAGTCCCATTGCTTACTTTTATTTAACCATATTTTTGCTGGTGTTTTGTTTTCTACATGAATTGTTATAAAGTGGGTCAAATAGTTTAAATTAACTATTGAACATTTAAATATTTTACTTCAGCATAAATTCTCACAGATTTAAGTTTTATGTTAACTGATTAACCTCAAACAAAGGAACATTCAGAGGTAGGAGAATTTAAGGAGTAGCTTAAGGAGACAGGTGGACCCACTGGGGAATTTGTTATGTCAAAAGATCTAAGAGTGAATGAATGGGAGAATCAGAGTGTATTCTTTTCCTCAAAACACATTTTTTCCCCTTAATGTGCACATTTCATGATTTCTTGTATTTTATTTTAATAAAAGAGGTTCTCTGGGCTTCCCTGGTGGCGCAGTGGTTGGGAGTCCGCCTGCCGATGCAGGGGACACGGGTTCGTGCCCGGTCCGGGGGGATCCCACATGCCGCGGAGCGGCTGGGCCCATGAGCCATGGCCGCTGGGCCTGAGCGTCCAGAGCCTGTGCTCCGCAGTGGGAGGGGCCGCAACAGTGAGAGGCCTGCGTACCGCCAAAAAAAAAAAATAATAAAAAAAATAAAACAGGTTCTCTGAATGTAGTTGAAATTAATCAGGCCTTATCTAAAAATTTTTAAAATGCTAATAAAAGTAAATGAGGAAAGAACAGTAGATTTAGCATGCTGGCTTCAATATTAATGAACATTTGATCTATTTATTGCAATCAAAATATAACTTTGGAACTGATTATAATCACTTTGACTTGGGTAGGCTTCGTAGCAAATAACTTTCATTAAGTATCGAGACAAACCAAAATGGTTATATCACACTGATGTTCTAATTTAACTTAGAATAATACCATGTAAAATAAGAAGGAAAAAAAAAGTCTTTTTATGTTTGTATTAAATGTGTATTTAAAAGCACTTTAAAATACATATTTAACAGTATGTAAAATACTGTTAAAAATAACAGTATTTTATGCATTCAATCAAAAGTATTGCTCTTTCTCTATATGCAGTACATAGTGCTTGTCAGCAAGTTGAATGGAAAAACCTGAGGCTTTCTGGAGAGGCAGACTTGGCTCTAAAACCATGTCTGTGTGATGGTTAATTTTATGTGTCAACTTGGCTAGGCCACAGCACTTAACTACTTGGTTAAACACCAGTCCAGATGTTGCTGTGAAGGTATTTTCTTAGATGAGATTAACGTTCACATCAGTAGCTTTGAGTAAAGCAGATTACTCTCTATTATGTGGATGGGCCTCTTCCCATCATTTGAATGAATTAAGAGAAAGGAGACTGAGGTGACTTAAGTAAAAGGTAATTATGCTTCCTGATTACCGAATATCAACTATTCCTTCAATTTTGGACTTGCCAGTTTCACAATCCTGTGAGCCAATTTCTTAAAATCTTTCTCACTCTAATTGATACATAGATAGATAGATAGATAGATGGATAGACAGATTGATAGCTATATCAACTGATATAGATATATACCCATAATTTAAATATCTTATTGGTTCTCTTTCTACAGAGAATCTTTACTAATACAAGCAGGAACAATGTTTATGCCATGTGGTCCATAATGCGTTTTGAACAATGTATGTTCCTTATGTTGATGATGATGATGACAATGCTGATATGAAACACAATTAGAATAAAATGGCTTAAATAGCTGTTACAGTTATATTTATTTGAAAACTTTGCTGCTGATGGCATTTGACTTTTTCATATACAGTTGTAACCAAGGAGGTTTACATTGCTTCAAAATTCTTGATCAATTTAACACTGAAAGATTATTTTGTTTTGTTTTGTTTTTGATAAGCAAGAAAACTGTGTCATTCATAAATGTCTTTACATTGGCATCCATGATGCTGTGAGGAACAAGTCTCTAAATGACCCATCCTCAGGGATGGAGAGACTATTAAGTCTAGGGGTTCTCACCATGACTCAGGATGCAAATGGTAGAATAATGTTAGGAAAAATGTCTTACCAAAAGTGAAGGAGTGTTTCCTTTATCCATTCATGCATTGATGGACATTTAGCTTGTCTCTACATGCAATGCAATATTATTCAGCATTAAAAAAGAAGGAAATCTTGCTATATGGAAAAACATGGATGAATCTAGAGGACTGTATGCTAAGTGAAATAAGCCTGTCACAGAGGGACAAATGCTGCATGATTCGATTTATATGAAGAATCTAAAATAATCAAACTCTTAGAAACAGAGTATGGAATAGTGGTTGCCAAGGACTAGGGGGAGAGAGAAATGGAGAATTGTTCCTCAATACGTATAAAGTTTCAGGTACACAAAATAAGTTCTAGAGAGCTGCTATACAACATAGTGCTTATAATTAACAATTCAGTATTGTACACTTAAAAATTTGTTTAGAGGGTAGATCTCATGTTAACTGTTCTTACAACAAAAACAAACAAAAAAGGGGCAAGAGGAAACTTTTGGTGGTGATGGAAATGTTTATCACCTTGATTGTGGTGACAGCTTCATGGGTATAGGCATATCTCCAAACTCATCAAATTGTATACATTAAAACATCCAGTTTATTTATTTATTTTTTTTGTAAATCCATTATACCTCAATAAACCGGTTTTTAAAAAAGTGAAGGAGAAAACAGCCTTGTTGAGGAATAGACTCACAGGCCAACATGCAGTAAATCACGATGGAAGTGGAAAACCTGAAAAGGGAGACCACAGTCCACCAACATTAATGCTGTGAGAAAGCAAATGTGATGGCGGCCCAAGCAAAGGAATACACTCTGCTACTTACTAGTAGCTTGACCTGAGAAAGTCACTCACTCCTGCCCTACTTACCCCACTTATTTATCTTATGTACAAAAAAGATAATACCAAACTTACAAAGCTGTTGTACCTATTAAATAGTAAGTACAAATATAAAGGTTTTGTCTATATTGTTCACCTCCATATTCCAAGAGATTAGAACAATGCTTGGAACTGTGAGTCTCAGTGGGATGTATTACTAATTAATGAAATCAAATGTCTAGCATAGTGAATTCCTCACGGTAGGTGATAAGGTTGTGGTGGCTGCTCTTCCTACACCTGCTAGCTCAAATCAGCATGAGTAAAGATGGGGAGAGTAAAAACTATTTTTGTAGAAGCCAGGTTACCCTGGGAACATTCCAGTTGTTGCACATTATTAAATAACAAATCAGTAGTTCACACACTAAAGTGCTATACAGAAAAAAAGAGATCAGTGGGATTTAGAATAAATGTGGGAAGCTTCTTTAGGTCTTTAAAGATGAACATCATTCGGAGACAGGCAGCTATTTAACACAACATTTTTATTGTTCAAGGAAGAGAAGCATCATAAATGCATTCTCTTTGAATTGGCAAAGTATAATAATTGTTAAACATCTTGTTAATTAAGCTCACCTAAAACAACTGCCATTGGCATTCTCATTCTTTAACACAAGTGTCACCTGTGAAATTGCCTTATGGGAAAATGACTGCTACCAGCAGAAGAATGAAAAATTCAAGTTGGTTAAAACTCTATTCTTAACCACTTGTAGTTATGAGAGACTGAAAGAGTTTTAGTGAATGTGTCAGATTCACAGTAATTTTACTGATGCCCTGATAGGCTGTCACGATTTACATACTGGGAGGTATTTGTGTTAGTAATAGGATGCTGCTTCTTTGAACTATATGCACACTGAATAGGTTACCTGTAGGATACCTGTGCTTTCAATCATTCAAATTAGCTGTGTTTCATTCCCTCAAATTTCTTCAAAACTTGAAGCGTTGGAACTCTGTCAAGAGAAGCCACCGCAATGAGAAGCCCATGTACCACAACTAAGAGTAGGCCCTGTCCACAACTAGAGAAAGCCTGCATGCAGCAATGAAAACCCAACACAGCCAAAAATAAATAAAGTAAATAAATTTATATTTACAGGGAATATAGAAAAGCATCATATAATTTATTTCTGTAAATGTAAAAAAGTTCTAAATCCCAAAGTTACTTATGCAAGTGATTATACACAGTTTAAAAGAATCCTGTTTTAATCTGTTAATGCCTGCATGTGATACTTTAGCTTCTAAAGGGTAGGGTTTAGGGTACAGGTTAGGGTATGACAATTGGTTAGGTTAGGGTACGGTTTAGGGCAGTTGAAGTATTAGGATAAATCCTAAAATGACTTTCTAGTCCTAATCATTTAAGAAACAAAAACTTATGAGTCTCTTTCTGATTTTTTTTCAAATATTTTAGTATTAGCTAGGATGAAAATGGAATATTACATAATCATTCACAAATAGTCTCTGCCTTTTCTGAGGTACTATAATTATTTTCTACCAGTTAGTTTTGGTCTTATGACTTGATTTGGCCAATGAATTGTGGCAGAAAATTATAAGTACTGTCATTCTTTTCCTCTACCTTATCAGTTAGCTATTTTCCAGGACAGAAGTTCTTCCATTAGCCCAATTTACAAAAGCAGTCAATGCAAAATACATCCACAGCCAACACATGATGGTTATGTAGAATGTGTGAGAAATGAACTTTTCTTGTAAATCACTGAGATTTGGGGGTCTGTTAACACTGCTACATGTAGTACACTATTATTACACATTAACCTGGATTCTTCATCATGGATTTATTTATTCATGTCACAAATATCTTGAATACTACACACCATATCAAGTACTGTACTAGATACTGAGGTTCTAATGGCGAGCAAAGGCAGATGTTTTCCTGCAGTTGTGGACCTCACTTTGGAATGAGCATGTGTCATGATGTTATTTTGCTATTGCTCTCTCTCTTTTCCTTTCTCTCTCTCTTTTTAAAAATATATTCAACATGTTGACTATCACAGCCTCAGGCACACCTCTCTTTGTCAAATTGTAAAAGTAGTAGTATCCGAACACTAAGGCTGAAAGGAATTTCAAAAATGGGAGAGCAGGAAAAGGACAAGGCAGGAAGAGGACGGTGGTATTTTAGTCCATTCGAAAGTCCTCAGATGTTATTATATGTGTCTCTGAGGATTGATCAAAGCAGATGAAGTTGGAGCCCTGTTTATCTTCTTTTTGTCTCCCCTCTATAAGAAGTTTCAAATTGTCCTTTGGGTTATTTTATTTTATGTGGTATCTGAGGCTCAGCCTTGAACTTTCTTACTCTTAGATTTAGGATTAACAGTGTTTTGTAACTGTCAATAACTCTAAAACAAATCTCTACAAATACAGAGGCTGAATTGTGCAGCAAATTATTGTCCTGGGAATCTTTGCAGTATTATAACAATAAATCTCATTGTAACTGTAATACCTTTCTTACAGCTTGACTCTTAAATTTATATGATGATGTGTTGTTATATATAATCTATATCTATTTTATCTATATAATACCTATATATAATAAAGATATATACCTTATTATATGTTACACATCTATCTATATCTATCTATATATTTATATCGATATCTATCTATATATCTATATCTGTATCTATACCATCTATATCTATCTCTGTATCTATATCTATAACTATCTATATCTGCCTATATCTATCTATAGCTATATCTATATCTATCTATATCTCTATCTATATCTCTCTAAAGTAGTTTTGGTCTAACTGCTCTAACAGATTTATTTCTAATCTTGATTTTCTCAAGAATTTGGAAATCCTGACAAATTCATACCTCTGAAAAAGATATAGTGTGAGCTAATAATTTTTCTATATTTTTCCAGCATAATGAGTAAGTGAAAATCAGCCCTGCTGAGAATTAAATCATTAGAACATAAACATTGTTTCTCACAGGACATAGTCAAGGCCATAATGTAGCTGCAAACATGACTAATCCCCTCCTTCTGAGCAATGATTGCTTTTACTTTTTTATCAATGCCTCCATTTCCCCTGATTTAATCATCCTTCTGCCTGGATAAAAATGATTAAAACATAAACTTAACATATTTCCCCACTTTTTGACAGTATCCAATCTAGCTCTGGTCCCTACTTCTCTAATTTCTTCATAAAATTACTGAATGTAACCCAAATCCTAGAAGTCCTCTCAACTCCCTCTTGCTAGGGAACACAAAATTTCCCATGGTGTGTGTTCTGAATTGCTTCAGACAGCTAAACAAACTGACCTGGCTTGAGTGCAAGAGTGTCATTTTTGATCTTTGGATGGTGGATGTGAACAATAATGATATAGGGCTGAAAGAAATTTTTTAACTAGTTGTTAAACATACACCCCTCCACACACACACACGGATAGATATGATTTCCTAAGTGTCAATAAATCTATACACCACAGGAATAAATATTTGTGTATTTTATGTAGGAAAGTGAATTTTTCTAAGAAAGAACATTTTAGTACCATTCAGATTTAAAATGAATGGAAAATGCTCCTTTGTACATGTTTCAAAGCCTCTAAAGAGACTCCATTCTCTTTTGTCTGCCTTACAGCCAAAGTGATTGGTCATGTAAGGTGCTGAGCCATTTTTAAATGATGCTGGGAATACAACTCAGTGGGCACAGAGAGTCCTGAGATGATCAATCATATTGCATTTACTGCTAAAACCAATATTTTCATTGTTTATTCTTTCTTATTATTTCAACCCCATGCTTCCCTGGCAGAAACAATGAACTGAATGGGACAGATTCTGAGAATTTTACTAGCAACAAATATATATCAGACATTATTCACCCAAAGTATATATTCCAATGAAAAAATAAATAGGATTTATACATTTTCTCCAAGAAAGTATGAAAATTTCTGAGTGTTTAGTTTCCTAGTCAGAATTCTGTGAATGCTTTCTGCTATAGTCACAACCTGAGATTTGTTACTTTAAGGATATAAAGGAAGACCATGAAAAAGATTCATAACCTCACATTACATTAACCGTACATTAAGGGAGATGCACAAATCCCAAGAAATAATGAAATGTCAGGGTTAGAATCTTCCCTTTTCAGGTTTAGTGCTCAATCTCCTATGATCTTGCATAAAATGCTATTGCTGTTCACCTTACTATTAGGAAGTGCAATTGATTTGCTTGCAATATTTATTAGTGCATTAGTCATGTACATTAGCACCAAACTGGAAACAAATAATGCTTTACTTCCCCAAGTCTGTGGCAAGCCAATGCAAGTAGAAACATAGGTGCCAATATAAATAAAACTGTGACTCATGCTCCTGAAATATCCTTTCTTTACCCAGATTTACTAGAAAAAGTTAGAGAGATAAACATACTCCAACAATTTCAATCTCTGATAAGTTAGAACAGTTCACATTAGGCTATTTTTTGTTCTTTCAGCTTGCTGTCCTTTTGACAAATTAACCAGAAGAGGTCACAAAGGTAAACCCAAACTGAAAGGAACCTTTTGTCTAATGTTAATAAACAGGATAGGCTAAAACTTGAGGCTACTATTTTGCTAAATATTTATTTCAGCTCAGGTTGTCTCCCTAAATCTTGCATTAGACTTGGTTGTTCATTTTAAAAATGAGAGAGAAATATATCTTCAATCAAATAAAGTAAGTTTGAAAGCCCAACGTTACTCATGACAACTCACCCCACCACTGCCACGCCATCTGTACCTGGACCTAATTTAAGCCAACTCCATACAGTTCACTCCTTGACCGCCTACTTCAATTTCTGTCTCTGGTCACTAGTGTGTGGAATTTTCTGTAATAAAAACTAAAACTGGCATTTCCCAAAGGACTTTGGATTTCCTGATGCCTTGGTTTTCATCATTCTGAGTTTTCTCCAATAGAAATCTTTCCCTTTGCAACCATACCCTGTCTCCTGACCCTTCAACAACTTTCCATGCAGGTGAGCCTCAGGACTGCCCACTCACCTGCTCTCCTGGGGAGACTGAAACAACAAACAAGAAGGGTTGATGGTGTTAACACATGCTGTTTGTGAGAATAATTCTAAACATTGTACTGAGTGTTTATGTATTTTATACTAGAATACTATCATTTAAATTTTCTCTTCACTTTGATTTAGCACTACCGTCAAATCACACTATTTTTCAAATAGTCCTAATTTCATTATTACTATTTGAGAATTTATAATAATCCAAACTGAGCTATTCAATCTAATATACTGCCATCATTTATTGAGTGCTTGGTGTGTTCCAGACCCTGATACATCTGGGTTTTTTAACATCTTTTTTCTTTTTTGATACATCTTTATTGGAGTATAATTGCTTTACAATGGTGTGTTAGTTTCTGCTGTATAATAAACAAAGTGAATCAGCTATACATATACATATATCCCCATATTCCCTTCCTCTTGAGCCTCCCTCCCACCTTCCCTACCCCACCCGTCTAGGTCGTCGCAAACCACCGAGCTGATCTCCCTGTGCTATGTGGCTGCTTCCCACTAGCTATCTATTTTACATTTGGTAGTGTATGTATGTCAGTGCTACTCTCTCACTTCATCCCAGCATCCCCTTCCCACCCCCGTGTCCTCAAGTCTGTTCTATGCGTTTGCGTCTTTATTCCTGCCCTGCCACTAGGTTCATCAGTACCTGATACAACTTTTTTTTTACAAATACCATATGCTAACACATATATATGAAATCTTAAAAAAAAAAAATGGTCATGAAGAACCCAGTGGCAGGACGGGAATAAAGATGCAGACCTACTAGAGAATGGACTTGAGGACACGGGGAGGGGGAAGGGTAAGCTGGGACGAAGAGAGAGAGTGGCATGGATATATATACACTACCAAATATAAAACTGATACATCTTTTAAACATCATAAAGCCCTCATAAAATACACATCGTTGTCCCACGTGATATATTGTATTTCTTAAAAATAGCCAGAACCATACCTCCTATTGGACATGCTTTTTTGCAATATGACTTCTCCACTACTCATCAGATTGTCTAGTATATTCTCCACGGCCTTGACTCTGGTGCGGCCCTGTGAATTCTTTAATAAAGAACACAGCGGGAGTGGCACTGTACCATTTCTTGTCGTAGACCTTCTCTGGCCTGGCAGCTTCTACTTCCTTATCTCTCAGAAATCAGTCACCATGTAAGATGTTGTGACATCCCTGAGACCACCATACTTTGAAAAGCTCAAGCGACTAAGAAAGATGCCGAAATAGGGCTTCCCTGGTGGCGCAGTGGTTGAGAGTCTGCCTGCCGATGCAGGGGATATGGGTTCATGCCCCAGTCCGGGAAGATCCCTCGTGCCGCGGAGCGGCTGGGCCCGTGAGCCATGGCCGCTGAGCCTGTGCGTCTGGAGCCTGTGCTCCGCAACGGGAGAGGCCACAAAAGATCCTGAAATATGATATGCTACACAGAGAAAGAGAGGCCAAGAGCATTAAGCTGGCAGCTATGATCAGGAAGAAATCCCGTCAGAACCCCGTGGAAAGCCTGAGCACAGGCCCCAGATATTGTGAATCAGAGACAACAGTTCCCTTGTGCCAGGCCCAAATTCCTCTCCCACAGAGCTGTGAGCATATGAACATGCTTGCTGTTTTTACCTCTAAGCTTGGGGTGGTTCATTATGCAGAGCTGGAGAGCCGGAACACCACTGTTTTGTAGAGGCAACAAAGGCTCAGAGAAGATAATAAATTTGCCCAAGTCTTCACAGATTTAAGGTGGCTGAGCCAGGATTTCAACCATATTCTTTTGTATATATATCCTGTGGTCTTAACCATTATGTAATGCAGGACCTTAATATACATTTTAAAAAGTTGTTTTTCTAAAGAGACTCAAATTCTAAGTAGTATTATAGGGAATATGTTACTTAAGAGAATAATCTCAGTTTATGGCCTGTAGCATATGTGTGTTTATAACCAAACAGATGCTCCTAATTACAAATGTATTTTATTTATTTATTAAACAAGCTGACATAGTCTTTACTTAGAAATACTTTAATTTAAAATACGTATTTTAAACAAATTGGACTGCATGATTTTCTTTCTTTAGAACATACATTTAGTTAGATTCTCACTAATTCACTCCAAATTTCCAAAAGTTTTTTAGTAATATTTCAGACCAAATTTACCTAAATCATGCTTTTCTATAAGTCATTTTTTTATTGCTCAGCTTAGAAAACAAGTCAAAAGAGAGGTGTTAGCTGACATTTTCTGATTCTTAAGATGCAGGTAAACTGACAAGAAGAACAAATTCTGTGAAAAATCGAGAAGCCTCAAACCCAAGGCTTTTCTTTTCACATATGTGCGCTTGCTTCACACAATGTCTCCCAGGGTTGAAAACGAGACCTATGTTCAAATTTCACCAAACCCCCCACACAGTTACAACAACAAAACTCTCCTGACCAAGTTTTCATCACTCTTGACTGAGGATTTGAGGAACACAAAGCACGTCACTTTGCACTCAGAATACTTGTTCTTCAAAGTTTTCTTCATCTACCTAGGGTCTTCTCTGTATTTTTTGATCATATAGAGCCTAGTTTTACAAAACTATCTGCTTTCAATTTTTGCTTACTTTTTTTTTTCTCCTTTTTTTGACTTTTCCTCCATGAGCAAACCAAAGAAATGATCTCTCAATTTTTTTTTTTTAAATATAAAACATTGGTCTTTTAAGTGTTTTTTCTTTTGTGGTTTGAGATCCTGCCTCCACCTATTCCCAAAGTACATGTCTTCTGCTCTGATTTGTCTATAAAAACATTTTCCTTAATAAAATTCTCCTTCAAAAGGAATTTTGGGGCTCGCTATGGAAAACAATAATATATTCACCACTTCTTTCTTTGTTCTGACCACTCTAACTCTAAAACATTTTTTTGGAAGTTACTTAACACAGCTTTAGCTTTCATGAAATAAATATTGAATAACAGCAACCTCAAAATGTTGCTGACAAAATTAAGTGGAAGAAGGAAGATTAAGCCTAACGTGATGAAAGAACTTCATAAACAGTTATTTCCTTCCTGCTAATCTCGTGCCACTTTTCCTCACGCTTTTCTCCTAGCTATTAAAATCAGTCTAGAGTGTTTCTTCATCTTTAAAATAAATGTTACACAATATCACCAAGGTTCCTGTTATTTTTCAGTAATTTTGTCTTATCCTTACGGTGCCTATTAGCTTTCACCCCATCTGTGGATATGCTTGGTTTCATATATAGCATAACTTATTCTCTAGGTAAAAATACATGAAAGTAGGAAGATCTTGTTCATTCTATTTATATTCTGCACTCCTAAACCCTTGGAAAAAGAGTCATACCCTCAGAGAACCATTTTAGGTTACTCTGTTAAATTGACCATGCACAGCAATTGTGCTGATGGTGTTCGCGAAGATTGTGGGCTTTTACGTTTTTCATGAACAAAAATTATACTTTAAAAAGGTATAAGAGGGCTTCCCTGGTGGCGCAGTGGTTGAGAGTCCGCCTGCCGATGCAGGGGACACGGGTTCGTGCCCCTGTCCGGGAAGATCCCACATGCCGCGGAGCAGCTGGGCCCGTGAGCCATGGCCACTGAGCCTGCGCGTCCGGAGCCTGTGCTCTGCAGCGGGAGAGGCCACAACAGTGAGAGGCCCGCGTACCGCAAAACAAAACAAAACAAAACAAAAAAGTATAAGAAAATGTCTTTGAAACAGTTAAAGTTAAAATGAAGGTATCTTATCAGGTAGAAGATATTTATTTTAAAAACTATTTATTTATTTGGTTGCGTCAGGTCTTAGTTGCAGCAGGCGTGCTCCTTAGCTGCGGCATGTTGTGGCATGCATGTGGGATCTAGTTCCCTGACCAGTGATCGAACCCCGGCCCCCTGCATTGGGAGCATGGAGTCTTACCCACTGCACCACCAGGGAAGTTCCTAGAAGATATTTAATGATTTGATTTTGGATTTTAGAAATATAATTTTTATATATTATTGTAATTAACACAATTATAGTCAAAATAATTGCCATGTTGTTCTCTGTAAATTTCAATGAAGTGATGGAATTTTGAAACCTTTATGCCTATGTTTAGCTTTCTTTATACTCCTTACATCTATATTATTATGCTTTATTCATACTAATTCACAAGTTATAAAGCCACTTGAATTAAAGATGTATAGCAAGAAGTCAGAAAAATAAAAGACATATATCAGTAATATTCCGAGACTATTATGTGAATAAGAAATATTTTTCTGCGTGTTCAGATGCCAAATTCTCCTAAAATATCTGACAGGGTGAGGACAAGTCTCCTTCTCATTGTCATTCCACACCACTGCCATCAGAGGAGGGAGATCAAGGGCACAAGAGATAGAGAAATAATAAAAGAAGAACAGATGTGGACTGTTTCTCATTTAACTGAAAAAAAAATAATAGTATGACCTAAAGCTATGAAGAGTGTGAAAGTGGGTGGAGGTTTTATTTTAATATTTAGTATGGTGAATGCGTATGGAAGTGTTTTTTTACCTTTCACGTTTAATATAAAAGGACACATTCTTACTTAAACACAATTTTGGATCTCCAGATGCAATTTTGGATCTCACCAATCAGAGAAATTGCAATGATAGGTAAATATAAACCTGAAATGAATTTGCTTTTATTTTTATTTTATTTCTTTTTTTGCTAACAGTAAACTGCTTTCATGTTTGATTTAGCTTCCATTTGAGTCAGGTGGTTCTATACTTGACTCTAGCTCCAGGGGCATATGTGATTGAGGACTAGCTAATAAAAACACTTCATTTCCCAGACCATAGTGACTAATTCAGAGATGTGACCATGACTCAGTTCACTCCAATGAAACAGAATCTCTGGAGTTACTAATGGGAGAATGTTTGTTTATTTATCTGGGTTTTTTTTGTTTGTTTCTTTAGTATTGCTGAGAAGACAAATGTCAAAAGAAGAGTTACTTGTACAGAAACAAAGCATGGCTTTGCCCATTAAAGTGAAGAACTGATGCTATGACTCTGGTTTTTGCGTTTTCTTTTCCCTTAGAATCAATATTGCATCTCTGTCTGCTACTAAATTCTCAAGGACAATTGAGTATGCAAAGCTTTAATAGCCAACGGGAAGGGTCATTTGCACCACAGTATGCAACAGATAGCGTTCCCTTGCTCCGTGGCTCATTCTAAACTGGCAAGTGAATTAGAAGATACCAGAGGTGGTGTCTTATTTAGTAAGTGTACTTACTTTTTCCTTTAATTTTGAGAGAGTATTTTAAAACGTGCAGAGAATACTGGGTAACATTAGAATTTATTAATACAGTGGGTCTTTGTAATTTCAAATAATTTATCTTTAACCCTCTTTGCTTATGTGTGACTACCAAGACATTCAAGGTACCAGCCTATTTCTATGCTCTAGTTCTTACTAGCTTAATATTAAGGAAGTCATGAAATAGTATAATATTTTTTGAAATAGTTATATGGTCAAGGTCCATGAGAGTAAATTTGGACAATGTAAGACATATTTCAGGTGAAAGCAAACTTATCCTGAGGTAGATTGTTACCAGAGGTGGTTGGAAAAAGGAAAATCTATTTCCAGAAGAAAGGACACATTTCAGGGGCTAGGAACTACATTACTTTGCTTTGGAATAACTGAATACTAGGTGCTAGGGACTGGAATAATTTGCCTAGTAAAAGTACCAATTCTGATACAATTGTTACTTCTGATACTCTCCAATGTCTTCAGTCTTGCACTTATTCTACTGAGGAATTAAATGGAAATGCCATAGGAATCATTACCACATTTTTCAAGTTTTTGATGGCAGCTTAATTTCTGGAGTTTCCAAGGAGGCTATATTGTATTTTGTTACTGAGAAAAAAATTTACAAATGATGAAATGCACAGATCTTATACATTCAACTGATGAGTTTTTGCCAGTGTATACACCCAAGCAGTCATCACCCCAAGTAAGATATAAAACTTTTCCATCTCCCAAGAAATTTCCTTCATGTTTCCTTCCAATTATCTCTTTGAGCTATCACCTAGCATCCTACTTCATAGTGTAGCAAAACCTCTAGACCTGAGAAACCAAGGCTTTTTCTAATGCCAAAATATTGTGACTCTTAACCCAATTCCTCAAATCTCCCTCAGGTTCCCTTCCAGTCACACCCCATTCCACATTTACTTCAGGAAACTCTACACTGATTTATTATCCTAAATCAGTGGTACTTGCACTTAAAGAGGCAAATAATGCAACAATGTGTAGCTTTCAAGAAATATTTTATATTACAAATGCACAATCTTCCAGTCTTTACTCAGGGATCTGTGGTTATTTAGATATATGAGCCGATATTTCAGGGGCTTCAGAATACCATCACAATCTATTGATCAGAATACGCCTCATAGTAGTCAGGTGATAAATGAAATCTGACCCCCGTTTACCTCTGGTAAGACCAAAGGATGGTAAAGAAAGCTGATGGTAATATTCTGTCTCTGAAATAGACATGTTTGAAATAAATATGTCAGTTCACACAGCCTGAGTACAATAAAAGAGGAATAGATCCACATGGGATATATTTCTAAAAGAGGAGATCATCATGCATAAACAATGTGTATCTATTCATCACCTTCCTTCTAAAAAATTATTCAGACATGTATTAACTATTTGGTGCTGAAACACTCAAGCTTACGTTTCAATTAATTTAAGATTTGGGGAGCAAAACTTTGCAAGCAGGACACATTTGGAGGAAATTTGACTACACTATTGAAATAGCATTACAAATAAAAATTGAAACAAAAGGAATACACATTGAAATGTAGACATTATTTATTCAATTCAACAAATAGGTATTGATTCCCTACTTAAACATGTTGTTGTTTAATGCTCATCTCACATGTGGTGATAACATGAAAATGTTATCGATGCCTTGATTAAACTATAATAAGTGATGTAGATAGATATTGCTTATTTGGAATACATCCTTTATCTCCTGTGGCAGAGGGGATAACTTCATCAAACATTCTATCTGTTTCTGACACATATTCCAGGCCCCATGCAATTAGGTAGGGCCAAAGAACTGCTCTACCAATGAGCTACAAGCAGAAGTGACTTGTTTTACATTTCATCAAAGCATGTAAAAGTCAGTGTATAACACTCCACTTCTCCCTTCCCCTGACAATGCAACCTTTTATGGTATATATGATCATAGATATATGATCTATGATATATATATATGATCTATGATATATGACTTACACATAACACATACCGGCTCAATGTTTCTTTATGCTCTTACTGTTGAGAGCACTTCTAAAAAAAATTCCTACATGAACATCTCTGTCACAGAGTCTGTTTTTGAAGGTACTGGACTAGAACAATGGATCTCTATGTTCACTGCCCCCTTCTCCCCCTCAATCATAGTACCCAACTGCCTCAGTCTTCTGAAGGTTCAATCTCTGGGACTTGCCAATTGTTTTTTTGCTTTGTTGTTTTGGTTTTTTTTGTTTTTTTGCCGCACTCTCTTTTCTTCACATAGCTGAAGGATTCTCAACTTTCAGATTGAGAATTGTGTTCGGATTGTGTTCTTCTCAGAGAGCCTTCCTGACCATCTTATACTTATTTACAAATAATTACTTAAAAATTCTCAAAAATATTACATTTTTTGCAAGAGTTTCATAATGAGTAGCAAATTGGTAATTTATTCAAACACAATTTTAACACACCAAATTCTTTGTAATATAATAAAAATAACATATGTGCATTAAAACAAAACATATGTACTTATTAATCAAATATTACAAATAATGTAAGGAGTGTAATAATTTTGGTGCATTGTCACTAAATTCCTTAGTTATATCTATCCTTAATACTATGAGTATGAACTCATAGATATTTACTTTATTCTGTTGCTTATAATTCAATACTAACATTATTTACTTTGTTACTTAAATTATTCTAGTTTGGCCTTCAGGATTTTCTTCAGGTTAGCTCCATTGTTCTTTTGCCATGATCTCATTCTTTTTGGAACAATTCTATATTTCTGGCACCATGAGATAGACTTACCTTTTGTATTTTCACTAAAACAGCTCTGGAATCAAGTACTTCTTTTAAGTACTTGAGTAAATTCTTTTAAGTAGCCCTGGTTTTTTGAATTGGAGAATGGTATTTAGAAACCATGATCTGGACAATAGTTGTGCTCATTGCTACTGGAGTATCATTGGTCCTAGGCCCTTTGAGTGGATTAAGCATAGAAACGTGTATGTGTGTGTGTGAGTGTGTGTGTGTATACATATATATAGTATATATATACATACATAAACACAAGACTGTGCATACCCACACATTCATACTAATTTCTATGTCTATCAATCTATATAATTTTCTCTTTATATATTTATATATTTAAAATATATGTATCTATATATCAGTCGTGCTGATACTTCTAATTCAGTACTACAGGGATTATTCTAGCCTCCTTCTTTTCATTACTTATAATATTATAAATAATGAAAAGTATTCTAAGTAATACTTATATTTATGCCTTCTTTCTCCAACTGTGACAAACATATTTCAATACATGTTTACAATACCTAAGTAAAATTACCTGTAATACATTTATATATTTTCTCATTCTTGTATACACTGAAAATACTTTCATAATTGCTACTGCATACCCTGCAGAAGACAAATTTACTAACTAGAGCATGGAATATACTCCAGTGAATTGTATTACAAGTATATATTTAGGGAGATTATGAATTCTTAAACACACCTGCTGCCAAGAATTCCTAATAAGGTATTATTTATCACACTTCAGTAAAAAGAGTAGAGAATAAGCCGACATGAAAAGTAGATAGCTTGATGAATTCCTAGATTCAACCACATCTGTTAATTTAGAAACTGTCTAGTACCTACTCAATGACTCTTCTAACAATACACACAAGCCATCACTTGCCTGAGCTATAAGGTTGAAAACTACCATTAATATTATGTTTACCACAAGTGGATAAAGAGAAAAAACATATAATCATCATATACAAAATGCATACCATTTAATTTATATTCTTTCAAAATTATATTTCAATTCATTCATGTTATGAGAAAGGTAATAGTACTGGATTGTAGTATTTCTAAATGAGAACAGTAAATAATAAGTAGCAAATCATTATTGTTTCTGTTGGCTCATTATACTAACATTAGTCATGGTGAATTATTTTGATATTATCAATGGGGATGTTAAGATATAATACTGCCAGTATGAAGAGTGAATCATTTTCCCAGCAGTTTGGTGTCTTATAAATACTTCTCTTATAATTTTTAAAGTCATTTCTATTCATGACATGAACATGCAATAATAGAAGAGAAATTAAGTTTTAATTCAATTGTTTAATAGAATATTATAAATGTATTACATACTTAGAATAATGAAGCTGGATTGTTGAAAACAATGTCAATCCATCCTTCATCCTTCAAGTTTATCTTTTCCTCCATAAAGTGTTCAGTAGTTTGTTTTTAACAATCTATCTATTTTGCATTTCATTCCAAATTTTCACCATGTGGAATTAGACACTATAACATCTTTGGGATTATATTTTAATTGGTATGTTGTTTCATATAAGAAATAAATCTCACGATGTTCTTCATATTCAATATTGAAAAATAAAAATATATTTGCTTGTTCCATATGGAGAAGTTATGTTTCAAAATATAAGGATCATCATACTAAACACACCTATGAATTGCAGTGTTAAAACACATCTTTCAATCTTTTTTTATATTTAAATTTTTGTACGATCAAAGAAAATTATGTCCAAATACACATTCAGGAATGGCAGCAATAGAAGAAACATTTGTTTTACTGTTTTTTAAGACAAGCTAGGACATCAATATATTTTTTCAGATAGAGCTAGAAAATAAGAGTCTGGGTTCTAAATGCATAATTTGTCTTCCAAAAAGGAGAAAAAATGTTTTGATAATTTTCTACTTCAGGATCTTATTTCAATAATTAAAATGATCCTAGTACTTCATCAGTAGTGGTTTGTGAGGCCCATTTAATTTACAGATATCGTGATGGAAACTCAGATATTATAAACCTGTCCCCTGAAACTGAAGAAGCTAATTTGTCTGGCATACTGCTTTGATGCTAGTAATTTAAACTACTTTTGTTTACGTACAAATCAGTTACACAAATTAGGCAACAGGGAGAGACAACTAATTTATCCATGTCTAATGCTAGAATGATATGACAATGCTAATTTAGAGCATTTGGCTCCAAAATAGAGCCCAGAAGTTGACAAGAGATTCTTCTCCAGTTGCTGACAAATATAGTGACAACATCACCAATCCCCTCTTTCACTTAATGAGAATAATGAAAAGTGCTAGACATATTTTTAATGATTAAATTGGTGTAAAATTACATAGTAAATATCTCATGAAAATTGAGCTATGTTTTAAAAATATTATATTATCTTTTACTACTTACAAGATATTGATATATAGATTGTGTACATATGATTGACACACAGATAGGTATGTGGAAAAGGATATTTTATAGTATACATTTTATACTATATTAAGGTAAGACATTTTATACTATATTAAGGTAAGAGATGCTAATATTTCTCTGTATATCTCCCAGATTGAAAACATTAATGACAAAAGAATTTCTATTTTTGTGACTGTACAAAATTAGTTTAAAAAAAGAAAAAAAAAGAAAAAAAAACTACAGCTAAAAGAGTCAATAAACTGCCCTTAGAAACATTCTTTAGAAAACAACAGGGACATAACTGATAGTAAGTACCATTTATTTAACACATACTTTATGCTGAGCACAGAGATAAATAATTTTTTTTATAAACATTTCACTTACACTCACAAGAACCCTTTAAAATAAGTAATATTATCATCTGGATGCTACAGATGAGGAAGTTGAGTATAAGTGAAATCAAGTAATTTCTGTAGGTCACACAACTAGCAAATAGAGGAATTTGAATTATGATCTTGGTCTGTGAGATTCCAGGGCCAGAGATTTTCTACACTATGCTGACTGTCTTATTCTACCCAGCAACTCCATCTTTATACACTCTTTGTCAAAAATTTCATTTTGTTACATTTTAGATTTAATTTAAAATATGGTAAATAATTCTATTTTACTTTTCAGAAAATAAATTTGAATATATAAAAAGTAAGTAAGACATGAAAGCCAGTGATTGAAAACCAGATAGAAGTTAAAATTATTTGGCTTGGTTAAATAGCACCACTCAAATATTAGGCATTCTGAAGTTCCTGTTGCATGCATGTTTAGAACGAACCTTGGACAATACCATCCTTTGAAGAGCAGAGTATCTTCTCCGTCTCTGCCTCTTTCCAGAGGCAGTGCAGTGATACAGATATAAAAGAGTGAGACCTGTGCCATGGAATGAGGGTGGCGACATCCATTCAGTAACTTACTACACATAAATTATAACACAGTAAAATAATGTGAACATCTGGAACACATGCAGCGCCTAAAAATATTGCATTGCACTAAATATAACTCACTATACCACAAAACCAAAATTACTAGCAAGTTGATTTTAGATAAAACATGCATGAACTTCCAATTTATTTTATTAAAATATATCTATAAGTTTTATAATATAATTTGGTGAATATTGGAGTATGGTTGATTTACAATGTTGCATTAGTTTCTGCTGCACAGCAGGGTGAATCAGTTATACACATACATCTATCAACTCTTTTTAAAATTCTATTCCCATATAGGTCAGTACAGAGTATTGAGTAGAGTTCCCTGTGCTAAACGGTAGGTTCTTATTATCTATTATATATATAGTAGCCTGTATATGTCAATCCCAATCTCCCAAATTATCCCTCCCCTGCCCTTTCCCCTTTGGTAACCATAAGTTTGTTTATCTGTGACTCTATTTCTGTTTTGTAAATAGGTTCATTTGTATCATTTTTTTCTACTCCAAATATAAGCGAAATGATATGATATTTGTCTTTCTCTGTCTGACTTACTTCACTCTGTATGACAATATCTAGGTCCATCCATGTTGCTGCAAATGGCATTATTTTGTTCTTTTTATGGCTGAGAAATATTCCACTGTGTGTGTGTGTGTGTGTGTGTATATATATATATATATATATATATATATATATATATATATATATATGTGTATATATATATACACATATATATATATATACCACATCTTCTTTAACCACTAAGGAAACCATAAAAAAAATGAAAAGACAACCCACAGAATGGGAGAAGATATTTGCAAGTGAAGTGACCAACAAGGGATTAATCTCCAAAATATATAAACAGCACATGGAGCTCAATATCAAAAAACCAAACAAGCCAATCAAAAAATGGGCAGAATTGGGCTTCCCTGGCAGCGCAGTGGTTGAGAGTCCACCTGTCGATGCAGGGGACACGGGTTCGTGCCCCGATCCGGGAAGATCTCACATGCCGCGGAGCGGCTGGGCCCGTGAGCCATGGCTGCTGAGCCTGCGCATCTGGAGCTTGTGCTCCCCAACGGGAGAGGCCACAACAGTGAGAGGCCGCGTACCGCAAAAAAAAATAAAGGGCAGAATATCTAAATATACATTTCTCCAAAGAATACATACAGATGGCCAAGAGGCATGAGAAAAGATGATCAATATCACTAATTATCAGAGAAATGCAAATCAAAACTCAATGAGGTATCACCTCACAACAGTCAGAATGGCCATCAGCAAAAAATCTACAGAAAATAAATGCTGGAGAGAGTGTGGAGAAAAGAGAACCCTCCTATTCTGTTGGTGGGAATGTAAATTGGTACAGCCAATATGGATAACAGTATGGAGGTTCCTTAAGAAACTAAAAATAGAGCTGCCACATGATCCAGCACTCCCACTCCTGGGCATATATCCAGAGCCAAGAATAATTTGAAAAGATATATGCAGCCCAATGTTCACTGCAGCACTATATACAATAGCCAGGACATGGAAGCAACCTAAATGTTCATCAAAGGAGGAAAGGATTTAGTTATCTTTTTTTTTTAAATAATTTTATTGGAGTATAATTGCTTTACAGTGGTGTGTTAGTTTCTGCTTTATAAAGAAGTGAATCAGATATGCATACACAGATATCCCCATATCTCCTCCCTCTTGTGTCTCCCTCCCACCCCCCATATCCCACCCCTCTAGGTGGTCACAAAGCACCGAGCTGATCTCCCTGTGCTATATAGCTGCTTCCCACTAGCTATCTATTTTACATTTGGTAGTGTATATATGTCCATGCCACTCTTTCACTTCATCCCAGATTACCCTTCCCACTCCCCATGTTCTCAAGTCCACTCTCCACATCTGCATCTTTATTCCTGTCCTACCCGTACGTTCTTCACAACCATTTTCTTTTTCTATTTTAGATTCCATATATATGTGTTAGCATACGGTATTTGTTTTTCTCTTTCTTACTTCACTCTGTATGACAGATTTAGATCCATCCACCTCACTACAAATAACTCAGTTTCATTTCTTTTTATGGCTTAGTAATATTCCATTGTATATATGTGCCACATCTTCTTAATCCATTCATCTGCCGATGGAAATTTAGGTTGCTTCCATATCCTGGCTATTGTAAATAGAGCTGCAATGAACATTGTGGTACATGACCCTTTTGGATTTATGGTTTTATCAGGGTATATGCCCAGTAGTGGGATTGCTGGGTTGTATGGTAGTTCTATTATTAGTTTTTAAGGCATTTCCATACAGTTCTCCATAGTGGCTGTATCTATTTACATTCCCACCAACAGTGCAAGAGGGTTCCCTTTTCTCAACACCCTCTCCAGCATTTATTTTTTTGTAGATTTTTTGATGATGGCCATTCTGACTGGTGTGAGGAGAAAACACACTGTAGTTTTCATTTGCATTTCTCTAATGATTAGTGATGTTGAGCATACTTACATGTGTTTATTGGTGATCTGTATATCTTCTTTGGAGAAATGTCTATTTAGATTTTCTGCCCATTTTTTAATTGGATTGTTTGTTTTTTTGATATTGAGCTGCATGAGCTGCTTGTAAATTTTGGAGATTAATCCTTTGTCAGTTAGTTCATTTGCAAATATTTTCTCCCATTCTGAGGGTTGTCTTTTCATCTTGTTTATGGTTTCCTTTGCTCTGCAAAACTTTTAAGTTTCATTAGGTCCCATTTGTTTATTTTTGTTTTTATTTCCATTTCTCTAGGAGGTGAGTCCAAAAGGATCTTGCAGTGATTTATGTCATAGACTGTTCTGCAAATGTTTTCCTCTAACAGTTTGATAGTTTCTGGCCTTACATTTAGGTCTTTAATCCATTTGAGTTTACTTTTGTGTATGGTGTTAGGGAGTGTTCTAATTTCATTCTTCTACATGTAGCTGTCCAGTTTTCCCAGCACCACTTACTGAAGAGGCTGTCTTTTCTCCACTGTATATTCTTGCCTCCTTTATCAAAGATAAGGTGACCATATGTGCATGGGTTTATCTCTGGGCTTTCTATCCTGTTCCATTGATCTATATTTCTGTTTTTGTGCCAGTACCATACTGTCTTGATTACTGTAGATATGTAGTATGGTCTGAAGTCAGGGAGCCTGATTCGTCCAGTTCCATTTTTCTTTATCAAGATTGCTTTGGCTATTCGGGTTTTTTGTGTTTCCACACAAATTGTGAAATTTTTTTGTTCTAGTTCTGTGAAAACTGCCATTGGTAGTTTGATAGGGATTGCGTTGAATTTGTAGATTGGTTTGGGTAGTAGAGTCATTTTCACAATGTTGCTTCTTCCAAACCAAGAACATGGTATAGTATATCTCTCCATCTGTTTGTATCATCTTTAATTTCTTTCATCAGTATCTTGTAGTTTTCTGCATACAGGTCTTTTGTCTCCTTAGGTAAGTTTATTCCTAGGTATTTTATTCTTTTTGTTTCAGTGCTAAATGGAAGTGTTTCCTTAATTTCTCTTTCAGATTTTTTCATCATTAGTGTACAGGAATGCAAGAGATTTCTGTGCATTAATTTTGTATCCTGCAACTTTACCAAATTCATTGATTAGCTCTAGTAGTTCTCTGGTAGCATCTTTAGGATTCTCATGGTATACTATCATGTCATCTGCAAAGAGTGACAGCTTTGCTTCTTCTTTTCTGATTTGGATTCCTTTTATTTCTTATTCTTCTCTGATTGCTGTGGCTAAAATTTCCAAAACTATGTTGAATAAGAGTGGTAAGTGAAGACATCCTTGTCTTGTTCCTGACCTTAGAGGAAATGGTTTCAGTTTTGCACCATTGAGAATGATGTTGGCTATGTGTTTGTCATATATGGGCTTTATTATGTTGAGGTAAGTTCCTTCTATGCCTACTTTCTGGAAGGTTTTTATCATAAATGGGTGTTGATTTTTTTTTAAAAGCTTTTTCTGCAACTATTGAGATGATCATATGGTTTTTCTCCTTCAATTTGTTAACATGGTGTATCACATTGATTGGTTTGCATATATTGAAGATTCCTTGCATTCCTGCGATAAACCCAACTTGATCATGGTGTATGATCCTTTAATGTGCTGTTGGATTCTGTTTGCTAGTACTTTGTAGAGGATTTTTGCATCTCTGTTCATCAGTGATGTTGCCCTATAGTTTTCTTTCTTTGTGACATCTTTGTCTGGTTGTGGTGTCAGGGTGATGGTGACCTCATAGAATGAGTTTGGGAGTGTTCCTCCTTCTGCTATATCTGCAAGACTTGAGGAAGATAGGTGTTAGCTCTTTTCTAAATGTTTGATAGAATTCGCCTGTGAAGCCATCTGGTCCTGGGCTTTTGTTTGTTGGAAGATTTTTAATCACAGTTTCAATTTCAGTGCTAGTGATTGGTCTCTTTATATTTTCTATTTCTTCCTGATTCAGTCTCAGAAGGTTGTGCATTTCTAAGAATTTGTCCATTTCTTCCAGGTTGTCCATTTTATTGGCATATAGTTGCTTGTAGTAATCTCTCATGATCCTTTGTATTTCTGCAGTGTCAGTTGTTACTTCTCCTTTTCCATTTCTAATTCTATTGATGTGAGTCTTCTCCCTTTTTTTCTTGATGAGCCTGGCTAATGGTTTATCAATTTTGTTTATCTTCTCAAAGAACCACCTTTTAGTTTTATTGATCTTTGCTATTCTCCATTTCTTTTTCATTTATTTCTGATCTGATCTTTATGATTTCTTTCCTTCTGCTAACTTTGGAGTTTTTTTGTTTTTCTTTCTCTAATTGTTTTAGGTGTAAGGTTAGGTTGTTTATTTGAGATGTTTCTTGTTTCTTGAGGTAGGATTGCATTGCTATATACTTCCCTCTTAGAACTGCTTTTGCCACATCCCAAATGGTTTGGGTCATCATGTCTTCATTGTCATTTGTGTCTAGGTAATTTTGGATTTCCTTCTTTGATTTCTTCAGTGATCTCTTGGTTATTTAGAAGTGTATTGTTTAGCTTCCATGTTTGTATTTTTTACAATTTGTTTCATGTAATTGATATCTAGTCTCATAACATTGTGGTCAAAAAAGATACTTGATACGATTTCAATTTTCTTAAATTTACCAAGGCTTGATTTGTGACCCAAGATATTATATATCCTGGAGAATGTTCCCTGAGCACTTGATAAGAAAGTGTATTCTGTTGTGTTTTGGTGGAATATCCTATAAATATCAATTAAGTCCATCTTGTTTAATGTATAATTTAAAGCTTGTGTTCCCTTATTTTTTTTTTTTTTTCATTTTGCATGATCCCTCCATTGGTGAAAGTGGGATTTTAAAGTCCCCTACTATGATTGTGTCACTGTCAATTTCCCCTTTATGGCTGTTAGCATTTGCCTTACGTACTGAGGTGCTCCTATGTTGGGTGCAAAAATATTATAATCGTTATATCTCCTTCTTGGATTGATCCCTTGTTCATTATGTAGTGTCCTTCTGTCCCTCTGAAGTGTAATAGTCTTTATTTTAAAGTCTATTTTGTCTGATATGAAAATTGCTACTCCAGCTTTCTGTTGATTTCCCTTTGCATGGAATACCATTTTCCATCCCCTCACATTCAGTCTGTATGTGTCCCCAGGTCTGAAGTGAGTCTCTTGTAGACAGCATAGGTACGTGTCTTGTTTTCGTATCCATTCAGCCAATCTATGTATTTTGGTTGGAGCATTTAATCCATTTAAATTTAAGATAGTTATCAATTTGTATGTTCCTATTAGCATTTTCTTAATTGTTTTGGGTTTGTTATGGTAGGTCTTTTCCTTCTCTTGTGTTTCCTGCCTAGAAAAGTTCCTTTAGTATTTGTTGTTAAGCTGGTTTGGTGGTGCTGAATGCTCTTAACTTTTGCTTTTCTGTAAAGATTTTAATTTCTCCATCAAATCTGAATGAGATCCTTCCTGGGTAGAGTAATCTTTGTTGTAGGTTTTTCCCTTTCATCACTTTAAATATGTCCTGCCACTCCCTTCTGGCTTGCAGAGTTTCTGCTGAAGGATCAGCTGTTAACCTCATGGAGATTCCTTTGTATGTTATTTGTTGATTTTCCCTTGATGCTTTTAATATCCTTTCTTTGTATTGAATTTTTGATCGTTTGTAATAATATGTGTCTTGAAGTGTTTCTCCTTGGGTTTAACCTGTATGGGGCTCTCTGTGCTTCCTGAACTTGATTGACTATTTCCTTTCCCATATTAGAGTAGTTTGCAGCTACAGTCACTTCAAATATTATCTCAGCCCCTTTCTTTTTCTCTTCTTCTGGGACCCCTATAATTCGAATATTGGTGTGTTTAATGTTTTCCCAGAGGTCACTGAGACTGTCCTCAATTCTTTTCATTCTGTTTTCTTTATTCTGCTCTGTGGTAGTTATTTCCACTATTAATCTTCCAGGTCATTTATCTGATCTTCTGCCTCAGTTATTCAGCTATTGATTCCTTCTAGAGAATTTTTAATTTCATTTATTGTGTTGTTCATCATTGTTTGTTTGCTCTTTAGTTCTTCTTGGTCCTTGTTAAACATTTGTTGTGTCTTTTCAGTTCTATTTCTAAGATTTTGGATCATGTTTACTATCATTACTCTGAATTCTTTTTCAGGTAGACTGCATATTTCCTTTTCATTTGTTTGGCCTGGTGTGTTTTTACCTTGTTCCTTCTTCTGCTATGTGTTTCTCTGTCTTCTCATTTTGCTTAACTTAATGTGTTTGGGGTCTCCTTTTCACAGACTGCAGGCTCATACTTCCCGTTGTTTTTGGTGTCTGCCCCCAGTCACCAAGGTTGTTTCAGTGGCTTGTTTAGGCTTCCCATTGGAGGGGACTGGTGTCTGTGTTCTGGTGGATGAGTCTGGATCTTTTCTTTCTGGTGTGAAGCACCATGTCTGATGGTGTGTTTTGGGGTTCTGTGACCTTATTATGGTTTTAGGCAGCCTCTCTGAGAATGGGTGTGCTTATGTTCCTATCTTGCTAGTTGCTTGGCATAGGGTGTCCAGCACTGTAGATTGTTGGTTGTTGAATGGAGTTAGGTCTTAACATTGAGATGCAGATCTCTGGGAGAGCTTTTGCCATTTGATATTATGTGGAGCCAGGAGGTCTCTGGTGGACCAATTTCCTGAACTCTGCTCTCCCACTTCAGCGGCACAGGCATGACACCCAGCCAGAGTGCCAAGACCCTGTCAGCCACACAGCTCAGAAGAAAAAGCAGAAAAAAGGAAAGATAGAAAGAAAAAAATGAAGTAAAATAAAGTTATTAAAATAAAAAAAATTTAATTATTAATAATAAGAAAAATTAAAAACTAATAAAAAAGAAATAAATGAGGTCAGACAGAACCCTGGGACAAATGGTAAAAGCAAAGTTATACAATCAAAATCACACAAAGAAGCATACACATACACATTCTCAAAATGAACAAAAGGAAAAAATATATATATTTATATATTTAAAAAAGGAAGAAAGAAACCAAATTAATAAACCAATCTACCAATGATGATAAACTCTAAATACTAAACTAAGATAAACATGAAACCAGAAAAAAATTAGATGCAGAAAGCAAACCTCAAGTCTACAGTTGCTCACAAAGTCCACCACCTCAATTTTGGGATGATTCATTGTTTATTCAGGTGTTCCAGAGATGCAGGGTACATCAAGTTTACTGTGGAGATTTAATTCACTGCTCCTGAGGCTGCTGGGAGAGATTTCCCTTTCTCTTCTTTGTTCTCACAGCTCCCAGAGGCTCAGCTTTGGATTTGGCCCTGCCTCTGCTTGTAGGTCGCTGGAGGGCGTCTGTTCTTAGCCCAGACAGGACGGGGTTAAAGAAGCAGCTGAGTAGGGGGCTCTGGCTCACTCAGGCTGGGGGGAGGGAGGGGTACGGAATGTGGGGTGAGCCTGCAGTGGCAGAGGCTGGCGTGACGTTGCAACAACCTAAGGCATGCTGTGTATTCTTCTGGGTAAGTTTTCCCTGGATCACGGGACCCTGGCAGTGACTTGTTGCACAGGCTCCCGGGAGGGGTGGTGTGGATAGTGACCTGTGCTTGCACACAGGGTTCTTGGTGGCTATAAGCAGCAGCCTTAGCATTTCATGCCCATCTCTGGGGTCTGCGCCGACAGTCCCAGCTCGCGCCTGTCTCTGGAGCTGATTTAAGCAGTGCTCTGAATCCCCTCTCCTTGCGCACCCTGAAACAATTGTCTCTTGCCTCTTATGCAGTTCTGGACTTTTTCCCAGACTCCCTTCCAGATAGCTGTGACGCACTAGCCCCCTTCAGGCTGTGTTCACGCAGCCAGCCCTAGTCCTCTCCCTGGGATCTGACCTCTGAAGCCCAAGTCTCAGCTCCCAGCCCCGACCTGCCCCAGCAGGTGAGCAGGTGAGTGCTGGTTGGCACTGATCCTCTGTGCAGGAATCTCTCCTCTTTGCCCTCTGCACTCCTGTTGCTGCACTCTCCTCCATGGCTCTGAATCTTCGCCCCCGCCACCCTCCCATCTCTGCCAGTGAAGGGGCTTCCTAGTGTGTGGAGACTCTTCCTCCTTCACAGGTCCCTTCCAGAGGTGTAGGTCCCATCTCTATTGTCTGTTTTTTCTTTTGCCCTACCCAGGTAGGTGTGGAGTTTCTTGCCTTTTGGGAGGTCTGAGGTCTTCTGGCAGCATTCAGTAGGTGTTCTGTAGGAATTGTTCCACATGTAGATGTATTTCTGATGTATCTGTGAGGAGGAAGGTGATCTCCATGTTTTATTCCTCCGTCATCTTGAAGGTTTCTAGTCTTCATTTTAAATAATAGTATAACTCAAAATATTCTCAGGCTTCTGTTACTGAACCAATCTTGGGTCTGCTTGCTCACCATGCAGCAAAACGAAGTTACTGACACTGTGTTGTGGTGAAGGAAAGTACAGTGTTTATTGTAGACCAAGCAAGGAGAACGGGCAACTCATACTCAAAAGACCCAAACTTCTCGAAGGCTTTCAGGGAAGGGTTTCCAAAGACAAAGTGAGGGAGAGGGTGGCAGGGTACGTGATCTGCTGATGCACAGTCTTCTGATTAGTGGGTGATGAGGTAACCAGGTGAGGTCACAGGGGTCAGCATTATCAATCTTCAGGTTTTGGCCAATCTGTGGGCTACATGCTCATGGTCATCATGCAGTTAGCTTCTTCCACCTGGTAAGGGTTTTAGCATCTACTAAACAAGTCAAGGATATGGCTCAGTGTTTTATCTATAGCCCTTGAGGAGGAACTCAAGGTCCTTGACTTTGTTTTATGGCTAAACTATTATTAATTTGTCCGATTTGACTGTTTTCCTTCGTTTCTTCATTTTCTCATTTCTCTGATTAAATTTTCTCTTTGGAATTCAGGGAAATCCTAGGATGCTAAAGCTTTTCCACTAAGAAGAGGCAGGGGCCATCAGGAGTGGGGTGGGCCCATCCTTGGGAAGGCCCCCACAGGATCCTGCTTAGTTTCACTACTACTTCTATTCCATATTTTAGTGGCTATTGTACTTTAATTCCCCACAAAAGAACTGGTTGGCACAGATTTTAAAAAGAGTTGTGAAAATAATATTAACTTAATATTATTAAGTTCATATGAAATTTTGTTTAATATTTATGTGGCAGATTCCTTTGACCTACGATTATTGGTGCATAAGCCTCTTTTTGAAATCTTATTTTGCTGTCATGATTTGAAAGAAAACTAGCAAATGACTATGTAAACAAGAGTTATTTTTTTCTTTTTCTTTCTCCCTCTCCTTTTCCTTTAATACACAAGTCTAATGAGGTGCAAAGGATATTTCATATTGTCAAGCTCATCTAAAGCATACAATCTTTATCTCTCCTTCATGCCACAGTGAATTAAGTAGATAAACATGTCATGAGAAATTAAGATGGATGATAAACTTGTTGGCACCATCTTGAAGGCACAAGACATCATCACCCTCTCCACAGGTATTTGGTTAAAATACTCTGTCCTCACATTTTCAAGCAGCACCTTGAAGAAATATCACACACATTGTTGAAAGCAGGAGGAAGTCAAAGAAAATATGACTCAGCGTTTACATATTGCATACATAATATGGTCTTGATATGAACTTGAAAAGACAGAATAAGATATGCACAATACTTAACATTTATTTACAGAGGTTAACTCAACCAACTTACTAATGGAGTAGAAAAGAAATTATTTTTCTTTATTTTATAGATAAGGTCACAGAAGAAAAGGAAAGCTAAGTTAGTTTCCCGAAGCCATAATTGCTTATAATTAAAGATCCAAGTCTAAATGTATTTTATTGTCTCTATTTGTTTATATCAAAGAACAGTCATTGACAATATGAATATAAAATCAAAGATGAAAAAATATGATTTTATCATTTTTTTGCATGAAATCCAAACCATATAGCAAGGAGGAGCAGTATAGTTTAGGCTACTATATTTTGATGACAAAGCCAGTTACACTTATGGAAAACTGAATGTTAGAATGATTCTCATGTCATTTCAAAGACTAATTTTTGCTCAGCTTCTTCATTAAAAGATATAAAAGGAAACAGCTAAAATCTAAAAAAAAAAAAAAAGTTCTGTAACATTTTCTAGAGATATACTTCACCATTTTTTTCTTTTCCTGGGAGTATTTACACAGTTGAAAAGGTTGACTGTAAATGAGACATATACAATGCCAATGAAATGACAACTTGGAGAAGTATAAACAAAATATTTTGATAAAGAATTCAAACAAATTCTATTTTAGCAAGATAGAGACACTAAAGAAGAGTTTATTTTTCCTTCCTTCCTTCCTTCTGAACTTTCATCCATCCATCCTATCTATCTATCTATCTATCCGTGCATCCATATACCTACCTAACAATTTTAGTGAGCTGTTTTGTGTTACTCATCATTCTCACCTTTTCTCACCTCACTACACATTTACACTTAACAAATATGGAATATACATTTGGTACTTAAGAAATGCTGAGATAAATCGAGATGAACTAGAATGTATATAGATATCACAAAGACATATATATAATTTATACTTATATTTATATTCTCATATATAGCATATAATAGCTCATAGCTCACACATATACACATATAAACATGAAGCAAACTACCCTGAACTGCTTGCTTTTTCACTTTCTCTTCTCTGAACTCCTGTTAATTCTTAACGTTCTTTTCAACCTAAGCAGTGCATATCACTTACTATCTTGTACTACTATTATTAAGATATGAATTTAACTTGTCAAATGTTTGTGCTTTAAGTCTCCAAGTCAAATGGTGGACTGTGCCATGAACACTACATTTATAACTTAGGGGAGTACTTTCCACATGGAAGAAATTAAATATTGTTGATGAGATGATATTGTTTGTGAAGGATGAAACTGCTCAAACTGATTGTGTTCACCCTATTCCCTCCTCTCTCTACATGATATCATGAAGATGAGAAATACAGAATGAATAACCACTCACAAAATAACTTTAATAGGAAAAGTTGCTGAAGAAATGGAGTAATCTGATCTTGCATAGCTTGTATCACAGAAGCTGAGATGAACATGAAATCATTTATGTGAAGTTTACCTTTGAAATTTCTATTATTCTAACCTTAGAAAAGCAGTTGGCTCTCTTTGTATTTCATATAAAAATTCTTCACCCTGGCTGTTTTGCAAATATCAACATAATTTTATGAAGAAAAATGCTGTAATCAAGTACCATAAAAACAAACAAAAGTGCTGGCCCAAACCTGTTGCTTAGCAATCACATGTTTTAGTATAGAGCAACTTGCATTATTTTAGCTTATAATATTCATAATGCCCTTCAAGATTTTACACATTACAAAGAAACGTTTATGACCATCAGTCGCACAGTTTTGCAATTAATACTGATATGATTTTTCCCCACAACCCTGTATAGGACTAGGAAGTGGAAACCTTTGATTCTATAAAATATTTGCAATTGAAGAAACAGATTACTAGGTTGTTTATAAAGAATATTTTCTGTTTCTAGCTTTAGTATATCCTACAACTATTTTACATAGTTTCATATAGGCTTTGTTAACATCCATAAAAATTTTACTTTTCAGAACCAATTAATTTTGTAGATCAGTGAGTGTAGTGTGGTGGACAGCATGTGTAATTTGCAGTAAGAAGACATGGTTCAAGTCATAGTTATGCCTTTTATTAATTCCATAACATATTTTTGTGAGTATAAGTGATTTTGAATGTAAAACCAAAAATATTATAATAGCAATGCTAGTAGTAGTAGCAGTAGTAACAGTAAGCGACAGAGTAATATTTATATAACATTTATTATACTTAGGATGTCAACTTAAAGATTGAGAGATATAGATATTGTAAAAGATTTTAGATAACAGAAAACACTTTTAAATATTAATATCTATAACATATAGGAAAATAATAAGGATATTTCTTGGACACATTTTCTTCCAGGTACTGTTCCAAATGCTTTAAATATATTCATTAATTTAATAATTCTTATTATACTCTCCATTTTACAAATGATAGAAAGCTTCAAGAACTTGTCCAAAGACACAAATCTTATAGAACTCATGCTCTTAAGTCTGATTCTAGAGCTCATACTTTTATGACACTTAAAAATGCAGTTTGGGGCTTCCCTGGTGGCACAGTGGTTGAGAGTCCGCCTGCCGATGCAGGGGACATGGGTTCGTGCCCCGGTCCGGGAAGATCCCACATGCCGCGAGTGGCTGGGCCCGTGAGTCATGGCCACTGAGCCTGAGCGTCCGGAGCCTGTGCTCTGCAACGGGAGAGGCCACAACAGTGGGAGGCCCGCCTACCGCAAAAACAAACAAACAAACAAAAAAACCCTGCCGTTTGTCAATGACATGAGAATTATTCAGAATTTAAGATCATCAAAATACTGATACCAAGATTCAACAGAACTAGTCATATAAAGTTTGCTAGCCTCTCAAAAGTGAGTATAGAAACCTAAAGAAATTCTTGAAAAATGAAATATAGTTTATTTCATAGATGTTGACCAACTCAATGTTGCCTAGGGAGTGTCAGCATTGTTAAACCATACTTAACAATGAGCCACTACTCTGCTCCCTGTCACTGTGTGTATTATTTTTACCAATTCCAGACCTTTATATAAACGTAATCATATACTGTGTACTCTTTGCATACATCTTCTTTTATACATCAAAATGATTTTAAGTTGTATCCATGCTTTTGTGTGTATCAACAGTCCTTTCATTTTCATTGCTGAGTAATAACATTGTATAAATATACTACCATTTGTTTATTAATTCACACTTGGTGGAAATTTGATTTTTCCCCAGTTTCTCTAAATACTCAAAAAATTCTTTTTATGGATGTGTATTTTCACTTCCCTTTGGTAATTACCTAGAAGTGGAATTGCTGAGTGACATATTAATTGCGTGTGTGTGTTTAAATAAAAAAACTGTTAACTCTTTTTTAAAGTGGTTATAGCATTCTCCACACCATCTGCATAACAGAAAGTTCCAGTTGCTCCACACTTTTGGCAACACTTAGTTACTAGTCATCTTAATTTTAGCCTTACTTTAGTGTGTGTGTAGTGATACTTAATTACGTTTATTTGGATTTTTCACAGATAACAGGATTTTGAATTAAATTATAATTTTGAACATCTTTTGCATATATTTATTAACCGTTTGTATACCTTCTCTTATGAAATGTCTGTTAAAATATTTAGCAATGAATTCTCTCAGTAATTATTTTACCTGAAAATGCCTTTTTTTACGTCGTTTTTTGGAGATACAGATGTTATTTCCTTTCAGATGTTTAAATGTGTTATTTCAGTGTCTCCTGACTTTCACTATTTCTCTTGAGAAATCTGTTGCATACTTATATTTGTTTATATTTATGTAATAGCTCTCATTATTATAAGTACTTTAAAAAGTTTTTTAATTATCACTTCTTTTCACTGAATTTATTATTCTGTCTATTGATGTGGGTTTCTTTGTATTCATCCTGTTTAATGTTTGCTTAATTTCTCGGAATCATGGGTTTATAATTTGCATCAAATTTTGAGAACAAAATTAGTTATTTTATCAAATATGTATTTTGTACACCACTTTCTGAGACCTATATTAAAGGACTAGTTTAGCTCCTACAACTTTTGAGTCTCTGCTTATTATTTTAGGCCTTTTAAACTCTGTCTTTCAACTTGTATAATTAATGATGCTATTTTATCAGGATTATTAATTTTTCTGAAGAGTATCATATACTACAAAGACCATTAAATGAACTATTTCAGTTTTTTTCTCATTTCTAGAAGTTCTATTTGTTTCATGGCTTTAATTTTTTCATTATGTTTTCATTTAAATCCCTGAACATATTTATAATAATCTTTTTAAGTGTGTCTATTAATTCTATAATATTTTTATTTTTTAACTGAATTGCACCCCCTTTCCCCAATATGGTTTAAATGTTCCTGCTACTTCACGTGTCTAATTTAATTTGCTTGGATGCTTCTCATTGTGACATTATGTTGAATAGTGTGGAGACTTTACTGCGTGTTTCTAACAAGTGTTGTGTTTTGTTTTGGCTGGCAGTTAAGGTGCTTGTCAATAAGTTTGACCACATCAGGGCATGTGGCCAGAAGATGGGTTTTTTATGCTTTTCAGAAGATGGGTCTAACAGTAGACTTTACTATATGGTTAGTTTAACCATTACATGCTAGCCTGACCATGTGGTTCCTACTGAACACCTTGATTGTTTAAATAGTTTTCTTCAATCTCGCTCCTCAGAACTCAAATGCCACTGGCCCTGCATGAGCTGTATGATACACTCAGTTTACGCTGCCTGGTAGTTGTCCTTGATCCAGTAACTGGTCTTTGCCTGTTCTTGTGGAAACTTTCTCTGTGAAACTTCAGCTAAGCCAATGCATAAATGTACCTCCATTTAGAGTTTAAAGACATCCAGACAGAAATGGTAGTGAATCCATAGTTGAAATTCTAAAAATAATTTTCTGTGTATCTTTCTCCTCTTGATAATCTATCCTACAAATTCCAGCTGTCTCATTTTCCTCAAACTCTCAGCAAGAACACCATGATTTGCTTATCTTGGGCATTCATGGGAGGCAGGAAATTACCCTCAGTTTGAAGGCTAAAGTGATTGCCAGGCTAACCTGTTTCCTTTCTTGCACGGATCACTGTTGTGTGCTACCTATTATCCAATATCTGAAAACATAATTTCTTTGTATACTTTGTTCAGTTTTCTAGTTGTTCACAGTGAGAAAATATGTATGATACCAGATATTTTGCTATAGGCAGTAACAGAAATAGGAACACTTTTAAAATATTTTTTAAAATAAAAATAATCTACAAAATTTTGAAATACAGAATATCATGGAAGAAAAATGTACACGTTTCTTGTAATTACACTACTAAGATATAGATACATTTTACACTGTGATGTATATCATTTAAGGACGTATTTTTACGCACAGTACATTTATCTATGCTTACATTTATTAATTATGCTGTACTGCATGAATAGTGTCCTCCCAAATTCATATTTATCCAGTAGTTGTTCATGTGACCTTACTTGGAAGAGGGATCTTTGCAGATGTAATAAAGGTAAGATGAGGTCATACTGAGTTAGTGTGGGCCATAACTCCAATGACTAATGTGCTTATAAGAAGAGGGAAATTTTGACAAAAGGAAACAAACACACACAAAGGGAAGATGTCCATGTTAAGACAGAGGCAAAACTTGGAATGATGCAGCTACAAACCAAAGAATGTCAAGTATTGCCAGCAACCTCCAGAAGCTAGATGAGAGATATGGAATAGATTCTGCCTCAGAGCTATGAAAAGGAACCAAAACTGGTTTAAGCTAGATAATTTGTAGTAATTTGTTACGGTAGCACTAGGAAGGTAATCTACATGATATTGAATATATTATGTAAAATATATATTATCATTTTTATAACATATATTTTACAATCATTTCTAACTTTTTAAAAAAATGAGCTATTGGGCTTCCCTGGTGGCGCAGGGGTTGAGAGTCCGCCTGCCGATGCAGGGGACATGGGTTCGTGCCCCGGTCCGGGAAGATCCCACATGCCGCGGAGCGGCTGGGCCCGTGAGCCGTGGCCGCTGAGCCTGCGCGTCCAGAGCCTGTGCTCCGCAGCGGGAGAGGCCACAACAGTGAGAGGACCGCGTTCCACAAGAAAAAAAACAAAAGGCTGTTAATTACTCTTAATTATATGCTATCATATGACATTTAATTATTTAAGAGTAATTCATTATAAATTATATATATATGTATTTTATATATATATATAAAGAAATAAAGCAAGAGAGAAACCAAATCAATAAACAACTCTACCAATTATATAATAAGCTTTAAATACTAAACTAAGATAAACAAAACCAGAAAGAACTTAGATGCAGAAAGCAAACCTCAAGTCTACAGTTGCTCCCAAAATCCACCACCTCAATTTTCAGATGATTCGTTGTCTAATCAGGTATTCCAGAGATGCAGGGTTCATCTAGTAGATTTTGGAGATTTAATCTGCTATCCTGAGGCTGCTGGGAGAAATTTCCCTTTCTTGTCTTTGTTTGCACAGCTACTGTGGTTCAGCTTTGGATTTGGCCCTGCCTCTGCGTGTTGGTCACCTGAGCGTGTCTGTTCCCTGCCCAGACAGGACTGAGTTAATGTAGCAGCTGATTAGGTGGTTCTGGCTCACTCAGGCCAGTGGTTGAAGGGTTACAGAATGCGAAGCATGCCTTTGGCACAGATGCCAGCTTGTCGTTGCAACAGTCTGATGCACACCATTTGTTCTCCTGGGGAAGTTGTTCCTGGATCACAGGACCCTGGCAGTGGCAGGCTGCACAGGCTCCTGGGAGGGGATGTGTGGATAGTGACCTGTGCTTGCACACAGGCTTCTTGTTGGCAGCAGCAGCAGCCTTAGCATTTCATGCCCGTCTCTGGGGTCCACGCTGATAGCCACGGCTCGTGCCTGTCTCTGGAGTTCATTTAGGCGGTGCTCTGAATCCCCTCTCCTCATGCACTCCAAAACAATGGTCTCTTGCCTCTTAGGCAGTTCCAGACTTTTTCCCGGACTCCCTCCCAGCTAGCTGTGGCACACTAGCCCCCTTCAGGCTCTGTTCACACAGCCAACCCCGGTCCTCTCCCTGGGATCTGACCTCTGAAGCCCAAGCCTCAGCTCCCAGCCCCCACCCATCCCGGCCTGTGAGCAGACAAGCCTCTCAGGCTGGTGAGTGCTAGTCTGCACCGATGATCCTCTGTGCGGGAATCTCTCTGCTTTGCTCTCCACACCACTGTTGCTGCGCTCTCCTCGGTGGCTCCAAAGCTTCCCCCACCCTCCCCTGTCTCTGCCAGTGAAGGGGCTTCCTAGTGTGTGGAAACTTTTCCTCCTTCACAGGTTCCTCCCAGAGGTGCAGGTCCTGTCCCTATTCTTTTGTCTCTGTTTTTTCTTTTGTCCTACCCAGGTACGTGGGTAGTTTCTTGCCTTTTGGGAAGTCTGAGGTTTTCTGCCAGAGTTCAGTAGGTGTTCTGTAGGAGTTGTTCCACATGTAGATGTATTTCTGATGTATTTGTGGGAAGGAAGGTGATCTCCATGTCTTACTTCTTCACCATCTTGAAGGTTCTCCCTATAATTATTTCCTGAATATTAACTCCTAGAAAAATATTTGGTATGAATATTTTCAGATTCCTTGACAAATATTCTCAAATTTCCAAAAAGAAATATGAAACATGAGAATGTTTATCAGAACATTCTAGCCAAAACAAAGCACAATCCCTTATATTAAACTTTGCTGTTTTGATAGTTGAATGATAAAATGAAAAGTCATTATTGTTTTGTTATGCATTAATTTGACTACTAATGAGGTTTAACATTTTTATGTGCTTTTATGCAATTTCTATTTGTATATGTCTGATTTATGTAGTTCTTTTACTGAATATTTGTTTAGGGTAACATTTATTAATTTGTATTATGATAAGGTTTTATTTATTTTTCATGTTGGTATTCTCCTCCTTTGATCATAGGAGTTCAAAAGTGTAGCAATATTCCTTTTAAACTGCTACATTCTATACTACATTTCAAAATTTAACTTAACACAATTCAAGGCTCAAAAGTAAGAACAATTATGATATTAACTACATTTTAATCTTCTGTTTAATTTTGCATTCCAATTCATAAGTTCTGGAAAGTGTTTGAATCTGTATTTCAACCTTCAGAGATTTTTGTGTATATCACTGAGATGTTATGTGTTTCTCTGTGTAAATATATATATGTATGTACATATATGCACATATATAATTGACAATAGAAACCAATAAAAATGGAAAAATATGATGCTTACTAGACAAGAAAAAGTAATTTGGCCACATTCAGGTCAGTGAAGTCAATTTAAGGTTCACGATGATTTCCCTTGAGGTGTACTTTGATTTGATTACTTTGAAGTTATAGGATTCAAATATTTTCCATAGGCAAGGCAGTGTTGTATGCGTATGTAGACTCTGTGTGTATGCAGACTGATTAGAACAAATGTATTTTCAAATTTCCCTTTGGGGCGAAATAAACCCAAAAGAAACATGGAATACTGAAGCACTCATTCTAATAGATAGTTAACAAATGAGTTCTCCATGATATATATATTTTTAACTTATTTATTTTTGGCTGCGTTGGGTCTTCATTACCGCGTGCAGGCTTTCTCTAGTTGTGGCGAGCGGGGGCTACCCTTCTTTGTGGTGCACTGACTTTTCATTGCAGTGGCTTCTCTTGTTATGGAGCATGGGCTGTAGGCACGCAGGCTTCAGTAGTTGTGGCACACAGGCTTAGTTGCTCTGCGACATGTGGGTTCTTCCTGGATCAGGGCTCATACCCATGTCCCCTGCATTGGCAGGCAGATTCTTAACCACTGAGCCACCAGGGAAGCCCCCTCCATAATATTTTAAAGATACACTCTGACATGTACACACTCTAATATTTAAAATGGATAACCAACAAGGACCTACTGTAGAGCACAGGGAATTCTGCTCAATATTATGTAACAACCTAAATGGGAAAAGAATTTAAGAAAGAATAGCTACATGTATACGTATAACTGAATCACTTTGCTGTGCACCTAAAACACAACATTGTTAATCAACTATACTCCAATATAAAATAAAAAGTTACAAAAAAAATGATACCCTCACATGAGATTGTGTACAGAAAGCTAATGCTAATGGAATACATATAAGAAAGATAAAAATTCTCAGGTATGCCAAGCTTAACTTTTGCTCTGGGGAAACAAATGAAAGCTACAAGTTTTGGGAAGCTTAACACAATAAAAAATTTCGTATTCTAATAAAGTTTAGTCATTGATATAACATACAAACTAATGTGTTTCTATATTAATGGTATTAAATGTACATATACCCATAGGTATTCAGAAGGTTAAATTATCTTCTTTAGACCTTTTTTAAGTTTCATAAATCTATATCAAATGTACAGATTTCTATTAGTGCAACACAGTCCTAAGACACTGCAGTTTCACGGCATTTGTTTTTGGTTTATATATACTCTAAGGAGCTCAATGTATTTTACTCTGACCATTCTCATGTTATATACATATCATAAAGTCTGAAGACAATTCTGAGGAAATGTGACAGTTTCAAACTATGAATACTGAGGTTTTTGTCCAGAGTATAAATAAAACAACCTCAAAAATCATAAATTTAGACTTACTTGGTAGTATCTGAATATCTTTTGAAGTACCACCTAAACAATAGACAATATCACTGTACACATGGTTTGCCATTTTAAATTTACACTTTGTTATATACCTCATGTTTACACTCTCCAAGAAAGTTATTATATTTCAGAAAACAATGTTATGATTATCAGCTTATAGTCATAAGATAAAAAGGATATTAAATTGACATGGCTAACATTACTTTAAATTTGTTGCTTCTACATTGTTTCTACAATAAAAAATGTCCTTTTATAAAGTAGGAGAAAGTATATCATGCCCATAATTTTAACTGAGATAATTATTAAAAGACCATAAGGTAAATTTAAGGTAAATCTTAAATTAGTAATACTATGAGTCTAGATGACAAAAATTATAATCTTCCAAGTTAGAAAATTTAGGATGTATTTTTTTGTTATTGGTTAGTTTTTCTTCTTTTTTATTGAAATATTGTTGATTTACATTGTATTAGTTTCAGATGTACAGCATAGTGATTTAGTATTTTTGCAGATTATATTCCATTATAGGTTATTATAAGATACCAGGTATCCTATAATTCTATGTGCTATAGAGTATATCTTTGTTGCTTATCTATTTTATATATTGTAGTTTGTGTCTGTTAATCCCATACTCTATTTGTCTCTCCTTTTTAGTGTACTATGACTGAATAGAAATTAATGAATTATTCATTAAATAAAACCCAAGGGTTGTGGTGAAGCACATTCAAAAACTTGATATGTATAATTTTGTAAATTAGATTGTAATAAAAAGGTAAAGCATGTGTCAACTTATATTTTGGGATATATATATGAAAAATAAAAATTATTATTATAGCTCAAGTGTATTGAACACTTACCATGTTCAAGATGATATCCAAAAATATTCACATGGATTATGAGATGTTACCCTTGCAATAAACTATGAAGTAGTAACATTTATCTTCCCTGTTTTACTAGGCAACTCATAAATGGTAGATTTGGGGTTTTAACAGAGATAAGCTCACTCCAGAACTTGCACTCTTAATACAGAGAGAGATATTCACTTAATTCCAGTAGAATAGTCTCAGGAGAGAGTGCAGATGCAAAGTTAATAGGTCCTGCTTTGATTCCACGTGAGAAAATGGGACTGGAGCTGTTGGGCATGGGTCAGATGGTATGTGCATAAGTGTGGAACAGAAGAGCACTATGAAATGAGACCTCTCATCTTGGATCTGTGTCCCTCTGAATACCAAAGGCTTAGCACTATACCTAGCATATTAAAATACACAACCTGTTCGAATCCTATTTCTTCCATGATATTTAACTTGCTCTTTCCATATAATATAGAAGCTAATTTGCTTTTCAGGTGAAAGTCAAGTCCCGTTTAGATCATATACCAGGTTTAAATGATAGGAGATTTGAAATTCACACCTAGAAAATTTGGAATTCAAAGTTTAATAGAAAATTTCTTCATAAAATGCCATCAGTATGTGATAAGGTGAGAAAACACTAAAATTAGGGAAATGTTATTGACTCTGGGAGATTATTTCTCCAGGAATATGACTGGTTTCAATGAACCTGTTTTGAATTTCGAGAGTCTTCACTTTTCAGCTGTGTATAAATTATCACTCTAAGGAGGCCTCCATTCTAGAAATTATGAATGGGTACATCTAAATAGAGGGAGGAAATAATGGGTTCAAATATTCAGCTCTTGGAAACTAAAAGCCATTCCCACAATATGTACCTAATGATGATGTGCATATCAAATGAACAAATAAAACAATCACTGAAGGTAAGTGAACAAAAAATGGACTTAGTCTATAGAACCCAATAAAATCAAGAAGAACCCAAGGTGTAGAGATAGTCAAAATAAGGTCTCTACATATTTTTTGGATAAATTTTTTAGTGTTAGTCTATTCGCCCATATAATAAACAACAAGTATTTGAAACTATAAAGACTATTTGCATGTATTTTCAGAAGCATCTAGCACAGGGAAAGTACACACAAACTGGGGACAAATTAGTTTGGCAGGTGTTTCTCCTCCATTCTGATTTTAAGAGATCTAGGCTAACAAAAGTTCCTTTTCTTAGGCACATGGTGTTCCTGATCACCATTCCAGCTAGAAGTGGAAAAGAACATGTAAAAACACAAAAGAAGTTTTTATGAGTGGAGTCTACAATTGATGCATATTACAGCCTTTCACATCCCATTGTCTAAAACTCAGTCGTGCGGCCACAAGCAACAGAAGGAGACCTAGGAAGCATCAAATAGAAGAAGAAAACATGGATTTCAGTGAGCAGCTAACAATTACCTATTTATATGTATATTTTGAGAGAGAGATTTAATGTGATTTCTTTCCAAAATATCATCTTCTATTATTATCAGAAGCCACTATTCATTTTTTAAGTGCTAAAGATATAGGAAACCACCAAAGCATCTTATAAAAATTTCTGGAGAGAAAAATCACTATAAACTGATATTATTGATCACATCCTTACATAAAAGAAAGTTACAAAGACCTAAGGTAGTGATAGCCAAGAAGACTTTCTCTACTTTAAAATTTGTATAAGGATCTGAATAATGAACTAATATGGTAATTGTAAATTGTCCATTATTTTAAAAAGGTCTCCAAGCAGCCATATATTCCAACATTTGATAACCTAGTTTGAGAAATCATCTACTTTTACAAAAAGTAATTCTTCATGTTGTTTAGAGGGTTAAAAATTTATGTTGGCCTTTATCATTCCTGAACTGATTAAATAGATTTTGTACCACTGTTATCAACAGTTCACAGTGGAGTATGTTGACCATGTAAAAAAATAAAAATATTTCTTTCAGTTCATAGATAGTAGGTACAAAATCCCAAAATTCTACCATTGCAGCAAAAAGAATACAATACCTAGGAATAAGGAGACAAAAGAACTGTATGCAGAAAACTATAAGACACTGATGAAAGAATTTAAAGATGATACAAACAGATGGAGAATTATACCATGTTTTTTGGATTGGAAGAATCAACATTGTGAAAATGACTCTACGACCCAAAGCAATCTACAGATTCAATGCAATCCCTATCAAACTACCAATAGCATTTTTCACAGGACTAGAACAAAAAATTTCACAATTTGTATGGACAAAAAAGACCTTGAATAGTCAAAGCAATCATGAGAAAGAAAAATGGAGCTGGAGGAATCAGGCTCCCTGACTTCAGACTATATTCCAAAGCTACAGTAATCAAGACAGTATGATACTAGCACAAAAACAGAAATATAGATCAATGGAACAGGATAGAAGCCCAGAGGTAAACCTGCACACATATGGTCACCTTATCGTTGATAAAGGAGGCAAGAATGTACAATGGAGAAAAGACAGTCTCTTCAGTAAGTGGTTCTGGGAAAACTGAATGAAATTAGAACACTCCCTAACACCATACACAAAAATAAATTCAAAATGGATTAAAGACCTAAATGTAAGCCCAGACACTATAAAACTCTTAGAGGAAAACATAGACAGAACACTCTATGACATAAATCACAGCAAGATCCTTTTGGACCCACCTCCTAGAGGAATGGAAATAAAAACAAAAATAAACAAATGGGAACTGAGGAAACTTAAAAGCTTTTGCACAGCAAAGGAAACCATAAATAAGATGAAAAGACAACCCTCAGAATGGGAGAAAATATTTGCAAACAAAGCAACTGACAAAAGATTAATCTCCAAAATATATGAGCAGCTCAGGCAGTTCAATATCAAAAAACAAAAACAAAAACAAAAAAGAACACAATCCAAAAATGGGCAGAAGACCTAAATAGACATTTCTCCAAAGAAGATATACAGATTGCTAACAAACACATGAAAGGATGCTCAATATCACTAATCTTTAGGGAGATACAAACCAAAACCACAATGAGGTATCACCTCACACCAGTCAGAATGGACATCATCAAAAAATCTACAAACAATAAATGTTGGAGAGGGTGTTGAGAAAAAGGAACCCTCTTACACTGTTGGTGGGAATGTAAATTGATACAGCTACTATAGAGAACAGTAGGGAGGTTCCTTAAAAGACTAAAAATAGAACTACCATATGACCCAGCAATCCCACTACTGGTCATATACCCTGAGAAAACCATAACTCAAAAAGAGTCATGTACCACAATGTTCATTGCAGCTCTGTTTACAATAACCAAGACATGGAATCAACCTAAGTGTCCATCAACAGATGAATGGATAAAGAAGATGTGGCACATATATACAATGGAATATTACTCAGACATAAAAAGAAATGAAACTGAGTTATTTCTAGTGAGGTGGATTGACATAGAGTCTGAAATACAGAATGAAGTAAGTCAGAAAGAGAAAAACAAATACCATAGTCTAACACATATACATGGAATCTAAGGGAAAAAAAAAGGGTTCTGAAGAACCTAGGGGCAGGATAGGAATAAAGACGCAGATGTAGAGAATGGACTTGAGGACATGGGGAGTGGGAAGCGTAAACTGGGTTGAAGTGAGAGAGTGGCATGGACGTATATACACAACCAAATGTAAAATAGATAGCTAGTGGGAAGCAGCCACATAGCACAGGGAGATCAGCTCGGTGTTTTGTGACCACCTAGAGGGGTGGGATAAGGAGAGTGGGAGAGAGATGCAAGAGGGAGGGGATATGGGGATATATGTATACATATAGCTGATTCACTTTGTTATACAGCAGAAACTAACACAACATTGTAAACAATTGTACTCCAATAAAGGTGTTAAAAAAATTAAAAAATAAATAAAATAAAATGGAATTGAGATGCCAGAAGGGGGAGGTCTCACTCAGTACCACTCAAGGTCAATACAGGAAGGACTGTAGCTTAGAGACCCCAACAGGAAGAATCATCATCAGGAAAGAATCATCAGTTACAGGCCTCAACAGGAAAGATGTGCTTGCATCTGCTACAGGAAACGGACTACACCAGCTACTAGGCCCATGAGAACCCATCATCTCCCTGAACTCCCACTTTCCTCCTTTCATTCAAAAAACCCCTCCCAACTTTCAGCTTTTTACTCTGTAAAATAACTTTCCTCTTCTTTGTTTATTAGACTCACCTTGGCTTTTTCTATAGCCTCCATATCCAAAATTGTAATTCTTTGCTGTTCCTGAATAAACCCATTTTTCTTGAAAAGTAAAAAAAAAAAAATCCCAAAATTCAAAAACAGAAAAATCCCACTAATATAAGCTCAAATTAGTGTACTGGGGTCATGCTGTGTTTTCATAATGAGCATAGGCATATTCACTTCAACACAGCATGTAAGGTAGGAAAATCAGAGCTCTATAGCTGGTTTATCATTAAATACATATTTGGGTTGAGAATGTATTAGGATAAAGTTATTGTAAATATCTCAATTAATATGCTACATCTCAGAGTTTAGTGTAACTTGAATATCACTTTTTTCAAGTAATTTTCCTCAGATATTTGCAAATGTAGGTCCCACTCTATCAAAATTCCCTTTACTCAATATTTTTTTCCTCATGCCACTTCATGGGTGATAATATATCTCTTTCCCCCTGTCCCAGAATTATAAAGACTAAATAGTGCCATATCTACCATGAAGCATAAAGATAGAGTACTCACTATATTTCAAACCAGTTATTAATTTTGAGATCCTACCTTGAGTTAGGCCTGAAGTAGATTATGATAAGTGAAACAGAATATTTATTCTCAAGAATTTCATCAATAGGAGAAAAATAAATATAAACACTAACAGTTAGGCTATGAAATAATGCTGCATTAGATCAAGCGTTCTCAAACAAAAATTTGGACATATGGTCAAACAATAGAATGCAATATTTGTAATATTGTTGTCCTGAAAAATCCAGGATGTAGAGCTGTGGAAGTTATAATGGTTCTTCATATACCCACTGATAAGAGAGAAATTTTATATTTGCTTGCTTTGTGAACAGGCTGAGCTAGAACAGGGAATACAATTTGAACAGGTTCTGAGAATGGGAAGGAGTTTGTCAAAGAGACAAACCTTATGCGAAAGGGGTAAGGGAGTTAAAAAAAAATCTTGATGCAAAAAATATAGCTCAAACAATGTCAGTAAAGTTTAAAAAGGTGGTTAAGGGAATAAGACTTTGGAAGCAGCCTACTACGTTCAAACCCTCAGTCCAAGACTTTTGCTGTGTGTCCATGGGTAAGTTATTTAACTCTTCTGAAAGGCAGTTTCCTAACCTATAAAATTTGAAATATAATGCTCACTATCTCAAAAAGTTGTCGAGATAATGGAAATGTGTTAAAACATTTAAAGTGCTTGCAATAGTGTCTGGACCACAGTAAATGTCAATACATAATTTTTATAACGTTATGACACATACATTTGGAAAATAGCAAACATTTGCACCAGCCAGAGCTTAGGTTTAGGTAGGTAGCAGAAGATAAGGAGTAAACAAGTAATAAGAAATATGGAAAGGTAAAATTTAACCCAGATTGTAAAGTATGTTTTATTATTTACTAAGAAATTTCAATACTATATTAAATAGAACATGATATACGTAATTTTAAATGTGAAGTGATATAATAATTTAGTAAAATAAATCAGGTGGTATGGTGTTATAACATATATGTAAGGTAGAAAACAATGTTGCCAACAGTGAAATCATTTAATCTTTTCAATGGTTTAGGTAACTGTTCACAGGGAACTTAAAAAACTTAGAAAACCTATAGACCAAGAGGAGAAAATCTATGAGAAAACGGTTCAGAGTTTGGTTATTGTTTCAATATGGAAATGTGCAGTGAGGGTTTAGCAGTGAGAACTCAAGGATGATTCTTAAGTTTCTGTTCTGAATAAGTAAGTGCTTAGTGATGCTGTTAAAGACATAGAGATTGAAGCAGGAAAAGAGATTACTAAATCATTTTTAAACACATTCCATTGTAGTGTCAGCAGGACATTAGGATAATTTCTCATGAGGCTTTGAAAATACAGGTGTGAAGTCCAGAAAAAGTCACCATTAGTGTGCAGGGGGTAGTTACATCAATGGGCACATGAAAGATGGCAATCAGAGTATATGTGGAATGAGAAGAAAAGATGCAGTTATAATGAAGAAATTATACCTGGAGCTGAAGGGGTTTTAGTTTCCATTTTACCATTTGTGTTTCATAATGCTGAGCATATTACTCAATATCTGTCTGAGCTTCAGTCTACTTATTTGAAAATGGTTCAATGGATTCTTCTTTACAGGGTTATTGTAGGAATCAAGTAAAGTAAAAAAAAAAAAAGAAATGAAAAATACATTGCGAAATAGAAACTTCCTAACAAACCTTACTTGTTAAAAGCAGTTTGTGATAAGTATAGATTCATCAGATAATTAATGGTAATGGCAGGCATGGGCCAAAGAAAAACTGTTTCATTTGGCACACTATGTTTTTACTTTACTCTGAGTAAATCCACGGGTAGCTATGGGTGCTTTTTTCTAATAGGAGAAAAAAGTCAATTTTAGTCATAAATTGTCAGAATTTAGCTACTAGCAATCTGTATAGTATTTAAATATTTATTTTATTGTTTGAATTGTGTCCCTCCAAAAAGGTTATGTTGAAGTCTTTACCCTCATCAGGTTACCTTATTTGCAAAAAGGGTGGTTGCAGTTTTAATGAGTTGTGATGAAGTCATATTACAGCAGGGCAGGCCTCTGACCCAATGGGATTTGTGTCCTTATGTGAAGTTGGCCATGTGAAGAAAGGGAGACACAGGGAGAATGCCATGTGAAGACAGGATTGGAGTGAGGCACCTGTAAGCCAAGGAACACCAAATATTTCTAGCAGACCACCGGAAGCTAGGAAGAGCAAGGGGTGATCCTACTACAGGAGTCACAGAGCGCATGGCCCTGCTGACACCTCGATTTTGTATTTTTAGCCTCCAGAAGTGTGAGAAAATAAATATCTGGTGATTTAATCTCTGCGATTTGTGGTACTTTTTATGGCAGCCTTAGGAAACTAATACAATTTATAAGGTACATTCCAGAATATAATGTTTTCATATTTGATCAACATAGTGCTACTCACAAGGAACAACTAACTCATGCAAAATCACATAGTAAGTGGAAAACCAGAAATTTAAATCATGTTTTATGATTCTGAGCCCAGTCCTCCTTGAACTAATAATATAAAATATCACAAAATGATGTAGGTTCTTGTCTAAGAATCTATAGGCACCTAGATGTGCCTATACCGCAATTTGTATAGGTAATTTCCTCTGAATTCAAAACTATGGTCTTAGAATTAGACTTAATATAACTGGTTTGGCAATCCTGGATTACTCATGTCTTGGTCCTTTGTTCTTGGTCCACAGAACACACACAGAAAAATACAAACAAAAAGTACACATAAAATCAACTCATAGGTAAACAGGCTAATGCTTATTTTTCCTCCTTATTTATTGTCAAATACAAAAAAAGATTAGGAACAATACTCAAGTAATGCTTAATACCACCTTTCTAGCATCTATTGGTGCATAAAATAATGACTCACACAGATGAAGTTCTTAATGAATATCTGTTGAAGGAATGAATGCTCCATTCTGTCATCCCTGCACCTATACTTACACTGGCTTAGAAAAGGCAAAAATGAACTCTCTCTAAATGCTTTGAAAGTAAAGCAAATGCAATTCAAAAGAAAAGGAGCAAATATAGGGACGAATGTATGGCATGCCTATGTATTTTTTTTGGAAAGGCACATATTAAAAATGGAATATGACATCTCTGCTCTGTATCAGTGCATTCTAGTTATATGGATGAAAGGAAAATAAAATGAGTACTACAAGAGGAAACAGAAACACTTTTATGTGGAAGTTTATGTTTTGTGTTTTGTGTCTATAGCGGTTGTCATATCTCCTTATAAACCAAGTCAGTTTTATCCACATTTTACCAGCATGACATTTAACATAAAAAGCAATAGACATACGTCAGGAAGTACGCCTACTTTCCAAAGCTGCTGTTATGAGTATACAAAAGACAAATAAGGGCAGAACCTTCTATGAGTCATGGAGGTATTAATTTCAACATAACCATTGTGGCTGGTGTTCATCAGTTAGGAAACTTTTATATACAGATTTCTAGCACATATTCAATATTTGGGATTGGAGCATCCTTGAATGCTCAGTTGAAAGCAGTTATTTCAAGTAGATCAAATATCTCCAATTAAGCATATACAGTAGAGGGGTAAATCAAAATGACACTTGAAGAAAAGTTTCACTTGCCCCTTTTTCTTCTTCAGTAAGTTTGTTTTACTTCATGACCTCAGTATTACAAAAAAATAACTGAGCAGAACATTGATTGTAAGACATTGTCATGACGTTTCCTATGTGCAGTGGCTAGATAGGAAATTTTCATTTCATACACCATTTGAGCCTAGCTGCAGTGATTTCATGAAAGTCAGCAGGCTTTGAAAAGTTAATGATAAAGAAAAGCATTTGTTTTTGTTATTTTGAGAAAGTACTTGAGCGTTTGAAACCAGAACCTATGGAGGGTGGTTTGCCATGGGGAAGTGTAAAATTTATTTCATTTTATTTGGCAGTGCTTAATTTACATCACATTTAGAAGAAAAAAGTACCATGGAAGTAATAATATCACAATAGGAATTGCGTCAACAATCATGTTAATAAACAAAAATAGGAAATATGAACAAAATAAATACATAATATATAATAATACATACACTACTGATAAAAACATAAATTAAGTATATCTTATTTAGTCATTTACTATAATAGCCATTTATTTTCTTCACTTCAATACATGAAACTTGATGTTAAGTTTATTTATCTACTCATTCATTCCAAAGACATTTATTAATATATTTTCTACAGTAGGAAATATTTAAACAATAAAAAAGACAACTATAGCTGTGATTCGTAATGTTACATTAGATAATGGGTAATGCCATTGGAAATTGTTTCTGTATCACCCTGAAGAAAACGTTTTTGTTGTTGTTGCCAATTAGAAGGCTAGAGAAATATGAAGTAAAAACCCAATCTTGATATGAGGTAAGAACACAGTTTTGATATCAGTTTTGAGAGTAAAACTGATGATTGTATATTTCTAGCTTTATCTCTGAATGATCTCCTAATGAATGGATCTCCTAACAATAAACTGTGTGTGCCTCTGCCTTGATCAGACCACAACCGCTTTCCTCTTGACTCTTGCTACAGCCTTCTGACTAATGTCCCTGCCTCCATTAACTCTTTTCTCCTGATCTTTCCAGCCCTCCAAGGTTTTCAGAGGCATTACACTTTAAAGAAAAATAAAATGCTCATTCCAACTGAGGACTGTGCATTTCCTTATTTGTTCTAGGTTTTTCATAGTCATGCCTTGGGGCTTTATCTTCTCTCATTCCCACACTATATACCCTATATTACACTCACCAAATCCTTTAGGTTCTCCAAACACACTCATAAAAGTCCTCAATACGCTATTTCTTTACTCTGTTCCTATACACATGCTTTCTCTCCTCTTTAAAACTCTACCCCCTTTTTTCTGGAAAGATCCTATGCATTATTTAAGACCCAGTTCAAATGCAAGGTCCTCTATGAAATAGTCTCAAATTCCCCAATAGGGAAACATTCCCCTTTCTGCTTAAAGTTTTGCATCCATCTCTAAAATATCCTTGATCACACGATGCTACATTTCACTTTACGTCAATTTTTTTTCTCTTACTGCCCTATTTTAACTTTGTATTTACATATAGCAAGTAAGCTGGAACTCAGAGTTCTCGCTTTGGCAGAACATACATTAAAACTGGAATACAGAGCTGGAACTCCAAAAAAGGGATTTCTTCATCTCACTAAATAACTTCTTTCTACATTTAATGAAATCCCCAAATCCATTTTATTTCATCTTTCTTGTATTTTTCTATCATCAAAACATTGCATTAATAACCATATATTGTTACATATACATTTCATAGTTAATCTTTTGTTCTTCAATGTCAATTCAATTACATGTAATTATACACATTTCATACAAGATAGCATTGATGTTTCCAAATATGCAACTCTATTTATAACAGATGCATGCTATTAAATTGATTTTCCTATTAAGCAAATTGAATAATTTGGCAATGATACTCCTTTTTTTCATTCATTTGAAAGATCACTACAATCTTAATAATTACAGATTATCACCTCTGATATAAGGGAAAACATAAAGAGAAACATAGAGTAATAGAGAATTCTGATATTCCAAGAATAAGAAATAAGATTGTTGTAAATAATACTTTTAAAATAGAATAGGCCGAAGAGAACACTCCAACTCTTTATCTCCTTAGTAACATTTGCTTCAAAATTCTTTTCAGTGTAAAATCATAAACTAAGTCATTTTTCTACCCATTGCTTAAATTGCAAACGTATAAAATACAAACAAGAAATGGCTCCTCCACTCAAAAGTTACTGTCTTTTAGATATCTTTTAAAACATACATTAAATAGTAGAGTTATTTGTAAATGCTATTTAAAAATTCTTTCAGCAATTCCTGATTGTTTCTATAATAGGTCAACATTTCATTGTAAATGCAAAGATGAATAAAACAAATGCTTATTGATGCCATATTATGCGTTAGGCTTTATGAGAAGTGTGGAACACAGAGATCAATGAAAACTGATGGATAGCCCTTACCCTTATGGAGGGTGGAGTTGAATGAGGGCAACAGATATCAATAAAAACAAACCCGCGATCACATAAACATAAATTTCAGAAGGTCAGTTACAGTGAAGGAAATTGGCATGGATTTGAGAAGATGGAGTTGGCATGAGTAAATCTAATTAGATTTGGTAACCAAGAGAAGGCCATACCAAAAAGATGAGTTTCAAATCAATAACCCAAAGAAGACATGAAGTCAAGGTAACGTGTTTGCTCCAGGAATTTTCAGATTTCAGGAAGAGTAAGCAAAAAAATATACCTTGGTGAACTGGTCCAACTAAAATCTGATTTTATATATTTTCTGGGTAACCTCTTTCTGGAACTCCTATAATGTGAATATTGGATCTTCTAAAATGTTTCTCTATGTCTCTTCTTCCTGCCTTATAATGTGTCCTCTTTCCTCTCCTCTGCTCTTTTCTTTCTCATTCTTTCCCTGTTGTGTGTTCTTTATCTCCCCAATATTTATGGATTATTTTTATTTAACCATTGCATTTATAATTTATCAAAACTTTTTTTAAATATCCAATTTTAAGTCATGTCCTTTTTATGTTTATGGATGTAGTACCTTCAAATTTCTTTGAATATAATAGATGGGACTCAAAAAACTTGAACTAGTAATTTTTCAGAATCAAGGCAGAGTCTCTTCTCTTTTTGTAAATTCCCCTTCTCTGCTTCTTTTGAGTATCTTTTGCTTCTACTTTTTTTCTGCAGATATTTCTCTCCATTTGTTCGATATCATGTATAGTTCAAAATTGCATTCTTGACATGGCAACTTCAGCCTTAAAGCACACATCACTATACAGGTCAATTATACTCATGGATAATTAACTGATTTTATATTACTTGAGGAAGAAAATTGGACTTATCTACTTGAGGTAATATTTCTATCCAACTGGCTGTGGAGTGTTAGTATCACACTGCACACTTAGCAGGATGTGTGGAATAAGAATCTCAGAAGGAAGATCATCAGTGGATGGATTGTGGAGAGTTCTTGAAGAGGCACTGGCCACATAGAAAACTCAGGAATTTCTGCTGTAGCTGTGTTGTCAGAAGTTTTCTACCCCACAGCACGTGGGGTAGAAAATCAACATATATTGTAGCATAAATTATTTGAGGAACTGCCATCAGGAAAATATTTTATTAGGCAACAAACTTTTTCTTAAAGGGCCAGACAGCAAATAGTAAAGGTTTTGCAGACCATAAGGTGTCTATCGCAACTACTCTTTTGTTGTATTAGGAAAGCAGCCACAGACAATAGGTAAATGAATGGGCATGGCTTTGTTTGAATAATATTCCATTTGCAAAAACAGAAGGTTGGCCTGCTGGCCATAGTTTGCTGACCTTATAGAACTGGGGTTTAAGAATACATATTTTGGGGAATTTGTTATAATTGTGTGGCTCACTGCATGCACATTTAGAAGGAGACATACTTAATGCAATATAAGCAAACACAGTTTGGCTGAAGACAATTAAATATTTGAATTAATTTATACATTCCCAAATTAATTTTTTTTTTGAAATAGACAATTTTTAAGACTGGTTTCTGATATTTTTTATATCACTTTCAGACCGTTTTAGATTGTAATAGAAATAACTTTTTCCTTGTTCATCATCTAGTTGCAAATGTATTCTAAGTTTTTTAAAGCTGTTTTTCAAAAGGATAATTATGTGTTGAAGCACGTCTAAAATTGTGATAAGTGCTTAGGTGGGAAGTGTTCGTATACGGAGAAAAGAGAAGTACTAATGGAGATAGAGTTGAGAATGCTAAGGTGGGAAAGACAGAAGCCATATTGGGGGAAATTTCTCTTTCAAGTAATTAACATATGCCAAGAACTGCAGAAATTTAAACCTTTAGGCTTTATAAATGCAAAAGCTAATATTACCATCTTCCATTTTCCAACTCCAACACGCTAAATTGGGAGATGACAGACATGGAGTTGGGAGCTTGAAATCAAAAAGTTCTTCTGGAAGAGGTCTCAATCAGCATAAATCTATTAGTGAATATGGTTCATGGGAAATCCTCTAACATACTGAGAAAGAGTGTAGTGGGGTACCTATGGAGGAGTTAGGGGAAATAAGTAAAAATATTTCTTGAAGAAAATTCAGTTAGCAATCCTTTTTTCTAACCACATATCTGTGGAATGATGAAACATATATGATGAGATAATAGATGATGAACTAAATATTTCCTGGAACCAAAAGAGTTATTAAAATGCAGGAAAGGACTCATGCTCTTCTCAAAAGATTATTATGGTCAATAAAGAAATTATTCATTTTTTCATGTTACAGAATAAATTCCTTTCAAAAACTTGTGTTGTATCTGAAACTTTATATATCCATGAGAAGCAAGTATACATGGCCAGAAGGCACCACCAAATCTGTGTGATGCTGCTTTATCATATTAGCCACAGCAGGGTAACATTTTCCCAAATTGATAGTTGTTTTTATTTTTGTTTTGGTTTTCTTTTTAATTTGTAGTTATATTTAACAGAGAGTTTGCCATGAAACACAAAATTATTGATAAAAATCATTATGATTGATCACAGTGCAACAAATTTATCTACCTATCCAGATCAAACACTAAAGTAGCAGAGAATGGAATTAATTTGAAAATCATATCCATGGGAAGACAAAACCAAGACTGTAAATCATTAGTTGTACAACTCCCAGAAAATTAAATTTGTTCTTAGATACTGGCAATCTACCTTTAACTGCCTATTATTCAACTCAAAATGTTAATTCCACTGCCACATGTCCTAGAAACATCATTTCTACTTTTCTGTTTTTAAGGGCTTGAATATTCTTGAAAAATAAATGACTTGCATCCCTTCTGTTTCATACTTAATGTTTTACCTGACAGAGAAAGAGCGTGATGCAGTTAGAGTCAACTCAGGGTCAAATATTCCTATCAGAAGTTCAATGAGTGTATAATATATCTGGATATCAAATCTGGATGAAAACTTGTTTAACTGAAAGAAAAGTTTTAGTTTTATACTATATGCTCATTTACTTACATTTTATAATGTATTCCATTTTGTTCCTTACAAATAATATTTTCCTAGAGAATACTCTTCTATTTGTCTCACTGAGAATAAATATCTTTCATATTTCATATTTGCTCTAACATGATTATGATAATATGCTACAATTTTAGGAAAATAGTTTGCTTTTTGCAGTTTCTGGTTTCACAGTTTTTCCATGTGAAAATCACAGTGGCTTCACTTCTATTTATAAAAATACTAAATTTATCAGTATGCAAATAAATTTATACACTATGGTTAATATTTGGAGTGACTTATTTTTGCTTTATTGCATCCTTATACAAATGTCATTAAAAATAAGTGTTATTTTTCACTTCTATCTCAAGAATTTGGTCCCATCTCTACCACTCTAGCAGACTTTTAATGAGAATTAATAAATAACAAACAAGGGCACTTTCAGAAGAACATGAATTCATGAGGATATGGCCGGTCTTTTGGAGGGCAAAATTATGTTAATATTTAACATTGTAGCTAACATAAAGAGAAGTGTTTAAATATCTAATTCAAAGCATAAAAATTTTTATGCTGAAAGACCAGTCCAACATTGATGATGATGAAAATAAAGAGTATTTTAAGCACTCAATATGCAGGGCATGCATGATGACTCATTAGGCAGAGAAAATTATTACTGCCCATTAAAGAATTAGCTTTCACACAAATGGAAAAGTTGATTAGTGCACTTCAGAGTGGCTTGTTTCTAAAATTATAAAATTAATGAATGTATGAAATATTTAATTTCACACATAAATATCTGTGAAGAAAAATTGTTTCATACAATAAAAGTAATTTATTTTACATGCAGGATCAAATATTAAATTTGAAATCATAAAATAGTTTTTGATAGTATTTGTTCATGCCAATTTTGTAGCAAAGTTTGTAACATTTCTATGGATTTTCTGAAATTAAGTGGAAAAATTTTATAATACAGATGGATATATTGCTAACAAAACAATAATTTTTGCATATATTAACTGTATGCTAAAAATATTTTTCAGTTCCACAGCCTCAGAAGTTTGGATTAGGTACCCTACATTTATTTTGTAGAATTATTTTATGAGAAAGATAATGAAACATGCTGATTAGATTTAACTACCTTGTATTAGATGATAGCCAAAATTATGGATATTTTATAAAATAAATTCAGTAAGCCGCATATATTTTATCTATTGTAGATCATAGCATACAATATAAAACAATATTAATCAGAATGCAAGACCTTCTATCTTCAAAACTATAATGAACACATCTGAGCTTAATATAATGTGTTATCATGTAATACTTTCTTATATTTTATAGCAAAGTTCAAGATTGGGATTTTCTGTCATACCATTTATACTAGTACAAGTTCCATAACTGAAAAAGGATGTTGAAATTTTTGGAAATATTATCAGTTATTGAAGTACAAATTTATGTTTTGAAAAATTAAAGCAACAAGTTCATTCTTTAAAAGAGGAATAAAAATTCTTGTCTCATAGAGGGGATATGAAGCATTTTAAGGAAATGGCTTGAAGAGTTGCTTAAGTATATATATATATATATATATATACACACTGTATATATATATATATATACACACACACTATATATATATAATATATATATGTTATATATATATAAGTCTATCCATTTATAGATATATCTGTATATATAGTATCTATTCAAAAAATACATATATTATGTATATTTTATATATAGTATATAAAATATATAGTATAGTCTATGTATATTCTATGTAGAGTGATACATGGTTTATATATATATGTGTGTGTTTATATAATAATAATAGTAATTATTATGATTAATTTCTTGCCATCTCAATGTCAAAAGTTCTACCTGGCTAAGTGGTTCCTATGTCCCCAGCAGATCATTTTGAGATAATTGGGTCTTTGTTGAGTCCTGTTCTCATTAGATCAATCCGTGGACCCAAGCTGATTAAGCTGCAAATCCTTCTTCAAACTGATGACTGAATGAATTGTGTTCAGTCTGATCCATCCTATTATGTTACCTTGCTAATTTAACCACTTTCTATGTATTCATTAATTATGAACAGTTATAGTATAAAACAATGGAGTCCATGGAAGCAGTATAGATTATGATCATTGTTTAGCCGCTGTATAAAACAAAACAAAAACCTGAAGAACCTTTCTAACAAGCTTAAGCAATAACAAATCATGAAAGTATTCTCTTAATTAGAGCGTGTTGGCAATACAGATGAAACTGAAACTCAAAATTCTGGCCGGAAAGCTTGCACTAACATTCTATTTGTTTCTCAATGGATAAAGCAAAGTTTAATGGGTCAGTGTTCTCACTAATAAGTGGCGAGAGGGAGAGAGGGACCAGATGATCATTAGGAAGTGAGAGACATTCTCCATGCAAAATATAAGCTATAGAAGGCATCAAAAATGATGTGTTAAACTTATACTCAGTGAAAACAAGGAAAAGTAACTTCCTTTCAAAAAATGCTGGAAACTTGACTCTTTTTGGAAATCTTTTGTGTGTTTGTCTTTCTTAAAGTATAAGATATATATATATATATTCTCAAAGAACATAGATCACAGGAGGCAAATGGTGGAAAGTCTACTTGTTTTCCAGAGCCACATTACTGAATAACTGTTTCCATCACATACAAAGGAGAATAAAAGGGAAGAGTTACTCCGTAGTTGACTTATTTTCCCAAATGTACCATAGTGAAAAACAATGATATATACACTGAAATTTTTTTATTCCTAAATGAAAAGTAAAAGTTAATGATTAAAGTACAATATTATAAACTGTTATATCATGACATGATTTCCATCCAAGGAAAAATATTTAGGATTATCTTTTCCATTGGGATCTTTATAGTGAGGTATTTATGATTTGCCAACATATATATGTGGTATATATACATATACATATATGTACATACATAAAAATATATAATATTTTAACCTTAGCTCTTATTTGATGTGAATATAAAAATAGAATCTATCTTCCTTAAAAAGGTGATTGTCTGGGACACAAATGTTCAAAACTAATTGTTCCATAAAATTGAGGCATATTAACTATTTAACTATTATGTAAACACTAGTCTTTCATCATTTGCCAGAATATACTAAAACAAAAAAGAAAGAAAAAAGATTCAAGACACAGTAATGTATATTCTGAACAGGTATTACAGATTTAAATGTTAGCAGAGATTACTTTTTTCTTTGGTAAATATGCTATTTTAAAAAAATTTGCTGGTCATTATACTTTGAATGGTGCACTCATAGGCCACATACACTTTTTGAGAGTGGGTGGATTTGCCTTGATTTCAGAGAAGGAATTACCTTTTCTCTGAGTGTTAAGTAAAGAATCTGAATAATGCTTGAAATGTTCAAAAGAATGTAAACAAAACAAAGCTGGCTATAGGGTAAGAAGCTCATAGCCAAAATATAAAATGAACTGACTCAGTGATGAAAATATGTCCTTATTTCCATCTAATATAAGATTTATTATAGGTAATATTCAAGAAAGCAAATTATAGAGACCTTTATATATTATATATAAATACTATGTATATAATTTCTTGGCCAGAGGTGTCTCTGCTCATTTTAACATTTTCTTTCTCTTTTTTTCTGTTTGACTACTGTAGGACTGAGGTTCTAGGCCATTCTGTATTAAAGTTTAAAATAAAGATGGAGAAGGAGAAAAGAAAAGGAGGGAAGGTAGGAAGGAGGAAGAGGAGAAGGGAGAAAGAAAAAGAGAGACAAGAAAGGAAAATGGAAAAGCGCTATTTTTTCATCTCAATATTTTATGTTATTCTTATTTTACTTAATAAATTCTTTTCTCTTGCTTGCTTGCTACATGACAAAATATCAAGTTTTGGATAAATGCTTCAAAGTAAATGTCTTAAGACAGCAATAGTTAAAAATCACTTTGCTGTACACTTGATGCTAACATAACGTTTATGTCAAGTATACATACTTCAATTTAAAAAAGAAATGATGGTACCAGGGAAATATACTAGAAAACCACATCAAACAGCCTCCTTTTAAGTACCTCTCAAGAGTGAAATGTATATTCAAATTGAGGTAAAAATCCTAAATAATCCCAAAGAATTATTGTGCTTACATTATGAATTTCTGTTTTAATACAATGCTTAACAGAATGTATTTCTGTTCTCCCTGTTGACATATCACATTGACTACAGTATCTAATGAGGTGGGGGTAGGGTTTTCCTCAACTGCTAACATTTCACAAAACTTTCTAATGATCAGGCAGAATAGCATTTTCCACTTATTTAAAACTTTTTAATGATCATTTTCACCCCAATGCTCAGCAAAGCAGCTGTTTTTCCCTGAGACTGAGGTTTATGCCAAATTTAAAATGTTAAAGTTTTTGAGCCATGTGCTCAAGAATTAAGTATCTCCAATTTCCAAACTGGAAGATCTTGGCAGCACTCACTCACTAAATAAACTCAGAGAGAAAGAGACTTATAACACTAGAGGGAAGAAAAGGAATCCAGGCACTTCTCCTCCTCGACTTTGTGACCTCCTTAAATGGCCAATAATATTAAGGGTCTTTTTAATAATCTACAATTCGTGGAATATGATTGTAGTGGTTGGCCTAGAAGGTTGTTTTTTAAATTAACAAAATTAGATTACTGAGCAAGATGAAAAGAATAGGATAAATAAGACTGTGCAACACCAAGATGAGATAAGTGATATTATAAAAACAAATAATGGTTTAAAATAAGTTCAAGTTTCTTAATTTTGATAATTTTGTGTAAACCATATGATAGGCTTTCAAATATTTAAAGATTACTGTAATTTTCACAAAATTCTATTCATTTCCAGGAGAAAAAAATTCCCCAGCTCTGTGAAAGTTATCTTACATTTGTTTTGTCTTCAATTTTTTTTTAATTATTATATTTTAAAATTCATTTTGGCATACATTTCTATGAGTAGTAACACATGTATAGATGCATGTAATCAACTAGCACAGTAAGAGTATAAAACAGTTCCATTGCCCCAAAAAACCTCCTATGTTCTATCCCTTTAAAATCACACCTCCCCCATCTCTAAACCCAGACAAAGATGGATAGATTTATCATTTTGAGAATGTCATATAAGTACATAAATGTCATAGAATATGTAACCTTATAAGACTGGCTTCTTTCACTCAGTATAATACCTTGAAGGTAAATTCAAGTTGTTGCATTTGTCAATAGTTTATTCTTTTTTGATGAATATTATTCCATTGTATGGATGTACCAGGGATTATTTATCACTTGTTCAAAGATATTTGGGTTCTTCCCAGTTTTTGGTGATTGTGAATAGATTTGCTATAAGGATCCAAGAACAAGTTTTTCTATTTGTATACATTTACATTTCTCTAGGGCAAGTAACAGGAGTGGAATTATGTCACTTGGTTAAGGGAAAAACAAAAACAAAAACAAAACCTACTGGGTAATCCCAAGAGCAGAATGAAAATGTCAGAGGAAAGAGTCAGAAAAACAATTGAGAAACATTGGGAATAAAATTACCTACATCAGAGGGCTCTAGTGAAGAATTAAAACATTTGAGATGTCGTAGCACCCGACATGTGGTTCTCAAAAAATGTTAGTTTCTACAGACACATGACAAATGCAAAATATCACTGTTAACAAAAGCTATTAGAATCAATTATTTCCCTAATTCTCCCTGGTTTAAAAAATCAAAATATCTCTAAAGAAATTTTTTAAATATTACCGATATGTTCAGTGCTCATTATGTTTTTTGTTTTGTTTTGGTTTTTTGGTTTTTTTTTGTGGTACGCGGGCCTCTCACTGTTGTGGCCTCTCCCGTTGCGGAGCACAGGCTCCAGACGCGCAGGCTCAGCAGCCATGGCTCATGGGCCTAGCCGCTCCGCGGCATGAGGGATCTTCCCGGACCAGGGCACGAACCCGTGTGCCCTGCATAAGCAGGCGGATTCTCAACCACTGCACCACCAGGGAAGCCCCATTATGTATATTTTTAACTTATTTTTATTGTGTTTCAGATAAATGAAGGCCTCTGGCAGTCATAATTCTTAGATTCTCTGGGGCAGTTTAGATACAAAACGTGAGAGACTCTACATTATAGAAATTTGATATTTCCCAATGTGAATTTTGGCAAATAAATGATCTAATATTAGATATCTTTATTTTGGAAAACAGTATAGTCATTTTTATTAGTAAATTTTATTATTAAATTTGAGTTTCTTCCTGTTATAATTTGGTGGAGTTCTAACATTCTTACATATATTTCACATCTTTCCCTCTCTTTCAACAAAGGCAAAGAATTGTCCTGATGCATTTTCTAACAATGTCGTTCCATATATAATGTGGCTGAAAAAATCTTTGCTGGTGTGTACTCATTTTGTAAGTGGAGAATCTTTCATTATAATTACTCCTTTTTTTGTTTTGTCTTTTTCCTTGCGGTACGCAGGCCTCCCACCGTTGTGGCCTCTCCCGTTGCGGAGCACAGGCTCCGGACGCGCAGGCTCCGGACGCGCAGGCTCAGTGGCCATGGCTCACAGGCCCAGCCACTCCGCAGCATGTGGGATGCTCCCAGTCCGAGGCACGAAAACCCGCGTCCCCTGCATTGGCAGGCAGACTCTCAACCACTGCGCCACCAGGGAAGCCCTATAATTACTCTTTTGAAATAAATGTTACCAGTGTTTTGAATGGTTTTGAGGAATTTGGTCCTGGGGCTGTTGAGGTCAACAATACCACTGAATGAACTGTCAGGTTGGAAACAGAAGCCAATCCTGGCTCTCTTTGCATCAGCATCCTTTGAGAAGGCTTTCTCACCATTAACATTTGCATGATAAATCTATGGACTCTGGTTCTACCAGCTTGATTGAACATATTGCATTTTGCTAAGAACAGCATGTCAACTAGCTCAGTCAGCATCCATATACATCTGGGAGAACTGCAACTGTTAGAATTGTGCCATGGGACTAGAAAGACAAGAAAAGCTTTGTCAGCTGTCAGTTAGACATTTCCTTCACTATCTATTTCACAGGTGATGGATGAAAAATGTTGCCAATATTCAATGTGGTATTTCATATATTACTTTTTGGACCCTTACAGCTCTGGAGGTAAAGAAAAAGGTCAAGAAAAGGCACAGGAAGAGGAGAAATACTCACTTTCAGTCCTAGTATTTAAGGAGATGAGGAACAAAATGAAATTATAAGCACAAAAAAGTGTGTCTGAGAAAGCAGCTGGAGGTTGGTTGGCAGAGAGTAATGCTATATGGCAATGATTCGTTTTAGAAAAGATCATTCCTCTGTCATCTGCAAAAAACAGACAGGATATCTCCTAATATTGAACTTTTTGCATTATCCGAAATAACTGCATGATCTCAACCCAATTCTGAAGACTTCAGGGTTTTGTCCACAGGTCATTTCATTCTGTTTGAGAGTTAATTTTATTCTATTATCCATGTAATTTAGACAGAATTTTTAAAAATGATTAAACTATTCATTTGAACTTTCAATTTAATTTTGCATGGTATAAACTGCATTGAAACTAGGTTTTTAAAATCTGAGACCAATGGTCACAATGACTAGAAATAAGAATATAAGTTTTGTTAAAACAAATTAAAGAAAAATGAAATGAAAAGAAAATCAGGCAAGTATTTTTTTATCTATTCCAGAAAGGGATCAGTTATCTTGTTAGTCATAAACAAGGATAAAGTCTTACTGCAGCATCAGGTATGTAATTTAAAATGGCTTTATGGAGGTTTGATGTGACACAACTAATTTTGTTCTTGGACATCTAAATGCAGCCTACAAAGGAAATTATTACACTTTAAGTCTTTAGTACCAGTGACCTTTGAACGGAATGGGACATGAGGATGGGAATAGGGTTCGGGAATGTGTAGTAGGGCTGAGAGAAATTGTGATGCTCAGTGATGATATGGAATTTCAAGTTCAGGTGAGGTTCAAGGTTGTAGTTGGGTCAGGACTTCCAGGTGTAAGCTTGGTTATTAAATAAAATAATAATTTTTAATCCAAGACATTTTTCTTTTAGCATAGGCATCACAGATCGCTTTGCTCTGTATAAATCTTTATATTGTAGAATGACAACACAATTGACGAGTGTATGTGTTTCCCTTGTGTGCTCGTGAACGCTTTTGGAAAGGAATTTATTCTCTAATCCTTAGACTAGCTTGCTTATGTTTGTAGTCTCCTAGAATAAAGGTATCATTTAAATCCACTGAAATATCTCCCACTGCAAATTCATAAAAGACAACAGTTGTAAACTTACAGGGGAAGCACCATGCCAAGTTGTCAAAGTCAGCATTAGAGTATTGTTCTTTTGAAATCATGGTCAAAAAAGGGAAAAGAAAATTGCTAGAAAGCCAAGCCAGTGAGTACATTAATGGAGTATAATCAAGAATCAATACTTGGAGAAAAAAAATTAAAATTTACAAAGTACTGAAAAAAAGCAGAAAGAAAAGGAAAGCCTTTGGCCTGGGTAGCCAGATATCAAATTGCATGAGAATAGCGTAGACATCCTTTAGATAGAATCTAAAAACTAGTTCTGTGACACTTCTTCCCAGGACATGCAAATTTTACAGGCCTATTCTGCTCATCCTAAGGTTTTGTCTTGCTATACGTTGAACCAAATAAATTGCTGGTTTGGAGACTTGCATGTCATCCAGGCCTTATTAGGGATAGCCTATTTGTATTATATAATATTAGAGGTTATGAAGGAAGTGCCTAGTAACCAAAATACATTTGCAAACTCTTACAATAAAGTAATCATGAGGCATTATGGGTGAATTGTTTACTTGAGGAAAGAAAATCATGGTAAATATTAAAGTTTCTAAATAGTTTTTTAATTCCACTTCTCTCTTTTCCTCCCTTTCTCCCTCTCTCTCCTTCTTCCTCTTATCTTTTTCTCCCTCTTTCAGTTAAACTCAGAAATCAGTTTAGCCTTACTTTATGTTATATGATCTCTCAGACTCTACTTTTGGAGTGATTTGTTAGTGGGTCCTAGTCGGCTGTGGAAGTACCCCTGCTTTTAAAGCCTTGTAGGAACAGAACACAAAAAAGAAATAGGCCATTTCTTATTTAGTTAGAGTAGGCTTTCAAGGCTCACATAAACTCCAGTTCAGTACACTGGAGTAGCAAATTACACAGAAGTTTGAAGTGAAAGACCTCACTTGTAATAATAAGAACAGTTTCCTGGAATACCTCTTGAAATATATAACTAATCATTAAAATGGTAGGTATCACATATTTTTCTTAGCAGTAGGAGTATTATTATCATTATCTCCATTTGATAGATATTGACTATTGAGTCATGCAGATATTAATTAGCACAAAATTACAGGTAGTACATGTTGTCGGCACAGGGTTCCTGAGTCCATTCTCTTAAGTTCTGTGCTCCACTGCCCAACTTTCATTTAATAGTTAGTGGATATCTCACATTGTTCTCAATATTTTAATATGTATTAACAGTTTAAATCTTCACAGAACCTAGGAAATAGGGGCTATTAGTCTTCCCATTTTGCAGATAAGTAAACTAAGGCATTTATCCAATACGCGATAGATATGGAATATAAGCCAAGAGAGTTTGGCTCCAGAGCTTGATAATCTTAGCTTGTAGGAGGCTAGTATTTAAGAGTGGAATTTAATTTTTGAATAAATGAGAACATATCTAAGAGGTTCTTGACATGGAAAATTGAAATAAAGTCATACAGTTACTGTCTTTAATGAGTTCACAGTCTAGTAATAACAATTATAGAGAATACTTGGAAAAAGTATTAGATGAGAAAAATCAGTCTTGAAATTTAAATACACACTCTACAAGGGATTTTTGAGCACAATGTTAGAATTTTGCAGTTGGGAAAATATCCTTGCCAACATGTGCCCTTTTAGATTTAAAAATAAAGTATTATGTCTCAAATATCTTTAACTCTACTCTAAAATTCTTTGGTTTAAGCAGGAAACTTCTAAGTATGAGGAACTACTGACACAAGTGGTTTGAGAGCTAAAAACATTGGATTAATTATTACTCTTATTTAAAAAGGAAGGTGAAGAAAAGTGTGAATTTTTAAATTGATATTTAGAAAGTTTGTTACTTTTATACTTATTCTCTATATTATCATTAAAAGATCTGAGCTTATAACTTAACTATTTACTAGAGTCAAATGTCTTTTCTACTCTATTAAAATAATGTTTCAGTATCTCCAAGGATCATTGCTGATCACCTCAAGGTTATCAATGCTTATAATAGGTGATTTCACTTGTTAGAGTGCTATTTTTACTTTAAAAATTTTCACGTAAATGTAAGTAATCCCAGTTAAAAAAAATAATTTAGTCAGTTAACTGTAACTTCATAAATCTAGCTCCAGTCAACTCAAAAGATTTCCTTAAAATTAGATGCGTATATAAAATTACTATCTTTCCTTGTTAAAAAATGAATAAAACGAAAAATTGACTTCAGAATCACAATCAGACACCTAATTTTCAATGATACTTTCAACCGGAAGTTATCATTGCTAGACTTAACCTCAATGTTATAGGGCTAAAAAGCACTGAAGACTTAATCAGCTTCATGCTACTGATGTATTAGCTCAGACATTAACAATCAGTTGGAACTTGTATATTTGAGAAAGATCTCCTCATTGAGTGATACAAATTTCACTGACTTCTGAAGCCATTACAATTTAAGAACTACTGTTATTTGTTCTTCCCAGGACATCAATTAAGTAAAAGATGCCATTTCTGTACGTGGGTCTTGTTCTTCCTAAAGAATGTGGCTATTTAATTACCTGTATATCTGATTATTAATGCAGCTTAATGTACGTATATGTTTCTGTATTTAACATCTGCAAATGTTTACACAATCTCCTTATGTAAACTTAAAGTTTCTGAGAACAAATGATAAAATGTTAATATACATTTAAGGTCTTTGATGTTCTAGCTGAGTTGGATATATTACCTCTAATCTCCAAACAATCAAGCTAGGTGAGAAACCTGAGAAGCAGAGAAATAAAGTAGCCAGAGTCACTGGGGTTTTAATCCAACTCTGTGATTTTTAAGTCTGTACATGACATCTTATTGCTGCTCATAAAAGGAGATATAATTTGATTATCTCTGGTCTAGACAGAAGTTATTAGGAAATAGATTAATTCCATAAAGCTGATTTTCAGATTTCATAAAAATGTGAGCATATTAAGATGGAGAGAATACAAACACACACACACTCACCTTTCAGACTTAATATAGTTCTGGAAAATGCCAGTTTTAGCAAATAAATTTATACTCCCACTTTGGAATAAGAAATTGTAAAAAGGGATACTAAATAATATATCAAATAAAGTTATACCTGTCCTAAAATATGTCTCTATATAAAGAGGAACTGATTGCTCAAACTATGTATTAAAAGCTAAAAGGATATTGACATGTAGGTTGTTTTGGTGTTTCAATGCTGGTATATTGAAATATTAAGCTATATTCTAATAAGCCCCTAATGTTAATAAGATACTTAACTTTCAGTCCTGCCTTTACCATAAATTACATGATTAGACAAGTCATTTAATTTCCCTGGACCTCAAGTTCATCATTTATAAAATGAAACACTTGATTTGAAGCCCTCATTTATCTTGAAAAATATCTGATTTTATTAGAATAATTGCTAGTGGCTGTTTCAATTTATTTACAAAGTGTATACGTGTTGAAACCAAAAGTGGTAAATTCCAGCTTGGAACCATTTTCACTATTTGCTATATATTTATTATTTGAATACACATTCAGTTCTAGAAGCCTCTTAACAGATGAGATGCCTGAGTCAGCCTTGCATATGATAATTATTGATGACCTTCAAAAAGACTGCCAGTAACAGGATCTCTGAATCCTTGAAACCTACTATGGCCACAAGTTTCTAAGGGTTGTATGCACAGAGGACATATCAGGTTTCTCTTATGACTAGCTAGAATTTGGCCATTATAGCACAATGACAGAGATGGAGAACTTAGATGCATTCAGGGGTCAGGCAGATGACAGAGGGACCAAGTGCATAACATTCAGAAGTGGAAGGTCCGTGAAAAACCAGGAAATACATGCTGCATGAAGATATTAAATATAAAGTTTAAAATCTTGTGCCAATCAAACAAATTTCATCTTACCATCTTTATTTTTTCCTAAAGAATTTTAAAATTCCAACCCTGTCTTTGTGTGGAATACTAAACTTGAGAACTTTCTGAACTGAAGGGAGATTTGTCTTTAGCATTCCAGTTTTTAGGCATTGTGAAAATTGTCTATTCAACCTCTTTTCCCTAGACCTATAGTATTGGCTCTACGAATTTTACCACCAAGTTAAATGATGAGAGACAGAGAGAGAGAGAGAGAGGAGAAAATGATTCTAAGACACAGAGAAGAAACAGACAAAGCGTTTGTCCCCTCAAGTTTGCATAAGACCCTAATATATATATGTATATGTATATTTATATATGTCTTTCACTAAATATTCACCATGTTACTTTAAGGCTGTAGTAAATTAATGATAGCCATAATTTTTTTACCCTCTTCACTTCAATAAATTTGGTTTATGTCCCCTCTTAAATATTGAAAGTCTGTGATTGCTCTGACCAATGGAATAGGGTAGAAGTTACACGGTGCCAGCTTCTGGTTCCAGGTCTTATGACTGGCATCTTTCATTTCCTGTCTCTAGGAATACTTCCTTTTAGGACTCAGCCTCTATTACCATGAGCTCTCCGTACAGAGTAGAGTAAATTTCTATAGCTGAGCCATAATATCTTCCTTCTGTCTTCTTTCTCCTCCTCCTCCTTTTCTCCTCCTTCTTCTAAATTTAAATTGTCTGTATATGATTGTTTTTTTGATGTAATTGAGTCTATACATGTGTATCAGACTATTAGTTTCCTTACACTTTAAGAGACTACACAGCGTATGGGAAGTCTTGGGTTTTGGAATCCTAATCTGGGGCTTGATATGCTCTTGTGCCATTTATTATCTTTAGGCATTTGTCGTTTACTTAACATTTCTACAAATCAGTTTTTTTTATTTGTTAAAAATTTCATCAGCAATTTGCAGTGATGATTAGATAATGAAATTTATTTGTTGATAGTAAAACTTTCCTTGCAGAATTGAAGTGAAATTAAATGAAATAATTTCTCTAAAACTCCCAGTAAACATCAGACAGTGAATAATGGTAGCTTCCATTTCTCCTATTGTTTATGTTAATAACAATATTTTTACATGTGAGTAATGGTTAAAATGGGACAACAAGGTGACTTCTTTCAAAGATTTATTTTTATGGTGGTATTTCTTGTTTTAGAATGAATGGAAATATAAATGATTGAATCTGACAATAAACAATAGAATATATACATGACCAGGAGAATGAAAGATTCATTTGGATTCTGCTATTCAGAAGACTGAATAACTGGTATGAAATATTTATAAACCTTAATTTTAAAATGATGTTCTACAAGGCAACTCTGAGTGTTTCTTGAAAGAACACATTTATGGTAGACAAGATATTGTTTACTCTTATGAATATCCAATACATTGGCAAGAGATCCAGCTCTAAATTCTCATTTTAGAGTGGGCGTCCTAAGACTACTCCAAGGATAATTGTGTTACATGAGTTTCCTGGAACAGATCATGAAATGGGGGGTAGAAAGTAGAAGTTTTGTTGCAGAATGCTCTTGGAATACACATCAGTAAAGACGTGAGAAATTAGGATTAGACAGAGGGAGAAACTGACCAACAATATGGTGACAACGGGGAGATTCAGCTGACTCTCTGAGGAGCTCTGGAGTTGGGATGGGCTTTCATCTTTGTCCCAAATTTAGGCACAGGAGTTAGACATATATATCCCCTCCCCACCACTGGCCAACAGCTGATCTCTGGCTGCATTCTACCAAGGGCATCATCTTGAGCTATGCAGATCCCTGTGGCTGAAGGCAATTCCCAGTTGAGTGATGCAGCTGTGAATGGTCTCAGCCTTGCTATTCCCATAAACTGGGAAAATGAGTGCCTAGGGGGCCTCAAAGAGGGAATCTGGACAGTTTCACAATATCTACTACAATACCATGGATCCAAAATAATTTTAAAAGATTTATTAAGATTAGCAATTTTTTCTAAAACATGTTTACAAAAATTATCAAATAAATATATATGATAAAACTTAGGAAAATGCTTAAAATCAAAATTAGGAAAAATAATGTGTTCCTTATACAATTACAACTGTATTTGAAGTAGCCAGAAATGTAATACAGATCTCTGAAAGACATTTTTTTTTCCCAAATGAGGGCCCCAATGATGTACTACACTGTAATTAACACTGAAATTCTGGGAACCACTTTATCATTTCCAGGCACTATAGTTCCAAAGCTGGGAAGTGAACACTGTACATGAGATGATTGATTTCCCATGGATTCCAATGGGCTGAAGTTCCCTTCATTATGCAAATTAATAAAATTCAAACTATACAAAATATATATTAGTCATTGATGATTAATTCATCCATATCTGGGTACTGAGAGTCTGGGTTACTTAAGCCACACAGATTTTTTAACCTTTTCCATTTAGAAAGATTTTGTATATACACATTCTCCTTCATAGTTAGAATTCTATACTGGTAAAAATTATAAGGAAACTCTAAAACTTTAATATATTGTGAAAATACTTCAGTATGTATAGATAATTTTTGATGTCTTAAGAAGAAGGAACTCAAATGGAGATGATGGTTATTGTATTATTTGGGGGACAACATAAAAACAAGCATTTAAAAAGTACTGTTATATAAAACTATAATTTTTCTCTGTGCATAAAACTAAAAAGCAAAAAAGTAATATAAGATTCTACTCTGTAAAAAGTGCTTGTCAAACATTTACAATTAATAACTCTAAGAGTAAAGGGAAAGAAACATACTTCAGCAATATCAGTATATCACAAAGTGGCCACCAGCCAAGCATTACTTTGAAATGCCCTGCTGTAACTGTGTACCTGGGGGCCTCCCTTTCTCCTCCAAACTTAGTTTAATATAGAGCAAATCCCACCACAGCTGTATTCAAACTCTCTAGTAACATGACCCTGCAGGAAGATGATCTTTGGCATTAACCCCCATCAAAATGAGAGTTCCCCAAATTGAGAAGCCAATTCCCAGGAAAAACAGTAGAAAATGTGGTTGGAGGTGAGGAGAAAAATTAAGTTTTAAATGTTTAATAGTACTGACTTACTGAACAACATTTTAATTATTTTATATAACAAATCCAGTTAAGAGCAGAGTTGTAATTTATGACAATTAGCATAGTGTAATGCCCTAGTTCCCTATATTTGTTTCAAGGAACTAGTTTTTCCTGTATGTTATTGACACACATAAAACAAACATAATCATCCTCTCTTTGTGCTTAACATGGCATAGACTGAAACCTCTTTGAAAAGAATCTATCTCTATCTACCTCTATCTATACCTATAGATTTATGTCAGTATTTAACTATTAGCAAGCTTATGAGACAGTGATATTGATAATAATAGCTCAAATAGAACTAAAGGTTTTGGGGCTTTGAGATCAGAAAACAGAACTATGTTAGATTTAGCTCAGAATATACGCCTATATAAGTTTGCTTGAGTTAGATTAAAATGAGAACTGTAATAAGTGGGTTTAGCAAGAGCTTCCTAGGTTGTTATTTTATGTACTCAGTACACCCCTAACTGCCACATAGCAGAAAGGTCTTAAGAATCTAGTTTAGGAAAATGAAAGAGAAGATTGAAGCAATTGTTTACATCATCTGATTTAAAAGAAAACATCTTTGTTTCAATCCTTTGGTATTTCAAGTGTAATGTGATCAATGTTCCCCATGACTATTGTTGTCATTATTATTGTTATCATTAATTTCCTCTTTATTTAATTCTCTTCTGTGAAAATTTATATATATATACAACATATTAAAATCCAGCTACATTTTCTGAGTGTAAATTCTGAATATCACTTAGATGACCTAAACTACCTAACAGTTTGAATAGAAAAACTAATGTGATTAATACAGTTAAGACTAATGTTTGCAGCCACTCTCCTAATCTAGTTAATGTCAAAGAGGGATTGTAATTTCCTTTCTACTTACTGACTCAGAGGCAAAGCCTCAGATCTTCTCACAAGATGGAGTATGCCACCTGCTCTAGCTGTACCCAATTGAGTTCAAATCCTGCCTTCACAGGCTAGATGTATTAGGAGCCAGGTAACCACTAGAATTTCTGTGCTAGTAAAATAGTTTATAGTGATGCCAGCTTTAATGGTAGGTTAACTATCTTTAAAGAGTACTTGGCATTTTGCAAGGACTCAATAATTACTAACTGTAATCATAATCTTCCCCCCAACATCCTATAATAATGATTTACATTTATAAATTAAATAAATTGAATCTTGCTTTTCCAAAACAACAAAATTGTTACAATTTTCTTTCTGTATACAGAGGAAACATTTTACAGCAGATGAAGATGTGTTTATTTTCCCTTCCCTCAAAACTTATGCTAACACTCAAAAAAAAAAAAATGACATCCAATGTGACATTAATGCATAGATCCTGTCTGTATGAGAGAGCTGAGCTAACCACAGGGCCTTTATTTAAAAGGAGAGCATCCTATCATACTTTGCTAATGCTACATTGGTATTGAAAGCTAGCATTTCCTAACCTTTTCCTGTTATGTCATGGCACAGTAGATTATAATTTTCAGGATTACAGGGACCTTGTCTTTTTGTAAACTGATTAACACTTAATGCTTAGAATGGTGGGTCTTCAATAATTATGTGTTGTTAGGAAAGAGAACTATAAGAAACACTTGCTTCTTGTTTCTTACAGTGCTTAGCAAAATGTCTAGCAAATAGTAAATAAATAGTATTAGTTGCCTGTTATTATTTTGGGGTACCTTTGATTTGTCTCAATTTTCTTATCTGTAAAAAGGGTATAATATTATCTATTTTTTTCTTAAAGTCTCTTTTTTTTTTCAAAATCTAAGTCATCCTCCTCTGTTCACAGTGTCTTCAAACTCTATTAACTTTACCTACTGGTATGAGTGTTATAGCACCCTGATTTTCCTTTGGAGACTTCAAATCCTCCCTTACAGACCAAGTGCGTTTGGGATCTTATTCCATCCATGACTGTAAATCTGCAAGCTCCAGGGCTGGATGCCTAAAATGACTTTCATGAATTTTGCTAAAGTATTTGGGAAAGACTTGCTCTATTTGGACTCAGCTTCTAAACTGATGCAATGGTCTTGCTGTCTCTTAGTGGAGCAGGCTGCTGAGCCGGACAAAGAAATCAATACGAAAGCAAAGCTAAAAGATACCGAGTCCTGATCATACTGTCTGAATATCTAAAGCCAAATGAAGTTCAGTGAATTTCATTGTTTTGTTTTACCTCAAACTCAGCAAACTTTTTCCTTTAAGAGTTAGATTGTAAATATTTTAGGCTTTGAGCCCCATATAGTCTCAGGTGCAACTATTCAACTTGGATGATGGTATGGCTGTTTGCAATAAAACTTGATTTGCAAAGACAGGTGGCAGGGTAAATTTGGCCCTGGATCATTTAGTGACTCCTGCCTCACCCTGACAAAGTAGAGTTTCTCTGGCTGGCAACCAAAGCAGTTTTAACTAATACCCCCTATATCAGGCAATGGAGTAATAGAGTTTTAGGTTAGGAACTTGAAAATCATTATTTATACATTTTCCCTGCCTGGTCCCTCTGAAAACAAATCAATAAGGGCCAGAGCTTTTGTCTCTCCCAAATGTTCTCTCAATCTATTCATTCTTTCTAACCTCACCTCTAACTTGTTATTCCAAATCGTCATCATCTCCTGCTTGGAGTTCTTCAAAAACTTTTTACATATTTTTTTTGTGTCCAGGATTAACCCCTCCAATTATGTTCCACACTGAAGGCCTTATGATGTTTCTATAATGCATATATTTACATATCAAACTCATATCTGGGTGACCTTCTATGAACCCTCAACTTGGTTATATCTCCTGTCATAAAACACATTATTTGATTTATATATTAAAAATTGTTCCTGTTGCCAGAATGAAATTCTGTGAACCAGAGCAATTTTATTCTCTGTAGCTCTGCTCAACTCTCTCTCTCTATATATAGAAAATATATATATATATACACATATAAAATGGATGTTCAATGTATATATTTCTGAAAAGAGGAAAAAATGATTCATCAGGGAATGTAAAGATAAAAATAATGCAGTTTTTCCTGAAGAAAGACTTTAAAAACATAACTTCTCCATTTTTAAAACCATTAATGTCTGTTAAATATATATTTACTATTGTATGGTAATCTGTTAGTTTTCTATTGGGCCAACATTACCAAAATTTTATTAGAATGAAAAGAGAAGAGTGATTTTTTAAAAAATATTTATTTCAAATACTTAATTTTCCAATTATCGTTCTATTCCCCTTGACTTCCAAAATTTACTTATTACTCACTATCTAGTTCAAGTCTAGATTCTCATTATGTTTCTAACTCAGTCTCTGTCGGTCTGTTCTGTTATTTTTGCACTTATTTTCTGTATCAGACATTTGTATACTTCGTGTTGTATGTAAATTTAATTGTCACAGTTTCTCCTGTGTGCATTTATTTCTTTTATGTCCATGCACAACAAATTTTCCCAGAAATTAAGACATATTTTACACTTTTTAAAAAATCACTAATTTAAGTACAGAGCAATGTACACAGAAGATATTCACTAAATTCCTACTAAATGAGTAAATTGCCAAGGAAACCAAAAAAAAGAAATGATCATAAAAATACATCTGGAAGGAATACCATGCCCAGAAAATCATCTAATGACTGCACACATAATTTTTGCTAGCATTATGATGAAGGAAACAAATGTATCACAAAAACATGAAACATAGCAGATGGTTGGTTTACACTTCACATCACTCACTTGGTATCTTGGTGTGGAGAAATTATTTGATGATAAATTAATGGCACTTTTCATTTCTATATTTGATCTTTAAATGAATTTAGTGATACGAATTACACAGAAGTATTTAGGCATCTTGCTTATATGTTATGAGGATGTTTTGTTAAAAATATTTAGCTATGTTAAAAGTACAATGATATAAAGAGAATATGAAAGACTTGTTAGGAAGAAAATATAGAAATATAATTGACCAAATATACAATACAAACCAAAAATGAAGTGACAATTTTCAAATCCTTTTTAAAATTATGTAGTCTAAAATCATCAAAACTGACTCCAGAAGAAATCAATACTAAAAGAGTAATGATACAAATGAGCAAATTAAAATGAGAAATTTGTCAAAGAATTACCTCTAATCATGGCTCTGGGCCTAGAATTTATATTTCAGAGAGTAAGAGAATGAACACATAATTCCTTAATATATAAATTGATCCGAAACAAAGAAAAACAGGAGAAAACTACAAATTATTTTTTTACAAAGCAGTATAAACTTTAAAAATGTGTGTGCCTGAATATGCTTATGAACACATATCAGGGCATACGTGCATGCATAGGCACACACATACACACACACACATCAATCTCACTTAAAAATATGAGTGCAGAAAATCTAGTGACAAAAACAGCAGATATTAAAATCAACAAATGATCTCAAGAGTAAGATTTTTACTCTCAGAAAAACATACATTATGTCAAATGGTCCAATAAAGAAAAACAGACAATAATGATAAAAAGTTTGTGATCATATTACTGAGGACACAAACACAAACAGTTAAATCTTTGGACATAATTAAGCATTCACACGTAACTGATACAAATATAATAAGATAATATTGATGCACTGATTGGAAAGATCCAATTTAACAAAATCTAAAGTATAATACAAATATTTCACCTTACTCTTCTCTTTCACTACTTCATTTTTCTAATTCAGAATTAATATTTTGGTTTGAATTAACATTACTATCATATATTTGGGTAAATATTATATGTTTAGTAAACATAGAGAAGGATCCTAAGTTTGGCAGAATACTATACTCCTTTCAAAGGTTTCTTTGCAATTCCCCCTCTTACTACATCTAATCTTGTAGATAAATTTTAGAAACAGGTTATCTGGTTCCAAAGAATGTGCTAGAGGGAACTGACTGACATTGCTTTGAATTAATAACATAGACTGGAAAGGACTGGGATATTTAAATACTGAGTTTTACCATGTATTATAAGTAATTCTTTAATTTTTTGTTTCTTTTATATAGACTAGTAAATATCAGTAGAATTTCTTGTTAGGTTTATTCCTAGGTAAGATGCATATATACATATATTTCTAACTATAAAATATATGTCTTATATAACTTTAATTTAGTTTTGATAATGTGTAAGAAAGATGTTATTTATTTTATGTGGGTCTGTAATTAGTCATCTATACTTTCTTATTAGTTCTTATTAGTTTAAGTAATCATTATAATTTCTGAAAGTGATAAAATCTTGATTCTTTCTAATACCCACACTTTCATGTATTTTCTAATTTTATTGCTCTTATTTAATTGCCAATTACGTCAAATTTTATATTCAGTAGTAGTTATGGTAACTGGCATCCTAATCTAGTTTCTGAATTCAAAGGTATCCTTCTAATATTTTGTTATAAACATGAAATACGGTATGCTTCACACAGATGTGCTCTACCAAAACAAGGACTTTATTTCTATCCTATGGTTCTTAATAATTTTTATTGAATTTTATTTGAACTAAATATTTAATTTTAACATATTTTTAAATTATGGAGGTAATGATATAGTTATTCTCTCTTAATCATTTAATATATTGAAACGCACTTACAGGTTTCTTAATGTTGTACCATCCTTTTGTCCCTGCAACAAATATTTTTGTCATTGACTAATAGCTTTATTTTCTTTTAAATGCTCATTTTGGCATAATTTCAAATGTACAGAAAAGTGGATACAATAGTATTAATAATTATTACAAACTGTAATTTCCCTATAATGGCTTTATCATTGTCTCCTTCCTTCAAATAAGATGCAGAGATGGTGTCCCTTTATCCCCATGTACATTTCAGTGGGTATTTCCTAAGAGGGCAATCTCTCACTTCTATTACAAAACATATGAATTAAAGAAAGAAATATAGGAAATTAGAAAATATTTTGAACTGAATGATACTAAAATATATCAGAGCTTATGGAATAAAAACAGCAGTGCTTAAATAGAAATTTATAGTTTCGCATACTTATACTTAAAAAGAAGAGAGGTGCAAAATCCGTGATCTAAGCATTCACAATAGGAGACTACAAAAATGAGATTACATTAAAGCTAAAGTAAGAAGAATGGCAACAATAAAGATAAAAGTAGAAATTAAAGACAGAAGAAAAATAAACCATTAAAAATTTGTTTTTTGAAACGATTAGTATATACGTTTCACACATAGTAAGATTGAAAACCAAAAAAGAAAACAAAGAATACCAGGATCAGAATTTTGAATGGCATTTCTACAGACTGTGCAGAAGTGTATTGCTTATTTTCCAAATGACTGCTCTTTTTCTAGATATGTCTTTATTGATTTCTAACTTAATATGCCTATTATCAGACAATGTACTCTCTATGATTTCAAACCTTCTAAATTTAATGAGATTTGATCTATTGTCCATCATATATTCCATCTTGGTAAATGTTTCATAAGTACTTGGGAAAATGTGTATTTTGGAACTATTTGATTAAAAACATCATCAAACACTTAAATCCTCTTTTTTCAATTCTTCTACAACTTACTCAATATCTTGGGGGTGTTTATTCAATAAAAGTATGATAGAGGGGTGTTAGATTCTCTTTAATTTTTTGATTTGTCTGTTCTCCCTTTCATTATGTCAAATTTTACTTAATATATTTTGGAAACTATTTTTAAGAGCATACACAATTAATATTGTTTTGTCTTCTGGATGAATTGATTCTTTCATCATTATGAAATGTACCTTTTTATCCCTGATATTGTTCCTTCCTCTGAAATCTACTTTGGTTGATATAAACATTTGATTTCTTATGCTTCTATATCCTAGGTCTTCTCCTTCCAGCCAGATGGTATAATATGGACTAGATTCATACTTTTTTCCTTAAACGACTAAAAATGTTGGATAAAATATACCTATCAGTGGTTTATAGACACTGAACACCATGGAGTATAGGACAGTGACCCTTGAAAGAGGGGAAACAAAAGATATGAGCCCTATGATTGGTCCATCTCACTACCTTTTCTGGCAAAAGGATACTTTTTCTAAGGTTGGATTAATGGAAGTATATTTACAAAGGCAAGTGAATAAATATGGCAAACTACACAGATAGTAATTTTTCTGCACAAGAAAAATAGCAAAATGATTTAAATTATCGAAAATTTATTTGAAATCAAATTATAGATAACAAAGGTTATAAAGACGCAGACGTAGAGAATGGACTTGAGGACACGGGGAGGGGGAAGTGTAAGCTGGGACAAAGTGAGAGAGTGGCATGGATATATATACACTACCAAATGTAAAACAGATAGCTAGTGGGAAGCAGCTGCAAAGCACAGGGAGATCAGCTCCATGCTTTGTGACCACCTAGAGGGGTGGGATAGGGAGGGTGGGAGGGAGACGCAAGAGGGAGGAGATATGGGGATATATGTATATGTATAGCTGATTCACTTTGTTATAAAGCAGAAACTAACATACCATTGTAAAGCAATTATACTCCAATAAAGATGTTAATAAATAAATAAAATATCTATTGACTGTAAAAAGCACTTTTATTTATTCAACAAACATCTATTTAGTGTTCTAATTTCTAGGCCATAGGCACTAAAGGCTAAAGGCAGAACACTGAAAAGAATGGTTCATGTAATCATGGAATTTGCACATATATAACATATATATTGATGAGAACAAATTAATATGTGAATTGACAAAAGGACAAAGAATAATTAACAACAAAAGAAATAAAGTTATAAGGAATATTGTCAAAGTAGCTGGTAATCAAAATGTTTCCTTCTGCTGTTTGACACTCGAACAACTGAAAATAATCATTTTATCTAGTTTATGATTCTGTGGATTAGCTGAACCAGATCTTCTGATCTGGTTTGGATTGGTGGTCTCTGAGAGCTCTTTCATGTTTCCATGGTAATCAACTAAGATTGGCTGGTGGCTGGATGATTCTGAACAGTCTCACAGCATACGTTGGCAGTTGGCTAGGTGCCATTGGGCTGTTTCAGTTTTCTGTATGGACTCTCATCCTCCAAGAGATTAACTTAAATTAGGTTCTTTCACATGGTGACCTTAGGCATTTAAGGTCACCAAAAGAGTAAGCCTCAGTGTGTAAGCACTTTTCCAGATTGCTTGAATCATTTTGCCTAATGTTGCATTGGCCAAAGCAAGTCACATGACGAAAGACAGATCCATGAGGTAAGGAAATAAACTCTACTTCTTGATGCGAGGCCATGTACCTTCAGATTACAGGAATATGGCTAAAGAGGGAGGATTTGTGATCATTTTTTTTTACAATGAATTGAACAAAGATACTACTATAAGGATGTACTGCCATTTTTATATATTAACTTAGGAATAAAAAAGTAAAATCATTCAATGTTGTCAAGTATATGGTTAATTAAACTTCAATTATCTTTCAAACATCTTTATCATTGCATCTGGCTTTTTATAATTTTGTAATCTTTTAGATAGTGAGCTCTCTGAAAAAAAAAATTGTATTTGTTTTGCTTTCTAAATAATAGGCTCAAAATCTTGGCACGGGGTAAAGGCGCAAGTGTTTAAAAAAATAATGAATCATCCCTCAAAAATTTAAGCACAAAATTAACATATGATCCAGAATAAATGAAGATATAATGAAATAAAAATAAATAAACATACGCTCCAGAAATTCCACTCCTAGGCATGTACTCAAAGATTTTGAAAGGAAGTAAGTTAGTTTGCTCAGGCTGCCATAACAAAATATCATAGACTTATGATATCATTAGACTTATGATAGACTTATCATAGGCTTAAACAACAGAAATCTATTTGCTCACAGTTCTGGAGGCTAGAAGCCAAGATCAAGGTGCCAGCAGGGTTGATTTATTCTGAGGCCTCTCTCTTTGGCTTCTAGAAACCATGTTCTCCCTCTGTCTTCACAAGGTCTTCCCTCTGTGCCTATGTCTGTGTCCTAATCTCTTTCTCCGACAATGACACGAATTATAATGGATTAGGGTGCCACCCTCACGATCTCACAAACCTTATATACCTCTTTAAAGACCCTATCTCCAAATAAAGTCACATTCTCAGGTACTGGGGTTTGGGACTTCAACATGAATTTTGAGGAAACACAATCCAGTCCCTAACAGTAGAGATTCAAATAGATATTCTTATATCAGTGTTTATTACAGTTTTATTCATAATAGCCAAAAAGGGGAAACAGTTAAAGTGTCCAGCAAATTAATGGATAAACAAAATGTGTTATAAAACATGGATGTTTATAATAGTGTCATTTAAAATATTTCAGAAAATGGAAATAGTATAAATAACCAGCAACAAAGGAATAATGAAACTATAGTGCATCAAATCCACAAAATATTATAGTCTTTTAGAATGTAAATAGAGTACAGGTCATCTTATAATATTTTTACAGCAAAGTGAATATGCATGTACACCAGAATATAAAAATAAGAAAAACTACATACAAAATTAAAGGAAAACAAAACAGGGATGTTCTTCTTCATCTTAAAACACTGTTAAACTTTTTATTCTTTTCTGTATTAGCTAATCAAATGTGCTCAAACTGGTACAACTCTAATTAACAACCATGCACAATTGACATCAATGACTTAAATTTGCTAATCTGTAGATTTTATTTTTATTTTGGCCCATGGAGAACTCGCCAACTATAAAACAGAAAAGCAAAACAAAACACATTTAAAAAGAAAGGACTTTATTGCTTTGAACTGATTATGTAATGGTAAGGATAAGGATTTTCATTTCTCAGGAAGCATTATCTCCTATGTGTTATCCTATGTGTCTCCTATGTGTTATGTATTATCTCCTATAGCTATCCAGTGTTATGGTCTCTAAGAAAAAATACTGATAAGGATTAAAAAAGATAAAAAATCCCAAGATTCTCTTTTTTTCATGGCTAAGAATATTAAATTTTCAGTTTCATTGGATGAATAAATACTAGCAATTCATATGCAACACAGCAAGAAGATTTACCTTGTAATGACTAAGTCAGAGTGAAAGATATAGTACATTGAACAATCAGTGACTTGTTCAAAATGCAAGTTATTTGGAATAATGTTGCTGAAATATCAGAGATCTGTTAAGTCAAAGTAAAGAAAGAGCAAATGGAGGAAGCTAGAAATAACAATATCAACTTCCATAAAGTAAAACCACTATTCACAAGTCACATAAATAAACAATTGTTTTTAATGAGGCTGTTTACAGTAACAGCCAATACTAAAAGCAGCTGGGGCTTTCTTTTTCCCTTTACGCACATTATTTGACCACCATTATAAACTCTTAAATTACAAGGTCTTTTGTTAAGGTACCAGTTCAACTTCGAATTTTTAAAAATATATCCAAACCAAAAATTCTCTACTTAAATATCACTGCCTAGATGTTTTAATCTACTTTTTCTTTTGTTCTTCTTTTCTATCAGTCCTTTATATGAGATAGCAAATTACCCAGTTCCTTCAGTACCTCTCTGAGGTTAACATCATTTTATATTCATTAGACCAATAGGTCAAACGAGGCACAGAAAGGTTAAGTGATGTCTACTTAAGTGGTTTCAGGCTTTCGACCAACTGAGTTATGGATGAAGCTTGAAACTTGGTCCTTTGGTGTCTTTTGTTCTAATCAGCTGACAGTATGTAAATATTCTTAATTAAGTTTCCATGATGACATGAAACAACAGTTATGTTACCCACATTAATATCATGATTTCTGACAGAATAATCACAGCCTATTTAGTGTCATTGTGAGACATCATTAGGAGCATTTCTATTTATAACTTGCACACATATATAGCAAGGTTAATTTCTCTAGTCATGTGACTTATCTCAGGGCAGATTGGACCAGTTTTCCTGAGTTTCATAAAATCTCTAAAGCTTACATTTATTTGGCCATTGATTTTACGTCATGAAATGGTTCACGCTACTTTAATCTAAATCAACACTAATGCTCTCAGTTCTATAGATAGAGGTCTTGAAGCATCTTCTCTAACTTCTAAATATAGGAGTGCTTCAGGTTCCACTCTTGCTGCTTCTTCTCTTCTCTATCCACACTCCCCATCTGCACTGTTTTATCTAACCCCATGACTTTAAATACTATTCATGGTTGATAGATTCCAAATTTATTTCTTCAATTTCTACTTTTATCACCAAACTTATATATGAAAATGCTAATTTTAATTACTCTTAGATATCTAATAATTACTTCAAAAATAACATATACTAAATGGAACTCTTGGCTTTCTCTTCCACGGTTCATCTTATACCATGAGCCAGGCACTGTAGCTAATGATCTTTTCAACAGAAGCAGAATGTAGCTATGAAAATATTAAAGTGATTATTAGACATTCAGTTCAGTAAACTACCTTAAGGTAAGAATAGATAGAGATTAGACTAAGACTGAGAAATCTGAAGAACACTACCATTGCGTGGGATTGTGTAAGCTTCACTAGAGACCAACAGAAAGAGAGAGCAAAGAGACAGACAGTTTCCTCTAATAGCACATAATGTAAGACAGATCTTAATTGACTTACACAATCAAACAGTTAAAGCAAATGGAAAAAAAGTAAAAAATAATCTTTTGAAAATATTTTCAAGTTGGGAAGAAAGTAACCTCAGACAAAACAAATGAAAATTGGAATTAGGGTAGTAAGAAAACTTCAAAAATCACCTTTTCCATTTGGTATCTGACAAACCTTGATGACCTTATGTGTTTATTTGTTTAGAGTTCATGAGGTTTTGGAACAAGGAGATAAAAATTAGCATATTTTACATTCAAGTTATCAAGTAGGAAAACTTTTCCTAAATGCAAAACATCATCATATTGACAACACCTTCTCCTAGATATAAACCTTCTGCCAAAAATGAAACTTGTGTCTTAACAATGGTATGAAAGGTGTGAAATGTATCTCCCTTGAAAATTAATAACTTGAAGCCTATTACTATGTAAGTTAGGAGTTGAAGTCATGCCACCTATGTATTCTGAAAATCACTGTGGAAATAATGATCATGGTCTTGCACTGGAAAAACTCTCAAGCATTAGGCAGATAAAAGCACAACTTGCCTCTGGAAAATCAGCTTTAACCCTTAGATAAAAGTCTTGGTAACATGTATGCAATGTAAATAATAATGATAATAATAATAATACATAGAAACAATATACTGCAAATGAAAGCAAGAAGAATCAGACAAATGAATGCTTCAATATTGGCCTTATCTTTCACAGATAATAAAAATGAAATCCTACGTTTCATGATATAAAAAGAAAGCTTGAAGAAAGGAAAAAAGAAAAGAAAATGCAAACCACCAAGAAGATTTAAAAAGCACAAAATTGAGAAATGGAAGATGTGATATTGAAAGTAAAAATTAAACAGATATGTTTTTCACTATATTATATATACCAGAAGACAGAATTATTAAAGCTGGAAGAAAGGTTCAAATATTTTATCCTAAATGGATGGTAAAAGAGATAGAATGCAGAAAAGAAAAATTAAGAAAAACGCTTCTTAGTGTCAGAAAGTCAAAGAATATGATTTTGTAAATGTTAGGGTAAACCATATGAATATGCCATTGCAGAGGGGGCAAAATGACTGAATATCAAGGAGGTTTTTATAGCTAACCCTATAGGAAAACCCAAGTAAAGCACTAATTAGTTATTTTGCATTAGTAAGTGAAATTAGCAAGATTGTTGGATACAAATCATTATGTAACAGACAACTGTATACCTATAAACTAGCAATAGTCTGTGCAAGATTGTAATCAAATAAGTTACCATGTACAAATGGAAACAACAACAACACATACCTGAGGATAAACTTATACTAAAAGGAACAGCTTTTTAATGGAGAAATATATTAAAATTTATTGAAAAGCATTAATGAATTTCAAGATAAATGGAAGGGCAAAGTTTCTAAACTGATCTTTTCTCCATATCTATCTCACTTATACACACACATACATAAACACACACACATATGTAAGCACACACACACACACACACACACACACACTCACCACATTAACATTAAAGGGTGAGAAAATACTTTTGTCCTTTTACACCAATCTAGTCCCTTTGTCCCCACTTAAAAGGATATAGGCTGACTGCTTTAAATAATTAGATATTAGGTTCTTATACATTAAAGTTTACAGAAACTGGATTTTCTAAAGATAGGTTTTTGATAGAAAATTTTAACAAAATAAGGATAAGCTGGTACAGCCACTATGGAGAAAAGTATGGAGGTTCCTTAATAAACTAAAAATAGAGCTACCATATGATCCTGCAATCCCTCCCCTGGGCATATATCCAGAGAAAAACATGGTCCGAAAGGATACATGCACCCCAATGTTCATTACAGCATTGTTTACAATAACCAAGACATGGAAGGAACTTAAATGTCCATCGATAGAGGAATGGATAAAGAAGATGTGGTACATATATGCAATGGAATATTACTCAGCCATTAAAAAGAATGAAATAATGCCATTGCAGCAACATGGACGGACCTAGAGACTGTCATACTGAGTGAAGTAAATCAGACAGAGAAAGACAAATATTGTATGATATGGCTTATATGCAGAATCTAAAAAGAAATGATACAAGTGAACTTATTTACAAAATAGAAACAGACTCACAGACTTAGAGAATGAACTTATGGTTACCAGGGGGAAAGGGATAGTTAGGGAGCTTGGGATTGACATGTACACACTGCTATATTTAAAATGGATAACCAACAATGACGTACTGTATAGCACAGGGAACTCTGCTCAGTATTATGTAACAACCTAAATGGGAAAACAATATGAAAAAGAATAGATACATGTATATGTATAACAATCACTTTGCTGTATACCTGAAACTATCACAACATTGTTAATTGACTATACTCCAATATAAAATAAAAAGTTAAGAAAAAGAATAAGCATATGGAGAAAATAATTTAAAAATTATTCAGAGTATACTTGTTCATACATTATAGATATATATATACACCATGTGTTCTGAAAAATAGTTGATGATAGAATAAAATATTTTAAAATTTTCTTCTTAGGAATACCCAAGATATACGGCAGCTGTATTTAGTAAGTTGCTAAAATTTTCTTCTTTTAAATGTGTTATTTTCTGAAAGGGGTAAAAATAATCTTAATAGCATGTCTCTCAACTTTTGAATTTAACATAATTTAGTTGTTAAAAAAATAGTAATCTCGGGCTTCCCTGGTGGCGCAATGGTTGAGAGTCTGCCTGCCGATGCAGGGGACACGGGTTCGTGCCCTGGTCCGGGAAGATCCCACATGCTGTGGAGCAGCTAGGCCCGTGAGCCATGGCCGCTGAGCCTGCGCGTCCGGAGCCTGTGCTCCGCAACGGGAGAGGCCACAACAGTGAGAGGCCCGCGTACCACAGACACACACAAAAAATAGTAATCTCTTGTTAATGGGTTACCCCCAGTTGTAAGTAATGCTTGGATTTAGTTTTGACAGCCAAAAATCTGATAGGAGAAATTTATAAGCATCTGCATGATTGACTTTGTGCCATCATTTTAAAATATGGCTCACTTACAAGCTTAGAGTTTTGTCTAGATATTCCCTATCAGAGTGTGCAATTCAAACAGACATAGCATCTCTGATGAGGCACAAGGCAAAATCTGGGGTTCCATTATTTGAGCACTTAACCCGCTACAAAATATAATTCAAACAGTCAGCTCTCTCTGTGAACCTACTTATTGCAGTTGAAGGATTGTCCACAACCCTTACCTGCTTCTTCAGCTCCTTTTAAATAAGATTCAATGTTTTCTGTACAGTGTTTTTTAACCATGAAATTCTACTTGAACAAAATACAGATGTAAAGTATAGTCATCCCTTGGGATCTACGGGGCATTGGTTCCAGGACCCCCCCATGGATACCAAAGTCCACAAATGCTCAAGTCCTTCTATAAAAAGGCATAGTATTTACATATAACCTAAGAACATCCTGTTATATACTTTAAATCATCTCTAGATTACTTATATAACCTAACATACAGTAAATGCTATGTAAACATTTGCCTGGGTGAGGCAAATTCAAATTCTGTTTTAGGAACTTTCTGGATTTTGTTTCAAATATTTTTAACCTGCAATGGGTTGAATCTGTGGATGCAGAACGCATGAATACAGAGGACTCACTGTATTATGTGAAACTCTATAAGAAGTTTCCTGGAAAATGGTAACAGAATAAAATAAACGAAGGTGAAATCAGTAACTCTCCCTACCTCATGTGTGTGACACCTCCTTCAGAAGTAAGTTACACAGAGCCCATGGCTAGGCAGCCAATTGTGGCTGAAGCTTGTCATGCCCTTTAGGTACAAAGAGATACAGTTGCTGAAAAAGTTTAATTTAGCTAGTCTCAAGGTTGAAAAATTCATATAAATGATCCTTGTTTGGTTTCTCCTAATAACTCCAAAAACATAAAATGAAAGAGAAGAAAAATGTGCCGTTTGGTCAGAACCAATCTCAAATTTCTATATAAACTCCAAATAAGATAGACAAAATAAAATGCCACTTCAAATCATAATTCATTTTTCTTTATATTGAGATTTTCCAGAGTGGCACTATTGACATTTTGGATTGGATAATTCTTTGCTGTAGGGGCTGTCTCGTGCATTGTAAATGTTTACCAGTGTTCCTGGTCTCAATGACTCACTGCATGTTAGTAGCGTACTCCCAGATCCAGTGGTAACAATCAAAACTGACTATACAGATATGACCAAGTGTCAGGTGGAGCAAAATGCCCTCCCTTGAGAACCACTGGTCTGTAATAAAGCCCATAATATGGATTTTTCTTTCTTTTCACAATATGGTAGTTCTGACATAATCTGGGGATTGTGGCTATACATTTAGATAAGCAATTAGGAGTTTTCTGGTTTTATAAAGAAACCTGTCTGTAGGTCTACTATGCACTGAATGTTTGTGTTCCCTCCAAATTCCTATGTTGAAGCCCTGATCCTCCAAATGGGATTTGGAAGTGGGGTCTTTGGGAAGTAATTTGGTTTAGATATGTCATGTGGGTGGAGCCCCCATAATGAAATCGGTACCCTTACAAGAAGAGGAAAAGACTAGAGTCCTCTGTCTACAATGTGAGGACACAGAATGAAGCTGGCCAGCAGCAAACTAGGAAGTAGGCTCTCACCAGACACCAAATTCAGGTGACACCTTGACCTTTAACTTCCCTGTCTCCAGAATTGTGAGAAATAAATGTTTGCTGTTTAAGCTACCCAGTCTATAGTGTTGATATTTTGTTGTAGCAGCCCAGACTAAGATATGTCTTATTTCTTAAAACATAGAAAAAATGTCACAGCTATAGGCTTTATTTCAGAATGACACTACAGTTTATGATCAATGATATAGATCATAGTATAATGAAATGTCAGTCAAGTTAATGATTTTGCACTACTGATTTAACAACCAATAAAATTTCTACATCTAAATCAAATTTGCACTAATTAATACTGATCATAAAGTTGGTCCATAATATTGACCATGTTTTTACTATTCTGTTGTGAAACATTTAAAGACAGAATAAGAGACAGTAAAAATTCTTTTCTACCATAAAAGTATTAAAATTTCAGGTCTTAAATGTATATACTCCTGATTTTTTAAAATGACTCTCTAATTAGAAATAGAAATATTCCTATAGCATGTAAATAAATACATCTCAAATCAACAGCAAATATCTAATTTACTATGAAACAGTAAAGTCATTATTATTACACTAAGGAGAATAAAGATGCTTCATTATATATATTCACTTACTCTTGTCCTCAGAAGTCTTAATAGTGAAATAAGAAACATGAAACTAAGATAACAAGAATAGATGAAAAATAATGGAAACTTAGAACAACTAAAAAAAGACCAGACTTACGTAGTAAGTTTAGAAAGATGGCTACAATTTAAATATATGAAAATCAATCTGTTTTCTTTATATTAACATTACTCAACTTGAACACATAATAAAAACCTACATTCACTTGAACACATAATGGCAAACAAAATATAAACCAACGAGAAATAAAGATAAAAAGAAATATATTGGTCTTTAAGAAAATAAACAATAAAATTTCTGAGTTATAGAAGAAAAAACATTTTTAAAGCAAAGAAAGAGATAATCTTCATGATGGGAAAACTGAATAATCTGAGAATTATATTACGATAGTAGCTAGTACCTATTGGATACCTGATACATGGTATACATTATAAATATTTACATAAATTTTTTCAAAAATGTTTACAAATATTCTATGATGTTGTTACTATGATGGAATCCAAGTTGGAAGAATAAAACCTCTAAAATCACTAGGTAAAGGAACCAATCTATGAAATTAAGTGGAGTCTAAGCTCCTAGACACTCCTTTAGTGTTTTCCTGTTAGTTTTGAATCATAAGATTTTGGAAAAGAAGCAGCTTTTACTAATTCTGTCATAACAAGATATAGTTACTTTCACTTAATATATTTATTTTCACTTAATCTGAAAATGATTATAATTCTATAATCAATATATGTTGAGAGTTTAATATGGCATGAACTGTTCTGAGTTTTGGAGATATTTAAAAAATAGTGTTGGGGTCTGCTTTTTCCTGAACATATAATGGTTGTCTTAGGACCAATTTATTATATAAATATATATAACGTATATAATTTGTATAATTAAATGTATAACACTTAATTAACCACAAACCTAATATAATTAGGAAAACAAGCTGAATTAAAGGCAAATATCTAATATTTGTATCTAATATTTGTATAAGATAGTATGAGATTGAAAACTTCATTTATATATTTCAACTTTAAAAATACTTTAATTCTTATTTGATGTGATTTCAACTATAATATATAGCCATAAATATATCAAATACATGCTCCTGTCACTGATTCTTAAAAATAATCATATACTATTTGCAATTACAACTGTTTTTCTAAATTGAAAGATTAAAACAGAAAATTAGAAATTAAACAAAACTTGTGGAGAAGCTTGAATAGTTCTATAGTGACAGGTAAGAAAAAAATTATTGGCTTATGTTTACATTTTTATTTAATCTGCTTTTTTTACCCTGTGCTCATAATATATACTAGAAAAAGGGGGTATTTAATACAGCAGTAATTATGTAAGAAAACATCAGGAAATAGGCTCTTCAAGGAATATTAATTTTCACTTTAGCTTGAGAATTGCCTGAGGTACATATGAAGTCTTTTTTGCCTTATATCTTACAGTGGTCCTGAGGAATAGTTTGTTGAATTTAAATATAACATTATTTGTGTCATTGCTACAAATGGATTAAAAGAACGTTGCTTTAATTAGTTTGGAAGATATGTCTCTAAACTAAAGCCAATGTTTTACATAATTAAAATAACAATATGCTAATATACCTACTATTATAACACTTTAAAATTTATACAAATTTAACACTTCAAAATTTATACAAAGTAAAGTTTCATAAGTGGAGACCTATCAATCAGGACTTTAAAAGTTGCGGTAATTTTTTACTAAAATGATAATTAAAAATTTAACCAAAGTTAGAGACCAAATGATAATAGGGATAGAACTTGCCTTCCTGTGTCATTTTTATTGTCTACAATTGGTACCAGTCAAGATCCCAGCAGAGTGTGTTCTGATGAACGATTCAAAGGAGCACTGTTGCCATTTTCAGCCCATTAAATACAAGACTAGAATAGGAAGACATAATAAGGTGAACCCTGATATTTAAAGTGTGGTTTTCTTCTTATAATTCAATCTAATTGCATTCTTCCTTGGATGGTCAAAACAAATTCTGTGTTCTTCTAGAAGTCCACCTGCCTGCCTCTGAACAGGCACTAATAAGTAAACTTCAGTGATAGAAACAGGTAATGGGCTCTTTCTTGTGAGGTCAGTGCTTTCAATTTTGGTCACTGAGTCATACTGCCATGAGAAAGCAATTGTTACATTTTTCTCTCTGTATTGTTGTTTCCCATCAAATGGAAAAGAAAACTTTTCAAATATCTTGGTAGAAATCATATTATGGTATTTATCTGCTGTAACTCCCAAGAAAATTTGACTGAATTTTTTTATAAATCACGAAGAAATAGCTTCAAGTTTGGTGTTAAATGAAAAAAACCCAAACTTCCCAAACTGAAAGGAAGGAACAGAAAGAGATAGAGACAGAGAGATAGGGACAAAAGAGAGACAGAGAGAGAAAGAAGCTTAATAAAACACAAAAATTGTGATTTTGAGAGAACAGATTTCCCTTCTTTCCATACTTTTGTGTAAGACCGTTAGCAAAAGTGAAAAATATGTAATGGATTAGCCAGCAATTATTAATTCATGATAAACAACAGAAGTTGAAAAATTTAATTTAATTATGTTTGTAATTATGAAAACATAAGCAGGTAAAATTTATTGTCAACTTGAGTGTGGAATAACTTTGTAATTGACAGTACTTTAGAGCTAGTTTTAATTCTAGAGATATTTGAAAACAATATTTGTCTCCTATTTCTAAGGTTGCTTGCCCATGACAACTTTGGCTGTGATAAATTCATTTTTAAATGTAGATTTCCAAGATTTGTAAAGGAAACAGTACTGGAAATATTTCTTATTTTTTAAGCTTGAATATGAGCAGGCAGATCAGGGAGTATATCAAACAATAGATCTTGATATATCTGATTCTAAAGAAGACAAAGTTCATTTCTGTAATGAAATTCCTATTATTATTCTCACTTTACATATGTGGAGTGCAAAGCAGAGGGAGATTAAATAATTTCACCGTGGTTGCACAACTAGTAAGCGATGGTTCTGATTTAGACAAAATCAATCTGTTTCCAAACTCTGTGCTTTTGACCATTACACTATGCTGTCCTACATTTTGCAAGTAGGATTTTGAGAACTAAGAAATCAAGTTATTTATCAAAGTAAGAAAGTGACTTACTTATTTGGTGCAAAAAGTAAGCAATTCTGACTCCCCATTATGCATGCATACATACCAAATATTTGGCCAAATGGTCAACTGTCACTGTTTCAGTATTGTATATGTGTCACGTATATGCTAACTCTCATCAAACATTTCTTTCTCATAATGATTTTAATGACAATCAAGAAATATTTTAACAATAATTTAAGTTTATTTAGCACATTCTTTATGAGGGATGGAAAGTTGACAGAAAAATAGACATCAATCTTACTCCATGTATTTAGCAACTGTGGAAGCAGACTAGATTCCTGGAAATATGTGACAAGGAAATACCTGACAAGCAGACTAGATTCCTGGAAATACCTGACAAAACTTAGGTTCAGATCATACTTATATGTCAGTTGAAACTGGAACTGTCACCAGAAAATGGTTTTTATTTTGCCTATTTGACAAGAGATGAGATTTGGTTTTACTTTATTGAAGTTCTAACTTGCCAAATTAAACAATGTAATTTTGTTCTCCTAATGCAATTACGCTTCTCCACAAGACAATGTCTTTATGCAGCTGTTCACCTCTCGGCGGGGTGGAGGGGGGAATAATACCAGTTTAAGAGAGTTTTATTTTAGAAACCATCACTTTTAGTCTAAATACTACAGTAAACACCACTGATAAATGCGTTGCAGTTTGCAATTATTCCTATTTCCAAATGATAAATGTGATTTTTAAAAAGAGGTGATGGAGCAACATTTATAAAGTCTATGCATCTTCCTGATTCTAATGCACCCCCCAAATGATTCCATAATCTGAGCCCAAATCCTGCTCTTTTCACTTCACCTGCCTGTCAATTGTCAGTTTAAGGGAATCAGCTATATACATATATATATATATTTTTTCTATTCCTCCTACGAAAAACGATGGAAATTTTCACATGACAGTTAATAATTGCAGAAGTTCCACAGGGACTAATATTCAATGTGCTAGTTGAAGCATGAATGTCTGGATACAATTATTGAAGTCATTTCCCAGTGCACTGCAGGTATCCTCTAACGATGAGGGGTGAATAGATTTATTTACTGCTCTCATCCAAAACTTCCGTTTGATGAATAAACCAGTTTGCATCCATGTGAATCTCTCGAGCATGTTAGTTTCAGCCTCTGCCTATTCCACTGTCTAAAAATAGAGAAGAAATTCTCTTTCCCCTTCCCTTCATCTGGACACTAAGGTCTTTCACAGTGTAATACTTCCATTAGATGCATATTCATTATTGTTTGATATCAGTACAAGAAATCAAAGAAATGCCCCATATATCCTAATTTATTTGAATAATATAATTAAAAATCAGATTAAGTTAATACGAACAAGAGAAACTTGATAGATGGAGATTTTCAAGGTCACAATCTGATGTCAATTAGTTCAAGCTATGGATCTGGGGGTGGGGTACAGATGAAGAGTACAAAAAAAAAAAATAGAACATGTTGTGCTTCTCTTTCATTCCTTTGGGTGAACAAGCATTCCAAATATGCTAGGTGTTATTGTGATTCCAAGTCATCTCATGAATTTCAAAAAAAAAGACTGAAAATAAAATATATACTGTAGTAACTCATCTCTTTCAGAAAGTCTGTTGGTATGTGAGGCAAAACCCATGTAAAACCAAACAAAGCCAACAACAACAAAAAAAGACAAAGGTATTCTAACCCAAGCTGTAACATAATGATACAATTTAGAGTACAGAAACTAATAGAGTACAGAAACAGAATTAGCATGCTTTTAAAACTATATATTACATGTTATTCTTGATTCATTTTCTTTAATGTAATGAGGCAATAACCCGCTTTCCTTCACTTCCTTCTGGATCATTCCTTCCTAGAAAACAATTGCTAAATATGCCTAGGGTTCACAAAATATTAAAAGCAATTGGATTTTTTATTAAAAATTGATATAGATTACAGCTGTCTCCAGTTTAGTTTAGCATTGGACACTGAGAGTAACTTAATGGCTTCTACTGTATGAGAATTCAGAGTTCCAAAGAGCTACATTCTTCTCCAAAAAGGATGAAAATTAAATTTTCTATTTCCCCTCTATCAATTGTGTAAGCTTTGAAGTAATCTCAAATCTCATTTCATCAATTTCCTACCTTTTCTCTCTGCCTCCACTGGTTATTTTTATTATTTCCACCATGACTTTTGCTGAGATCATTTATTTTCCTAGTTTTTGGTTTTGTTAGGAGGCAGATCTGTATCAGTATTAGGAGTTGGTATGGTGTTTGGGAGAGTACTAAGTGATAGTAAAAATACCTGGCTTCTAGTCATGGCACTGGTCCCTCAAACTCAGTTGTCAGAACTCCATCTAGTACACCTGCTATATTCCAAGCACCTGGTATCATTCATGGAACACAGTTAACTGCTCAACAAATATTTGAAGGGATGAAGGAGAAAAGAAAGCAGTTGGATCTAAGGAAGTAATTTAATTCTTTTCACAAATTCATTCTAGTTGAGAAGAAAGGGAATGACAAAAAAATATATAGACAAGTAAGTTAAGAGTAAAAGTAATATGTACTAAGAAAGTAAATTAGGAATTAAGGCACACTAAATAGGACAGACGACAACATAATAGGGAAGCAAGGTAGGCCTCCGTTTGCTGGGGACATGTAAGTAACCTGCACCATGGCCTGTTATATCTGTTTAAATGTCAGTAAGACACTCAGATCATCCAACACTGAACCCCTGCTCTCTCTCTCATACTACATACTCAGATATATCCTTCCTCCTATTTTAGCTATCTTAGGAAATAGCTCTTTCATTCATACAGTTAAGGTAACTAGAAACTAAAGAGTCATCACTGCCATCTCATTCTTTCAACTAACATAGCCAGTCTATCACAAAGTACTAATGATTTTGCTTTCTATTATCTCCCAGTATTCATTTCCTTAAATCTCCATCTTCACTACTACCTATATCAGTGTTTAGAAATTCATCTACATTAAAAAAATTCTTTTTTGAATCCACCTTGGTCCTCTTCTAATGCATCACCCTCGTAGCAGCGAAATATTTTTAAAAGTTAATTTTATAATACCAGCTTCCTAACTTAGAACTTTCAGTGCCTTTCAATTTCTCCTCATATAAAGAAAAAGAAATCTCTTTGGTGCCGCTGTAAAGAATCATCATTCTACTCTCTGCTTCTATGATATCTTAAATAAGTGGAATCATGCGGTTTTTGTTTTTCTGTGACTGGCTAAGAGTGGCCATCAGAAGGTGGGTCTCTTAACTAAGCTCATTTCTGCAGAGATTAAGATGCTCAGGCTTCTAAAGGAAAGACATTTGTCTATTCTCTTTGCACAGCTCATTTGGTGTCCACACGTATTCCAAAGGCATTTCCCCTTCGGAAGATGGGGTGGCAATGTAGACAAATCTCTAGCCCCAAAGCTAGTAATGCTTCTTTTTAAAGGTGGCAATTAAAAAAGGGGAAGAAAGTGAGTCATTGAGGAATTTAGGATAATTTTAAGGCTTATTTTCTTTGACTTCAAGCCAAGTAAGAATCACTCCTGAATTTTTTCACATGTTCCTAAAAATGGTTATCTAACACAATGTAATAACCATATTACAGACAGGCCTGAACTGAGATACATATGGCCATATATTTAAAAAAATAAACAGAAGGAAAAATAAGCTAACAGGAGGTAATTTAGTAGGCCATTAGGATGGAATGGGAGTCATATCATGATTAAAATTTTCAGTGTCCACATCCCACACTCTTACATGGACAAACAAAACACAAAATAAATATGCACATTAATGTATTTAAAAAGTATTAGGAGTATATGTAAGTCACTTGAGAAGAGGTAATATAGCTAATCTTTGCTGATGCTTAATAATTGTGAATGTATCAATGAAAATATATTTGTTTATGTACATGGATGATGAATAAATAGAAGACATTTTCTTCTTTATAAAAAAATGAAGAACCTTCTTTTTAAATAGTTATATGTAAATTTCAGGACACAGTATGTTAAAATACTTATTCAAATGAAATATGTAGATAATTTCACTTAGGTAACATGGGTTCTATTTTTGTTCGATTGGCTTGTATACTGCAACTAGTGCTTTTTCCTAGCTTTGAAACCATAACTTGAAACTATTTAGGACCTTAGAAAATTTTCCTTAGATAAAGATCAATCAACTTAGAGAATATGAACTGTTATTCTAATTATTATTACTTAAGTGATTTATTATTTGTATTATATTTCAAATTTCCTAAGGATTAGATGTAACATTGTACAGAATTTATTTAAATCAAACAATGGTAGAAGTTCAGCAGAAGGTTAGCCAGATCTAGTAATTTGCAATAAGAAATATGAAAAAGCCCAAGAAAAGTTGGAAAGTATGTACATTAAGTAAAAAGGAACTATAATGAGAGCTTTAAGTCCTTCAGGAGAATTTTAAAAGTTGTTAATAGAAAGGAGAAGAAAGAAAATGGTTTTCATATTAGAATACTGAGAGAACTTTGGGAAAATTTCTATTCCTAAGGCAGTTTTCATACAGCATCAGATGGTGCCCTCGACAAAGACTGACATCCAAAATGAGAAAGTTACAGAGCAAGCAGAGGAATTCAAGTCCAATAAATCACCAGGACCATATGGTATATATCTAAGATTTCTGAAGGAAATAAGTGTGAAATAGCATAAATACAGGGGAAAAAAATAGTGTGAAGTATGGCCTTAATGGTAGTATCTGCTTTTAAAGATTGGAAGATTACTAACCTAGTATGTAGAAAATAAAGGGAAAATTTTAAGTGTTAAGTAAATAATTTAATATGTTCTGTCTGTATTAACCAGTTATGTTGGATAATCTTTCTAATAATATTTAATCTAATAATATTTCTGTATTATTCTTTATCTTTTCTGGATTCTGTTTATCATCAAGCTTTCTGCCATCTGTCTCTCTCTCTTATCTTGGCTATTCTTCCAGCCATACATTGTGTTTGTGCTGTCTAGGGCAAAAACAGGTTAATTAGTTGTGCTTTCACAATGATCCTTCCTCATAAAATTCACAGGTTTTCTTTTCTCCTGTGGTTGTTTTGTTGTTGCTTTATTTTTTTTTTCTTTTTTCAAGTGATAGTAAATTGGAATACATTTGATTTCACACAGAGCTGGTATTGCTCCATTTTGTTTTTTCAGCCATTAGCTCATTCTGTTACATGGCTTTGCAATTCAGTTAGGACTCAAAACATCTATTAATCTGCAATTTGAAAAAGTGAAAACTCAAATGAATTTGTTTACTTTTTGTGATGTATTAGATACCTACAGAAAAGTGCACTAATCATAAGTATATGATCTCAATAAATTTTTACACATACATGCAGTAATGTAATCTACAGCTAAATCATCATTAAGAACATTGCAGCCCTCAAGAAGTTTCCCTTTACACTCTGCCAATCAATATTACTCCAAAGCAACCACTATTCTAAATTATAATACCATCAATTAGTATTGTCTATTTTTAAACTTCAAATACATGAAATCATACCAAATATTTTCTGGCTTCTTTTGCTCCAAATAATGTCTCTGAGATTCATCAATGCTGTAGTGTCTATCCATAGACTAATCTTATTCTATTTCTATGTATAATTTCATTTTATAATATACCATATTTTATTTATCCACTAATCTATTGACAGAATTTTCAGCTAATTCCATTTTTGCCTCTTAAGTGTAAAGCTGTAATAAATATACTTGTACTTATGTCTTTTGCTGAACATATGCACTGTTTTCACTTGCTCATAAACTTGAGTAAAATTGTTAGTCATAGAGCAAGTATTTAATCAAATATAGTAAATAATGCCAAACTGTTGATACACTTAATACTCAAGTAACAATATATATGAGAGTTCAATGGCTTCACATGTTCACAAACGTTTGGTATCATCAGTCTTTCCATGTTTAGCTATTGGGTGAGTAGGTAAGGGATGCCCATTGTGGTATTAATTTGCATTTCACTGTGGAGTAATAACATTAACACATTTTATAATGTTTATTGGCTATTTGAATATTGTCTCTTTCAAAGCATCTATTGATTTTTTGGTTCATTAAAAAACTAGGTCTTTCATCTTTCTCTGATTTCTAGGAAATATTTATATATTCTGGATTTGAGTCCTTTGTTGAATTTATCATCTATCTATCCATTTATTTATCTATAGATGGATGTATGAAGTTCAGAGAAGTTTATTTTGTGCTTGTGCTTTTGGAATCCTGTTTTAAAAATCTTTGCCTACATCAAGTTCATGTAGATATTTTCCTATAATTTAATCCAAATGCTTTATTGTTTTACATTTCACACTTAGATATATGATTCTTAAGTATATTTGATGTACAGTTTGAGGAAAAGGGTTAATGTTTATGTTTTTCCCAAAGGAAAGTCAAATGGCTCCTTTATCATTTATTGAAAATACCATTTTTCCTCACTGAATTTCACTGACATCTTTGTGGTAATTCAAATTGAATTGAATTTTCTATATATAATATTCCATTATTCAATCACCTATCCTTTGCCACCGAAAGGAATTTAAGTCCATGGCCCATAACCTCTTGTGGTTCTACAAGACCTTTCTAACTATTCTACTGGAGTTTCCAAAGATTACTCGGAAAACAAAACACACACACACACACACACATACACACACTGAGAGAAAGACTGAGAAAAAAGGAAAGCTTAATTCACTCATGGGAATGCATTTGCCAGATTATATCAACCATATGGAAGAAAAGTAAAAATGTGCCATCCATATTGCCACCAGAGTCATCTTTATAAAGCATGTATCACATAATAATAGTCCTCTGATCAAACATCTTCTGTGTTTTCCATTGTACTTGGCCCAACATTTAATCATATTGTGGTCTGTGATAAACCCCCCAGTCTCATCTCAAACCACTTTCCTATGGCTATCAATGCTGTATCCACACTAGCTTTTTTTTTTTTTTTATCAAACAAGGCAAGTTTTTGTGTTCACATTTCACTTGGAAAGCTGATGCCCAGGTTTGTGCTCTGCTCAATCAGTTTCATCATTCTGATCTCAAAGTACATTTCCAGTTCAGAGATACATTGGTTCACCAAATCTAAAATGTCCTACACTCACATCTACTAGCTCCACCCCACCTCACCCACCCCAAAGTCTTTCTATTATATTTTTCCATTTTAGTTTATTAAAGAATTTGTCAACTCCTGACAGAATCTTGTTTATATATCCAATGTATCTGTATATATATATTTTTATTATTGTCTATCTCTTTTCTACTCATTCATGCATTTGTATAAATTATATTTTAGTATGTTTAGTATATTTAGTATGTTAATATTTCTTGTAGTCCTATTTATTGTCGATTTATGTCTTTATTCAGGCCCAAAAAAATGCAATCATAAGCAATAACGTATTGAATACTATCCGATTGACATTTTTCAATTAAAAACATGTCTTTTTATTCTAATATACATTGAGAGAGAAAAAGTAAATCAAATATAGAGACTTTCTAATCATTTTAGGCTTAGGCTGACTATTAAGAAAACTTTGGAGTCTTTCTACCTAGACACTAGACACTTTAAAATAATATAGGAAAGTATTAATCCAGAACATTTAAATCTTATACACATGACAAAGAACCATATAATAGCTTATGATTATTATTTTTTTACTATTTAAAAGATATGTGTGCATGTGTATACGTGTGTGTGTGTGTGTGTGTGTGCATGTTTCCCTTTAGAATCTAGGTTCCTTGGGAACAACTATAGGCCATAAAAGCTGTCAAATTCTTTTTCTCCTCTCCATGCCCATCCTGTTTCTTTCTACCATGAAGTAGTCATAGGCTAATTTTTCAATAATTTTGAGGGATCTCAATGAGACTCATTTTAATTTTCATCTTTAAACATATTCAAATACCCCATTCCTTCTTAAAAATACATGGTAAAATTCTTAAAGGCCTGCTTTATAGAAAGAAGACAATATATGTGATGGAAAGAGCTTATTAATAGGATGAATAAGGAGAAACTTACCTCAGTTTCCTTCTCTATAAAAACAGAACATTAGACTCCCTCTCCAGTCAATTACTGCTCTAACATTCTATGTATTTAAAATGAATAACAAGGTACTTACTGATATTCTTCATGACTAAGTTGAACTCTCACTTTAGATTAGCAGAAACAGTCCTGGTGGTTTCAAATCTCCTTAGCAAGAAGGCTGACATTCCTCCAAAAGTAGCTGCTGCTCCTGCCTGGGATACAAATATACAATAGTGAACAAATATAGGTGTTCCCTTGACTAAAGTTCCAGCAATGTGTTCTGGAGTCAGTGACAACAGAGACACATTTTCAGCAGTGGTGGCAATCCCTGGTAGTGACGGGAATGAGTCATTTAGGTCATTAGTGATTTCTACTCTGGGAAACCGAGGTTCCTTTGGCAAAAACAGAAGACATTATAGCCAGCCAGGAAGTGAGATCTTACAAGATTGTTCAGGGGGAAACAGAGCAAGGTAAGACGTATATTTCAGTGTGAAAAACTTGAGACTGATAGCAAGGAAAATGAAGCATAAGTGACTCCTAAAATGTGTAAAAAGAAACATTCTACTCTGCTGATGTCTCAAATGTGACGGCAACAGCAAAGGATATCAGCAAGGAACTGTCCTCCAGATGCGGTAAGAAAGAAAAGTCACCTAGGGCAAAGCACCATGGTAAGATAGAAGGGTTTTTATTTCTTCCATCCATATTTTTAATAACAAAGAGGTAAGCTATTTGAGTAACAGCATTTTAAAAATTGGGAAAGCTGTCTTTTAAATGGAATATTTGTATTCATCTTATCAGGTACTAGGCCTGCTATAGGGAAACTGTAAATAAGACTTTTTAAGCCAAGAACTTTGAACACTATGTTTTTTGTGTTTTCCTAGCAAATGGTTAATCATTTCCTTGATGCTATAATAGAGATTTTACTAGTGAGGTTAGGAATTGCTTCAGTAACACAAGTAGAGGATAAATAATCTATCCCAATTATGTTATATATGTTAAACAAAGTCTCCAGTGATGTTGATAAAAAAACAAAGGATTAAGGTAGCTCCAGGTCCCATTCACTCAGAAATCTCTAAATTAAGCTTGTTCCACTAATACCTTAAAATCTTCTACTAAACTTTAGCCATTTGGTCAGTGCCTCCTTTTGAAGGCTGTAGTGTCCCTTTTGGAGATTTTGCACTTTAGAAAATAATTTAAATGTAAAGGAAGGAAGAGTTTATTATTTGCTAAAGGTTGGGTATCACAAGTGAGTCTGACGTAGGGAATCACTAGAATGTTTAAATGTTTATTAAGAAATTGGTTTAAAGTGTGATTGGAGATTAATCTTTTGTCCATTGATTCATTTGAAAATATTTTCTCCCACTCTGAGGGTTGTCTTTTTGTCTTGTTTGTTGCTTCCTTTGCTTTGCAAAAGCTTTTAAGTTTCATTAGGTCCCATTTGCTTATTTTGTTTTTATTTCCATTCTTGGATCTTGCTGTGATTTATGTCAAAGAGTGTTCTTCCAATGTTTTCCTCTAAGAGTTTTATAGTGTCTGCTCTTGCATTTAGGTCTTTAATCCATTTTGAGTTTATTTTTATATATGGTGTTAGGAAGTGTTCTAATTTCATTTTTTTACATGTAGCTATCCAGTTTTCCCAACACCAATTATTGAAGAGACTGTCTTCTCCATTGTATATCCTTGCCTCCTTTGTCATAGATTAGTTGACCATAGGTGTGTGAGTTTAGCTCTGTGACTTCTATCCTGTTCCATTGGTCTATATTTCTGTTTTTGTGCCAGTACAATATGGTCTTGATTACTGTAGCTTTGTAGTATAGTCTGAAGTCTGGGAGTCTGATTCCTCCAGCTCCGTTTTTTTCCCCCAAGATTGATTTGGCTATTTGCGGTCTTTTGTGTCTCCATACAAATATTAAGACTTTTTTTTCTAGTTCTGTAAAAAATGCCATTGGTAATTTTATAGGGATTGCATTGAATCTGTACATTGCTTTGGATCGTATAGTAATTTTCACAGTATTGATTCTTCCAATCCAAGAATATGGTATATCTCTACATCTGTTTGTATCATCTTTAATTTCTTTCATCAGTGTCTTATAGTTTTCTGCATACAGGTCTTTTGTCTCCCTAGGTAGGTTTATTCCTAGGTATGTTATTCTTTTTGTTGCAATAGTAAATGGGAGTGTTTCCTTAATTTCTCTTTCAGATTTTTCATCATTAGTGTATAGGAATGCAAGAGGTTTCTGTGCATTAATTTTGTATCCTGCAACTTTACCAAATTCATTGATTAGCTCTAGTAGTTTTCTGGTAGCATCTTCAGGATTCTCTATGTATAGTATCATGTAATCTGCAAACAGTGACGATTTTACTTCTTCTTTTCCAATTTGGATTCCTTTTTTTTTTTTTTTTTTTTTTTTTTTTTTGCGGTACGCGGGCCTCTCACTGCTGTGGCCTCTCCCACTGCGGAGCACAGGCTCCGGACGCGCAGGCTCAGCGGCCATGGCTCGCTCATGAGCCCAGCCACTTCGTGGCATGTGGGATCTTCCTGGACCGGGGCACAAACCCGTGTCCCCTGCATCAGCAGGTGGACTCTCAACCACTGCGCCACCAGGGAAGCCCCTGGATTCCTTTTATTCCTTTTTCTTCTCTGATTGCTGTGGCTAGGACTTCCAAAACTACGTTGAATAATAGTGGCAAGAGTACACATCCTTATCTTATTCCTGATCTTAGAAGAAATGCTTTCAGTTTTTCACCATTGAGAATGATGTTTGCTGTGGGTTTGTCGTATATGGCCTTTATTATGTTGAAGTACGTTCCCTCTATACCCACTTTCTGGAGAGTTTTTATCATAAACTGGTGTTGAATTTTGTCAAAAGCTTTTTCTGCATCTATTGAGATGATCATATGGTTTTTATTCTTCAATTTGTTAATATGGTGTATCACATTGATTGATTTGCGTATACTGAAGAATCCTTGCATCCCTGGGATAATTCCCACTTGATATGCAGCTCAATATTAAAAAAACAAACAAACCAATCAAAAAATGGGCAGAAGACCTAAATAGACGTTTCTCCAAAGAAGACATACAGATGGCCAAGAAGCACATGAAAAGCTGCTCAACATCACTAATTATTAGAGAAATGCTAATCAAAACTACAATGAGGTATCACCTCATACCCATTAGAATGGGTATCATCAGAAAATCTACAAACAAAAAATGCTGGAGAGGGTGTAGAAAAAAGGGAACCCTCTTGCACTGTTGATGGGAATGTAAATTGATACAGCCACTATGGAGAACAGTATAGAGCTTCCTTAAAAACTAAAAATAGAATTAACATATGACCCAGCAATCCCACTACTGGGCATATACCGAGAGAAAACCATAATTCAAAGAGACACATGAACCCCAATGTTCATTGCAGCACTATTTACAATAGCCAGGTCACAGAAGCAACCTAAATGCCCATAGACAGATGAATGGATAAAGATGTGGTACCTATATATACAATGGAATATTACTCAGCCATAAAAAGGAATGAAATTGTGTCATTTGTAGAGACATGGATGGACCTAGAGACTATCATACAGAGTGAAGTAAGTCAGAAAGAGAAAAACAAATATCATATATTAACACATACATATGGAACCTTAAAAAATGGTAGAGATGAACCGGTTTGCAGGGCACAGATGTAGAGAACAAATGTATGGACACCAAGGGGGGAAAGTGGCAGGGAGGTTCATGATGGTGGGATGAATTGGGAGATTGGGATTGACATATATACACTAATATGTATAAAATAGATAACTAATAAGAACCCGCTGTATAAAAAATAAATAAAATAAAATCAAAAATTCAAAAAAATAAAAATAAATAAAAGTGTGATTGGCAGAGCTGACACTGAAAATGAGTTGTTCTAGAAAAGAAAGCAAACGAGAAAAATTTAAAAATATGTATTATAACCTTGTTTAGGTGTGTTTTTCATTTTTTACCTGTAGTTGGGAAAATCAAATATTCTTAAGCTAAATATTTTGAAAAATCAAGGACATCTAAGTTTAAAGTTTTCTTTAATGTGTCATTTATTCTCTCTAAATGTATATCTAAAGGGCATTTTCCCTTGTTACTAGTGAAAGTCAGTATAATGGAGTAGAAGTAACACTATCTTGGGCTTATGTCCTTGAACTATATTAAGCAATACAGGTTATCTCTGATCCCCCATTTCTTTATCAATACACATGGGAAGACTAACTCTGCACTTAGGTGAAACTAATTTTTTGTAAAAATTTGGTAGGATGGAAGCTAGAAGTAGATAATAAATATTCTTTTTTTCTTTCTGCTTTTCTTCTTTTTGTATTTCCTAGTACAGTTAAAAGGAATAATCTTTAGAAGTAAGAAATGTTTATTAAAATGATTAATACATAAAAAACTTTAGGAAACTAGAAAAAAAGAGAAAATTAAACCCAAAATAAGTAGAAGAAAATAAGAATTAGAACAGAAATCAATGAAATTGAAAATAGGAAATCAATAGAGAAAATCAACAAAACTAAAAGCTGGTTCTTTCAATAGGCCTCTAACCAGGCTAACTATGAAATAGCACTACGAAAATCTTTGCAGAAAACGTAGGAATAAATCTTAATGATCTTGGATTTGCCAAAGGTTTCTTAGATATGACATCAGAAGCATAAATTTACAACAGAATAATAGATAAATTGTACTTCTTCAAGTTAAAAAAATGTGTGTGATTTAAAGGACTTCATTAAGAGGGTGAAAGTTGATCCAAAGAATAGAAGAAAATATTTGTATATCATATACCTGATAAGGGACTTGAATCAAGAAAATACAAGAAAAAATACAGCTCAATAGTGAAAAGACAAATAACCTGATTTAAAAATGGGCAATAGATCTAAATAAAAATTTCTCCAAGGAAGATATATAGATGGCTAATAAGCACATGAAAAGATGCTAAACCTCATTAGTCATCAGAGAAATGTAAATCATAACCTCATGATTTACCACTTCCTACCCATTAGGATGACAATAATCAAAAAATCAGACAGTAACCACACCTTCTGGTTAGAGTGTGGAGAAATTGGAACCTTCATGTACTGTTGGAGAGAATGTAAAATGGCTGCACCATTTTGGAAAACATTCTGGCAGTTTCTCAAACAATTAAACATAGTTGTACCATATGATCCAGCAATTCCATTCCTGGGTTTATACCCAAGAGAAATGATAACATATATCAACACAAAACATGTACATGAATGTTTATATTAGCATTATTCATAATAGGCAACAGGTAGAAACAATCCAAATTCCATTAATTGATGAACGGATAAACAAACTGTGGTATCTCCATACAATGGCCTATTATTCAGCCACAAAGAGAAATAAAATACTGATGCATATTGATACATAGATGAACCTTGAAAATATGCTAAGTGAAAGAAGTTGGTCACGAAAGACCACATATCATATGGTTCCTTTTGTATGAAATGTTCAGAACAAAGAAACCTATGGAGACAAAAAATGGATTAGGGGTTGTTAAGTGGTGGGAGGGGAATAATAGGATAGGAGGTTAGTAGATAAAGCACAGAGCGTTTCTGTTTGAGGTGGTAAAAACGGTCTAAATTTGTGGTAAATGTTGCACATATCTGTGAGTATACTAAAAAAGCACTGAATTTTACACTTTAAATGAGTGAATTATATGGTATGTAAATTATAGCTCATAAAGCTACTTTTTACAGTAACAAAAAATAAGTTACTTTGAGCTGCTGTAACAGAAACAAACAAGAAAGAAAAAGAAAACAAAACCCTCAAATATACGTAGTGTCAAATAAAACAGAAGTTAAAGATCATTGGCATAGTACAGGCAGAGAGACTGTGAAATTGAAAGTCATTCAAAGATCCAGATTCCTTCCACTTGTTCTGCTCTGTACCATGCTGTTTTTCTCATCTGCATGATTAAATAAGCTTGTCTTCACTTACTAGTCCAGCCCATGGGAAGGGGGAAAGAAGCTTAGAGCAAAGAGCTTCAAAAACACAATCTGGAAATTTCACACATCACTTTTGCTATAAACCACCGAACCAAGCTTCCATGTCCAAAGCTAGCTCTAAGGGAGGTTGGGAAATCTCAGTAATCATGCACCCAACTAAAACATGGAGGTTCTGCTATCAAAAGAGAAGAAAGAGAGAAAGACAGAGGGAGAGAGATTGAGAGGGAAGGAAAAGATACTAAGAGACAGTTGGCTGTCTCTATTATAATTTCTATTTCATCTTTTAGGATAGAGATGAATTTTTTGTTATAATTACAATAAAATAGAAATCCTAACCATGACGCATAAAGCTTTATATTTTCTGAACCCTCCTCATCTCTCTGACCTTATCTCCCATCACCATCCTCTTTGCTAATTACACCAATACACACTAACTTTCTTTCTAGTCCCTTCTATTTCTATACCAAGCTTGCTTTTAACTTAAGACTTTTATATGTTGTCATTTGCTATTCCTTGCATTGGAAAACACATTCTTTCACATTCTCCCATGGTTGGGTCTTTCTCGCCATTCAGTTTTTAGCTCTTTGGAGATATTTTCTCTGGCCGCCCAAAATAAATTATACCAATTGCTATTGCTCTCATTACTTTTTCCCTCCAACAGTAATAACCACTAACTGTAATTACTACTTTCAGAAGAGTCATAGTTATTCCCTTATTTAGTAACTATAATTAGTCCCTTCAACATAGTCTTATTTGTTTATTTATTTTATATACTTAATATCAATATTTTGCCAACTAATGAATAGAAATTGTATTTTTCAATAGACCTGACATGACACAAACAGTACCTAATTATTTGTAGAATGAATGAATAAAAATAATACTGGTTGTGATGATAGGGGTAGTACATGAACCAAAAAGGCACAGGGAAGGGATAGTTTATCTACAGATGGGAGAGAGGAGGAGAGGTTTTCTGGAAGAAATGTCCAGAGACCTAAAGTATGCTTTTAATGTAGCCAGATGAAGGAAAGGCAAAGGAAACAACTGAAAAGGCTTAAAGGTCTGTTTTTTTTAAAAAAAAATAAAAACCATATTCATTCAAGGATCTTAAAAAAAAGTGTACTGGGGCCATGTTATACACTACAAGAAGGGAATGATAAAAGTCAAGACTGGGGAGGTAGTCAGGACCAGTTTAGAACAGAATTATCTACAGAACAGTTGTCATTATGTAGAATAAATTCACCCTCACCACATGTCATATTCCTTACTTTACTCAGGTCATTAAAGGGCTTAACATATTTAAAAAAAATATCTCACAAATGTAAAAATTTGCCTCGACAATTTTAACCTACAGATAACATTGCTTCAGAGTATCTTGTTACTTTATTGTCTTGTTTCATCAACCAGTAGTCTCCTCCAGGTATTCACAGCATAGAATGTTAGAAAATTCCATACCAAACATTATGAGGGAAAAAGTTTTAGCACTTTATGTTCAAGGACAGACATTTAGGGCCTTCGTATAAAATGTGCAGTGCAATAAACAAAAGAAAATATTATACATGGAAGAAACAAAATGCTTGTGATCTCAAACTTTCCACGGCAGACATTTAATTTGCTTTTTTCAACACTAGCTTAATCCTTTAATACCTATGTTTCTTTAACAATGCATAAAGTTCTTCCAAAACCTGGGCTGAATGGTGTCCTTCTAAAGCTTCCTACGGAGAACTACTCCTAATAGCCCAGTAGTGATGGAGGGTTTCTTTCAGTTATTCAGAGCTGGAGGCTTGAATGCAGGCAGGCAGAGCTCACCTTTTATCCTTCTGATGGGAGAACACCATAGACTGGCTTTGCACTGATCTTCTGAATGAGATGAAAGGGCTTCATCTCTATTCTGCATCTACATTTTAACTTTTTTTTAATGTTATGGGACATTACATTAGAGAGCATATTTTCAGACACATCAGGATAGGACAAAAGCTCCAAAACATAAATATTCAACCACTTCACTGTTAAAACTTAAATTATTTACTTTCTTTACTGTACTTCTTTTTTAAACATTTTTATTGGAGTATAATTGCCTTACATTGTTGTGTTAGTTTCTGCTGTATAACAAAGTGAATCGGCTATATGCATACATATATCCCCATATCCCCTCCCTCTTGTGTCTCCCTCCCACCCTCCCTATCCCACCCCTCTAGGCGGTCACAAAGCACTGAGCTGATCTCCCTGTACTACGCAGCTGCTTCCCACTAGCTATTTTACACTTGGTAGTGTATATATGTCCATGCCACTCTCTCAATTCGTCCCAGCTTACCCTTCCCCCTCCCCATGTCCTCAAGTCCATTCTCTACATCTGCGTCTTTATACCTGTCCTGCCCCTAGGTTCTTCAGAACTTTTTTTTTTTGAGTCCATATATATGTGTTAGCATACAGTATTTGTTTTTCTCTTTCTGACTTACTTTACTCTGTATGACAGACTTGCACTATTTCTAATTGGAAAGAGGTTTAAATTTTTGACTTCAAATACAATGTCTCATTCCCTTTTCTTTCAGGAATAACAGTCCTTAGAGAGTTCCTCAGTCATTTCTGACATGAGCCCCCTGGTGCTGTCCCCAGAAAGTCAGAAACAGGCTCCTCTGCTTCTATTGCTTTAGCCTTGTCACCTGCCATCTTGACCCAGAGTAGATGTCTGTTCTCCTTGGCTGGGACAGTCCTGCCCTGAGGAAATTGCTCACAGCAGCATTTGTATAGGTGAAAAGAACTGCCCCTGTCTTCAAACCTGGTTTGAGAGAGGCACTTCTCTACTCCTCCAGTACAGCAGAGATACCACAGGAACTAATAATGAGACTGTATGGAAAGTTCAGGAATAATGAAAGGGAACTATCATATGGGGAAAAACTTAAAACTACCTCATGCGCACCCACTACTCTTAGGATTGTCTTTCATGCTAGATACTCTCCTCAGTTTCAGGGTCATGAAATGCTTACCACAGTCCTGGATATGTTTCAGTCTCTCCTACTTTTCAGGGTAAGCCAAACTGTCTCCAAATTCAAAGTTAGGAAAATATTTTTCTTATCTTCAGTTTAAAGCTTCACTTTTCTTGGCCCATTATTGAAGACTTTCCAGAGTAATTAAGAATAGGAAGGTATTTTACCTTCCAGAAAAACTGTTCTTCCACAGTTAGGAATATTCTCTGAACCTATGACTCCAGCTCAATATAGCCCAATATTAATTCTTCTATCAAAGTTTGAGTAATCCAGGTTTTAATAAACTATATGTAAGACATCAGTAGCCCAGTTCAGCTGTGGCTGCATCAAGCTTAGTCCAATTTTTTTTTTTTACCATCTCTGCTCATTAAGAACTCTGAAAACCTTGGGGTCTAGAATAATTTGATTATGCTTTGATCTAACAGACTTTTGATAGATTATTATATTTTGTCCTTAATCATAATTACAAAATATAATAATATGATCAATAAAACCCTCACTGAATCAGATATATATAATATGAAATACTTTGATTAACTCTCAGACTTTAATAATTCATTTTCCTTCATTAAAATTTTGAAAACAATTTCCACTTAGAGATTTACCTTTTGGTTAAGGCCATTTCCTATTTTATATTTCACATTCCTATGATGAGGTGTTCAAGTAAATATTATGAAAAATGCTCTGCCTTTGTTCTGAATACTACAAAAATAGAATAAGGACCCTTTCACTTCAGATGGTCATCTGAATAGATAAGAACTTGCAGAAAGCTATATCAATGTCCTAGAGGCCTTTTCTTTGTTCTCAGTACCCTTAAAAAGAGTCAGTTAAATGATAATTTATAAAACATTTAAAATATCTAGAGCAATCCTTTTCACATTAAAATTTTAGACTAGTACATCATATAGAAAGAATAATGTCTTTTATCTGTTTCCCTTAAAACTTGCAAAAGAAGGGTAGGGTCACAATATCAGTATTCTCACTTAAAGGGGCAGTTTATACATGCAGTACTTCACTTGAAAAATAGAGAAGAAGGCCTTATAAATAGAGAGAGAGAGAGAGAGAGAGAGAGAGAGCATGATATAAAATTTAAAGAAGTAATTCTACTCTTTTTTGGAAATAAAATCCCAATATTATATAACAGCAATTAAATGACCCATCAAAAATGATCAAAAATAAGTAAGTAAAAATTTACATTTTTCCAAAGATTCTCCAGATTCTTATACATGAACTAGAGAATTGGCTCATATAGGTTCATATAGATCAAACAGTGTCTCATCCTTTTAAGGATTGGAGTCTTCTGGTACAAAGGATGCTGTTGTGACTTGTGGATTCTGGGTTTCTGCTTAGATAGACTGACCATAAATTGCCATTGAAAACCAAGACATTTTGAGAGTAACTGGAGCACTGTTCATAATTACACCAAGGCAAACCAAGAATACCCTTGGTAGATCCTCTCTGCCCCTAACCTACACTCTTCCCTGCAAACAAGTCAGCTATCATCATTCTGTTTCCACTATTTATTATACCAGTTACCATTTAGCCTAATGTTCTCTGAAAGCCTCTCATTTTCACAAGTGCCTAGCCCTAATATTAAATAAAAACTTACATGAAATTCCTACCATTCATGGTAAAGTTAATAACTCTCCCTCATCCATTCAACATACAATTATTGCTGCTTTTCCTTAAAGTTTGGAAGTAACTGTCATTTTCTGGAAAAAAAGAAAGTCAAGGATTCCTTAGGCTTCATAGCACAAAATATATGAAAGTCAATATGCTACTGTGCTCCATCTTTACAATGGTAATATAAATACATCGTGCAATAATTATCATTGAAAGACTCATCATTGTTAATAAACAAAAGTGTTAGAGAAACTTTAAATTAATAAAAGGCTATGCAAGTACTAAATATGTACATAGTGCTTGAATAAAATATTAAAGTAAGTGTTACGAAAAATTAAAATAATGCCGTAAGTCCAAAAGGAATTTTCATCCAAGGAGAAAACATAAATATGTATTACATACTATGATGGCAGTAGTTGGGATGCATTACCTAGGTGAATACAATCCTAAGGAATATAAAGAAGTTATTTCTCCTGAGTGATACAAAAAGTCATCTGTAATAGAACCTGCCTTTTGCCTATTCCAGTGTCTATTCTCCTTTTTAGTAATAGCACTCTAATTCTCTTTTGAGGGATCATCACTAATACACTTTCAGTTCATGTGGTTTTAGTAGGATTCACTCTCCCTTTCCCCTGTCCCACTTTCTGGCCCTAAGAATAAACCCATACCAAAGCCAACTCAACCAACAGTGTATATTTTCTTGGGCACATTCATTGTTTTAAGATGAGCACACTACTCAGGTCAAACCAATGAGACCCAAGTCTGTCTTTTAAAAAAGCAAGCACCCTCTCACTAATGACACCATTAGCCTACAATCCCCAAGATCCATTACATGCACAGAGCTCCTCTGAGAGTAAAAGCAGTTTAGGAAAAAGAAAAAAGGGTAGAACGAAGACATTAGGACAAAGAAGTTTGATCTGCTCATATTGTCTGAGTATCTAGAGGCAGATATTGCTAAAAAAAATTTCTTCTGTAGTTTTTAGTTTCATGAAATAATAAAATTGTTCCTTTTCATTGTTTGATCTCCCACTGTTCATTTTTTTAGTTTTTTGTTGTTTTTTTGCTGAAACCAACTTTTTTGTTTCACAATCAAAATTCCAGACCAGGTTAATACTTCATCAGAAAAGACATAGGATGAGCTTTCAATAAACAGAGAAAACTGAATGATATTCCAGCCAGAGGGAAAAAGTAAACAAAGGAAATGATCCAGGGAAACTTGCTTAAGGTGGGAGTTCACCTAGAATATAACATAGGGAAAAAGGAGGTTATCCTAATGGAAAATATACTGCACCAAGAAGTCAGTGGCTAGATTGCACACATTCTTCAATGTCAGTACCAGAAGTTACAGTTTTATTCTGCAGGCAAAAAATGTGTCATAGGCTATTTTAGATAGAGTAGGAGAATGACATGATCAGCTCTGAAACTTTGGAATATTGTGCTGACAACATTGTATTGGCTGATTTTAGAAGAGGAAATTCTAAAGAAAGACTTGCAGGGTCATGTGGCTGACACAGAGGAATAAAGCACTGTTGTGAAGGAGCTGCACCCAGAGGAGATAAAATAGAACAGTGTGATAAAGTCTTCCACTTAATTCTGAAAGTTCGCAATTACACGGTCCTGCCATTTCTTTTTACTTAATATGACACAACAAAGCATATTAAAGATCATGATTGGATTGATGTCAGTGAAAACTGACATATAAAAGCATGAAATAGAGTTTACTTAGAGTTTCTTGCTCAGTTACTAATAAACAGAAACAAAAAGCATCAGAGACTTCTCTCATTAAACGGATATAATTTAATAAAAATCAGGGCACAGTAAAATACAATATGTGTGTGTGTGTGTGCGCAACTTAAATGTTATAAATTATGGTATTATTATAAACTGCTTCAAAGTCCATATGATGTAGTCTGAAATGTCATTTCAAATGAAACCCTGCTGTCAGAAATCTCTGATGAATCTTTGCTTTAGGAGTAATTTTTTTTAAGTATTGTGAAGAGTCCATTGCAACTCATTTTATTTTATTAAAATTATGACACTCAATGTGATATTAAGCATATTTAGAAAGTTACTATAGTACAAAAGTCTAGGTCAGAATTGGAGTTTAAACTAGGGCACTGGTAATGGAACCAAAAATATTTCTAGGTGGATATGAAGACCCTAGTAGAGGTAGAACACTCAGAATGTCAACTGACTTATTTACATTTCGGGAACTATCATTATGATGAATTTCTTGTAAATGAAGTTGCTCTTTATTCAGTTGGGTATAATGACCCTATACGTGTATGTGTGTGGCACCTGGAATGACAAAGGCTCAGCTCCTTAAAGAATGAAAGGCCAGATTAAATTAGAAGAATCTAAAAGTTTTAGTAACATGCATAGAATGTACCAAATTTATACTGTCAACGTTATTGCAGCCACTAAAATAAATGAGTAAATACATACATATGTAAATAGATATATAGATATTATATCTAATAAAGTTATAAAGGAGATAAAGTTGAATTCTAAAACATTTCTCAAATATTCCAAATGAAGATAGAATAAATGATGGGGTATTAGGGTTCACCAGGCAAACAGAACCAATAGGATCCATCCATCCATCCATCCATCCATATATACAAACATACAGGGAGAGACAGAGAGAGAAAATGAGAGAGAGTGAAAATTTATTGGAAGAAATTGGCCTATGTGATTATGGAGGCTGACAAGTTCCAAGATCTGCAGAGTGAGTTGGCAAACCAGAGATCCAGGAGAGTCAATGGTGGAGTTGCACTCTGAAGGCTCGTAGTTTTGAGACCCAGGAAGCACCCATGTTTCAGTTTGAGTCCAAAGGCAAGAAAAAAATGCAATGTCTCAGTCTGAAGGCACAAAAGCAGTCAGACAGGAGGAGCTCTCTCTTATTCAGCTTTTTATCCTATTCAGGGCTTCAACTGATGGGATGAGATCCACCACATTAGGGAGAACAATCAGCTTACCTATTTTAATTTTAATCTCATCTAAAAAATTCCTCACAGAACAAAACTAGTGGTTATTAGTGGGGAGAAGGAAGGAGGGAGGGTCAAGATAGGGGTGTGGGATTAGGGGATATAAATTACTACATATTAAATAGATAAGAAACAAGGGTCTATTATATAGCACAGAGAAATATAGTCATTATTTTATAACAACTTTAAAGGAGTATTATCTATAAAAATATTGAATCACTATGTTGTGCATCTGAAACTAATATTGTAAATCAACTATACTTAAATATAAATAAATAAATAAATAAATAAATAAATTCCTTACAGCAACACCCAGAATAAGATTTGACCAATTATCTGAACACCACATGGCCCAGTCAAATTGACATATAAAATCAACAATCACAGATGGATAAAGGAAAACCAAAATTGATGTAACAAATAGAAAACATATAGCAAAATTGTATACTTATTTCCAATCATATAAAAATTATTTTAATATAGATGGACTAAAAGGGAAAAAGAAGTTAAAAAATAAAATTAAACTATGTACCATTAAGAGGAGATATATTTAAAATAAGATAGATTAAAAGTAAAAATATTGAAAAAAAAGATTGCCATAGAAATACTAATCATAAACTGGACAATTATATTAACATCAGACAAAATAGCCTTCAGAATGTGCAGTTATTACCAGAATTAAAGAAAAGCATTTCACAATAATCATCATAGTAAAGTCATCAAGTCAACAACAACATAAAAGATATTACAGGCCTAGATATGTACGAACCTAATATCAAAACTTAAAAAAACATGAAATATAAACTAACAGAACTTAAAGACCAGAGACATACAAATTACAGTAAAGTCTTATTTCACAGAACAAAGAGAAAATAAGTAAAGATACAGAAGACTTGAAGAAGCCCAACAACCAACTCAGTATTTACAGATCACTACAAGCAACAATTGTAGAATACAATTCTTTACTAGTGTAACAGGAGTGGTCAATAAGATAAACTATAAGCTAGACCATGAAACAAGTCTTGATAAATTTAGAAGAATTGAAATCACACAGAGTATGTACTCTCATGTTAATGGAAGTAGTTTTTTGGTACTTAATTTTTTTCGGATGTTAAGATTTTGCAATATACATTTTTACCCGCTCTAAATCTACCTTCAAATAACATATACTATTTCATGTAGTGTAGATACTTTCTAACAGAGTATAGACAATTCCTCCTCTGGTCCATCATGTCCTCTCTGTCATTTATTTAACTTACTCATATGCAATAATCACCCAGTGTGTTGGTACTATTATTAATTTAAGCAAAACAGTTATCTTTTAGATTCAGAGATTTTAGTGACTTTTTCATGGTAGGTAACACAGCTTAAGAAGTTTTAAAATCAAGACTCACATCCCATACAGGGAGTTTAGTTTACTGGTACTTCACATTCCTTCCAAACTTCTAATAGTGTCAAAGGACTTACTGCAATGTAGAGGCTGGAAAGATAAATACAAAATTCCACAGACACCTTTGCAGCAACAGTTATGGATAATTAAGTGTTCACCAACACAGACATTCCAGTAGGACTCAGAGTGTAGAGTGAGGCAGAGGCTACTCTCTGCTAACTATTATTCATTTCTTCCAGCAAGTCCAGCATGAAGATGTCTGATTTTTCATTGTCAAATTCTTGATAGTAAGAGTCTCCTGATCATGAATGCTTCCTGATTATAACACCTTCTAATGGTTCTGAACCTAGCAGTTGTACTAGCAACTTTTCAATGCCACAGGTAATTTTCTCAATATAAAAAAAAGCAGTAATGCTCTGGCAACCCAATTCTGCAGCATCACTCTCAAAGTTAATCCTGATAACTGAATCTATAGTGTATTTATTGAGTTCTTTGTGATTCTTCTGGACATTTACATTCCTTTCTTCTTGAACTAGTACACTATTTAATGTATAAGCTAAGCTACTCTAAAAATGAATCAAAAATACTCCAATGGCTCAACCAAGATAGACTTCTCTCTCTCTCTCTCTTTCTTCCCTTCCTTCCTCCCTTCCTTCCTTCCCCTTTCTTTCTCTTTCTTTTTTCTCTCTTCCTTTCTTTCTTTTCTTCGTTCCTTCCTTCCTTTCTTTCTTTCTCTCTCTCTCTCCCCCACCCCTCTCAATGATCCAGAAATATGAAAACAGTAGTACAAATTGTCCAGAAAAACTTGTTTTAAGTGGTCATCCAGAGGCCTTATTTCCTTCTTTTCTGTTGCTCTGTCCTCCCCTAAGGTATGGTTAAAGCAGTTCCTAAGGACTCCATCAATGTTCTAGCCCATAAGACCAGGAAAGTAGAAGTACAGATCAAGTAATTGTCTTGTACCAAAGACATACAGAGGTTGTAATTCTCAATTATATTTAATACCTTTGGTAATCACCTAGTCATAAAGCCTTAGATGCTGAAAGCTAAGTTAGGCAACAATGTCAGATGAGTAATGTGTGCTATGTCAAAAACTTCAGGGATTTCTATAACTACAACAAAGAATGGGAGACTAGGTATTGAGGGACAACTGCAATATCTGTCACAATAAGTTACCATAAATTATTTTCTCAGTAGGGGAACATGAGCTGATTTGCCATAATTTCTACAAGTGTACTCTATAAGAATATAATCCATTCACTCCTTGAGTAAGCACATATTGGTGCCTGCCATATTCTGATTATATAACAACAATGGTCCCTGCCCACAGAATGCTTAAATAATAGTGTTATAGTCAGGCAAGTGGACAGTAAATATCATGAAATAATATAGCTAACATTTTGAGCTCATATATGTGGGTCATGCTATTCAATTTTTTATGTGCTTTTAATTTTTTAATCTTTGCAATTGATTACTCAAAGAAGTACTGGTCATATTCATTTTAAGGTTAAGAAATCTGAGACACAGACCACTTCCATCACTTGTCTAAGATCATAAAGATACCTAAATTAGAGAACCAGGGTTCAAATTAAGATTCTCTTATTCCACTTGAATGCACTCCCCCATTATGTCATATTGGCTTTCAGAATGTATTACCGAGCGTAAAAGTACTCAGATGAAACAATTATAGAACATGGCTGATACATGCAGGAGGAAAAATTAAACCAAAGTGAAAGTTAGGGGTTGTTCATTGTTGTGATGTAAATGTGGAGGGTATAGTATGTTCATACAATGGAATACTTCTTAGAGACAGAAAGAACAAATCATTGATACTTTCAAAAGCAGGTATGAATCTCAAAAACAACGAAGTATTTACTGTATGATTCTAGTTGCATGAAGAACTAAAAGGAATAATATAAATTTATTGTAAAAAAAACAAATATCAAAACAGCAATAGCCTCTAGGAGTGTGGCTGACACACTGGGAAAGGGCAAAAAGGACATTTCTAGGGATGATGAAAATGTGCCATACATGAGAATACAGGTTCTGTTAAATTTAGTTATATTTTACAGTTAAAATTTTGCCTTTTACTTAATGTCCATTTTACCACTAATTAGTAGGTTTTGTATTTTAATAGTGGCAGAGATTAGATATTTTGTAATATCTACTGTGTATTCTAGGCCTGGGCAAATGAGGAAATATATTAAGGTTAAAAATCATTAAGATAGAAAATCATCAACAATTGTTTCCTTAGCAGATATAGGCAATAGAGAAATGGGAGAAAGTAATCAAGAATCATTACCTGATTTTTGGCTTGATCAAGTAGAAAATGTTGGTACCATTTACAGGGATGAGGGAAGGGAGAAAAAAGAGGTAGGGAGAAGTCTCTCAGGGCAGAAGACATTGATGAATATTGAATCTAAGGGAGTGGATGAGATCTCCCAGATGGAGGGTGGAAATTAAGAAGAAGACCAAGGGAATCTTTTGGAGTGGTGATATTTGTGAAAAAATATGTTTACATAGAGAATCACCCCCAGAAAGCAGTTATAACCAGCTAGATGGAATGATTTTTCTTTGTTTTATACAGTACTCATTCTCAAACTTTAGCATGCCTCAGCATCACCTACCTGGAAGTGTTTGTAAAATATAGATTTTCATAGATTGTTGGATTCTATATCTAGTCTCTGACTCAGTACATCTAAGGTAAGTGGAGTTAGCATTTGTTTCTAAAATGATCTTATACGTTGTTGTTGCTGATGGTTTAGGGCCCAGTTTCAGAATAACTATACTATACAAAAGAAATTTTAGAGATGTTCCATTTTTGATACATCAATAAATATCATTATTAATTATCACAAGTAAACAGAAAGAAGGGCTTGCCATAGTAAACTTGGAAGGATATACTAAATGAAATTTTAAAAAATATATAACACATATATATATACACATATGCATATAATATATACATACATAACTACACATACAATGACATGTTCCATTGGAAGAGAAGTCACTATGCCATTTCCATAAAGATATGACATAGCAACTTATGACTGAATCATTTCACTTTATTTCAGCTATCTTAATATTCATTATTTCACCAAAAATAATTGACTATAATTATAACTATTATGATGTCGGGTTTGTAACAATTTATTTTTCCAGTTCTTAGCAAATAAAAAGTTTTAGCAAGACTAGAAAGAGAAAGAATTAACAACAATTACTAAGTTAGAAAGCAAGGATATTGGAAACTGAAGGGACAGCGACAATGATTCTTTTGCAAAGAATGGGTCACGGAAGTATTACTACACAAAGATGTCCCTGTTAATTTTGTTGAATAGAATTTCCGTATCCTGATTAGTATACTGGTTTTTTCTTTGCATTACTTTGAAGACAGAGATTATAATAGAAGTTTATCATCTTCAAATATTTTCCAAAACTTTTAGAAAATTTAGGAATAAAATTAGTTGTACATCTATTTAAGGATTAATTGAAAAAAATGAAAACTGGAAACATGAAGAATCTAAATAAATACTGTTGAAAGGATAAAATAACTCTCAAATAGAAAGTATAATAAGACATAGATATTCCTTCTTGGAAAAAGCCATGCACAATTATCTGAGTTCACAAAGCTCATATGCAATGTTGATGTGTGGAACTTATAATTATGTACACAATTATATATGCATATATGTATAGATATATATCTTAGACATAGATAAAGACTTTTTTTCTATTTGATTCCTATTTCTTAGCACTAGTGAGGATTGAGGGGAAAATTTAAAAAGTTGAAAATTTTAAGAAAAAAGAAAGCCATGAGAGTCGTAGGGAAATTCTGAAATAATTTAAATCATACAATTTAGTTTAACCAGAAAAGTAAAAATAAAAAACAAAGCCATTAGGAAACAAGTTGGTTTTTTTGGGTGGAGGGGTGTAGGGCAAGGATTTAGGATTTGTACAAATGAAAGTGGAGAAGGATATAATCAAAATAAATATTTTAGCTTATATATTCTAAAGTAGACACCATTTTACTTAAATGTTAAACATATAACATATACATGCTAATATATAACAATTTAGATACTCCTTCTGTTTGGATATATTAAATTATCAATGTACTAAATAAACTACATATTACATAACATGCATTATATGTCATCCTCATCTTCCAAAGCATCTTTTAAAACAGTGCCCAATAATCCTTGGTGACTGCTACACTGATTTATGTATTCATATAAAGACAAAATTTTAAAAGGTAAGGAATGAAAAACTTCTTTTCAGCAAATATATGCACCTCATTGTGCTTGTTAATAACAAAGAAACTTATCTTTTAAAATAAAACCTAAAGGTAACCTTAGAAGGAGGTGAAGGTGAAGAAAATAATACAATAATATTATATTATAAGGAAATTCACTCCTCATTAATCACATTTTGGGGGAAAATTTTGTTTTTTCTACAAACACAGGTTAGCAATGTGGAGCATACAGAAGCTCATTCTTTTTTGAAGGGAAAGAAATCAAGCAATAAAACTGAGGGATGTGGGTTTTCCCCATGATGCTTTCATGTTCAGTTTGAAAGTTACATAGCTTCCTGTTTCTCTTACCAAATATTTATGCTTATGTTATTTATAAATGTGTTTATTTTTTAAATAAATATTTATTGAGCACCTATTATATACCGGTATAATTAATTCTAGGTGAAGGGGAGTAAAGAAAGGAATAAACAAACAACTAAACTTTCATTTTTATAGAGCTTATATCCTGAGGTTGGGGAGAAATACATAAACAAATAACTAAGTGAAACACATAATGCATCAAGTAATAAAAGGTAAAATGGAGAAAATAAAACATGGGATGTGGAAATGAGGAAGAAATAGAAAAAGAGGGTTTTTTAATATCTTTATTGTAGTATAATTGCTTTGCAATAATGTGTTAGTTTCTGCTGTACAACAAAGTGAATTAGCTATATGTATACCTATATTTCCATATCCCCTCCCTCTTGAGCCTCCCTCCCACCCAGAAAAAGAGCTTTTAAATGAGGTGGTTAGGGAACATCTCCTGAAAAGATGACATTTGAGCGAAGAGGAGGCAGATGAGTCAGGAATTCATCTGAATATCTGGGGGATTGTTTTCTAGACAGAGGTACAGCAGATTCAAACCCTCTGAAGCAGAGGTATGCCTTTTATGTTCATGAAACAGCAAATAGGTCAGCACTTCTAAAGAAAAGTCCATGAAGGGAAAGAGTAGCAGAAAATGGAGTTAAAGAATCAACAGAAGCAAGAACTTGTGGGTCCTTTAGGTCCTTGCAAGTGCACAGAGAGGAATCCACTTGAGGGTGAGGAACAGAGTGACATAAGCTAACTTGTGTTCGGCAGGGTTGTTCTGACTGCTGTGCTGTTTATCAATTGCGGAACTAGGGTGGGAAGAATATAAGAATGGGGACTACTGAAGAGGCTATTGCAATAATGCAGTTGAGATATTTTGAAGGTTTACTTATGATAGTAGCAATAGATGTAGCAAGAATTGTTCTGATTTTGGATATTTTGAAAATAGAGCCAACATGATTGACTAACAGCTTGGATGTGAGCAGTGAGAGAAATAAAGAAATCAGGACTCAAGATGACACCGAAGCCATTTGGTCAGAGCAGCTGTCTATGAGGACGTGAGGATATGATGTGGCGTACAATGAAATATTTATTTTCTTTGGTCAATGAGTTATATGTCATAAAAGTCATGTTTCTAGAAGGAAAAAAGAGAGAAAAAAAATTAGTAACTCGAGAGTTGGACATTTGAATTTGAGGAACTGGAGGTAATGTTGTTACTGGAAATAAGATGGTTTAGGAAAATGCTGTCCAATTAACTAGTGCTATTTTTTGCTAAAATGGGGAAGACTATATGAGAAACAGGATGAGGGAGGAGGAACAGCAGTTCTATTTAGCATGCTGAGTTTGAGGTGCCTATTACTAATACAAGAGGTGATGCTCCATAGGTTCTAAAATATACAGCTTCTCATCATATATACATATAAATAAGAAGAGAGGCGCTCTAGGATTGACTGCTGGAACAATGTTTTGATGAATAGGAGATAGGAGGAACCATCAATGAAAAGTGAGAAAGAGAAATTATTGAAATAGAAAGAGAAACAGAAAAGTATTTTGATCCAAAATTCAAATAATGCAGGTCTTCCACTGATGAACTGTGTCAAAGTTATTAATAGGCTAAGACCATTAGAATTACAAATGGACCATTGTAAATATTTAGCGATGTGGTGAGCAGGTGTAAGAAGAGCAATTTCTAGGAATGGTGGGCTAGTAGCCAGAATTGATTGCATTCAAGAAAGAATAAAAGGAGAACTAGAAGATGGGATTGTTAACATTTTCAAAGAGTGAAAAGTTTTAAAATAGACAAGAGGAATGAAGTTAGGAAAGTCTTTGTTGCTTGTTTTTAATTTGTTTTAGAATGGCAGATTTTTTTAAGTTTTATATACCTATGAGAATATTTGTTATTCTGAAGAAAGAGAGAGAGGAGAAGTATTGGAGAAATATCTTTGATTAGGTGAGAGGCAATAGTGCCTAAGTAGAGGGGTGACATTATCTAGAAGCATGAAGTGTCATTCATATTAACAGGAGAAGAGGAAAGGCAAGAGAGAGAAAAGTTATAAAATAGTCATCTCAGGAAGCAGCAGACTGAAAGGATTTGGAAATATAATAGGCTTACCAGGCAGCTCAAAGGATCCACTTGAAGTTAATAGTCATGATTATAATGTGAAGCCATTGACCATGAATTTGTTTGCCAGCCAACCATGTTCAGCTGCACAAGTCCTGCTAGCAATCTGAGTTTGTCTTTGAAGTTTTGCCAGCTGCATCTGACCATACACTTGATTTGATGGTGCTTGCAAGGGTGTGATTAAAATGATGTATCATGGGTCATCAAGAAAATAAGGATATGATGTATGTTATAATGAAATATTTGGTCAATGAGTTATATGTCATTAAAGTCATGTCACTAGAAGAAACAAGTTAGTAACTAGAGACTAGGAAATTTGAATTTGAGCATATGGAGGTGATATGATTACTGGGCCTAAGAAGGTTTAGGGAAGCGCTGTCCAATAAATATTTATGTGATGATGAGACAGTTCAAATAACCACAATAACCACTAGCAGATATGGCTACTAAACCTTGATAAGTGGCCACTAGAACTAAGGAATTAACTTATTTTAATTAACTTAAATGTAAATACCTACATATAGCTCTTGGCTAATTTATTGGACAGTTGCTGGTCGAGAGGATGACAGTCACAGTAAGAGGCTGAGGAAGAGTGGAGAAATAGCACAAATAGTGTTAGAGAAAGGGAAAGTGAGCTAGATATGAGGGGGGGATGACCTAGGTGATTAGTCTTTACACTAATAGGTAATGAGTGGTTTAGTCTCAGGATGTCAGACTCAAACCTCAGATATTTTAGGAAAGAGGGAGAGAATGTTCAAGATTCTAGCATCTGGAATGACAATGAGATTCAGTAGAATAAGATGTGTGAGAAAGAAAATATCCATTCCCAGAGAGGGGTGCATAGGAAGTCATAATCGCAAAGGAGAGTCATGTTTCAGTTGAAGTAGTAAGGTGAAGGAGACCTTCAGGCATGATATTGAGTATATATAGGATATTTTGCTGAAAATAAGCGGGTTAAAGATGGTATGGTAGAATGGTTCCTTACATTTATAAGAAATGTGAGTTGGGTTAAAAATAAGCATTTTATTGGGATGAGAATACAGTGTATGACCTGGGAGGTCCTAGACATCTTATGAGAACTGCTATAATTAGGGGTAAACAGCATAATGAGATTAATCCTGATGGTTACATAACAGATTCTTCTATACTCTCTTTGGACATCAGTGTACCATCCTTTTCATTCAACAAATGCTAATTAAACAATGACCATGTATCAGTTATGCAAAACTCCAAAGAATAAGTGGACAGTGCATAAAACAGACATAGTTCCCACTCGTATTATCTGCCAAAAATACCTCTTAGGGTAACAAATTCCAAAGGTTTATTATCTGCTCTGTCAATGAATACTTGGTATGCTGTGTATTTCTTCTCTTTTCAGACGTTTTGCTCATGTCAATTGCCAATCTTTACCTTTTAAAGAGAATTGGTGGATACTTTACTCTCTTCTTAGATGATCAGTCTTGGTTTTACCCACTGAGATTGCAAATTATTTTAGTTGTCCTACACATGCCATTCTCTAATTGCAATATGATTTTTAAAATCCTCTCGACACACTTGGAAAATAGGGAAAGCAGATATCAGGACTACTTGATACAGAAGAAGAATGAGGACAAATTGAATAAATTGAATCACTATTCCAAAGATTAAAGTGCCATCATCAGAAAAACTTCACATTATTCTAAATGCTAATCCATACAAAATGATTAGAAAGTGTTTTCCGTTTTATTTTCAATCAGTACATTCTGTTGTCCATTTTGGACACAGAAACAAACTGGGCTTTCTTCCACAGAAAACCACAGTGGTGATTAACATCCTGTGTTGGAAAGTAAGTATAGCACAGAGAGACTTTCCATACTTCCAAGTCTAAACTTTCAATGCCAATAATTAACTAATTGATAACTGCAATAGATCTTTTCCCCCATTCTTTTACTTGACTTCTCTCTCAACTCGAAGCCTTTGACATTTCCTCTCTAAAACTATTTCTTTGACTTTCATGACACAATTCTCCCTTGGTTTCCTCACTATTTTTTCTCAGTATTTTATTTCAATGTTTTCACCTAAAAGTTATTGTTCATAGATTCTGTCTTTCCCCTCTCATTCCCAGATATTCACATTCTCTCTCACTGTTCTATCATGTTGATGACTCCAGAACCAATGCTTACGATTTGATCTCTATCTTGAATTTCAAATCTGCCTTGGATGATCTAGCGTAAAATCACCATTTCTGAATGTGAACTCATTTTATTTTTCCCTTCCAAACATGTATGTTCTCCTCTTTGTTATTGTCTATAGTAGAGCCACTATCAATTCAATCTTCAGACCAGAAACCTGTAATCTTCTGGTTTCTATTGTTAGCCTTTTCAGTTATTCTTTCTCCCTCGAGATATGCACCTTTCTTACACAGCACTTCCTTCCTTCAATTTCCAGTGAATGACAACTAGCAATGCTTAAAAATGTCTGCCAAGTTGTACTGAATGACTGAAACTCTTAATATTAGTGTTTTATGTAATATTTACTCATGCTACTCTAATGTTTCAGTGGTCTACAAAGCATGCTCCTGTTTCACAGATTTCTTTTCACTTTTTTAAACTGTACTTTTCCAGATGCCTTTTTAGCTTTTTACCTTTATAATAAATGAAGCTTCCAGTTATAGCACAACACTAAACTAAATTCACAGCTGGAACATTTCTTACCAAAATGTATAACCTACTTTGGCCAATTCACCTAAATCCTACATAAATATCTTTATTAAAATATAACCAGATGATTGGAAGTTCTTTTGAAATAAAGAAAAGATAGAACTTAATTAGAAAGAAAAATATTTATTTTGTACCATAATAACAATAATAAATTACATGATTACAGCCCATTTCTATGTTTTCAACCTAACAGCTATTGTATTAAAATGTGGGTGAAGTTTCAAACAAATATTTCAAACTTAGTAAGTTTGTCAAAATTTAGACGATAAATAAGTTTAGAACTATTTGTTCTTATGCTAATACTTATTCTTTCTCTTTTCTGAATAATGAGATGAAGGGTAATTTAGTTTTCATTAATCTGTGTATACTTAAAAAGTTCAACCTGATATCTACCCATTTGTCCCTATCCAGAGAACTAATTTAACAAAATTTGATCACATCTCTATTACCATAGCAAACTCAACCACATGTGAGATAATATTGCACCAACTCTTTTCTACTCTATTTATTGAGTGTAAGCGTTGTAGTTTTTAGGGAAGGACTGTCTTCTTCCTTGTTCCACTTTTTTCCCAAGTAGAAGTGTGTGATTTTTTGATGACATTAAATTAGGTGGAGTTAAACTATTAAAAAGGACACACCTCTTGGAAATTTACTATTTTTTTTTCTTTCCTCTACTTTGGGTTGCAATGGGAAAGTGATTCTGGCTATGTGTTTCAGCTCAGCTGATATAAGGTTTTGTTTGGCGGGAGCTCTCTCTATGTCTAGCATGAGGTGAGGCATGAGAATCAGTAGAGCTAGCCAGCCCTTTTGGCCACCACATAAAGCTTTATTCTCCAAGGAGGTTATCAAGACTGATGATTGACAGTTTATCATCATTTGTCTGTCCCTCATGGCTTATTTAACACTTGGCTAGAAACATAGAAAGGGGAAAACTATACTATGTATAGAATTTCTATGATTCTAACAATATCTCATTGATATGATGGAATACTGAGATGGAGAAAAAAAAGAAAAGGAGAGCATTCTCCTTGGCTTTTGCCCAATGCCCAGGTGGTCATTAAAAAGGATTCACTATAGCTTTGATGATGGCAGTTTACTTTCAAACAAATATTCTTTGTACAAGTTAGACAGTCATTTATATAAACATAAAATATAAGCTTTTCCTTACCTAATATTTTATACAGCAATTTTTTTTGTCCATTTATAAACTCTAAGTAAACCTTGTTTTCCTCCTCTTTCTACAAGCTCAAGTCTAATGGGAGTAAATGGTTATAATGACATTTAGCATTTCTAAAATATCTCTCCAACATTTCTCCATAAACAATTACCACTGATGTTTCTATGAATAACTGTATATTAAAAGGAACAGGCCATGATTCCAGTGAAATACCAGTATTTTATACAATACCAGCCTCTCTTATGAAACTTTATTTTTATAAATGCTTTTTCAAGGAAACTTTATTATTACATGACCCATGTAGTTCATTCAATATGATAATTATATTGACTATACAATAAAACTAAGCACCGAAAGAGGGAACAGAAAGCTTTATTGTTAAACTTATTATATCATCATTAATCATTCTCATATCTTGGAACGTACTTGATTACCTGCAGCCATACAATAAGACGGTTAAGAGAGAGGATTTTGAAGTTAGCCTGCCTGCATAGCAATCCAAGTTCTAAACATTTCTAGCTGTGTGATATTGATTGATCTGTTTAACTTCCTTAATTCTCAGATGTTTAATCTATAAATTGGAAAGAATTGCATTACTTATGGAGGTATTATAAAAAAAAGCAACTAGATAATACAAGTTGAAGTCAGACACAAAATAAGTACTTAGCAAACGTTTACTATTATTTTAAACTTCAGGTTGGAGGATAAGGGATCATAAATTATTAATTTTTACTAGGTTAAAAGTGATTCCACAGAAACTAATGCATCTTAAGTGCTAGAAACAATAACAACAAAATTAGATCACTTGCAGATTAATGTCCACACATTATTTTGACAAGCCACAAACTAAATTCTCATTCAGTGCTGCCAAGCTAAGCCAAGTAACTACATCATTTGGATTCTAGGCAGGCAGACAGGTATACAGGTACACCAGGGAAGTCAGTTGCTAATTATCCAACTATAGTAGAATTTTAAATATCAAACCGGTAATTTATGGAACAGTCATAGATGTTTAAGATAGGAGAAAATTTTTTTTTAACATCTTTATTGGGGTATAATTGCTTTACAATGGTGTGTTAGTTTCTGCTTTATAACAAAGTGAATCAGTTATACATATACATATGTTCCCATATCTCTTCCCTCTTGCGTCTCCCTCCCTCCCATCCTCCCTATCCCACCCCTCCAGGTGGTCACAAAGCACCAAACATAGGAGAAAATTGAAATAGTATTTTGGTGTCCTAAAGGGACTGAGGAACAAGGTTTCATAAAAAGTGGTATGGAGTAGTAGCAAAGAAAACTTGATAAGAGCCACAAAATGATGGTTCCTGAGAAGTGAAAGTGAGGTTGCACTTCACAGAAAAAATCAGAATAAAACTTATGTGACTGCTGTGCCAGAAACCAATCTGAACCTCCATTCATAAGGTTTTCACATCCATAGAAATGTGTCAATGCATGTTGTATAACACCTAAATAATTGAATCAAAATGTGCTTGGCACTATTTTTCAATTTTTTAAAATTATATTTACATTAAAACTGTACATTTGCTAGATAATCCATACCTGATATAAGTGTACTTTACTTAAAAAGTGATTGAGATTTCTACAGTGGGGTTCTAGGTTATGTAACTATTGCATATGTAACAAATCTACTGCATTTTTGAGATGCAGCATCTGGTAGAGTTCACTGGAAGGAATTTTCTTTATTTGGATGAAATGGGAAAATAGACAAGAATTGTTTCAATACACCACTATATCTACCTATAACAACCATTTTCATTACTCTATTTGAACAAAAAAATGAAACTGATTATTGGAAATATGATCACCTGTTTTTGCATGTAATAATTCTAGAGGTTAAAATATTTTTAAGTTTCCCCAAAATATTAACATTAATTATACCAAGTACAGCTATGGTGTCAGTTGGACTATTTAGGGAAGAATCATGCATATAGGATTTGAGTGATCTAGATTGACATTGACAAAATTAATCAAATTATTTCTAGACTACCATTTGCATAGTTTGTGGATAAACCATATATAATAGATAAAAACAGAAGTCCGGGCTGATATAAGTTTGGAGCCCATTTATATTCACTCTTGAATGTGACTATATGTGAATTAGTTTAAAGTAACTGAACTTGGAAGAATCTGAGCTGAATTTGACTCATCTTTGTCAACTTCCAGCTTCATCCTTGAAGGAGCTGTTTTCCTTTCTGAATCACTATTTTCAATGAAATAATGATATGTATAATAGAAATGTTTGCTGAGAACTCACTATCTGCCAGACTCTGTTAAAAGCACATTTTTAGTACATGTTCTGTCATTTATATATTGCCCCCAAACTCCCATAAACAGTGGGAGAACTTCAGAAATTTCCATATCTGGCCCATTAAAGGAGTCAGAAAACTGAACAGCAGACAAATTACATATTTAGATAGAAAGAAAATGGGAGCTGAAATCAGACAATTAAGTATTCAATGGAATCTGAATAGTTTTCTTTAATGCCTGGGAGGCCCATGGAAAAATACTGAATTCTCAGAATAAGATAAAAGCAATAAAATGAAGGAAGGAAACACCATTACAAAATAGATTTTGCTCAGTTATTCTTTTTCCCCCCATGCTATTTATTGTTTTATTTATTTTTATTAACATCTTTATTGGAATATAATTGCTTTACGATGATGTGTTAGTTTCTGCTTTATAACAAAGTGAATCAGCTATACATATACATATATCCCCATATCTCCTCCCTCTTGCATCTCCCTCCCATCCTCCCTACCCCACCCCTCTAGGTGGTCACAAAGCACTGAGCTAATCTTCCTGTGCTATGCGGCTTCTTACCATTAGCTATCAATCTTACATTTAGTAACGTATATACGTCCATGCCACTCTCTCACTTTGTCCCAACTTACCCTTTCCCTTCCCCGTGTCCTCAAGTCCATTCTCTACTAGGTCTGCATCTTTATTCTTGCCCTGCCCCTAGGTTCTTCAAAACCACTTTTTTTTTTTTTTTTTTTTAGATTCCATAAATAAGTGTTAGCATACAGTATTTGTTTTTCTCTTTCTGACTAACTTCACTCTGTATGTCAGACTCTAGGTCCATCCACCTCACTACAAATAACTCAATTTCATTTCCTTTTATGGCTAAGTAATATTCCATTGTATTTATGTGCCACATCTTCTTTATCCATTCATCTGTCAATGGACACTTAGGTTGCTTCCATGTCCTGGCTATTATAAATAGAGCTGCAATGAACATTGTGGTACATGACCCTTTTAGAATTATGGTTTTTTCAGGGGATATGCTCAGTAGTGGGATTGCTGGGTCATATGGTAGTTCTATTTTTATTTTTTTAAGGAACCTCCATACTCTTCTACATAGTGGCTATATCAATTTACATTCCCACCAACAGTACAAGAGGGTTCCCTTTTCTCCACACCCTCTCCAGCATTTACTGTTTGTAGATTTTTTGATGATGGCCATTCTGACTGGTGTGAGGTGATATCTCATCGTAGTTTTGATTTGCATTTCTCTAATGACTACTCACTTATTCTTATTAGTTTTAATTATTTATGATAATACTTCATAATATACCAATTAATGTCCTGTAGTATAATGTATAAAATTAATGACAGAATATAAGACTTCTAAGTTACACAAGACTACTGTCTTTTAAGAACAGAGTAGGATTGTTTACTTTCTTGAAAGAGAGAATTTTTGGCTTGGAGATTAGTGAAATTAAAATAATTGAGTTCAAGAACATTTTAATTAAAATATTACATGCATTTATTAATTTACTTAAAATATTTTTGATGTAAAGAACTAACCAGATACAATATAAACATAGTGATATGGGAGTTAATTTATAGTAGATAAAAAGGAAAGTCATCAGAAAACAGTAGATCAGGAATTATTACAGAGGAACTGTATAGGCAAACAGATCCAAGAAAATTAAGATTATAAGATTTATTGTCTTTATATATTACCTTTTATTTTCAGCTGGTTTGAGAGAATAAAAACTAAAATTTTACACAAATTTACCTGAAACAGAAGGTGTATTCCTAGCCAATGTAGTACATACAATGCCAAATATAAACATTTATTTTTTTCCCTCCTTGGTTCTCTTTAAACTGCATTATGAATGGTATCAAGTCTTATATCTCTGTTAAAAGTATCTTTCTCATAAAATATTTATGAGATTGAATATGGAAAATCATCCAGTGAATGGCTGATTTAAATAGACAATTTTTGGAGATACAGGTTAAGTAGGTTAGAAATGAAAGAGAATTCTTGAATGGAGGGTAGGTGATGGAGAATAATGATCACAAACACTGTATCAAACTACTCAATGTGCTAAATAACAAAATATATAGATAATATAAACTAGGAAAGAATGTCAGATAATCTGAATGTTAAAAAGGTAGCATGCTTTGTATAAAGCTTTGCAGTAGAAATGTAAGCTAAGATAAAATAAAATAAAATGTTGCATTAGCTCCTAGCCCATTCTTTTGGGTTTTCTAGGAAAATAATTAGCCTTTCCAGAGCTGTAGAAAAAGTAATACTCTGGAGGGGAGTTACATGTATTACAAGTGTAAAAGAATGGTACTGTGAAGGTAAAGGAAAGGGATTTATTCAGAGAGCTAATTTCACAAATTCACAGCGAATTGAAGGTTCCAGATGGCACAGTGCAACAGAATGAGAACTAGAGAAGTAGTGCAAGGAAAGCATAGGTAAGCGCAAATGCATAGCTCATAAGAGGATGCTAAACAAAGGACTTCCATTTTAAGTTGTAGCCTAAGATGGCAGGAGTGATGTGGCCTAAAATTGGAAGTGTACATTATGAACAGACGAAAGTTCATATCATCTTATAAAGGCCCCTTGAGTATATAACAGTCATTGGTCTGATGAGCATTTGGCAGCATTTTCTCAGAAGGAGAAGCAGCACCAGAAGAAGAGGAAATATGAATGATTGTCTGTTAAAAGGTTCTCCGAGCATTAAATGAAACAACAAACATGTAAATGCTTTGTGGATTGGAACAAAAATGAGTTATTTCCAGAAGGAAGCATGGGTGGAAAGAGCAGGAATTTTGTAGTCAGACAGTGAGGGCTGTGGGTACTCAACCAGCACACGCCATTACAACACATGCAATCTCAGGAAGGTTACTTAATATCTCTGAAGTTCAGTTACTTTAGTTCTAAAATGTGAACAAAAATTCATGTGTTTCTGAGACAATAACAATGAGCTAACCATGACAGAGCACAGTAGGTTCTCTCTGTGTGAATCCTGCACTTTGCGTGGTAGTACATTTTATGTTCCTTGTAGTACTCCCATGTGTTCCTTCCCTCACCTTTTCACCTGGTTAGCATGATCAACTACTACTCTGTATCTTTTTTGTCTATAACAGTCTTAAAAAACACTTTAAAAATTCTTTTGAGGATAGTTTTATTTTATTTTATTCTATTTCATTTTTTATTGAAGTATAGTTGAGTTACAATATTCAGGTGTATATCAGTTTGTGATTCAATATTTTTACAGATTATACTCCTTTAAAAGTTATTACAAAATAATGCCTATATTTCCCTGTGCTATGCAATATATTCTTTTTGCTTATCTATTTATACATCGTAGTTTATATCTCTTGATACCATACCCCTACTTTCCTCCTTTCCCTCTACCTTCTCCCCACTGGTAACCACAAGTTTGTTTTCTATATCTGTGCTTCTGTTTCTATTTTTCTATATACATTCATTTGTTTTATTTTTTAGATTCCACAGGTAAGTGATATATACAGTAGTTTTCTTTCTCTGCCTGACTCATTTTAGTAAGCATAATAATGTCTAGGTCCAACCACATTGTTGCAAATAGCAAAAACTCATTCTTTTTATGGCTGAGCAATATCCCATTATATATTTTTATGTGTCCATTCATCTGTTGGTGGACATTTGGGTTGCTTCCATATGCTGGCTATTGTAAATAGTGCCGCTGTGAACATTGGGGTGCATGTATCTTTTCAAAATAGTGTTTTTGTTTTTCCAAATATATACCCAGGAGTGGAAGTGATGAATCACATGATTATTCTAATCATTTTTTTCATTTTTTTAGTAAGCTCTATACTGTTTTCCATAGTGGCTGCACCAATTTACATTCCCACCAACAGTGTACTGGGGTTTCTTTAACTTCACATCCTCACCACATTTGTTATGTGTGGCCTTTTTGATGATAGCCATTCTGACAGGTGTGAGGTTTTGTAGTTTTGCTTTGCATTTCCCTGATGATTAGCAATGTCGAGCATCTTTTCACGTGCCTGTTGGCCATCTATATGTCTTCTTCGGAAAAATGTCTATTCTAGTCTTCTGCCCATTTTTTAAACTGGGTTGTTTGTTCTTTTGATATTGAGTTGTATGAGCTATTTATATATTTTGGATATTAACCCCTTATCAGTCATATCATTTGTAAATATTTTCTCCCATTCAGTAGGCTGCCTTTTCATTTTGACAATGGCTTCCTTTGCAGGGCAAAAGCTTTTAAGTTTAATTAGGTCCTCTTTGTTTAGTTTTGTTTTTGTTCACTTTACCTTAGGAGACATATTCAAAAGAATTTTGCTGCAATTTATATCAAACAGCATTCTCCGTCTGCTTTCTTCTGGGAGTTTTATGGTTTCTGGTTTCAGATTTAGGTCTTAATCCATTTTGAGTTTATTTTTGTATATGGTGTGATAAAATGTTCAAATTTTATTCTTTTACATGCAGCTGTTCAGTTTTCCCAACATCACTTGTTGAAGAGACTATCTTTTATCCATTGTACATTTTTGCCTCCTTTGTCATAGATTAATTGATCATAAGTGTGTGGGTTTATTTCTGGGCTCTCTATTCTTTTCCATTGATTGACCTGTCTGTTTTTGCGCCAGTACCATGCTTTTTTGATTACTGTAGATTTGCAGTATAGTTTGATGTCTGAGAGGGTGATACCTCCAGCTTTGTTCTTTTTTTCTCAAGATTGTTTCAGCAATTTTGGTTTTTCTGCTGTTCTATATGAAGTTTAGAATTATTTGTTCTAGTTCTGTGAAAAATGTCATGGGTATTTTGATAGAGTTTGCATTAAATCTGTAGATTGCTTTGGGTAGTATGGCCATTTTAACAATATTAATTCTTTCAATCCTACTCTGTATCCTTCAAAACAAAATTCAAGTGTGACCTCTTGGTGAACAGATTCTACATTCCCTCTTTGAACTATCATAAAATCTTGTCCTGAAGGCTATTTTAGGATATATCACACTCTATTGCAATTAGTTGTTTACAAGTATGTCTCACACTAAATGGTAAAATTTTTGAGGATACTGAACATATGCCATACATATCTGAAATTTTCAGGTTCTAACAAAATGATCTCAGAAATTGTATATGCTGGGGCTTCCCTGGTGGCACAGTGGTTGAGAGTCCACCTGCCAATGCAGGGGACACGGGTTTGTGCTCCGGTCCGGGAAGATCCCACATGCCGCAGAGCGGCTGGGCCCGTGAGCCATGGCCGCTGAGCCTGCGCGTCCGGAGCCTGTGCTCCGCAACGGGAGAGGCCACAAAAGTGAGAGGCCCGCGTATCACAAAAAAAAAAAAGAAAGAAAACAGAAATTGTATATGTTTAAATGTTTATTAAGTAAGTCAAGTGAATCACATATTCAACAAGTCTCTATTTACTTTTAACTAGAGGCACCTGGTAGACTTCTAGAGAATACAATAAAACTGACACAACTAATTCAGTACATGTTGAATGATCTGACAAATATGTTATGCCATGAGAAAAAGTCAAACTGAATAGTGTTAAAACTATTGTTACTGGTTCTAATAAATATTTTTAAACCATATCATGGCCAAATTAATTGGCTATAAACTTTCAAGGAAAGAAGACAACCAAAAACTCATTAGTTTTGTGATTAAGAATAAACATTCACTATTACTTAGCCAATTATGGCACCCATTTAAATTGTCACTTTTAAGACAAGAAAAATGCATTTTTGTACAAAATCGTGTATATATTATTGTAAGAAGTTTGGGAAATAACAAATTTGCATTGTTGTAGCTAATTAAAATGAATAAATCAATTAACCTGGAAAAGAGTGAACATAACAATTGAGTGAAATAATATGTAGTAATTGATCCAGCAACACGATTTATATTTAGAAAAATTTCTAGTTTCATCAAAAGAAAAGAATAAATTCACTAAGAGTTACATTTTACTTATTCAGTGGTGTGCCAGAACCCTGATGATTTGGGATATTTAATTGCACTGGTACACTTACAAAAAGCATGTGCAACTGAGCAAATGACAAGAGGCCTTTGTTTATGTTAGGTTATTTTAGTACAATGTTTGTAGATGTTGTATGATGACGAAGTGTATTTAAGTATAAGATTTTGGATGAACTTTTTGTGCCTCCTGAGGTTCTACCTCTGCCCAACTAATGAAAAGGGAACAGCTTCAAATATCTATATTTTAAGCCCACAACGTTTGACTCAGTGGTAAATTAAAGAAAATTGATGAATGAATAACTCTGAAATTGGTTTGAGGAACAAAGCTTTCTCAGCAAGAAGCAAGAAATGTAGTGATCTTTTACCTTATAAAATCAGTCCCAGTATATGAATGTGGTCTTGCTGTTCTAGCACTGTAATAAAAGGTTTTCCTTGGAATTTCCAGACAATCAAGAACTTTGTGTGAAGAAAAATGGTTCTAGATTTCTCTACAATATCCACAATCAAATTGATCATATTTAATAAAGTGAGCCAACACATGATTTTTAGGTCAGGGAAAACAATCAACCATCATCATGATAATCATTCATTCTTTCTCCTGGAAAACATTTGTTTTTCATTATCATTGATAATATGATGTTAAACTTTCTTTCTGAGATGTCTTTCCCAGATAGAGTAGCTTCTGCTGTTATTCTCTTAGCTATAATAGTGCAGTGTAGTCGTTCAGGAAACCTCTCAAAAATCTCATACAATGTGATGTTTTATTTTAAATTATAGAAAATATGATTTTATAAAAATCAAATAAAAGTCCAACACATAAAGGGATGTAATAATCTCTGGAGTTGCATTTGCAGTAGAAAACAGTAGATGCAACGTTACTGTTCAGCAAATATTCCATGTGCTCCTCCATGTCATAACCTTCATTTTTGTTCAGCTGGAATCAGGTTTCTAATTTGGGGCAAACAGACAGAGTGCAAATGTGTCACTGTCTGGCAGGGACAGGTTACAAAATGTGATCTTTTCCATTCTTTTTGTTTATTGCTTATACAAGGTATGTTGAGACTGGGCAGTACAAAACAAAGAAAGCCTCAGCCATCTAAATCACTGAATGGAGATCTCCCATCAGATCATATCTGACATTTTCTTCAGGGAGAAGAAATTCTTTATGTTTTAAGTCAATTTTTTTTTTATTGTTGTCATTGTGGTATCTCAGTTTACCCTATGAATTCATCTAGGGATAGCCAAGGTGAATAGGAATAATGAAAGATGAGGTCATGTACCAAATAATTTGTGGAGTTGTTTCATGAAAGTTTGTCTTAGAATTTAAATCCCATGCTATTTTTCTCTGTTCTCAAAGTAGGAGGAGACGTGTGGCTGTATTTGTGATCTTGGAGATACTAATGATGCAAGAGAGCTAATTGTTGAAAAGTGGTTCCAGGGGATTTGGCAAGGGATAAAAAAGGAGGAGCTTTAAAGAGCTTGGATTTTAAAACAAAGAAACACATTTTTAGTCTGTGCACAAATTAAAAGAAGGGATAGTTGAAGATACATACATACTGTAGTATTAGGCCCAAAATTTCAAGTGTTGTCTTGAAATCCTTGAGCCTCAACGGGCCCCCAAGGCCTAATCATGGGCTCCCATATTCTTTCCAGATGTATCCCCCCTTCAGTGGGATGGGCTCCCCACCAGGCTAGCTCCCCTATCAACTTGAATAGCTGCACCTCACCCAGTCCTCACTCTGATGGACTTTACCTCCTTGTTATTCCAACAAGACAATCACATCCCCTTTACAGAAATCAAGGGATACCCCACCACCTTGTTACTACAAAGCCTGCCTCCCAGAGCCCCCGCTGGTTCACTCTGATCCTGAGTGCAACCCCATTGTGGCCGTGTGTTCTGTTCAATGTTCTCCTCCCCCTGGGCTATAGATATATGTCACCAATAAACTGTGATCAATTCCATTTGTCCAGTGGAGGGTGTTGTGTGTTTGGACATCTCCTACCACGTAGGGTGGGGAATTCCTCCTATACCAACATGACGAATAAAAAATGATCAGAACATACACACACACACACACACACACACACACACACAAACACACACATATATAGTGGATCAAGGTTATATAGAATTTAACCAACATCTTTAGCAAGTGAAAGGTAAAAAACCCTAGGGATTCAACAGGAAAAAATTTAACAGGAAAAAATAAAAAGGAAGAAATGTATGCTAGAGGAAATGTGACCAAGTGTTAAATAAATATAAACAAACTGGGAAAAAATGCCTAGCACCTTTCAGAAAGATGGGAAAATGGCTCATTTCAGTAAGTGTAAAATTATTTTGGTAAACATAAAGTTTCATGGTATTCTCAAGCAACAGTCAGCAGTAGTCCAAAAATGAGAGAAAAAATGAATGGTGAGATCTATTCATAATTGGATAGTATTGAAATAGTTATAATAGAAGGACATTCAAAAATAAAAAACTCTTAAACTTACATTAAGCACATGGTAACAAACATTCTGGAATATGACATCTATCAGGACCATAAGATAACAAACAGAAAAATTTATATTTTTGTTGTAGATTGAGAATACAGTGAGGGAGCTGTTATCATTTACTAGGTAGTCTACAACCTGCCTTGTATATTTAAAAAGATAAACACTACCTCTCTATACATTTTGCATAGTTTTTATGCAATCCTAAACATATGTTTTTACATGATATCCAATGTAAGTTTTCTTAAACTAATTAATTCCATGGACTTTCTGATAAATACAATTCCAAATAGTAATAGAGTTGAGTATACTTACACAAGAAAGTCTAAATGATACTGAAGTTGGAAAAGATGCAAAGTTATGATGCTTATGATCCATAAATAATATAAGGAAGAAAAAATACTTTACTTATTTTTAAATGTGAGGGCAATATTATAATGAATCATGACAGCTTTCATATGTGTCTCTACAGGAGATTAAATCAATACCATTCATTTTATCCAGCTGATTGTTTGAGGTTCCAATACAACTCCCTGTCTAGGAAACAGATTAAATTAATCTTCAAGTAAATTCTGTAGTTGCTATATTTGTGTAAGCATACTCAAGTTATTTTAAGGTTTTAAGTTAAATACTTATTCAACTCTTCTGTGCTCTATTAACAAAGGAATTATAAATAAGCAATGTTGATTTATAAGCAATATTAAAAAGCAAGCTTATGTTATATCTCTGTATGACAATTAGTGAATTAATTAATTCAAGCTTTTGGTTTATATGTATTTATATGGTGATAAAAGAATGGTAAAACCTAAAAAGTAGAATAAGTAGGAGGTATATTTAAATCAGATGATGGACTGGCGTGTTACCACTGATGTCTCTGTAATATTCCTATATTCAAATATCTAACAATTAAACTCACTTCAGAATGGCAGGAGTCATCTTAAGTCAGAAAACTAGGAAGTAGAATTACACTAGGATGTAGATGTCCCATGGGAACTTATGATAATACTCTTAAGTGGATGAGTACATAGACTCCTTCATAAACTTCAGGTATCCCGGTAATATTCTAAAATCACATGGTACATTTTACAGCTCTATTTGGAACAGTTCCAGTGTCCGTAAGATGTTTGTGAACAATGTTCAAGTGCTCTTATGGACAGAAATGTATTATAATGGTGAGTTACCAGCTCTCATAGGAGTTTCTGGAGGTATTTATGAAGAGCCTTCAGTTCCTGTGGTATCATTTACTTAATAACCTTTGGTTTAAGTGAAGAAAAGTTAAAATAAATGCTAATACAAAGAAGACTAGACTAGTTATTCAGAGCCCCTTGCTCCACTTCTGGGCAAGCTGATACAAAAGACCACAAATCCTTCCTTTGGTGTCAGCAAACCTACAAACCCAAGCCCGTGTATGGGACCCTCACCAGCCCCACCTCCCAAATGAAATGAAACCCAAGCCAGTCTTCCCTCTCTTCTCTCAAACTATTTTCAAACCCGCTTGGAAGTCTGCTCTACTTTCTCCAGAAACCCTCGTTTTGTGAGTAATAAGCTTTTCCACACTCTCTTTGTATACATGTGGTATCATCAGTCTTGACACTCAAGCAATATTTTTGGTGGTGGAGTCGACTCTGACCCTGTAGAATGACTACACAATGAATGAATAATAAATGAAGAAATTTCATACTAAGAAAATTGTACTAACCAATAAAATTCATTACAACACTACTCATTCTCTGTTTTCAATACTGTTTTTGTCACTTATTTCCCCAAAATAAAGCCAGACAAACTTGCTTATAGATTTGCTTCTGCTTAGGATATGGAAATTTCAAGAATATCATGCCCATCCCAAAGATAAGAAAAAACTGGATAGTCTGCCCCAAGGAACAGGGCAAAATTATCCATTGCTTCTGGGTGAAGGGTAAAAGTAAAAATCTTTTTTCCCTGAAGGAGAGCTAAGAAAATCTCTTGAACCCAGGATACTGAATCAATACAAAGAGATAGACAACATACCTCTACAACTAGTAATTTTAACCATCAATTTTCCTGCATTGTCAAAGAATGCTCTATGCATAATTTCTAATTTTTGTTATTTATTGAGGGTTTTGTCAATATTTATGATCCAATATAATGGTATATTTCTTTTCTCAAGATTCATATATCACTGTATTTTAATAATGTCAACGCTATTATGTATGTCCTTTAGATTTTATTCTTTTTAACCTCTTTATCAAGGATCATATCAGTGTATTTAAATATATTAATAATGTGTTTCTCTTTGCACGAATGTCTTGTTTTTTCATGAAATCTAATGCTTTATAGTGTGTTGCATAGATATCCTTGACTATTTCACCTCATTGCAAATTCTTCCTCTGATATTTTTTAAAGTGCCATTTTAAAATGTATTTAATATTTTTGTCTAATCAACAAAATGAATAATGATGTTTTTTGTTTTGTTTTCTGGTTTTCTCTTTTACATTTGCCTGCTATACTTTCCCCAATCTTTATGTTTTCAATATTTTCTGAAGTACCTTAAGAGAGTTTTGTAATGAGAGATGATTTATATTTTGCTTTGAGATACAATATGAAACCTAACTTTAAATAGGTTAGATCTGACCACATACGTTCTTTGATAGACATTGTTTTACTGTGTTATATAGGCTTATTATAAGTTCCCTTTTGAAAGTTTTAAAATTTTTCAGAAATTTATTTTCTTGTGTTTATGTTATGTTTACATTTATTCTGGTTGCTTGTTGGGTTTGTACTATTTGTTGTTCTAGTAGTTAACTTCTAAAACCTAATTTTACATGTTACCTTTCAATCCTCTATTTATTTAGACTGTATCCATCAACTCCCACATGAGAACAGGAGCAATTAGTATATTTCCTCTTTCCTTTCTATTCCTTTCCTCTGCAAAAATATAAATTTAGTTGGTTATAGCGACTCTCTTATCTTTTACTTTAATTTTCTTCAACAGAGTTGATATACACTATAAGGAAATTACCTTTATTTCTACTAATTTAATTGCAGAAATCATCATACTTGTATTATCTCATACTTTCACTCTCCTTCTCTAAATCCTTTATAGTGAGTAGTTTATCCTCTTATTTAAATTCTTACTCAATACTATAAATTGATTTAGGGTAACCTCCACTCTCTTTGCCATAGTGTTCCTCTTAACGAATTAGTTGCTTGAAGTTTGAATTTTAGATATTTCTTCAAGAACTCATAAGAACACTAAAACCTCAACTACTACATGTCAAAAATGACTATCTATTACCTTTTAAATGAATGATAGTTTGAATATGTACACAGTTTGGGGATCACTTTCTTTCCTTAAGGGTTCTGTGGTTTTTATGGCATTGCTATGAAAAAAAATCTAGGGTTAGCATAAATTCATTTCATTATATCCTGGCTTCATCTTCATAGTAGTTCAAGGTATTTTTTCATTATCTTTAAATTCCAAGAGTTTTTAAGGCAGTATATTTGTGACAATTATTTAGTTTCAAATTTTCACTCTCCCAAACCCTCATGCTTCCAATCTTTTCTGAAGCACTTTAAGAGGACCCAGATAGAATCAGTTCCTAGTGACTAACAAAGGGACAGTTGATCACCAATTAGCTTTGTAAATGCAATGGATTGTAGTGCAACAAATATTAAACTTATAATGATGCTAAAAACAAGCAAAGTTACTCCTTGATCATTTTTGTAATATACAAGGAAACCAATTTATTATTTGAAAAACTGACAAATGATTGGAAAGAATGAGCCATTTCTGTTGCCTCTCCTATAGGAACTTTACCTAAGAGTAGCAGAGTAGTTGAAGAGAGAAAGTTCCTCTTCATAGAAATACCCCAACTCCTAAATGAAGAAAGAATTTTGTACCACATAATGAATTAATAAATCTAAGCAATGATCATCTAGGGCTTCTAAGAACATACACACAAAAATAAAGCATTTTCACATCTTCTGATGGAAATATATAGCACCTTCTATGAAGTAGATATCCCAAAATTTTAAGCTCAGTACTCATTCTTCTGATTTAAATGTTAATTTTTAAGAAATACATCAAAAGAAAAGTATATTAAACCATAGATAGGGTAGCAAATCCAAATCGTGAGAAACTTTATAAGAAAAAAGTCATATGGTTTTTCAACAAAAACAACAAAAATTGCAAGGGAAAAAAAAGGAAGGGAGGGCAAAGGACTAAAATAGACTTTGAGACATAACTAATTCTAACAGATGGAACAAAAGTAAAACTTTCATAGAAAAATTTGAGTAATATGAATATTGGTGATATTAAGATATTGTTTTATTGCTGATTTGGGATGTGGGTAACAATAGCATTTGAATCACGTTTAAAAAGTGGAGTCCTTGTCATTTATAAATATATAGCAGCCAATTTATTGATAAAATTTTATAATTTTTGAAATTTGCTTCACAATAATATAGAGGGGCTTGGGCTAGTTGTAGAGGGAAAAGCATATTTATGAGTTTGAAATTTTTGAAGTTTTGTAAAGGGTAGATAGGCTTATTTTAGTATTCTTTTTCCTTTGTACATGTGTTTAAAATTTTCTCTTAAAAAGGCAAAAAGCAACATTCCTCATTAACAAATTTGTTCCTTTGTTTGAGAGTCAGAAGGCAAAACCAAGAAAAAATGTTCTATACATTTTCAAGCAAACAATTTTTGGATCCACATCTACAACTTTGATTGTAATTATGTGTTACAGATTAGAACATGAAGTGAATTTAAATGAACAAAATGAGCAAAGTCAATATCTAGTATAGCGTATTAGATGACTTTTTTTGTTATTGCTAAGTGCTCAAGTGTGCCTGATATTATTTAGACATCTTACTGAAAAAGCTTCAGGGTAACTGATGAGGGTAATCTATATATGTCATAAACATTTACTTATAATACCCATTATAAGAAAAGATAAAAGAAAAGATAAAAAAGCATTATAATATTTTAAGAAAAGGAACGGATTTTAACAAGAAATCATTCATGATACTAATCCTCACATATTGTATATTTTATTTTCTCACTTAATTTCCACCAGATAACAAAAATTTGCCTTTCTAGGATGCCTTTCTGGGAAAAATAAGTAATTCAAAAAACTCTTGTGACTAATTCTTATAGTTTTTCTTATGATTTTTGGATACATTTAAATTTGTCTTTAATATATATGTATATACAATTATATCCTTTGATATATGCTTTCTGTGCCTTATAATAAATAACAAAATAAACAACCGCTTATTTATATACCAACCATGTCATGGTATTGAAAGAACAAGAGATATTCCCAAAAGCCTGCTTTAGAGAACAGAAACAAAATACCAGAAATACTAACAAATAAGGGCCGAACTATTCCCTTATATAGCCAATAATTCTTTGCAGAGCATATAATTTAACAAAAATAACATGTATTTTCTAATTCCTGGTGGACACTATATTAATCTGATAATTATTTTGCCCCTAGCTAGTCCACTGAAGTGTTTATGGAGGCTAAGATGATATTAAAATAATTTCATTGTGGAGTTATGTAAGAAAAACTCATCATGATTACATTGCATTAAAAGACCTTAGTAGTGCTGACAAGCCTCTTAGATAGCCTCATCCACCAGAGGGCAGACAGCAGAAGCAAGAAGAATGACAATCCGGCAGCCTGTGGAACAAAAACCACATTCACGGAAAAATAGACAAGCTGAAAGGCAGAGGGCTATGTACCAGATGAAGGAACAAGATAAAACCCCAGAAAAACAACTAAATGAAGTGCAGATAGGCAACCGCTCAGAAAGAATTCAGAATAATGATAGTGAAGATGTTTCAGGACCTCAGAAAAAGAATAGAGGCAAAGATTGAGGAGATGCAAGAAATGTTTAACAAAGACCTAGAAGAATTAAAGAACAAACAAACAGAGATGAACAATAAAATAACTGAAATGAAAAATACACTAGAAGGAATCAATAGCAGAATAACTGAGGCAGAAGAATGGATAAGTGATGTGGAAGACAGAATTGCAGAATTCACTGCAGAACCAAAAAAAGAAAAAAGAATGAAAAGAAATGAAGACAGCCTAAGAGACTTCTGGGACAACATTAAGTGCACCAACATTCGGATTATAGGGGTTCCAGAAGGAGAAGAGAGAAAGGACAAAAGATAATATTTGAAGAGATTACAGTTGAAAACTTCCCTAACATGGGAAAGGAAATAGCCACCCAAATCCAGGAAGCACAGAATGTCCCATACAGGATAAATGCAAGGAGAAACACATCGAGACGTATAGTAAACAAAATGGAAAAGATTAAAGACAAAGAAAAATTACTGAAAGCAGCATGGGAAAAATGCCAAATAACATACAAGGGAACTCCCATAAAGTTAACAGCTGATTTCTCAGCAGAAACTCTACAAGCCACAAGGGAGTGGCATGATATACTTAAAGTGATGAAGGGGAAGAACCTACAACCAAGATTACTGAACCCAGCAAGGATTTCATTCAGATTCGATGGAGAAATCAAAACCTTTACAGACAAACAAAAGCTAAGAGAATTCAGCACCACCAAACCAGCTCTACAACAAATGCTAAAGGAAATTCTCTAAGTGAGAAACATAAGAGAAGAAAAGGACCTACAAAAACAAACCCCAAACAATTAAGAAAATGGTAATAGGAATATACATATCTATAATTACCTTAAATGTGAAAGGATTAAATACTCTGACCAAAAGACACAGGCTCACAGAATGGATACAAAAATAAGACCCATATATATGCTGTCTACAAGAGACCCACATCATACCTAGGGACACATATAGACTAAAAGTGAGGGGATGGAAAAACATATTCCCTGCAAATGGAAATCAAAAGAAAGCTAAAGTAGCAATATTCATATCAGATAAAATAGACTTTAAAATAAAGAACGTTACAAGACAGAAGGAAGGACACTACATAATGATCAAGGGATCAATCCAAGAAGAAGATATAATAATTATAAATATATATGCACCCAAAATAGGAGCACCTCAATACATAAGACAACTGCTAACAGCTATAAAACAGGAAATTGTAAGTACACAATAATAGTGGGGGACTTTAACACCTCACTTACACCAATGGACAGATCATCCAAACAGAAAATTAATAAGAAAACACAAGCTTAAAATGACACAATACACCAGATAGATTTAATTGATATTTATAGGACATTCCAATCAAAAACAGCAGATTACACTTTCTTAAGTGTACATGGAACGTTCTCCAGGATAGATTACATCTTGGGTCACAAGTCAAGCCTCAGTTAATTTAAGAAAATTGAAATCATATCAAGCATCTTTTCTGATCATAACACTATGAGAAGAGAAATCAATTACAGGGGAAAAAATGTAAAATATACAAACACATGGAGGCTAAACAATATGTTATTAAGTAACCAAGAGATCACTGAAGAAATCAAAGAGGATATAAAAATATACCTAGACACAAATGACAATGAAAACATGAGAATCCAAAACCTATGGGATGCAGCAAAAGCAGTTCTAAGAGGGAAGTTTAGAGCTATACATGCCTACCTCAAGAAACAAGAAAAAACTCAAATAAAAAATTTAATCTTACACCTAAAGGAACTATAGAAAGAAGAGCAAACAAAACCCAAAGTTAGCAGAAGGAAAGACATCAAAAAGATCAGAGCAGAAATAAATGAAATAGAAAGAAAGAAAACAAAAACAAAGATCAATAAAACCAAAAGCTAGTTCTTTGAGAAGATAAACAAAATTGATAAACCATTAGCCAGACTCATCAAGAAAAAGAGGGAGAGGACTCAAATCCATAAAATTAGAAATGAAAAAGAAGTTACAACAGACACCACAGAAATACAAAACGTCCTAAGAGACTACTACAAGCAACTCTATGCCAATCAAATGGACAACCTAGAAGAAATGGACAAATTCATAGAAAGTTATAACCTTCCAAGACTGAACCAGGAAGAAAGAGAAAATATGAACAGACAAATCACAAGTAATGAAATTGAAACTGTGATGAAAAATCTTCCAACCAACAAAAGTCCAGGACAAGACGGCTTCACAGGTGAATTCTATCAAACATTTAAGGAAGAACTAACACCCATATTTCTCAAACTCTTCCAAAAATTGCAGAGTAAGGAACACTCCCAAACTCATTCTACGTGGTCACCATCACCCTGATACCAACACCAGACAAAGATACTACAAAAAAAGAAAATTATAGACCAATATCACTGATGAATATAGATGCAAAAATCCTCAACAAAATACTAGCAAACAGAATCCAACAGTACATTTAAAGAATCATACACCATGATCAAGTGGGATTTATCCCAGGGATGCAAGGATTCTTCAATATATGCAACTCAATCAATGTGATACACCATATAAACAACTGAAGAATAAAAACCATATGATCATCTCAATAGATGCAGAAAAAGCTTTTGACAAAATTCAACACCCATTTATGATAAAAACTCCCCAGAAAGTGGGCATAGAGGGAACCTACTTCAACATAATAAAGGCCATATATGACACACCCACAGCAAATATCATTCTCAATGGTGAAAAACTAAAAGCATTTCCTCTAAGATCAGGAATGAGACCAGGATGTCCACTCTCACCACTATTATTCAACATAGTTTTGGAAGTCCTAGCCACTGCAATAAGAGAAGAAAAAGAAATGAAAGGAATACAAATTGGAAAAGAAGAAGTAAAACTGTCACTGTTTGCAGATGACATGATACTATAGAGAATCCTAAAGATGACACCAGAAAACTACTAGAGCTAATCAATGAATTTGGTAAAGTTGCAGGACACAAAATTAATGCACAGAAATCTCTTGCATTCCAATACACTAATGATGAAAAATCTGAAATAAAAATTAAGGAAACATTCCCATTTACCATTGCAACATAAAGAATAAAATACCTAGGAATAAACCTACCTAGGGAGACAAAGTCCTGTATGCAGAAAACTATAAGACACTGATGAAAGAAATTAAACATGATACCAACAGATGGAGAGATGTACCATGTTCTTGGATTGGAAGAATCAATATTGTGAAAATGACTATACTACCCAAAGAAATCTACAGATTCAGTGCAATCCGTATCAAATTACCAATGGCATTTTTTACAGAACTAGAATAAAAAATCTTAAAATTTGTATTGAGACACAAAAGACCCCGAATAGCCAAAGCAGTCTTGAGGGAAAAAAATTGAGCTGGAGGAATCACACTCCCTGACTTCAGACAATACTACAAAGCATAGTAATCAAGGCAATATGGTACTGGCACGAAAACAGAAATACAGATCAATGGAACAGGATAGAAAGCCCAGAGATAAACCCACGCACATATGGTCACCTTATTTTTGATAAAGGAGGCAAGAATATACAATGGAGAAAAGACAGTCTCTTCAATAAATGGTGCTGGGAAAACTGGACAGCTCCATGTAAAAGAATGAAATTAGAACACTCCCTAACACCATACACAAAAATAAACTCAAAAGGGATTAAAGACCTAAATGTAAGACCAGATACTACAAAACTCTTAGAGGAAAACATAGCAAGAACACTCTTTGACATAAATCACAGCAAGATGTTCTTTGATCTACCTCCTGGAGAAAGCGAAATTAAAACAAAAATAAACAAATGGGACCTAATGAAACTTAAAAGCTTTTGCACAGCAAAGGACCCGTAAACAAGACGAAAAGACAACCCTCAGAATGGGAGAAAATATTTGCAAATGAATGAATGGACAAAGGATTTATTTCCAAAATATATAAACAGCTCATGCAGCTCAATATTAAAAACACAGGGCTTCCCTGGTGGCGCAGTGGTTGAGAGTCTGCCTGCCAATGCAGGGGACACATGTTCAAGCCCTGGTCTGGGAGGATCCCACATGCCGTGGAGCAACTAGGCCCGTGAGCCATAACTACTGAGCCTGCGCGTCTGGAGCCTGTGCTCCACAACAAGAGAGAGTGCAACAGTGAGAGGCCCGCGCACCGCGATGAAGAGTGGCCCACGCTTGCCACAACTAGAGAAAGCCCTCGCACAGAAACGAAGACCCAACACAGCAAACATAAATAAATAAATTTTTAAAATATATGTATTAAAAACACAAACAACCCAATCCAAAAATGGGCAGAAGACCTAAATAGACATTTCTCCAAAGAAGACATACAGATGGCCAAGAAGCATATGAAAAGCTGCTCAACATCACTAATTATTAGAGAAATGCAAATCAAAACTACAATGAGGTATCACCTCACACCAGTTAGAATGGGCATCATCAGAAAATCTACAAACAACAAATGCTGGAGAGGGTGTGGAGAAAAGGGAACCCTCTTGCACTGTTGGTGGGAATGTAAATTGATACAGCCACTATGGAGAACAGTATGGAGCTTCCTTAAAAAACTAAAAATAGAATTACCCTATGACCTAACAATCCCACTACTGGGCATATACCCAGAGAAAATCATAATTCAAAAAGACACATGCACCCCAATGTTCATTGCAGCAATATTTACAATTGCTAGGTCATGGAAGCAACCTAAATGCTCATTGATAGACGAATGGATAAAGAAGTGGTACATATATACAATGGAATATTACTCAGCCATAAAAAGGAATGAAATTGGGTCATTTGTAGAGACGTGGATGGATCTAGAGACCTCAAACAGCATGAAGTAAGTCAGAAAGAATAAAACAAATATTGTATATTAACACATAAATGTGGAACCTAGAAAAATGGTACAGATGAACCGGTTTGCAGGGCGGAAATGGAGATACAGATGTAGAGAACAAACGTATGGACACCAAGGGGGGAAAGCAGTGGGCGGGTGGTGGTGGCGGTGTGATGAATTGGGAGACTGGGATTGACATGTATACACTTATGTGTATAAAATGGATAACTTATAAGAACCTGCTGTATAAAAAATAAATAAATAAATAATACTTTAAAAAAATAAATAATAAAAAATAAATAAAGACCTTAGTAGTGTTATATGATGATAAAATAACAGATTAAATAATGATGAGAATTTGAATAGGAGATCAAAATATACAGAACAAATGCAAACTTGCAAGACGTGAATTTCTGACACTCTATTTTATCCTCCATACTCTCATTATTATTCTTAAAGTAATGACAGTTTATTATGTGGGGTGTGTGTGTGTGTCCGTTTGACAGTCAAGAGGTTAAGGGAGAAGGAGCGGGAGAGAGAGAAAGAAGGAACAGTGGAAATAAAAATAGATTGATGGGTAATTTAGGAAATTCCTTAGATTTCAATATTAATCAGCTATTGCAAGTCATTATTTTTCAAGATATTCCATGGAATTCTGTATGTTTTCAAGACAAATCAAACTGTCAAATGTTTTAGAGAGGTATTTTAATTATCTTGGTAATTATTTCTTTAACAATTCTCTATGACTTTTACAGGCAAAAAGTGGTCTCCCTTTTCTTCTATAGACAGAATCACAATTCTTCAGAAGTCGTTATCTCTGAGGCAAGCTTCAATAAATAGTTCTGAAAATAAATATGAAAGCCTGTCTAAGCTAAATTTATATCAAGCTTTTGCAACATCATATTCTGTGTATTCTTTTAAAAAATCATTGTTGTATAAGTACACACTGCTATATTTAAAATGGATAACCAACAAGGACCTACTGCATAGCACAAGAAACACTGCTCAATATTACGTAATACTGTTATATTTTGAATGCGCATTTTAGAAATTTCATACAAAAAATAAAAAAATACAAATCATTCGTGATTTCAAAATAGATATATTCTTTAGAATCATTAGCCACTGCAATAGCAATTCTAGAGCCAATTAGTTCAACCATTATGTTTAATTTTTAACTTTTCATTACTAATGAATGACCACTAAACATTTAATAGAAAAATGGTATTCAATTATTCCCAACTTTCTTTAAGCATGCCTTTAGGATGTGATTTTTCAGTGATCACTCTATCAAATTTGATCCAACAGCACAAAATTGAAAGAGAATGCAACATGACAAAATAACTTCTCTACTTAGGACAAAAGTTTTCTACTGGGAGAGTAACATTCATGTATAAAAATAGATATACGACTCAAGGAGGTAAGTACTGACAATCCAGTAATACAAGATGATACTACTCGGTGAATCTAACCATTGTCTTACATAAAGCTAACCAACGGGGTAATAGTTTTAGGTGGCAACTTGATGTCTCAGAGAATAACTTAATAGAGAATATCTTGACTTAAATTATTGTGTACCTATTTATTTTTATTTCTCTTTGCTATCCATTTTTCTCTTATATTTTGAGAAAATAAAATGCAAAGAATAAAGAAAATTTTTAGCAGACTGGAAGTAGTTTGAACATTAGATGCATTTCCATTTTCCTTGCCAATGGCAAAAGTCACAGTGAGTAAAACTTTTTCGGGCTAAATCACATTAACAATCCCTGGTGTGGATATGGTAACAATTTTTCACTTCAGGTTGTCAGTGTGTTTGCTTCTGGGAACAAAGTAAAAAGATCAGGTTACCTAAGATGCCCAATGTGCTACACTGCCATCAGTGTACTCCCTCGAGCAAGCAGAATACTTGTTTTGATACTAGCCTTGTTGGGCTTCTTATTTAAGTATGTAAATTCCAACTAGATACAAACTATCATCTTTATTATTCTGAATGCAAATGTTCTCTAGAATGTTGTAAAATAAATAGCTGTTATATGAAGATATTAAAACAGTAAACTAATTGTGCTCTTTTTAAAGCATCTACGTATATAAGCAAAATATCAAAGTACAATGAAGTAAATAGGGTAGAAAAATGAACTACATGAAAAATAAGGAATAGGAAGAGAAGTACAAGTACTACTGCTATATGATTAGAAACACTGTGAGTGTCCATAAAGCACATGGAAATGGTCATTGAGATCTTTGATTAGCTTTGCCCAATTGCTTGGGTGGTGGAACAGAGAAATTTGATTGCTGATTGGGTTATCCAATCTGGTTGCTAGGATGTCCTAATAACTAGACCAATCATTTACAGTCCAGTTATTTTGATTATCCCTGTGACTCAAATTGCCCATTTCATAAACTTACCCAGTGCTCAGATCACAACTTGTAAGTGACTGAGATGATCAGCCACATAGAAATGATCATGGTACATCCAATTTAGAACAAACTTGGTGAATGCAATAAAGAAATGGGAAGAACCCCAATTCTAAAACTCTAAAAATTGATATGATGAAAAAAGTGTTCTCCTCATAATATAAATGTTTCAAGTGTTGTTCTTATTTAGAAATTAAAATCTGAAGAAATTTTTGAAACTTTCCTTAGCTGGCCAAAAATCAGATTCCTGAGAGGAGTCAGGGAAAATCAGCTCATTTCAGTGCATATAGATGCACTGTGTTGTTTATGATAGTTGAGTGGCATTATTTAACTGATTATAAAACAAATTAGGCATTTGTTTAATTGAAATTTGCCCAAGGTAACATTTTGCAAATTTCTTACAAATCTGGTTACTGCTAAACTTCAAATGTCATGGAATATAAAACAGCTCACTAAATATTGTAGGAACCACCACTTCTCTTTGCTCCCAGGCAGCTTAAGAATTTAACACTTTATTTTTCTTTTTTCCAAAGGGGTATTGAGGGCAAAAAGGATATTGTCCACAAAGACTGATCCTTACAGATTGTGCAGACAGAAATCTACCTCGGGTATGTTTTTATCAGCATTTCAAAAGTTAAGTTACATGCTACTTCCCTGTATGTGTTCACACCTTAAATTGATAGATCTTCCCCGTCTGCTTCCACCCCCCAGTCCTGATTCTGGCAGCTTTTCCCACATAGCAACAAACCTCGAGATACAGGCATTCTGTCAGATATACTGATACACTTTCCTTAGTCTTTCAGTTAGCTGTTTTCTCAAGAGAATTTTACGAAATAATTTCACCTTATACAATGCAAAATATATCCATCTGGTAAGGCAATGTTAGAAGTTAAAAAATATATTCTCTGTTGAGTACTTTATAGGGTATTTACATCATTGGGGCCTTTGTGTTTAATGTTAAAAAGTAAATATTTTGTTTATGTGACTTTTGTTCAAAAATTAGCCAAGAAACTGAGGCACAGAAAATACGGTAAGAAATCTTGCTTTTTGTTAAAAAACAAAAAAAGTACAATCACTCTGTGCCTTCTCCTTGGAGTTTCTTCATCCATTTTTGTGATCCAATGACAAGAGGATACTTATGGTCTCAGGCACGAACAAGATTTACTTTCCCAATATTTTTATCCTTTGGGGAGAACAGAAAACAAGCCTGCAGACCACAGTCCTACAAAAAGCAAGCCCTCAGGCACCATGTGAGAGAAATAAAAGACCACAAAGGACAGAGCAGGAGTGGCTGCACAGACCCTGGGTTATTGGTTTCCTTTTATGAAATATTCTGGGCCTACTGCCTTGACACACAGTTCCTACTCAAAATTACAGCTAATTTGGGGGAGGCACTGTCTCAGTTTAGAACTTATACATGTCTTTATCTTAGATCTTAAACAAAGATGTTTATAAATAAAGAAAAACATTTATATAAACTTCTACTGTATAACCTTCATTAGTACTTATGTAATTTGTGTTCCTCAAGAAGCAGAATTTATCTAGAAGTGTTCCAGAAACAACACCTGAGAGGTAAAAAAAGAAGCAAAATTGGGCAGAGAGAAAAGTTGGGCTGCAATGGAGTCACAGTGTCTCTAGTGACCCCCTGGAATCTGTGAACCTAGGGTAGCCCTTCAGATTTATCCTCAGTTGGTAAAGGGGCCAAGTCTATATACCCATATAGACCAGTATTTTAAGCAGGCTGACCTAAGAAGATAAAATGACCTTAGGAAGTGGATCTGTGTAGTCAAAGGAAACTTCCAGAGGACTGCTGCTGAAGGCTTATAGCCAGAACCATTCCTAGCGGCTGGGGTGGGGGGGGGATATTCCTTCAGTTCTGAGAGGGCATCTGAGTTTAGCAAAGTACCATTTTCTACAATGAAAATTAATATCCATAAACCCAATGTTCACTTATGCCTAACTGAAGGTGAAATTGTAAGCTAGAATAGGTTACAAAGGAGTGTGCTGTACAATACGTGTGGGTGGGCTGGGGAGTATAGAGTAAATGAGAAAAACATTGGATTGATTTAAATCCATTTCTTTTTTTCTTAACATCTTTATTGGAGTATAATTGCTTTACAATGGTGTGTTAGTTGCTGCTTTATAACAAAGTGAATCAGTTATACATATACATATGTTCCCATATCTCTTACCTCTTGCATCTCCCTCCCTCCCACCCTCCCTATCTCACCCCTCTAGGTGGTCACAAATCCATTTCTAATCCATGAGACTTTGAAATTAACGTCTAATTCTATCAGGAAATGAAGGTAATTCTCAAAAGGTTTGAAAATAAATGTAAAGATTTAAAGAGTCAAGAAACTTCCACATTCCTGATTCTATGAGCAGATGGAATGTTTAAGTATAAGATGTAATAAAGATAGCCATCAGGGGCTTCCCTGGTGGCGCAGTGGTTGAAAGTCCGCCTGCCGATGCAGGGGACACGGGTTCGTGCCCCGGTCCGGGAAGAACCCACATGCCGCGGGGCGGCTGGGCCCATGAGCCATGGCCGATGAGCCTGTGCGTCCGGAGCACAACGGGAGAGGCCACAACAGTGAGAGGCCCGCGTACAGAAAAAAAAAAAAAAAAAAGATAGCCATCAGTTATTTGGAGCACATAATTGAGTTGTTTTGATGCAAGCCCAGTGAGGTATTTTATATATATTAATATTAATGTATTAAGGTACTTTACATATAATTATTTACATATATTAATGTTTTGCAGCTTTCTTAAAGCTACAAAACAATTTTTAATAAATAAACTTGAAAAGAAAACCTTTCATGCAAAAAAGAGGGAGAAAAGCAGCTGCCTGTCCAAAGAAATAAAGAGACCCAGATCCTGGCAAATCAGTCTTCTCTCTCTTCAACCCATCTACGAAGGTATTGCTGGATTTACCCAGAGTTCCAAGAAAAGTCCTGTTAAATCTATCCAAAATATATTTAAAATTTATTAAATGTGCTTATGTGAAGAACACCATTGTCCCCCTTAACATATTAAAAAAAAAAAAAGCCTTCCACTGCCTCCCTTTTAAATCCTTGACATCCTGAAATTCATTTTCTATAACTCAGGTAAGGGAGTCTTTTTAAAACATAAATTAGATATTATGATTTTTTTCACCTGGTTTGGCTAATTAATATACCCATGACTTATAGAACAAGGTCTAGCATATAATAAATCCTCAATAAATATTTGTTGATGCTAATGACCCAAGCAAAATATCTTAAAAAACTAAAAGAGTTACCATATGATTCTGCTATCCCACTCCTGGACATATATCCAGAAAAAACTATAATTTGAAAAGATACATGCACCCCAATATTCATGGCAGCGGTATTTGCAATAGCCAAGACAGGGAAGCAACCTAAGTTTCCATGAACAGATGAATAGAAAAAGAAGATGTGGTACATGTATACAATGGAATATTACTCAGTCATAAAAAAGAATAAAATAATTTCATTTGCAGCAACATGGATGAACCTAGAAATTATCATACTAAGTGAAGCCCAACAGAGAAAGACAAATATCATATGATATTGCTTATACGTAAAATCTAAAAAAATAGATACAAATGAACTTACATAAATAAATAGAAAATAGATGCACAGACACAGAAAACAAACTTATGGTTACCAAAGGGAAAGAGGGGGATAAATTAGGAGGTTGGGAGATAAATTAGGAGATTAACATTTACACGATACTATATACAAAATAGCTAACCAACAAGGACCTACTGTATAGCACAGGGAACTATACTCAATATTTTGTAACAACCTATAAGGGAAAAGAATCTGAATTACTGTGGTGTACACCTGAAACTAACATGACATTATAAATCAACTGTACTTCAATAAAATAAAATTTTAAAACATAAATTTTAAAAATTGTTGAATAAGTAGATATTATTCTATGACAAAAACTCCTAAATGGTTTTCTATCATACTTAGTCTAAAATATAATTTGCTGTCACCCTCAAGGGGGTACATTATATGGTCCATGCCTATCTCTTCAGCCTTATACCACACCTAACCTTACTCACTTTATTCATTCTAATATTAAGGCCTAAACTTCACAGAACATTCCTTCTTCATAGAACACAAGGTTCCTTTTTCATAGGACATCATGTTCTGCTTTTCCCACCCCACCATCCAGACCTCTGTATGACTGATTTCTTTAATCATTGTGTCTCATGTTAAAAGTCACCTCCTCACAAAAATTTTCCCTTGCCACTCAATATAAACTAGACCTCAAATAACTTCATACCACTCCATTTTTTTTTACTTGATGGCACTTGTAATGTCCTTATTGTACATATATCACTCATTGTTATAATGTAAACCCTAAAAGAGCAGAATATATGTCCATCTTTCTTTCTACTCTACAGCCAGTTGCACGCGAATGTGCATATGTGTGTACACATATGTGTGAGGAAGCATGCACATGCACACACAAACACACATCACATGATTTCATGGCATCATGATTTAGTTGAAAGTCAGGACTAAGTCTGATGCACTGACTGTGAGAGGTGTGTGAATGTCCTCCTTTTTATTTAGCTTCCCAAGATATGAATGAATAGAATAATGTGTTTGTCTAACTCATATGAATGTTGTTGAAAATCAGTTAAATTATATCAGTGAAAACAATCCCATGATGTACAAGGAAAGTGTCTTAATTCAGGCTGCTCTAACAAATTACCATATACTGAGTGGCTTAAACAGTAACCATTTATTTCTCACAGTTCTTGAGACTGTAAGAGATCAGGGTGCCAGCATGGTCAGGTTATAGCGAGAGAACTCTTCCAGGTTTCCTCATATGGTGAAGAAAGAGAAGGAGAGGAAGCAGGCTGTAGTGTCTTCTTTTGTAAGGGCACTACTCCCATTCATGAGGGCTTTACCCTCATCACCTAGTTACCTCAAATGCCTCAGCTCCTAAATCAATAACATTGTTGGGGGTTAAGATTCCAATACATGAATTTTAGGGGGATACAAACATGTAGTTCATAACAGAAAGCATAGTAAGATGCCAACAACACCATCTCCCTTAGAGGCCTGGATTAAGTAGGTATCATTTCAGAGAACATGAATATTACATTCTATCCTAATAGATCATGTTTTGAGAATCTGATCTCCATTTTGTTTGCATAATTATAAGAGCATGAATTTTTTTTAAGAAGAGGAACATAATAGAAAGAACAGATACTCAAGATGATTTTTAGTCTTACACATGAAAAGATTCTCACCATCACTAATAATCAGGGAAATGCAAATCAAAACCAGAAGATATCACCTCACACCTGTCAGAATGTCATTCATCAAAAAGTCAACAAAAAGCAAATGCTAGAGAGGGTATGGAGAAAAGGGAACCCTCCCACACTGTTGGTGGGAATGTAAATTAGTGCAGCCACAATGGAAAAGAGTATGGAGCTTCCTCAAAAAATTAAAAATAGAACTACCATATGATCTAGCAATTCTACTTCTGGTTATATACCCAAAACAAACAAAAAATCCTAAGTTGAAAAAATACATGCATCCCAATGTTCATAGCAACATTATTTACAATACTGAAGATACGGAAGCAATATAAGTGTCCATCAACAGATGAGTGGATAAATAAGATGTGGGGTGTGTGTGTGTGTATAAAATGGAATATTACTAAACCATAAAAAGAATGAAATTTGACATTTGCAACAACATGGATAGACCTCAATGGTATTATGCTTAGTGAAGTAAGTCAGGCAGAGAAATACAAATACTGTATGTTTTTACTTATATGTGGAATCTAAAAAAGAAACCAATGAATGAATTTAAAAATACAGAAACAGACTCACAGATACAGAGAACAGTTAGTGGTTCCCAGTGGGGAGAGAAGAAAAGGAGGAAGGGAAAGATATGGGAAGGGGATTAAGAGGTACAAAATACTAGTATAAAATAAGTAAGAGGGACTTCATGGTGGCACAGTGGTTAAGAATCCACCTGCCAATGCAGGGAACATGGGTTCGAGCCCTGGTCCGGGAAGATCCCACATGCTGCGGAGCAACTAAGCCCATGCACCACAACTACTGAAGCCCACGCACCTAGAGCGTGGGTCCGCAACAAGAGAAGCCACTACAATGAGAAGCCCGCGCACTGCAACGAAGAGTAGCCCCTGCTTGTCGCAAATAGAGAAAGCTCGTGTGCAGCAAAGACCCCACGCAGCCAAATAAATAAATAAATAAGATACAAGGGTGTTGTACATCTGCAACTAACATTGTAAATCAACACACTTCGATAAAAAATTAATGTCAAGTAATTTATCTAAATTTTAAAATGTTTTGAAATAATTTCAAACTTACAGAAATTTGCAAGTGTAATTCAAGATATAATATCTGTTATAATTATATAACAACACAATTATTATATAATTGTATTATATAATTATAATTATTATATAATTATATAATAATAAATAGATCTAGGAATCTATTTCTAGATTCCTGAATTCTTCAACTTTATACACACACATAATTTTACATATATATAAAAAATAAATCACAAATATATGTATATATGTATGTGTGTGTGTGTGTGTGCATACCTACACATTTTTATATATTCATGTACTTTTCTCTAGACTATTTGTGAGTAGAGTACATATAGTATTATGCCTCTTTATGCCATAACATTTCAGTGGCTATTTTGGGTTATTGTGTTAGTCAGGATTTTCCAGATAAACAGAATCAATAGGAGATTTCTATAATAGTAGATATTTATTATAAAGAAGTGGGACACAGGATTATGGAGGCTGAGAATTCCCACAATCTGCCCTCTTAAAGCTGGAGACCCAGGAAAGCTGGTGATGTAGTTCTGAGAACCATGGGGCTGATGGTGTAAATCTCAGTACAGAGCAGACTAATGTCTTCAAGCAGACAGAGCAAATTCTCACTTCCTCTGCCTTTGTTCTATTCAGGTCCTCAAAGAACTGAATGCTGCTCACCAACGTTGGGGAGAGCAATCTGCTTTGCACAGTCCACCAAATCAAATGATAATTTCTTCTAGAACCACCTTCCCAGACACACCCAGAAATAATGGGCACCTCATGTCCCAGTCAAGTTGACATACAAAATTAACCATTAAAAGTCTACTCCTTGTCAATTTGACACTCATACACATCTCCCTATACCATACTTAACTCCAAATAAAGACAATAACAAGGTCATAATTCTGCCTAATATGATACATCTCTCCTGCCTACATCCAAAAACTAACGCTTCCCCTGGAAGAGTAAATAAAGTCACCTTGATATCCCATAATTTAAATACTATGATGTAAAATTAATAAAACATAAATACTATTCTGTTTAAGTGAATACATCTTATATTACATGACAGGATAATAAGAGGAAAGAATACATGTATAAATAAATACATGTATATATAAATGTACATAGATGAAATATACACACATAAAAATGTATTAATAAGAACAAAATATGAAGGAAATATTCATGATAAGTACATTTCTTGTTGCAGTAACTGGTCATGTGGTTGTAGCTGGTATTTGTAACTTTCTTTCACTAACCATTTTGTATTCCCTTTGCCTTCAGCAAGCACCTCAGTTTGTCATGGTTCTTTACCTGGTTGGGTGACCCAAACCTTCATTCCTGAAGGGTCTGTGCAATTAATAGTCCTGCCTGTATTGTGATGCTATAGTTTTCCACAGGCATGGTACTGCTAAGAAATGTCCTAAGGGATCTCCTGTATTCCAGACATACTCTTTCTTATCTCCATTGTGGAGTAGGACTTCAGTTTCCCCTTGGTTGTCAGGATCCACCACTCTACCTAGCATAATAACTCCCTTCACTGCCTGTTGATTATTTTGAGGAGCTCACAGTGGCCAGGTGGCAGTCTTTACTTCCAGTTCAATGGAATTATTGTTGTGTCTCCTAATAGAAGTATTCCTCCCTTTGGAACAAAGACCTCTAGGCCAGCAGAGCATAAGATCATGGCAACAGGAAGCAAAGATATTGCTTGTGGCTTATTAGGGGTAATAGTAAGTGGTACCACTTTCACTTCTACACTTAGACTCCTGGACCTATGAATCCTGGCTATAGGAGAAACAGTACCACATACTGGATGCTGATCCAAAACATACACAATCTACTAAAGAACCTTGCCCAGCCCTGAAATGTATTGTTACCTAATAAGCATTGTAATTAAATCTTCAAAAGGCCATTTCACTAGTCTATCAAACCAGCTGCTTCAGAATGGTAGGCAACATGGTAAGACCAGTGAATTCCATGAGCATGGGCCCATTGCTGTACTTCTTTTGCCATGAATTAGTTCCTTGATCAGAAGCAATGCCATGTGGAATACCATGATGGTAGATAAGGCATTCTTTAAGAACACAAATGGTAGTTTTGGCTAAAGCATTTTGCGCTATAAGGCAAATCCGTATCCAGAGTATGTGTCTACTCCAGTAAGAACAAAATGCTGCCCTTTCCATGATGGAAGCTGTCCAGTATAATCAACCTCCCACCAGGCAGCTGACTGATCACCTCAGGGACTGGTGCCATACTAGGGATCAGCATTGGTCTCTACTGCTGGCAGACTGGGCACTCAGCAGTGGTCATAACCAGGTCAGCCTTAGTGAGTGGAAATCCATGTTGCAGAGCCCACGTATAACTTCTATCCTTGCCACTATTGCCACTTTGTATGTGAGCCCACTAGGCAATCACGGGGGTAGCTGGGGCAAGAGGTTGACTGGTGTTCATAGAACAGGTCATCACATTCTCTTGATTAATAAAATTCTCCTATGCTGAGGTCACTCTTTGGTGAACATTTCACATGACAAAAATATCTTCATGCTTTTTGCCATCTGTATATCTTCTTTGATGAGGTGTCTACTCATATCTTCTGACCATTTTTAATTGGATTGTTTTCCTATTGTTGAAATGTTAAACTTTCTTATGTATTTTGGATAAAATTCCTTTAACATATAAGTTTTTGCAAATATTTTCTCCTAGTCTGTGGCTTGCCTGTGTTCTCTTAACAGCATTTTCCACAGAGCAGTCATTTTTAATTTTAATACAATTCAACTCATCAATTTTTTTCTCTCATGGATCATGCTATTGGTGTTATATCTAAAAACTCACTGTAGAACCCAAGGTCACATAGATTTTTCTCCTACAAGGTTATAATTTTGTTTTTCACATTTCATTTTATATCCATTTGGACTTAATTTTTGCATATGAACTTTCCACTGTTCCAGCATTTGTCGAAAAGATATCCTTTCTCTTTTGGATTGTCTTTTTTCCTTTGTCAAAGACCAGTTAACTATGTTTGTGTGGGTCTATGTATGGGCTTTCTATTCTGTTTTATTAATCTATGTGTTCACCAATACCATACTGCCTTTTTCACTGTACTTCATAGTAATTCTTGAAGTTGGGTAGTGTAATGCCTCAAATTTTTTCTTCTTCAGTATTTTGTTGGCTATTCTGGAACTTGTACTTTTCCATGTAAATGTTATAATCAGTTTTTCCATATCTATGAAATAGCTTGCTGAGACTTTTATAGCTATTGCATTGAATTTATAGATTAAGTTTGCAATAATTAACATCTTAAAAATATTTGAGTCTTTTAGTTCATAAACATGGAATATCTTCCCATGTATATAGCTCTTCATTGACTCCTTTCATCAGAATTTTGTAGTTTTCTTTGTATATATCCTGCACATATTTTGCTAGATTTATTCCTAGTATTTCACTTTTGGGGTCTATCATAAATGGTAATTTAAAAAATTTCAAATTCTGATTTTTCTTGCCAGTATATAAGGAAGTAACAGAATTTTGTATATTAATTTTGTATCCTATGAACTTGCCCGACTCACTTATTAGTCCTAAAATTGTTTTTGGTTTTTTAAAAAGTATTTGGGATATTTTACATAGACAATCATGCTATCTCTAAATAAAGAGAGTTATATATTTTTTTCTTCCCAATCTGTACACTTTTTATATTCTCTTCTAGTCTAACTACACTAACTAGGACTTCCAGTTCAATGTTGAATAGGAGTAGTCAGAGAGGACATCCTTGACTTGTTTCCAATCTTAGAGGAAAACATCCAGTTTCTCATCATTAAGTGTGATGTTAACTATAGATATTTTACATATGTTCTTTATCAAGTTGAGAAAATTACCTTCATTCCTAGTTTTCTATCTTATTGGATTTTGTCATTTTTTTTTCTGAATCAATTGTTCATTGAGTGATTTTTCTTCTTTAGTTGGTTAATGTGGTAGATTACACTGACTGATTTTCAAATGTTGAACAAGACTTGAATACCTGGAATGAATCCCATTTTCTGGTGGTATATAATTATTTTTATGCATCATTGGAATTACTTCCTAATATTTTCTTGAAGGTTTTTACATCTATTTTCATGAGAAATATTGGCCTTTAGTCTTTCTTACAATGTCTTTATCTGTGTTTAGTATTAGAGTAATGCTGATCTCATAGAAAGTGTTCATAGAAAGTTAGAAAGTGTTCCTCTCATGTCTATTTTCTAGAAGAGAGAGTTGAATACTAGTATAATTTCTTTCCTAAAGTTTTGGGAGAATTCACCACTGAATTATTCTGGCCTAGCACTTTCTTTTTGGGAGGTTATTATTCAGTTTCTTTAACAGATATGAGCCTATTGAGACTAAATATATCTCGTGGAATGCATTTTTGTAATTTGTGCCCTTTAAAAGTTGACTCATGGGGCTTCCCTGCTGGCGCAGTGGTTGAGAGTCCGCCTGCCGATGAGTCTGGTTAAAGGTTTACCAATTTTGTTTATCTTCTCAAAGAAACAGCTTTTAGTTTTATTTATCTTTGCTACTGTTTTCTTTGTTTCTATTTCATTTATATTTGCTCTGCTATTTACGATTTCTTTCCTTCTACTAACTTTGGGTTTTGTTTATTCTTTTTTCTCCAATTCCTTTAGGTGTAAGGTTACATTGTTTATTTGAGATTTTTCTTGTTTGTGAGGTAGCCTTGTATTGCTAAAAACTTCCCTCTTAGAACTGCGTTTGCTGTATCCCATAGGTTTTAGATCATTGTGATTTGTCTCTAGATATTTTTTGATTTCCTCTTTGATTTCTTCAGTGATCTCTTGGTTATTTAGTAATGTATTGTTTAGCCTCCGTGTGTTTGTGTTTTTAAGATTTTTTCCCTGTAATTGATATCTAATCTCATAGCATTGTTTTCGGAAAAGATGCTTGATATGATTTCAATTTCCTTAAATTTACTGAGGCTTCATTTGTGACCCAAGAGGTGAACTATCCTGCAGAATGTTCCATGTGCACCTGAGAAGAAAGTGTAATCTGCCATTTTCAGATGAATGTCCTATAAATATTAAATCTATCTGGTCTATTGTGTCATTTAAAACTTGTGTTTCCTTGTTAATTTTCTGTCTGGATGATCTGTCCATTGGTGTAAGTGATGTGTTAAAGTCCCCCACTATCATTGTGTTACTGTCGATTTCCTCTTTTATAGCTGTTAGCATTTGCCTTATGTATTGAGGTGCTCCTATGTTGAGTGCATATATATTTATAATTGTTATATCTTCTTCTTGGATTGATCCCTTGATCATTATGTAGTGTCCTTCCTTGTCTCTTGTAATAGTCTTTACTTTAAAGTCGATTTTGTCTGATATGAGTATTGCTACTCCATTTTTCTTTTGATTTGCATTTGCATGGAATATCTTTTTCCATCCCCTCACTTTCAGGCTGTATGTGTCCCTAGGTCTGAACTGGGTCTCTTGTAGACAGCATGTATATGGCTCTTGTTTTTGTATCCGTTCAGCAAGTCTGTGTTTTTTGGTTGGAGCATTTAATCCATTCACGTTTAAGGTAATTATCAATATGTATGTTCCTATTACCATTTTCTTAATTGTTTTGGGTTTGTTTTTGTAGGTCCTTTTCTTCTCCTGTGTTTCCCACTAGAAAAGTTCCTTTAGCATTTTTTGTAAGGCTGGTTTTGTGGTGCTGAATTCTCTTAGCTTTTGCTTGTCTGTAAAGCTTTTGATTTCTCCATCGAATCTGAATGAGATCCTTGCTGGGTAATCTTGGTTGTATATTCTTCCCTCACATCACTTTAAATATATTTTGACACTCCCTTCTGGCTTGCAGAGTTTCTGCTAAGAAATCAGCTGTTAACCTTATGGGAGTTCCCTTGTATGTTATTTGTTCTTTCTCCCTTGTTGCTTTTAATAATTTTTCTTTGCCTTTAATTTTTGTCAATTTGATTACTATGTGTCTTGGCATGTTTCTCCCTTGGTTTATCCTGCCTGGGACTCTCTGCACTTCCTGGACTTGGGTGACTATTTTCTTTCCCATGTTAGGGAAATTTTTGACTAAAATCTCTTTAAATATTGTCTCAGGTCCTTTCTCTCTCTCTTCTCTTTCTGGGACCCCTATAATGCGAATGTTGGTGCACTTAATGCTGTCCAGGGGTCTCTTAGGCTGTCTTCATTTATTTTCATTTTTTTTCTTTATTCTGTTCTGTGACAGTGAATTCCACCATTCTGTCTTCTAGGTCACTTATCTGTTCTTCTACCTCAGTTATTATGCTACTGATTCCTTCTAGTGTATTTTTCATTTCAGTTATTATATTTTTCATCTCTGTTTGTTTGTTCTTTAATTCTTCTAGGTGTTTGTTCTTTAATTCTTCTAGCTCTTTGTTAAACATTTCTTGTATCTTCTCAGTCTTTGCCTCCATTCTTTTTCCAAGGTGCTGGACCATCTTCACTATCATTATTCTGAATTCTCTTTCTGGAAAGTTGCCTATCTCCACTTCATTTAGTTGTTTTTCTGGGGTTTTATCTTGTTCCTTCATCTGGGACATATTTCTCTGCCTTTTCATTTTGTCTGTCTTTCTGTGAATGTGGTTTTCCTTCCAGAGGCTGCAGTATTGTAGTTCTTCTTCCTTTTGCTGCCTTTCCTCTGGTGGATGAGACTACCTAAGAGGCTTGTACAAGTTTCCTCATGGGAGGGAATTGTGGTGGGTAGAGCTGGGTGTTGTTCTGGTGGGCAGAGCTCAGTAAAACTTTAATCTGCTTCTCTGCTGATGGATGGGGCTGAGTTCCCTCCCTGTTGTTTGTTTGGCCTGAGGTGACCCAACACTGGAGCCTACCTGGCTCTTTGGTGGGGATAATGGTGGACTCTGGGTGGGTTCATGCCATGGAGTACTTCCCAGAACTTCTGCCACCAGTGTCCTTGTCCCTGCAGTGAGCCACAGCCACCCCAGCCTCTGAAGGTGACCCTCCAACACTAGCAGGTAGGTCTGGTTCAGTCTCCTATGGGGTCACTGCTCCTTTCCCTGGGTCCTGATGCACACACTACTTTGTGTGTGCCCTCCAAGAGTGGAGTCTCGTTTCCCCCAGTCCTGTCGAATTCTAGCAATCAAATTCTGCTAGCCTTCAAAGTCTGATTCTCTGGGAATTCCTCTTGCCATTCCCAGACCCCCAGGTTGGGAAGCCTGTCATGGGGCTCAGAACCTTCACTGCAGTGGGTGGACTTCTGTGGTATAATTGTTCTGCAGTTTGTGAGTCACCCACCCAGAGGTTATGCAATTTGATTTTATTGTGATTGCACCCCTTCTACCGTCTCATTGTGGCTTCTCCTTTGTCTTTGGATGTGGGGTATCTTTTCTGGTGAGTTCCACTGTCTTCCTGTGGATGACTGTTCAGCAGTTAGTTGTGATTCTGGTGCTCTCGCAAGAGGGAGTGAACACACGTCCTTCTAGTCTGCCATCTTTCCTATTGTATCTTTTTCTCTGAAGTACCCTAATACACTATTCTTATACAATCTATAATTATTTAATTAATTCATTTATTTAGTTATCTATTCATTTGTATGATAAGCCTTAATTAGAACTCATCTCAAAAACTTTAAAGGACAATATTGATAAACTTGAGAATACCACAATTAACTTTCCATGTGGCAAAAATATCATAATCAAGGTCAGAAGATAAATTATTAACTGTGTGAGAAAATTATTTGCAATATAAAAGTTCTGAATTCCACAACTCACAAAAAGTTTTTACAAACCAAAAAATAAATATAATACAAGAGAATATTGAAGAGTAAAAATAGTATGTTTTCAATGAGGAAATACACATTTTGAATAAACATAAGAAAAGTTACTATCAGATTATCACACATAATAATTGCAAGATTTTCTATTTTAAAGATAAATTGTGGTTAGGAATGTATATTGGTGCAAACTATTTGGGAGAGAGAAATTTGTTAATATACATAAACATGCAGACACATGCTCTCACACAGCAATTTTACTGATGTAACTTTAATATATAAGTTTACTGCTATAAATTTGCTATAAACTGTATAAAAATAAGACAAAATAATTTTGCCAGCAATTTAATTTGTAAAAAGGAATGAGGAGTTAAAGTTCATTTTGTGCATACCACTTACATCATGTGCATTAGCTTCAATTGAATATAGTGTGTGTGTGTGTGTTGTTTGTGTATGCTTTAAATGTACTATATGGCCCACACTAAGCAAGACACTAGATTAAAAAAAAAAGAGGATATTTCCTATCATTGAGAGTCTCAGAGTCTAATGAATTCCAAAAGGAAATCATAGATAGAAAATTTAAAGAAATGAAAATTCTCCATTGAATAGAATTAAGTTGTTATACAGCTTGATGTCTTCAGCTGTGAAACATAGTGTAACAAGGCTTGAGCATGGGGAAATGTAAGGGGGTCTTGAGAGATGCAGCTGAAATAACAGACATGGTTCAGATCACAAAGCATTTTCTTTGGTGTGGTACTTTGTTTGTACTCTAATTTAGAGTATAGAGAGATCCCTGAAGGATTTTAAGCAAGAAAGTGAAACTATTAGATATAATTTTTTGAAAAGACTCTGGAAGTTATATAAAAAACACTAGAAGGTGTAGATGCTGCAATACATTCAGATACAATCTAATGATTTAAATAATGGTTTAAATTAAGGCAATAACCATGGCCAACAAAGTATACAGAGAAGGAGTTTCAAGGAAGGAATGGTCAACTCTTTCACATATTACTAAAAGCACAAGAAGGGTAGTAGTTATAAGTTTCCTTCTGTTTCAACAACAGAGATTTATTGAAGATGTTGGTAAGAACAATTTTATTAGTGGAATAGGACCATCCATCAGATTCAGACTGAGTAGGAAGTTATGGAAGGTGAAAAAGTATAATCCATAAGTCTAGATTCCTTTTTCAAGAGGTATATCTGAAAAGAAGAAAAATATTCTGGTATCTAGAGGGGACAAAGTGACAAATAAATATTCTTACATTTGTAGAGGCTTATGAAGTTTATTCATGGAGAGGAAGGTATCAGGGGGTCAATGAGAGCCTGAGAAAGCAAGGGACAAATTCTTCCCCCAAGATGAGGAAAAAGTGAGAACACCTTGTGTATACATTGAAGATTAGCAGGCAATGTTTGGCAATTAAAGATTTTATGCCTACATCCTTTCATTTTCTCTGAGGCAAAAAACAGTTTTATTTTTTAAATGGGAGTTAGAAGGAAGGCAGAGTAAGCCTCGTGTCCTTTGAAAATAGAGATCCAAGCACATTATTCATGTCCTTCTACTTAAAGCATAAACTCTATGAAGAAAGTGACATGATTCTCTGTATCACTCATATTTGGCCTTATAAGCACAAAAAGCCATTGAGAAAGGTAGCTGATATATTTCCTTAATCATTTCAATCATTTAGAAGTTAAAAACACTGCATCAATGCTGTCCATTCATATACAACAGAAGCTCCTTATATCCCAACAAAAAAAATATATAAAGACATTAAAAATATTAAAACATAGAAAATTATAGAAATGATGGTGGAAAGATCCTTGAGGAGTATCTAAGCTCTCCAAATATCCTGACAGTCCAACATCCATTTGATATGCAGAGAAAAATCTATCAGAGCAAGAGATACTGCCAGGCAATAGGCTCAATTTTTCCTATTTAAAAATCAATTAAGGGCTTCCCTGGTGGCGCACTGGTTGAGAGTCCGCCTGACAATGCAGGGGACACGGGTTCGTGCCCCAGTCTGGGAAGATCCCACGTGCCGCGGAGCGGCTGGGCCCGTGAGCCATGGCCACTGAGCCTGCGCGTCCGGAGCCTGTGCTCCGCAATGGGAGAGGCCACAACAGTGAGAGGCCCGCGTACCGCAAAAAAAAAAAAAAAAAAAAAAAAAATCAATAAAAAAAATTCACATTGCAGGAAATGTAATAAATATATTTAGGAAAGAATAAAACTTTTCATATTGAAATAGCATACACCATCCAAAATCTATAGCTATACTGATAAATAAATGAATCTATTGTAAATGTGACATATTATCTGTTAAAGGCAATGGCTATAATTAGTTTACTAAGGCTGTTTCAGCTTTTCTTATTTTGATTATTTTTGTCCTTTATGTTTCACCAGTAAAGCAAGAATATCTTGTCCTCTATTGTGGTTCATATAGAAAAATGTTATTTTCATCTTCCCTGAAGGAAATAGAGTACAATAACAGCAGAATAGAAAAGAAAAAGAAAAAAAGAGCAACCATAGTATGCACTGGCCTCTGATCAAAAGGGAATGAAGAATAAAGTAATATTTTACCAAAGATATCTTTAAGTTCCTTTTCCTGTGCAAAGTCTTCCTAAAACTCTCAACTGTGTGTGGATGTATTTTTGTTTAATTTTCTGAGTTACTAGAATATATACCCTGGTACAGCGTCTTGTTATAGCCTTTTATTTTGTGCATATTTCATTTTTACAGACTAAAAGAAAGGCCAGAATTTACTTTTACTCCTTGTAAGATTTTAGTTATATCAGTTACACTTATTGAATGTTTTGTTGAGAGCTTCCAGGCATAGCAAAATACATAGTTTTTTGTTTATTTGTTTTTGGATTTCAAGCAAAGACATAGTAATATAAATAGTTTAGATTCATCATTATTATTCTCTGCTGTATGGGTCAGGGTTTTCCAGAGAAACAAAACCAATATGATATATGTAGAGAGATATGTAAGAGATTTACTATAAGAACTGGCTCATACAATTATGAAGGCCAAGAAGCCCCAAAATCAGCTGTCTGTAAGCTAGAGGTTTAAGAAAGCCAGTGGTATGATTTAATCTGAGTCCAAAAACCACAGAACCAGGGGAGTCAATGTGGGGTCAGGAAAAGTTGGAAGCAAAGAGAGCAAATTCTCCCTCCCACCACCATTTTGTTATACTCAGACCCCAACAGTCTGGATGATACTCACCCTCATTGATCTTCTTTACTTGGTCTACAGATACAAATGCTAATCTCTTCTAGAAACACCCTCTTGGACACACCCAGAAATAATCATTTACCAGCCATCTAGGCAACCCTCATCTCAGAAAGTTGACACACATCTGCCAATAGGAATGACTGTCTATTTTAGACCACTGGTTCTTTTTGTTCTGTGTTGACAAACTTAATAACTTTAACTATCCAAGACTGATAGGAACTGGTTCATCACAGTATTTTGAAATTAAATTGCCCTTAAACACACAAACACATTATATTGTAGTCCCTGGGCCAGACATTTCATATAATATCTTTACTTCTCGCAAATTATATCAAACATATAAGGAAGTAGTCGTCATCCCAATCTACCAAAGAAAAATCCCAGACTTAAAGATATAAATGCTAAGTAACTTGTCTAAGATTACACCATTATTAAGTGGCTGAGCTCAGGTTTATGTTCATATTTGCCCAACTTTAGAGGTCTACGCTAAATTTATTACAAAAACAATGGGTGTATGTGTTGCTTTGGATAAAAGAGTTAATTCCAGTCCTGATAAGAATTTTGTCATTAAATGTAGTACTGACTCATATCCAGAAGATAAGATAGACTGATCAATGTTCTCACACACAGAGAACAAGATGGCTGAGGAGCAGTTACCACATGGTGAATCAATAGAAGTTTTAAAGCTGTTTAACCTTAAAATTTCCTCTTTAAAAGGCACTTAACAGGGCTTCCCTGGTGGCACAATTGTCGGGAGTCCACCTGCCGGTGCAGAGGACACAGGCTCTTGCCCCGGTCCGGGAGGATCCCACATGCTGCGGAGCGGCTGGGCCCGTGAGCCACGGCCGCTGAGCCTGAGCGTCCGAAGCCTGTGCTCCACAACAGGAGAGGCCACAACAGTGAGAGACCCACGTACCACAAAAAAAAAAAAAAAAAGTTAGAGGATAAGAATATACAACTGGTGTAAAAAATTAAACAACATCCAAAATGAATTTCAGGTCCATAAATAAAATGTAAGAAGAACCTGCCAAAAGCTTGGAGAGAGACTGAGGGATTGAGAGAGAGAGGGAGGGGGGGAGAGAGAGAGAGAAAGAGAAAGAGAGAGAGGGAGAGAGAGAGAGAGAGAATGAGAATGAGAAAGAGACTGATTCCTCCAATTGTTGTCAAGATACCAACAAACACAAGGGAGGAGCTTCAAGATGGCGGAAGAGTAAGACTCGGACATCACCTTCCTCCCCACAAATACATCAGAAATACATCTACACGTGGAACAACTCCTACAGAACACCGACTGAACGCTGGCAGAAGACCTCAGACCTCCCAAAAGGCAAGAAACTCCTCACGTACCTGAGTAGGGCAAAAGAAAAAACAGAGACAAAGAATAGGGACAGAATCTGAACCAGAGGGAGGGAGCTAGGGACGTGATCTGAACCAGTGGGAGGGAGTTGTGAAGGAGGAAAGGTTTCCACACACTAGGAAGCCCATTCGCAGGTGGAGACTGCTGGTGGCAGAAGGGGGGAGTTTCAGAGCCACAGAGGACAGCGCAACAACAGGGGTGTGGAGGGCAAAGCACAGAGATTCTCACACAGAGGATCAGTGCCAAGCAGCACACACCAGCCTGAGAGGCTTCTCTGCTTACCCGCCGGGACGGGTTGGGACTCGGAGCTGAGGATCCAGCTTCAGATGTCAGACCCCAGGGAGAGGACCAGGGTGGGCTGTGTGAACACAGTCTGAAGGGGGCTAGTGCGCCACAGCTAGCCAGGAGGGAGTCCGGGAAAAACGTCTGGAACTGCTGGAAAGACAAGAGACTTTTTCTTGCCTCTTTGTTTCCTGGTGCACGAGGAGAGGGGATTAAGAGAGCCGCTTAAAGGAGCTCCAGAGATGGGTGCGAGATGCAGCTATCAGTGTGGAACCCAGAGATGGACATGAGATGCTAAGACTGCTGCTGCAGCCACCAAGAAGCCTGTGAGCAAGCACAGGTCACTCTCCACACCTCCCCTCCCGGGAGCCTGTGCAGCGCGCCACTGCCAGGGTCCCGTGATCCAGGGACAACTTCCCCGGGAGCACGCACGGCGCGCCTCAGGCTGGTGCAACATCACACTACCTTCTGCCGCCGTAGGCTCATCCCACATCTGTACCCCTCGCTTCCCCGGACCTGAGTGAGCCAGAGCCCTCGAATCAGCTGCTCCTTTAACCCCGTCCCTTCTGAGAGAAGAACAGATGCCCTCAGGCAACCTACACGCAAAGGCGGGTCTAAATCCAAAGCTAAACCCCGGGAGCTGTGCGGAAAAAAAGAAAAGAAATGGAAATCTCTCTCAGCAGCCTCAGGAGCAGCGGATAAAATCTCCACAATCAACTTGATGTACCCTGCTTCTGTGGAATACCTGAATAGACCACGAATCATCCCAAATTGAGGAGGTGGACTTTGGGAGCAACGATATATATATATATATTTTTTCCCCTTTTTCTCTTTCTGTGAGTGTGTATGTGTATGCTTCTGTGTGCTATCTTTTCTGTACAGATTTGCTTTTACCATTTGTGCTAGGGTTCTGTCTGTCCATTTTTTGTGTGTGCTTTTTTTTGTTACTTAAAAAAAAAGTTTTTTCTTAATAATTATTTTTTATTTTTATAGTTTTATTTTACGTTATCTTCTTTCTTTCTTTCATTCCTTCTTTCTTTTTTTTCTCCCTTTTATTCTGAGCCATGTGGAGGACAGGCTCTTGGTGCTCCAGCCTGGCGTCATGGCTGTGCCACTGAGGTGGGAGAGCCACGTTCAGGACACTGGTCCACAAGAGACCTCCCAGCTCCATGTAATATCAAACAGTGAAAATCCCCCAGAGATCTCCATTTCAGCGCCAAGACCCAACTCCACTCAACGACCAGCAAGCTACAGTGCTGTACACCCTATGCCAAACAACTAGGAAGACAGGAATACAACCCCATGCATTAGAACAGAGGCTGCCTAAAATCATAATAAGGCCACAGACACCCCAAAACACACCACCAGACGTTCATCTGCCCACCAGAAAGACAAGATCCAGCCTCATCCACCAGAACACAGGCACTAGTCCCCTCCACCAGGAAGCCTAAACAGCCCACTGAACCAACTGTAGCCACTGAGGACAGATACCAAAAACAACTGATACTATGAACCTGCAGCCTGCAAAAAGGACACCCCAAACACAGTAAGTTAAGCAAAATGAGAAGAGAGAGAAACACACAGCAGATGTAGGAGCAAGGCAAAAATCTACCAGACCTAACAAATGAAGAGGAAATAGGCAATATACCTGAAAAAGAATTCAGAATAATGATAGTAAAGATGATCCAAAATCTTGGAAATAGAATGGAGAAAATACAAGAAACGTTTAACAAGGACCTAGAAGAACTAAAGAGCAAACAAACAGAGATGAACAACACAATAAATGAAATTAAAAAGTCTCTAGAAGGGATCAATAGCAGAATAACTGAGGCAGAAGAACGGATAACTGACCAGGAAGATAAAAGAGTGGAAATAACTACTGCAAAGTAGAATAGAGAGAAAAGAATGAAAAGAACTGAGGACAGTCTCAGAGACCTCTGGGACAACATTAAATGCACCAACATTGGAATTATAGGGGTCCCAGAAGAAGAAGAGAAAAAGAAAGGGACTGAGAAAATATTTGAAGAGATTATAGTTGAAAACTTCCCTAATATGGGAAAGGAAATAGTTAATCAAGTCCACGAAGCACTGAGCGTTCCATACAGGATAAATCCAAGGAGAAACACACCAAGACACATATTAATCAAACTATCAAAAATTAAACACAAGGAACAAATATTAAAAGCAGCAAGGGAAAAACAAAAAGTAACACATAAGGGAATCCCCATAAGGTTGACAGCTGATCTTTCAGCAGAAACTCTGCAAGCGGAAGGGAGTGGCAGGACATTTTTAAACTGATGAAAGAGAAGAACCTACAAACAAGATAACTCTACTCAGCAAAGATCTCATTCAGATTTGACAGGGAAATTAAAACCTTTACAGAAAAGCAAAAGAGAAGAATTCAGCACCACCAAACCAGCTTTACAAAAATGCTAAAGGAACTTCCCTAGGCAGGAAACACAAGAGAAGGAAAAGACCTACAATAATAAACCCCAAACAAATAAGAAAATGGTAATAGGAACATACATATTGATAATACCTTAAATGTAAATGGATTAAATGGTCCAAACAAACGACATAGACTGGCTGACTGGACACAAAAACAAGATCTGTATATAGGCTGTCTACAAGAGACCCACTTCAGACCAAGGGGTACATGCAAACTGAAAGTGAGTGGATGGAAAAAGATACTCCATGCAAATGGAAATCAAAAGAAAGCTGGAGTAGCAATCCCCATATAAGACATAATAGACTTTAAAATAAAGACTATTACAAGAGACAAAGAAGGACACTACATAATGATCAAGGGATCAATCCAAGAAGAAGATATAACAATTGTAAATATTTATGCACCCAACATAGGAGCACCTCAATAAATAAGGCAAATACTAACAGCCATAAAACGGGAAATTGACAGTAACACAATCATAGTAGGGGACTTTCACACCCTACTTTCACGAATGGACAGATCATCCAAAATGAAAATAAATAAGGAAACACAAGCTTTAAATGATACATTAAACAAGATGGACTTAATTGATATTTATAGGACATTCCATCCAATAACAACAGAAGACACATTTTTCTCAAGTGCTCATGGAATATTCTCCAGGATAGATCATATCTTGGGTCACAAATCAAGCCTTGGTAAATTTAAGAAAATTGAAATTGTTTCAAGTATCCTTTCGGACCACAACTCTTTGAGACTACATATCAGTTACAGGAAAAACTGTGTAAGAAATACAAACACATGGAGGCTAAACAACACACTAATTAATAACAAGAGATCACTGAAGAAATCAAGGAGGAAATCAAAAAATTCCTAGAAACAAATGACAATGAAAACACAATGACCCAAAACCTATGGGATGCAGCAAAAGCAGTTCTAAGAGGGAAGTTTATAGCTATACAAGCCTACCTTAAGAAACAAGAAACGTCTCAAATAAACAACCTAACCTTACACCTAAAGCAATTAGAGAAAGAAGAATTAAAAAACCCCAAAGTTAGCAGAAGGAAAGAAATCATAAAGATCAGAGCAGAAATAAATGAAAAAGAAATGAAGGAAACGATACCAAATATCAATAAACCTAAAAGCTGGTTCTTTGAGAAGATAAAATTGATAAACCATTCGTCAGACTTATCAAGAAAAAAAGGGAGAAGACTCAAATCAATAGGATTAGAAATGAAAAAGAAGTAACAACTGACCCTGCAGAAATACAAATGATCATGAGAGATTAGTACAAGCAACTCTATGCCAATAAAATGGACAACCTGGAAAAAATGGACAAATTCTTAGAAACGCACAACCTTCCAAGACTGAATCAGGAAGAAATAGAAAATATGAACAGACAAATCACAAGTAAGGAAATTGAAACTGTGATTAAAAATCTTCCAACAAACAAATGCCCAAGACCAGATGGCTTCACAGGCGAATTCTATCAAACATTTAAAACAGTCATCCTTCTCAAACTCTTCCAAAATATAGCACAGGGATGAATAATCCCAAACTCATTCTACAAGGCCACCATCACCCTGATACCAAAACCATTCAAAGCTGTCACAGAGAAAGAAAACTACAGGCCAATATCACTGATGAACATAGATGCAAAATTCCTCAACAAAATTCTAGCAAACAGAATCCAACAGCACATTAAAAGGATCATACACCATGATCAAGTGGGGTATATCCCAGGAATGCAAGGATTCCTCAATATACGCAAATCGATCAACCTGATACACCATATTAACAAACTGAATGAGAAAAACCATATGATCATCTCAATAGATGCAGAGAAAGCTTTCGAGAAAATTCAACAGCCATTTATGATAAAAACCCTGCAGAAAGTAGGCATTGAGGGATCTTTTCTCAACATAATGAAGGCCACATGTAACAAACCCACAGGCAACATTGTCCTCAATGGTGAAAAACTGAAACCATTTCCACTAAGATCAGGAAAAAGACAAGGTTGCCCAATCTCACCATTATTCTACATAGTTTTGGAAGTTTTAGCCATAGCAATCAAAGAAAAAAAGATATAATATGAATCCAAATTGGAAAAGAAGTAAACCTGTCACTGTTTGCAGATGACATGATACTATACATAGATACTCCTAAAAATGCTACCAGGAAATTACTAGAGCTAATCAATGAATTTGGTAGAGTTGCAGGACACAAAATTAATGCACAGAAATCTCTTGCATTCCTATACAGTAATGATGAAAAATCTGAAAGTGAAATTAAGAAAACACTCCCATTTACCACTGCAACAAAAAGAATAAAATAGCTAGGAATAAATCTACCTAAGGAGACAAAAGACCTGTATGCACAAAATTATAAGACACTGATAAAAGAAATTAAAGATGATACAAATCGATGGAGAGATATACCATGTTCTTGGATTGGAAGAGTCAACATTGTTTAAATGACTCTACTACCCAAAGCAATCTACAGATTCAATGCAATCCCTATCAGACTACCACTGGCATTTTCCTCAGAACTAGAACAAAAAATTTCAGTTTGTATGGAAACACAAAAGATCCCAAATAGCCAAAGCAATCTTGAGACAGAAAAAAGGAGCTGGAGGAATCAGGCTCCCTGACTTCAGACTATATGACAAAGCTACAGTAATCAAGACAGTATGGTACTGGCATAAAAACCGAAATATAGATGAATGGAACAGGACAGAAAGCTCAGAGATAAACCCACGCACATATGGTCACCTCATCTTTGATAAAGGAGGCAAGAATATGCAATGGAGAAAAGACAGCCTCTTCAATAAGTGGTGCTGGGAAAACTGCACAGCTACATGTAAAAGAATGAAATAGAACATTCCCTAACACCATACACAAAAATAAACTCAAAATGGATTAAAGACCTAAATGTAAGGCCAGACACCATCAAACTCTTAGAGGAAAACATAGGCAGAACACTCTATGATATAAATCACAGCAAAATCCTTTTTGACCCACCTCCTAGAAAAATGGAAATAAAAACAAAAATAAACAAATGGGACCTAATGAAACTTAAAAATTTTTGAACAGCAAAGGAAACCATAAATAAGATGAAAAGACAACCCACAGAATGGGAGAAAATATTTGCAAATGAAGCAACTGACAAAGGATTAATCTGCAAAACATACAAGTAACTCATGCAGCTCAATATCAAAACAGCAAACAACCCAATCCAAAAATGGGAAGAAGACCTAAATAGACATTTTTCCACAGAAGATATACAGATTGCCAACAAACACATGAAGGAATGCTCAACATCATTAATCATTAGAGAAATGCAAATTAAAACTATAATGAGATATCATCTCACAATAGTCAGAATGGTCATCATCAAAAAATCTACAAACAATAAATGCTGGAGAGGGTGTGGAGAAAAGGGAACCCTCTTGCAGTGTTGGTGGGAATGTAAATTGATACAGTCACTATGGGGAACAGTATGGAGGTTCCTTAATAAACTACAAATAGAACTATCATATGACCCAGCAATCCCATTACTGGGCATATACCCTGAGAAAACCATAATTCAAAAAGAGTCATGTACCAAAATGTTCATTGCAGCTCTATTTACAATAGCCAGGACATGGAAGCAACCTAAGTGTCCATCAACTGATGAATGGATAAAGAAGATGTGGCACATATATACAATGGAATATTACTCAGCCATAAAAAGAAATGAAACTGAGTTATCTGTAATGAGGTTGATGGACCTAGAGACTGTTATACAGAGTGAAGTAAGTCAGAAAGAGAAAAACAAATACCCTATGCTAACACATATATTGGAATCTTAAAAAAAATGAAAGAAAGAAAATGGTCAGAGGAACCTAGGGGCAAGATGTGAATAAAGATGCAGACTTACTAGAGAATGGACTTGAGGATACGGGGGGAGGAAGGGTAAGCTGGGACAAAGTGAGAGAGTGGCATGGACATATATACACTACCAAACGTAAAATAGATAGCTAGTGGGAAGCAGCTGCATAGCACAGGGAGATGAGCTCGGTGCTTTGTGACCACCTAGAGGGGTGGGATAGGGAGGGTGTGAGGGAGGGAGACGCAAGAGGGAAGAGATATGGGAACATATGTATATGTATAACTGATTCACTTTGTTATAAAGCAGAAACTGACACATCATTGTAAAGCAATTATACTCTAATAAAGATGTTAAAAAAAAAAGATACCAACACACACAAAGAAGTTATGCTTTGAAATATTATATTTGTGGGAATCAACATGGCTCTGCTTATTTTCAAATTAGCCTGAAATAGACTTTTGAGGGAAAGTTGGTAAATCTTCATATATGTAAACGCTGGAATTTTATCTTAATTTGTTTGATTTTTAGAACTTAATTTAGCTTTTAATTCCAGGGGAAAAATCTTATTTATGACTTTCTTTATATAATAGCATTTTAAATAACCCAAAGCACTTATGCCTTAAAAAATTAACCTCAGTGCCTTAATAGCAAATTTATCAATGGTAAATTTTGCCAATCTCTCACATAATTTTATTTCTTTTCTTTTTTTTTCCAGTTAGTTTTAGTCAGGTTCAAAAGGTCAAAGTTTTACCTCTGGTGGATATCTTAAGTCTCTCTCCCTCTTTTTTTAAGTTTCATTTAGAAATAATTATGGATTCAGAGGAGGTTGCAAATAAATGTACAGGGAGGTCCCATGTACTCTTTACCCAGCTTTCCCCAAAGACAGGTACTTGCAGAATTACAGTATAATGTCAAAACCAGGAAACTGACATTGACATAATCCACAGAGCTCATTCAGTTTCCATGTGCATATCTTTTCATGCACTTCCGTGTGTGTGTGTGTGTGTGTGTGTGTGTGTGTGTATCACTATAAGAACTGTGAATCTTTATTATACATTTACAAAGAGAAAGAATATACTTTAATTCTTTGCTAAATAGCTATGTTCTTTATGATAATGCAAGTATATTGCTTCCTGGCATTGATTTCAATACAACTCTAAGTAACTCCTTGTGTATTTCCAAGCCCATTTTATACCTCACCTGGTTCCTCCTCACTTAATTATGTCAGTATCATGTATTGTATTATGATTGTATTTGTGAAATAAGCAAGAACATAATAGAGGAAATTGCATCATTGAGATAAAGAGAGCTAATTTTTTTAAACATGGTAGCCAAATTGCAAAGGACTGGTTATTTTATAGTCATGTGTTCTAGGCTTTTTTTTTTTTTTCACTTTCATGGTATTTTACATCATTAATTTCTTTGTGTAGTCACCAAAAGGAGCTAGAAAAAATTATCTTATTAAAAGGTTATGTTTTGATAATTTCATCCCAAGTTAAAATGCTTTCCACTACACTATGCAAATACTTAAGAGATGTGACTTCAATAAATGTTGCTATTTCTCAGATTTGAAGTTATTTTGAATCCAACCGAATCCTTGACTGGACCCTAACACTTTCTTTTCTCTATCCTAAAACCTCAGTGCTTCTAAAGAGCATTTTACCATTGTATATTTCATTTCTTTTAAATAAATTTCAAATGCATGATTGTAGAAGGACCATGTGTATTTTTACTGTGGACAATTCTGTATTAGACCTTTTTCAGACACTATTTCCAGAGACTAAAATAAATAAAGTTAATTCCCCAAACTGTTAGAAAATCTAAAACTATGATGTTCAAGCAGATATAAATCTTCAGGCTATGTTAAATATATTCAACTGACCTGTCAGGATCTAGAAATCAGAAATCAGTTCAATCAATATTTAATGGAAGGAGCTTACCTTCCATTTCATACTCTCAAATTTGTGGAGTTGTTTTTTTTTTTTTTCCAAGTGGAATTTACTCATAGATTTGTTAAAGATACAAAACATAGAGACATTTAGCCAATTTCCCTTTCTTTTGTAATTTCCAGTAAAATGAGGCAAAATTCTGATTTTTGAATGATAAAGGAAATTTAGCTCTTCTGCTGTTGAGTAGTCTTCTATTTCCAGAAAGTGGGGCTTAGCATACCCACAAAGGCACACTCATACAGTAGCCTAAGAACTTCTGAGTTTAAAGATCTGAATGATAATTACGTATTTTTATGACTTTCAGCTAGCTAGCTCAATAGTGTGATTGAATCTAGCCTTCTTTACTATCAGTCATACTAACAGCTTCCCTTAAGTACTTTCAGTGTTATTATTAATATCACACATCTATAAAATACTTTCATCTCCTTCTGCAGATTTAGATAACATGTCAAATGGTGTCATAGCTTTCTGAGGAAAATATAATATCCCACATTTTCTCTCACTGATTCAAATTATTTTTTCCTAATCCTTGGCTTTCTCATATTTTGACTTCTTTCCTTTCCCACTCAGACTACCCTTCCCTTTTCTTCCTTTGATTAAGATACTCTCCCATAAACGCGCCATCATTTGGCTTAACACTTTATTGCTTCTTGCCTTATCAAGCTTTCAGTATGTTATTAAACCCTGATTCCAGTTCTAAGAACTCTCCTTGTCGCTAATAAAATTTTACCCAATCCTCTTTTTTTTTTTTTTTTTTTGCGGTACGCAGGCCTCTCACTGTTGCGGCCTCTCCCGCTGCAGAGCACAGGCTCCGGATGCGCAGGCCCAGCGGCCATGGCCCACGGGCCCAGTCGCTCTGCGGCATGGGAATCCTCCCGGACCGGGGCACGAACCCGTGTCCCCTACATCGGCAGGCAGACTCCCAACCACTGCGCCACCAGGGAAGCCCTACCCAATCCTCTTTTTAGTCATTTTACCCTATCTTCCCTTTAGTCTCTCCCACATAATGGTTAATTCCAAACGCTAAAGGGGAAAAAAAAGTATTACAACGTTACAGGTATTTATTAAGATTCCACTTAGCCTTCAGGCCTTGCTAAGCTCTGTGGACAAAAAAGAGAAACATAAGTGTGTTTTTTCTGTTGCTGATCTGTGCTACTGTAAATAGGACTGGAAACCCCAAGTATTCAGTGTCCATCAATCCTTTCACATAATTGCCACCTGCTTTGTACACAGCACTATATTAAATATTTTGAAGTTATGATATAAATACATGGGTTTATAATGACAATATAGTCAAAAGTATCCATATAACATCATCAAATGAACAATCTAAAATGCAAATAAAATCAGAAAGTAATTAATAAGAGGCAGACTATACCAATAACTTATTCTGTGCCTGAGACTTTAAAAATATAATCTCACAAAATCCTTAAGAAAGTTTCCTACTGTTATAATCCACATTTACAGATGAAAAGAACCACACTACGGATTAAACATATTTCTGTGGTTTACCAGGCTTGGAACTATCTTTACCCCATGCCAACATCTGTGCTCATAATCAATATGTTTTTCCTATTTCAAGGTGCAGGGGACCAAAATATGCCAACCTCCCACTTAATGGAAATATTTCTGCAACACAATAGGCTATACAATAATAAGATGGGTTTTAGATGGATTTTAGATGTCACAAATGATAACCAGGGATATTTTACAATCCAAACTTGCATTTCATTCCAATTTGATAGCCATTTAGCCTTTGCTTCAATACTGTCAATAGTAGAAAGCTCACTTCCTTACACTGCTGCTTATTTCATTATTGGTCATTGGTGTCTGTTAATTTGTTCACTGATTCAACATTAATTTTTGAAGAACTTTTATGTGAAGGGCAACATGCCATGTACTAAAGGGGAAGTAATGATGTGTTCAGACATGGATCTATGTTCAAGGAGTTAAAAATCTATTATAGGTTTTTAATTTTTTTTCCTATTTTTGAGTAAAAATTTTCTTCATAATTATTTTCATATGCCAATCCTTATAATGCTTTTGAGAACAATGGACGAGTCACCACAGACTTCTATATGGTAGCCCTTCAAATAAATGAAAAAGCCATTTCTCCTTAGTCTTACTCTTCTAAAAGCTGATCATTCTTGAATCCTTCAAATGCATTAGCCCACTACCATCCATACTGCTCTCATTTTTATTCAGTATAAATTCTAAAGATGTGGAATTTCAAATTAAATACAGTATTCTAGATGTATGCTGATTGGTACTAAATATAATAGGAAATATATTTCTCATAATTTTAATATTATACTTCTATTAATGTAACTTAATTGTATAATTCATTTGTAACTTATCACCCTCATGTCTCATATTAATCTTACAGCCAGCTGTAAACACAGGTCTTCTTCACCTGGATTATTGCTAAGTGACCACCTGAAATTTATGCAAAATCTAGAAATTTCTCTTTATAATTGTATATTATCAGTTGGCTTAAAACTTTTGTACAATATAATTAGTATATTAGATAATCTTGAATATTAATTGTATTTATTTGATATGCCTTAGTGATTTTCAGATTTGTTATGAACCTTTTCAAAAACCTCATTAATATGGATATTTACATGTGTGAGCAAATGTAAAATAATTTAGAATTCTCTCTCTTCCATTTTATAATAATATTAGAGAAATGTGAAATAAAGAAATAATGAGAAAGGGTTGAAGTTTTTTTGGTCTTGCTTTGTTTTTTTTCTCTAAGAAAATCTTCTTGAACTGTATGTTCTTTACTATTTTTTATGTAAATAATAAACTTGTTTGGGTGACTAAGTTAGTATTTTGACAAAATAAATGGCATAAAAAATTGGGGCTAGAGAATTAAACTGAGGTTGGTTTACATACATCTTTTTACTTTTATGAATCTCAAAGTATTACAACAACTTTGATAAAAATATCAACAACTCAGGATAAAAATAATGCAAAACATAAAAACCACTTTTTTCCTTCTCCTTCATCTCCACTACATTTTGTGATCAAGTTTCATGCACAGACAGATCCCCAATATGTAAATATATAGACTTATTTTTATACATTTTTATGTATGTTTTTGTACTGATTTCAGTGTAGTCATATTTTCCCAGCGATACCTCTGCTGTTCAGTGTTCTCAAATCCAACTCAGTGCATCCATCTCAAAGCCCTTCTGAGAAACTATGTGCACTAATAAAAGAGAATGTAAAAACCCATGAAACAGTTTCACAGTTCCTTTTCTTTTAGTATAGGAGATTCCCATACCATGTTTTATTTCACCCTCTCCCAAGACAGCTCTTCATTAAACAGTGTAGTAAAACTAACGAATATAATTAATTTTAAATTATTATTTTTGTTTGTTTGTTTTGCGGTACGCGGGCCTCTCACTGTTGTGGCCTCTCCCGTTGCGGAGCACAGGCTCTGGATGCGCAGGCTCAGTGGCCATGCCTCACTGGCCCAGCCGCTCCGCGGCATGTGGGATCCTCCCAGACCGGGACACGAACCTGTGTCCCCTGCATCGGCAGGTGGACTCTTAACCGCGGCGCCACCAGGGAAGCCCTAAATTATTTTTTTCTTCAACATGTGGTACTTATTTTGGAGTTTTAGAGGAGGATGCTGAAGGTGGAGGACCAAACCTGTGTCCTCCAACTGTCTCTGCCTCAGCTAGAATAGGAGATTTTAATAAGGGAAAAGTTTGATGTCACCCAAAAAGCTCAAACCTGCTTGAAGCAAATATTTTTAAGAGGGTCAATCTTCATAGGAAGGTCAGGCCCAATTATTAACAGTTAGCTCCCTTTTATTTAGAGATAAGTCTCTTGAAGCCCAGCCTATTAGTTAAATGGTGACTTTGAGGACTGGGGGAGTCCAGGACTACTCCAATTACATCCTTTACCTTCTCATAATCTCTTAGTTTACACTGACGCAGAATATGAAGATATTCTTACCATTCAAATGTATTTTTTCTGAAACTCTAGAGATGATTTTGATTACTGTATCATCTCTGTAAAAAGATTTTATTCATATGTTAAAGAAACATTTACATTTGTGGAGGACCAAGCTGGCGAGCACTCTGCTAGGCATTAGGTAAACCCCGCCAAACAAAAAGATATGAACCTGGCCTTACACAGCTAACAATCTAGTGAAAGCAAATATAAGTAAAATAAGTATATAATTATGTATTTTGATAAGTGCTTTGAGGGGAAATAAAAGAGTGCTGAGTGATAATTATGTTGAGGGAAATCTTTACTGAAGGGGTGATATTTAAGCATACACATGAAGGATGAATAGGAATTAACCAGGTCAAGAGTAGAGAAGAATACTGTAGATACAAAGAATAATGAGTTCAAAAGTCATGAGACAAGAAATGGTTTTGGAACATTAGAGTGACTGAATTATTACTGCTATAATTTTAAACTAATTTAATGGTTTATATGTTTGAAATTATTGAAGCTATTTATTTGGAAAGTAAAAATGAGCTACAACACTATTTAAATAATGATTTGTTTCCTTCATATGTAATCTCTTTTGTACACCTGGCTATCTAATTCTTTAGCACGTATTTCACAGACACAATTAATTAGATTGAACAAGGACAAAATAGGAGAATCTTCCTAAAATGGGCAGTAATTTTCATAAAGCAATTCTCATACGTAACTCAAGTTTTCTACCTTTTCCTGGATCTCATGCTTCAGAAGGAATTAAGTGACTTTATTTTGTTTATGTTCCCCACAAGAGTTCCTAGCCTCATACCCATCAGAGTCTATGAAGTAACCAAAATTGTCCCTTAAGCAGTTGATTACCTAAGTTTCTTCTTTCAGTGATGGCAGTTTTCATCAGATCCTTTATTCACTTCTAGCAAATATGTTACTTGTTCTCTGTGACTATTCCCTAAGTCTCTCACTGGTTCTTTCTGTTATTCTTGGCAGTTCTCAGCAGCTGTCAGTGGCATTGCTCCCTGGGGGTCACAGATCTCAGAAGCTCTTACCAGAAGTTCTTCAGCAGCTCCCCCTGAGAGTCTCAACATGGTCTCTGAAATAGCCTTTAACAGCAGCTATCTGCAGCATGGTTCTTTAAAAACGTACATCTGAAGGAGCTTCTTCAAATTGCTTTACACTTGCATTAGGGAAACAGATCTCTGGGTCCCCAGCAGTTTCTCTTCTCTTGGAGCTTTTAGGAAAAATTTTCCATTCTGAAAATTTTTGAAATGTGAAATAGAATATGGCATATCTAAAAACTACCTGCTGGTCAGACATTCAGTAAATTTGCCAACCTTCCTTATGAAGAGTGTGTCTAGCTAGAAAGCCAGCCAACTTACCAACTGAATCTGATAACCAGAACAGGTAGGCCTATAGAATAAGTGGGAAAACAATACCATGTTCTCTAACTTCTTATATAATGCCACTGAAAGATCCACATTCTGCTTAACTGCTTCAAGTTAAAACCAAGATTCACCAGTGTATATGAAACAGGCTGCATAAAATAAAATAAACCCCTAAAGCCATTTGCAGTTAATATTGGCAGAAACAACGGAAGAACTGACTTTGTGGTTTGCCTTTTGTGAATTTTCAGGGCTAACTAGTCAAACAGAATAAAATATAAAGTGATGATAGGACATCTCTAGTATACACCAAGGGAATCTACAATTTCACTCATATGATTTCATTTTATAGGGTCTGAGGGTTTTTCAGATAGAGTGATGATAAGCCAGACTTTATCAGTGTCTAACTACCCAAAACATTCCTTTTAAGAAAGTTTGAAAACTGCATTAACTCTTTAGTGGAGTAATTTCCCCAGCGGTACCCTGGTGGCCTGAAAGGCAATGTAGCTTTCCTACATATCTCACCTTTCTCAATTTCAAGGCACAAGTTCAATCAGCCTTTTAGCTGCTGGAGAATTTGCTTAGGTAAAATTGCTCCAGATGTTTTCCAGTTTATTGCAACTTTGTAAAAGGTCTAAGATCTATATGTACATATTATCCAGCATAATTAGTACTCAAGAATGGACAAGATACTCTTTAAATATCTGATTCCCAGTTAACATTTTGGGAAGATTTCACAGTAGCATAAAACTTAAACTTCTTAACAGGCTGTATGGTTATCTGTCTAGTTTGCTAAAGACTGTCTTGACTTCAGCTCATTATGCCAGCATTATTATTAATGGTGCCCCTGTTTACTCTTAAGATGTGTCCTGTTTGGATGAAAATTTATATGGCCACCATTATTATTGTGTCATAAAAGACCTGTGATGAGCTGGTCTTGTCTAATGCTGCAGACCCACCTTCTATCACTCCCCCTTGTCTTTCAGTAATCCAGCTACACTGAACTTCTTGTGATTGCCTGAATGTGAGATGCTCTCTCAACTTTGTGCTTTTGCTCATAGATGGATCACCCTACTCAGCACTCTCCTATTTACATGATTCTTACCAGTTCTTCAAGGAGAAGCTTCCCTGCCATGTCTCCCTAAACTTCTGTCTATTCCCTTGGTCAGTGCCGACGTCTCTGACAGACCCTCCTTGCTACCTTATGCATGTCCCAGCTCTCTCTCACAGCATGTACATTGCTTCTATATGTCTGTCTACTGGCCTGTCTCTCCAGGACATAGCAAACTTTCTGAGGGCCAGGACACTTTGCATCATTTTACCCTATGGCACTAAGGCCTGACATATATTTAAAGATTTTCAAATGTTATACATGAATAAGAAGTGAATAAATACAATGGACAACTGTTTATTTTTAAATTCATAACTATATTGTGCCATAATAGTAGAAAAGAATAATCTAGCTAGTATCTAACTCTACCTAATCTCCCCAAAATAAAAGCTTTTCATCAGAATATAACAGATCCTGGTTTGTATCACTTTATATGAACTCAATATAAAAACATCTGGATTTGTGTTATACATGGATTCTTTAAGACATTATTACTGACTTTAAACAAAGGATTCTTTTTTCAAAACAAACCCCTTTGTTGGAATTTAAAGTGTAAGCTAATTTTCAAAATATTGACAAATAAGCTACCTATTAATAAAATACATACACCTTAAAATGTGGCATATATCTTCAGAGATAAGTACATACTAAAATAAACGTCAAAGTATTTTTAATCGATAGAATCCACAACTCTGGCCATTCATTTCTGTACAAATCAAAATGATTTTTAGAAGATGTCCACATGGCTAGCAGCATGAAAATTCTGAGAGTCATTCCAACTATCAATTTCCCACAAGCTGATCAACACAGTCCGTCTATCCCCAGGAAAACATGATGGGCAACCTGCCTGCCTGCAGTATTCATCATTCCACACATGTCTTCCTGTACACAGATATCAGGGATTTGTTTAACAATTGTTATATTTTTATAATATCTCAAAATTGTCTGCTACTCTGCATGTAGTCTCATTCAGTATTTTTAGGAATTCAAGGCTTTAAAAATAGCAACAATTAAATATGAGCTATGGAAGCCTGTATGTGATGTGCCAGGGGATGGATGGGTCTGTCCATCTGTCTGTCTGTCTCTCTCTTTCCCTCTCCCTCTAAATAGATATAAATATAGATAGATATGAATAGATATAGATATAGATGTTTATATATATCTATATATCTACACCCATCTATCTACCTACCTATCTATGCCCATGCCCTGGCATACCACATCATATTTTCTTCATTCATATATATCCATTCCTGCCCTGACGACTCACATTTACTGACCCCATGACACCCTCCCCAGCTCACTAGGGTTCTGACCCTCTGCACTGGGCTGTCCCACTGTGTGAATGCCCTTATTACACATCTCAGTCTCTGACCTCTAACACCTGAAACTGATACCCCCTCACGTCATTTGTTTTTGCCCGTTTCTGGTCCCCTCCAACACTCCAAGCTGATTTGGCTCACTGCACAGGTCTAATACCCCCCATTGATGTCCTTTAAAATCTTTAATGGGTCTGACATTTCACACCTGACTGTCCCCTATGTGAAAGCCCTACTCACTGTGCTTGGATCCCACAATGCCCTATGGGGCTCACTTGCTACCATACTGACACCCTTTCCACCTCTCTTGGGTTCTAAAGGCCCACTCTGAGCTATCTGGCCACCCAAATACTCTCTCTGCTTCCCATAAGCCAAGCCAGCTGCCCATCTCATGCAATGCGCCCCTCTCCCTTGACACATTTAAGCTCCAACTTCCTGCATGGTTTACTTCCCAGCATTGTCACTCTCATTACATCTCTCAGGCTCCTACACCCTGTGTCAGCCCTTCCCACACCCCCCACACTGGGGGACCCTTTTCTCATCCCACTCAGGATCTGACTGCTTGTGCTAGGCAGGCATCCTGTGGGAATGTCCTTCTATGATGTATAGGCTCTGATACTGCCCACTGGGCTGCCTTCCATGTGGAAGGCTTGCACACTTAACTTATGCCCTAACATCCCAGGCCAAGCTGTGCTCTAATTCCCCAGTGTAGATACTTTCTCACCTTGCCTGGACTCTGACACCCGGCTCTGGACCACCACTGCCCCCCCATTCCCTCACATGTTAAGCTTACTTTACTTGACTGCATCCAATGCTTTTGGACTGAATTGAAGGGAAGGGAAGGGAAGGGAAAGAATAAAGGGATGCATACTCACTTCTAATTTATGCTGCATTTTATTTTAATGTGTAAGATACCTTAAATCCTATTTTTAAATTACTCTTGAATAAAGAAAATAAACAACTTTTGATTTAAGTGAGCTATATATAGACTCAAATGCATTACCATGATGTTCAACAATTTGTGTCAGAAAAACGTATTTATCAGAATAATGCCTTACATATTTATAGTTCCAAAGATGATTCAAATTTAAGCAAGGTTCTCTTGGATAAAGGCCAGTTTTCTCTTTAAATCTCTTAAACTTTACTTCAAATTTCTTAAGAAAGCCACAAGCTGAACTTCCACTTCATAGTATTTATTCATGTGATACTGACAAGAACTACTCTGATTTAAGAGCAAAGGGCAGTGATAAGCAGAATGAAATAAATAGTAATGAGCAGAATAAAATAATTATCCTGAACATTTTAAATATCATCTCTTTCAAGAGCTACTGGATCAACTGCTAATTTTAAAAAAATTAAGTTTGCATTTAATCCACTTGCAGAAAGAATATTAAGGGCCATTAAGTGTCATTCTATAATGGAAAAGTCATAACTAATTTGGAGAAAGGCTTTTATCCACATTAATGTACAGATAGCAGTACCTGCTCCACCACTGCTATGAATCAGCATTAAAAGTTCCCATTAGACTGAAATGACAGCAGATTTCAATTCAACATGTTGAGACCTATCCACAAGTTTTATGTATTTTTGTACAGATATCCAGTGAACTTTCAGGAAAATAAGTGAGATAGCAACTCTAAGAATTCTACTTGTGAGGTCACAATTGTCCCCTCTGAGCTCTGTACTGATGAGGATAGTCCCTCCCTGCCCCCCTCTCAGCTCTTTCCTCCCCTTATTCTATAAAAAAGCACCAATATACTTTCCTTAGAAACAAAATTGAGTTTATACATTGCTGCAAAACAAAGCACTCTAAAACAGTGGCTAAAAGTAACAACAATCCTGGGCTTCCTAAAGGTTCATTCCTTACTCTTCTATGCATGCTATTATACTGTGTGCTCTCATTCTAATTTTCAAGATTAATTCTGAAGATGATCTCAAATTTTGCCACAACTACTATAGGCTCTCTTCCAAATTTGAAATTCGTATTACAATGCCACACTGAGATTATCATTACCCTCCTATCCCCATTCTTCTGTGTTTCTGCACTCCCCTTACTTCTGTGGTCTCTTGTTGATGACATTAAATCTACCCACTGCTCAAGTCAGAAATTCTGCCACTCTCATTCTCAAAACTGGTCAGTTAGCAAGTTCTCTGGGCCTTAAAATGTTTCTAAAAATCTCACTGCCCTTCTGCATTCTATTTCTGTGGCCTGGTCAATTGACTCCTTCTTGTCAGTTGGAAAACCTCCTTTCTGATCACCCTGCTTCTACTAACTGCCCTTAGAAGTCTACCGCTCCCAATAATACCCCTAAAACATACATGTCAGTATTTTTACTGCTAGAAGTTTTCAAAGACATCTTGCAAAATGTAAGTCTAGAAGACTTGGCATCATACTGATTCTCTGCTATCAGTGATATCCATTCCCAGTGGCTCTTCCACCTCCTGCAACGGACAGCTAGTTTCATGTCTTTCCCCCAGTCTCATATATCAATGACCACCAAAAGGACTTTTTTTTTTCCATCTACTAGAAATAACTGCAGTGCTTTTTTAGCACTTCTGTAATGATTATGTTATAGCATTTATCAATCTGTTTTGTGTTAAAGTTACTTTCTAAAATGACTTTCTCCTCATTAGGATTATTATTCCATATTTATAACTTTCCCCTCAAGCACCTGAAATGGTGAATTGGTCATCTCAGATGTTAAATATATATTGAGTTAAAATGTGACTATGGGATTTATGGCAAAGGTGACTGACTATGAACTGGAATGTGAAATGGATTGACATTTTGGTAAGTGGCAAAAGCCAATTAGATGTTCATGTAAAGAAAAATGAATCTTCACTCCTACTTATAAACACAAAATAATTCCAGATAGATTGCAGATCTCAGTGTAAAAGTAAAATAACAAGGCCTAGAAAAGAAAGCACAGGAAAAAGTATTTTATAGGATACAGTAAACACTACCCACAAAGACTATAAAATTATAAATTGAACTGTGAAAAGACACCATTAAGAAAATGAAAAGGCAAGCAACAGACATGGAGATGATATCTGCAATCCTGTGTCTGGTTAATGATTTTATTTTGAATATATAATGAATACTATAAATTCAGCTGAAAACAAAATATATAACCCATAGAAGAACAGAAAAAATACTTGAACAGGTCTTTCACAAAACCAAATATCCTAAGGTGGGGTGGGGACTAAGTTTTATTACTCATCCTGGAAATCCTACTAAAAGAGTATAGCCCCAAATCCAAGTTCAGATTATGTGGAGTAAATAGCACTCACATCTACTGCTAAAGGCAGTGTAACATTTTCAACTATTTTGGGGAAAAAATGGTGCTATTTAAAAACTTGACCATATGTAAACCCTATAGCCCAGAAATTTTACTCCTAGTTATATACAAACAAAAATGTCAACAAAAGACAGGCACAAGAATGTTCACAAACTCAGTATTCATAATAGCCCCAACCTGAGGCTACCCAAATATTCATCAGTGGTAGATGAGATAATACACTGTGGTACCATCATACAGTTGAATGCTGTATACCAACAACAGTGAAAAACCACAGCTACCTACAACAATATAGCTGAATTTTAAAAACAAAATGAAAATTAAAAAAGCCAGAGAAAATTGTGTGATTCAATCTTTGTAAAATTCAGAAACAAGGAAACTATTATTTTATAATATGTCCAGAGGATAGTTATCTTTGGCAGAAGTTTGTGACTAGAAGTTGGCATAGGAAATCTTCTGGGAAGCTAGTAAAACATTCTGTGTTTTTTTATTGTTAGATGTTTTGTTTTGTTATTTTCATTGTTTTTTATCTGGGTACTGGTTACACAGATGTGTTCAATTTGCAGAAATTCATAGATCTGTATACTTATGATTTCTGTGCTTTTTAACATGTACATAATACCTGAATAAAAGTTTAAAACTGCTATATAGAAAAATACTTACCTATGTGGACATGATTATTTAAAATATATAAATAGACATCAATCTACAAGCTGTCCTATTACTATAATTACAAACTTTAGCTATATGCTTGCATTAGCACTAGGGAAGTAGAAATTATGAGGAGTCCCAAGAGAACTGGAATACCATTCTAAATATTTGGGATGTATGATGACCCTGTGGCACGTTGCACCTTCAAAGAGAAAGAGGCTGTGTGTGTCCCTGGCCTATAATTAATTGTAACTGTACTCCGGGCCTAAAAAAGAAATTATTTGGGATATTAATATCAATGCCAATGACCCAAAGAATATATAATATGCCTCATTTACTTTATGTTTTGCTTCTATGATTAATTTTATAACTATCTTAGATTCTTAAAAATACTCTCTGTTGACTGTGAGTGTAGGGTGATGGGAAGTTGACTATATAATAATCAGGAAAAATTCTACATACTTTTCTTGAGGAAATAAAAAACAAAAAAATGTTCATTGACCTATTTCTTTTCTATACTTGGTTTTAAAGATTTCTTGGATTGGAAGCCGTTCAATTTTTCCATCTAAATATTAGTTAAATTTTCTAACTTTAAAGTGAATTTGTATAAATGTAATGACACCTAAGTAAGATAAACACTGTGATGAGTTAAGGTAAATATACCTCAAGCTTTAAGCATCATACTATCTATTGGTATATATAATAAAACATAAGAAAATGGGATTCACAGTCAACAAATGACAGCTATTATCAGTAATAATAACATATAAGAATAATTATTAATATATTTCCTTAAAATAAGAAAGGAATTAAGTTTTATTCATACTTAATAAGTGGATTGACAGTATACAACAAAATCAAAATTTAGCAAAGTACTCTGCATTGTAATCCTTGAATCTAATTTACTCAAAACTTTGACCCAAAAACTTTATTTCTAAATTTCTACTATCTGATCATCCTTCTTCTATTTTTCCTATTAGTTTCAAAGCCTCTGATAAAGCATATTTAATGTCCCTTATAAAAGAAAAAGCTGAATAAATTCAAGCTTCTTTTATACCTAGATGGCTACTGGGTAATTAATACATTTATTTTACTATATAATTTGGATATAAGAATTTGTATAATCCAAAAGATTGGGTTTTGGAGGAAGATATATCTAAGTTTAATTCATGTTAACTGCTCCAGTTGGCCTATAATGTTTAGAATCTCTGGATGCCTTAGAGACCTGTGCGTGCTCCTACACGTGTGTGTGTATGTATGTGTGTGTGTGTGTGTGTGTGTGTACACATATACTATACTGCATGCATTTACCCAAATACCTATATAATTATTAGCACATATCTTTTAGAAATGGAAAGAGTCTTCCCTTTATCATTTTTTTGTGATGCAGTCTGGAGAATATTCCTTACTGCATGTCTAAAGCAGAAATGTAAAAAGTGGACCCCATATTAAAAAGCACACAATCATTTTTTATTAGTAAACTTTTCAATTTCAGCCCCAAATTAACTGATATTATATTAATGTTAAGTGTGACTAACTTAGAACTCTGCTTATAAATTTTTTTCCCATTTTCCTTCCAAACAGATTTCATTCACTGCATTTTCCAAATTTTACATTAGACTATAGATTCAAATTTAATGAAAGCACATTCTATTCCAGTTGAAACACAAACTAATTGTATGATATGGGAAAGTAGCTTAATTCCTCTGAATATGTGGTATATGGTCAGCGCTATGCTGAGCATTTAACATCACTACACCTCATTTCATTAATCTGTAAAATCTAAATAAAGATACTTTGGGTGTACAGAGAAAAAAAGTTTATAAGCAACACGAGGTAGCTACTATCATTAATAATTATAGACTTTAAATATTATTTCTTGTTTACTCTTCATAGGTAAGTGAAATATATAACAGAACGACTAAGAAGATGAATGGATATATCTAAGGTACATAGTTAAGAAACTATCAGATGCCCTATTTTCTTTTCTTCATCCTTTTACTCAAAATACTTACCGAGTACTTATCAATTTCTAGATATTATGCCAGACACTAGTAATATAAAGATGAAAATTGGGACTTCCTGGTGGTGCAGTGGTTAAGAATCTGCCTGCCAATGCAGGAGACACGGGTTCGAGCCCTGATCCAAGAAGATCCCAGATGCCACGGAGCAACTAAACCCATGTGCCACAACTACTGAGCCTGTGCTCTAGAGCCCATGAGCCACAACTACTGAGCCCTTGTGCCACAACTACTGAAGCCCATGCACCTATAGCCTGTGCTCCACAACAAGAGAAGCCACTACAAGGAGAAGCCCGCACACCACAACAGAGGGTAGCCCCCGCTCACCACAACTAGAGAAAGCCCTCATGCAGCAACAAAGACCCAATGCAACCAAAAAAAAACCAAAAAAAAACCATGAAAATTAAAATTTCATCTCTAATAGGGGAAGCAGAAAAGTAAACTAAATGTTGCAACACAGTATGATAATTGTTATGATAGAAATATAGATAGAGTTGCATGGCTATGGGGTAGAAGGGCATCTGAAAAAGAGAGGGAAGTGAGCCATCATGGAAGGCTTTTCAGGCGACGAAATGCCTCAAAGAACAAGTAAGAGATAGGCACTACAGGAATGTGAAACAATAATGGCAAACTCACAATGGCTCAAGAGTAGGGAAAACTTTGTGTAAGGGGCATTGGACTTGGTGTACTTCTCTATAGAGACTGGTGAGAAATGCCACTGGGAAGGTAAACAGAGGTCAGATCATGTAGAGCGCCCTTTGTATTACACCAGAGTCTGGGAATGCCTCTATAGGTAGTAGGAAGCATCAGAAAACATTAAATAATTGGATGATATGATCATATATACATTTTAAATAAGATACATTACAGGCAAAGAAAAAATTCTAGAGTTTATTGTTGGAGGGAATCCTTTCACAATGTATGTGCCTATTAAATCATCATGCTGTACACTTTAAATACCTTGCAATTTTATTTGTCAATTATGCCTCAATAAAGCTGAAAAAATACTAGATTAAATGAATGCTATTTTAATGGAACTTGCTGCATATGATTGACAGGTTTTGTTAAGAAACTGGAGGTCAAAATTAAGCAAAAAGGATTAAGAAAACTATTAAAGGAGATTATACAAGTTACCTATCAATTTCCCATAGCTGAAGGAGATTAAAAGGGAAGAGAAACAGAAATAGATAATAAATACAATACTAAAAATAGTTGATTTTTGCCCTGATGAATACCTATAATATCAGTACCACTGGATTAACAGATTAAACTATGGATGGCATCGTGGACTTAGTGTACCACTCTTTTGAATATTCTGTTGTGTTAAAAATTTAAATATATAAGTAAAAATATAAATACTTGTAGGCCATATGTTCCCTCTATTAAGAATTTTTAAAAAGAGAAAGCATTCCACTGATCTCTGCAGAACTACTTTTGTCAACATGATAGCTGAAAAATAGTTACCTCTTGAGTAGTTCATCTTAAATTAGTTCATCCTAACTTGAACTAATTGAACTCACTGTAAAATTATGACTTTGGGTCAAAATAATATTAGTCAATTGAAATGGATACATTTTTGCCCCACTTACTTTTAAGAGAAGAAATCAATAACTTCCCAGATAGCTAGCTAGCTAGCTAGCTAATGTAAATGTAGTGAGGAAACATAGCAGTTATACTGAGAGGTTTTTCTGATTTGCATGTTCAGAAAGGACCATTTAAATATTCTCTTGTTTTCTAGTACTAATTTCTTATTTAAAAAATTATGAATTGTTGACGGGTAAAAATATTTGTAACACACTGGCAAATGTTAGTGTATGGAAGAACAAGCACTGAATATAATCATCTAGTATGCTGAACACTGACGTGAAACAAGTTATTTTTCTCTCCTCTCTATGAAACGAGATCAGGAAAGGTTGAGAAAAGCCATGGAAATATCAAAGTATAGGTTATAAGAGCAGGGACATAATAAGTAAGAGACAGATTAAATGATACTTCTGAAAGGACCAGTTCTTTTAACCAGATCAGACCATTCAGTCACCTGCTTCCATATAGATATCTGAATAAGAAGTCCAAATAATTAGAATATTCAGGCTTTTAATTTTTTGTTTGCTGAGTACAAATTATATCTTTGCTACTTCAATTGGTATTTCTCTAACAATAACAGTAAATTTGAGTGTGCATTATTTTGTTTTTTAACTTGATCTTCTGTGAATTGTCTATTCATATACATAATTTTTTTGCTTTTATCTTTTTCTTGAATATGTGTGATCAATTTTTTTATATTATAGATGGTAATTCATTTTTTGTCACCTGCATTACACATTTATTTTTTTCCAAAGTTGTCAGATCTTTTTACTTTACTTATTATATCTTTAAACTTAAAAATATTTTTTAAACTTTAGTTATATATGAATGCTTTTTTGCTTTGTAAATTCAGGACTCAAATCGTAGATAATTTCTCCAAATATAATTTCCTCAATTTATCTGATAAGATTTAATTTTCTTTTTATATTTATATATTTAATACACAAGTATTTAACTCTATTATAAGTAGATACACATTTTTATTTTCTTCCAGCTGGTTAACATATATGCCAGCACAAATTATTTCAAATCCATCCTCTGCCTACTGAATTAAAATACATATATACATATATGTGTATATATATATATCAAATTTTCTGAGATATATTTCTTAATTCTCTAATTTGTTCTACTGACATATATTGGATTGTTCTATAAAAATGTAATTTAATTGGATTGAATAGGCTTCTTCATTGTCCTCCTTTCCCTAGTATTTTGGGGCTATTCCTTATCACAATTTTTTATGTAAAATATAATTTTGAAATACTCATTAACATAGCTCTCAGACTATCTATTTTGGTATCTTTTAATAATACATTTAAAATCACCTTTCTAAATTCCTCTATAGTGGTTGGCCTAAACAAGTTTTCTACTCCTTGGGTTAATTGATTTATTATCATTTTCCTGGGAAGCTAACCTTTCCATTAGTTTCTCAAATTCCTTGCTAAAGCGGATAGCTCTGGTGCTCCAACCATTCCCTATTCAGGGACATCAAGATCACCAGCACCTTCTAACAGCTGACAAATATTTGCCTCACTATGAATTGTCTTCAGACACAGGAAGTTGCCCTGCCAAAGTTTATGTCCCTTTCCATGAAATGGTGGATAACAAACACTGGATTGAAGCCGGGAAACAAAGACTCAGCCCCCTGGTCTCAATTTTGGACAACTCCAAAGGATCCTCCCAGGTTCACAGCTCAATGTAGGATTGACTTCAGGCTTATTGGCAACTACATTGTGGTTCAGCATCCCCTTCTTTGCACTTCCTCCTGCCTTCCCTGCACTTGTATGTTCCAAGTTACTCTTTAATGAACCACCTGTGTGCAACTTCCAATCTGAGATTCTGTTTCTAGGGAATTCAACCTAAGGCATTTAGAGCTTGGGTTGGTTCATTGAGAAATAGGATCTAAAATTAATTTTGGAGATGGATCACTAACTTGTCACCTTGCAATGAGGACCTCATCTTTTTGGTAGGTGGAGGGGGAATCACACCTAGCAATTGTTAAAACTTTTCTCAATGGTGCTAGTATAAAGGGATGAACTGGTTAATGCAATATTATTAGCTCTTGATAGGCAGGAGGAAAATACTACCTGTATGGAAAATTAACTAGGTTGACTGTTGCCGAGCAACGTAGGTTTATAGGAGAGAGAAAATGACAGTTAAAGAAGATTATTACCAATTCAAAACAAATTGCAAAATACAAGGGCCTCCTTGACAGCACTCAAGGAAATCCCAGTCTCCTACAGAGAGGAAATCTAGGCTCAGTATTGAAAGAGAAATGCAATAGATCTTCAGAGAATTTAAAATTCTCAGTCCTGGCAGGTCTACGAGGTCAATACCAAGATCTAATGGAGAAGGAATGAAACCTCTAGACTTGGGCTGGAGATATCTGGGAAGATCCAAACGAGAACATTGAACTCACAGATTCCCTAGGAATAATGAGGCTGCAGATATGGCTCACTCTCCCTTCTTGAAAGATAGTAGAATTACCCCTGTAATACAGAACAAACCTGACTCCATATTGGATCCATTCTTTTAGCTCTAAACTTTGTGCTCTGTTGCCTGTGATTAGTCATGCTGGCTCTACATCTTTGTAAAAGAATGTTGCTTATAGACTGAAATACACATGATAGCCCATTCTCAAGCTCTGCCTCCCAGGCTTGACCTTTAAAGGTGTAACACGTTTCATTCATATAAAGATAAAAAGTTGCAAGAAGAGCAAATAACCTTTGTATTCTTGGAGGTTTATAGGAACATTGTGACCTGACCTATGTGGACAGCTGCAAGAACAAAGGATTCACACCAAGAGATTTGCAACAACTAGCCACCCCCCTCACCTTTTAGCATAAAAGAAGCCTGAATTTCTAGCTCAGGTAAGATGGTTCTTTGGGACACTAGTCCATCATCTTCCTGGTCCGATAGCTTTCTGAATAAAGTGGCTATTCCTTTCCCCAACATCTCATCTCTTGATTTATTGGCCTGTCATGTGGCAAGCAGTAACAGGAGGAGGGAGGATCCCCTGAAACAGGATTTGATGCCTTGGCATGGACTTGGGGAATAGTGTTTGCAAGTTGACAGGATTTTGGAAACTTGGAAAAAAATATGGGCCATACTAAGTAAAGCAGAAATATCAGAAATGCTGTGGTAGACAGTGAAGGAAGGGATCACAAAGCTCAGAGAGGTGAGCAAGACAGAGCAGATACATTCTGGACGGCTGAGAAAACCACTAGTTGTCAAAGCCCTCTAAGAGAGACTAGAGGGGCATCTATTTACCACAATAATGAGGGATATACCAGTACCATTGAGCATCTTGGTATTTGATGAATAGTCTCTGTAGGCTGTGGCTGACAATAGGAGATACTGTTATATAACTGGATTTTCTGGTAGCAACGAGATGATAAGATGCTGAATAACAGAAGTCAGAAGGTGGCAATTATCTATCAGAAGCAAAGTGGTTACAAATATTATAATAAGCAGCAAAATCAGTGGGTAGCCATAAGGGGCTACCATGTAGAAAGACATGGAATAGTTAAAAGAACATGGAAATCCCCAGAGGAAAGAAGATGGGCAGCCAACAAGGGTACTGTCTACTTTATATAATGAAATCAAGGATGGATGATCAGGAAGCTGAGGAGTCCAGTGAAAAGTCACTGTCTCTGGCCAAGTTCTTAGATATGAGTTATTTCTATGACCTTTGGACTGAGAAGAAATCAGGCCCTTCGAAGGAAGGACCCTACAACACCACAGCAAGCGCACTGAGAAAACATTACCTTTGTCTTTTCACAAAGGGATCTATAGAAATTCATTCATGTAAAAAAGTAGAATACCCAGTACTTTCAGGAATTATTGGTTGCAGATACTAATTTGACATTGTTACCTAGGATTCATAGTGCCATTTGGATCTCCTACTAGACTTACATGTCACACACAAGCATACAAATGTCTGGTAGTTAATGTCACGGGCTCCTGCAAACTGAACCAAACAATGGCCCTAATTGTAGCTGCTTTGTGAAAACTGGTATCTTTTTTTAAGACGAGTTTAACATAGCCTTTGACACATGGTATATTGAAATTGATCTGGCAAATGCAATCTTTTCTATTCTTATCTGGAAGGAGAAAAAGGAGCAATTCACATTTACACGTGAAGGACTCTAGAATGAGTTTAGAGTCTCGGTCTGGGAAAAAGTTGTGAAGTATCAAAAGGGACCTGGACTATAATGGACAATTCACAGAGCATCACATTGATCCATGAATCAGGGCAGAATACAAGAATCGGCAGGTACACTGGAAGCCTTGATGAGGCACATAGGTTTGAGGAGGTGGGAGACTAACATTTTGAATTCAGAGAAACATCACATTAGTGAAGTTTTAGGGATGTGGTGGCTTTAGGCATGCTTGACACCCCGTCTAAAGTACAGAACAAATTTATGCATCTCAACCCCTACTTCTAAGAAGGCAGTTTAGTAGTTATGGGTCCATATTGAGTTCTGGAGCATATTTAAAAATTGACAAGACTGTTCTGACCTATTGCTGAATAAACTAGAAGGCTATCAGCTTTGAGTGGGGCACAAAGAAAGAAAGGTTTTTGTAGCAAGCCCATGCTTCAGTGAAAGCAGGTCTGACCTTTAGGCCTTATTACCTTTCATACCTTATGATACTAAACCTAACTGTGATGGGGAAAAAAATGCCCCAATGAGAGCATCTCAATTTTACGGGTGTGTATGAATTTATAAAGTCAAATGCATTAATTAAAATACTGGATTTTTATAATATTAAATTTTGTCTATTACGTCTGTACCAGTCATAGAAAGATGTGTTACAAAGCAGTTGTGTTTTATTATTTACCTTTGATTTCTGAATGATTTTGTTTTACATATTTAGCCGTTATGCTGTGTTGTAGTGCAAACAACTTTATAATTATTATTCATTTTCTTTATAAATTGTGCTTTAGATTGTGTGTGTGTGTGTATGTGTCAAACAAGGATGAATTTAATGTTAAATGACAAAATGAATAAAGAGGACAATATATAAAATTTATTTTAGGAAGCCACTACTTTTAATTTAACATGTTTCCCAGATCATTCTCTTTGGGGTCAATAACTATTCTAAAGAAATGTAAATGTTACAGAATTTTTGAAAATAAGTCTCTCTCTTTTTTTCCTGTGCTAATTAACATTATAATCCTTCAATTTTATTTTGTTCATCTTTTCAACTTCAAGGCTCTGATATAGTTTACTTTTATAACCATGAAATATGCAAAATTATGTGTAATTATAAATTTATATTCCCAAATCATTTTAGAAAACTGGGACAAAATTTCCCAGAAGGAATTTTCAGACAGTTAAAGCATTAAAAAATCATAATTTAATATTAGCCAAAGGATGAGAGGTCTAAACATATGCCTGATATTCAGAAATGTGCTGATTCATTTTCTCTTAGCTTGTTATGATTTTTCATGGTTATATTTCTATGTGAAGTAGAATCCCCAAAATAATTCTCCATTTCTTTTTTGTCCCATTTCCCTCATATTTCTATGTCTAATATAGTTATATAAGAGTTTGACTATATTTACTTATTCAAGATAAAATGGAATGTAATTAAATAATTATTGAAATAAAGACGGATTATTACATGAATATCATTCATTTGTAAGTGTTAGAATTAACGAAGTTAGTTTCACTTTTACTACAAGGGCATTAGGAAAGAGCCTACTTCTTACCATTTGCAAGGCATCCATTATACTTGCAATTAAATTGGATAATTAGTAAGTTAACATTGTGCTGTGTGTAGTGAATGGAGTAGTCTCTATATATGCATAATATTGAGTTTTTTATGATTGTAGAGTAACATGAGTTAATTGGGGAAGTGGAAGGTATGGAAAATATACCAAGAATAAAAATTAATTGGAACACATGGATGGTCTTAATAAATATTTCTGGATATTTTTTCCAATATTTATTCTTTAGGTCTGCATGTGTATATGTCTCTATGTATATATTTTACTTTTCATCTTTTCTTTGAAGCATTAGATCATTCATGTCATCTCCTGTCTTTAAACATTATTTGAAAATATAATTATATTATGGACATGTTATTATTCATTTGTCCAAATATATGGAACGTACAACAACAAGAGTGAACCCTAATGTAAACTGTGAACTTTGGGTAGTTATGATGTGTCAATGCAGAGTCATCAATTGTAACAAATATACCACTCTGGTGGGGATGTTGATAATGGGGAGGTTGCTCATGTGTGAGGCAGGGGATATATGGGAATTATCTGTACGTTTCCTCAATTTTACTGTGAACCTTAAGCTCCTCTGAAAAACAGAATCAATAAAAATAATAAATTGTAACTACTTAAATAATATTAATTTATACCTAGAGCCTATTTAAATTGTTTTCATAATTATATTTATTTCACCTACTTAGATATTTAAATTTTTTTCTTGGTATTCTGTATATACCTTTTATAATCATATACTTCAAGAAATAATTATTTTTATGGGATAAAGTTACAGAAGTTGAGTAAATGGACCAAAGATGAATCAGATACAAATGCTTTTGACCACATTATAGAAACTGCAGCAAACATGCAAACATGTTCTGGAAAATAATACAATTATCTTTCAAAGTAGAAGCTTCAGAAGTATGCAAGCTTTGGGTATAATACAATCAAAATTTCTTCTCTGCTTTTCTGTATTATATGGCATCTGCCTTCCCACCATGTTGGCTTTGTTACCAGCCTGGTTTCTCTCATAGTTTTAAGAAGGCTGCTAGCAACAAATGAGGCAATGTGCTTTCTTGTTGGCGCCCAGGAGAAGACAGATCCCAATTCACTTGGGCTAGGTCATAATTTCACTCCTGGACTAATAACAGTTACCAGAAGGAAGACCTGGAAGTTAAAAACCATAGAAACATAAAAGGGATAGAATTACAATCATAAATTTTGCACATACCAATCACTCTGCCTGGAGCATTTTCCTCACGTTTTCCTCTCTTTGTGTTATTCAGGTATGGATTCATTTGTTACCTATTAAAAGTGGTATTTCTGATTTCCTTATCTAAAATTTCTTCTTTATAGGTGTCCCATCACAATAAACATTTCATGGTCCATTGATTTTCATAAGATGTTACTACTTAAATCCACATTATTTATTACTGCATATATATATTTATTTTCCATTTCCTTCACTAGAATGAAAGCACCATGTTTATATAACCTCTACCAGAATATAAGCAGTTTAAAACATCTCTGCCTTGTTTATTGCTGAATTCCTTGCATATGACATATGGAAGAAGTTCAAAAAATATTTTCAGAAATAACGAAAAAAAAGGAGGAAGTAAAGGGAAAAGGAGGGAAAAAAGGGAGAGAGTGAGGGAGAAAAGAAGGAAAGAAAGAGAGAGAAGAAAAAGGAAGGTAAATGTGTGAGTACACGTAGATGATACATCAAAACAATTTTACTGCTTTTTTTTCTCCTGTAACTGGCCATATTTGTACCTGTAATAGTTACTGTGATGGTTAATTTTATGTACTGACTTTACTGGACTAAAGAATGCCCAAGATCGCTTGTAAAACATTGTTTCTGGGTATATTTATGGGTTTCTGGAAGAGATTAGCATTTGAATCATTAGACTGTGTAAACCAGATCCCCCTTCACCAATGTGGGTGGGTATCAACCAATCCAATGAAGACCTGAATAGAACAAAAAGGCAGAGCCAGTGTGAATTTTCTCTCTCCTCTTGAGCTGGGACATCTATCTTCTCCTGCCTGGAGACAATGGCATTCCTGGAGACACTGAAGCTCTGAACCTTTGAGCTCTAAGATTGCAACATCCCCTTTTCCTTTGGTATGGTATGCGTACCTTTCAGTCCAAGCTGGCTATCTTTTTGCTGATAAATATAAATATTAATACATATACATACATACACACACACACTTGTAAAAATTCTGGGAATTTTACTGGTGCTCCCTCCATCTGACAAACCCGTATCCACAAATCTCCTTCTGGCCTCTTCTGAGATAGCCGAGGGACAGCACCCTTAAGCATCTTATTAGCTCTGTTGTTTAATTGAGAGAACCATGAAGCATACTCTTAATAAAGGGTGTAGTGTCAGTGCTCTAAAGAACCATCATTCTGAGGTTTTAACAAAGGATTTTAAAGTCACATTTTCACGTCATCTTTAGACTATACTTTTCAAAGAGTGCCCTGGATATAATCTTTGCTTGGAAACAATTATTTTCAGCATCATTTTCCAGCTGTAAAGGCTAAGAATTTTCAAAACCATCAAGTCCTGCCTCCTTCTTGTTTAACAGTCCATTCCTCAATTTCTCTCTCATCTCACACTTTTCTAGAAACAGCAAGAATAATCCAGGCAGCATCCTCAATGCTGCTTGAAAAACTCCTTAGTTTACCCCATTAATTAGGCACATGTTCTACCCTTACTCATTCTTGGAGGCAAGAGTGCTGCTAAACTTTCTGCTTCTACTTAACAGTGATCTCCTTCCTCGTTTCTAAGAGTTTTTCTCACTCTTAAAAGCCCAAACTGCCTGCTTTATTAAAGCCTATGAATCTTCTAGAAACAATTTTTTCAAGGTACTTTAGGCTTTAACTTACATGTGAACTCTCTTCACATGACTGCCTAGTTCCAAAGATACACTCACATTTTATTTTTAGTTATGACAGCACCCTATTCTTGGTATCAAACTCTGTATCAATTATCTATTTCTGCATTTAAAAATTATTTCAAAACTTAGTGACATAAAACAACAAAAATTTATCATTTCACGGTTTCAGTGGGTTAGAAATTTGGACACAGCTTCACTGGATACTTTTGGTTCAAGGCTTTCATGAGGTAGCATTCACAATTTCAGTTGGGATTTTACTTCCATGTGAAAGGTTGACTGAGGGAGGACATTTTTAAACTCAGATTGTTGTCTGCTGGCCTTGGTTGCTTGCCATTTGGGCCTCTCCACAAAGCTGACTCATAATACGGGACCTGGGTTCTCCTGGAGTGATTTCAAAAGAAAATGAGAGCACTCAGGGTAGGAGCCACAGCTTTTGTAATAAACTGATCCCTTCTGCTATATAATATACATACAAGTGAGTCAATAAGCCAACCCCTCACTCAATGGAAGGTATTACACCTGGGTGTGAAAAACAATGGGGGGGGGTTAATTAGGGACCACAACTGCCTACCACAGAACATATCAAGGTAAACCATGGTCCAGAAGGTGGTGCAAACAAGGTATTCAGAGTCTAGTAAAAGCCTTCTGAGACAAGAGGGATAAGAATGAGCAGCTAAATATTTGATGGGGAAAAAAACCTTTTTTCTTTTTTTCTATACGTATGATTTTAAAAGTTTCTTCCTTGTTTCAAAGTTCTGTTGTGATAGTGTCTTTGTGTGAAATATGTAAGTAATCTAGGGATAATTACTAAAGTTAGCCATGAAAGCAATCTGAAATATCCTGGGAAGTCAAATACAGTGATGCTCTTTGCAATTTGTGGTTGTGATAGCACTTAAGAATGCAGTTTCTATTGTAACTATCATTTATTTAACATCTATAATGTATCTTTCTGCTGCATATTCAATAAGATACTTCCAAACTTTATATTTTTATCTTTTACTGTCTACGGGATTTAAGGCAAATTTAAAAGGTATACCTCTCACTTTTGCATTCCAGTAGACGGATCTTCTTTGCTTACAGCATGACCTGTGGCATTCCAACCCTTTTCTGTGTTGAGCCCTCAGCCTGGAACTCTCGCCACACAAATCCTCATCTCCTCACCATGCTTTCCCTGCCCCCCAAATTTATATCCTTTAATCCTTTTTTAAAAAAATATTTTAAAAGAATTTTATTGAAGTATAGTTGATTTACAATGTTGTGTTAATTTCTACTGTACAGAAAAATGACTCACTATACATATACATATATATATACTTGTTCATATTCTTTTCCATTATGGTTTATCAAAGGATATTGAATATAGTTCCCTGTGCCATACAGTAGCACATTATTTTTTTTTTTTTTGGTTTTTTAACATCTTTATTGGCGTATAATTGCTTTACAATGGTGTGTTAGTTTCTGGTTTATAACAAAGTGAATCAGCTATACATAGACATATATCAACATATCTCCTCCCGCTTGCGTCTCCCTCCCATTCTCCCTATCCCACCCCTCCAGCTGGTCACAAAGGACAGAACTGATTTCTCTGTGCTATGCGGCTGCTTCCCACTAGCTATCTATTTTACATTTGGTAGTGTATATATGTCCACGCCACTCTCTCAGTTTGTCCCAGCTTACACTACCCTATCCCCCATTCAAGTCCATTCTCTACGTCTCCGTCTTTATTCCTGTCCTGCCACGAGGATCTGTAGAACCAATTTTTTTTTTAGATTCCATATATATTTGTTAGCATACGGTGTTTGTTTTTCTCTTTCTGACTTACTTCATCCTATATGGCAGAATATATGTCCATCTACTTCACTACAAATAACTCAATTTCATTTCTTTTTATGGCTGAGTAATATTCCAATATATATATGTTCCACATCTTCTTTATCCATTGACCTGTCCATGGACACTTAGGGTGCTTCCATGTCCTGGCTATTGTAAATAGAGTTGAAATGAATATTGTGGTACATGACTCTTTTGGAATTATGGTTTTCTCAGGGTATATGCCCAGCAATGAGATTGCTGGGTCTTATGGTAGTTCTTTTTTTAGTTTTTTAAGGAACCTCCATAGTGTTCTCCATAGTGGCTGTATCAGTTTACATTCCTACCAACAGTGCAAGAGGGTCGCCTTTTCTCCACACCCTCTCCAGCATTTATTGTTGGTAGATTTTTTGATGATGGCCATTCTGACCACTGTGAGATGATATCTCATTGTAGTTTTAATTTGCATTTCTCTAATGATTAGTGATGGTGAGCATCATTTTATGAGTTTGTTGGAAATCTGTTTATCTTCTTTGGAGAAATGTCTACTTAGGTCTTTTGCCCGTTTTTGGACTGGGTTGTTTGTATTTTTGATATTGAGCTGCATGAGCGCTTGTAAATTTTGGAGATTAATCCATTGTCAACTACTTCATTGCAAATATTTTCTCCCATTCTGAAGGTTGTCTTTTCGTCTTGTTTATGGTTTCCTTTGCTGTGAAAAAGCTTTTAAGTTTCATTAGTTAACATTTGTTTATTTATATTTTTATTTCCATTTCTTTAGGGGGTGGGTGAAAAAGGATCTGCTGTGATTTTTGTCATAGAGTGTTCTGCCTATGTTTTCCGCTAAGAGTTTGATAGTATCTGGCTTTACATTTAGGTCTTTAATCCACTTTGAGTTTATTTTTGTGTATGGTGTTAGGGAGTGTTCTAATTTCATTCTTGTACATGTAGCTGTCCACTTTTCCCAGCACCACTTATTGAAGAGGCTGTCTTTCCTCCATTTATATTCTTGCCTCCTTTATCAAAGGTAAGGTGACCATATGTGTGTGGGTTTATCTCTGGGCTTTCTATCCTGTTTCATTGATCTATATTTCCGTTTTTGTGCCAGTACCATACTGTCTTGATTATGTAGCTTTGTAGTATAGTCTCAAGTCTGGGAGTCTGATTCCTCTAGGTCCCTTTTTCTTTCTCAAGATTGCTATGGCCATTCAGGGTCTTTTGTGTTTCTATACAAATGGTGAAATTTTTTGTTCTAGTTCTGAAAAAAATGCCACTGGTTGTCTGATGGGGATTGCATTGAATCTGTAGATTGCTTGAGTAGTATAGTGATTTTCACAATGTTGATTCTTCCAATCCAAGAACATGGTATATCTCTCCATCTATTTGTATCATCTTTAATTTCTTTCATAAACGTCTTATAGTTTTCGGCATATTGGTCTTTTGTCTTCTTAGGTAGGTTTATTCCTAGGTATTTTATTCTTTCTGTTGCAATTGTAAATGGGAGTGTTTCCTTAATTTTTCTTTCAGATTTTTCACCATTAGTGTATAGGAATGCCAGAGATTTCTGTGCATTAATTTTATATCCTGCTACTTTACCACATTCATTGATTAGCTCTAGTAGTTTTCTGGTAGCATCTTTAGGATTCTCTATGTATAGTACCATGTCATCTGAAAACAGTGACAGCTTTACTTCTTTCCTGATTAGGATTCCTTTTATTTTTTTTTCTTCTCTGACTGCTACGGCTAAAACTTCCAAAACTATGTTGAATAACAGTGGTGAGAGTGGACAACCTTGTCTTGTTCCTGATCTTAGAGGAAATGGTTTCAGTTTTTCAACACTGAGAACGATGTTGGCTGTGGTTTGTCATAAATGGCCTTTATTATGTTGAAGTAAGTTCCCCTATGCCTACTTTCTGTAGGGTTTTTATCATAAATGGGTGTTGAATTGTGTCAAACGCTTTTCCTGCATCTATTGAGATGATCATATGGATTTTCTCCTTCAATTTGTTAATATGATGTATCACATTGATTGATTTTCGTATATTTAAGAATCCTTGCATTCCTGGGATAAACCCCACTTGATCATGGTGTATGAGCCTTTTAATGTGCTGTTGGATTCTGTTTGGTACTATTTTGTTGAGAATTTTTCATCTATGTTCATCAGTGATATTGGCCTGTAGTTTTCTTTCTTTGTGACATCTTTGTCTGGTTTTGGTATCAGGGTGATGGTCGTCTCGCAGAATGAGTTTGGGAGTGTTCCTCCCTCTGCTGTATTTTGAAAGAGTTTGAGAAGGATAGGTGTTAGCTCTTCTCAAAATATTGATAGAAGTCTCCTCTGAAGCCATCTGGTCCTGGGCTTTTGTTTGTTGTACGATTTTTAATTACAGTCTCAATTTCAGTGCTTGTGTTTGGTCTATTTGTATTTTCTATTTCTTCCTGGTTCAGTCTCGGGAGGTTGTGTTTTTCTAAGAACTTGTCCATTTCTCGGTTTTCCATTTTTTTGGCATATAGTTGCCTGCATTATCTTTCATGATCCTTTGTATTTCTGCAGTGTCAGCTGTTACTTCTACTTTTTTATTTCTAATTCTATTGAGTCTTCTCCCTTTCTTTCTTGATGAATCTGGCTAAAGGTTTATCAATTTTGTTTATCTTCTCAAAGAGGCAGCTTTTAGTTTTATTGATCTTTGCTATCGTTTCCTTCATTTCTTTTTCATATATTTCTGATCTGATCTTTATGTTTTCTTTTCTTCTGCTAACTTTGGGGGGTTTTTGTTCCTCTTTGTCTAACTGCTTTAGGTGTAAGGTTAGGTTGCTTATTTGAGATGTTTCTTATTTCTTGAGGTTGGATTGTATTGCTATAAACTTCCCTCTTAGAACTGCTTTTGCTGCATCCCATAGGTTTTGAGTCATTGTGTTTTCATTGCCATTTGTTTCTAGGTATTTTTTGCTATCTTCAGTGATCTCTTGGTTTTTTAGTAGTGTATTTTTAGCCTCCATGTGTTTGTATTTTTTATAGATTTTCCCTGTAATTGATACCTAGTTTCATAGCATTGTGGTCAGAAAATATACCTGATATGATTTCAATGTCCTTAAATTTACCAAGGCTTGATTTGTGACTCAAGATATGATCTATCCTGGAAATGTTCCATGAGCACTTGAGAAGAAAGTGTAATGTGCTGTTTTTGGATGGAATGTCCTATAAATATCAACTAAGTCCATCTTTTTTAATACATCATTTAAAGCTTGCGTTTCCTTATTTATTTTCATTTTGGATGATCTGTCCATTGGTGAAAGTGGGGTGTTAAAAGTTCCCTACTATGATTGTGTTACTGTTGATTTCCCCTTTTATGGTTGTTAGCATTTGCCTTATGTATTGAGGTGCTCTTATACTGGGTGCATAAATATTTGCAAGTATTATATCTTCCTCTTGGATTGATCCCTCGTTTGTTATGTAGTGTCCTTCTTTGTTTCTTTTAAGTCTTTGTGTTAAAGTCTATTTTGTCAGATATGAGAATTGCTACTCCAGTTTTCTTTTGATTTCCATTTGCATGGAATATCCTTTTCCATCCCCTCACTTTCAGTCTGTATGTGTCCCTAGGTCTGAAGTGGGTCTCTTGTAGACAGCATATATACAGGTCTTGTTTGTGTATCCGTTCAGCTAGTCTATGTGTTTCAGTTGAAGCACTGAATCCATTTAATTTAAGGTAGTTATTGATACCTATGTTTCTATTACGATTTTCTTAATTGTTTGGGGCTTGTTATTGTAGGTCTTTTCCTTCTCTTGTGTTTCCTGCCTAGAGAAGTTCCTTTAGCATTTGCTGTAAAGCTGGTTTGGTGGTGCTGAATTTTCTTAGCTTTTGTTCGTCTGTAAAGGTTTTAATCTCTCCCTCAAATCTGAATGAGATTCTTTCTGGGTAGAGTAATTTTGGTTGTAGTTTTTTCCCTTTCATCACTTTAAATATGTCCTGCCACTCCCTTATGGCTTGGAGAGTTTCTCCTGAAAGATCAGCTGTTAACCTTTTGGGGATTCCCTTGTATGTTATTTTTGTTTGTCCCTTGTTGCTTTTAATATTTTTTTCTTTGTATTTAATTTTTATAGTTTGATTAATATGTGTCTTTGCATGTTTCTCCTTGGATTTATCCTGTCTGGGACTCTCTGCACTTCCTGGACTTGATTGACTATTCCCTTTCCCTTATTAGGGAAGTTTTCAACTATAATCTCTTCAAATATATTCTCAGTCCCTTTCTTTTTCTCTTCTTCTTCTGGGACCCCTGTAATTCAAATGTTGGTGCATTTAATGTTGTCCCAGAGGACTGTGAGACTGTCCTCAATTCTTTTCATTCTTTTCATTTATTCTGTTCTGTGGTAGCTATTTCCACTATTCTATCTTCCAGGTCACTTATCCATTCTTCTGCCTCAGTTATTCTGTTATTGATTTCTTCTAGAGAATTTTTAATTTCATTTATTGTGTTGTTCATCATTGTTTGTTTGCTCTTTAGTTCTTCTAGTTCCTTGTTAACTGTTTCTTGTATTTTCTCCATTCTATATCCAGGATTTTGGATCATCTTTACTATCATTACTCTGAATTATTTTTCAGGTAGACTGCCTATTTCCTCTTCATTTGTTAGGTCTGGTGGGTTTTACCTTTCTCTTTCATCTGCTGTGTGTTTCTCTGTCTGTTTTGTGTTTCTCTGTCTTCTCATTTTGCTTAATTTACTGTGTTTGGTCTCCTTTTCACAGGCTGCAGTTTTGTTGCTCCTGCTATATTTGGTTTCTGTCCCCAGTGGCTAATGTTGTTTCAGTGGGTTGTGTAGGCTTCCTGGTGTAGGGGTCTGGATCTTGTGTTCTGGTGGATGAGGCTATATCTTGTTTTCCTGTTGGGCAGGGCCGCATCCTTTGATTTTTTGGGGTGTGTGTGTGTCTGTGACCTTATTATGTTTTTAGGCAGCCTCTCTCCTTATGGGTGGGGTTATGTTCCTGTCTTGTTAGGCTGCAGAGGCTCACAGGACGGGAGGTGTGGATAGTGACCTGCGTTTCCACACAGGCTTTTTGGTGGCTGCAGCAAGAGCTTTAGTGTTTCATGCCCATCTCTGGTGTCTGCACTGATAGCTGTGGCTCGTGCCCATCTCTGGAGCTCAGTTAGGCAGTGCTCTGAATCTCCTCTCCTCACGTACCCCAAAACAGTGGTCTCTTGCCTATTAGGCAATTCTAGACATTTTCCCGGAATCCCTCCTGGCTAGCTGTAGTGCATTAGCCCCCTTCAGACTGTGTTCACGCAGCCAACCCCAGTCCTCTACCTAGGATCTGACCTCTGAAGCCGGAGCCTCAGCTCCCAGCCCCCACCCACCCCGGTGGGTGAGCAGACAACCCTCTCAGACTGGTGAGTGCTGGTTAACACTGAGCCTCTGTTTGGGAATCTCTCCACTTTGCCCTTTGCACCCCTATTGCTGTGCTCTCCCCCGTGGTTCCAAAGCTTCCCCCATGCCACCCCCTGTCTCCACCAGTGAAGGGGCTTCCTAGTGTGTGGAAACCTTTCCTCCTTCACAGCTCCCTCCCAGAAGTGCAGGTCCCATCCATATTCTTTTGTCTCTGTTTTCTTCTTTTTTCTTTTGCCCTACCCAAGTAAGTGGGAGTTTCTTGCCTTTTGGGAGGTCTGAGGTCTTCTGCCAGCATTCAGTAGGTGTTCTGTAGGAGTTGTTCCACATGTAGATGTATTTCTGATGTATTTGTGGGGAGGAAGGTGATCTCCAAGTCTTCCTCCTCTTGAAGGTCTCTCAGCCTCCTTTCATCCTTTAGTCTTTATCTTGAAAATGATTTCCAAAGGACTGTAACTTGTGGAAACATTACTAGAGTCCTATAAAACACTTCCTCAAAGATAACTCAAAGGCTTTGAATTATTTTGCTCAAATGAGTTTATAAAAGCTACTAGTTGACTGTTTAGAATCTACTTTGACTTGGGGGGAGTTAATTGCTTTTTGTTTGGTTATATTTCTTTTCTCACTCTTGTTGCTTATGTATTTCCTCAAATTATCAAGAATGATTGTGGTCTTTTATTTGCCAGTGTTAGAAATATGGAAATGTTATGTTTGCTTTCATTTCAGTCTTCTTTAAATGCCATTGTTTGTGCAAACTGTGGGCAAATAAGACTTCACTGTTAATTAGCATTCAAATAAGCTAATGATTCAAATATTTGCATATCTTGAAATTTATCAAAACTCAGTGTAAATTAAATGGCGATAGGATTTCAGGAAAGCAATGAAGAAAAAAAGTGTAATTCTCAGTTAGACATAAATCCAGACTAAAATGTAATATTTACTGATGAAACTACTAAACTCACTTGGCAAAACATTTTGAATACACTGAAAGCAGATATATATTAAAATCATTTCTTCAAGAAGTTCTGAGAATTTAAGCTTAGTGACCAGGTAGAAATGTTTTCTTTTTACAAATGAATCTTTCTTAAAGGGACACTTTCTTAAAGTCCTAGTTTTATTGTTTTAATATCTATATATCAGAAACTCCTTCTCATCATGAAAATTATTATTAATATTTTACAAAGAATAAAACAAAAATGCCATGTTTCCCAAAGAAATTGATAAACATTTGACCGATTGTGAACATGGGTTACCTGCTGTGAATAGATAAAGTTGAATTTGTCCATTCACCCATATTTATTCTTAGAAAATGTAATGGAGCTGTTTGTATATCCGATAATATTGAACTAATTAAGTATACTGATAATAGGGATAGAACGCATTTAAATTAAAATCAAAATGTGCTAGCAAGTGAAGAAGAATTCAGTTACAAATAACGTGAGAGTAAAGGAATTTAATTTTCTCCAAAGTTTCATATTTTGTGAGTTCTAGGGATGAAGGCAGAGGAAAGGAGATAGGGAGGGGTTTGAGTTTTTGAAAATGCTAACACCTGCAAACAGGGTAAAAACACAATAATTGTTTTCAGGTGCCTAATATAGTTAAACACTGTGTAATTATGAGCATATACAGTGAATGGTCATAAGCCACTCTTCAGTGAATTGGAATTTATTAGAATAAAGACAGTCATAATTCTTTGTTGTTTACAAAAGAGCATGATTTTTTCCCCATAGTTGTATCTAAAATATTCAAAGAATAACTTATAACACCCTTGAGGCTTTAAAAGCAGATTAAAATAAGTCAATACCTTGTGAATAAAATGCAGAATTTTTTAAACAATTATTTATAGCCTCTAATACAATAAATTGACCTATGTTTGTCAATTCCTGATAATTATTAAGGAAGTTAAATATGCTATAAGGAGACTAATGAAAACAGCAAGAATATAACTATTGGGATGAAGTAAGCAGTATCACATTTACATCATCAGCACATCACATATCTTTTTAGGAGAATACTGTAAATCAGTGGTTCATATTGTGACATCAATTAAAACCAGAGTCTTTGAGGGAAAGACCACTCCCCTCAAGCCTTGCAGGTCCTGTCAGAATATCAGAGAAGGTGCACAGAAAAAGCCAGAAAGGCTGTGCTTCAAATATTTCTCAAAAAAGCAAAACTATGAATAATGAAATCAGACATGGAATGTAGCAAACAAATTTCACTGATTTTAAATTCTTAATTTTGCCTTTACTTATATATGCTTTTAACTTTACCAAGCAAATGTTTTTTACAGAAAAATTTGATCTGAAAGTTAAGTAGTTTTGAAATATAAGGTAAATTTTTAAAAATAAAAATAGTGTATTATTCCTCCATATGACTTTCCTACATTATTTACTTTCCATCTTAGTTTGTTGTTTGCAAAATCTATAATTTATTTTGTATATTTATAACTATTGTATGTGAATACATTGTTAGATAACCACATATAACTTCTAAATTTATGTTAACTCTCTTTTTTCCTGAGTCATATTTACAGGATAGCTCAACTCCATCTTTATTAGGGTATTTTAGGTTATATGATCTGCAATTTCCTGAAGACACAATTATATGTATGACTGTCTATCCTCACATGCAAGCATTACACTGGTAAATCATATATTAGAGCAAAGGAAAGTACTATAACTTAGGTATTAGAAGTTCACCCTGTTACAACAGTGAACATACACGATCCAGGACCAAATGTAATTTCTGTCACCCAGTAAATAATAGGACAACCAATTAAATGCCTCTATATTATTCCATAGATTGAAGACTGCTGATTATATAGCAATCTGTTGACAATATTATTGAGGAACCAGCTTCAAAGCAAATGAAAAAAAGTGAAGTTGACAGGAGGTGATTGTTTTAAATAGTATGATGTAGGAAGTAATCTTTGTGGTAAGAAAATAAAAGTTTAAATGGAAGCTGTCCTCAGAATTGCTTAAATTCTTCAAAGATCTTTGTGCTACACACGAGTGTCCTGATAAAGAGTGGGAAAAAGAATCTTTATTTAATGGATTAGGGGACATTTTTGGATGTACCATGCTGTATGCCATATGCTAACTGAATTTCCACTATTAGTTTATCTTACATTCACCACAAATGCTTTCTTTAAACATACACTTGGCTTACAAAGTATACACTTCCAGTTAGTTGTCAATTTTGTGGCTCATTGGAGTGGGAGTTTTTTCTAACTGAAGTGTACATCAAGGCAAATTGACACAAACCAAGGGCATAAACATGGATGAGTGAGCATAAATCTATACGTTGGTCTTCTACTTTCATTAAAACAATAAGAAATAAAAGATTATTAAAACAATGCATTTCTTCTGACATCTCAAAAATTCCAGACTGTCAGAAATTATAATCTGATATCAAATACTCAGTTTTATTTTTTGCTTGACATCTTAGGGATTCTAGGCCATTAGGAATATGTAATTTGAGATTAAAGGACACAAATTGCTTTGCTTAACTAAAAAGTGATCATGTAGTCCTCTGACATGGAGAAAGCTATTAAAGTGAAATCAGGTATAAGAAAAAATTTTTTAATTTAAACTAATTTAAAAATTGAGAAATAGTGATGACTAATAAGGTCATAAAATGTGTTTAGACCCTATACATTATATTAATTCCATTTCAATTAATTCCAAGTAACGAATGCATGAGCAGTTTAAAACTAAGAAATGGTTATATTTTGCCCAAACTTTGAGATAAGTTTATTTGCAGTTTACGGAGAAATTTTAAGAAGTTATCAACTTTTCAAAATAGAGTGGTATAGCAGACCACTATTTGGGACTTACTCAACAGCCATTCTTCCCTGGTCTCCATTTCTAAGTTTGCAGAAATTTTATGTTACTCAGGTGTCAGGCACAGCTGAGTTTAGAGAAGATGAGATTTTCCCCAGCCTCAGGGAAGAAATCACAATTAGCCTAAGACAATTATTGCAATACCACACCCTTTGGAGAAAGTTGTCCATCTTATCCACCTTTAGCTATTTTCATGTAATGTGGAAAGTCTGTTGGAGGGCAAGTGTTATTTGAACTTCATCTAACCAAAACAACCACATAAAGAAATATTAAATGAGCTTGCTCACTTAGGCATGTTATCTTTACCACCTCTCAGGTTCAGACTCTTGCTTCTTATTTCTTTCATTTCAATTGCAATTTAGCTTGTTTCCCAGCACCTTCCTTATTCCACTTAAATTCATCTTCTTCACAGCTGTCAAATCTGACCACGTTTATCTCCTGCTTAAATTAATTCATTCACTACCCAATTATCTACAAGACCCAATCTTCATCTTTCAACAGGAAATCCACCCATACCCATCTCCTTTTCCCCAGGATGGTTAAAATGTTCATTTTTCATTAAAAACATCAGTGTATGTGATTTCTCAGGACAATATGAGTTTCTTGACTACAGTGGTGATTTATGTATTTCCCTATGCTCAGTACACAGGACAGTACATATAACATAAAAGAAACACTATAAATACTTGCTGAATAGTGAAATTAGTAGTATATCTATAATTATTTAAAAGGAACTCCTAACTTCAGTTCTTAAGGTTTAAATAGATCTCCGATCAACAAGGAAAATAGATTTTTGGGGTACATCTTTTTTCACAGCATGCGATATCATCCATGTCTGTAGTATGGTACTATAAAACCATTTCACACTCAGTTCTGGAGGCAATTTGAGTATTATGCAACCTGATGTGAAACTCCGAGAGGAGACTTTGGGCTTCAGAAACTTTGACTCCCCTCAGGGGCATAAGAATCAGAAAGGAAGAGGTTACACTGTATTGTACTCTTCTAAACTCTCTTCGCTAATACAAATGTCTCAAAAACATCAGCTTCTCAATACACTTTTGGTCAATATGTGTTGAATCTTTGAGCTGTTTGTACTGTACTTTATTCTACCTTGTGTGCCTTAACTGGAAATATATCTTTAATGCCAAAGAATTTATAGCATCTGTACTATTCTCTCTCTTACATCACAAGAAAAAAATTAACCTTCTAGTTCTAACAGCCATAGATTGAACAGACATCATTGAAAAAAGAAGTGGCACAATGCTGAAACATAGCAAGACACTGTTTTCAGATAATATGGTCAAAGGAAACAAAATAATCATCTGTCTTAAAAAAATTATTAAATGTATTGCCACATTCATCTTTTAGTGTCAGGTCACTCATTTTTCTTGTGCTTTCACTAACTGTTTTTCAAGACTGTCTTTTTGTTTCTACATAAAACCTAATGAAATTTTACTTTAATCTAGTTATAAGTGCAAATTTCAGAGAATTTTTACAAAGTAAATACAAAATGAAACTACCATTCTGATAACATATTTGAAGGCTGTCATCCCTCTAGACCAGGGATTCCCAACCCACGGGCCACAGACCAGTACCAGTCTGTGGCCTGTTAGGAGGTGAGCCACGCAGCAGGAGGTGAGCGGCCGGTGAGTGAGAGAAGCTTCTTCTGTATTTATAGCCACTTCTCTTCACTTGCATTACCACCTGACAGCTGCCACCTGTCAGATCAGCTGCGACATTAGATTCTCATAGAAGTGCGAACCCTACTGTGAACTGTGCATGACAGGGATCTAGGTTGCCACACAAAAGTAAGTACTCTCCTGACTTTTATCACCATGGATTAGTTCATATATTCTTGAACTCTAAGTAAACAGAATCCTACATTATGTCATATTTTATGTATGATTTCAGTTGCTTAACATTACATTTTAAGATCTGTACAGATCATTGAAAGTAATAGTTTTTTTATTCTCATTTCTCTATAGCATTCATTGTTTGACAATAACATAATTTGTTTATTCATTTTACTTTGAGTGGCTATTTCAGCTGTATACAGATTGAGGCTAATGGGGATAATCCAATTATGAACATTCTAGAGCATGTGTGTTGGTACACAATTATATGCATTTTAGTTGTATGTATTTAAGATTTCAAATTATTGAGACACGAATTCATAAATCTAGCTTAATAAAAAAGATAAACAGTTTTTCAAAGTGGTTTGTATTGATTTTAACTAATACCTGAAGTATATGAATGTTCCATTTATTCTATATTATTGCCAAAAGTGGCAAAAGCTTCCTTTTTAAATTATAGCCATCCTTAAATAACATAACATCACTTTAATTTGCATTTCCCTGGTAAACATGAGGTTAAATACAATGTCACATGTTTATTGGCCATTTGAATATCATCTTTTGATGTATGAAGTGCCTTTTCATTTTTATTAGGTTCCTTTTCTTTTTTTCATGTTAATATGTAGGAGTTTCTTACATTTTCTGTATTTGAATCATTTGTCAGATATATATTTTGGAAATTATTTCTGTGACTCTTTGACTTGCATTTTCACACTTAATGGTGTCTTATGATAAATTTAATTTCTTATGTAAATATATTCCAATTTATCATTTTTTATGGTCAAAACTATTTTAATACTATTTATACAATCTTTGCCTTTTAAAGGACATAAAGATATTCTCCTATGCTAAATTAGCAGCTTTTTTACTCCTTCCCAATTTATGTATACTATCTATTTAATATATATATATTTATGGTGTGAAGTGTATGACAATGCTGCACAATATGGTAGCCATAGGCAGTATATTTATTTAAATTAAAATTAATTAAAGTTTAAAATTTAGTTTCTCTGTCACATTATTCACAAATCAAGTTCTCAACAACCATATGTAGCTAATGGCTTCCATATCCAAGATACGGAGAACATTGCCATCATTCAGAAACTTTTGGACTGTGCTGGTCTAGAGTCACTTTTTTCCCCCCCATAAATATTTAATTGACCCAACACCATTTCTATTCTTCCCAAATCTATTTACAAAGAATATTTGTCACAAAACAACTGTCAATGTATGTGTAAAGAAAAAAATGTTGCCCGACATTCCAGTTCTACAAGGTCAAACCATTAGCTACTGCCGTCACCCACCAATAGTGCATCCTGAGGGGGAACTAAGGATGGAGAAAAACAGAAAGTATTCTGTGCTTTGGATATATCAACCCCTAGAGAGTTAAGATGTATATCCAAGAAAAAAATACAATGACTCTCGATTCTTGCATACAGAGAAGAAGTAAAATCATTAACTTGATATGTCTATTCTTTGTGATTAGCAGTAATCTTTTTATGCTTAACTACTTGTTTCTCCCAGCAAAAAAAAGCTCATATATACCCTTACCTCTTAACAGCATTTCCTCAGAGCTATGTGACAAACTGTCTCCCAGGCCATAGTCCTCAGTAAGGTTTCCAAATAAAACAAGTCATAATTTTTATGTTGTGTGTTTTTATTTCAGTCCATATAAATGTAGGTTTGTCTGGGTTCTCTATTCTGTGCCACTGAATTACTGTCTGTTCTTGTAACTAAACCACATTCTGTTCATTGTGTAACATATTAAGTATTCCTGTTAGTATAAAGTCTCCAAATGTATTTTTCTTTTTCAAGATTTTCTAGCTATTTGTAGTCCATTGCATTTCCACAAAACCTACAGAATAATTTTGCCACTCTCTTCAACCACCCAGGCAAGCTGCTTGAGTTTTGTTTGGGATTGCAATTAATCTAAAGATCAATTTGAGAATAATGAACATTTTACAGCATTTGATTCTTCCAATTCATGAACTTGGATTCATTTCATTTACTTAGGCTTTTAAATTATCTCAGTAACATTCTGTAGTTGTCTTTATAGATGTCTTTGATTTCTTTTTAAATTACATTTTCAGGTATTTAAATTTTTATATTATATTTTTGTTATTTTTATATTATTTCAAATAGCACCAAAATATTGACTGTTGATTGATTATCTACAGAAATATGACTAATTTTCTAAATATTGACATTGTATTTGCAACTTTGAGTTCAAATATTAATTCTAAAAATTTGTAATTAAAAATGTTCTTATTGATAATCCTGTCATTGGCATATACTGATGTTTTCATGTGATGCTTTCCAGAATGTTTTGCATTTTACTTTTTGCATTATTTCAATGAATTGGACATCTAGGTCAGCACTGAATAAAAATGGCAGTAGTAAAAATATTTTTCTTGTTCCTGATCTTGAAAAATATTTCAGTGTTTTTTGCCATTAAGCATTGTAACTGAGATTGCAAAAACTCTACTCTTACTCTACAATCCTTACAACTGTGGTCCATAAGAATCCCAACATCCAATATCTACATCATGAATGGGGAGAGACTTTTTCCTTGAAAACTGCCAAGCCCAACCATTTGGCAGGCTTGGAAATGCCAGGAAACTAACACCTCAAGGAAGCAACCCTTAACTACTCACTGGATCACAGTGGTATGTAAATATTCCTTTCCCTTGAGGCATGTGTTTTGAAGCACTTCCCAGAGTTTCCCCATTGAAGTAAGCTTCAATTACCTACTGTGGTAGCCAGCTCAAAAACCCTCTCTTCATGGAGTTCCTTCTGCATATCAATTCCCTCATTCATACTGGCGTTCCCTACAACACCCAAATAAACTATTTCCTATTTGCAGTTGGATCCTTGCCTCTGCTTTTGCTTCTGAGTCAATGCAAACTAGGAAAAGTGTGATTTTTTTCTTCTCTTACCTTTTATCAGATTAAGGAATTTCCTTTCTATTCTTGCTTGTTAAAGATTTTTTTTTCATGAATGCATGTTAAATTTAAATAAATGATTTTCTTCTTTTTTCTGTGAATGTGGTAAATTACGTTGATTGATTTTCAAATAAACAAGTAAATTTGCATTTCTGGAATAAATGCAAGCTGGCTATCACTTATTATTTACTTAATAGATCACATATTTGGTTTGCTAATAATTTCTTTAGAATTTTTACATCTAAGTTTAAAAGAGATCAGTCTGTAACTTTCCTTTCTTGCAGTGTATATGCTATGATTTGCTACTGTCAAAGAAAAATTGCACCAAAAGGAGTTAAAAAGGCAAGGGAGACTTTGTTCAAGACTACTGCAATAGGGAAAGAGATTGAGCTCATCTCCACTGAAACAAAAGTCAGGAGTTTTTAATCACTGGGTGAACTAGTGGGAAAGTACTGGAGGATGCTAGGGAGAGGCTGGTCAATGGTGATTAGGCCATCTTGTTTACTAATTGGTGCTTACTGAAGACAGGCTCCTACAGAGCCTAGAAAATGGAGGTATTACCTTTCTTGATGTTTCCATTTCAAAGAGATGGCTCCTAGGTCCCTAGGAAAGACATTCTTGGGTTGCAAAGTGACTAGAGGTTGGAGAAGATTAGCATCTCAAAGGGATGGAGAAAAGATTGATAATTACAAGTTTTTTTTAAATTAAATGTTATAAGAAAAGGGAGGTCAGATCTATAGTCAAGAAGAAACCTATCTAATATTTAGTGAAACTGAGGGGACAATGGAAACTTTGTTTGGAACATTCCCAGATTCTGCCTTATGCATCTCTTCTTTTGGTTGGTTCTCATTTGTATCCTTTTGCTATTAGAAAACTATAATCATAAGCATAGCTCTTACCTCAGTTTTGTGAGTCATTCTAGTCAATTATCAAATCTGAGGGTGGTTTTGGTTCTCTCAAACTTGCAAACTGTGTCAGAAGTCTGGGCATATTTGCTAGTCTAGAGCACTGTTGCCTTAACATTGAGTTTGGCTAATTCCAAGTATTCAGATTAATCAAGTACTTTCATTGCATCCACCTTTATTAACATACTCATTTTCATTATTTTGTTTTTCTTTTAGTAATTACCCTAGACTTTATAATGTACATGACTGACTTACTCTCCTTTTAATTTAGGTCTCTTAGCTATGAATGCTTTTAGTTTTTGTCTGACCAAGATTATTTCATTTATGTTTCACATTTGAAGGATATTTTCAGAGTGTAAAAATGTAGGTTGATCTTATTATTTTCAGTATTTGAAGCACAGATATATATATTGTCATCTGGATTACTTTTCTTTTCCTACTATCAGCTGTGTTTTGATTATTGCTTATTTGACAATAATGGTAATGTGTTTTTATTTCTGGCTTCATTTAAATGTTTCTCTTTGTCTTTGATATTTATTTACTATGATATGCCTCAATATTATTTGTGTTATAATTTTATTGCTTGGATTTGTAGTTCTTTTTTGAATCTGTAGATTGAGATTTTTGTCTACTTTGAAATATATTCAGTTGTCATAACTCCAAATATTGTTACTGACTCATTTTTCTAATGTTCTTCTCATTTTGGGACCCCAAATATGCAAACATCCAACTTTTTCTCAATTTCTGATATTGCCCTTATACTGTTTTTGATGTTTGCTATGTATTTTGCTCTCTGTGATGAAGTCTGGAGTTTTCTCCTGATCTATTTTTTTCAATTCATTGCTTTTTTCTGTAAAAAGCAAAATCCATAACCAATTAAAAGAGATGGCTTTATTCAGGTTCTGAGCTAAAGAGACCCTTCTTTAATAAGGATCATCTAAATGAAAAGGAGGGGAAACTAGGGATTTTTAGAGGCAGACCAACAAAGAGTCAACAGTGAATCTTTTAAATGGCATGAGGAAGAACAGAGATGGGCCTTATCTGTGTCAATGACAAAAGATGAAGTTGAGCCTTGAACTGGGAGATATGAAAATAGACTGTGGTTTTCTTTCTTTTTTCTTTCTTTCCTTTTTTTTTGCTTAGCCTTTCCTCAGAACACAGAATCATAGTGAGATTTTTCAACTCTCACTGCTTTATGGGAACATTGGGCTTAATTAAAGTTCAACATTGTCATCTCTAGCTGTGTTTAATCTATTTGATAAATGGACATATGTTGTTAATTTCACTTACTTTGTTTTGAAGTCCCAATGCATCTATTTGATTTTTTAATAGATTCCACTTTCCTCATGAAATACAACAATTTCTCATTTATTTTCTTGAACATTTTAACCACAGTAATTTCAAAGTATCTATAGTATAATGCCTCCAAGAGCTATATTATCTATGGTCATGTTTCTATTTTTTCCCTCATGGTTCTCTTTCTTGGTGTAACTGCTTATTTTTGATTGATTTTAGGAAAAGTTAAAAAGGCCTTTCAAGATACTGTCATTCCTAGATTAGATTCTGTATCCTCTGTCAGGAAGCTCATGTAGAGAGAATCACCTCTCTCCCATCAGTGACTGCCTACTTAAAATAGGTATATAGTCTTAGGAGACTCAGCATAATTTTATTTTATTCTCTTCAAATGTGCCAACTGAAAGTCTAAGGTTTTTACTATGGCCCCTCTTCCTGGATCTCCTGATCTCCTACTTTTGTCTTTCAGAATCATAAGACTCCCTTAAATTTTTCTGTTTTTAATTTACTTTTTCCTCTGGTCTTTAAGCTCCTGTCTTTCACAGATTCTCTATTCCTGTCTTCCTTGAGCCTCCTTCTTGCAAGAAACTCACTCCTGAAGTGTTGGCTGCTTTTTCACTTTTATGATGCCTTTGAACCAAACGTATTTCTAAATTAATTTTTATGGCTTTTCTAGTTGTTCTTGGCAGAAGCAATGCCTATGACAGGCTACCCCATCATAGCCAGAACAGGAAATCTGTTTCCACTAATTTTTTTTTGCTACTTTCCTTAAATTGAAACAAAATTGTTTTAAAAATATTTCAGAGATATATTGACCTACAATTTGTTTTTATTGCTGTGGCAAGTAACACTGTCTCTTCATGACTATGCTGAAGCATATTTGCTAAAATTTCAAGTTGTACTCACTCTAAAAAAATAATCTGCAGAATCACAGTAAGATGATTTTTTTTAAAGCAAACCAACTGGACTGAAAACAACAGCCAATGTCTTTTTATAGTGTATAATTGTTTTCCTTGAGTCATTAGTGCTTCCATCCATGAGTAGAACAATTATGTGTTTTGAATAATTAAAAAAGATCTGTTGCTTGTTGATTTTGGATTTGTTTGCCTGACATATTGAATTAAATATTAAATTAGTGAATGGCATATGGCATTTCTTCACTGAAACATGGCACATATGACTTTTTCTTGGTGTACAGACCTTGTTTTCAACCAATTTTATAAGCTGTGCAGAATGAGTGAATTCAGGAATAGATTGTTCAAGATTTATAAATCACATACATTCAATGATTGTCTTCTGCCACAAGATAAATCCAGACTCATGAATAATAAATATTTATGAAGATGAAAACTTTTTCAGAATTCTAAATTTAGAAACCATATGCTGGCTAACTGCCTCATCATAACTTTCTTCTGTCTTTGTTAGTTTGATATTGTCCAGTTCACCACATTTTTCATGGCTCCTCAGTAGCTCAATTTTGTCTGTTTCTATCAATACAATTTGGCATATGAAAAATGCATACCACTGTGATATTCTACAAATTATTAACTAATCCAATTGTGCGCATTGCTATCATATCTACATGTTCAATGAATAAGATTTGGGGTTTTATTCCTATTCTTAGAGAATTTAGCATGACATTTTATCTTGTATCACTTGGATATTCCCCCATATATAAGCACCTCAATAAAAAATTAAAACAAGTAGAAGAAAAATCAATGGAATCATATTAAATGTCATTTCATGTAAACAGATGAAAACTGGTTAAGAGATAATAATTTTAAAACTTTTTGAATTTTTTGGTATAACTCTACTAGATAATCATGATGAGAAGCATAAGAGCACAAGAATAACCCTGAAAATGGAGCAATGATGACATTTTAAGTTCTTTGAAGGAACGGATTTTGGTCTACAGAACTTCTTCATATATTTTCCACGCAACTCTTTGCTTTGTGCATACTAGAAGCTCAAATATATGGTTTATATTTATGAAATAATATTTCATGAGATTTCCTTAAAACTTAGCTGCAACTGAAAGACAGTAAAGACAAGTGGTCTTCTGGTACTCCTGATTAGAAGGAAATAATTTTTGTAATTACTTGGTCTCTATTCTCATTTACTTATAAGAACTTACTTCCAGTGACCTCCATTTTACTAAACTTTCGTAGCTTTTTCTTTCTCATATGGTCATGGATAAAGGCAGCCATAAGAGAAATCTGTTTGAGATTTGGAAAGCTGAAGTGAATACTTGACATTTTTTTTTAACACTCTGACTGTTGAAGTAAAGCTAAGATCTTTGCAGCTCACTCAAATTTTCATCCATACGCTCATCTTGTTGGTGTAGGGAAGCAGCTGGGCCCTTGGTTTCTGAGGTTCTTGACAGATCTGTGCTTCAGCTTCTGCACACCACAACCCACAGAGAAGGGCAGCTCTTTCATGAAGGGTGCCCAGATTATAACATAGGTTGCTCACATCATTAAGACTGGAGACAATGAGTCACAGGTGTGGGTTCTATTTTGTTCTTATGGGTTCCATTTTGCCCTCATGGGTTCCTGTTTATCTCATTGGTTCCTATTTATTCTTATGGATTCCAGTTTTCCCTTAATCTTCTCAAATTTAAATACACTATTTCTTTCCATATCCTGGCCTGATTTCAACTCCAACATCAGATGCAGAAGCAATAGCCTTAAATAAACTGCTTAAGCAGCTTTGATAATTATGTAAGCTCTAATACCTATAAAAAAGCATTTACCCTGTATCACTCATTGTGGTTCTTGTCCTCTTATTAAACACTCAATTATAAAAAATTTGGTAACACAAGTGATTCTAGGGGACGAGGACCTTAAGAATAAGTTATCTGAATTGGTTGTACAGAATTGTTTCTCTGATTTGATTAGTTTTAAAGATGTTAATGACCCTGTTACTAGTAGCAAGTGGGTCAGTAGAAGTTCATGCCATAAAATGACAAAAGAGATATTTAAATTATCATCTAGAGATATCTGTGATCAAGTGCTATAGAAGGTAAGTCTTTGGATGACTATATAGTTGCTGCCATAAAACATAGTAGTAAAAGTATGGAGTACTATGAGATTTGTTGTTTATTTCTAAATATGCTAGGGACTTGGGGAAACAAACTGAAGAGCTTAGTACTTTAAAGTCTTAACTCAGGCCTTCCCTCGTGGTCCAGTGATTAAGACTTCACCTTCCAATGCAGGGGGTGCAGGTTTGATCCCTGGTTGGGGAGCTAAGATCCCATATGACTCATGGCCAAAAAACCAAAACATAAAAAAAAAACAAAAGCAATGTTGTAACAAATTCAAAAAAGACTTAAAAAAAATAATAAAGTCTTAACTCAAGTCTGGGTCAGGTAACAAATTCAATAAAGACTTAAAAAAAATAATAAAGTCTTAACTCAAGTCTGGGTCAGGTAAGAGACAAGAATGCTTCTATGACCTCCTGAAATGAAACCCCTGTATCCTCTATCCATGGAACTCAGATCTGAAAATAAAACCTTATTCCACAAGTGAATGAATTATAATGCAAGTTACATTTCTGTTATCATGGGTGTCTTTTGTTTAACTTAGAGCATTGATCTGGAAGAATGGGGTCCCTCAAAAATGGTAAGGATCCTTATGAGCATATTCTGATGAAGCTGGAGACTGCAAACCCATATATTATCCTGAGATCCTTTTACCATTATAAGTAGATGTTCCTCCCTTCTGAAGAGGTTGGTATCCTTTTGCTTGAATAACCTGAAACAGCCTCCTCTGAAGCATTTGACTTACATGGAACTACTGAAACTCCTTAATAACTACCACATCATCTCTCATTGCTTCTGAACTCATAATCAGATTCAAGTCCTGGTAGGCCAGAAAGGGTAAACCCAAAAGTGTACCACATGAGAAAGTACAGTAAGTATCAAAAAAAATAAAATTTATGCTAACTTGTTATCAGCAGAAATTTTGAGAACATTTGTAAGAATATGTTCTAACATAATTGGAACATAATGGAATGAAGATAATGTTAGACTGGGCTGAATTCTTTTTCATGAGTGCACTAAGCAGAGATTCTGGATTCAATGTACTATCATGAACTATCATGTACTATCAATGTACTATCATGGTTTTAGCATTGTTCTTAGTTAACTGAAATAAAAACCCAAAGATGGGCTACACCAACAGAACTGAAGTGCTAGAATTTTCTTGGTATATTATGCAGGAATGCATTTAAAGACTTAGGATGTTTTAAATCCTAGAATGAATTAATAATATAAGACTTATTCATAGACACTCCAACTCCATATTAACCACAACCACTGAGAGAGTACAAAGGATGATCCCTTCACCAAGACCGTAAGAAACACACATTGAGAGAAACCTCAGAAAAGAGCACTTTGGTGTTCATTCCTTGTATACAGAAGCTAGAGGAGTTGCAGGCTCTGCTCAGAGGTTTGTGCAGAGCCAGGTGCTGCTGCAATGAACACACATCACTGCTGATCTGCTAGCTCTTCTTGTTGCCACAGAACAGCAGTCAAGCCTGCAGTTCCTACAGCTCCCTCTGCATGATATCATTCAAAAAAGGGAGATGACTCAAATTAATAAAATTAGAAATGAAAAGGAAGCTACAACTGACACCATGGAAATACAAAGCATCATAAGGGAGTACTATAAGCAACTTTATGCCAATAAAATGGACAACCTGGAAGAAATGGACAAATATTTAGAAAGGTATGACCTTCTAAGACTGAACCAGGAAGAAATAGAAAATATGAACAGACAAATCACAAGTAATGAAATTGAAACTGTGATTAAAAATCTTCCAACAAACAAAAGTCCAGGATGACAAGGCTTCACAGGTGAATTCTACCAAACATTTAAAGAAGAGATAAAACCTATCCTTCTCAAACTCCTTCAAAAAATCGCAGAGGAAGGAACACTCCCAAACTCATTTTTCGAGGCCACCATTACCCTGATACAAAAACCGGGCAAAGATTTCACAGAAAAAGAAAATTACAGGCCAATATCACTGATGAATATAGACGCAAAAATGCTCAACAAAATATTACCAAACAGAATCCAACAACACATTAAAAGAATCATACACCATAATCAAGTGGGATTTATCCCAGGGATGCAAGAATTCTTCAATATATGCAAATCAATCAGTATGATACAGCATATTAACAAACTGAAGAAGAAAAACCATATGATCATCTCAATAGAGGCAGAAAAAGCTTTTGACAAAATTCAACACCCATTTATGATAAAAACTCTCCAGAAAGTGGGCATAGAGGGAACCTATCTCAACATAATAAAGGCCATATGTGACAAATCCAAAGAAAATATTATTCTCAATGGTGAAAAACTGAAAGCATTTTCTCTAAGATCAGGAACAATACAAGGGTATCCACCATTATTCAACATAGTTTTGGAAGTCTTAGCCACAGCAATCAGAGAAGAAAAAGAAATAAAAGGAATACAAATTGGAAAAGAAGCAAAACTGTCAATGTTTGCAGATGACATGGTGCTATACATAGAAAACCCTAAAGATGCCTCCAGAAATCTATTAGAACTAGTCAATGTATTTAGTAAAGTTGTAGAATACAAAATTAATACACAGAAATCTCTTTCATTCCTATAGGCTAACAATGAAAGATCAGAAAGAGAAATTAAGGGAACACTCCCATTTACCATAACAACAAAAAGAATAAAATACCTAGGAATAAACCTACCTAATGAGGCAAAAGACCTGTACACAGAAAACTATAAAACACTGATAAAAGAAATCAAAGATGATACAAAGAGATGGAGAGATATACCATGTTCTTGGGTTGGAAGAATCAATATTGTGAAAATGACTATAATATAAAAAGCAATCTACAATTCAATGCAATATTACCAATGGCATTTTTCAAAGAACTAGAACAAAAAAATCTTCAAATTTGCATGGAAACACAAAAGACCCCACATAGCCAAAGCAATACTGAGAAAGAAAAATGGAGCTATTGGAATCAGGCTCCCTGACCTCAGACTATACTACAAAGCTACAGTAATCAAGACAGTATGGTACTGGAACAAAAGCAGAAATAAGATCAATGGAACAGGATAGAAAGACCAGAGATAAACCCATACACATATGGTCACCTTATCTTTGATAAAGGAGACAAGAATATATATGGAGAAAAGACAGCGTCTTCAATAAGTGGTCCTGGGAAAACTCGACAGCTACATGTAAAAGAATGAAATTAGAAGACCCCTTAACACCATACACAAAAATAAACTTAAAATGGATTAAAGGCATAAATGTAAAGCCAGACACTATAAAACTCTTAGAGGAAAACATAGGCAGAACACTCTATGACATAAATCGCAGCAACATCTTTTTGACCTACCTCCTAGAGAAATGGAAATAAAGACAAAAATAAACAAGTGGGGCCTAATGAAACGTAAAAGCTTTTGCATAGCAAAGGACACCATAAACAAGACGAAAAGACAACACTTAGAATGGCAGAAGTATTTGCAAATGAAGCAACTGACAAAGAATTAATCTCCAAAATATACAAGCAGCTCATGAAGCTCAATATAAAAAAAAAAAAGCAATCAAACAATGGGGAGAAGAACTAAATAGACATTTCTCCAAAGAAGACATACAGATAGCCAAGAAGCCCATGAAATGATGCTCAACATCACTAATTATTAGAGAAATGCAAATCAAAACTACAATGAGGTATCACCTCACACCAGTTAGAATGGGCATCATGAGAAAATCTACAAACAACAAATGCTGGAGAGGATATGGAGAAAAGGGTACCTTCTTTCACTGTTGGTGGGAATGTTAATTGATACAGCTACTATGAAAAACAATATGAAGGTTTCTTTAAAAATGAAAAATAGAACTACCACATGACCCAGCAATCACACTACTGGGAATACACTGAGAGAAAACCATAATTCAAAAAGACACAAGCAAAAAGGCAGGGAAGATGGTGGAAGAGTAAGACATGGAGATCACCTTCCTCCCCACAGATACATCAGAAATACATCTACACGTGGAACAACTCCTAAAGAACACCTACTGAACGCTGGCAGAAGACCTCAGACCTCCCAAAAGGCAAGAAACTCCCCACGAACCTGGGTAGGACAAAAGAAAAAAAGAATAAACAGAGACAAAAGAATAGGGACTGGACCTGCACCAGTGGGAGAGAGCCGTCAAGGAGGAAAGGTTTCCCTACATTAGAAGTTCCTTCGCGGGCGGAGACTACGGGTGGTGGATGGGGACGTTTAGGAGCCGCGGAGGAGAGCGCAGCAACAGGAGTGCAGAGGGCAAAGCAGAGAGATTTCTGCACAGAGGATCGGTGCCAACTGGCACTCACCAGCCCGAGAGGCTTGTCTGCTCACCCACCAGGGCGGGCGGGGCAGGGAGCTGAGGCTCCGGCTTCAGTCGGAGTGCAGGGAGAGGACTGGCAGCATGAACACAGCCTGAAGGGGTTAGTGCACCATGGCTAACCAGGAGGGAGTCCGGGAAAAAGTCTGGACCTGCCGAAGGGGCAAGAGACTTTTTATTCCCTCTTTGTTTCCTAGTGCACGAGGAGAAGGGATTAAGAGCGCTGCTTAAAGGAGCTCCAGAGACAGGTGTGAGCTGTGGCTAACAGCGCGGACTCCAGAGACAGGCATGAGACGCTAAGGCTGCTGCTTCCACCGCCAAGAAGCCTGTGTGCGAACACAGGTCACTCTCCACAACCCCCTTCCAGGGAGCCTGTGCAGCCCGCCACTGCCAGTGTCCTGGGATCCAGGGACAACTCCCCCTGGAGAATGCACAGTGCGCCTAAGGCTGCGGCAACGTCACACTGGTCTCTGCCGCCGCAGGCTCACCCCGCACTCCGAACCCCTTCCTCCCCTGGCCTGAGTGAGCCAGAGCCCCTGAATCAGCGGCTACTTTAACTCCGCCCTGTCTGAGCAAACAACAGACACCCTCCAGCGACCTACACGCAGAGGCAGGGCCCAATTCAAAGCTCAACCCTGGGAGCTGTGCGAACAAAGAAGAGAAAGGGAAATCTCTCCAAGCAGCCTTAGAAACAGCGGATTAAATCGCCAAAATAAACTTGATGTACCCTGCATCTGTGGAATACCTGAATAGACAACGAATCATCCCAAATTGAGGAGGTGGACTTTGAGAGGAAGATTTATTATTTTTCCCCTTTTCCTCTTTTTCTGAGTGTGTATGTGTATGCTTCTGTTGAGATACTGTCTATATAGCTTTGCTTTCACCATTTGTCCTAGGGTTCTATCCGTCCATTTTTTTTTTAACTTAAAAAATACTGTTTTCTTAATAATTTTTTTTTATTTTAATAACTTTATTTTATTTTACCTTACTTTATTTTATCTTCTTTCTTTCTTTCTTTCTTTCTCTCTTTCTCTCTTTCTTTCTTTCTACTTTTTCTCCCTTTTATTCTGAGACGTGTGGATGACAGGCTCTTGCTGCTCCAGCAAGGCATCAGGGCTGTGCCTCTGAGGTGGGAGAGTCAATGTCAGGACACTGGTCCACAAGAGACCTCCCAGCTCCATGTAATATCAAATGGCGAAGATCTCCCAGAGATGTCCATCATAACACAAACACCCAGCTTCACTCAACGACCAGCAAGCTACAGTGCTGGACACACTATGCCAAACAACTAGCAAGACAGGAACACAACCCCACCCATTAGCAGAGAGGCTGCCTAAAATCATAATAAGTCCAGAGACACCCCAAAACACACCACCAGACGTGGATCTGCCCACCAGAAAGACAAGATCCAGCCTCATCCACCACAACACAGGCATTAGTCCCCTCCAGCAGGAAGCCTACACAACCCACAGAACCAACTTTAGCCACTGGGGACAGACACCAAAAACAACGGGAACTATAAACCTGCAGCCTGCAAAAAGGAGACCCCAAACACAGTAAGATAAGCAAAATGAGAAGACAGAAAAACACACAGCAGATGAAGGAGCAAGATAAAAACCTACCAGACCTAACAAATGAAGAGGAAATAGGCAGTATACCTGAAAAAGAATTCAGAATAATGATAGTAAAGATGATCCAAAATCGTGGAGATAGAATAGAGAAAATGCAAGAAACATTTACAAGAACCTAGAAGAATTAAAGATGAAACAAGCAATGATGAACAACACAATAAATGAAATTAAAAATACTCTAGAAGGGATCAATAGCAGAATAACTGAGGCAGAAAAAAAAGATAAGTGACCTGGAAGATAAAATAGTGGAAATAACTACTGCAGAGCAGAATAAAGAAGAAAGAATGAAAATAACTGAGGACAATCTCAGAGACTTCTGGGACAACATTAAATTCGAATTATAGGGGTCCCAAAAAAAGAAGAGAAAAAGAAAGGGACTGAGAAAATATTTGAAGAGATTATAGTTGAAAACTTCCCTAATATGGGAAAGGAAATAGTTAATCAAGTCCAGGAAGCACAGAGAGTCCTGTACAGGATAAACCCGTGGAGAAACACGCCAAGACACATATTAATCAAACTATGAAAAATTAAATACAAAGAAAACATATTAAAAGCAACAAGGGAAAAAAAACAAATAACACACAAGGAATCCCCACAAGGTTAACAGCTGATCTTTCAGCAGAAACTCTGCAGGCCAGAAGGGAGTGGCAGGACATATTTAAAGTGATGAAGGAGAAAAATCTACAAACACGATTACTCTACCCAGCAAGGATCTCATTCAGATTTGATGGAGAAATTAAAACCTTTATAGACAAGGAAAAGCTGAGAGAGTTCAGCACCACCAAACCAGCTTTACAATAAATGCTAAAGGATCTTCTCTGGGCAAGAAACACAAGAGAAGGAAAAGACCGAGAATAACAAACCAAAAACAATTAAGAAAATGGGAATAGGAACATACATATTGATAATTACCTTAAATGTAAATGGATTAAATGCTTCCCCTAAAAGACACAGACTGGCTGAATGGATACAAAAACAAGACCCATATATACGCTGTCTCCAAGAGACCCACTTCAGACCTAGAGACACATACAGACTGAAAGTGAGGGGATGGAAAAGATATTCCATGGAAATGGAAACCAAAAGATAGCTGTAGTAGCAATTCTCACATCAGACAAAATAGACTTTAAAATAAAGCTATTAGAAGAGACAAAGAAGGACACTACATAATGATTAAGGGATCGATCCAAGAAGAAGCTATAATAATTGTAAATATTTATGCACCCAACATAGGAGCACCTCAATAAATAAGGCAAATACTAACAGCCATAAAAGGGGAAATCGACAGTAACACATTCATAGTAGGGGACTTTAACACCCCACTTTCACCAATGGACAGATCATCCAAAATGAAAATAAACAAAGAAACACAAGCTTTAAAGGATGTTTAAACAACACGGACTTAATTGATATTTATATGACATTCCATCCAAAAACAACAGAATACACAGTTTTCTCAAGTGCTCATGGAACATTCTCCAGGATAGATCATATCTTGGGTCACAAATCAAGCATTCGTAAATTTAAGAAAATTGAAATTGTATCGAGTATCTTTTCCAACCACAACGCTATGAGACTAGATATCCATTACAGGAAAAGATCTGTAAAAAATACAAACACATGGAGGCTAAAAAATACACTACTTAATATCAAAGTGATCAGTGAAGAAACCAAAGAGGAAATTTTAAAAAACCGAGACACAAACGACAATGGAGACACGACAACCCAAAATCTATGGGGTGCAGCAAAAGCAGTTTTAAGAGGGAAGTTTATACCAATAAAATCCTACCTTAAGAAACAGGAAACATCTCGAATAAACAACCTAACCTTGCACCTAAAGCAACTAGAGAAAGAAGAACAAAAAAACCTGAAAGTTAGCAGAAGGAAAGAAATCATAAAGCTCAGATCAGAAATAAATGAAAAAGAAATGAAGGAAACGATAGCAAAGATCAATAAAACTAAAAGCTTGTTCTTTGAGAAGATAAACAAAACTGAAAAACCATTAGCCAGACTCATCAAGAAAACAAAGGGAAAAGACTGAAATAAATAGAATTACAAATGAAAGAGGAGAAGCAACAAGTGACACTGCAGAAATACAAAAGAGCATGAGAGATTACTACAAGCAACTCTATGCCAATAAAATGGACAACCTGGAGGAAATGGACAAATTCTTAGAAATGCACAACGTGCCACGACTGAACCAGGAAGAAATAGAAAATATGAACAGACCAATCACAAGCACTGAAATTGAAACTGTTTTTAAAAATCTTCCAACAAACTAAAGCCCAGGACCAGATGGCTTCACAGGTGAACTCTATCAAACATTTAGAGAAGAGCTAACATCTATCCTTCTCAAACTCTTGCAAAATATAGCAGAGGGAGGAACACTCCAAATCTCGTTCTACGAGGCCACCATCTCCCTGACACCAAAACCAGACGGGATGTCACAAAGAAAGAAAACTACAGGCCAATATCACTGATGAACACAGATGCAAAAATCCTCAACAAAATACTAGCAAACAGAATCCAACAGCACATTAAAAGGATCATACAACATGATCAAGTGCGGTTTATCCCAGGAATGCAAGGATTCTTCAATATACACAAATCAATCAATGTGATACACGATATTAACAAATTGAAGGAGAAAACCATATGATCATCTCAATAGATGCAGAGAAAGCTTTCCACAAAATTCAACACCCATTTATGATAAAAAACCCTCCAGAAAATAGGCATAGAGGGAACTTTCCTAAACATAATAAAGGCCATATATGACAAACCCACAGCCAACATCGTCCTCAATGGTGAAAAACTGAAAGCATTTCCACTAAGATCAGGAACAATACAAGGTTGCCCACTCTTATTCAACATAGCTTTGGAAGTTTTAGCCACAGCAATCAGAGAAGAAAAGGAAATAAAAGGAATCCAAATCGGAAAAGAAAAAGTAAAGCTGTCACTGTTTGCAGATGACATGATATTATACATAGAGAATCCTAAAGATGCTACCAGAAAACTACTAGAGCTAATCAATGAATTTGGTAAAGTAGCAGAATACAAAATTAATGCACAGAAATCTCTTGCATTCCTATACACTAATGATGAAAAATCTGAAAGTGAAATCAAGAAAACACTCCCACTTACCATTGCAACAAAAAGAATAAAATTTCTAGGAATAAACCTACCTAGGGAGACAAAAGACCTATATGCAGAAAATTATAAGACACTGATGAAAGAAATTAAAGATGATACAAATAGATGGAGAGATATACCATGTTCTTGGATTGGAAGAATCAACATTGTGAAAATGACTGTACTACCCAAAGCAATCTACAGATTCAGTGCAATCCCTATCAAACTACCATTGGTATTTTTCACAGAACTAGAACAAAAAATTTCACAATTTGTATGGAAACACAAAAGACCCCAAATAGCCAAAGCAATCTTGAGAATGAAAAACGGAGCTGGAGGAATCAGTCTCCCTGACTTCAGACTATACTACAAAGCTACAGTAATGAAGACTGTATGGTACTGGTACAAAAACAGAAATATAGATCAATGGAACAGGATAGAAAGCCCAGAGATAAACCCACGGACATATAGTCACCTTATCTTTGATAAAGGAGGCAGGAATGTACAGTGGAGAAAGGACAGCCTCTTGAACAAGTGGTGCTGGGAAAACTAGACAGGTACATGTAAAAGTATGAGATTAGATCACTCCCTAATACTATACACAAAAATCAGCTTAAAATGGATTAAAGACCTAAATGTAAGGCCAGAAACTATCAAACTCTTAGAGGAAAACATAGGCAGAACACTCTATGACATAAATCACAGCAAGATCCTTTTTCACCCACCTCCTAGAGACATGTAAACAAAAACAAAAATAAACAAATGGGACCTAATGAAACTTCAAAGCTTTTGCACAGCAAAGGAAACCATAAACAAGACCAAAAGGCAACCCTCAAAATGGGAGAAAATATTTGCAAATGAAGCAACTGACAAAGGATTAATCTCCAAATTTTACAAGCAGCTCATGCAGCTCAATAACAAAAAAACAAACAACCCAATCCAAAAATGGGCAGAAGATCTAAATAGACATTTCTCCAAAGAAGATATACAGACTGCCAACAAACACATGAAAGAATGCTCAACATCATTAATCATTAGAGAAATGAAAATCAAAACTACAATGAAATATCATCTCATACCAGTCAGAATGGCCATCATCAAAAAATCTAGAAACAATAAATGCTGGAGAGTGTGTGGAGAAAAGGGAACACTCTTGCACTGCTGGTGGGAATGTGAATTGGTACAGCCACTATGGAAAACAGTATGGAGGTTCCTTAAAAAACTACAAATAGAACTACCATATGACCCAGCAACCCCACTACTGGGCATATACCCTGAGAAAACCATTATTCAAAAGAGTCATGTACCAAAATGTTCATTGCAGCTCTATTTACAATAGCCAGGAGATGGAAACAACCTAAGTGTCCATCATTGGATGAATGGATAAAGAAGAAGTGGTACATATATACAATGGAATATTACTCAGCCATAAAAAGAAACGAAATTGAGGTATTTGTGACGAGGTGGTTGGACCCAGAGTCTGTCATACAGAGTGAAGTAAGTCAGAAAGAGAAAGACAAATACCGCATGCTAACACTTATATATGGAATTTAAGAGAAAAAAAAATGTCATGAAGAACCAGCGGTAAGAAAGGAATAAAGACACAGACCTACTAGAGAATGGCCTTGAGGATTTGGGGAGGGGGAAGGGTAAGCTGTGACAAAGTGAGAGAGTTGCATGGACATATATACACTACCAAACGTAAAATAGATAGCTAGTGGGAATCAGCCACATAGCACAGGGAGATCAGCTTGGTGCTTTGTGACCACCTAGAGGGGTGGGATAGGGAGGGTGGGAGGGAGGGAGACGCAAGAGGGAAGAGATATGGGAACATATGTATATGTATAACTGATTCACTTTGTTATAAAGTAGAAACTAACACACCATTGTAAAGCAATTATACTCCAATAAAGATGTAAAAAAATAAAAGACACAAGCCCCCCAATGTTCATAACAGTACTCTTTACAATAAAGAAACAAGCCCTCCAATGTTCATAGCAGTACTCTTTACAGTAGTCAGAACATAGAGGCAACCTAAATATCCATCAACTGAGGAATGGATAAAGAAGATGTGGTTCATATATACAATGGAATATTACTTAGCCATAAAAAGGAATGAAATTCAGTCATTCATATAGGTGTGGATGGACCTAGAGAGTGTCATACAGAATGAAGTATGTGAGAAAGAGAAAAAGAAATATCGTATATTAATGCCTATATGTAGCATCTAGAAAAATGGTATACATGACCTTATTTTCAAAGCATAAATAGAGACACAGACGTAGAGAACAATGTATGGATACCACGGGGGAAAGGGATGGGGTGGGAGGATTTGGGAGACTGGTATTGACACATATACACTATTGATACTATGTATAAAATAGACAACTTATGGGGACATACTGTATAGCACAGGGAACTCTACTTAATGCACTGTGGTGACCTAAATGGGAAGGAAATCCAAAAAAGAGGGGATATATGTATATGTATAGCTGATTCATTTTGCTGTACAGTAGAAACTAACAGAACATTGTAAAGCAACTATTCTCTAATAAAAATTAATTTAAAAAAATTTATTCAGGGCTTCCCTGGTGGCGCAGTGTTTGAGCGTCCGCCTGCCGATGCAGGGGACACGGGTTCGTGCCCCGGTCCGGGAAGATCCCACATGCCGCGGAGCGGCTGGGCCCGTGAGCAATGGCTACTGAGCCTGCGCGTCTGGATCCTATGCTCTGCAACGGGAGAGGCCACAACAGTGAGAGGCCCGCATACCAAAAAAAAAAAAAAATTTCTTCAAATCCTGAGACAGGTGTGTATGTTGCTCCATAGTGAAGCTTTTCCTGCAGATCACTCACATTATTGAGATCTGAATTTGTCAGAGACAGATGTGGTTTCCAGTTCGGACTCCAACATGTCCTCAGGAGGTCCATATTTTTCCCTGATCTCCCTCACTTCATGTCTATCTTTTCCTTCCAACTACCAACTTGCTGATTTCAGGCCCCATATCAGACACAAAAGCAACCATCTTACATAGAGCATGAAATTGGCTTCCACAATTTTATAAGATTTAATTCCTACTATAAATTTCTTATTCTACATCACTCATAAGCTCTGATTTTCTGATAAGCTCTTACTGATACATCTGTCTATAACCCTGAAATACAGGGATTATACAACAGGTTCTCTTCAACCTCTCATTACAATGTTATATTCTAATATTTTCTAGTCATTTTGCTTAAAATAATTCAGTGCGTTATCTGTAGCTCTGTGAATGTGGTCTATTAGCAAACTCACTGTCTCTGAGTATGACAGGAAAACATGGCTGAGCGGAAACCAAAATGAGAAATATAATTAGGAGTAGTTGTTGCTTATTTTAGAGTAAAATGTCTTTTCAGGAAAAATGTAATTAATAAAAGTCTTGATCTCTTTTAGTTTTATGGGCAGTGACATTGTGTAGTCATCTTGAGAGATATTGTCCATATTATGGGTCAGTAAATATGTCTGAGAAGTGTCATATTTGGAAGAGCAATTTCATAAAGATAAAGGCAACATTTCTATCCTGTAAAGTCCAATGAAAGAACAGTCATAGATATAACCAGGATTATATTTGGATATACAACAATTGATTATTATGGCCTCCATCTTCTGCCCATGTTCATGTCCCAAACAATGACAGGCTATAAAGCTTTTACAACTGTTGGAATCAGGAGGACAAAGGAGGAGAGTGGTAGAATGTGGACTGGAAGGCAATGTTGGTTGGGGAAATTTCAGGGAACCTCTTATCAGGAAGCAAGGAAATCAAGTGTGGATCCCTGCTTCCCCAGTATTCAAATCTCCTTAGGATAGGCTAATAAAATTAGTGCCTACTACTTGGGAACTCCAAGAATTTGTTTCTAATATTTAGAAGTTCTAATTCCTCACAAGACCAAAACTGACCCCACTGATATGAAATCCAGATTGGGTAACACCCAGGACCAGGATAGATTTGGATGCTATTCTTCCCCTATTCAGCTTTCAGCAAGCTACCTGCACGAACTCATCCAGGTTAACTAATTTAACTCCAGTAATCTGAACCCACATTTTTGAACCACACATTTTGCACTATGACTCTGCTTCTTTGCATTTGATTGATTTCTTCTCTTGGGCATAACAGCTATAATCCTGGATAACCAAAGAGCTTGGTCATTTAATATTTTCAATTAATAGAAAGAAAAAATAGTGGATGCTAAAAGATTTCTCTCATCCTATCTCACTCCTCTCCCTGGGGAAAAAAGATATTTACATGCACAAAGGTAAAAATGGGCTTGGTTCCAAGGCATCACTAGTTACTGAAGAACTGCAGTAAGTGGTTACTGAACCTACTTCTGACCACAGAAGACCTTAGCTGGGGAGGTAAGAAGGTTAAACATTAAGTAATGTTAAACTTAAAAATCAGCACATAGGACTGCACATTTGAAATTTCCGAACTAAGATAATTTCAACAAAAAAAGGCTGTAAGACTCTTTTCCTTGGGAATCAACAGATAATCATGGACACTCCCTGAGATCTTAGCTAAGAGCATAATTTCACCTTGGTAAATAGTTTATAATATCCCCAAGCCATGCTTACTCAATGCCATGCTTAAATGTTAAATATAAATCTATTTTTATTAAAAAATATGTGCTTATATTATACATATATATTTACATAGCTATATGTGATGTAATATATATCTACATTTATCTATAATGTCTATATAGACATTATAGATATGTCTAGATATAGAAGATATGTTTATATCTATATCTAGATATATATTATGTATTAAGATATATAGATCTACAATCTATATATATCAACATCTATATATCTATCTATATTTATATTTCTAGATATATATCTAGATATATACCTCTATATAACATGTTTTTATATAGATAGATCTATAATCTGTACATATCTAGATATATATTTGTATATATGTATGTATAATTACATATACATATATTTGTAAATAAAAATAAATTTCTATTTAACATTTAATCAGAGCTTTGCATAAGCATGGCTTGGGAGATATTACAAAATATTTAGTCAGGGAAAACATTTTTTCCCTGCTCTTGGCTAAAATCTCAGGGACTGTCCAGTACTGTCTTGTGATTCTAAAGGAAAAGAAAGTCTTAGTCATTTTAAGTTAAAAACATTGTATCAATTTAGTAATGTTAAATGTGTAGTCCTATGTAATAGATATGTTATATCTGTCTATATTATATATGTGTATATAAAATCTTTTTAGATATATCTATAGAGATTATGTATTTATATCTAGATATATAGATATTTGTACATAGAGATATGTAGATATATCTAAATATCTAGCTATCAATATCAATCTTAATGTAGATATACACACAAGCAGCTCTAGATATATACATTCTCAGTTAAATATTGATAATAACTGGGGTGAATGAATATGAGTATTTTAAAATACCGTTTGAAATTGTATCTAATTTAACTAAAACAGCGTAGTGTTAACAGCATAGATTCTAGAAATAGAGAGGCTGGATTTGAATCCTAAATTTACAAGGATTACAAGAATGAACTTTTTCCATGTCTCAGTTTACTCCTCTGCATATTGGAGATTACAGTAGTGACTTTTGCATAAGGTAGTTTTTAAGTCTTCAGGAGTTAATAATTTAAGATCTGAGAACAGTATCTAGAACATAATAAATTCTGTATGTGTAACTCTTGTTTGATATGAATTTAAATGATTTTTCTCTGCAAAAATAATATCAGTTCATATTTTTTTGAATTAGGGATACAGATTTAGTTCAAAGAAGAATGAAGTAATGCAACTTCCTGGCAATGTCTAATTATCCCTGTATTTCTATTGCTATATTTGGAAAAAAAAAAAAAAAAAACTTCTTAAAACCGTGTGGTTTCTATACAACACTGTGTTGCCTCAAATCAGCTATGGTGATAATTAAATCAACCAATTGTTTTTTTTTCAGCTGACATGATGTTGAATTCAAATGTCATTTTACACAGGAATTTGATTTTTCCCACTGATTTATCTAGGTGAAGTTATTTTGACATTGCACAAATTACAAGTGAGACAATGATATAACTCAAAAATTAGAGTTAAGACAAATTTCATCTGGATGAGAGGAAAACAGCAACTTGAAAGATTTCTTACCCCTTAATGTATTTAACAATGGAAGGTTATTGGAAAGGAAAGATACAAGTTTTTAGTTCCATTTTAAATGCTTTTTACCAAGAGGAATAAAATAAGGTGGGAAAAGAACAAATGTAAAGATATAGAAGAAATTTGTCTTTTGTTTTTTGTATATTTGAAATTAGATTACTGTTCTACCTACTATAATATTGGTGTTGCCATTAGAAATAAATATGCTACAAGAACAAAAATATGAATAATTTTAAAATATAGAGAGATGAGTATAGTTAATTTATATTTGTATATCTCTTGATATTGTTATAGCTATTCCTGTATAGTCAGTTAACTGAAATCCATAAAACCATATTACAAAGGTAGATGTTGTTAATTAGAAATTCAAGTACAAATATAATTAATGTATCTAATGAATCCCTACTTTATGTACATAATTAAGGTATGCATTAAGAAAGAATGAAAAAAGTAACGAAGTCCTTGACATATAAGAATGTTGTGGGGAATGGGAGAAAATATTTGCAAATGATGTGACCGACAAGGGATTGGTCTCCAAAATTTACAAACAACCCATGCAGCTCAATATCATGAAAACAAACAACCCAATCAAAAAATGTGCAGAAGACCTAAATAGACATTTCTCCAAAGAAGACATACAGATGGCCAAGAGGCACATGAAAAGATGTTCAATATTGCTAATTATTAAATAAATGAAAATCAAAACTACAATGAGATATCACCTCACACCCGTCAGAATGGCTATCATTAAATAATCCACAAATAATAAATGCTGGAGAGCGTGTGGAGAGAAGGGAACCCTCCTACACTGTTGGTGGGAATGTAACTTGGTACAGACACTATGGAGAACCGTATGGAGATTCCTTAGTAAACTAATAATAGAGCTAGCATATGATCCTGCAATCCCAATCCTGGGGAAATCTGGAGAAAACCATAATTTGAAAAGATACATGCACCCCAATATTCATTGCAGCACTGGAAGCAACCTAAATGTCCATCGACAGATAAATGGATAAAGAAGATGTGGTACATACATACAATGGAATGTTACTCAGCCATTAAAAAGAATGAAATAATGCCATTTGCAGCAACATGGACAGACCTAAAAGTTGTCATACTGAGGGAAGTAAGACAGAGAAGGACAAATATCATATGATCACTTATATGTGGAATCTTAAAAAAAAAATGACACAAATGAACTTGTTTACAGAACAGAAACAGACTTACAGACCAAGAGAAAGAACTTACGGTTACCAGGGGAGAAGTGTTGGGGGGGAAGGGATAGTTAGGGAGTTTGGGACTGACATGTACACACTACTATATTTAAAATGGATAACCAACAAGGACCTACTGTATAACACAGGGAACTCTGCTCAATATTACATAACAACCTAAATGGGAAAACAGTTTGAAAAAGAATGGATACATGTATATGGGCAACTGAACCACTTTTCTGTACACCTGAAACTAACACAACATTATTAATCAACTATACTCCAATATAAAATAAAAAGTTAGAAAATAATGTTGTGGGTTTTTTTTTTCCAGAATAAAAATTAGAAAATCATGTTCGTGTGAGTGTGTGTGTGTGTGTGTGTTTTAGCAACATAATCCTATACATGCCAGCTAGAAACATTTTACTTAAATTCCTTGTTCATAAAATAAAAACTATAGTACTCTCTCCTTTCTATCTCAGAATAAATGCAATGTTCTATGTGAAATCATGTTTATTTATTGGAAGGAGAGAATGTATAATGAGCAATATATCCATTAGCAGAGTGAGTCCCATTGTGAAGGAGTAAGCCATCTTTTCCATTTGCCGGGAAAAATTAGTGTCAAAATTTCCTCCCTCCGTATTATCTTTCTTAATAAATATGATAATTTTAATAGAATTTACTCATTTTTTCTGAGGAAAAGACATTATAAATGGGAATAAAATTATATTTCAAAATATTACAAAAAGTAGGACAAAGATTCTAACCCATAGCTTCATTATGTAATAGAAGGAGAAGTCAATTAAATTAAATGACAGTTCTGCCTTAAGATTAAATGAGTTCCTGACATTAATCTTTATTACCATGGCTGATGGTAAATTATCAATTCCAAGGACTCTTTTTATTGGACATAATTATTCAGATTTACCAGGTGTCTCTAAAGAAAATGTTATCAAATAACTTGTTCAACTTCAGTGTTGTAAATAATTGGGACAGGATGGTTTTCAGCCAAGGTCATATAAAAAATAAATAGAGCACACAAGAATGTCTGACAAGGTAATATGTTCATAAAATCTATCAGCTTTCCTGAGACACTGAAAAATTTCTATTGTCAGCATGATATTCTCTATTATGTCTATATCTGGATATAATATTCCTTTAAGAATGAATACCTTGAAATATATCTATGGTATGCATTCTTAATAGTGGTATTAGGGCTAATAGAAATGAAATATTTTTGAAAGTAGATAGTGTTCAAGTGGACAACTCAATAAAATGAGAAAAGAAAAATATGTTTAGCTCCTCTTCTCTTGACCAAAAAAAATGGATTTCAACTTTTTTGAAAATTCATCTTTCAAAAAAAGTTTATAGTTGAAAAGAGTTCTGTTAACATGTCCTCTTGCATTTATGCCTTTCTCTCCCACTGTATAAGAAGGAATGGACCTGACTTTTTGCCTACATCTATAAAAATGTCACCATCTTTAGAATAAAAACATGAATGTACATGCAATACGAAAATTTGTTGCAATGAAAACAAACTGATCCAAGAAAAGTTAAGAGCTTGATTCAAATAATCAACTAAAAATTAATTTTGATGAGGTTTATTTTAATCATTGGATATTACAAAGTGCATTTTAAGACAGTTCTATTGATCCTTAAATCAACCATAATGTATTGTTAACTTGCAGAAACAAAAGCATTCACAGACAAATGACTATTCAAGGTCTCCATCAGGACCCCTTTGAGATTCTGTTCCTCCAGTAAACTCAACCTCATCTCCAGTCAGCTGTAATTTCTTAGTAATTTGAATTTCCCAAACACTTATCTCTTCCATTCAGTTGTAAATTAATCATGGATAGCAGGATTGCATTTATTTAAATCATGCCATATTAATTTAATTTGCCTGTGTGTTTTGTTTTACCTACAAGATATTAAACTTCCAGATGGCAATGAATTCTAACCTTTTCTATCATGGTACCATGCCACATATTTGGGTGCTCTTAATACATCTCTAGCTTGACCTTGTACATGCATGCCAGCATTTTATTGTTTTTCTTCAAAGAGAAGCCTAACATAAAATTTGTAATTAACTACTATACCATTAATCTCAATAAACACTAGTTTATCTTAATCTCAATTTCATTAGAAAAAAATAAATCCTGCCAAATGCATGATATGTATGAAAACTGTTAGTTGCCTCATTTTTAAAGATAATTTTCTAATGGCATTTTACTGTCTATTTAGCATCTCCTCTGATACCCTATATATTTGGGAAAAGCAACACAGATGTCACCTCCTCCAGGAAGGCTTCACTAGTCCTCAGTCCCCACCAGCAGCCTGTGCTCTCAGATACACTCCCATAGTTGCTGCATATGTCATAGCACATATTTTCTCACCATGCTATCATTACTTTCCAGAAGATTTGCACTGCATTCCATGCCTGGCATGACACACAGTATCTGGAACCTCAAGGACTAAGCCACCTCCAACTAAAATGTGATTAGAAATTTAATTTATTCATCCAAGTGTCTAGCCATGTGTCTATCTACCTGCATCTGGCAGTGCTTGTTAAAATATCATTACATGCATACTGGTGTGTTGTAGTACTTTTTATATATTTCTGAAGTTTAGCACAATAACACGCTGTGAGATTCCAGCGACAACACATTCTGAATTGATGGATATTTGAGGAGGTCCAGTAAGTAGCACTACGAAAAGACAAAGCATTAAAGCTGGGTTTAAATATCTACAATACTACTGAGGATGCTGAAGTATTAGAGAAAGGGCTTATTCTGTGAGTAAATGCTACCTTGTACCAGCTACTACGGTCGTGTAGATTCACCAGAGAACCACAGGAACTGCTAGACCAGTGAAGTCTCCTGCTGTGTGTGTGAAGGTAGGTGGGGCAGGTAAGGGTTGTCTGGAAAGTAGAAAAGCTTTGCTCTCTGTAGACAGACTGGCTCCATAGAGAAGAAAGGAGGAGGAAGGTAGGCTGAAAGTGACCAAATTGTTCTCCTGAAATTACCAGTCTGGCATAATTTTCCAACTCCTCTGTTGTAGAATGAGTGACAGGGTAGAGAGAGACCATGCTTATTGAACTTTCTGCATACGGAAAGAGATGGCAAGAGCAGGTAAGAGACATCTTTTAGTCCCATTGAATGAATAGAACAAGTAAACAAATGTATTTTTATCAGATTCTTGTGTCAAGAAGAATATATATATATATATACACACACATATATATATATATACATAACCATGAAATATCACCATCTTTTTTTTCTCTCAAATGAGTGATCAGTGGCAAATGAAAACATGAAAAAAACAAAATAACAAAAAATGTAAGTTCAGACCCAATTCTAGCAAATATCAGAAGGTGGGAAAACATAGTATAACCTAGATTCATGTTTCAAATCTAATGGACAATGGCTATAATACAGCCACCATTTTTTGATATATGTCCTGCCAGTAAGTAAATTTAAAGATGCTGAATATTTGCCAGATGTAATTCAGTTTATAAACCATAAGTTCACTCTCATTCAGCCTCTTCATTACTTATATTCTCCTGCTGTCTCCTGACTGACTCTTTTCCACTTCCATAATTACCTCATTCTGTCTTTCCACCTAGTCCCAGATCAGTTATGTTTTGACCTTCAATATTCTTTTTGGAAATATATAACACTACCAAGTCTCCTTCTTCTCTAAATCCCTGTTTTACCTTGAGGGAAATATGCATACGCATATGTGATACACTTTGGACTAAGTTTCCTGATAGCATTTTTTTCTTGCAGCTCAGTAACATTATACTGCTCTATTTTACAGAAAGCAGAAAATTTTATGAGTTCAGTTTAGTTTGTATTCCAAAGCAGTAACTGAAATCGTCAATTTGCTCCATTTGCTTACAAATAAGCAATTTAAGGCTTGAATGAATTCTTTTAGTGATTACAGTCTTCAGCAAGAAGACACGATATTTAATATCTTAAAAATAAACATAACTCTAGTAAATTTAGGGAGTCAAATGATGAATAATATGAGAGTATTCACATTGCAAAGGGACAAAATAAGTTCACATCACACAAGAAAAATTACTATTAATAAGAATGATAATGGTATTATTACCTGTGTCAGTGTGCTCTCATACCCAGGTAACTCCCTTATATAATAAGTGCACATTCTACCCAATTGATGGTAAGTCTAAAGTATGTGATGACAGGTGAGTAAATTTCACTTTGAGCTGTGAGGAAAATATTATTTAAACACAATATCTCAAAATAGTATTGAGAATAACTTCTTACTTTTTGAACATTGTAACTAGTCCTGTTTTTATTTTCTGATCATTCGGAGATATATGATTTTGGTGAACCACAGCATAACGTAATTTGCATCTTGATGCGTGAGTTTAAAGAGTAAGAAATAGTCCAACTTACTTATATTTTTAACTTGTGATTTTTTTCTGCAAATAAGTAACAAATTTAGCCTTTAAATATGAAGTTAAAAACTTTTTAGGGAAAATATTTGTTTCTCCATTAATTTAAAGTATATTAGGTTATTTTCTAAAGTCTTGTTTCTACAAACTTCTATCGCTGCAACACAAATTGTATGAAGTGGCTAACGTGCTTTCGAATGTATCTTAAAATTTTTATTAATTTAAGTTTAGCACAGGATTTTGAAAGCCTCAGAATTACTATTTTATAAATTATCAAAAAAGTGTAATGATCAAGAGAGATTCTATAATTGAATCACCATTGACTAGATTATTTAAAATGAAATGTAACAGATGATACATTATTTTTATTGAGTAAATTAATTTTAATAGGGATTTAGCTGATATAATGGCAATCATAAGAATTGGGTAATATATAGGTTTTTTAGTTACTTGTTAGGTATGGCCACATCATCCGATGTCTAGTAACTCAGTATTTGGTAGGAATCTACAGGTATGGATTTATTCAATTTCCCATTTTCACCAGTCTGGGTACGTTAATGATATTGGTTTTATTTTTTCTTTTATGCTCTGATTCTGAAGCAATGATTTGTGAATTCGAGGTATTATTCAAATTATTTAATTGCAAGTTAACACTGCCTTCCTCATACTCTTGGAACATCATTTATCTACCCACTCTCCCAGTATTTATGGCCATTGGTAATAGAATATCACCACTTTGTTTTTAATCACGACCATTTGATATTTAGAAATATCTTAGAATTAAACTCAACCGCCAGTGTTAACTTGGATGGTTTTATAGTCCTTATGCAGCAATAGACCTTCACAGAACATAGGCAATCCAGTGCCCTACATTTGTCACAAATGTGACAAACACTCAGATAGTTTAACACTCAGATAGTTCACAAGACATTCCCCCTGCCAGAATATTAAACAAGAGTCTCTCAAGTTAGCCCCTTCCTGACATCACATCCATTACATTTAATGGGATAGCAGAGTAAGAGGAATATTATCAGGAGAGACTGGATAAAACTAGTTTCTAGATGTTTTTCTTTTGTTTTTTAGTCCTAGGAGAAATTCTTTCATTTTATCTCTGTCAACTTCCTTGGCATCTTACAATTTTTAGCATTAGCTCATAAGCACTCAGGCCTCTGGTAAGTGGGTTCCCTTGCTAGTTCAGAAAAGTGTTACAATATAGAGAGGTAAGGAAAAAGATAAACAATGTTCCAAGTCAAGAGGAAGACCATTTACCATGGGGGAAGAGGGTGGGTTGTTCAAGGAAAATTAAGCTGGAGAACATAAAACAGAATGACCAGGGGTCAAAACAATGTGTTTCTTGATCAGAGATGCTGATGTGAGACCACAGAATATTACTCTAATTTGCGTAATAACCACCCTGTCATACATTTTTTTAACTTAAAAAGAAAATCAAACAAAAAATGTGATCGACCACTCTTTTTCGGACAACTGGAACTTTACTAACAATAATACTTCATACAAGTCTTCAGGGAACTAGTGTTTACAATTATGTAAAGAGAGATTCAGAATATATGAAAATAAATGTAATAATTGAGACATATTTATAAAGTGTAAGGTGATGACAATAGCAATAGTTCTTGTCGGTTTGAAGTGTCCAGCATCATTCCTTAATATTTTTAATATTTGAAGTATTGGAACCCTTATAATGATTCCTACTACAGTCATCTTTGGGTAGCTGAGAAAATATTTACAATCATTAATGACAAAGTCCTAATTTATTGAATATTGATTAGATAAATTATCTAGTGTCATCTATATAAAACCTAATTAGCTGTAGGAGAGCCTTTTGAAATGACTTAGCAAATTTTGTGGAATAGAATAAAGGGAAGTTAGGATGTAAGGATGGAGTGAGTATTCATATATGCCACATTTCTCCAAAGAAGATGTACAGATTGCCAACAATCACATGAAAGGATTCTCAACATCACTAATTATTAGAGAAATGCAAATCAAAACTACAATGAGGTATCACCTCACACCAGTTAGAATGGGCATCATCAGAAAATCTACAAACAACAAATGCTGGAGAGGGTTTGGAGCAAAGGGAACTCTCTTGCACTGTTGGTGGGAATGTAAATTGATATAGCCACTATGGAGAACAGTATGGAGGTTCCTTAAAAAACTAAAAATAGAACTACCATATGACCCAGCAATCCCACTATTGGGCATATACCCTGAGAAAACCATAATTCAAAGAGAGTCTTGTACCACAATGTTCATTGCAGCTCTATTTACCATAGCCAGGACATGGAAGCAACCTAAGAATCCATCAACAGATGAATGGATAAAGAAGATGTGGCACATATATACAATGGAATATTACTCAGCCATAAAAAGAAATGAAGCTGAGTTATTTGTAATGAGGTGGATGGACCTAGAGACTGTCATACAGAGTGAAGTAAGTCAGAAAGAAAAACAAATACCGTATGCTAACACATATATATGGAATCTGAAAAAAAAAAGAAAAAGAAAATGGTCAGAAGAACCTAGGGGAAAGACGGGAATAAAGATGCAGACCTACGAGAGAATGGACTTGAGGATATGGGGAGGGGGAAGGGTAAGCTGGGACAAAGTGAGAGAGTGGCATGGACATATATACACCACCAAATGTAAAATAGATAGCTAGTGGGAAGCAGCTGCATAGCACAGGGAGTTCAGCTTGTTGCTTTGTGACCACCTAGAGGAGTGGGATAGGGAGGATGGGAGGGAGGGAGACACAAGAGGGAAGAGATATGGGGATATATGTATAACTGATACACTTTGTTATAAAGCAGAAACTAACATACCATTATAAAGCAATTCTACTCCAAAAGAGATGTTAAAAAAAAAAAAGTGAACTAAGCTGAAGAAGAATTTGCCATTATCTTTTTTTTTTTTTTTTTTTGTGGTACGCGGGCCTCTCACTGTTGTGGCCTCTCCCATTGCAGAGCACAGGCTCCGGACGTGCAGGCCCAGCGGCCATGGCTCACAGGCCTAGCGGCTCCGCAGCATGTGGGATCTTCCCGGACCAACCCGCCTCCCCTGCATCTGCAGGCGGACTCTCAACCACTGCGCCACCAGGGAAGCCCCTGCCATTATTTTATAAAATTGTTCTGTTGAATGAGGGCTTGTGACTTATCAGAAGCTCACATTTTCTTCTCTAAGTAATGCATAGATAAAATAGCCATAGGAAAGTCTAAGATTATCTCAAATAATTAATTTTTTGTAAATGTAAAAATTTTGTTATGGAAAGTAAAAAAATATACAAATTCCCATCTTCACACAAAATTTACATAAGTAAATCATATTAAGAAAATCCCTCTTGGAAAAATAAAACCTTCTAATGATCCCCACAAAGTTATCTGGTTAAAAATCCAACTCTGGTCACAGAAAGGAAATTGTTAGCATTATTAACTACTAATAATTGAAAGTTATAGTGGGATGGGGAGGAGATAACCTTGATAAACTTGACGTAGAAAATTGATTACTGTTAATTTTTCTGTGTTTGTTTGTTAAAATTCACCCACCGTTTCACTCTTCCCTGTATCCACACTCTTTGCAATGTGACTTCACAAAACTTCTCACCAAGATATGATGTTCATTCTCCCTATCCTGGCAACTTGGTTGCCCTTATGATTTACTTTAAAAGAAGGCAGTAAAAGTCTCATTTCCAGTTCTGAGCACAGGCCTCAAGAGGTCTTGTACAATTCTGTTTTATCTCTGGACCTTGCACTGCCACGTGAAGAAGGCTAGCCTACTGGATGATGAAACTAGGGTGACCCATTTACTTCTGTTATTTCAGAAGGCAGATAGTCATACATCAGACATGCGAATGAGGGCTTCCTTTACCAGTCATCCTCAGGCCACCTACCAGCTGACCACAGACACATGAGAAATCCCAGGCAAGCTTGGCCAAAAACAGAAGAATCACACAACTGACCTATACTCTTAAGAGCAGTAATACACATCTATTATTTTAATCTGCTGTGCATTTGGGGATGATTTGCTATGCAGCAATGTCTAACTGATACATGTCTTTTCCAACAATGAAAAGGAAATCATATTTTCTATTAAAGTTTTGAGTATTACAATTTTGAGTAATTGATGATATAAAGCCAAATAACTATAATTTAGAAGACTGCTTTCTTCTCTTGTTCTTTTTTTTTTTCTTCCCTTACTTAGGAGAATATGGATTGCAAATGCTACAAAATTGTTAAGAATACTAAAAAGAAGGGAAATTAGAACACATTCTTGTTTTACTCAACTTGGTGTTACGATAGAACTTTTCTAAAACTCATTTTCTCTTCCTACCCTTACCCTCATCCCTATACACTCATTCTAGATACACACTGAACTGCCACAGCCCACTCCACAACATTCAATAACCTCTATTTTTATCTCATCTCAGACCCTTAAGTGTGTTGTACCCTCAATATGAAATAATCTTGACCCTAAGTTATCTAATTTTTACCTATTGTTTAGAATTCATCTAAAAATTCAGCTTTTCATAAACATCTATACTCAGTATGGTTTTACCAACATTTTTTTTTAACAGGATAAGTATTCTTGTTGTGCTGCCATGGAACTCTGAATATATCATCATGGTGTCCATGACGATTTTTAACTGGATCTTCAATTGACTGCCTTCTGCTTATAGACTAATGTTCTTACAGGGTTAAGAACATGTTTCAATAATATTTTACTATTAAAAAAATGTCAAGTTCACAATGAGTGCTCAGTAACTGTTAAATATGTGAATTAAAGATTAATATTTAATTACACTGGTCTCCGTGACGCTCTTAATGTATGTTTCATGTCATTCTAAGTAGGAAAACATATGAATCAAGTATTCTTAATGCTAGCTGCAATAAAATATAAATCCTAAAATCTCAGTGGTTTAATATATTAGTTTATTTCTCATTCATAAAGAATGAAAACATGTGTCTCTGATTGGCATCAGCCTCATGGAAGTTAGAGTTTCTCAGCCTTGGCTCTATTAACATTTTTGGCCTATCTAATTCTTTGTTGTGGTAGACTGTTCTTGTAGATTGTATAACAGCATCTACAATCTCTACCAACTAAATTCCAATAGCACCTTCCTAGTTATGATGACCCAAAATATCTCCAGATGTTGCCAAATACCCCATAGGGGACAAAATCAGCCCCAGTAGAGAACTACTGATTTAAACAATTACAGGGACCCAAGCTCTTTCAATCTTGTGGTTACAGTATCTTCAAACCATGGCTTCCAAGTTCTCCAAGCTCTTATGCTTCAAGAGGTTGAAGGAAAAGAAGAGGAGAATCAAATGTGAGAGAATTCTATGGCCCATATATGGAGATGGTGCAACTTCCTTCCACTCACATTCCATTGGATATACTCAGTCACATGGACACACCTAATTGCAGAGACTGAGAAAGTGTAATTGTGTTGCTTGGATTTATCTTCTAAACCATGGACTATATTTTTCAGTAACTGCTATATCTAGATGAGTCCATGTGACTAATTCTTTGTAAAGGTATGTGAGCATGAGTAATGTGTCATTTCTAGTATGAAACATTTAAGAAATATATCTGTCTTCTCCACATAATTTTTCACCAGTTATTACCTGGCATGAACACACCCAGGGTCTAGGGCTTGGCTGTGACATAGAATGTAAAGTGCCTGAATCACTGTGTAGAAAGCCATCTGTGTAACACTCAGGGTAGCCCATTACATGAGAAAGAAATGAAGTTTTATTATGGTAAGCCAGTACAATTTTGAGGATTGTTTGTGATATAAGGTAAGAAATACCATTCAGCATGTAACTCTCTACCTATTCCACGATAATTGCTCACCACTGTCATTTCTGCTTCACCTTTTGTCCCATGTTGATGTTTCTGTATTCACATATTTCATTTTTAGTTAGTTTTCTCTCAAATATCTACATTAGAGAGAATATAAAGATTTTACAATCTTGGGATTCTAGTATATTCTTCAATATCTTCATTTTGTCCTGTAATTTTATCTTACTGAAAAATAAAGTTATTTTTTCTTCATAGTTTATAAATGTCCCTTCAATGTCTTCCAGCTTCCAGGGCTGTTAATGGCAAATACAATAACACAACTTGTTATTCTTGCATAGAAGCTAGAAAAAAAAATTTATTTTTATAAGTCAGAAAGTTTCCAATAATCTAACTTGGAAATCAGTAATGTCTTTAATTATCTCACTAACCTTTCCTTCTACTATATTTTAATTTTTGTCCTCTACCATCTTTATTTTCATTGGGGAATATATATTTTCCCAAATAAAGTCTTCTGGATATATCTTACATTTCCCTTTTGTTTCATTTATTATTGTAGCCTGTTTATATTTGTGTTCACTTCCTTGAAATATTTCTTGTACTTAATCATCCTGGATGCTGACACCTTATTATGACCATCCTCTTTAATTCATCTACTCATTTATAAACACTTTTATGTTCAAAAGGTTTTTTTTCCTTTCTTTCTTTTTCTTTCTTTCTTTTCTTTCTTTCTTCTTGCTTCCTTCCTTTTTCCTTTCTTTCCTTCAGTTTTCTATTCCTTTTTGTTTCATTTGGATCTTTTAAAACACAGCGACTTGGGCTTCCCTGGTGGTGCAGTACTTGAGAGTCCGCCTGCCGATGCAGGGGACACGGGTTCGTGCCCCAGTCCGGGAAGATCCCACATACCGCGGAGCGGCTAGGCCTGTAAGCCATGGCCGCGGAGCCTGTGCTCCGCAACGGGAGCGGCCACAAGAGTGAGAGGTCCACGTACCGCAAAAAAATAAATAAATAAAACACAGCAACTTTATTTATTATCACTGAATGGCTCATCTTTCTCATCCAAAATTTTATTTCACTGGATTTGTGTTCTGACGCTCCAATATGATCTACTTTTCTCTGGTTGCTACACCACTTATGTGGATTGTTAATTTATTTTGCTAGCTCAGTGCATCTGATCTAAAGACTAATCATTTAGATGATAAAATGAATGTTGTATGTATTAAAAGGACTTGATCATATTTAGGAGAAACCAAGTAATCTACAGTCAGCCCCCCAAATCCACAGGTTACACATCCACAAATTCAACCAACTGTGGATCAAAAATATTAAAAAAAAAATTCCAGAAAGTTTTTAAAAGCAAAACTTGACCAGAGGATGTAGGGGAAGGGGAATTGGATGAAGGCAGTCAAAAGGTACAAACTTAAATAAGTACTAGGGGTGAAATATACAACATGATAAATTAATTAATTAACACTGCCATATGTTCTATATGAAAGTTGTTAACAGAGTAAACCCTGAGTTCTCATCACCAGAAAAACTTTTTTTCTGTTTATTTAATTTTGTACCTATATGAGATGATGGATGTTCTATAAACTTATTGTGATAATCACTTCATGAAGTATGTTAATCAAATCATTATGCTGTATAACTTAAACTTACACATTACTGTATGTCAATTAGATCTCATTACATTGAAAGGAACAAAAGCAAAACTTGAATTTGCCATGTACTGGCAACTGTTTACATAGCATTTACATTGTGTTTACAACAAATTATATAACATGAACATTATATAAGGCACTGTAAGTAATTTAGAGATGGTTAGAAGTGTATGGGAGGAAGGTTGTATGCAAATACTACACCATTTTGTATAAAGAACTTGAGTGTCTGCAGATTTTGGTATCCTTGGAGGGGATGGGGTGCTGGAACTAATCCCCCATGGATACCAAGAGACAACTATTAATATAACTAGTAGAAATCAAGCTAGTAAATTTTATGCTCTTGTAACTGCCCTCCTTAAATTCATGTGTCACCAAACAAGATTGTCTTTGTTTAATTAATACTGAAATTTAGGGACCATTAAGCAACTGAGTCATAGAAATAAGCCTTCATTTCAACAATGCATGACCAATATGACTAAAAATATTTCGTGTAGGTTTTTAAAAACAACAAAACAAAAATGACAGCAAAATTTTCTTAATGAATAATCTGAAAATAATAAAATAGTCTCTGGAAACATTAGAATAAACTCTCAAATTTTTAAGAGTTATTACATCTTAAAATATATGTCCAAGAAAATGAATGAATCAATACACTTTGTTTTAATTTTATAAATTTCACTCACCAAAGTTTGTTTTATTTTTAAATATAATACAAGACACACAAAATGAAAAACACCTTTCAGGGGCCTCACTAATTATGTCATAGAGAAATTTTCCCTTCTTATTGCTAGATTCTCTCAAAATTGCAAGAATACTCCTTGTTGAAATTTCTCCAGTATTTAGGAGAAAATAAATTATTCAGATTCAACACAGAGACAGGTATTAGAAATATCTTAATATTAGAAAGTAGATTCAGAGCATAAAAATAATTTTTTTCAGAAATTGTTTTTCCCTTGATTTGAAAGCTAAAGTATAAAATACATATGACTGAAGATGTATTAAAAAGTTATATTACTTAATTGCATGTTTTTTAGATTTAAAAATATCATTAATGGAATAAAATCTTCCTTTTACAGATTCAAATCACTGTGCACACCTATTCACAAGCTCTTTTATGTTAAAATTCAAAAAGAGTGACTCTGAATGAAATCTTAATGTGTGATGAGTAGGTTCCATTATTGAGAACATAATTACCATATACAGTGCCTTGCCCAGTTAATAATGCAAGAAAACTAAATGACAGGGCTGCAGTGAGAGGTGGTCACAGTTTTAATGACTGCATGCAAGAGGTTTCATAAATCTCCACTAAAATAAAAGACTAACTCCTGGAAGAAAGTGGCATTAAAGTTGGGAATAGCTGGCAGAACTGATTGTAAATAACTTGAACCAATATTCATACACATCCACTCTAAGTATTTTTTCTCTTTGTATTTAGAGAGACATCTATTATGTTGTTTGGCCCATAACACAGAAAAAGAAGGATATAAAGAAACAGGATATAGATATATACATATACAAATTTAAATCATTATGTAATATGTACATATTCCTAATACATGTATGTGTATTAATTTTGTGATTTTTTCCCTTTCTACAGAATTACAGAATTCTACAGAATTACAGAATTATACTTGAATGACACTTGATGTAAGATTGAACAATTATCATTTTTCAATTAATATATTTTTTAGAACAATGATTGGCATATGTATAATCCTTGCCCCTGAAATGAATAAACACATTCAAATTCTAGGAAAAATTATGTTCATGAATTTATAGATGCAGATGTCTGGTAATTAAGGTGCTGTAATTGCCTTACAATTAATTCTCCATTTAACAATAGAGAAGATAACAAATTTTTGTCACAAATAGCACAGCAATTTTTTATGGATAATGTATCTTTATATTTCCTGATTGGACTTTTCTACCACAGTTCAGTGCAGGAAACAGAAACCACTGTAGGCATTTTTAAACATGACGAAATTTCATACAGGAAATTCTGTGCTTACCAAAGCATTGACAAGCCTGAAGGAACAGTTTCTAAGCTGGGTCTCTTTGAATAACTCCTGGACCTATATAGAACTGACTTACTAGGAGGGCACTACTTCTGAGGTCACAAATGGAAATATGGCAGAAACAAGAGTCTCTGCCTTTGCCAACACAGCCCAACACTCAGGAGGCTGGAAAATGTGCTCCTGATACTGGAGTCAAGGGATGAGATGCCAGATCAAGGTGCTGAACCTGCTGCTTGTCAACACTTAGGAAACTGGAGTTTGGACCCTGCAGTACCACTGTTGGCAACCCTCATATCTCCTGAGCACTGTTTGCCAATAGTAAGAGGTAAAAGCCACAAGAAGATGGTTTTTAATTAACTCTTCCCTTTCAGATCTTGCTACACTACATGTTAAACAAATGGTGGAAATCAATTTGTATTCAGGACCTTAGCTGAAAGGAAGTCTGGGAAATGTAGGTTTTAGATTTCAACCTTGTAGTAAGTAAAGGTTTATATAAGATAATGAATTGGATGCCTAATGTGAGTTACGTATAAACAGCATAATCACTTGTGAATAAAATGTTTTAAATATACTGTAGCAGCATACTACACTAATATTTCCTCCACGAAAACAAATATATCTCAAATTTTGGAGCATTTTGTTCTGGCAAGAAAAACTATTCCAGGGGAAAAAAAACATTTTTCAAAAAAAAGAAACTGAATACATTTGGCAAAGAGAAGTTAAAATAAGAGACAACACAAGAATATCCTAAAAGATTTTAGAGTTTCATAGAGATAAATTCAGTGTGTTTTGAGATCAGCAGCAACTGGTGATCATGTGAAAATTAAAAGTCAAACTGAGACCACTCAGGATTAAAGATAGTTTCCTAAATGTTTACCTACCTAAACTTAGAACATAGTGGACATTCATGGAGGTGGGGAGGGCATATTTTAACTAGATATTTACTCTATGATAGTAACACATGTTAATCATTCTAAAAAATAAATGTTTTCATGGAAATTACTTTGCGCTATTAGTTTTCTACTGCCTTTGTTATCACAAACTTAGTGGCTTAACACAACACAAATCTATCACCTTACAGTTTTGCAGGCTAGAAGTCTGACATGGGTCTCACTGAGCTAAAATGAAGGTGAGGTCATCAAAGGCAATGGTTTTGCAATCCTCTGTGCCTTTGTTTTCTCTAGTTATATCTCTCTTTTGCCTTCCTCTTCCATTTTAAGGACACTTGTGAAAATATTGGTCCCACCTGGATAATCCAGGGGACTGTCTGCATCATAAAGTCCATAACCATAATCATAGCTGCAAATTTTCTTTTGCAAAGTAAAGAAACATAATCACTGGTTGTGAAAATTAGGACATGGGCATTTTGGGACACTCATTATCTGCCTATCACATCTGCTAAGAGTAATAACAACAAAAATAGAATTTTCTTATGCAGAGAAAAGCTCTTAGATGTGATATCTCACTTAGTATCATATTATATATCTTATTACATTTGATAAAAGGGACACATTTTATTATATCCTTTGAAAATATCTGAAAGTTCATATTCTGTTTGATTGTTTTTCATCAAATATATGAAGTTTATATGAATCTAGTTGGAACACTCAGAAAGAAAGTTTATAACTCCAAGTGAAAAAATATTTTACTTTTAAATGATCTTATTAACAAAGATCAGATTACTCCTATGCCATGAAAATTGTTTCAGGGAACTTCTAAATACCTAAATTACATTTTACAATTCAACTATAAATTAAACCTAACACTTGGACCTATTTACTCACTACCTATAATATAGAATGTCACTGTTACAAGATATTTAGAAATGTGCCTATTATCTGTGTCAGTATTATTGTGTCTATTTGAGGATACTGATTTAGACAAAACTAACCTGCAGGTGATTTCAGTTTGGAAGAGAATATAAGAGTTACAACATGCAGTTTAGAGGTTAAAGTTTTTGGGGTAAAGAAAGACTCTACTGTTGACAGAAACATAACATAGAAATGTGAAGGCAGAGATTAAACAGGGACATGAAATAAGCCCTGCTTATTATGTGTAAACTGATAAAATACAGATGTGTGACCCCCCCCCCCAATCAAATTAGGTATGGGCACAAAATATACAAACACAATGTGTAATTCTCAGAGGAGGTGGAAGTATACATGTTTAATTCACATTTCTGTCAAAACAGATTAAGAATAGCACCACTGCTGTGACTGGAGTTTCCACAGGCCTCACCAACCTACAGGGCACTATTAACAGGGATAACTTTTATTTCTCAGGGCATTTTCCCCACTGACTAATGTAGAACATCAGCCTCCCTTCTGGTCCCTGCTCTTTCCACCTAAATATCTTGGATTTCCTAGGTTGTCTCACATGTGGATCAAGTCCAGAGAATGGCAACCTCTGCCACTTCTGATGGGTATTGTTCAACTGCCCTCACTCCTTAAGGTTGAGTTCACTGGAGGAAAGCCCTCCAAAGGCACTTCTACCTGCTGGACATGCTGGTTCTTTCATTAGGCACCACTCCATTCACTGTCTCCTAGACCACATCATGAATGCACCAGAACTATCCATGAGATTTTTGGTAGAACAAAATGGGAGAGTGTCTTATTACTTCCTCAAGTGTTTTGAAGTCTGTTTAAAATCTACCAAATCCTTATGTTCAGGTCCTAAAATATAGCATTTTGTTGAAACACTTTTCTCTGTTTGCTGACAGGCCTCCCTATTCTTTGGATTTAGAGGGGAGAGGTTCAAATGACTGTTTCTTCAAATTCATACTATCTCTTTTCTCCTACAACAAAGGCTTTATTGTTCAGATAATCTTTTTTTGTGCCTTCCAGTGAGTTCTCTTAGGAGATCCTCAATCCTCCATGCAAGTAAGACTTCTATTTAGACTTCCCCACCCATTCATCATATAGGTACACACTTCTCAACAATAAGACACAGTTTAAACCTAGGCTGAAATTTACATCCTTTCATAACACATATTACCTTCAATGTAGGAGCTAATGCAGGACACTGAAACACTCAAAAAGCATGGAAATATTTTAAAAATGGGTGAGCATACTCCATGGATTTGAAACTGAAAATAAAGTCACCAAATATCAAGGTGATCTAGTCAGTGCTGGGAAACTATTAATCCAATCATATAAAGACTATAAATCTCCTATTTCCAGTTTTGGGAGGAGTAAGTATTTACAACACTGTTCTAGGATATGTTGGGCATATCTGTGTCTGAATACAGAAGGAACAATTTCTAAACTTAGTTTCACTTCACCCAGACTTGAGACATGTCCTGTTTTGTGATCACCCTGCATTCTGCAGAATGTGTGGACAAATTCCCAGAATAGCTCTATAGTGAAAGGATTTTCTGGAATTCACTTTATCTCTGTGAATCACTTCTGCATCGATGTTTCCTACCTGTAATATATCTAGCCTCTCTGCTGAAGAAAATGTTCTGTTCATGAAACTGGATACAATCCTGCTACGTATAAATTTTAAAAGATTTAGGACTGACATCACTTCATTATTCTCATAGGAAGGAAATGTTTTGAAATAACTGAAAAGTTGATTAGCTGTTTAATCTTAATACTTGACATACTATATTTATGTATAGCCTGTGGTTTAAAAAGTTAAGTCAGATATTGGGAAGGAATAAAACTTATTCTAAATATGTCAGAACCTAACATACTTTATACAGTAGAGTAACTTAAAATAAGTTTTTGTTGACAGTGTTGCTTTCCCTTTAAAAATGTTATTTTGGGGAGATCAAGATGGTGAAGTAGGAGGATGTTGGGCTCACTTCCCCTCACAAACACATCAAAACTACAACTATATATAGAGTGACTCACATGGGAATCAACCTGGGAATTAGCAGAACAGCTTTTCTACAACTAAGGCTGTAAATAAAGATCCAAATGAAGTCTGGTAGGAAGGAGAAGTGATCTGGTTAGAACCCACACCCCTAGCAGGGGACACAGAAAGGATAACCCAGGCTTGGGTATCATCCCTGGGGAGTACAAAGTTTGAACCACATATTTAGCACTTAGCCCCCAGGTCCAACACTGGGAAGATGAGCCCCCTTAGCTGGTTTAAAAACCAATGGGACTTACCAGAGGACTAGAAGAAACCAATAGTCTGTCCTTGAAGAATACACGAAGTTTTGATTACTCCCAGTTATAGTGTGGAGGCAGCAGATTGAAATTTTCTTGGGCATCTGGCTGGCTTACCAGGAACACTCCAGCCCCCAGCTGGGCTCCTACTTCAGCCCCTTCTGCTCTGGCACTTCTCCCCACTAAGGAGGAGGCTTCCTTTGCCAGTGAGAATACTCATATATGGAGGAAACAGAGCCAGCTCTGAATGCAGCCCTGCCTCTGACCAGGGTAGAGGTAGCCATTATCAGCTCTCATGTCTCTGCACACACTCCCAAGGGATGGAAGCGAGCTCCAGGGCAGAGACCACCATCACTAAATTATACATCCCTGTACACACTAGGGAGGGACCGAGGCCAGTTCAGTGGAGTGACACCAATCGCTCTGGTCCTGATCCAGCCTCTAACCCGGGGACACACGCTGGGAAAAAATGAAATCAGCATAGAAGTGCAGCCCCAAGCCCTCAGATTCCAGCTACATCTCAAACCGAGGCAAAGACTGCCATCATACCCAGGAGAAACAGCTCCATCAGGTCTCCTGCTCCAGCCTCTAAGCCCCCGAACTAGCCCCCAATAGGATAGTGATGGGCAGTAAACATAGGAGAAGCCCTGGCTTGCACATGGATCTGGCTCTGGCCCCTCCAAATCAAGCCCTACCTCCCACCAAGGTGGTGGCTGCCAGCCTATGCTCACTTCAGATCCAGCTTTCCCACCAAAGTCACTGTGCACATACAGACTGCATAAGAACACTCCCACACAGGACACCATTTCAAGATCAGGAAAGGTAAACATTTCCCCTAATTTTATAGAGACAGAGAAAATTAAACAAAATGAGAAGACAGCGAAATAGGTTTCCAAAGAAAGACCAATAAAAAACCCTAAAGAAACAGAAATAAATAATTTACCTGATAGATTTCAAAGCAACAGTAATAAGAATGCTAACTAAACTGAGGGAAAAGTATATGAACACAGTGAGAATTTTAACAAAGAATTAGAAAATATAAGAGCTGAGGAGCACAATAACTGAAATGAAAATATACACTGGAGGGAATTAACAGCAGATTAGGTGAAACAAAAAAACGCATAAGCAATATAGAAGAGAGAATAATGGAAGCCACTCAATCAGAAGATCAAAAGAAAAAAACATATTAAAAAATGAGGATAGTTTAAAGGACCCCTATGACAACATCAAGTGTACTAACACTTGCATTATAGAGGTCCAACAAGGAGAAGAGAGAGAGAAAGGGGTGGAAATGTACTTGATGAAACTATGGCTGAAATCTTCCTGAACCTGAAGAAGGAAACAGATATTCAGGCACAGGAAGGACAAAGAGTACAAAACAAGATGAACCCAAAGAGACCTGCACCAAGACATATCATAATTAAAATGGCAAACATTAAAGGTAAAAAGAGAATTCTAAAGGCAGCAAGAGAAGAACAAAGAGTAACATACAAAAGAATCCCCATAAGGCTATTAACTGATTTTTCAGCAGAACTTTGCAGGCCAGAAGAGAGTGGCATGTTATATTTAAAGTGCTAAAAGGGAAAAACCTAAAACCTAGGACACCTTAAACAGCAATGTTATCATTCAGAATTGAAGGAGAAATAAAGAACTTTTCAGACAAGGAAAAACTAAAAGAGTTTATAAATACTAAACAGACTTTACAAGAGGTGCTAAAGGGCCCTCTTTAAATGAAAAAGAAAAGGCAACAACAAAAAATAAGAAATTATGCAAAGGGAAAAATCCCACTGGTATAGGCAAATATATAGTAAAGGCTATGGATCGACCATTTAAATTAGGTAGTGCAAAGACTAAAAGAAAAAAATATATAAAATCAAATATAACCACAGTAAACAGTTAAAGGATAACTATGAAGATGTAAAACATGACATCAAAAACACAAACATTGGGGAAAAGGAGTTAAAACATGTAGATCTTTTAAAATGTGTTTGAAGTTACATTACTAACAGTTTAAAATAAATAGATATAGTTACAGGTCAACATATATAAACCTTATCAGAACAAGAAATCAAAAACCTATAATATATACACAAACACTAGAGAGAAAGGAACACAAGCATACCACTAAAGCAAATTATGAAATCATAATGGAACAAACTAAAAGAAGAAGAAAAGAATAGAGAAGAATTACCAAAAAAACCTAGAAAACAAGTAACAAAATGTCAGTAAGTATACACCTATCAATAATCACTTTAAATTCCAATGGACTAAGTGCTCCTATCAAATGACATAGAGTGGCTGATTCAATTAGAAAATGACCCATCTATATGCTGCATGCAAAAGACTCATTTCAGAACTGAAGACACACAAACAAAGTGAGGGTATGGAAACGGGTATTCCATGCAAATAGAAGTTGAAAGAAACCTGGGGTAGAAATACTCATATCAGACAAAGTAGACATTAAAACAAAATCTAAAATAAAATACAAAGGGAATTACATAATGATAAAGGGAACAATACAAGAAGAGGAGATAATGTCCCTAAATATATATGTACCTAATATAGGAGCACCTAAATATATAAAGCAAATATAACAGATAAAAAAGGAGAAATTGACAGTAATACAATAATAATAGGGAACTTTAATGCCCCACTAATATCAGTGGATAGAAAATTAATAAGGAAACAATGGTCTTAAATGACACATTAAACCAAATAAAGTTAATATATATATCTAGAGGACATTCCATCAAAAACATCAGAACACACATTCTTTTTAAATGCACACAAAAGTTTCTCTGGGATAGATCACATGCTAGGCCACAAAACAAGTCTCAACAAATTTAAGAGGATACAAATTACATTAAGCATCTTTCTGACTAAAATGGTACAAAACTAGAAATCAATTAAAGAAAGAAAAATTGGGAAAAACACAAATACATGGAGAATGAACAACATATTATTGAAAAACAATTAATGGGTCAATGAAGAATCAAAGAGGAAATCAAAAAACACCTTGGAAGAAATGAAAATAAAAGTACAACTTTCCGAAACCTATGGGATCTGGCAAAAGGAGTTCTAACAGGGAATTTATACAGGTACAGAGACAACTCAAGAAACAAGAAAAATCTCCAATAAGCAATCTAACCTACCATCTAAAGGAACTAGAAAAATAAGCACAAAGAAAGCTTAAAGTCATCAGAAGGAAGGATATAATAAAGATCAGAAAGGAAATAAATAAAATAGAGACCAAAAGAAAAAAAAAAGTAGAAAAGGTCAATGAAACCAAGAGTTGTTCATTTCCAAAAGGATTAATGAAACTGACAAACCTCTAGCCAAGCTCATTAAGAAAAAAAGGGAGAGGACACAAATAAACAAAATAATAAATGAAAGAGGAAATATTTCAACTGATAACACATAGATACAAAAAATTATAAAGGAATACTGCAGTTATATGCAAACAAATTGGATAACCTAGAAGAAATGAATAAATTCCTAGAAACACACATTCTTTCAAGATTGAATCAGGAAGAAATAAATAATCTGAACAGAACAATTACTAGTATTGAATCAGTAATCAAAACATTCCCAATAAACAAAAATCCAGGACTGTATATCTTTACAGAAGAATTCTAACAAACATTAAATGAAGAGTTAATACCTATCCTTCTCAAACTATTCCAAAAAGTTGAAGAGGAGGGTACACTCTCAAATTCATTCTACAAGGTCACCTTTACCGTGATACCAAAACCAGACAAAACACTACAACAAAAGAAAATTGCAGGCCAATATCACTAATGAATATCAACTCAAAAATTCTCAACAAGTATCAGCAAACCAAATTCAACAATATATAAAATATCATAGACAATGATCAAGTGGAATTTATTCCAGGGGTGTAAGGATGGTTCAACATCTACAAATCAATCAATGTGATAAAAACATTAATAAAAGAAAGGATAAAATCACATGATCATCTTAATAGATGTAGAAAAAGTATTTGACAAAATTCAACACCCATTCATGATAAAAACTCCATCCAAAGTTGGTATAGAGGGATTATATCTCAACATCATTAAGACCATTTATGACAAAACCTCAGCTAACATGATACTCAATGATGAAAGCTGAAAGCTTTTCCTCTAAAATGAGGAAAAAGACAAGGACGCCCACTTTCACCACATCTATTTAACACAGTATTAAGTCCTACCCACAGCAATCAGAAAAGAAAAAGAAATCCAAGGCATCCAAATAGAAAGTAGTAAAACTGTCACTATCTGCAGATGATATGATACTATATTTAGAAATTCCCAAAATCTTCACCCAAATCTGTTAGAACTAATAAATTAATTCAGTAAAGTTGCAGGACAAAGATCAATGTACAGAAATCTTTTGCTTTTCTATAAGTAGAAATAAACTATCAGAAAGAGCAAGCAAGAAAACAATCCCATTACAGTCACATCAAAAAGAATAAAATACCTAAAAATAAACTTAACCAAGGAGGTAAAAGACATAAACTCAGAAAACTATGGAACACTGCTGAAGGGAACTGAAGTTGATACAAAGAATTGAAACGCTATCCTGTGTTCACAGATTCAAAGAATTAACATTGTTAAAATATCCAAGCTACCCAAAGCTATCTGCAGATTCAACCCAGTTCCTATCAAAACTGAACTAGTACAAGTAATCCTAAAATGTGTGTGAAACCACAAAAGACTCTAAATAGCCAAAGCAAACTTGTGAATAAAGAACAAAGCTGGAGGTATCATATTCCTGAATTCACCTCCAAACCAGCTTTACAATAAATGCTAAAGGAACTTCTCTAGGCAGGAAACACAAGAGAAGAAAAAAACCCAAAATCAAGCACAAATCAAGAAAATGGTAACAGGAACATACATATAGATAATTACCTTGAATGTAAATGGATTAAATGCTTCAACCAAAAGATGCAGACTGGTTGAATGGATACAAAATCAAAACCTGTATATATGCTGTCTACAAGAGAAGCACTTCAGACCTAGGGACACATACATACTGAAAGTGAGGGGCTGGAAAATGATATTCCATGCAAATGTAAATCACAAGAAAGCTGGAGTAGCAATACTCATATCAGATATAATAGACTTTAAAATAAAGACTGTTACAAGAGATAAGGAAGGACACTACATAATGATCAAGAGATCAATCCAAGAAGTACATAACAATTATAAATATTTATGCACCCAACACAGAGCACCTCAATACATAAGGCAAATGCTAACAGCCATAAAAGGGGAAATTGACAGTAACACATTAATAATGCAGGACTTTAACACCCCACTTACACCAATAGACAGATCATCCAGACAGAAAACAAATAAGGAAACACAAGCTTTAAATGACACAATAGACCAGATAGACTTAATTGATACTTACAGGACATTCCACCCGAAAGTGGAAGAATACACTTTCTTCTCAAGTGCGCACGGAACGTTCTCCAGGACAGATCACATTTTGGGTCACAAATCAAACCTTGGAAAATTTAAGAGAGTTGAAATTGTATCAAGCATTTTTTCCCGACCAAAACACTATGAGATTAGAAATCAATTACAGAAAAAAACTGTTAGAAACACAAACAAATGGAGGCTAAAAACAGTGCACTGCTAAATAACCAAGAGAGCATTGAAGAAATCAAAGAAGAAATTTAAAAATACCTAGAAACAAATAACAACAAAAACACAATGATCCAAAACCTATGGGATGAAGCCATAGCAGTTTTAAGAGGGAGGTTTATAGCAATTCAAGCTCACCTCAAGAAAAAAGAAAAATCTCAAATAAACAATCTAATGTTAAACCAAAAGCAGCAAGAAAAAGAAGAAAGCCCAAAGTTAGTAGAAGGAAAGAAATCATAAATATCAGAGAAGAAAGGAGTAGAAATGAAAACAATAGCAAAGATCAAAAAAACTAAAAGTCAGTTCTTTGAGAAGGTAAACAAAATTGATAAACCTTTAGCCAGATTCACAAAAAGAAAAAGGTAGAGGACTAAAATCAATAAAATTAGAAATGAAAAAGGAGAAATTACAACTGACACTGCAGAAATACAAAGGATCATAAGGGACTACTACAAGCAACTCTATGCCAATAAAATAGACAATCTGGAAGAAATGGACAAATTCTTGAAAGGTACAACTTTCCAAGACTGAACCAGGAAGAATTAGAAAACATACGCAGACCAATCACAAGTAATGAAATTGAAACTGTAATGAAAAATCTTCCAACAAACAAAAGTTCAGGATCAGATGGCTTCACAGGCAAATTCTTTCAAACATTCAGAAAAGCTTTAATCCTATACTTCTAAAACTCTACCAAAAATTACAGAAGGAGGAACACTCCCAAACTCGTTCTACTAGCTCACCATCACCCTGATACAAAAAACAGACAAAGATATCACAGAAAAAGTAAATTACAGGCTAATGTCACTGATGAACACAGATGTAAAAATCCTCAACAAAATGCAAGCAAACAGAATCCAACAACACATTAAAAAGATCATACACCATGATCAAGTGGGATTTACCGCAGGGATGCAAGGATTCTTCACTATATGCAAATCAATCAATGTAATGCACCATATCAACAAATTGAAGAATAAAAACCATATGATAATCTCAATAGATGTAGAAAAAGTTTTTGACAAAATTTAACACCGATTTATGATAAAAGCTCTCCAGAAAGTGGGCATAGAGGGAACCTATCTCAACTTAATAAAGACCATATATGAGGAACCTACAGCAAACATCATTCTCAATGGTGAAAAACCGAAAGCATTTCCTCTTAGATCAGGAACAAGACAAGAATGGCTACTTTTGCCACTATTATTCAATATAGTTTTGGAAGCCCTAGCCATAGAAATCAGAGAAGAAAAAGAAATAAAAGGAATACAATTTGGAAGAGAAGAAGTAAAACTGTCACTGTTTGCAGATGACATGGTACTATACATAGAAAATCCTAAAGATGCCACCAGAAAATTACTAAAACTAATCAATGAATTTAGTCAAGTTGCAGGATATAAAATTAATGCACAGAAATCTCTTGCATTCCTATATGCTAACAATGAATAATCTGAGAGAGAAATTAAGGAAACAATCCCATTTACCATCACAACAAAAAGAATAAAATACCAGGAATAAACCTACCTTAGGAGGCAAAAGACCTGTACTCAGAAAACTATAAAACACTGATGAAAGAAATCAAAGGTGACACAAACAGATGGAGAGATATACTATGTTCCTGGATTGGAAGAATCAATATTTTGAAAATGACTCTACTACCCAAAGCAATCTACAGGTTCAATGCAATCCCTATCAAATGACCGTTGGTATTTTTCACAGAACTAGAACAAAAATTTTATAATTTGTATGGAAACACAAAAGACTCCAGATAGCCAAAGCAATCTTGAGAAAGAAAAACGGAGCTGGAGGAATCAGGCTCCCTGATTTCAGACTATACTACAAAGCTACAGTAATCAAGACAGTATCGTACTGGCACAAAAACAGAAACGTAGATCAATGGAACATGATAGAAAGCTCAGAGATAAACCCACGCACATATGGTCACCTTATTTTTGATAAAGGAGGCAAGAATATACAATGGAGAAAAGGCAGCCTCTTCAATAAGTGGTGCCAGGAAAATGGGACAGCTCCGTGTAAAAGAATGAAATTAGAACACTCCCTAACACCATACACAAAAATAAACTCAAAATGGATTAAAGACCTAAATATAAGACCAGACACTATAAAACTCTTAGAGGAAAACATAGGAAAAACACTCTTTGACATAAATCACAGCAAGATCTTTTATGACCCACCTCCTAAAGTAATGAAAATAAAAACAAAAATAAGCAAATGGGACCTAATGAAATTTAAAAGCTTTTTCACAGCAAAGGAAACCATAATCAAGATGAAAAGACAACCCTCATAATGGAGATAATATTTGCAAATGAAGCAACTGACAAAGGATTAATCTCCAAAATATACAAACAGCTCATGCAGCTTAGTTTCAAAAAAACAAACAAGCCAATCTAACAATGGATGGAAGAGCTAAATAGACATTTCACCAAAGAAGACACACAGATGGCCAAGAGGCACATGAAAAAATGATCAACATCACTAATTATTAGAGAACTGCAAATCAAAACTACAATGAGGTTCACCTCACACTGGTCAGTATGGTCATCATTAAAAAACCTACAAACAAAAATGCTGGAGAGGGTGCAGAGAAAAGGGAACCCTCTTGCTCTGTTGGTGGGAATGTAAATTGATACAGCCACTGTTGTGAACAGTATGGAGGTCCTTTAAAAAACTTAAAATAGAACTACCACATTACCCAGCAAACCCACTACTTGGCATATACCCTGAGAAAACCATATTTCAAAAACACACAGGTACCCGAATGTTCATTGCAGCACTATTTACATTAGCCAGGACATGGAAACAATCTAAATGTTCATCAACAGATGAATGGATAAAGAATATCTGGTACATATATATAATGGAATTACTCAGCCATAAAAATAAATGAAATTGGGTCATTTGTAGAGATGTGGATGAACCTAGACTCTGTCATTCAGAGTGAAGCAAGTGAGAAAGAGAAAAACAAATATCATATATTAATGCATATATGTGGAATCTAGAAAAATGGTACAGATGAACATATTTGCAGGGCAGGAAAAGAAACGCAGATGTAGAGAACAGACATATGGATATGGGGGAAGGGGAGGGTGGCATGAATTGGGAGATTAGGCTTGACATAAATACACTACCATGTGTGAAATAGATAGCTAGTGGGAACCTGCTGTATAGCATAGGGAGCTCAGCTCGGCAGTCTGTGATGACCTAGATGGGTGGGATGGGGGGAGAGGGAGGGGATATATGTATATATATAGCTGATTCATTTCACTGTACAGCAGAAACTAACACAACATTGTAATGCAATTATACTCTAATAAAAAAAATAAAGTGGAAAAAAATAAAACAAAGCTGGAGGTATCATACTCCTGAATTCAAACTATACTACAAAACTACAGTAATCAAAACAGCATGGTACTCACAAGGAAAAAAATAAATCAACCAAAAAAAACCAGATCAGTGGAAAATAATACAGAGCCTGGAAATAAAGCCATACACATATGGTCAATTATTCTATGACAATGTAGCCAAAAATATACAACGTTGGAATAGATAGCATCTTAAATAAGTGGTGTTGGGAAAACTGTACAGCTGTATGTAAAATAATAAAATTAGAACTTTTTCTCATGCCAAAACAAAAATTCATAATGGATTAAAGACTTAATTGCAGATTAGGAACCATAGAACTCCTAGAGGAAACATGGCACTAGACTATTTTATGTAAATCTTAACCATATTTTTTGGGGAGATCTGTCTCAGGAAAGGAAAACAAAATAAAAAATAAACAAACAAAAAACTTAAAAGCTTTTTCACAGTGAATAAAACTATCAATAAAATGCGAAGATGATATACAGTATGGGAGAATATGTTTGCAAATGATATGTTTGATAAGGGGCTAATACTGATATTTTAAAAACTCATAGAATTCAATACCAATAAACAAACAAACAACCTGATTAAAAAATGGATAAAAGACCTGAACAGACATTTTCCAAAGAAGATGTACAGATGGCCAAAGACACATGAAAAGATGCTCTACATCACTAATAATCAGGGAAATGCAAATCCAAACTAGTCAGAATGGCTATCATCAAAAAGTCAACAAGTGTTAAATGTCAGCAGGAATATGTAGAAAATGGAACCCTAGTTCACTGTTTGTGGGAATGTAAATATGTACAGTTCACTACGGAAATAGTATGGAGGTTCCTTTAAAAAATAAATATAGAACTATTATAAAATCCAGCAATTCCATTCCTGTGCTTATATCTGAAAAAAATGAAAACACTAATTGGAAAAGATATATGCAACCCAATATTCATAGTAGCATCATTTACAATACCTAACATATGGAAGCAACCTGTGTCCATCAGTAGATGAATTGATAAAGTAATGTGGTACACAAACACACACAATGGAATATTATTCAGCCATAAAAATAATGAAATTTTGCCATTTGCAACAACATGGATGGACCTGGAGGGTATTATGCTTGGTGAAGTAAGTCACATAGAAAAAGACAAATACTGTATGTTTTCATTTATATGTGGAATCTAAAAAATAAAACGAATGAATATAACAAAACAGAAACAGATTTATAGACACAGAGAACAAACTAGTGGTACCAGTGGGAATATGGGTCTGGGAGGGGCAAGATAGGGGAAGAGTATTAATAGGTACAAAGTATTAGGTATAAAATAAATAATACACAAGGCTGTAATATACACCATAGGAAACATAACCAATATTTTATTTTAACTTTAAATGGAGTAGAACCTATAAAAATATTGAATCAATCTGTTGTATGCTTAAAAATAATATAACATTGTAAATCAACTATGTTTCAATTCAAAGAAGGAATTTTACAGAAAAATGTTATTTTTAGCACTTTTGTTAACATGTTATTTTAACATGTTATGTTCACAGGCTATATCAGAAACCATTATTCAATCTAAAATAAAGTTAAATTGTTCAACTCTCTTGTAAACTAACAGGAAATATAATGTTTTAAACTCATATTTTATATTTTATAATGCTATATATTACATGATGTATTTTAATTTAATGTTACACTAAAGCTTTCAAAAGGGCAAATTTAATCCATGTAGATAGTGGAAGTGAACAAAAATTAGAGGATCTTACAAATAATTTCTGTCACAATCTCTTCAGGATACAAAAGATAAATTCCTCAGTTTTAGTGAAAATTTTTGTCTTTATGCCCAATTTCAATATGAAATAATTTTATTATTTTATTAGGTTTTAAGAAGAATGAAAAATATGTCTAAGAACAAATGTTCTGTCAATATTTTGAAGTAGGAAAATGAGGAAATATAGAAGAATGTATATGAAACAAGTAAATATGTTTAGAAAGTTAATTATATAAGTAAATGTGTTCTGTATGCAATCTATAAAGCAATTTTTTTCCCAGTATGATGCATGATCTAATGTAGATTGTTACTTCATTTTCTCATGATTGCAAAAGATAAGGAAACATTATTTTACACATATTTCCATAAATAATACATTATTTTTATACACATTACTCACTGAGGTATAATATCCATGTACTTTATCAGTTCCCTTTTTGTTTTAGCCTCTTGCATTGTGATATTATCAGCCCAGTCTTAAGAAATTGTTAAAATAAACATTAAGCCAGAACAGAGTTTTGAAAAGTAAGTAGGTGCACAGGGGCAAAGTCATTGCATGTCTAACATCCCTAGCATGTTACTATGATATTCAGCCAACAAGAAAGTTCAGCCAAACTTAGAAATACAGTACTAGACATGAATTTATATACAGGTATTTTAATCTAAATTTGTTTTAATTCCTTCTTTTGAAGACATTTTTATAAAATAAAACAATTTCAGAAGTCAAACTTCAATCATTCTTATAAAAAGTGAAGTAGATATAGGAGAAATAATATTTTTACTGAAATGGAAAAAACACTTCAGCCAAAGAAGTAGGAATTTTCACTGAAACAATTGTGAAAATATGTATTCATTTCTGAATGTTGGGTTATTACTTGACATTTGTCCATAATTTTCCCTTATTCTTTTAATATCTGTCTTCTGGCATCCATTGTTCCTGATGAGAAATCAACAGTTAATCTTACTGCACGTGATGAATCAGTAATGTGTCCTTTCAATGTTGATAATATCAGGATTTTTCTCTTTTCCTTTTGGTAGTTTTATTTCAATTTGTCTAGGAGTGAATCTCTCTGAGTTTAGCTCACTGAACTTTTAGATGGGTACATGAATATTTTTCATAAAATTTGTGGAGTTTTGGCTGTTATTTCTTCAAACATATTTTCTGTCCCTTATCTCTCTCCTCTCCTTCTGGGACACTCATCACAAGCATCCCAGTTTGACTGTCTCATAAGTGTCTGAGCCTCTGTCCATTATTTATTAGTTCTTTTTTATTTCTCCTTTTAGACTAAATTAGGTCTAATAATTTGGCTTCAAGTTTTGCTGACTTTTTCTTTTGCCTCAAATCTTTTACTGAACCAATCTAGTGAATTTTTCACTACAGTTATTGCACATTTCCACTCCAGTTATTTCTACTTGTTTTTCTTTTTTAAATTTTGTCTCTTTAGTGGTTTTCTTTATTTGATGAGTCATTGTTGTCATGCATGCCTCTAATTTTTTAAGCATGGTTTTCTTTGGTTCTTTGAACATATTTATAACAGCTATTTTGAAGTTTTTGTTTATCAAATCTAATAGCTGTGTTCTGATATACTTTTCACTGTTTTTGTTTTTCCTGTGTATGGCCACACTCTCCTGTTTCTTTGCATGTTGATATTTTGTTGTTGTTGGTACCTAGACATTTTAGATAATATATTGCAGTAACACTGGATTCAGATTCCCCTTACCAAAATTATTTATTTTTTGTTTTGTTTGTTTAGTGACTCTCCTGAATTAATTCTACAGAAACTATGTCCTCTGCTATGCACAGTAATTGATATTTTTGCTCATTTTTAATTTTTTTTTCATATTTAGATTTTTTATATGAGTTTCCTTGGCCGGCCAGTGGGTCCTCATAGCATATTGGTTAGCCAATTTTTACTCTGAAGTTGGACTTAAATACCTTGAAATATTTGGCTCAATAAGTTAGCAAATAAGGCTTGGGAGAGAGCATGATTTGTAGTTCAGAGAGTTTACAAGTCTGATCCAGACTTTTTGCTTCTTCAGGATTTCATATTCAGCTGGGGATGAGTATATAAATGGGGCACTTTCCAGTCTCTTCTGAATAGTATCCTGTGCTTTGCATGCAAGAAGGCTTCCAAATTCTGAATAATGTGTGAAAGCTTATCAAAAATCCTTACGGCCAGCTTGTTCCCCAGGTCTTCCTGTTAGGTATTTACTGGTCTCTTGCTTGCCCCAACCTATACTGAATACTCAGGCAGCTGTGGTGTTGGCCTACCCCAACTGCCACTGAAACCGCTATTATTTGCAACGAATCTACATATGGGGCTTTTCCTTCGAGTTTAATATCAGAGAAATCAGCCTTCTCTGGTGGCAGCGAGGCTCTCTAGTCCTTTTAGTTATTGCCAAGGAGCAGGTGGAGGGGCATGGGGGATGGAAGAAGCCCCATATAAAAATGCCACAAACACCCACTGCTCTGATTGAGTTTTGGTTGTTTTCCTTGAATAAATGCTTTCCAATTTGTTGTATACCTCTGATTACTGTCCAGAATTGTGAGATGATAGTTTTGATAACTGTGTCCAGTTTTCATCATTGCTTTTTGGTAATGGGATTTGCTAACTCCTCACTCCACTATACGAGTGTTCACTATTTCTTTTAAGTATTAGAAAACGTGATTGTATATTAGATCTTTATTTATTTTTTGAATCTCTTTTAAAACGTTGTTTTATTTTAGCATATTTGTTCATTTTAAATTGAATTGTTTGAGCTTTATACATCAAGAGACACTTTATTATTAGCTTTGCAAGCACATTTCCTTAGTTTGTTGTTTTCTTTGTTACATTCCATATATGTATATATTTTTACAGATAAATGTTTTTCATTTTATGTAGTCAAATATGTAATGACTTTTTAATGGATCTTTAATTTTGCAGAAGTCTTCCCTACACTGATACCAACAATATTTTCCAATATTTTTCATATTTCCAATATATTTTATTGAAACTTAAAAGTAAATCCATAACCTTGATGGACTATCTTTTTGATGTATGATATTTAGGGGGAATCTATTTTGTTGTTAAATGCTCAATTATGATATCACCATAATTTATCAATAATTTACATTTATTCTAGTGATATAAAGTAACTTTTTGTATAACAAATACATTTAGAAACTGGGTCCCCTTTTCTTTTACATTAAATTCTCTCACTATCTAATTTTACATATTTTAAGACACACTATCACTTTTTTCTAATTATTCAAACAGTTTTCTTGTTTTAAGGAACTTAGAAACATATACAGATTTATTTCAATCATATTTCATCAGTGTCATACCTATATAACAACTTGCTTGCTTCAATGAATATCTATAAACATAAAATGATAGGATTTTAATAGCTGCATATTACATTGAATGAGTTGTAAAAAATTTTTTTCAACTATTTCCTTCTTTTGGAAATTTGGATTATTTTCCAAAATTTTATTCAGACAAAATCACTATAATTAATATTTTTATTATAAAATTTTTGGACACTTGTCCAATTATTTCTTGATCCATTTAACTGAACTGTCCTTTTAGTTCTAAAATGTTTGACATGACTTTTGGGAAATTTATTTATAGGCAATCGTATCTACAAACCAATACTGGTTTATCCTCCTTTCTAGTGATTCTATCTCATTTCCTATTTCATGGCTATCAAAGTGACTACAACAATGTAGGGTGATAATGGTGATAGTAGTCATATCTGTTCTACTTCTGAATTTAATAGAAATGATCAAATGTTGCTTGGTTAATTATAGATACATTAAACTTTTGTGATTAATTTTGCTTATAAGGTTAAGAAAATATATTTTTAAGTCAAAAAGGATTTTTATCAAGAGTGTCATGCTCTTTAAAGATTATTATCTATAGGAATGGCAATATTCCTCTCCCTTCCTTCCACTCTCTCCTTCTTTATCATTCAATTATGATGCTGTTGCAACACTATTAAGAATAGCCAAGACATGGAAAAAACCTAAACGTCCATTGACAGAGGAATGGATAAAGAAGATGTGGTACATATATACAATGGAATACTACTCAGCCATAATAAAGAGCACAATAAAGAACACAGTAATTTGCAGCAACATGGATGCAACTAGAGATTATCATACTAAGTGAAGTAAGTCAGAAAGAGAAAGACAAATACCATATGATATCACTTATACGTGGAACCTAAAATATTACACAAATGAACCTATCTATGAAACAGAAACAGAATCACAGACATAGAGAACAGACTAGGTTGCCAAGAGGGAGGGGGTTGGGGGAGGGATGGAGTGGGAGGTTGGTGTTAGCAGCTGTAATCTTTTATATATAGAATGGATAAACAACAAGTTCCTACAGTATAGCACAGAGAACTATATTCAATATCCTATGATAAACCATAATGGAAAAGAATATTTTAAAGAAGCATGTATATATATGTATAACTGAATCACTTTGCTGTACAGCAGTAAATGACACAACACTGTAAATCAACTATACTTCAATTAAAAATATTAGTATTATAGTATTAAAAATTATGTTAAAGTGGAAATAATAGAATTAATTATATACAAATATTTTGGGTCACTTTGTATATGTAATTCAATTTATGAGTAAGTTTTGCCTATAAGTATTTGCATGTGTGCATGTTTGTGTGCACACACTTGTATGTAAAATATGTGAGTTTGATATTTTTGAAGTTTCTTACTGCTACTATGTTAGCTATATAAAATGGGTCAGATAAAGTATAAAAAGTTTATTATACTCTTTAAAAATGTTCCACTGCCAAAAACTGATTTGTCTCTGTATCTTTAGAAGCTTCTTTTCTTTTTCCCAACTGCTTCCATGAAGTTGTCTATTCTTTTGTGAGTCAATTTTAACTACATATGCTTACAAAAGCATACATTTTAAAATTCTATAATTCTGCAGTAGTAAATTGTATCTTATGTTCACTTACCATAAAAATATATATCTAACATATTTTAATGAGTATTTTATTCAAGTTATTTACCCTGTGTTTTTGTATTTACTTTAGTCTTTACAAATGGCTGTATATTTTGTTGTTTTCAAAAATAAACTCATAATTTATTTTGTGATGCTACTCATTCTATGTACCTGAAACTATTATTTTGTCACATTATAAGATACTTCTCTTTTAATTCATCAATTTTATTCTTGAAACAAGAAAACAGTTGTTTTACACACTAAAATTTTCTTCATATTCACAGTTAATTTCTTACTGACTAGCAATTATTTAGAACATAGCAGTAACTCAATGTTTTAATTACTTATATAATTACTCATTGGAAAAAATATCCAATGAAATAGATACTTCTCTTATCTTAAGAGAAAGGAGGCTGATCTGTAAGTGGGGAGAAAGAGGTCTGTGACATGTATTTAAATGCTGAAATGTTTATTTTTGTTGAATATCATATTGCATTTGAATGGTTATGGTTATGGTGTAAAAGCATTAGTATATTGAGAGAAACCCTTTTTGAAAGGCAAAGGTAAATTTTTAAACTTTGAAATTTGAAAGTATTACCCCACTTATTTTTTAATCTGTTTCTGCTGATACCCACTGCAGGTTTTAATTGGCATAATTGGATTATAGACCCCAATAATTAATTTTATATTCTATGTATTCTTGCTCAATATTCTTTTTAGCTTGTATGCGCTTGTAACTATATTAAATAAAGTCCATTTCAACACTTTCACTTTACTGATCTTGTTTATTATACTACTTCTTTCCTACTATTTAGTTATTGATTTTAATTATCCCTTGTTTATCAAGATTGCTTCTTAAACTCCCTTTGGCTTTTCAAAGTTTGTTATCCTATTTGAGTCAGTTTATGCCTGAGTATATTTTCTATTGGTCTTACAGAAGATACCATATCTATAGCCAGGTGTAAAATTCCAAGGACACAATTTTTGTCTTTAAAATTGTACAAATATCTCAGCAATCAGTTTCAGAGATAAGTGGTAAAGAGAAATTCAGAGATGTCAGTGTGATATTCTCCTTATAGTCCCACTTACAATATGTGTATGTATGAGTAGGGAGAACTGTATTTAATTAGTGTATGCTTACACGACAGCGGCTGGTGGAGACTATGGAGCAGGAAGCAGAAACTGAATGGTCTATTCCAGTTTTACTAAAGCTCAGTATAAGGTAAATTAGAAATCATCCCACTAATACAAAAATTATACCAGGTTTCCTAAGTCTGTGTGGTAAGCAGAATTTGAAGACGGTTCCCATAATTTCCAACCTCTGGTCTTCATACCTTTGTTTAAGCCCAGCTCTCAGCCTTGTTTCACTTTCTGTATTTAGTAAAATTTCATCTATTATGGCTCAGTTACTAGAGATGGAATATTTTTCTGTCTCCATAGCTTATTTCTCTGGCCGTGTAAACATATGTTTATCATGCATATTACTGGCTCCATGCCGGGCTTCCTTTCTTAACATTTCCTAATCACCACCCACTGTGTATCTTGTGATTCTATATCCCCTGGGATTAATGCATAAATGCTATCCATATTCTACTTGTGACACTGCCATCTTATGGGAGTTGACATCTCTGAATAAATGAATAGGAAATAAGAATGCAATCCAGCAGATTAAAAATTCATCAGTCATTAATAGGGCAAATCTTGCTTAATTTTCTAGATGATATACTACATGAATTTTTAAAACCTAGGGCATCTCTTTGGGGTATTATCAGGGTCTCTTCATTTGCTTTTAGGTGAGAATGTTGATATACTTTACATTTATGGGTCATCTATTAAATAATTTTTTATTAGATTTTTAAAATCTAGTATTCATTTGAAAAATTTCCAGATACTGACATTGTATATTAATGAATTTATTTTATTAATTCATTCAAAAACAATTACTATGTCTCTATTATGTGCAAAGAATTTGATTTTTTAGCTAAGATCAATATACTCATTAAAGTCTTTCTGGCCTGGCTTGTTTACAGAGGCTCTGGCCAGTGTCAACATCTGGAACCTCATCCACAATGTAGAGGGTTGGTAGACCGTCCCAGCAGCTGGAGCTGCACCAGTAGGAGGCTTTTCCCCTTCTAGCACTGTGGCCCCAGCTGAGAACAAAGTAGAAGCAAAGAAAGAAAAATCTCAGGAGTCCCATGATGACATGGGTTTTGGTCTTTTTGACTAAACCCCTTTTATAATATGTTCAATCAAAAGCTAAACTCAAAAAAATATATATATAGAATGAGACTTGCAGAAATAGAGGCTGAGGGATAATATCTCTTAGAAAGAACACACTGTACAAAACCCTAGTGATATGAGAAAACAGAATGCATTAATGTTAATATAATTAAAGGGCACATGAGGTAAAGACTACAAAGACAGGGACTATATTGTAAAACTCACATAGATTTACATTTCTGATGCCTATATTGTAAATAGGTTATCTATGTGTTAAAGTAAGAGTTAAGCATCCATAAAAAAGTCACATGTGTAATTCTTTTAGTTCCTTTCTCTCAGTAAATTCCTTCAACAGTTAACCAGATCCCAAGGACTAAGGTCCCAATTAATGCTTGGGCAGGGAAAAATTAAGTTGGTCTGGCTGACAATTAACTAAAATAGAGACTATAATTTATTGAACAAGTATTTATACGTGTGTGTACATGCATATGTGTGTACATGTCTGTGCACAGGTACGTGTCTATATGTGTATAGATATGTATATGTATGTATGTGTGTGTATATATGTTTATATAAATTTAATGGACTCTCACACTAATGATTTTGGATACCTCATACCAACGGCCTTGCATAGTTATTTCAATGTGTTACCAGTGCAAATTATAAGGCCCATCTGCTCCAGACCTACTGAATCAGAAACTGTAAGAATTGGTCCAATAATCTGTCTTTTAACAAGGCTTCCAACTGATCAATGACTCATCTAAAAGATATCATTTGTAGTATATTTTTCATATATGTGAAATATGGAAAAATTTTCAAGGGTTTTTCAAGTGAGGCATTTTATTAGACCATTCTAGAGCAAAATTGTGTACTTCCTTTGTTGTTTCTAGGTGAGGGACACTGGGATATGACAGTGCATCTATCTCTTATAAAGACTAAAATCATTATAAAATGATCAATGACTTTTATTTGTATAATTCTATAACCATTAAAAAAGCAAACATTAATAAATATAGTCTAGATTAAAAATCATAGAAAACAGGCAGATAGAAAGCAAAAATATCTTTGCAACTGATATTCATTTTTGTTTCAAAACTTGAGAACTTACTTTCTAAGAAATTATATTAGGTGAAAAAATGTTAATATGAATAAAAATCTAGAATTTTTATTCTTACCATCATGGTATCAGTATATTATTTTTTGAAGCATATCATATTATATATGCTAATTATAATACCATACAATTTAAAGAAAACTAGTAAAATATACACCATGAACCATATTTCTATATCAAGAAACAAAACTGCAGAAGAGTCACTAAAGTCCCTGTATACCCTTTCTTTCTTGTCTTGTTATTTTTTTCCTGAGTGTAATATTATTTTATTTTTTGATGCTACTGAAAACGGATTTTTTAAAATATTTTATTTTCCAAATGTTTGCTAATACACAAAAATATAATTGATTTTCATATATTGATATTGTATCCAAAAACATTGCTACATTTACTATTTTAAAGTAAACTTTGGGAAAAAGTTTACTTTAAAAAATTTGGAAAAAATTGTAGATTCATATGCAACAATAAGAAATAATACAGAGAGATTCCATGTACCCTTCATCCCTTCATCCAGTTTCCCCAATGCGTCCATCTTGCAAAACTATAGTAAAATATCGCAATTAGTATACTGACATTGACAGAGCCAAGATACAGAACGTTTACTTCTCCGCAAGGATTCCTCATGTTGCATTCAGCCCCCCACACACTGTACCCAACCTACATTTTCTTAATCCCTAGACATCACTAATTTCTTCTTCCTTTTTATAATTTTTTCATTTCAACAATGCTATATAAGGGAATCATACAGTATTTAACATTTAGGTATTATTTTTCTCAGCATAAAACTTTGGTGATTCAAAGTTTGTATGTCTCAATTGTTTGTTCCTTTTTATCACTGAGTACTATTCCATGGTATGGATGCTCCAGTTTGCTTAACCATTCATCATTGAAAGATATCTGGGCTTTTTTTTCCAGTTTTTTGATTATTAGGAATATCTGCTTTGAATATTTGTGTACGTTTTTATGTGAACACGGTTCCACGTCTCTGGATAAGTGCCCAAGAATTCAATTACTGGGACAGATGGCAATTTCATATTTAGTTCATAAAAATCCACCAAAAGGTTTTCCTATTGGCAATGTATGGGTGATCCAGTTTCTCCATGTTCTCACCAACATTTGCTCTTATTTTTTCCCCCTATTTTTAAAATTTGAGCCATTTGGTTAGCTGTAGAGTTTTATTTTACATTCCCCCAATGGCTAAAGATGCTGAACATATTTTCACATGCTTAGTTACCATCTTTATATCTTCTTCAGTGAAAAGTCTCTTCATGTCTTTTTCCCCTTTCCTGATTGGATAGTTTTTGTCTTTTTTTATTTTTACCGTTGATTTTTGGAAATTTTGTATGTATTTTAGATTCTAGTCTTTTGTCAGATATGTGATTTGCAAGTATTTTTTTTCAAGTTTGGAGGTTGTCTTTTTACCCTCTTCACATGGGCTTTCACAAAGCAAAAGTTTTTAATTTATTTAGAGCTCAAATTAACATTTAAAAACTTTTTTCTGGATTTTTGTTTTGGTGTCAACACTAAGAACTCTTTTCTGAGCCTTAGATTCTGATGATTTTCTGCTGTTTTTTTTCTAGACACCTTATATATTTTACATTTCACATTCAAATCTCTGATCCATTTGAGTTACTATTTATAATGATGTATGATTTTTAAGGTTGACAGCTTTTTTTTTTTTTTTTTTGTCTTTGGATGTCCAACTGTTTTAGCACCATTTGTTGAAAAGGACAGTCTTTAACAATTTAATTGTTTTGGCACCTCAGTCAAAAATCAGTTGGGCATACACATTCACATTTTATTTATATTCTAGTCTATTAGTATACAGTATTTGTGTATATAGTTTTATGATAATGCCACCCTGCCCTTGTTGTTGTAGATTTCTAGTGAGTCTAAAAATCATTAATGTATATTCTACAACTTTGTTATTTTTCAAATTTATTTGACTATTATAGACCCTTTTTCTTTTGACATACATTTGAGAAATAGTCTTCAATTTAAACAAAATAGCCTGCTGGAATTTTGATAAGAATTATGCAGAATCTATGAATCTATTGATCAGTTTGGGAAGAATTAGCATCTCAACAATACTGAGTCTTCTAGTCTATAGCCATAATGTATGTTTGTATGTATGCCTTGTCTGTCTCTCTGTCTCTCTCCTTATTTATTTAGATCTTAATTTATTTTGCTCAATGGTATTTAGTAGCTTTCACAGTAAAGGTTTTGCACATAGTTTGTTAAATTTATACTTAATATTTCTAGGGTTTTGATGCTATTAAAATGGGCATTTTAAAATTTCCATTCCTAATTGTCTATTAAAATTATATAGAAACACAATTGATTTTGTACATTGAGCTTTACTCTGTGATATTGATTAATTTACTTATTAGTTTTTAGTATCATTTTTGTTGATCGTTTAAGATTTTCAATATTGACAATTTTGTCATTTAAGAATAACTCCATTTTAAATTCTTCCTTTCCAATATGTAGGTATTTATGTAATTTTACTTTGAAGTTAGTTGAAAAAATATGCTTTGATAATTTTTATTTCCTCTATCATTCAATTTTTAAAATTTCATTTTATTTATTCATTCATATATGGATTGTTTATAAAATTTTAAAAATGTGTTAATGTATTGGTATTTTGGTTTTAATTTATATTTATGTAAATGATTTCTAAATAACATTTTATGTTCAATGTTATTAGTCTTTATGACAGCATTTTAAAAACTTGTTTTGAAACTTCATACCTTAAGACATTCATTTTTTGTATTTCTGTCTATATTTGGAGACCTACTCTCCATCTGTTGGGTGCACTAATGCCTTAATTGTATTTGTATGTTATTAATGTTATTATTGGCTTTTAATTGATTTGATCTATATATCTGTAGGAAAAGCTTGTTTAAATCTCCTACTATGGTAAAGCATCAGCCATTCATCTTTTCTTTGGACAACTGACAATTTTTGCTTTATTGTACTGAAACTTTTTTTAGTGAATAAAATGAGTTTTTATGTCTAGTTAGTTGATTAAAACTTTTAGCAGTAAGTGGTGATGGGTATTATTTCTATCAATGATGAAACTTCCTCTCATAAGTTATTAGTAGAGATAAACCAGCTACCCTTACATAATTTCCTTCTAATCTTTCCCAATTCTTATACTTTTAAAAGGCTCTTATTTTGTCTGTATAGTCTATGTGTTTAATATTCAATATATAATATATTTTTGGAGTGACTGAAGTATTGTTTTATTTTTTCCTCATCCCATTTCTATCTGATAGCTTAGATGGTGCATATTCTATTTCTATTTTATAGGTTACCCCAGAAATTTCCCTTTATTAAATCCATGTTAATATATAATTACACAATATATAAACCATCAAATGCTCAAAATCTGATGCTTTGTCCTTTTAAAAAAAATTACACAGTTATGAAATTTTGTTTAAATGCACTCATATGTTTATCACTTTATTTAATTATTAATACTTCTTGCAGCTCAGACCTTCCTTCAGGGATTACTTTCCAACTATCTAATGCATATTCTCTACTCATTCAAAATTGTATTAGTAGAAAACCTTCTCAATTTTTCTTTCCTGAAATATTTTATTTGATCTCAAATATTTACTTTATCATAAAGCTTTATTTTGTTCAAATATCCAGGCTAAGAGACATTTTTTATGCTGCTGTTGTTATTGTTTTTGTAAGAATTTAGTTGATGATCTTATTGTTTTTCATAAATACTTTGGTTTTTTCCTCAGTGCTTTTAGAAGAATTTTTCATTTTAGGCATTCGATAGTTTACTAAAATGTTCCTAGATATTAATTTTTATTTTGCATGCATTATATATATTGTGTTTACTATATATGTGGATTTATGTCTTTCATCATATCTGTCTTTCATCAATTCTAGCCATTTTGTAATCAATTTCTCTATGTTCTTTATTGTCTTGCTTGCATTTTATATATTCTTACTCTTCCCTTATTCCCTTTTAGTTTTCAATTTCTAATGGCCTACATTACCTTCTGGTAATTTGGCCTTCTTGTTTACCAATTGACTCTCAACTATATCTATTTTAATTCATGCATTCAATTCCAATTTTTAATTAATATAGTTCCCATTTTAGAATTGCTATTTTTCTGTTCTTCAAATATGACTTACTACTTTTTAACAAATAAATCTCTTTTAGCCATATGTTTACTGCTACCTCATATTTATTTAAATACATTATCTATGGGCTTCCCTGGTGGCGCAGTGGTTGAGAGTATGCCTGCCGATGCAGGGGACATGGGTTCGTGCCCCAGTCCGGGAAGATCCCATATGCCGCAGAGCTGCGAGGCCTGTGAGCCATAGCCGCTGAGCCTTCATGTCCGGAGCCTATGCTCTGCAATGGGAGAGGCCACAACAGTGAGAGGCCTACGTACCGCAAAATATAAATAAATAAATACATACATACATAACATATCTAATGACTTAAAGGAACAATTATTTTATTACCTCTCAAGATTTTATGGGTTGATTGGGCTTAGCCACATGTTTTGAGCTGAAGCTACAATTAATTGGAGGTTTAATTGAAACATCCTGGATAGTTTACTCACCTATCTGGCAGTTTATAATTCTTATTGACTGGGAGCTCAGGCGGGGCAGTTGACCAGAACTACATGTGGTCTCTTCTATGGCTTGGTGCCATGCTTTCTATGCTCATGGAGAGTGGGTTCTAAAAGGACATGTTCCTAAAATAGGAGTTCAAAAACCCTGAAAGTAATTTTAATGAAAATTAAATTTGCCACTAGCAGTCATTGAAATTATCCATAGTTCTTGCTTCCTTTTACAAAATGGATGCTTAATAATTTTTTTTCTTTAATTTTCATTTTATATTGGAGTATGAATGATGATAATTAGTTATTAGTGAAAGCCATTATTTCAAGGTAACCTACTTTGGATAAAAATTCCAGAGATGAACTTAATAGACATATTTTTTAAATTTTCAGACAGTTTTATGGCCAGAATGATCATAACAGGACCTCTTTACCCAGGCAATTTTCATAAAAGAGTTAGCAAATGTAATGCAAAATAAGCAACTGCATATTAACATAGGGAATTTCAGTGATAGTTACGTAGAGCCCTATGACTTTCTTAATAGAGACGTATGCTTTCACATTTTATATAAATGATTGCCACTCACTTGATAGTAAGACTGATCCTAATATTAAAATCTTAAGAAAATTTTAAATCATCCTTGCATGATACAATATTACAATAATGGCCCCCAAAATGGTATTCACTCAAAACTATAATGAATTCTAAGTTTGTACTTTTTTGTATTTGTTTGTTTTTGTTTTACTACTGAAGTATCCTATGGACCATTGTATTCAAACATATATATATGTAGTCTTAAATCTCTCTTTCTCTCATTTCTTTATATGCAAAATGGGGATAAAAATACGTAAGTTTAAAGAAAGGGGTGGTGTGAGGATTAAAAGATATATTTAAACTTCATGATTTTATTCAGTGAATACCTCCTACCATATTAGAAGAATTATTAGAAACAATTGTTATAAAAATCTATTGTTTAACTACAAATAGCATTTATATTAACATCTTCTAAAAATGAAGTATGTAGGTATAAATCAAAAACCATATGCTCAAGATCTATATGAGGAAACTATAAAATTTTGATGAACAAAATCAAAGAATATCTAATTATATGAATAAATATTCCATGTTCATGGATAGGCAGATTCAATACTGTTAAATTGTCAGTTCTTTCAAACCTGATCTACATATTCAATGAAATCCCAATCAAGATCTCAGCAAGTTATTTTGTGGGTAACAAAACCGTATCCCAATGTTTATATGGAGAGGTATTGACCCTGACTGGCTAACACAATATGAAGGAGAAGAACAAAGTTGGAGGATTCATACTACCTGACTTCAAAACTTACTATAAAGCTACAATAATCAGGACAGTGTAGTATTGGCAAAAGAACAGATAAATAGAATAGAAAGCCCAGTAATAGACCCAGGTAAATACAGTTAACTGATTTTTAACAAGGGAATAAAAGTAATAGAATGGAGCAAAAATAGACTTACAAAAAAAAAAAGGTAAGGGAACAAGTGGACATGCACATGCAAAAAACAAATCTAGACACAGACCTACATCCTTCACAAACATTAACTCAAACTGGATCACAGACCTAAATGTAAAATGCAAAACTATAAAACTCCTGTTAGATAACATAGGAGAAAACCTAGATGACCTTAAGTGTGACAATGACATCTCAGGTACAACACCAAAAGCACAATCCATGAAAGTAATAATTGAAAAGTTGGACTTCATTAAAGTTTAAAACTTCATCTCTGCAAAGGACATCAAGAGAATTAGAGGACAGCCACAGAATGGGAGAAAATATTTGCAAAAGACACATCTGATAAAGAACTTTTATCCAAAATATACAGAGAACTCTTAAAACTCAATAATAAGAAAACCACCCAATTCAAAAAATGGGTCAAAGGCCTTAACAAACACCTCATCAAAGAAAATATACAGAGAGCAAATAAGTGTATGAAAAGATGCTTCAAATAATATGTCATCAGGAATGCAAAGTAAAACAATGAGATCTCACTGTACATCTAGCAAAATGGTAAAAATCTGGAACACTGATACCACCCAATGTTGGTTAGGATGTAGAGCAACAGGAATTCCCACTGATTGCTGGTGGAAATGCAAAACAGTACAGCCACTTTGGAAGACAATTTGGCTGTTTCCTATAATACTAAACGTACTTTTACCATATGATACAGCAATTGCACTTCTCATTATTTACCCTAATGAATTGAAAACTTATGTAACTATACAAAAACATAAACAAGGATATGTATAGCATTTCCATTCATAATTGCCAAAACAGCTGACAGCAACTAAGATGTCCTTCTTAGGACATAGTAAACAATTTACATGCTGTAAACTATGGTACATTTACAGAATGGAATATTGTTTAGTGCAAAAAAAATGAGTTATTAAGCCATGAAAAGTCATGGTGAAAACTTAAATGCATATTACTTAGAGAATGAAGCAACTGAAAAGGCTACACATATATTTCAAATATATGATATTCTGGAAAAGGCAAAACTGTGAAGACAATAAAAATATCAGTGGTTGTCAGACATTGGTGGGGCAGGATTGGGGTGGGGGTGGGGAGCCCAGAAGGGATGAATAGGAAGAGTCCAGAGTATTTTTAGGGCAGTGAAATACTTTGTATGACCTTGAAATGATGGATACATACTATTATACATTTGTCCAAACCCACTGAATATACAGCATCAAAAGTAAAATCCTAAGGTAAACTATGGACTTGGGGAAATTATGATATGTTAATACAGGTTTATCAATTGTAACAAATGTACCACTCCAATGGGGATAATGAGAAGGCTATGTATGTGTGGGGACAGGGGGCAAATGGGAAATTTCTGTACCTTCTCCATAATTTTGCTGTGAACCCAAAACACAATTTGTTTTTCCATTGTTTTTATGAGGATTTAAATTTTCAAATAAAAATTAGCCAGATATCATTCTCTTGCAGTTATAAACACATAAGTCATCTAGTTATTTTTTTGAATTCATATTATAATTGAAATTATATAATTTATCCAATAATGTATTAAAATAATAAAACAATAAATTTCCTTTTAGAATCCACATCTTTTACTGTATCAAGAATCAAGCTCCGTCCTGACAATTAAATGTATACTTGAGCCTTGTATACCCCCAACAATATAAAACTGCTGTCTTAGTTCCAGTACACCTAGTTGAAATTTTCTAATAGAAATGACAGGTGGGTCTTAAAGTGATACTTTCATGCAATTCTAAGCCTTTTAAATTAATTTCTTCATGGATGCCAAGAACAATATGATATAGAACAGTGTGCCCATTGTGAAATAATTTTTATTTTGTATTTTAGTTTCAGATATTCCTAAAAATATTCTAAACATTTAAAATTTCATTGAAATGACTATTAGATAAGTAGAACAAAATAAAGTTTTTCCTTTATACCTCTTTTTCATTCTTTATGATTAGAGTGTAGATTGTAGTCCCTGTCTCTGAGATATAGTATTATTTTCCCCTGAAAAAAATATCCTATCTATTGTACCATCCACTTTTCAGATACTCTTGGGAAATATACCAGCTGTTAAATAGAAGAATAAATTAGAAAATGATTGTAATTAGAAGATAAGCCTGCTTATAATCTTTTCCCCCTTTAAGAGCAAAGCTGACACTGCCATAAGATGACACCAGGAGACCCTACTACAGTCTGTGTCAGGTAACCAGATTTGCAAAATCTTCAAATGATCTTCCAAAAATCAAATTGAATTAAATGTATTTAGGATTGGAGATAACATTTGAATGAAGATGAGGAAGTGATTTCATTTAATTAATTTCTTATGCACCTGTATAAGAAAGGAAAATTGATGTTTCCCTTTAGGAATATTGTTACTAAGACTTATAATCCATTCAAATAATCAAGCACAGATACTATAATGCACATGATAGTAGCTCATGTGTTTCTTATAGGAAGCTACAGAGTTCATGAAGGTATACTGGTAATGCTGTCAGGCAAACCTCAGTAGACTAGGAAATAAAATCATCACTTAATCTCCTAGCACCATCATGGTTCTGATACAAATGCATTTATTTTTTTATTTTTATACATACAGATGTTTAAAACAATTCAACTAATCTAGTAGTCCTGAAAACAACAGAAGACACTTGATGTTTTAACTTGAATGAAAAACTGAATAATAGAAGAGAATTTACCAAACCTAACTTTGGCTGGGTGATTGCCAGAATCTCATCAGGATTCTCCAGTGAAACCAAACCAATATGATATAGGAGGGAGGGAGGGAGGGAGGGATGGATGGATGGATGGATGGATAGATAGACAGACAGATAGATAGATAGATAGATAGATAGATAGATAGATAGATAGATAGATCTAGACAGATAGATAGATAATAGATGGAGAGAGAGGGAGGGAGGGAGGGAGAGAGAGAAATGAAGAAATTGCCACATGCAATTGTGGCAGCCTGGCGAGGGTGAAATCTTTCAGAGAGTCTAGAGGCTGGAAATTCCAGAAGGAATTGATGTTGCAGTCTTGAGTCCAAAGGTAGTCTAAAGATAAAATTCCTTTCTTTTAGAAGGACTCCAGTCTTTATGCTTAAGGCCTTCCACTAATTGGATGAGTTTCACCCACTCTATGGAGGGTAATCTGCTTTAATCAAATTTTACTGATTTAAATGATAATCACATCTAAAAAATACTTTCACAGCAATATCTACATTGTCGTTTAACTGAAAATTGGGCACCATAGTCTAGTCAGGCTGCAGTATAAAATTAATCATCACAGTGGTTTACCAAACTATGCAAGAAATACTCAATGTACAAGGCCAATCAATGTGGCATTGTTTGTCAGACATTCAAATGACACTATCAAAAATGGCCATCAGCCAATATATACGTTGCATAAATTGTAATACAACCAACCAAAGAAATGCCACAGAATTTAAAAAAAGAATGAGTTGGCTATACATGAATATGAAGAGATCTCCAAGACATACTGTTGAAAAATGAGGAACAGAACAATGTGTATAATACACTATCATTAGAGTAAAAGGAAGAGGTGAAAGTATATGTCCAGGTATGCTTATTTGTATCTATAAATCTAAGGAAGGATGCAATAAAAATACAAAAATGTTTTACTATGATGGTGAGGGGGTGGGTAGTCACTAAATAGATAGGCAAGAGGATCAGATAATGGATAGTGAATGGATAGAAGACAGAGAATAAAGAATGGAAACAGGATAATGGGTAGAGGATAATATAAAAACAGAAACTATACATATAGATCTTGTTATACTTTTGGATTTTGAAACATGTGAATGTTTATTTTTAAAGAAAATTGTAAATAAATAGATAAGAAAATAGGGAAGACATCTGCAGATATATTCCTAAGGCTTTTTTGTTTCTTCCAACATGCACTTAGTTTCCCTTTATGCATTTTGAAATAATAAATAATGCAAGTAGTATGAAAGTCTGACTTCAGACATAAAATTTGAATGACGTAAAAATATCACTTAAAGGTGTTTTATTACCCCTTGTGTTTTTATATAAATTAGTATTTATTTAAGAATAAACATTAACGTCTCAGAGACTACCCCATTCCTTATCTGTGCTTATAGAGAGATTATTTTTCTTCTTTCTGATTTTGAAATATATTTTATCTTTCCACACATACATATATACATTTAACAATTATTATGATTGTAAACTTAGCTTGGAATGCTGTAACTTTTGGTGTATAAGTGTAACTTGCATGTGCCCACTTATGTAAAAGTGTACAAGAAATGATTTCTCAAGTATGTGTGTGTATATATGCGTGCACACATCATATTCATATGATGGTCAGGCTTAGGTATATAAGCTTGATTCATATATTCTGAGCATGCTTCTATCCTTGTGTAATAGAATAAGTAAAAGAATAAAATGTTGCTTTATGGGAACACTTTACCATTGTAGCATCTCTTAAAAATTGGATCCAAAGCAATCTTGAGAAAGAAAAACGGAGCTGGAGGAATCAGGCTCCCTGACTTCACACTATACTACAAAGCTACAGTAATCAAGACAGTATGGTACTAGCACAAAAACAGAAATATAGATCAATGGAACAGGATAGAAAGACCAGAGATAAACCCATGCACATATGGTCACCTCATCTTTGAAAAAAGGCAAGAATATATAATGGAGAAAAGACAGCCTGTTCAATAAGTGGTGCTGGGAAAACTCCACAGCTACATGTTAAAGAATGAAATTAGAACACTCCCTAACACCATACACAAAAATAAACTCAAAATGGATTAAAGACCAGACTTCCCTGGTGGCGCAGTGGTTGACAGTCCACCTGCCAATGCAGGGGGCACGGATTCGTGCCCCGGTCCAGGAAGATACCACATGCCGCGGAGTGGCTGGGCCCGTGAGCCATGGCTGCTGAGCCTGCGCGTCCGGAGCCTGTGCTCCGCAACGGGAGAGGCCACAACAGTGAGAGGCCCACATACCACCAAAAAAAAAAAAGCTTTTGCACAGCAAAGGAAACCATAAACAAAAGACAACCCTCAGAATGGGAGAAAATATTTGCAAACGAAGCAACTGACAAAAGATTAATCTCCAAAATATACAAGCAGCTCATGCAGCTCAATATAAAAAAACAAACAACCCAATCCAAAATTGGGCAGAAGACTTAAAGAGACATTTCTCCAAAGAAGATATACAGATTGCTAACAAACACATGAAAGGATGCTCAACATTACTAATCATTAGAGAAATGAAAATCAAAAGTACAATGAGGTATCTCCTCACACCAGTCAGAATGGCCATCATCAAAAAAATCTACAAACAATAAATGTTGTGGAGGAAAGGGAGCCCTCTCGCACTGTTGGTGGGAATGTAAATTGATACAGCCACTATGGAGAACAGTATCAAGGTTCCTTAAAAAACTAAAAATAGAACTACTATATGACCCAGTAATCCCACTACTGACCATATACCCTGAGAAAACCATCATTCAAAAAGAGTCAGGTACCACAATGTTCATTGCAGCACTATTTACAGTAGCCAGGACATGGAAGCAACCTAAGTGTCCATCAACAGATGAATGGGTAAAGAAGATGTGGCACATATATACAATGGAATATTACTCAGCCAAAAAAAGAAACGAAACTGAGTTATTTGTAGTGAGGTGGATGGACCTAGAGTCTGTCATACAGAGTGAAGTAAGTAAGAAGGAGAAAAACAAATACTGTATGCTAACACATATATATGGACTCTAAGAAAAAAAATGGTTCTGAACAACCTAGGGGCAGGACAGGAATAAAGACGCATACATGGAGAATGGACTTGAGGACACGGGGAGAGAGAAGGATAAGCTGGGACGAAGTGGCATGGACATATATACACTACCGAATGTAAAATAGATAGCTAGTGGGAAGCAGCTGCATAGCACAGGGAGATCAGCTCCGTGCCTTGTGACCACCTACAGGGGTGGGATAGGGAGGGTGGGAGGGAGACGCAAAAGAGAGGGGGTATGGGGATATATGTATACATATAGCTGATTCACTTTGTTATATAGCAGAAACTAACACAACAATGTAAAGCAATTATACTCCAATAAAGATGTTAAAAATTTTTTTGGAAAAATTCCATTATAACTTTTACATTAAAAAATTCCTTGCTTCCTAACTTTACAACATTTTTGTGGAAAAATAAATCTCATTGATGCATTTATGCTTCAATAATTTTTTGATATGTCATAAGTCCTTTGAAACGAAACATGTTTAGATATTTAACAAAGTATTGTGTGTTGATATATATCTCCACACACATTAAAATCAAACATCTCTCTTTTTCAAGTGAGATATATTTTTAATAATATATTAAAAAACGGTGCATACAATTTTAATCTAGCAATTACTTCAACGATTCAGAACTACCTGAAGTAAATAATATGTAAGAGAAAACTGCACAATTGGGAGAAAACCTTATCAAATCCAGATTTGCTGGAATTTTAAGACTAACATTGAGATTCTTGGCTGCTCAGGACGTATCATTAGCATAGTCTCAAAATACAACCAGGAGATAAATCCAGATATAAAAGCTTATTATTTTATCAAATTAATTTATAGAATGAGATTATATGACCTATGGGTAGAACAGGACAATAGTATGAATCTCTTCAGACTGCTTGATTGTATGTTTTATATTCATGGATGTAAATAAAGTGGAGACACTGCATTATAAAGAAGTGAGACATAAACAATAGAATAGTCTACTGTTTAGATCAGATTTTAACAAGCTTTGAGATATGTTGTTTAAAATACATTCTGTCTGAAGTGACAGTGCCTACGTAAAGGCAGAAGAAAATAAAACAAAACTGAGTGATATAAAAGTTGTGGCCAAAATATGGTTAAACAATTAGAACACATTTCAAATACTAGTAATGCTTTTTAAGAAGATGCTAGCAACTTTCAAAAGAACATTTAATAATTCAATTGAATTTGAAAATCTTTCAGACATTATCTTGAATTTGTAAATATTGTTTTATTTGTTGTTATATGGGCAGTACGAGGCAGAATTTACTATATCACATTTAAAATTACTGGTTGTCTTAAAATTACAGACAAACATAATACTTGAAATGAAACAGAATAGCCATTTTAATTGATAATATAAATTCCCTAATGATGTTCCAAATATGATAACATTGTTATACCTTATCTATATTATCATTATTTTTGATACAATAAAATTTTAGTAATATTACCATGTTTACAATTACAGATGCAGTTCAATAGATTGATTTTTAAATTTATGCTGAACTAAATAATTAATGAAAAAGAAATGTTTTAAAACTCTGAAATGCTAGAGATGGATTATAAATATTTTAAGACAAACATGTTTTAGAATGAAACTTTCATTTCACTGAAGGTACTGTTTACTTGTACCACATTAAACACTTAATACATAATTGTGAGCAGTTTTATACATCAATTCATTTGCAGAGAGAACTGCATCTTCATGTTCATTTCATCATTACTCACAATAGCCAAGACATGAAAATAACCTAAGTGTTCATCAATGAATGAATGGATAAAGAAGATACACACACACACACACACACACACACACACACCATTTATTATTATTCAGCCATGAAGAAAGAAGGAAATCCTGCAATTTGCAACATGGATGGATCTTGAGGGCATTATGTTAAGTGAAATAAGTCAGACAGAGAAAGACAAATACTGTATGATATCACTAAGACTACAAATATGTAGTCTTAAAAAGCCAAGCTCAGAGAAAGAAAGGGTAAAGTAGTGGTTACCAGGGACTGGGGTTTGGGGGAAATGGGAAGACAATGGTCAAATGGTACAGATATCTAGTTATAAGAGTAACAAGTTCTAGGGATCCAGTGTACATCATGGTGTGTATAGCAAATAATACTGTATTACATACTTGAAGACTGCTAAGAGAACAGATCTTAAATGTTCTCATCACAAAGAAAGAAATGATAATTATACAACAGGATGGAGGTGTTAGCTAATGCTGTGAGGGTAATCATTTTGAAATACCATTGATCCTCAAACAACAGAGGGATTAGGGCACTGACCCCCATGCCATAAAAAATATGCTTATAATTTTACAATCGGCTCTCGCTGCCTGTGATTTTGCATCCATGGATTCAATCAGTCTTGGATTGTGTAGTACTGTAGTATGCACTTATCGAAGAAAAGCTACATATAATTGGACCTGCGCAGTTCAAACTAGTGTTGTTCAAGCGTTCACTGTATATAAATGTAGCAAATCAACATATGGTTCACAATGAGTTTTGCCAATTATAGTTCAATAAAGCTGGGGGGGGAAAAAAAACTTTCCACACACTAATTTTCTGGATTAAGCCTCTAAAGGAGTTTATCCCTATTACTTCAACTGAGTCACAACTTATCCCATAACTAAGCCATGTGAAATAGCCATTTATCATGCTTAAAAGTTCTGTGAGTCATGAATTTAGATAAGGCACAGCAGTGATAGTTTGTCTTTCATCCATGATATCTGGAGCTTCAACTACATGACATGAAAGTTATGTGCTGGGATCAGATGAATTCTTGTGCCCTCACAGGTCTGCTGGTTGATGATGGCCATAAGCTGAGAGTCTTAGGTACTCTACACATGGACTTTGCCATACAGTGTCTCCATGTTGTCTAGTCTGGGCTACTTCCTAGCATGATGACTGGGTTTCAAAGGTAGATGTCCCAAGAGAGAAAAGGATGACCAAGTGAAAATTGCATTGCCTTTGTTAAGCTAGCCTGAAATCACGCAGTTTAACTGTATTATCTTCATTGAACAGTCACAAGTCCTTCTCAGTTTCCAGGAGAGTGGAGATAGGCCCCATCTCTTAAAGGGGACTATCAATTTTCTCTCAGATGAGCCAGAAATATTGCTGTGACCTTTTTCAGAAAATATAATCTGCCACATTCTGCCCTCTAGGCACAACAATGAATTTTTTCCTACATGCACAATATTTTCACCTCTCCTCTCCAAAGTCACATCACATTAGGATATTTCAAGCATAGACTGGAGGTCGAGAATCTCAGCATATAGATTGGGACCACATATGAATAAGGCTCATTAAGTATAGTTTCTCTCCATGTGAAGACTTATGAACTAAAGGACAAGTTATCTGACCTCATATATCCAATATTTAATGGTGGATCAGATATAGAATATCCACTACAGTTCCTCTATAAATTGAAAAAAAGTGTGAAATACATACGAGTTACTAGTTCATAACAGTTCTGAAATATAGCTAAATATATGTTGGCAGTTTCTTCTTTTTTTTTTTTTTTTTTTTTTTTGCGGTACGCGGGCCTCTCACCTCTGTGGCCTCTCCAGCTGCGGAGCACAGCCTCCAGACGCGCAAGCCCAGAGGCCATGGCCCACGGGCCCAGTCGCTCTGCAGCACGCGGGATCCTCCCAGACCGGGGCACGAACCTGCGTCCCCTGCATCGGCAGGCGGACTCTCAACCACTGCGCCACCAGGGAAGCCCTGTTGGCAGTTTCTTGACCAATAAGTCCTCCTGTCTGCAAATGACTCACAGTAGCTCTTGGCTGCATCCTTTGGACTCCTGTCTATCACCTGAGTCACTTTCTTTTCCATAAGAAAGTAAGTCAGTTTTGCAACTAAGTTGTTTTCCCAGCTTGTTACTTGTCTTTTGAAGTTTCCAGGCTCAAATGCCTATTTCAGTGCACTTGAAGATTTTTCTTAATTTGGAAACATTTAAGAGACCAAGAAGGAGAAACATTTTGTTTTCAAACCTATCATTTCTTGGCTCCTTTATATCTAGCAGATCTTTAACTTATCGAATCCCTCTCATACTATCCAGTAAGTAGCAAGAAGCAGCCAGACAGCAGTTTCAACCTTCTGACTGTTCTTGTTGGTTAGATCATTAGGTTCACTTGACTCATTTTCTACTTTCCATGTTACCACAGTCAACAGTATTGTTAAACTTTTAACCACCACATGCAAGGAACACTTTTATATAATTTCCAAGAATATTTTCTTCACTTTTATTTAAGTCCTCACTGACAGTTTCCTCCTCCAGGGTTATCATGATTCATTTAATGATCTCTTCAGGACCATGTTCTCAAAGCCCTGGACATTTTTAGTTTTTGGTTATGGCACTGTCCACTCTCACCACCAATATCTATTTCAGTTTCTCTGACTGTGTAACACATTACCATATCACCTGAAACTTAGTAGTATTAAATAACTTTTTTCGGTTTCAGTGACTCTATGAATCAGGAATTAACACAAGAAACAGCAGGAATGGCTTTTTGGCTCATGATATATGAGCTTCAGAAAGAATTGAAACCTGGGGGCTAAATTCAACTGTCATCTTATTTGCTTATATATGGTAGTAGATGCTGAGTGTAAGCTAGTCATCTCAGTTCCTCTCTAGTGGGACTCTGTATAGACTAGGTTGGCTTCCTTATAGAATGGTGACTGGGTTCCAAGAATAAGATTCCAGAAATAAAGTGCCTACCAGGTAGAAGCCATACTCCTTTTCCTGACCTAGCCTCAAAGTCACATAATGCCATTTTCATTGCATTCTACTAATCAAGGAAGTCCCAAAGTCTTGTTCTTTTTCAAATGAAAGGGAAATAAATTCCACTACTTGTTGGGGAGTGGAGATGTTTGGGACCAGAAATATATCTGTGGTTGTTCTTTGGAAGAGACAATCTGCCACGGGATGAGATAACACAGTACAACATTTAAAAACGATCTGTTATCATTTACAAATAGTTTGTGGACATAAACATTTTACTGGCATATTGCAATAAATTGAATAAAAATAGAGATATAACTGGAAATTTTATCTAAAACCATGATATGAGTTTTAGCTCTGCCAAAACAGCTTAAATTCTCAATGGATGATGTTAAATAATCTTTGTATCATGTTTTAACTCATAACTGTATAGAGTACAATAGTGCCTTTTTATACATGTGTAGTTAATAAGATGCTATTTCAAATAAAAAGGATTCTTCTGCTAAAATATTTGACAACCACTGTTATATCAGAGAAAAAGGGTTTCAAATAATTGTATGTACAAAAATAAAACTTTCAGTTTGACTCAATATATTTTGTGTTAACCACTGTCAAGAAAATGGCTTAGCAGCAATGTTAAAGGGCTAGGAAATTTAACATTCTAAGCATATGTCAAAATAGGAAAGAGAATATGTTGTTATGCTTGGAAGGTATATTTTGAAATGAAACTTTGTTATCATAATAAAATACATAAATTATTATGGCTTTAGGGATAATTATAAGGGACCAACATACAAAGAAAGACCTCAGGAAATTATCTTATGAATTTAAGGGTTCATCCTGAAGACAAATGGAATGGATGAGAAGGAGTCACAAGCATTGGTGACAGGAGACGCTCTAGAATCATAGCTTCAGAAGTCCCCAGTATTATATTATCATATCAGACATTAGAAAAATAATGCCAACAGTGTAGGAGCACTGTTTTCCAGAAGAACAACAGGTACAATTTCTATTCTTTGCCTCCCAACATATGGGGAAACAGTGAAAAGTTTATTGGTCATTAGAGTAAAAGTAATTCTTTGATAGCAGATAATTTTTAAAAGAACTAGGCATAAGGGGAGAATTTTAATAAATCAGACTTTAAAAATTCAGAATTTGTACTAACTCGATATTGTTAACTTGGCCTTTGCATTTAACCATTTGTAAAAAATATTTTATTGAGTAACTAAGGAACATAAATGTAATTATTAAAATTAAGCTTCTCTATTAACTAATTCATGACTACATGAAACAATTTCTTGTTCTGTATTCTAGGCATTCATCTGGTACTTGGGATATAACTGTGAATAATACAGCAATGATCTATGCCTTGGAATGACTGGATTGGAATGAACACTCAAGTGAAACACGGAAAGAATTTTAACACCCATTACTTTGCCCATAAGTAATCACTATAGCAAATACAACAAACATATATCCATGCTTACTATTGCATAATTTGAAACATTTGACTCTTAAATAAAGTCTCCTAACACATGTTAAACTCCCACAAAAACACATTCTCAATGTGATGTGAACTATTTTTTTTTACTACATCTTTTCAAGAAATTGCTTTCATATCCGACAGAAGAGCAAAGTAAAAAGATGTTTTTCTACAGTAGGGTTTATTAGCCTAGGCTTTATCCACATTTTGGACTTGATAATTCTCTGTGTGGATAGCTGCCCTGTATTGTAGGATATTTAGTGGTATCTATAGCCTCTACCCATGAATAACATCACCTCCAAATTGTGACAACCAAAAATGATTCCAGACATTGCCAAATTTCCCTGGATGGTAAAGTCACTCCCAGTTGAGAACTACTGTCTATAGTAAATAAAGGTACTTCAAAGAAAAATATGTGTTCCTTTCTGTGTTTACTGAAGTCAGACTTAGAAATTTAAGAAGACATATATTCTTCCATCAAATGCCCCATTCATTAAAGTTAACTAAGGCAGTTATATGTTTTATGAATATATAATTAACTGAGTTCATATTGCATTGTGCAGCATTAGACTGTGAGCATAATATAAGCAATATTAATCTAGATTAATATTCAGATTCATTGGAATAATTTTCTGTAGTTATAAGACAGATTGACAGAATTGAAACAAATATTTTATAATTAAATATATTATCATCAAAACCCTATAGATAACAACAACAAAAAATGAGATGATAAAATTGGTTGGCTCAAATTTTACTTCTCTGTTTAAAAATTCCATAGTGTTTAAGTAAGAGATGGGTAACCTAAGAAGAGGGAAAATGAAAGAGGAAGATCTTGAGTGCCTACTGTAAGTCAAATCCTACACTGTAATTCAGGTACATTTTATCCTCAGAACAAATCATCTTTCAGTTAGATTATTTTTGGTGAATTTCATTTTATTTTTTATACAGCAGGTTCTTATTAGTTATCTATTTTATACATATCCCAATCTCCCAATTCATCCCACACCATCACCCCCCACACACACACACTTTCCCCCCTTGGTGTCCATACGTTTGTTCTCTACATCTATGTCTCTATTTCTGCCTTGCAAACTGGTTCACCTGTACCATTTTTCTAGATTCCACATATATGCATTAATATACGATACTTGTTTTTCTCTTTCTGACTTACTTCACTCTGTATGACAGTCTCTAGGTCAATCCATGTCTCCACAAATGACCCAATTTCATTCTTTTTTATGACTAATATTCCACTGTATAAATGTACCACATCTTCTTTATCCATTCATTTGTCAATGGGCATTTAGGTTGCTTACACGACCTGGCTATTGTAAATAGTGCTGCAGTGAATATTGGGGTGCATGTGTCTTTTTGAATTATGGTTTTCTCTGGGTATATGTCCAGTAGTGGGATTGCTGGGTCATATGGTAATCCTATTTTTAGTTTTTTAAGGAACCTCCATACTGTTCTCCATAGTGGCTGTATCAATTTACATTCCCACCAACGGTGCAGGAGGGTTCCCTTTTCTCCACATCCTCTCCAGCATTTGCTGTTTGTAGATTTTCTGATGATTTCAGTTAGATTTTTATATATACATTATAAAATAAAGAAAATGAGGGTTGTGGATTTTCAGTAACTTTTTCATGAGCACATATAAGAAACTGGCAATTTATTATTTAAATCCAAATCTCTGTTGCCCTTCCACCATACTACAGTGTTTCCTTTCTTTCTAACTAAAGAAAGTGGGAAAATAACCAAATGCAACTATTCTGGGACCCAAGAGGGTCAGATACAGAAGATGTGGCATAGTCTACGGTTTGTCCCCATTGTTCATTTTCCCCTTCTTTATTACTAGAATTCTTTGACTTTTAACCAGGCATATGGCTTCCCCACAAAAGACTATACTTCTCATATTTTATTGGAGCCAGGTGTTATCACATAACTCAGTTCAGAGCCAAAGGCATTTGTGAAAGTGATCTGGGCAAATTTAAAGTACACTCTGAAAGACAAAGTTGTTTATTTTATTATTCCTTTGTTGGCTTGAAATGACTGGAAGAATCTTGGAAGCCATGACTTAAGGACAGTATTATTTCCCATTAGCCATGCGCTGCCTATGTTTGTAGACTGCTAATGTGAGAGTGAAATATATAATTTACTGTACACTGAGTTTTTTTGTTACAGCAGCTTAGCCAGTTTTAACTTGAATAAATAGAGGGGGGCATTTATAAAGAAGAAATGTAATGCAGAGGTTTTATGAACAAACATTAAATACAAAGTTTAATTCATTAATCCCAACATTAGCAGATCTGCATATTATATCTATTTTTCTCATGGCACACCCTTATTATTTTGAATTTCATTCCTATTTCAAAAATAAATGGCAATATATACCTTACTTTATATAATTCAAAAATAGTATGAAAGACTTTCACTAGTCTCTATGATGGAGTACTTGGTACCAGACTTATCTTTTCTCTTAACACACCTACAAAACTTGGAAAAATAGAAGAGAAAATACTTTTCAAGCACTGAACAACATAGTGCAGGACTGTGGTCATTGAGGTAAGTCAACAAATAATTCTACAATTGCCTTTTCTTTCTTCTTGGGATGAATCTTCCTATAAAGCAGGGAGGCAGAAACTAAGCAAAGAGTGGGTCTTCAGAGAGGAGAGAGGAGAGAGAAACACAGAGAGAGACACACACACACACAGAGGGAGAGAGACAGAGATGGATCAGAATTGCAAGCTACTTAAAAGGCTAATATGTGTGGACCAAGTTACCTAAGAAGTGAGACCTGGGCATAAGGCTTCCCCAAAAGTCTGTTTGGTTGTCCACTGTATACCTTGGTACATGCAAAGGCCAAGATGTCAGAGAGGGCTTCATAGAATCTGTGAGGGTAAGAGATGAACAGTGACAAAGTCTTGCAGTGATGGAATATGTTAATTTCAATCCCAGACAGAGTTGAGAGCCTCACTGAGTACCTTATGCATTCAACTGAAACTACATATAGACAATGGATTAGAGTTAAGAACAATGCTCTAGAATAAAGTGTATCCTCTAGGTCTAAATTAAAAACTGAAATAGACTTGTCAAGCAAAGAATAAAAGTAAGTCTAAAGGGCCAGAGGTAGCTAATTTAACTGACTGTCAGAAAAGATAATCAATACTGTTTAAAGGAAAAAAATATAATCCACACTTCCTATGCTTATTCCTAGTATATATCAATATAAGATATGAAAAGAAAAAAAGGGAAGTGGAAAAGAATGACCCACAGTCAAGAAAGAAGGAGGCAACAGAAACTGATCCCAAGAGGAACCAGATACTCTAACAAACAGGATTCTATAGTAGTCTTTGTAAATATTTCTCAAAGATATTAAAGACAATATGATCATCATGTATGAAAAAAGAATATCTGCAAAGACCAAATGGAACTTTCAAAAGAAAACTAACATCTCAGAAATGAAAAATGTACTGGGTGGGCTTAATGAGTTTATAGATAGTATAAAAATTGTATGTTAATTGAAGATATAAATTATTCAAGCAAAAATTCAAATAAACAAAAACTACTTTAAAAGAAGTGAAAGAACATTAATATCATGTTAGACCAATTTAATATGGTCTAACATGCACACACTTGGAGTTTAAGACTGAAAAGAGAGAGAAAGATTATAAAGTACTTGAAAAAATGATTAATTTATTATCAAGTTTTAAGAAAAAGCATAAACTCAAAGATTTTAAGAAGATCAGAGAATCAGAAGCAAAATAATACAAAGAAAACCACACTATGCATTCCATAGTTGAAATGCTGAAAATAAAAAATAAAGAGCACCATGAAAATATACAAACAGGACAAAAAAAATATGTCTAGTCTGATTTCTCATCAGAAACAATGGAGGATAGAATACAATGGAACAACATCACTGAAGTGCTAAAAAATAAAATAATAATAATTAATGATGATGTTATCCTATAATACTTAAAAATGTAAAACAATAATTGAAAGGAAGTAAAATAAAAATATTTGCAAATTAAAAGTGAGACAATTTGTAGATAGCAGACTTACAAGTCAAAAATTGTTTAAGTGGGTTAAACTAATCTGTGGTATAAAAAAGTTATCTTTGAGGAAGAGAGTGCAGTCAATAACTGGGAAGACCTACAGAGGGCTTCTGAGGTGCTATTAATATTCTACTTCTTAATCTGGGTGATGTTCACTTTCTGATGATTCACTGAGACATTTATAATGTTTGCAATTTTTTGTATGTATATTATATGCCAATCTAAAAGTTATTTCTATAAATTGTTTAAGGAAGTTATTTAAGCTGAAAGACAATGATGTCAGATGAATATTAGATCTATAGTCTCAAGAGGAGAACACCAGATATAGTAAATATTGGGTAAATATAAAATCTAATGCATTTTTTATTTTTATCTCTTAACATTTTAAAATATATGATAGGTAAAAAGAAAAATTTAACCATATATTGTGGGTTTTTAATCTAGGTAGATTCAATATGTGTATAATAACAGCACAAAGTTCAGGGGGATGAAACCATATTATTGCAAGGTTCTTACATTCTAAGTGATATAATAAAACATTGAATGGAAGTAGAATATGATGGTTAAGGATGTGTATTGTAATTCTTAAAGTGACTAAAAAAGGAATGCAAAAGCAGTATAGCAGAAAAGGCAATATAAGAATTAAAATGGGAGTAGAAAAAAATTAATCCCCCAAAGGCTGGAAATAAGGAAAAGGAGGTAAAACCAAACAAACAAAAAGAAAGCATTTAGCCAAATGATTGATATACTCAATGTCAGTAATTGCATTAAATGTAAATGAAACAAATCAGTTAAAATACAGTAATTCTCTGACTCAATAAAATAAAAAACCAAACCCTAATAACTGTCTCCTAGTAGCATACTTTAAATAAAGAAACACATACAAGTGTAAAGTAAGGGAATGGAAATAGAAATACCAGGTGATCGTTAAAAATAAGAGTGTACTGTATAGCACAGGGAACTCTACTCAATATTCTGTAACAACCTATATGGGAAAGGAATCTGAAAAAGAATGAATATATGTATATGTATAACTGAATCACTTTGCTGTATACCTGAAACTAACACAACATTGTAAATGAACTATACACCAATATAAAATAAAAATTAAACTAAAAAAACATTAAAAAAGAGTTCCTGAATGACTATATTAAGAACAGGCAAAATACCTTTGAGGACAAGGAGTATATCAGAGTTAAAGATTAGTATTTTATAATTATAGAAAGGTAATTCATCAGAGAGACATAGCAGTTGTAAATACATATGTACCTAATAACAGAGTTAAAAATATATTAAGCAAAAATTAACAGAAATAATGGGTGAAGTAGAAAATTCAATAATCTTGTTTGGAACCTTCTAATATTATTCTCTCATCAGATGACAGACAAACCAGAAAATAACTTGTAAGAATGTGGAAAATCTGAACAACACTATCAAATATCAAGATTATGTTACTATAGAATTCCATAATCTTACTTTTCTTTCAAATGAACATAGACTCTTCATCAGGTTAGTACATTAGTTTACCCATACAATAAGTCTCAACAAGTATCAAATAATTGAAATCATACAGAATATTACTCTAATGTTTGACAAATTTTGGCACCAAAATAAATACTGATAGTAAGAGATATAATAGCCAAAAAAATAAAATAAAGATCCATAAATTCTATACCAAATGTATGAAGGAGATGGAGGGGAAGCTCCTTATTACACTATTATGCCAATTTGTATTACATTGAAGATAGAAAATTATCAGTGGATACTAAAACTAGTGTAAGAGACTTTCATGAAGAACAGGATATTAAGACCGTGGAGTCTCAAACTATATCCCCCCATGTTACCTACTAATTATAAGGAGAGAAAAAAATAAGTTTATGTGAAAAGTCCTAGCATATACTACTTTATGCAAAATGATCATTTAATGCTACCAATATTGGGATAATCTCACCAATGCGTACTTACTTACATGATGCACTAAGAAATTTTGTAACATTCCTCCCAAAAATGTAACACCTCAAATCTAACCATGAAGAAACATCAGACAAAGCCAAACTGAAGGACAATTCCACAAAAAAACTGGTTATAGTCTTTGTAAGACTCATGGAACATAGTCTTTAAAATACATGAAAGAAAAATGTTCCAAATTAAAGGAGAAAAAAGACAAATAATCACTAAACATAATATTTTGTCCTAGAGTGAATTTGGGGCAAGAATTTTAAAAATGTAAAAATGTTTTTGTCACAGTTGATAATTGATAGCTCATCTGAATTAGTATTAATAGATACCAGAAATCTATGTTACATTTTAATATTTTAACATGGTTATATATGAAAATCTGCTTGTGAAATGTGCATGAGGTTTTTAGTGGCTAAGAAAAATAATATTTTTAATGCTCAAGTAGTTCATAATTGATTTCTGTATGTTAAAATTATAACAAAATAAAGTGTTACAAAATAGTATAGGGATCATGAAATATGTTACTGAATTACTTTCAGCCCTTAAGTTAAAGATTTATACTTATATATCCAGAACATACTTGATCTTAGTGAAGTCTACAAACAAATGAAAATACATTAACATTCATTTCTACTGACTTAAAGTGTTAACAATTTATTTTTTTTGGTATTTTTTGAATCAGGTCAAGTTATAAGTGTCAATCTTTCTCTTATTTGAATCTCTATGTTAACAATCCAGAAACAGTATGTTTTTAAAGCCAGAAGAATCTAATCTATCATATTTAAAGTTTTTCATTTAATTGCTTAGAGCACTTAAAATTAATTAATTTCATTTTTAATTCAGTGGTATAGGTCTTCTATTTTTAGATTCTTCTATATTTTTCCCCTATGTTTTACTAGCTGTCTGGCTTTGGATTGCTCCTTGTCCTCTCACTGTGTCAGTTTCATCGGTACAGTAATAGTTTCAGTATTATATGTATATTGTGATTAGCCAGAACATAATCAAGCACATAATAAGTCATTGCCAATTGTTATTAAACTGAGGCAGTATATTTAGTTTCCCAGAGACTAAAGCCATACTGCCTAAGTTCAAGGCCAGCTTTGTTACTTCTTACTGAGTAACTTAACTTTTCTTTCCAGTAGTTTCCCTACCTGTAAAATGCAAATAGTAATAATATCAACTTCCTGGGGTTACTATGTAAATAAAATCAATTAATGTTTATAAAATACTTAGAGCATTACATGGAAAATAGTATGCAGTTCTTGCATTAAATAATGATAATAATTATTATCATTATTATTATCCTTATTATTATTATTAATCTATCACAGTCTAATATATGTTACTTTTGTATTTCTTTCCTTACCTTTGGCTAGCTCAGCTAGCTGTATGAAGTACCTCATCAGAACCCATATTACTTTAGAGTAATCTATCTAAGTGTAGTCCTTTTAAATTCACATAAAACACAAGTAAAGTCCCTTGATGCTATAGAAATCTGTATTGCTATGGTTTCACAACCCAAGAAAAAGAACGACTTCATTTGATCTCTTTACTAGAGACAGTTTCTTACTTTAAACAACTCTTTACAACTGCTAATACATTAATTTGCTGAAAAGCTCCTGTACTGAATTTATATTGGGTGTAAATTTCACCCAATGTATTTACTTTCATTTCAATAACCGTCTCAATAATAAAGCAGCATTATTTTAATGTCTATGAAGGATATACAAACGAAGTCTGAAAGAAAATTGACAAATTTAATATGTACTATTGTAGACAGCTTTCAGAGATGGCCCTCAGTGATCCCCATTTCTTGACATTCACCAACTTGGGTAATCCCCTCTCCTTGAGAGTTACTTCTAACCAATAGACTACCAGTGTGGTTATAAGCCATAACTTCTATGATTAGGTTAAGAAAGACCACGAGTTTTATCTCCTTATGACAGACTCACTTTATTGCCTTCTTGGCTTGCATACTTTAATGATAAGTTGCCATGTTGGAGAGGCCCACCTGGCAGAGAACTGAGGACAGAATCAGTCCAACAAACGCCTAGAAACTGATTTCTGCTAAAAATCCTGTCCAGTTAAGCACTGAAATGACTTTGGCCCAGCGGACACTTTGCAGACTATGAGATACCCTGAAGTAGAGAACCCAGTTGTCCAGAAATACAAAATTACACATGCATGTTAAGACACTAAATTTGGGGGCAATTCATTATGCAGAAGTAGAAAATGACTAGTGTTTTAACCATAAAGCAACTAAAGAGCCATGTTAGGCTGCATTTGACTATTTTAGGATAAAATATCTTTCAAAGATTAATTAATATGTATGTTTGTTTTTGCTAGGAGAAATGATTTCTCAAAAAGAGATCCCCTTAATACAACACAGCAACTCCTAGGTAATTTTAAATCAGTTTGACTTCTATGTTATTAGATAATCTCCTCTCAGAGAGTCCAAAGTAAAAGAACAAAAATTTAGTTTTATACTGACATTTTTATACTCCATATAAGCAAAATCTTAGCTGAAGGACTCAATTAGTTTTTAATCGTAATCTGTATTTTTCAAGACTATAAATAGAGTTTTCTAAATGTATAAGCTAACACCTAAAATAAGTAACTTGGTCTTTCTAAAGAATTAAAAGCCCTTTGAAGCTGGATCAGTTTTGAACCTGAAACTGCCTTTGGAAGTTGCTGGACCACTGAGTACTAGTGTATTTGTACTTTTTGGGCAATCAAAATTATAGTGTATTACTAGATAAATCCTGGTTATATAACTATATAACATTGCTTTTAATGTCATTTCACATTAACCAGATCTATACTGAGTATTAACAAAATTATTCCAAAAAGTGAAGTATGAAAATGTAGAGCCCACATTGGGTATATATTATTCCTAATTTCCTAAATTGTTCTTACACATTTTTCACTCTTGTTTCCCTTATATTGCTGCCATTGAGAAGGGCAATTCATTTTGTAAAGTTTGTTTTGTTTACCTCTTAATGAATTGCTTTCATGCCTACTATATTTCCTGCAAGTCATCCCAACTAAGTCAACCACACAGCTAAACATATTTAATTCATGTATTATTTTAGAAGAACATTTCTTCCTTGATGCTGAAATACTTATTTTAATGTAAAAATAAAATTTCCCTAATTATTTGTAAATGGGACTTTAAGTTATATTTACAGGTTAAATTAAATGTCTTTGATGCTGTATTTCAATGTGAGTTTCAGAGAGAAACTATATTTTGAATTTCTCCTTTAAAGATCTTAACATGAGAAGCTGAGTTATAAGTACATATAAACTATAAAGAAATTGAGAATATCATTTTATATTTTAATATGCATCCTGACATTTAACTTTGAGCCGAATCTTTGCTCAGTTATAACATAAAATTATTGTATGCAAGTGTGTGTGTGCATGTTTAATGATCTAAGTTAGTTCTTTTATTAGTTCTCTGGTGTAAATAAATAATCAGTAAACACTTGGAGGAGTCATTGTTCTAATGTGAGATAGCAAGTGAGTTCTTAATTGAATACATGACTGTCTTAATTATTACTCCATATAACCCTTTTTCTTAGTTTGCTCAGCCTACCATAAAAAAATACCATAGATTTGTGGCTTAAACAACAGAAATCTCACAGTTCTGAAGGCTAGAAGTCAGATATCAGGTGCCATCACAGTGTACTTTAATCCCCAAATCTCATGTATTAGTAAATGCTACTTGGGAAACACTTAAAATGGTTATTCTTGATCTAGATTTAGGTAGGCAGCATACAACCCTTAATGTTTCTCTGAGCTCTTCAGTATGATTCAATGCATTTCATTTTAATGACCTCTTCAAGTATATTCTAAGAATAGAAAGTTGCTACTGACACTTTTCTAGGTAAATGGAGGTATAATAAAGACTGTTCTGCCCTAACTTAAGATGGCTTCTCTACAAGAATGTGATTAAGGGAGAAATTGATTATGGAATACAAGGATAATAATAAAATTATCAACAGCAAAAAAGAGCTGCCCTGCTCTTCATTCCAGGAAAATTGTGTTTGAAAGTACTACCTTCATGTAATGCAATATTTTAGAACCAATTAATGTGGATTTTTTAATTGAAGTATAGTACTGTGGTAGACAGCATGTAAATACTTAAATTACTGATTTTAATAGTAGTTAATTTAACAGTACTAAATATAGATGTGAAATTACTTTTGTGAAATTATTTAATATATGTTTTTAATAAAAATTGTATTCTTATAAGTTTTCAACTAATATTATAGTAAGGAAATATATTGCTAACTCTGTTACTGTGCCATGTATTATCATATATCTGAAAATTTCTAAGATTAATAAGTAGAATATTTATCTTTTGCTGTACGTGTACATGTATGTATATGTCTATTAATTTGTTTTTGTTATAATAAAAATTAAAATAAACAAAAAAGAATATGCTTCCATTAAAAAATATAAAGGTTATATGAGAGTTAGATTAATTTTCTAATTAAAAATATCTCCAGAGCATATGTAGTTTTAAATTATTTATATGTATTTGTTTATATATGTTTATATATATTTATATATGTATATGTATACTATATTATATTGTTTGATATAGATCAAATACTACTTTCACAAAATTAATACTTCATATTTTATTTTCATAAAAAGTGCTGAATCATAGGCATTAAACAATCTTTATGAAAACTTTCATTATTCTGGGTGTCACTAGTCCAGTTTTCAACACAGTTGCAATTTTTCCCGTTTTGGTATGCTCAGTGTTAAATAAAAGGTATTGAATACAATATATCCTTTTATACATGAAAGGTGGATGTTGAATAATGTTAGTAGACACCAACAAGATTGTTAATGATATTGCAAAATGATATTGTTATCATTGCAAAATGATATTGTTAATTATCGCAAATTGCAGACAGAAGGAAAAGAAAGGAACTAATTGTATGTAGCATGACGTGTACCAATGAAAAATAAAAATCCAGTTAAAATATTTTCTGTTAGAGTTTAATATGTATTGGTTATTGTTTTACAAGGGAATCTAACCACTAAAATAAATTATTTATTAAAAAAAAGTATTCTTCATATGCAGGCACTGCAACTAATACTTTTGAGAGAGTATTACTATCTATCCAGTCTATAATGGATTTTTGCCTTTAAGGTTTCAAAGAATTAATACCATCCTTCAATTAAAGAGCAGGGAGAGTTTCAGCATCATCAACTTTATCAGAGTATAGTCTGACATTAAATTATTTTTCTTGTTCTTTTGTTGTTATTTGTTTTATTACTGAGCTGCAGGGTCACAATATTTTCTTCTGAATCAGAGTACAGCTCCATTTATAGTGAATGAGCAATCAATAACAACTCTTTGAACTGGTACAAACTCAAACAGTTTCACATCTTGTATTTTTTTCTGAATGTATACACTTTAAAAAATCTTTATTTAAATTAGATGAAATCACCCTTTAAAAAATAAAGAAAAATTATTAAAGCCATTCTCACGCTGGTTCCAAATTCCAATACAGAATTCCACTTTTAGATGTTAGCCCTCTCATGTTCTACACCCCTGTACTTTGTGGAAGTAGTTTGCAAACTGTGCTCTGGCTGTTCCAAAGACCTAGCTCCCCCAGTGTTCCTCCTGGTAGAAAGAGCGTAAGGGAGGGACCAACGAGATGACATTGGATCACACCATCTTTTTGAATGTGAGCCGCACTGTTTTCATCTGTGTTAAATATTAGATTACTAAGTAACTTTTCTTTAAATAAAGCAGTCTCTGATTAAAATATTTTAAAAGAGTTGGAAAATAACTCCATTCTGACATATTTTTAAACTTATACGAAAAGTGGCTTTTGTCTTATTGTACAATTACTTGATAGTTTCAAGAATTCTCTTAAAATCACAGAAAGTACAATGTGTTAGATGTTGGGAAGTTAGGTTTTGGCCTATAGTTTTATGGTATCACACACACACACACCAGCTGAGAAAAGAAGTCCGATCATAGAGACACAGTATGAATCTTCCCTGAGAAGGTCAAGGAATCTTTTAACTTCCTTTACAATTTCATTCCCTCAGAGAGCTTATAACTGATACTATCTCCCTTACATAAAAAACTATATTAATATAAACACTGTCTTTTTAATATAAATTCAAACATCTCTGCTACATAGCTTAATTTTTCTACAATCTTATTCTTAGAAAATTATCTGGGTAATTTTTCTGATTGCCCACTTACTTTATTTGCACAGGCTCTTCGACATACTTTTATGACTAAATAATTTGTGACATGAGGAAAAAAGAAAAGGAAAATAAAACTGATTAAGCACTAGGGTGAACTACATATATCTATTTCATCAAATCCATCAATTGAAAGACACATTATTCTTTTATGTACCCCTAAGAAAGAAAAATAAATACCACCAATTAAACTATGACATGCTATCTATGTAGGACTGATTCCAATTTTATAAATGTCATAATGTTAAACATATGTACTTAGAAGAAATGAAATGCAGAAATCATTCATTTGATTTTTTTTATAAAAACATCACATAGGATGGATTATTAGCCCTGTTTCTAAGATGAAGAAAATTAGTATCAAACTATAAGTAACAAATACAAGAGTACAAAATAATATATAGCATAGTCAGAATTCAGAATCAAACTTGTCTGTACAGACCATCTTCTCCCTAGAGATTTCTACTCCTTATGCATTCACTGTTGATGTTCCACTGCAGTTTGACTTCTGGAAATGCCTCTCTTGACTCCTATTTAATAGTCTCATATGCTATAATCTATGAAGAGACCATGTGTAACCAAGGTGTAATCAATGGCATAACCAAACAATAGATTTCAATATATCCTTAAGTCTTGATCACTAAGAAAAAAATATTGCTTCTCTACTCTAAAATCTCAATAAGTGTTTTTGAAAAGTTCCATTTTATGATATTTATGCCAAATATAGTGAATTGTACTTAATAGGCTTACGATGCTTTGACCATTTGGACAAACTGTCAAAGGAACTATGCGGCTGAACAACCAAAGCTTTTTTAACCAATAAACCACATAACCCACATGTAATGGGTGTGAATTAGTTATTTTTTCCTTTTGCAATAAGAAATAAATTAAACATGGAATCCCTTTTATGAATTTTAACATTAAGCCACAATAAAATATAATTAATACCTTATATACTTAAATACATAATAATGTGTGCAAATAATTATCAAATGCTTATTGTGAACCAAGAACTAAGGTATGTAACCTAAGGATTCAACAAATAACACCTTAGAACAGTTAAAACTGGAATGCAGGATTTATACCAGTCCCACACCAGAGGCTTTTAACCCATCTACATGTTTTCCTTCCAAGGAAGAAAGAGAAATGGGTTGGAACTCTAGAGACCACCATTAAAGTTTAGGTTACAAAGTAAGTGAGTCCTGGAGCCTAAACAAATCACTTTGCTTGACTCAAAATGACTTTGTAAAATATTTGCCTTTCCCAGTTTATTCCAAGTTCTCCTATGCCTTAACATGGGTTTTCCTTTCTTTTGTCCAGTTTAACCCAGTTGGCTTAACTCACCCTACTGACTCTGCATGAACATGCTTCTTTCAGCTCCCAACTCTCCAAATCCCATTCTTCATATAGAGGGTGCTCTTTCTTCTCTGCTTCCAGAGCACCCTGTGCATGCATCTACTGGTGCATTTAATTCACAATACTCCTCAAAGTCTCTGAACTTGTTTAAAGCAGAAATGGTATCTCATTCTCCATGTGTAAACAGAGGGCCTAGCTCACATTATGCATTTAGTAAATAAATATTAGATGAAAGAAGGAAGAAATAAGTGAGTGGACATCAATTTACTCCTTTTATTATAAGGAACTGGGTCTAGCTGAAAGCTAAGACTCTCCCTAGTTCTGAAAACCAGTCACTTCTGTCTCTATTGACATACTAGAGCACTTAATAAACAACATTAATCTTTTCAACCTCAATCTTCATTACACATTTTTGTTGCTTTCTTACTTGCCAAAACTAGAAACTACGGCAGTGATGATTATTGAAACTTAGTACGTGCTCCTTTCCATTTGCCAGCTTCTGTTGCAAATAATTAGGTTCTGTGACTAATATCTTGCCAAGAGAATGTTGGAAAAAACATTATATTACCTCTAGGCCTGGCATCCCAAAGATCCTGAAGAGTCTAATGTGTTTCTTCGGCTCTTCAGTCACCCTGATGGAGGGTATCCTCCAGGATATGCCGTGGAGCCCCTAGGGGACAATGGAACAAACGAATGAAAGACCTCTAGGTTGGTGAGTCATTATGTACATGACAGTGACCCAGAGAAGTCACATGACCTGTGTCAGCTATTTAAGACTATGTATGCATAAGCCACTGAATTTTTTTTAATGGAAATGAACTTTAATACAGAAGAAAAAAAATCTTCAATTCCAAGAAGACTAATTTTATTTATTTTTGTTTTAGCCTGAAAATAACTAAGAATCTAGAATAAATTAACAGAATCATCATCTGAGTTTTCTTATCAGACTTTCTGAGTCTGAGTTATAAATTTGTTTAGTCTTTCATACATGGAGCCACTAATAATGGGAGAGTAGAAACAGTCAATAAAGTTTCAAACTGACAATAAATCCTTTAATAATCAATCAATGCCCAAATATACGGTAGCCATTTTGTAGACATATCAAATAAGCAAAAACTTTAGAATTTAGGATGTTTATCTCTTGGTGAGTGGTATATAAGTGTATATCCAAATGTGTTTCTTCTCTCCCTGCTACTTCAGTTTTGCTTTGTTAAGAATAGGTGATGTAAAACCAAGAATACAGAATATGTGGGAAGGATATAACACTATAAGAACTTCATTTATGATAATTTATTACCTCCAAGATCAAATATTCTACAAAGCTTGAAATACTTTATCATCTTGTAGCGTAACGTTTAACCTTGTGAAATCTAATAAGAGATATCTTATACATAGAGAAAAATATATGGTTGATTATTATAATTCCTCAAAAGTCTAAAACCAGGGTTACTTTAGGTCAATTATTTTTTAAATCGTTCGCTAAAGTACGTAATGTTGACTCTCAAGTATTTAAAATATTACACTGAATAGCTTTACAGGAATGTTTCTTTCAAATGGAACTTATGACAAAGAAGTTATCCCATATTATAATCTCAATAAGTAATGATATTAAAATCTAATTTCTGGTCTTAAACTTTTTTATTCCCTTTTCTGCCTTCTTACATTTCAGAGGCCTCTTGATTGTCCATTAGAATGTATACAGATGGTCCTCAAGTTAGTGACTTGATTTATGAAGTTTTAACTTCGTGACGGTGTGAAAGTGATATTTATTCGGTAGAAACTGTGCTTCAAATGTTAAATGTTGATCTCTTCCCAGGCTAGCAATACACAGTACAATACTCTCTCCCTATGATGCTGGACAGCAGCAGTGAGCTTCAGCTCTCAGTCAGCCACACGATGACAAGCATAAACAACAGATATACTCACAGTCATTCTGTACCAATACACCTATTCTGCTTTTCATTTTCAGTATAGTATTCAATACATTACATGAGATATTCAACATTTTATTACAAAATTGGTTTTGTGTTAAGATGATTTTCCCCAGCTGTAGGGTATTCTAAGTGTTCTGAGCATGTTCAATGTAGGCTAGGCTAAGCCATGATGTTCGGTAGTTTAGGTGTATTAAATGCATTTTCAACTGATTTTCAGCTTACAATGGATTTATTGGGACTTAATCCCATTTTAAGTTGAGGAAGATTATGTAGGGACAGAGAGAAGAAAGACAAGAAAGAGAGAGGAAGGGAGAGAAGGAGGGAAGGAAAAGAAAGAGTAAAGAGAAAGAGAGAGAGAAACAAGAGTGGGAGGGAGGGAGAGAAAGGGGGTGAGAGGAAGGTAGGAAAGAAGAATGGAGGAAGGGAGAGAAAATCTATTATTTTTGTGATGCGTGTATGGAAAAGATCTGGAAACTCAAGTTTTCCATTCAGAAAAAGAATGAGAGAGAAAAACCCATAGGTTTCATGAGTCGTTAAATTTGAAAATATGCCAAATCTTGGGAAAAAAATTCAGAATGACAGAGAGTTAGGCATATGTTGTATGATGAGACATTTTTGGTCAGCCCTAGAGATCACCGTCTGAGTACAAACTGATTCAGTTACACATTTAAAACATTAGATTCAGAAAATGGATAATAAATGAGACAGTTCAAAGAGAAAAAAAACTTTATTACTTTAGGGAAAAAGGGAAAAACCTGAAACTACACTATTTTACTTTATGTTTATTTCTTTTATTTAAAAAATTGCAACCACAGGCTTCCCTGGTGGCGCAGTGGTTGAGAATCTGCCTGCTAATGCAGGGGACACGGGTTCAAGCCCTGGTCTGGGAAAATCCCACATGCTGCAGAGCAACTAGGCCCGTGAGCCACAACTACTGAGCCTGCGCGTCTGGAGCCTGTGGTCCGCAACAAAAGAGGCCACGACAGTGAGAGGCCCGCGCATCGCGATGAAGAGTGCCCCCACTTGCCACAACTACAGAAAGCTCTCGCACAGAAACGAAGACCCAACACAGCAAAAATAAATAAAATAAATTAATAAACTCCTACCCCCAACATCTTCTTTAAAAAAAAAAACTGCAACCGCTAATTTTATTGTTCAGAAATCTTTGGAAACTAGGAAAAAGTACATTAATAATCTTTGAAAACAATTACCAGTGGTGTAAACAGCCTGTCTCAAAGGAGACATTTAGACAATTCCCTAATATTAAGACATTTTTTCCAGTATATAATACACAAAACTGTCTGTGCTCTAATAAGAAAGCACCTCCCCCAAATTTTCTAAATCACTTTTAATGGCATTCATTTATACTTTAGAAAAATCTGATTACATGAATCAGCACAAATCTGCTAATTAGTGATAGAATTTTGACTAAAACATAATTCTGAATCCCAATCTCAACACCATCATGGCTCTTCACTGCTCTGATATTTAGGATATATATCTTTGTCTTAATCTCAGCTTGTTTACTATTAAACAAAAAGGATCAACCTTTTAAATTTTGTGACATATTGGGAGGGGGAGTGGGAAGGGTTGAGTTGAGAGTTTGGGACTAGCAGATGCAAACTATTATGTATAGAATGGATAAACAATAAGGTCTTACTGTATAGTACAGGGAACTATATTCAATATCCTATAATCAACCATAATGGAAAAGAAAACCAGAAACTATCACAATATTGTAAATCAAATATATGTCAATAAAAAATAAAATAAAAACAATTATAAACAAATGAATGTATAAATAAATGAATAAGTAAATAATTAAATTTCCCGACATCTTAAAACCATTTTGTTACATCCTTTCATGGAATGAATTGTGTCCCCCCTCCACATTGATGTGTTGAGTGAAATCCTAACCCCCAATACCTCCGAATGTAATTATATGTAGAAATAAGGTCTTTAAAGAGGTGATTAAGTTCAAATGAAGTTTTTGTTCATTTTAGGGTGGACTCAAATCCAATATGACTGGTATCTTTATAAAAAGAGGCAGTTTGGACACACACACACAGACACCAGTAACATGTGCCCTCAGAGAGATAACCATCTGCAAGCCAAAGAGAGAGGCCTCGGAAGAAACCAACTCTGCCAACTCTTTAATCTTGGACTTACAGCCTCTAGAACTGTAACAAAACAAATCTTTTCTGTTTAAGCCACCAAGTCTATTGTATTTTGTCATGGCAGCCTGAGCAGACTAATAAAGATCCTAAGTTTTCTTTCCTAATATTTATTAAATATTGTAAAGAAAAAGTATACAGCTTTATCTCACTTTCCTGGAAGGACTGATGTAAACATTTATGAGATAATGATTGTAAAATTTAGGGATTCATAAAGATTCAAGTAATAGTATTAGTTACGCACACTTATTTTTTAAATGTTCAAAATTTTATGGATCTATTATATAGTTTTCAAATTAAGAGAGCATAGTAGATTAGAACATTGTTCAAAGATATTCACTGCCCTCCTTAGCTTCATAAAAGTGTAGTTCCCTGCCCCCTTATATTGGGCTTGTCAACATGCTTGCTTTAGCCAGTGGGATATTAACAAATGTGATACAAACAGAAGTTTGAGATGTGTTTGTGCAGTGAGGCACTTGTGACTGTTTGGCCCCTTTCATCTTGGGCCACAGAATATATTCACATTGAGCAGACCTAAGACCAACTTACAGTGAAGAGCCATGGCCAGTTGACCCCCAGCATAAAGCAGGGCTGCCCAGATGAATCCAAGCAAGATGAGCTGACACACAGGTGAACAGCAGATGTGTGGGAGAGAATAAATGACAGCTGTTTTAAGTCACTCAATTTTGAGAAGTTATGTTGTGCAGCATTATTGAGGCCACAGTTGATAACAGACAGCAGGGTTACAATCAATAAAATAAAGAAGATTGATTACAATGTAGGTAGAACTTTTCAGTAATTTCCAACAGAATATTTAGGAAATTAGTATTCTTGTTGAAAATTTAAAGTATTGTCATATATTTTCAATACCAGAAATGACAGAAGCTAATGCTAAAATCTACTATTTCTTGAGTACTTATGTTCTGTGCACAGTGATAACCTCTGATCATCTGAGTTTCATCTCAACGGAAACTCCAAGGTTAAATATAATGATTATCACATTTTACAGATATTTGGTGATTTTCACAGGATTAAAAAGTTAATATGTTGTGGAGCTGGAATTTAAACTAAGGCAATCTGGCTCCTATGTCTGGGTTCTTAATTTTAAAGCACATTCAAATATCACAGATTATATATATTTTTTTAATTAATTAATTTATTTATATTTGGCTGTGTTGGGTTTTCGTTTCTGTGCGAGGGCTTTCTCCAGTTGTGGCAAGCGGGGGCCACTCTTCATCGCGGTGCACAGGCCTCTCACTGTCGCGGCCTCTCTTGTTGCAGAGCACAGGCTCCAGACGCACAGGCTCAGTAGCTGGGGCTCACGGGCCCAGTTGCTCAGCGGCATGTGGGATCTTCCCAGACCAGGGCTCAAACCCGTGTCCCCTGCATTGGCAGGCAGATTCTCAACCACTGCGTCACCAGGGAAGCCTGATTGTATATTTTTTGAAGGTGATTTTATAAATTTAATTTCCACTCTAATAGATGTTTTGTATATAAAGATGTCTTCTCCACACTATACACACTAAAGATTATCATTTAATGTATATTCTATCATATATGCAGAATCTTACCTATTTAAAAAATCTCATTTTATGCCTAAGTAGAAAAAATATTATAAATATACTCCCAGACTGTTATCCTTAAACATATTCCTTGCACATTAACATAATAGGAAACAGAACTAATAGGGAATTGCCAGGATAAACAGCTGTACTAAAACCAATTGGATTACCAGAGTTTTGCTTTAATGCTAATATCAAACTGATGAAATTTGAGTAAAAATATTATTCTCTGTAACTTCCATATCTCTCAGGTGGCCTATTAAGAGGTATTACTGGACAAAGAAAGATGTGAGGCATTCATTTTAATGGGAATTATCAGAGCACTGAAGTTACTTTCAGAAAAACTCGGTGCTTAAAGAATATTTAAAACATTTGAGAAGGTCTTTGTAACTGGTCTAAAAGAATTCCGAATCCTCTCAGATCATCAGAAAGCATTCTAGGAAGCCCTGAAATAGAATAGTCCTTTTGGTCTCTAAAAATTCCTCCTAACATCCTATCCCTACTTCCCACCACCTCTAAATGTCCAGGTCCAGGTCAACAAAATACAGTTTCTAGAGAATTTGCAGGGTGAACCATGACATACATAGAGACCTGAAAACATGAACACGAGAAAGAAGTTCTCATACAGAATGCTAACCAAACAGCCAATCCCAAGGCAGGCCTGAAGTCAAAGTTGATGCTAAAAGCAGCCAAATCAAATTAGCTACCCTAACAGACCAGACGTGTATATTCAAAATGAAAGAATTTTGTTTATTTTTATTGATCAGGAGTATGCACTGGAATCTGGAAATCACATATTGGTTTGGTGTGAATATTAAGGCACCATCGAGTTGAGGGAGTTGAATAATTTTCATTTCACTCTATCATTTAACTTGCATTATACAAATTCATGTTATCTTTATGATACTGCTCAAAGGAATATAATTTTTTTAAAGTTGTATTTTTTCAACTATGTAACATTAAGGCCTCTCAGCAGTAATTGATTTCTAGAAGTATTGAGATAAACTGGATGATTTGAGGCTGTCTCCAAAACTCCTTACAAAACGTGTCCATACAAATATCAAGTCTAGTCATTTACTTTCATATTGGTCAGCTGGCGGTCTTCCCAGATCATTTAGAATTCCTATACTATTAACTTTAAATGACTATTGATTTCTAACTCCTATAGACAAGATGACTTTTCAACTCAGTGACACTAAAGCAGTGTCAGTACACATAGTAGGTATATAAGTAAGGAACTGCCTAAGGCTAAAAATAATATGCAACATTAAACAGGATTCATTGATATTAAAATTGATAAGGTTTTGTATTTGATTTTAATGGAGTAAACAGCAAACACCTTATATGATAAGTGTACAGTTATTACCACATTATGGAACAATCTACCTTTTTACTTTCTAATTTGACTCTCTTGAAATAATTACATATTAAACTCCTTAACACTATAGCATTTACGATTATGTAAAAGAAAAAAGAAACAACATGCATTATTTTTCCACATTAAAGGAACAGAGATACTACTTGGATGCTTGGAATTTCTCCAAAACATATAGCTTAACATTAGAAGCAGCAATAGTTAAAGCATATCTAAAAGGTGCATTTTCTGCTGATCATTTGACATCCTCTCAAGCTGGCACAAACTGCCCGTGGATCTTGAGTCAACAGCTACCCCTGTGTGTCAGAGTTCAACAGGCCACTCTTCCCTTCTTTTCATATGAACTCCAGCACATACGTGCATATTCATTGGCTCTAACGCACTTCTCATTCTTTTTACCATTCCTGGTGTCTGGGATTTTTTTTTTTTTAATATCTAAAAGGAATAGCATGACCCCATCTTAAAAACTGAAATAGTCACTGATCTATGGTTATTCCTGTAATATCACTAGTGTTGGTGAATAATTCAAATTAAATAGTTTCCTATATATTCCATTTTAAAGGAACTTCATTTACTTTCTTTCAATGGTTTCCTCCTGCGCTGTTCTCACCCTGCATTATTCATATGCAACCTCACAAATTGCTTTGAGTTCGAGCGGTACTGATATAAATCATAGGGCTATTTTCTCTGGAGGACTTTAGCCCTAAGCTCTACAACTTGTTTTAAAATGAAAACTGTGTTCAATTAAAGTGATTTGTTTGCTCAAAAATTAACTATCTTATATTCCCATTTGCAGGGAGAGAAGACTAAAGTTACATTCCAGGCTGTTGAATAATTTTAAAAGTAATTTACTTTCACACTTTCTGGCTGTATCCTTGCATTTGGCTTATCCTGTGCATTTATTTGTGCCTAGGTCATATTCCTCAAAATATAAATATAGCTCTCAAAGATTTCTTTCCCAATTGTTTTACATTTTGACTTTTGAATAGTTCCTTTGTAAATGAACTAAAATAATGTGTTATTTGCTTTCCAGACCCATAACTGAATGAAAAAAACAGAGAGAAAGAGAGGGAGGGAGAGGGAGAGAGAGGGGAGACAAATCAGTGGAAATCAAGCAAACTGAGAACTTAGATTCATATTGAGAACTGCTATAAAAGTAGCATTTTAAGAGTGATGTCACTGAAAAGAGCAGAGGAGCAAATCCCACTCCTCCCTCCCCAAATGCAACTAATGAGATGAAAAGGCAACTTTTGAAATGGGATAAAATATTTGCAAATCATATATCAGATGAAGGGTTAATAGCCAAGATATATAAGGAACTCATACAATTCAATAACCAAAATAAATATATAAATAAACTGATTAAAAATGGGCTGCAGACCTGAATAGACATTTTTCCAAAGAAGACATACATACAGATGGCTAATAGATATGAAGCGCTGCTCAACATCACTAACCATCAGGAATATGCAAACCAAAATCACAATGAGATATCACACATGTTATAGAATGACTATCATCAAAAAGGCAAGAGATAACAAGTGTTGGCAAAGATGTAGAGAAAAGGGAACTCTTATGTACTGTTGGTAAATTGGTAAGGCCACTGTGGAAAACAATATGGAGGTTCCTCAAAACTTAAACATCAGCAGCTGCACTTCAAATGCAGATTTGGTAAAACCAGAGAAAGCAGTATGCACCTTATTCTCAAAGGACTGTTGTTGTGGGTCTCCATACATCTGGCATCTCCCTCAAGGACAAGTACATAGCATTTGTTTCACCTGACTTGAATCACTCCCTGGGCTGGGATGACTTCCCCTGTGGCTTTTGTCAGAAGCATTTAAACTTAACAGATATTAATTACAGCAGTCTTAGGCAAGGAATAACACTTGGAACAAGCTTGTGATACACTTGGTTCACCATCTTAAACAACCAATGGGTCAAAGAAAAAATTACAAGGGAGATTAGAAAATACATTAGTACAAATAAAATAAAAACGCAACACACAAAAACTTTTGGGATGCAGTGAAAGCAGAGTTCATTTGGAATTTAGAGCTATAAGTGCTTATATTCAAAAAAAACCTAGGAGGAGCTTCAAGATGGCGGAAGAGTAAGACGCGGACATCACCTTCCTCCCCACAAATACATCAGAAATACATCTACATGCGGAACAACTCCTACAGGACACCTACTGAACGCTGGCAGAAGACCTCAGACCTCCCAAAAGGCAAGAAACTCCCCACTTACCTGGGTAGGGTAAAAGAAAAAAGAAAACACAGAGACAAAGAACAGGGACGGGACCCGCACCAGTGGGAGGGAGCTGTGAAGGAGGAAAGGTGTCCACACACTAGGAAGAGCAGAGACTGGGGGTGGCAGAAGGGGGAAGCTTCAGAGCCACGGAGGAGAGTGCGGCAACAGGGGTGCAGAGGGAAAAGCGGAGAGATTCCCGCACAGAGGATCGGTGCCGAATGCACGCACCAGCCCAAGAGGCTTGTCTGCTCACCTGCCAGGACGGGTGGGGGCTGGGAGCTGAGGCTCGGGCTTCAGTCGGATCCCAGGGAGAGGCCTGGTGGCGTGAACACAGCCTGAAGGGGCTAGTGCGCAACAGCCAGCCGGGAGGGAGTCCGGGAAAAGGTCTGGAGCTGCTGAAGAGGCAAGAGACCTTTTTCTTGCCTCTTTGTTTCCTAGTGCGTGAAGAGAAGGGATTAAGAGCGCTGCTTAAAGGAGCTCCAGAGACGGGCGCGAGGGGCGGCTAAAAGCGCGGACCCCAGAGACGGGCAGGAGACGCTAAGGCTGCTGCTGCCGCCACCAAGGGGCCTGTGTGCGAGCACAAGGCACTATCCGCACCCCCCTTCCGGGGAGCCTGTGCAGCCCGCCACGGCCAGGGTCCCGGGATCCGGGAGAACGCACGGCGCGCCTCAGGCTCGTGCAACGTCACGCCGGCCTCTGGCGCTGCAGGCCCGCCCCGCATTCCGTGCCCCGCCCTCCCCCCTGGCCTGAGTGAGCCAGAGCTCCCGAATCAGCGGCTCCTTTAACCCCGTCCTGTCTGAGCGAAGAACAGACGCCCTCAAGCGACCTACACGCAGAGGCGAGTCCAAATCCAAAGCTGAACCCCGGGAGCTGGGCGAACAAAGAAGAGAAAGGGAAATCTCTCCCAGCAGCCTCTGGAGCAGCAGATTAAATCTCCGTAATCAACATGATGTACCCTGCATCTGTGGAATACCTGAATAGGCAACGAATCATCCCAAATTGAGGAGGTGGACTTTGGGAGCAATGATATATACATTTTTTCCCCCTTTTTCTCTTTTTGTGAGTGTGTATGTGTATGCTTCTGTGTGTGATTTTGTCTGTATAGCTTTGCTTTTACCATTTGTCCTAGGGTTCTGTCTGTCCGTCTTGTTTGTTTGTTTGTTTTTTGGGGGTTTCTTACTTTAAAAAATTTTGCTGAATACTTATTTTTTATTTCAATAACTTTTTATTTTATTTTATTTTATCTTCTTTCTTTCCTTCTTTTTTTCTCCCTTTTATTCTGAGCCGTGTGGATGACAGGCTCTTGATGCTCCAGCAAGGCATCAGGGCTGTGCCTCTGAGGTGGCAGAGTGAAGTTCAGGACACTGCTCCACAAGAGACCACCCAGCTCCACATAATATCAAACAGTGAAAATCTCCCAGAGATCTCCATCTCAACACCAAGAACCAGCTCCACTCAACGACCAGCAAGCTACAGTGCTGGACACCCTTTGCCAAACAACTAGCAAGACAGGAACACAACCCCATTCATTAGCACAGAGGCTGCCTAAAATCATAATAAGTTCACAGACCCCAAAACACACCACCAGACATGGACCTGCCCACCAGAAAGACAACGTCCAGCCTCATCCAGCAGAACACTGGCACTAGTCCCCTCCACCAGGAAGCCTACACAACCCACTGAACCAACCTTAGCCACAGACACCAAAAACAACGGAAACTATGAACCTGCAGCCTGCAAAAAGGAGACCCCAAACACAGTAAGTTAAGCAAAATGAGAAGACAGAGAAACACACAGCAGATGAAGGAGCAAGGTAAAAACCCACCAGACCTAACAAATGAAGAGGAAATAGGCAGTCTACCAGAAAAAGAATTCAGAATAATGATAGTAAAGATGATCCAAAATCTTGGCAAAAGAATGGAGAAAATACAAGAAACGTTTAACAAAGACCTAGAAGAATGAAAGAGCAAACAAACAGTGATGAACAACACAATAAATGCAATTAAAAATTCTCGAGAGGGATCAATAGCAGAATAATTGAGGCAGAAGAACGGATAAGTGACCTGGAAGATAAAAAGTTGGAAATAACTGCTGCAGAGCAGAATAAAGAGAAAAGAGTGAAAAGAAATGAGGACAGTCTCAGAGACCTCTGGGACAACATTAAACACACCAACATTCGAATTATAGGGGTCCCAGAAGAAGAAGAGAAAAAGAAAGGGACTGAGAAAATATTTGAAGAGATTATAGTTGAACACTTCCCCAGTATGGGAAAGGAAATAGTTAATCAAGTCCAGGAAGCAAAGACAGTTCCATACAGCATAAACCCAAGGAGAAACACGCCAAGACACATATTAATCAAACTATCAGAAATTAAATACAAAGAAAAAATATTAAAAGCAGCAAGGGAAAAACAACAAATAACACACAAGGGAATCCCCATCTTTCAGCAGAAACTCTGCAAGGCAGAAGGGAGTACAGGACATATTTAAAGTGATGAAGGAGGAAAAACCTACAGCCAAGATTACTCTACTCAGCTAGGATCTCATTCAGATTTGATGGAGAAATTAAAACCTTTACAGACAAGCAAAAGCTAAGAGAATTCAGCAGCACCAAACCAGCTTTACAACAAACGCTTGTCTAGGCAGGAAGCACAAGAGAAGGAAAAGACCTACAATAACAAACCCAAAACAATTAAGAAAATTGTAATAGGAACAGGCATATCAATAATTACCTTAAATGTAAATAGATTAAATGCTCCAACAAAAGAGATAGATTGGCTGCGTGGATACTAAAACAAGACCCCTATATATGCTGTCTACAAGAGACCCACTTCACACCTGGGGACACATACAAACTGAAAGTGAGGAGATGGAAAAAGATATTCCATGCAAATGGAAATCAAAAGAATGCTGGAATAGCAATTCTCATATCAGAAAAAAGTAGACCTTAAAATAAAGTCTATTACAAGAGACAAAGAAGGAAACTACATAATGATCAAAGGATCAAGGGATCAAACTACATAATGATCAAATTGATCAAAGACATAAATGTAAGAACTAAAAAACTATAAAGCCCTTAATGGAAAGTTGTATCATCATGATCTAGAATTTAGCAAAATATTCTTAGACATGACACCAAAGTACACACAGCAAGAGAAAAAATAGACAAATTGGACTTCATAAAAATGGAAAGTAAAGTTGTGTTTTAAATGACACTATTAAGAAAGTAAAAAGACAACCAAAAGAATGAAAATATCAGCAAGTCACAAATCTGATAATAATCTAATACACAAAACGTATAAAGAACTCTTATCACAGCAAAACAAACAACCCAGTAAAAATCAGGCATAGGACTTGAATAGACAGCACCCCAAAGAAGATGTATAAGTTGCAAACGAGCACATGAAAGACGTTAAACACCATTAGCGGTTAGGAAAATGCAACCAAAACCTCACTAACATTCCATTTCACACTGGCTAGGATGGCTATAATTTAAAAACAAAACAAAAATGGAAAATAAATATTAGGATGTAGAGAAATTGGAACATTTGTACACTGCTCTTGGGTATATAAAATGGTGTAATTACAGTAGAAAACATTTTGGCAGCTTTTCAAAATGTTAAACGTAAAATTACCATAGGAGTCAACAATTCTACTCCTAAGTTTATATCCAAGGGGATTGAAAACACTTATTCAAACAAATATCGTACACAAGTGTTTATAGCAGCACTATTTACAATGGCCAAAAGGTGGAAAAAAACATAAATGTCCATCAACAGATGAATGGATAAACAAAATGTTGTATATCCATGCAATGGAATATTATTCAGCCATAAAATAGAGTTAAATACAGACATATACTGCAATCTCAACAAACCCTGAAAACCTTAAAGTCAGTGAAAGATGTCAGGCACAAAAGTTCACATATTGTATGGTTTTATTTATATAAAATATCTAGAATAGGTAAATTGATGGAGATAGAAAACCAACTAGTGGTTACCAGAGGCTGGGGGGAGAGAACAATGTCAATGGCTGCCCAACAGATACAGGGTTTCCTCATGGAGTGATAAAAATATCTTGGAGCTATAAAAAGGTAGTAGTTACAAACCTTGTGACTGTACTAAACACACTGAAACATACACTTTAAAATGCTTAGTGATTAATTTTGTTATATTAATTTTACTCAGTAAAAGATAAGTAAGTAAAAGCTGCATTTTATCAATACCAAGCTAAACATTTGTCCTGGAAGGTGGATGCACTAGATGTTTGGTGAGTTCAAATTATGTTTGGGTTGAGGAAATTTGTACACTCTTTACCAATTTATTATGATAAGGCTAGATGCAGAAAAAGGCAATAAAGTTAGATGTGAAGAGAAGGCTCATTGTTCCAGTAGGCAAGGGAGAATTTTAAGGAGAATGCTTAGGATATGTTGACTTGGATTCTGGAAATAAAATGAATAAGATAATAAAATTGATCTAAACTCTAACAGAAAATTGAAAGTAAAATCAAATAGCCTCACACACTTGTTTGGCTGAATCAGTAAAGAGAGAGCCAGCTTGAGAGAGCGAAGCTTTATATTTTTCAAGCAATTTAATAGGTGGTAGTTATAACAGAATCACTATTAAGAATCCAATCTTGTAAACTTACAGTTAAGTAAATTACATTAAAAACAAATATTACTCAAAACTTCTCATTTCCGTATTTTATTAATATTTATGTTCCTGAGATTATTTACATCTATTGTAATAGTGTGCTTTAAATGTTATACAATGCTGTGTAACCACTCATACCTTCCCAGTTCTGCATTGAAGGCTGTCTCTTTGGCCATGGCTGGGTGTATTTAAATGTAAATAAGCAAATATTACAAATTTTAAATTTCAACTTACTATTTTGTTAATTGTTTAGACTAAGAAATGATAGAAAATGTTAATAATGTAGAATAAACCTAAACTTATGCTATCTGCAGTTATTATTAATAGCCCTCCAAAAAGAAAAGAGAGATACTTCCAGTATTCAAAAACAATTATCTAATTAATCAAAACACTCAATGGAAAATGCAATGGAAAATGAGAGAAGTTCCAACGTATGTATGCTTTTTAGTTTCACTTTTGTCATTTTTGTTAATTTACACAAAAATATCAACAAACAAAAAATATCAGAACTATACTTATTCATCAAATGCAACCATAGATTGGCTATGGATAGAAGAATATTTCAAAAATCAACAAAAGCATCCTATGATATCCTTCTATATACATCCATTGGCTATATGGAATTTACAATGAAGAGTGTTGCATATTTTAGCTTTATTTGTAAATTTTATTTTACATAGTACTGATACTAATAAAATTTATGATAAACTTCTACAATTCTTTTCCTTTGAGGAGCCATTTGTAAAGCATTTACCGGGAAAATACTGGAATGATCTTTCTTTCTTTCTTAAATTTGGAATGTTCTGACTTTCATATTAGGACAGGTCTCTGGGGAATTAGAAGCTTAGAGCTTTCAGTGATCCCTGAAGGTTTCCTCTGTTAAGTCAGAAATTGGAACTTGTTCTTATGTGGCAGTTCTTAGGAAACTTCTTGTCTAAATTTGCTTCTGTACCTGGTACCCCACTCAATTCTCTTAAGGAGACGAAACTTCATAGCGAAGTCATATTATCCAACTTGAGGGCAGAATAGCCACATAAGTTTTTTGGAATTTTCCTGCATGAGAGATTTGTTTATTTTGCCCTATTTATGTTTTAAATTATTCAATAATTTATATCAGGGAACTCTGTTCAATACTCTGTAATAAACTAAATGGAAAAATAATTTGAAAAAAATAGATAAAAGTAAAAAAATAAAAATTTTTTAAAAATTAAATAAAATGATTAGACAGTTGTCACCTTCTTCCAAACTGGGATATCCCCAAATCCTAATTTATTAATTTTAAAATTTCTATACATTAAGTTTCACTTTTTATGGTCTAAAGTTGTATAACTTTTGACAATAAATAGTGCCACTTGACCATTAATCAGTACCATTAATTTTGTTGCCCTAAAAACTCCCCTGTGTTTCACATATTTAAACCTTACCTCTTTCCACTGGCAACCAGTAATCTTTTTACCAACTCTCTAGCTTTCCCATTACCAGAATGTCATGTAAATGGGATTTTTTTATCCATTCACTTATTGAAGGACTTATTGGTTGCTTCCAGTTTTGGGTAATTATGAATAAAGCTGATATTGATATTCATGTATAGATTTTCATGTGTACATAAATTTTCAAATGGTTGAAATAAATATATACGAGTGTGATTACTGAATCATGTAGTAAGACTGTTTAGTTTTATAAGAAACCATTAATGTATTTCAAAAGTGGCTTTACCATTTAGAATTACCACTAATGAATGAAAGTTTCTGTTACTCTGCATTCTCACCAGCAATTGGTATTATCAGTTTGTTTGATATTAGCCATCGTATTGGTATGTCATGTTGCTTTAATTTGTGATTCTCTAATTATAAATAATGTTGAGTAGGTTTTTATATATTTACCACCTGCATATCTTCTTTGGTTATATGTCTGTTCAGAATTTTTCCAATTTTTAAATTGTGTCATCTGTTTTTGTATTGTTGAGCTTTAAGAGTTCTCTGTATACTGTGGAGACAAGTATTAAATGTATGTTTTCAAATACTTTCTTCCATTCTATGTCTTGTCTTGTAATTCTTTTAACAGTATTGCACACAATAGAATTTTTAAATTTTAATAAGTACAACTTTTCATTTTTTCTTTTCAGATAGTGCTTTGGTGTTGTATCTGAAAGTGCACTGCAAAACACAAGGTCACCTACAGATGAACAAAAATAAGAATTATAGACTTCTCATCACAAACCACGCAAGCAAGAAGAAAATGGAGTGAAATACTGAAAGTGTTGAAAAAACTGTTGACCTAGAATCCTATTTACAATAGGATTTTTCTTCAACGCTGAAGGAGGAATAAAGACTTTCTCAGAAAAACAAAAGCTGAGGTATTCTTCATAGGCAGATCTTCCCTACAATCAATGATCAAAGATGTTTTAAAGGAGAAGGAAATCATATCACCAGAAATTTTGATTTTCATTAAGAAAGGAATAGTATCAGGGAAGGAACAACTGAAGGTAAAATAAAGTCTATTTGATTTATTAATTGATCTAAAACGTAATGGTTCATTCAAACTAATAATAACTTTGTTGTCAGTTACCTGTACTCAAGTGAAGCAGTATAGTGTTATTTGAAGGTGAAATTAGATTACTTTAAATATATATTTTAAACTCCAGAGCAACCACTAAAATATTTTTGAAGAATAATTTCTATCTATATAGGGAAGAAAATATACATATTTTTGTTATGGGCTGAATTTTGACCCCCCAAATGCATATATTGAAGTCCAAATCCCAATAACTCAGAATGTGACTGTATTTAGAGGTAGGGCATTTAAAGAGATGATTAAGTTAAAATGACACTGTTAGGATAGGTCCTCTTCCAATCTGACTGCTGTCCTTATAAGAAGAGAAAATTTGGACACAGAAAAAGACACCAGGGATGCCAGTGCACAGAGGAAAGACCATGTGAGGACAACACCATGAAGGTGGCCATCTGCAGACCAAGGACAGAGACCTCAGGAGAAACCAACCATGCCCACATCTTAATCTTGGTACTTCTAGCCTCCAGAACTGTGAGAAAATAAATTTCTGTAGTTTAAGCCACACAGTCTTTGGTATTTTATTATAGTAGCCCTAGAAAACTAACATAATGCTCAAGTAAAACCAGAAAGGGGAGAAAAACAAGAGAAGAAAAAAATGGTACACATATACAAAGAAAGACAGATTGTCATAGTGGATTTAAAAAAATAAGAAAACTGAATGTTGTCTACAAGAAATCCAGTTTAATTATTAAGATTCAGATATTTTAAAAGTAAAGGGATACAGGAAACTAACAATCAAAAATAACCTAGAGTAGTTATATTAGTTTTAGATAAAGTAGACTTAAGAGCAAGAAAAATTTTCAGGGATAAAAAGGGGGATTACAAAATGATAACGACATCAATTCTCCAAAAAGAATAACAATCCTAAACGTGTATGCACCTAACACCAGAGTGTTAAAATATGTGAGACAAAACTTAAAAAATCTTCAAGGAGAAATAAATGAATCCATTATTATAGATGGAAACTTCAACACCCTTCTTTCAGTCATTGACAGATGAAGTAGGAAGAATATCAATAAGGATATATTTGACCTAAACAGCACTATCAATCACCATGACTATTTATTCTAAATTTCTTCCCAAAGTTTTGATTTCCTTCTCAAAATATACATTTTAATATATCAGAAGACTCACATACCCTAATTCCCTTAATGTATTACTTATTTGTACTTCCAGATTGTTGTTCATTAAGCTCATGAGATATTTATAATTTCTTCTGAAATCATTCTTCAAAAAGCTCCCTGATATACTGTTCTAATTTCATTTTATTGCTTTCTATGTCCTGTATTTCTAATTTACTATTCTTTGCATATTTTACAAGATATGTCTGATTAACTTAAATTTGCAAAAAAAATGGAAAATGCTTTTAGGTAAAGCTGGCAAGTCTGAAATTTTATTTTTCTTCATTCTTAAAAAAAAGTGAGACTGGCTCTGTATTCTAGGTTCAAATCATTCAACAGAACTTGATAAACATTGCTTTATGGTCTTTTAGCATCTAGTGTTGATGATTTCTGATTCATATTAGTTTCCTTTTTTACCTCTTCATTTTTAGGATTTTCTTTTGATTTTTATAACATTAAGATTTTATTTGATTTTCTACAACTGTCATTACTTAGTATTTCACAAAGTCTTTCAAAGTAAAGTACAAAACCTTTATCCAAGCCAGAAGATTGTTTTCTATTATTGTTTTGATTTTATCTCATTTCCCATGATCTCAGTCGAGTCCTTTTTGAACTCCTGTTAATATCTATTGGACCTTGCTCATCTTATCCTTGCTTGTTTTAAAGGCTGAAAGTTTGAAATGTTTTGTTTTCTTCTACAGTAGTGCAGGCTTGTTTCCCCTCTAGATATCTTTCCTGGATTTTGCTATTCAGAAAATTAAAAGGACATGTCAACACATAGTCTTCCCTCTAAGAAGAGCTCTAAGACAATGAGGCAGGGTTGGCCAACATAGTGGTAAAGGTAGCTATCAGTTTCTGAGTGAAACCAAGTATTCCCTTTTCTCTCCTTCTCCTTCTCCTTCACTCCCCCTGCACCACCTCCCCTTCTACCTTCTTTTTTTTCTCCATATTTATTCTCTTAATATTTTCTTTGCTTTCACTGTTATTTTTCAAGAGGGCCATTAAACATGTGCTCCAATGCCTATCTTGAATCAGAAGTCCTTACCATATTATATATATTTTTTAACATCTTTATTGGGGTATAATTGCTTTACAATGGTGTATTAGTTTCTGCTTTATAACATAGTGAATCAGTTATACATATACATATGTTCCCATATCTCTTCCCTCTTGAGTCTCCCTCCCTCTCACCCTCCCTATCCCACCCCTCCAGGTGGTCACAAAGCACGGAGCTGATCTCCCTGTGCTATGCAGCTGCTTCCCACTAGCTATCTACCTTACGATTGGTAGTGTATATATGTCCATGCCTCTCTCTTGCTTTGTCACAGCTCACCCTTCCCCCTCCCCATATCCTCAAGTCCATTCTCTAGTAGGTCTGTGTCTTTATTCCTGTCTTACCCTATGTTATTTTAAGGAGTGTATTTGAGGACCTCATGAGAGAATTTGAAGGTATTTTGCACATCTAATTCACATTTTCACTGAGGAAGTTCTCCTGGGCCAGCCCCTTAGATTCCAAAAATGAATCAACGTGTTCTAGGATAATGTCTTGCACTTGACTGATTATGGTAATATAAAACCAGCAATTGAACTGGACACAATATGGAAGGTCTCATAATCTTAGTACCATAACAGGCCAACTATAACTTTTAGGGTAGTGGTTGTTTTTGCCAATTATGGTCACACATCTTGCTTTTGATATTATTTACTGGGATTAGTCTTCATAATCTCTATTTCATACTATAAAAATTCATATTTTATCCAATTTAATTCATTAACAATGACAGGCAACAATATTTTTATTCTGGAGAAGGTAAATAAGAAAACTGATCTACTAAACATGAGTCCAAACTTCATATCTTACCAATACAGCACTCTATTCACCCTTCATATTTGAGTCATTACAATGAAGCCAAAATACATTCAAGACCACTGGTGGAAGGGGTTAATGGGTTAACCTAATAAAATATTACAGTTTTTATATTTTTTTAATAACTAAAGAAATAACCATGACATTACTTCTCAAATATCTGTGCAAAAGTCATCTAGTTTTATTGAGTGAAATTTCAAGATATTTAGAAAAGCATCCAAAAAGTTGGTACAAAAGGAAGCTACTTTAATCTAAAGAAAAAAAAACAGAAAAGAAAGATAGAGCTGGTCCCTGAACAATGTAGAGATTAAGGGCACTGACTCCCACACAGTCAAGAATCCAGTCATAATTTAAAAATCGACACTCCCTATCCATGGTTCCTACATCTGCAATTCAACCAACCTCAGATCGTGTAGTACTATAGAATGTATTGATCAAAAATAATTCACATATGCGTGGGCCCTCTCAGTTCAAACCAGTGTTGTTCAAGGGCCAACGGTTTTATTTGTCAGGTAAGACCTACTTACTTGAGGCAATTCCACCTAGCCCTTTTCCTATAAGGCTACCAGGAAGTAACTCACAAGGTAAATATTCCCTACAGCTGTGCAGTATAAAGAATATTTATGAGAAGTTGGACTCATCCATCCAGCATGCATGTGTATACCAGCAACATGCCTAAAGGGAAAGAAGCACAGGGAAAGCAAGGAGCACAGAAGTTGTAGTAAGAAGAAAAAGGTAATAGTTCCATTTCTGGTTGGAAATCAAAACCCTAAAATTAGTAACATATGCTATGTTTAAATGGATCCACAGCTTAAATCTTTTTATAACACATATACTGGCTCTACAACCCAAATGGTAACTTTAGGGATGAATGTTAAGAGTGCCTTAACTTCTTAATTAAATAAAACATAACTGGAATGACACTGGAATAGATTGATATTTTAAAAAAGAGAAAGAATCACATAACATTAAAGCACACTATTTTAGCATTTGACATTTGGTATTATTTACAAGTGTTAATATAGATAAAACTACTCAAAAATTATTTAGGTAGAAGGAAAAAAATCTTCTCTTTATGTTCTCACTGTGTGTGTATGTGTGTATGTGTGTGTGTGTGTGTGTGTGTGTGTGTTTGATGAATTGTAAAACCTCTTCTCTTCTTTCACAGAATAGACATAGGTTTAAATTGTAATGCTTTCTTCCCTCTCATTACCCAATTGTGAAAATATGTGTTTGTTTGTCTTATCCATATAATGTAGCAGGGGAAACTTTGTTTAATATATAGTAATTATATAGTAAAACATTCTGCCTCTACCTAAACAAAAGAGTAAAGTTGCCAAGTCATTTCCCAAAGACGACCAGTCATTAAATTAGAAACAGCTGGGGCAGACATATAATCATCATATGCCACTACTAGAAAAGTAGGATACAAATGAGGAGATTAGTTTGGAAAAGTGGTTGATCCAAAACAGAAAGTGAATTCCAGAAAAGATAGTTTACTTTTAAATATAGAAAGGACAGTTGTTAATGAAAACAAGAAAGCATGGGACCAAGTACATTTCAAGTTCCTTTCTTATTCCTAGGCAATAATAAAGCTGTTTCAACAAAGGAGTTTGTATTACTTTTGTTCTAAAACAGATGCTATAATAGATATTTTAAGCTTACAAAAATCTGAAAAAAACTAAAAATATGTACTAAAATATATATACTAAAAAAGTAACATGTTTAGTACATGTAAGACTTTACACTTATTTTGATTATTTGCCTTGTTTTATATTAGGGAATTTATAAAAATTAAAAGTGAATTTGTTACTATTTTAGTTATAGTAAATATAAGGTTGTATTTCCTTACATAATTGCTAGCGAAACATAATGTGGTATATCCTTTGGGTGTTAATTTTCCATGTTCCAAGGAGTTATGGTTTAAATCAAATTATACCATCTGTTATATCACAACCTAACACTACTATCAAATACTTCATAACAGAAACTAGCTGGCAATTGATTTGTATACAAAATATTCTTTGAGATGCACTTTAGGACCTCAGTCTTTGAAAGGAACATCACATTTCCATCATCTCTTTGAGATTATTCTAACTCTGAACAATTGCAGATTTCTTCAAGTTAATCTATATTCTTTGCTTCCTCAAATATTTATTACATACTTAAGGATGTGCCAGGTACTATGTTCTATCTGTATTTCTCATTTCTCTTGAACTGTAACAGTTCATGAAGAGAGGCTGGCGATATCCAATAGGAAATGTGAGAGCACTGGTGAATATATTAAGGTACATTAATATAAGAGGATAATAGCAATAGCTAACATTTTTGTTAAGTGCTTACTATGTCCCCAGCATGATTATAAGTACTTAAAATACTTAATATCTATTAACATATTTAATTCTTATAATAGCTATATTAGTTAACTGAAACATAGAGAGGTTACATAACTTGTCCACTTGTCCACTAGAAAGTGGCAGAACTGGGATACAAAAGCAGTCAGTTTGTCTTCAGATGTTGAGATCATAAACTATGCTGTATTCTATTCATTCCTCAGAAATCAGTCAAAAGCCTTGGTCTACTATTTTGAAGTTAACACCAATCCACTGCAGTGAACCTATAGCTGAACCCACACAAAAAAATAAAGAACTGGCCAAAGCTTAAGTCACAACCTTGAAGATATAGTTCAGTACTAAAAAAATTAAAGATCTGGTTTACTGTATAAAATCTTAGAAAAAAAATTGGGAGAGATGGAGTTAGTTAAGAATGTGACTTCTATCAAGTATATAAATTAGCTATATTCCATGGTTTCTATCACATTTCTGATGTCAAAGAATAAAAAGAGAGCACAGGAAAAAATACAAAGCCAAGTTTATTAACTCCCCTCTAGTGAAGTAATTCATTGAGTAGTCCATTTATAGGAAAAGGTAAGATTTTTTTTTTTCTTAAGTGTTAGAAAGGGCCATGGTAGTCAAGGTGGTAATGCTAATTAAGGATTGGAAACTAGCATTCGGACAGGACAAAATGGGTGCACAGATCTGTATCCAGCTGATAAAAACTAATCCTATTGTTTGTTGATCAGGAAAATGTCTCCAGACATGCCCAGTAACAGTCGGGTGTATTGAGATAATTCATAGTTTAGTTCTGTAACAGCTTCAATTGGTTAGATTCAGGTATAATGAAACAATATTCATTTTTTATATCACTTAGGCAAATTCTGTTGTAATCATAAAATTTCCTTGTATGCTCTCACGGTGTTACAGAGAACTGACATAAGCTTAATTTGAGGTAAATGTCTTTCCTTGCTGGAACGTTTTAAAGACAGATGTTCATTTATACAAGCAAATCATTTCTACTTCTATGTTCTTCTGAGGACCAGGACTGCTGGTATTTCCTCAGATTGTGTCATTGAGTATTTACCTCTAATCTTATTAATTTAATAGACATTCAGCTTTTCTTTTATTCAATACTTGAAAAACATGGTGTTAAGAACTAGTGGAACTTACTATGCATGATCTTGTTTTTTCCTTTTAATTTCATTACTTTAGTCAACCCTTCTTTCATCTAATATTTAAAGAGCAGGGTGTTAAGACCTGTAAAGAAAAAGGCATATGACATACTACCCTGCCTCCAGGGAATGTATCTCTTAGGAAGTGAGACAGAGGAAAATTATCATTCAGAGGCTACTGTTATATTATAACATAGATAGGATGAGGATAAAATGGAATATAGAGGAAGAGTACTAAATGAGGCTTGGATGAGAAGTCAGAGGAAGCTTCCTTGAAGAGATAACAGCTTAGTATTCTCTTCCACGAGGAGTTATATGAAGAGAGGGAGGCAAAGAGTATGTAAAAAGACAAAACCCACTAAATAATGGAAATAACTTAGTATGTGTCCTATTATTCTTGAAGCTGCTGAGTTTTTTTTAACAAAAGAATTTTATCTAATAAATGCATAAGGAATAATAGAATTAGAAGTCGACCATTTTGCAATCACTAATGGAATAATGGATCTGGCATTAATGGCTGCACAAATCATTAGGTGAAAGACTGTAAGAGAGCAATCAAGGTGACTATACTCAAACATATTGGTCAAAACGAACATCAGTAAGAAAGAGACAACCAGACATTTTATGCCTCCCAATATGTTGCAAAAAAGAAAAAAAAAAAAAGGATAGAGCATCATCTATGGGAACTTCTTTTTAAAAAAAAGATGAAGGGAGGACTTCATCCAGTCCAGCTCACAGTCTCTATATTTTATTGCCATTTTATAAGAAATATAGGGACTCTGATGCCCAACCTAAATTTGAATCCTGACCCTACTACTTTTACGCATGTGCTTGAAAAAAAATGACTTTTCTTTTTGTACTTTGGTCTTCTGACATGTAATATGGAATAATAATTAGCAACTGAAGTGTACAGCATCATCTAGGGTTGTCATGAAAAGGTCAATGAGATAATTCAAATATGGGTCTTACCGAAACTGTTGTCCAAAAGTAACTGATATAATCAATGATTATCTATTATTGCTAATGCTTTTTTGTTATTAAAAGTCAAATAACCTTACAGAATTTAGGATCTAATTGGAGAAGGAGGAGTACGCTGGCAATTTTAATAGAATAGGAAAGCTCCATTGAGAACAATAAAAGAATAAAAAGTAAATATACAGTGTATTCCCATTACCTATTCATTCTCTGAATCCCCATAGTTATGAGGTTGAAAAGATAAATAAAATTTGCTATAGGGCAAAAATAATCACTAAGGAACTGACAGTTTATAAAATTATTCTTTAGTAAAATATTTCCCTCTCCATTTTCAGCCACTTAACATTACTGAATATCCCTGCTCCTCTCCTCAAGTTCTTTATCAATAACTCTGTTCACTAACGATAGTGTCCTGTAAACATTAGTCAATGAACTGCAAATATAATGCAAATTAATTAGAAAGTGAAAGTGTGTATCTTGCAAGAATCTCATTTTCAATATGTCAATAAAATAATGTTCATGGACTATTCCAGTCACATACAAAGCCACTGCCAAATGAATATCTTAAGAGGTTTAACAACAAATGAAGAAGAAAATATTGATAAAAGTTATGTCAATTATTTTTTTAAAAATAATGTTTTAGAAATCAAGATTTAAGGTAGTCTTTTGGGGAAACTAATAAGAACATATATTTTAATAAACATGACATTCTTTATGATCCTTTTTTTTTTTTTTTTCGGTATGCGGGCCTCTCACTGTTGTGGCCTCTCCCGTTGCGGAGCACAGGCTCCAGACGTGCAGGCTCAACGGCCATGGCTCACAGCCTCAGAAGCTCCGCGGCATGTGGGATCTTCCCAGACAGGGGCACGAACCCGTGTCCCCTGCATCGGCAGGCGGACTCTCAACCACTGCGCCACCAGGGAAGCCCTCTTTATGATCCTTTTGTAAAACCCAAACTGTGATAAAGAATCTAATTTCACAATATTACAAAATATCAGAAAAATTCCATGCAGAGAAGTAACACTTTGACAATATATTTGAGAATGAGAATATAGTGTCTCTATATGTTAAAACTTGTTGAAATATAATAGAAAATAAGCTATGTTTTTATTTCTTACTTTCATTGTAATTCTTCTATTAGCCATGCCCCCATCCCAGTCCATTACTGCCTCTGCCACTATTTTCTATGAAATTTTGACTCCAGTTTTAAATAGATCTATTTTAAGTGTCTTTTTCCTGTACTAATCATTCTTTGATAATGAGGAGCTCCCATGTACGTCTATTTCAGAGACTGTAGTAAGCACAGAATCACTTAAAAAGAAACTTGATTCAGATTTGGAGGGATATATACAGCTTCCCAGAGAATTCTTGTGTGGTAAGGATCTTAAATTTTTTGAAGCCATGCAGATTTTTAAGCATGGACACTGCATACTCGGATTCATTTCATGGAATGAGCACTTAACCCAAAAACTTACATGAGCACTTACTGTTTGCATCTGCTGCTCAACTCACCTCCAGCTATTGCTGCAGTAAACAGCTTTGCACAAGTATACTGGACAGTACCTTGCTCAGTTTCACTACGGCACTTGCTTTCTACCCCAGGGTCTTTCTGAAGCCAGGCCTCTGGACACCTGAAAAACTACTCAGTACTCATGCACACATAAACCTGGGAGTTCTAAAGAGTATACACTCCATGGACTACCATTTGACCAAAGAGAACAGGAACCAGTGGATAACTGCTCTCCTTTTCTATCTTTCCAGCAGACAATTCTGAGGCCCTCGGGCTGGTGGTGACCAGTTGGATAACTCACTGGTGCCTTGGGTTTTCTTCCTTTCCCTTTTCATTCTTTTCACTTGAGATCATGTTGCCAAATTAGCTGAACATAGAATGGGGGGATTAACAAGGAAGTTCCCCTCCAATGAAATTCTCACACACACCAAAAAATGGTGCAGAAAAATGGAGAGAGTTTACAAAACTAAGACATTTGGATTCATATCATAGATGATCTGAATAAGTCCACCTGAAAAAATATAGTTTTGTTTTGTGAGCAAATCATATTTGGGCATTTTACAAAAGATATATTGTTATGTTAAATTTTGTCAGGAATACTGATTGGTGAAATACTTTATTTGATAATACTATCATAAGTCATGATAGTATATTGTCTTATTGATATGAGTTTATTATACAGTTGGGTCATTTTGGTGGGGTTGAAAAGGGCTTAATGAGAATAAAGGTGAATTATGTAGTTATGACCATGAGAAAGCCACAGGATAATTATAATCATCAGTGAAACCAACCTTCATCAGTGGCATGTTTGATTTCCATTTGTAATGCACTAGAACAAGTATTTTAATTAATCCTGAAGCAATACAATGGAAAAACCACCCTTGTTATTAGGTTGTTCTGTAAGAAAATTATCATTACAAAAGGAGTTTTGAAATTGGACTATATAATTTTATTTTAATCTCTATAACTGCTTGAGCATAACTTTTAAAGTATAATACTGCGTTGTTTTATGATTCTAAACTTATTATGCATAATTATTGAATATTTTGATAGCTCTAACTGGGGAAAAGTATTATTGAGGTATAGAAAGAAGAGAAAAATAAGTAAAGGTTTTAATCATGACATATTGCCTTTTTCTGAGTAATTTGTTTTTGTCTGATATCAAAAATGCGTCAAAGCTTTTATGGTAATCTACCTCTTCTTTTTAATTTGATATTTAATACTAGTACTAACAGACTAATTGCTGAAATTCATTTTGTGGTTTTACATCTTTAAGCTTCATAGTTTGGGTCATAGTCAGGAACGTATAATTCATCTGCAAAAATAAATCTTTTTTTTAATTAAGAGTTTTTAATATTAAATAACCACCAGGTGATATCCCTACTTTGGAAAAATGTGAAGTTAAACACTCAAATTTGTGTCACTTCTGTATATAATACTAAGAAACACTACTTACTTAAAAATACAGCTCAACTGTTATATCTAGCATGTTCTAACAAGTTTCAAATTTATTCTATATACTCAACTTCATCAATAATACCTAAAATATTACTATTCAATGTTTTATATTTTATGAAGTTAAAGTCCCTTGTTTCTATTTATCATGAACTTTCAACAGTCTCATAAAATAAAATATGAATATGTTTTGAAAACTTGAAGACTAAAGTTTCCTTACTTCATAGAAAAAAAATAAATGAGTCTTATCCATCTCTATATTCAGAGCCATGCTTTGAACATAGCAAATGACTTGCAATTTTTCTACTGAATATATGAAGAAAACTCTGAATTAAAAGAAATCAGATTCTGTAACAGGGCTAAGTAAGCACCAACACTATATATTCAATGAAAAATATGCATACAACCTGCTATAAACATATTTTCCAAACCTAGTTGACGCTGACTGTAAATTTGTTCCTTATGTGTGTGAGGTCAACAATGGAAAATTTCATAAAACACTATAATAGGCTTTTAGCTCCTTTCCATTTTCTGAATTTCTGTCCAAATGATTTGCTCCAGGGAGCTCATGATGACTGCAGCTTCTGGCGTGTCACTAAAGGATACCTTCATGGAAGGTAGCCCTTCTCTGGGTTGTCCTCTGCCTCTAGAGTAAAAACTGCCTTATTTTAAGTTGATTTTACTTAGGAATTTGAACTTTCTCAATAAGGTTAATCTAATAAACTAATATATTCTAAAAGTAATTGCAATCTTCTTCTCTACCCAGGAACAGATGTTTTAACAGGTGCTTTCTAGAGGCAATATCTTAATCCAAGAAGTATTCCTGATGGTGCTAATATTTAGGATTCATGTTATAATAATGGGGGAATCTCCTGAAAAGGAATTGCCTAAGTAACATATCATGGCTATCTTTAAATATTAAAAGAATCTTCATTAGAAGAATATAAATATATTTGTTTTAAATTGCTATAAAGATATAATTATTGGCTATATTTATGTGGAAAAAGTATCAAGAGTTTTCTTTCAATTAGAGCTCTCCACAAATGGTGTGATTGCCTTAAACGAAGGCTGTCTCTTTAATGTTACTTTGTTTCTCAAGATCTCATTCATGATCTTTTCTTATACATGAATTCTCCAAGGAAGATGACTTGTCTAATAAGTCATTAAACAATCTATATTTTACTGCAGAATTCTTTGTTTTGTTTTTCAGATGTATATATTGAATTTCCTATCATTTACATCTCATTGAATGTTCTGAAGACTTCTCAAACTCAACAAATCTTAAACTGAAGTACCTTCTCATTTCCATTTCTTTAAAAAAGCATTTTTTACTCTAATAAATGACACTTTCACTTACCTCAATGCCCAGCCAAAATTCTAGAATAGGTTTGCAGCATAAAAGAGAGGTAAAGGGGCCAACATTTGAGGGCAGACTACCTGAATTTGAAGATTTACTGATTGGGTGACTTGGACAAGTTAGTGAAGCACTCTGAGTCTTTCCCCCCATGTACAAAATTAGAATAATGGTGCTTGTACAGATATTTTAAGGATTAAAGGAGATAATCCACATAAAGCACTTAGCATACATTATTACCATTTAAACAATTTATCATATCCATTCTTTTAGTCATCTCTTTTAATTAATCAGCTATATTTTACAGAATTTTTAAAATGATGATTCTGTCTTTCACTGTATTATCCTTTGCTATCTAGCCTCTGCCTAAATTTTTATTTGTTCTTCTTCTCCTCGTCGTCCAACATATCTTTTGTGAGTCATCACACCAAATCACTTGTACTTACTTGAATGTGCTTTTTCACCTCTCTGTAGTTTGCACATACTATTCCCTTTTTATGGTATTCTCCTTGCCTTATTTCTTCTAAAAAAAAAAAAGAAAAAGAAAAACTCAAAACAAACAAAACCTGTAAATTTCCAAAAACTGTTCTCTTGTCTCTAAGCTGGATAAGATCCCTTTTCTCTATGTTCTCATAACTTTGTGGGGAATATCTTATATTGTATTTATAGTGCCCTGGTATTGTTATTTATAATGTGTTATTATGTGTTATAATGTGTTGTTATTTGGTGGTTCCTCCATCCAACTGGGAAGACATAAGGGCAAACACTGGATGTTCTAAGTGTCCATCACAGTGCCTAGCACTTCGTAATGGTGCAATAAATATTTGTCGAGGGGATTTTGTATTGGGTGGGCCAAAAAGTGCCTTCTGTTTTTTAAGTAAAAATAAAAGACACGTTTTTCACTTTCACAAAGAACTTTATTGAACAACGTATTCACCCTTTTGTTTCACTACCTTCTGCCATTTTTCAGGCAACTTCATAATTCCATCTTCCCAAAACTTTATCTTTTTGAGCAAAGAACTGTTCCAGGTGCCTATTACAGTCTTCCAGGGAATTGAAATTTTTTTCCAATAAGAGAAATTTGTAAAGACCAGAATAAATGGAAATATGAAGGTGCAATGTCTGCTGCATATGGCGGATGAATCAGAACTTTCCAGCCAAGCTATAACAGTTTTTACCTGGTCATCAAAGAAACATGTGGTCTTGCATTAACCTGATGGAAGATTATGCGTTTTCTGTTGACTAATTCTGGATGTTTTTCGTCAAATGGCATTTTCAGTTGGTCTAATTGGGAGCAGTACTTGTGGGAATTAATCGTTTGGTTTTCCGGAAGGAGTTCATAATAGAGGACTCCCTTCCAATCCCGCCATATACACAACATCACCTTCTTTGGATGAAGACCAGCCTTTGGTGTGGTTAGTGGTGGTTCATTTCCCTTGCCCCATGATATTTTCTGTTCCACATTGTTGTACAGTATCCACTTTTCATCGCCCGTCACAATTTGTTTTAAATATGGAATGTTCTCATTAAGTTTCAGTAGAGAATTGCATGTGGAAATATGGTCAAGAAGGTTTTTTGGGGGACTTCCCTGGTGGTGAAGTGGTTAAGAATCCGCCTGACAATGCAGGGAACACAGGTTCGAGCCCTGGTCCGGGAAGATCCCACATGCCGCAGAGCAACGAAGTCCGTGCGCCACAACCACTGAACCTGCACTCTAGAGCCCACGAGCCACAACTACTGAGCCTGCGTGCCACAACTACTGAAGCCCATGCGCCTAGAGCCCATGCTCTGCAACGAGAAGCCACTGCAATGAGAAGCACACGCACTGCAACAAAGTAGCGCCTGCTCACTGCAACTAGAGAAAGCTCTCGCACAGCAACAAAGACCCAACACAGCCAAAAATAAATAAATAAATATTTTTTTTTAAAAAAAGGTTTTTTTCATTTAATTTATGTGGAACCCAAACATCAAAGTGAGTCACATAACCAAGCTGGTGCAAATGATTTTCAACACTTGATTTGGATATTTTGAGTATGTTGGCTAACTCCTGCATGATATAACATTGACTGTTCTCAATTAATGTCTTGATTTGATCGCTGTCAACTTCAACTGGTCTACCCGACTGTGGAACATCGTCCAGTGAGAAATCTCCAGCACGAAACTTCACAAACCACTTTTGACACGTTCAGTCAGTCACAGCACCTTCTCCATACAGTGCACAAATCTTTTTGTGCGTTTCAGTTGCATTTTTACCTTTCTTGAAATAATAAAGCATAATATGAAAAAAATGTTGCCCTTTTCCCTTCTGTCATCAATATTAAAATGGCTACACAAAAATCACCAATTTTGATGTCTTTTTTTTAAATGCATGCTGATATGGCAGCTGTCACATACAATCTAACGAAATTGTTTTGAATGAAGTTAAAGACAACTAAGTGCTACTAGAGTCAACTTATGGAAGAAACTGAATGAAGCTTTGGGTTACCCAATATTTATTCTCTCTACTTATTCAGCCCAGCATTACTGAGTTATAAAGAAAGATACTTCACTGCTGGACTGTTTTCTGAGATGCACAAAACTGTTATTTTTCACTCTGCTGTACCCTTTATGTTTAGTTCACTGGTGATACTGTGATAAAACTGTTAAAAAGAAACTGACTGTAAAGACCAATCTTTTTCTCACCTCATGTGGACATCACAGGGTCTCTGCTGACCCCCCAAAAGATATGCCAGATAGACGGATCTGTTATCAATATCTCTGTCACCATCTCTTAACAGTACATTTCAGAAGCTACAGATATCATATAGCTTTCATCTCTTTTTAGATTTTCATAGATGAGACTGCTACGTGTCTGTAATATTCTTCAGCTATATATATATATATATATATATATATATATATATATATATATACACATATATTTTTCTTTGCCTGAAGTGTGATAAAATGCCTAGTGGCCCATAATTCATTGAATTGGTCTTGTGAGTAGATATAGAAAATCGTAAGTAGAAATATATGCATTTATTCTCTCATTTCCAAATCAAGAAATTTAAAACTTTGCTCTGTAAATCTGTTCTATTGATATATCCAATAGAAAAATTTAGACTGTAAATCTGGTATAAAATCTGAAGAAAAATTAAAGTATCAAACTCAAAGGAGATATTTATTCTCAGAATTTTCCTAAACAATATTAGGATGATAATCTGATCTATTAAAAAATAACTGTTAATGTGGTATCTACATTTATTCAAAAAGATAAAATTAAATTCATCTGATTAATTTAAATTTAAAAAACCTTATTAAAATTTATTCTTTTTTAAAAATTTTATTGGAGTATAGTTGATTTACAATGTTGTGTTAGTTTCAGGTGTAAAACAATGTGATTTAATTATACATACATATATATATATATATATTCATTTTTTCAGACTCTTTTTCCATATAGGTTATTACAGAATATTGAGGAGAGGTCCCTGTGTATACAGTAGGTCCTTTTTGGTTATCTATTTATATATAGTAGTGTGTGTATGTTAATCCCAACCTCCTAATTTATCACTCTCCCCCACGTTTCCCCTTTGGTAACCAGAAGTTTGTTTTCAAAATCTGTGAGTCTCTTTCTGTTTTAAGCACATTAAAAATGCTAAACATAACTAATTATCAGAGAAATGCAAATCAAAACTGCAGTGAGGTACCACCTCACACCAGTCAGAATGGCCATCATCAAAAATTCTACAAACAATAAATGCTGGAGAGTGTGTTGAGAGAAGGGAACCCTCCTACACTGTTGCTGGGAATGTAAATTGGTACAACCACTATAGAGAACAGTACAGAGGTTCCTTAAAAAACTAAAAATAAAACTACCATATGATACAGCAATCCCACACCTGGGCATATATCTGGAGAAAACCATGGTTCAAAAGGACACAAACACCCCAATGTTCATTGCAGCACTGTTTACAATAGCCAAGACATGGAAGCAACCTAAATGTCCATCGACAGATGAATGGATAAGGAAGATGTGGTACATATATACAATGGAATATAACTCAGCCATAAAAAAGAATGAAATAATGCCATTTGCAGCAACATGGATGGACCTAGAGGTTATCGTACTAAGTGAAGTAAGCCAGCAGAGAAAGACAAATATCATATGATATCACTCATATGTAGAATCTAATTTTACAAAATTATATAAATGAACTAAAATGAGCTTAAATTTATATAACTATAACATTTCTTTACATATTTGGAATCAGTATGGTAAAGGCTTTGGTTATTTTCAAAATTATGTTTTATAATTTCAGATTTTTTTACTCTATGGAAAAAAATTATTATTTCTGCTTTTCCTTTTTCAAATAATTTCTACTTCTCAGATTAGAACATCTAACAGCTGAGAGATAGTCTACTTAGTTTTTAAGTGTCAAATTTTTTTGACCTCTTTCATTTCTAAGGAGATACTGGGACTGTCTGAATATCTTTTTATAACTGAAAATACTTCCAATTAAAGGATAGGAAGGTTCTATAACAATGAATAGATAGAATCATTTTAAATGAATGTCTTTCTACCTTGGTATAGAATATGAGAAATAGGCCATAAACAAAATGAACTGAAAATAATGTAAGGATAAAAGAAACAACACTTGAATTAAGATATTATAATCCCTAATTAGAATACATTAGTGATGAGCTGTTTTTCTTTTATATAATCACAACAATTGATTCTAGCCATACTTTTCATGGTAAAAAACATCACTGTGCTAATATATGGGCCTTGTAAAGCTTAAAGTATAATCTTATTATCTGATTTTTAAAATATTTGTTCCTTTATATTTTTATTTACTCTAAATATAATTTACTCTAAATAAATCTCCATTTACTCTAGATTTACTCTATTCAAATTAACTATTCCTGCCTTCCAAATAAAATGGTATCTTAGCTCAGTTTATTAATCCATTCAACGAATAAGGACTATCATACCCACCATGTATTTGACACATTAGAAAAGTCCTAAGGATAGTAAATCAGACATGTTTCTGCTGTCATAGAGCTTACAGTTTAACAAAAAGAAATAAATGATTATATTAAAACACACACACTAAAGTAAAACACTAATGTAAAAAACACCAATATATATAAAATTCCAACTCAAAAGAATTGTAAAAAGAGGGTTTGATGCGATACTATGGAAGTCAGGGCATGTGAGTTACTCATAGAAAGTAGTCTTCCTCCAGGAAAGTTAGGAGCTTAATTGATATCTGAATAATAATTAAGGAGAACAATAAGTCATGGTGACAATTTCTATAAAACAATATTAAAAAAAGGAAAACTAATATGAAGAATAACATCAAATAATTAGATGAATTATTTAGCAAATATTTTTGGATTAAATATAAATTTTAAAAAATAATTAGAAAGGTAAAAAACTACAAAAGGTAAAAATAAAATTCAACTATATAAAAGTTATACAGATTTCTATTTTAATTAGAATATTTTCAAAAGTATGAGTGCTAAATACTCATATGGAATTTTTTTTTAAATTCAGTCTAATAAGAGTATATTGTTCTTTTGTCATTTTCAAATATATCTTTTCCTTGAATACTAGTTACATGTTTTCCTTTTGGCTGAAGTATAGATGCAACATATTGTATCATGTGACCATATTAATATTTAATTTTGTTCTCAAATGATTTCTTTTCCCAAGATCTCTAACTATAAAAAAGAATTAGTAATTGCCACTTCTTTCTCCACTTCTACCTTTCAGTATGCAAAATAGCATTTGATTCTTTTATTATTTACTAATGTTTGTCATAAGAAATACATGTGGCTAAAAGAGAATTAAGAGATTGGGATTTCCTGCCAAGATTCATTGAGAAAGACAGAAAGAATGTTTCACAGTTAATCCAGTTATGCAAGCTTTGTAGCTGAGTTAGAAATTATATTTTTCTTAGTTCAGAAAGTAATTATGTTACTATGTGAAACATAAGAATTTTAATTAATAACATAAAAATACTCTAATTAAATTTTCATATGTACTTCTGTTATTCCAATACTTATTTTTCTCATCAAATTGTTGTATGGTCTGCCCCACCTATCTGCAGATACAGAGGGCCGACTGTACAAAGTTTTGTTTCACACTTATTGGCTGTGAAAAAGTTGAATATGCAGAATCCTCTACAATTCTTAGAGAATTCATAAATTAAATTATATCCATACTTGCTAATGTGCTTAAATGGGAGGATAAGTTAGGCGTGGTTCACAACAAATATTTACCACTAAAACATTGATGGTGTGTCCCCCCCCTTAGATATATGTCTAGACATAATTTTAATGAACTCCTATATAGTCAATATTATTCTATTGGCTTAACCTTATTCTAATAACAATAAAATCCAGTTATTAACAATTGGACTTTGAATTTATTTTTTCCAAGTAACATGGTCTTTACTTAGGTCAGGTAAATAAAATACTTCTAATTTAAATGATCTCCTTAATACATAAGTTCTTTGTGTGTCCTCACTCAGGCTGCTGTAACAAAATATCATAAACTTGGTAGCTTAAACAACAGACATTTGCTTTCTAACAGCTCTGGAGTTTGGAAATCCTGAGAGATCAGGGTTGCAGCAGGGTAGAGTTTTGGTGAGGAGTCTTTTCCTGGCTTGTTTTCATATGGTAGAGAGAAAGAGAGCAAGCTCTCTGGTGTCTCTTTAACGGGCACTAATCCCATAATGAGGGTACCACCCTAATGTACTCATCTAAATCTAAATCCCAAAGGCCCCTTCTCCATCACATTGGGATATTCAACATAGGAATTTTAGGGGGACACAATTCAGTCCATAAGACATGGTATTATTCCTTTGTTCATTAAACAATTTTTTAAATTGAAGTATAATTGATATACAATGTTATACTAGTTTTAGGTGTAAATTCAGTGATTTTAATCTAGTATCTATGTTCTAAGCACTCTTCTATGCTTAATTTAAGCCAACTCTTTTCTCTGAAACATCCCTATTTCGAAGCACTCAAGATCTTGTTATACTTGACTAAATTGCAGCTGAGCACAGTGTTAAGCAAATAGAAACTTCAAATTTCTTCTTCACATTAAAAAATAGAAAACATGATATGTATGGTTGTCCACACTTATTTAGTATATACTATAAGTGGTGCATTATACTAGAATTTGAAAATCTGTACATACTTGCATTTGTATAACTGACTAAAAAATGTTGATTTGAATATATTCAACTCAACTATGAAGAATTATTGAACTTGTATATGAATATGATCGTATGTAAGCTATGCTAGTACTGAAAATGTAATTATTCTTATTTGTACTGAAGTATGATTAGTATACCTAAAATTGAAAAAAAAATTCTTTGAGTAAAACAAAATGTCCATAAATATACTATACATATTCTATAATTTCTTTTATTATAAATTTTATTTGCCAAAAATGAACTTACAAATTAGAGTTTAGAATTTAATTAGCCACTATTTTTAACTTCTTTGAAGTAAAACTGTTTACTTGATATTTGAATGTGTTATTTCACTATAATTAATGATAATTTAATAACTATGCAGGAAAAACTGGGTTATGTTTTTCTCTTGATTTTTTTTCTTGTAGTATAATAAGCATTAAGTTATCAGCATAGTAGTTACAAGCATAGGATATTTTGGAATTCAGACAATCTGGGTTTATATTCTGGCTCTAATATTTACAATATGACCTTTGGAATGTTACTTAAGTCTCTTGCTCATTTTCTTCATCTTTCAAATGGAATTATAAAAAATAATACTTACTATGTCCTGTATTTGTTTCCTATTTCTGTGGCAAGAAATTACTACTAATATGGTGGCTCGAAACAAGAGAAATTTATCTTAAAATTCTACAGGCCAGAAATGTGAGTCTTACTGGACTAAAATCAAGCTGTCAGCAGAGCTGTGTTCCCTTTGGAAGGTCTAGAAGAGAATCCCTTTTCCCAGTTTCTATGGGCTCCAGGTATTCTTTGGCCTATTGTTTCCTTCCACCTTTTCCAGGAATATCAGTTTGAGTCTTTACATCTCCTCACTCCAAATTTGCTTCCCTTCAGCTTCCTCTGACTCTCTGCCTCCAACTTACATATTTAAAGAACACTTGTGATTACATTGGGTTCACCTGGGTAATCTAGGATAAACTATTTATCATTTGATTAACAACTTTAATTCCATCTGCAACCTAATCCTCCCTGGCCATGTAACATTAAATATTTGCAAGTTTCTGGAGGATTAGGATGTACACATCCTTGTGGGGGGTGGGAGGCATTATTTTGCCTACCACATGTACATTCTATATGCCAGGCACTATGTTACTTTTTTTTATGAATTAAAATTCATTAAATTATTAAATAATATTATGAAATAAATTCATATAATTAAAATTATGGACTTTATCTTCACAAGAACCTGTATTCTTGGTACATCTCCACTTGACAGATCATTCAACTGATTGTAATAGTAATAAAAACTGTCTCAAAATTTACCATTTACAGATGCTGTCAGAATTAAATAAAATGACATATGCAAAAATTTTAAACAGTGTTTAGCACCTCTTTAATTATTTTAATTAAATATTTTCATCATTATATAATATTATCCTGATTTTTATCATTTTTATTCCATGTTCCTAGAAACACTCTTCTCAAATGGGAATGCTCTACAGAAGTAAATCATTGTGTCCTCTATTTAATAGTCCTCTATTTATGACTTCTCCCTCCTGAAACCATTCTGAATGTCAAATGGATAAAAAGAGCATAAGCACATAAAGTACACAAGAATAAAGAAAATAGACAGAGCCTGACAGCAACATTTTTACAACTGGAAATCAAAAAAGTCCTAAGTGACTTGGAAAAGCAAAGAGAATTAAGACCATAAGCCAGTAATGGGGAAGTTTTACATGTAAGATGGATCACACCACAGAATTCTAAAAAGACTGAGAAATTGGAGGCACTGGATTCTTGACAAAGTATAGCTGCATTTCAATACACATTGGTACAAAAAAGTAAGATTTTTAGTTTAAAAATATGACATAATTTAATCCTAGAACAGTCCTTACCTACCCAGCTTACTCCCTGCAGATGTTGAGCCAGAAAGAGTTTGGGCCCTAGGACATACTCACGTGGGAATCCAACCAGCCAGATCCGTTTCCTTAGTAGAGTTTTCATCACACAAGGGCAGTGCCCTATGCCTATGTGCTTTTCTACAGAATTTCTCTTTGGTTGACCAGAGATGCCTGGGAGTTATATTATTACCATGACCAACATCAAAAAGAAGGAAGGCAAAGTATTACTGGTACACAGGTACAGAAGCATCATATGGTGATATTTATGTACCAGGTCACTCCCATATCTCATGGATTAGGCCAAGGCTGTAATTTAAGACCATAGTTATTTCTCTTCTTTATTCAGCTTCCCTCACACCATTCAGGTTTCTGCCAAAGAGACCCTCCTTTAATAAGTCCTAAGCATCTACATCTCTGTCTTAGTTTCTGCTCCTGTAGTACTTAATCCAAGATTACGGGTCACCCTACTCAACATCCAAGTATGGAATAAAATTTCAGAAGCTGAACACTGAGACCCTATGCCTATCCTCCCACTCAGCTCTAAGAACACTTGTGATTAGATTTCAACACATAATTTAGGAGATTGAAAATTTTCTTTTAGAGAAACACCAATCCAAGAGAAAAGACCTACAGATATTGAGAGTTGAGACCATCTAAACAAAAGGGCAAAATCAGATCACCTTAGAGTGAAGGCTACTAGTTAAAATATACTACTCTTCCATACACAGATTCCAATAAAATTTTTATTACTTTTCTTCTTAGCCACCATGAATTATCAGATTTTTGCAGAAAACCTCCTGCATTAAAATATGTATTATAAATATAAATATATATATATATATATATATATATATATATATATATATACACTAAGTATGGTAGAGTCACTTTAGAAGATATTTTGCCAGTTCTTTACAAAACTAAACCTACTCATATCATATAATCCAACAATTGCCATTCCTTGGTATTTGCCCAGACTTGGAAGCAACCAAGATGTTCTTCAATAGGTGAATAAATAAACTGCTGTACATCTAGACAATGGAATATTATCCAGCATTAAAACAAAATGAGTTATAAAGTGATGAAACAGAAGTCTTAAATTCATATTGATAAGCAAAATAATCCAACCTGAAAGGCGGCATACTGTATGATTCGAGCTACATGACTTTCTGGAAAAGGCAAAACTAAGAAGACAGTAAAAAGATTGGGGGTTGGGGAGTGGGGAATGAATAGGCATAACACAGAAAATTTTTAGGGCCGTGAAAATACTCTGTGTGATACCATAATGATAAATACATGTCATTATACATTTCTCCAAACCCATAGAATATAGTGAACAGTGACTTAAATTATGAACTTCGAATGATTATGATGTGTCAATGTGTTAATGTAGGTTCATCAGTTGTAATAAACATACCACTCTGGTGGGGCAGTTGATATGGGGGAAACTATGCAATGAGTGGGGGAGAGAGTACCTGGGAAATCTCTATATCTTAATGTCTATTTTGCTTATGTATAAAACTTCTCAAAAAATAAAATCTGAATTAAAAGATACACACTAATTAATAGCCTTAGAGAGAGAAAAGATAGTTTGTTTTCCTTACACAAGAAAAGGAGCCTTGAAAGTGAAAATTTCAGAGTAAATCTGGTAGCCAAAAAGGAAATTTTAATTGAAGGTGTATTCCTTAAGGTAAAGGTGGCTAATGTCATACAGTTATAAATGTTTAATGATGGAAACATGATAGATACTTATTCTGCACTCTAATGTTTAAAAAAATGTCCTCAAGAGATATTTAGATTTATTTCCTGAATTAAATTAACAATTAGGTAAAATGTCATAAAGAGTTAAGTGCTATGAAGAAGCTAATTCGTATCTCAAAAGGTTTGTCAGTAAAATTCTTTATGAAGAGCTAACATTTGAGAAATGATAAATTGAAGAATTATTTAATAAAGATACAAGTAAATATTAATGCTTTTGAATAAATTTAAAAAGTAGAATATATATATATACACACACACACACATATGCTTTTTAAAAATGTTAAATGATTAACCCATATGATAAAGGAAACAACACATCAAATAAATACTTAATTAAAAATCAATATAGATACAGAGGAAATTAAAGGAACCATAAGTTCCTCCACAAAAATGAATTTAGAAATATGGAAGAAGAGGATAATTTTCTAAGAAAATGAAATTTGCTGATTTCAAAATAATTGGAAAACTTACATAATTATGATGAGCTAGGGCCTGAAAATTATCAAAGTACTACCCATCAAAAATGTAACAGTTCAGTTCAATCAAATATTGGGGGGAAAATAGCATTTGAATTTTATTAACAATATTCCATAGGAAAAAAATAATTCTAATTCCACTAACAATATTCCAGAGGCTATTAGAAGAAAGTGTTTATGGCACAAGAATACCTACGATTCACAAATCCAAATAAACAAACAAAAATTAAGATCAGTTTCATGTTTGAAGATCACTGCAAATATCCTAAATATAATCTTAACAAATCAAATTCAGTAGCACATTAATGAATAATATATTAATGCACCATGAATGATAGCAGGATAAATCAGTACCAGGAAATTAATATGATTTATCTTATCAATATATTTAAGAAAAGTACATTAACATTTCCATTGAAAATAAAAAGACCAACTGATAAAAGAAAACCAAGAGCCATTAAAAAAAAAACTCTGAAGGTGTATAAGGATCAGTTTATTGGATTTCACATGGATTGTCAGGAAGATGTTTCTTTTCAAAAACCATATTGGCTTTGCCTTATCACATAATGAGAAGTATAAAACTTTTCATGGTTTCCTTATTACCTTTGCTGTCAAGAAACTAAATTTAGCTTTCAATTGGATAACTGAAGCATATTTAGTTAGCATGTTAGACAATAATAAAATCATTTATATATATCACTATATACATTTTTCAGATTATCTTCCATTATAGGTTATTTCAAGACATTGAATAGAGTTTCCTATGCTATACAGTAAATACTCATTGCTTATCTATTTTATGTACAGTAGTTTGTATCTGTTAATCTCACACTGCTAATGTATCCCTTCTCCCCCTTTCCCCTTTGGTAACCATAAGTTTGTCTTCTATGTCTGTGAATGTATCTCTATTTTGTAAATAAAGTTCATTTGTATCATTTTTTAAGATTCCACATATAAGTGATATCATATGATATTTGTCTTTCTCTGTCTGACTTACTTCACATAGTATGATATTCTCTACTTCCATCCATGTTGCTGCAAATGGCAATATTTCATTTTTCTTTATAGTTGAGTAATACTCTAGTGTATATATATACTACACCACATCTTCTTAAACCAACTGTCTCTTGATGGGCACTTGGGTTGTTTTCACTTCTTGGCTATTGTTAATACTGCTGCTGTAAACATTGGGGTGCATATATCATTTTGAATCAGTGTTTTTGTTTTTCTGGATATATACCTCTGAATGGAATTCCTGGATCATATAGTAGCTCTATTTTTAGGGGTTTTTTAAATTTACTTTTTAAAATTTTTGACTGCACTGTGTAGATTGTGGGATCTTAGTTCCCTGACCAGGGATTGAACCTGGACCCACTGCAGTGAAAGCACAGAGTTCTAACCACTAAACTACTAGGGAATCCCCTATTTTTAGTTTTTTAAGGAAAACTCCATACTGTTTTCCATACTGGCTGCACCAATTTACATTCCCACCAACAGTGTAAGAGTGTTCCCTTTTCTCCAAACCCTCTCTAGCATTTTTTATTTGTAGACTTTCTGATGGCCATTCTGACTGGTGTGCGGTAATACCTCATTGTGGATTTGATTTGCAAGATGTTGAGCATCTTCTCATGTGCCTGATGGCCATCTGCATGTCTTCTTTGGAGAAATGTCTATTTAGGTCTTCTGCCCATTTTTTAATTGGGTTGCTTGTTTTTTTGATATTGAGCTGTATAAGCTATTTGTATATTTTAGAAATTAAATCTTTGTAAGTCACATCATTTGCAAATATTTTCTCCCAGTCTATAGGTTGTCTTTTCATTTTGTTGATGGTTTCCTTTGCTGTGCAAAATCTTTTAAGTTATTCTTAATTGTGAAACTACAGAAATTTCCATTAATTTTAAAAATATGTAGTATTTTTAATATTGTTCTAAAAATGTTAGCCAAGAAAATAATTTTTGAAAATGATAAATTATTGAAAATAATAAAACAATAATTTTTAAACAAATGTTTCACTTTTCCACATAGGAAACATGAGAATAAATTCAAATGTCAAAGGAATACATAATACCATGGTAAACTAATTCATAATTAGCAAAATGAAAAAAAAATGGTATTTTTTCTAGAATACCAAATAGGAGAATATTTATAAAAATAATCTGTGTTGACATGTGTATAGAAATCTGAACATTCTCAAACAGCGTTGGTGCAGATAAAAATATTTTGAGAGATTTATATATCAAAAACTTGAATGTATAAAAGTTTTGGGGCCAAGTTTCTTTTGTTTGTTTTTTGTTTTTATTTTAACCAGAGTTAACAGGGTAAGACGTATACAGGATACTCTGTGTGTGCACATATGTGGGTGTTTGTTATGTGTTTGTATGAAGTACATATCATTCACTATATGCTGGGCAATGTTCTACATGTTATATAAATGTACATGTATTAAATTCTTGTAACAAGCTCATGAAAAGACATTATTATTATCAACTCCATTTTACCTAGTAGAAATCTCTATTAGCTGAGATATGATAAATAATTTAACCAAGATCATCCAGCTGGTCATTTGGTATATCCTGAATTAGAATCCAGGTTGCCAAGTTCCAAATATCTGTGTTATTGATCACTATGATAAGCTGTCACAATTTAGTATCAGGATTTTTATTTTAGCATTATTTGTAAGAGTAAAAAAAAAAATCTACTCAAAGATATGATTCTCCATTAGATCAAATTTTAAAAATATAACTGTATAAACCTACAACTATATAGTGAATACTATGCAATTATTATATAGAAATAAATATATGAAAAGTATTAAGTAAAAAAGTAGATTAAATATTATATACATTTATCCTAAATTTTAAATCAGTATCAGTATAGACATAGGTAAAAGAGTGCAATAAAATGAGCCAAACTGTAATCAGCATTTAATTTTGAGCAGTAAAATTTGAGATTATATTTGTTCCTTATATATCTTTATTTTCCAGATTATTTCAAAAGATGAGCATTACATTTTTTAGTCAAATAATTAAAAATACTTTATAAGTCAGCTCATATAAATTAATTCACCTACTGAAGGAACTGTCTGCATTCTGCATTTTAAAAATGAACATACTTATCCAAGTCCATACTGCTAACACAAAACCAAGTTATTTAAGAATGGGTACTCCAAAACAGAACCTGCGTTTCCCCAGAGCTGGAACTCCAGGCTTGGGATTTCTTCCCTCCGCTGTCACTGAGCTTCCCTGGAGCCGAATGGGAGGATGACCTCTCGGAGGCTGCTGGCTCTGGAGAGACCCTACCGGATGAAGCCTGACCGTCCTTGGGACTGCAGGCCAGTTGTTTCAACAAATAACTTAAAGACAAAATGGAAAAACAAAGAGAAATGTGCCTGAGATCATATTGATGCAAAACCAGGGATGGCCACCTTGGGCCAGGACTTTTCCTGAAGTCAGAACCAGTTCCAGGGAGGTTGACCACTGTATATTTCTCCAAGTACAGCTGCAAAGCATCTCTGTCAAACACCAGTTTATAGATGAGGAAACAGACACTGAGGCACAGGGAGGTTAAGTGGCTTGGTCAAAGTCACATAGACGCCGTGTGGCTGACAGGGTCTTGGTACTCTGACCAGGTGTCAAACCTGAACCTCTTAGGTGGGAGAGCCAAGTTCAGGACATTAGACCACCAGAGACCTCCCAGCCCCATGAAATATCAAGCAGTGAGAGCTCTCCAAGAGATATCCATCTCAATGCTAAGACCCAATTCCACTCAATGACAAGCAAGCTCCAATGCTGGACACCCCATGCCAAACAACTAGCAAGAAAGGAACACAGTCCCACCCATTAGCAGAGAGGCTGCCTAAAATCATAATAAGGTCACAGACACCCCAAAACACACCACTGGAGGTGGTCCTGCTCACCAGAAAGACAATATCCAGCCTTATCCACCAGAACACAGGAAACAGTCCCACTGGGAGAAGACACCAAAAAAACAGGAACTATGAACCTGCAACCTGCAAAAAGGAGACCCAAACACAGTAAGTTAAGCAAAATGAGAAGACAGAGAAATACGCAGCAGATGAAGTAGCAAAGTAAAAACCCACCAGACAAACCAAAAGAAGAGGAAATGGGCAGTTTACCTGAAAAAGAATTCAGAGTGATTATAGTAAAGATGATCCAAAATCTTGGAAATAGAAGAGAGAAAATACAAGAAATGTTTAACAAGGACCTAGAAGAACTAAAGAGCAAACAAAAATGAACAACAAAATAAAACAAGTTAAAATTTTTCTAGAAGGAATCAATAGCAGAATAACTGAGGCAGGAGAATGAATAAGTGACCTGGAAGATAAAATAGTGGAAATAACTACTGCAAAACAGAATAAAGAAAAAAAGAATGAAAAGAATTGAGGAGTGTCTCAGAGACTTCTGGGACAACATTAAATGCACCAACATTCAAATTCTAGGGGTCCCAGAAGAAGAATAGAAAAAGAAAGGGACTGAGAGAATATTTGAAGACATTATTGTTGAAAACTTCCCTAATATGGGAAAGGAAATAGTCAATCAAGTCCAGGAAGTTCAGAGAGACTCATACAGGATAAGACCAAGAAGAAACACACCAAGCCATATATTAATCCAGCTATCAAAAATTAAACACAAAGAAAAAATATTAAAAGCAGTAAGGGAAAAACAACAAATAACATACAAGGGAATCCCCATAAGGTTAACAACTAAACTTTCAGCATAAACTCTGCAAGCAAGAAGGGAGCGGCAGGACATATTTAAAGTGATGAAGGGGAAAAAACTACAACCAAGATTTCTCTACCTACCAAGGATCTCATTCAGATTCGATGGAGAAATTAAAAGCTTTACAGACAAGCAAAATCTAAGAGAATTTAGCACCACCAAACCAGCTTTACAACAAATGCTAAAGGAACTTCACTAGGCAGAAAACACAAGAGAAGGAAAAGACCTACAATAACAAGCCCAAAACAATTAAGAAAATGATAATAGGAACATACATATTGATAATTACCATAGACATAAATGGATTAAATACTCCAACCAAAAGACACAGACTGGCTGAATGGATACAAAAACAGGACCTGTATATATAATGTCTACAAGAGACCCACTACAGACATAGGGACACATACAGACTGAAAGTGAGAGGATGGAAAAAGATATTCCATGAAAATGGAAATCAAAAGAAAGCTGGAGTAGCAATTCTCATATCAAACAAGATAGACTCTAAAATAAAGACTATTACAAGAGACAAAGAAGGACACTACATAATGATCAAGGGATCAATCAAAGAAGAAGATACAATACTTCGAGATATTTATCCACCCACCATAGGAGCACCTCAATACGTAAGGCAAATGCTAACAGCCATAAAAGGGGAAATTGACAGTAACACAATCATAGTAGGGGACTTTAACACCCCACTTTCACCAAAGTACAGATCTTCCAAAATGAAAATAAATAAGGAAACACAAGCTTTAAATGACACATTAAACAAGATGGACTTAATTGATATTTATAGGATATTCCATCCCAAAACAACAGAATACACTTTCTTCTCAAGTGCTTATGGAACTTTCACCAGGATAGATCATATCTTGGGTCACAAATCAAGCCTTGGTAAATTTAGGAAAATTGAAATGATATCAAGTATCTCTTCTGACCACAACACTATGAGACTAGATATCAATTACAGGAAAAAAACTGTAAAAAATACAAACACATGGAGGCTAAATAATACACTACTAAATAACCAAGAGATCACTGAAGAAATAAAAGAGAAAATCAAAAAATACCTGGAAACAAATGACAATGAAAAGAGGATGATCCAAAATGTATGGGATGCAGCAAAACAGTTCTAAGAGGGAAGTTTATACCAATATAATCCTACCTCAAGAAACAAGAAACATCTCAAATAAACAACCTAAACTTACACCTAAAGCAATTAGAGAAAGAAGAACAGAAAAACCCCAAAGTTAGCAGAGGGAAAGGAATCATAAAGATCAGATCAGAAACAAAAGGAAAAGTAATGAAGGAAACAATAGCAAAGATCAATAAAACTAAAAGCTGGTTCTTTGAGAAGATAAACAACATTGATAAACCATTAGCCAGACTCATCAAGAAAAAAAATGGAGAAGACTCAAATCAATAGAATTAGAAATGAAAAAGGAGAATTAACAACTAACACTGCAGAAATACAAAGGATCATGAGAGATTACTACAAGCAACTATATGCCAATAAAATGGACAACATGGAAGAAATGGACAAATTCTCAGAAAAGCACAAGCTTCTGAGACTGAACCAGTAAGAAGTAGAAAATATAAACAGACCAATCATAAGCACTGAAATTGAAACTGTGATTAAAAATCTTCCGACATACAAAAGTCCAGGCCCAGATGGCATCACAGGCGAATTCTATCAAACATTTAGAGAAGACCTAACACCTATCTTTCTCAAACTCTTCCACAATATAGCAGAGGGAGGAACACACCCAAACTCATTCTATGAGGCCACCATCAACCTGACACCAAAACCAGTCAAATATATCACAAAAAAAGAAAACTACAGGACTATACCACTGATAAACATATATGCAAAAAACCTCAACAAAATACTAGCAAAGAGAATCCAACAGCACATTAAAAGGATGATACACCATGATCAAGTGGGGTTTATCTCAGGGATGCAAGGATTCTTCAATATATGCAAATCAATCTATGTGATACACCACAATAATTAATTGAAGGATAAAATCCATATGATAATCTCAATAGATGCAGATAAAGCTTTTTAAAAAATTCAACACCCATTTTTGATAAAAACCCTCCAGAAAGTAGGCATAGAGGGAATCTACCTCAACATAATTACAGCCATATATGACAAACACACAGCCAACATCACAGTTTCAATGGTGAAAAATTGAAAACATTTCCACTAATATCAGGAACAACAGAAGGTTGCCCACTCTCACTACTATTATTCAAAATAGTTTTTGAAGTTTTAGCCAAAGAAATCAGAGAAGAAAAAGAAATAAAAGGAATCCAAATCAGAAAAGAAGTAATGTTGTCACTGTTTGCAGATGACATGATATTATACATAGAGAAACCTAAAGATGCTACCAGAAAACTACCGGAGCTAATCAATGAATCTGGTAACGTAGCAGAATACAAAATTAATGCATAGAAATCTCTTGCATTCCTATACACTAATGATGAGAAATCTGAAAGAGAAATTAAGGAAACACTCCCAAATACCACTGCAAAGAAAAGAATAAAATACCTAGGAATAAACCTACCTAAGGAGACAAAAGACCTGTATGAAGAAAACTCTAAGACACTGATGAAAGGAATCAAAGATGACACAAACACATGTAGAGATATACCAGGTTCTTGGACAGGAAGACTCAACACTGTGAAAATGACTATATGACCCAAAGCAATCTACAGATTGAATGCAATCCCTGTCAAACTACCAATGACGTTTTTCACAGAACTAGAACAAAAAATTTCACAGTTTGTATGGAAACACAAAAGTCCCCGCATAGCCAAAAGAATCTTGGGAGAGAAAAACGGAGCTGGAGGAATCAGGGTCCTGGACTTCAGACTATGCTACAAAGCTCCAGTAATCAAGACAGTATGGTACTGGCACAAAAACAGAAATATAGATCAATGGAACAGGATAGAAAGCCCAGAGATAAACCCACACACATATGATCACCTTACCTTTGATAAAGGAGGCAAGAATATACAATGGAGAAAAGACAGGCTCTTCAATAAGTGGTGCTGGGAAAACCTGACAGCTAAATGTAAAAGAATAAAATTAGAACACTTCCTAACAACATACACAAAAATAAACTCAAAATGGATTAAAGACCTAAATGTAAGGCCATAAACTATCAAAATCTTAGAGGAAAACATAGGCAGAACACTCTATGACATAAATTACAGCAAGATCCTTTTTGACCCACCTCCTAGAGGAATGGAAGTAAAACCAAAAATAAACAAATGGGACTTAATGAAACTTAAAAGCTTTTGCACAGCAAAGAAAACCATAAACAAGACAAAAGACAACCCTCAGAATGGGAGAAAATATTTGCAAACCAAGCAACTGACAAAGAATTAATCACCAAAACATACAAGCAGCACATGCAGCTCAATATCAAAAAACAAACAACCCAATCCAAAAATGGGTGGAAGACCTAAATAGATATTTCTCCAAAGAAGACGTATGGATTGCCAACAAATACATGAAAAGATCCTCAACGTCACTTATCATTAGAGAAATGCAAATCAAAACCACAATGAGGTATCACCTCACACCAATGGCCATCATCAAAAAATCTACAAACAATAAATGCTGGAGAGGGTGTGGAGAAAATGGAACCCTCTTGCAGTGTTTGTGAGAATGTAAATTGATACTGCCAGTATGGAGAACAGTATGGAGATTCCTTAAAGAACTAAAAATAGAACTACCATATGACTGAGCAATCCCACTACTGGGCATATACCCTGAGAAAACCATAATTCAAAAAGAATCATGTACCACAATATTCATTGCAACTCTATTTACAATAGCCAGGACATGGAAGCAACCTAAGTGTCCATCAACAGATGAATGGATAAAGAAGGTATGGCACATATATACAATGGAATATTACTCAACCATAAAAAATGGAATTTAGTTATTTGTAGTGAAGTGGAGTACCTAGAGTCTGTCATACAGAGTGAAGTAAGTCAGAAAGAGAAAAACAAATACTGTATGTAAACACATATACATGGGACCTAAAAAAAAAAAAAGTTTCTGAAGGACCTAGGGGCAGGACAGGAATAAAGACGCACATGTAGAGAATGGACTTGAGGACATGGGCAGGGGGAATGGTAAGCAGGGATGAAGTGAGAGAGTGGTGTTGACATATATACACTACCAAATGTAAAATATATAGCTAGTGGGAAGGAACTGCATCACACAGTGAGATCAGCTCAGTGCTTTGTGACCACCTAGATGGGTGGGATAGGCAGGGTTGGAGGGAGACGCAAGAGGTAGGGGAATTGGGCATATATGTATATGTATAGCTGCTTCACTTTGTTATACAGCAGAAACTAACACAACATTGTAAAGCAATTATACTCCAATAAAGATGTTAAAAAAAAACTCCACATACCCTACAAAATGCAAATATATTTCTTATATTGTTTCATACAATCTGTATTTCAGCTATATTTCATAAAAATTTCAGTTTTTACCATGTGGAGATATAGTTGCAGTTTAAGGAAGCAAATAAATATTTCCCAGAAATCTGCACATTTAATCAAATAACCAACAATACGTCTCTCCAGCTAAATAAAGAAAAACAAAGAAACAAACAAAAAACCCCAGCAAAAGGAACGACTGTTTATATGAGGAAAAAAGGGATTATCTAAACTCCAAAATCTAATTCATAATTCAGTTGACTTTTGAACAACACTGGCTTGAACTCTGTGGGCCCACTTACATGCAGAATTTTTTCAATACGTAGACTATAGGACTACACGATCTGCTCAAATTCATGGATGCAGAACTGCGGATACGAAGGGCGACTATAAAATTAAATGTGTATTGTGGACTGTTTGGGGTCAGCTCCCTAAGCCCCCAGTTGTTCAAGGGCCAACTGTGGTTCCTTCTGCTACTTTTCTATAGACCCCGCCTTTTATGTCTCTATGCTATAAATAGCAGTATCACTTTTTCTTGAAAATTAATTTCCCTTTGTATTATAATATCTTACATTTAAAAAGTAATATTTGTTATTCTCATTAGAACTTTGCAAAACGGCTTTTCATTATATCAGCTTAGTTTGGTGATCTTGGCCTAATTTTGGAATTTCAATTAAGATCAGAAAAATCAAGACCCGGTATTTATTTTCTGTAGAACATTTCATTAATTCTGTTTATTAATACTTTGTGACCTGTTTCTTGCTTAGTAAGGATGCTTATTTTGCAAATTTTAATGCTGTTTGCAGTGTGTATTACCCTCCTGCAGAGCATTTAATAGATTATCAATGAGAACAACTTTGTGTCATTGTAGTGGTTCATTGTTGCTCCCTTCTACAAGCTATTTAACATAATATATTAGTCATATATTATGCTATGCAAGTCATATATATGCAAGTCATATATTATGCTATGTAAGCTAAAGTTAGCACAGGTTTTTCATTTCCATGACATTACCAAATAAAGGAAAATAAGAATCAATAGCAAAAATTTCCCTCTCTAAAAAACAAGGAACCACAAGTAAATGATAAAATCTTCAAGAAAAAAAATAACTTCCTATTAGTTAATTACACATTAGAAATCATCATTGATATTTACGCAGCATTATTATATGGTTAGAGGTACAAAAAACAAAGAAAATGATTTGTTAATTTTATTTGATTTTGGTTTTAGGAAAGTTTTCGTCCCCTAGGATTTTCTGTTTGCAAAGTTAATCTTTTTGAGATGTGGTATAAGACAAAACATCCTGAAATGCCTAACCATATTGAATCATCTCTCAAAGTACTCTTTTTTTAATCTGCTCTATCAAAAACAGTAATTTTTGAGGATCAAACTGCATAATGTCTATAAAAGTGCTGTCTAAATTTTACCATTCGATATTTATATGCTGTTAATCTCCATTTAGTTGCTAAATAAATTTAGAAAGTTTAAAAATTTCAAATACAAAACCACTGAAGTGCAATAAAATTCTATCTGTCTCCCTAAATATATTAAACCCTTTATTGTTGTTACTTACAGAGGAAGTTCTCTGGGACGAGGATCTATTAACCTTCTTGACCCTAACTTCTTCGATAAAGTTTTGTTTTGTTTTGCTTTTTACCTTCAGTGGCACTCGCTGAATACCACCCCTACCACGCTGGTCAAAAAGAGACAGCCTTCATGTGCATTCTTTTCTGAGCATGAAGGGAAACTCTAAAGGAATAAATAAATGGAAGATGATTCCCTGTAACATACTGGAGCTGATCTACATCTGAGTCATGCAAAATGTTTTCTGGTGAAAGGTTGATGTTAAGAAAGTGAAGTAGTCCCTGAGACTGATATAAATTCAGCAAGTTAGACTTTTACATTATACTTTAGTAATTTGTATTATTCATCCATGATGGAAATAACCCCCATCCTGACTCCAGAATGGCTTCAAGGCTCCTTGCATGAGGGGCACACTATTATGACACCCCTAACTAAGGAAACTCTGTTTTAGCAATTACTCAAATTCAAATCTTGGCATGAGGAGGAATAGGAAGGCGGGGGAGGGAAGAGAGAGAGAGAAAGAGAGAGAGACTTTTCCTGCTTGAGACAAGTTCCATCCACAAAGTGCAAGCCTACTGTCTGAGGATGAGCCTGTATCTATGGCGAATTCTAGCTTTAACTTAGCCTGTACTTATACTCCATTCCCTGCATGGCTACGGCCCTATTCTTCTGGAATCTTTTGTAAACTACTTCTTTGAACTCACTCTAATACATTGAAGTCTGAATCATTTTTCCTAGGCTATTCATGCAGCTCAAATGAATTAGGCCACCTCTTGAATAAGAAATTTTTAAGAAGTAAAAGATCTCAAATAATTGGATTTTTAAAAATAAAAAAAACTTGAAGTGGTACCCCTCACTTGGCCCACCTTTCACTAACAACCTAAAATGAGAACAAAATATTCATATTGCTCTAGCTCTAAGTCTTTATTCATGCCACTCAGCTTGCCCCGTAAAATTGATATGAAGTTGTGAGTCTCAGATATTTAGGATTTACCCCTAAATGATGTAGTAAAACCAATAATAGACTATAAGGTTGAAATTAGACTCTTTATCCTGATGTGATCCAGTTCTGAAACATAAAAGCCGCTTCTGTGGAACGAAGTAGAAAATCAGGTCAGTCTTCATAATTTATTCAATATCAGAACTGTTGGCTTTCCACCATGCCTAAACTGTTCAACTCTTTTTCTCTTTAAACACAAGAACTAGTTAACTAGATAGAGCTTTTGAACTTCATTTAATTGTTAACGCTATTTGGATTTAAATCCCTAACCTTTTTCTCTTAGGTTTTCTCTATGAGACAACCTTCTCTCAATAATAAACTTTGTAAACACTCTACTTTGTCCCCAGATGTCATGTACTCTGGGTCTTTTTGGCAATCCTTTTCAGGTTTGACTAGAATTGGCCGTATTGGTCAAAGATGAACCTTTTCAGAATTGCATCAAGTATAACAACTTCCAAAAATTCTTACTTAGAGACTCCCAATTCATAAGTTTGTTCCGAATTTCCCCACTTTGATCCAAGTATTTTTCCCAAGATTAAACATCTATATCTGTATCCATACTAAATACAGAATATTTGCAAGTATATTCAGCTTTCTCTTGTCCATGTGAACAATCTTATTAGATTCCATATTAAGATGGTGGTACAAGTTAATCTTTTCAAATTCATAAGGACTTGTTTTGGATTATAAGTATTTCAACGTTATCAATTACCTTGTTTGAACAAAGGTAAATTAAATTAAGCTTAAAACAAAATCACTTACAGTCTTTCTCAAACAAATCGTATATTTGTAAAGCTTTCTCTATAGGTATCAAGGGTGTTAGTGCCTCTTTTAAAAATTATTTTTAATGTTTATGTATTCATGAATTTTGTTATTTGATAAGATATACTTTCTTGCTGGGGGTTGATTACTCAATTCAAGAAAGATAAATGTATAAACAGAGGAAGAATAGAGAGAGATTTGCTCATTTCACTGAATTTCTGTAAAATATTAGTGAAAAAAATGATGCTTCGAAGGATTTTTATTTATGTAAAAATAGAGTAAGTTCCCAAGTATATATTTCTGTGGACATGTAGAAAAAAATGGGAAGGCATTGGAAATATGTATAATTTGCCCCATTTCATTGCTTTTCTATGAAGAAAAGTATATCTTTCACTTATTCTCTGTTTACTGGCATTTACATTTGGCTGAAACACTGCCTTATGGCCATAGAGACACCACTTGCCACTAGACACTGTCTTAGGATTTTTCTCTTTAATGTCTGCTATTTTCAAAATTCTCATAGCAGCTAGAAAATGATGATCTCTTTCCAAGTCTAATGGACTTATTTTTCCACTGTTGGATTTCTGTGTCACTTTTGTTCGCTTGGTTGTGATTTTGTTAAACAGGAGATCAGGTATCTTGGACAATGTGTGAGTGATTGTTAAAAAAAGAAATCTAAGGTGATTAATGAATTCTATTCCAGGCTATGGATTTACTTACTGATATCTTGAGAAACTGTAGGCCTCTTTATGGGGGGGGAAAGAAAAAAAAAATTGATCACAGAGTGACATGAGTGTAGGTTGATTTACTTTGGCTTTTAAAAATAAAAATATAGTTTAAAATGTGTGTTTATATATTTTGGTCAAAGTAAGGATGGATTTGTGTCTTTTCTCAGCGATCAGTAATAGTGCTGTAGAGATTCCATTATTTAATGTCACCTGAGGTATGTGGATATTTTCTGAATAGGAATAGCTTTACTTGTCAAGAAGAAACAACAGAGTTTTGAAAAATTAAATACATGCCAGTTCAAGTTATAATGTTTTCATGGTAGGTCAAAGTATTAAAGCAAACCAGCAAAAGGAATCACTTTTAAGATTAATTCTACTTGGAAGAATGGATGTCACCTCAGAGATGGCAGTGGGGAAAGAAGGCAGTCTCCTTACTAAAGACAGATCTCAACTGGGAGTGTTAAGAGTCTTGCAATGACTCAACCATCCTGGGCATATTTAAATAAAGTATTCATCAAATCTCAATCCTAAAGGAACTCAGTTCCAATCAAAGTACTGTGATCATATCATCAAGCACTTTTCATTTTCCCAGTTTTATTTACTCAGACATAACTTTCTAATGATATAAAATATAATTCATAGATTTAAAGCTATTTACTAAACCAAATGAGTGATTGCTTCTCTGTTTATTGATATAGCAATTACCTAAAAAAATGTATCACAGGTAAAATAAGACATTTTGAGGATTTGGGACAAATACCTAACATCTTTTCATATCTTAAAATAATCTAGTAAGAAAATAGTTTTGTACTTCCCCTCCAGATATTAAGAGAAGGTTGTTGCTGTTTGCCTGCGCTGGGTTGGTAGGTGGAGGAGTTACATTGTACATGAAGAGAAAGCATACTTTTCAATGATTTATATAAATAAAATTCACCAATAATGATTTTAATGAAATTCATATCCAGCTAAATAACAGTAGCAATGAAGTGAACTCAGCCTTTCCTAAACTTTGTCAGTTTAATGAGGTGTTAATATTATGGTCAATGGGAGCACAGCCATATTAGATGCAAGCAACTTTTTTCTTTAGTTCTGCTTTTTGAAATAGTAACATTCAGCGATGCATTTACCTGTAAAGCCTTTCATGTCAAATTTTAATTTAATGAAATTAGCACTTTTCTGCAGTCACAGGATGCAATGTAATTGCCATTGGGAAGAAGGTGAGAAGATAGTTCTGACTATAATGGAAACAAATGTTTCCTTTTTCTCCCTTGCATCAGGCTTTTCAAAATTTTACTTTTCATTTCACATCCAACCTGAGAGAATTTAGCTCCAAGTGATTTCAAAATTGTTGAAAACAAATATGATTTTCCTCCACTCAACTTTTGTGTTCTGTAACAATATATCAAAAAGAAACATTAAACACTAGAAACAATAGACAAAACAAAAGTCTTGTTCAGTAGGGCCAGTATAATCATCTAAATACCTGTATTAAGCAGCACTAATAAGTCAAACTAAAAATAATTTGCTTAGTTAAAATTTTCATACAAATGAAACATGAGGCTGATACACTAAAACTTCCAGATTCGGTAAACTGTTCAAGCATTTCATCCACAAATGCACAGTAAACAGTAACTGCCAATTACCAAAATGCTTTTTTTTTTTGTGGTACGCAGGCCTGTTGGGGCCTCTCTCGTTGCGGAGCACAGGCTCCGGACGCGCAGGCTCAGCGGCCATGGCTCACGGGCCCAGCCGCTCCGCGGCATGTGGGATCTTCCCGGACCGGGGCACGAACCCATGTCCCCTGCATCGGCAGGCGGACTCTCAACTACTGCGCCACCAGGGAAGCCCCAAAACGCTTTTTAATGTGTAGATTCCAGGTCAACACATCCAAAATCAAGCTTATAATCTTTCTTCTCAACTCACTCATCCTCCTATATTTCCATTTTCAGTAAACCATTTATTTTATTTAACCCATGATTGCAGGAGACCCCTAAACCTCCATCCCTTCTCCTACCACATCTCATGGGGCATTGAATCCTATATGATTTTACTATGTTAGTATCTGTAAATATCACCCCCTTCCAACTACCAATGACTTAATTTAGATTTTCATCATCTCCCACCTAAAGCACAGTAAGCTCCACTCTTGTCCTTATCCACAGTCTCATAATCTATTATCTATCTTCAACAAAGATTGAATCAAAATAGAAATATGACCTTGCTACTCCTGATTGGTTTTTAATGTTCTCAGTGGGACCACTGATTGAGGACTTATTAGAATATCATAAGCTACACTCCAAAATGTCTCCTTTGCCTAATTTGCCTTTGCTACATAAATATTGTCTACATTTCAGTCAAGACCAAAACTCCACAGTCCCTTTGGCTGTCTAACATACTTCTAGTTTGGCACATGCTGTTCTGCCTCCTGAAATACACTTCTTTGTTCACCAATCTCCCAATCTCATTTTGCTCCCATTTGGAAAAAACCTACTCCTATTTTATGTTCCATGTAAAACATCTTTTCTTTGAAAATATACCTTATGCATTCAAGTTGATCACTTGTAATCTGTGTCAATATTCTATTTTGAAAATACTGGCAAAATTGTACTCATCACATTTTATCCCAATGATTTACTTCTATCACTCTCTTTATCCTTGACTGTGTGCCCTTGAGAGCAAACAGCATTCCACATTTATATTTTTATCCCAAGCATTTCCCACAGTGTCTGACACATATTATAACTCAAAAATGTTTGTTGAATTTAATTGGCATAATGTGAATCAAAGACAATGTACTTATGTGAAGATCTACCACCTGTACAAAATTTTGTTAGGCTGTGAATCATATCGGAAAAAAATACAAGCTTTGAGATATCTGTTAATGCACTTAGTACTGCTGACTAAAAGGAGGTTATATAGGTTGTGAATAGAGTAATAAGAAAGATGTTGGAGTCATATATAATGAACCAAAGCTGATAAGGAGAGTCAGGTATTATTTTTCATCTTTTTTGAAGACTCAAATTCTTAGCCTTAGTTTTCACTCTTGTTAAAAGTATAGCAATGTTTACCTTCTTCGTAAGAATTATGACTTGTTCACTGAGTCAATTTTTTAAATTACTTTGAAGTGCAGAGTGGTAATAAATTATTTCTTAAACAAAAGTGATGTTGCCTTTATGTGGAGTTTAGCCTGCTTCTGATGTTTAATATTTTTTTTATGTTCATTCCATGGATTGGAAGGAACTTATGAATCATCAGAACTCACAAAAGCTGATGGAAACTGGCCAGAAAGATGAGACATTCTAATGAAAAATAAGTCACATTGAAGTAAATTTGCAAAGATGGGAGGAATGGCACAACTTGCTTCTGTGATGTTGTATACCTAATATAAATAGAAATCCCTTTAAAAGATATTTTGGAAAAGATTTTCTCTCCTAACAAGCTAGACATTCTATTCTAATTGAAAATATAAGACATCCTAACTGAAAAAGTCTTCCACAAAACAGTCAAGTATTACTTTAATTTGGGAAACTCAATTTTCTTCTTCTTTTCCATATCTATATAACATGTCTATATATATATAATATTTCATATATATATGACATTTTTTATCATGTTAGCATGTAGTTTTTAGCTATGTGTGTCCCAGTCTGTATGTGTGGATATACCTCAGCATAACTAGTAATTCTTATAATAAAGAAAAAAATAAAGCTAAACCTTATGAGTATTTCAAAAGTGAAATCAGTTCACTATTATATAAATGATTACATAAAACTTGAGAGTTTTCACATATGGGTTACACTGTCTTCTAAATCACTCATTGCAGAGATAGACTTTTTGTATATCTATTATGTATTATATACATAAAGTCATATATACATATTAACATATACATAAATCGTAAAGAAGACAGAGCTGTCAACACTTGAGACCTACAATCTATGGAATGAAATATAAATATAAATAATGCGTTAATAATAAGCATATTGGATAATTTTTTTAAAAAAGCATACCATGTATTGGGAATATTTTAAAAGTGAGACACAGATAACAAAAGATATAAGCAAATGTAGAAGATGCCCTTAGTATTAGAGGCAAGAGTAGTGGAGAGGCACAAGTAAAGAAGCAGACTCAGAGAGAACTTGATTAATAAATAAGACCAAGTCACTGGAGTCTGAAAATAATGGATAGCCACTTCTGAAGAGAGAGCAACTCGACTGGATTGTAGGAACATCTATTCTGATACTTAACTATGTTTCCACCTAAAACAGCAATAAACACTATTTTACTGTAGGAAGCTTTCCTGAGAAGCTGCTGAAATAGTCTCCTGTGTTTCCTATGTTTCCTATGGAGACTAAAAATATCTATTAGTGAGCAAGAAAGAGCATATCTACATCCTCTGGAAATTATAAAAATGCAATTTACATTGCTGCTAAGATGAGTGATAAATCTAGAGTTTTTCTTATGTGATCTTTTGCAATTGATCATAGCCCTTGAAGGTGGCATTATGCCTTTATAAATAGTACCAAATTTCTTAAAGATATGGGACACCTGATACATGATATCAATTTTATCTGGATATAATTGACACAGTAAAATGCAAACATGTTGTTTATAATTTTTTTTATACAAACGTTTTTTGGTTGCTCCATGGGGCATGTGGGATCTTAGTTCCCTGACCAGGGATTGAACCCACACTCCCTGCATTGGAAGCACGGAGTCTTAACCACTGGACCAAGAGGGAAGTTCAATTAAGTTTATAATTTGATATGTTTTGTCAAATGTACATTCTAATGTTACACTATTATAATTAAGATATAAAATATTCACATTAATTTTTTCTGTTCTAGAATTGCATAGAAATAGAATTCTACAATAATAATAAATATCTTTGTATCTGGCTTCTTTCACTCAACAAAATGATTTTTGAGATATAATTATGTTGTTTTGTGCATTATTAGTTTCTGCCTCTTTATTGCTAAGTAGTATTCCATTGTATGAATATACATTTATTGTATGTTATATCCATTTATGAGTAGTCCATTTATCCAGTCATCTGTTGATGAACACTAGTTGCATTTCCAGTTTGGGACTATTATGGACAAGCTATTAGCATTGGCAGCAAAATGTGTTTAAACATAATCTTTCATTTGCCTGGATACGTATCTAGGACTGAAATTGCTGGGTTATTTAAATGTGTAAGAGCTTGCCAAACTGTTTTCCAAAATGGCTGTAACATTTTATTTTCTCACCAGCAATACTTGGGTGCCCCAGTTCCTCCATTTGCTTTCATTTAGTAGCGCCATTTGTTTTAATTTTACCATTCTGTTTAGAAGACATCCTTAAACTTTTAAATTTGGATTAGTTTTTTTTTTTAATTTTGATTAAGTACAATTTAGCTATTTTTTCCTTTTTAATGCTTATTTTTATGTCCTGAATCAGAAATCCTTGTTTTTCATAAGGTCAAAAAGATTTTCCTTTGTGTTTTTTCTTTAAAAGTTTCTAGTTTTATCTTTTACATTTAGGTTTATGATCCATTTGAGATAATCAGTGTGTGGTATTAGGCAAGATTGAAATTCATTTTTTCTCATAAAGCCATCCAATTGTGGTAGTATTGTTTATTAAAAATACTGCAGTTGACCGTTGAACAACACGGGTTTGAATTGCATGGGTTCACTTATACGCAGATATTTTTCAATGAATACGTAGTACAGTACCACATGATCCACAGTTGGTTGAATTTACAGATGCAGAACCATGGACACGAAGGGCCAACTGTAAATTTATACATGGATATTCCACTAGGTGAGGGTCAGTTCCCCTAACCCCAGAGGTTGTTCAAGGGTCAACTGTATTTTTTCCCCTATTCAATTTTCTTAGAACTCTTGTCAAAAATCATTTAATTATATATGTGAAAGTTAAATTTTGGACTCTATTGTGTTCCATTGATATCCATGTCTATCCTAACATCAGTACCATATTGTCTATATTAATTTAACTTTGTAATAAGTTTTGAAACCAGGTAGAGTATGTGTTATGATTTTGTTCTTCTTCAAAATTAGGTTGGCATTCAAAATCCTTTGCATTTCAACATGAATTTTAGCATCAGCTTCTCAATTTCCTAAGAAAAACACTTGCTGAGAGTTTGTTTGGAATTATGTTGAAGTGATAGATCAATTTGGGTAGAACTATGTTCATATATTGCCACGTGCTTTTTCTGCATTTAGTGATTATATAAATTTCTCTTTATTCAATGAATATGGTGAATTACATGCATTATTTTTAGAATGTTAAATTGACTTTGAATTCCTGAGTAAGGCTTACTTGGTTACAGTATATTACATGCTATTATATATTACTGGATTCTATTTTCTAATATTTTAAAAAGTAGGCTCACAAAGAGTATTAGTCTACAGTTTTGTTTCCTTATAACGTATATTTTTTAATAACAAACTTACCTCGCAAAATGACTTGATAACTGTTTTTTCCTCCTGTTTGAAAGAGTTTGTCTAGAATTTACAATATTTATTCTTTAAATATTTGACAAATTCACCAGTGATTTTGTTTGGTGGTAATTTAAAAAATTACAAATTGACTTTCATATATGTGGCAATTATATGTATATACACACATGCACACATATATGAATACAGACACTCCTATATGGCATTTGTATATGCATATATATGTGTATATGTATATGACATGCAGTATAATATACAGTTTTTATATTTCTATTTGTGTTGGTTTTTCTACAGTGTGTTTTATAGGAATTTGTCCTTTTTGTTGTTGTTGTTTTAATGTATATTAAGATGTATTTTAAAACTACAGTAACTGTACAGCACAGTAATGGCTCTAGAACCAGACAGCATCAATGTCTCATAACTAATAACTCTAAAACCAACCTTACTATGGGCATAAAAGCAACATGAAATTTAAAAAAAAAGCATTGCAAATCAATGAGAAAGAATTAAGAAAAAAGGGTGCTGAAAAAATTGACAACTTGGGAAAGTATCATTTTAGATTTTAGATCTTTACCTATCTTTACCTTTTTCTGAGGTAAATTTCAAATAAAGTATAGTGTTAAATACAAGAAACCACATAGAAGAACATAAATTATTTTTTTTAGTTTTTGATTATACTTCATTTATTTTATATTTTTTTAAAATAAAAATAATGCACGTGAAAAATAACACAGGCACATGGTTTGTAAAAATGAAACAATGCCAAAAGGAATGAAAAATGAAAATCTCTTCTTCCTACCCTCTGATCCCCAAATCTCTAAACTCTCTCCAAAGGTGGTAACAGTTAATAGTTTCCTATATACGGGTCCAGTGGAAAACAAACAACAGATACACATACTTTCAAAAATTTTACACAAATGTTTCACACCTTTCTGCACTTTGCTTGTTCCACTAAATGGTGTATCTAGATTGTTCTGTATTTTAATGGCTGCAGTTTTTGGACATATGATTACTTGCTAGCTTCTATTTTTTCACTTAGCGTAATGCCCTCAAGGTTCATCAATGTTGTTGTAAATAGCAGGATTTCCTTCTTTTCATAGTTGACTATATAGTTTATCTGAAATGATGCAATGAAGATGAGGGTAGAGGTCCTTTTGATACAGGGATTTCATTTCTTTAGGATAAACACCCAGAAGTGAAATTGCTGGATCATGTGGCAGCTCTATTTTTAATTATTTTTGAGGAACTTCCACACTGTTTTCAATGTGGCTGTGTTAGTTTACATTCCCATGCCCATTTCTTCTAAGCAAAGTCAGTAGTAAGAAATTGTTCCCAATATTCTCTGTATCTGCAGGACATATAGGATGATTTCTTCTTGACATTGTTAGTGTGATGTTTTGCTCTTTTCTGCCATTAATTTAAATCAGACTGTCTCAAATGTAGTTTTGTAAGAAAATCAAGGCCTACAAAAATTATCTGAGGATTTCTTCCAAACATAATATATAGTTAGCAAAGTCAGATATATAAGATCAGTTACATTAAAAAAAAACTTTAAAAATAGATTTTAAATCTTTCAAAAATTTTGTGTGAAAGGGACTGGTCTAGCTAGAAATTTATCCATTTTAATGACATTTTCAAAAATCTATCATTGATTTAATAAGTTCTCTATTTTAATTCATATTCTGCTCTTACTTTTATTATTTCTTTCCTTTTACATACTTTGTGTTTGATTTGTTCTTTTTGTTTTGCCTTTCTACGGTTAAAGCTTAGATCAATGATTCTAGATAATTCTTTTTTACAAATGTAAGCATTTACTTATATGTAATTAATTTTAAAATTTATATTCATGAAGCACTGCTTTAGGGGAATCCAACAAATTTTGATAAGTTGTTTATTCCATTAAATTAAAAATATTTTATAATTATTATTTTGATTTCTTCTTTGGCCCATGGGCTATACATAAGTATTATTTAAGTGATCATTATTTTATTATTTTAGGCTACTTAATTCTTTAGTGGTCTGAGAAATATATATTTGACTTTAATTCTTTGAAATTTATTGGGGTATTTTTATGGCCCATATATATTGTCTATGTAGATTAATATTCCATGTGCACTCACAGTCTGTCTATTTGAGATAGGAGTTGAGATAGGAACTGCAACTTTCACTTATAGTTATGGACATATCTAGGTCTCCTTTCAGTTTTGCCAGTAATTTGTCTTAAAGGAGAGCAGAATATGACACCCCAAAATATGCCACTTTGGCACATTGATTATTTTGAATTAAAATTACTAAGAAACAACCATGCAAAAAGGACACTCTGATCCTCCTTTATCCCCCTGAAAGTAGGAAATAAATCTCCCATGTGAAACAACCTTCCGTATATCAGGAAGGTAGAAGGTATCCTTATAGCTAAAGATAGGGAATTCAAGGCTGAAAAGGCTGCATAAACAAACCTGTTACTTTTTTCACTAATTTACTACCCAAAGCCCAAATCCCTTTGTTTTGTCAATTTCTCACAAATTATTGTTTCCTTGTCTAAAAGGTATAAAAGATGCCTGCTTTGGTTAGCTTGGGGAGTCTCATCTTTATGGGCTCCCATTTGTACAAAATTAAATTTGCTTTTCTCCTGTTAATCTGTCTTATGTCAATTTAATTGTTAGACAAGCCAAAAAACCTAGAAGCGAAGAGGAAAATTTTCCATTTCTACCATTTATATGTTTGAAACTCTTAAGAGGAACATACATATTTAAGTATATTTCATTTTATTGATGAATTATCACTTTTATAATCATGAATGTCCCTCTTTAGAAATACGGTTTGTCTAAAAGAATACATGGTCTAATATTAATATAGTTCTTCCAGTCTTCTTAGGATTATTTTTAACATATTATAGTTTTTTCACCTTTTTACTTTTTACCTAGCTGTGTATTTATACTCAATGCAGGTTTCCTCTAGATAGCATGTTGCTAGGTCATGCTTTTTATCCAATTTGACAATCTGCCTTTTATTTAGAGTATTTAGACCATTTAAATTATCCCTATGTTTGGATTAAAGTCCACCATCTTGCTATATATGTTTTCTATTTGCACTGTCTAGTTTTTGTTCTTTTTTTTTCCTTTTTCTTTTCCTAACATCACTTGGATTAACTGAGCAATTTTAGCATTCCATTTTAGAATGCTAAAATGCTACTTATTATCCATACCTCTTTTTATAATAATTTTCTTCTAGGAATCTGCAAGATGCATCCTTAAATTAACAAAATATATTTTAATATTGCTATACCATATACATCTTAATTTTCTCCTACTATACTATGCTGCCACTTCTACCTATGTCACAGATCACATAACACATTGTTTTAATTATTCTTTTAATAATATATTACCACTTGAAAATAGTAAACATTATAAAAATGTCATATATATTTTTCTCCATATATTTACCTTATTTAGTACTCTTTGTTACTTTGTGTATATTCAATTTTTCACTTGTATGATTTTTCTATTCACTTGAAGAACTATGTTTAATATTTCTAATAGTGCAAGTTGGCTGATGAATTTTATCAGCTTTTCAATTCTGAAATATTTTTATTTTACCTCATTTTTCAAAAGATTATTTAGCTGGATATAGTATTATAGTTAACTATTGTTTCTTGGTTTACATGTTTGTTCCTGTCCTTTATAGATACAATTCTGTTTTCTTCTGTGTTACATCGTTTCTGAGGAAAAGTCTACATAATTTCTTACCTTTTATCACCAGGAACATAAATCTCTAAGTGCTTTAGGATTATTTCTAGCATTGGTTTGCACAATTCAAATATGTTGTGCCTTGCTGATTGTCCCGTTTCTGCTTCAGTGAGTTTCTTGGGTTTTTAGTTTACTGATTTCATTAAACTTACAAAACTCTAAGCCATTATTTAAGTTGTTTTTGATGCTCTTTTCTACATTCCCCTTTTTTTTCTCTTCTAGGTCTCCAATTACTCCATTTGCTGCTTGATTTTTTTTTCCCCATGAGAGTGAGGATCTTTCATTTTCTCATATTTTAGTTTTTCCCTTTGAGTCTCAATTTGGATACTTTCTTTTGCTATATTTTCAAGTTCACATCATATGCATGATTTAATTTTTATTTTATATATATGAAAGAACCCACCAGATCCCACAAAATGTACTTGTATAAGGCTTTTATTTAAAGGCAAAGGATATGGTGCAGCAAAAGAGAGGACTGGAAAGCATTGGAGAACTAAGCGACATCAACATGCAAGTATACCAGGGGTTGGGCTGGAGCAGAGTAGACTGTCTCCAGCTTGGGATGTTATCTATGTCAATATCTAGGACCAGGATCTTGGCTTTGGGAGAACTCAAAGGAAAAAACTTTCAGTAGGTACATTTAAGTCCCTTTGGCCATCAGATCAAGCCAGACTTTTCTAGTTGGTTGGACTGTATTAATCATGTTTTTTATTTTCCATATCTTATGGTGCTTTGATATTTGGGGTGGGGCAGTGTTAGTTGGTTGGGGAGAGACTGCCCCTCCCAAAGCTAGCTAATTTCCAAGATACCAATTTCACTGTGAACACAAAATTCATATGCAAGAAAACCAACTCCAAGGCCACCTCCTTTATCTCTCACACACCAAGCCAGTATTTCCCCTACCCTAAATCATCCCAGGGCCTGATATCAGACCACAAGAGATGACTACTATAGCCTAGTGCCCAAAGACATTATTCAGACTGGCCAATTCTAAGTCATTTCCATTCCCTGCCTTACCTTTCCCACAGAAAACATAATAATAAAGGTCTAGGCCATGATTTCCTTGTTCCTTCTGCTTCATAATCAAGCCTGGTGCTTCTCCATGTGGAGCTGCATGGCAAGGCATGCTTCCTCCTCTTGAGAACTGTAAGTAATAAGTTCTTTTTTCAATAGCACTGATCTCTCTGTGTTGGCACTCAATCAATTTCAGAAATTAAAATTCCAGAGGTACAATTGGGACACAGACCATTTGCAAGCCATCAGTAAAGAAACTGACCTCTGGGGTTGCCAGGAGAGCTTAAGTCCTTAAGCAGCATATAAATTCCATTGTCCTTACCTTGGACAAGAATTAATAACCAGACATCTACACATGGCCAGAGATAAAGATAGAGCTTCTCATACTCAGATAATCTACAGTATCTCTACAATTCAAGCTCTAACTCTTGGCCAAGGATTTGTCATTATAACTTGCTCATGATTATTTCTTTTCTGGTATCTTTTGCACAATTTATAGAACATAAAAGCAAAAGGATACTCATGAAAATAAGAATCATTTGTGTCAAATGAGATGCATATATTGCTTTAAAGAAGTATTTCAGGGCTTCCCTGGTGGTGCAGTGGTTGAGAGTCCACCTGCCGATGCAGGGAACATGGGTTCGTGCCCCGATCCGGGAAGATCCCACATGCCGCAGACCGGCTAGGTCCGTGAGCCATGGCCGCTGAGCCTGCGCGTCCGGAGCCTGTGCTCTGCAACGGGAGAGGCCACAACAGTGAGAGGCCCATATACCGCAAAAAAAAAAAAAAAAAAAAAAAAAAAAAAAGAAGTATTTCAGTTTACCAGTACAAAGTTTTTACTAATCTTGTAAAAGCTTGACAATTCTTTTAGTTTGATTTTTGAACTTTATGAAAGGTATCAATAGATTAATTCAATATAACAATTAATTGGTTATTAACTAATCAATAGTTAATAGTTCTTCTACTGGCCAATAAGCTTCTATTAAAAGAACTTCATTTGTAGGTTTTAATTCAATTCTACAATATATCTGATCATCCATATCAGTGTTGTTGTTGTTTTTTATCAAAATTAAATTTATACTATCAAACAGTATTATTCCAAATAGCAATTAGAATATGAATTAGACTGAGAACATTACAAAATAAGTCAGAAGAGTCTGAGTGCCTTTTTCTTTCCTATTTGAGTCTTCCCTACTTGAATCAACATCTTCACTTCAAGCTCTCTGAATTTCTCATTTTGGTACCCCATCAGAAATAATCTTTGCAATTTCAGACAAAGTTTATATTTTGTTCCCACTTGACCAGGTTGTCCATGGAATTACATGTCCCATTTCACCAGATATGATTTGAGGTAATATTAAATAACCAATGGGAATATTTTACCATAGGAGTAACCTATGATTAAATGGCCCCTGGAATGTATTTCCTTTCCTTTCTGGTAATATACAGTTGTTAAATATGTTTACCTTAGAGAAAGTGCCCTGAAATATTTTAACTCACTTTTTAAGATCTATTTGCTCTGTTAGTCACTGAGAAATGAATGTTAACATTTTAACTTTCCATATGAATCTTTTTTTCCATTGCTCACTATACTGTTTTACTTAAGACAAAATCATGTTTTTGCTGATTTTTCCAGTAAAATTTTAATTTTCAATTTTTTTCTAGAATCTAAGATTTTTCATTTCTCTTGCATTAAAGGTAAATTTCTTGAACTAATTTAATGGTTTCTAGAGAAAACGAACTCTTAATATGCAATTATATTCATAGCACAGTTGGGGTATTTTACCTTCCATAATAATATTATTTAGGAACTCTTAGCTTACTGTAATGTATTTCCTCATTTTGAGATGGAGGAATAGAAATATATTTTCTAATAGCTCAATCAGTTCATTCTTTTATTCAATCAACACTTATTAAGGGTATACTATGTAACAATTCTTCAGTAAACATGAATACTCAAAGATTAAAGATTTGGTCTCTATTCATTTAGCTCACAGAGTAATCTGGATCCTTTCATATAAGTTATTACCCTGATTCATTTTTCTTGTACTTCAACAAAGATAATGAAAAATGCCTGAAGAAAACTTATTTCTACCCTCAAGGAATAAATTAATGAAAAATTCTTATGAACTTGTTATAGTAAGGTAAGATTTCAAGAATAACATATACTCTCTTATTTATAGCTATAATTTATAAGCTTTTTTAAACCAAAATCTATTCACCTGTGTAGTCTTTCTGCTTTTTACAAGAGGTCTTTTATTGGGTCTTTACTAATTAGTAAAATTTCCAACCCATGCAATTATTTGCATAAAGTTTATAATACAACGTTAGAACATCCAAATACAAACAATTTCAATATAAAAAATGTAAATATCAGAAGTGTATTTCTAAATATTCTTCACAGTACTTCTACATGGCATAAAATTTGTAAAAGCAATTATAATACTGAAATGGCTTTGACAACATAAACACAAGGTATTAAAAGTCATAAACCACAAGGGCATAACCTGGATACCCACTGCTGTCACAAATAGATCCCTTGAATTAAAAAGAGATTGAGATTAATTTATTTATCCATTTTGGCTAGCAAAATGGATATTGTTACTAGTTGGCCTTCATAAAAGAATCAAAGTTTCTTTAAATTCAACTTATTAAAGATTTCCATATAGGTAATCATTTTTTATGTTCAAATGTAAATAATCTAATAAAAAATACCTAACCCAACTTATTAATGCAAAAGACATTTTTGACAATTTGAATAAATTGTATTTTAATAGGTTAAAATATTTTCAATACTAGTAATACTCTTTTTTCTCTTCATGAAAAGAGTATCAGGGCTTTTTTTTAATTTCAACACTGGATTTCTGATTTCAGCTGTAATATGCAAAGAGCTCTGAAATTATCAAAACTATCCTTACAATAAAAAAATTAAACTGAAATTGAACAACTTTTTGGACTACTCAAAGAACTATGATCACAGAACCAACAACCATTGCAAATTCTGAAGGGAAAATATAAAGAATCACAGGCGAGATCTGCTTACCTGAAGCAGAAACCCTAGAGCCACAACTTGGGAAGAAGACTTAAATCGTAATTTTAACAACTTGATGGAGTCTGAGCATGGACTAGTGTGAGGGTGAGAAACTCCTGGGAGATGCAGTCCCCCACACATTTGTGGGTTTCACCTCCCACAGACTCAGTTTTACTTTCATGGGTTTGACTTCCAGTAACTTCACAAGCATATCATGATAAAAAGCAAAGAAAGATTCCTGTTCTCCCCTCCCTCATAGCTCTGGCTGAAAAAGGAGAAAGGTAATTATTGTAAAATAAGCAGAACATTCTTGAAAGCAAAAGCTTAATCTCCAGGAGAAAAGACTTCATACTTTTCCTACCTGGGAAAGTCCACTCCTCCTACTCCAGACAGCTCAAAACTTCCTCTTTCAAATAAAAAGAAAACTCTTAAAAATCAAAAATAAGACCAAAAAAAAAGATTAAAATGGGAAAAAAACGCCAAAACTCAACTGATACCTCACCAAAGAGAATATATGGTTACCAAACATGAATATGAGAAGATGCTCATTATTTTTTCCCTAAAGATGCTAATTACACTTCGCTAAAATCATTTTTCATTAAGGAAATGTAAATTGAAACAGTGAGATACCACTGTAAACCTAGAATAGCTAAGATAAAATTTTAAAATTATATTATCAATGCTGGCTAAATTGTGGAGTAAAAGGGACTCATTATTTTCTGATGTGAATGCAAAAATGGTAGAGCCACCTTGTAAAACAATTTGGCAACTTCTTACAAAAATAAATATATTCTTACCCTACAATTTAGCATCCATGTTCCTGAGTATATACCCAATGGATTTGAAACTTTGTACGTAAAAATTGGCATGTGGATATCTATAGCTGCTTTATTCATAATCACCCAAAATTTAAGTTACCAAGACGCCCTTCAATAGTTAAAAAAATAAATAATATTTCGTTGTATAGGATGTACATCTAATTGATAGAATATTTTTAGAAGCCAGTGATTTTAAAAAATGAGTTATTAAGTCACAAAGAGACATGGATGAATGTTAAGTGCATACTGCTAACAGAAAAAAGTAAGTTGGAAAATGCTACATATTGCAGGATTTCCATTACATGAGATTCTGAAATAATCAGAAACTGTAATCAGATAAGAAATCACAAGGGGTTTGAGGGAGGAGGCATGGTTGTATTGGTAAAACAGTGGAATTTTTTTTTTTTGGTAGTGAGTCTATTCTATACGACACTGTAATGGTTGAGATATTTCATTATGTATATGTCAAAGCCCATATAATTCTATAGCACAAAGAACAAACCTTTAGGCATACAAATTTTTTTTTTTTAATCATTGAGGAGGTTGGGGAATCCCAGTATGCAATGCAGTATGTTACAAAATAATCTATTACAAATATATGAAACAACCTCACTGAATGGGGTGGGGAAAAAGATGCAGACCTAAGTCTAAGTCATTTGGAATGAGTTGAATCTGTAAGACTAAAGGCTATATACAAATTAATTAAAAGAGTTACTCATAACCACTGTACTCTAGCTGGTAAAACTATTTCCCATGAGGGTACAAGTTAACAATTCTAATACTACTATAAATGTACAGATCTACCTCAATGGGAAAAATCCCTATAAACCCATTGTAAGTTGAAAATGTTAAGTTGAAAACACATTTAATACACCTAACCCACAAACTTCTTAGTAGAGGCTAGCCTACCTTAAACATGCTCAGAACACTTAGATTTAGCATACAGTTGAGCAAAATCATCTAACACAAAACTTATTTTATCATAAAGTGTCAAATAATTTATTGAGTAGTATACTGAAACTGAAAAACACAATGTTTGTATTGGTATATAATGGTTGCAAATCTATCAGTTGTTTACGCTGTGATCTCACGGCTGGCTGGGAGGTGTGGCTGGCACTGCTCAGCATCACCAAAGAGTATCTACCGTATATTGCTAGCCCAGGAAAAGATCAAAGTTCAAAGTACATTTTCTACTAAATGAATATCATTTTCACACCATCATAAGACTGAAAAATTGTAAACTGAACCATTGTTAAGTTGGGGGCTGTCTGTATTCTGTAATTGATTGTATATGAAAGACGTATGATGGGGGTCACTTTCCCCACTATTGGAGTGGTAGTTACTTGTAAGTAAGAAATAAAAAAGGGTTTGAATAATCCATGTGGAAATCAGTTGGACTTTGAGATATCAATATGAATACATTTTTAGTTGAATATAGAAAAAGATGGTGATGTATATATTTATACGTGTGTGCACGTGCACAGGTTAGTATACACACATATATTTCCTTGCTCTAGAGTGCCTGGAAGTAATGACAACCACTCGTAGAGTCCAGATCTTGATTTCTAATAGCAGTCTCCAATTAAAGGAAGCAGGGCTCCTTTAGAAGAATGGTTCTGGGACTGAGGCAGGAAATATTCAAGATGAGCCTGGAATATCTCGTAGTGACAGAAATTAAGACAGTACTCAGTAAACAAGAACAAAAGAGACAAAAACCCTACATGGGTTTTTGGGTACGTCAAAGGGACACAGAAGCCAAATGAACAACAAAATGAATAAAGTAGTATTGGATTATAACCCAAGGTGTAAAATAAGTATACGTGAGTCCATACTGATGGGTCATAATTGAATGAATGAATGAGGCAGAAGAAACAAACCTCACCAAGCACAAAAAGAATTTCAAATAATTTGTGTGGATATTCTGTTCTCAGGGTGAAGGAGCATAATTATCCACTCCTTAAATTTGTGCACTGTGACTTCCTTTCAAAGTGTACAGTATGAAAGGCAAGAGGGTGTTGAGGGTAGGGGAGTAACTTTGCAGTGGAGAAATCTGAAAAATGCTATCTCAGCCAGGTGATCAAATTTAACACCTTCAGTAATATATCATCTTGACAGCATTTACTCCTGGTACATGATAAAATGGAACTTTAGCCTGTGATCTTCCTTTTAAAAACACATAACCCCAAACTAATAAGAAAAACATCAGAGCAATTCCAATGGAGGGAGAGTCTACAAAATATGTAACCAGTACTACTCGCAACTTCAGACACAATGAAAGTCTGAGGAACTATCACAGGAAGAAAGCCTAAGGAGACATAGAGACTAAATGTAACGTAGTGTCCTGAATGAAATCTTGGAACAGAAAAAGGAAATTAGGTAAAACTAAAGAAGTCTGAATAAAGCATGGACTTTGCTTAATATCTCAATATTGGGGCATTAGTTTTAAGAAGCGTAAATTAGTAACATAAGTTACATTTCTTATACAACATTACAATATACAACATTGCATATATTGATTGTTTATATATAGGGTACAATCATATATACAACATCAATAACAAGGGACATTGGGTTTGGGTTATATGATAACTCTATGTTATATTCACAACTTCTTTGTGAATTGAAAGCTCTTCTAAAATAAAACATTTATGTTGAAAAGTTCAACCACTGCATTATAGATTCTTTTGAATAATGTCAATACTTCATATGCAATAGAAAGCTGCTTAGCTAACAATATGTTTACATAATGTATACTGTTAACTATCCTTCACATTTCTCCGATACATTTCAACTGTTCTGGCCCTGAAAAAAGTGACATAGAAGAAAGCCATTTAAGTTGAATTCACTTATATTTTTACTGTAAAAGGTGTTTGTTATAAAGTGTTACATTATATGTATTTATTATTATTGATTCATATCCATGCCAGAGTAAATAAGTAAACACTTTGCCAAAAACATAAATTTTTGTTCAGCTCTCTGCTGTGTCACTGTGATTTAGAAAAGATAAATGTAATTTTCTGCTTAAAAAGTATAGACTTTAAAAATCATATCAAAATAAAGTTAACGAAAGTCAAGCTTCTCTTGAATTTATTAATCTATTGCTATGTGTCACACTATCCTAAAATTTAGTGGTTTACACAACAATGAAAATGTTTCTCATGAATTCTGTTGCATTGGCTGAGTGACTGTAGTCAGCTGGAGAGTGGGCTGGAATAGAACATATAAGATGGACAGAGTCACACTGACAGATGGAACTGGCTGTTATTTGCTGTACCACTTGGCCTCTCATTTTCCATTAAGCTCCTCATTGCCTTCCATACATGGCCATCTCAGGGAAATGTTAAAGATGGCAAATGTGCAGGTGCCAAGGGGTCTCTTGTGGCCTAGACTGCAGAAATCACACAGTATTAGTTCCATCAGATTTAGCTGATTGAAGAAAATCAGAAGGCCTGCCGGCTGGATGGATCAGCAATGCCAAGTTACAAAGTGACATGCATACTGGGCTGAAAGGAATTTGTGGCCATTAAGCAATTTACCACACACATATACATTGGCATCAAGTGTACTGATACAGCACGTGAGCAGGAGGATTCCTGTGGTGATGGGACTGTTTCTCATAGTTGTCACAATTTCGATCATCATCAATATCATCATTACCTCCCATCAACTCTAATGTGTACTGAGATTTTCCTATGAGTAGGACATTCTTCTGAGCATGCCCTAATTAATTCATTTGAGCTTAACAAAAACTCTGCAACATATTGGCAATGTTACTGCACTGTAAACTGGTGCAATAGTATGCATGTTACAAAAATGGTTTTATTTTAATTAATTGATTGATTGATTGCATTTTCTACCATATACTCGAGACATAACTAGGGCAATTTAATCTCTCTGAGCTTTGGCATTTTAAACTGGTAAAATTAGATGGTTGCAATAAAAATTAAGGTCACTTCCAGTTCTGAATATTTATGAATGTATTTCTATTGATCAAGTATCATGGATCATATTTGCAAATATACTTATAACAACTGATGTTCTTATATTCATGGCCCTTCCCTTTTTTGTTCTCATTGTCAAAAAATATTTAAATAATTTCATGAAATACTTCATATGTTTAAGTTTCATATTGGGAGAAGCTGAGCTGAAAGCAGAAAGTTTTCATGTGTATCATTTTTACATTAAAGAATTTCCAAATCAAATAACTTATGAAAAATTGGAAAATATTAGCCCTGTTAGTAGAATTTTGATCAGTTTCAACAGTGTTGTCTTCTCCACCCTCTTTTTCCATTCAGTCTTGCATGTTTTAACACATCAACCCCAATTTACTAGTAGTATTTACATAATAAATGAATTATTATTTATATTTTAATGGACTCAGCTATTTAACTCAACTATATTTTTGAAATGAATTTTGTTTCTTATAAACTGCTTTCAGTTAGACTTTTCTAGATTCTCCAATATTGTTAGCTCTACAGACATTCCAACAAGGTAAACATAATATTCCTCAATGAGAAGACTAGCCCAAGTCTCAGACTATATACGATTTTTCCAGGACTCCATGACTAATCAATTAGGTCTCTGACCTAATCAATTTAGGTCTCTCTGATTCAAAATAACCATTTTACATACAAGAAAGATGAAGTATTTTATATTAAGTTTTCAAATGAATGTTTACAAATACATTTCAAGCAATCATGTGTTTAAGCTGTAATTGTTACCTCTTAAATAAATGTAAATAGCATCTTCTAATAATTTGGCAATATTTCTAGATATTAGAATCCATTAAAAAAACGAGATATAAAGAGCAAGTAAATATTAATGTTGTTTGTTGTATCTTTCCAGTTTAAATGTTTCATGATCAGAAATCAGAGTAGATATCATTGTATGAAGACTATAGTGAAATATGATATAGAATACATATCAGCTATGTCTGTTTCTAACCTTGTTCAATACTGAATATTTAATAACCATATTTAAACATTTTAAAATTCCCTGAAGGTAAAATTCCTACCACTCTTATAGGTCAAATTATATAATTTATGTAATGTTTGTGGGTGAAGTAATGTTATGACTAACTTTTAAGAAAACTGTACAGTGATGAAGTAAGGAAGAGATATGGGGCAGAGATAAAACATGATTTGCTATGAATTGTTAAAAGTTGAAGCTGAGAGCTGAGTACAATAGGGGAATTATGCTCTAGCTCTACTTTTGTAAGTACTTGAATACTTTAATAAAAAAAGAGGATGTGTTTAGTCCTTGTGCATGGCATGTCAATTTAATGTCTTTACTACAGATCAATAAAAAGTTAATTTAATTCCTTAATTGGAACTTGAGTTATACACACTGATTTATGACCAAATATTGATATTTAACTTATCTCCTGAAGTCATATAAAAAATGAAAATCAAGACAGTCTTAGCTATCTTGTCATTGCCTCCTGGAATGTCTCCTCCTCCTGATCATCTAATTCTGATATCACTGATTACTATTTTCTTAGTCCATATCCTGTGTATAAATCTGACTGTACCCCTAGGAGCTAAGGGAATAATCTTTGATGGATGAAAATCAAGTCATTCCATTTTTGGGGCTACAGAGATAGGCTCAGCTATTGGTGTGTGCCTAATTCAGGGCAATCAAGAGGGAAGGAGTATGTGTAAGCCATCAGATCCTCCCTTATGTTGTGAACTGGATACTGTGATGATTTAAATCGGGACTTGTGGGTAAAAAATGCAAACTTGGGAAAAGATTCTAGTGACCATTTGAGTCATGAAAAAACACACACCTGAAGCTATATCCACCCCTATACTATTATATGAAGCAGTAAATTATTTTTTATGCATATGCTCATTTGGATAAGGAATCATTTCCCTTGCAATAGAACAAATCCCAACTAATAATGTACACATTAAAAATGTGCTATAAAAAGATAACTTTTCAATTGTCATGAAGACCAGGACTTGTGAAAACATAAAATTTAATCGTGAACAAATATTAGGTGAAAATGTTTTTTAATACATTAAAATTTTTCAGGACCTTAGACATAAACTTGTTTATTCAAGATCTATAGATGTATATTTGTTGGCCTTTAAGTCACATATATTGTATATTTCTGTAGAAAAGTGAATTTATAAAGTGAAAATTAATCTTATTTTTTGTCCAAAGAAACCTCTGCATTACTAATGAAATGAGAATACCAGAAGTAAAGAAAAAAAATTGTTACATATTTTTATAAGTGACTTGACAAAATGAGTTAATCAATTTTTCTGATTATTTATTGTTACCTAATGTTATTTCCATTCTTATTTGATGTACAGATAACAGTATGCATTTGATTTTAAAAAGTAAATAAGGATTTTAGGTTTTCTACAGTATGCTTGATAGTTATATAGCAAGTATTTCAGAGTTAATAGTGCAGTATAACCAATATTATAAAGATTTTCTCATTCTTATAATTTTTGGAATGTTAATAGTAATAAAAAATATTTTGAAAATATTCATTGGTCAAAATTAATACTGGATTTGGAAGAGTTGCAAAAATATCTATAAAATATATTATTTTTCAAAAAAAAAATATATATATATTATTTTTCTATGAATATTATCTCTATATTTTATCTAATCCTGTCTATACATAAATTCCCTTGGAAGTAAAACTAATGTAAGTAAATGTTTATATAAATATTATACTTAAATGAAACTATATACAGTACGTAGATCCAAAAGTACATTCACAACTAAAATTGGTAATGGGAATTAAAGTTATTTTAACTGAACTTTGAAGAAATAATTTTACCTCAATTTACTTATAGAAACAATTTTTTGAATAGTTTTTCAGTTGTCTCTTTTGGTATGTCACTTCTAAGACTGTATAATTTTTACAAAACATACAAAAATTTAGAGTTAAATTAAACCAAAATTAGCTAAAAATTAGCTAAAAATGAGTAAGGAAATAGAGAAATTCAAGATAGAAGTGTAAGTTAATAAAAATAAAAACTGAATTTCTAAAATATATCAAAGTCTTCTTCAAAATACATTTTTACTCAATACTATAGAAGTATAATATTTAACTTGGTTAACAGTTACCTATTAAATTATTGTGTTTCTATTAAGACCAAGTCAGATTTGTCATTCTTAATTTCCCATGAATTTTGCTATGGAAATTGTTGAATTCCCCAAGGTTGTTGCAACATATTTGTTGAAAGGTTAAATGAATGATGCCATGTTATAACAAAACTTTGACAACTGAATTAGTTTAACAGCAACATAAAAAGATGACTACTGAAACGTTAAGTTAGTAGCTTTAAGAGGAATAATAATAACCCAATAAAATACAAGCATACTTCTGATCATTTACTATAAGGAGGGTCGAAACTCTGATGATTGTACTTTTTCCTATTGTGTTGTTCCTTTGGAATAGGATAAGTACTGTCTTCCAAGTATGTGTTTTTAAATAATCAGTATGGTGACCATTCTGTCCTCCTGATATGATGGGGTAATTCTTTAGATTGTGAATATACATGTGTGTATGTACATATATTTGTATATATGTGTGTATATATTTATATATATTTAGGAAAAAATACAGTTATGAAGAAACCATGTATTTTCATATTATATTCAGTCAGCTTAGTGAGTCCAGAAAAGTATCTCCTAATGATTGCCCCCATAAGTTTATAAGATTTTGGAAAAGGTATATAACCATGAGCAGGTCAGGTTTTTGCACTCAACAATACTCTTTATCATATTTTGGGTATAAAGTGAAAAATCAGTAAAATTCCCTTTTTGTTTTATTTCAGTCTGTTAAGGCCTAAAAAGATGTATAAGGGCCATGTGCATGTGTGTGTGTGTTTGTGTATGAGTATGTGTAGTTAATTTCATGTAACAAAAACTTGAATGTTTCCCCATGTAGATTCCCTGATATGAAAATTCAAACCTGTAAAATTCAATCCAGTTGGTATGGTTTTATGTAATCAGATACTACTTCATTTCTTCATTCCTTCCTAATTACTATAGTTTTCAATATTAAATTTATATTAAGTGAGGATGTATTTATGGTAGCATATTTAGGGACAGTATGAATTTAAAGTTAACTTTAAGACAATTGATCATCACAAGTTTAAGACTATTTTTCTAACTTTACATAATAACGTTGATTAAAGAAAAGGAAACCAAGAGGTATAACCAATCTAAAAGCAACAAAATCAATAAAGACCGATGGGCTTGTTTCATTTAACAAAATGGGATTTCATGCACAATGGACCCGTTAATTCATTTCCTATATAAAGCCTATGGTCTACTACCTTATGAAATGGATGCAAGCATTATCATTTTTGCATATATGGATGGGATACATGAAAACACAGTCTACATACAAATCTATGTTTTAAACACTAAACATTTTCTATATTTTTTATTATATATTACAAATATATATATATTTTAAACATTTTCATAATTTGTCTTAATTCCTGTCAGCTTTCAATATCCCTGTAAAATATCATGTATTTAATATCATTATAATTTAATAGAATTAAATATGTAATAAATCAAGAAGTTAACAGGCCAAGAAATACTAATATGTATGGATTATTAAAAACAAAAGTGTTTTAGTACTATGATGGAATCTTTATACTGATACCATGTAATACAATCAGCCCATGACAGACAAAATAATAGAACAGTGGTGATTCTTAAATGATTAAACAGTATTACCCCCACTTCCTGCAGGACAGGTAGGATAAAAATTTAAAACACTGCTTAGGAAAATATTATGACAGTCAACATATTTCTTAGTTATTCATCACCTACTCCAAGAAGTCCAAGAGAGTTTTAACTATCCATGTATTCTCATAATATCAAAAAGGATGATAAGTGGACAGAAATAACAATCAGTTCAGGGAATTCAGACCCATAGCACACAAGTTAAAAAAAAGAATTCACAATGAGGAAAATAAAAATCTCCTATGATCTGATCCTTCCTTTCTCCATTCACTTCATCCCCTCCCTTCTTCCTTTCTGGTTATCATTTAAATTATGTACTGAATCTACTTCCAACTAAGTGCTGGGAATGACATAACAAACAAGAGGCATGATTCTACCCTTATGGAGGGTATATTATACTGGCACATAGAAAAGTAATGGATAAGTATACAATCTTTAGTAAGTCCTATGACCAACCTATTATAATATAATAAGGAAACTTATGTAGGCAGTTTAATTTAGATTTTGAGACTAGAGAACACTTTTTGAATGAAAACTAGACAAAAGATGAGAACTGAATAACTTGGTAAATAGAGGAAATAGTATTCCAGATGCAGAAAATAGTATGAACAAAGCCTAACTTCAAGGGGTAATTCTCTTAATATGTGATAGACTTCTAAATATATATTATAATGCTAACAAACTTCACTTACAATTTTACCTGAACATTTCCCCATTTTATAAACTTGCCCCTTCCATATTTAATAACTGTTTAATGATAATAATTACAGTAGTGATTCACACTGAGTTCTTAATATGTGCCCAGAATTGTTCTATGTTCTTAATACACAAATCTTTGACATAAGTTTGAGTATCATCTCATTTTATAAATGTATTTTTATTAAGAAAATAGTTAATATTAATAAAAACTTAACTGTGTGTATTGCTGGTCCATTACCTATTTATGAATACTATTTATTTTTACTTTAGAAGTATCAAATTTTTGTAAAATATTTTACAAATTTATTCTGTTTTTTCATTTTGTCACTGAAATTACCAAAATTCAGTGAACTCTGAAAATAATTGCCTGAAGTACAAATGTAAAAGTAGATAGAGAAAATTTCTAGAAAAAGAGATATAAAATATAGAATTAGCATCAATACGTGAATAATAAGAGGGAAAAATTAATAAGAGGGAAAAATTAAAATGGGAAACCTGAGCTGTTTTATAAAAAGGGATTTAGATTTCAATAATCTAAGGATATATTAGTGACATTAGACTGAAATCACCCCTGGCTTGACAAACAAATGAAACTAAGAACACCTCATTCCTCAAAACATCATAGTGTTATGAAAAAAATCAATAAAAGAAAATTATGAGCATTTTCAGAAATAAATAATAGGCTGTTAAGAAATAGAAATAAGGTGACATTAAATTTCTCAATTGTAATCCTAGATAAACACAATAAGTTGTTTTTACAGCATTAACCAATAAGAACTTTCAAATTAGATACAAACACATTGGCATTCAACTGAATCAACAACAAAAAGAATCTCAGAAACACATGACCTTCAGGATATGTGCCAAAGCCCCACTTGAAAAAAAAAATATTTTGAATAAAGAATTTGAATACAAAAAACAAATCCAGAAAGTTCTGTAAAAAAAGTTTATAAAGCAAGGGTGGTCAAATACTTTTGTAAATCTTTCTTTAACAAAACAAAGCATCTTTCGTTTTTTAAAGAGAGATTTACAAAAAGCACATGAAATGTTGCTCTACATCACTAATTTATTAGAGCAATGCAAAACAAAACTACAATGAGGTATCACCTCACACCAGTCAGAATGGCCATCATCAAAAGATCTACAAATAAATGCTAGAGAAGGTGTGGAGAAAAGGGAAGCTTCCCACTGTTGTTGGGAATGTAAATTGGTACAGCCACTATGGAAAACAGTATGGAGAGCAGTATAGCTCTATATAAAAAAAAAACCTAAAAATAGAGCTACCATCCAGCAATCCCACTCCTGGGCATATATATCTGGAGAAAACCATAATTTGAAAAGAAACATGCACACGAATATTCATTGCAACACTATTTACAATAGCTAGGACATGGAAGCAACCTAAATGTCCATTGACAGATGAATGGATAAGGAAGATGTGGTACATATATATAATAGAATATTACTCAGCCATAAAAAAGAATGAAATAATGCCATTTGTAGCAACATGGATGGACCTAGATATTGTCATATTGAGTGAAGTAAGTTAGACAGAGAAAGACAAATATCATATGATATTGCTTATATGTGGAATCTAAAAAATGGTACAAATGAACTTATTTACAAAATGGAAACAGAGTCATAGATGGAGAAAACAAACTTATAGTTACCAACGGGGAAAGGGTGGGGGAAGGATAAATTGGGAGACCAGGACTGACATATATACACTACTATATATAAAATAGATAACTAATAAAAACCTACTGTATAGCACAGGAAACTCTACTCAATACTCTGTAATGACCTATATGGGAAAATAATCTAAAAAAGAGTGGATATGTTTATATGTATAAATGAATCACTTTACTGTACAGCAGAAACTAATGTAATACTGTAAATCAACTATACTCCAATAAAAATTCATTAATTTTTTTAAAACATAAAATAAAAATAAACAAACAAAAAACCCTAATAACAAAAATTTACAGAAGAGGAAAATAGAATTAAAAAAAGAAAGTATAGCCATAATTTTTAATAAAATTCTACACAATATGAACATGATGAGTTTGGGTTGGTAGAATATATACGCTCTAGGTATTGCAAGGGAAGGCAGGGGTTTTGCAGTCATACAGAAATGTATGCACATATATGTATATATTTACTACCATTAGCTGCGTGACCTTAAGTAAGCCGAACAGGGATTCAAAAGTGATGAATCTTCTTCAGCTGTTGCTCAGTTCCAGCCCATACTTGTCTTGAGTGATGAAGCTAGACCTTCCACTTTTTCAATCATAGCAAAAATTCAGAGTTTTTTGGTGTAAAATCTCCTCATTTTTACATCTGGATAAGTAATATATTTGATTAATACTGAATAGGCCAATAGAAACATAGTTGTGGGCTAGATCCAATAGTTTTAAGGTTCTACTTAGATTGTTTCTTAGCTAACCATTACATGGAATAAGGAGAACTCACAGGATATACCCATAAAGCAATAGTATTATTCCCTTTCCACACCTGCTCAAATGCTTTTAGGAGGCTAGTACTTCCTCTAAACTTGAATAAAGCCCCAGAATTGGGTCTTATCTTTTCCTGTCATTCTCTGATAATAAAAGCACTACAGCCTTTTTAGTCCCTAGGAAAGTAGTCTTGCAAAAATAATCAATGCTATATATTTTATGTAAAGTTGAGTATTTTTATCCTCCTCACAGTTTGGCTTGCTTAACTAAACTGCTTCTAAAATCTCCATGTGTTATAATGTTTGCAAAGTGTGCCACAATATTTTCCCTCTGTATCCATACTCCTCATAGACCATAGGTTAACACTTGTGAACTGCTTTGGGCAATAGGACAGTATGCTATGCAAATAAAGAGTTAAAAGTAGTTGTGCATTGAGGCTTACCCTCTTTTGGATGCTTTTGGAAACACTGTAACCATCTCCATGTGAATGTGTCAGGAATAACCTGCTGGATAATGAGAGATATTATGGCAAAGTCATCGTTTGTCTTGGCTGACTTCAAGCCAACTGCCAACCATGTAAGACTGGCTATCCTAGATCATCCAGTCCTAGCCAAGCTACCAACTGAACTCTAATATTAGCCATGCCAGCTCACACAAGGAAAACTACCAAGCTTACACTTCAGTTCATGAGAAATCAATGTTTATTGTTTTAACCCACTAAGTTGTAAGGTGGTTATACACCAAGAGCCTACTGATACTCTCCAAAGTTAAGATTGTAGTCAAGTGCAAATATAAAAAGCACAAAAGTTCTTACTAGGCAAATGTTGAAGGCTTACCCTTTTCCTCCTGCTTCCTTTAGTGGGCTCCCTGATAGATTCCTCCTACTGCAACTCTCATGATGTTAGATAGTATTTCTCCTTACAACGACTGTTTAATACCTCTACCCCTACTGCCATCTCGTTAATTTTTCTGCATCTGAGAGGCCATTTCCATATTCATTCTGCCAATCTGTTTTGCCTCTGGCACAGACTTCTTGGCCAGCATCTTTTAAAAACAATCTTCAGCCATTAGTCTAACCATAGATTCCAGGACTAGTCCCTGAAAATCATGCACCTTTGGAGCAAGTGTATGGAGGTATGTAATTATTTCCCAAACATGACCAAAGCCAGGCAGCCTCAAGCCACTTCAACCTACCTTGGATACTTTTTTTTTACAATTGACAGTTTAAAACCAATTCAATGTGTCCCAAAATTACAAGGGATAAATATAACATCTCTAAGTAGTTTCTTCTTCTTAGATCAAGGTTAGAGGAAAGAAGTATATCATTCAAGATGAGGGAATGGGGCTTCCCTGGTGGCGCAGTGGTTGAGAGTTCACCTGCCGATGCAGGGGACACGGGTTCGTGCCCCGGTCCGGGAGGATCCCACATGCCACGGAGTGGCTGGGCCCGTGAGCCATGGCCGCTGAGGCTGCGCGTCCGGAGCCTGTGCTCCGCAACGGGAGAGGCCACAACAGTGAGAGGCCCACGTACCGCAAAAAAAAAAAAAAAAAAAAAAAATGAGGGAATGGAGCACAGTAGAAACTCTCAAAATAAATTCTGCCACAATGTTACCACTGCCCTTCTTATTTTCAACCATGTTATACCCTTGAGGTGAGGGTAGGAGTTGTCAAACCAGATTTTGAATATGTTCTTTTCCTCTCCTGCATAGAAAATCTAGCACCTCAATTTATTATCATGTGGTCTCCAAACCTGAGAAAGAGAGAACTGTATTTTAAAATTCTGTTATATCCTAAAAGCTTATCCACTAATTGGCAAAACTCATATCTTTTGACTTAAACATGTGTACAAATCATCTACCTCAAATCAAAATACTATATTGAAAAAAAAATCAATGAGTGTATAATTGTCAGAGTCCAATGAATGGTTCATAATTATCCCTTTAAGATTTCCCATATGTTTTGCTATAACGTTTTTGGAAAGTTTGACATAATTAAAATTTCAAACACAACTACTATATTTACAAATTAATAAACATCAGCTTATGTGTGAGATTATCAATTGTAACCACAAGTAAAATATACTAAGTTTTTTTCAGTCATCTGCAATTGACCTGAAAATGCAATTATCCTCTTGGAGATTATGTTATCAGGGAGAAAGGGCTTGATCATTGAGGCCAGGAACGCTTATCTCGCATTCTGTTTCTCAGTCATTAACTGTGCCATTTTAGCCGAGTCACTTTAAGGGATTATCATAAAGATTAAAAATAACATATAGATTATGTTACACAATTTTCCTCCACCTCTGTTATCCAGAAGTAAAATATGGAATGTGAATGATCAGCTTCCCAGTTCAAACTTAGAAGCGGTTTTCTCTGAACTGTGCAAAAATCCCCACTGTGAGAACTGCTCTGCTGTCTCTCTGGGATGGAAAGCATATAGAACAGAGATCCTACCCAAGCCCTTATGATGGGGCCCCCAAGGTAAACTATCCTGTGCTTCGAAGAGAATGAGCTTTTGACTACCAATGGCTGGGGGAGTTGGACAAAGCCTTACCTGTCCCAAGAACTCCATGTCAAAGCCATAATCTTAGCCTCATCATGATACAACAAACCTACAAGACCCGTACTTGAAAATAAGCCATAAAACCCCTTCAGGATTAAATAACTCATTGACTTCTTTGTCATTACACCACTAATCTCCATATTACATAAACTACCAACCATAGAAGGCATTTCTTAAACTACTATTTGCAGATTACTCCAAGAAACATTACTACTTAAATGCAAAAAACTTGCAAACATAGTTTATAACTATATTGATAAAGTAATGACTATGAAAGTTAGGATTTTAAGTAAATTGAACTGGGAACAATATGAATAAATTTTGTTTTATGAGCTCTTTGATTGAAAGAGTCAGGTATAAGTGTAATCTTATTTAGCAGGTTGTCACAGCTGTTAGTGTGGAAATAGGTTTCTGGCCAAATGGATAGCTTTATTATTGATAAATTTGTTTAACTCTTACTTATTTTAAGATGCCCAGATGCTCTAGCAATACATGGTAAAATATATTTTAGATGGATAAATACATGAAACCTAATGCAATAAGCTGCATACGCAAGAAATAATTAAACCAGAACAAGTGCTATAGTAGATAAATCAATGCAGGTACAGCACTTAATTTGTGAGACAAATGGTTGTGGTCAACAGAGTCAAAAAGTGCAAAAAGCTACCATAATAACAACAGGGAACAATTCCCCTGCCATATATCCACACAAGCAGCAGACCAGACACAAGAAAGTGCTTTCTAAAGAATTTCTGCCTAAAGTGAAATTGGGCATTTGAATATTTAGATGTAACCTCATCTGAATTTCAACGTATAAAATTGTTAGTTGTACAAAGAATAAGAATGAATTCCTTAGACACACCTAGGTTCATTGCTGCATTCTACACTGTGATAGTACTTTTCTAAATTTTGTTTTAGTCATCTCTAAGACAGGAAGAATCTTGGACTGAAACAAATCTATTGAATAATGATAATCTAATGATAAACAAATGAATAATACAGAATTTAAATAATATTTGAATTTTAAAAAAAGAATAACTATTTAATAATAAATGAGGAAAGCACTGGATCTTTTTAGTAACATACATGAAAAGCTTGTACTTCAGATTTTTAAATAATTTTGCATCATTATGTACATGATGCAAATGTTTAGAGCAGATATTCTGTAATAAAAGTTTGATTTTAAAATACATATTACTTTTAAAATACTTCATCTGATAAATTACTGTGCTTGTTAGAACTGTGGCTATAAAGATTTTAATACATTTTTAAGACTGAAATTTATTTTCCAACCACAGTGGATAATTATTTTTTTTTAGAACTATGTTATTGGTATTTTATGTAAGCAAATATTTTATCCAATGAAGAGTTAGTAAAGGAACACTCCACTTTCATGTCTGTTTTAAGTTGTATTTTTTAATAAAAAAAATACTGTATCATACTATAATCCTAAAGGACAATGACTAGTTTGCCACATAGAATTAAAAAAAAAACCCATAATTTTCATTTTAGGCTGAGATGCACTAGCATAAATGAAAAACTCCTGGGACCACAGCCTTAGGGAGCCCAACACTTTCATGGGTTTTATTTTGAGGAACTGCATCAGGTTTTCACAGTAAAGAGTTGACAAAGATCACCTATGGCTCTGATGGGAGAGAGGAACAATAATCATTGTGAAATAGAACCAGAGCACATTTCATAAGAAAAGTCCTTCTCTCTAAGGGTGAAGGCTTTAGCAGAGTCTTATCCCACCTGGGTAAAAGGCGATCCTCCTACCGCACCACTTCCCGTATCACCTAAAGTGGGGAAAGGGGGCTAAAAAAGTCTTGTAAATGTCACATGCCAGGTCCCCTGAAATAATTAGATTTAATTATGATTATAGAATGCTTACCCTCCTCTCCACTATCAAACAAACAAGGCTCTAGCATAGTAATAGTGGATCACAGCTAAAAGAACTTTATTCATAATTTTGGAAACAAGCACTTAGAAAAACCCAAAGTCAATAGGGGAAAACAAATGAAAATTACACTAGAGGAATTTGAAGTCTTTGGTATATATAACTACAGCAAACATTAAACACAGGTCAAATTCTAGCCAGATTAACTTAAAATTTTAACTAAAGCCCAGTTCCTATTATCCAATATATCATGCCCAGATTTCAACAAAACACTACACGGCATGCTAAAGGACAAGCAAAATCATGGTCTGAAGAGACCAGGCAAGCATCAGACCAGATTCATGAGACAAATGGTGGAATTTTCAGACACGAAATTTAAAATAACCCTGATTAACATGTTGAGGGCTCAAATGGAAAAAGTAGACAACACACAAGAACATATGGGCTGAAAGGAGAAAGATGAAAATTCTAAGAATTTAAAGGAAATAGCAGAGAAAAAAGTATCAGAAACCAAAGAACGCCTTTGATGGGCTCATCAGTTCACTAGAAACTAAGGAGGAAATAATCAGTGAGCTTGAATACAGACTCATAGAAACTTACCAAACTAATGAAATTCAAAGTGCTAAAAAATGATAAAGAAGGCGGAGGAAGAGGAAGAAGAAGAAAGAGAAACAGAAGGGAACATCCAAACATCCAAGAACTACAGAACATCAAGAACTACTATTTACAGGGCAAGTTTTAATGTGTAATATATATGTAACTGGAATATTAGGGGAGAAGACAGAAATGAGAAGAAATATTTGAATAATGGCCCAGAAATTTCCAAAATAGACAGAAAACAAACCAGAGATCCAGGAAGCTCAGAGAACATCAAGCAGGATAAATACCAAAAGGCACACCCAGGCATATCATATTCAAACCAGAATACCAAAGACAAAGAGGAAATTTTTTAAAAATGAAATAAGTTTAGGACAATAAGAACAAGAATTATATCGAACTTCTTATCAGAAACCATGCAAACAAGAAGAAAGTAAAAATTTTAAACATTAAAGAAAAATCTTTTAATTTTTTCCACTATATCTTATTTAAACTCTTATCCTTGGCAAAAAGAATTCTTTCATCATTTAAGAGAAAACAGACATATGAACTGAAAACAGAAATACAAATATGTGAGAATAAAGTTAATTTTTTCTATTCATTGTTTTTCCTTTTTTAATCTGTCCTTTGTTAAATTTCTGTCTCTTTTTTCTGCTAAGCAGAGGTACACTGGCAATCTACTCAAGGAAGAAGAATCTTAATACAGCTTTTGGTACATATTCTTTCAAAACTTCATTGAAGAAATATCATCACAAAAAAGAAAAAAAAAAAAACCTGGCCTCTTTATGTTTTGGATAAAGGAGCTATTCCACATTTTAGCATCCTGTCCTCCCTCCAAAGAATTGTTGATTTGAACTTTAGCAGTAAATGGCATTCTAATCTTGTTGCCATAGATATATTAGAGCTTTTGGCAGGTTACTGCTTTGTGTTAGGTTCTGTCACTGAGGAAAATGTTCTTGTCTGGGGAAGAAAATACCTGCCAGGAGCAGACAGGGGCTTAACATGGTGTCAGCATTGTGGAAAAATCAACATTTCTCTGTAGTTCACTGCAAGACTAACGAAAATGAAAGGCAAGTCTAATAGAGGCAAAAGGAGGGCTGGGTTCATGAAATAAATTAATTCTCTTGTGTATTATATTTGTTAGGGCTGCCATAACAAACTACCACAGATTGGGTGGTATAAACAATAGTAGTTTATTGTCTAACAGTTCTGGAGTCCAAGATCAAGGTGTCATTAGGGTTTGTTCCTTCTTAGAGCTGTCAAAGAATCTGTTCCAAGCCTCTCTCCTTGGCTTGTAGGTGGCCATCTTTTCCTTATGTCTTCCAATTATCTTCCCTCTATACTTTTCTCTGTGTCCAAATTTCCCCTCCATAAGGACACTAGTCATATTGTAATGAGGGCCCACCCTAACAACCTCACTTTAGATTAATTACCTCTGTAAAACCCCTATCTCCAAATAAGGTCACATTTTTAGGTACTAGGGGTTATGCATTCAACATATGAATTGGTGGGAACATGACTCAATTCGCAGCACTCTGAAACATGGATAGTTATTTTATCCAGAGTTTCCTCAAGCTGGTCACTCTTACCAATATATTCAAGTTATGTATGAGATTTAAGTAATTAGCCAAGAAGATTACAGTTAATAATTTATTAAAGATCTATGAAAAGAAAAATATTGGTCAAAATTGTAACCCTACTTTGGTTAATGGAACATCTGGAAGCACTTACAATTTTGAATTTAAAGGCAAATCTTATGGGATGGCCTGTTTTATCTTTTGCCCTAAATCTGCAGTTCAGTACACTCTCAATCAGGATAATATTTTTGCTATGGATTGGGCTACAAGGAGCATATACAGCTGTTAGGCTTGTTTTGAAACAATTACAAAAGGTAATGTAATTCCAACTGACCTCTGTGAATCACTAAAATCATTTTGTTTAATATTGTAATAAAGAACTCTCACTTTCGGACAAAAAGAACTGGGTTTTTCCCTCCTTCCTGAAATAACTAAAATATCAGCTATGGAAAAAATGGAAAATATTTCTCAGGGCATTGAAGCAATGTAGAATATTTTTCCCTTGAGAAATGGATCACATGAAAAGATATTCAACATTATTACTCATTAGGGAAATAAAAATCAAAACCACAGTAAAATATCACTTTACGTCCACTAGGGTGGCATAAATCAAAAAGACAGACAATAACAAGTATTGACAAGGATATGGAAAATTTAAAACCCTTAAGCGTTGATGATGGAAATGTAAAATGCTACAGCCACTTTGGAAAATAGTTTGGCAGTTCCTCAAATGTTAAACATAGAGTTATTATATTACCCAGCAATTCTGCTCCTAGGTATCTACCAAGAAATTAAAACATACATCCACATACAAACCTATACCAAATATTCATAACAGCATTGTTTATAAACTCAAAATTAGATTACCCAAATTTATTCTACTGATGAAACAGAAAATGTTGTATACCCCTATAGTGAAATATTGAGTAATTAAAAACAATGAATTACTGATACATTTACAGCATAGATGAATCTTGAAAACATTATGCTAAATGAAGTAAGCTAGTAATAAAATATCACCTATTTTATGAATCCAGTTAAATGAAATGTCCAGAACAGGTCAATCTAAGAGGCAATGTAGATTAGTAGTTTCCTAGGGCTAAGGATGGAGTTGGTAAACAACTTCTGTATATGAAAAATTTTTTTAGAGAGAAGAAAAAATTTCTAACGTTATATTGCATTGATAATTCTTTGAATATAAAAACCATTCACATAACTCTGAATATACTTAACACCACTGAACTGTATGTTTTGAATTGATACATTTCATGATAATTCTATCTCAATAAAGCTGTTATAAAAGAGTGGAAAATTAAACTTGAAATATAGAAATTAGTAGAAAAATAAATCAATAATTATAATTCTGTTTGTTCAAGAATATAAAATGATTTAGCATGTTAAGAAGAGATATCAAAATTATAGAAAAACAAATACTCAAAATGAAGGCTAGAAAAGAAAATACATTGTCTAACATCAAAAATACACTGGATGAAATTAACAGCAGATTAGACATTACGGAATATTATCGTATTTGAAGATTTAACAATAGAAATAAAAAATAGAAAAATATCGGGGGAAAAAATAACAGCATCAGTGAACTCTGGGAGAGCATCAAGCATCTAAACACGTGTGTGTTGAAGTCACTGAATTAAAGGGGTGATGAAAACTATTTAAATAAAGGCCAAAATTTTTCTAAATTTTATGAAAAAATATGTACATATACACACAGATATAAGAAGTTAAAGAAACTTAGGCATAAGAAACATGAAGAAACTACACCTAGGCATATCGCAAGTAAACTGCTTCAAACCAATTATAATGATAATTTATAATACAATTTATAATCTAATACACCAACAGCTAAGGTAAAACAGAGGCAACATTAAATACAGACAAGGATGAAGATAAAAATGTATCTCTCAAGGATGCAGATAAAAATGTATCTCTCCAGCCCAGCTACTCTGGAAGTTAGTTTAGCAGCATCTTTAAAAATTAAACCTACATTTACCATATAACTCAGCAACTGCACTCCTGGATATTTATTCCAGAGAAATGAAAACTTGTATCACCACAAAACTCTCTACACAATTGTTCATAGTACCTTTATATGTTAATAGCCAAAAACTGGAACCAACCACGTCCCTCAGTAAGGGAATGGTTAAACCAACTATTGTACATCCATACTGTAGATACTACTTAGCAATAAACAGAATTGAATTATTGATACACACAAACTTAGATGGATCTGAAGGGCATTACAAGCAAAAAAAGAAAATCTCAAAAGGTCACATACAGTGTGATTCCACTTATACAATATTCTTAAAATGACAAAATTATATAAATGGAAAGCAGATTTGTGGTTGGCAAGGGTGGCCAATGGTGGGAGTGGGGGATGGGTATGACCATAAAGGAGTATGGAGGGAAATCTTTGTGGTGAAATAGTTCTGTATCTTGATTGTGGTGGTGGTTACACGAATCTACACATATGATAAAATGACACAGAACTATACACACAGATTAGACCAATGTCAGATTCTTTTTGATATTGTACTATATACCTTTCACCTAGTTTCCCCCAGTAGTTACACAGGACCTCTTTGTACTATCTTTGCAATTTCCTGTGAACATATAATTATTTCAAAATTTAAAAAAAAAACAAAACCATTTTCATTTCAGTGGGAACTTTCCCCAGGTAGATGCTGACCCTTCTGCCTGGGCAAAAGGGTCATATGGAGCCAAACTGAATCCAGCCCACAGTGAGGAGCTAAGTCCAGGCCAGGTCCTCCTGGATCAGTTGACCCATAGAAGCATAAGGGAAAATAAATGGTTATTGTTTGAAGCCACTGAGCTTTGGAGTGGTTTGTTTTGCAGCACTAGTTTGACAATAGCTAACTAATATATGCCCACTTGCCTCGCTTCCTCTCTATAGCCCTAAAAAGGATGGATGTCTGTCATTGTTGACTGTGGCAGAAACAGCTAGATGTCCTTCAACATCTATTCTACCCTTCTGTCACCCCAGAGTAATGGTATCTTTGATTTTTATCTGGCCATATGGCTATCTGAATTAAGACTACATTTCCAACCTCTCTTGTAATTAGGTGTGGCCATGCAACTAAATTCTGACCAATGGGATGTAAGAGAAAAGGGCCACATGACACATCTGGGAAATTTCTCTAAGAAAGAACTGACTTTCTTGCTTCTTCACCTTTCTCACAGATTGGAATGCAGAAGTAATGGCTGAAGCTCAAGCAATCTTGTTGGATATGCGGTAAAAGCTACATTTTGAGAACGGCAAGGCAACAGAATAGAGAAATTAAGTTTCCTGTTTTGATCATGGAGGTGCCATACCAGTCCAAGGCTGCTTATTTCTGAATTTCCCTTATCTGAGAGTGATGTAAACTTTTACCTTATGTTTTCTGTCATTCACAACAGAACTCAGTCTTTATTGCATGGCTTCTTATTTGGGCTACCATTTCTCATGAGCTTACCCTGTCAAACCAACCATGCTAAGCACCATATGTTTTATAACCATTAAATAATTATTTATTAGGCAGGGTGGTAATGCTTAGGAAAGAGTAAGGAGCAAGACAGATATGCTCCTTGCCCTCGAGGGCTTTGGGAGAAAAAAAAAAAAAGAGTGAGAGAGAGAGAGAGAGAAAACCTTAAAAGCAGCTAGAGCAACATAAACACAACCCCTACAGAAAAGCAAAAAGAAAGATGACAGCAGATTTCTTGTTTTAAAAAAAAGCAAGCTGGAAGACAGTGGAGAAACATCTTTAAAATACTTCAAAATTAAAAACTCCCAACCGAGAATCCTTTAGCCAGCAAAAATATCTTTCAAAAATAAAGGCTTTTAAAGATATACAAAATGCCAAATATGGAAAATGAGTTAGAAGCCAGCACACATATACTATAAAAATATTAAAGGAAGTCTTTGAAGCAAAAAATAAACATACTAATAGAAATCAAGATGTACACAAGGTAATAAGGAGCAGTGAAACTGGTAACTACTTGGATAAATATAATTTTTTATAATCTCTTCAAAATATAGTAGTTTAAACAAAAACAATGCACTGTGGGTTTTAAAACAGAGAAGTAAAATCTGTGACAACAAGAGCATAAAATCCATGAGGGGAAAAATAGAAGCATACTATTGCAATAATGTCCTTAAAATTTAAATGAGATAGCACAATATTAATTGAAGGTAGACAGTGATAATTTTCTTTGTTTTTTTTTCTATTTATTGTCTTTTTGCTGTAAAATATACATAGGATTTACCATCTTAACAATTTTTTAAAAAATTTAACCTCTTTATTGGAGTGTAATTTCTTTACAATGCTTGGTTAGTTTCTGCAGCGTAACAAAGTGAATCAGCTGTATGTATACATATAGCCCCATATCCCCTCCCCCTTGCGTCTCCCTCCCACCTTCCCTATTCCAACCCTCTAGGTGGACACAAAGCACTGAGCTGATCTCCCTGTGCTATGAAGCTGCTTCCCACTAGCTATCTATTTTACATCAGTAATGCATATATGTCAATGCTACTCTCTCCCTTCATCCCAACTTACCCTTCCCTCCCCGTGTCCTCAAGTCCATTCTCTATGTCTGCGCCTTTATTCCTGTAGTGCTCTGAGGTTCATCACAACAACTTTTTATTTATTTATTTTTAAGATTCCATATATATATGTTAGCATATGGTATTTGTTTTTCTCTTTCTGACTTACTTCACTCTGTAAGACAGACTCTAGGTCCATCCACCTCATTAAAATAGTTCAATTTTGTTTCTTTTTACAGCTGAGTAATATTCCACTGTATATGCATGTGCCACATCATTGTCCATTCATCTGTTAATGGACACTTAGGTTGATTCCATTTCCTGGCTATTGTAAATAGTGCTGCAATGAACATTGTGGTACATGACACTTTTTGAATTATGGTTTTCTCAGGATGTATGCCCAGTAGTGGGATTGCTGGATCACATGGTAGTTCTATTTTTAGATTTTTAAGGAACCTCCATACTGTTCTCCATAGTGGCTGTATCAATTTACATCCCCACCAACAGTGCAGGAAGTTTCCCTTTTCTCCACACCCTCTCCAGCATTTATTGTTTGTAGACTTTTGATGATGGCCATTCTGACTGGTGTGAGGTGGTACCTCATTGTAGTTTTGATTTGCATTTCTCTAATGATTAGTGATGCTGAGCATCCTTTCATGGATTTGTTGGCAATCTGTATATCTTCTTTGGAGAAATGCCTCTTTAGGTCTTCTGCCCAATTTTGGATTGGGTTGTTTGTTTTTTTGATTTGAGCTGCATGAGCTGCTTGTATATTCGGGAGATTAATCCTTTGTCAGTTGCTTCATTTGCAAATATTTTCTCCCATTCTGAGGGTTGTCTTTTTGTCTTGTTTATGGTTTCCTTTGTTGTGCAAAAGCCTTTAAGATTCATTAGGTCCCATTTGTTTATTTTTATTTCCATTTCTCCAGGAGGTGTGTCAAAAAGGATTTTGCTATGATTTATGTCAAAGAGGAAGTGTCCCCATGTCTTCCCAATCCCCACATAGTTTAGCCAATGGGGAGCCATGACAGGAGGTCAGAGGGTCAGGGTGTTCCTCTCCCTGAGCCTTCGACCAGGCCACCTCAGATGGCTGAATCCTCAAGTGTCAGACTGTGCCTCTGAGGTTGGCCCTCTCTCTCTCCACACGAGTCTCCTTCCAGGTTTCCATCCCGTTTTTTTTACCTCTTCCTACAGCTGGTAAGAGTGAGGCTGATACTATGGGTATCTGCACCATCACTTTTGGTGCCCTGACTGCCAACCCTGTCTAAATGTCTTTCTGTGAATAAACCACTCCCTATGTTTTCCTCTTAGAGTTTTATGGTGTTTGGCCCAACATTTAGATCTTTAATTCATTTTGAGTTTACTTTTGTGTATGGTTTTAAGAAGTGTTCTAATTTCATTCTTTTACATGTAACTGTCCAGTTTTCCCAGCACCATTTATTGAAGAGACTATCTTTTCTCCATTGTATATTCCTGCCTCCTTTATCAAAGATAAGGTGACCATATGTGCATGGGTTTATCTCTGGGCTTTCTATCCTGTTCCATTGATTGATATTTCTGTTTTTGTGCCAGTACCATACTGTCTTGATTGCTGTATCTTTGCAGTATAGTCTGAAGTCAAGGAGACTGATTCCTCCAGTTCCATTTTTCTTTCTCAAGATTGCTTTCGTTATTCAGGGTTTTTGTGTTTCCATATAAATTGTGAAATCTTTTGTTCTAGTTCTGTGAAAAACAACATTGGTAGCTTGATGGGGATTGCACTGAATCTGTATATTGCTTTGGGTAGTATAATCATTTTAACAATGTTGATTCTTCCAATCCAAGAACATGTAATATCTATCTGTTTGTATCATCTTTAAATTCCTTCATCAGTGTCTTATAATTTTCTGCATACAGGTCTTTTGTCTCCTTAGGTAGGTTTATTCCTAGGTATTTTGTTCTTTTTGCTGATATGGTAAATGGGATTATTTCTTAATTTCTCTTTCAGATTTTTCATCATTAGTGTATAGGAATGCAAGAGATTTCTGTGCATTAATTTTGTATCCTGCTACTTTACCAGATTCATTGCTTAGTTCTACTAGTTTTCTGTTAGCATCTTTAAGTTTCTCTATGTACAGTATCATGTCATCTGCAAACAGTGATAGTTTTACTTCATCTTTTCTGATTAGGATTTTTTAATTTCTTTTTCATCTCTGATTGCTGTAGCTAAAACTTCCAAAACTATATATTGAACAATAGTGGTGAGAATGGGCAACCTTCTGTTGTTCCTGACCTTAGAGGAAATGTTTTCAGTTTTTCACTCTGAGAATGATCTTGGCAGTGGGTTTGTCATACATGGACTTTATTATGTTGAGGTAGGTTCCCTCTATGCCTACTTTCTAGAGAGTTTTTTATCATAAATGGGTGTTGATTTTTTTTTAAATCTTTTTTTGTATCTATTGAGATGATCATATGGTTTTTATCCTTCAATTTGTTAATATGGTGTATCACATTGAATGATTTGCATATATTGAAGGATCCTTACATTCCTGGGATAAACCCCACTTGATCAGGGTGTATGATCCTTTTAATGTGCTGTTGGACTCTGTTTGCTAGTATTTTGTTGAGGATTTTTGCATCTATGTTCATCAGTGATATTGTCTTCTTGTTTCCTTTTTTTGTGACATCTTTGTCTGGTTTTGGTATCAGGGTGATGGTGGCCTTGTAGAATGAGTTTGAGACTGTTCCTCCCTGTGCTATAGTTTAGAAGAGTTTGAGAAGGATAGCTGTTATCTGTTCTCTAAATGTTTGATACAACTCACCTGTGAAGTCATCTGGTCCTGGGCTTTCCTTTGTTGGAAGATTTTTAATCACAGTTTCAGTTTCAGTGCTTGTGACTGGTCTGTTAATATTTTCTATTTCTTCCTGCTTCGGTATCAGAAGGTTGTGCTTTTCTAAGAATTTGTCCATTTCTTCCACGTTGTCTATTTTATTGGCATACAGTTGCTTAGAGTAATCTCTTATGATCCTTTGTATTTCTGTAATGTCAGTTGTTACTTCTCCTTTTTTATTTCTAATTCTACTGACTTAAGGCTTCTCCCTTTTTTTCTTGGTGAGTCTGGCTAATGGTTTATCAATTTTGTTTATCTTCTCAAAGAACCAGCTTTTAGTTTTATTGATCTGTGCTATCATTTCCTTCATTTCTTTTTCATTTATTTCTGATCTGATCTTTGTGATTACTTTACTTCTGCTAACTTTGGGGATTTTTGTTCTTCTCTCTCTAATTCTTTAGGTGTAAGGTTAGGTTGTTTATTTGAGATGTTTCTTGAGGTATGAATGTATTGTTATAAACTTCCCTCTTAGAGCTCCTTTTGCCACACCCCACAGGGTTTGGGTCATCGTGTTTTCATTGTCATTTGCATCTAGGTAATTTTTGATTTCCTCTTTGATTTCTTCAGTGACCTCTTGGTTATTTAGAAGTGTATTGTTTAGCCTCCATGTTTGTATTTTTTACAGTTTGTTTCCTGGAATTGATATCTAGTCTCATAGCACTGTGGTTGGAAAAGATATTTGATACAATTTCAATTTTCTTAAATTTACCAAGGCTTGATTTGTGACCCAAGATATGATCTATCCTGTAGCATGTTCCATGAGGGCTTGAGAAGAAAGTGTATTCTGTTGTTTTTGGATGGAATGTCCTATCAATATTAATTAAGTCCATCTTGTTTAATATGTCATTTAAAGCCTGTGTTTCCTTACTTATTTTCATTTTGAGTGATCTGTCCATTGGTGAAAGTGGGGTGTTAAAGTCCCCTATTATGACTGTGTTACTGTTGATTTACCCTTTTATGGCTGTTAGCATTTGCCTATGTATTGAGTTGCTCCTATGTAGAGTGCATAAATATTTACAATTGTTATGTCTTTTTCTTGGATTGATCCCTTGATCGTTGTGTAGTGTCCTTCTTTGTCTCTTATAATAGTCTTTATTTTATTTTATTTTATTTTTTTGTGGTACATGGGCCTCTCACTGTTGTGGCCTCTCCTGTTGTGGAGCACAGGCTCCGGACGCGCACGCTCAGCAGTCATGGGTCTCAGGCCCAGCCTCTCCGCGGCATGTGGGATCTTCCCGGACCGGGGCACAAACCCACGTCCCCTGCATCAGCAGGCAGACTCTCAACCACTGCGCCACCAGGGAAGCCCAATAGTCTTTATTTTAAAGTCTATTTTGTCTGAAGTGAGAATGGCTACTACAGCTTTTTTTTTTTTTTTTTTTTTTTTGCGGTACGCGGGCCTCTCACCGTTGTGGCCTCTCCTGTTGTGGAGCACAGGCTCCAGGCACGCAGGCCCAGCGGCCATGGCTCATGGAGCCAGATGCTCCACAGAATGTGGGATCTTCCCGAACTGGGGCACAAACCCATGTCCCCTGCATTGGCAGGTGGATTCTCAACCATTGTGTCACCAGGGAAGCCCTCCAGCTTTCTTTTGATTTCCATTTGCATGGAATATCTTTTTCCATCCCCTCATTTTCTGTCTGTATGTGTCCCTAGGTCTGAAGTGTGTCTCTTGTAGACAGTATATATACAGGTCCTGTTTTTGTATCCATTCAGCCAGTCTGTGTCTTTTGCTTGGAGCATTTAATCCACTTACATTTAAGGTAATTATCAATATGTATGTTCCTATTACCATTTTCTTAACTGTTTGGGACTTGTTATTGTAGGTCTTTTCCTTGTTTTTCCTGCCTAGAGAAGTTCCTTTAGCATTTGTTGTAAAGCTGGTTTGGTAGTGCTGAATTTTCTTAGCTTTTGCTTGTCTGTAAAGGTTTTAATTTCTCTGTTGAATCTGAATGAGATCCTTGCTGGGTAGAATAATCTTGATTGTAGGTTTTTCCCCTTCATCACTTTAAATATGTCCTGCCACTCCTTTCTAGCTTGCAGAGTTTCTGCTGAACAGTCAGTTGTTAACCTTATGGGGATTCCCTTGTATGTTATTCATTGCATTTCCCTTGCTGCTTTTAATATTTTTTCTTTGTATTTAATTTTTGATAGTTTGAATATGTGTCTTGGTGTGTTTCGCCTTGGATTTATCCTGTATGGGACTCTCTGTTCTTCCTGGACTTGATTGACTATTTCCTTTCCCATGTTAGGGAAGTTTTCAACTATTATATGTTCAAATATTTTCTCAGACCCTTTCTTTTTCTCTTATTCTAGGACCCCTATAATTCAAATGTTGGTGCATGTAATGTTGGTCCAGAGGTCTCTGAGACTGTCTTCAATTCTTTTCATTCTTTTTACTTTATTCTGCTCTGTGGTAATTATTTACCCTATTTTATCTTCCAGGTCACTTATCCATTCTTCTGCCTCAGTTATTCTGCTATTGCTTCCTTCTAGATAATTTTTAATTTCATTTAATGTGTTGGTCATCATTGTTTGTTTGCTCTTTAGTTCTTCTAGGTCCTTGTTAAATGTTTCTTCTATTTTCTCCATTCTATTTCCAAGATTTCGTATCATCTTTTCTATCAATACTCTGAATTCTTTTTCAAGTAGACTGCCTATTTTCTCTTCATTTGTTAGGTCTTGTGAGTTTTTACCTTGCTCCTTCATGTGCTGCATATTTCTCTGTCTTCTCATTTTGTTTAACTTACTGTGTTTGGGGTCTCCTTTCTGCAGGCTGCAGATTTGTAGTTCCCGTTGTTTTTGGTGTCTGCTCCCAATGGGTAATGTGGTTCAGTGGCTTGTGTAAGCTTACTGATGGAGGGGACTGGTGCATGTATTCTGGTGGATGGGGCTGGATCTTGTCTTTCTGCTGGGCAGGACCACATCCGGTGGTGTGTTTTGGGTTGTCTGTGAACTTAGTATGATTTTAGACAGCCTCTCTAATGGGTAGGGTTGTGTTCCTGTCTTGCTAGTTGTTTGGCATGGGGCATCCAGCACTGGAGCTTGCTGGCTGTTGGGTGGAGCTGGGTCTTATGGTTGAGACAGAGATCTCTGGGAGAGCTCTCGCCAGTTGATATTATGTGGGGCCTGGAAGTCTCTGGTGGTCCAATATCCTTAACTTGGCTTTCCCACCTCAGAGACTTAGACCCGACACCAGGTCGGAGCACCAAGACCCTTTCAGCCACATGGCTCAGAAGAAATACTAAAAACTAGAGTAAGATGAATATAAAAATCAGAAACAAATCAGTCACAGACAGCAAACGCCAAATCTACAGTTGTTCCCAAAGTCCACTGCCTCAATTTTGGGATGTTTCATTGTCTATTCAGGTATTCCATGGATGCAGGGTACATCAAGTTGATTGTAAGGATTTAATACCCTGCTCCTGAGGTTGCACGGAGTAATTTCCCTTTCTCTTTTTTGTTTGCACAGCTCCTGGGGTTCAGCTGTGGTTTTGGCCCCACCTCTGCTTGTATATCACCCTCAGGCATCTGGTCTCTTCTCTTACAGGAGGGGGTTAAAGCAGCGGCTGATTAGGGGGCTCTTGCTCACTCATGCCAGGGAGAGGGAGGGTTACAGTAGTTATAATTGTAAAGCAGGGCGAGTCTGCACTGGCAGAGGCCAGCATGACATTGTCACAGCCTGAGGCGCACCAAGTGTTCTCTCAGGGAAGTTGTCATCCCTGGATCACGGGACCCTGGCAGTGGCGGGCTGCACAGGCTCCCAGGGGAGGGAGGTATGGATAGTGACCTGTGCTTGCACACAGGCTTCTTGGTGGCTGCAGCAGCAGCCTTAGCATTTCATGCCCATCTCTGGTGTCCACACTGATGGCTGCGGCTTCCTCCCATCTCTGGAGCTCATTTAGGCAGTGCTCTGAATCGCCTCTCCTCATGCACCCAGAAACAATGGTCTCTTGCCTCTTAGGCAGTTCCAGACAATTTCCCGGACTGCCTCCCAGCTAGCTGTGGCTCACTAGCCCCCTTCAGGCTGTGTCTAGGTAGCCAACCCCAGTTCTCTCCCTGGGATCTGACCTTTGAAGCTGGAGCCTCAGCTCCCAGCCCCAACCCTCCCTGGCAGGTGAGCAGACAAGCCTCTCAGGCTGGTGAGTTCTGGTCGGCACTGATCCTCTGTGTGTGAATCTCTACACTTTGCTCTCTGCACCCTTGTTGCTGTGCTCTCCTCCATGGCTCTGAAGCTTCCTCCCTGCCCCCTCCCCCACCGTTTCCACCAGTGAAGGGGCTTCCTAGTGTGTGGAAACTTTTCCCACTTCACAGCTCCCTCCCAGAGGTGCAAGTCCCGTCTCTGTTCTTTTGTCTCTGTTTTTTCTTTTGCCCTACCCAGGTACATGGGGAGTTTCTTGCCTTTTGGCAAGTCTGAGGTCTTCTGCCAGCGTTCAGTAGGGGTTCTATAGGAGCTGTTCCTCATGTAGAGGTATTTTTGAGGTATTTGTGGGGAGGAAGGTGTTCCTGACATCTTACTCCTCTGCCATCTTGAAGGTCCCTGACTGTGATAATTTTAAAATTTATATTATAAACCTTAAGTCAACATAAACAGTTATAACCCTAAAGATGTGTATCTAATAATCAGAGAAAATGGAATCATAAATAATATTCAACTAATCCAAAAAAAGGCAGAAAGAGGAAAATGTAACAGCAAGAATAGATGGTACACATGAAAAACAACTAACAACTTCGTATATTTAAATCCAACTATATCGATAATCACGTTATATGTAAATGGTTAAACTCAAGTAAAAACACAGACACACACACATTGGCACAAACTAAGGGCAAGACTCAACTATATGCTACCTACAAGAAACCTACTTCATATATAAAGACACAAACAGATTCAAAGCAAAATAATGGAGAAAAATACACCAGGCTGAGAAAAATACAATTAATCAAAATAAAATTTGTTCAGTTCATAGTTGTAGAGAGACACATAAATATCCCTCCCATCATTATGACAAGGCAAAAACTGAACATAATTCAAATTAACAACTCCTCTTTAACCCACCATAGAACAGAAATTGCAGGACAAACAAGTGACCCAAAATCTGTAGAAACACAAGCACTTGAAATAAGAAACAATACTCCAGTGTTTGCCTACCTGGAAAAGATGTTGTAGAATGAAGTATCAACTGGTAAGAAGTTACAGCTATAACATTTTAAAGAATATCTAAAAGTCAAGTGTACACAAAAACAGAAACATGAAACCCTTAGAAGTGACAGATATACGGAAGCAAGGTCATACCTTTTGCAGACTTTTCCTCCACAAACCTTACCCGGCGCTCACAGAAGATTGAGGAAAATTCAGAAGAAGCTTTTCTTGTTGTGGTAGAGGGGAAAACCAGCTGCTGGGGAAATTTTCAGAGAAGGGTCTCCCCCATCTTCCCTTCAGATAACAAACCTTAATCTGCAAGGAAAAAGCAATAAAAACTGTTATGTGCAGGCTGTAGATTGGGGGAAATCCAATGCAACTTAGAAAAGAACAAAAACAAAGACCAGCACTGCTCCTAGGAAAAGATGCAGGAATACATACTAGGCCCAGTATTCCAGCTGCAAAAGGACAGGTAGGATTTGTGAAGTCTATACCATGGAGTTCAGGCCAAGACTGAGGTTAAATCAGAGCAAAGAATGCACCCTTCCCCCAGCACCTGCCCCCCAGGCTAATAAGCATTGAGTGAAGGCAATGATGGAATACAGCTGGGAGAACTGCAAGAGCATGAGCCTCTCCAGGCCTCAGCACAAAAGGGAAATGCAAGGCCAAGAAGGGAGCAGATATTGAGGAAACTGACAAAAAAGTTCTGCAAATTAACCCACATCTCAAAGAAAGTTTAGCCAGAAGAATTTAATGGCTAGAGTGTAATGAGAGTAATCACAGCAATAAGGGGCCTAGAACCCAGTTCAATTCCTCATTATACTTTCAGAAGCCTACACATCACAGGTCTGGCAGAAGGAAAGGAGTTCAATTTTACCAGCAAAACAAAATATTTAACTCATATCTACTGTCCTACACAACAACATTTCAGGCTTCTGATAAAAATTCATGAGGTATTCAAAGGGGCGAGGAAAAACAAATTCTGAGAAGACAAAAAGTAATCATCAGAGCCAGACTCTGATATGAGACAGATGTTAAAAACAATCAAGCAGCTTGTCCCAGTTGACATTTATAGAACATTCTAATCTACAAAAGCAAAACACACTGTGAGCCCATTGTGAGCCCATGAAAAGGTGTTTGACATTACTAATCATTAGGGAAATAAAAAATAAAACTATAATGAACTACCATTACCTACCCTCCTGTATGATAAATTAAACTGACTGATATCACCAAAATTGGCAAGAATGTAGATCACCCATAACTCTCAACTTGTAGGCTCACTCTGGATAAAGTTCTGGCAATATCACATATAAGTAAACATCATTTATTCAACTATCCTGTAATTTCATTACTAGGTATTTAACCCCCAAATAAAAGTATATGTACAGAAGAAACGTGTACTAAAATGTTGCACAGCCGTTTTATACATAATAATTAAAAACAGGAAACAGCTGAGTGCACTAGCCGGTGAATGTATTAAATGAATTGATGTTTATCCATACAAAGCAATGCCGCTCACCAATAAAAAGAAATAATACTATTTGACTTAATTTCAAGTTCTGAAACAGACACAAGTAATATGTGTTCTAAAAATATCAGAACAATAGTTGCCTCTTGTGAGAGGCATGAGTTGAGTGGGAAGGGCATGTCCAAACTTTTGGGGATGATGGTGATATTCTGTATCTTGATTTGGTTTACAAGAGTGTGTGCATTCTTGTATACTAGAAAGCATACACTAAAATTTGTGCATTCTTGTACACTAGAAAGCATACGCTAAAATTTGCACTCAGAAAGCATACACTAAAATTTGTGAAATGCATTACACACAAATTGTGTGTAAATTTGACATCAGAAAAAAGACCTGTATATAAATATTGAATTCTATTTAAGATCTGCACGCTGAAATATTTAGAAATGTTCTGATGTCTCTGATTTATTCTGAAATCGACCCAAAAATAAGATGGATGGTTGGAAGAATAGAGGATGGGTAAAGGAATGGACTCCTGATGAAGCAAGAACACCAAAAGATTTGTGGTATAATCTAGGGGAGTGAATATGAGTGTTTACATTTTTTCAACTTTGGTACATGTTTTAAAGTTTTCATAATGAAAATTGAAAAAAAACAGTATACGAGGTAAAGACTGAACACTTTCTCAAACCACTGCAGGTCTCTAACTGAAATGGCAAAATGGAGGAAGTATAAGTTTTTTAGAAGTTTACAGTTCTCACTATTACATAAGAATAGATATTCTAATAACCATAGGGAGGAAAAAAAAATCTTCTCTTCTACCCTTCTAGGTTCTTGCTGGGGGTCTGTAACAAAAGAGATTACCAAGAAAACAAATATACAGATTCATGTATTATGCCATGTGGGAGTTTTCCTGAGAAAGTCAAGATGGGAAGAAGCTGTTAAGCCTGAGTATTCTAATGCTAGGCTTGATGAAGTGTGCCATGGAAAAATGTGATAGGACCAAAGGATATGAGCTAAGTGTGATAAACTGGGGGAACTCAGCAAGGTTTGTTTCATTTCCATTCCTCCCTGCTTTCCTCAGTCTTCAGAAATAGGGACTGTCCTTTCCTTTGGGTCTGGGTAGGCACCTCTCATATGAGGGTCTTATGATCAAACTTGGGGAGTTGGGGAAAATGTCAGAGAGTCCTTCTTGCACCTGCCATTTCTCAAATTTCTTCAGCTGAAAATATTCAGTATGCCAAGGCACCGTATTTTGGAGTATTATGTCCTGAACTGTGTCATACGAAAATAAAACTTAATTGTGACTAAAGTAATCATGGAACATTTTATTACCTCAGAGAGTGAGCAGAAAAATCATAGATCCTGCCCGAGATATCATCCAAGGGACAGGGAGGAACTAGCCAAACATAATAGGTTTAAAAGGACAGTTATAGGAGGAATATAGTTACTTTATCATTACATTCTCTTGTATTTTTCTTTTCAATGTAACAGTTCCATACAGATTTTCCTGGCAAGGTTAAATGCCCAGTTTTAATTACATATTATAGTTATAGTGTTTCCAGTCTATGCAGAGGCATGATTTTTTTCACCAGTGGGACAAATTATTGTGTAGTGGTTAATAGACATCGCAGCCAAACTGCCTAGAATTTTATGCTGGCTCTAAAACAGGCTGGGACCTGGGACCCTTTGCTGCAGTGCTTGCACCTGGACAAATGTCTCCTCAGAGCAACGGAATACAAAGAAACTGTAAGGAACTAAAAGTAACTTCACTCATGTGCAGTTGGGGCAAATGATGAATAACAAGATACAAAAAGACCAAAAACCCAACTGCCGCTTCTGAGGGGCAAAAGCAGGGTACTGCACGTGATCCCTACACACAGCATCATCAAGGGGGTGGGCTAACCACCTAAACCCCCTTTCAGCCCAACCCATGTATCTGCCCCTGCCCTCACCCCATTTAAGGGACCAGCTCACCCCCCTTCAGAGAACAAGCAAGGACACCTGTTAGTTGTTTTTGCTCCCTCATGTGGTAGCATGAGTCCCAATAAAGCCTTGCCTGAATTTCTCGTCTGTCCTTTTATCAATTTCTAGTGATTAAGGAGTCCAAGAACCCTGGTCGGAAACAGCTCTACATTTATTGACTGTTGAACAAAACTACTTATCCTCACAGGGCAAGTATCCTTGTCTGTAAAATGGAGATAATAATAGTACACATCACATAGGGCTTGTTGATTCATAAATTTGCCCCAGTACATAAGGGCAAGGTGAGACCAAAGAGAGAGGCAGACCACTTCAGATTGGTAGGTGGTGGGTTTAATAAGCAAGGGAACTTACATAGGGGCTTGCCTTGGGCAGCTGCAAGACGAGTACATCTCGGTACCCACACGCCAGAATCTTAAAAGTACATACAGAGACCTTAACTGGATTCAGTCACATATCCAGTCCAGATGGTTTCAATAACTCGTTGCTCTTTCAAGGCTGCATCCTTGAAAATGGCTACAGCTGTGGGTACGGTGGGAAGAACGTACATTCCAAGGACAGGAGAGGGGGGTGAGGAGCCTCCACTGTCTGGGTCCAGCCTGTGGGTCAACAAGTGGTCACACCCTCTTGAGGACCTCATCTAATGAGGTTATAGTTAGAATTAAGTGAATTGATGACTAAATCCTCTAGGTCAGTGCAATATAAATATTGGCAATTATAATTTTGAATTATTATTTGCACTTTCATAAAAGCATTTGACATAACAGGTAAAAAACTCTCTTTTGCCTTTATAGTATTTATTAACTTTGCCACTATTACCAAAGGCATAAACCAATCAAGCAAAACTATTTCAGTGGACTTTTAAAAGTGTAAATTGAACAAAAGGAAAAATGACTAATGTTATAAAATATCTTCCTTATGATTACAAGAAATTTGTGCTTTTCTTCCAAGGAGTTTGAAAATCTTTCACGCATAGTTTATCACATCAAATGATTGTGTCTTTAGCACTGGGTTATTATTTTAAGTACACAGTTTTAAGCGCACACACACACACACACACACACACACTCTCATACAGACACATGACTCGCATACATTTCCTAATGTTTAAAATGTTAGTTTTATATTTTTTATAGTATATGTATAATTTTCTTAATATGCAGCATGTGCCACATCTATACAGATTCTTATTTAGCATGTGTAGTATTGTTGTGCAATAGATTAGTAAAAAGAATACACTCCAGATTACACACTCTCAATTAATTAGCCAAAGATACAGAAATTTAGCATCCATGTGGTGGCTCCACAGAGCAGGAGATGATACAGCATACCTCGTCACAACCTTTTTAGACCCAACCGCCAGATTCCCTAGCAAAGCTTGTGTAATTCTCTATGATGTCATCACACAAGTCAGGGTCCTGCCTTGGTGAAGAAGTTTTAATTTTGCAGGGAGTTATTGATTTCTACCCCTTCCCTCATAATTCACAATATTATTCAACGGTTTACATAGACAACTTCTTCAACCTCTTTCTGTTAGAGAATATTTACAGACCCTGGACTCTCCATTTGTTGGCTTTACCTGGATTCAGCATGGCTGCTTTCCTATGAATGAGCAGGAAACCAGAGCATGTGCTCAGTTTTTCTTTCAGTGATTTGTGACTCTCCATCTTAATTTCTGGCTTCCAAGAAAGAGCTCTTCTATGCAACATTCTAGAGCTCTAGATGAAACTGAACAACATTGGAGCAAACACTGCTTAAAACAAACAACAACACAAGGCTGAGTGGTTTCCTTCCTTCATGATAGTTGCAAGCCCCTCAAGCTCCTCTCTTAATTCAATTAGCTTCTTAACCCATATTCAGTGGCATGAAAAGAAGTAACTGTGCTGCTGTCGCATGTTTGCCAGGTCACAATTTTCATTTTTATTTATCTGGTTTTAGTTCATTATTTTATGTTGTTTCTGTTGTTGCTATTGTTTTAGTTATGTTTTCTAAGCCCCTGAACACTGTTGTGGATTCTACACATTTTAATTTCCATGGCCAGAGAATCCAGTGATGCCACAGAATCTGTTCCACAAAAGATAATTTTTTTATGAGTATCATTGTGTGTGTGAACTTTCAGGGGAAATAATAGAGGTATATCAATTTTTTCCTTGGTTATCTCTCATTTTGTCTTAATAGATACAAGTATTTTCAAACAGTGAAATAAAGACCCCCTTAGTTAGAATGGTATGTCTCATTAAATTTCTAAATTGTAGAAAACATTACTGTGATATAAGGGTAAGGTAATTGTGTACTCCTCACATAGACACTCAGCAATCTACTTAATCACTCTGAGTTTTAGTTCCCCTTTCTATGAAATAGAAAGTAGTAGCTATTATTAAGTTATCCGTTTTTCTAGTTCAAATATCAGGTCTCAATTCAATGCAAAACATACAAATAAATAATTTTTAAATAGATAAATAGATGTGTACACTATATTTATAAATTGAGCCCAGTTTGAGCAGGGCAATGCGCTTAAGGGAATTCAATTAAAGTTCAAATAGTTTGATGAATTTAAAAGATAGATATAATTATGAATAGTGTTTAGGTAAATATTTCAACAACTGAATCATCTGGTAGTGTTTCAAGAGAAGACTAGCACTGAAATGTTGCCTAGAATTATTCACATAATTCTCCATGTCAATAATAAACAGCCTTTGGTTAAAACAGAGGGTTCAGGAGACAATCAGTGGTGTTCGGAATATCCCCACATCACAAATATAGGAGTTTAAATAGCAAGACTATAAGAAAAATTTAATAGACACATTTACCTTTATTCTGGTAATAGACATCACATCTTCAAGATGTTATATACGTAAAAGTTCAATCCATTTTCAATGAGAAGTAGCAAATAGTAATTTGGCTAAACCTTGCACAGATGCTTGGAAGAACTTTCTGGCTGAGATGATGAAGAGACGTGAGACTTGGGTTCCAAGTAAGATTGTAGATTCTCATTCCTTAAAGATAAAAATAAGATGTCTATCTTCTTGGTATCACTTTACTGCCAACCTAGGATTAAGGCAGGGAGATGAATGAAGTAGGCATTAAAGTTTCATTCTAGGCCTGTAACCCAATGAATTTCTTGAATTTACCATTTTTATCTTGTAACAGATTCAGCAATGAGGCAAAATTACTAGGCAACCCAATTTCTTAGGGTTGAAGCAATGTCACAGATAATTAAATAGGAACTGGGGTTTTGTCCTGGTTTCAATAAATTGGCCAGCTGGACCACAAGCAACATCTCCCCATGCAGTTACAGAGATCTAGCAGTGTGTTAATAAAAGCCTCAGGGAGGTCCTACGAACTATTGGCCATTTTCTACATGAGATGTAACTCTGGGCAATTTCAAAATGTCTATCTAGTACTCCTCTTCCAAAAGAAATAAGAGTATAAGAGTACTCTTATGTATGTATGTATATGTGTATGTGTGTTAAGTGGCCTAAAAAGAATTGAAAATTAATGAAACATGGAAAAATGGCTACCTTCTCTCCCCGTTCCCCCATATTCAGCTTTGCTAATTCAACAACTCACCAGCTGTTAATACTTAATACTCAAAGGAAAAACACATTTGCAATTTAATTAAAGCACAAGCTGGTAGGTTCTATTTAGAAATTCTATGGTAAAGGAAGTTTTTTCTCCCCACACCATTTTTCTAAACCAACCTTTCTAATACCTGACATTTCTCACATTTAACTTGCTAATGCTGTTAATATTGAAATCAGTCTAACGGAAATAATGAGAAATTTAAAAATAATAAGAATAAAAATTGATGTACAATTAAATTCACTTAGATATTTAAGCATAATATAAATAATATCATTCAACATTTTTGAATAATTCAATTAGGTGAAAATTGACTGGAGAAAAACAAGATGAGGGGATAAAAGTAGATACTTTCTTTTACATTTTGCTCATGAGCTAAGAAAAGATTATACTTCTGTTCACTTAATAATCAAAATCAACAATACTAATGAGTTTTAATAGAATTGCCACAAAAAGTTAAATATCGTTACATTTTCCAATTTATGGAAACAATAATAAAAAAAATTATGTTCTAATAGGGCTATTTCTTGCTCAGTTTGTTAAAGAGAAAAAAACCCCTGTAATTACAAGATCCTCTCTCTAGGGAACCAATTCTTGACTATAAATTTCAATGGCAATTTTCCCACTTATCAGAACAATTTGAAAATTACACACAATCCATTTTTAGGTTTTTTATTTTTCAAATTCAGACGTCACAACACTTATATGTTTTAATAAATGTTAAATTGACATCTACTAACTTACAAACTAAAGTTTAAAATATTTCCATTACCCAAATTTTCTTTTAGTTTGATTCTCCTTTTCTTATCTGTTATAAATATTACCCACAAATACAACCAAGTATAGATTCTGACAAAGAGCCTTACATAAACAGCCCCTATGATATTTGTGGCATTTTTGTCTATAACTCTTTTTAAAAACCTAAGAAATTTCTAAATCACAGCATACTTTTGTAACATAATGTGAAATCTTAAGAAAAGCGGCAATATTTTGGTGATATGTAGTCCAAGACAATCAACAAATTATTACTAATTTATCAATAAAGAGGCATGTATATACACACATGGAAGAAGACAGAAGGCACAAATAGAAGGATCAGTAAGACTCATTAATGCAATGTTAATAATGGCCATGTATTGTGGTAGGATTATATTTCAATTCTATTTTCTTTCATATATTTTTCAGTTTTTAAAATTTTCTATAGTAAGCATGTATTACTTTTATTGTCATAAACATAAACATTACTTTTAAAGACTTGTTTCATGATTAAATAGAAGAGGTTATATGCTTAAATAGTAAAGACATTAATATGTCTGAGGAAAGAGAAAAAATAAAATAGTCTTATGACAATTTAATCTCTGTACATTCAACAGATACCATTGAAAAGAAAATTTTTTCATAGCTATAATATACTCTATAAAAATAAAATTTCTACCACTAATTCTTTCTGCTTTCTATGCCTGGCAGATTTAGAAGCTAAATGTCATATGTAAATTTAGCCTTTATTTAACTTTTAATTTAACAGCATCCATAGCAATTTTTTACTTGATAGTTTAAATAATTTCACTTAGACTTTTTCAGTAATTTGCTTATTTTCATTTATTCTTAGCTCCATCCCTCCTGAGAGAGGTCTAAACAAGTGCATTACAATGTGATTTGAATATCAGAAGCATCTATAAAGTGTAGACACAACCCAGAAGAAGGAGAAATTAAATTGTTTGTAAAAACTGTGAAGTCATCCAAATTTCTTCACAGGTGGTATGTGAGATTAGAAGAATACATAGTTTTCCAGGACCAGATGTCAGAAAAACTGACATATTTAGTGCTATCTTTGATTCCTTCTCCTCTTTCACACATCAGTCTCCCCCATCAACAAGCCATCATATTTTGCTTTTTCTGCTTTCCAAATATGTTCTCCTTTTATTAACTATTGCCAGGGCTTCCCCTCAGTCTTTCTCTACCTTTGGCCTAAATAACAGTGACTGACTCCTAGCTATTTTCCTTGATATTAGTCTCTCTGCCCAATATTGCATCTCACTCCTATCCCACAAGAGTTAATTTCTAAACAAGCATTTATTCATTTCACACACTACTTAAAAAGGTAGCACTACACTCTATTATTCATGCAATAAGCTCCAAAATATTTATATGACCCCTAAAACCTATTCAAACATGAACTCAAACAAATTTCCAACTTCTATCTAGTAACAAACTCTGCCCCACCAACACATTTCCATCTATGATATACTCTATGCGTCTCTCAGTTTCTATCTCTGTATTTCCATTACTTTTCTGCCCCTGCTCATGCTTAACCTCTGCCGATATGGCCCAATAGTTCCTCCGTCTCTTCTAAGTTCCAGTATACCAGTTTTTACTGATTGACATTTTCTTCACTATGATATGAACTTCATATCATAGTGAGATGATGATGAGAATTACATTGTCTTTCTTTGTATCCTCAACATCTAATATATAAAAGAAGGAATGAAAGAATATTTTGAAATCTAAAGCTCCCAAGTAGTTCCTTTACTCTATATCATATCTAAGATCAAAACTATCATATTCATTTTTTATCTTGTAATACATGTCTGACAATGAATTATTTTTGTGTGACTCCACATTTCAGGCGCACACAACTTTAAAAAAACACTGATTTTTCCCTGTAATATATTCTATTTCTTACCCAAAATGATCTAACCTTCCATTAGATAAATTTCTGAATATCCTTGAATAAATTCCATTTTTGAATAGAATAAAATTAGAATGAAGTTCACTTGGGTTTTTTTTAATTGACAATTTTTAAGACAGGCAGAGATGCAATTTTAAATACTTCTGCTGCACATAATATATATCTAATAGTTCCTTGTTTCTTAAAGCTAGCATCTCCACCCCTCTCTAATAGACAATAAAACAAAAGAAAAAAATACAAAGTACTTGAGTTTTATAAGAGAGAAAAAAATGCTTCTGTGAATTTTGAGAGTGCTTTAGAGGTGCCTACTTTTATCTGGGGAATATTTTTACAAGATAGAAGAGTTAAACACAATCATTTAGAGATGCTTGGTTTTAGTGTTTAAAAAAAATCGAATTTACACATTTTCTGAAAATGACTTTTTTACCAAGCTGAACTCATTTCATTTCCTACTTACAATTTGTCAATAAGATAAAAGCTTATTTATTTCTCCCCTTTAGAACAACGATTTTTATGGTGGATAACTGAAAGAAAAATCAGAATCCTTGAAATTCAAATTTCCTATGAGGGAAGACTTTTCTAAAGAATAACATCTGTTTGAGTTTTCTTTTTTTGCAAATTAAACATGAAAATGATAATTATTAAAAATTGGCATGGAAATTTCCGATGCATATTTTCATGATTTTTATTTCCACAGTATCACAAAAAAAAGTGTGTCCAACTTGCTGTGAAGTTACTTGGATTGACTGCATAAGAGGATTTAAAAGTAAATCTAAGAGAAATTGGGCAGTAGTGTCAATAAAAATCAAGCAGTGTGATGTAAGAAAAACCTGGGTTCTATTTTTGCAGTCAGTGGAATGTTTTTATTCTTAATAAGAAAGCACTGTTCTTCAGATTGACAAAATAATTGATTTTTCTTTGTCATAAAAATACTATAAAATTAAAAATAGAAACATTGATATTTAAGTGATATGTTTCTCATGCCAGCATCTTGAAGTCAAAAAAGATAAAGAAAAAAATGTATTCCCTACCTTTCCTATTCCAGTTAATATCACCACAAATTTTGTTCATATTGGTTTTTCCCTCTGGCTCAAAGTTTGCCAGGAGGAATTCCCTGTGTCTCTAAACCCGTCTTCTTTTTCTCTATTATTTTGTGACATTCTGGCGATTAAATAGATGGAATATTTCCAATGTGCACATGCCTCTCCACATTTGTTTGCCGCTTGGCACCCACACTGATCCCCAGGGAGCCTGCAAATGAAGGGGAAGTGCATCTTCCTCAGCTATTCTGCCCCAGTGGGATAACTCCAGGTTCCAGTGCCAAAACAGATGGGAAGAAAACTGTACTAAATGTTTTTACAGTATGTTAAACAAAGCAGTAATAGTAGCAGAAACAACAATGAAACCAAACATCTACTGAACACTTAAAAGTAGCAAATGGACTAAGCTTTAGATCTCAAAAAAGCCCAACCTGTTGTCTCAGAAACTTCAGTGGCATTACAGTGGTTATTGTGCCTATTCTTGATTACAGTCCACTTTCCCTCAGAGGCAGGCACTTGTCCTAAGGGAACAAGGCTTGACACTTGAGTGTCCTAGTATAAGTCTGAGGGAACAGCATGTTAAAATGCTGGAAACCAGACAGGGAAGAGAAAGGATAGATGTTCAAAGAATGGAAAGTACCTGTACTTCAGTAGGGCTGAAGCTTAGTATGAGAAAGGAAAAGAATGACAGAAGAAAGTGAATAAATCGGGAATCAAATCATGAAGAATCTTGTAAGTCTTTTCAGACGTTATGCTCCGGAACAATTAACATCTTAAGTGCAAAATACAGGCTCATATTAAGTTATAGAGAGGACATTTTAGTTGCAGTGTTAAAAATGACGTGGATAAAAGCAAGATTGATGGAGAAAGATCAATTAACAGATTGTTGTAGTTACCTAGATGACAGTTAATAATGGCTTGATCTAAGGCAGAGTTTCTCAACCTCAGCACTATTGATATCCTGGACTGGATAACTCTTTGCTGTGGGGGGCTGTCCCATGCATTGAAGGATGTTTGGCAGAATCCATGGCTACTACTCACTAGATGCCAGTATCATCCCCACCCTAAGTTTTGACAACCAAAAATGTCTCCAGTCTTTGTTAAATATCCCCTGGGGGCAAACACCTCCCTTCACCCCATTGCATCTCCTACCTTCTTCTTCCCTTTAAGAACACTGATCTAAGATAGTGGTAAAGGGGATACACTAAAGAGGGGGACTGGAGTAATAGTTAAAGGATACTATGAACCTCAACCATAAAATGGTGATCTATTGGTTACAGAGTTTGAGGGAGGGGGTAAGATATTTGAATCAGAATGAAAGGGTGTATTTTACTCTCTACTAGGAATAATATAGGCTTTTACATAGGGAGGTGATGATACCAGATTTACATGCTTGAAAAATAAATGGTGGAGATATATAGACTCGTGTATATATATAGACACATATACACACATAGAGTATTTCAATGTGAAATGAAGAGCATCTCAGCTAAAGACATGACAGTGGAAATAGAAGGAAACCAAATGGTAAAGGTTTTGATGACCTTCTGGGGGAATGAGTTAGATTTTTATCAAGGGTCACTCCAACTATTCTGGAAAACATAAAAGAAGCAGCAGGTTTGGAGAATTAGGAGTCAGAAAACATATTAATTTTAGCTACCCATCACTAACAATGTTCGGAAATATAATTAGTTTCTTTTTTGGAAGGTCTATACAATTTTAGGCACATAATATGGAAAATCAAGGACAAAATATACTTTAATATTTTTTATAGAGAAAATGTGCTCCATTTTTGATATTATGGTACAATGCATTTATTTGCCCAGTTAGGTTAAATGAAAATAATCAACAAAAAAATGTGTGGACAGCTGGAGAGGAAAAAGTTTGCAGTTAGAGCAGAGTGAAAGCATATGATTATTCTTGAGAGCGTATTGGGAGAGCCTGTCCTCATGCTCTCACACAGGATGTTTCTGCTATAATAAAATACTCTTCTATCAAGTCCTTATTAGGCACTTGAGCTTCACGTTTCCTCCTTCTAATGGTAAATGCAGGATATTGTTTGTCAAAAACCTACAATTTTTGCATGCCAATTCACTATTTTCCCTGTAAGCATATAAAAGAAAACTAAAGCTTTTTTAAAAACTGTTTTTATTATCATTAGGCTAACAAGAACCAAAACAGCATATTTTATGCAGCATAAGAAAATTTGAAGTTTTTACATTTTCTTTAAGAGAAAGTAATTTTGGCAAGGATTATTTAACCTGTAAATGATACTTTCATATTCAGTCTGAAATCTTCAAACAATCGTTTGAATAAAATAAGGAATACTTGAAATATAGGTTTCATTATTTAAACTGTTGGAAATTAAATTTTAGCTTAAATTTTAGCAAGATTAGAGAATCTAGTGTTATTTCAGTCTACTGTCACACTTCTAACAGAATATTTTTTGTATACATATTTCACCTATTTATGTTTAAGGAATAAACAGGTGTTCAATATAAAATAGTCAGAAAAGTATCCAGTATTAATTATGGTTACCATTTGGTATATAGGCTTTCATATCTATACTGATACATAAATATTTTCAAAACTGTGATCAACACATTTTGATAACTTCATTACCTCCTTATATTTATTGGCCAATTTCCAGTAAAGAGACTGTCATAAATTTGAATCAGTAAATTTTATTCCACTTAAAGGATATATCAAAATTTAACCCATCTCTTTAAGAATGACATATAGAAGTTGTGGCCAATATTTGAATAAAATAGACAACATCAATATCACTGCCATGATATATAAATTGTGGTTTATTTGTTCAAATCTTTATTATATATTTCTGGAAGGAGATTCCCAGGTTAAAAGGCGTTCTTACTTTGGAAATTTCTTTTTAAGTTGCAAAATTATATTGATTCGCTCTTGTATTAGTTGTGCATGATTTTGCCCATATTCCTACATCTTTTACAACACAAGCATGTTTCAATTGTTTAAATTGTGGAAACAATATAGACACAGTTCTGAATCCATTAGGAAAAGTATGTACATTATGTCCTACAGCCAGAAAGCAAAATGAAACAAAACACTTTGCACTGAGAGATAAACCATAAATAATCGGGTCTCTTTGTTTAGTTCTAGGCTCCAATCTCAATAAAGTCCATGGCATTTTCTATAATTTCCTAGTTCCCTAATGAAAAAATTCTATCCTTGATTTTTGCACAGCTTTCATCTAAGGATAAGACCTTATCTTTGTGGATAAAATGATAACAACATAAGAAAATTGTTTTTTCACCATAAACAGGCTAACCGTACACTCAGTAAATTTGATAATTCTGTTGTGCTTAAAAAAAAATCAATAACTGTTTTTGGTTTTGTGTTTTAAATTTGATAACCAGTTCTTTGAAAGCCTGGACTTTTTTCCAGTTCTTTGAAAGCAAACTTCTTTTTTAAATGTTTTGGTCTATCTTTCTTTCAGAGATGTTTACCCAACCCATAGGTTATAAAATGATTTTTAAATTTTAAAGCAGCTTACATATTTAATTACTAGGTATGTCAACATCCTTTTATAGATTAATGCTCCATTTGTAGTTCTACTTTTGTAAGTGTCTTATACATATCTCTGACTTTATTTCTATTGTGTGCTTTTTTAATTGATTACTTTGGTTTCTTTTACATTTAATATGTTGCTATTCATCACATATGACACTAATTTTCTTTGCAGTTTTGTTTTTTGCCAAGTCATTTAACATTATTTTTGTAGTCAAATCCATCATTGCATTTCCTTGCAACGTTTCGTTCTTTAGAAAGCCATCTTAAACATAAAACTTAAAAGTATTCATTTATATTCTAATACAGTTATGATGTTATTTTTAACACTTAAATCACTAACTCATTGGCCTTCAGCCTAAGGAAAACTGGGTTCAAATATCAGATTTGTCCATTGTTAGTTCAAAGTTTGGACAACTTCAGTGATCTTTGAGTCTCACTTTCTCACTTCTAAAAGGAGGTTGATAGTATTTAGTTCATTAGGTGCTTGTAGCGATTTAATTAGATAATGCATATAAATGGTTCAACAGACTTCCTGCTGATAGTAAATAATAAATAATGATGAGGACGACATGGATTCATACTTAAAAAGAATATATGTAGGTATACATAATATATATATAGACCAAAACATCTATAATTTACCAAAGATTTATTTAGATATAGAAATTTAATTATTTGGATAGTTAAGAGATAGCTACTGTCAAAATATATATGCATGTGGGCTTGAAATTAATTTCATCAAAATGTTTTTAGTTCCATTTGGAAGAGAATGTCGAATTAAGCAGTGCTCACGAATACTGGATACATAGAGAAACTTCCTGTGCATGGAAGCTACTTTGGACTTTGGTGTTTAAAGTCTTTGTTCTACTCTTTTTAATGGAATGATTCAATAAATAATGAAAGGTTAACAGTGATGGCAGATCAACAAGCAAAGATAAACACAAAAATGATGCAAGACACAGTGTTCCTGTTCAATATCCTTCAAGTAGTTTCAGATTTAGATTACTTCTAGGCATCCAAGCATGTGAGCTATCACCAGGAATATCTAAATTGCTTTCTCACAGGTTCTACAAAGCACTCTCTTTACTTTATCTACACATTTTAGATGGCACCTCATTGAATTTCTCCTAGCCAATTTACTTTCTGCAAAGCTCACATTTCTCTTACAGTAGAGAAATTTCTTCAGCTCTACTCTTTTAACTTTAGCCTAATAGCACTGGGGGCTTTCCTTAAGTTTCACTGTCAGCAGAACAGCACAAATTTAACATCTATGTGACCCATTTTTACTAAAGAGCAGAAGGAGAAAGTGTAATGCTAAGGGCAATATGGGTATTAATTTTGTCTACGGTTTATACAACTACCTGGATGCATCCCCAAAGAAAACTACTATATTGATCAAACCTAAAAATTAGCTTTAATTTACATAAAACCCTAGCATGAGTTACCTGTATGCTGTAGAAAGATAGAAGGCTTCAGCAAAAATAAACCATAAGAATTTAGAATTCAGACTCATCTGGCACACAAGGCATCAAAAGTATGAAAGTAATATGAAACAAAAATTCCAATTTTATAATAAAATTATTTTAATTAGAAAAAATTAAATTTAATTGTTTTAAAATTTGCTATTATATAACACATTTTATATAAGTATATAATATGAAGGTTTTTTAATAGAAAAATAGAAATAAAATAAATTTGCCAATAATACCATCACTCAAAGGTAAAAAAGTATGAATAATATTCACTGAATCTTCTTCCAGACTTTCTACACACACACACACACACACAATACCATTCCACACATTCAGTTTTGTTGTCTCCTTTTTTCATTTAACATTAAATTATGAAGATGTTTTCTTGTCATTTTTTAAATTCAACAAATACTTATTAAGCAAATACCACTTGCTACAACAGTATGCTACTTATGTTGTAAACAAAAAATTATACAACAGTAATTGCTATTCCCTTGTGGAATTTATATTCCTATTGAGAAGACAGACCATGAACAATGAGCAACTGGACAAAGAACTAAAATATATATTTGTATTTATATGTATGGACATAATTATAAATAAGAAAATTATGAATAAAAGATAAGGAATATATAACTGAGAAACAGAAGTTCTGATTAAAGTTCAGTATAAATATATCTGAAAAAAATGAAAATAACTCTTCAAGTTTCTATTATATAAATTTCCAAAGTTATATATTTTTCAAAAGATTATCCAACATTTTTTACTTATGAGAATAACATATACTAAAACGCTTTTAATTTCATAATAATATAAAATGGTAAACTTATACAAAATGATATTAAGTACACAATAAATGTCAAATAAATATATATGATCTTTTTTATATTTAAAGAGGTTTTACAAAATTTTACACAATTTAACACTATAATGAATCAGTAAGTAAATTAACATGTGGTTAAAGGAAATAAAGCAACAAAAAGTACTAAGTATTAAATAGAAAACCCCAGGCCCCAAATGGCCTCACTTGTATCACTTGTGCCCATGATACCAAACCTACACTTAATACCTGACTTAATTGCAGTTTCCACTTTCCTCAGAAATGTAATCTTAATCATCCCATCTGGACTTTTCTGGTCAGTACCAATGAAGTAATCTGTCACTCAGGTCCTCTCCATTGCCCCAAGGAAGAAACTGCAATCTGCATGATAAAACCCATGCCATTCCCTTCCCTTCAAAAAACATCTCCTGGCCTAAAAATAAGCCTATCTTTTCTTTTGCTCACAGCACTTTTGCCCCACCCTCCTGCCAGTGAAAACTTTTCATTTTGTACAACCCCGTGGAGCACCCTTCCACTTGCTAGATGGGATGCTGCTGGATTCATGAATGGTTGAATAAAGCCCATCCAAATAGATTTTCAAATTTACTTGGTTGAATTTTGTTTTTTACATAATATTAGGATATTTAAAATTTAAATATAAGTATTCTGGAATCAAGCCTAATGCTAAACAAATCCCATATAGCAAAACACTGTAGGGGAGGAAAAATAATTTTTTTCTACCCTTTTAGGTCCTTGGCTGAGACCTGCCTTGCAATAAGGACAGATTTACTAGAAGAAGAACAGGCAGAAGTTTGATAACCTATATAACCTCTGTATACATGGGGGATACCCAGAAAACAGTAACTCCAGAAACCAAGCAGTACCCTGCAGGGCCTTCTCAGGTACAAAAGCCCCTCTGTGTTCCCCATTTCTTTTCTGTAGGAAAAAAAAAACTTTAGTCTTCTAGGCCTTCCCTAAGTTCCAAAGAGCAGGCAAAACAGTTAACAATTAGAGACATGAGGGAATGCAGAAACAAAGGAAAAGCTGTCAATTAAGAAAAGTAAAGATAGCTTAAACAGCAGTTCCCTGATAAAAGAGTCTTAGTTCCTCCTCAAAGGATATACATACCAATCTGATGCATATCTTTGAACTGTTCTGCAGAGATTAGGATCCACCCAGGTGGAGGATAGTGACTACAGGCTGAGCACAAGCAATGGACCCCAGTCTGGTTGGAACCAGAAGGTTGATGATTTAGATTCAGAAACATCACACTGTTACCTCACCACTCACCAATCAGAAGAAAGTCCACAAACTGATGACACACCCTGCAACCCTCACCCTAATGTTGCCTTTAAAAACCCTTTCCTGAAAGCTATTGGCAGTTTGAGTCTTTTGAACATGAGCTGCTCATTCTCCTTGCTTGGCTTCCTGCAATAAACACTGTACTTTCCTTCACCACAGTTCATGGTCAGTAGATTAGCTTTGCTGCATGGTGGGCGAGTGGACCCAAGTTTGGTTTGGCAAGAGTTCTGAAATAGTCCAAGCTTTCACTTTAAATAATATATCCAGATAAAGACAGAAGAAGATGTTGAGGTGTGTGTGTGGCCATGGGGGTGGTGGTGGTGGTGGGCAGTTATGAAAGGACTTTAGTCAAACCACAGTAAACTAGGGTATGGTTGTTATGTGGATTTAAGTCTCAGCCTTCTCCACTGATAAGAGTTTCTACCCTCTCTGCCTAGTATAGCAAGGGAGACACCTTTATAAATAGAGATTTTCTTTTTAAATGTAAATGTCTCTTACAAAAGGGTAACTTCTACTGGGTTTTTAGAATTTCTCCTGAGTCTGCTGTTTCTTAAAAATAATTAGACTGAAATGATCCTTATACCAAAGAGACATATTTTGTGGTAGTAATTCTGCTCCTCTTCAACATATGCTTCATATTTGACCAGAAAAACAAAATTAAACTTCTTGATATGGAAAACCATTAAGAAGAACTCTAGCTGTGTAGAAATGAATACAAAAGTATATAAATGATAGAGAATTTAAGGCAAAAGTGAAAAATGAGACAAAAAAATACAGTAGTTATTTTCCATGGAATGAGATGACTTTATATACATTAAACAAACGTCTTATAAAGGTAGAAATATACTAATATTTTTTAAAAATTCATAAGACTGTCAAAAATTCATTTTCAAGAATGATATACTGCATATTTAACAAATAAATTAATATCAGTCATCAGAATTAGAGTAAAACTATGAACAGTCGACATGGGCACAATCACAGACTTTAGTAAGGATAAAATGATGCAGTGTGCTCTTGTGCAGGTCTTCAGTACCTCCCCATTAAAGATGATAACAAACCCTAATTAGTGTGTTTAAAGAGACATTTTTGTCTAGATTTTCTCCTGGGAATACTGCTCTGTGTTTGTTGAGTGCATTTTTACTTCCAACACTTATCACCAATCTTGGACTGCTTAAAGACTTGTCTTTAGTATCAGAGTGCCGTAAGTTTATTTCTGTGAATGGCTCTTCATGATTATGCTCTTCAAATTGCCACCTGTTTACTGGATAATGAAAATGGCCAATTGGGGCTTCCCTGGTGGTGCAGTGGTTGAGAATCCGCCTGCCAATGCAGGGGACACGGGTTTGAGCCCTGGTCCAGGAAGATCCCACATGCCGTGGAGCAACTAAGCCTGTGTGCCACAACTACTGAGCCTGCGCTCTAGAGCCCGTGAGCCACAACTACTGACTCCGAGTGCCACAGCTACTGAAGCCCACGTGCCTAGAGCCCGTGCTTGGCAGCAAGAGAAGCCCGCACACCACAACGAAGACCCAACACAGCCTAAAATAAAAATAAATAAATTTATTTAAAAAAAAAAGAAAATGGCCAATTGACGATGCAGTCCTTCATTTTTCATATTCTGAGTATTCGGTGCCTTGTTTTTTCTGGTGGATGCTTTCTGTTTGTGAGAGTAGCATATTCTGCTGTTGTTTACAATAAGAAAAGACAGTGTTTTCTTGATGGGAAGACAATTCTCTACTTAGAGAATAAACTGAGATGAATGTACCATTATATTATCTGTACAGTGTATTACTTTATATGCATTAAAAAATGGGAATTACAGTTTCTCACTATGTGTAGGAAAAATGAACATAGTAAGTTCTCAATGAATGCTTTATTATTATCATTATTATTATTATTATCATCATCATCATCACCATTATTTTGCAGTAATGTCCTAGGAAAATGTTGGGTGATGTATTCTATTCAGGGAATAAATCCTTCCACAGCAGATTTTGTACATTTCTGTTTTTAAAAAGTGATGTAGGTTGTTCAGGGACCACACTCTTGTTATCATGGTACATGTAAATCCCTTCTTGAGTTTCTTTTTCCATTTCTGCTATCACCCCTACAAAGCAGGTACTCTAAAATATTTAATATATGTTCTTAACTTATATGTATCTTTGCAATATAAGCAGTAACATTTTGCATGTTTGTATGTTTACAAATAATATTAAGGGTTTGCATTATTTTTTCCTATTTTTCTCATTCAACAATTTGAGCTATCTGTTGCTGCATATTTGTTGCAAATTATTGTTACATTCCCTCTATCACATGAATTCCCCATATTTCATTTAACCATTCACCTGCTAATGGATACCTAGTGATCTCCAGAAACATTGAAAATATCTTCCTAATCAGTGCTGCTCTTCTCTTATCAGAAATCTTTATTTGGATAAAATTTAGCTTACCAATTCTAATCTTATAAGATCTGTTCTTTTGGTAATAAGTTTTTCTCTTCCTCTAGGATACAAATATTTTTCTTCTCCATTATTTTTATTCATTTTTTTGAATCCTCTTTTATATATGGTGCAAAATCTAGGCCTGGGCTTATTGTTTTTCTCCATAGAAATTTAGTTTTCCCAGCTCTATCTGCTAAACTATCTGGCATTTCTCCCTATGTAGCACCATGATTATCATATATCAGGTACTAATATAGACATGGAATTGCTTCTCAACATTTTCTTTTTTTTTGCATTGATCTGAGGCCTATCCTTTCAAGAAATGGACTGGTTTTATTTCTATAATCTCTTAATATAACACTACATTAAGGTAATCCTCTTTCTGTTATCTTCTTTTCCAAAGTCTAATAGATCTTTCTTAACTTTTATTATACTATATAAATATGAGAATGACTATAGAAGTCCTAAAAAAAAATCAAGCTGATATTTTTTACTGGAGGGTTTTTAATTTGAGGATATAATTGCAAAAATAATTACCATTACAAAGATGTGTCCCAGTAAGAAATATTGTATAATGATCAAGTTAATTCAAATATTTCATGTCCCTTAATATGATTAAAAATCTTTTAACCATAAAGATATTTTCCATGATTTTCAGGGTGATTATTTTATACTTGTAATTTGCCTTAATAGTGAGAAATAATTCAATTTCTATTTCAGAAGTGTTGATATAAGGAAGTTTAACTTTAAATATTGCATGTGCAAGAACTTATTAAGACTTGCTGATCTTGGTTGCAAGATTTTTGTTGCCTCATTCTATTGTAGCTTATTAAAGGAATAATTATGTAATCCACATATAATGACATTTTTCTCTTTTTTTCTTGTATTTACATATCTGATGCTTTTCTTTTCATGTAGCATTGGTCACAACTTTCAGTACTAAAATAAAATGTAGACACAATAGTGACATCCTTATGGTGCATTTATTATTAAAGGAATACATCTAAAGATTCTCCATCAGGTATATAAGCATTTTTTATTCTACTTATTTTGTCTAAGTGTTCTTTTTTATTTTTAGCCATAAACAGGGTTGAATTATGTAATTTTAAAAATTTTGTTAATTTTAAGACTTTTTTAATTAACATGATGAATTGCATTGCTAGATATTTTAACTTATAACTCTTTTTACCTTTATGAGGTAAAAAGAGGCACTTGATTAGAATTCATTTTAATAAACTATTAGATTCATTAATTTTTTCTTCAGACATTTGAAATGTATGTTTCTATATAAATTAGAGCTATAATATTTTCCTATGATGGCATTATTTATATCAAGAATATGTTAGCCTCATAAGAATATTAAGCCTTTCTCTCTTTATATCTGATTGCTGGCATAATTTGTATAGAATAGAAATTGTTGCTTCCTTTAAATAATTGGTGGGGCTTCCCTGGTGGTGCAGTGGTTAAGAATCCGCCTGCCAATGCAGGGAACACGGGTTCGATCCCTGGTCCGGGAAGATCCCTCATGCCACGGAGCAAGTAAGCCTGTTTGCCACAACTACTGAGCCTGCGTGCCACAACTACTGAAGCCTGCACACCTAGAGCCCATGCTCCACAACAAGAGAAGCCACTGCAATGAGAAGCCCACGCACCACAACGAAGAGCAGCCCCCGCTCCCCACAACTAGAAGAAAGCCCGCACACAGGAATGAAGACCCAATGTAGCCAAAAATAAAATTAAATTAAAATTTTTTTTAAATAATTGGTAAAAATAATCTGTGAACTATTTGAGAAATACAGATTTTAGGATAGGAGATAATAAGTCCCTACTTGGTGTGAATACAAGTAGCCATATGTGAAATACGTTTGTCCATTCAGCCTGTTCTTTTTCTTTTCTTTATACTCAGTCTTGTGTTATATTTGAGAAGAGTTTATTATTATTTTACTAGTGCCAGGAGATGCTCTAATCACATTGCAAACATTAAGGATTTAATCCTCACAATAGTATATACTGTTGTTGCCAGAGAGGTTAATCAACTTGTCCAAGGCCACAAAGCTAATAAGAGGGCCACCTAGCTAACCAGCTAATTTGAATTCAGATAGTCCATGGACTTTGACTGTAGCCATTACCCTAAAAGTCACCACCTTAAAAATAAGATTTTAAAAGACTGTGAATGTTTATTCATTCAGAATCTTGGTGTCAATATCTAATTTTATTTTTATTTATAGATTACCTCTTAGTCATCTTCTAGAACTACTCACTTCTTCCACATCTATCATACCTATTCCTTTCTTTACTTTCTGCATCTGGATATAGGAGAACTACCTCTGCAGATAATGGAATAGTTCTACACAAGCATGGTCTTGAATGTCATATGGTTGGGGGGTTGTTTAGAACATAGGATACAAGGAGTCAAATACTCACCATATCCCATCAGCATGCTTAAAGCAATCTAAATGTGACTAGGCACACTGATTCCAGAGTCTACCTGTCTGGTCCAATCCTGGCTCCTCACTTGGTTGTGTGGCCTTGAACTATATGTTTACCTTCCCTGCACTTCAGCTTTCTCATTTGTAAAGTGGGGTTAATAATATCACCTACCACACAGAGCTTTTGTTAGAGTTAAAAACCAGTACAGTCAAAAAACTTAGTATCTAATAGTATACATTACTTAAAGTATTTCTTATTCCCCTTAAGACATATATCATTTGGGCACTGGCATAATAGATATTTAAGTAAACATGTTTTTCACCTAATTGGGTGTCAGTGGTGTCAGTGTTTGGTAACAGTGTGGGGGGTGTGTGTGTGTGTGTGTGTTTTTATATGCAATCCCCTGCCCCATATCCAGCACCACCAGCTGCCCCAGCACTCAAAAATTCAATAAATAATTGTGCATGTGTGAGTGAATAAAAACAACATGTTTACCGTTATGCTTCTCCATGTATTACTTATTTCACTCTCAAATAAGTATTATTTTGTTTTTGCCTCCCTGAAAATTTAAGAGAAAAGAGGGAAACATTCAGTTACTGAATCAAAGAATATATAGCAAGTTATGAATTGGAGAATTCAACTGAATTTTTTTTCATGTTTTAGGACAGAAAAGTACTGGAACAATGGTATGGTAAAACAATAGAAATTGAACAAAACTTCCATTTATTATTTAACTTCTTTCAAGTGTAAAATAGGTACAGGTTTCTTATTATTTGGAAATAAACTTCTGGATCTGAACTTAAAAGAAGCATTAGTTTGACTTGTTATAAAAGTGAGTGTTCCTAATACAATATTAAAAATTGGCAAGCCAGGACCTTGGATGATTCTTTGCAAGAACATGGTAGTAGTAGAAGGTCTACTTTACCCTGGCTGATCTTGGTCTCTCCATTTCTTGTAGGGTTATAAAGTTCATGTCTCTGTAGGAAAACACTAGCTTGCGGCAAGAGCCTAAGGGCAATTAGACGGTAATTTAATACTCTGATCCTACCCTTTAAGTAATTCCCTTCCATAAGAAAAAAACAAAAAATTACGCTCTTCACATTGGTACTCAGTGCAATAAAAATTTGTATGTTACAGATTAGGTTGTAGGGAGAATGGCTTATAAAAAAGAACCATTAGGGAGGAGATTATGATTTATAATAGATTTATTGTAAATTTTAAAATACACACATTTTTAAAAATCAAACTTTTTTTTTTTTTTTTTTGCGGTGCGCGGGCCTCTCACTGTTGTGGCCTCTCCCGCTGTGGAGCACAGGCTCCGGACGCGCAGGCTCAGCGGCCATGGCCCACGGGCCCAGCCGCTCCACGGCATGTGGAATCCTCCCGGACCGGGGCACGACCCCGTGTCCCCTGCATGGGCAGGCGGACCCTCAACCACTGCGCCACCGGGGAAGCCCAAAATCAAACATTTTTATTGACAAAAATATCTTTCGGAAAGAAATATTTTACTTCAGTAAATATTCAGTAAATATTCTTGGTGAAATTAGAGCCAATTTCAGTGGTATTTGTATGACATTCTTTCAGTTTTGTTTCCAAATCATTTTTTAAATGTTTATATATGTGCCTATATCTTTCTTCCAAATTAATCAGCATAAGCATTAGTGCTGATAATGCAGTGCTTCTGTCCAAGTCTCAAACATAAGAAATTCCACAGCCTAACTCATTCATTCATTCATTCAGTCAGTCAATTATTGAGCAGCTACTATGTGTCAAAAACGTGCTGATTGCTGGGATTCCATGTGGAACAAAACAGACATGTTTTCTGCCCTCTTAGAAGCAGGGGAAGAGGAAGATAGCAATCAAAAATGTATGCAAAGAAGAATATATCTGTGACTGAAAAAATTATAAGAAAAGAAACATGGGACTATGAGAGCATAAAATAGGTATTTCTCCTAATCTCAGAAATCAAGTTAAACTTCTCTAAGGGATTAAAAGAATTCCTGAATTAAAAAGGAAAACATTTAGTCATATCATTAATCACCTTAGTCTAATATTGGTTGCATGATCTATGAAAAATTTATATAAATTATAATTATATTTCTATAAGCACTTACAATTATTATTTATTAACAGTCTACTTTTATTCATCTAAAATATATCTGATATAATCTCTCTCTCTCTCTCTCTCCACACACACACCACACACACACACACACACACACACACACACGTGTGTGTGTATATACACATATAGGTAAAACTAATGTTATAAAACTAATATGAATTTTACTCTTGCTTGTTGTGACTGGGTTTAGTCATCTGCGTGAATTAAATACTAAGGATCACTTATGTTTAATAAATAACTTTGGTAAATTAACAGACTGTAGAAATTTACAAGGTTTCCTTTCCAATCAATATCTAGAGAAAGTGCAAAATCAATTTTAACTGCCCCCAATGAGAAACACAGAAACAAGTCACCATATCTATTGCCTCCTGCAAAACAGCAGCATACTATAAAAGACAAATGAATAAATAAATAAGGAGATTAACATTTGCAACATAAAGCAAAAAATTTAACGTGATTTTCAAGGTATATATAAGTTTTTGAATTATACTTTTTTCATATAGTGAACATACTATGTTCAAAATAAATATTTAGGATGTTCCATAATTTAAAATAATTTTGCAAATACTATGACTTTTGCAAACTAAAATCCTAGAAACATACATTATTTTGATAATAGAAATACTTACTTTGGTTAACTATGTAGTTTTTAGAAACATCTCTCAAAAATATGTTGGAAGATAAGACCATAAAGCACTATTGTTACTCAAATGATAGATTACTAAATCAAAAAAAAATCATAGAGATAAATGTGTTTTTTAGATCACATCCATAGTAGCATGCTCCAAATGTACCTTTAATTAATTTTAGTCATATTTTAGCAATGTTAAAATCAGTTATCTTTTTGAACTTCCTAAAAATAAATAATCTGTACCTCTAGAAATAAAAATATATCGGCTTTCTGTATCTTCAAAATTTCACAAAATAATAATAACATTATTGTATACTCATGAAACTTTAAGTATTCACTTATTTAAATTCTTTATGTGTAGTAATTTATTTAAACCTCAAAATAACCACATGGGATAGATATTATTTTTATCTTAAATTTATAATAAAGAAATTGAAGAACAGGAGGTTTTATTAATTTACTTAAGGTCCCACAACTCATAATGGTGGAGTAAGGGTTTGTATTTAAGGACACAGACCCAGAGCTTGGATTTTACTTACAGAAAGACTGCGTTTCTATATACATTTAATTAAATTGCAATAATTATATTTCAATACCTTAGATGAGGAGGAAGTACAGGCAAGTCTTTATCAGCAAACACTAAATTCATATGATTAAGAAAAAGGTAATAATAATATAGTTTATATTTATTGATATTTTTATCAGTTTGTAATTGGCAACTCTCTATCAATCAAAAGTTTTATTGTTGTAGTAACCCTAGGTTTATAATGCTTCTTCAAAGTATATACCACATTACTGTTACCACCTAAATGATTAAAAATATTATTTCTATTTTGTGCTTTAATTTTAAATTTATATCTATATAAATTGATTTGACTGTTAGATAGAATGAGTTCAAATCCAACTGTCAAAGACAAGAAAAGTCCAAATTGTCCATTTCTGTAAAGTGGCTAAAGTTTGTGATTGGCAAACACAGCATCATAGACGCTAAAGCTAAATTTGTTCTTGTCACTTCATTTAGTTGGTTCAGTAAGAACAGTATTAATACATAATATATTGTGTAAAAAAGGTTTGAGTTGAACAGTTGAATAAGATACTCATGTGATTTAGACATAGATAATATCAAGAAGTTTCACAAATTGAGACAAACACAAAACATGAACACAAAATAATACAAACTAGGAAACAAAAGTGGAGTTAAAAATATAAATAATACTGATATACGTCAATTCATTGGTAAATTTAAGAACTTTCTTTAAAATGAAGATATCAGCAGACTAGTCATTTTTAAATAATTTTATTTTTAATTGTGTTTAGTTGTAAATTTTACTTTATGTCAAATGTCAAGTAAGAAGATAATGTGAACATAAATGAAATCAATAGATTAAAATAATATTTATTAATCATGCTAATCTGCAGGGTACTATGAAAGGGTATGTGAGGGATAATAAGATCTATGATACATTATCCCTACTCTTTTTTTTTGTTTTTTTTTGTTTGTTTGTTTTGTTTTTTTTTTGCTGTACGCGGGCCTCTCACTGTTGTGGTCTCTCCCGTTGTGGAACACAGGCTCCAGACGCACAGGCTCATCAGCCATGGCTCACGGGCCCAGCCGCTCCGCGGCATGTGGGATCTTCCCGGACTGGGGCACGAACCCGTGTCCCCTGCATCGGCAGGCGGACTCTCAACCACTGCGCCACCAGGGAAGCCCCTATCCCTACTCTTAATAAGCTTTCTCAAGAATTACCTGGAATACTTTCACCTCCCCTTCCTGTCATTCTACTTCACAAGGTGAAATTTCATAAATATTTTAAAGCTGCAAATGTCATTTTACTTATAAGCCTTTCTCTGACATACTTTAGAATCAAATTTCTTCTTCCCTTCTCTGTGCACTTGTAATAAATAGACCCTAGTGTGAGAATAGAACTTAGTGTGATCATGTGATCCTCAATGAGTCCCACTTCCTGGTGTTTATACTTCGGGGTAACCCCCCCTCTCTTGAGTGTTGGAAGGACCCATGACTTGCTTTTGATCAATTAAGTAAGGTAAAGATAAAATGATGTCACTTTGTGATTACATTATGTCATGTAAGACAAATTCTTAGCAAACTAGAGCTAGAGGATTTTCTTGTGGGCATGATGAAATAAACAGCCAGGTTGAAGAATCCCACATGACAAGAAACAGGAAAAATCCAAGGTCCTCAGTCATGCAGCTACAAGGAAATGAATTTTGTTAACTACAGATGGATTTAGAAGTGGATTCTTTCCCACTTGAGACTCCAAATGTGAAAGCAGCCTGGCCAACACCTAGAGTGCAGTTTTATGAGACCCTGAGCGGAGGACCCACCTAAACCATGTCTGGAGTCCTGACCCACAGAAATTCCAAGACAGTAGATGTGATTGGTTAAGCCAATACTTTCCTAGTAATTTGTTTTACAACAATATCAAACTAATACACTATTCAAAACACTTTCTTTTGCCCCTTAAATATTTGTCTAGCTACCTCTCTTTGACACTAGGCTGTGAGCTACCTATAGGTTTGTTAATTATTCCTCTCTATTTAGAAGATGAGTACAAAATGTTTGGCACACTTATTTATTCTGAATCTGCCTTGTCACACACAAACACACACACACACACGAGCTATTTCTTGTAGCAAAATACTATTCTATGTATGCTAATTGCATGAATGAATAAATAAAAAGTGAATGAGTTATTTATTACTTCCATTTTAATGATTAGGAAATTGAAGCCTGAGAATGTTATATGGCTTGTAAATGGCAAAGCCAGGATATGAACTAGAGCATCTGGCTATAAATCCTGTACTTCTTCTGCTACAAAACATAATATACAGCCTTATTTATTATAGGATTATTGTATTGTAGATTAAGTGAAATAAAACAGATAAATTGCTTAAACTATTGACTAACATATAGTAGAATCTTAATAAGTCTCCAATAACTCTTATTATGCCTAAGCTCTCAGAAAGCTGAAAACTCAAATTTGTACTCAGTTATAATAATCAGATCACCCTATCTCTAGAGTAATTTTATTTTTTCCTCCTTTTAAATTGTGTTTGTGTTACATTCAATTATATATTTCAACAATCCTGTTTTACGTGTTTTTTTGCTTGTTTGTTTTTGTTTTTTTGGTACGCAGGTCTCTCACTGTTGTGGCCTCTCCCGTTGCGGAGCACAGGCTCTGGACGCGCAGGCTCAGCGGCCATGGCTCACGGGCCTAGCCACTCCGCGGCATGTGGGATCTTCCCGGAATGGGACACAAACCCATGTCCTCCCGGAATGGGACACAAACCCGCCTGCATCAGCAGGCAGACTCTCAACCACTGAGCCACCAGGGAAGCCCTACGTGTTTTTTAATAACACAAATATCTTAAAATTGTTGAGGGAAATAAGCAGCGTTAAAAATATTTAAGTAAATATGAAACTTTACTCAATAGTGTACATTTTGCAGAATGTTTTATGTACCAGATATTTAGAAAATCAAAATGATACCAGATATTTAGAAAATCAAAATGATTCTAACTGATGCAAGTCTGTATAACAGTTCATTAAATTCAAATGTCTACATGATAAACAATAGGAACACTGGTTTTCTGCTTCCTCAGATGTTTCCATTCAGCAAAAACTGAATCTATTTTCTCTGGCCAGACTTTTCATTTCAAAATTTGTAACACTTCTGACAGGTTCAACCCAATCAGAGTGGCAAGTCTATAACGGTAGGACATAAATGGAAGGCTGAGAATGTGCTTTCTTTTTTAGTCATTAAAATCACAGAATACCTGAGATTTAATCATTTTTATATGATGTGAGAGACATCTTATTGAGTTGTACAGTGAAATTTAAAAATTTACATACAATCCTCATATCTTTGCATTTATACATATATTCTCCTGGATATTAGTTTCCATGTAATGTTTCCAAATGGGATAAGTACTAAACTCCATTGCCTCCTCCAATTCTTGACTTCTGAGAAAGACTAAAGTATCAGATAATTATTCTTATTTCTGAGCCATGTTAGAAATTACAGCAATCAGAAAATACTGCATAGTGCCATGTCAAACATTATGTGTATGTTTTTCACAGAGGAAGACAGAATTCCTGAGCCATCTTGGCTTTCATCAATAACCACTGACATTCATTTACTTGCCTAAAGTGAAGTACCTGAGTATGTGTTTGTTTTTATTTTAAAGCCATATGATTTACCAGCTATACAAGTTAATTATTGCTATATAACAAACTACCCTAAAACTATAAAAAAGTGTTTATTATTGTCATAGATTGGTTGGACACATCTGATGATAAGTTTCAGGGTTGGCTGTTTGTAGCTGGGTTTACTTTTGGATTTGCTATCAGCTGGAAGTTTGAGTGGAGGTGGTGACTCTAGGACAGTCAGATTCAGGTTTAACTGGCTATCTGGCTGTTAGATGGAAAAGCTTAGCCTGGGCTTATTCACATAGTGGTGAATGGTGGGATCCAAGAGAACAAGTAGAAGAGTACAAGCTCTCTGAGGTCAAATCTTGGAACTGGCACACCATTACTTTTTCTACATTTTATTAAACAAAGCAAATTATAAGACCAGCCCATATAGAAAAGGTAAATAGATTCTAATTTCTGATGAAACTATTGGAAGAATAGCATTGCAAAGATGTGGATACAGCAGTGGGTGAAGATTTGAGGTAATTTTTGCAAATAGTATACCACAACAGTTTGCCAATAATTTCACAGACTGTGCTAGCTTTGTTGGTTTTTTTGTTTGTGTCTTTTTTTAAAAAAATTTATTAGACTAGTCTTGTGCCAAAATGAACTTAACATCTTGCCCTTATATACAGACTGTATATCAGAAGAGAACAGAAAACACTACTCTACAATCTATTCCAGATGACAGCTATTCCTCTCCTGCTGCTAGCCCCACTGCTGAAGTGTTCATATTTGATCTGCTCCATTTCACACACTTCCCTGAGAATCCAGAGGCCACACAGTTATTGTTGGCTACAAAGGCTGTAAGAGCATGAACTTTGTATTTAGAGAGACCTGGATGTGAAACCCAGCCACTGTCCCACTGAGTGAGCCTACACTGATAATTTATCCTCTCCGTTTCCTTATCTTGAAAAAATGAGTTTAATGGTCCGTACCTCATAGGTCTGTTGTGAGGATTTAGAGATTGTAAATAGCTCAAGGGAGTGCTATTATACAGTAGGTGCTTAATACTTATCAATTCATTCTACCCCCATGGCTTTCTTGAAATGATTTTTTTTCATTATAGGATATCTTGTCTCAAAAACAAAGCCCAGAACCGTTCACAAAGGAGTAAGCTTACGATTTTTAAGTGCAGAAATATTTGGCCTGCAGAGTAAAATAAAAGAGTAAACAAGTTTTTATATATTATTCTAAGGTTTATGATTTTCTTGAGGATATTTTCATGGATTTTTTCCCACCATATATATCCCCAAAGTGTATATTCTAAAGATGAATAATGAGAATAAAGAGGAAAATGCTGTCTTAGGTAGTATGTATTCTTTGTGGATATAAATTATATTAATAACTCAATCAAAATCAATGTATACTGGGATGACATTATTAATCTTTGATATATTTGGGGGTCACCTTTAATAAGGGGATATTGAGGTTATTAATACAAATGAAAAGGAAAAACATTAAAAAGTGGCATTGATTCATAGGACAGCAGAATATATTACTTGGTGCAAGGTAATTATTTAAATGGTCTCCACTTAAACTGATGAGGTTAGAACCTCCTCATTTCCACAGGTATGTCTCCTTAGCCAGGCTTTCCAAAACCCAGTAAGGGAGTGAAGAATTTATATTCCTTTCAGCAGAAATAATCCACGTGAAACATTCAATCTCAGTAATGAGATTTAAAGTCTAATTTCATTCCATGTGGGGGGGAGACAAAGCAGATTGTTTTAAAGTCACAGAGAAATGCTTATAGGAGCCTTTTCAAATATATGTCTTCTCTCATTTAAATTAATAGCGCCACATCCTGACTCCTCTAAAGAGACCCCAAAGGGAATGTGACTGGTAAACATCGGATTCAAACAAGTTGTACAGCAGGCTGTACATTATGACCGCAACTCAAGTACCTGTAGCCACAGGAAATGATCCATAAATCCATGCCTGTTCACTTCCTGTCAGAACTACTCTTTGCAACACATTGCCCAATCCAACCAGGTAGCTATAGCCCTATAGTAACTCACTGACTCCTATGTTAAGGCCACAATCAGACTATTTCCTAGGACTGACTTTTGTTATCATAGGAATTCTTTGCAAATTTTCTGTCTGAGGTAAACATCACTCTCTTTCAACTTTTCACTGTCACTGCTGACTCCCTTCTGCTTTCCTAACTGTTTGTCTCATTTCTGATATCTCACCTTGCCTGGGTCTCTAATATCATGTATGGCCCGGTTCCATAAATTCTTTTTTTTTTTTTTTTCTTTCCTTTTTTGCGGTACGTGGGCCTCTCACTGTTGTGGCCTCTCCCGTTGCGGAGCACAGGCTCCGGACGTGCAGGCTCAGCGGCCATGGCTCACGGGCCCAGCCGCTCTGCAGCATGTGGGATCCTCCCGGACCGGGGCACGAACCCGTGTCCCCTGCATCGGCAGGTGGACTCTCAACCACTGCGCCACCAGGGAATCCCCCTTAAATTCTTATAAAGCTTGTTCCCCATGGCCTTGTCATTTATTTTGTCACTTGATTTCTCTTTCAACTCTGCCCAGACCACGGGGCTCTGGGTCTGAGATGTCTGAGATCAAGGCTGCTTGGGATCTTTCATTGCTCGCTTTTCCTGGACTTTTCCTGTCTCTCCAGCTATTCTCTCCCTGTGAACAACACTCTTGCCCATGCCTGTTTTGACTAGTTATAGTCATTTTTTTGTAGATCTAAAGGGAGTTGCTTATTTAATCACAAAATGTACATGTACTGTTTGAGGGTTCTCAAATATGGTAGTCTGGTTTGTATATCCAAAGGTAGAGTAAACATTTATTTTATAAAAATAAAGAAATCATTTCAATTTCAGCACTTCATTTACATAACGAGGTCCAATATTGTATTGTAAATGGGAGAGTAAGTCCCCTAGTGGGGTCTTTAAGGATCACTCCAAAATGACTGTGGAAATTACACTAGAAGGGGCATGTGATATTGAATTATTTATTATCCTCACAGGTTCTAGAGAGGAAGGCATGGCATGCTCAGAGGGCCACACAAAGTCACCAAAAGCTCGAAGTTTGGTCATGGCAGGAAAGGAAAGAGCAGAGCAAGGATTCATGAGCAAATGTTTGGGTGGGGTAGCTGTGGCATGTGAGAAGCATTCTCACTGGGTAATTTGAGTGTAACTGGGTGAAAATGAAAAGGAGAGGAATAATGGGAAATCGTCAGGGTATTTATTGTTCATACATGTTGGAAATGAATGCCGAGAGATAGGCAATAACTAGGTAAAAGTTCAAAACAAGCAAGGTGGGTGCCAACACTCAGGGAGCCATTGAAACAACAAGTAATACCTTTACATTACAAATCCATAAGCCATTTAGCTTTCTTTCCCCTCTCTACCCTGGTTATTTTCATAATTATATTTTGAAACGCCATTCATTCTTTTATTTTAGAATAATTTTTTATTATAAACACTGCATACAACAAATTAAAAGATATACATTGAAGACTGGAAACATTCTGAGCAAAAATCCTATTTTCTATACTGAAAATAGCATTGGTAACATTTTGCTATTTGCAAATGTCTCAGTAAAATAATGAAGTTGTTCCTGTCTCTTATGCTGGCATTAAGTAAGTCAATTTAAAATATTCAAACCCATAAAACAGACTCTGCCAGGACTGTTGTCTCTCACTTTAAAAGCAAAGCTGTTCCTTTAAAGACCTAAACACTTTTTGGAGATTTAACTGTGTTATAATTTCCATAGGAGACTGGCAGTGACCATTTCATTTCTCTAAGGAAATGAAAATGCTACATGAGTCTCTAGCTGTGCCTCACATATGCTTTTTTCTCAATGGCTTTTTATTTGCTGTTCCCCACACTTGAGCACCATTGTCCTCAATCCTAACATAGTTTTCTCCTTCACTTTCATTGATTGATTTTTTTTTTTTTTTAGTGTCACTTCAGAGAAGATTTGGTTGATTACCTCACGGGTAGCAGCCCCTTTCACTGGATTTGCCATTACTACACATTACTATACTCACACACACAAACACGCATACATATGATGTTATTGCCTATACACTACAACAGATTGTAAGCTCCAGTGGGGCAGAAAGTCTTACAAGGACTAAAAGATACCAAACAGGTTTGTCAGTAAACACACACACATACACACAATAACATAGAAAAGTCCTTTTTGAGGGTGGAATCCTTGATACTTTACAATAGCTGCAGCTAAGCTGGTGGCCAACTTCCTGAATAGATAATTAGGATTACTAGCCAAAACCTCCCTGCACAGGCAGCTAGGCAAAGATGTCAGAGCTATGCTAAGTCCTTAAATGACTTTTTAAGCCAATCAGAATGGTTTCCTACTAAAAAGGAATTCCCAATGAGTAGAGAGTGGTTAATATTTTATATTTAGATACAAAATCATCATCAATTTTTAAATTATTAATGGAAAAAAGTCCAAAGAAGTGGTCAAATACTGAAGGATGTAGCTAAATTTTAATGAGAGTAATTCCTACAGCAAATTGTATACCTCACCATTATGTTTATACTTTATGACACAATAGCTATGTTCCTTATTTTTTTCCAGGGCAGTTCCAATAGCAAATCTTTAAAAACATTTTTGAAACTGCACTTGCCTTCTGTGAACACTGTTCAAAGTTCTAATTTAGAAAATGATAGGTGTTAATATAAGAAATGCTAACTATGAGGCATGCTTTATTAGAACTCATTCTTAGAAATTGTTTTCAGATTTTTCTAATTGCCTCCAGTTCATTGAGTAAAACAGTAGAGAATCAAAAGTAAGAATTCTACCTAAATTCTATCTATTTGAAAAATTATCTAAATTTTATAACTCAGCTTGTAGTACAAATATATAAATGTATATTATTCTACTCATACTTGCACAGTAAAATAAGTAGAACCATGACTCATCAGAAAACATTTAAATCGGTCCTATACTTCAGAATTCAAATATGTCAATCCTTTCTGAATCTCCTGTATACACCCATGGAATACGAATTTACTTATGAGCTCTGTGTTCTTCACACTGACCTTGAACTAACTCTGGACAAATTCTATTTGAGAATAAATATATTAAGACACTGTGAGAGAACAGACCTCCTTTGTTCTAGGTGAATTGTACATGTTATTTTAACTGTAGGTTTATTATCAGGCTGTAATTACTTAAATCTAAGATCTATATGTAAAGAGCTGTAGGTAGAGACATCCATGATATTGAGAACCTATGGAAGTAACTGTGGCTGGTGACCATAGGTGGTTTGAATCATTTGTGTAATAAGGGTGGCCTTCATCTCTCTTTTGCCAGTGAAATCAGGATTGGAGGTCCTCAGAAACTTGGGGATGAGGTGAAAAATGGAGACAGTTTTGTTATAGCTTGTAGGTTTTGAACAAATTTCTCCCTCAAAGTGTATGTGGAACATAACTCTTTGTGAAATAATCTTCCTCGTATTACCTGAGAACAGGGTATGACAATGTGTATCCTGTGAAACAATATTTTCATTTGGATGGAATATTGGGTTTGTTTGGAAAAAAAGTTGTCTTTGGTCAAATAAAGATAGAGAATCAGTTTAAACATAATTAAATAGGTTCCTTCATTGCAGGGCTTTTCAGAACTATAATTATGTTAGTGTTAATCTTGACTAGGCCACAGAATCCCATTACATAAAGCATCATTGGCAACTAATGTTCTAAAGAGCACAGTTTGTAAAGCTTTTACTTGGAACAACAGGAGAATAATGTTTTACCTCAAAGTAGGAGTAGACTTTAAAATAATGGTTAATCAAAGCCTTTCAGGAAAGCAAAATGGTACAAAGATAGATGGACAAATGATAGAATTACAGAGATTTACATTCAACATAGACGTAAAGAATAAATATATATTCTCTTAAATGTGGTTCGGTGTGCTGACTGTTAAAGGAGCACAAATCTAGACGTGTAGAAAGTAAGGCAAGACACAGAGTTATGAGAAGGTAAATCATTCATGCAGGTTTTCATTTAGCTATTAAGAAAATATTTGCTTAGCACCTAGTATGTGTAAGATGTTGCTTTAGTGCTATAAATACAGAGGGAAGCATGACAGACAGGGCCTATAACACCTAAATTCACTTAAAACAAATCTAAATAAAAATCAGGAATGACCAGCTAGTTATTTTTTAAAATATTTTTTGGACTAAATAATTCTTCAAGTGATTCTTGCTTTATTCACTATTTGTCATTTCTTTTAGTTACCAGCATTAAACCCTCTTAAAAATACAAAAGTTTGAATTTCTATTTTTCAGAATAGCCATTAGGGGAGAAATAGATATATCCTGTTTCCTATTGTTTAGCAGCCTGTCCGCATCTAGGCAGGGGTCAGAGGTTCAAGTACAAAAGAAGAAAGTGGAAATTAGGAAAGAAAGGTAAAATGAGGAAAATATCTGGAGCTCATATGTATATATATGTAGATACATTTTTTTTTCTTTTAAATAAAAGAAAGCTGCAAAATGAGGTTGATCTGGAACTGGCCCTGAGGAGGATAATTGAGAGCAGGAACCTAGCCTACCTCCAGGGGCACATTTTCCTTCTGTTTGTTATTAGATTAACTCTACAGAATACTAGAAAATTATCTAAGTCCAGAGCTTCTGAATCTAAGTGATGATTATATCAGCACTAACTCTTTGCTGCCTTTCGAATGATTTTCAATCCCTTGGTGGTTTATAAAGTAGACATTGCAGCACCTAGCCCTCATAATATGAGCTGACAATACAAGAGAGAATACGTGGAAGATTATGTATTTTTTGTTTAATGTACCAAATGTCACCTGTCAGCAAAACATATGCCTGTAATCAGTTCAATAAGAAGTTAGTGAGGTGCTTTTGAGGAGGTTGAACCATACAGTTCTCTGCTTTCTCAAAACACGCATGTTAGAAACATAAAGAAACTAAAACTGTCATTTAAAGCCACTCAGTCAAAGCACAAATATCCTAATAAAACATGAGCAGAAATCAGTTTAGAATTCACACATTGTGTGTCACGTAGACAGAGTTTGATTTAAAAAGAAAATATTGTGGAAAACTTGGTTATGTGCACAATCTTCCAGAAACCTCTAAAGACGCTTAAGGATATTTAGATTTTTTGCAAAGGCCATGGCCTATGTAGTGCCAGGGATTCAAACTGTGTGAAGGTCCATGTGTTAGTAAATGCATAGGATTTAATATCATGAAGCTCCACCTATGATGAGAAAAGAAAGTATGGTCTAAATATGCTTCCCTTTTCCTGTTATTTATAATTTGACCCTATCTATTTTCCTTCGTTATCAAGTATGCAAATTTAGATTCAGACTTCGATAAGCTGAAAATTCAAGTCATTCATGTAAGGCATGTATAGGCTGACACTGACTTTTCTTTTTTCGCCCAATATTCACTACTATTTTGTGATGATATAAAAAAAATAAACAAAATCACTATATTTCACATATCCTCTTCATGTGTGGTCTTCCAATTGCTTCAGTTGCTCATCTACCCTAGTTTACATGATCCAAGGGCACTATAAATAATTTTAAATACTTATTTTCATTTTCTAAAAATATAAAACATTGAAATTGCAAAATATTAACAAAGGAAACAAAGTAAATTTTTTAAACGTAACAAAGATTTGTTTTTTCCTCCTATCGTCTGTTATAAATTTTTTTCCCTAAAAATGTGTTGTAGTAGGAAAAAAATAATAAAAGAACGTCAAACACAGGGATTCTAACTTCTTTGTGGAGAAATTACAATTCATTATATCATTGATGTTGGAAAAATACGGTTAGTAGACTAATCAAGCCAATCATGTTTTGTCATAGATATTTCCAGTAATAGATGGGGTTCCCATGTTAACAGTTCCCCCTATTATCACTTACTTCTGAATGTCCGTAAGACAGGATGCATTTAGACCCAGGCGCTATATATTATAGCTGTGCATTTCTCTCCTTAATAGAGTTAATGACCTGAACACAGCGCAATGCCACAAAGCAGAGGCTGGTGGTACCCATCCCCTCACTCATTCATTTTATATTTACTGGAGCCTACTATGTGCCTTTGCACCATGCTAATCATAGTTTGGAAATATGTGGTGATGGTGAAATTGGATACTAAGATAAGTAGTTGGAGGACACAATGTGAGATGAAAACAGATAAATTCAAACCAACAGTAAAAATATCAGTACAATTTCTGGTTTATGTGTATATGACTAGAAACACATGGTTCAAATTTTTTAGAGTTGTTTGTTAAAACAGTTTTTATTTGGAAGTAGACAGATATGGTTTCAATATCTAAGTGTTTAGCTTTATACTTATTACATGCTTTTACTTTTCTTTTAAACATTTAATGAAAAGAATAGTTTTCTAATGATCACAGAGACCTAAATTATTTTAGGGAATATAGAGCTCTATATACACATTAATTATACCATGTGATATCAGACATTTTAAAATTATTCCAGCTATTTGCCTAACAAAATTACCTATCAAATTTGAGTTCTTTTAAATTATTTGTATAATTTTAATTTTCAACTGTTGCCACTTCCCACTAACCTTGAGTGATTTCTTAACATGCCTCTTCTTCCCTCTGTTAACGTGTTGCTTCTTGGGCTGAAAGGCCAAACAGTCATACATATAAGAACTGTATATAAAATAAACAGTCCACAAGCAATATCCAGAAAGTACCCCTTGTGAAAAAGAATAGGCAATTTCATTCATTGACTGTGTGACATTAATATTTCTTAACCTACTTATATTTTCTTTATTGATTGGTGCTTAACTGCATTCATAAAGGAGATTTTCAGATTCATAAATTTCAAATAGGTGAGGTGTTGTACGATCTTTTACAGAAATAAAGGTGTTGTGTTTATTTATAAATGAACATAATCATTGCAGAGTAGCTATAAAGTGCTTATATAAGAAAGAGTGATCTTAGTTGTGTGCCTGTATGTGTGTAAATACATAATCTGTCAAGATATGTACCTATAGCTAATTTAATAAAACTCTATTCTAAAAAAGATTTTTTAAATATACAAGATGGACTCTCCAATGTTCTTTGCATACCATTTATAGATACTGTGATCTGACCTCAAATACATCTTTGCCATCTATCTCATCCCTTCATCATGCCTTTACCTTATAACAAAGTCACACCATTCAACCTCTCCCTGTTGCTTTCTTCCTTTTATTTGCTGCCATCTTGCCCGTGATCCCATTGTTCTCATTATCAGATGCATTTCTGTCATTAACAGGTATCATCTTCATCAGTTTAAACCTTACCCATCCTTCAAGATACAGCTCCAATGTCAGCTTCCCAATGAACGAATGTCTTTATTCAGCATTAATATCACTCCCTTCTCTGTTACATAGCATTTTGTTTGTATTTTTAGTACCTGTCCAATATTATAAATTTGTGTCCATGCCTGTTTCTCCTGATGGGTAGTAGAAATTTTAAGGTCAATGACCATATCTTGTTTATTTCTATATACATAATACTGCCAAGCAGTGTCTTTCCAAAAGTAGATAATAAATATTTTTAGGATTACACTGAAATGAGACAAACTGAATTAGCTCAAGGTTGCTACACGTTGTTTCTTTACTGTTCAGAACTCTTTGCTCTTGAATTGCAACATTTGTCTCAGTTTTTGCTGTACTTGAAAGCTGATATACCCTTAACTTACATCCATCTAAGTGGATTGGAGAGTGACATTTATTAATATTTGCATAGCTCCAAAGAAGTTCATGCTGTGCAAAACACTCTACAAATTGGAAGTGCTATTTAAAAATAAAAGGATGTATAGTGCAGTAAAGTGCAGCAACTTGGCACAATCAATACAGCTCTTGAATTTTTCAATATAAAAATTTAAAGAAAGAAGCACCTGTTATACATTTCCTGAAACAATGGAACATAACTTTATTTGCAAATGGTGACATTATCTTGTTAAATGAAAAATCTAAGAACAGTTGCTAGGGATATTTTATGCACTCACGGTGTCTATGGAAACTGAGCCTGCACAAAACTTGTAAGGGGGAATAAAGAGACACCTGGAAGAGTGCCCAGTGTCAGAAAGACAATGAGAATATAACTTTTCAAAAGTTATAAAGAGCAAAAATAGAATAAAAATACACTTACCTGGTGTCTTTGGGTACTAGCAGAAAGGCTTAATCCTGGGAAAAAATATAAAGAACAGAAAAAACAAAAACAATTTTTTAACCTTGCTTCAATTTACTAACATTACTAAAGTTTGAAAAGTAATGTGGCCATTGTTTCCTAGACACTCATAGAATTGACTCATGCTTGTGTAAGCCATGGAAGAATCTCCTCATGCTCTGAAACAGCATTTATATTTCAAAGATAAGGGAACACAATTTATTTTGTTTTTGAAATTTGAACCCTGGCACATCTAATGATTTTGGACTTCATTAATTAGAACAGAGTGCCATATCTTTGACTGGACATCTAGTAGCTCACTTTGCTGATATAAATGAATCTTTGTCTGAAAGAATGGCTGTCATTTAGAGAAAAAATAGATCTAACCCTTGTCCTTTTTAAACTAACAACTTCAGATGTTGTGTTTCCACAGAATTTCATCTGTCTCCAAACGATGATATGAATGCAATAAGACCTTTAAAATTAAAAAAAAATCTATTAGCAGTTGGTTTGTATATAGTAAAGATTCTGAAATAATGCATTATTCAGTGCTTAATTTAATTTTGGAAAATGAGCATTTCTTATGGGTCAGGAATAAGTACTAGAAATAAATAGCAGAAATCCAGAAAGTACCAGAAATAAGTACCAGAGAGCCAGTGGTAAGTATAAATAGACACAATCCTTGCCTTCCTGGGACTTGCACATTAATGAGGAAGACAGATCTTCATCAAACTATGAGTAAAATATATGTCAAAGATAGTTCCTTTTAAAATGATAAATTAATATGTTTTTTATTTAAAAGAGTAATTTAGAGATTATAAGTGTAAAAAATATATACTTTGTGTTAATGTTTTAAAAACAATAATAATTACTTTTCCAATATGGAACAATTAGCAAATATTTAAAAATACTTTCCATGCTCAGTTTCTTTAGCTTTTTATGGTATTTGAAAAATGAGCTCTACTCCTGATCAGAGAGATATTTATAGCTTTACATTTTGAGTAGCAATAATTATTGTTCTCAATCCGTTGAGTACTAAGTACTATATGTAGACCATATAATACTTTTTTATTTTCTGGTTTGCTAAGCAAGATTTTTAAATTCAAGAATTATTAAGAAGAGATGGGTCTTTTTATAAACACTCAGCCAATTGAACAACTCAATTGACCAGAACATTGAGGGACAGTAAATAAGAAAGAAGAGGGAAAATGTTGCACAAAGTAGCCAAAATTGGAGAGAATAAGAATCAAAATCCCTAAAGGGCCAGTTGGGCCCTGTTGAAGTCCATTAGTTCAGGAAGAACTCCTGTAGTTCAAACCAATCAATCATTTCTCACTCAACCTCATAGGATCAAATTCCACCCTCAATTACATGCACCTAACTTTCCGCCCTCAATTACACACACCTAACTTTCACTCAAGTTGCAGGGAGTTAGACACACATTCAGGAGGGCAGGCTGTGGCCCTGCACGCTGAGTGGGGAGTAATTGATGGCTCTTTCCTGCTGTGCTTGGCTTGGTGAGCACAGCTAGCAGCAGAGGCCTGCAGGCCTAAGCAGAGAAGGAGGATGCTATAAAAAATCCACAGCCTTGAGCGCTGTATCAGAGCTGTGGCAGCCGTTCTTCATTTCAAGACTAAAGAAGGCCAGCTTCACTAAGCACTGAGATGTATGTATTTTCTTACATATTCTTTTCCTTAGTTTACTCCAGTTTCTCATCCTATCTCCATTCTGTTTTCTTCTCCTATAAGAAAGCGGTTCTTGTCTTTCTTTGCTCCCATTTCCCCATCAGTGTTTTCAGGCTTTTACAAATATTAAATGAGATAAAGTGCTTAGAACAATCTGGCACAGGATAAGAGTTCAATAATTGTTAGTTTAGTTGTGACAGTTATTTTGTATTATCATTGCTATCGTTAGAACTAATTTTCATTGATTTAAAGAGGTTTTAGATATATGCAGGAAAGACAATCGTTTAATTTTGATAAGATTTTACATAGAAAGTTTCATCTTTTGTATATTTGTCTAAAACTGCTAATTTCACACCAAACTTATAATCACATACTGAATTTATCTGTGAAGAAAAGATGAATGATATTTCTGAGACATTATCCTTTTATGAGAAAAGTGATAGAAAAATCATTTAGCAACATTGAAAATATTCTCAAGAATGTCACTGGCAGACCCATAATACTTGACATAATAAAACTTGAGCTTCCTGAAGTAAATAAACATTGAATTGGTTTACTTTAAATAGTTAAAAAAATGGAGCTTGAGGAAAAATAGTATATTTTAATAACTGGACTTTAATTATAAGAGTTGTTAAGATAGAGCATAATTTAGGTTAATTTTTTGGATAGTATAAAGCTTGAAAGTATATAGCAAAAACTATTGTAACTTTAAGCAATATATAATATTTCAAATAATATATATGTAAATATGTGTGTTAAGTATACTGTGTACTAAAATTATATATTTTAACATTCTGACTGCTAGATGGCTTATTGTGCTATACCAGCACACTAAGGAATATGAAAACTGTAATATATATGTTTAATAATAAACTAAAATATTTTAACAAAACACAACATATTTAAAAATATTAAAATTTTGAGCATGCATTATAAAAGCAGCTCTATGAATTCCTAGGTACTTCCATTACTCAAATGACAATTTGTTATACATAGTTTTCTCTTCAGGTTCCATGTGCAAAAACTCTGGTGTTTGTTGCCCTTTGGATCAGTTTTCACAGTTTCTCAGAAGTTCCCGGAGTAAGCTGATTGTGGATTCACCTGAGAACCTCAATGAAAACTTTCAACATTTTCACAACGAGGTCTTGAATGGCTGCTATAAGCCCAGCATTCCTCAGAGTCTATCCTTACATACTACTTGGCCCGTCTTCCGGGCAGGTAGAATAAACCTGCTCTTTGATCTCCCAGGTTTTCTGAGTTCTGTGTAGTCCATGTTCCAATAACATATGAGGGGACTATTTTAACTAGAGTCTCCTCTACCACATTTTTTCAAGAAGAAAAAGAATCACGCTCCTTACTTGTTTTTGCTATTTTTCAGTCATCCGTTAACAACTATCTCTTTCCATGTATGTATACTACCAGATCTTGCTTTACTTTTACTTGAAAGACATTTTACTGTCCAGTTAATTCAAACTCCTTCTTTTATGTCATTGTCCACAATGCTTAGAAATGGGTTCTTTTTCAATGTTTGCTCTAAAACCTTTGTTGATTAGTTTTTTTAATAAGGCACCTATAGTCAAAGGTTACATTGAGAGGTAGTAAAATTAGAGATCAAAAGAATGGGCACTGGAGACAGATTGCCTTGGATTTTCATGCTGCAATTCTCTAGCTGATTACTTAACCTCTCTCTTTCAAGTTGCTTATCTGTCAAGTGAAGAAAATAATAATTCCTCATAGGATTATGAACAATATGCTAACATGCTAATAGTTTTAATCTGCTAGTTAATATTAACACATCTAAAGAACAATACACAAAGTTAGTATTCGATAAAAGTAAACATAAATAGAGGATCAGGGTTTCATTAAAAACCTACTGATGAAACTGAAATAAATATCCAATTAATATAGAGTGGTCTTTTTAAAACATTGTGTGCTCTATAAAAACACTAATTTTACAGGATGTTAACTAACATTATGTGAAAAAGTGTTCTATCATTAGATAAATTGTAAAACTCAGGTTTAAAAAAGATAATTTTTTTGGGCTTCCCTGGTGGCGCACTGGTTGGGGGTCCGCCTGCTGATGAAGGGGACACGGGTTTGTGTCCCAGTCCAGGAAGATCCCACATGCCGCAGAGAGGCTGGGCCCGTGAGCCATGGCCGCTGAGCCTGTGCGTTCGGATCCTGTGCTCCGCAACGGGAGAGGCCACAACAGTGAGAGGCCTGCGTACCGCAGAAAAAAAAAAAAAGATAAATTTTTTAATGCAGGATTTCACAGACCTGCATGTTGATTTCCCAAAGATATATAACTTATGTAATGTTTCTGAAACAAATTCTATTTTGAAACTCTTGCTGTTTGTGGAGCATCTCACAGTGTGTTGTTCTAGAAGATGCAAGTTTGGAAAGGCAATTTATATGAAAAAATTCCTCTTTTATCACTAAAGAAAAGATAACAGAGGAATGGTTGGTTAAAAGACAGAAAGATAGGTAGCAGGTAAAGTATATAATAGAGTGAGTTGTGATTCCAATTTAATGGGATTGTGCTTTGTAGATTTAGTTATTTTTATTTATAGTTCAAAGAAGTAGAAACTTATAATTACATTTATAATTCTTAGCTTAAGAATATTCTATGACAGAACTAACTGTATTTTCCCATTAGTGAAGCATACTCTACAGATTGTTTTATTGATTCTCCTTCAGCTAATGAATGCAGTAAAAAAAGATATTCTGCGTAACCAGCTCATAGATGTGTGAAAGGGAAGTCTGGTAAGAGCTGACTACTTACAACTCAGAACGTAAGTAGAGGTTATAGGAAGATACCTAAAATCTTGCAACTTTATTCAGATGTGAGAAGAGCTTATTGTGTATCTTGTGAGTTATTATTTGTTCTTCTGAATTTGCCTAATATTGTAAACTGAATAATGGCCCCCAAAATGGCCATATTTCAATCCCCAGAACCTGTGAGTATTTTGTTATATAACAGAAAGGAACTTTGCAGATGTGGAAAAATTAAGGATCATGAAATGGGGATCTTATCTTAGATTATAGAGGTGAGAACAATGGATTCACAAAGAATATCAAAGCATGATATTGTTTAACTTTTGAGATTTATGTAGAATAGAGCTCGTCTTAGCCATTAAAGTTAAATGAATATCCCTCCTAAAACTGTTTAAAAATCAGAAGCAAGAAAGAAAAAAAAAACAAGGAATGATAAAATTGTCACCTCTTCCTTGCCTTCACCTTATGATTCTGTTATAAAAAGCCAGTGGAATAAGGATAAACTTGCACCTGTGAATCTTTCAACAGCAAATCTAAAATGGACTAATTAGAATTTGGAGTAGGGCCCATGACTTATTCATCTTTATATCCCTTCCATAATCCAGTGCACATAGCAGAAGGTCGAGAGTATCTTGTTAAATGAATAAATTAAAACTGACTCAGGTATATTCGTGGTGAAATGTATTTACTACCAATTACATTACACTCAGATTACAGGTAAAAAGGTGACTTTGCCTACAAAGAAAAATGGACCAAGGCTGTATCCCTCTTTCCTAAGCAATAAGTCTGTGGCTAATGTAACCTTGAAGTTTCATACCTGATTTATTCATCTTCTTAGATTTGCTCTTAGCTCTGTATGTCTCTGACCCTTCCCTCCACACCTGGGCCCAGATGAAGCATTGTGTTTTGAGACATCTCAGGGCTCAAAAAGAGTACAACTAGAAGGGATTGTGTAGGAATTCATGTATCTTGAGATTATATTTGACCAATGAGAGACAGGAGATGGCACATACTTAAATTCCTTGCCCTTCCTATTTGGAGATGTCCCAGGTGAATAAGCATTCAGTCTAGTTTATTTAGTGAAGTTTTGGAGCTGCTGTAATGTACCACTTTGTATTTTTTCCCCCTCCCCAGGTTCACTCTCTTTTTTCTCTTACCCTAATTTTCCTGGGATTCTACTCCTCATAGTAGAGTTGGCAATTGACATTTGCCTCAGGCTGTTTTCTAGGTATCTTTTTTTTTTTTTTGCGGTAGGCGGGGCTCTCACTGTTGTGGCCTCTCCCGTTGAGGAGCACAGGCTCCGGACGCGCAGGCTCAGTGACCATGGCTCACGGGCCTAGCCGCTTCACGGCATGTGGGATCTTCCCGGACTGGGGCACGAACCCGTGTACCCTGCATCGGCAGGCGGACTCTCAACCACTGCGCCACCAGGGAAGCCCTCTAGGTATCTTTGACTAAGATGGTTTTCATCCTTAGGGGCCAGGGCATGGGAAATGAAAACTCAGTTCTGCAAAATCAATGGAAATTGCAAACTAGAAACCTCTCTCACAAAATAAATTGGCATGAAACGATATACATTAACTTTCCACTTGAACCTAAAGATCAGATATAGGGGGGCCTGAAATTTACATAGACCTGGAAGACCTCCTAATCAGAAATGAAGTTTTATCAAAGAGTTAGACTTCACAAATTATAGGATAATTTGTTCCCAAGTATTTAAGCCACATATAGTGATTTTGAACTTAACTTTGAAGAACAGGAGTAATGAAATAATAAGTGGGTTTTTTTCCCTACAAAATTAGGGGAGCTTTTCCTTAGACAATACATGCCTGAGGGAAATTCCTAATTTTCCTTCAGAGTCTATAACAAAATTTTACTTCAATCATGTGCTCTTTTGAGTTCAGCTCAGGCTGTTATCCACTTGAATTTGAGAACTTCATGAAACCTGATGCATAGAATTTTCAATCTGATGAGAATATTCTGGACATTGTTCCTAATTGTATTGTGCCACTTTTTGAGTTAGAAAACAGATACCTAATAAGCAAAAAAAGCAAGTATTCCTAAACCTAAAGTCACCTTATAATTACAAGACAGATAATAGGTCAAGAAGACTGGGCATAAATGAATGCTATCCCAGAAAAATGATTTATTCAGGGTAAACTGGTATGATTGCCCCACCCCTTCAAGGCCAGCTTACACAGTTGTATAGGAACCTGTGTAAGAAGGGTCCCCCTCTTGGTTCAGTGCACATCTGCTTCCCTCTTGAAATCCTTAATGCTTTTGGTAAAAGGGGCCCTGCATTTTCATTTTCAGTTTGACCCCACAAATTATGTAGGCATCCTGTACAACTTACAAACTTGATGATGGATTCAGCTCCATTCTTTAGCATGTATTTAATTCCTCGAGTTTAGAGGGCAAGGCTTATAGGTAAGTAAATAATTCTAATAGTCCTGAGATTTATATAAAAATAATCTTAAACCTATCTCCTTTCTGAATTTTGACTTGTTCCTGGCCTGGGTTCCCCAGGAGCAGGTCACTGCCTAGAAGCTCAGGGACTGGATACCCTGCCTCTTGGTACTTGGCTCCTGTCATTTTTATGTCCCCAGGAGACTCATCATTTGTATTACCTTTTGCCCCCAAATGTCTGGATCATGAACTCTTCTCTAGGATTTTTATATAAAGAAACAGAGGTTCTTCACATTGCCTCAAGACCAAAGGAAGACTAATTTTAAGGTACATAAGGTTTCAATCTATACATTCTAGGGATGACCTAGTTTCTCTGTGAGTCTCTTACTCTTTTGAAAGCCACATAGTCTCCTTTCTTGTATATCTGGATATGTGAAAATGAGTGTTCTCTTATTATGAATTCCTTATGGGATCTCATGGCTATTCTGCTTATCTCTTTTCAGTTATAGCATACCCTGAAAGCTGTATTATTAATTTGGTATACCTTAATTTAGATATCAAAGAGGGAACTTGTCTGGCCTATCCTTCTAAGGCAGGCCATGTCAAATTAACTTTCCATTCAGTGGGTTGTCAGCCCATGAGTCCAGGACATGTCCCGGGTAACATCAGGGCTAATTAGTAAGTCCCAGGAAAAAAATCATGTAGTATACAACATGACTGCCTACTAAGAACTATGATTTCTATCAGAACTGGTGCATGGTAACAAATGTACTTGAGACAAAAGTTAAAAATTCTGACCCAGAATATGATTCCCAAAGTCTCCATGGTAGTAGATAGAATGCTAGTCTGTGGCTTAACAGGATCTTCCTTTGTGCCAATTATGAGATATGTGAATTTCTTGCTCTACTTTTCAACAGTCGTTATAATTTTTCATGCTGAGCACCCATTGCTTGAATTCCCATCAGTTATTTACTTCTTGGATATCTTTGAAACAGCCATATTCTCTTTCTGGGCTAATCTTTTTCTAACTATTGTCTGGACATGCTCTGACCCTCTCTTCTGCTGATCAGGTCCCACATATGATGCATTTCTTTTTAGGTTATTAAAAATGTTCATCTACAATTTAAAAAAAAGTCTTTCAGAAGTACTTTCTCCAGGCAGTATAAAATGATTTGAGAATAAAATAACTATGTTTTGCATTGACTTTTGGTTATTTCATTTACATCCAAAACATCCCAGCAAGTTAGCTAAGAAAGGGCAAATTAGGGTTCTTCTTTTATTTTTAAAAAATATTTTAACTTTTATTTTTCTAACAATTTTAATGAAATGTTGTATTTTGAGTTTTGGCCTTATAATTCCCTACTGTTTGCCCTATATAATGAGGTATCAAATTGAAGTTCAAGGTGCAAAAAATTTCTATCATTGTGTAATTTTGTGGTCTTAGAATATAATTTAATGTCTACTATTTGTAGGTTATGTGTCTTCTATCTTTCTCTGTTATTTAGACACAAGCTTAGTTTATAAATAATCTTAGTTTATGAATAATCTTAGTTTGACATCATTTACCTACAAGAGAATGCAAAGAAGTATCAGGTTTAGATATCACTAATAAGTAAAAAGTATTTTTTTCAGTTTTCTGGTACTGTGAGAATATTTTCTGAGAAAAATACATTAAAGTAAATCACTATTAATTAAAATAGTACGTACCCTAAAATATGTGTGTATACTTTTTGAATATGAAAGTCAAGAAGTATATGTACAAAGATTTTATAAAGGAAAAGAGCACACTTTTACAGAAAATATGATTAAACATACTGTTCTTACATAATATTTGAAGATTATCTTATTAAGACAAAAATAACTTTACAGTAGCAAATTATTTCAGAAGCAAGAGACAGAGATACAAATGAGCTGAAAAAGAAAAAAAAAAACTTCCAAGGAACGTAAAAGTAACAAGCCAGTTTTCTGTGTCTAAATGCTATGTTGTGTTTTTTTGTCTGTTTTGCCTCTTTTTAAGAAAAAGCATCTTGGCTCCTTTCCTCAATTTCTAGCATTTGGTCATTTAGATAAAGGCACAGATGCTCACTTGCTTAAGTAATTTTATTCAAATAATTTTTATTGCCTAAAAATGATCTCACTGTTGGAGATTGCCTATGGTTTAGAGTATACAGCACAAGGCATTTAAATGATAAGGTAGTAGCTTCCAACTTGAATCTTGCCTGAAGAGAATAACAGGCAATGTTTAGCTTCATTACCTTTTAGAGGTTTAATGTATAATATTTATTAGTGTTGCTACTCTCTCAACGTCCATAACAATTCTTCTGTCCCATTTAGTAGCTGTTTGTGGTAAAATGCTCCTGCATACCTGTGATTTGATAAGATTTCTACCATTTATCATCCACAGTAGTGAAAGAAGGTCTTTGTATACTCTCCTGAAATTTCACTCTATCATATCATAGGATGGATATATGTGTTGCAATGTGTGTGTATATACATACAAATAGATGCATATATATAATGTATACATATGCACACTGTTCTGTTGACTTTGAGAAGTTTTAAAAAAATAGCAAGACATTATCCTTTTATATATAGGAGTTAATTCAGTATAATCAATAAACAGTATTAGGCAATATCAAAATCACTGAATGAAACACTGAACTTATTTTAAGATTACATTTGCAAAGCAGAGTAGTGTATTGACAATCACACAGCACTAGGAGTAAGAACTGGGTTCTAGTCTCTATTCAATTATTTGTAGCCTCTCAGACTTGATAAAGTCACTAAATTTATCCAAACCTCAGTTTCCTTACCTATGAAATGGGATAAGAAAATATTTTCAGAGCTAAAAAATTTTGTCTGCTATGTGTCTATAGCAGGGTGCTCAGAATCTTGAAGAAGCTCAATAAATATTTGTTTATCAGACAGAATAAAGCAAGTGATTGTATCAGATGATTCTTTTAAGGACTATTCTGGCTCCAAGAACAGTAAATTATTTATGATGTCATTTTTCTTTTTTTGAAAGAAAGTGGCAGAGAACTGTAAACATATATGACAAAAGGAAGGCACTTTTACAAGTATTAGTCTTTTGTGTCTAATGGCTTAGCCACTTTCTAAGGACTGAGGCTTCTGGATTCATTTTGAAGTAGTTTGTAGTAAATAGAGATATTTCTTTTTGGATATCTAAGTCCACCAATTGTGAACTGTGGACATTTGAATAAAATGAACCTGTGGTAAAACACCTTGAGAAAAATATATCATAAATGATCTGCACAGTGAATGCTGCATTCTAATAATATCACATATGCTTTTTTTTTTTACTACACAAACTGAAGCTCCCTCTAATGGGTCTGAAGAGCTGAAATTCTACTATCACTCTCTTTGCTTTTGGCCTTCTTAGATTTCCTCATAATGTGGAAACATATGAAGGGCTGAAAAGAAGCCAGTCCTGAGGACTTAAATGGGGATCCTCTGAAGTCTGTTCAGTGGGCTCTACTGGTCTTGTCGAGGCTGCAAAGATCTCACCACTGATGCTCAGAGGAGTTGACCTGAGGGGTTGTACAGATCTGCTGAGTCTCTTTATATATCTGATTCCTTGGTTAAGTTCTTCCCACAGTGTCCCTCTCCTATTCACATTTCTGTGCTCTTTTAGCTCCTTTTAATCCCGTGTACATGTCTATAAGATGCTGGTGGTCCTAGGGATGCTGTCTATGTGGTTTCTGCATAAGTCTTTTACCCCAAAGCATTTTTACCTTTCCAGCAAGGAGACTGACCTCTAAACTTGGAACAGCATCACTTCTCTTTTACCTTCCCAAATATATCCAAGGTAACTTTCTTGCTATGTGCTTGTGGTAATGGTAAAACATTCAAACAGTAACAACAGAAGTTAAATCTTCAGTAGGGCATCTTGCTATAAATATTTTCAAAATTGACAGAATAAATACAAACTTACTGATATAAATATATTTATATGAAACAGGAAATAAATTAGTGTTTAAAGAATATTTTGGGGTATGTCCATTACACAGCTTGAAAACACTTCCCTCTCTAAATTTCAGGATATTTATATTACAGTACTTGTTTAGTGTATTCTTCTTTCATAAATTAAAAAGATCTTGAGGACACGGACCATATTTGCTCTGATAACTGCTATATATTCAGCAGCTTTCTGGAACAAAATAGATTCCCATACACATACTACATTTAACAGAAAAATAAAGATTGATCCACTTAGAGTTTAATTCAAGCTTCCTTTTTATGTACCACCTTTACTAAACTTATGTGTTTTTTCTGTCTGTGGAAACACTCTATCAAACAAAGGTTTCCAAATTATATCTAGAATTTATTATTTTTCACCTAAAACTTATCCCCATTTCTTCCACTTCTTAGCAATCTGTCCAAAATATGTTTCCTCTGTAATCTTCAATGCAGTCAACTCTCTTACTATGCTGAGTAGGTCAACACTGAAAATTATTCTTGGCCTCTATTTCTATTTATGTACACATGCATACACATGCACACATCAGAAATAAGTTCTTGAGTTTCCTCCTTTATGTAAGATGTAAGAAAGATTGCTTAACTTAAAACACATTAAGAAGCAGCATTCACTTAAAGCATGAACTATGCTCTAGATATGTATGCATTTTTTCTCACTGTATATTCACAAAATCCTACATAATCATACTATTATTAACCACATTTTACAGGTGAGGACACAGAAGCTTAATGTGATTAAGTTATGAGCAAATTCTCAGAGCTATTGGCAGCTCAATATTTTTTCAGAAATATTTCTGATTCTAGAATCTATACTCACAACCTGTACACCACTCTGCAGTTGGTCCTATGCTCCTTCTATTTTTATTAGATTTCATCTTTCAAAAGGAAAATCAAAAGTTTCTGTTTTTGCTTTAACTGAAGAAAAATTTTTCTTCACTTTTATTTTTTAGAATACCATCTATATCAAGCAAAGCAACATAATTACCTGTTGGGTGAGTACATCTTCTTTCTTATTAGCCTGAAAGTATAAGCTAGTAAGAGTATTTGAGTTGTGAAGTCATCTTTCCAAGGACAAAATGAGTAAGAGGAGATTATAGATCTACTACCATTTCCGCAATTAATTCTTTAATTTTGGACATGGACTAAGCCTTTGAAATTATTTAATTCACAGATTCCATATGTCTAAATATCCAAAATGAAGATACTATGTTAGATTACCTCCCAGTATCTTTTCAGCCCTAATATGTGTGTTTTAACATGCTTTCATGAAGGATTTCACACAAACTACTTGTTTAGTTAAGAACCAGCAGCCTCACCAAACCGATTCAAATTATTTTTTGCCAAATATTTATTTACTATAGTGCCAATACAGGCTAGGAATCAGATACTTGATTTAATTGTGTATTTTCTTTGATCTATAATGCTTCTTTTTATTGAGTTCTAACCTTGTGATTGTACCTAATTTATTGGGGAGACAACTATGTACATTAAAACTTCTAAAATAATTTATGTGTAATTGGTTCAAGATATGCTTAAATATTAAGATTCAAGATTTGCAAAACAGCATAGAGCTAAGGAATAACTAATGTTTATTAGCAACTTTTTATTAGAAAAATAGTGTTTAGAAATATGTTTTTGAAAGTTCAGGAATTCAGGGTATTTCTCAAATATTTTTTCACAATGATATTATGAATTTTAGTATAAGAACATATACTAAAACATACTATTTGCTGGAAATTATACTTACACAGAGGAAACCATTGCATATTGTCAATGCAAATAATCAACAAGCAATCTATACTAGGACTAGAAAAGAGTTGTATTCAAACCAAACTGAGAACTATAGCCCAGGAGACATGGAATCAAGAAGCATTTGAATTGTGTTCTATCCGGTTGCAAAATGGGGGAGGCAAAAACCACAAAGTTATACAATTTGTTGGTCAAGAATTAAGACTGGAGCTGGCAAGAATTTAAGGATGCTTGCTAAGCAAGGATTGGTTGGAGTCTAAAACTGTTGCATAATTACAACGGGAGAGCTTGAGACCATAAGGTTACAGCTAGCAGCTTCTAGCAGATATTGTTTGGAAAATCGGTTGGGAGAGTCCTTGATTGATACAGTCTAGAAAATTCAAGTTCTCAGTGATGCAGATATGTGTCTGAAACCATAACCAAAATGGCCACCGGGCTCCATTTTGGATGCATGAACCATAGTTTTACAACTTGTCAGAACAAAGAACAAATATCAAACATGACAGGAGTACGTTCCTTTAAGGTTTCAGAAGAGATAGATTAGCATATACACAGTGAGCCAGCATGACCTTAGTGTCTGGGAAGGGAACCTCATGTTCGAAGGAGTACTACCACTGACATCATAGGAAAGGGGGGCATTTATCCCTATCTTCAATGTGGACATTCCACAAAATCTGGTAAAAACATTTTTTTTTTTTAATGGTTAAAGATGTGCAATACCTGTTTGACAGGCCATAAGACAGGCTATTCTAGTTAGCATGAAATTCAAGCCAAAGCAGATACAAGCCAGAATGACTTCCCTGTACCTCAATGTGTGAAAATTTCTTCCATCAATATTTTAGAATGTTTGTATTATAGAATGATAAATAAATGGTATAATAGAAGAATGAAAACAAATGGTTTGTATAAGACTATTAGGAGAAAACATGTTTGCATGTGTGCATGATCATACATTTTGTTTTACATTTTACTGTGTTTAAGCTAGAAGCAGTTGATGTGAATGTAGAGTGTATATAAAGGTTCTGACCAAACAAATAAGCCTGAATCCCACCTATTTTAGACATGCATTTTAATTAATTTGACCCATTTTTATTTATGTTTCTGTGGTAGGCTTTGGAAAGGTAAGATGTGAACAAAGCTGTTCCCAGACAAATAGATTTATTTGGCACTTACAGTATATAGTGTCTCCACTAAATCTTTGCATTTTCTCAACTAAACCAATCAATGAGGAGATTATAATTATCAATCCCAATTTTATGGATAATAAAACCAAAGCACATATCTAAAATATAGAAGAACTCTTAAAATTCAAAAAAAAGTGGGAAAAAAGTTAAGATGGGCAAAAGACCTGAATTTATAAATCACCATGAACATATAAAAATAAATAAATAAACATATTAAAATACTCAGCATCAAAAAAAAATACTCAGCATCATTTATGATTAGGGAACTGCAAATTAAAGCACAATGAATACTACTACATGCATATTAGAATGGCTAAAATCCAAATCAGAACAACAACAACAACAAACTAACAATACCAATTGCCAGTGTGATTGTGGAACAATAGAAACTCTCACTAATAGTGGGAATTAAGCCTGGTACATCCACTTTAGTAAAAAAAATATAAAGCTAAACATAATTGTACCATAGGATCAAGCAATCACACTCCTAGGTAGTACCAAACTTACTTAAAAATTGATAGCCACAGAAAAACCTGCACATGAGTAGCTATAGCAATTTTATTCAAAAGCATCAAAAACTGGAAGGAACCAAGATATCCTTCAATGTGAATGGACAAACAAACTGTGCTGCATCCATACAATTAAATAATATTTAGTGATAAAAACAAAGGACCTGGGCTTCCCTGGTGGCGCAGTAGAGAGTCCGCCTGCCGATGCAGGGGACACGGGTTCGTGCCCGGGTCCAGGAGGATCCCACATGCTGCGGAGCGGCTGCGCCCGTGAGCCATGGCCGCTGAGCCTGCGCGTCCGGAGCCGGTGCTCTGCGGCGGGGGGAGACCACAGCAGTGAGAGGCCTGCATACCGCAAAAAAAAAAAAAAAAAAAAGATCTATAAAACTATACCAAAACCTGGATGCAATTTAAATGTATATTGCCAATCTGAAAAGGCAACACGCTGTTTATATAAAATTTTGCAAAAGGCATAGCTATATAAATAGTAAAAATATCAGTGGCTGAGGAGAATGAGGAAAGGGGGTTGAACAAGTGAAGAAAAGGGATTTTTGAGAACAATAAAACTATTCTGTATAATAATTTAGTGGTGGATACATGACACTCCATATTTGTCAAAACTCGGAAATTTATAGCACAAAGAGTAAATCTTAATGTATACATTTTTTTAAAATTAGAAGGACAGATGATTTTACTGGTGAATTCTACCAAATATTTAATGAAGAATTATCTTAATCCTTTTTACACTCTTCTAAGAAATAGAAGAGAATAGAACACATCCTAACCTATTTCAAAAGTCAGTATTACCATAATACCTAAATTAGATAAGGACATTACAATTAGAGAAACTAGAGACCAGTATCCCCTATTAATGTAAAAGTAAAACTTCCCAACAGATCAATACAAATCAGCAACATAAATCCTGCAGCATATGAAAAGGTTTACACACCTTGACTAATATTTACCCAGGGAATGTAAGGTTGATTCAGTGTAAGAAAATGAATCACTGAAATACAACATATTAGTAGAATGAAGAGGAAAAAAAACATGATTATCTCAATAGATACAGATACAAAATTTTGACAAAATCCAAACCCTTTAATGATAAAAACACTAAAAAAAAAAAAAAAAGAAAAGAAACTGGAATGGAATTTCCTCAATGCTAAGTCATACTTACTGGTGAAAAAATGAAAGCTTTCCCCTGAAGATCAGAAACAAGACAAGGCTGAGTACTCTTAGCATCTCTTTTCAACAATGTACTATAGGTTTTAACAAGGACAGTTAGGCAAGGAAAAGTAATAAAAGGTACCTGGATTGTAAAGAAAGAAGTAAAATTATACCTTTTGCAGGTGGCATGGTCTTATATATAGGAACTTCCCCAAATTCATAAAAATCTATTAGAACTAACAAACAAGTTCAGCAAAATTGCAGGACACAAGCTCAATAATAAAATGCTACATTTTGATACACTTGCAATAAACAATCTGAAAATGAAATTATGAAAATTCCACTTGCATTAGCATTAAAAAGAATAAAATACTTAGGAATAAATTTAACACAAGTGCAATACTTATATAGTGAAAACTAAAACAAAATATTGTTAAAATAAATACCAACAAAATAAATTTTTAAAAATCCCTTGATTATGGATTAGAAGGCACAATGTAATTAAGAGAGCAATACTCCAAATATTGATCTATAGATTTAATGCAATCCTACTCAGAATTCCAGCTACCCACTTTTAATTTTCCCCAGAAATAGAAAAGCTGATCCTGAAAATTCAAGGAACCCAGGTTCACAAAAATAAATTTTGCAGAAGAAAGCTGGAGGACTCGTACTTTTCAATTTCAAAACTTAACAAACTAGAGTAATCAAGATAGCATGGTACCAGCATAAGGTTAGACAAAAAAAATCAATGAAATAGAATTGAGATTCCAGAGATAAACCTGTGGTCAGTTGATTTCAACAAAGGTGCCAAAATCATTCAATAAAGATAGTATAGTCTTTTCAACGTATGTTTCTAGGACATCTGGATATCAGCATGCAATACAATGAATTTGGATCCCTACCTCACACTATATACAAACATTAACTTAAAGTTGATCAAAAAAACCACAAACATTGCTAAAACTATAAAACTCTCAGGAGAAAATATACCTGTCAATCTTGGTGATCTTAATTGGTTGATGGTTTCTTAGATATGACATCAAAAGCATAAGCAACAACATAAAAGTAGATAAATTGGACTTCATTGAAATTAAAAGCTTTTGTGCATCAAAGTGCATTATTAAGAAAGTCAAAAGACAAATCTATATCTGATAAGGGCCTAGTTGCCAGAATATATAAACACCTCTTACATCTCAAAACGAAAAGGCAAATAACGCACTTAAAAATAGGCAAAAGATTTAGAAAGGTATTTCTACAAAAAAGATATACAAATGGTCAGTAAACACTTAACCATTAGCAAAATGCAAATCAAAATTACAGTGAGATACCCTTTTATACCCATTAGGATGGCTATAGTCAAATAAATGGAAAATGACAAATGTGGATGAGCATGTAGGAAAATTGAAACTCTGACCTATAGCTGATAGAAATGTAAAATGGTGCAGCTTCCATAGAAAACAATTTGGCAATTCCTCAAAAAGTTAAACATAGAGTTGTCCTATGACTCAGAAATTCTACTCTAAGGTATATACCCAAGAGAATTCAAAATATGCCCATATAAAAACTTGTACACAGATGTTTACAGCAGCATGATTTATAATAGCTCAAAAATAGAAAGAATGCAAATGCTCATCAACTGATGAATAATAAGTAACTCATGGTATCAGTACAATGGAATAAATGCACTTAATGAAATAAAAAGCAATGAAGTACTAATACATGTTATAATATGGATGAACCTAGAAAACATTATCCTAAGTGAAAAAAGCTAGTCACAAAAGTCCACATATTGAATAATTCAATTTATATAAAATATCCAGAATAGACAAAGTCCATTGAGACAAAGTAGATTAGTGGTGGCCTGGGGATAGGCATAGGGCAGAATGGAGAGTGACTGCTATTGATACAGATCTGGGTTTTTTGGTAGTGTTAATAAAATATTCTGGAATTAGATAAAGGTGATGGTTTCACAATCTATAATATATACTAAAAATTTTTATGGTTTGTGAATTATATCTCAGTTAAAAGAAGTAATTTTTCATTTTATGTTATATCAACTCTTGATAAAGAGTGTCACTAACATGCTTTCCACGGTTAAAATAAAATTTGATCTCACCAAATTAGAAGCATTTTCCAGAACAAGATAGTGTTTCCAGATTACAAACTTATGCTGATCTAAAAATGTATATATGAAAGCTTTATTACACTGCAATGTGTCTTAATGGTACATATACTTAGTACTTTGGGTTTGAGTGATCCTGAAGAATGTTGTATCTCTTTACTTTGATTGAATATGAATGACTTTTTTTTTTTTTTTTTGGCAGTACACGGGCCTCTCACTGCCATGGCCTCTCCCGTTACGGAGCACAGGCTCCGGATGCGCAGGCCCAGCGGCCATGACTCACGGGCCCAGCTGCTCTGCGGCACGCGGGAGCCCCCCGGACCGGGGCACGAACCCGTGTCCCCTGCATCGGCAGGCGGACTCTCTACCTCTGTGCCACCAGGAAAGCCCTGAATGTTCACATTTATTTTTTGAAAAAGTTAAAGAAGTTTATAAATTTGGAAAGAATGTATTGTACTTTCTCTACCCCGTGCACTGTTTGTTGAATGTGCTCAATAAATGATCACAACAGCAGTATCATAAAATAATGTATAATAGAAGTGTCTTACACATTTTCTAGCACAAAAGTTACTGTATATAATGAGAAATAGATATAATGCTCAGTCCAAAAACTCCAGTATTTAATTAACTATAATTATTATTTAATTATAATTAATTAAATTTTTTCTTGATTTTCAATTACAATTTAATTCCCATACTTCTCCAAGTGTGGTGTCATTTTTATCATAGTCCATCCTCTGTGTTCACTTGCACAGATTCTTGTTTCCCTGAGAGTTCAATTCAAGTTCAGGAAGGTTTACATCATGCTGAGGAGTTAGGTATGAATATCTGGTTCTTAATGTCACCCAGCTGTTACTAGAATGCAATTTCTGCAAAGGCAGAGATTTTGAGTGCTTTGATCACTGCTGCTATGTCTCACAATCTGTAAAAATGTTTGGCACATAATAGAGGTTCAATAGATAATTGTACAATTGATAATGTGTATGCTAACATCTCCTGAGATGACCATTGTTCTTACTGGTTCTCCATTATTTGTGTAGAAATTACTATTTTCAAGGTATCTGCAGGCAAAATTTTGGGATAATCTCTGAATCTTTTTAGGTCTTATACAGCGACAGACATTACACATGCTTTTCTGATGTCTGCATTCCTACCATCTCCCAAGGGCTCTTCACAGGAAATGAGAAACAGGTCTCTTTTATGCTTGAATATCAAAAGTTTACCTGGGATTTGGCCAAAGAAAAGAGCACAGAGTCTTTTTCTCTAACATTCAATACCACTTGCTTCATTCTATGTTGTTTCTGCTCACGGACTCCTATTCTCTTCTAGGTTATGTGGAAAGACAGTGTGAGGAGGGAGCTCCTTGTTAGGAATAACAGCTCTTAATTTTTTAAAAAAATTTTTATATACTTTTTATCCTTTTTTGGGTACAGGCTTTTACAAATTAAAGTTTCAACAGTAACTCATCTTTTAGCTTCTTTTTCCTCTCATATTCTTTCCTTGAGATAATGAGTAAGAATGCCTGACTGTTTAAATGTGGCAAAGGCAAAGAAGGCAATACTGCAAAGTGTGAAATATTAAATAAGTAAAATTTAATAAATATAAGTAAATAATTATATTTTTATATAAGGTAAGGTATATACATATGTCGCAGCTTGAGCCAGAAGCAAAAAGTTAGTGTAATAATCTAAAACATTGATGTATAAAATCACCTATCCAAATTGTGAAATCCTAAATTATCTCAGTTGTTCTGCAAGATTATTAAAGAAAAATTAATTGGAAAATATAATAAAAAGAAGATAATTGAGGTACATTTTATCATGGAAATATCTACTCCTCGTTCAGGAATTAACTCCCTGTTAGTTGAAGTTGGCGGAGGGGTGTACAAAATAAGGTTAAGATGTAGATTCCCTGGTGCCCTTCAACTAATAGAAAGCCAGGAAGAATGGTTTTTATAGAGGGCCCTGTATTCCATTATAAGCAGCTTGAACTGTGTCCTACATCAGATCGTAAATAGAAAGTCATCTTGTTTAGACAACATTGACTTTCTTTTCATTAAATCTACCAACAAAGGCCTCATTCTGCTTTCTATTTATCCTTGGTACTCCACTGCAATATCTATCCTTTCCTATTTTCAAACAATTTAAAATTACCATCAAAATGGCCCTCTCCTACACTTCAGGAGGATTATTATCACGATAGATCACTTATACCTGCTTATTCAAGAATGAACACTACTAAGTTAATATATAGCCCTATTTTATTATATCTTTTTGTCTTTCAATGTTGTGTTCAGTAGATTGAACTTTAAACAGATAAATAACTCATGGTTGTGATTTTTGGCACCTTATTCATAGATGAGGATGATACTGTAACACACTTGGAAAATTTCCTATTTCTTTAATCATACTCCATCTTTGGCTGTACATTGAATCCCATGTGAAATTGGTCTTACTGGTGAATAAAGTTAGTAGCCTACAAAATACAGGGCAAGATAAGTTTGACATCTCAAAAGATGACTGACTAAAGCAAAGAATTAATTGAATTGCTAAAACAATATTTTAACTGATTAGCTAAAAAAACAGTTATATATATATATCATGAATATATATTATAAAAATACTGCTAGGTCCATAAAGCCTATTTATCTCAGTGTTATTTCTCTCCTAAATTTTAAAAAGAATATATGTTCAGGCTGATAGCAATAGATGCAAAATTCAATACAAATTAGACATAAAAGCAGTTTAAGCAGTTCAGTTAGAATGGCAAGTATCTCATTTACTGAAATTTAAATATTATAGTCCCCTCTTCATTTATTTATTCACTATTGTACTTGTATATCCCTAGATTTATAGAGGTAGCCTACTCTTTGAAAAAGCACAAGGACTCTGAAACTTTAATTGGTATAATTTCATATATTTTCTGTTAAAAATATATACATATATCAATAGATTTTAATTCATCCTCAGATCAACTAATATCTTTCCATATTATATATTCCAGGTTGGTGTATTAACAGTAAATCCTGGAAGTAAGACAAGCTCAATCACTTCTGAAAGTACATTGTAATGTCCCCAAATCTCAGTAAGAATATCACTAGAATATCAAAACTGGGAGTAAGCATCAATTTTTTTCTAAGCAAATATTTTGAAAAGAAGCCCTAGGGGAAAGAGCATTTGGATGTCAGTTTAGAACAGGTGGATAAGACAACAGGGAAGTTCCATCAGACAGGAGCCAGTGCAGAGGCAATAATGGACAGGGGTGCTATTACTGTATATAGTGCCCATCAATTAACTCCTTAAAGAAATAAAATCACAGTACTAATATATACCACAGACTTCTTTGAAAAGAAGTGGTTCCAGCATATGAGAGACAGTGTTTAATTATCAGGAAATTAAAAAGTAAAATTTTACTAGACTTTTATCTTAAAGTTGAAACTCTTTGAAATCAGACTACTATTTTAATAACTTCTTTGCTCACCATTTTTTCACACTCCTTAAAGAGGTTTAAGAAAATGTAAGAAGCGTGATGGTAGTATCACTCTTCATAATGACACTCCTCAATTCTAGCCATCTTTTAAATTACTAACTTTTCTAATCTAATTATATAAATGGTGATTACCTATAAAGTAGCAATTAATTCTGAGAAGCACCTGTAAAGATGGAAATGCACTCATGAAGCCTGTAACCGGTAGGGATTAAATTCATTGAAATCAATGGTATGCAATGCTTGAAGTAAGCTTTGCACTGAGGCCTAAGGTTATAAACTTTCTAAACATGGTAGAATAATTTTCTCTTCTTTACTTGCATTTCTCAGATGTAGTGATGAAGAATGTGACTAATTAATGACTTGACTTTTATCCCAATGGAAGCTTACATAATTTGGCTTTGTAATATTCAGTCTCTTTATTCTATAATATGCAAAAAATGAAATTTAATGGTAAGAAAAAAGGGTAGATAAAAATTGGTCAACTTCCCCTTCACCTGGCTCTGTCACATCAGAGTCAAGTATATCAGCCAAACATTTTATGTATATAGAGTGTGTGACCAATGAGCTACTTGTTTGATAAATGTAGAGAAAGGAAGGAAATGATATGCATCAGGGCAAATATGAAAATCTGTATGTAGCAGTGATTCTAAACAAGGGCAATTTTGCCCCTCCCCCCGGAGAATATTTGGCAATGTCTGGAAAGACACTTTTTTTTGTCATAATTGTGGGTGGGGACAGGATAGAAAGCCCAGAGATAAACCCACGCACATATGGACATCTTATCTTTGATAAAGGTGGCAGGAATGTACAGTGGAGAAAGGACAGCCTCTTCAATAAGTGGTGCTGGGAAAACTGGACAGGTACATGTAAAAGTATGAGATTAGATCACTCCCTAACACCATACACAAAAATAAACTCCAAATGGATTAAAGACCTAAATGTAAGGCCAGAAACTATCAAACTCTTAGAGGAAAACATAGGCAGAACACTCTATGACATAAATCACAGCAAGATCCTTTCTGACCCACCTCCTAGAGAAATGGAAATAAAAACAAAAATAAACAAATGGGACCTAATGAAACTTCAAAGCTTTTGCACAGCAAAGGAAACCATAAACAAGACCAAAAGACAACCCTCAGAATGGGAGAAAATATTTGCAAATGAAGCAACTGACAAAGGATTAATTTACAAGCAGCTCATGCAGCTCAGTAAGAAAGAAACAACCCAATCCAAAAATGGGCAGAAGACCTAAATAGACATTTCTCCAAAGAAGATATACAGATTGACAACAAACACATGAAAGAATGCTCAACATCATTAATCATTAGAGAAATGCAAATCAAAACTACAATGAGATATCATCTCACACCAGTCAGAATGGTCATCATCAAAAAATCTAGAAACAATAAATGCTGGAGAGGGTGTGGAGAAAAGGGAACACTCTTGCACTGCTGGTGGGAATGTGAATTGGTTCAGCCACTTTGGAGAACAGTATGGAGGTTCCTTAAAAAACTACAAACAGAACTACCATATGACCCAGCAATCCCACTACTGGGCCTATACCCTGAGAAAACCAAAATTCAAAAAGAGTCATGTACCAAAATGTTCATTGCAGCTCTATTTACAATAGCCCAGAGATGGAAACAACCTAAATGCCCATCATCAGATGAATGGATAAAGAAGATGTGGCACATATATACATTTCTCAGCCATAAAAAGAAATGAAATTGAGCTATTTGTAATGAGGTGGATAGACCTAGAGTCTGTCATACAGAGTGAAGTAAGTCAGAAAGAGAAAGACAAATACCGTATGCTAACACATATATATGGAATTTAAGAAAAAAAAATGTCATGAAGAACCTAGGGGTAAGACAGGAATAAAGACACAGACCTACTGGAGAACGGACTTGAGGATATGGGGAGGGGGAAGGGTGAGCTGTGGCAGGGCGAGAGAGAGGCATGGACATATATACACTAACAAACGTAAGGTAGATAGCTAGTGGGAAGCAGCCGCATGGCACAGGGATATCAGCTCGGTGCTTTGTGACTGCCTAGAGGGGTGGGATAGGGAGGGTGGGAGGGAGGGAGACGCAAGAGGGAAGAGATATGGGAACGTATGTGTATGTATAACTGATTCACTTTGTTATAAAGCAGAAACTAACACACCATTGTAAAGCAATTACACCCCAATAAAGATGTTAAAAAAAATTGGGGGTGGGGTGGGGTGGAGTCTTAACACTGGCATCTAATGGGTAGAAAGCAGAGATACTGCTAAACATTCTATAGTGGATCAGAAAGCTCCCTACAGCAATCATCTGCCCATAATGTTGATAGTAACCTCATTCCTGATACATTGGAACAGAAAATATTAAAGTCAAACAAGCACTATCACAGAAGAAAAGAGAAAAAGACGTGGTAGATCCATGCTTGAATATGTATGGGTTATACAGTGCTGACATAAAAAATACAGTATGAAATACATTAAAATCCATATTGTGAGTAGAAACTGGGAAATAATCATTGTAGAGATAATTAGATACACACTGGAGTACTGCGTAGGATAGTTACATTTAGACTACCTCGCTTAAAAAGTGTATTTGCTAGAATTCCAATTAAATTATTTCTAATATCTCATCTCCTCTATTCTATAATTTATGAGTTCCTAATAAGGGAGGTTTTACAGCAATCAGTAGTTCCTGTCAAAAATCTTGGCAGTAATGCTGAGACAAATTCATGAACTTGAACAGACTACTGAGAAGTCAGATCATTAATTCATCAATTAATGAGGATTTATTTTATTGGCTGTGACCTTTGCTTTTATCAGAAAATCCTAAACTAACAGTTTGAGTCCTATAGCTTGAAGTAGAAGCTCTAATACTGCCACTGTGGAAATATTGGTTTATATGTGGCTCTAGATAGGAGTAGTCTGTTATTCCAAAAAAAAAAAAAAAAAAAGAACATATCTCTATTAATTATTTTCTGTGTGGAAGTATTTTATCAACCAAAAACTCCTTATGTCAAGACTTTTATTCCTTTGAAATCTATCCCTACTGTGCCACAATTATCCCCAAATGATTCTCTCCATTGTTATGGTTTTAACTTATATATCATATACAAAATATTGGATTGTTACAGCTTACAGAAAACCCAAATGAACTCTTTGGCCAACCCAACATTATAAAACTGGGAAAAGATGAAAAAAATAAATAGTTGTGTTGTTTAACTTTGTACAAACAAAAATACAATATGATTTAATTAGTGTCTGATATATTATTTTTTTTAATTAAGGGAATTCTCATATCTACAAAGGATTAAGAGAAGTTGCTTAATGAATTTAGTAGAAGCATGAATGTGAATACATAAGCAATTGTTTATTGTTTACCATAAAAATTCTATCAAGGAATATTGGCAAAGGTTGTTTTATATTTACCCATCTGAAAACCTTGTATTTACTTGTCATATTTTGTTTTAAAAAATCTTTCTATGGCACAAACATAAAGATGAAATTTGAAAATAAATACAAGTATTTAGATACATACTAGGCACAATGAATCTAATTGGTTTATGCAGAATAATCCACTAATTATATTCTATCATATAGTATATTTATATTTAATGAGCCAGATGTTGAATATGGAACTATTCAGCAAACCATTGAGAAATTTATCACAAAATTCACCAACATTTCATCTACTTGCAAAGAAGACTACACAGTTATCTTTTTCTATTGTTTTTCAATGAAACCTGGGTGGGAAAAACAGATGTACACATAGGCCCTGCTGCTTTGGAATCATTCCTTTAGAATTTCAGGTGAAATCACATGCAAGTTAGTAAGCTAAAATCATTTCCTTTATATGTTCATTTCCTCCAATCATTCTTATTTAATCAATTTGGTCTGAGACAATAGAAAAAAGTTTCTTTATCCATACCACAACTAAAAAAATCCTTAGCACGAATTACAGGTAACATGAAAATGTTAATATATCTTGTCGATTTCTTCTTCCTCTGGGTATACAGATTCATTTCTGATCATGGTAGGAACTGTGAAAAGAATGTTTCCTGAGAAAATGACTCTTTTGCTACTGTGCTTCAGAGTTCTTTTATTATTGTTCACTGTGAGGCTTCACTGGGGGACAATCACCTATCACACCTATGCTTGCTTAAGAAGGGGACCCTTGACTCTCCTCTGTCACCAGAGTGCCAAAGTGGTGAGGATTCCAAGACAAGTGGAAGAGTCTTCAGGAAGATCAAACCCTCTGACTGTACTCTGTGACAGGAAATGACAGAAGAGAGTTCTGGACATGCAGGAGTAAAAGAGGAGAATAAGGCAGCCAGACAATAGAACTGAGAAGCCACCCTGGCTTTTCTGACCAGAGGACTCTTATATAAGAAGAGCTGACTGTGTGAGTTAAACCTACACTTAAATTGCATAATTGCAAGTTATTAAGCTCAGATAATTATGTGTGTATAAAATGTAATTGGTTTTCTGTGGTTGTTATTGTTCAAATTAAAAGACAAGGAATAGGAGAGATGGAGCTGTGTGTGTCCACATGTCTTGCTTTTCATGGCTGCGGATTAAAAGATACTACATCAAATTTTTAAATAGATTAGATAGTTGTATAAATGTGTAAGTTAAATTCAGGTGGCGCAGTGGTTGGCAGTCCGCCTGCCGATGCAGGGGACGCGGGTTCGTGCCCCGGTCTGGGAGGATCCCGCGTGCCGCGGAGCGGCTGAGCCTGTGCGTCCGGAGCCTGTGCTCCGCAGCGGGAGAGGCTGCGGCGGTGAGAGGCCCGCGTACCGCAAAAAAACAAAACAAAACATAAATTCATGAGAGTAAGTAAATATGAACAAAATTCAGTGCTTTCTTCAGCAAAATGGGGATGTGGGTAGCTTTTTACAGCCTTTGAGGATTCCATGTTTTCTAAAAATCCAAACATATCTTTTTCAGTAATAATAATTGTAAGAAATTACTATACTTAAAATGCAAAAGAGCCATGTTTTCAGATATAATAGCTAATATATAAAATATGCTGATATTTATGGTAGATTATGTGAGTGTTCTGTAAATACTCTTCCCTTCCCCTCTGCCACCACCACAAAAGTTGTACAGGCCCCTGATCCACTGATGTAAGCTTCCATGTGATTTGTTCTGGCCAATTAATGCACCAGTATGCCTATTCTAACTGCAGGCTTTAAAAGGCATGATGGTTTCCTTGGAGGCCTTGTGCTTCTGCCACCTGCCTGGGGAAGAGCATGCATGCTCCATGCGGCTGCTGGCCCCAGAAAGTGAGATAGGTAAAGTATATCTGCATCAACATGAGAACAGAGCTGCTTCAGCCAATCCATACCACTCTTTTAAATTTAAAAAAGCTAGTGTGAGTGAGAAGTAAATGTTTGTTGATATAAGCTGCTGAAATGTTGAGGTTTGCTTGTTTCACAACATTATTGCAGTAAAATGTGGATAATATAATCGTGCTATCATTTTTGCCACAGAAGGTGAGTGCGCTTTAGTTCCCCCCAAATGGGTAACGGAATATTGTTCTTATCACAAAAATATTTAATAGAAATTCCAGATGACAACTAATTTGTGTTGGGTTCTCTGTTTGGCTAAATTGATGACACTGAGGACATTATTAAGGGCTTTAGAGTGAGAGAGATTGTGTTCAAATTTTGGTTCTTCCATTTAATACTCTGGTTAACTTTGAACAAGTTGCTTAACTCTATGAATTTTGGTTTCTTCATTTGCAGAAAGGAAATAACACCAATCATAAATTTGTAAGTGTCAAATAAAAGTAACATGTGAAAAGGATCTAGCACATTTTAAGGCACAGTGTAAGACCAACAATTAGTTGTTATAGTTACTAATGAGCTGTATTTCACTGTTTTCAAAAAGGAGAAACAGTTCCATAAAATATTGGGATTCTAAGATTCCTGATATGAATTTTGATTCCTTATCTGTAATCTGTAATACCATCAAGAGTATTACCATCAAGTAATCTGTAATACCATCAAGAGACTGTTGATTCTGGAAGTGAAGGATAAGCACGTGGAAGATATGAAATAAAGGAAAAGAAGAAAGAGTAATAGCAGGAATAGTGTACGGAACATGCAGGATTTTTTTAGCTATAAGTAGCAGACATCTAAAATCAAATTAACTTTATTATAAGGAAATATATTACCTCACACGTGTTGAAAATATGGTAAGCTTCATAGTTGATTGATCTTTTCATGTCTCTCATCTGCCATCTTCTGTATTGGCAGATTGTTCTAAAGTAGCTAAAACTCTTCTAGGTTTCACCATCCAGGGTCAGGTAAAATGGGAAATCATCTCTTCCTGTGGTTTTCTCTAGGGACAAGAGAAACTATTCCCAGTGGCTCCAAGCAGAATTATCCGTATGCTTTACTGACCAGAATTTTTTTTTTAATTGCAAGCCATCTCTTTTTTTTTAAATTTATTTCATTTTTATTTTTGGCTGTGTTGGGTCTTTGTTGCTGTGCACAGGCTTTCTCCAGTTGCGGGGAGCAGGGGACACTCCTGGTTGTGGTGTGCAGGCTTCTCATTGCAGTGGCCTCCCTTGTTGCAGAGCACGGGCTCCAGGCAGGCGGGCTTCAGCAGTTGTGGCTTGCAGGCTCGAGAGCACAGGCTCAGTAGTTGTGGCGCACGGACTTGGTTGCTCCGTGGCATGTGGGATCTACCCAGACCAGGGCTCGAACCCGCATCCCCTGCATTGGCAGGCGGACTCCCAACCACTGCGCCACCAGGGAAGCCCTACTGACCAGAATTTGATTACGTCTAGACACTAGGAAGATGGATGAGCTCACTTTAAAAATATTGCGCCCTCATGTGGAGCTGGTGGTGCCTCAGATTCCTCTGATGAGCAAGGTGCCGTAACGGAGAGCTGGTCACCCTAAAACAAACAAGGACTCTGTCGGAAAAGAGGAAGGGAAGGATGCAGCAACCAACCATGTCTCCCAAAAGGTAAAAATGTACTCTACCTGATAAACTGTCGCTCATATTATATGTTTTTTATGTATAACAGGTATCATTTTTAACATATCGGCTAATCCTGAGAAACAAAGAGAAACTTTTGAAAATGGAATATGACATATTTTAGCCTAGTTGACCATTAAACCCATAATTGATTTGGAGTGCAGCCACCACAAGCTGTTCCAAGAAAGAAAAAATAAAGAGCTTTTATGAAACACTCATCTAAGAATAGAAGTGTGCATTTTTCCTCTACGTGGGCAATGCACATTATAGTACTTCCTTTAAGAACTCTGCAAGAAGTTAAAATGCAGCTGTAAAAGTACAGCCCAACACAATGGTCTTCTGTTAGTCATTTGCACTGGTTCTTGCATATAAAAATAGCTGGCTTTTAGGTCACCTACAGATAAGAAATTTCTGGGTCTTCAGAAGAAAAGACTGATCATTTTTACATTCTATTCTAATATAATCCCTTAAAAAGACACTTCCAGATGCATGCTCAACATTTTTATAAATTTAAATCCAACAAATGGAAAAATATTTTCCATCTTCAAAAATGGCACTTAACTCTTGAATCCACAGATTTTTGTATTTCACTTCAACAGCGGTTAAAAGTGATGCCTGCAAATAGAAATCTTATTATTACCCAGTAACATAAAAAATGTATATAAAGCCATTTAAAGTATGAGATCTTATTAACAATTAAGTGATCCCAGATGTATATGATTAAAAAATATAATAATAATCAATACTTAGTCATATAGTTGTGGGGTCCATCATACTACATGCTTTAAATCTAATTGTGGCACTGGTGAATGCTATTCTACTTGAGTTTTGCTATTGCTTCTGATTTTCTATCTTAGGCAAAGTCTAGCTTCAGGAGTTTCTACTTTTACTTTTCTACCATTAAAAATCTTCCTGGACAGTTTAGATAACTAATTTCAGGGTTCTGAAAGCTTTTATGTACATTTTATCCCATATTTAACACAAGAGTCAAGTAAATGAACATAGGATGGGTCCACAGACCTCACTGAACCACTCTGAGATAGACGTCAGCAAAGACTCTATCTCCCAGACTCCCCACGTTCCCACCCCAGCTGTGTTGGGAAGGTATGATGGCATTTTGGGTCCCCTGTGAGAGAACTGCTACTGTATATACAAACTTTAGCATTTCAGAGGCTTTTCTCAAGGGTCCCAAACTCTCCTTCCACCAAAGGGTTATGTCTGAGAACTGACTTATGTATGAAAACTATACCTGGGGCTTCCCTGGTGGCGCAGTGGTTGAGAGTCCGCCTTTTGATGCAGGGGACACGGGCTTGTGCCCCGGTCCGGGAGGATCCCACATGCCGCGGAGCGGCTGGGCCTGTGAGCCATGGCCGCTGAGCCTGCGCGTCCGGAGCCTGTGCTCCGCAACGGGAGAGGCCACAGCAGTGAGAGGCCCGCGTACCGCAAAAAAAAAACAAAAAACCTATACCTGTCACCACAGATCTATGGAGGTCAGTAGCCACAGTCACTATTGTGGTTTTGCTGCAGATTGTGGTAATTATGTCCACTTTGCCTCTGGAGGTGAAGAGATACCAACCCTTATAATACAGAGGTCAGACAACACTGATTTTCTCAATAATGACAGTGACCATAACACTAACACTTTCATCTTGATTTAGTGAATGAAGATTTCTTTGGAAACTCTAAGGAAACACAGTTGGTAGGTTCTCTACCCTGATAAACAAATCCATTTAAGTGTGCCCACTTTTCTGAGTCCATTGACTGCTTCTTCAATCTACCAAGGCAATTCTTTAAAACCTCACTTGCTGTAGGTCATCATTCTTTCTAAACTTCAGGTAGACATCCTGGAATACATTAGGACTGGTTCCAAGTATCCTCACCAGGACACAAATCCTGACACACATATGAGTAACACCATGTCAGTGAAAGTCCCCTTATCTAGCCTGATATTCTATCACAACACCCCCAGCCCCGGGTCAGCAACCTCAAGATCCATTCCAGGATATTTTCTTAAAGTTCCAGCCATACTTATGACTTACGTCCTTCAGTTCTTTCCATGAATAATATATTTTCTCCCAAAGCAGAAAGAGTACTTGTACAACTGGTTTTTGTTTACTCTTCACTGCTTTGTTGACCCAGAAGCCATAAGAGGAAGCATGGATTATCTTTAGGAAGTCTCCTTCCTCAGGTAAGGCTCTGCATAGTCTGCAGGCTAGAGGGGGCTATCTCTTCCAGCAGAGGGGAGAGGGCCGCTTCCAACAGGCCAGTAGGTCGAGGACATCTGAGCATTTAAATTCTTCAAGTGCATGTACCTATGTCCCCATCTCATGTCCCACGACCCCACTTTTTCCTGATAGTTCTCTGATTTTAGTCTTGGAGACATGCTGCAACTGTGAATTAAGCCTTTTCTTGAGACTGTCATAGTCATATACTGGGCTTTGTTTTCCGCCCAATCTGAGCTCTAGTTCTGGAAATAAAGGTCTTTTGAAATGCTGTCACTGAGGACTCTGGCTTTCTCACCATGCTCCTGAATTGAAGGTTGACTGTCATAAGCCTGACATTCCCTCCTTCAGCACATTTATGGTGCTAACAGTATGCAACCAACCAACACTTCAGAGCTTAACATTACTACTGCAGCCATATCTCTTAAATTCTAGAGACATTAGGTAAGCCAGGGCACCTCCTATGTGTATCACGTCCCAAATCTCCAGAGATAAGGATCCTAGTAAGTGTGCTGCTACAATATGTCAGGGCTAGTACAGTATCACCACCCCACTTACCAATAGCATAATTGTCCTTGCCATCTGGCCAGCCCAGAATCCAACTCAGAATCCTATGCTGAGGATTTACTCTCAGGAGCAGTTCTGGTACCAAATCTTTTCTTGTGATTTTCCATAGATTCAGACCCAGAGAAAATATCCAAGTTCAACCCTGCAGGGAAATGGAGATTAATATACAAAAAGGAAGATAAACAATAATATATTATTAAGCCAGTTACTGCAGTGGGCAACTTAAACTTAATCCTACAGAAAACATTTGGAAAAAGGTATAAAACAGCATTATTCTTCTTGAAAGTCAAGAGAACTAGACTATTAACATTAATTTTCATCATTCATATTTTGAAGACTGATAGTTGTTAATTCTTTAGTACTTCTGATCTGCTTCATGTGCAGGAAGAGAGACCCCCTTAAAAAAACCATCATCCACAAAGATATAAATATTCACAGTTAGAAAATGTCTGGTGCACACTGAAACTGTAAGGCCATAAGGTTAGATATGGGTGCTGACAATTCCTGTCATTATCACATTTAACATTACCATATTTGACTGAGAAAATCTATTACAAATCTAGAAGATTCTGCCTTTTCTAGATTTTTATTTTCTCTTCAATTTTGGTCTGAAAATTTATTTACTTTCAAGGAATACTCACAATGTTATTATCGATAAAGAAATAGGCTATAATTTGTCCAAAATGTATTCAAATTTTGGTCAGTTATCCCCAAAAAGTCTTTTACAATCTGTTAAAACCAGGAGGTAGTCAAGAACCATGGATTATATTTGCTTTTATGTCTCTTCAGTTTTAATTTTGAACCTTCTCTCTCTCCTCTCTCTCTGTCATGACATTAACTTGTGTATCTTTTGACATTTATCTTGCTTCTTTATCCTCAATATTTTCTCCTAATTAGACATTAGATATGGGCTTGATTGGATTAGGTTAAACATTTTTGGCATAAGAGTACATAGGTAATGTTGTTTATTTCATATTGCTTAATGAGAGAAGGCCTATCGTTTTAATGATGTCTCAATTCTGTATCAAAAATGAAATAAAATATATTTTGGAAAGTTTTTAATATTCAGTAAAAGTCAAGTATCAAGTCAATCACTGAGCAATATGTATCATTAGTATTTTTAGTATATATTTACCAAATTTTCCTTGTGGTATCTTCTAGTTTTTTTGTGCTTAGAAAATTCTGCTCCAATATGGTTAAATCTTCATCTATATTTCTTTCTAGTATTTTTTTAAATACAAAATTACTTTAATTTATGGTGTAAGTAATGCTCTAACTTGCTCTTTTTTCAAGTTACCTATTTTTAATACTATTTTAAACTAAGAATTCCTTTTAATTTTTCAATTATTAAAACATTTTAAATTAAACCACTCATACTCCCAGGTTTCATCAAATCTTAGTACACATGAATTTTTTTCCAAAATAAGAAAACTTATTCTTATATAATTATATAACGTTAGTTGCAGTTTTAAAGAATTCCCTGTAGTTTCTAAGAGATTTAGCAAAACTTAGCAAAATTTAGCAAAACTTCAGGTTTCTTTCTCAGTTAATTAAGTCCCACTTAACAGAAGAGACAATACTTTTGACTGGTTATGTTTATTCTGAATAGGCCTTGTGTTTGTCTCATTTCCCACCTAACACCAAACCATTCATTCGTTTCCCTCCTGTTGTTTCTAACCTATTTACCTGAAATGGTCTTCTAATTACAGTAAAGCCTTTAGCCGAGCTATGTTATATGCATCTAAGACATTATTTATCCCTTAACTTTCTTTTATTCTTCTTCCACATAAAATAGTAAACATGAAAAAATGCAAGCTAACTCTTCTTGGTCTGATTTGGGCTATTTTCCTTCCAAATCCTATCACTAGCTTTCTCTTTCCAGTAGGCTTATTTTTCTTCTAGTCTTCTTATCTCTCTCATTTGCCTCTTCGCCTCCACATGAATAGCTTCACATTTTAAATCATACAGTTTTACATCTAATATATTCAATATTTACAACTTTTTACTTGAAAATTAAAAAAACTTTAATTTAAAGTAACATATCTTCTAAATATGTCACTGCACTGTTTTCAAAATTATTTTCAAATTAGTTTCAGATTTGCATGTAGCCATTAAATGGTCTTTATTTAAATAAATTTTACAAAATAGTTAATTTGTTACCTGACCTAAAAAAAAAAAAAAACCTTTTTAAAATCATCCATCTAAAATATGCTTATAATGAAAACTTCTTCTGTTTTGAATTTCAGAGTACGGTTTAGAGTGTTGTAATTATAATGTTAGATGTTTCTTTACTCATTTATCTTTCTCTGAAATAGTTAAAAATGAGATAAGACTAGCATATTTAGTTAACAACTCCTTAAGCTCTAAATGAGAAAACCCTATTCTAATGCAATGTTGCTAGTTGGCATAATATTTCTTCAGTGACCAACAGCTACAAATTGTATTACTCTGTAAAACTTATTACTTTGAAATGTTTCTCAAGACGTTTTATGTTAATCCCATTATAATGGGACTATGATCAAGCAATTGCAATGGTAGCAACTTTCACTGCTTTTATAGAAACTGTAGATAGACTGGACTAAATCCAAAATCTACTCCAAAAAAAGCAGCTATCAACTGCTATGTTTTTGGGGTTTTTTTGTAACATCTTTATTGGAGTATAATTGCTTTACAATGGTGTGTTAGTTTCTGCTTTATTACAAAGTGAATCAGTTATACATATACATATGTTCCTATGTATCTTCCCTCTTGCATCTCCCTCCCTCCCACCCTCCCTATCCCACGCTTATAGCTGGTCACAAACCACCTAGCTGATTTCCCTGTGCTATGCAGCTGCTACCCAATAGCTATCTATTTTACGTTTGGTAGTGTATATATGTCGATGCCACCCTCTCACTTTGTCACAGCTTACCCTTCCCCCTCCCCATATCCTCAAGTCCACGCTCTAGTAGTTCCATGTCTTTATTCCCGTCTTACCCCTAGGTACTTCATGACCTTTTTTTTTTAGATTCCATAAATATGTGTTAGCATATGGTATTTGTCTTTCTCTTTCTGACTTACTTCACTCTGTATGACAGTCTCTAGGTCCATCCACATCACTACAAATAACTCAATTTCATTTCTTTTTATGGCTCAGTATTATTCCATTGTATATATGTGCCACATCTTCTTTATCCATTCATCTGTTGATGGACACTTAGGTTGCTTCCATGTCCTGGCTATTGTAAATAGAGCTGCAATGAACACTTTGGTACATGAAACTTTTGAATTATGGTTTTCTCAGGGTATATGCCCAGTAGTGGGATTGCTGGGTCATATGGTAGTTCTATTTGTAGTTTTTTAAGGAACCTCCATACTGTTCTCCATAGTGGCTGTACCAATTCACATTCCCACCAGCAGTGCAAGAGTGTTCCCTTTTCTCCACACCTTCTCCAGCATTTATTGTTTCTAGATTTTTTTATGATGGCCATGCTGACCGGTGTGAGATGATATCTCATTGTAGTTTTGATGTGAATTTCTCTAATGATTAATGACGTTGAGCATTCTTTCATGTGTTTGTTGGCAATCTGTGTATCTTCTTTGGAGAAATGTCTATTTAGGTCTTCTGCCCATTTTGGGATTGGGTTGTTCGTTTTTTACTTATTGAGCTGCATGAGCTGTTTGTAAATTGTGGAGATTAATCCTTTGTCAGTTGCTTCATTTGCAAATATTTTCTCCCATTCTGAGGGTTGTCTTTTCGTCTTGTTTATGGTCTCCTTTGCTGTGCAAGAGCTCTTAAGTTTCATTAGGTCCCATTTATTTATTTTTGTTTTTATTTCCATTGCTCTAGGAGGTGGGTCAAAAAGGATCTTGCTGTGATTTATATCACAGAGTGTTCTGCCTATGTTTTCCTCTAAGAGTTTGATAGTGTCTGGCCTTACATTTAGGTCTTTAATCCATTTTGAGTTTATTTTTGTGTATGGTGATAGGGAGTGTTCTAATTTCATTCTTTTATTTGTACCTGTCCAGTTTTCCCAGTACCACTTATTGAAGAGGCTGTCTTTTCTCCACTGTATGTTCTTGCCTCCTTTATCAAAGATAAGGTGACCATATGTGTGTGGGTTTATATCTGGGCTTTCTATCCTGTTCCATTGATCTATCTTTCTGTTCTTGTGCCAGTACCATACTGTCTTGATTACTGTAGCTTTGTAGTATAGTCTGAAGTCAGGCAGACTGATTCTGCCAGCTCCAATTTTTTGTGCTCCAGATTGCTTTGGTTATTCGGGGTCTTTTGTGTTTCCATACAAATTGTGAAATTTTTTGCTCTAGTTCTGTGAAAAATGCCATTGGTCGTTTGATAGGGATTGCATTGAATGTGTAGATTGCTTTGGGTAGTAGAGTCATTTTCACAATGTTGATTCTTCCAATCCAAGAACATGGTATAACTCTCCATCTATTTGCATCATATTTAATTTCTTTCATCAGTGTCTTATAATTTTCTGCATACAGGTATTTTGTCTCCTTAGGTAGGTTTATTCCTAGATATTTCATTCTTTTTGTTGCAGTGGTAAATGGGACTGTTTTCTTAAGTTTACTTTCAGATTTTTCATTATTAGTGTATAAGAATGTCAGAGATTTCTGTGCATTAATTTTGTATCCTGCTACTTTACCAAATTCATTGATTAGCTCTAGTAGTTTTCTGGTAGCATCTTTAGGATTCTCTATGTATATTATCATGTCATCTGAAAACAGTGACAGCTTTACTTCTTCTTTTCCGATTTGGATTCCTTTTATTTCTTTTTCTTCTCTGCTGCTGTGGCGAAAACTTTCAAAATTACGTGGAATAAGAGTGGTGAGAGTGTGAAACCTTGTCTTGTTCCTGATCTTAGTGGAAATGGTTTCAGTTTTTCACCATGAGGACGATGTTGGCCTTGGGTTTGTCATATAAGGCCTTTATTATGTTGAGGAAAGTTCCCTCTATGCCTACTTTCTGCAGGGTTTTTATCATAAATGGGTGTTGAATTTTGGCAAAAGCTTTCTCTGCATCTATTGAGATGATCATATGGTTTTTCTCCTTCAATTTGTTAATGTGGTATATCACGTGGATTGATTTGTGCATATTAAAGAATCCTTGCATTCCTGGAATAAACCCCACTTGATCATGGTGTATGATCCATTTAATGTGCTGTTGGATTCTGTTTGCTAGTATTTTGTTGAGGATTTTTGCATCTATGTTCATCAGTGATATTGGCCTGTAGTTTTCTTTCTTTGTGATATCTTTGTCTGGTTTTGGTATCAGGTTGATTGTGGCTCCGTAGAATGACTTTGGGAGTGTTCTTCCCTCTGCTATATTTGGAAGAGTTTGAAAAGGATAGGTGTTAGCTCTTCTCTAAATGTTTGATAGAATTCACCTGTGAAGCCATCTGGTCCTGGGCTTTTTTCTGTTGGAAGATTTTTAATCACATATTCAATTTCAGAGCTTGTGATCGGTCTGTTCATATTTTCTATTTCTTCCTGGTTCAGTCTCAGCAGGTGCATTTCTAAGAATTTGTCCATTTCTTCCAGGTTGTCCATTTTATTGGCATAGGGTTGCTTGTAGTAGTCTCTCATGACCCTTGGTATTTCTGCAGTGTCAGTTGTTACTTCTCCTTTTTGACTTCTAATTCTATTGATTTGAGTCTTCTCCCTTTTATTCTTGATGAGTCTGGCTAATGGTTTATCAATTTTGTTTATATTCTCAAAGAACAAGCTTTCAGTTTTATTGATCTTTGCTATCATTTCCTTCATTTGTTTTTCATTTATTTCTACTCTGATCTTTATGATTTCTTTCCTTCTGTTAATTTTGGGGTATTTTTGTTCTTCTTTCTATAATTGCTTTAGGTGCAAAGGTAGGTTGTTTATTTGTGATGTTTCCTGTTTCTTAAGGTAGGATTGTATTGCTATAAACTTCCCTCTTAGAACTGCTTTTGCTGCATCCTATAGGTTTTGGGTCTTCGTGTCTCCATTGTCATTTGTTTCTAGGTATTTTTTGATTTCCTCTTTGATTTCTTCATGATCACTTGGTTATTAAGTAGTATATTGTTTAGCCTCCATGTGTTTGTATTTTTTACAGATCTTTTCCTGTAACTGATATCTAGTCTCATAGCATTGTGGTCAGAAAAGACACGGTTTCAAATTTCTTAAATTTACCAAGGCTTTATGTGTGACCCAAGATATGATCTATCTTGGAGAATGTTCCATGAGCACTTGAGAAAAATGTGTATTCTATTGTTTTTGGATAGAATGTCCTATAAATATCAATTAAGTCCATTTTGTTTAATGTATCATTTAAAGCTTGTGTTTCCTTATTTATTTTCATTTTGGATGATCTGTCCATTGGTGAAAGTGGGGTGTGAAAGCCCCCTACTATGATTGTGTTACTGTCAATTTCCCCCCTTATGGCTGTTAGTATTTGCCTTATATATTGAGGTGCTCCTATGTTGGGTGCATAAATATTTACAATTGTTATATCTTCTTCTTGGATTGATCCCTTAATCATTATGTAGTGTCCTTCTTTGTCTCTTGTAATAGTCTTTATCTTAAAGTCTATTTTGTCTGATATGAGAATTGCTACTCCAGCTTTCTTTTGATTTCCATTTACATGGAATGTCTTTTTCCATCCCCTCACTTTCAGTCTGTATGTGTCCCTAGGTCTGAAGTGGGTCTCTTGTAGAGAGCATGTACATGGGTCTTGTTTTTGTATCCATTCAGCCAGTCTGTGTCTTTTGGTGGGAGCATTTAATCCATTTACATTTAAGGTGGTTATCGATATGTATGTTCCTATTCCCATTTTCTTATATTTTTTGTGTTTGTTATTGTAGGCCTTTTCCTTCTTTTGTGTTTCTTGCCCAGAGAAGTTTCTTTAGCATTTGTTGTAAAGTTGGTTCGGTGGTGCTGAACTCTCTCAGCTTTTGCTTGTCTGTACAGGTTTTAATTTCTCCATCGAATCTGAATGAGATCCTTGCTGGGTAGAGTAATCATGGTTGTAGGTTTTTCTCCTTCATCACTTTAAATATGTCCCTCCACTCCCTTCTGGCTTGCAGAGTTTCTGCTGAAAGTTCAGCTGTTAACCTTATGGGTATTCCCTTGTGTGATATTTGTTGTTTTTCCCTTGCTGCTTTTAATATGTTTTCTTTGTATTTAATTTTTGATAGTTTGATTTTTGATAGATTTGATAGTTTGATTAGTATGTGTGTTTCTCTTTGGATTTATCCCTTGCTGCTTTTAATATGTTTTCTTTGTATTTAATTTTTGATAGTTTGATTAATATGTGTGTTTCTCTTTGGATTTATCCTGTATGGGACTCTGTGTGCTTCCTCGACTTGATTAACTATTTCCTTTCCCATATTAGGGAAATTTTCAACGATAATCTCTTCAAATATTTTCTCAGTCCCTTTCTTTTTCTCTTCTTCTTCTGGGACCCCTATAATTCGAATGTTGGTGCATTGAATGTTGTCCCACAGGTCTCTGAGACTGTCCTCAGTTCTTTTCATTCTTTTTTCTTTATTCTGCTGTGCAGTAGTTATTTACATTATTTTATCTTCCAGGTCACTTACCTTTATCTCTGCCTCTGTTATTCTGCTATTGATCCCTAGATACTCCCTAGAGTATTTTTAATTTCATTTATGTATTGTTCATCTTTGCTTGTTTCCTCTTTAGTTCTTCTAGGTCCTTGTTAAATGTTTCTTGTATTTTCTGCATTCTATTTCCAAGATTTTGATCATCTTTACTATCATTATTCTGAATTCTTTTTCAGGTAGACTGCCTATTTCCTCTTCATTTGTTAGGTCTGGTGGGTTTTTACCTTGCTCCTTCATCTGCTGTGTGATTTTCTGTCTTCTTATTTTGCTTATCTTACTGGGTTTAGTGTCTCCTTTTTGCAGGCTGCAGATTCGTAGTTCCCGTTGTTTTTGGTGTCTGTCCCCAGCGGCTAAAGCTGTTTCATTTGATTGTGTAGGCTTCCTGGTGGAGGGGACTAGTGCCTGTGTTCTGGTGGATCAGACTGGATCTTGTCTTTCTGGTGGGCAGGTCCATGTCTGGTGGTGTGTTTTGGAGTATCTGTGGACTTATTATGATTTTAGGCAGCCTCTCTGGTAATATGTGGGGTTGTGTTTCTGTCTTGCTAGTTCTTTGGCACAGAGTGTCCGGCACTGTAGCTTGCTAGTTGTTGAGCGAAGCTTGGTCTTGGTGTTGAGACGGAGTTCTCTGGGAGATTTTTGCCGTTTGATATTACGTGGAGCTGGGAGGTCTCTTGTCGATCAGTGTCCTGTTGTTGGCTCTCCCACCTCAGAGGCACAGCACTGACTCCTGGCTGGAGCAGCAAGAGCCTTTCATCCACATGGCTCTGAATAAAAGGGAGATAAAGTAGAAGGAAGAAAAAAAGAATGAGGATAAAATAAAATAAAATAAAGTTATTAAAATAATTATTACAAAAAAAACTTTTTTTTAAGTAAAAAAAAAAAAAAATGGATGGAGAGAACCCTAGAACAAATGGTGAAAGCAAAGCTTTACAGACAAAATCTCGCACAGAAGCATACACATACACACTGACAAAAAGAGGAAAAGGGGAAAAAATAATATAGCTTGCTCTCAAAGTCCACCTCCTCAATTTGGGATGATTCGTTATCTATTCAGGTATTCCACAGATGCAGAGTACATCAGGTTGATTGTGGAGCTTTAATCTGCTGCTCCTGATGCTGCTGGGAGAAAATTACCTTTCTCTTCTTTGTTCGCACAGCTCCTGGGTTTCAGCATTATATTTGGCCCGGCCTCTGCGTGTAGGTTGCCTGAGGGTGTCTGTTCTTCACTCAGACAGGACGGGGTTAAAGGAGCAACTGATTCGGGGGCTCTGGCTCACTCAGGCCGGGGGGAGGGAGGGGCACGGGGTGCGGGGTTGGCCTGCGGCAGCAGAGGCCAGCCTGATGTTGCACCAGCCTGAGGCGCGCCGTGTGTTCTCCCGGGGAAGTTGTCCCTGGATCACTGGACACTGGCAGTGGCGGGCTCCACAGGCTCCCAGGAGGGGAGGTGTGGATAGTGACCTGTGCTCACACACAGGCTTCTTGGTGGCAGCAGCAGCAGCCTTAGCGTCTCATGCCCGTCTCTGGAGTCTGTGCTTTTTTCCACTGCTCACGCTCATCGCTGGAGCTCCTTTAAGCAGAGCTCTTAATCCCCTCTCCTCGCTCACCAGGAAACAATGAGGGAAGAAAAAGTCTCGTGTCTTCGGCAGGTCCAGACTTTCCCAGACACCATCCTGGCTAGTCGTGGTGCATTAACCCCTTCAGGCTGTGTTCACACCTCCAGTCCTCTCCCTGGGATCCGACTGAAGCCTGAGCCTCAGCTCCCAGCCCCCACCTGCCCCGGGTGAGCAGACAAGTCTCTCGGGCTGGTGAGTGCTGGGCTGCACCGATCCTCTCTGCAGGAATCTCTCCGCTTTGCCCTCCACACCCCTGTTGCTGTGGTCTCCTCCGCGGCTCTGAAGCTTCCCCCCTCCGCCACCCACAGTCTCCGCCCATGAAGGGGCTTCCTAGTGTGTGGAAACCTTTCCTCCTTCACAGCTCCCTCCCACTGGTGCAGGTCCCGTTCCTATTATTTTGAGTGTTTTTTTCTTTTTTCTTTTGCTCTACCCAGGTACATGGGGAGCTTCTTGCCTTTTGGGAGGTCCGAGGTCTTCTGCCAGCATTCAGTGGGTGTTCTATAGGAGCAGTTCCACGTGTACATGTATTTCTGATGTATCTGTGGGGAGGAAGGTGACCTCCACGTCTTACTCTTCTGCCATCTTCCTCAACTCCCAACTGCTATGTTTTTGATAACAGTAAATGCTAAACTATCTTCCATAAAAGGCTAACATAAATATTACACAAGTTCTCCTAAGAAATTATGGATTTTTATAACTTCCAATTTTTGTTGTAGTATATTTTACGCAGAAATTTAATTTTAAGGTTGGAGAGATAAAGTCCAAAATACTATATAGGGAGGTTTTTTTTTTTTTCAGTTGTGTTGCAGTGATCTCTTACTTTATTTTTATTTATTTATGGATGTGTTGGGTCTTCGTTTCTGTGCGTGAGCTTTCTCTAGATGCGGCGAACGGGGGCCACCCTTCATCACGGTGTGCGGGCCTCTCACTATCGTGGCCTCTCTTGTTGCGGAGCACAGTCCACAGACACACAGGCTCAGTATTTGTGGCTCACAGGTCTAGTTACTCCACAGCATGTGGGATCTTCCCAGACCAGGGCTTGAACCTGTGTCCCCTGCATTGGCAGGCAGATTCTCAACCACTGCGCCACTAGGGAAGCCCAGAGGTTTTTTTTAAATTAATTTATTTTATTTTTGGCTGCACTGGGTCTTCATTGCTGCATGCGGGCTTTCTCTAGTTGTGGCAAGCAGGGGCTACTCTTTGTTGCGGTGCATGGGCTTCTCATTGCGGTGCCTTCTCTTGTTGCGGAGCACAGGCTCTATGCATGCGGGCTTCAGTAGCTGTGGCATGCGGGCTCAGTAGTTGTGGCACACAGGCTTAGTTGCTCTGCTGCATGTGTGATCTTCCCAGACCAGGACTCGAACCTGCATCTCCTGCATTGGCAGGCGGATTCTTAACCACTGTGCCATCAGGGAAGTCCTGTATATATTTTTTATAGAGAACTAATCTTCACAAATCTGTGTTTGATGAAGCCTCCACAATAGGTTTATCCCTAATAAAATGTAGATTAATCATGTAGATTAAAATGAGAATTAGATAATTTCCATAAAACTGCTTTCAAGTTTAAGTATCAATTTTACCTCTGTGTAGGCCATAGTAAATTGAATAATTAATTCTGAAAAATGGTTGCTTAAAATATACTTTAATAGGTGTACATGAATTCTAGTTTTTATCTATGCATTCACTTCTTCAATTATTTAACAATTATGTACAGAGAATTTACTATGTGCCAAGAACTGTGTTAGCTACTAAGGTTACAGTGACACACAAGGTATATTTTTCATTTTTTGATAATATTATTTCAATTTGAATATTATAATTCAAATTGGCTTACAAGCAAAAATACTACAATAATAATAATAAAAAAAAAGACAGTAGATAATATTGAGTACATTCTACTCAGGCATTGTCCTGTGCTAAGGGTTTCATATTTTATCCCATTTTATCTTCTTGACACTATGAGAATGGTTAACATTTTTATTCCCATTTTAGAGTTAATAGATCTGAAATTTAATGAGATCAAGTTATTTGCCCAATGTTACACAGCTGCTATAGGGAAGAGCTAGGATTCAAATAAGTTTCTCATTGACTACACAAGCAGAACTTTTAACTATATGATTTATGGAACCATTGAGGTCCCATATGAAGATTATATAAAAAGTCAATTTTTAAAAGAGTTCTATGATTTATAAGTCATGAAAAGTATTTTCAATTAAATAAGAACAGATATAATTTCACACATTTTAAAACTAACAATATTTCTTAAAAATGTGACCTTATGTTTGAAAAGTTTCAGTCATCCTAGAACACACATAATATATCAGTGACTTTGAGTAACTATTCTAGAAAGCAATATGTTAACATTTGTCAAGGGTCGTGAAGAGTTTTTACATTTATGACACATATAGGGTCACTACTAGAAACCACTCTAAGAAAATAATTCAAAGGAATAGTCAAAAAGCATATGTGTAAAGATGTTTTAGCATTATTTTCAAAATTTTTAAAATGGCCTAAATATCCAATAGTATGTGAATTGTTATAATTTTGGTTAATCTCTCCAGAAAATGGTATCGCTTGAAATAATTGAAAATGATAATTATAAAAATAAATATATTTAACATAATATCATGCAATAAATATAACTAAACATAATGAAAAATTAACTTCTAGAATTCCAGCTATTTATAATTGATGAATATTTATAGACAATGACTGGAAATGAGTATAAAAATAAAAACATTTCAATTGTGGACTAGAAAGAAAATGAGTCAATATTTCTCTCATTTTTGTTTCAAATAAGTAAGCATTGTCTTAAAATTATTTTTAAAAGCTTACATTTTCAAAGAATGTTTTTCATCTAAAGGGCAGAAAAATGTCTTAATATACGTACTTTAAAATATGATATATAATTCATATTTTTCAATACAATAATTTCTGAAGATTTTTTTAAGTGTTCCCATAATTATATGCACAATTATGTTTATTATATAATGGTATGTAATTGAATTCCTAAAGGCAAAAATACCTTGTCTTTGTAAAAGCTACAGGTCAACTAGGATGTAATATTTTTCTTTTTCTTTGTTGGATACTTGAAAAACTCAAATAACTTGGTAATTTTTCCTTCCCGTTTACGACAAAATAAATTCCGACTTTAGGCAAAAATATCAACTTATGCAAGAATTGATTTATTTTTTATTCATAGTATAATGGCTCCATACTTTTATGGGAAGATGAACTGAGAAAAAATGAAGAGAAAATTCAAGGTGATTTCCCCTCCCATAGAAGGGTATATTTGAAGTGCTTCCAAGCAACAAATTTAGAAGTTTTGGCAACACCAAAGAGGAGAAAGAACTAGTGAAAAAAAAATTTTTTTTTGAGTGTTGCTTTTGATTTGTTTTCCAATTAAAAACTTGTTTCTACAGTTTAGCAGATTGATTTTTATGGCTAGAATCAGTAAAAGTATAAGTTGCTATCTGAACATGTTAGATTATCTTGATATATATATATATATGTTGGATTATCTAGTAATCAAAATTTCTATTAATTTCAATTTTAATTTCTTTGAAAGGCAAAACCTAAAAGAAATCAAAAACTCCTTGAAAATAGCAGGAATGTGAAAGAAAATTAAAGCAGTACTTTCTTATTCTAGAGTAATCTCTAATTTCCCAAGTTGTGAAGAAAGTTATGTTCTCTTTTACTCACCCTTTGAGTGTCACCTAATAAGCTGGTGCCTTTTTTTATATCTTGACCTATTTTTTTTTTTAACTTGTGATATTTCTTGTTCCAGTTTCCATTCATGTGTAATATACCACTCCCAACTTAGTGGCATGCAATAACAATTGTTTATCAGGTTCACAGTTTCTGTGTGTTGCGAATTCAGAAATGGTACAGCCAGAGCTACTTGACGGCGATCTACAAAGTCTGATGCCCTAGCTAGAAAAACTCAAACACTGACAATGATGTCTGGCAATCAAAATCATATGAAGGATCATTCGTTCACTTCTCCAACAGGCAGGACTAGAAGTCTGTGGACCTGAGTATCTACACATGCCTCTCCGTGTGGCTGGGCTTTCAGAGTGTTGTGGCCTTAGGGTAACTGGACTTCACATATGGTAGTTCAAGCTTCCAAGCATGAGCATTCAGGAAGCAAGGCCAAGGTGATACAGTGAGGGAACATAGACCACAATTCTTGACGGGAGAAGTTCCACAGTCACATTTTAGAAGAGCACGTGGAATAGGAGATACTGTTGTGACTAATTTTGGGACGATACAGTCTGGCATTCAGCTTCTAAATCTACTTAGAAGTTTAGAGTTCACTTCCTGTGTTTTGCTAACATCTGTGCATTTGGCAACCACATCACCTTAGCACTGTACTAGAAGTTGAGATTTAAAGATGAACAATATACATCCTCATTCCTATGGATGAGTAATGAGCAATTACAGCAATTGCTGGTTGAAAGATATATACAAATCAAGATAGTTGAATATATTGGGACTTCCCTGGTGATGCAGTGGTTAAGACGCCACGCTTCCAATTCAGGGGGCCCGGGATCGATCCGTGGTCAGGGAACTAGATCCCACATGCATGCCACAATTAAGAGTTCACATGCCACAACTAAGGAGCCCTTGAGCTGCAACTAAGGAGCCTGCCTGCTGCAACCAAGACCCAGTGCAACCAAAAACAAACAAAAAAAAGATAGGTGAATATATAGAAAGGGGTTAGGTATAGGGAAGAAGATAAGTCTTAAATGACTGATGGAAATTTGCTAAGAAGTAAGAAGAAAGTATTAGAGAACATTTCACCCAGAAGAAGTACATGTTAAAAGTTATGAAAACCTGAGAATATGATCCAGCTGATAGATGATAGCTAGTTCAGAATGGCAGGAGATTAGAATATGAGAACATGATTGTAGGAATTGAGGCTGGAAGGGTAAATATGAGCCACATTATAAAGCATTCTGGATGTTACAATAAGGAGACTTGCCCTGAAGCTCCTTGGAATCATGAGATGGTTTTTAATCAGAGGAATAAAGAATCAGATTTGTAAGATCAACTGAGTTACACAATAGAGAATGCATTGAAGGTAGGCAAGAACAGAAACAGGAAGATGAATTAGTAGACTAGAAGTTATGAGAACTTCAGTGATAATAGCATTGAGAATTACCTAAATTACCAAAAGCGGACTGTTTTGTTTGGGAAGTAGAATTGCTAGGACTGAGTGATTTATTAGACTTGGGAGCTAAGGGAGAGTGTCTTTAGCCTTTTGTGTCTGCTCTAGCAAAATACCACAGACTAGGTAGCTTTTAAACAACAGAAATTTATTTCTCAGCATTCTGGAGTCCAACATAAGAGTGCTGGCACAGTTGGGTGAGGGCTCTCCTCTGAGTCACAGACTTTTCATTTTATCCTCACATGGTGGAAGTGGCTAGGAATCTCTCTGGAGCCTCTTTTATAAATAAATCTTATTCATGCGGGTGGTACCCTCATGACTAAAGCACCTCTAAAAAATTCCATCTACTAATACCATCCCCTTTTGGGGGGGTAGGATATTCATATGAATTATGAAGGGACACAAACATTCAAACCATAGCAGAGAGGCTCATGACTACCATTCTGGGGTTTTTGACTTTGAATACTAGGTCAATGTTGGTCCTTTCATGTGAAATGATGAATATAGTGGGTGAAGAAATTGGGATCTGGGGACAGGTTTAGTCAGTTGTGAATGTGGTACAAGTGGCCTAAATGAAAATGTAGAGTGAGGAGTTAGACTTATTATAGGGATTAGTTTCTATCAGTTTATACATGATAGATTAAAAAATGGATGCAATGAAGTCTCCTGAGGAGAGTCAGTGGTGTGAGGATAGCACAGGACTAAAAAATCAGAACATGAAGAAATGACAACAGTTGAGATTATGATTCAGTCAAGAATTCTGAAAAAGGGCAGATAGAAAGTAAGAGGAAAACAGATGAGTGTCAAGTGATAGTAACAGTAATAATAATAATAATTATAATAGAGAAAGGATTTTGGAGATCAATCAAAAGTAAGTTCTTGTAAGAAAAAGACAAAAAGTTTCATTAATTGTGTTTAACAGCAAGAATTAAGCATAGTAAGAGCAGTTTCAGTGGATGAATTAACAATGATTTGAGATGTAGGTAGAAAGTGAAAATATGGAACAAAGAATAGAGGTAATGTTTTCAATATGGGCTATAAGGTAGAAAGACAGAACAGTATTCTGGTTAGGAGATGGGAAAATCTGAAGTAGTGTAAATGTAAATTCAAAAGAACAAATAGAAAGTAGTTAAAAAGACTAGAGAGAGGTTACATAATTAACTAGTATTTTCTTTTCTCATTCTCCTTTGCAGATTTGTGAGTTCCCTGAGCATTGGGTCCAGACTGAAGTAAGGTATCCTAGAACCATTGGTTGATTATGGGAATAATCTGGATTTTATCAATGAATTTGTAGTGCATCACTTAAATAGCATTCCAAGAGGCATTATCCAGAATCAAAATAAAAAAAATAAGCCAGGGAAACAGCCCCTGTGCTAATTATTAAGACATCAGAGATTATGAGGTAAAAAGATGAAATCCAGGTGTGAACCAATAGAATAGATGTTAGAGAAAAGTCTGGCAGAAATAGGAAGAAAAATGTGTGAGGAAGAATCCAGAGTGATTTCCTAAGCTAACTGGATATAGATAACCTTAAAGTTTAAAAATATAACTGAAAAATTTAGCTAGTTCTCAAGTCAAAAAGGTAGCATCTGATTTCTATAGACTGAATTGGTGTTCCCCCCAAATTCTTATGTTAAAGCCCTAAGTCCCAATATGATTGTATTTGGATATAGGGTCTTTAGGAGGTAAGTAAGCTGTTTGGAGAGCACTCGTGTACTTATAAGAAAAGACACTGGAGAGCTCGCTCTCATGTTCTCTCTCTCTCTCTCTCACTGAGGAAAAGCCATGTGAGGACACAGCAAGAAGGTGACCATCGGGCTTCCCTGGTGGCGCAGTGGTTGAGAGTCCGCCTGCCGATGCAGGGGACACGGGTTTGTGCCCCGGTCCAGGAGATCCCACATGCCACGAAGCGGCTGGGCCCGTGAGCCATGGCCGCTGAGCCTGCGCGTCCGAAGCCTGTGCTCCGCAATGGGAGAGGCCACAGTGGTGAGAGGCCCGCGTACCGCAAAAAACAAAAACAAAAACAAAAACAAAAGGTGACCATCTGCAAGCCAGGAAGAGAGCTCATACCAGAAACTAAAGCCTGCTGGACCTTGATCTTGAATTCTCCAACATCCAGAACTGTGAGGAAATAAATTTCTGTTTAAGCCACACAACCTGTGGTATTTTTGTTATGGTGACCTGAGCAGACTGAGAGGCTGATGGAGACTTATGTGTGTAAAGAAGGAAAAGGCAGTCCACCATACCATACAGAAAGCAGACCACTACACTGGAGATCAGATGAACAGAGTTCTAAAATTGCCATTCACTCTTGTTGTGCATTGTTAATTTAGCCTTTCAATTTTATCATTAAAATATTTTCTCATTATATTGGTATCTGGATAATTGTAATAATTTTAGAGAATATCATATTGGTTTGTGAAAGTAAGACATTAACCTTTCTTTATAATAGTTGCTAAGAAATTTAAGAATTCCTAATATCATGCAAAACCATTAAGGCAGATGAAATCATTAATTAATTCCTGATACCTGCTTACCAGTAGATTCTGGGGCCAACACTATTTTTCAAGCCAATTGGCAGTATTTTTGATGAGGTATTCTACCAATTCATCAAAAAAAAATGATATGAGAGATTCAGAATATTGGAACATATTGTTAGACCTATTCAATCAATAAAAGAAATATATAATAGTCACATTCAGTGTCAATAATTAATACAGACATTCAAATAATTTTCAAGCTTAGCAGTAATGTTTATTTTCCACCTTAAGTACGTCCTCTGATACTTGTAAACATTTAAAAAATATAACATGTATTGTTCATTTTTCAGGTTTTCTTTAATTTTCTCCAGCAAGTTTTATAGTTTCAGTTTCTAAACCACATTTTATTAAATGTGTTTTATTTTTTAAATGCTGTCACAAATTATGCTGGAACAAGAGATAGCACCTCTATGACATCTGGTCCCCAAAATTAGTCCAGGTAGCATGAGGGTGAACAAAACCAAGAAACTACTGAAATCTGGGTATAGAGTATTAAGCAGTTGTTTCATTTTGTAGATTGGTATCATTAGCTTCCTAAAGAACTTTTACTAAAATTCATTGTGAAATTAACTAATACAGGAGCAATCTCATTGGTTTTGCTGCAGAATAGAGGAGCATGTTTGGGTGATACAGGACCCACAACTTACTATTGAACAATTATGTCTGCCTATAAATGATCCAAATACACAGCAGGTATTCCCAAGGGTGCAGCTAGCATGGTAGACTAGATAAATGCTTCTATAAAATTTGCTTATCCTGAGAAAGAGAATTGTCCTTCCTCTCCTTTAAATTCCAAGTGGAACTCCCAAGATGAAGCAGCTGATATATTGTATATACAAACCATGCTAGATTGACTTTATGATGATTAGATGTGCATCTAATTAATATGCTTCTTACCCAGGTCATAACAAATACGTGATTAAGGAACCCTTTGGCATCAGCACCCAACATAAACTAGCTGCTACAAAATCAAGTAACGATCAGAGAAGCCATATCAGATTCGGTGTGTCATCTTCCTCTTATTAGTCTTACAGATGCTAAGAAAATTAGAATAGTCAAGGGACTTGTCCCAGCAGGGTGAAAATTGTAACACTGTGACTATGAAATGGTATGAATTAAGCAAACATTGATGGGGTCAAAGCAAAATCATAATGTAGCACTAGCAGAGGTGGGGTAGGCTGATGGGAGCTCCTCTGGTCCCTCAACTTTGAAGGGCCTAAGAAAACCCCCTCTATTTATCCTCATCTGTAGGAATTCTGAAAGCCAGAAGACAAAAAGGATGATGAGAAACCTGACCTTGAATTGTCAGATTGATAGTCTGGGAAATTAATGAAAGTGACAATAGAAGAAAAAACAAGATCTCCCAATGCCATACGGCCATATAGGGGTAAAATGGTCAAGGGTAGAGAAGAATCCTTTCTGTGACTCTGACCCAGCAGCCCAAGGCACTGTGATGCTGAAACCTTTGATGAACTCCTAATGAGGGCTATAATGAAATCAGAATAATATGAGGATGCAGTGGTTGATGAGATTAAGGTAAAATTTCGAAGAAAAGTGGAAAACAGAACAGACTTTATGTGAAGTGGTTGCATCTTCTTTACATGAATGTATTATTGGGGAAGATATCATGTTTGATGGGTGAACATCCCCTTATTTAATATTGTAAAACAGAAGGCATGTAAGTTTCTCCTTTTCCCAGTATTAACTGGATACACTAAATAGCAACCTAGAGATTTGCCTGAGTCCATATAGATTATTAATATGTAACACTATCAGATACGTGGTGGAGAAAAAGACACTACCACTTTAACTAAGGACATATTAGACGTGGGAGGACTGTTATCAACAAATTTGCTGTACAATTGCCCTGTGTGGCCTCTGATAAAGGCAGATGTCTTATGGAGACTAAACAATATATTACTGAGGCTTGAATAAAGAGTACCACCTAGAGCATCAGCAGTCACTAATTTGTTTTCACAGTGGCTGGAAAAAATACAATGTGATAAGGAGACCACTACTCAGTGATTTACCTTACAAATTTTTCTTGTTCTTGATCTCAAAAAAGAGCCAACTAAAGTTTGCCTTCATGTGGGAAGGATCCCAATCAATGTTTGCTAGACTGCCACAGAGTTATTTGAATTCACCAACTTACTGTCTTAATTTGGTAAGGAGGGATTTGGACTTCAGTCAGGTTCTGAGTGTGCTAATACTACATTGATGGTATCATGATATTATCAAAAACAGAAGAACAAGCAAAGACTGAAGAACAATGTAAATATACCAAAACCATTGAATTTTACACTTAATATGGGTGAATTGAAAGGTATATTAACTATAATAAAGCTGTTATATAAAGAAAAGCAATATATTAGTGCCTTGGAACTGATTGGAAAACATATTTGAATATTTCTAATTTATATATAAGAAAAACGTGTTGGTTAACTCTTGTATTTGTTAAGATATGTTAATAAATTGTGTTTCCTGAAAAAGAAATCAGAAGAGAAAAGATGAACTGACTCTGTATCAGGAGCCAGATAAAAGGATCTATAGTGAGGATAATTTATCATCTAAATCAGGACCATTTTGAATGTTAAGGGGTGGAATTTATGGGTTTTTTTTTTTGAATTTTATTTTTTTTTATACAGCAGGTTCTAGTCATCAATTTTATACAAATCAGCGTACACATGTCAATCCCAATCACCCAATTCATCACACCACCCTCCAACCGCCACGGCTTTCCCCCCTTGGTGTCCATAGGTTTGTTCTCTACATCTATGTCTCAATTTCTGCCCTGCAAACTGGTTCACCTGTACCATTATTCTAGGTTCCACACATATGCATTAATATACGATATTTGTTTTTCTCTTTCTGACTTCACTCTGTATGACAGTCTCTAGATCCATCCACGTCTCAACAAAGGACCCAATTTTGTTCCTTTTCATGGCTGAGTAATATTCCATTGTATATTTGTACCAAATTTTCTTTGTCCATTCGTCTGTCAATGGGCATTTAGGTCGCTTCCATGACCTGGCTATTGTAAGTAGTCCTGCAATGAACATTGGGGTGCATGTGTCTTTTTGAAATATGGTTCTCTCTGGGTATATGCCCAGTAGTAGAACTGTTGGATCATATGGTAATTCTATTTTTAGTTTTTTAAGCAAGCTCCATACTGTTCTCCATAGTGGCTGTATCAATTTACATTCCCACCAACAGTGCAAGAGGGTTTCCTTTTCTCCACACCCTCTCCAGCATTTGTTATTTGTAGATTTTCTTTTGTTGCCCATTCTAACTGGTGTGAGGTGATACCTCATTGTACTTTTGATTTGCATTTCTCTAATAATTAGTGATGTTGAGCAGCTTTTAATGTGCTTTGGGCCATCTGTATGTCTTCTTTGGAGAAACATGTATTTAGGTCTTCTGCTCATTTTTGGATTGCGTTGTTTTTTTAATATTAAGCTGCATGAGCTGTTTATATATCTTGAAGATTAATCCTTTGTCCATTGATTCGTTTACAAATATTTTCTCCCATTCTGAGCATTGTCTTTTTGTCTTCTTATGGTTACCTCTACTGTGTAAAAAGTCTGAAATTTGATTAGGTCCCATTTGTTTATTTTTGTTTTTACTTCCATTGCTCTAGGAGGTGCATCAAAAAAGATCTTGCTGTGATTTATGTCAAAGAGTGTTCTTCCTATGTTTTCCTCTAAGAGTTTTATACTGCCTGGTCTTACATTTAGATCTCTAATCCATTTTGAGTTTATTTTTGTGTATGGTGTTAGGGAGTGTTCTAATTTCACTCTTTTACATGTAGCTGTCAAGTTTTCCCAGCACCTTTTATTGAAGAGACTGTCTTTCTCCAGTGTATATCCTTACCTCCTTTGTCATACATTAGTTGACCAAAGGTGCATGGATTTACCTCTGGGCTTTCTATCCTGTTCCATTGATTTATATTTCTGTTTTTGTGCCAGTACCATACTGTCTTGATTACTGTAGCTTTGTAGTATAGTCTGAAGTCAGGGAGTCTGATTCCTCCAGCTCCGTTTTTTTCCCTCAAGACTGCTTTGACTATTTGGGGTAATTTTTGTCTCCATACAAATTTTAAGATTTTTTGTTTTAGTTCTGTAAAAAATACCATTGGTAATTTGATAGGGATTGCATTGAATCTGTAGATTGCTTTGGGTAGTATAGTCATTTTCACAATAATGATTCTTCAAATCCAAGAACATGGTATATCTCTCCATCTGTTGGTATCACTTAATTTCTTTCATTAGTGTCTTATAGTTTTCTGCATACAGGTCTATTGTCTCCCTACGTAGGTTTATTCCTATGTATTTTATTCTTTTTGTTGCAACGGTAAATGGGAATATTTCCTTAATTTATCTTTCAGATTTTTCATCATTAGTATATAGGAATGCAAGAGATTTCTGTGCATTAATTTTGTATCCTGCCACTTTACCAAATTCATTGATTAGCTCTAATAGTTTTCTGGTGGCATCTTTAGGATTCTCTATGTATAGTATCATGTCATCTGCAAACAGTGACAGTTTTACTTCTTCTTTTCCAATTTGTATTGCTTTTATCTTTTTCTTCTCTGATTGCCGTCACTAGGACTTCCAAAACTATGTTGAATAATAGTGGTGAAAGTGGACATCCTTGTCTTTTTCCTGATCTTAGAGGAAATGCTTTCAGTTTTTCACCATTGAGAATGATGTTTGCTGTGGGTTTGTCATATATGGCCTTTATTATATTGAGGTAGGTTCCCTCCAGGCCCACTTTTGGGAGAATTTTTATCAGAAATGGGTGTTGAATTTTGTCAGAAGCTTTTTCTGCATCTATTGAGATGATCATAAGGTTTATAGTCTTCAATTTGTTAATATGGTTTATCACATTGATTTGCATATATTGAAGAATCCTTGCATCCCTTGGATAAATCCCTCTTATTGTGGTGTATGATTCTTTTAATGTGTTGTTGAATTCTGTTTGCTAGTATTTTGTTGAGGATTTTCGCATCTATATTCATCAGTGATATTGGTCTGTAATTTTCTTTTTTTAGAGTATGTTTGTCTGGTTTTGGTATCAGGGTGATGGTGGCTTCATAGAATGAGTTTGGGAGTGTTCCTTCCTCTGCAGTTTTTTGGAAGAGTTTCAGAAGGATAGCTGTTAGCTCTTCTCTAAATGTTTGATAGAATTTGACTGTGAAGCTATGTGGTCCTGGACTTTTGTTTACTGGAAGATTTTTAATCACTGTTTCAATTTCACTACTTGTGATTGGTCTGTTCATATTTTCTATCTCTTCCTGGTTCAGTCTTGGAAGGTTATACCTTTCTAAGAATTTGTCCATTTCTTCCAGCTTGTCCATTTTATTGGCATAGAGTTGCTTATAGTAGTCTCTTAGGATGCTTTGTATTTCTGTGGTGTCTGTTGTGACTTTTCCTTTTTCATTTCTAATTTTATTGATTTGAGTCCTCTCTCTTTTTCTTCATGAGTCTGGCTAATGGTTTATCAATTTTGTTAATCTTCTCAAAAAACCAGCTTTTAGTTTTATTGACCTTTGCTATTGTTTTCTTTGTTTCTATTTCATTTATTTCTGCTCTGATCTTTATGATTTCTTTCCTTCTGCTAACTTTGGGTTTTGTGTGTTCTTCTTTCTCTAGTTCCTTCAGGTGTAACGTTAGATTGCTTATTTGAGATATTTCTTGTTTCTTGATGTAGCCTTTTATAGCTATAAACTTCCTGTTAGAACTGCTTTGCTGCATCCCACAGGTTTTGGATCATCGTGTTTTCATTGTCATTTGTCTGTATGTGTTTTTTGATTTCCTCTTTGATTTCTTCAGTGACCTCTTGGTTATTTAGCAATGTGTTGTTTAGCCTCCATGTGTTTTTTTACATTTTTTCCCCTGTAACTCATTTCTAATCTCATAGTGTTGTGGTCAGGAAAGATGCTTAATATTATTTCAATTTTCTCTAAATTTACTGAGGCTTGATTTGTGATCCAAGATGTGATCTATCCTGGAAATTGTTCCATGCACACTTGAGAAGAAACTCTAATCTCCTGTTTTTGGATGGAATGTCCTATAAATATCAATTAAATCTATCTGTTCTATTGTGTCATTTAAAACTTGTGTTTCCTTATTAATTTTCTTTTTGGATGATCTGTCCATTAGTGTAAGTGAGGTGTTAAAGTCCCCCACTATTATTGTGTTACTGTCAATTTACTCTTTTAGAGCTGTTAGCAGTTGCCTTATGTATTGAGGTGCTCCTATGTTGGGTGCAGATATATTTATAATTGTTATATCTTCTTCTTGGATTGACTCCTTGATCATTATGTAGTGTCCTTCCTTGTCTCTTGTAACATTCTTTATTTTAAAATCTATTTTATCTGATATGAGTATTGCTACTCCAGCTTTCTTTTGGTTTCCATTTGCATGGAATATCTTTATCCATCCCCTCACTTTCAGTCTGTATGTGTCCCTAGGTTTGAAGTGGGTTTCTTGTAGACAGCGTATGTATGGGTCTTGTTTTTGTATCCATTCTGCGAGCCTGTGTCTTTTTGTTGGAGCATTTAATCCATTCACGTTTAAGGTAATTATCAATATGTATGTTCCTATTACCATTTTCTTAAGGGTTTTGGATTTGTTTTCGTAGGTCCTTTTCTTCTCTTATGTTTTCCAGTTAGAGAAGTTCCTTTAGCATTTGTTGTAGAGATGGTTTGATGGTACTGAATTCTCTTAGCTTTTGCTTTTCTGTAAAGCTTTTGATTTCTCCATCGAATCTGAATGAGATCCTTGCCGGGTAGAGTAATCTTGGTTGTAGGTTATTCTTTTTCATCACTTTAAGTATATCATGCCACTCCCTTCTGGCTTGTAGAGTTTCTGCTGAGAAATCAGCTGTTAACCTTATGGGAGTTCTCTTGTATATTATTTGTTGTTTTTCCCTTGTTGCTTTCAATAATTCTTCTTTGTCTTTGATTTTTGACAATTTGATTACTATGTGTCTTGGTGTGTTTCTCCTTGGGTTTATTCTGTATGGGACTCTCTGTGCTTCCTGGACTTCAGTGGCTATTTCCTTTCCCAATGTAGGGAAGTTTTCGACTATAATCTCTTCAAATATTTTCTTGGGTCCTTTCTCTCTCACTTCTCCTTCTGGGACCCCTATAATGCGAATGTTGTTGCGTTTAATGTTGTCCCATAGTTCTCTTAGGCTGTCTTCATTTCTTTTCATTCTTTTTTCTTTATTCTGTTCCACAGTAATGAATTCCACCATTCTGTCTTCCAGGTCACTTATCCGTTCTTCTGCCTCAGTTATTATGCTATTGATCCCTCCTAGTGTAATTTTCATTTCAGTTATTGTATTGTTCATCTCTGTTTGTTTGTTCTTTAATTCTTCCAGGTCTTTGTTAAACATTTCTTGCATCTTCTCGATCTTTGCCTCCATTCTTTTTCCGAGGTCCTGGATCATCTTCACTCTCATTATTCTGAATTTTTTCCTGGAAGGTTGCCTATCTCCACTTCATTTAGTTCTTTTTTAGTTTTTTTTTTTCTTGTTCCTTCATCTGGTACATAGCTCTCTGCCTTTTCATCTTGTCTATCTTTTTGTGAATGTGGTTTTTGTTCCCTGGAATTTTAAACTATGCTGGGACAGGAAGTATAAATTGGGACTCTCTCAGGCAAACCAAGATGGACAAGCTTCCTTTATATAATACTGATGGGTGTGAGCTACTAAGTTCAGTGAACATCCATGGGTTAAAATAATGGAAAGGAAATAATTTATATGTTAGAAACATTGGGATTGCAAGAAATGTAGTGTAAGAATAGACTGGATTTCATCAGTTGGCAAGAATGAACAATATACCAATTTAGGAGGAAGTGAGAGTAATTTAGGCAAAGGGGAATGATTCCCTGTAATAAAATGGTTTTGGTGAGAATGGTTAAAAGTAGAAGGACTTAAAAGATAGGAGTAGATGTGTTATATAATAGCTGTTGATTAATGGGTAAGGGAGCCAATGGAAAGGAAAAGTTTGATGACAAAGAAAAGAGAATGACCAGTTGATGGAGATGTGAAATTCAGGTGGAATCCTGAACAGAGAGAGTATACATCAAAGGAGTTATTTTACGTTTATGTTACAGTTACTGCAATTATTCCGGGAGCAGAAATTGGATTTGTCATCGAGATTGAGGAAATGTCAGGTGTTTCCGTATGATGGTGTTTGACAACTGAGAGAAACAGCTGAGGTCATCTGAAGGTAAAAAGTGGATAAGAGGTGGGACAATAGAGAATGTTCGATGTTGTACTTGAAATCAATGGTGAGAGCTGAGTAGAAATAAAAGAAGGATAGAGATTTAGCACTTTTTAATAAAGATCTAGTGTTGTTTGAGACCATAAATTTGTACAGGAAGCATATTTGTGGTTACCTGAATTCGTTTTCGGTAGCACCGAGCAGTTCAAATGTAGAAGGAGAGAAGAAAATCCAGGAATAAAATGCAATATTTGATGCAATATAATGCCAACAGCAAAGCAGCTGAGGTTGAAATGATGAATTCTATCACCTGAGTTAGATGGTGAATCACTGAAGACAGAAGAGAATTGACTGACAGTAGAGAAGTGTATCAAAATGCTAGTGGCCTTAATAGAGTCAAAGTATAAATTAAGTGAGATGATATCAAGTGTAAAAAGATTGCAGTCAGGTATGGGATTATTGACTTTAATATTTTTGAGATTTATTAGTGTAACCAAATTATATGTGGTTTTGGAATTAGATGCCAGGAGCTGAGTTTTGGTAATAGGTATGGTGTATTAGTTCACTAGGTTTGCCATAACAAAGTACCACAAACTGGATGGCTAAAGAACAGAAGTTTATTGTCTCACAATCCTGGAAGCTAGAAATCTGAAATTAAAGTGCTGGCAGGGTTGATTTCTTCTGAGGGCTGAGAGGGAAGGATCTGGTACAGGCCTCTCTCCTTAGCTTATAGAGGACGTCTTTTTCCGATGTCTCTTCACATCATCTTCTCCCTATGCCTGTTTGCCTCTCTGTCCAAATTTATCCTTTTTTTATAAGGCCACCATGAATTAGAGCCCACCCTCATAACCTCATGTTTAACCTGATTATTTCTGTAAGAACCTTATCTCCAAACAAGATCACACTCTGAGGTACTGGGGGTAAGGACTCCAACATATATTTTTTGAAAGGACACTATTCAATTCATGACATAAAAGATTTAGAAGGTTAATGCATTGGGAGCAAAGGGTGATATCTCAGGTGTCCTCATAAAGATGACGTCATCTAGGGCACATGAATTTCTCAGCATAAAGGAGCATATTCTTCAGGAACTGACAGGTAGTTTCTAGGGTACTGAGGCAGAAAGAAGAAGGGTAATATTTCCAGATAATGTGGCTTTCAAATATATAAAAGTTTCCACTTTATAAGGGTAGGTAAATGGTATTTGAAAGCAGGTTGGAGAGGGAGGAAGATGTTGACATGCCTTCTCAACTCTGTAATAACTGGGGTAGAGAAGAATCAGCAGAAAGACTGAGAAGGCTGCTAAGGCAGTGGTGTCAGCAATGACCAGTAAGTATAGATTAATTTTATGAAATAGGCTTAAAGTAGATGTGAAATTTTTAAACATGGATTGTAGGTTCCTGATTGCAGAGCTGAACATTTAGAAAAGAAGGAGGTAAAAAGGAAGTTGAATCTAAGAAGCGGATGTGCTAAAATACCAGTGGAGGAAAGAGAGTAAATTGTCATTAATGACCAAAAGGACAAGGTTACAAGAAGACAAGGTAAGTCCACAAAATTTTCGAAGTATTAGTACCAAAATTCCCATTTCGAATCCAACAGGCTTTCTAGGCACTCTAGGTTTTTGGAAAGAGCAGCAGCCTGTGAAGCAGGGTTAGTGGATGTAAGATCAAAAACTCCCCATGAAAGCTAGAATTAATTTTGCTGCCAAAGGAATCCAACCCCTAAGAAGCAGTAGAATTAATTAACTGTATTTCTTCTGTTCAAAGTCATAATTAATTGAAAAAAAAAAACTATCAGTGATATAAGAAGTGTTTAGAGAGGCGGGGGACCGTAGAGGAGTTGGTAGGGACTCCACTAAATAAAACAAATATTTTATGAGAAAATATTTCCTGTAATTGATGAAATATAGACTTTTAAGGACTCTAATCTTATACTGCAAACAGCCACTGAATCAGGTTGGAGGAGGTAAAAAGGAGACATCTGTAGAAGGAGTTAGCTAAAGGAGGGGAGGCTATGTATTAAGGTTCTCTTTTCAAAAATACCTCTGTTCTCTTTTGTGTTTGTTATTCCATTCCCCCCCTTTGGAAATACTGAAGTATTACTTTATTCATGCAAAAAAATTTAGAAGTTTTACAAATCATTTGTATGATAGTATCTTAGAAAAACAAATCTTTAAATTTTATTTTGATTGGAGAATATATTATTAATATGTTGAGCTCAGGAGTCTGATTGGAGAATAGAAAATGTGACCCTGCTCTGGCAAATGGGGCTGCAAACCGTATGACTCATGGAGGATGAAGAGGCGGCTGACATCATCGCCAAGATCCTAGACACTTCCATATATAAAAGTTTGAGAACTTACTGAGAGACCCACAGGAATGTGATGCCCCTAAGAGAAATCTGGTTTTGATATAAAGAAGGTACAAAAGTCATTTTGTTAAAAGATCTGCAATAAGGAAGGACAGTGAGTCCTGGGAATTTAAATTGTTGTAGAAGTAGAAAGAGTCTGTACCGATGTTCTGCCATTTCCTTCTAGTCAGGAGATAGATGGGAAAAATGGTTATGGGTTTGGATGTCAAAATATGTTAGACCCAGTCTCTTGGGGACAGGATTGCATTTTTAAGGAAAGACACTGTGTCATTAAAATAAAAGATTGTGATACTGGGAACTTAGGCCCCACATAAGAATACAATATTCTCATCAGAGTAAAGAACTAGAGATAGTAGTGAGGTGGTTCATTCTTTTCTCCTCATCTTCAAAGACCTCTGAGAAAAGGACAGGATTCAGTCTTAAGGGTCCAAGTGAAGTAAAGAGGATTAACCATATATGAGGGCTACAGTTATAGTGAGCAAACTTATTAGGTATCCATTTGGGCACTGGATTTCTTCCTTGGTGGTACTGGAAGTATTTTTAAAACAGGGGTGTTCTAAATTTCTGCCTCCATCCTGACTACATATGTGATCAGGAAAGCCTTTGGACAAATATATGGGTGAGGTTGGTTTAGGGTTATCACTGGGCAAATGGCCTTGGGAGGAGAAAATATCATTTCCCTAGTGGGTGATAAAGTGACTTGCAGGATTAATTTGGAACACTGAAGACAATAATACTTTTCCTGAACCCCAACCTGCTGACAAGGACACAATTTTATACCCAATTTTGAAGATTATTTAACAATATTTGAAAATATTAATGACTAGAAAATAAGTGGAAATAAGAGTAACAGTATTCTTAATGTATTACCCAAATTTTGTAAAAAGAAAAAGGGATAGAGGCAAATGTTTAAAATTGTGATAATATATATCTCTGGAAAAATATACTAACCTGGACTTGCATAAATGCTATTCTAGATGTAACTCAAAAATGTCTGAAAAACATTATTCATTCTAACATATGTGTTTAAATTTTAAAATATCTCCAACAATACCTTTTTACCAGAACTTGCAAATAAGTGAATCCCTATTATTGTAAAGATGAAACCGAAGTACTTTAAATTACAGAGGTTCACATAGCAAAATATATGAAAAAGAAATGCAAAATAGCACTTCCAACACTGCCCTCTAAAGAGAGAAAAGCCAGTGTTTCTGAAGTAAATTTCTAAATTTAAATCATATTTTCTGTATTCAGAATTTTGCATGTGATTAGAATAAAAGAAAAATCTCCAAGGAACAAAACATGAAGTAAAATATGGACATTTGAGCAATTATCAGAGAAGACAAAAGTCCTTGAACTTAAGAACATTTTCTCAAAAGTAATTTCTCAGCTGTTAGATATCAAAAGAGTCCAGGCTTATTCTGTGTAAAGCAAGACTTCAGAATCCTGCTTTAAAAACTATTCCAATATGGAAATAATTCTTTATATTTTATAGCTTTATGAAGTCTTTCATCTAAGGATCTCGAAAAGGAAATGAAGTAAGGGCAATGATTGAATTTTTGCATATTAATGACTGCAAGAAAAATGGAAACAATTAAAAAGAAATAGATGTCTACTATAATGAAAGCCACTTTTTAATGTTATACATAAGATTAGCTGAATAGTTATAGAAAAGTGATAGCTGATGGCTATTATTTTGTTTCTGAGTTTCTTTGTAAGCACTATCATTATGCTATATGGACAGGGTAGAGATGTCTCAGAAGGAAACGTGTTTTATTCTAGCAAGGAGCTGTCCCTTTTATACCTATCAGAACACTTGTATTCATAAAATGTTTCAGTACTGAAACATACAGCAACTATGTTCAAGATTGTTTACAACCCAAGGCCTCGAATAGAAAAATAATTTTTTTTTAAAAAAACTTAAAATGCTGCACTGTACTTTACAGTCAAGGCCACTATTAAGTAGCAACATAGTGTCCTGTGAGATATCATTTATAGGCCTCTAAAAGTCTCATCTGCTCCAAAATGATAGCTATACATTTAAAACAGTTTCTTAGATGGCCATCTTTAACCCCTTTTTTGTCAAAAAGGGCCTCCACTACCTTCTATAAAGAGTCTTTTTGCATATTGCAAAACAAGTAGCACTTTTAGTCATATTAATACAAGACAGCCCTTCCTACAGGCTGACTCAGCCTCAAAAGAGATTGAAGGGTTTAACAAGCATAGGAAGTGCTAGATTTTACCTCTCTACTTTCCTCTTGGCCAGACGCCTTTGTACAGTGCAAATATACAGCAGTACCCACAGCACACTGGTTGCCCTACAGTTGAGAAGTCACTGTCAAAAAAGCCATCTTAAAATGCAAATTACATTAGCTAGGAAGAGATAACACATATGTCTGAAGTTATATTAAGGGCTTAAATATAATCAATGTCCTTTAAAACTTTAATTGTATTCCTAAAATATTATTTACTAGAATACATTATTGCTCATGCCTCCATTTCCCATAGGAGGAAAAGCATGGAAGGAACACATGTGGGTGGCTTACTGCTCCCTGTTCAACAACTGAGGTACATAATTAAATAAGGGGGAATAAACTGCACATATATGTATCAACCCTTCTGGGCTTTCTCGCTGAATCTTGCAGAACCACTTGTCCTCAGGATGCACATATTTTCTTTCTCTTGAATTCAGTAAGCTCCCTGTTCCTCTGGGGATGCCTCTGACTGGGGAGAATAATATAATTCAAGAGAGCAAAAGGTGAGGGGGATTTATATTGGGAAATATCTGACTGTAGGTTTATGCCATATTTTCTAATCACACTACAAGTTTGACCACTCATTTCTTAATTGATACAGAGGTTGAGAAGTAAGTAGAAGTTATTACACATTCTCCAATCTCCAATACTATTTATTGAGAGTAACCACTAGGATTGCTTTTCTCTGATGACAAGCTTTTCATTTTTCAATTGTTCTGGATTTTAGAAAATATTTGGATACTGGTAATATCACAGTGCTATTACTTTATAGTTATCATATTTTCAATATCAAATTGTGGAAAATTTAGGGTTTGTTACTCTAAAACAAGTATAAAATTACCTGCACAACACCTTGTAAGCAGCTGTGAATGAGAAGAATTCAAGCCTACAGCTTTCAGTATAATTAAATACAGAGGAAGAAAGACTAGAGTATCAAATGTAAAAATGTAAAATATAAAAACCGTAAAGAACAGGAGATAATCCCCAATGTCCTCCCCATTTTAGAAACTTGCCAAGAAATTACTACTCAATGGCTTTTAAGTATACATTCCATGCTGGAAAACCAATTTATTTTAAAGGGAGAGTTTATAATTGAAATGGAATGTCCAGTAATATTAGAATCTCCAGATGCTATCCATTTGCAAATGAAAAACATAAGCAGTGTTGTCAAGTCAGAAAATCTATGTCACAGAAAGGCATGTTTTTTCCTGTCAAAACAAAATAAAGGAAAACAAAACAAGCTTTGAAAAAGGTCTCTGGAAACCACCTGACTTTAATGATGAGAAAGAAACTCATTGGATGAATTATCGAGTCCTGCATGTTTATTAATAATTTATGTAATTTAAAAGTCTGACAATATAAATATGGCCATAAATTACAAAGGGGAAAGTACAATCACTGTAGACAAATGAAAGAAAATGTGTTCGTGTCACTTGAAAAAATTACTCACACATTAAGGATTCTTAATGAGAGAATGGGAAATATTTCTACATTTCAGATGAATCAAGAAACATAGGAAGATCAACTCAAAATCAAGCTTGAAGAGAAAAGAAGTATGTAGATAAAAACTCAGCTATTTGCATAGGGTAAGAGTGTGTGATTGCCCTGGAGTTCTAGACAAATAATACCTAGCCTGAATTCAAAGAGAGATTGTCTACTCCAGTATTAGTCATTGCTGTTACAATAAATTCTCCATATAATACCTCTAAAGAATTTGCTAGAACAAATCTTTTATTTTCTACCCCACTGTTAAAAAATGTAATATGGGGAGTTGAGGAAGATGGTGGAAGAGTAAGACAGGGAGATCACCTTCCTCCCCACAGATACATCAGAAATACATCTACACGTGGAACTGCTCCTATAGAACACCCACTGAATGCTGGCAGAAGACCTCAGACCTCCCAAAAGGCAAGAAACTCCCCATGTACCTGGGTACGGCAAAAGAAAAAAGAAAAAACAGAGACAAAAGGATAGGGACGGGACCTGCACCAGTGGGAGGGAGCTGTGAAGGAGGAAAGGTTTCCACACACTAGGAAGCCCCTTCGTGGGCGGAGACTGTGGGTGGCGGAGGGGGGAAGCTTCAGAGTCGCAGAGGAGAGCACAGCAACAGTGGTGCGGAGGGCAAAGCGGAGAGATTCCCGCACAGAGGATTGGTGCCGACCAGCACTCACCAGCCCTAGAGGCTTGTCAGCTCACCCACCGGGGTGGGCCGGGGCTGGGAGCTGAGGCTCAGGCTTCGGTCGGATCGCAGGGAGAGGACTGGGGTTGGCGGCGTGAACACAGCCTGAAGACGGATAGTGCGCCACGGGTAGCCGGGAGGGAGTCCGGGAAAAAGTCTCGACCTGCCGAAGAGGCAAGAGACTTTTTATTCCCTCTTTGTTTCCTGGTGCGCGAGGAGAGGGGATTCAGAGGGCCGGTTAATGGAGCTCTAGAGACAGGCAAGAGCTGCGGCTAAAAGCGCGGACCCGAGACGGGCATGAGACGCTAAGGCTGCTGCTGCAGCCACCAAGAAGCCTGTGTGCGAGCACAGGTCACTATCCATACCTCCCCTCCTGGGAGCCTGTGCAGCCCGGCACTGCCAGGGTCCTGTGATCCAGGGACAACCTCCCCAGGAGAACGCACGGCATGCCTCATGCTGTTGCAACATCACGCTGGCCTCTGCCGCGGCAGGCTCGCCCCGCACTCCGTGCCCCTCGCTCACCCCAGCCAGAGTGAGCAAGAGACCCCGAATCAGCTGCTCCTTTAAGCCCGTCCTGTATGAGAAAAGAACAGAAGCCCTCAGGCGACCTACATGCAGAGGCGGGGCCAAATCATAACCTGAACCCTGGGAGCTGTGCGAACAGAGAAAGGGAAATCTCTCCCAGCAGCCTCAGGAGCAGCAGAATAAACCTCCACAATCAACTTGATGCACCCTGCATCTGTGGAATGTAAGAATAGACAACAAATCATCCCAAATTGAGGAGGTGGACTTTGAGAGCAAGATATATTATTTTTTTCCCCTTTTCCTCTTTTTGTGAGTGTGTATGTGTATGCTTCTCTGTGAGATTTTTGTCTGTAAAGCTTTGCTTTCACCATTTGTCCTAGGGTTCTGTACATCCGTTTTTTGTTTGTTTAAAGAAATTTTTTTCTCAATAATTATTTTTTATCTTTTATTTTAATAACATTATTTTGTTTTACCTTACTTTATTATATTTTATCTCCTTCCTTCCTTCCTTCCTTCCTTTCTTTCTTTTTTTCTTTCTTTCTTTTCTTTCTTTCTAATTTTTCTCTCTTTTATTCTGATCCATGGGGATGAAAGGACTTGGTGCTTCAGCCAGCAGTCAGTGCTGTGCCTCTGAGGTGGGAGAGCCAACAACAGGACACTGGTCCACAAGAGATCTCCCAGCTCCATGTAATATCAAACGGCAAAAATCTCCCAGAGTTCTCCATCTCAACACCAAGAACCAGCTTCACTCAATGACCAGCAAGCTACAGTGCTGGACACACTATGCCAAACAACTAGCAAGACAGGAACACAAACCCACCCATTAGCAGAGTGGCTGCCTAAAATCATAATAAGTCCACAGACACCCCAAAACACACCACCAGACGTGGACCTGCCCACCAGAAAGACAAGATCCACCCTCATCCACCAGAACACAGGCGCTAGTCCCCTCCACCAGGAAGCCTACACAACCAAATGAAACAACTTTAGCCATGGGGACAGAAACCAAAAACAACGGGAATTACGAACCTGCAGCCTGCAAAGAGGAGACCGCAAACACAGTAAGATAAGCAAAATGAGAAGACAGAAAAACACACAGCAGATGAAGGAGCAAGGTAAAAACCGACCAGACCTAACAAATGAAGAGGAAATAGGCAGTCTATCTGAAAAAGAATTCAGAATAATGATAGTAAAGATGATCCAAAATCTTGGAAATAGAATAGAGAAAATGCAAGAAACATTTAACAAGGACCTAGAAGAACTAAAGAGGAAACAAGCAAAGCTGAACAATACATAAATGAAATTAAAAATACTCTAGAAGGGATCAATAGCAGAATAACAGAGGCAGAAAAAAAGATAAGTGACCTGGAAGGTAAAATAGTGGAAATAACTACTGCAGAGCAGAATAAAGAAAAAAGAATGAAAAGAACTGAGGACAGTCTCAGAGACCTCTGGGACAACATTAAATGCGCTAACCTTCGAATTATAAGGGTCCCAGAAAAAGAAGAGAAAAAGAAAGGGACTGAGAAAATATTTGAAGAAATTATAGTTGAAAACTTCCCTAATATGGGAAAGGAAATAGTTAATCAAGTCCAGGAAACACAGAGAGCCCCATACAGGATAAATCCAAGGAGAAACACTCCAACACACATATTAATCAAACTATCAGAAATTAAGTACAAAGAAAACATATAAAAAGCAGCAAGGGAAAAACAACAAATAACACACAAGGGAATCCCCATAAGGTTAACAGCAGATCTTTCAGCAGAAACTCTGCAAACCAGAAGGGAGTGGTAGGACATATTTAAAGTGATGAAGGAGAAAAACCTACAACCAAGATTACTCTAGCCAGCAAGAATCTCATTCACATTTGATGGAGAAATTAAAACGCTTACAGACAAGCAAAACCTAAGAGAATTCAGCACCACAATACCAGCTTTACAACAAATGCTAAAGGAACTTCTCTAGGCAAGAAACACAAAAGAAGGAAAAGACCTACAATAACAAACCCAAAACAATTAAGAAAATAGGAATAGGAACATACATATCGAAACTTACCTTAAATGTAAATGGATTAAATGCTCCCACTAAAAGACACAGACTGGCTGGATGGATACAAAAACAAGACCCATATATATGCTGTCTACAAAAGACCCATTTCAGACCTAGGGAAATATACAGACTGAAAGTGAGGGGATGGAAAAAGATATTCCATGTAAATGGAAATCAAAAGAAAGCTGGAGTAGCAATTCTCATATCAGACAAAATAGACTTTAAAATAAGGACTATTACAAGAGACAAAGAAGGACACTACATAATGATCAAGGGATTGATCCAAGAAAAAGATATAACAATTGTAAATATTTATGCACCCAACATAGGAGCACCTCAATACATAAGGCAAATACTAACAGCCATAAAAGGGGAAATCGACAGTAACACAATCATAATAGGGGACTTTAACACCCCACTTTCACCAATGGACAGATCATCCAAAATGAAAATAAATAAGGAAACACAAGCTTTAAATGATACATTAAACAAGATGGACTTAATTGATATTTATAGGACATTCCATGCAAAAACAAAAGAATACACATTTTTCTCAAGTGCTCATGGAACATTCTCCAGGACAGATCATATCTTGGGTCACAAATCAAGCTTTGGTAAATTTAAGAGAATTAAAATTGTATCAAGTATCTTTTCCAACTACAACGGTATGAGACTAGATATCAATTACAGGAAAAGATCTGTAAAACATACAAATACATGGAGGCGAAACAATACACTACTTAATAACCAAGTGATCACTGAAGAAATCAAAATATACCTAGAAACAAATGACAATGGTGACATGACGACCGAAAACCTATGGGATGCAGCAAAAGCAGTTCTAAGAGGGAAGTTTAAAGCAATACAATCCTACCTTAAGAAACAGAAAACATCTCAAATACACAACCTAACCTTGCACCTAAAGCAATTAGAGAAAGAAGAACAAAAAAACCCCAAAGTTAGCAGAAGGAAAGAAACCATAAAAATCATATCAGAAATAAATTGAAAAGAAAGAAACGATAGCAAAGATAAATAAAACTAAAAGATTGTTCTTTGAGAAGATAAACAAAATTGATAAACCATTAGCCAGACTCATCAACAAAAACGGGAGAAGACTAAAATCAATAGAATTAGAAATGAAAAGGAGAAGTAACAACTGTCACTGCACAAATACAAAAGATCATGAGAGATTACTACAAGTAACTCTAAGCCAATAAAATGGACAACCTGGAAGAAATGGACAAATTCTTAGAAATACAAAACCTGCCGAGACTGAACCAGGAAGAAATAGAAAATATGAACAGACCAATCACAAGCACTGAAATTGAAACTGTGATTAAGAATCTTCCAACAAACAAAAGCCCAGGACCAGATGACTTCACAGGCGAATTATATCAAGCATTTAGAGAAGAGCTAACACCTATCCTCAAACTCTTCCAAAATATAGCAGAGTGAGGAACACTCCCAAACTCATTCTATGAAGCCACCATCACCTTGATACCAAAACCAGACAAAGATGTCACAAACAAAGAAAACTACAGGCCAATATCACTGATGAACATAGATGCAAAAATCCTCAACAAAATACTAGCAAACAGAATCCAACAGCACATTAAAAGGATCATACACCATGATCAAGTGGAGTTTATTCCAGGAATGCAAGGATTCTTTAATATGCGCAAATCAATCAATGTGATCTACCACATTAACAAATTGAAGGAGGAAAACCATATGATCATCTCAATAGATTCAGAGAAAGTTTTCGACAAAGCTTAACACCATTATGATAAAAACCCTGCAGAAGTAGGCATAGAGGGAACTTTCCTCAACGTAATAAAGGCCATGTATGACAAACCCACAGCCAACATCATCCTCAATGGTGAAAAACTGAAAGCATTTCCACTAAGATCAGGAACAAGACAAGGTTTCACACTCTCACCACTCTTATTCAACATAGTTTTTGAAGTTTTAGCCACAGCAATCAGAGAACAAAAAGAAATAAAAGGAATCCAAATTGGAAAAGAAGAAGTAAAGCTGTCACTGTTTGCAGATGACATGATACCATACATAGAGAATACTAAAGATGCTACCAGAAAACTACTAGAGCTAATCAATGAAATTGGTAAAGTAGCAGGATACAAAATTAATGCACAGAAATCTCTGGCATTCTTATACACTAATGATGAAAAATCTGAAAGTGAAATTAAGAAAACTCTCCCATTTACCATTGCAACAAAAAGAATAAAATATCTAGGAATAAACCTACCTAAGGAGACAAAAGACCTGTATGCAGAAAATTATAAGACACTGATGAAAGAAATTAAATATGATACAAATAGATGTAGAGATATACCATGTTCTTGGATTGGAAGAATCAACATTGTGAAAATGACTCTACTACCCAAAGCAATCTACACATTCAATGCAATCCCTATCAAATTACCACTGGCATTTTTTACAGAACTAGAACAAAAAATTTCACAATTTGCATGGAAACACAAAAGACTCCGAATAGCCAAAGCAATCTTGAGACCAAAAAACGGAGCTGGAGGAAATCAGGCTCCCTGACTTCAGACTATACTACAATGCTACAGTAATCAAGACAGTATGGTATTGGCACAAAAACAGAAATACAGATCAATGGAACAGGATAAAAAGCCCAGAGATAAACCCATTCACATATGGTCACCTTATCTTTGATAAAGGAGGCAAGAATATACAGTGCAGAAAAGACAGCCTCTTCAATAAGTGGTGCTGGAAAAACTGGACAGGTATATGTAAAAGTATGAAATTAGAACACTCCCTAACACCATACACAAAAATAAACTCCAAATGGATTAAAGACCTAAATGTAAGGCCAGACACTATCAAACTCTTAGAGGAAAACAGAGGCAGAATGCTCTATGATATAAATCACAGCAAGAACCTTTTTGACCCACCTCCTAGAGAAATGGAAATAAAAACAAAAATAAATAAATGGGACCTAATGAAACTTAAAAGCTTTTGCACAGCAAAGGAGACCATAAACAAGACGAAAAGACAGCCCTCAGAATGGGAGAAAATATTTGCAAATGAAGCAACTGACAAAGGATTAATCTCCAAAATTTACAAGCAGCTCATGCAGCTCAGTAAGAAAGAAACAAAGAACCCTATCCAAAAATGGGCAGAATACCTCAATAGACATTACTCCAAAGAAGATATACAGATTGCCAAGAAACACATGAAAGAATGCTCAACATCATTAATCATTAGAGAAATGCAAATCAAAAGTACAATGAGATATCATCTCACACTGGTCAGAATGGTCATCATCAAAAAATCTAGAAACAATAAATGCTGGAAAGGGTGTGGAGAAAAGGGAACACTCTTGCACTGTTGGTGAGAATGTAAATTGATATAGCCACTATGGAGAACAGTATGGAGGTTCCTTAAAAAACTACAAATAGAACTATCATATGACCCAGCAATCCCACTACTGGGCATATACCCTGAGAAAACTATAATTCAAAAAGAGTCATGTACCAAAATGTTCATTGCAGCTCTATTTACAATAGCCAGGACATGGAAGCAACCTAGTGTCCATCAACAGATGAATGGATAAAGAAGATGTGGCACATATATACAATGGAATATTACTCAGCCATAAAAAGAAATGAAATTGAGTTATTTGTAGTGAGGTGGATGGACCTAGAGACTGTCATACAGAGTGAAGTAAGTCAGAAAGAGAAAAACATATATCGTATGCTAACACATATATATGGAATCTAAAAAAAAAAAAAAGGTCATGAAGTACCTAGGGGTAAGACGGGAATAAAGACACAGATCTACTAGAGCATGGACTTGAGGATATTGGGAGGGGGAAGGGTAAGCTGTGACAAAGTGATAGAGTGGCATGGGCACATATACACTACCACATGTAAAATAGATAGCTAGTGGAAAGCAGCCGCATAGCATAGGGAGATCAGCTAGGTGGTTTGTGACCACCTAAAGCGGTGGGATAGGGAGGGTGGGAGGGAGAGAGTTGCAAGAGGGAAGAGATATGGGAACATATGTATATGTATAACTGATTCACTTTGTTATAAAGCAGAAACTAACACACCATTGTAAAGCAATTATAGTCCAATAAAGATGTTAAAAAAGTAATATGTATATGCATATATATATACAATCATCTGTATAACTATGCTTTATAATTATATAACTATATGTATAATGACTATATATAACTATATATATATTAACGGAGGAATAAAAATCTTTGTTACTAAACACTGGATAAAGAAAGCAAATACTTCTATACAATGTGGAATATTCATGAACTAGTCACACATTACTTTATGAAAATTGAGGAGGGAAGAATAATCTGAATACATGAAAACTAGTAATAACTTTTAAAATGAAACTAACAAAAATATTTGCAATATAAAATGAAAAGTAGAAGATTTATGTTAAAAAATTTTTAATTATTACAACTCAGTGCAAGAAAATATAATTTAGAATACAAAATTCAGGGTAAAAATGTTAATAAAAGCTAATTGAAATGACTATGTGTCATGGCATGAGAGAACTTTAGAAGAAAAATGTCTTAATTCAAAGCTCTAGTTTGTCTACAAATGATATGTGTATTTGGGCGTTGTAAGGATTAAATGACATAAAGTGTCTAACTTAGAGTAAGTTCTCAGTAAATGAAGGGAAATAGAAATTATAAACCCTATTCCCTTTCCAAATGCTAGAAAGAAATTTCTAACAGAGTGACACATATACAATAAAATCTAAGTGGCTTTTAATGATATTTACCAAATGCTATTTTAGGCATGTCTCAGTGATAAATATAAACAGAAGTTTATGTTCCATGATTTTCATCCCTAGCAGCAGGCATTTAAGAGGAAGTAATATTTGGCAATATACAGAACAGAAAGTTAATCTACTGATACTTTCCTATTTATTAAACTTTAATTTAGCATTTTATGACATCTTGATTATATATGTCTCAGTGAAATATGAACATTAAAATAAAATGGTCACCTTATAATAGAGCATGCATGTATTTTAAAATCATCCTCTCATCATATATTATAAAAGTCTTATGTATCATATTTTAAAGTATTTTATTTTAAATGTTTTGTTATGAATTCACCCTTTTGAAATATACTGAAGGATAACACTGCTGTAAAGTGCATCCTAATTTAAACTACAACTGGATATAAAAGTTAAATATTTGTGAATGCAGTTCTAAATCTTTGGGCTCAGTTAAACTACTCATTTGATAACTATATTCTTCTGACCTTTTTAAAAATATAGTCAGTGCTGTCACAGAGAAAATTGTAGCTCAGAGACAATCTGGAAGGCACACAAACATTCCAAAAGAACTGAATCTATGTAGAAAAAATTATGCTTGAAACATTCTCATTTATTTCAAGGTTTTTAAATGAAAGCATAGAAACACTTTCCCCCCTAAGGCTTTAAACAGCATAGCCTGGATCACTTCAATTCCCATAAGGTCTATTTCTTGAATGGCTTTTAAATGTAAGCAGAACAACCTTCTTCAATTGACTTCAAATATGTTTTCATATGCCTCATAGGAAATAAGATGAGACAATAAATTGCTACAGTCCATGAATACTGGAGACCAGCATTCACGTATTTAAAGTTATTTTTAAAGAATGTGTCTACAAAGTACAATATGAATTAATAAGTTGACAATTATCTAGTTAATATAATCAAAAGCACAGCCAAAATTTATGATATAATGCCAACTCAGAAGCTTGTGCATGATGATCAAGCTGTTTCTTGACCTTGTGATACATAGATCAGACCCCAGACCAAGGCATTTAAAAATTTATTTCTCATGGGTTCTGCTTTCAGGAAGATGGAAGAGATTTACTTTTTCTTATTCCAACTAAGTAAATCTTAAAACCTCAACATTATATATAAAACAAACGTGGACTTACAAAAGTAGAGAAAAAAGGCAGACTGGATAGGAAACTCAAAACCCAAAAAATGATGAGTGGTAGATTCCCTCAGGGTTTTTTTTCTTTTTCATATTTTTTTTTCATATATTTTGGACTTGGAGCTGAAGAAGCAACCCCCCAGAAATACTAACAGGCACAGATAATAAAATCCCCAGCAAAAGCCTTCTCTCTTTGGCCTAAAAAATGGGAGTGGGCAGCTACAAGCATAGAAAAACTTTTAGACAATAACTGCTTTCCTATAGCCAAACACCACATTTTTAAAAAAAGTCAGTGGCCCCATCTCCACTCATGTAATCAAAGGCCAAGTGGGAATCTAAGACTTCAATCCCTGCCAAGTTATAACAAGGCACCTTTGAAAGTTAATTTTATTTGTCAACTTGACTGAGCCATGTGGTGCTCAGACACTCGGTCTAGCATTTTTCTGGGTGTATCTGGTTTGTGAAGGTGTTTTTGCATAATCTTAATATTTGAAATGGTAGACTGTGTAAAGCAGATTGCCCTCCCCAGTGTGGATGGGTCTCATACTGGCAATTGAAAGTTTGTATAGAACAAAAAGCCTGACCCTCCCATGAATAAGAGGGAACATCTTCTGGCTGACAGCATTTGAACTGGTGCACCAGTTTTTTCATGCCTTCAGACTTAAACTTTAACATGGGTTTGTCCTGGGTCACAAGCCTGACTGCAACAGAACAGGAACTACATCATTAACTCTCTTGATCCTCATGTCCTGAGGCTCAGATTGGAACTACACCATTGGATCTCCTGGATCTCCATATGGCTGAATGTAAATCTTGAAACATTTCAGCCTACATAATTACGTGAGCCAACACATTATAATAAATTTCTTTATATATATAGATGTTTCTCAAGGAAATATATGTATATAAACAAATATATATACATAATTGCATTATATAAACAAATATATATACGTAATTACATTAAATATATATACACACACAGTGAGTCCCCTACATATGAACCTTCAATTTGTGAACTTTCAAAGGTGTGAACATGCATCGCTCATCCATCCTATGGACGAGGGAAGTTATAGCTACTTTCAAGAAATATTATTTATGTCACACTTTTCATCAGGCAGTAAAGGTGAGTGATGAATCAGGAACAACCTTGTGACAATTTTGGAAGGACTATAATATCTACAAGGCCATATAAAACATTGACTTTGCTTGGCCTGAGGTTACAGCCATCACCATGAATGGGGTTTGGAAGAACCTTTGCCCCCAGTTTGTTCACAGTTTTCGTGGATTTGAGAAGGTGGATGAGGAGTCCAAAGAGGTCTTCAGCAACTTAGTGACCCTCGGAGAGAAGTTGGAGCTAAACCTGCAGCGGATGACTTCATTGCACTCCTTGCTATGCCACATGAGGAGATTACTAATGAAGACCTGATGGAATTGGAGGCCCAGAGAAAGGATAAAGAGAAACAAGAGGAAGAAGAAGTGAGTGAGGACCCGAAGAGATTCACAGTGCAGGAAATAGCAAGGGGGTTTTTCTTTATTTGAGGAGGTACTGTTAGTTTTTGCGGTATAGGACCTGAATGTAGAACGGTACATGAAGGTTGCAGCAGCCTTTCAGAATGCAATCCAGTGCCACCGTGTCATAGATGTTGAGAAAAAAACAGCTACTACCCAGGGATGTCATTTTTTCAAGAGAGTAGATAGAATTGAATCCAGCAAGGAACCAGAACCTGTGCCATCAACGTCAGGTGTGAGTGAAATTGCAGGTTGCCCTCCATCTCCTATTGCTGATGATCCTTCAGCTCTATCATCTCTCACCTCCTCTCCCTCCTTCAGTCAGTAACTCTTCTTGCCTTTTTACTCGATGCCAGCCCCTGTATGCCAGCTGTTGTACTGTACTACTGTACTTTCCAAGGTACTCTACTGTAAGTTTAAATATCTTTTATTTTCTTTATTTTTTGTGTCTACTTATTTTTTTATGTACTATTTGTGTGAAAAGCATTATAAACTTATTACAGTACAGTACTATTATATATAGCCAATTGTGTTAGTTGGGTACCTAGGCTAACTTTGTTGGACTTAAGAGCAAAATTGGATTTATGAATGCGCTCTCAGAATGAAACTTGTTTGTACGTAGGGGACTTACTGTGTGTATACACACATACACACACACACACACACACACACACATATCCTATTGGTTATGTTTCTCTGGAAAATCCTGACTAATATAGCACCCCAACTCCTCCTCCTTGCACCAGGGTGGTGTCAGAATAGGCCAATTAGGTAGGGAGTCAGGACTTTCATCTCCACAAGGCAGTAAGCAGCCCCTTTCCTATGATGTCAGTGTAGATAACAAGGGAAACCTGGACACCACCACCATTAGGTAATAGCAAGTTGCACCTTCTGCTCCCCTCTGAGGTAGTGTCAGAGAAGGTCTTGTGGAGAGTCAGTACTTTCAGTACCACCACCCAGTAATAAGGCCACTGACATACTCTGGTGTCAGTGACAACTATATGAGCATCAGTGAGGAGGCGTTTCCACCCATGCCATCCAGAGAGATACCACTGTAGGCCTAGTGGGAGATAGAACTCCCACACATGCCTAGCAGTAATGAGGAGCCTTCTCCTCAGGTGTTAATGGATTTTTATTCAGGAACCTAGACTTCTACATCCATCTAGCAGTAATGAGGCAGTGCCCCCTTCCTTTCTGTGTCAGAATGGTATCAAAGAAAGCCAGTAAAACAGAGGTTTAAGTAAGAACTCTAGCCTCATAACATAGTATTCAAAGTGTCCAAGTTTCAATTTAAAAAAAAATCACTTATATCAAAAACCAGAAAGATCTAAAACTGAATGAATAAAAAGACAGTGAATAGATGTCAACATCAAGATGACAGAATTGCTAAGATTAGCTGACAAAGATTTTAAAGCAGTTGACATAAAAATGTTTCAAAGAGCAATTTTAAACACACTTGAGACAAAAGAAATACAGAACACCTTAGAAAATAAAAAAAAGAAAGTTGAATAAAGAAATAAAAAAAATAAAGAAGAATGAAGTGGAAATGTTAGAACTGAAAAATACAATAACAGATTAAAAACACTCAATGCATGGTTCAAGAGCACAATAAAGGAAACAGAAGAAAGGATCAGTGAAACTGGATAAAGATTGATAAAAATTATACTGTCTTGTGAACAGAAAAAGAAATAGACTGAAAAAGAAATGAACAGAGCCACTGGAACTTGTGGCACTAAAACAAAATATCAAAACTTCATGTCATTAGAGTCTTAGAAGAAGAGAAAGAAGATGAGGCTTAAAAATTAATAACTAAAACATGAACAAATTTGACAAATGACAAAGTGAACATCAAATAAAATAACTGGAAGAAATCCACATCAAGACAGAGTCATAGTCATTGTCAAATTTCTGAAAACTAAAGACTAAGGAAAAAATCTTGAAAGAGAATCAAGAGTAAAACAGAAAGAGAGAATCACCTTACCTCTACGGGAAAAAATATTTCAAATGACAATGGATTTATCAGAAACCATGAAGGCCAGTAGGAAGTGGCACATGATGTTTCCTGTGCAAAAGAGAAAGAACCACCAACCCAGTATCCAATATTCAGCATAAATATTCTTTATGAATGAAATAGAAATCAAACATTCCCAGATGAACTAAAACTAAGAGAATGTGTTGCTAACAGACCTACTCTACTAGAATGGCTAAAGGAAGTTCTCTAAACAGAGAAGAAACAAAGAAAAAAGCCTTGAAATATCAAGAAGTAAGAAAGAATACAGTAAGCAAAAATATGGATAAATACAATTGTCTTTCCTTCTATTGTATCTTCTAAATTATGTTTGATGATTGAAGCAAAAATTGACACTGATTTCATTCTAAATGTATGATAAAAAATTAAATCAATTATAAACAGAAGTTAAGGAGACATAAAGGGAAGTAAGTTTTCTACAAAAATAGAAAACAGAACTGGAAAATTAATCATCCTAGTAGACTGTGATAAATTATCTTTATACAACAGAGTTGCTGGATCAATAACTAAGCAAGTTATACAAAGAGATACACTTGGAAACTCTATAAATAAATCAAAATGGAATTCTAAAAGTGTTCTAGTACACTACAGAAAGGCAGGAAAACGTATACAGATAATCAAAACATCAGAGAACAAACAAACAAAATGGCCAACATAATCTCTAACATATCAAGAATTATATTACTACTAAATACATCATTTAATTATGTTAAATGAACTAAATGCACCATTTAAAACACAAAGATTGGCAGAGTGGATTAAAAAATATGACCCAACCATATGCTGTCTGTAAAAAACTCACTTCAAATGTAATATTATCAGCATATTGAAAGTAAAAAATAGGAAAAGATATATTACAAAACAATCAAAATAAAGCAAGAATGGCCATACTATCACAAACAGTAGACTTCAAAGAAAAGAAAATTCCAGAGAGAGAGGAATAGTATATAAACACAAAAATGTGAATCTGCAGGAAAGGTATAGCAATCTTACATGTGTATTCAGCAAACAGCAGCCCTGAAAAATATATAAAGCAAAGATAAATCAACAACAAACCTTTAACAACCTTTTCTAAACAAGTGATAATCAAAGGGAGAGAAAAATATCAAGGAAATAGAACTCAAAACGTTATCAATCAACATAATTGACATTTATAGAACACTCTAATTAACAAGAGCAAAATACACATACTTTCCAGTGTCTATGAAAAATACACCAAGAAGGAGAATATCATGGGTCATAAAATAAACCTCAACAAATTTAACTGAAATCAAACAGAAGATGCTTTCAGACCACATTGGAATCAAAATAGAAATCAACAACATTACATCTAACAGGAAAATCTCCAAACACTTTGGAATTAAATATCACATATGGATTATTTATAATCCAGCACGCATGGACTACAGATAATCCATTGGTCAAAGAGAAAGTAACAAGAGAAAATTTTAAAATACATGGAACTGAATTAAAATGAAAATATAACAAATCAAAATTTGTGAGGTACAATTAAGCAGTACTGAGAGAGAAATTTAGAATACTAAACACATACGTTAGAAAACAGGAAAAATCTGAAGTCACTAATCTAAGGTACTTCCTCAAGAAATTAGCAGAAGACAAGAAAAGTCCAAAACAAGCAGAAGGAAGAAAATAAGAACATTACACTTAATGGTGAATAAATGAATTTCCCCCCCTAAAATCAGAAAGAAGGCAAGGACGTTCATTATCACCACTCTTTCTCAATGTAGAGCTGGAAGTTCTAGCCAGTGTAATAAATCAAGATAAGAAAATAAAAGGCATAGAGATTGGAAAGGAAGGACTAAAACTGACCCTACTTGCAGAAGATATGTTGCCTCTTTAGGACATTTCAAAGAGTAAACACACACACACACATACACACACACACACACACACACACACACACACAAATTTCATATAACTAAGTAAGTTCAGCAAGGAAACAGCGTAGAAGATACACATACAAAAACGTACTACCCTGGTGGTCGAGTGGTAAAGAATCCACCTTACAATGCAGGAAATGTGGGTTTCATCCCTGGTCAGGGAACTAAGATCCCACATGCCACAGGGTAACTAAGCCGGCGTGACACAACTACTGAGCTCATGTGCCTCAACTAGAGAGCCTGTGTGCTGCAAACTACAGAGTCCATGCACCCTGGAGCCTGCACTCCACAACTAGAGAAGGGAAAACCCTTGCACTACAACTAGAGAGAAGCACGCGTGCCACAATGAAAGACCCTGCATGCCGCAGTGAAGATCCCATGTGCCACAACTAAGACCTGACGCAGCCAAAAATAAATTAAATAAATAATAAATAAATAAATCTTTAAAAAATGTATTGTAATTCTATTTACCAGCAATGAAGACGTAGACACCGAAATAGAAATATTTGCAATTTTTTAAAATGAAATATGTAGTATGAATCTAACAAAACATATGCTGTACTTTTATGCTTAAAAATGCAAAGTGTTTATGAAATAATTAAAATATCAGATAAATGAAGAGATATACTATATTCATAAATTGGAAGTTTCATCAAAGTAAAGATGATTAATTTGGGAAAAATTGATATAAAGGTTTGTCACATTTCCTATCAAAAAAACAGAAACATAGTTTTTAGATGTAGATAAGATCACTCTAAAATTTGTATAGAATGTCAAGGGAATTTAATTGCTAAAAGCAATTGTGAAAAAGAAGAATAACACAGTAGGAATCTATCCAATTTCAATTATATGGTCACAGTAATCAAGACTGGTAGTATTGGAAAACAGATTTATGTATAGGTAAATGCAACAGAATTGAGAGTCCAGAAATAGATCCACACCAATATATTCAACTGATTTTTGCCAATTCAGTGAGGAAAGATGGCCCTTTTAACAAATGCTGGAGTAATTGTATATTGATAAGTAAAATATGAAAATTGACCTAAGTATCACACCTCATATAAAAGTTAACTCAAAACAGATTACAGCCTTAAATGTAATATAAAGCTAAAATCCTTTAGAAAATATATGAGTAACTCTTTTGGTTCTAGGGCTAGGCACGGAATTGTTACACTTGACATCAAAAGCAAAATCCTTGCAAGAAAAAAGTTGATAAATCAGACTTCATCAAACCTGCTCTTTGAAAGACCTAAAGGGAATGAAAGGACAAGCTACAGACTTGCAGAAAATATTTGCAAAACACATGTTCAACAAAGGATTAGTATCTTGAATATGCAAAGAACTCAAAATTCAAAGGTAGAAAAACAAAAAGCAAAGATCCAATGACCCAATTAGAAAATGGTCAAAAGACATGAGCAGACATTTTACTGAAGAAAATATACAGACACCAAATAAGCACATAGAAAGATGTTAAACACTGTTAGCTTTTAGGGAGATGCAAATTAAAATTACAATGTGATAGTTTCAGAATAGCTAAAATAAAAATGCTGGTGAGGACACAAAGAAATGGATGCCATGATTATACAGATACTCTCAAAACAGTTTGTGTCTAAAAAACAAGACAAGCAACAACAAGAACAACAAAAACCCTAAATATACACATAACTATACAACTACATTTATCCAGAAAAATGAAAACTTCAGACTAGACAAAATTTATACATAATTGTTCATAGCAGTTTTACTCATAATGGCCAAAAACCTGGAAACAACCCATGTATTCTTCAATGGATGAATGGTTCAACAAATTATGGTACAACTATGCTAGTTGTTAATAAGAGGAATAAATGATTCATAATTGCAACCTGGGTGAATCTCCAGAGAATTTTGCTGAATGAAAAATAGACAATCCCAGAAGGTTACATAATATAAAATTTATGTAGCACCCTTGAAATGACAAAAATTACAGGAATAAAGAAGAAATTAGTGGTTTCTATGGGTTAAGGAGGGAGAAGCAGGTGTGGCCATAAAAGGGCAACACTAGGGATTTTTGTGGTGATGGAAATGTGCTGCATCAATGTCAATATTCTGGTTAGAAATGATATACTATATAGTTTTGCGAGACATTACCTTTGGGGGAAAGTGGGTAAAGGGTATACACAATATCTCTGTATTATTTTTATAACTACATGTGGCTCTGCAATTTTCTCAAAAAGTTTATTATAAATAAAAGGTGTGTAAATATTTCTGAAAAGTAATATATTAGCAACTAAAATTTTTAAGGTTTGTGGCCTGTATCCTATAATTTTATATTATTAGTCTCTAAGGATTGTTTCATATAAGCTCTTTTAAAATTATTTTTATTCAAAAATGAACCATAATGATTAATCTGAACTAGAAGACAAAATGATTAACACTGGCACCAATATTTCTACAACAAAAAAATAAAACACGTCCCTCATTATAGTAGTCTGTTTTATATCATATAATTCTGATTCTTGGATTGAATCATTAGTTTGTTTTTGTTTTTAAACAGTATTGAATTATTGCTTTAACATTTTAGAAAAGATTCTATTTTAACTACTGTGGTGGTAGAGTCAAAGAACAGGAATGTGATTTCTGAGTAGTCTAAACACTAGTTCAGGGTTCATGCTTCTAAACTCCAGTACAACACTGACTAATCATTTTGTATTATAGATGATCTTATTTGCAAAACAGAAATAGAGACACAGACATAGAGAACAAATGTATGGATACCAAGAGGGAAGGTAGGGGGAATTGAGAGATTGGGTTTGACATATATACACTATTGATACTATGTATAAAATAAATAAATAATGAGAACATACTGTATGGCACAAGGATCTCTACTTAATGCATTGTGGTGACCTAAATGGGAAGGAAATCCAAAAAAGAGGGCATATATGTATATATATATATAGCTGATTCATCTTACTGTACAGTAGAAACTAACACAACATTGTAAAGCAACTATATTCCAATAAAAATCAATTTTAAAAAATCTAATATACAAAGATCATAATACTTATGGAAAATGAGGCTAAAAAGTCCAATAGACTTTCTCTACTTCTTTTGCAATAATAAGGATGATTGCAATAATTATAGCTTAACATTTCTGAGTACAACTAGGAGTACAACTAGATACTAAATTCTATGTATTTTACTTGACATCAAAAATACTTCAACTGTTATGATTGTAATTATTAATGAATAATATTTCATATGAACTTGATAGAACAAAAATTTAGGAATACATCTTAGCTAATGTTAGAAAAATCAGGAATTCATTATAATTTAACTAAGATTTTACTCAGTGAGCATTTAGAATTCATATATGACTTTAAACTAATTATAAACAAATTAACAATTAGCCCAACCAAGTAAGTGCTCATTCAGGTTCAGAAATCCTTTGCCTATACTCAGAGTATATTCTTACAATTCACTTTAACTTTAAGTCACCACATTAAAAAAATTCCTTAATGAGTGATGTCAACAAGATGGCCAAATAAGATGTCCCTAGTTCATATCCTCTGCTTAGGAATAATTTGGCATCTATCCACGGACAAAGGTGACTTTCTGGGAGCTGCAGGATCCAGGAAGAACTTTATGAAACCCTGGTGCAGTCCAAAAACAAAACAAAGAAAACCATTTTGAGAAGACAGGCTCACACATAGGCTGCTAACTCATCCACCCAGATCCTAACTATAGACCCAGAAACAGCTCCATACTCTTGAAAACAGTTACAGCTCCATTTGGCTTTGGTTCTGTCATAAGCACCATATGCTAAGGGACCTGGGAAGAGTCTTGCCAACCCACACGTTGGGAAATAGGCATACAGACCTCAGTCCTAGCTGTGGACCCTGAAATGGCCCTTGAGCCAGTTCTAGCCCTTCTTGGCCATGGTTCAGGAACCTCTGGAGAACACTGATCTAGACTATAACCCACAGATAAGAGAGTCTTTGTGGAAGTCCAGGAGTCAAGTGGAGAAGTTCTGGTACACCACTGTATCAAAAACAAAACAAAAAAGCCAAACTTGGATGTTTTGAAGAGGGTAAGAGGAACTATCTGACTTAACCCACATCACCCTCTCCCAAGGCTACACAGCTCAGTGCCAGGAGAGCACCTCTTAGCCTTTGTATTCTCCCACAGGGGAAAGTGCTGGGCTTCCCTAGCTGTGTGGGCTGCTGCCCAAGAGACCAGTTTCTCTCTCACCCCATCAAGAGTACTGAGTATGACTGAGGGTTAGTGAGCAGCTAAGAAAACAGCAGTGAAGGCTCAAGAGGAACATATCAAAGGGACAAGGATCCTACAAATCTTGTCATAGACTCCATTGAAGGCCCACCCATGAGCTGCTGGGCTGGGCCCATGACACCCCCAGTGCTCCACAGGCCTTACCCACACAACACCCACCCCTTGGCCAGCTCCCTATGCATATTCCCAACAGCATAATGAGCTTTTGTAGACTGCTAGTGAGCATGTGCAGAAAGCTGTCCTGAATCTGAGCGCCTGGGAGAAACCACAAACTTGAGCATACAGCACCACCCTAGGGAAAGCAAAAGGGACACTGTCAACAAATTGGGTCACCTAGAAGAATTGGACAAATTCCTAGAAACATAAACCCTATCAGGACTGACTCACAAAGAAATGGGAAATATGAACAGACCAATAATGATTAAGGAGATTAAATCAGTAATCAAAAACCTCCCAACAAAGAAAAGCCCTGGACCAAACAGACTCACTGGTGAATTCTACAAAACATTTGAAGAATTAACATCAAGCCTTCTCAAACTCTTTCAAAAAATAGAAAAGGGGATAACACTTCTAAACTCACTTTACAAGGCCAGCATCACCCTGATACCAAAGCCAGATAAGGATACTATAAGGAAAGAAAACTATAGGCCAATATCCCTGATAAATATAGATGCAAAAATTCTCAACAAAATGTTTTGTTTTAAATGTTTTCTAGTGAAAATCAAATTCATAGCACATTAAAAGGCTCATACATCATGATCAAATGGGATTCACCCCTTGGACTAATGGTTCAACTATGCAAATCAATAAATATGATACACCACATTAATAAAATGAAAGATAAAAATCATATGATCATTTAATAGACACAGAAGAAAAACTTATTTACAAAACAGAAGTAGAGTCACAGATGTAGAAGACAAACTTATGGTTACCAGGGCATGACGGGGAGGGAAGAATAAACTGGGAGATTGGGATTGATATATACACACTATAATATATAAAATAGATAACTAATAAGGACCTACTGTATAGCACAGGGAATGCTACTCAATACTCTGTAATGACCTATCTGGGAAAAGAATCTAGAAAAATTGCAGATATATGTACATGTATAACTGATTCACTTTGCTGTACACCTGAAACTAACACAACACTGTAAATCAACTATACTCCAATAAATTTGTTTTTAAAAAAGAAAAGGAATTTGACAAAATACAATATCCTTTCACAGTAAAGATGTTCAGCAAATTGGGTGTAGAAGGAACATAACTCAAGATAATAAAAGCCATATAGGACAAGCCCACAGTTAACATCATATTTGACAGTGAAAGGCTGAAAGTTTCCCTCTAAAATCAGAAACAAGGCAAGGGTAGGGTATTCACTCTCAATATTCCTACTCAATATATTACTGAAAGTTCTAGCCTGTGCAATCAGGCAAGATAAAGAAATAAAAGGCATGCCTGCAAATTAGAAAGAAAGAAGTAAAATTATCTCTGTTTGCAGATAACTTGATCTTATGTATACAAAAATTTAAAGGCTTCACAAAAAAACTGTTAAAACTAATAAACAACTGCAGTAAAGTTATGGGATAGAAAACCAATATACATAAGCCAGTTTCATTTCAGTACACTAACAAATGAAGTGTCTGAAAAAGAAATAAAGAAGAAATCCCACTTACAATAGCATCAAAAAAAAAAAAAAAAAAAAACACCTTAGGAATAAATTTAACCAAGGAGGTGAAATATCTGTATACTGGAAACAATGAGACTTTGATGAAAAGAATTGAAGAATGAACTTTTCCACAAAAAATGGAAAGATGTTCTGTGTTCATGGATCAGAATTATTAATATTGTTAAAATGCCCATACTACTCAAAGCCACCTATAGAGTCAGTGCAATCCCAATTACAATTCCAGTGGCATTTCCTACAGAAATAGAAAAAGTAACCCTAAAATTCATATGGAACCACAAAAGACCCTAAATAGCTGAAGTAGTCCTGAGAAGAAGAACAAAGTTGGAGGCGTCACATTTCCTGATTTCAAACTATATTACAAAGGCATAGTAATCAAAACAGTGTGGTACTGGCATAAAAACAGACACATAGCTGAATGGAACAGAATCAAGAGCCCAGAAGTAAGTCCTAATGTATACAGTCAACCAAGAACAAGGGAACCAAGAACACACAGTGGGAAAGAATAATTTCTTCAATAAATGATATTGGGAAAACAGGGTAATAACATTCTAAAGAATGAAATTGGACCTACCTCACACCACTCACAAAAATGAACTAGGGCTTCCCTGGTGGCGCAGTGGTTGAGAGTCCGCCTGCCAATGCAGGGGACACGGGTTCGTGTCCCGGTCTGGGAAGATCCCACATGCTGCGGAGCGGCTGAGCCCGTGAGCCATGGCCGCTGATCCTGCGCGTCTGGAGCCTGTGCTCCGCAACAGGAGAGGCCACAACAGTGAGAGGTCTGTGTACAACAACAACAACAACAACAACAACAAAAAAAAGAACTCAAAATGTATTAAAAACTTAAACATAGGGAGAGGCCACAACAGTGAGAGGTCTGTGTACAAAAAAAAAAAAAAAAAAAAAAGAACTCAAAATGTATTAAAAACTTAAACATAAGACCTGAAACCATAAAACTCCTAGAAGCAAGCATAGGGTAAAAGTTCCCTAACTTTAGTCTTGGCTATGATGTTTCTTGGATATGACACCAAAAGCACAAGCAACAAAATCCAAAGTAAAGAAGTGGGACAACATCAACCTAAAAAGCTCTGCATGGCAAATAATAATAATAATAATAACCAACAACATGAAAAGGAAACCTACAGAATGGGAAAAATTTTCTTGCAAAACACCTATTTGATAAAGGTTAATATCCAAAATATACAAGGAACACATATAACTCAATAACCAAAAAACTCCAATTAAAAATGGGCAACGGGGGCTTCCCTGGTGGCGCAGTGGTTGGGAGTCCGCCTGCCGATGCAGGGGACACAGGTTCGTGCCCCGGTCCGGGAGGATCCCGCGTGCCGCGGAGCGGCTGGGCCCATGAGCCATGGCCGCTGGGCCTGCGCGTCCGGAGCCTGTGCTCCGCAACAGGAGAGGCCACGACAGTGAGAGGGCTGCGTACCGCAAAAAAATAAAAATAAAAAAAAAAAAAAAGGGCAACGGATCTAAATAGACATTTTTCCAAAGAAGACACACAAATGGCCAATAGGTACATGGAAAGGTGCTCAACATCACTAATCATCAGGTAAATATAATTAAAATCACAATTAGACATCACTTTACACCTGTTAAGTTAGAACAGCTATTATCAAAAAGACAATAATTTGTGACCACCTAGAGGGGTGGGATAGGGAGGGTGGGAGGGAGATGAAAGAGGGAGGAGATATGGGGATATATGTATATGTATAGCTGATTCACTGTGCTATAAAGCAGAAACTCACACACCATTGTAAAGTGGTTATACTCCAATAAAGATGTTTAAAAAATTTTTAAATAAATAAAATTTAACCCCCCCCAAATAAAAAAGACAATAATTAAATATTGCAAGGGTGTGAAGAGAAGGAAACATTTGTGTACCATTGGTGATAATCTAAATTAATACAGCCACTCTGCAAAACAATATGGAAGTTCCTCAAAAAAATTAAAAATAGAACTACCATATGATCCATCAATCCCACTTCTGGGTATACATCTAAAGGAAATGAAATCACTATCATGTAACGATAACTTTACCCCACATTCATGGCAGCATTATTCACAATATAAGATGGAAACAACATAAGTATCTACCTACAGATGAATGGATAAAGAAGACTGGTATAAATATATACAATGGAATATTGTTCAGCCTGAGAAATTAGGAAACTCTTCCACTTATGACAATGTGGATGGACCTTTAGGGCATTATGTTTAGTGATATAAGTCAGACATGGAAAGAGAAATATTGTACAACCTCACTTATATGTAGAATCTAAAAAAGCTGAGCTCATAGAAACAGAAAAGAATGGTTGCTGACAGAGGCTGAGGTTTGGGAGAAATGGAGAAATGTTAATCAAAGGGTAAACTTCCAGTTATAAGATGAATAAGTTCTGAGGATCTAATGTACAGCATGGTGACTATAGTTAACAATACTGTATTTTATACATAAAAGTTCCTAAGAGATTAGATTTTAAATATTCTCACTACACACACACACACACACACACACACACACACACACACACACACACACATACACACTGTAATTATGTGAGGTGAGGGAGATAATAACTAACCTTATTGTGGTAACTATTTCACAATATATACATGTATCAAATCACATATTGTAACCTTATACTTACACAATATTATATGTCAATTATATCTCAGTAATGCTGGGAAAAAATAAAAGACAAAAGATTCCCTTTTTATTACACTGAGAAAAAACAAAAATTCTTATTTTTTGTCACAGAATAATTTTAATAAAGAGATAAAGAGGAAGATTTTAGCAACTTGAAGATTACAATCAAGTGCTGATGATTTTTCTTACAATAATAGCATAATTTTGAAGGATGGCAATACATATTTCATCACATATATTTATCTTAAATCAAAGTTTTTAAATATTTTTGTGTTCTCTGACCACCAAACATACTGATAACATGATAACTGAATTGGGAAGAAACTGTGATTAACATTGTACTCCCCTTTTTTCAGAATGGGTCTTAACAGCAACCATTTGTTAAAAAAAAAATTAATGTGGGAGATATATGGGAAGATAGTGGAAATTCTTGCTCAGGGAAATTAAATTATGATTAAGTAATTTACTATATATCATAGGATCCTAATTCCTTACAATCTAAATTTAAAATACATATTACACACAATGCTAAGACAGTATATGTATATTAATGACAAATTATAATAGAGTACTTAGTATACTATAACTCTATGTGTATAAATTCTATCTCCTCTGTACCAAACATGTAAATCATTTTATTGACAAGGGAAATTCCTTTTAGTTAGAGTAATTATGTATATATGTATACATACAGAAATAAAAGGTATAAAATTATTCATGTTTTCAGTAGATATCTGCAGTTAATATCAATTACTATAATTAACTAAGGCATTCATACAGAAATAAAGTGAGCTAAAAATTAAGTACATAGAAGCAGAATTGTTTAATTATGAACAAAGAACCAATTTTGCCAATACAATATAACTAATCAGAGTAGGTGAAAACACACATAGGTTATTATGTTGGACAAACTTTTTGTCCTTCCCATTCTGTATTATGTGAAGCTCAAAGAAAGAATACTTACTAAGCTTCAGAAATGAGACACTGAAAATAGGACAAGAATTCACAAAATAGAAACCACTGACGAAAGAGACTTCTTTTTTTCACTTCATGTCTCTTTTATTCCTACATTTATTTCCATTTATTTTAAAGCATCTCTCCTTGTTGTTTTTTGTCCTTTTACTTGGCTACCTGAATCATCAAGGAGGATTAATGTGACTTTGAACCACCATGAACTTCTTTTTCCTTTTTCTCAGCACACTTCCTTCCTACCCAGGCCACAGATTCTTTGAAGTCAATGGGCAGCACACATCAGAGGTGATTAGTAGGGTTTAGAGCAAACAAGAATAGCTTCCAGACAAAGGCTCATACCTTTCCACAAATATCTCCAGCCTGGAGTGTCACAACTCTTTTCTAGAAAGCCAAGTTACTTACCTATTCAACTGAGCTCACTTTTAGTCCCTGTGCCTTAGATCTAAGTAAAGCTGTTTGTTTGACTGCTTGGGACAAATCTCTCTTTGGGTCACATACTAAACCATGAACTTTTCCTCTCAGGATTTCTCCCATAGCATGAAACTATCTCTGTGTGTCACCCTTGAGAGAATACTGTAAAGGACCTGAAATATTATGACAGAGTAAAAGGGAAAATGCAGCTGCTAACAAGCACAAAAATGATGAGATGAATATATTTTGAGATGGTTGCTGAACCCTGACAGCTGACTGAAAGCTAATCAGGCAAAGCACCGCCCCCAATGCCAAAGAGAATTCTGGCCAAGGAGAGGAACTCCCTCTTGTAATTACGGGAAACTGAGTAGCATGTTGTAATCGAAAAAGGACCGGCTGCGTTCTGAACCTGCCTCTGCCATTAACACCTGAATAGCCTTGGGCAAGACAGCCTACCTCTTCGAACCTATTTCTTAATGAAAAGGGTCCAGAGAAGAAAATTTCTGTTTCCTTCCAGAATCCCATGATAAAAACATCACAAAATGTACTAATCCAAATGTTTTCATCATTATCACTCGTGCTGGAGACTGGTTGGGTTTCAAGGAACAAGAAGCAAAAGTAACCCACAAGGGACCATTAAAAATAAAGAGAAAACAGGATACAAGACAAAAATAAATCAAATGCCATTTTTTTCTGAAATGTCACTAACATGAAAATAAGAACTGGAAAGCTGAGTAGCTGTAGCTAACATAAGGTCATGTGCAAGAAGATACTGATTTGGGATGGAAATGCCTTCTTGTACCTCACATATCCTGTCATCTATAGCTACTTCTTAATTTGAACTCAGTGAAGATATTAAAAGAAAAAAAAACTTGCTGCCAACTTTTCATAATGTTTTTATAGTATTCTTTTTTGGGCAAAACAGACACATGATTCTTGATATTTTTCTTCTTATCAGCCTTTTTAACTATTTATATTTCTAATTACTTATGATGAAAAACTTATGATTAATGAATTATGCAATATCTAACATACCTTTGGCTGGCCTAGAAATAACATATTAAAAGCATAGAGCTATAAATGTTGGAAAACCCAGTAAACATTCATTTTGCTAGTATATGAATAAACAGAAACCTCAGCAGACATGATTTTCATAGACACAAGCCAGAAATGAAGTAGTGGAAAGAAAACCTGCTTTCAACAGAAGCTAAGTGGTAAGAGAAAATTAAGTTTATTTTGATTATGAATAAACTAATTTATTCAGTGCAAGACGAATTCCAGATATATTTTATTTCATAAACAACATTAACTAAGCAAAATTCATAAATGAGCCAAGTATCTAAAAATAAAAATATAGAAAAATTTAATTTGGGGGGATAAAAGTAGACAAGGAAGAAAAATCCAACAACTCTGAAACATGGGAAATCTTTACATAACCAAATTAACACAGCAGTTTTAAGAAATACCAATGTTTTGATAATGAGCATGACATGAAGAATAGGTCTCAAATGAAAAATGACTTTCTGTGGCAAAATTTTTTCCATTAAAATAATTGGTTTCTGAGTCAATCCTTTTCTAAACAGTAATTAATGAGAACTACTGACAGTGGAGATAGGAGACAATGATATTCCTGGGTTAACTATGGGGAAAATTAGTTCAATGTCTCTGCTTATGGGCTAAGTTGTTAGTTACTTAAAGGGAAAATAATGGAAAGAAAAGAAAGTGTGTATCTTTCTCAGGATGATATCATCATTACATTGGCCTATCTAAATGGAAAGTAGATCCAGGATATAAGCACATTTCATTTCTATATTATTAATTGAATGAGTTATAAAATGAAAGAAAGATTAATTCAGTATCAGAATAGATTGCTGATGTCAAGTAAGTGTTAGTTGCAAAGGCAAATCAGAATTACCTCCAAAATTTATTTCTAAAATTTTTTCATATACTTTTTCCACTGTTACATATTGAGAGATATGTTTGGAGATCCTGAAAAATCTGTTCTTTCTAGTTTAAGTGACTCATCTGTTTCACTAAATTACTAATATACACTATATTGATAAAGCACTAAGATAAATTTGGAGTTTCAAGGAGAAAGATCTTTCAACATACTTTAGGTCTATTATCTTTGAAAATATAAATGCTTACAAATATGAAAGGGGACTTCCCTGGTTGCGCAGTAGTTGGGGGTCCACCTGCCAATGCGGGGGACGCGGGTTCGTGCCTTGGTCCGGGAGGATTCCACGTGCCGCGGAGCGGCTGGGCCCGTGAGCCGTGGCCGCTTAGCCTGCGCGTCTGGAGCCTGTGCTCCGCAACGGGAGAGGCCACAACAGTGAGAGGCCCAAGTACCACAAAAAAAAAAAAAAAAAAAAGGAAAATACAAAGTACGCTTAAAATTTATTGATTTATTAAATTCCTGCCTTCTGTGAATCAAAGTTAACTAGAAAGAACCTGAATGAATAAGAAATGGCTAATATTAAATCACTGAGTGCTTTGCTCACAAGTCAACCAACAGACCTCTGTGATTAGAACTTTTTACATTTCAGTCAGAAAAATGGTAGAAGCTATAAATAAGCTCTTATTATCTTTAGGCCACAGTATAATTACACCATTTCTTTTCCATTCACAAGTTACATAGTGGCAATTTCCTAGGTATCTTTTTAAATGTGTCCTCAAATTTTATCCCCATTTTGTAAGTGAGGAAACTAATATACAAATAAGTTTACTGAAAAGAAAGATACTAATTATCATACTAATTATAAATTAGTATGCTCTTCTAGATCTATAATATCTTATAGTACTTTATCTTGAGGGTTTAAACAATCTTCTATTTCAATAGCAAGCCAATTGCATCATTAAGGGATTTGGATAGAATCAGGAAATTTACTAATATAGATAGTTCAAACATGAGACTTTGAGATTAAAATTAGAAAAAAATTTTCATTAAAAAAAGTCCATCATGGCTAAGCTTTTTTTAACTTATGAAGAGGGAAGAAATCAGTGACAGGTAGACAGAAGGAAGAAAGAGAGGAAGGGAGAGAGAGAAGGAGGGAAGGAGGCAGGCAGGAAAGGGCATGATGGGAGGAGGTACCTTTCAGTACCTTGAAAAGTACAGTATTGCAGTACAACAGCTAGCATACAAGGACTGGCATCAAGTGAAAAGGCAAGAAGAGTTACTGACTGAAGGAGGGAGAGGAGGTGGGAGATGGTAGAGCTGAAGGATCATCAGCAATAGAAGATGGGGGGAAACTGAAATTTTGCTCACACCTGCCGTTAATGGCACGGGTTCTGGTTCCTTGCTGGATTCAATTCTACCCACCCTCTTGAAAAAACAACGTCACTGGGTAGTAGCTCATTTCTTCTCATCATAGATGACACGGTGGCACTGGATTGCATTCTGAATGGCTGCTGCAACCTTCATGTACCGTTCTACGTTTGGGTCCTGTGCCTCAAAAACTAACAGTGCCTCCACAATAAAGAAAAATCCCCTTGTTACTGCCTGCGTTGTGAATCTCTTCGGTTCCTCACTCACTTCTTCTTCCTCTTGTTTCTCTTTATCCTTTCTCTGGGCCTCCAATTCCATCAGGTCTTCATTAGTAAGTTCCTCGTGTGGCACAGCAAGGAGTTCAGTGAAGTCATCCTCTTGCAGATCTAACTCCAGCTTCTTGCTGAGGGTCACTAAGTTGCTGAAGACCTCTTTGGACTCCTCATCCACCTTCTCAGATCCATGAAAATTCTGAACAAACTGGGGGCAAAGGTTCTTCTAAACCCCATTCATGGGATGGCCATAACCACAGGCCAAGCAAAGGCTATGTTTTTTTTATGACCTTGTAGATGTTATAGTCCTTCCAAAATTGTCACAAGGTTGTTCCTGATTCATCAGTCATCTTTACTGCCTGATGAAAAGAGTGATGTAAATAATATTTCTTGAAAGTAGCTATAACTCTCTGGTCTATAGATTGGATGAACAGTGCATGTTCACATCTTTGAAAGTTCACAACTTGAAGGTTCGTATGTAGGGGACTTACTGTACATTAATATTAGAAAGTGTTTCCAAATGATGGGCACTCTGAAGCCCAACAAAGAGCTTCTTTGTTATGGAAGATGGTAAATATCTTCAAGATTATCACTGAACGTTAAACAAACAGACATGCAAAGCCATCATGTAGGTGTTCTCTGGCATGGAGAGATGTCTTTCCTAATTCCTACAAAGGCATTCATGGACTAGCAGCTGTTCTGTTATGTGACAACTCCTTGAGTTACTTGATAGACCCATCAAGGTGGACTAAGGGTGGGGAGAGAGTCATCTATACAATAGCAGTTTCATGACTCAGCCTGGAATAATCAACAACGAAAGTGCTGACAGAATGTCAACCCAATACTCTGTCTCTTTTGCTGTGCAAAACCCTCTGAGAACCCGAATAACAAAGTTTTCTCCCATGAGAAAGTAAAAATTGTTTCCTTAATAATATAGAGTAGTATGATCCAATGAGATTTACGTTCCACAAAAACAAATCAATATTCTGCCATGTTCTGTGGAGAGTGCTTCTTCCTAAGCTTTTCCAAAGGTGTGGTCCTGGTGTGTATCTGGCTTGCTTCTCCAAGAGAGGATAATCCTCTTTACATAGCTTTGAGGGAGTATCCCTCAGCACAGGAGAAAAAAAAAAGAGAGATCCTCTCAGTATCTGCATTGTCTTTTTTTTTTTTTGAGGTACGTGGGCCTCTCACTATTGTGGTCTCTCCCGTTGCGGAGCACAGGCTCCGGACGCACAGGCTTAGCAGCCATGGCTCACGGGCCCAGCCGCTCCGCGGCATGTGGGATCCTCCCGGACTGGGGCACGAACCCGTGTCCCCTGCATTGGCAGGCGAACTCTCAACCACTAGCGCCACCCGGGAAGCCCTGCATTCTTTCATTTTATTTAGGCATCTAGCTGTAATGTAAAGTTGGATCATGAAATATTCCATATTTTAATACAGATGAGAGAAAAACAAATGTCTTTGTGTGACTGGTAGCCAAACACCCTGATATAAAAGCTTTTATATTAGCTAAGATTTGATAAGAAAAGCATTCAGTGATATATAAAAAGGAATATTTTACCAGAATTAGACCTTACGCATTTGTGGGAGCTAGTTCAGTAGTCTACTGGCTATGGCTCTGCATCTAGTTTTAGGACTGAATTCAGGTCTATAGGGGTTGAAAAGGAAAGATGTATAGCAGGGGAAGACAAGGACTAACTGGAAGCCATATCTGTCTCTTACCACCTCCAGCCTTTATGATAAGGGCCACCTGCAGGATAGCCTGCAGCTCTTCACTGTGGATCTGCACACCGCTGGCCCATGATTCAAAGCTGAAGGAGAAGATCCAGTGGGAGCAGAACAGACTGCAAGTAGGATTGCTGTTCCCAAACAACTATTGAGCCCACATATGAGTGAGGATATGTGGAAGCAGCAATAGCACCTGGCCCTGCACCAAACTTGAGAGCATAAAAAATAGGGCCGGGCTTCCCTGGTGACGCAGTGGTTGAGAGTCCGCCTGCGAATGCAGGGGACACGGATTCGTGCCCTGGTCCGGGAATATCCCACATGTCGTGGAGTGGCTGGGCCGGTGAGCCACGGCCACTGAACCTGCGCGTCCGGAGCCTGTGCTCCACAACGGGAGAGGCCGCAACAGGAGAGGCCACAACAGTGAGAGGCCCGCGTACCGCAAAAAAACAAAAACAAACAAACAAAAAAACATAGGGCTACTTCTCCTTCCACACAAACTTCTCTTATGGCCAATCTAACTTGACACCATGCAGTGAAGAAAATCGTGAAACATGGCTCTAGCTTAGCTAAATTGACACAGTGAAAAGAAGCAACATAGGTTTTACTGCAGAAAGCAAATTGAGAAAACTAACATAAATCTTTTTATATAAATTAAACGGGAAGACATACAATAGGCTTCCAAAGAATGTCCACAGGCTGCCTCAGGTTGTGGAGACTTCCTAGGCTAAGCCATCTGCTCAATTCAGAAAAGGTCATCTGATACCCACAATTGGAAATAAGCCAGAAGAAGAAAAAAATCTTAGTAAAAATTGTATGTGATGAAACAGTCCCTTTACCCTTTCATAAATAGATAGAGGATATAGACATGGAGATAGAAATACATAAAATTTAAAATAATCTATTCTTTTTTATAGTTGAAGATATATCAGTACCATCAACCATGGTAGTTCAGAGCCTCTGATTTGAAATTAACAGTAGGCATGCTTGACAGTCACTGTTTGCACATGACATGATACTATACATAGAGAATCCTAAAGATGCTACCAGAAAACTACTAGAGCTAATTAATGAATCTGGTGAAGTAGCAGGATACAAAATTAATGCACAGAAATCTCTGGCATTCTTATATACTAATGATGAAAAATCTGAAAGTGAAATCAAGAAAACACTCCCATTTACCACTGCAACAAAAAGAATAAAATATCTAGGAATGAACCTACCTAAGGACACAAAAGACCTATATGCAGAAAATTATAAGACACTGATGAAAGAAATTAAGGATGATACAAATAGATGGAGAGATAGACCTGTTCTTGGATTGGAAGAATCAACATTGTGAAAATGACTCTACTACCCAAAGCAATCTACAGATTCAATGCAGTCCCTATCAAACTACCACTGGCATTTTTCACAGAACTAGATAGAACAAAAAATTTCACAATTTGTATGGAAACACAAAAGACCCTGAATAGCCAAAGCAATCTTGAGAAAGAAAAATGGAGCTGGAGGAATCAGGCTCCCTGACTTCAGACTATATTACAAAGCTACAGTAATCAAGACAGTATGGTACTGGCACAAAAACAGAAATATAGATCAATGGAACAGGATAGAAAGCCCAGAGATAAACCCATGCACATATGGTCACCTTATCTTTCATAAAGGAGGCAGGAATGTACAGTGGAGAATGGACAGCCTCTTCAATAAGTGGTTTTGGGAAAACTGGACAGGTACATGTAAAAGTATGAGATTAGATCACTCCCTAACACCATACACAAAAATAAACTCAAAATGGATTAAAGACCTAAATGTAAGGCCAGAAACTACCAAACTCTTAGAGGAAAACATAGGCAGAACACTCTATGACATAAATCACAGCAAGATCATTTTTGACCCACTTCCTAGAGCAATGGAAATAAAAACAAAAATAAACAAATGGGACACCATGAAACTTCAAAGCTTTTGCACAGCAAAGGAAACCATAAACAAAACCAAACGACAACCCTCGGAATGGGAGAAAATATTTGTAAATGAAGCAACTGACAAAGGATTAAGTTCCAAAATTTACAAGCAGCTCATGCAGCTCAATAACAAAAAAACAAACAACCCAATCCAAAAATGGGCAGAAGACCTAAATAGACATTTCTCCAAAGAAGATATAGAGACTGTCATGAAAGAATGCTCAACATCATTAATCATTAGAGAAATGCAAATCAAAACTACAATGAGAGGGGCTTCCCTGGTGGCACAGTGGTTGAGAGTCCGCCTGCCGATGCAGGGGACACGGGTTCGTGCCCTGGTCCGGGAAGATCACACATGCCGCGGAGGGGCTGGGCCCGTGAGCCATGGCCGCTGAGCCTGCGCGTCCGGAGCCTGTGCTCCGCAACGGGAGAGGCCACAACAGTGAGAGGGCCGCGTACCACAAAACAAACAAACAAACAAACAAAAAAACAAAACTACAATGAGATATCATCTCACACCAGTCAGAATGGCCATCATCAAAAAGTTTAGAAACAATAAATGCTGGAGAGGGTATGGAGAAAAGGGAACACTCTTGCACTGCTGGTGGGAATGTGAATTGGTACAGCCACTATGGAGAACAGTATGGAGTTTCCTTAAAAAACTACAAATAGAACTACCATATGACTCATCAATACCACTACTGGGCATATACCCTGAGAAAACCATAATTCAAAAAGAGTCATGTACCAAAAAGTTCATTGCAGCTCTATTTATAATAGCCAGGAGATGGAAACAACCTAAGTGTCCATCATCGGATGAATGGCTAAAGAAGATGTGGCACATATATACAATGGAATATTACTCAGTCATAAAAAGAAACGAAATTGAGCTATTTGTAATGAGGTGGATGGACCTAGAGTCTGTCCTACAGAGTGAAGTAAGTCAGAAAGAGAAAGACAAATACCGTATGCTAACACATATATATGGAAATTAAGAAAAAAAATGTCATGAAGAACCTAGGGGTAAGACAGGAATAAAGACACAGACCTACTAGAGAATGGACTTGAGGATATGGGGAGGGGGAAGGGTAAGCTGTGACAAAGTGAGAGAGTGGCATGGACATATATACACTACCAAACGTAAGGTAGATAGCTAGTGGGAAGCAGCCACAGAGCACAGGGAGATCAGCTTGGTGCCTTGTGAACACCTAGAGGGATGGGATAGGGAGGGTGGGAGGGAGGGAGACGCAAGAGGGAAGAGATATGGGAACATATGTATAATTGATTCACTTTGTTATAAAGCAGAAACTAACGCACCATTTTAAAGCAATTATACTCCAATAAAGATGTAAAAAAATAATAATAATTAAAAAAAAGAAAATGAATCGTAGGCATGCTTGAGCTGGAGTCCTGAGAGCCCAACCAACTTTCAACTATGCTTAATAAATCTTCCCTTCTTGTTGATCCAAGCTATTTTCTTCATATTTAAGAGCTTTTATTCCTTTTACACCTTTAATTTAGGAAAAAACAAGGGAAAGTCTTATACAATGATGAGACTAATCAATCCATTTGAATGTCAAGTATATACTTATTTTTAATTCAGAAAGACCAGTTTGAAATTTGTCAATATTAATCCCATGCAGTTGTAAGTATATATGTTTACTAATTTTCTATTTTCTAGCTTTCAGTTCAGAGGATCAAGTACGTGCTAGATTGTGAAACATCTCATTTTAACTCAATATTTATAGTAGATGTGAGTTGCCATAAGAATACTGATTTATATTTCTATGTGTTGAGGGCCATATCAAGTGCTTGTTTGAATAACATGCAATAAACTATTTGGCTATTAATCAAGAGTAGAGATGGATAAATAACTTTTCAATATTATAAATCCTTCATTTATCTCTAAGTGTTATGCTTTATTCAAAACAGATCCTTAGGAATTTAGCACAGGATGTTCTCCAGGTCCTCCAGGAGATTCAACATGATGTCATAATTTATACTTTAACATGGGCATCCATCCACTTAGTGATTACAGTAGGAAAGGGCAGCTACTGAGGTTTAAAAAAAAAAAAAATGAGGGTTAGTGAATACCAAGATGTGGAAAGAAATTAAGTAAGGAATGAAAAAAACTAAAATATATAAGGAGGAAAAAATTAGTAATCATTTGGTGACTACTCATCAAAGAACAGTGTTAAATTGTTTCCTCTCTGTTTCTGCCTCTCTCCCTCTTTCTCTCACATACATGCACAGGCACATGAACAACATTTAAAACAAAAGCTATTGAGCACTGTGATAAGCTCTATAAACACAACCAAGAATAAGACACAGACAACATTCAGTATAATTGAGGAAGCTTGTATAGCCATTTGCCTCCATCCCACCAGAATCATAGTTTCCACTCAATGTTTAACAATTAATTATTTATTGTCATAGCTAAAGTTGTATATCTTCTCTTTGAAACTTTTTCTAACACTACTGAATTAGTCATCCCCATTTTGTGTGGTCTAAGTTATTATTTGTGATAATTCTAACTGATCTTCATGATAATTAGTACTAATAACTGTAACAGATACTCTTTCAATAAAAGACATTATAATAGGTTCAATAGTTTGGGACAGTTGAGTCTGAGACTCTAAAAGAATGTATGAACAGTTGTAGCTTGAGATTGAGTTGTGTAGACTGTTGGAGCTTGAGCCACAACTATGGGCCACTAGCTCAGAAGAAAAATATTGTTCAATTTTCATAGTAAATCTTCAAAACAAATGTCTTTTCACCTTGTTTATAGATAAGACACTTGGATCCTACAGAGATTAATTATCTTTAACAAAAATTCTTCGACATAATGAGAAGTATGATTGAGCCCAAGTGTTTATAATGCTAATACCCAATTCTCACTGAATTGCAACCATCTCTATAACTACTGTGTTCTCTGTTTCTTGTACCTGGCAAATGTGGGTTCATGTAACAGTCATATTAACACTGGCTCATATAAATACTCCATAAATACTCCTTATTAATACTTATCTGAAGTTGATATGCACTAGTGTCAGTTGTCTTTGGTTCTTGTCTGCCCTGATTATTTAGTTCAAGCACCTTACCAGTTGTGGCAAAATTTGAATTCACTCTGGCTGCACAATTTCCTTACCCTATATTGATATTGTACTGAAAAATAAAAATAAATATCAGTAACAACACAGGGTTTTCTTACTGTGCTAATAAAAGTCAAACAGGGCTTCCCTGGTGGCTCAGTGTTTGAGAGTCCCCCTGACGATGCAGGGGACACAGGTTCATGTCCCGGTCCGGGAATATCCCACATGCCATGGAGCGGCTGGGCCCGTGAACCATGGCCGCTGAGCCTGCGCGTCCGGAGCCTGTGCTCCGCAACGGGAGAGGCCACAACGGTGAGAGGCCCGCGTACCACAAAAAGTCAGACAAGTGTTCATTAATAAATAGAGATAAATTAACGTATATTTATTGGATATTTTCTTAATTATTTGTTGATAGGCTTTATGACTTTAATAGACTCAAGTTTTGTTATATTTATGGGTCAATAAACATTTCATATATATATTAAATACAATGTTCATATATGCCTATTAAAGTGAGTCCAACCTACTAAGCAGCAGAAGTGGGTTTTTTAATTGGAGTTTTAAGAATCCTATAGGAGGAGATACGGATATTAACTCTGAGTGCAGTCAGAGGAGAAAGTCTATTGTTCATAGTATTCCCTGACTTGTCAAAAAAAGAAAAGAAAGGAAAATGGAAGGGAAGGGAAGGGAAGGGAAGGGAAGGAAAGGGAAGGGAAGGGAAGGGAAGGAAAAAGCAGGAATTTCTGACTTGATTAGCGTTTACAGAAAAAGAATGAGTGGAGGAGAGACTACTACAGAGTAGATGCATCTAATATTTATACCCATTATGTTAAATTTGAGGTTTGGCATTATCTTAGTCTATTGACAGTAACCCTATTGTACAGGTCTTCCCAAATTTCCTTGATCACATTAATAGCCAGGTACACAAACTTGCAGAATCATTTGAAGTCTCCAGTAAAGGAGTTTAGGAACATGCATTTTAATGAATTCTCATTTGAGGAACAACAGGCAAACTGGACTTTGGAATAGAAAAATATAATTTAGATTCCGAGCTCTCCTGTTAATTATCTATTTGACTTCATATGTATCTTTTTTAAATTAACCTTAGCAGAATTTTTATGGTGTCCATTATGTTTAGAAGACTTCTTGCTTGGTACTACAGTTGAGTATCTTAACTTTATAAAGTAATAGGTTCAAAAGAGATGTGTTCTAATGTCTTTTCCAGCTTCAAAATGTTGATACCATAAAACAGCTCCATTTGTTTTTTTGCTTATTTGTCTGTGTTATTTTCAAGAGATTTGTGGGAGCATAGCTTATTTGGAAAATGTTGAGATGAAAGGGATAAATTAGCAGAAGTTTAAGCATATTGAGATTATCTCAATAGCCTTCTGATATACACAATTTCAGACACCCTATTAACCTAATCCAAGGAGATACAGTTATGCTTACATGAGTAATTCTTAGCGTGAGAATTTTTTTTTAACAGAATGGTATAACAGTATCAATGAGATTAAAATATATGTATTTGACTTTGCCAAATCACTTGTGTAGCAATCTAGATTAACTATTTGTAGTAAACAACTGAACTATTTGATATGGTAAATTCATACTAATCTCATAAAAATATATAGCTAAAATTTGAATCTCAGAAAATATTTTCATTGCCTCAAATATATTTTATTAATCTTAATATACTCTCTGAAAGTGTACTAAACATATTCTCAATATAAATTAGTTGAAGTATATTCATATTAAAAATAATCACTAATTCAGTCAAGAAAAAATTTGTATATCAACATTATGGGGGGAATTTTAAATTTATAGAAGTGATGAAAATGAGGATATTACATTCTAATTTTATTAGTCATAGAAGATCCAGTGGTTAACACCATAATCAAATTTGTGATATTACTGTGCTGGAACTCTGAAATGATAATATTTTGGAGGACTGTTGGGTTGAGTAAATTATATAAGAACTATAAAATATTATGCAACAAAGATGAAATAATCCTATATAATACAGCATGATAACACCAAAATAGTTATCTATTGTTCAAGAAAGTAAATATTTTCAGTTTTGGCCCATAAAAATAGTACTGTACATTTATATATATATATGTATATATATATATATATATATATATATATATAGATGGTTCTGTACAATACATTTATATATATACACATATATTTGCACAAAATATACATATATATGTATATTTATAAAAAGTGAATTAATTTCTATAGTCTAACATCTCAAATTTTCATGTAATGAAATTAAAGATTATGCATATTTTAAAATGTTAGCATATATTGTATTTTTCCAAATATAGCATGGTAATAAAAAAGTGCTCAGCAACATATGAGAGTGCCAACATTTCCATTAGCAATGGAAGGCATTCCCTTTGTCAATCTGATGTTATTTACATTTGTATTTTCTTTACTGATGCTAAAGATGAGCACATTTTAACTTTCGTGATGAATTTTTTATTCATATTCTTTTCAGATTTTTCTCCAGACCTTATTTCTTTTATTTATCTCTTTTAAAAATCAGATTCGAAATTTTACTTCATAAATATTGAAAATATTTTTAGTAGCCCATCATTTGCATTTTGACTCTGTATGTTTTGCCATTTAAAAAAATTTTCATATTGCTAAATATGTGTATCTTTCCTTTATGATCATGAGTTTTGTTTTTTCTTGGGGATATACATTTCATGTTTTCTCAAGTATTTTCCTTGTCATTTAATATTTTTTTTTGCATCTAAATCTCTGATATGTTGGGAATTATCTATTTATAGGAGTGAAATGAAAAATTAGAGAATGTATTTTTTGCTTTCAGATGGATAATCAAGATGAGATCATTTATAAATAAACCTCCTTTCCTCACTGAATTGAAATGTAAACATTTTTATATTAAACCTTATGGACTGTGTATTCTGTTACACTGATCTAATTCACAATTCCTGTCATAATATCATGTTATAATTACAATGGTTTTATAGAAAAATTCAATAGCTTGTAAACTGTGTTCTCCATAATTCTTTTTTTCTTGTATTTTCTTGTTTCATGGAACTGTAGACTTCCTTATTAGAATCTAGAAAAGTATCCTCATGTATTGTCAATGTAATTTCATTATACTTACATATTATTTTTGGAGGATTGTTTCTTTCTTGAAATTAAATCTTCTCATTAAGAACACAGTATAACTCTCTATTTTTTCTTACAGTTTCAATGTCCTTAAAAATTGGTGTTTCCCTCATATAAATCCTATACATTCCTTATTACATTTATTCCTCAGGTTCTTATATCTTTGATCACTATTTTGAATATATATTTATGCATGTATGTTTATTTATATCTGTATATAGCTCTTTCTTGAGTTAGAGAAAAACTATTTTTTGTGTTTATCTTCTTATCCAACTATCTTAAAAATTCTCACTTATTTCACTGTCTATTAAAAATTCTCACTTATTTCACTGTCTAACTGGAGACTCAAGTTTATAATCCTATCATTTAAAAAATATACAAACTTGGCATTTCTTTCCAAAATATGTATCAATTTTCCCTGATCATGAATTATATAGTGAGGAAAAGCATTCCTCTTTTATTCCTGAAATTAAAAGACTTCAATATTTCAACATGTTGTCTAATGTTTTCTACTGTGCTTTGAAAATTAACTCTATCCTGTTTAACTAGTTTCTATTTCTATCTTACTTAGAATTTTACTATGAATGACTGATATTTTTTATCACTTGGCTTGCTAGAATCTATTGTTAAATTATTTGTTTTCCTTCTTTATTTTTTTCCCTTGTAATGAATTTTCTAGATTAAAAGCTGACTGATCATATTATGTTGTTTTTATGAATTGCTGGATCCATATATAATTCTGCATGTTCTATTTGTATTTACAAGTGACTATAAATTTGGATTATCTTTATTTGTTAGAATATTAAGTTTATACTAAGTTCCAATTGTTTTTATAATCTAAATAAAGAAATTACTTTTTGTTTAGAAACATAAACAAAACAATAGAAAACATTGGCATTCTGTCTTTCTTTTAAAGGTGGAGTTTTAATTGCCTTTCTGATTTCTTCATTAGTATTTGCCTGTTCAATTTTTTTAACTTCTCCCACGTAAAACTGTTACTTTATATTATGCTGAAAAATAATCAATTTTCTCAAGATTTTCTCAAGTATTGTGATTGCACTGCATGTCATATTCTCTTATAATTTTAGTTTTTTCATTGTTAGATTTGTTTCTCTTTTTCTATTTATGAGTTTAAGATGCTTTAGGCAACAAGTAAAATAAACAAATCTGGATAATCAAATGACGTCTATAAACAACAAGAGATGTCACATAAATTAAAATTTTAACACTGTTTATTAATAACTATGTACCTAGTTGTGAAGAAAGACATGGATATAACGTGATAAAAACATTTTAATGGAAGATACAAAGGAAAAAGATAAGTTGAAAAATTAAAAAGGTGTAAAGGTGTCAAAGCTTCATAGTTGTGCATAGACCTCTGTGTCCTCAGTCAGGGTTTTACTATTAGTCATCATTTTCTTTTTTGGATCTCTTGGGGCCGAGCCAAGCAGTTTTCTCTGTGGTTGGCTCTCCTGGTTGGCAAAAACAAGAGTCTCTATAAAGGTATTTTTGGTCTTACCAAACCATGGATTTAATAATTTTACTGTCATACAATGCATTAAACCTCATTGTATTGCTTTACAAAAATAAGAGAAAGAAATACAAGGAAAGGAAAGGAGAAGAGAGGGAAGGGAAGGGAAGAGGAGGAGAGAGAATTCTGGAGATAGGACAGTCCCAGGTCTCATTAAATAAGCAGCTCAACAACATTATTGAGACCCAACTATCTTCAATATTTCCCCTCATCCATCTTTAGGATGTTGCTTTTCCTTTGAAAGCAGTGGTTTTCAAACTTTAACCTGTGTCAGAATCACCTGGAGAGCTTGTTACAGCATAGGGCTTCTACTTTAGTAGCTCTGGGCTGGAGTGGGTCAAGATTTCGTTTTTCTAACTTATTTCCAGGTAACGTTGATGCTGCTGGGTGCACCCTAATTTAAGAAATAATCTTACTGACTCCCCTCATGGCTCCCTAAATGGGTGGAAACTTTTCAGGCATTTAATACAGATTTCAGCATTCTTAGACAGAAAATAAAACACCCCTATCTAGTGTCTCATTTTAGAAACTTTTTTTTTCATAAGCCAGTGAATTGCCTTTCCCTCTCTTTTTATTTTTGAGAATTTTGCTATATGTCCATAACTAAAGCAAGGTCTCTGTAGCATGATTTAGTTTATCCATGTTTATTTAGATACATCAAAATTGACCATCTGGGTTCTCCTGAAGACCTTGATCACCTGCAGGGCAGTAAAAAATAATTTGTTTTATAAGCAACAAAATGGGCAGAATGATTATGAATAGGAAATTAACAGAGCCTTAAACAATAACAGAAATTGCTGTAAATTTTATCTCTCTCTTTTTTACATAAATTAAGCTACGAAAGATTCATTGTTCTTTTTTTTTTTTTTTTTTGCAGTATGCAGGCCTCTCACTGTTGTGGCCTCTCCCGTTGCGGAGCACAGGCTCCGGACCCACAGGCTCAGCGGCCATGGCTCACTGGCCCAGCCACTCCACGACATGTGGGATCTTCCCGGACCGGGGCACGAACCCGTGCCCCCTGCATCAGCAGGCGGACTCTCAACCACTGCGCCACCAGGGAAGCCCTCATTGTTCTTTTTTAAAAAAAGAATTTTATTTTTCAGTTCTATTATTTTCCCTTTTGTCATATTTCATTAGTAATAATTTAATTTCCCAATTCTGTGGTTTAATTTTAGTGTCAATTTATTAAATATTTAATTTATTTAATCTGATTTTTATAATAAATATGTATGCAGTAATAATTATTTGTCTAAATATATTCTTGCTTGATTCCCATAGGTTTACTGAATTGCTCTGCTTTTCATTATTTTCTGGTTTATTTGCAATCATTTTCTTTTGCATTTACTTACTAGAGATTATTTAATATTATCTAGTATCCTGTGGTTATTTTGGAGAATCTTAATTTTTAAAAGTATAAATCTCCCCATGGGGGCCCAGTGTGCAACGGCTGCAAACAGCAGCCTCCTCGGTAGTGTATGCAGCCTGTTACCTGCATGGGTTGCCCCATAGGACCTTAGAGACAGCCCTTTCCAGTGGACATTCATGACTGGCATGCTGTTCCCAATCTAGGCTCCAGACAGGTATGCCCGGTGCCTTTGGAAAGCCCCAGGACACAGTGGCCAGGGTCCACATTGGCCAAGTCATAATGTCCATCAGCACTAAGCTGCAGAACAAGGAGCATGTGATTGAGGCCCTCTATAGGGCCAAGTTCAAGTTCCCTGGCCATCAGAAGATCCACATCTCCAGGAAGCGGGCATTTACTAAGTTTAATGCGGATGAATTTGAAAACATGATGGCAGAAAAGCAGTTCATCTTGGAAGGCTGTGGGGTCAACTACATCCTTAATTGTGGCCCTCTAGACAAATGGCAGGCCCTGCACTCATGAGAGCCTTGGTGCTGCCCCCTCCTTACTCATGCCCACCAATAAATCCTACTTTCCTGTGGGAAAAAAAAAAGTATATATCTCCTTTGATCATGTTTCTATTCTTGATTTTTAAGTTTCATCACATTATAACATAAAATATCTACCCTTTTGGAACTAAATACGAGTATCTTTGTAATCAAGTATATGATAGGTTTTTGTAAGGGAAGTATGGATAAAAGAAAAATGTGCATTATCTATAGAGATGAAAATTGCATACATGTAACATTTGTACACACAAACATTTAAGGTTTTGATGATGCATTATTTAAATCTTTTATGTTATTGCTATATATTTGGTTTTCTGTATAACTGGCATCTTACATTCTCAAAAGGGTATATTAAATCATCCACTAAACTTGTGCTTTTTTTAAGTTGCCCTGCATTTCCAATTAGTTTTTATTTATTTGGCTTTTTGTCATTTGTTTATAAGTGGCTGGTAGCTTCATGGATTTAAAATTTAGTAAGTACATGTTCCTTCTTCTCCTATAGAATGCTTTTGACCCTTAGCTCCAATTTGATATTTATTTGCTATGTATGATTTTTTTTCATTTTCACTTGCTTGGCATATATTTGTTTAAGCCTTAGTTTTCAATTTTAGGCCAGTTTGTTATGGATGATATCTACCTTATTGACTTTTTTTAATATCCAGTCGGCCCTCCACATCGACATCAGATCGAATTCACAGATGTGGAACTCGGAAAGACCAAGCACCGCCTGTACTACTCTGTTTTTATATAAGGAACTTAATTGAGCATCCATGGATTTTGGTATCACCGAGGGAGGGGGCGTGTCCTGGAACCAACAGCCCGAGGATAATGAAGGGCAACTGTATGAATCTTATGGGCTGACACCCAATCTGACAACATCTGTATTTTGATAAGGGAGTCAGCCAATCCACATGTAGTGTAATAACTGACATTTGATTGTATTCCTGTCATTGGTACCTATTATCTGATTGTGTTTCTGCTCATTTATCTTTCACTTTTCCTAGTTCTTAAATTCAGTTCTGCTTTTCAATTTTGCCTGATCCTTCCCTTTCTTATCAACAATAAGTAAAGCCATATTTCTTCAGTCTTTCAAATTATGCTCTCACCCAGATGATTTATTCACCAACAGCTTTTCCATCAGAGTGAAACATTTTGAATACTTTCGCTTTGCTACTTCCTTCTTCTACAACATGAAAGCTTAATTTAGAATTATTTTACTTGCCTGATTTTATCTCTGATTATATTGCCAAAATATAAAATGCCTTAGTTCTGGGTTATTATATATTTTTCTCACACACTTTATCTTCTGCCTCAGTAATAACTTATTACTAATTTTTACCTATAGTTATGATATTACCATCTGAATTTAAGCATAGATAATATAAGGTTTTTCACCAGCCACTGTTTGCCTAATGTATCTTTAAATATCTGTACTGATGCAATTGATATTTGGTTAGAGTACATATAGGAGTGAATATTTTGAGTTCTCAAATGTCTAAATATGTCATACTTGATGTTGACAGTAAAGGGACATATTGGCTGGATAGAGGACTCTGGCTTTCTGTCATATTCTCTCAGTCTACAGATGTTCTTCCAATGTCCTTATCTTCTAGTATAGCAGATAACATAACTGTAAGTAGGATTTATTTGGGTCTGAAGGTCAGTAAAATATCCATTTATCCTCAGAATGTAGAAATATTACTGTTGTGCCTTAGAATGTCTTTAAAATTAATTTTTCTAGGAATTTTTTTAAGTAAAAATTTTCTTCAATTTAGGGAAATTCTCTTATGTTCAATAACCATCTCTGCAATATTTGTCTGTTATATAATTTCTTTTATTTGCATATGAGATTTCCTTTACCTGTTCTACATGCCTGTTATTTTCCCTCATGAATTTCATTTCCATGTATATTACAGAGAGAAAAGTCACAATTTATATTTATATATTATTTGACCTTCCTCAATAATATTTCTATTCATAATAGTAAAAATCCTGTTTTTCAGTTAATCTATAAATTTAAAATTTGAAAACCTTGGGATTTCTTTTGTTTCAGAAAATCATTGTGCCTATTTGTGGGCTTTCTCATTACTATTATTTTTGTTAACTTTTTCACAATGAAATCCTGTCTTTTTCATTTAATGTACTTCAAGGAGAGACTTTTGTTCTGAATGTCTACCCTGAACATCCATCTTCATTGTTCATGCTAACACATCCTTTATTGAGCTGTAATTATTTTCTCTTCTTGATCATGATTTTGAGTTCAATAAGCCTTAATGTATTCCTTCAGGATTCCTTTCTCACTGGTGAATGAATGACTAGAAGATGTGGAGGATTCTTCTCTAGGGAGCAGGTAGAGAAAAAGCTGGTAGAGATTTATTCCATTGTGAATGCACATGGAGGAATTTCATATCTCAAGTCTTCCTGGTATGTGTCAAAAGTCCTCCTCCAAGCAGTAAGCCTGGTGACAATCAACACACAAGAGCTGTTTACCAATAAATCAAATGGAGTCAGCAGGTTCTAGTAGGTCCTGCCAAGATAACACCCAGCCAATGGTAGGCACAGCCCCTTTCTGATGGAATTTACTGGATTCTGCATGCTGAGGCTTCAGGGAGTCTTGAGGTCCTCATTATTTGCCTGGGATCTGGAAGCAAAGCACAATCTCTCATCCACTGTAGACCCTATTCTTATACTCCATACAAAGAAGAAGAAGGTACCACGTCTATTTTTTTTATAGAGGTACAGGGAGAAATGCTGAGGTCAGATGAATGATCTGGGTTCTGCCTAATTTCACCACCCTATAAAAGAATTTGGGAAGAAGAATGGATACAGATGGCAACAAATAATAATGTTTTATATGCCCAGGCATTGCTGCGAGTTTTTAAAATATATTTCTTATTTAATTCTTATAATAACCTTGTATAATAGATCCATTTTATATGTTAGCAAATTGAGGCATTGAGGCATTACACAACTTGGCCAATGTTATGCTGCTGGTAGAGTAAAGGAAATAAGATTAAACCAAAGAGGTATAAATCATAATCAGAACCATCATGCTATATTATTTATTTCACTAGTTTCTTATCAGTTTATTTCTATCTGAACACAACATGCACAAAATGTAAACCCGTCATTTGTTTGTCTATTTTGCACATACTTCATCATAGGGAAAGAAAAGACTTTTGTCAGGACTTGGGAATATAAACAAGATGGCTCAAACATTTAAGAGCTTATAATCTAACGGGCTTGATAGAAAATAAATTAATTTTTAAACATTAATCCCAGTATTGATATACATAAGTGTGTGTGTAGAGGGAGAGAGAAAGTGAGAGGGAGAGTTTTACAAATTGACATAAAACATTTCCAAAATGTTTACAAAGCAGCTTATTTTACCACGTTAACTATTATCTACCTAAAGAATGCCAACAAATAGTTAAAAATGAAATGGATCATAGCAGCAGTGACTCGTTTACATATTATAAATTTTACTTTAGTGCATGGTTTCTCAACCTAGGTACTACAGGTGTTTTGGGCTGAACAGTGCTCTTGTGGGAAGGGCTGTACTGTGCACTGTAGAGTATTTAGCACTAACTCTATCCTCTACCCAGTATATGCTAGTAGCACCAACTCCACAGCTGTGACAACCAAAAATGTCTCCAGACCTTGACAGATATCCCTTGGGGGAGAAACTGCCCTTGGTTAAGAACCATTGCTTGGGGCAGCATACCATCCCTAACTTCTCCCACATGGAGGGGGTTTCAACATCTGCAAAACAGCTCAAAGATATTGTTGTGTGTATTGTTAATGGGGAAACAAGACCTTGCCCCAAGGCTACTCTTGACTATTTCTCCCCCGGTCTCACATCCCCTCCCTTCCCTAATTAACAACTGCTTGAATCTGCCCATTGGAACCCAGGGAAGATCATGGAGGCTGAATGAAGGCTGTTTCCTATAATCAAAGAAATGGGGGACACAGAAAGTCTTTGTGCCCAGGAGCCCCACAGGGCCCTGTGCAGTATCAATCCCCCCTTTTCTTTGATACTCCTCAATCTTGAGGAGAATAGATGTTGGACAAAAAAAGGGAACCATCGTTTTGGATAGAGATGTTAATCATAAACTCGGGAGAGGAACTCAGTTTTAGGGGGACTTGGTTTTTAGGGAACGGGGTCTACTCAACCATAAAGAGTAACACTTTCCTAGCAACAACAAGACAACTCCTTAAAAGATAACATTCCTTCTTCATCTTGTAAGGGGTCACATGACTCACCACGATCATGCTTAGATCTGGATTATGTAAACTGTCAATAATATGTCATTTGATGTACAACCCTCTACCTCAAAAAACTTACATAACTGTGCCTTGACGTCTAATGGGTGAAACAGTTCTCAGAGCTTTCTGAGATGCTCTTCCTGGGTTACAATCCTCAAATTTGGCTCAAATAAAATTTTCCAAATTTATTCTCAAAAAAGAAAAATAGAACCTTTGCTCTGGTGCTATTCTTCAGGGATAACATTATTTATACTAACAAGAAAGAAGTTTTTATATTTAAAGATTTAATGGTGAAAACGGCAATTTAAAATTTTAAAGAATCCAGTTGTTAACCTGCCAATGCCAATTCTTATCTCAGACAGGCTTAATGATCATCCCTTAGTGGAAACGGCATTTCTAAATGAATTTTTTTTAACATCTTTATTGGGGTATAATTGCTTTACAATGGTGTGTTAGTTTCTGCTGTATAACAAAGTGAATCAGTTATACATATACATATGTTCCCATATCTCTTAATTCATGGTCTCTACAGGATCTTTCACAAGGCTCTCTGTCTCAAGCTGTATCAGTCGTGTCTGTTTAGTTTCTTGAAATAATATCTGTTATTCATTATGTGGGTAACTGCATTCACCTTAGAGCTGGTATTTCCTCCAGCTGGGACAGAGATGTCTAAGTTCCCATAACTCTTTGGGCTTCCAACAATAGTTTGACACACCAACCAGACAAGTTGTCCTAAATGAGCCTTACTCATAAGTCACTGGGTCTGAGAGCAGAACATTTACTAAAATGGAGGCAAGAGAAAACAAAGACTAAGGTTTATGCTCCAGTCTTTGTCTATTGAAACTCTGACTTTAACATTGGTGCTTTTCTCTGTTAAATATTAACTTGCATCCTTTATTCAACTCCATAAGCTTGGCATGTAGCCATTTCAGTTTGTTCACTCCTGGCAAAGACACTTTCATATCAAAAAAGGCATTAGTAGATTAGTCACATTTTTAGCACAAATATGTGGACTTTGTGCTACCAGAGCTTTGCATGCATTAATTCAGAAAGTGCTTAGAATAATACCTGGCACTCAATAAGGCATATGAAGCCACCTCATTATTAAATCTTTGAACTTCTTAACTCTATGTTAATTCTTAGGCTTTTATAATAAGTTAGCCATTCATCAATGTTGTACAGTATAACCACATTTAGTTTTGTGAGTTATTGCAGTGGCCAAACATATAGACAAGTAACTTTCTCATTCAGGATGGGGGCTCTCTCCTGCTTGACACATTATGACAGTTCTCTCTAGCAGTCAAACCTACCCTTGAAGGACAATTTTGTTTATTGTTTTATATGTGATACCCAAGCTTGCCCCTTAGTGTTTACCTACACTTCATTTAAGGAAAAGTAGTCTGATGTTGTATCAGGGATTCTGATATTACTCAAACCCCAAATAAAATATTGAAAATAAAAATAATACCTATACCATTGTAATATTCCACCAATTCTTCTTTTTCAATGAGAGAAGTTACTACTCACTCTAATATATCAACTTGCATCTTTTGCAACAGCCCATTTATTACAGTTTTCTTGGGCAATAAATTCCCTTCAAAATCTTTACATCTAATTCTAGACATAGAAAATTTCAAGCTGTGAGATCCAATTGTCACATCCTTAAAATCAGTTCCAGGTCTAAAGCAAGAAAAATCAAGCATGTATAATCTTCTATTTTTGGAAAATGAAACACAACGTTTTTAAATGGGAAAAAACAAAAAGCAAGTTTCTTGTCAGCTATAATCACTTAGTGCCCAAAGTAATATATATACATTTACAATTAGCTCTGTGTTTTATATATATATATTATATATATATGATTATTTTATAATATTGTAATTATATATGTTATATATATATGATTATTTTATAATATTGTAACTATAAGAGGACCTTTTAAAAATTATTTGATGAGGGATTTAGAATTACAAACTGTTGGTAGGTGGAACTGGTTTCATTCATGCCCAGTTAAGGCATCAGTGCTCCTGAGGCAGCTAAATATTATCAGTTGCCCTTGGACCTACAGTTTCAGTTCTGGGTCCATTGCTTATTAGGTGCATTATTTTGGCCAAATTGTTTATTTTCTCTAAGCTTTAGTTACCCCATTGTATTAGGGTTCTCCAGGGAAACAGGACCAATAGGCTATACATAGATTTATATAGAAAGATGTTTATTGTAAGAGACTAGTTCACACAATTATGGAGACTGAGAAGTCCCATGATTTGTCTACAAGCCGGAGGCCCAAGGAAGCTGGTGGTGCAGTTCCAGTCCAAACCTGAAGGCCTGAGAAACAGGGGAGCCAATAGTAAGTCCCAGTCTGAGTCCAAAATTGCACCAGTGTCTGAAGTCAGGAGAATATGAGTGTCCCAGTGCAAGCAAGAGAACAAATTCATCCTTCCTCTGCCTTTTTGTTCTACTTATGTCCTCAGTGAATTGGATGGTGCCCACCTGCATTGATGAGAGTGGTCTTCTTTCCTCAGTCTACCAATTCAAAAGCCAATCTCTTCCAAAAACACCCTCACAGACACACCCACAAATATTTTACCTGCTCTCTAGATATCCCGAAGCCCAGTCAGGTTGACAGCAAAATTAACCATCATGCCCATCCATAAGATAAGAATTATATTTGGCCCTAGGTTCTTCATGACATTAAGAAAAAAAAATGTCATGAAGAACCTAGGGGTAAGGCAGGAATAAAGACGCAGACCTCCTAGAGAACAGACTTGAGGTTATGGGGAGGGGGAAGGGTGAGCTGTGACGGGGCGAGAGAGAGTCATGGACATATACACACTAACAAACGTAGTAAGGTAGATAGCTAGTGGGAAGCAGCCGCATGGCACAAGGATATTGGCTCGGTGCTTTGTGACCACCTAGAGGGGTGGGATAGGGAGGGTGGGAGTGAGGGAGATGCAAGAGGGAAGACGTATGGGAACATATGTATATGTATAACTGATTCACTTTGTTATAAAGCAGAAACTAACACACCATTGTAAAGCAATTATACCCCAATAAAGATGTTAAAAAAAAAAAAGAATTATATTTGGGATCTTACGTTTGTTGTGAAGATTAAATGAGATAATGCATGCTAGCACATTCACAGAATGTTTGAAAAAACACAAAGTGTTTAATGTGTTAGCTGCTAATAGCATTTCAATATATCTCATCATTCAAACATAAGATGGGTAGAGATTACTCTTGAGGGCAAATGTGTAAGACCTTGATAATAATCACACCACCTCACACTGTGCCCACACGCCAGTCCCAAGATGGATTATAAGAAAGATTTATGTACCATTTAAAAATAAATGTACTCTAGTTAGTACAGTTATTTAGGAGATGGGATAGCCTAGGCACTACATTGTTCTTAAGTTAGCACTGGATCTCAAGGTGTCAAATAGAGTGTTGCTGGCATTGCATATAACTGACTCTAGAAGCAAATACAGCCCAACTACCTGCACTTTAGGGGTAATGGCTCTCTGTGTGTGAATTCAAAAAATCACTTCTCTAATGCTATAAACTTTGAGCACCGCCCCCCACCCCCTCCAGGAAGTTTTACAATCAAATATTCCAGACTAAATGTAGTTAAATGTAGAGGGAAGAAACTCCCTCAAGTAATCAATACTGTAATGGTATAGGGAGAAACAGTTGTGCTCCTTTCAATATCCACACATTGCAGTCCTGGCCCACAGATGACCATCTGACCATACATAAGATTTGGGGGAAATACTTCTTTTAATCTTATTTATCCCTCCCCATTATGGGGGGCTGCTGTTATTGATGAAAGCCTGACTGAGTTCCCTTTCACTAGTGTGCAAGAATCCTATTAATACATGAAATGTCCATGAAGCTAATACATAACAGATCCTTTTACCGACTTTAAGTTCTTTACTTCTATATGGCAAAGCATACCTGGCCTGGCCTATTTTGCCATATTTGGCTATGTTCCAAGTACTTTCTTTTTCTTCTGAAGCAAGGTAAGTAATGTAGTCTTCTATGTAGCTGGTCAGCCTTGGAGTATGCCAAGCAGAGCTAGTTTTATCTCATAATATATAGGCACACCTGAGAAAATGAATCCAAATTTTATTTTAGAGTAAGAAGCAGGAGACCCCACTTTAATATCAACTAAAAGCCATGTTTTCTAATCTAGGTTTTATTATACTATATCTTTCTACTGGGAAATCAGAATCTTGCACATTTTTTTTTCTTTTTTTTTTTGCGGTATGTGGGCATCTCACTGTTGTGGCCTCTCCCGTTGCGGAGCACAGGCTCCGGACGCGCAGGCTCAGCAGCCATGGCTCATGGGCCCAGCCGCTCTGCGGCATGTGGGATCTTCCCGGCCCGGGGCACAAACCCGTGTCCCCTGCATCGGCAGGCGGACTCTCAACCACTGCGCCACCAGAGAAGCCCTCTTGCACATTTTTGACACAATGTTTTCCATTTAACTATTTTCTTTGGTTACATGTCCTGTATTGGAAGGAGACCAAAGGAGGGGAGAGTTAAGTGGTACCTCAAACCTGTTACTGCCTGGATAATACTCTAAGATCTGCATTAATGGCAGTGATCATAGAGTTTGCTCTGAGAAAGAGCAGGAAGAGGCAGGCAGTCAGAGCCCCAGCTCCAGAAACTGCCATGGTTTTAGCAGGCTGTGTTAGCAACAAAGTTCACTAACAAGCCACAAGATACAAACAACACTTAATTTCCTGAAGTCATAGGTTACAGAATTGTATTTCAAGAGTACACCTAGATTCAGATCATCCTGGCAGGTATAGTACTTTATGGGCAAGTTAAAGAAATCTTTGAGTTTATCAGAAAAAATTAATAGGAAAGAACTTATGTAAACCACTAGAATTCTTACTAGTAAAATAAGATGTAGTCATTTAGAGAATTTTTTCTCAAATGACGCTACTCTGTGTTTGTGATTTATTTTCCCTAAGGATATTACAATAAAAATTAGAACACAAGAGTAACAATAGAACATTTTCCTAAAGATTATTTTATTCAACATTTGATACACCTAACTTTGTGAATGAAAGAAGGGAGGTAATATTCTGTTAATATAAAGGCTATTTATTTAATAAGTGGCTCATCTAGAAGAATCACATCCCATAGTTTCCCTTTTCCTTATACTATGTTGACCATGAATGATTCCAAGTCACTTTTTAATTCTTACATTTAAAATTCTGGAGGTCTGCATATATTTATAGCTGGACGCAGGCCTTGAATTTTTAATCAGGTATCCCATTCTCATCATTCCCTCATTATACTGTAATTTGTTGTACATTGGGAAAACTGGCAGAAATGTCACATTACATGATTTCTAAATATCTTTCAGTGGGTGGATTATAATTTACAGAATGATAGCAGAATATGTGCACATGAGAACTTTTCCCAAGGCAGTTCAACTTGCCCACTGTCACTGCTAACAACCAGGTAGTAGCAGAAGGTGGTTGGGACATAGCTCTAGTCCCAAACTCTGATTGAGGGGCAGAGAGTGCCTGATTCAGCTTCTTCTGAAGTCCAGTCTTGGCCTTCTTAACATACAATTCCTAACAGCCAGAAGGAACGTGTACATTTAAAACTTTGGACAGATCGGAACCAAGATGGCAGAGTAGAAGGACGTGCTCTCACTCCCTCTTGCGAGAACATCAGAATCACAACTAGCTGCTGGACAATCATCAACAGCAAGACACTGGAACTCACCTAAAAAGATACCCCACATCCAAAGACAAAGGAGAAGCCACAATGAGACGATAGGAGGGGTGCAATCACAGTAAAATCAAATCCCATAATTGCTGGGTGGGTGACTCACAGACTGGAGAACACTTATACCACGAAAGTTCACCCACTGGAGTGAAGGTTCTGAGCCCCACGTCAGGCTTCCCAACCTGGGGGTCCGGCAATGGGAGGAGGAATTCCTAGACAATCAGACTTTGAAGCCTAGTGGGATCTGACTGCAGGACTTTGGCAGGACTGGGGGAAACAGAGACTCCACTCTTGGAGGGCACACACAAAGTAGTGTGCACTTCGGGACCCAGAAGAAGGAGCAGTGACCCCAGGGGACACTGAACCAGACCTACCTGCTAGCGTTGGATGGTCTCCTGCAGAGGTGGGGGGTGGCTGTGGCTCACTGTGGGGACAAGGACACTGGCAGCAGAAGTCCTGGGAAGTACTCCTTGGCTGGCGTGAGCCCTCTCAGAGTCTGCCATTAGCCCCACAAAAGAGCCCAGGTAGGCTCCAGTGTTAGGTTGCCTAAGGCCAAACAACTGACAGGGAGGGCACCCAGCCACACCCATCAGCAGTAAAATGGATTAAAGTTTTACTGAGCTCTGCCCACCAGAGCAACAGTCAGCTCTACCCACAACCAGTGCCTCCCATCAGAAAACTTGCGTAAGACTCCTAGATAGCCTCATCCACCAGAGGGAACACAGCAGAAGCAAGAAGAACTACAAGCCTGCAGCCTGTGGAAAAAAAATCATATTCACAGAAAGACAGACAAGATGAAAAGGCAGAGGGTTATGTACTAGAGGAAGGAACAAGATAAAACCCCAGAAAAATAACTAAATGAAGTGAAGATAGGCAAACTTCCAGAAAAAGAATTCAGAATAATGACAGTGAAGATAATCGAGGACCTTGGAAAAAGAAAGGAGGCAAAGATGAGAGGATACAAGAAATGTTTAAGAAAGACTTAGAAGAATTAAAGAACAAACAAACAGAGATGAACAATACAATAACAGAAGAACGGATAAGTGACCTGGAAGACAGAATGGTGGAATTCACTGCTGCAGAAGAGAATACACTAAAAAGAATGAAAATAAATGAAGACAGCCTAAGAGACCTCTGGGACATTAAATGGAACAACATTCGGATTATATGGGTCCCAAAAGGAGAAGAGAGAGAGAGGGACCAGAGAAAATATTTGAAGACATTATAATCGAAAACTTCCCTAACATGGGAAAGGAAATAATAATGATAATAATCACCCAAGTCCAGGAAATGCAGAGTCTCCCATACAGGATAAAGGCAAGGAGAAACACGCCGAGACACACAGTAATCAAACTGGAAAAAATTAAGGACGATAAACATTATTGAAAGCAGGAAGGGAAAAATGAGAAATAACATACAAGGGAACTCCCATAAAGTTAACAGCTGATTTCTCAACAGAAACTCTACAAGCCAGAAGGGAGTGGCATGATATACTTAAAGGGATCAAAGGGAAGAACCTACATTCAAGATTACTCTAACAGGCAAGGAACTCATTCAGATTTGATGGAGAAATCAAAAGCTTTACAGACAAGCAACAGCTAAGAGAATTCAGCACCACAAAACCAGCACTACAACAACTATAAAGGAACTTCTCTAAGTGGGAAACACAAGAGAAGAAAAGGACCTACAAAAACAAACCGGAAACAATTAAGAAAATGCTCATAGGAACATACATATCGACAATTACCTTAAACGTGAATGGATTAAATGCTGCAACCAAAAGACACAGGCTTGCTGAATGGATACAAAAACAAGACCCATAAATATGCTGTCTACAAGAGACCCACTTCAGACCTAGGGACACATACAGAGTGAAAGTGAGGGGATGGAAAAAGATATTCGATGAAAATGGAAACCAAAAGAAAGCTGGAGTAGCAATACTCATATCACAGAAAGCAGACTATAAAATAAAGAATGTTACGAGAGACAAGGAAGGACACTACATAATGATCAAGGGATCAATCAAAGAAGAAGATATAACAATTATAAATATAAATGCAACCAACATAGGCGCACGACAATACATAAGGCAACTGCTAACAGCTCTAAAAGAGTAAATTGAAAGTAACACAATAATAGTGGGGGACTTTAACACCTCACTTACACCAATGGACAGATCATCTAAAATGAAAATAAATAAGGAAACAGAAGCTTTAAATGACACAATAGACCAGATAGATTTAATTGATATTTATAGGACATTCCATCCAAAAACAGAAGATTAGAGTTTCTTCTCAAGTGCGCACAGAACATTCTCCAGGATAGATCACATCTTGGGTCACAAATCAAGCCTCAGTAAATGTAAGAAAACTGAATTGCTATCAAGCATCTTTTCTGACGACAATGCTATGAGATTAGAAATGAATTACAGGGAAAAAGACGTAAGAAACACAAACATATGGAGGCTAAACAATACGTTACTAAATAACCAAGAGATCACTGAAGAACTCAAAGGGGAAATCAAAAAATACATACAGACAAATGACAATGAAAACACAACGATCTAAAACCTATGGGATGCAGCAAAAGCAGTACTAAGAGGGAAGTTTATAGCTATACAAGCCTACATCAAGAAACAAGAAAAATCTCAAATAAAAACATCTAACCTTACACCTAAAGAAATTAGAGAAAGAAGAACACACAAAACTCAAAGTTAGAAGAAGGGAAGAAATCATAAAGATCAGAGCAGAAATAAATGAAATAAAAACAAAGAAAACAATAGCAAAGATCAATAAAACTAAAAGCTGGTTCTTTGAGAAGATAAACAAAATTGATAAACCATCAGCCAGACTCATCGAGAAAAAGAGGGAGAGGACTCAAATCAACAAAATTAGAAATGAAAAAGAAGTTACAACAGACAGCGCAAAAATACAAAGCATCTTAAGAGACTACTACAAGCAACTCTATGCAAATAAAATGGACAACCTGGAAGAAATGGACAAATTCTTAGAAAGGTTTAATCTTCCAAGACTGAACCAGAAAGAGATAGAAAATGTGAACAGACCATTCACAAGTAATGAAATTGAAACTGTGATTAAAAATCTTCCAACAAACAAAAGTCCAGGACCAGATGGCTTCACAGGTGAATTCTATCAAACATTTAGAGAAGAGCTAACATCCTTCTCAAACTTGTCCAAAAACTTGTGGAGGAAGGAACACTCCCAAACTCATTCTATGAGGCCACCATCACCCTGATACCAAAACCAGACCAAGATACTACAAAAAAAGAAAATTACAGACCAATATCATTGATGAATATAGATGCAAGAATCCTCAACAAAATACTAGCAAACAGAAACCAACAACACACTAAAAGGATCATACAGCATGATCAAGTGGGATTCATGCCAGGGATGCAAGGATTCTTCAATATATGCAAATCAATCAATGTGATGCACCATATTAACAGGTTGAAGAATATAAACCATATGATCATCTCAATAGATGCAGAAAAAGCTTTTGACAAAATTCAACACTCCTTTATGATAAAAACTCTCCAGAAAGTGGGCATAGAGGGAACATACCTCAACATAATAAAGGCCATATAGGACAAACCACAGCAAACATCATTCTCAGTGGTGAAAAACTGAAAGCATTTCCTCTAAGATCAGGAAAAAGACAAGGATGTCCACTCTCACCACTATTATTCAACATAGTTTGGAAGTCCTAGTGATGGCAATCAGAGAAGAAAAAGAAATAAAAGCATTACAAATTGGAAAAGAAGAAGTAAAACTGTCACTGTTTGCAGATGACATGATACTACATATAGAGAACCCTCAATATGCCACCAGAAAACTACTAGAGCTAATCAATGAATCTGGTAAAGTTGCAGGATACAAAATTAATGCACAGAAATCTCTTGCATTCCTATACACTAATGATGAAAAATCTGAAAGAGAAATTAAGGAAACACTCCCATTTACCCTTGTAACAAAAAGAATTAAATACCTAGGAATAAAACTACCTAGGGAGACAATAGACCTGTATGCAGAAAACTATAAGACACTGATGAAAGAAATTAGAGATGACACCAACAGATGGAGAGATATACCATGTTTTTGGATTGGAAGAATCAATATTGTGAAAATGACTATACTACCCAAAGCAATCTACAGATTCAATGCAATCTCTATCAAATTACCAATGGCATTTTTTACAGAACTAGAACAAAAAAATCTTAAAATTTGTATGGGGACACAAAAGACCCTGAATAGCCAAAGCAGTCTTGAGGGAAAAAAATGGAGCTGGAGGAATCAGACTCCCTGACTTCAGACTATACTACAAAGCTACAGTAATCAAGACAGTATGGTACTGGCAAAAAACAGAGACATAGATCAATGGAACAAGATAGAAAGCCCAGAGATAAACTCACGCACCTATGGTCAACTAACCTATGACAAAAGAGGCAAGAATATACAATGGAGAAAAGACAGCCTCTTTAATAAGTGGTGCAGGGAAAACTGGACAGCTACATGTAAAAGAATGAAATTAGAACACTCCCTAACACCATACACAAAAATAAACTCAAAAGGGATTAGAGACCTAAATGTAAGACTGGATACTATAAAACTCTTAGAGGAAAACATAGGAAGAACATTCTTTGACATTAATCACAGCAAGAGCTTTTTTGATCCACCTCCTAGAGTAATGGAAATAAAAACAAAAATAAACAAATAGGACCTAATGAAACTTCAAAGCTTTTGCACAGCAAAGGAAACCATAGAGAAGACGAAAAGACAACCGTCAGAATGGGAGAAAATATTTGCAAGTGAATCAATGGACAAAGGATTAATCTCCAAAATATATAAACAGCTCATGCAGCTCAATATTAAAAAAACAAAGAACCCAATCCAACAATGGGCAGAAGACCTAAATAGACATTTCTCCAAAGAAGACATACAGATGGCCAGGAAGCACATGAAAAGCTGCTCAACATCACTAATTATTAGAGAAATGCAAGTCAAAACTACAATGAGGTGTCCCCTCACACCAGTTAGAATGGGCATCATCAGAAAATCTACAAACAACAAATGCTGGAGAGGGTGTGGAGAAAAGGAAACCCTCTTGCACTGTTGGTGGGAATGTAAATTGATACAGCCACTATGGAGAATAGTATGGAGGTTCCTGGAAAACTAAGAATTGAATTACCATATGATCCAGCAATCCCACTACTGGGCATATACCCAGAGAAAACCATAATTGAAAAAGACATATGCACCCAATGTTCATTGCAGCACTATTTACAACAGCCAGGTCATGGAAGCCACCTAAATGCCCATTGACAGACGAATGCATAAAGAAGTTGTGGTACATATATACAATGGAATATTACTAAGCCATAAAAAGGAACGATATTGGGTCACTTGTTGAGATGTGGATGGATCTAAAGACTGTCATACAGAGTGAAGTAAGTCAGAAAGAGAAAAACAAATATCGTATATTAACGCATATACATGGAACCTAGATAATTGTTACAGATGAACTGGTTTGCAGGGCAGAAATTGAAACACAGATGTAGAGAACAAATGTAAGGACACCAAGGGGGGAAAGCCGCGGGGTGGTGGGAGTGGTGGTGTGATGAATTGGGTGATTGGAATTGACATGTATACACTGATGTGTATCAAATTGATGTCTAATAAGAATCTGCTCTATAAAAAAATAAGTAAAATAAAATTCAAAAAAAAAAAAAAAGAACTTTGCCCATAGTTGAGCTAGAAATCTGTGGCAAAGATTTTTATTTATAAAAGCTGGTTGTCAGTTTATTCAGATTTTATAGAGGAGAAATAAACAATATATTATAGTGTTGGAGATGGTGTATATTTGAGTTGGACAAATCTTCATTTAAATTCCATTCTGCTTTCTAGTGGCTGTTTGACACTGAGCAAGTTTCTTAATCTCTCTGAACCTTTTTCCTCTTTATATATAGTTTAAATAACAGCTCAGTGGGTGAATTTAAGTACAAAATGAGATGCTTTATGTAAATTATTTAGCATAATGCCTTTTAAAATATTCAAAGTAGTTTTATTATAATATTACATATATTTATAATTGCATTAATGTAATAACTAAGTTGTATGATTAAATCAACACATCTTTATTTATTGCTAAAATGTGTCAAGCACTGTACTAAGTTGTGGGAATTTGAAAATAAGCAAATAGTTTGTTTATAAGCCTGTGGGGGAGGTAAATATCAATCAAATAATCATACAAAGTAATGTAAAAAATTACAGTTGTGATTAGTGTTAAGGAGAAATACATCATGTTAAGGAACTGAGTCTTTATACTAAAGTTAAAATTAAATTAGCTTTAAAACAGGGGTTTTATAAGGCTTATTAAGGATTTTAATAATTTTCCTAAAAGAAAGAGAAGTCAATAATGTGTTTAAAATAAAGTGTTAGTATGATCAAATATTTGTGTCAGAAAGTTGTCCTGATCACAGCCTGAGAAAACAGCTAAAAAGAGTCTAAGAGTGGATGAGAAGAGGCCAATTATCAAGTGATTGCAATACATCAGCCTACAGATGGTGGTAGATTTTGGTTGTGGATATTGATAGGAGTTAAAGATTTTAGAAAAATTTAGGATGTAAATTGAGTGAACTTGGTAATAAATGAATAAGGATGATGAAAAGGAGATGTCAATGCTGACACCTAGCTTACTGACATGCCTAATGAGGTGGATGGTGTTGCCATTGCAATAGCATTGATAGTAATTAATAATGAAAATGATATATCTGGAAAATAGCCTAACTTAAGGGCTGAGCAATCACTTTTGAGGTTAAACATGTCCTCCAGAAATGTAACTCATGGTTCCAAATGAGTTAGAACAGAAAACAGTTGAACGTTGAGGAGATAAGAAAAATGCCATTGTTTCCAATACATTCTGATTTTGAAAATCACAAAGGTCAAAAACCTATGGGTAGTAGCTCTACTTCTGTTCAAGATGGAGTAACAAGGATCAGATTTACCTTCCTGCTTAAACAACAAAAAAACAGACAACATGAAACAATGGTTTTAAAGTCACTGGACTTTAGGTATGTTTAGTGATCCCTGAGAGATGAGAAAATAAGATGAGCTCTATGAACATTAAAACTTATAGATGTAGATGGTTTACAGGTGTGGTCCAAAGAGCAAGAAATCAGACAGACTCCAATGTATTCCCTGAATTATAGAGACAAAGCTGAGATTACAGAAAGAATAAGATAGCTATTGCCCACAGGAAAGACTACAGATAGAAGGGAAGAGCACGGAGAGAAAATTTCAGGAATCTGGAGAGTTTCCGCTTTGAGTATTTATACGGTACTGTAATCTATTAAGTGAGTAATAGCATTATGTCTAAAAAAGCAATGTATATACCTTAATTAAAAAGTACTTTATTCCTAAAAAATGTTAACCATCAACTCAGCCTTCTGTGAGTTGTAATCCTTTTGCAACAGTAACATCAAAGATCACTGATCACAGATCACCGTAACAAATACAATAACAATAAAAGTTTAAAATATTGTGAGAATTACCAAAATGTGACACCGAGGCTCGAAGTGAGAAAATTCTGTTGGAAAAATTGTGCTGATAGACTTGCTTGATGCAGGGTTGCCACAAAGTTTCAATTTGTAAAAAACCCAACTGTGAAGTGCAATAAAGCAAAGCACAACAGGACAAAGTATGCCTGTATACATAAAGATTTTATATATTTGTATATACATATTTTCCTATATATATAAAATCTCTCTTGTATATATATATATATATATATATATATATATATATATATATATATATCCTCTGAAGAAACCTCTAAAATAACAAAACAGTATAATTAGTAAGTCAAAAAAAGGAAATAAAATGGAATAACAAATTAATTCAAAAAAGAGAGAAAAGGATGAAAAAGTAAAAATAGATTGGAAATGTAGTAAACAAGTAATATGTAGATAGTACATTTAAAATTAACCACATAAATAATAACCAAAAAGTAAAATGCAAATGGTCTAAACACACCAATTATGAGGGAGAGATTTTCAGACTGGACAATAAACCAGGACTCAACTATATGCTGCCTAAATGAAACATGCTTTAGATACTAACCCCTTATCATATATACAATTATAAATATTTTCTTCCATTTTATAGTTTTTTTCACTCTGTATATGGTTTCCTTGTTATGCAGAGCTTTTTAGTTTGATGTAGTCTAACTTGTCCATTTTTGCTGTTGTTGCTTATGTTTTTGTTGTAATATTTAAGAAATCCCTGCTAACACCAATGTCATGAAAATTTTCTTGTTTTCTGTAAAAGTTTTATAGTTTCATATCTTATGTTTAAATCTTTAATGTATTTTCAGTTGATATCTGTGTACTGTGTAAGATAAGGATCCAATTTCATTATTTTGTATGCAGATGTCAACTTTCTTTTGACATGCAGATGTCATTTGTTAAAGAGACTATTCTTTCCCCGTTGTGTGTTCTTGAAACCTTTGTCAAAGATCAGTTGAACATATATGTATGAGTTTATTTCTTGGATTCTTATCCTGTTCCTTTGTTCTATATGGCTGTTTTTATGCGAGTACCACACTGTCTTAATTACTGTGGATTTGTAATATATTTTGCAGTCAAGATCAGGAAGTGTAATGCCTCTAGCTTTGCTCTTCTGTTTCAAGACTGCATTGACTATTCAGGGTCTTTCATGGTTCCATATGCATTTCAGGATTATTTTTACTATTTATGTAAAAACAATTCAGATAGCAGAAAATATTTGCAAACCACATAACTGAAATGGGATTAATATCCAAAATATATAAGGAACTAAAACTACTCAATAGCAAAAAGTATAAATGATCCAATTAAAACTGGACAAAGGGCTTGAATGTACATTTCTCCAAAGAAGACATACAAGTGGCCAACAGGTATATGAAAAGATGATCAACATTGCTACTCATCAGGAAAATTCAAATCTAAACCACAAAGAGATAACACCTCACACTGGTTAGGATGGCCATTAGCCAAAGAACAAAAGATAATAAGTTCTTGTAGAGGATGTGGAGAAATCAGAGCCCTTGTACACTATTGGTGGGAATATAAAATGGTGTGGCCGCTACAGAGAACAGTATGAAAATTCCTCAAAAGATTAAAAATAGGATGAATACATGATCCAGCAATTCTACTTCTGGGTATATATTCAAAAAAACTGAAATAATGATTTGAAGAGATAGCTGCATTCCCATGAATATTGCAGCATTATTCATATTAGCCAAGATGTGGAAGCAACATAAATTTCCATCAATGAATGATGGATAAAGAAAATATGGTATATACATATAATGGAATATTATTGTTTAGTCTTTAAAAAGAAGGAAATCCTGCCATATGGGGCAACATGGATGAGCCTGGAGGACATTATGTTAAGTGCAATAAGCCAGTCACAGAAGGACAAACACTGCATGATTCCACTTATATAAGGTATATAAATTAGTCAAACTCATAAGAACAGAGAGTACAATGGTGGTTTCCAGGGGCTGAGGGAGAAAGAAATGAGAGGTGCTATTCAGTTACACAAGATGAATAAGAACTAGAGCTCTGCTATACAACATTATACCTATAGGTAACAATACTGTATTGTGCACTTAAAAATTGTTAAGATTGTTGATCTCATGTTGTGTTCTTACCACAATAAAAATAGAATAAATTAAATGAAATACACTCTAAATATAAAGACTCAAATAGATTAAATAGAGAAAATATACTAACACTGGTCAAAAGAAAGCAGGAGTAGCTATGTTAATGTAAGACAAACTTGATTTCAGAGCAAAGAATATTACTGAGGTTAAAGAAGACTCCTTCATAGCAATAACTCTGCCAATTTATCAAGAATACAACAAATATTAAGTGTTTGTGCACCTAACAGCAGAGCTTCAAAATATATAAAGCAAAAACTGATATAACTGCAAGGAGAAATATATAAATCAAAATATAGAAGCAGATATTTCAATACCCCTCTCTCAATTATTTATGGGAGAAGAGATAGAAAACAAATAAGGTTATGAGTTCAACATTATCAAACTTCACTCTTGACATTTATACAACACTCTGTCCTACAATGGAATACACATGCTTGTCAAATATACATGCAATATCTATTAAGATGGACCATATTCTGGGTCATAAAATACGTCTCAACAGACTTTAGAAAAATTAATCCCCATAGGGTATATTCTCTGACAACAATGGAATTAAATCAGTTATTAATACTAGGGAAATTATTTTTAAAATCTCCAAATAATTAGAAAACAGATACAACACTTAAAATAACCCATTATTCAAGAAGAAATAAAAGGAAAATTGACAAATATTTTGAACTGAATGAAAATGAGAATACAACATATTCAAATTCATAAAACATTGTCAAAAAGCAGTATATAGAAGGAAATTGATGGTACTGAAATATAATAGAACTGTATTAGAAAATAATAGAGGTATCCATAATGAAGGCCTTAGGTTCCTCTTTAGGAAACTATAAAAAGAATAGCAAATTAAATGCAAAATGAATAAAAGAAAGGAAACCATAAAGGTAAGCATGAATATCAATTAAATTTATACAAGAAAAAAAGTAGATAAAATCAATGAAACCAAAAGCTTAATCATTAAGAAGATCAATAAACTGACAAATTTATTGGCAGATTGAGCAGGGAAAAGAGGGAGAATACAAAAATTACAAATATCAGAATTTAGAGAACTGACATCACTGTAAATTCTATAAATATTATAATGACAATAGATTAAACAACTTAACAGAAATGGGCAAAATCCCTGAAATGCACATCTTAATCAGGAAGAAAGAAAGAAACTTAATAGAACAGCATGTAAAAGAAAATAGAAATTATAGCTAAAAACCTCCCCACAAAGAAAACCAGGCTGGAATGAATTCACTAGCTAATTCTAGTAAACATTTATAGGAAAAAATAATACTTTTTCTACACAAATTCTCCCATAAAATTGACAAGGAAAGAATATATTGCAACTCATTTTATAAAGAGAGCATTCCCCTGATATAAAGATGACAAAAAATTACATTATTACAAGAAAGAACCTACAGAGTAACATCTTTTGTCAAAGTGGATGTAAAAATCCTAAACAAAACTTTAGCAAATCAAACCCCAAATGTATAAAAGACTAATTCACAATGACCAGATAGAGTCAGTCCCAGGAATGCAAGATTGGATTAGTATTCAAATATCAATAAATGTAATTCACCATGTAAACAAAATAATAAAGAAAAACCACATGATCATCTCAATTGACAAAGAAAAAACATTTGGCAAAATCTCATATTTGATTTCTTTCCACAAATGTTTTGGATTAATTAGATATTCATATTAAAAAACGAACTTTGATCCATACTTTATTCCATATTGAAAATTTAACAGAAGTAGATTACTGACATAAATATAAAATCTAAAACTATAATATTTCTACCAAAAAACCATAGGACAAAACATTTGTGATTTTGTCAAAGATTTCCTTTAAAGAATGAAAAGATCAATTTAACCCCTCTAAAATTTTAAAAAAAAAATCTGCTTTTCTAGAAACATGTTTAAGGTAATGAAAGACAAGCCACAGACTAGGAGAAAATATTTGCAAATCATGTAATTGAGTGGTCACAATATATATTAAAAAAAAACTGTCAAAAATCCATTTTTTAAAATGCCAACTTAAAAAAAAGGACAAAAGTTTTGAAAAGCTATTTAATCAAAGAAGATACATAATGGAGATGTTCATCATCATTTATCAGTAATTGGGGAACTAAAATTAAAACCACAATAACACACAGCTACACACATATTAGGATGGCTCATATCAAGGGCTGGAAGAACTCTTTATACTAGCGCAAACTGGAAACAACCAGAATATCCAATAACAAGTGAATGGATAAATTAGCTGTAGTATATCCATACAATGGAAAACTACTTAGAAACAAAAAGTTACGAGTTACTGAAACACTACAACATGAATGATTCTCTAAATAATTCTGTTAAGAATAAAACCAGATGCCCTCCACCTGCTTCACTGGGTGGGGTGTTGTGCTAGGACCTTGCTTCAGAGAGGGAGACCTTCAAGATGGTGGAGGAGTAAGACGTGGAGATCACCTTCCTCCCCACAAATACATCAGAAATACATGTACCTGTGGAACAACTCCTACAGAACACCTACTGAATGCTGGCAGAAGACCTCAGGCTTCCCCAAAGGCAAGAAACTCCCCATATAACTGGGTAGGGCGAAAGAAAAAAGAAAAAACAGAGACAAGACAATAGGGACAGGACCTGCCCCAGTGGGAGGGAGCTGAGAAGGAGGAAAAGTTTCCACACACTAGGAAGCCCCTTCACTGGCAGAGATGGGGGGGTGGCGGGGGAGAAGTTTTGGAGCCACGAAGGACAGTGCAGCAATAGTGGTGCAGAGGGCAAAGCAGAGAGATTCCTGCACAGAGGATCGGTACTGACCAAAACTCACCAGGCTGAGAGACTTGTCTTCCCACCTGTTGGGGCAGGTGGGGGCTGGGATCTAAGGCTTGGGCTTCAGAGGTCAGATCCCAGGGAGAGGACGGGGTTGGCTACGTGAACACAGCCTGAAGGTGGCTAGGGTGCCACAGCTAGCCAGGAGGGAGTCCAGGAAAAAGTATGGAGCTGCCTAAGAGGCAGGACCATTGTTTCAGGAAGCGCAAGGAGAGGGAATTCAGAGCACCACCTAAATGAGCTCCAGAGACGGGCACAAGACACAGCTATCAGTGTGGACACCAGAGACGGGCATGAGATGCTAAGGCTGCTGCTGCAGCCACCAAGAAGCCTGTGTGCAAGCACAGGTCACTGTCCACAACTCCCTTCCCAAGAGCCTGTGCAGCCTGCCACTGTGATCCAGGGACAACTTCCCTGGGAGAACACGTGGCATGCCTCATGCTGGTACAACATCACCCCAGCCTCTGCTGCCACAGGCTCGCCCCGCATTCTGTACCCCTCCTTCCCCCTGGCCGGAGTGAGCCAGAGCCACCTAATCAGCTGCTCCTTTAACCTCATGCTGTCTGGGCAGGAATAGATGACCTCAGGTGACCTACACGCAGAGGCGGGGCCAAATCCAAAGCTGAACTCCAGGAGCTGTGCGAACAAAGAAAAAGGGAAATTACTTGCAGCAGCCTCAGGAGCAGCAGATTAAATCTTCACAATCAACTTGATGCACCCTGCATCCGTGGAATACCTAAATAGACAATGAATCATCCCAAAACTGAGGTGGTGGACATTGGGAGCAACCGCAGACTTCAGGCTTGCTGTATGTGACTGACTGGATTCTGGTTTTAGGTTTATATTAGTTTAGTATTTAGAGTTTATAATCATTCATAGATTTGATTATTGATTTGGTTGTGCTCTTCCTTTTTTTTTCATCTTTTTATATATAGATATATATATATTTTTTCCTTTTTCTCGTTTTGTGAGTGTGTATGTGTATGCTTCTTTGTGCGATTTTGTCTGTATAGCTTTGCTTTTATCATTCGTTCATGGGTTCTGTCTGTCCATTTTTTGTTTTAGTATAGTTTTTAGCTCTTGTTATCATTGGTGGATTTGTTTTTTGGTTTGGCTGCTCTATTCTTTCTTACCTTGGTTTTCTTTTTATTACTTTTTAATTTTATAAATTTTTAATAATTAAAAAAATTTTTTAATTTAATAACTTTCTTTCTTTCTTTCTCTCTCTCTCTCTCTTTCTTCCTTTCCCTTTCTTTCTCTCTCTTTCTTTCTTTCTTTCTTTCTTTCTTTCTTTCTGTTTTTCTCCCTTTTCTTCTGAGCTCTGTGGCTACCAGGGTCTTGATACTCTGGCTGGGTGTCAGGCCTGTGCCTCTGAGGTGGGAGACTCGAGTTCAGGACATTGGTCCACCAGAGACCTCTCAGACATACATAATATCAAACAGCGAAAGCTCTCCCAGAGATTTCCATCTCAACGCTAAGACCCAGCCCCAATCAACAACCAGCAAGATACAATGCTGGACACCACATGCCAAACAACCAGCAAGACAGGAAAACAGCCCCACCCATTAGCAGAGAGGCTGCCTAAAATCAAATAAGGTCACAGAAACCCCGAAACACACCACTGGATGCGGTCCTGCCCACCAGAAAACAAGATTCAGCCTCATCCACCAGAACACAGGCACTAGACTCCTCCAGAAGAAAGCCTATACAACCCACTGAAACAACTTAGCCAATGGGAGCAGACACCAAAAACAATGGGAACTACAAACCAGCACACTGTGAAAAAGAGACGCCAAACACAGTAAGCTAAGCAAAATGAGAAGACACAGAAACACACAGCAGATAAAGGAGCAAGGTAAAAACCCACCAGACCAAACAAATGAAGAGGAACTAGGAAGCCTACCTGAAAAAAAATTCAGAGCAATGATAGTAAAGATATCCAAAATCTTAGAAATAGAATGGAGAAAATACAAGAAACATTTAATAAGAACTTAGAAGAAATAAAGAGCAAAGAAACAATGATGAACAATACATTAAATGAAATTAAAAATTCTCTAGAAGGAATAAACAGCAGAATAACTCAGGGAGAAAAACGGATAAGTGACCTGGAAGATAAAATAGTGGAAATAACTACTTCAGCGCAGAATAAAGAAAAAACAATGAAAAGAATTGAGGACAGTCTTACAGACCTCTGGGACAACATTAAAGTTACGACCATTCGAATTATAGGGGTCCCAAAAGAAGAAGAGAAAAAGAAAGGGACTGAGAAAAATATTTGAAGAGATTATAGTTGAAAACTCCCCTAATATGGGAAAGGAAATAGTCAATCCAAGTCCAGGAAGTGCAGAGAGTCCCATAGAGGAAAATCCAGGGAAAAACATGCTAAGACATATATTAATCAAACTATCAAAAATTAAATACAAAGAAAAAATGTTAAAAGCAGCAAGGGAAAAACAACAAATAACACACAAGGGAATCCCCATAAGGTTAACAGCTGATCTTTCAGAAGAAACTCTGCAAGCCAGAAGGGAGTGGCAAGGCAAGACATACTTAAAGTGATGAAAGGGAAAAATCTACAACCAAGATTACTCTATCCAGCAAGGATCTCATTCAGATTTGATGGAGAAATTAAAACCTTTACAGACAAACAAAAGCTGAAAGAATTCAGCACCACCAAACAAGCTTCACAACAAATGCTAAGGGAACTTCTCTAGGCAGGAAACACAAGAGAAGGAAAAGACCTATAATAACAAACCAAAAACAATTAAGAAAATGGTAATAGGAACATACATACCCATAACTACCTTAAATATAAATGGATTGAATGCTCCAACCAAAAGACATAGACTGTCTGAATGGATACAAAAACAAGATCCATATATATGCTGTCTACAAGAGACCCACTTCAGACCAAGAAACACATACAGGCTGAAAGTGAGGGGATGGAAAAAGATATTCCCTGCAAACAGAAATAAAAAGAAAGCTGGAGTAGCAATTCTTATATCAGACAAAATAGACTTTAAAATAAAGACAATTACAAGACACAAAGAAGGACACTACATAATGATCAAGGGATCCATCCAAGAAGAAGACATAACAATTGTAAATATTTATGAACCCAACATAGGAGCACCTCAATACATAAGGCAAATCCTAACAGCCATAAAAGGGGAAATCAACAGTAACACAATCATAGTAGGGGACTTTAAAACCCCACTTTCACGAATGGACAGATCATCCAAAATGAAAATAAATAAGGAAACACAAGCTTAAATCCATACATTAAACAAGATGGATTAAATTGATATTATAGGACATTCCATCCAAAAACAACAGAATATACTTTCTTCCCAAGTGCTCATGGAACATTCTCAGGATAGATATCTTGGGGCACAGATCAAGCATTGATAAATTTAAGAAAATTGAAATTGTATCAAGTATATTTTCTGACCACAATGATATGAGACTAGATATCAACTACAGGAAAAAAATCTGTAAAAAACTAGAAACACATGGAGGCTAAAAACACAGTATTTAATAACCAAGAGATTACTGAAGAAATCAAAGAGGTAATCAACAAATACCTAGAAACAAATGACAATGAAAACACGACGACCCAAAACCTATGGGATGCAGCAAAAGCAGTTCTAAGAGGGAAGTCTCTAGCAATACAATCCTACCTCAAGAAACAAGAATCATCTCAAATAAACTACTTAACCTTACACTTAAAGCAATTAGAGAAAGAAGAACAAAAAATCCCAAAGTTAGCAGAAGGAAAGAAATCATAAAGATCACATGAGAAATAAGTGAAAAAGAAATGAAGGAAATGATAGCAAAGATCAATAAAACTAAAATCTGGTTCTTTGAGAAGATAAGCAAAATGGATAAAACATTAGCCAGACTCACCAAGAAAAAACGGGAGAAGACTCAAATCAGTAGAATTAGAAATGAAAAAGGAGAAGTAACAACTGACACCACAGAAATACAAAGCATCCTAAGAGACTACTACAAGCAACTCTATGCCAATAAAATGGACAACCTGCAAGAAATGGACAAATTCTTAGAAAAGCACAACTTTCCAAGCCTGAACCAGAAAGAAATAGAAAATATAAACAGACCAATCACAAGCACTGAAATTGAGACTGTGATTAAAAACCTTCCAACAAACAAAACCCCAGGACCAGATGGCTTCACAGGCAAATTCTATCAAACATTTAGAGAAGAACAAACACCTATCCTTCTCAAAGTCTTCCAAAATATAGCAGAGTGAGGAACACTCCCAAAATCATTCTCAAGGCAACTGTCACCCTGATACCAAAACCAGACAAAGATGTCACAAAGAAAGAAAACTACAGGCCAATATCACTGATGAACAGAGATGGAGAAATCCTCAACAAAATAATAGCAAACAGAATCCAAGAGCACAATGAAAGGATCATACATTATGATCAAGTGGGGTTTATCCCAGGAATGCAAGGATTCTTCAATATATGCAAATCAATCAATGTGATAAACCATATTAACCAACTGAAGGAGAAAAACCATATGATCATCTCAATACTGCAGAAAAAAGCTTCAACAAATTTCAACACCTATTTATGATAAGAACACTCCAGAAAGTAGGCATAGGGGGAACTTTCCTCAACATAATAAAGGCCATATATGACAAACCCACAGCCAACATCATTCTCAATGGTGGAAAACAGAAACCATTTCCACTAAGATCAGGAACAAGACAAGGTTGTCCACTCTCACCACTATTATTCAACATAGTTTTGGAAGTTTTAGCCACAGCAATCAGAGAAGAAAAAGAAATGAAAGGAAGCCAAATTGGAAAAGAAGAAGTAAAACTGTCACTGTTTGCAGATGACATGATACTGTATACAGAGAATCCTAAAGATGCTACCAGAAAACTACTAGAGCTAATCAATGAATTTGGTAAAGTAGCAGGATACAAAATTAATGCACAGAAACCTCTTGCATTCCTATACACTAATGATGAAAAATCTGAAAGAGAAACTAAGGAAATACTCCCATTTACCATTACAATAAAAAGAATAATATACCTAGGAATAAAACTTCCTAAGGAGACAAAAGACCTGTTTGCAGAAATCTATAAGGCACTGGTGAAAGAAATCAAGGATGTTACAAACAGATGTAGAGATATACCATGTTCATGGATTGGAAGAATCAACTTTGTGAAAATGACTCTACTACCCAAAGCAATCTACAGATTCAATGCAATCCCTACCAAACGACCAATGGCATTTTTCACAGAAGTAGAACAAAACAGTTCACAATTTGTTTGAAACACAAAAGACACTGAATAGCCAAAGCAATCTTGAGAAAGAAGAATGGAGCTGGAGTAATCAGGCTCCCAGCTTTCAGACTATACTACAAAGCTTCAGTAATCAAGACAGCATGGTAGTGGCACAAAAACAGAAATATGAATCAATGGAACAGGATAGAAAGCCCAGAGATAAACCCATGCACATATGGTCACCTTATCTTTCATAAAGGAGGCAAAAATATACAATGGAGAAAAGACAGGCTCTTCAATAAGTGGTGCTGGGAAAACTGGACAGCTACATTTGAAAGAATGAAATTAGAACACTCCCTAACACAATACACAAAAATAAACTCAAAATGGATTAAAGACCTAAATGTAAGGCCAGACAGTATCAAACTCTTAGAGGAAAACATAGGCAGAACACTCTATGACATAAATCACAGCAATATCCTTTTTGACCCACCTCCTAGAGAAATGGAAATAAAAACAAAAATAAACAAATGGAACCTAATAAAACTTAAAAGCATTTGCACAGAAAAGGAAAAAGACAACCGTCAGGATGGGAGAAAATATTTGCAAATGAAGCAACTGGCATAGGATTAATCTCCAAAATTTACAAGCAGCTCATGCAGTTCAATATCAGTGAAACGAACAACCCAATCCAAAAATGGCAGCAGACCTAAATAGACATTTTCTCTAAAGAAGAGATACAGATTGCCAACCAACACATGAGAGAATGCTCAACATCACTAATCATTAGAGAAACGCAAATCACAACTACAATGAGGTACCACCTCACACCAGTCAGAATGGCCATCATCAAAAAATCTACAAACAATAAATGCTGGAGAGGATGTGGAGAAAAGGGAACACTCTTGCACTGTTGGTGGGAATGTAAATTGATACAGCCTCTATGGAGAACGGTATGGAGGTTCCTTAAAAAACTAAAAATAGAACTACCATACGACCCAGCAATCCCATTGCTGGGCATATACCCTGAGAAAATCATAATTCAAAAAGAGTCATGTTCCAAAATGTTCACTGCATATCTATTTACAATAGCCAGGACATGGAAGCAACCGAAGTGTCCATCACCAGATGAATGGATAACAAAGATGTGGCACATATATACAATGGAATATTACTCAGCCATAAAAAGAAACGAAATTGACTTATTTGTAGTGAGGTGGATGGAACTAGAGACTGTCATACAGAGTGTAGTAAGTCAGAAAAGAAAAACATATACTGTATGCTAACACATATATATGGAATCTAAAAACAAAAATAAAGAAGAGATGGTTCTGAGGAAACTAGGGGCAGGACAGGAATAAAGATGCAGACATAGGTAATCAACTTGAGGACACAGGGAGGGGGAAAGGTAAGCTGGAACGAAGTGAGAGAGTGACACGGACTTATATATACTACCAGAAGTAAAATAGATATCTAATGGGAAGCAGACCCATAGCACACGGAGATCAGCTCAGTGCTTTGTGACCACCTAGAGGGGTGGGATAGGGAGGGTGGGAAGGAGACACAAAAGGGAGGAGATATGGGGATATATGTATATGTATAGCTGATTCACTTTGTTATAAAGCAGAAACTAACACACCATTGTAAAGCAATTATACTCAAATAAAGTTGTTAAAAATCAACAAAAATTAAAAAAAAATTAAAAAGTAGAAACCAAACCATAAAAAAGGAAAAAAGGAGATATGTCTATTAGTCTATTATTCTATTAGTCTCTTTATATATTGTTCATTTCTACAAAATGAAACCTAATCTCTAATGAGAGAAATTAGATCAGTGTTCTCCTGGGGAACTACCAAGGGCATGAAGAAAATTTAGGGTGATTAATATGTTAATTATCTTAATTTTGTTGATGGTTTCTCTGTGTATACTTATGTAATTTTTAAATTTTATACTTTAAACATGTACACTTTATTGCTTGCCAATAATATATTTAAAAAACTAACCTCTTAATTTTAAGAAATTCTGTTCATCAGGAGGCATCACAAAGACAATTGAAAGAAGAAGAGGAAAAAAAGCCATAGACTAGTTTAATTAGTACTTAGTGATATTATTAGCATGATAGTTTCCAGCTGGAAGTGCAGACGCTTCCTATGGGCAAATGGCTGAACCAGCTCTGACGACTGTAAACCATGTAGCCTTAAGAACTGTGGTGAGCGCCAGTGTCTCGTTATAGGTAACAAGAGAAAGGAATGAGGAGAAAGGAAAATGTCTAGTTAGATGCAATAATCCCATTAACATTTTCTTGTGTGTTCTTGCTCCAGAGAATTTATGCTAAAGGTTTGAACCTGCATGTGATGTCCAGGACTAAAGGAATATTACCATCATGTGTTTGCCAGATGTTGTTCCATGCAGAGATATATGATATAGTTTTTTCCCCAACTTTTACATGATTTTTAAATTAAAAATACTCAATGCATAGAATTATTTTCCCCTATTAGAAATAATATAATCTATATTAACAATTAGGATAATTATTAACTCATTGATAAAACAGGTACTGAGAATTAAAATGATCATGAATAGACTATGGAGACTTGAGAAGTCCCACAATCTGCCATCTGCAAGCTGGTGAACTGGAAAGCTGGTGGTGTAATTCAGTCCAAGTTCAAAGGCCCAAGAATTGTGGGGGCTGCTAGTGTAAGTCTCATTCCAAGTCCAAAAGCCTGAGAACCAGGGGCACCAATGTCGAAGAGCAGAATATCAGTGTCCCAGCTCAGGTGAGAAAAAGCAAATAGAGCCTTGTTCCACCTTTTTATTCTGTTCAGGCCCTCAATGGATTGGATGATGCCCACCTGTATTGGTAAAGGCGAAATTCTTTGTCAGCCTTGCAATTCAAATGCTAGTCTCTTCAAGAAACACTCTCACAGACACACCCAGAAATAATGTTTCACCAGCTATGTGTGTCTCTTAGCCCAGTCAAGTTGACACATAGAATTAACCATCACAGTGTTGATCAATTTCTTGCTAATTGCACTGAGGATTTTAATTAAACGTCAAAGAAAAATTTCAGAAAATAAAATAATAATCATGAACATATCTCAAATACCAGACTGATCACATTGCTATGAGTAGACAAATTTTGCACAATTAAATCAGAAAAAGCCTTATTTAGCTGCTTCATAAGGATTGTTTTCATTAAGATGTACACCACGTTATCCTTTTTCATGTCATTTTACTATCATAATCATGTATCTACTCTTTCTCATGTCTGTTTAATTGTGATACGCACAGTTCTAGTAATGAAAATAAAAATATTTTATACAAACCAATGTCAAGGTAAGTCTATGAGTTTTGTACGTTATATTGCCAACATTTATAGGGAAGATTTTCTCCATAAGCCTTGAGTTTACATGGTAAGTTTTCTAACTCTGTGAACTGAATATATATCTAGAAAGCATATTATAAAACTTCAAGGCACTTCCTTTCATCTGACAAATATATGTTGTTAGGTTTCCCCATTGACCTTATTATCCCTTTCCTTTGAATCACAACAGGTCTTATGTAGCAATATGAGAAAATGGCCAAAATTTCCTGACCCCTCTTGTAAAACTAATCAGGGAATTCCCCCAGCAAGCAAGACCATTTCAATAGCCACCTTAAATCTTTCACGAGGCTTCTAAAGTTCAATTATGTCTAGATAGCTGCTTCTTTATTACTTCTTCCCATGTTCTTTAAAGCAATCATTATTGTCATTTTTATTTGTGTACATATCAACTTCTTTTTTACACAATGAAAACACCGAACACAATCTCAAATTTTTATTCTATTAGAGGAAAGGAATCTTAAGAGAAAGCAATGATTCTGGCACCCTACAAACCAGTAAATTTAGGATACATTTAGAGAATATCTGTGATTTTTGACAGCTCTTTCAGGCCTTGATCCAAAAGAACCTATTCTCTCAGTGCAAAATAAAAATTACTGATTGGACTACTGTGAGGGATTATTGTGACGGGGATGGAAAGAGTGACTGAAAAATAATAGAAATATGAGAAAACAGAGTAATAAAAAAAGAAGAGGGCAGAAGAGAGGAAAGGAGAATGCTTAAAGGAGGAACACAAGAAAGAAGGAAAGAAAACATAGCAAACTCTAAGTCCAAAAGCAAGGAACACACAAGGATGGCCATCCACACAAAAACGCATGCCCAATAGAATTAACCATACCTTTTTTAGCTTTGATAACTTGTTTCAGACAAAGCATTCCTACAAAGCGTATTTCCCCATTCCATAGTTGCTTAGTCTGGGGTGAATAGTACTCACTTGAAGAAATTTGTTATACAAATTCAGAAAATATCAAGAGGTAAAGTTGGAGATAATCATACTTATATAATTTCAATACAACACTGGCTGTACCATGTAATGCCCAAGACAGAAAACAGAAACCACTCACTCTAAGGAAAAAAGAATTTAGCATTAGAATTAGTTGCTTACAAAATTGTTGAAAAGGCTAAAGGAGTCAGTTCAAGGCTGAGGCTCCAGGGTGATACAAAGAAGAATCTAGAACCAGCCCGCTTTTGAAGCTAGCCTGCTGTAGGTTGGGCCATAATGCCTTTTCTACTTCCAGAGAAGCTCTGAATAGCAAAAAACTGAAATGACACACAAAGCTGTAACCCAAGGAGTAAGCAGTAACATCAAGAGGTTACTGCTTCTTTCAGAAAGCTAAAGAATAAGCACTGGGCACCCCGTGCAAGAGGGCCATGAATTTCCTAAATAGCAGGTGTAGCCAGAGTTGAAGGAAGAGGGCCTTCCTGGACTTTGACTTTCAAGTTTTATGGGAGTGCACTTAATTGGTGAGCACTAATTCATATGTAGAATTCTCTCTCACTGCAAGGGAGTTTAGAAAATGTAGGTTTCAGCATTCCAAAACCTCCAAATAAAAGATACATAGAGATTGAGAGAGCCACTCATAATATTTTAACACATGAGGATATATATATATAGATACATAGATAGATAGATTATCTTTATCTTTCTATCTGTCTATATCTACATATCTATATCTATCGATCTATTATCTATCTACCTATCTATCTAGAGAGAACTGAATTTTACATCTAGCAATATAAAATAAACGTCCCAGGAGTTGCATACAAATAGTACCAGAAATATGCGTAGTTTTTTGGAAAAATTGGATACGTTTCTTTTTACCACTAATATTTGGAGTCTCTAGAAAGTAAGATGAGATGACAAATATGGATGGCATATAATAGCATGTAATTCTTTTCTAGAAACTTTAATTTGGCCATTACTTGATAACATTATGGGGCTCAGAAAATATCTGTTTTTATTAGTTTAAAATACCTGCAATCTTTTAGATAAACATGAAACAGGGATTTTCAAATTTGGTGATTTTGATATTTAAATAATATATCTCAAATCTCATACGAAACGTGCTAAATAAAGTGGATGATTTGAAAATGTTGAATAAATGTTGCATCTTCCCCAAACTTGCTTAACTTTTCCACTCAGAATACATGGCTACTTAATAGGAAGTACTTTTCACAGAGGTCTGTTTGCATAGATAATTCACTAGCAAAACTTAATATGAATTAGCAACTCCCAGTGCACAATAAGATATGGGTCATCAATAGATTTGCCATTCTCTTTTCTATTCCTTTCTTCATAAAATAAAATATAAGGCAACATTCCCTTCATTTTAGACTCTATGTACCAAAGTAATTCCTCCAAAAGGTGGTATTTTCTTATTAAAAATTAATATAAACACCTACACTGTTTATATCCTTAATAGCTCTCATCTAGATAATACAGTAAATGTCTGACTTATCTTTTAACTTATCTAACGTCTCTCCTTAATACTAATTCATCCTAAAACATTATTCTAATTCTTTCACTTCCATGTTCATCTTTTTACTATTTTCAATGGCTCCCCATCAGTCCCTCCACTTCCTTAGTCCAGTTTCTTTTGACTAAAAAATGTAGTCCAAATTCTTTACTTCATCACTCAAGATCACCCTTGTCACCACAATTCTATCACCTTTCCATTGCCCTAGGCATCGTATAGCGTTTGTAAAGTTCATGTGTTATGTTGCCACCAGTCATTTACCATTTTTTCTCCATATTCTTTCACTGCCACACATTTTCTCATGTTGTTTATTTTACAATGTCTTTTCTTCTCCATCTCCCCACTGTTGACTCCTGTTCATTCTTCACAAATCACCTCAAATGTTACCTCCTTTAGATTTCTTTCCCCATCACCCTCACCAGAAGTGATTTATTTTTCCTCTGAAGTTTTAAAGACGTATTTCAGTGTCTCTTATGGCATGTGACAATCTCTCTTGTTTAATAATTATTTTGTGTCCCCTGCTATGCTACAAGCTGAGGAAGGAGAGACAGAGTTTACGTTTGTGTCCCCACAGTGCTAGCTAGCATCGTGACATAGACTGAGTAGACACAAAATTATTATTGATTGAATACACATTTGTGAATCATTCTAGAGAAAGAAACTATCTTCTATTTATTAAAAACATGAAAACAACTTCATATTCAGTCTTCTTTCTAACTTTTTTTTTTACCTCTGACATTCTACAGAGAGTAACTTGAAGCAGTTTTGCAATTTTCTAAGAAATAATTCGTCCATAGGCTTTTTCTTATTACTTTACATAATCTACTTTATAAAATTCTGAGCTTTCATTATAAATCAGAGTTTAAAGTTTTCAGATTCATGTACAAAATTGTATTGGGGATTATATGACAAAATCAATGCATGAGCAGCTTTTAAAATACCATTTTATACACTACATAATTGTACATTTGTGCTAATTCCTTTTATCTGCTTTTTCTAGAAATACTTAAAATAGGTTACTGTTTTTCATATTTATAATAATCACATTAGTTTTTAAGACAAGACACTTCTTGTGACAAATTAAAAAAATTAATAAACTAAAAGCCGGCCCTCCTATTTTTTTTTTTTTTTTTTTGCGGACGCAGGCCACTGTGGCCTCTCCCGCCACGGAGCACAGGCTCCGGATGCGCAGGCCCAGCGGCCATGGCCACGGGCCCAGCCGCTCCACGGCATGTGGGATCCTTCCGGACCGGGGCACGAACCCGCATCCCCTGCATCGGCAGGCGGACTCCCAACCATTGAGCCACCAGGGAAGACCCGGCCCTCCTATTTTAATTTAGGAACACTGATGAAAAGTAAAATAGACCACCAATACACACACAGATACACACACACACACACACACACACACACACACACACACTATTAGTTTATATAAATTACTTGAAACATTGTATTTTAAATAATAATATTAAATTGAATATAATAGCCTACATATATAATAAGTGTTTTTTAATTATATTGCATGATATGGAGATTTGAAATAATGTAAAGCTATATAACTTCGGGAGGGAATCAGATTTATTTTATTGCCATTTACCCAGAATGTTGCAAGTCAGTTTGGACAGAGAAACACTGAAATCAAATATGATGTGATTTAAATAGCAGAGAAAAGAAAATAATGGAAGTTGCCTTGATTGAACACTTATTTAGGTATTAGACTGAGACTTAGGAGCTGAACATTATATGCAGGATAGTATCATATATAGGACATTTTTGAGTGTTTCTTAATTTGAAAAGTTAGGCAAAATCCTGTTACTTACATTTTGAGAATTTTAAATCAAACTCTTCTCTCTTCAGCTGCTTCCTTAAGATATCCTCCCCCTCACCAACACATATTGTCATAAACAGATGGTCATTACTCTTACCAGTATGACCCAAATAGCTTCCTAACCTATCGTACACCCAGCTACTGCCATTATAAGTGATTATTCAATATTGCAAATGTGATAGACTTTTCCTTATATCAAATATTTTTATAAATGTCCATTTTCATCAAAATAAACTCCAAATTCATCCTGGAATACAAGGCCTTTCATGACCTCAGTCTTACCCTACATTACCCAGCTTCAATTTTCAACACTCCCTCTTTGATTTTATTTAAGCAGTTCAAAAATGCATATCTCTTGGGGAGTTCATTGACACATTAACTTATGATAGATTTTTTAAAAACCTCACCATTTTATGTTGGGACAAAGCATAATAAAAAATTTAAATGCAAACTCAACTATTCAATTGTTTTATAACTACATATTAAAGACATATGATATTTCAAGCACAAGTGAGCCTTTAGGATTCCAAGATCAAACCAACAGTTCTTAAGAAACCAGGTCTCTAAGGAGGACAAAGAATTTGTACTTAGTTGTCAGATAACAAATCGAATGTGTCCAGAGCTATTGTCTTGTGAAGACTCGGTGTTTATTTCTTTCTCAACTCTAGAATGGTTTTACTGTTTAGTTTATTTCTTTGCTTCATATTGCTTTGCTTTGTTGTTGAATGTGTGTTAGTGATACTGAGAAGAATTAAGAGATTTGCCAATGACAGTAAAGACAGCCTACTCAGCCCTTGCTAGGGTTAGAATGAGGATGAAAATATGGTGGTTCCAGAGTTCAAGGTGAGGGCAGCAGGGAGATAAGGGGAGACTCAAAACAGACCCAAAAGTAGCTGTGAAGAGCAAGGTAACAAGAGAGAAGGAGATTGCAGCATGGATTGAGTCAGGAGTGGGATTAAAAAACAAAAGAAGAAAACTGGAAAAAAAAAGAAACTCATCAAGTACATTAGAGGCAGGTGACATTGAAAGTGGAGTGTAAGTTAACCCCGAGTTCTCCTTGAGAAAAAAAATCCCCCTCTGAAAACACAAAGTCCTCTTCCTGCGTTTCTGATTTCAGACAAAATTACCTGAAAAAATATTTCAGGCACAGCTAGGCTCTCTAAGTATTCAAGATATCTCAAGTAGGTCACTTTGAAATAATTCTTCTAATTCATTCAGAAATTACTGATTAAAAAATAAGAATCATAAATAGCAGAATGTCCAGTGTTCAGAAAAGGTAATTCTTACCCTCCTGTGTGCCTGACAGTATGAACAAACTCTAAACTATGGGAGGAGGCAGGGAATACAGGAAAAGTGATATTCCATTTGTTGACTTCTGAGGTATGTTGTTTATAGTTTACAAGTTCATTTAATTGCATAGGTGGAGTTTCACAGTCAGTAGAATGATGAGGGAAGCAGATGGCATAATCTTTTATTAAAAACTTAGCCACCTTCTTATATATGTGATAGCTCTTACTTCATTCTTTGGAATTTGCATTTTAAATGATTAAGGATCCAATAGGACAGCATGAAACCTCATTAAGAAAGATATATTTTCAGGCCTCTACCTGAAGGGCAAGTGGTGATTTTTCCACCTCATACTCCTCAGTTTAAATACCTGCTGATTTGTTTTAGCTCTACTTACTTCAAAGTATTTCAGCCACATTAATACAGCTTTTAACTAGAGAAACTGACAGAATACAAAATCAAGCTTTTAGCTATATCTTAAAGTAAACAAACCAGAACATTTTTCATTTATGAAGCTTCTACTTTCTATGACATTGTGTAATACATTAGTGGTTAACTAAGGGCTTCTCTTGAGCCTAAGGTAAGAGGGGATAAAAAAACCTCTGTGATTTTTCAGTTCATTTTGAAAACTAACAGCAGATTTGCTTTTAAACAAATGCTGTGTCTTTAGCTGCTGCTTTGAAGTAAGAAGCTGAGAGTAATAGGGGTGGTAGAGATCATACATCCTCACTGTACATATAGTAACGGCGGTATAATAATTAAGGTTTAATCAGAGCATTCTCCTGCTGCTTTCCCAATCACTGTTGAGGTAATAATAGCATTACAGATTAGGTAGCAACTTGCAACAAAGTTAGGCAACTGCATCAAAAAGCAATAGTGATGTATAAAGAATTAGGTAAACTTAGTCAATGAAGCATAACATCTCATTCATATTAACCTCCAGCAGGGCCCTTAGAGTCCCAGGCATTGATCCAATCATTTGCTTGCCTAAGTATTTTCCACCTTCTGTGAAATTGCTTACCTCCTTTCTGAAACACCCACTCTCTTCTTTAGAAATGCTTTGTATTCTCTTTCATGGGGATATCCTAAGAAAAAGAAATGGTGGGTTATATTCAGCAAAAGACAGTACTGAAGCAGTTAGAGTTGTATACTAGAAAAGCATCCAGAAAAAATGTGGGTGGTTTTTTCACTTGTCTCAGACCTGGAAGGGTTAATTCAAGCACAGAAGTCCTACTGATTTTACAGGATAGTGGGACTTCCAAGGCACATAAGCCCTTTAGGTGTCGGGTTAAAGGAGGATGCTGGTGTGTGTGTGTGTGTGTGTTGAATAGTATGTGGTTTTCTTTTGCTGATTTACTTTATTTTTTATCCCATTGTTGATTATATGCCAACCAACGTTTTTCAACTCTACTTCCATGATAAACAATAGACATTTTATAGGCAAGGGTGAGCATTTAAGTCCATGAAAAGAATAGTCATTCTCAGAATGGAGGAAGAGGCTTTAGTCTAGGTGAATTTGGGAATATGACAGCAGAGACTTTGAGTGACCACTATAGATTCCACTGAGAAGAGGATTTCTACGCTGACCTCTGTAAAAACATAAAGAATTGTTATCATGTCTCTCATTGATCTACGACATTAGATGATAACCAGAACTGCCATGAAAACGGTTAAGAGTATTAAGTCAAGGTTCACTGACAGACACTTTGACACCTAAGGACAAGGCAATTATAAAGAAACACAAAAGCAAGTGCTCAAATATTTTTCCTTAGTATATAAATTTCCTCTAATTCATCTGGGGACAGGAGCACATCTAAATGCTGGAGAAGATGGAAGTGAGCCGAGTCTGTTCTACTAAAGTGTCAGAAATAATCTGTCATAAATTATCTATCTATCTATCTATCTATCTATTTAAGCTTATATAAAACAGACATTTATTTCTCATAGTTCTAGAGGCTGGAAGTATGATGTCAGGGTGCCAGCATGATTGGGTGAGGGCTCTCTTCCAGACTGCACACGTCTGTTGTATCCTCACATGGTGAAAGGGGCTGCATAATTTTTTTTAAATGTACTTTGTTCCAAAATGAAAATAATTGGCTAATCAAGTGGGTTACCATCTTGAATAAAATGTAATTAAATTTCCGTAACTAATTTTTCATATTTAATCAAAATTTGATATAAACATTGAATGTATTATATAATAGCATGAATGTTTGGAAGAAAACATTCCTTCAAAAGAAAATTGTAAGTAATGTTTTTTTAATTATGGAAAACAATTTCACAACATAAAACATTTATGAAAAACCTTTCCATAATCTGCTCTGTCGTCAGTTTATCACAGGGCTTTTCATGGAAAAACATCAGAACGAACAGAGACTGTCATACATTGGCTATATTTCTAACACTCTCTTAATAAGGGAAAATATTGGGACAAGATAACCTACTTGCTTTCCGTCATTTGTAAAAGATTTGATATCCAGAAATTTCTCATCATAATGAACAAAAATCAGTCTCTGAGATTAAAATATTGGGTGAGCAGATTACAGGTAACTTCTTTTCTAGTCAAAATTTCTTTTTCTTTTTAAATAAATTTATTTTTTGGCTGCATTGGGTCTTCGTTACTTAGTGGGGTGTTTCTCTAGTTGCGGTGAGCGGGGGCTACTCTTCGTTGTGCTGCGCGGGCTTCTCATTGCAGTGGCTTCTCTTGTTGCGGCGCATGGGCTCTAGGCACGCGGGCTTCAGTAGTTAGTTGCGGCACGCAGGCTCAGTAGTTGTGGTTCGCAGGCTCTAGAGTGCAGGCTCAGTAGTTGTGGCGCACAGGCTTAGTTGCTCCGTGGCATGTGGGATCTTCCCAGACCAGGGCTCAAACCCCTGTCCCCTGCATTGGCAGGCTGATTCTCAACCACTGAGCCACCAGGGGAGTCCTAATCAAAATTTCTATATGCTTTGACCGATGGGTTCAGTTAAAAATATTTCTCTCTCTCAATTTCCCTCTCTCTCTCTCTAGATCTATTTACAGAAGACACAATGAAAACCACCAATCCCCTATTAATTACTTAAATAACTAGATGTCCTTGAAATTTTTCTCAGAAGTGTTTCATCCTCTAGATCTTTCACCTCCAGATATTAATGCTTGTTAGAGTTTAAGGGTGCATGATCTTTAAAGGATTTTTTAAGTAATAAAATGCATAAACACAAGATTTAAGGTTGCTTTAAAGTTATAACTCAGAAAGTCTTTAGGTATTTAAAAAATGAGAACATGTACCCAAATTAATGAGAACTGAAGAAATTGCTTAAGTAATTTTAAAACAACATTGCCTGACTAACTTAGATATACAAAAGTATTTTCCTTAAACAGAAGCTTCATGTTTCTTTCCACATATTTATCCTGCAACATATTTATCCTGCAACATATTTATCCTGCATTTCCTTTTTTTTTTTTTTCATTTTTCTTTCTTCTTCACTCATGAAATAGAGAATTTGATAGGGGAACAATGGGGAGTAGAATACATTTAGTACAGGAAAAATATTAATTGCTTGAAAATGCGAAGTGAGGGAAGAAATCAATTGTGAGTAAACAGCGCAGAACGAAACCTCTTGACCTTGTCAGATGCTTTATGGGAGAGACCCTTCAATCAGAAATGTGCTGATGCTAAATTATCACAGGATTTGATCTATCCTCTAATAATTGAAAACTCCCACTCCTGGAAGAGAACCAGTTTTCTGAACAGCCACTAATTTTTCAGAGTGGAAATTTAGTACTGAAGAGATTGCACATTTATCCACTAAGATTTGTATTTATATTTTATAGGCCATCACATTCCACATTAGGCTCTGATTGTAAATAGCCACATTGTGTTTTGAGATGCACTCTTCTGTGATGCGCAGTTGCAATTCTTTAAAATGCCATATATAGTTTAACGTATTACCTTCAGTATCTCTCCTTTAAATATCAGAGTATGTGAAAAACTTAACCATGAACAGAGATAAATGCCGTTAACTGCAACATCAGGGTTCAATCTTAGTTGCTTACATCTTGCCTATAAAGAAGATGCTCATTTCAAACTCATCAGGTGCTTTGTACAGGGACATAAAAATAAAGAGGATAATAATTTAAATTTCTATTCAAAATTTCCACTTAGTTTTATGTGTGCAATATACTTTGTGTCATTTTATCATTTTAAAAAATCTCTCATCCTAAGATTATTTCTGAAAAGTATGTAAAGCAAATCTCAAACTGACAATTCATGTGAATGTGTAATGAAATGATCTGAGATGATTTTGTTGGGTATTAAAATAGCTAGCCTAGAGATTCCTAAGAAATGTAAAATGACTTTTATTTGAAGCTTTAATCCCTATTGTACCTCATTAATATCTCTTTTTTCTACTCAGGTATGTATAACACCTATAAGAGGAAAATGAGAGAATACATATCAAGGATGAAGGCACTTTAGGAAAAAAATGCTTAAAGTCCAGCCTACAATTAAAAGCAGATTCTGAACAGTACTATCCTCTGTTAGTTGAAAAATATAAAAGAAGTTTAAAAAATTTAAACTTGTCTATGTACATAAACATTAGTTAACTTGCAGATTCAATAGTCATTCAACAGCTAATCTGAGCACTTACCACTAGGATTATGCAGGATGCTCAAAACACAATGAAGAATATGACAAAGTCTCTGCCTTCAAGGAAATTACTGTGGGAGGCAGACAAGTTGGTGAAGTGCAGTAATTGCCATACCTGCCATAGGGATGAGAGTAAGTACAGAGGCTTCAAGTCTGGGCTGTGGGAAGTGGTTAGGGTTGACTCTCAAGAAATGACTTTCACACTAAAACTTGACATATGATAAAAGTATTTAAGCAGGAAAGTGGCATGATCTTATTTGCTCTTTACATTGCTAAAGAACTTCAAAGGAAAGAAAATGAATGGTGGTGACTTTTCGAAGTCAAATGATGTCTATAAAAAAGCAATATGGGGACTTCCTTGGTGGCACAGTGGTTAAGAATCCACTTGCCAACGCAGGGGACACGGGTTCTAGCCCTGGTCCGGGAAGATCCCACATGCCACGGAGCAACTAAGCTCATGTGCCACAACTACTGAGCCTGCGCTCTTGAGCCCACACGCTGCAACTACTGGAGCCTGCATGCCTAGAGTCTGTGCTCTGCAGCAAGAAAAGCCACCGCAGTGAGAAACCTGCACACCGCAACAAAGAGTAGCCCCCGCTCACTGCAACTAGAGAAAGCCCCTGTGCAGTAATGAAGACCCAATGCAGCCAAAAATTAATTAATTAAAATTTATTTAAAAAACAGCAATATGTAGCAGATGGCAACAGGAACATGAAAAGACGCTCAATATCACTAATTATTAGAGAAATAAAAATCAAAACTACATTGACGTACCAACTCACACCAGTGAGAATGGCCATCATTAAAAAGTCCACAAATAACAAATGCTGGAGAGGGTGTGGAGAAAAGTGAACCCTCTTACACTGTTGGTGGGAATGCAAATAGGTGCAGCCACTACGGAAAAATTACAGCGGTTCCTCAAAAACCTAAAAATAGAGTTACCATATTATCCTGGAATCCCAGTCCTGGGCATATATCTGGAGAAGACTATAATTTGAAAAGATACATGCACCCCACTGTTCACTGTAGCACTATTTACAATAGGCAAGAGATGGAAACAACCTAAATGTCCATTGACAGATGAATGGATAAAGAAGATGTGGTACATACGTACAGTGGAATACTACTCAGCCGTAAAAGGAATGAAATAATGCCATTTTCAGCAACATGGATGTACCTAGAGATTATCATACTAAGTGAAGTAAGTCAGAAAGAGAAAGACATACTGTATGATATCACTTATATATGGAAATCTAAAATATGACACAAATGAACTTATCTACGAAACATAAACGGACTCACAGACAACTTATGGTTGCCAGGGAGGCGGGAGGGGGAGGGATGGATTGGGAGTTTGGGATTAGTAGATGCAAACTATTATATATAGGATGGATAAACAACAAGGTCGTACTGTATAGCACAGGGAACTATATTCAATATCCTGTGATAAACTATAATGGAAAAGAATATGAAAAAGAATGCATATGTATGTATAACTGAATCATTTTGCTGTACAGCAGAAATTAACAAAACATTGTAAATCACCTATACTTCAATAAAATATATTTTTTAAAAAAAGTAATATGTAGAACGATCCTTTGGACCCATGAAGAGAAAAATTTAATTGCCGTGGGAAGCTGCTTCCAAAACTGACAGTGGCAGCATATAGACAGGAAACTCTTTGCTCTTTTGTTCAAAGTATATGCGATCTACTTGATAAAATAATGTCTCCTGGTGTCTCCCTGCTAAATTCTACATATTTTCTTCATCTGAAACTACTCAGACAAATACCTGTAATTTTAGTTCAGTGTATACCTCCAGACAACCTGATACTTTCTTAGCTGATAATGTGTTAGAACACCAAATTCTGAGAAGAAAGAAAAATTTGGGGGTAGATACAGAACTGGACTTGAATTATATGTATTTGGGGGATAATTTCTCAAACCTCCCAAATGATACTTTCTGAACCTCTTGAGAAATTATAAAATAAGGATAATAATTACTTCACAGGATTTTTGAGAGGATTAAATGAGGAAACACATAGTCTGGAACATAGTATTAGCCAAATAAATTTGTGTCTTTTATTCTCCTTAAATTTGTTAATCTTATTGGACAAACTGAATTTTTTTTTTTAAATTTCAGCCTAATTGTTTTTGCTTATTCAGTGAACTGCCATTTGGAGTGAGTTGGATGGTCAATGGAACTGCAATAAAAATACCTCTTTTACTAACTAGACATACAAACTATTGTAAATTCCTTTATGTCTTTGCATCTGAGTATACTCATTTGGTAAAGAAGCATATTGAACCTGATGATCCCTGGTATCCTTTCTTGTTTAAAAAAAAATGATTATTTTATAAAATGAAATGGGGATTAATAGTATACTATGTACCAGAAATTGAGAGGTGAGAAAGGCAAGTATTCATAATAATGTAAAAGAACATCCATAGTCCAGAACAGAAGTAAGCATGGAAGTATTTCAATGTCTGAGTGATGGACTAACACATATAATAAACACTGACAGAAATAGGTCTTTTCAAATGCAGCATACCATAAAGGATTCCATTAACCTTGTTTTCATACTACAAATAGAATTCTTAATCTAATAGTTGGGAAAGTTTATGATTGCTAGATAAAATATACAAGATGTCCAGTTAAATTTGAGGTTTAGATAAATAACATTTTTAAGTATAATATGTTCCATGCAATATTTGGGACATACTTATACTAAAAATTTGTTTTTTACCTGAAATTCAGATTTAATTGTACATCCTGTATTCTTACTTCTAAATATAGCAACACTAATAGACTTTACCAAATACGTTATCTACATTTAAGAATACATTGACGGTTTCTTTAACCTAAGATTTTAATTAAGAAAGATTAAACCTGGCCCAGGTAATTTATTCATTATTCATTAATTTATTATTGAAGTGTCTCAGAAATCAAATCCTGCGCTAGGTATTGGGTAGTCAATCTTTAACAAACACAATGCATACCCTAATGAACTTCATAGAGATATATGCCATAGAGATAAATGCCACATAGAAAAAATGATTTTTAGTGGATCTTCATATGCCTTCAGTTACCCTTCGAGAAGAAACTAGTGACAACTATTAACCTCCATGGATAAGATAAAAAACTGATTGTCTGAAACTCTCCAGTGGGTTTTACACTTATTAAATATATTCTAAACCAATATAACACATTATTCTTAATGTGTTATATTGGTTTAAACTGTGAATCACTATATTGTACATCTGTAACATATAATATTGTACAGCAACTATACTTCAATAAAAGTAAATTTTTAAAAAAATCAACTAAAGTCAAAACTTCTTAAATCGCTGGGAATTTTAGAAACAGGTTCATTTAATGATTATGGTAATAGCACTGTCCCAGTCTGTCTCCACTTCTGTGCACCCCACTATGTTCTGGTTCAACCATACTCCAGGATATTTACTTGTCTCATGGCCTTTATTGTCGACCACTGATTGTTCCTGATCTTTAACTTATTGACTCTGTGAGTCATTGCACTGTACTTAAAAAACAAAACAAAAACCAAAAAAACCCAAAAGCCTGTCTCTGTCATTGCAGCGCTTTCTGTTTTATATGTTTATGGAGGACTCATTCTCTCTGTGTTACCACCATCAACACTTTCCTGTGAGCTGTGGGAAAGGGCTGACACACCCTCCTGCAGAAACCATCACTTCTTCTTTGGAATGCATTCTGGAAACAGAGTTACATTTCCTACGGAACACTTAACTCTTACCATTCCTCTCTCCAATACTGGTCTCCCTATCTCTCCCCCAAAAAGGTAACACAGGATATTTAATAACTTTTGTCTAAGATTCTGTGAATTACAATGCCACAAACTTAAACCATACCTATCAAACATTTCCAAATAGATTTTAAAATGTTACCTGTGCTGCTAACCTTGACTGTGTCCATTAAGTAAATAATACTATTAATTCATATTAAAAAACTCTCAAATTTAAAAAACTAGAATATGTATGATTATGTGTTTAAAAGGGAAAAAAGCTATTGTTTTATCAATTTCCAAACCATTTGAAAAAATATGGCAATAAATGAGAACCAAATTTAAATGTTTTCTGCTTATATACTGACTGAGGTTGTATGGTAAAAATAGAAAATAAAATTAGCTTGGAAGGAAGAAACCAAGCCTCTGACTCTAAATAACTGTAAGTCATTTAGAGATTTATTTAACTTTCTTGGCTTCAGTTTCTCCATCTATTACATAGAAGGTAGGAATGGCAGGGGAGCAATTTACTATATATTCTCTAGATTTTTCATCTAAGCCTAAATTTTATCTTACACTCAGTGATAAAGGCTCAGCCCTATAAAAAGAAAACACTTCTTGGAAATGTGTGTGTGTGTTTGTGTGTGTGTGTGTTTAATCTGTCTCCAAAACAATTTAAATACAAGTCAAGTGAACTTATTACCCATCTACTGAAGGTTAAATGCATCTAAAGTATTAGTCTAGTTACAGTGTACTTTTCTCATTATTAACAGAATATAAAATATACCCATTTTCTTTTTCAGGTGTCTGGAAACCCATACCTTTTTCCCTCACTTTGTAATGTTCTATTTATGATTATAAAGGCACAGCCATAACAATAATCCATCAAAGAATATTTCAGTGGCCTCCTTCATAGAGGAATTCAAAAATTGTTATGGCTTCAACCCACCCACTGAAACACCCACAAATGACTTTGAGATTTTGTCACATTATTAACCTTATCAGTTCTGCAAGATGCTATTCTTGGAATGATATTTATACAGACCACAATTTCCTTAAGCATTCTTGGTTTTAGAGCAACTAAAACACTGGAGATGGTGGGGAGGAGTTTATCACTCTTGTGACTATGGAATTGGATAAAACTGAGCTGAAATAGATCATTTTCTGAGCCTTGTAAGTATATGCAGTATCCTTTTTCATTCCTCTTTGCATCATTCTCCCAACTCAATTGTCTTTGGCTCCCCGTTTCTTGTTTCTGGAGCCCTCAGATCCTCATGTCAATCAGTTGCTCATTTTACAGATTTTGCTTCTTTGGCTTCCACTTCTTGTCTGACCACCATCAGTTAACCACCTGTTGCGGTAGAATAAATTGATTTCTGTCTTTTCCTGCTGTAGGTTCCAAGTACTTTAATATTTCAAACTTCCTCTCCTTCCCAAGTACCCTTCTTCAACATCGCAAATGATCGATCATTTCTTATATAGGTAATAAATGTGTCAACACTCTTTTTAAAGTGTTACATTTTCACTGCACTCACTGTGGTCAGAAGTAATTCCTCAATATCTGGCATTGAAATTGCCTGTTTCAAAAGCCCCCCTTCCCTATCCACACATCTGGGGAAATAGAGATAATTGCTGCACTTATGCTGATCTTGTCTTTAGAGCTTTTCACACATCAAGAGCAAGGCCACTTTTTCCTCATTAGTGCAGCAAGCACCTGTCCACACATTGTGATTTTAAAGGCTGTGGGAAGATCTTACTGCTTCTCCAACAATCTTCTCCCATGCCTGTAATTCCTTTAATTGGGAGAAAGCCTTTCATATAAGAAAACATAAATGGCTGATATGAGATCATTTCCTAAGAAAAGGATTAAAAAATTGAGAGGAACTAGAAAACACAAGGACACTCAGCAGCATGAACCTGAGGAAAGGAAGTATATAAATGAGATGTTTCATAAAAAGGGAATCTTAATTGGGAAGCGGAAATTGAGAACAAGACATGCTCTTCCATTTCTACTTTTTGCTTTCTGCAAACCCCATTTTGCTTTGTGTCTGACCATTGATTCCACAGCTGAAAAGTACTCCTTAAACATAATTTAAGTATCAAAACCATTATGGACTTCATCACTGTTCTGTTGATAAAGTATAGATATTTGAGTATACTTGAAAACATTTTCCACCAGAGATGACCTACATCACTTTTCAGTTTCTTTCAAAAGCCTAGAATATATGAACTATTCCAGACAATTTACAGGGGCATTTGCAAGCAACTACTGAATAGCATTATGCCAACTGTCCTCAAATGGAAAGAATTTATCAAATTCCATCAAATTTCCCATTGCATCAAGCTTTTATTTAGCATGAATATATATCAAATTTCACAAAAATATATTTAAGACTAAAAATAATCCTATTTCATATAAGGAAAAGGAATGCAAATATGTAATTAAGGCATATGTTAACCCAGCAGCAATTAACTGAATGCTACTAAACACTGGTCGATACAAATAAATGCTCAGAATTATATCAATAGCATTTCCAATTATGATATATCTTTCAATAAAGACAAGGTGACTTCAGCGGAAGCTACTGAATTGTAAAAGTAGACTGAATAGTTGGAAAGGTACTGGATGACTTTGAACACCTAGTGTCTAGGGTAGCTAGATATGTACTAAAGGGACAGCAGAATGAACAATAAATGCCAGATAAAAGCTGAGATAAATTTGCAAGTTATTTCATTTGAAAACCAAAGGGAATATTTTATCAAGATAGATAATATAAAAGTGTAATCATGGATAAATTTTCTTTTCTTGACATTAAATAGCCAAATTCTTTACAGGGTTCCAAAGCACTTGTTACCCATTTCTACTTGTAAGTAACAATCTTCCTAGGCAGGAGTAGACCTCCTGGGGTATTATATGTGAGATTTTACTGGCCCCCCAACAAGTGAATTATATATCCATGATATATATATCTGACAATATTAATGACTGATTTTATATTGTATTGGTTATTTCAACTACTAATGTGAAAATACATTTCAGACATTCTCTAAGGTAACATTTTGCTCCGTGTTTTACCAGGATAAAGCGATAACTTTTTAATATCTTTTTTTTTACTATTCAAACATTTTAAATATGCTAAATTAAGCCTCAAGTGAATTAGGTTTTAATCAAGCCTTCTTGATTTATGTGTTTTATTAATCTAGTTCAATTCAAAAAACCATTTATTGAGGGCAGAATCAGTGCAGACACTGTGTAAGGTACAGTGTTCTTGCATTTGGTTTGAAATGAGGAGGCTACGAAAATTGCAGGTGCTGAAAGTAAAGCTGAATAGAACCGAGAGTCTGAGAACTATGACTCAGCACTGTGTTTTCACTGCTCCTTAAGGTCTCCCTGCACCCTTGCCCACACCTTATGATTAACCCCTGGTAATCAATCTTCCTTGAATTATCCTAAATTGACTGCTATCCATTTCTACTTGGACATCTGACAGAGCTGACTCCCAAAAAACAGAAACCTGTTTAGGGGGCTGTTTCCCAATACCTTATAAATTTTCCATTTCCATATCTTAACACCAAGCAAGGAAAATATTTCCTATAGTTTAGAAAGCCCCAAATCCAATCAGAAAAGGTTTTTGGTGTAGGGAAGGAAAATATAGCTAATATTCAGTAATTAGAATGATGATATATCAATAAATTATCTTATACATATTTAATATAAAAATAATATTTCAATAAAATAGCCACATAAATGTATAGCAGGTTATATTGGGACTTTATAAACTATAAGTGCTTGTGAATTTGGATATGATTTTATTTAAAGGGAATAAAATGAATTGTATAAGCCAATGAATGTTTTTGACATAGAAAGGTCAGAAATGATGAAAATTTGCTAAACTGTCTTCTCTTTAATTAAACTGAAAATATCAATGATATATATCATGCTCAACGTTCAGTAATTAATTTTTAGTGAGCATATTTTGATGTGAATTCCTGTAACAAAAAATATATATACTTTATATGTAAATGTATATTTAATTATTTAAATATGTATAGCCCAAAATAGCCAAAGTCACTGAGCCTGAATCAATATTTTGCAGATGATATAATTGAAAATAATTAAGATAGATAACTTAGCTACATCATGGCAGAACTTTGACAAGAACTTTAGTTTCCTAACTCCCAATTCTGTTCTTCTGTGAACAGAACTCTTCTTATGATGGTACCATTCCTAAATGCCTATATAATTTAACATATTCACAATTAAGAAAAACACTTTTATTGTGTTTTTTCCCTTGCACTGATTTTTTTGTTTGTTTGTTTTGCATCTACTCTAATAAGAAACATTAATAGGTTAGTCGAACAACTGGCTGTAGTTAAACTAACTCTAATAATCATATTTAGTTGGTTTTTAAATTGTTGCTAGAAATATATGTACAAACATGATTATCTTTATAAATCCTCTTGACAATTTTTACAAATACAACTTTAATTTACTGAAATGAACTACATTCTTTTAAAATAAAAGACAGATGCATGTTTTTCCCCTGCTATTCGCTGGGACAATCTTGGCATCTGACACACTCCTTCCACTACCTTAAATCTTGCCTTTTTAACGTAATTTCTCACCCCACCCTCCTGCCAAAAAAAGCCCTCAGAAATATACTTCAACGTATAATTTTCATTTTTCCATCTTTACTCATCCTTTCCTCTCTCAGAAATATTATTTTGCCAACATTTTTGATGGTCAAAATGAAATTTTCCTTCAAGCTCAATTCAAATATTTCTTCTACTTAAGTGTACTTTCTGATCACCTTGGTCAAGAGTAATTTCCTCCTCTTATCTGTTCTTATAATTTCTCTGTTCTAATATTTACATGCACTATGTACACTGTTAATATGTTGATACCTGACCTAATCTCCACACTATTGAAAATGTGAAGAGGATCATTAAGATGAAAAGAACTGTGTGCTCAAGTGAAGATGAGCGGAGGATAAAAATGAAAATATAAGTTGGGAACCCAAAGTGGTAGAACTTGAACTTCAGAATAAGGGATATGACCTTACTTCAGTAAACACTAGAGAGGTGAGAACCAAATTTCTCTTTATTTTTGAACCAGAAAAATATTTTTAAACTAAAGATTAAGAAAAGAGACCATTTCATACCGTGGACCATTTTGGATCCTACATGTTGCTTCCTATGATAGTTGGCCATGGTTATCATTCAAATTGTAATGCTGAATTTAATATATAGACACACATATTGTTTATAAAGCAGTTCATTGGACAGGACTACTGAATCAAAAATAATGACATTTCATGAATCTGAATATCTGCTATTCAACAATCGCTGTATTTTTCCAACAAAAGAACACATTTCCAACTATGCCTAAAATGATCTTGAGATTCTTATATGAATATTTTCTCATTCCTTCTGCCAGGATCTATTGTAATCATCACTTCTTTTCAATGGAATGTAATGTTTTTAGACTCTTCAGCAAAAATACCACAACATCACATTAATCATACTTGGCAAAACATAAAACACAAGTCACTTATAAGCATTGATTTTTTCCGAACATCTCTATGAACTAGTATAATATTGTGCAGGTTTTGCAGATTGTATTTAAGATCTATTTTTTAACACTCAACATGTGTATCTGGATCACTGCACACAATATTGCATCACAAATATTTGAACATAACTGAGTAGTTATATCCCAGATATATCCCACTGACATTTTCTATAACGCAAAATGGTGACAACTGTTTTCCTTCTTATTCATTTTCATAAGAACATCCCACTTCTATTTTTTTTATAAACCATCAATACATATTCTAAAATAAGATACATCCTTCAGATGTAAACCCAAGTGTTCAGAGACTGAAAGATCTGCTTCCACACCTGTATCTTTTTGGCAGAAAGATGCTTCATTTGAATAGAAAAAAAGAGAGTGGGAGCCAGGAACAGTCATATAATGTGCTTTGGCAGCCTTTCTACGCCACCATACTTTTATTTTTAATCTCTAGGGATAATTCACAGAGAAAGAATCTCCTAATGTGTTGCTGAAATATGTATTATATTGACAGCGAAAAGAAAACTCACTCAGTTTTCTTAAATGTTTAAAAAGATATACCTACTTCAAGATGTTATGGTATGTTAAACTATGAAGATGGAAACATATACTACAAATTAATATTAAAATATTTCTCACATGATCTTCAGCTGTAATAAGTGCCAGGTCTCAAAAACACAATCTGTAATGTTTACTGAGATATGTGGAACAGATTTAATTTAAGGGGAAAAAAGTATATTTCTATGTATTTGAAAAGGTTTCAGATTCTCATTTATGTTTCTACACATCTTCAATTAATATTTGTGTTATGGAACTCAGATGTAAAAGAAAGGGATGTATTTAAAAATCTATTACCCCTACTTCTCTCTTTTCCTCTCTTCTCTTCCTACTCCTTCCTTTCCTTTATTTGTTTCAAATTTTATTGAATACTTTCTACGTACCAGACCCATACTCAGTTCAGAAGTTTCAAGATAGAATAAAACTAATGATTAAGTGTAGGAAATCGATAATATTAAGGCAGGCTTAAAAAGTGTGTGCTCAGTAGAGTTAAGGTGATTATATTCATTCAGCTTAAAAGATTAACACTTACTCTGCTTTAGCCACTGGAGTCTCCACATTAAATAGTATTCCAGGTTCACCAATGTCATGACTTTCCTTATCTAAGGTGGACAGATTTGGTGATAATTTCATAGTCTTTTTTCACAGAATTTTTTTAACTTTTTGTCTTTTATATAATATGTAGAATTTATGCATTAAGGTTCTCTTTCTTATCACTTAAATTAGGGACATGTCCGGCAAAGCTGTGCCTTTTTGTCAAGATTTTGAGAACCGCCACCTCCTTCACAAACTTCTCCAGTGATTTTAGTGGTGGGTGAATCACCAGGAATCAAGAACAAACAAAGTATTGAATAGTAAGTTGACTGATTAAAACCCCCAAGGAATAATATTTCTCAATTATTGTCATATGTTGTATATGACTAATTGCTACTGCTTCCCCTTTTTCTTCAGATAATTCCTTCCCAACACTTACCACACCTGGCGCTCTTCACATATATGGTTTGAGCTGTTGTGTTGATGGGAAAATACTGAGAACAATGTTTCCAAGGGGAAGAAAGTTTTAAAAGAGTTGAGGTTTGAGAAATTCAACACGTAGCATCCCTCTTAAGTTCCAAACCAAGTAAAAAAGATGAAAGCATCAACTGAAAGAGAAGGAAATGTTTGCTTCATCCCTGACAGTGCTGTTGCAGGGCACACCTCAATGTGAGAGCTCCATGTCCCAGTCCACTTGAACAGCTCATCAGAGGAAGTGCTGGACTTTTCAAAAAGGTACATCTACCCAGGTCACCAACTTGACCCGGATAAATGGGAGAGGATATAAATAGGGATCTCTTTCATATACTCTGAAATTTTCTCCATCCAACTGAGAAATGCAGACCAATGGCTGGAATTTATGAATGAATTAACTCACTCTACCTTAAATTGGAGGAGTAAGGAGAGGGCCAAAGGTGAAAGGAAACCCCTTCCTATGTAAACCAGAGAAATTTGAATTACCTGAATAAACCTCCGCTGCAGAAACTACATACATTTCTCTCAAAAAGCACCCTATACACAGTACCATGCAGTTTATGATACCATGTTGGTGATCTCCAAGAAGCCAAGAAATTCTTCTAAATTTCTTGAAGCTGGCTTGGTTTCAGCCTTCATTTTATTTTTACAGAAGCCCTTGGGGACATGATTACTGAGGAGGTAACTAAAATATTAAAAAATTATTATAGTACAGTAATATGCAATGTCATGCCTGTTATATATGAGAGGAGAAGAAAGAACAATTTCCTGCCAGCTAGTATGCCTTGCTTTTTGACCTGCCACATAGTAGAAATTGAAATACCATGAGTAAACGAATATTAAGGACAATAAAGTGTTCCATTTTTATTTTTTAACTCATGAGGACAGCCTACTAATTAGCCACTTAAAAGATAGTATTTCCCACCAGAAGCATAGGACTCTCCTCAAGAAGTAGATCAACATTAGCCCTACCCTTTGACAGGAAAGAAGGGGAGAATAATATAGAAAACAATTTGATTATTTCTCTATGCTTGTTAAGGTGCAAAAACAGCATTAAAAGAAGAAACATGTATTACTAATTAAAATAGAAAAACTTTATGCTATAGTGACTAAACAAAAACTAAACAAAGATAGGAGTGTGAGAACCACAGAAACCCCAAAAATATGGAGCTCTAGAAGCTAATACTTTAGGTTTATAAAAGATAATATAATATTTTGTAAATGATTAGGTACTAGAAAAAGAACCAGGAGTCTGATGTAAGTGAAATCTTCATTGCTAATTTTTACTGGTAAAATAGTGATGGTTAAATAAGGACCACAATGTATAAAACATATCTAATGAACTCTTTCTCTATGTGAAGTTTAACTACCTTAGCACATATTCAAATACATACACTTTTGTTTTTTTCTCTAATTTATATTGAAGCCCCACTACAAATCCAGGAAATATAAATTAATTGAGGTAGAAAAATCTGACCATGCAGGGCTCCCTGGTTGTTATGGACTTGAATAGTGTCCCCCTGCAATTTATAAGTTGAACTCCTAACCCCCTGAAGTACTATTCAGAATGTGACTGTGTTTGGAGATAGTTCCTTCAAAGGGGTAATTGAGATAAAATGAGGCCATTAGAGTGTGCCCTAATCTAATCTGACTGATATTCTCATAGGAAGATGATATTAGGACACACAAAGAGGAAAGACTATATGAAGACACAGCAAGAAGGAAGCCATCTGCAAGCCAATGAGAGAGGCCACAGAAGAAACCAGACCAGCAGACACCTTGCTTTTGGACTTCTATCCTCCTAAACTGTGAGACAATAAGTTTCTGTCTGTAGTTTTGCTACAGCAGCCCTACCAAATAAAACACTACCTTCATTCATTAGGGGCTGCGCGTTGCTTGCATGTGCCAGGAAAGTTGATTCTAGACTAAAGGGAGCTTGGCTTCAGGATTACTAGATACTTAAAAGTTACTCAAAAGCAAACAGAAATCAAATAGGATATACAGATATTGAAAAAGCAGCTTCCCAAGTTATACATTTTAATGCTTTAAAATTAATTTCTTGTTTAAAAATTACAATTTCCAAGTTTGAAGTAGCTCGCATGCCTTCATCATGTACATCCATAGGTAAAATTATAACTAATTCTAGCTCTTGACTATGAAATCAATAAACTGATTTTAAAGATGTTTATGAAAATTAAACTCTCCATTAAAGACTAGTACTCGTACTTATTAAAATAATTACTTTTGTCAAAATAACAGAAGCATCAAAAAGCTTAATTAATGAACTGGCATTTGAAATTATTCCATGAAGCAGGTATTACCCTATTTTCTTTAGCTCCATTTTAATATATGCATTTAATACTACAGTATGATATTCACATCTGTCAACCTTAATAGGTTTTTACTATAGTTTCTATATGTCGTGTTTGCCCATGTTTATGTTATTCGATTTTCTTAACACAAACCTAACCCTGTAGCATCAGGCAAGACACTGTAACTTCCAAGTCTGCTCCCTACTCATTCCATAACTGACTATGACATATTTTCCATTGTAGCCCAACCTATAATGGAGCCTTAGAACAGAATCAAAGTCATATTTATTAAATATACTTAAATTGTGAAAGTGTTATGCAATTAGACATAAAATAGGCATTGCATATACACAATCTTATAATCTTTTAAATTGAAATAACTAATTTTTTGATAATATAGATTAGAAAGAATAAAAAATTAAATCCATGTTCCCATTACAGAGATAAGTTTTTTGGAATTATTTATTTCAGGTTAATATTGCTTAATCTGATCATATAGCATTGAGAATTTTATACACTGTTTTATTTCAGCAATTTTTTCTCTGTGGTGTGGTATTTTTTCATATATTGCATTTGAGCTAATATCCAATAATTATGTTCAAGTGCTTGCATTAAAAATCAATCTTGGCTAGCTTTATAGCAAAGACACAGTTCAGGATGTTGGAAGAGGTAATCAAAAAAGCATTTACGAACATAAATTTATTCTGATTCAACAAGCTTTTTGAGCCTTCAAATCAATTAAGCAATTAAGTTAATTTAGCAATTAAGCAGCTATGTTAGTTCACAAAGAGGAAAAGGAACAGGGAGGAGTGTATGGCACACACTGTCATCATAGGGACAGATCAGGTCCATCTCTCTCTAGGTCCTTGGAAGAACTCTTCCCTTCCAGCTGGTGCCTAATGGCCTCTGTTCACTGATAACCTGCAAAGTTATCTGCCCAAGGAGTTGCTTATTCTCTGATATTTTTCACTCCAGTCCATGAAAATTTCCACCATATTCTGAGGAGATGCAAAGACAAATGTGGTAGCTCACTGATATTCAGTGGTATAGAGGGCTTTTTATACTACGTATGACCCTGGGTGTCATAGACACACCTTATAGTCTAGTTGTTCAAGGTTACTTCATTTTTATCAGTGCATTTGTATCTGTAGTATATAAGAGTATGTTTAAAAAATAAGTCACTCGTTTATAAACTATGTTGTATTTTTTTACAACATTAGGGCAGTTTATATCTGAAGCATACAGCAGGCCATTATTTTTGAGTGAGTTAAACTAACAAGAGGGTGAATAGTTTTACTTACTTTACGTTGCTTATTTTTCTACACAATGCACCATAGTAAATAATTCAGGATAAGACATCCTTTACATAATTTATAACTTACTCATACTCCATACATATTAGTAAATAACATCATCTTTGATCATATTTTAAACATACATTTACTAGTGAATAAAGTTATCTGTATGAATTTTTTTCAGAAATGAGACATATTGAAAACACTGATGACATTTTTAATCTGTTCCAATTAGTGATGTAATTAGTTTAAAAACATCTTTGATTCTGACAAATATTTGATTCTCACTTGTATTTTCAGAGCTGCTATAGACTTTAGTGGTATTTTTCCTATATGAATATTTTCCTGGGTACTTAAAAGGAACTTTAGAAATTGATTTATAGGCATTTCATCTTCTTTTCGACCTGTATACTGTAAATTTCAAAGACACTATGTGACCCAAGATTTGAATAACCTAATACAGACATGTGCAATTGAACTAGATTTTTAAATAGTAGCAAAACTGATTAAGTGAATTCACTGTTATCAAAGGATATGGAAAAAGAAGACTTACTGTGAAAAATGAGAAACTATGAAATTAATGATGACTCTAAAACCACCTAGATCCGCAAATTTAAAAAATCTATCATTAATATGTTCTAGCCTAGAAAATAAAGATAGTGATTAAAACCATTAAGTGTATATTTCTCATATCTCAAAATAACCTAATCTTTCCCTGTGGTGAATACGTTTCTTAGGATCTTAATGAAAATATCCTCATGAGGTCTGAATGGAAAAATAATCTCTAAAATGAGTTTTTCTTGCTCTGACTCTAAGAAACTGTTAAAAGGAAAACATGTTGAGCTGTTCATTCATTTGTTCTTTTTTTAATTTAAAAATATGTACTAAGTAATTATTATTTGTTTGACACCACTTTATACACTAGGAATTTAAATACAAGAGGATGCTGCAAGGATCCTACTTGTTTTCTAAAACCTTATCAAGTAGAAGCTAAAAAGAGGAGTGAATTAAAAATTAAAGCAGTATTTCTGTTTTCAAATTCCAAAGATTTAAATTTATATTAGGAGCATACTATTTATTTTTGGAAGCCCAAGAAATGCTTGACCTCTTAGATTCCTCCCCCCAAAACCCTCTGATTGAAAAAATAATAATTATTGTCTCCTTTTTATAAAACCATTTTTGGAAGCAGCTTAGAGAGAAGGGAACAAATTAACCCTACTGTTGTCCTGAGCCAGAGGCCTGTCTCTACCATAAAGCTAAGAAATAGAGGGAAAGCAGAGTTCCAAGGCCAGATCTGAATCACGTGCCTTGCCCTGTAATAGGGTGCAGGACACCCTGCCTGAACTACCAGCAATGAAAATGTCAGTAGAATGGATGGCTCCCAAAAGGAAAGGAGGATTCTGTACCAGAAGTAGTGCTGTGCAGGCTAACACAACAGATGTCCACTTTGCAGACATTCGGCAAGTAATTATAAGAGGGATGCGTGTTATTAAATTGCATTTAAGAATTCATTACCAAGGGAACTTAATGTAACGCTTGTCAAAATCTTCCTGATGTGTAGAATAACCGGGAATCTACCAAAGAGCAGAGAGATGCGAGAAAGTCAAAAGAGATATTTTAGACAGAATGAATAGCAAATGAAAGAAACAATTTGAAATGTTGTGGAATATTTAATAAACTGACTAAAGTTCAGAATGGTTGCAATCTAAGGAACAAGGAAGAAAGAGAGACCAGCAGAATGGCAGGGCAGAGGTACAGAGAAGAAAAGACAAAGCAGACTATAGGCCATGGTAGGAATTTTAAACTTGATCTTAAAAGCAATGGGAAACCAGTTAAATCTGGGATTAACATGATCTAAACCATACTTAAAAACTGTAGTTTTGCTGTTGTGTGTAAAATGGAAGGGGGTGCAACAAGGCTTGTGGAAGAGGGACCATTTCACAGGCTGACAGTATTTTAGACAGTAGGTGATGATGAATTGGGATAGGATGATAAAGGGAAAGAGAAGTGAACAAGTTCAAAGCTACTTAATGGGCAGAAATAGAACTTGGGACAGAATAAGAGAAAGAAAGAGCTAATTGATTCATCTAACACATTTATTGAACTACTGCAAGATTACTGGCTTTGGCTATACAACAAACAAAATGAATAAAACAAATGAAAATCCCTGCCACCATCAATTACACATTCTAACAGAAAAAGAATTCTCAGAGTTCAAGCTACAAGTCTTTGGATTCAAGCTAACATTAATTGAGAACTTATACTGTAAGATAAAGGCCATATCTAAATCTGTCACAGGTTTGATTCACCATCATTGAAATTCCCTAGTCCCCCAAATAAATTGTAAAATTGTAATAAAGTGATGCAGCTCCAGAAGGAAAAATCTTCCAGTTATTTTATGTGTGGATAGTAGACTAAAGAACTCCTACTGAGAAGAGTCTAGGTCAGCCTAACGGACCTGGCTGCCTCAGAACTTACTCCTCCTCTTAAGACAGGAATCTTCACTTACCCTTGCCCAGAAAGACCACTATGATTCGTTCTTCCTTTACCATGTTCCAAATGGCAACTTTTATTGTCATTCTCCTGCACCATTGTGTTTTAGATGTATAAGAGTCTATAAAATTTATCATTTCTCCACGGATTATTGGACTGTGATGAGCTCCATCCGTACCCATATAAAAGGAATGATAATCATCCTGGATGTAGAACTGGGCAGGTTATGTATTATTTTCCTCTGAGGACAGGATGAGTGAATTTTCAATTGCCTATAGGATAGTTGCATTATGTTAAGAGAGAACATTTTTTAAATGAAATGTATAGGAAGAAAAGTTCTGAGCCCCCATAAAAGTGGTAGAATATGGCTGGTTTATTGTGCTTTTGCCTATGGAGTGTTTCTACTCCTGATAACAAATGCTCTCTCTTTCTTTCAGCACCTATCCCTCACCTATGCTCTGTCCTTGTGATCTGTACAGGATTGATGCCAACTCCAGGTTCCAGAATGTGCAAATGGTCTGAACCCAACCATTCAGAGCACTTCCTTCCTAGATCATATTGACTGGTTCAGGCATGGTAATAAAAAGGAAAACATAGTTATAAGAGGAAGAGGGAGATTCCTGACCACATTGTTTGAATTCACAAAAATACTAATGGCAAATCATCTCTAATACCTGCTTTTTCAACGAGTACTATGTCTGTCTTGATTACTGATTATTCTGTATATCTATTTTTCACATGCAGTGGTAAAGTACCTGAAAGATAACAGGAAGATAACTGCTTGTTTAATTGAATCAAATCAAATTCAATTGAATATTTTAAGTTGTTTCTGGACTGTGAAAGTATAATTCTCAGATGAAAGTAGAAAAGAGTAAATTATACCACACAATGAAATGTGTGCTAAGTAACTCTGAATTATTGATCTTCCTTCCATTGGACTCTTCACCATAAATCTTACATCTTTTCATGCTCTCAGCTCAAACTTCTAGCCAATGTACAAGAGAAAAAGGCTCTACCTGCCAGGTCTACCCCCTTCCTTTATAATATTCAGAACACATTTTTATCGTATTAGAGCTTTTTCATGATAGATTCCTTAATCTTACCTTTAGTCTATTATGCTGCATCGTCTCTTCTTTATTTATAGGTAAAAGGCTTTGTTGAGTAAATATTTGAGAAAGGGAACATAGGAAAAGTAGAAGTTATGGGTACGAATATGAGTTGAATTTCAGATGTATGGCTATGACATATTGTATGATATCTGGGTGGAGCTATCTGATATATTCTGTCTGCAGAATGAAGAAACTTTTTGAGCTGGAAAAACACATTTCAGGGTTATCATCTTATAGATGCAAAGTAATTGTAGACAGAGGAGTAGATGAGCCTATTCAAGGAGTCTAAGAAGTGAAGAATGGAGGCAAGGACCAACTAATGTTAAATGGTACAAAAAACCACAAAGAGATAAATGTAAGAGAAGACAATAAGAGACAAAATATTTTCTGAATTGGGATTAATGTAATCTGAAGGCAGTCAAGTAAAAGTCATTAATTTGTTTGTTCAACATTTATTAAACTACTACTATATTCCAGGAATTGTTCTAGGTGTTGAAGAAACAGGACTAAATGAAACAGAAAAATATTTCTGTTCTTCTAGAGCTTAAATTTGTCTATTCCCCTGCCTTCCACACACTGCTACCACAAGGGAGACTACACAGAGGGGCCCATGAATGGATCAAGAAGAGCTGTCCCACTCATGCAAATACTGAATATCCGTCTCTAGTTTAGCATAGTTTAAGACTGATCAAGAAGAGCACTACATTGCCACACTGATCATAGATAATGAAATAAAATGCATATTTAAAGGCAAGACAAAAAAATAAAAAAAAAATGTTTTCTCTGCTTCTTGGGCCTCCACCCCCTTTCTCTAATGTGCCTTATGTATCTGCACTATGCATTAACCAGACCTCCCCAATGACAGAAATACCTGCTCAACCATAAAGATCAATTTTTTTTTCTTCTGGCATCAGCCTTGTAACTCCTTATAAGATAACATTACTTACTTATGACCTTATTAATGTTACTAGCTATATTATCTCTACCCAGCCTATTTTACAGATTATTGTTTCTTGAACTACCAAATGTGTGACTGAGCTTCTGATAAAAGTAATGATGACTAGGTGACTTGAAACGATTGACCAAACAAATAGTTCTATAAGATCAACGACTGTAATAGTGCAACTCTAGATATGGAAAGAAACGACAAGAGGAAATCATTTTCTGGACCATGACAGACTAGTAAGACAGGCAGTCCAGAGGATTTGGCTATTGTTAACAGGACCTAGTCCAGTAATAGTACATTCAGTGACCTTTCAATGAAATCCTCGCGTAACGTAGGAATGAGCATTCCTAGCACTGTGGGACAAATTGGTCACGAAATGCCTCCAAACCTTGGTTGAAATTAAGGCCAAAAGGGAGGGAATTGTAAAATAAAGAATGTTGCCCACCATCCAGTTCTATAAAAATCAAGTCATTAGCCATTGCAGTCGCTGACCTACAGAACATCTTGAGAGGGATTCAGGGCAAAGATCAGAAGGAGACATTTTGTGCTCTGGGAAAACTGGCAGAACTGGCCCTCAGATAGCTTGATATTTTCAGGAGAAAATTTTATGGACACAGGTTCTTGCATTTTCCCATACTTAGAAAAGCACTAAATCCATTAACTAAAATATCTGTTCCTCACAAATAATAATAACCTTCTACCAAGATGTGTGCTTGATTGCAGGTACCCCTTCACCAAAATCACATATATACAGGCCTCCTGCTCTTACCTCTTCAGAACAGGCCTCAGAGCTATCTGAAAGGCTGTCTCCTGGGTTATAATCCTCAGGTTGTCACACATAAAATTCTCCATTTCCCTTAGATTGACTACTGATTCATTTTTTCATCGATAGAGGCAAGAGAAAAGATTAACTGAAAAGGCCCATTGGGTTGACATATCTTTAAAGGCCTCAAAAGAGGTAGGTACAGCCAGTGCTGTAGAACTGACTGACACACAGCAAGAACTTGAAGAGGAGGTGGTGTGACTGCTCTGAGTGCTGATGGCTAGGGATTCACAGGGTAAACAACACTTATTGCTACCCCCACTGACCACAAATGCTATAGATGAGGGTGGCATCATGCTCAGAGCACCCATAGGTGACAGCTGACATGTGGGCTCACACCAACTGAAGCTCAAGAATTGATATTGGTTATGGGTAACCCAGAGCCCTGACCTCAACCTGTGTGCTATGTAAGTGAGAGTGATCAAGAACCAGTGCATCAGCACTATTCTGACCAACCAATATCATACTACAGTGAGAAAGAAATACTGTGCTGACCAGCAGATTCAGTCTTTTCACCAGGCTGTCCTCCTGGAACCAGGGCCCTGGGAAAACTTTATGGGGGGAGTCACAGAGCACCTCAGTACACCTGGTCAACTCCACACTTAAAGTAGAAGGTCGGAAAACTCTCGAAAAGGAAAAACAGGGACCGTGTCCCATGAGATTCACAGTGGGAATTCAGTACACACCATCACACAGTATTGCCACAAAACTTAAAAGTTCAAGGACAACACTTTTGGCCACCAAGTGGCCTGGGCCTGTGGTACTCTGCCCAGATGGCACTGCTGGCCCAGGCTGCTCCCAGCCACCAGAGTGAAACTTAGAAGAATTGAGAAAAGCACTTCAAAGCGCAGGAAACCCTGAGGCACCAGCCTGAGCAAAAGGTCCTACTTTCCAGGTATAAGGGTCATATCACAATGCACTTCTTAAATAATCTATTAGCCCTGAAATCCTTGTCTCATTCAAGTTCAGTTTCTAAGAGAGATACGTTCACCTAAAATTAACAAAGAAAATATTCAAATAACCAGCAGAAATGATTGTTTCTACTGACTGAACTTAGTACAAATCTCAGTTCCACCACAGGAGCTGGAGAAATAGGCATATTATTTAATTTTCTAAGCCTCAGTTTCCTCTGAAAGCAATTCTTTCCTTATGATACTATTCTGAGGATTTAAGAGATAGAATATGCTAAGTTCCTATTTCTGGCCCAAAATAAACACTCAATAAATAATAACTTTCAATAACTAATTGAAGTACTCTTTACTGTAATTTGTGATGATGAAATAAAGTAAATGTTGTTTATCCTTTAATTTCCTCCCTCATTCTGATGGAAAATACAAAATATGAATACAGCTTAGATGCAATAAATATGCTTCTTCTGAAACACCAATGACTAAGATACACAATTTAAAAAAAAGAGAGAATACTTTTATATGAATAATAAGGTAAAAACACCCTAGTAAAATTGAGGGCCAGAGGAAATAACCAAAAATGCTAAAATAACCATTATATTTAGTTATTGGAGATGAGGGGCAAAACCCACTTATATTAATTGGGCAATGCCGAATGATAAAGAAACTAGCTTATTTATAGTAAATGTCATATTAAAAATGGTTTAGATTTGAGGTACACCAGTTAAGCATTCCTATCAACTAATATTACCATTAAAATAAACTCTCTAACCATGTAAATAAAACTTGGTTCCTACGACAATATGACCTCCTGGTTCTCCTTCCAACCTTCTGGAAGCTTATTCTTTCCACAAATACTTACTGTGTACTCTACTCTGTGCCTGATCTAGTCCAGACACTGGAGAGCTCTCTTATCATTTGGTGAAGAAATAAACAATAAATTAATAATCACACATAAAATAATACTATTTCTTCTAAGGCATATTACTGGATACCTTTTACTTTTATATAAATATCTATATTTCCTGTGGCTTATCATCACTCTATATCCCATCCAGATGTTCTCAATTATTCCTCAAATATCAAATAGGTATAGACCGTTGAGTTTCAAAGCCATATGTTTTGTACCCAACCTCTTTGAGTCACAGCTCTGAATTTCCAACTACTCTATCTGATAGGACTAAAACAGAATTTCATCTAAGCTGATCCCTGGCCTGCTCTACTCTAGACACACTCAAAAGAAAAGCCTTTTCTATTTGCCTTTCATTTTTCACATCCTGTTGCTAACAAAATCTGATTTTGTAACTTTTGAATTGTTCATTCATCCATTCATTCATTTATCGAAACTCTTTTTTTTACCACTTATCGTATGTCAGGCACCAGGAATAGAGAGAGGTTTTTTAAAAACATCGTTTTTAAAAGAAGTTATTTCATGCAAAAGATGATCCACTATAAAATAGAATGAAAAACAATATGAAGCAAAGTCATACATCAGCATAAAGGGGGAACCACTCTGATTGAATGGAGTGGCCTAGAAAGAATTCCAAGAAAAAAAAATAAGGTCACTGTAGTTATAACATGAAGAGCAAATAAGGACCGTTTAGATGTTAAAGCAAGCTAGAAAGGGGATTCTAGACAAAGGATCGGCTGGCACACTGGCACTGATTTGAACATCTTTGAATGTGCCATGACATTCTAAGATGTTCACATGTTTTATTACGATTCAAGTCAATTAATCAAGTATCAGGAAATACCTGATAAGATAAGAAGGAATAGTCAGGTAGGACCTAGTTAGTGCTTAAATATTGTCCTGAAAGCTATCAGACTGTTATTTGACTGGTATAAACAAGGGATTTGCATCATATATGTGTATTTTGGAAAACCACTCTGACAGTATTGTGGAAAAAGAATGTCAATGAATACAAGTTTGGATGCAATATAACTTGTTAGGAACAAACTGAGTCTTGGTGAGATTAGTTGGCTCTCCCAACATCACTAACCTAGGGTTGTTTTCTAGGTTTCTCTGACTCCAAATCTTATGCTCTCATCAACCCTGCTATATGGGCCAAGATGTTCACCAAGAAATAAATATGTCATAACTTAGTCACGTATTTCATACCTTCCTCTCTAGTCTCATCTTGCACCATTTTACACTTCATAACATTTACTCCAGTGAGACTGAACTTTTAGTTCACCCAAACATCAGGACATGTCATACTTCTGGAGCATACAGCATACATCCATATCTGCAAGTGGCGCAACCATTCTACAAAATTACTACAGACCCCCGCTGGAAGTTTGTTTTGGATGTTAAGACTGCTGATGTCACACAGAAAGAAAAATGAGGTTTTTCTGGAGAGATCTGATCTGTCCTCCCAAGCTGGTCCAAAAATGGCTTGAGAGTAAGGAAAGAAGAGTGACTTGGGGTTTTTATGGTGGTTAAGAGATGGGATTCCTGCTTTTTGGCAGGGGGTTGTATGATTTGAAACTCCCACTGGTGCCAAAGGAAAGAATGTCTGCACTGTCTTATCAGTTTGCCCATGTGTGGAGGCAGGGAGGAGGAAGGGGTGTGAGACTTAAAGCTGTCAGCAGTCAAATTTCAAAAGGCTGAGTCAGACTTATTACTACAATTCTCTCAGGAAGCTGTTGACATAAACCCACATGATTATCACACAAACAGGCATGACTTCTGTAATAAGGTTCACCCATTTACCCTGCTTTTATTTTTTCTCCATAGCTCTTAGCACTACTTGCCAAATTTTATTTCCTTATTGCTTATTGTCTGTCTTTCATACTAGAAAGTAAGAGCCATATTAGATTCTTGGTCTATTTAGCTCACTTCTAACTCTCCAGCAAACTAACAGTAGGTGCTAAATAAAGACTTTTTGAGTAAGTTTATAAAAAGTTGAGGGAAAAGTGCATTGCAATAGAAGATATTTGAAAATAAATCTTAAAGCAGGCAGGATTTGAGCTGAATTTTAAAGTAAGAATGTGATTTCAACAGACTGATAAGATATCTAAAGCAGGGAAATGAAGTAACTTAAAAAGTAGTCTGGCTTAATCTTGTACTTTGGCAATTTTTTCACTCTACTTTGCCTCCAATTTTTCAACATTAACTTGTCATTTAGTATTTACTTAGGGGTGTCTCACCTGTCTACTGATGCAAAAAGGAGTTCCAGTAAAAATGCTTTTGACAGTGATTGAGTAAATGCTCTTTGGTGAACTTGTTTTCTCTGTGGCATTAGGTATGGCTCATTGGTGCTATTAATGGAGAAGTTTAAAAGAACTGAAATGATATATGAATTCAATGTCCCCCACAAACTATACCTGAGGTGTCAGAACAACATACCAAATGTGTTTATTAAACTGTGAGTACAAAGACTAAAACTCAGGAAATTGAATCTGCATTGTTATTAATGGAGTTATGAAACTTATGCATATTAACAGAGTAGGCATTGCCTTAAGAATAAGCAAGGCAGTTTTTATAGTGATCTCATAGCATCTGTCTTAAGTGTCGTAGTACCTTTCTGTCCAACTTCAACTGCTTCTAATACTCCCCACTCCACTGCATTGTACAGATTATTGCAAGATTAATTCTTTTGAAGCAAAGCTGAGTTCTGATTACTCCTTTTATTCATTTTATTCCACCAATATATATTGATCACCTATAACACACAAGGCAATATTTAGATGCTATAATATATACAGATAGTGTCCTTATTCTCACGAAGCTCAAAACCTTCTATGGTTTCCTAATACCTAGAAAAACATTTTACGAGGAATTTATGTTACCGTGACTTGGGGAAGAAAAGATACAATGGTCAAGCAATGTGAAAAATTTTGGATTCAGTAAATTTTAAATGTATATTATGCCTTAAGGTCTTTAAGGATGAATGTAGTATTTAATATATTCCAGATTTTTTTGTTCAAAACTTTGTGTGCATATGTGTGTGTATGTGGAGCAGCTTTTGTGGGGATGAGAGAGGTAACATTCTGCAGAAATGCTTCTTTATTTTGTATCTCACACAATTTCATAAATGTTCTATAAATGGATTTCCACAAAGCAATTTCCATTGACTCTGCTGAGGATAAAATAATTTATTGATTAGCGCAAAGTAGTAAAAAATTAGATCTCAGATATTTTAAAATGACACTGTGGAGGTTTTGGTAGACTAACTGCAAAATGCCTTACAGGAAATGATGAAGATTCTGTTTCTCATTCTAGGATTCATATCATTGAGAAATTTGCCCTTAAGCCCCAGTGTTTGACACCCACAACATGAACAACAACAAAAAATCAATACGCCATTTTGAAAATTCTAACTGTATTCTTTAGTGTGCCAAAAAAGAGCCATCCAGTTTATTCATTCATATGCAAGCAGTACTCAGCACTAAAGGATGAATATTAACATATGAAAAGATGCCTGCATTTTCGGTCCATAGTCCACAAAATATCAGTTCGAAGAGCACATTCTATTTTTGAAAGAAAAAGAATGATGAAGCATAGGGGGTAGTGACAGTGAAATTATTTAAAACTTCACTTTCAAAGTAAGATCATCAGAGAAAGGAAATTTGCTCTATGTAGAAATCATGTTTTGTTAACAACCTGGGGCAGTAAGGGCTGAAACGGCATTCTTAAATACATCATCCAAATTTTCATTATTCCCCCCAAAGACAGAGTGTACTGTTTAGTTGTTATTAATGTTCAACTTAAGAGCAAATTGCAATGGAAATTCTGTTGAGGTGGACCGAGATCTCCTGCAGCTATTTACTACTGCTAAAAACAAATTGATCGCATACCTTGCAAATTGCATATACTCAAGAGAAGCATTGTTCAATAAAAGACAAATGTAGGAAATAAGCTAGACCATTACACCAAATTTAATAAAAGCAAACTTTTGATGAGTTAAAAAATTACATAACATTTACATATGTCTTTAACAACACTGCTTATTAGAAAAACACTCAATTAGATTCTAAGGATTATTTTGAGAGACCTGGATAAATTCAATAAAACAAAATGTCTTGGATCTGAGTACATCTTCACTCACTTGAGAAATGTAGACAGTATACTTCACTATTTAGTATAATGGCAGGGTATATTATTTTAAGCAACATAGTCATAGAGAAAGACATTAAGTCCAGAACAAGGTGAGTTCATATCAAATTAAAACTGACACTTCTTAGATAAATAATTATTTTTACATATTCAGTTTCTATCCATAATGCCAAAATCATCAAAAAAAAAAGAACTATATTTACTGGTGTACATGTGGATCTGAAATTAAAATAATGGTAATGATAATGATCAAAATAATAATGATAATAATGATGGCAAAAAACACAGGACAGAATGGCAAAATCCAATACTTGTTTGAAATGGAAAATTGCCCTGCAGGTATCACTGCTGACAAAAATCATATATTTAAACTTCCTTATAAGCATCATAATGCCATTTATAATAGGAAGCATAAAAATGAGTACATACAAATTGCAGAGTTAACCTGTCTTGGCTCAAGTGAGCCCATAGGTCTGGCCAGAACTTTCCCATCAATATGATCATGGCACAATTTAATTACAAAATGAGGCACATATACATAGTGAAAGGTATGCATTAAAACCTGCACTGGAATCAAAAAGAACTATGTGTATACCTTCACACGTGCTACATACTAGTCTGGAACCTTGAAAATCATTTTTTAATACTTCCAAGTCTTAATATTATCATTAAATCATTATGGTACATAAAAAATATATAACACTTAACAAAATGACAAATACTAATATATTAAAAAAACACCTGGCAGAATTACTAATATAACAATTTTTCCTTCTTCTTTCCATCCTTTGTTTTGTTTTGTTTGTTTGGTCTTTTTCCTCTTATTTTATTAATACACATGTTCAAAAATGATGGTTAGTACGGACATTTCCCTGACGTTTATCCATATTATTTTTTGGATTTTTCAAAGAACAAATTTCTCTTCCTTTTATTTAGCATTCTTCTCATCACTATTATCTAGTCTGTTTCATCAGTATATTATAAATTTGGACAAAAATAACCTTCTTTTAAACACTTCTTCAAGAAATTTGGAAAACAACTTAGCGTTCTACATTGATTGTTTCACAAGGAAAACGTGTGCATTGTTATCCTAAGATAGCCTTGAAAGCTGGCTCAGTCCACTGGTGAAGTCCTGTCATCAATAAGTACAGTGATAGATCATGTATTACCTACCCTTTGGAGTTCAGCCCCAACAAGAGTCCTCCTTCCTGGTGTCCTTTGAGTTTGGCTCTGAAGCAAAGGAAAGCTTACTCTTGGAGCAGAGAACCGAGAGGTGTGAGCTCCCGCTCTGGCGAACCGCCTCTCCAGACAGGCCTTGGGCGGGACTCCTCAGTGGGAAGGGGGGAGGGAGCGGAGCCCTCGCCTGCTGCTCACGTGACTCCAGAGCCGTGCCGGTGCAGCATCTCTGCGCATGCCCAGCCGCCGCCATCTTAAATCAAAGTAGCTTGTGGGAGCTGCTGCTCACTTCCCGAACTGAGGGGTCTGCGTGGCTGTTTCACACTACGGACTCTGGTCTGGAGGGCTGATGCGCGCGGCACCCTGTGAGCAAGTGACGCTAGACTGAGCACAAAACAAGAGGTTAGACCTTATCATACCAATTTTTCTAAGAAACCTATGCGTAGTGAGTAGTAGTAATTTTAGTAATTTCCTCCTTCCTTCCATCCTTCCTACAAAAAAGATATTGTGCCGCTTTTTTTGTTTTTATGTTAAACATAGTCGTTTTTTTTAAAAATTGTCTAATTGATTCTCTTTACATGTTAATGTAAATGTGGATTGGGAAGAGTGTCTCCTTTCTAGCCAGATTTCAAATTTGCAGCCTTTTTATACTGAAATAGAAAATATCCTCAGGGCAAAACAACCATTTTAGCTCTCCCTTATCTTTCTCAACTCTCTTGTTTCACTAAGATTTGGGCTGAGTAATTCTTTATTAAATTTATCAGCATTTTGATGTTTCCATAAAGTTTTCTTTTTCTTTCTTTTTTTAAAAATAAACAGGCATTTCATTTTTTTCAATGGAAAAATATTTTTGAGCAAACTTGTTTATCATAACTACACCTCAGAATCCATTACCTATATTAAATTAAAAAAAACTTTTAATGATACAGGTAGAAATTTATTTATACTTCAGTTATGAATAATAATGAAAAATATTAATCCAATTGTTCAGAAATCGTATTGCAATAGGGAAGAGAGATCAGGTTCAACTTCAAATATAATGAGGACAAGTGAGGATTTATAGCCAAATAGCTGGGTGAGGTGGTTTGTGAATATAAAATTATTTCGAGGAGACATCAAGAGTAGAAGATTCTGGTTAAATCAGCTTAACAGTATTCTTGCAGAAGACAGGCCAGGGGTGATCAGATATCAAGGGTGGGGGGGGGGTCAGTTATTTCCATTCTCATCCTTGGTCATTCAGCTGTGGCCATAATAGCATAGGGGAGCAAAATTTGCCACCCTAAATGGTCTCTTTGGCATGCAGATTATTTCAAGGTGAAAACAATGAAGCCCAAAAAACTCAGGAAGAAATTTTACCTTCCCCCTAACTAACTAAAAATAAGTTTAGATAGAACACCTGGTCCTGAAATAAAGCTATCACCAGAGATATCTGCAAAGAATATAGGCTAGGTGTGGTGGAGAAACTCTGGCCTAGAGATCAGAGCCCACTCTGTGTCCCATTATCTGTGCATGGCCTGGCAAACAATTGTTCACCAAACATTTGCTTTTCCATCTTCATATGAATCGCTCTCCTCCCCTTTGAAGTCTCAAACCACCCCCCCAACATTCTCTTTTGTCTTTAGTTGAAGATGGTATTTAAGGTGAGGGTTTCTTCTATTTTAAGTTACTCAGTTTTCCTGGGTCTCTCCCATGTATGCATGGTATAAAACTTTTGTTTGGTTTTCTCCCGTTAATCTGTCTCATGTCAATTTGATTCTTAGACCAACCTACAAGGGTAGAGGAGAATTTCTTCCACTCTGACAATAGCTTGTTGGCTGCAATTTGGAGGCATCAACATGCTTCTCAGGAACTGTGCACTTACTGCTTCCATCTCCCTCAGATACTTTCTTAATTCGCTCTCTCTTAATTTTGGTTGCTGCTCAAATGTCACCAGAGCAAAAAGTCTTTACCAGCCATCCTCAGTTTAAATAGCATCTTGCCATCTAACTTTCTAACTGCATACTCTGTTTATTCTTTTCCATTGCATCTATAGTTCCTAGTAGTTTATGTTTTTTGTTATTTTCTTTCAACCACTTTACTGTGTTTTGGAATGTAAGCTCCAGGACTGCAGAGATTTGCTGATTTTATTAAAAATGGTATCCTCAGCACCCAGAAGAGCTCTTACAGGTAGCAGGTATTTAATGCTTATTTTCTGCCTAAATTATCTCCATCTAACTGGTGAGAAAATTGTGATTCACAGACTTCATAAAATTTACCTAAAGCTGCATAACATGTAAGATACAAGTCAGCTGACATCTTTCCAAAAATTATGTCTTTAAACATTTAGTAGGACACATTTGTAAATTACTGATAACAATGTAAGATTTATTAAAAACAATAAAAATGTTAACAATTGTCATGTACTTAAAATACAGAAATTATAAGTTTAAAAAAATCGTACAGTCAGTAAAGAATGAAGGTGGGGGGAATCAGATATAAGAATTCAGAAATATTACAAATGCTGCAATATCAAGCGCTGATTGACTAAAAGATGTCTAATTGTAATGATTTTTAAAAATGAACTGTTATATAGTGCTTTTCCTTCATCAGACTTATGCTAAAAAGACCAAAAATTGTAGTACTCATATATTATCTAATCCTATATACAATTAGGTCGTACAATTCAAAGCAGTAACTGTCAGATACAGAGTATGGGTTTCATTCCTGTTCCTCTGATTTATGAATTTTTATAACTTTATCTTATAAAAGCTTTCATGTGTTTTACATATTCATGTGTTTTGGAAGTTGTACACTTCTTAATAGTGGTAGGGATTAGAACAGAAAGCACTCAGAAATGAACCATAAAAGTTGAAAGAAAGACAAATGCAGATATCGCAAAATAATTATTTTTAAAACTTTTGGATGAATATGTGAAATTAGAGATAAAAGAGCAGGTAGAATGATTACTTGATAAATTGGAGTATTGTGTTTTGAAAGGAAGGCAAATACTAAGCAACAAAGACAATTCTGAGACTACTTAATTAAACCCTCTCACGAAAGAAAAAAAATTCCTGCTCTTACCCATAGTTTGAGGCTGTCTTTGGCATAAAAGATATCGTAATTACAGTGATGTACAGCACAAGTACCAAATTATGTTTATTAGTGGATAAAAGATTCACATGTAGTATTTTTTGTGTTGTTAAAAATGAAAATTACACGAACTGTCTTTGATAGAACATAATAGAACGTTTTTGCTATAATGATATATTTTCTTTTTAAACGGCTGTAACTGAAAAAGCTGTAGAAGTGACTTATCTTTAGTAATTTCATTAACCACTGCCAGTTAGGATCTTAAGAAATTTATAGTAACTTAAAATACAAGGGATAAGACTATTAGAAATCATTGCAGCATAACTTATCAAATTAAATGTAAAATAAAAGATTTAAATTCGGGGATATGTATATCAGTGAAATAACTCATTTATGCAAATTATAAATCTGATAATTCACTTGTTAGGATGTTTATTATAACAAATCTTGAAGTAAGCTACTATGCTGTATCTGATTAAATTTTGGAGAAAAAAATTCTTGATAAAAGAGCAAAATTAGTTCATTTCTTAAAATGCATTAAACCTTTGTCAACTGACCTATCATTTAGTGTACTAAAGTAAGACTGAACTTTGAAATATTCATATGTGGACTTACTGCAGCAAATATGTAGCCTTAGTCAGACTTCTGGCACTCTGCAAACTTCTCAGCTACTTTCCCTAGATGTGTATACTTGGAGAATTTGAATTAACATTATTAATAATTAAAGAAAAAGTCATTGGCAGTATAAACATTTGGTGCATACATGCTCATATGAAAACACACATATATACAAGTACTTGGGTGTGTGCACACACACCCACATTGTGATGAAGCAAGATAACAATATTCCCAATATTACTGAATTCTTCAGTAATACTATTTTAATTCTTTAACTAAAGCATTGCAAAGGTAGGGTCAAGAACTATGTAAGAAACTGGAAAGCAAGATAGGTATAAAATAATGGCACAGTGAAGTCTTTAAAAAAAAAGCTAATATAGAGAAATCAAGTGACAGTTCAATTTGTATGAAGAGGCAAGCAACATTCCACTTATGGCTAAGAAACATCTAAAACAATAGGGAAAAAAATGCATGCTCCTCAGAAATGGCTGGGAAAGCCATTAATTTGAGGAAGACACTGACTGCATGAAAAAAAATATGAATAGAGCTTGGATAATGGGAAAAAATTGATAAAATTCTTAATATGGACTCTATATCAAGTTATAGCAAATAAAGTAGGAAGTTGAGTGAAATGATCGAATAGCAGTCTAAGACTATTCAGTGTAACTGAAAATTTACTTTGGTTTTTTTATTAGTTTCCTAGGGCTGCCATAACAAAATATCAAAATCTGGGCAGTTTGAAATGTATTTTCTCACAGTTCTGTAGGCTGGAAGTTCAAAATCAAGATTTTGGCAGGGCCAGGCTCCTTTTGAAGCCTGTTAGAGAGGATTTTTCATTGCCTTTCCTAGTTTCCAGTGGTGGCTGTCAATCCTTGGTGCTCCTTGGCTTGCGGCGGCATTACTCCAGTCTCTGCCTCTGTCCTTACCTGGTGTTTCCCTGGTGTCTTCACATCATCTCCCTACTATGAATGTCTATCTTTGTGTCCAAATTTCTTCTTTTTATAGGTTCCCTGGTCATGTTTGATTAGGATCAATCTAATGGCCTCATTTAAAGTTGATTACTTCTGTAAAGACACAATTTCCATATAAAGTCACATTCTGAGGTACTTGGGGTTAGGACTTCAGCATGTCAGGGGTGATAAGGGTGAGGAGGAGATATAATTCAACTAACAGTTTTATTTCCAATATGTTGCACAAGAAACATAAGAACTGGGCCAGGTTCTAAAATTTGCAGAGGCAGTTTACATAGAGATGGAGAACTGAGCTTCAATTCAGACTTACTCTGCCAGTTAATCAGAGTGCATGGCATCCTCTGGCACATCGCTGCATCACAGAATCTCTTCATCTGTAAATAACAGAACTCCCCATAAAATTTGTGAGGATTACCAGAATCCTGACCATGAAAAGTCCAATCTCTAAAATACCCTGCTAATCAATATCAGAGGAGTAGCCACTGTTCAGTTTATGTAGCAAAGTCAGCTGGCCTACATATGGATAAAATCTCAGACCTAGACCTTATGACTGGTATTCTAATCAAGGCACCAAATTAACCTCCATCTTGTCCATGAAAAAATCCTTCCAGATGTACATAAGCAACGTTTTTTATCTCACTATTTCAAAATCTGGTTTATGATTTAAATAATTGTTTAGAACTCTACAAATTAAAGCTATTTTAGATAATTTGAAACATGTTTAATTTCCTCTGAGATGCTAAATAAGCTTACACACTTTTAAAAGTTCAGAGTAGAACAACTGTTATTAACTTTTTTTTTTTCTTTTTTGTGGTACGCGGGCCCCTCACTGTTGTGGCCTCTCCCGTTGCGGAGCACAGGCTCCGGACGCGCAGGCTCAGCGGCCATGGCTCACGGACCTAGCCGGTCCGCGGAATGTGGGATCTTCCCGGACCGGGGCACAAACCCGTGTCCCCTGCATCGGCAGGCGGACTCTCAACCACTGTGCCACCAGGGAAGCCCTGTTATCAACTTTTTTAAGAAAGTTAAAAGGAAAGATTATTAGTGCATTAATTCTATAGTATTTCTAATAAGATAATATCACTGCATGCTATAACTATTTCACATTATTTTGTATTAAAAGTGAAATCCCAACATGCTTTTTTTTTTCACTTGTGCGTATATACCATTAGATAGAAAATAAAGATGTGGAATTATGCTTAAAAGAGTGAAGAGTTCTTTATGAAAGATTTTCAGATAAAGAATAGTTTTTATCCTTATAAACTATTATAAACTACTTATAAACTGACTTATTCCTACAGTTAGGAATATAATGCAGCTCCAAATCCAAAAGACGTAGTGAAACGTGCCCATCCTAATACTTATAAAGCCACTGGAATTGCTTTTTTATTTCACCTTTGCTTTGTTTTCAAAAGTAAACTTTTTATTTTATGATAACTTGTAATTTACAGAAAATTTGGAGAGACAGTGCAGAGACCCCACGATAGCCTACACTGTTTGCTGTAATGTTAACGTCTTGCATTAGTGTGGTACATTTGTTACAACTTATTAACCAATATTGACACATTATTATTAATTAAAGTCTGTACTTTATTCAGATTTCCTCTAGTTTTTGGGGGGAGATACACGGGCCTCTCACCATTGTGGCCTCTCCCGTTGCGGAGCACAGGCTCCGGACGCGCAGGCTCAGCGGCCATGGCTCACGGGCCCATCTGCTCCGTGGCATGTGGGATCCTCCCGGACCGGGGCACGAACCCGTGTCCCCTGCATGGGCAGGAGGACTCTCAAATACTGCGCCACCAGGGAAGCCCAGATTTCCTCTTTTTTTTTTTTTTTTTTTTTTGGCGGTAGGTGGGCCTCTCACTGTTGCGGCCTCTTCCGTTGCGGAGCACAGGCTCCGGACGCGCAGGCTCAGCGGCCATGGCTCACGGGCCCAGCCGCTCCACGGCATGCAGGATCCTCCCGGACTGGGGCATGAACCCGTGTCCCCTGCATCGGCAGGCAGACTCCCAGCAACTGCACCACCAGGGAAGCCCCAGATTTCCTCTATTTTTAATGAATGTCTTTTTTTGTTTTAGGATCCCATCCAGAATACTACATTTCATTCAGATATGAAGTCTCCTTTGTCATCACATATCCTTAGATAGATAGAGATCACAACAGTTTCTCAGACTTCCCTTGTTTGAATACCTTGACAGTCTTGAGGGGACCTTATCAGGCATTTTATAGAATATCCCTTAATTGTGACTTACCTAATGTTTTTCCCAAGGTTAGACTGGGCTTGTTGGTTTTGAGGAGATAGGCACAACAGAAATACGATGCCATTCTCATCACATCATGTACATACTGTCAACAGGACTTATCACTGATGATGTTAACCTTAATGACCTGGCTGAGGCAGTGTTAGTCAGGTTTTTCCAGGGTAAAATTGCTGTTTCCTCCCCTTACATACTGTTCTCTTGGAAAGAAGTCAATATGTACCACTCACACGTAAGGAGTGAAGAATTTCTCACTATCTCATTTTTGTTCTGCCTGAGGAACTTTTAACATTTCATGTAAAATTGGTATGCTGGAAATAAATTCCCTCAGCTTTTGATTATCCATGATTGTCCTTATTTCTCCTTCACGTTTGAAGAATAATTCTTCTGAATAAAGAATTCTAGGTTGGCGTTATTTTCTTTCAACACTCTGAAGATAGCACTCTACTCTCTTCTTGCTTGCGTAGAAATGAAAAGTCTGCTATAACTCTTATCCTTCTTCCTCCATAGATAAGTTGTTTATCTGCGTCGTCCTGTGGCTGTCTTCAAGATTTTCCTTTTCTTTGATTTTCTGCAGTTTGAATAGGCAGAAATATTTTTTGGTATTTATCCTTCTTGATGCTCTCAGCTTCCTGGATCTGTGGTTTGAAGTCTGTCACTAATTTTGGAAAGTTCTCCATCATTATTATTTCAAATATTTCTTCCACTTTGTTCTGTCTTTCTTTTACTTTTTATATTTCATGTCTGCATAGGCTACATTTTAAAAAATTTTATACTGCATTTCTTAGATGATCTCTTCTGTTTTTTTTTCTCTGAATTTTATTTTGCAAAGTTTTCATTGACCTATATTTGAGTCCACATATTCATTCCCTGTCTGTGTGTAGTTTACTGATGAACCCATCAAAGGCATTCTCTGTTATACCATTTTTTATTTCTAGCATTTTCTTTGGATTTTTTTTCCTTAGAGCTTTTATCTCTCTGCTTACATTATTCATCTATTCTTTCATATGGTCTACCTTTTCTGTTAGAGCCCTTAACATATTTATCACAATTATTTTATAACATCTGTCTGTTAATTCCATCTGTGTCTCATCTGGGTCTGATTCTGATGCTTTCTTTGTTTCTTCAGACTGTGTTATTTCTTGCCTTTCATGATATCTTGATATCTTATAATATTTTTTTGAAATCAGGTCATGTTGTATCAGGTATTTAGTATTTTATGTTAATCTAGCTATATATGTTGTGATCTGGGTACTAAAGTTTTCAAATTTCTCTAGTGTCTTTTATTTTAATCTTGGCTTGGGGGTTTCCTTATACACTGTTCATCAAAAAGAGTCTGTGTATGGAAGCTCTGTCAAGTGTAATACTGTTACTGTACTGAGGTTTGTAAATGGAGTGGCAGAGTGTTGGGGAGGGAGTGTTTATATATTACCTTCTGATTAAGTCTCAGTCTTCTATTGTGCCTATGTCTTGGACTGTGGTCTTCACAAGTGTTTTTGTACCTCCCCTGATGGTATAATATTTTTCTCCTTATCCCCCACTCCCTTCCCTGGCTGCAGCTTTCCTTATTTATTCATTCATTCATTCATTTAGAATTCCTGTACCCTGTTGATTATGTTATTTTCTTTTCCCCTTAAGTTAAGCTAGAAGTGTAAAAGGGACATGAGGTGAGAAGCAGTTCCTTTTCCTAAGCTCAGGTAAAGTTTCAGAATTGCACTCTGTCAAAGCCCTTCTTGGAGAGTAGGCTTTAGTTATAGAGAAGGGTCTGGGCATGAAAAGAAGTGAATCTTTCTTGGATTATCACTCTGAGTTTCCTGGAGGTAAAGTCCACAGAAACATACTCCCCACAACACTGCAAGCTTCTTAATCTCATGCTAGTCCACACTCAGCACCATCCATTGTTCAATATTATTGGGTAAGTCTTCCTAGAGTTTATGGCTCCTACAGCTTTTGTTCCAAGGAAGCAGATCTTGGCTGTGACTATCTAGATTCATATGTCTCTCCAGAATTCAGGATGGAAGTTTTCCCTGTAATTCCAGTTCTCTGATTATTCCAAGAAAACTCATTGATTTTCCATTTGTCTGGTATTCTCTTGTTGTAAGGACAAGTGATTATTTCCAAGCTCTCTACTTGTCACAAGTGAAACTGGATGCTCACTAAAATTATTTTTAATTAAAACATCCCTATTGAAGTGGCTGTGGATAAAATTTTAGTGTTGAAGGACAGGTACTTGTTTAAATATATATATAATGTTTTAATAACAGAAAAAAAACTTCCATAATAGGATTGCATGAGAAGAGGGAGGAGAGACAACTCCCTGAGATACAAATATATGCAAGGCAAAACCTAGTAAAAGTCTAGCATAGTTTTTCATTTTTTTTCCTCCCTGGATTAAAAGACAGAAGCAGATATCACAGCTTATTGAAACAATCTTATGAGCAACATCATTTTCATAAAGTTCAATGTAACCAGTAGACCCAAGAGAGTATATTGCTTTCAGCATTCAACTCAGGTCATGATAAAACAACAAATTCAACTCTATGTACATTTTATTATTAAAGCTGATTTAGTATATAAAATATGACCACTAATTTTTTATCAGAGACACAGTTAATGAATTATATATTTTTGATATCTCCATATGGAATGACTAGTAGAATCAATCAGAATATTTATCAATAATAGACACTTCAGTCCAAGCTCATCCTGATGTTAAAAAATATTTTGTATACTTATTTTCATTAAATAACATGTACAAAATATTCATAGTAGCTTCATTCAAAATAGCCATATTATCAATAGCAAAATGAATTAATCATAGTACACTCAACAGTAGAACACAGTATAGCAATGAGAAAAACAAACTGCCAAATTCACAATAATATTGATGATTTTACAAATGCAGTGTTGAAAGAACAGAGACAAAAAAAAAGTACAAATGTATGTTCTATTTGTATAATGTTCAATAAATAATTTATGTTTTAGAAATTGGGAGAGGGGTTATGTTTGAGGACATAGTGACTGGTGGGGGGATGAAGAGTACTTCTAGGGCTTCCCTGGTGGCACAGTGGTTGAGAGTCCGCCTGCCGACGCAGGGGACGCGGGTTCGTGCCCCGGTCCGGGAGGATCCCACATGCCGCGAAGCGGCTGGGCCTGTGAGCCATGGCCGCTGAGCCTGCGCATCTGGAGCCTGCGCTCCGCCCCGGGAGAGGCCACAACAGTGAGACGCCCGCGTACTGCAAAAAAAAAAAAAAAAAAAGAGTACTTCTAGCATTCTGAAGTGGGTTCTATTTAGCTGAACATGTTCAACACTGAACATTCATGAAGTTACACAGTTATGTATGATTTGTGCTCTTTTCTATAAGTATGCTATACTTCGATGAAAAGTAGAATGTATGATTAAACTATTTTAAAATATTGCCTGATGAATAAATTATGTAATTAGGAGTAGGTGATTGTCTCTATTTTTTTTTTCCTCTACATGAAAACTTTAAATTGTCCACCTTTATTTCTGGAATTCAAATATTCTTATAAGGCATTCAAGGACTTGCAGAGTTGTAACCTATTTCACCTTTCTAGTGTCATTTTCCATTTCATTTTTTCATATAATCTTTGCTCCAGTCTCCCCAAATCACTTGTTATTCTCTGATATTCTTTTAGATTCTGAATATTTAAATTCCGTATTCTTTAAACCATACCTCAAATGCTAATCTCTCTTGATTCTCCCAGCTCATCCTGTGTGTTGCCTTCTGTCAAGTACCGGTAGGTAGTAAGCAACTGGGGCCATACATTTAGCCTATGCCTCGCTATTCTACATGTTAGATTTCATCCTTGCTGTTATTTAAATGAGAAATATAAGACCATACTTGTGGGAGTTTTTAGATGCAAGCAAAAGAAAATGACATTAATTAAAACAAAGCTATTTTATTGAGAAAATACTAAATAACCCCAAGAATTGTTAAGTCTTAAGAACCATTGGTTCCTTAAGTGAGAAGAAAGAAAGAATGGGATGACAGCCAGATGTACAGCAAAATTCACACCATAGAAGCTGTGCAGTAAGTAACCACCAAAATTTTTGTGGTTACAATAATAAATGTGGGTTAAGCTTCAGGTTTCCAATGGAGACAGAAACTGCCTGGGAAATGAGAATCAGCCTATGAGCTTAGATGCTTATTATTTCAATATCCAAATCCTTCATTACTAAATAAATTCAGGTATTCAGTCCAAATGACTATTCATTTTCCACATATGTTCTCTTGTAGGAAAGGCAGCAATTTTTCTTTGTATAAAGTAAATTCCATTTTTACATTGCAGTGAAATTATTGCATTGTATAACAACATTGGTTAACATGAATTGTGGCGAAATGGTTCATGTTTTTAATTTATAGTATTGAATAATAATAAACATACTGGACTTACATAGGGGTTTACTAAAAATTAATGCACTGATTAATAAAAGAAGTGGCTCTAATAGAATTTTATCATGCAGGAATATGCAAGGAGTAAACACACAATGGAAGTTAGTGCAAGCTTAGAAATTATTTCATTCTAAATTTCCTTCTTTTTTCCTATTAGGGATTTCCTTTTAACCAAAGCTTCTACTACTGCCAATTAAAGCAGTAAAAATGGCCTCAGAAATTGTTTCCGCCTGCTTTATTAATTAGTTTTCTACTTCAGACCAAAGTTCTTTGCTACAAAGTGTCACAATTGCATCTTTCAGTACAAAAGCAAATCAGAGTCCTATCTTCGTTTCTTCAAAAAGTGATAGTCTGAAGTATTTGATTGAATATGGATTGTTCAGAAATAACCGCTGTGTGGAGTTTGTATCTTATGATCCACCTCAAATACATTTGCACTCTGTATAGCTATTGTTTATCACCAAACCACATATTTTCCTGATGTCAAAACACATTTTCATTCTATATCAGGAAAATACATTTTAGACAGGCAAATTCTCTCTACAGTGAAGTTAAATGTATATAAAGCACCTAAGCAATACAGTTAGAGAATTTCAAGTAATTATAAAGCAATGAGAGGTATAAAGTAGTTTATATACTTAGAGTACTAAGATTCTGAAATAAGATGCAGTATAATTTTTACTGTTGATAATTGTAGAGTAATATTGATAAACAGGAAAAGATAATTTGTCAATGAACCCATATCAGAATCAATACCCTCTAAAATTGCTTTTATTTAACTTCTTTTTAAAGTACATACAAATAAATATTTAGCAAATTTTTATTGAGTGCATAAATTATGGCAGACCCTAAAATAAGAAACGGGGAAACAAAGTTTAGTAAGGCACACAATAGATAATTTCATAATTTTCTTGAGATGTAATTCATGCTCGCAAAAGAAATGTCAACTGAGAAACATTTTCAAAAATGAAGATTTCCCTTGTACTAAAATGTCTCTTTAGAAAAAAATAAATGTCATCACAAATGATGACACTGGAAAAAATATCTTGTAGCATTATTGTATTGTAAACATGCTTTTCGCTTATCTGTGCACACTCTTATTAATCTCATTCATTCAACCACAAATATTTTTTGAGTACTTATATCACCAGCATCTGGCAGGGTAATGGCACATAGTGTCCAAGACATACACATAGTCTGCTTTCATGGAACTTACATTCTAGTGGAGCATTTAGGCATAAATGCATAATCGTAGGTGCTATGATTTCTGCTAAAGAAAAGGAGAGATAAAGTGGTTAGGTCCCCAGTATCCAACAAGGTAGTTTGCCAGTGTGACTTTTTATATGATAAAATGAGAGGTGGTATGGGGTAAGTAGGGCCAATGATTTCATTTTTGGGGAAATATTATCTTTGGTTTACATAGGAGGATTCTCTGAAAAAAATCCTCAATATTTCTGAGTCCTTAGCACTTGAGGAGAAGCACAGCTTCCTGTGACTCTAGAGAATTGAGTACAGAAATATGTCCTTTGAGTAGACATTCCTTATTTAGGAAGGAGTCTTTTGAGAAGCATTATTAATCATTCAGACCTAAACATTTTACTCAATTTTCTTGATTTCACTCCAGACTTGGTGAGGTTATAGAAATACGAACACTCTAGACACAACTGTTTATTCTTTCATTTATTTATTTATTTATTTGTAATTTACTTATTTTATTTTATTTATTTATATTTGGCTGCACTGGGTTTTGTTGCTGTGTGCGGGCTTTCTCTAGATGCCCCGAGCGGGGGCTGCTCTTCATTATGGTGCGTGGGCTTCTCATTATGGTGGCTTCTCTTGTTGTGGAGCACGGGCTCTAGGCGTGTGGGCTTCAGTAGTTGTGGCACGTGGGCTCAGTAGTTGTGGCTTGCAGGCTCTAGAGTGCAGGCTCAGTAGTTGTGGTGCATGGGCTTAGTTGATCCATGGCATGTGGGATCTTCCCAGACCAGGGTTCGAACCCATGTCCCCTGCATTGGCAGGTGGATTCTTAACCACTGTGCCACCAGGGAAGCCCCTCATTTAATTATTTAAAGTGTGGAGCATGAGGAAAGAGATTATATATCTCAAAAGGATAATTTATTTGGTTTGATGTTAATTGAGGAGACTGGCAATTCCTTTTGTTTGCTGAAAACATTTTGTAGTTTCCTGGAACTAGAAGCAAAGTAAATAAAAGGAATAAGCCCTGAGTGGAGATAGAGTACTATGCAATCCAGTAATTCAGTTTGTTTTTAGAATACAAAAGCATTAATTGGCAGTTTATTTACTGCCACAATAGTCCATTCTGTTTCCTTTTTTTTTTTTTTTTGCTGCTTGATTCAGAATGTTTGAGCTTGACTATATAGTATTGTATAATCTGTAGTACAAAACGCTATGTTGCTTTATAGTAAGAGATCTAACTTAGCCTTAGGTTTCTAAGAAGTTTTCTGAGAGTGCTAAATATGACACTACATAGGATAAATAGTCATTTGACAGCTTGAAGTAGAGGAAAGGAGGGGGTGGCGTTGGAGGGAAGAGATGGAAAATCCTGAAGCACATGGAATCATTTTTTTCCAGCTCTATTGAGATATTATTGACATATAACATGTAAGTTTAAGATGTAAACATGATGATTGATACAATATATATTGCAAAATGATTAGCACAAAAGGTTTAGTTAACACCTCCATCCCTTCATATATTACCTTTTTACCTTTTTTTTTTGCAGTGATAACATTAAGATCTACTCTCTCAGTAACTTTCAAGTATATAATACAGTATTGTTAATTGTAGTCACTGTGCTGTACATTAGATTCCCTAAAACTTATTCATCTTATAACTGAAAGTTTATACACTTTGACCACAATCTCCCCATTTTCCCCACCCTACAAGCCTCTGGTAGTCACCATTCTGCTCTCTATTTCTATGAATTTGACTTTTTTCAGATTCCACATATAAGTGAGAACATACAGTATTTGTCTTTTTCTTTCTAATTTATTCACTTAATGTAATGCCCTCAAGGTCCATCCATGTTGTTGGAAAAGGCAAGATTTCCTTCTTTTTTATGGCTGAATAATATTCCATTGTGTGTGTGTGTGTGTGTGTGTGTGTGTGTGTGTGTACAAATCTTGACATGAGGTCACAGACATAATCAGAGGTCAGATAACTTAGTACTTAGTATTTGACATTAAAAATATTGTTCTGTATTTGTAATGTACAGAGATATCAACTCACTGTGCTGTGCACCAGGAACTAACATAGTGTTGTAGGTCAATTATACTTTAAAAAAAAAAAACAAATAAACTCATAGAAAAAGGGATTATGTTACCAGAGGCGAGGGGTGAGAGTAGGGAGAATTGGGTGATGGTGGTCAAAAGATACAAACTTCTAGGTATAAGATAAATAAGTACTAGGAATGCGACACAACATGATTAACATAGTTAACACCACTATATGTTATATACAAAAGCTGTTAGGAGAGTAAATCTTAAGAGTTCTCATCACAAGGAAAAAGAATTTTTTTCTTTCATTTTGTATCTATATGAAATAATAGATGATCACTAAAGTTATTGTGGTAATCATTTCGTAAGGTATGTAAGTAAATAAAATCACTGTGCTTATACCTTAAATTTATATACTATTGTATGTCAATTATATCTCAATAGAACTGGAAAGAAAAAAAAGAATACTGAATTGTGCTTAAAGCAATGAGCAGTCATTAGAGGGTTTTAAGCAATGAAAACTAAAGCAAATGTTGAAAAATAGAAGACAGAAAAATTAGACTTATGATGCAAGATCAACTTCTGGACTCCTAATTCTCCTAGTTTGTCAAGCTGACTCTGAAAAAGAGATGATTACTAAAAGTTCCTTCCTAATTATTTATGAAAGCACTTCAGAGAGATTGCACTCATGTTTTTTTGGTCCTCTCCTTTTCATTGAGTCTGTTGTGGAGAACAGGAATGTGATTAATTGTTCCTCTTCTTGCTTCTCTGTATACAAATGGGGATAGCACAGTACCAATGGGCCAAGATAGTGTTCAATCAACGCACCATCTTATTTCAAAATAACTCCGTCCTACAGTCACAGTCTGTTCGTGCAGCTAGTCTTCTTTGAAATGCAGCTTTGAGTAAGATGGGTTAACAAGGTAGAAAGTACAAATTCATCATCATAATTTCTACAAAATTTTAATTACATATAATCACAAATTCTTTTTTCCCAGATGAAGGGTTTAGATAAAAATAAATATTCAAAAACCTAGATTTTTTTAAAAAAGAAACCTATATTTGGTATACTACAGACACTTTAAAAAAACTTACTTTTTCTTTTTCTCTAATATCTTAGAAGAAAAAGAGACTGTGATATTTAAACATTCTAAAATGCATACATATTGTGACACATTAATATATATTCTTATTCTCATAAACTTGTATATAAATAAATACATTCATATTTGAATTATATTTTCCTTTGGTTGATGGCCAAAACCAGTGTTTACTTTTAGATTAATATAAGTAGTTATTTCTTAAGTCAACTATTTTATTGTCAATAATTTGTATTCCTCTTTGTTTCTTCTGTTCATACTTTGGGGGAAAATTAATACCATTTTCTCTATTTTTAGCAACTTAATTTACTATGTGCTTTTTAAGAATGAATATCTGCTCCCAAAGTCCTACAAAATTCAAAATGAACAAGCCTGACATCTGTTTGCTTACAAGCTATGAAAAAATCAAAACAGAAATAAAACCAAAATCACAGATTTTACAATTCTTAATGTAAATTATTTTATGCAATATATTGTTTAATCCCTAACCTATGTTTATATTCATATTAACATGTAGATTTAGCATAGACCTAATCAAAATGTAAACTTTGTCCTTTTTGTTATTAACAAAGCAAGTTAAGATTTTTCTGGACAAAAAAATGCTTTAATATCTGTATTCACTCTATCCCCACTAATGGTGTGTTTCATTTAATTTGTCTTTTCAAGTATAATCTATAGGCATATTCTAATAACACTGTTATCAGCTCCCTTAGAAATCTCAAATTTTCTTAAAAAGAAAATGCAGTGAATAATGACACCAATATAGTGGTTATTAGTACTATATAGCTATATAATACTTACTTCCCTCTACCTTCCTCATATGGGTAGGAATGGACTTCTGGGTTACTTGGGAGTGGTGATTAGCAATGAGGTGTTATGTGTGGCTCCCAACTAGAGCTTCTAATTGCAGAGTAAACCTCTCCAAAATTTATTTCCTATTGTCTTGATGACTAGCAGTGTTCTAGAGTGTCTATTCTACCAGGCTGGATCCTGCAGTGAGGACATTACAGAAATGAAAGAAAACAGTCAATCCTTGGCAAGAAATATACTTTTATGAATTTGAGGTAGTGAAATTATGGGTTTGTTACTAGAGCATAATAGACCTATACTAATACACATAATAAGCAGTAAAAAAATTTTTAACTAAATAATTTTGAGATTTTAGCTTTAGGTTACAAAAGATAAATATACCCTGAATGCCTTCAATACAAAGTTAGTGACCAGAATGGCAATGAAACTTGTTTTGCTGCCTCTTTATACACTATATTATGCACTAGACACAGTTCTTTTCCTCCATGCCAACTTTTTACAGATGCAAGTCTAAAGATAAAAACATGAATTTCAACAGGGAGAGAACTAATGAGTCCCCATGGGTAAGTTACCTTTGAGATCTTCAGGGGATAAACATTTGAACATTATGACCTTTAACATGTCTCAAAGAGAAAAAATAACTTTTACCATTGCAAAGTAGTTCTGTTTACCAAGTCAAATCTGTCAGGCAGGTCACCTGGACCTCATAAAAAGTGACATCAAAAGTAACCAATGCGGGCTTCCCTGGTGGCGCAGTGGTTGAGAGTCCGCCTGCCGATGCAGGGGACACGGGTTCGTGCCCCGGTCCAGGAAGATGCCGCGGAGCAGCTGGGCCTGTGAGCCATGGCCGCTGAGCCTGCGGGTCCGGAGCCTGTGCTCCACAACGGGAGAGGCCACAACAGTGAGAGGCCCGTGTACCACAAAAAAAAAAAAAAAAAAGTAACCAATGCATGTAACAGAATCCAAGTAACATAGATTGTACTTGGTGGCATAACTATACTTACTCTTTACAAGGCAACTTATCCCAGGTAATAATTAAAATAATATGTTCATATGGGTTGAAATTTAAAAACATGTAAAGCTATAGAGGCAATACTCTTGAGCAGGCTTAATTTAATATGCTTTATCAAACACCTAACAAACTTTATTAAAATATTAAGATAAGTATTACACAATATTTGAAGTGTGTATGGATCAGGCATATATTATTTCCACTCTACTATTAAATAGTGCTGGTTTCCAAGGCAGCTATTTAATTCTTCATAATCTAGTTCCAAATTTCACTTGACCTAAATTTTTTTTTCTACCATATTTCTTTTTTTGCTAGATAGTATGCAGAGATTTCAATTAGCTCTAAATTTTAAGGGTTTTAAGAACACATGATGACTTAAATACAAGCATTTTTTCTTTTGATTCAATTTAACCCTCAAACAATTGACCCACATAGAAAGAGATGAAAGATCCTGATTTCACAGATATCCTAAACTACATCAACTAGAAAGGTTCCAGCCATCCTCTATCCACATCACCACCATTCCTGAATGCCTTTAGGTCATCTGATTTAATCTCATTATATCCTTTATTTCTGTGTACGTGCTGACACCTAACACCAGAAGCTCAAAGTTCCAGGCCACCCTTATCCCCCCCCCTAAAATCTTTGCACATCCTCTTCACTCTTTCCATCTTCCTCTCCGCCCTAACTCATGAAAACCTGACACAGTGCCCTTAATTTCCCAGTCCATAATCAACAAATTTCTCTACATTCTCAAACACTTCCTGAGAATCCTTATCCCCTTTTGCTCTAAACCTGGGCAACGTTTAGACTGCTTCTGCTGCAGCCCTCTAACACAGTTACTATTCTTTCTCCCATTTCATTCATAGCACTATGTTTAAGTTAGAATAATCTCCTTCTTTATCCTCCTTGACTCTGGCAAACAGTTTTCCCTCCTGCCTTCCTTAAAAACAATACTTGAATCATGCTACCCATATTCTTCTCTACCTTCAAATATTCAACTTTCACTCTGCCTAAGCCACTTATTTCCATAGAGTTAATCCTATACCTTGTCATTACCAATTACTGTCACACATTGACCATCTTGATGACCTCTCTTTCCTGATTATCCAGGTTAATTTTATGGTCAGTTCTCATAATTACTTCCTCTCACTTATCTCAACTCCTTAGTCCCTCTCTCACTTGGCCTTATATGCATGAAATATCCATAACATTGTTTAAATGTAATTATCTGCCTACTTTGAGCCTGAACTTATACAGGTAAACTTATTAGAAGAAAAACAGCAATCACACTAATTGGTCTTCCTTTAAAACTCATGACCACAACCTCAAGGGAGCTTAAAGCTATTTAGAAACCACATTGCTATCTTTAGCATCACTTCCCCATTTCCCTCAAGCATTCTTTTTTACCTTCTCTAGTCGCTTCAAAAACTAGTAACATGGATGGACCTAGAGGGTATCATGCTTAGTGAAATAAGTCAGACAGAGAAAAGACAAATACTGTATACTATCACTTATATGTGGAATCTAAAGACTAAAACAAACAAATGAATATAACAAAACAGAAACAGACTCACAGGTATAGAGAACAAACTAAAGGTTACCAGTGGGGAGAGGGAATGGGGGAGGAGCAATATAGGAATAAGGGGTTAAGAAGTACAAACTACTAAGTATAAAATAAAGAAGCTACACGGATATATTGTATAGTACAGGGAATATAGCCAATATTTTGTAATAGCTATAAATGGAGTATAATCTATAAAAATATTAAATCACTATGCTATAGACCTGTAACTAATATAATATTATAAATCAACTATACTTCAATAAAAAAATAAAAATATGCTGTGACTCTCCCCACCCTCCAAAAAAAAGAACATGTTTTTCTTCTCTTATTCTTAGTTAATGACCTTTCTTCTTACTTCACAAAGCAAGCTGAAGTAATTCTAAAAACCTTAATAGATTCCTAACACCACGTATGGACAACTATCAGCATCCGTGCCCATATACTCTACCTTTCTATTAAAATAGAACTATTAGTGTTCATTTCTTAAGACAATTCCTTACCTCTTATTAGATAACATCCCTGTCATCTACTCACTCCTCAGTTCCCAACTCTATATTGGATAATTATCATCAGCATACGTATAAACATCGTGCTGTATCTCCATTCTAAAAAAAAAAAAAAGAAAGAAAAAAGAACAAAAACAAAACAAAGTAAAGCAATCAAAACAAAAATAATTCTGATAAAATTTTCAGTGTCAATTTATCTGCTTTTTCTTTTCAGAAAATACTCACCAATTTCTATCTTTGCATTTTGAACCCATTCCAAACAGGTTTCTTATCCCTGTTATTCAAACAAATTGATCGTATCCGGTTCATCAATGACCTCCAAATTGCTAAATCCAATACCCAATTTCAACTTTTAATTTTACTTGGCCTATTAAACAGCATTTGACACAGTTGATAATAACTTTTCCCTTATACACTTTTTAAATTTGTTTTCCAGCTACCAAACACTTCCCCCCGCCTCAGTTTGATTTGAAAACACGTTCCCCATTTATCAGAAAAAAAGTTGCAACGCTATTTCAATCACCCTACCAACAACTATGCAATTTATGGGAACATATTACTTCAGACCATTATAATATAAGCTAGCCTCACATGCATGCATAAAACAACCCTATTAAATGTGACTTAGAACCACTTAAATTTTTCTAATAGATTTACATAAAATTTAAATGCACTTTCTATATTTCTATACCTTCTGTTTTTTTCCAACCCATCACAATTTGGTTTCTGACCTTTATACTCCTAATCACAAAACCAATAGTAAATTCAGCAAACAGGCACAGAAATGGAAATCTTTCAACATAAAGCTTAAGAGATACCCACATTATAGGGCAGACAACTAAAATATCAATAGAAAAAGTAGGAAGTACAGTAAAATGAGAGATAAGAGATGTGCATGAGTATTCACATATTGCCTATAAGTTTATCTGTAGATAAGAAAAGACATCAGTTTAAGTGTATGGCAATAAAAAGTAAATAAAAGGGAAGATTAAAGTAACAGTTCAAAGAAACAGAGCTATAGGGATATTAGGCATATGGTGAGTGATTTTATGATACCCTCTGGGTACTATTAAAACACCCGCAAGTAATCTGATTATTTGTCCCATCTGGAATCCACAAAGCTTCAGGTTAGCTGCTATGTACCTAACTGCATGCCCTTAAAATAATTGGTGTTGTCTGAATTTTTTTTCCTTATTAGCATCCTTCATCCCTGCCAAAAATGACATGGAAAGAGTACCCAAAGTGCATAACTAAATATGACAAAGGAGTCTCATCTGTTATTTTTATTTTATCTTTGCAGACTGAAGAACATTTTTATTTCATCCTGTCTCATCTAGTGCCTTTGGTTTAGAAATTTTGCTAATTTGAACCATATCCTAGTCTACATTCCAATCAATACACACGTGGCTATATGAGTATTGTATGGACCACTTTTTGCAAGTAAAAGACATTCCAAACCTTTTAAAATCAATTAATAAAACCAGATATCATTGATGTATCTTGCCTTTGTGTACTACTATACCCTCCTTAAAATTTGTCTCTGTTTTAGACATTTTTTAGCAGTGCCAATTTAAGAGGTAACCATCAAGATATGTTTGAATTTTTAATACTTTCACACAAGTTTCAAAGTCAGTTTATTAAATAGGATGCAAGGAAGTCCAGTCATTGCACAAAGAATTAATAATTTCAACTTTATATATTATAATGTAGACTAAGTAAATGGTCCTTTGGTAACATTTCCCTTTCCCTTCCTCTCCCAATCTCCTTCCTTCCTTCCTTCCTTTCTTTCTTTATTTCTTTCTTCCTTCCTTCCTTCCTTCCTTCCTTCTTTCTCCCTTTCTGTCTTTTTTTTTAAGGTATTGAACTAATCAATCAAAACAAGAAAATTCTGGTTCATTATATCATCATATCTTTCGTGGTGACTTGAGAGTCAGTATTTAGGTTCTTCCAGATCAGGAAGGCTAGTAAATCCAACAATAGGACCCCTTAACAAGAACAATTTTCAAAACCAACTTATTGGAAATTACTTGGATATGCCCATAGCAAATCTAGATATTAGCTATAAAGAAGATTGAATATTTATCTAATCTTGTTCTAAACTCTGATTCTCACATTTGGAATACATTTAGGTCCACTTCTATTTAATATCGATGGATTTGATCATCTTTATTTGTAGTTTCAAAATTTTCCCAGTTTTAATAAATTTAAATTTTCTCTATCTTCCTGTTTTCTGTCACGTTAATTTCAATTCATTTTCCTCAAGCTAGCTGTCATCACTTTCTTTGCCAAAGTATCGTTTAGAACTTTCATATTCAAACCAGCCTCTCTTAATTCCCAATTTAAAAAAAACAAAAAAACCCTCTATGGAAATGGAGAAAAGAAGTACTATCTAACAGCAATAAAATTCAAGTGAAACAGAAAACATACACACAATATTGTGGGAATTCACTATAAATATAAAGCAGATGAAACTAGATTAAATGGAAACATTCTAATATTTACAAGACCTTATCTCTGTACCAATCAGAATATGGATAGCAATTTATTTTTATGTGTATGTCTTTTGAGGGTTGGGAAAGATGGAAAATAAAATTTCATTTTCCTCACACAGCACATCATCTCTTTGAACCCATGCAAATGTATGTTACATAAGAATTAAGTGGGAAATAAGAAGGGGTTAATATACATGAGGTCGACCCACTGAAGCACAATGGGTAAATTGTTGGTAGGCAATATTAGACTAGGGATGGAGGGGGCTGTGCACTTGGAACCTGAGTTAGGACCAGAGAAGGATATTTGAACATCCTTAGTGGATAATAAACAATCAATAACACACATTTTCTATTCTTACCAATAAGGAGTCTAAATTAGTTTTTTTTACTTCTAGAATGAATTATCAAAATATAACAAAAAATAGAGTCTAGGGAAATATAATGCAGAACAAGGTAAATGGGATGCGTTTAATTTTTATCCAAAATCCAATTTTGCAATTATTCTCTCAGGTTTTAAATTTCAATGTAACTTTAAAACTTACCTACTCATTTTATGAGTATTTATTACTTTATTTTAAAATCATGTCTCCTAGATTTACATAGACAGAGGCATGAAACTTTGCTTAGCAATGTGATAATTGCATTTCTGTTTTTTTATATTGATATGAAAATAAAGACATAATCATTAATTTTTAAAGATGTATTTTTAAATTTTTAAATAATTTATTTCAACTCAATAGATTTTTCTTTGCATATGTCTATATACATATGTAATTTTTAATACATTAATATGGCTTTAAAGATATATATAACTATTTTAAGTATATTCCCTATTTATAGGTTTTCAAGAAGGCATTCATAAGTATCTTTGATTAAAATACAAATCATTTTGAAATTTTTGAAAACTTACAAGTTAACATGTATATGTAGTTAAATCGTGTATGTGTGTATGTCTATTTTATTTGGCATGGCCACTGTAGAATGTTTCCTAAACTCAATTACAACCTACTCTTTCCCTTGATTTCCTCTACTACAGAGATAAGAAAGATAATATATTCCTCTTTTTAAATTGGCTGGCAGTTAGGGATGGCCAGGAATCACAGTTATGGCCAGTTAGATATAAAAAGAAGTATTTATTGTGGGTTGCCTTTTTTCTTTTAAACAAACAAACAAAATTTAAAGAGGAGATCGTTTGTGCCTTTCATTTTCATCATTCCGGCAACGTAGATGCAAAGTCAAGAGATAATGCAGCCATCTTGTAAAAAAAAACACACACCAAGAATGGAAGGGCAGGATGAGAGCAGGAGCTAGGGTCTTTTACGACATTACTGGACTGCCATACACACCCTGGCCTGTCTTCCTTTGAACTTCTCATTATTAAGATGAATAAACCCATTATTGTTTAAGGCACTGTATTACAATTTTCTGGTATTTCCAAATAAAGTAATTCTAACTGATACAACTAGCTTATACATTCTAAAATTTTTCTAGATGATTTGTATTTTAATAAAATATATCATTCCATGAATGCCTTTCTGAAGGTCTATAAATAGGAAATCTACTTTAGTAACAAAATAGTACTCTCAATTTTTAAGTTTTTCTATTGCTGTTCATTTTATGATGGTGGCTGCATGGGTTAAACTAAATATTTAAAGTAAGAATCTTGATTATTTTTCTCTGAACATAGCTATAATATGATTTTCACATATTGTCTTAAGTTTTACTTGTGTAACATGAAACATACCTTCCTTCAAAATAAAGCAATAAAATATTGAAATCAGAAATGAATATTGAAATCAGCAAATACCTGTTAATTGCTTAACATAGTACTAAAGCAGGCTTTATTGAGGAAACAAGAAAATATATACTCTGTCATGAGACAATGTCAAAAAAATTTCATATGAGAAAAGAAAGCAAATAATATGTAAACTCTCCTCCAAATGATTGAACACAACCCCAAGTTCTATAACAAGTCTATTCTACCAGCTTCTGAGACATCCCCTGTTCCACATGGTCTGCAGCCTCTTTTGGTGAAATGAATATCAACTCTATTTGGCAACAGATGTTCCTGGTGGTCTTTGGTGACTGGTGGTCATTAACAGAACCAAAACGGTTTCATATTGGTTAACTGAATATTTTTATAGTATTAACCCTTTGCAGCAACATTAATTCAAGTGAATACAGTGAGATGAAAATATCACTGTAAACCAAAGTACAATCCAACTGCATTACAGCTGTCTAACTGTACACCAACACTGCCCTATGTTTATTGCTAAGTACCTTCCTGTAGACTATCAAGGGAAATGATGCAGTTAATTGTTATGCTAATGAAACAGGATGACATGGCTGAGTCAGATAACTGATTTTGGAAAAGAGAGTAAGATAAATCTGCAGTGATCATTTGAAGCTGGTTTGATACCCTGAGCACCTGGATGTTATTTACTTTGAGAATAAATAGGCATAATATAATTTGTTTGTGAACGTTAATTTGGTACCTGTGAATAGGAATAAGAGGCTGTGTAAATATCACAAGGGTGTCAGAAAAGTGAAAAAGGAAGAAAATATATTAATAAATATTTTCAATGGGCATTATATATGCTTTCTCAATACATTATTTTAATTAGTTCCATATAGGACCATAATTGTATGTTTTCTGTAGACTTTCAGTTCTTTCAAGACAGTATGCTTGATTTTTCAAACTGAGTTTGTTTATATTCCTGCTTCAGTTATTATAGAAAGCATGTACTCAATAAAATTCTACTGAATATTGAACTTTATTTTCAGAAACATGATTTTGCTTTCTTTTTTTTTCTTCTGTCTTTGATGGATGAGAACTTAAGTGATTTAAATTCAATATGAATTATTTGGGGTCAAATTTGTAATCATGCTAAATCCTTCATGTTTGATAAGCTACTCAGCAATAAATATGTACACTATTGACCTAGTAGCTTTAGAAATCTTATCATCTCCTTCTCTAATAAAGCATTTGACTCTGGTATTGAGCAAAGGATAACACTTATAATTGGATATGTCAATAAATAGGTACAAAATGAAATTTAAAACGGCTATTGAAATCAGTTTTGTTGTCATATATTATGGCTATCAGTGAAATAGAGTAAGGATTATAATACATTAAATATTTCATGCTAATTATTCTGGTATTAGATTTGTTTTCTTGTCACAGTTGAATTGTGTCTGCTTATCACATAGCTACTAAAGAGATTTCCCAATCTACATAACATCTAATATCTGCATTACAACAAATAAACCACCACAATGATTTGCTAATTAGGACTATCTATTACAAATATTCAATGACAAGAAAAGGCCTGAAAAATTGACAGAGATTTTCACTTTGCAATCAGATTCGTTTTTGCCTTCTCTCACAGACGTAACATATTCTTGAAATTAGAAATGATAGGGAAAGCAAAAGAAAGGAATAAAAACATAAGAAAGACATCATATAATCTATTTGGATTAATTATCAATTCCCTAATTAAAATTTTAAACTATTATTTACCAATAATTAAAATAGGTGTACATTGATAGTTGATGATACCTATCAATTAAAATAGGTATACATTTCCATGAAATGGGGAAACAACAAAAATATATTATGACTAGAAGCAAGAAGAATTACAATCCTGCAGCCTGTGGAACAAAAACCACATTCACAGAAAGACAGACAAGATGACAAGACACAAAGCTATGTACCAGATGACGGAATAAGATAAAGCCTCAGAAAAACAACTAAATGAAATGGAAATAGGCAATCTTCCAGAGAAAGAATTCAGAATAATGATAGTGAAGATGATCCAGGACCTCAGAAAAAGAATGGAGGCAGAGATCAAGAAGATGCAAGAAATGTTTAACAAAGACTTAGAAGAATTAAAGAACAAACAGAGATGAACAATAAAATAATTGAAATGAAAAATACACTAGGAGGAATCAATCAATAGCAGAATAACTGAGGCAGAAGAACGGATAAGTGACCTGGAAGACAGAATGGTGGATTTCACTGCTGCAGAACAGAATAAAGAAAAACGAATAAAAAGAAACAAAGACAGCCTAAGAGACCTCTGGGACAACATTAAAAGCAACAACATTTGCATTATAGGGGTCCCAGAAGGAGAAGAGAAAGAGAAAGGACCTGAGAACATATTGAAAAGATTATAATCAAAAGCTTCCCTAACATGGGAAAGGAAATGGCCACCCAAGTCCAGGAAGCACAGAGAGTCCCATACAGGATAAATCCAAGGAGAAACACGCCGAGACACATAGTAATCAAATTGGCAAAAATTAAAGACAAAGAAAAACTATTCAGAGCAGCAAGGGAAAAATGATAAATAACATACAAGGGAATGCCCGTAAGGTTAACAGACGATTTCTCAACAGAAACTCTACAAGCCAGAAGGGAGTGGCATGATAAAGTGATGAAAGGGAAGAATCTACAACCAAGATTACTCTACCCAGCAAGGATCTCATTCAGATTTGATGGAGAAATCAAAAGCTTTATAGAGAAGCAAAAGCTAAGAGAATTCAGCACCACCAAACCAGCTCTACAACAAAAGTTAAAGGAACTTCTCTAAGTGGGAAACATAAGAGAAGAAAAGGACCTACAAAAAACAAACCCCAAACAATTAAGAAAATGGTCATAGGAACATACATATTGACAATTACCTTAAACGTGAATGGATTAAATGCTCCAGCCAAAAGACATAGACTTGCTGAATGGATACAAAAATAAGACCCATCTATATGCTGTCTACAAGAGACCCACTTCAGGCCTTGGGGCACATACAGACTGATAGTGAGGGGATGGAAAAAGATATTCCATGCAAATGGAAATCAAAAACAGCTGGAGTAGCAATACTCATATCAGAGAAAATAGACTTTAAAGAATGTTACAAGAGACAAGGAAGGACACTACACAATGATCAAGGGATCAATCCAAGAAGAAAGTATAACAATTATATATATGTATGCACCCAACATAGGAGCACCTCAATACATAAGGCAACTGCTAACAGCTCTAAAAGAGGAAATCAACAGTCATACAATAATAGTGGGAGACTTTAACACCTCACTTAAACCAATGGACAGACCATCCAAACAGAAAATTAATAAGGAAACAGAAGCTTTAAATGACACAATAGACCAGATAGATTTAATTGGTATTTATAGGACATTCCATTCAAAAACAGCAGATTACACTTTCTTCTCAAGTGCTCATGGAACATTCTCCAGGATAGATCAAATCTTGTGTCACAAATCAAGCCTCAGTAAATTTAAGAAAATTGAAATCATATCAAGCATTTTTTCTGACCGCAACTCTATGAGATTAGAAATCAGTTACAGGGAAACAAATGTAAAAAACACAAACACATGGAGGCTAAAAAATATGTTACTAAGTAACCAAGAGATCCCTAAAGAAATCAAAGATGAAATCAAAAAATACCTAGAGACAAATGATAATAAAACACGACAATCCAAAACCTATGGGATACAGCAAAAGCAGTTCTAAGAGGGAAGTTTATAGCTTTAAAAGCCTACCTCAGGAAACAAGAAAAATCTCAAACAATCTAACGTTACACCTAAAGGAACTAGAGAAAGAAGAACACACAAAACCCAAAGTTATTAGGAGGAAAGAAATCATAAAGATCAGAGCAGAAATAAATGAAATAGAATCAAAACAATAGCAAAGATCAATAAAACTAAAATCTGGTTCTTGGGGAAGATAAAATTGAAAAACCTTTAGCCAGGCTCATCAAGAAAAAGAGGGAGAGGACTCAACAAAATTAGAAATGAAAAAAGAGAAGTTATAACAGACACCAGAGAAATACAAAGCATCCTAAGAGACTACTACAAGCAACTCTATGCCCATAAAATGGACAACCTGGATGAAATGGTCAAATTCATAGAAAGGTATAACCTTCCAAGATTGAGCCAGAAAGAAATAGAAAATATGAACAGACCAATCACAAATAATGAAATTGAAACTGTGATTAAAAATCTTCCAACAAACAAAAGTCCAGGACCAGATGGCTTCACAGGTGAATTCTATCAAACATTTAGAGAGGAGCTAACACCCATCCTTCTCAAAATTCCAAAAAACTGCAGAGGAAGGAAGACTCCCAAACTCATTCTGTGAGGCCACCATCACCCTGATACCAAAACCAGACAAAGATACTGCAAAAAAGAAAATTACAGAACTATATCACTGATGAACATACATGCAATAATTCTCAACAAAATACTAGCAAACAGAATCCAACAACACATTAAAAGGATCATGCATCATGATCAATTGGGGTTTATCCCAGAGATGCAAGGATTCTTCAATATATGCAAATCAATCAATGTGATGCACCGTATTAACAAATTGAAGAATAAAAACCATATGATCATCTCAATAGATGCAGAAAAAGCTTTTGACAAAATTCAACACTCATTTATGATAAAAACTCTCCACAAAGTGGGCATAGAGGGAACCTACCTCAATATAATAAAGGCCATATAGGACAAACCCACAGCAAACATCATTCTAAATGGTGAAAAACTGAAAGCATTTCATCTAAGATCAGAAACCAGACAATGATGTCCACTCTCACCACTATCATTCAGCGTAGTTTTGGAAGTCCTAGCCACGGCAATCAGAGAAGAAAAATAAATAAAAGGAATACAAATAGGAAAAGAAGTACAACTGTCACTGCAGATTACATGATACTATACATAGAGTATCCTAAAGATGCCACCAGAAAACTACTAGATCCAAACAATGAATTTGGTAAAGTTGCAGGATACAAAATTAATGCACAGAAATCTCTTGCATTCCTATACACTAATGATGAAAAATCTGAAAGAGAAATTAAGGAAACAGTCACATTTACTATTGCAACAAAAAGAATTAAATATATTCCTATACACTAATGACGAAAAATCTGAAAGAAAAATTAAGGAAACAGTCACATTTACTATTGCAACAAAAAGAATTAAATACCTAGGAATAAACCAACCTAGGGAAACAAAAGGCCTGTGAGCAGAAAACTATAAGACACTGATGAAAGAATTTAAAGATGATACCAACAGATGGAGAGATATACCATGTTCTTGGATTGGAAGAATCAATATTGTGAAAATGACTGTACTACCCAAAGTAATCTACGGATTCAATGCAATCCCTATCAAATTACCAATGGCATTTTTTACAGAACTAGAACAAAAAGTCTGAAAATTTGTATGGAGACAGAAAAGACCCTGAATAGCCGAAGCAGTCTTGAGGGAAAAAAACAGAGCTGGAGGAATCAGACTCCCTGACTTCAGACTATACTACAAACCCACAGTAATCAAGACAATATGCTGCTGACACAAAAACAGAAATATAGATCAATGGAACAAGAAAGAAAGCCCAGAGATATACCCATGCACCTATCATCAACTAATCTATGACAAAGAGGCAAGGATATACAATGGAGAAAAGACAGTCTCTTCAATAAGTGGTGCTGGGAAAACTGGACAGCTACATGTAAAAGAGGGAAATTAGAACACTCCCTAACACCATACACAAAAATAAACTCAAAATGGATTAGAGACCTAAATACAAGACTGGGCACTATAAAACTCTTAGAGGAAAACATAGGAAGAACACTTTGACAAATCACAGCAAGAGCTTTTTTGATCCACCTCCTAGAGTAATGGAAATAAAATCAAAAATAAACAAATGATACCTAATGAAACTTCAAAGCTTTTGTACAGCAAAGGAAACCATAAACAAGACGAAAAGACAACCCTCAGAATGGGAGAAAGTATTTGCAAATGAATCAACGGACAAAGGATTAATCTCCAAAATATGTAAACAGCTCCTGCAGCTCAATATTAAAAAAACAAACATCCCAATCCAAAAATGGGCAGAAGGCCTAAATAGACAATTCTCCAAAGAAGACATACAGATGGCCAAGAAGCACATGAAAAGCTGCTCAACATCACTAATTATTAGAGAAATGCAAATCAAAACTACAATGAGTTATCACCTCACACCAGTTAGAATGGGCATCATCAGAAAATCTACAAACAACAAATGCTGGAGAGGGTGTGGAGAAAAGGGGACCCTCTTGCAGTGTTGGTGGGAATGTAAGTTGAAACAGCCACTATGGAGAACAGTATGGAGGTTCCTTAAAGAACTAAAAAGAATTACCATATGACTCAGGAATCCCACTACTGGGCATATACCCAGAGAAAACCATAATTCAAAAAGACACATGCACCCCATTGTTCATTGCAGCACTGTTTACAATAGCGTGGTCATGGAAGCAACCTAAATGCCCATCGACAGACGAATGGATAAAGAAGAAGTGGTACATATATACAATGGAGTATTACTCAGCCATAAAAGGAATGAAATTGGGTCATTTGTAGAGATGTGGATGCATCTAGCGACTGTCATCCAGAGTGAAGTAAGTCAAAAAGAGAAAAATGATATCGGATGTTAACACATATATGTGGAACCTAGAAAATGGTACAGATGAATCATTTTGCTGAGCAGAAATTGAGACACAGAAGTAGAGAACAAACATATGGACACCTAGGGGGAAAGCGGCGGGGGGTGGGAGTTGTGATGGGAGGAATTGGGAGATTGGGACTGACGTGTATACACTGATGGATATAAAATGGATGACTAATAAAAATAAATAAAAGATAAGCATAAAAAATATTATGACTAATTATCAAACAATAAAGTGTTACTGCAAAGGATTTATAATCTCTGTTCAATGTAGCAGAAGCTTAACTTAAAATTTTTGTGTGTAGTAATTAGCAAAATATAAACTTCCATATAGGAAAATTATACTTACATAAAACAAAATTAATGTTTTAGTATTCAGTAGCACTTTCCATTGAATTTGTTCTAAAAATGCAATAAACATTTTAAAAATTTACTTACATTTGATATTTTGAAAATATTTGTCATCAGTATTGTCCATTTACTCCCAAATCATTCTGTTTTATCCATCCTGGTCTGTGCATGAGAAGGCTGAACATCATGAACTGAGTCAACAGGCTCTCTTGCACTTGGACTTTCCACTGGTTTCAGGACTATAGGAAAATTAGTGGATAAGGTGTCAATGAGGATGAAGTATATATTCTTCTGGCTTTGTTTTTGTCTGGCTACAGATTTGCTGTGGCTGTGTTGTGAACAGAAGGCCCAGTTCCTGTCAGGTAGCTCTCTTAGTCTCCAACACTCTCTTCAGGTTCTGGTAACCTCTCTGTCGTCTTGACCCCTTGAAGACTAGAGCTGATGATACTTCTTTCCCTATTGGGGCTAACCTGGAGGCTTCACCTTTATTTGTTTGTTTTCTTTCACTATGACCATGTCTTTGTGAATAGCCACTTTATTCAATCCTCTTTAATTGTTCCATGTTAGTATACCATCTGGTTTGTGATGGAATTTGGACTATAAGATTTTTTTTTAATTGTAGTATAGTATTTTCATGTTGGACAATATTATAACTCAAATATGCAAAATTATCAGAAAGGTAATGTTGGATTTTTAATATACGGACACATTAAACACATGAAAATTTTAAACTATCTTTAGTAAGTACTGACTACACAATTGTCTACTAAGTTTATAGTCAAATTTAACATTTGTTTGATGAGTAGTGTCATTATAATTTAAATATTTTATTAATCGTTATAATTTCATGTACAAATATAGATGGCATGGATCAAAAAACACTTTGCAAAATTGTTCTCTAGAAAAGGTTACCATTTGTACTAGTACCAATATCATAAGAAGGTATCTATTTTTCAAGCAGTAACTGTATAAATTTATAATTCTCTTTAAATTTTGCCAATAAATAGACAATAAGTTGTATCTTATTATTATTTTAATTAGCATTTTAGTTGCCAGTGAATTTAAATAAATTTAAATTTATTTTCTTATGTTTATTGGCAAAGTGCATTCTTCTTTAGTGAAATGGCTTTTCACAGTTTTACCCATTTACAGTGGAATTATTAAGCTTCTAGAGGTCTCTGATGTCCAAATTCTGTTAGAGGCAAATTTTGGATGGTGATGTTATACTCATTGTTATCGGGTAGGCAGGGAAAGGAGGCATTTCTAAGTCCAGGTGATGAGTTTTGTTTAGGAGAAATGATAAACTTGTGGTGATTAAATGACATCCAAATAGATACGGGTAGTTGATTATAAAGTCTGTTAGAGTTTGATAAAAGATTTGTACTGAAAATAGATTTTAGAGACTTCAGAATATATTAATATATAATTGAAACCATCTAAGTGATTAGTGTATAAACTGATAAGAAATGTGACAGTATTGTAAACAGTACCAATTTTATGTGGTGAACTTATAAAGAAGTTCACATAGAAGAAGTGCAGAGAGGGAAGAGGACAATTAGAAGCATGTAATATCATGGAAACCAACGGAAGTGCAAGAATTCAATATTATCACATACGGGTAAATGTCAAATAAAATGAAAACAAAATGATGCATTGTTTTTATTAATAAAAGTAGTTTATTAATGACTTTGTTGAGAGACATTTCAGTGTTATGGTAAATCGAGCAGTATCAGGTTAAAGAGAGTGACGGATGAGTAACTGGAGACATGAGTGAAAAAAATTCATGAAAGAAGTTTTATTATGAAAGAAAATAGAGACAGCCTTGGTTTTAGGAAGATGTGGAACTGAGGGAGTTTAGTTCTAAAAATTAAACACTGAAGAGAATTGAGCATATTTAAATTCTAATGGGAAGAAGATAGTTGGGTCAGAAAACTGTAAGAAACAAGAGACAAGGGGTGACTGATAGATTTATGTGCCAGAGAGAGTATGAAGGGATAAAACCCAAAGCATAAACTGAAAACTAAACTTAAGAGAAGAATCAACACTTTGTAATAAGAGAAACTTAGAAATCATAGGTTAAGATGCAATTATATGTATCAGTGCATTGGCATTAAAATAAGTATTATTAGTTTGCACGAATATTCTCTGGAAAAAGAAAAGTGATTTTTTTTTCAGCGTGATGGGAAAATAAGGTGGGTGGTAGGATTAAAGATTTGAATGTCATAGAGAAATTTAAAATAACTGCTAGGGACAAGCTTAAGCAGACTTGGGAGAAACACATGCCCGGTAAAAGACCTGAATACAGAATATACAAAACTGTTACAACTGGAGAACAAGACAATGACCCAATAAAAGTTGGGCAAACATATTAACAGATATTTCACAAAAGAAGATTTACAAATATATAATTAGCATATTAAAATATTCAACATCCTTAGTCATTAGGTAAGTGCAAATCAAAGCCACAATGAGATACCACTTCACACCATCTAGGATAGCTATAATAAAAAAAAAGAAATAATAACTAGTATTGGCAAGGATGTGGAGAAACAGGAACCTTCATATATTTCTGGAAAGAAAGGAAAATGTTGCAACTACACTGGAAAACATTTTGGTAGGATCTCAAAGAGTTAAACATAAAACTACCGTACAACCCAGTCATTTCACTCATAGGTATGTAAACAAGAGAAATGGAAACATGAAGACTTGCATAGGAACGTTCATCATACCATGATTCATAATAACAAAAACTTGGAATCAAGCAAAATGTCTATCAGTTGGTGAATGGATAGATAAATATGGTATATATCCGTAAAATGGAATATCATTCAACAAGAGGAACAAACTATTGATGGTATTTTATGGATAAACCTCAAAATCTAGAAGCCAGGCACAAGAGACCACATATTGCATAATTTCACTTATATGAAATGTCCAGAAAGCAAATTTATAGACAGAAAGTAGATTAGTGGTCACTGGGGTTAAAGGTAGGAGCAGAAATTAACAGTAAATGGGCATGGGAGATTTTATTGAGGGAATGAGAATGTTCTAAAACTGATCTATGGTGATGATTAACCACTTGGTAAGTTACTAAAAATCACTATATTGCACACTTACATGTTATAATATGTAAAATATGCTTCAATAAACATACCTTAAAAATAGTCATTGAGGTTTTCAAGATGCTAAGTAAGAAATGTATGAACAGCATAACAGAATGGGAACCATTCTGACTCTGTTTTAGCTAAAGACCCAAAGTCCAGGTACAAAATAATAGAGGTCAATTTATTTGACATTTCTTTCCGAAGATGTTAGAAAACTTCTTTAGGTATTGCAAGGGAGATTGTTTAAAGAATGTTTTAGTATTTAGCTCATACTTCATATCAACATATAAAAGAATGAAAGTTAAATCTTAGAGAAGAGCTTTAAGATTACCTGGAAAGCTTAATATGTCTCCCAGAGTAAGTGACAGTGGGAGTTACTGTTTGATTCATTCATCACTCATGAGAATAGCAGCCTGCCTTACTGCTCTGATGGTGGAGAAAAAAGAGTCTACATTAGAATTGGTCTGCATTCCCAGAACTTGTTGGGGTAAAGGAAAAATATATATTTCCTGTGCATTAGGTATGAGCCAAGTGGGAGTTACAGAGCCATTCTGTGGCCATCTTGAAGGTACTCTGCCTTAGAAGGCTTTCTGAATGAGCAGTGGGATCTTCACAGTGTGTGGGTGGACCACGAAAAACCAGAGGCTGACACTAAACCAAAAGAGGTGAGCCAGAGGAGGCTTTACCCATATTAAGGGAAGGCAAATGAGAAATATCCCGGGAGAGGGTATGAACCAACAGATCACATCAAAATATTAAGATTTGTTAACACCCTCCAAATCAATAAAGGACTAGTGTCATGTCATGATATTAACAGGTGAGTAAGATCTTTCTTTACTATTATACCTTTTCTATCTCTTTGTTGAGCTGAAACTACTACAAATCACAACTAGAAATCTACAAGCAAAGGGAATGAGGAAAGCTAGTGAAATAGAAGAGAGCCCAAATTTCTGTCATTTTAAACTGTAGGCTTGATCTAGAAATAAGCCAAAAATGAGGAAGGGGGAAATTTAAAATGAATATTAGAGGTTTTATCATTATATGATACTGAATTATCATTTACTGAAATTAAACTGTTATTTGTAACTACAGTTAACAGAGAGCTTTTTATTGTCTGACTGTGATTTGAAAATTTTCAACCTAGAGAATAGTAGGTTTAAAAGAATTTTAATGGGGAAGCAAAATGTCAACTTTTGATTTCTCTGTGTCAAGTTTGAATTTTTTGACAATGCTTAAAAAGAGATAGACTGCTTGGCAGTATGAAAGACTCATTTGAAAGTAGAGATTATAAAATTATGGTTATCTGTAGTCAGTCTGGGCATGTGATTTTTTTTTTTTAGTAAGCAGTGATAGGATATTGTAGTTAAGAATAAAGACAATGGAACCAGGCTGCCTGCATTTCAATCCTGGTTGTGCTGCTTAAAGGCTGTATGATTTTGGTCAAATTACTTAAGTTCTTTTTATCTCCAGGTATTCATTTTTTAATAATGGATTAATGGTAGTGCTTACTTTATGTGATTTGAGGATTATAAAATTGGTATATATTAGCAATTAAAATAGCAAATGGTACAGGGTAAGCATTCTATTAATGTTACCTATCAATATTATAAATGTTCCTTAGCAGCTCTCAATTGCCTATGAATAGGAAAGGGATACGATAACGTATAAAATTATGCAGAATTGGGATGTGATGCTATGAAATGATAATGGGTGAGTTAGAAAAACTGACTACAGATTAGTTAGAGTAAAGGGCTGAAGAATCTATGCTGGATAAGTAGAATGTAAGAGCAGGAGAGGGCTAATAGGGAGATACAAGATGACGATTGCTTTGTAAAGCATATGAAAAGATAAATAATCACATATTATGGTATAAATGTCATAGTTAAGTAAAACATTGAGGGTTATGGGGCCAAATGTCTACAGGAGATTTCAGAAATGTAGAAGGCTGAACTAATGGAGAGTATTTGAAGGTCAGGGGAAAGTAATCTCTTGGTGGACATTTGGAGATAGACTATTAGGCTTGTGATGAGAAAGCCCTAGGGGTGACAATGGGAGTGGTGTCTACAGTAAAAGCAGAGAAAAAGATGAAGGAAGAGAGACAGAGAAGGTCAGGATTTGAGTATTGAGCTATTTGTGTATGGTTTTGAAGGTCACTCAGAATAATAGCTATAGGAGAAATTAAAACTTTATAAAATGATGGTAAATAACTAGGGCTTTAGTAAATGCAAATGGAGAGGAATAATGGAGTGTGACATATGTGGATTTCATTATATTTCATTAACTATATTGTACAATTCTGATCATAATGCTTGCTACATAATTTGCTTCATAAGTATGACTTCAATAAAGGCATGTGCCTTAGAGGAGCTGGGATTTTCTTGCTGTTGGAAAAGCAATGGTCTGGAAGACACAATGTGGAATAAGGAGGGTCTGACCTCATATCTGACTCTATGGATAATTATAATGGGAGACTTTGTGGGTTATGGGAGCAGAAGCAGTTTCCATCTGAAAAAGCTGCAAGCAAATGGTGTAATTGGAGGAAAGTCAGGAATTATTCAAGACAGGTACAAAGAATGATATGTAAGAAGGTGAAGCATACGAAAAGCTTATTCACCATCGAATGGGATGTCATAGAATGATTTCAGAAGGAGAACATGGAGCCTGATCATATTTGTCCACTACATTGACAGTGTCATGCTGATATATCTGTTGACAAAAAAGTATTAATTGCCCCAAAAGTCTAGGTAAGATACATGTTTACACATAAGGTAAAAGCTTTATTCATCCACTCATTTGAAGGCCAGACATTATTCTAAGCACTTTAACATAACTGAGAAAAGAAAAAAAAAGACAATGTTGGCTGAAAGGCAAAAGATAATAAATAGAAAACATAATAAGTTATTACAGAAAGTTAAAAGTGTCATAGTATTTTTTAAAAACTAGAACAAGATAAAAAGTTTCAATAGATTTGGCAAGGGTGGGGTACAGATTAATATGTTAGATACTGAGAGTTAGATATTTGACCAAAGTTTTGAAGAAATTGGAGGATGTATCCATGAGTACATCTGGGAGAACATTCCAGTCAGAGAACAGGACCAGTGCAATGCCCTAAGGGAGACTCTTAACACATTAACTCGTGTCAAAAATGATGATAGTTTGAAACATAGTGATAGCATTTGAGGTTACAAAAAGTGTTCAGAATCAGATATTTTGATAAATTAAAAAAGATAGGGCCCATGAATTAACAAACGATAAAAGGGTTCCACAGCCTGAGGGGCTTGATTATTTCAGTTATCTGAGCCTGACAAATAAATGCCTAAAGGTGAACAGATATCAAACAATGAAACCCCTACAAACTTATAGATGTAATGATTTGGATATCTAGATAAATGATTTTTCTTATTTTATCTATTCTATACTGTGAGGTACAGGTAGGAAAAACTGAATTTCTATTTTTGCCTCCTTTGGTTCTAAAAACCTCTGAAATCAAAGAAGCATATTATAAGACCTACATAGAGATGGAAGAGAGGAATAAGAGGTTATAATCAAGTAGTAAATTTTTCATTCCCCCATTTGTCTAAAATTCATGGTAACTTAATTTCACTTTTAATAAAAGAAGCTTTCAATGGGCACAGCAATGTTTCTTTAAAGTCATTTGAACTTTACAAAATTGTATTTCATTATATGATAATAGAAATACAATGAGGCCTTCAACAAGTGGGAGTAAAACATTTATAAGTCCAATTTTTTAAGTATTATTATTTCGCTGAAGAAAATACACATCTGGTATTTATTATATGAAACTCATTGGGTAATATAAAAAATGAACTGAGGATAACAAAATGTAAAAAAAAAGTAAGAACAACATCAGACAAGGAAACTAGTAGAGGGGTGTTTGCCTATTTTCAGTCAATTTATATTCAAAAGTAAGTTCACAGAACATTTTTATACAGATGCCATAGGAATCAAAAATTAATGAGCCATGCCACTAAAGCATAGATCAATATATTTGATTATTAACTGCTGCTGTACTCTTTGTCAGCATGAGTTCTGAGTTTTGTAAACTTATTTTTGCTTATGTCTGGAAATTTTTCTAAAAAGTAATATGGGACCAGTTCAATTAAATGTCCCACTGTAAGGAAAAGGTTATAGCTTGGGCTAAAAACATTTCATTTCTAATTTTTATTATTTAATAACTAGTGAAGCAAACCACTTATACACTAAGAAATGTAATTGCTAATTACATCTTAAGTTCGTTGCTATTGTTTCATAGTAGAAAATGAATGAACAGCATTTTCCAGTTTTACTCAGAGAATCAGTTATTGAAAGACTTAATGGAAAGGAAAAGTGAGAATTGGAATAAATTTTATATTTCAACCTGATAAACTATTAATGAAAAATGTATTTTTTAAAAAGGAATTGCTAGTTAAGCAATTAGCTCAGCTACAAAAGATTAATAATAATGGCTTATTAATAAGATGAAATAAGATTAATTAATATTTCCTACAGAGAAGAATTTATTCCAAGAAGAAGAAAGTCATGAATCAAAATTTTGAGTTATGCCAGCAGTTTTAAATCATGCTGGTGTTATGAAGCCAGGACATAACGTAAGTAGAATTACAGTTAAATTCAGGTGGTAGGGAGTTTAAGAACTATTAATGATTGTAGGGGTATTTTTTTCTAAGGAATGAGTGGCCCAAAATGAAATTGTCTCCTAAATTTGGTGAACTTGAACTTATTGCTTGACATGTTTGACATTAAAGAAATTTAATCTAGTAGGCAACTTTGCTGATATAAACACAGAACAAGAAGTACCTAAAATTTGGTAGGGTTTATCTTCAGATGAAATTAGGCCAGTGGGGCCAAGATGCATGTTCAGAAAGAAATAGATTAAAAATCAGAATGCAGGGTGGCTCAGATTGTTCATTTCATATGGTTAGAGTTTTGCATGGACAATGTGCCTACATACTCTTGCAGAGTCTAAATTCAGCATTAGCACTATGAGAAGAGAAGCCCCCAAACATCATCAGGTCTAGTTCTCATTGACCTCCTGGCTAGGATAAGATAAATGTTTTTTTGTTTGTTTGTTTTTGTTTTTATGATGAAAATAGGTTAGTCTAAGACAGACAAGATTAATCAGGTTCCAGTGGCTCACAACATTCAAAGGGATGGCTCACCCTGGGATAAGCTCACAGTTGCCTTATCTAACCTACCATTCATAATCCAGTGAGAAATATAGAAGCAAGAGCTGAACCTTCAAGAAATACAATATTAATAATGTACTGATTAAAAGGAAAAAAAGAATCTAGTAGGAAAAAAGTTGATCTGGAAGTTTTAATTTCTTAATATTCTATGCTTCAAAATAGTCATAGAATATTCCAGGGGTTTTAATAAAACATGTAGCATAAAAATTAAAGATGCATCACACCATAAATTGATAGATAACTTCTAAGTATATTTATTAAAGTTAAGCAAAAAGTAATTGGTTATAATGAAAAATAAATCAATTTTATATGAAATATACTTCCAAATTGATGTACAAAGTACTTATGTCTCTTGCTGATGTAACTTCCTCAATTTGGGGGATTTTTTTAATTGCGTAGGAGATTAGCCTAAGAGATCTCATTTTATGATTTTTGTAAACTAATATAAAAAATTTAATTATGAAAAGTAGAACATAAAAAAAGATGAAAAGGAGCACATTATAAAACTCTTTCACCTACAGCTTGATTCACTGGAAAGAATTTTTAAGCATTCTGTTCACTTAAAATATTCAGTTTATAAAATCAGATTCTCATAGAACTCTTTTGGAACACATATTTCAAAGAACAATTTCTAACATACTAAATATCTTTTTTTTGAACACAGATGAAAAGTGGTCCAAGGTAAATTTGGTAGCTGTAAAAGGATATTCCAAAGGCTAAAACTGATTGATATTGGACATATGTAATTTGTAAATTAATACCTATTTGAGGTTAAATACAGGTTATTCAAGTGTTTGCACACTATATTTGGATTCCAAATACAGTTAATGGAGGGAGAAATAAAACTTCAAAGCAGTGAGTAGTTGAGTTAAAGTTTATGGAAGTTTATGCTACAGGTGGGAAATGATACAATAGGCATATTCTTTGTGCGTGTGAGGGAAAAAATATCAGGGTAAAGGGCAGCTACGTTCAGCTTTTCTCTGAGGAATTAAGGCAATGTAAATTTAATTAATTTTCAAATACTTTGCATTCTCATTCATTTTATAAATTTGTGGTTGCTTTTTACTTCTTAAGAGATTTACATTTTCAAAAGTTCCATGCTAAGCTTGTTTCTTCATCAGTCTTTTTTCCTTTCAGATATTTCAAATGTTATTTCTGTTCTTTTAAAGATGGCATTACATTACCTGGAAGCTTTTAGACCTATTCATTTCTATTAACTGATAAAGTTTATAAACCTAACACAGATATATGTTCACTTCCCCAAACCTGCATATTCTTTTGACTTCATCACCAATTGTCATGCTTGACGCCTCCTTCTCACAGGTGACACTGATTAGTTACCAAATGCTGTAAATTCTATCCAAACCCTTAAAGCCAATCTGTATCAAATTACCTGTTCCTAATAATCGTGGACCCACATTGTTAGAATTGCATCCTAAAACCCACCTCTAATCTTTGCCTGAGCTAATTGTCTGCACATAGCAATCATATTTAACTTGGAGATAAAATTTACAATTAAAATTACTATAATATAAAGCTATATTTCTGTTAGAGTTTACTGCTCCAATTTAAAATGCTTATTTTAAAATTTTGAGTCCTATTTTCCTGCTTTGATCTCTTGGGGGGGAACTTGGAAATCTACATTTTCTACCAGTTCTTCAGGTGATGCTCATGCATGATGACCTTTGAGAGCTAAGATTATTGTTCAAAACCCTGCTCATTGGAATCACCAGGAGGGCTGGTTAGAAAGGCAGATTACCATATTCCCGTGTGGGAAATTCTGACTCAGGAGGTCTCAGGATAGCTCTGTGAATATAACCCAGGTTGGTCTGGTATACTAAGAGACTTGACTTTCAGGATTCCTTAGCCTTCAGAATCGACGCTATACTTTATATATATATATATATATATTTTGTTTGTTTGTTTGTCTGTTTTGTTTTGTTTTGTTTTGCGGTACGCGGGCCTCTCACTGTTGTGGTCTCTCCCGTTGCAGAGCATAGGCTCCGGACGCGGAGGCTCAGCGGCCATAGCTCACGGGCCCAGCCGCCCCGCAGCATGTGGGATCTTCCCGGACCGGGGTGCGAACCCGAACCCGTGTACCCTGCATCAGCAGGCGGACTCTCAACCACTGCGCCACCAGGGAAGCCCCGATGCTATATTTTAAAGGTAAATGTTTAATTTCTTAACCTAGGTATCTCAAACATGTCAGTGCTATGGTCAAAAATTGACAATTATTCAATGTTGTCTAATATTAGAGCTCTTTTTTACAAATCTTTGTAATGTTCCCTGATTCAAAGAAGAACAGACTTGCCTACTACTATTGATCTTAGGTACGTTCCTTCTCTTCTGGTTAAACTGGATGTCTTCCCTTTGTTCTTATTAAAAAACGGTTTTAGCTCTTCTATTAGGTGAAATTTATAAGCAGTCTGTTGTAACCCCAATATTGGAAATCAGATTATAATTGCATTAAATGTACTCATGAATTTTGGCAGAAGTTATATCTTAAACTGTTGAATCATCTTCTGCAAAAACTTAGTGTATTTCTGAATTATTTATGTACCTATATATGTGTGTATATAAGTGTATATATATGTCAGTATTTTTTCTGGTTTTTCTCATATAGATCTTGCACATGTCTTATATTCGTGTCTAGAAATAAAAATTATATCTCCAGTGAAAGATTTATTTCGTCATCACATTTTCCAACTGATTAATTCAGACATGGGAAGTCACTTTTCCCTCCATACAATACAGATGTTTTAATATGTGTAATAGTGGTCTCTTTTTTTTCAGTGTGTGCATTTCTTTTCTTTTCTTCATCCCATGACATTAGCTAAAGTCTTCAGAATGATGTTGAACGAGAGTGTTGATGGCAGACCTTAACTGACATGTCCTTGTCTTTAGTGGCAAAAATAATAATAACAACAGTAACAACTGAAACTTAATAGTGCTACTATGTGCCAAGGTGTTGCAAACATTTTACATGTATTACTTCTTTGAATTCTCCCAAGAATAACATGAAGCAACTGAGGCAAAAAATGTTAAATGATTTGCCCAAAATACTAAAGCTAGAAAGTGGAGCAGCCACATTTGAGCCCAGAAAGTTTGCTCCTTAGTTTAATGTTTGCAACCAATCTTGGTAGGCTCTCCTTATTGTGTGATTATATTAAGACAAATTTCTTTCATAATTTATGCAGAAATTTTTATGTACTATTGAAAGGTACCAGCTGTTTTTTGTAAATGTGTTGATACGACATTAGTTTTCTTCTTTAAGCTATTAATGTAAAAATTCATAGTAATTTATATCCTAATTTTGAACATTCCTACATTTGTGGGATGAGGAGAGAGACTTGGCCATGGTGTATTATTTTTTCAGTTCATCTCTGTATTCGCTCTACTACTGGTGTACTAAAAATTTGGCATCTTTATACATGGATTAGAGTCTATATTTTCTTATGTTTTATAAGTTTTTAATAATGGATATTGCTTGCCTCATAAAATAATTTAGTAAGCTTTCTTTTTCTCTATATTATTTTGAATATCATAGAATTATGTGCTTCAATTTTTAAATTTAAATATAGCCTAGCCTATACCTATAAAACTGTATTACCTGTGATATATTTACTAGTAAGTCTTTGACAATCCCTTCAGTTTTTTCTTTGGTTGTGTGGTCAAGTATACACTAAGTTTTAAGTCAATTTTGCCAACAAGTTTTCTTAAAAAGACCATCCAAAAAGTTTATGGAAAATGGAAGGGTTTTTTGGTGTGTGTGGTTTAATTAGTGCCTTACAAGGGATAAGAAAGTGTCTATAAAACAATAACTGAATGCTATGAAAAAACTTTAAAACTTTTAAATGGATTTAGCTATGAAGAAAACAATATATAATCAAATTTTTGAGTTGGAAGATCAGCTGATAAAGTTTCTGAGAATATATTACAAAATTATGAATGAATGGAAAGTAACAAAGAAATGTTTGAAGATGTGATAGGTAAAACCAGCAATTTTAACAATCTGTCTCTTTGGATCTCTAAATAAAGAGAAGTAAAAACATTGACAAAAATATAGAACCAGTGAAATGGTAAAGATAATTTCTGACAGCTGAAGAAAAACCTTAGGATTCTGATTGAAAGAGCCTAACCATAAGAAAGATTAATAAAAAAATTTCTATTCAGACATGTCCTTTGAAACTTTTTTTCTAATCTAGGGGTATGGAAAAAATACTAAACCTTACAGCATAAATAAACAGATTAATTACATAGAAGGAGAATCTTACTGGTATTATAATTTACAATGAAAACACTTTTTTACCTTATAATTTTGTAAGTGATTAAAGAAACATTTAATTATGAGAGTAAAATAGAGTTTTTGTTTAATATTTACAAGCAATTGACTGTGAATAGAATTTTTAAAAAATAACTGCCAGAGGGAAATTTCTAAACATTTTTAAACTTTAGAAATAGCAGAAAACTACCATGCAATAAAACAAAAACATAGGAGAAATTTATTTTGAATATACATGTAAACACTACATGAAATATTTTCAAACTAAATTTATTGATTTTTTTAAAAAAGAATATTACATGTTAATGAGAAATTCAAGATTGCAAGATTAGATCTACACTTGGAAATCTATTCACTGTATTATCAGACAACAGAAAAAGAATGACAGTTTTGATAAGCAAAATATTCATTGTAAACCTTGGCAAGCTAAGAAAGAAGTCATTATAGGAATGTCAAATGTACCCTAAATATCTAATACAAATATTAAACTTCATTGGTAAAATGCTAGAAATAATTCTTATTCAATTCCAAGACAACACAGTGATATCTGCCATCATTGTAATCTTTCAATTCTTTTCATTTGATGAATGGTTTTGGAAAAATAGCAGAATTCTAACCCACACTACACTCAAGAAAAATAAACAGTTGAATATGTACATAGTTGTCTGTAAATATACGGCAAAAATGTCTGAAGAAAGCTGACCAAATTATTAACTCTAGTTATCTCCAGAGATGGGAGGAGGGCAAGTGTGGAGTGGTTTCTTTTATTCTGAATTAGTTTAATCTTTACCAAGTACACATACTTTTGTAGTTTAAAAAGGTATTAGTTAGCTATTTAACCAAAGAGAAATGCTCTCTTAAAAATGCATGGGGTAGGAAGAGTATACAAGCCTAGAGAACAGTGTTGCTTTCTATTATTAGAACATCAACTTTGGGGGATTTTTAATCTAAATTTTCATCATGTTTTACTTTGAAAGAAAATGAATCCATTTTACAGACACTAACTCACATTAACGCAGTTTCTGGGTTCTATGTTCTAGGAGGAACTATTAGAGTAGGTTCAATAACCAATGGAAAATCTTTGTGCATTTTCATCTAGCTAATGGGAGAAAAAAATTATATATATGAATATATGTAAATAATATGTTATTAAAGTGTAAATTATATATAATATAAAACATGAAACATTATTTAAATTTTAAGTAGAATGAAGTACTATGTATCATACTGAATTAAATTCAGAGTGAAAAAGTTATGAGGGATGGAAAGAAAAAATGAAATATATAGTTCTCAGTAATTTTATAAACATCTGAGTTTTGAAAAACTAAACTTGGCACAACAGTAAGTAAACTAGGTGAGGAAAAAAAATATAAATGTCCAAAATTATTTTATCTCACTAGAAAGCACAAAAATCTTTTAGAATTCTTCTAAATTGGCTGAGTGTCAGATCACCATGCATAAGAAAAATAATAAAATTTGTGAACCTTACAGCTTCACAAATACGGTGAATTTTTTAGAGGTAAAATATTTCTAAATGTTTGATTTCATTTTGGCACTTTCTTAGGAGTATTTACCAAACTAGCCTTGATGATGAGAATCGTTTGGGACGTTTGTTATATAGCTTTGCAGATTCCCTCTTACCTATGATTTATGAGGCTTCGGGTTTCTCCCAGGTGTTTATATTTCTAATTACCCAGGTGATTCCTATCATTAAGGAACCTTGGCGAACATTGTTTAAAGAAGGTTTTGAAATCAGCTGTATGAAACAACATATGCAGTTGAAGCAATAGAAAAAGAAAACTGACAAAATTCAAAATTTCTCCCCCCAAAGGGGAGTCAATGTCACGTAAAACCAACTCTAAGTCAAATGAGGTTTTATACTTTTGGTAGACAGTGAACTTAAATCTACCTTTCCTATTCTAAAGTATTTGAAGGCTAAGATATAGGAATGTTGATCTCTATCTTCTAGAATTTTACTTCATTTTTTAATACTCAATTTCAAATGTTCTTCCAATTATGGAAGTTAAAGATGAAAACAGATACAAAAAATGAGATTTTAAATAATTTTTTATCTGGTACAGAACAACATTTCTTCTGAATTACCTCTCTGGAATATATTAGTGTTAAGAGGACACTGAATTTATAGTCTGCTTAAAAGAAAAAAGAAACAGTTTAAAAAAGTATTTTCATAGTTTGATTAAACTTTAAATGCCTAACTGATATGTATATTTGACAGGGAATTCAACCTATTTCCAATCTTTAAGGGAAACTGCCTTAAAGCCATTCTAGAAGACAAGTGTCTAATCCTATCTTCTGAAGTTCCCAGAAAGATTACATAATCCTTCAATAACGCATACTAACATTTAACTTTACCTGCCAGAAAAATTTAATTTTGTTTACCAAACTGAACTTCTCCTCATGATTCCTCTATGATTCCTTTCCAAAATTCCCATAGAACATCCTCAAGCTATTGGCTAGATCTGTTCTCAGTTCCATCGTGTGGTAGGCAGGATTTTGGTTTCCATGATGTTACACCTGCAAATGTGTTACGTTACATGGCAAAATAAATCTGTAGATAGAATTAATAATGTTAATAAACTGACCTTAAAATTGAAGATTACATTGTATGATTGATATGGGCCCAGTGTCATCACATGGACCCCTAAAAGCAGAAGAGGAAGGCAGCAGAGTCAGTCAGAGATATGGTGTAAGAAGAAGCAGGAGAATTGAACAATAAGGAGAAGTCAGAGATCCAAACCATGAGAAGGACTCAACCAACTATTGCTGACTTTAAAGATGGAGAAAGATGGTTACAAACCAGGCAAGGTAGGAATCTCTAAAAGCTGGGAGCAAGCACCAGCCAACAATGATACAGGGAATAGGGACCTAGTTCTACATTTTAATAATATGACCTGACAGTGGATTCCCCCCAGAGCCACCAGATAACAGCTCAGGCTTGCTGGCACCTTGATTTTGTCCTTGTGGGTCCTGGTACAGAGGAATGAGCTGACCTTACAGGATGTTCATCTAGCTATGTATACAAAGAACTGTGAAGTGTCTGATATTTTACACTACTTCCAAGTTAACTAGTTAGTCTGCAAGTTTCATGGATGCTGGCAGAATACTTAGGACTTGGGTTAGAGACAAATGATGGTCTTCAAACAAATTGTGCTGGAACAAATTAGCATCCATATGCATCCATAGTCAAAAAAAAAGAAAAAAAAAAGGACCTAGATATAGGGTGTTATTACTCACAGCAATATCAATAGCCAAAGTCCCAATTCCCACAGGGTAATGTAGTGGGAAGGGAGCCAGGTGGTGTCTTCCCAATTGGGGATTGTGTTACATGAGAACACAAGCTTAGAGATTCTGAGTCTTTTTAGGTGGTAAACCTGCTTGATTTTGTTCTAGAGGGAGAAAGTGTATTTATTATACTGCATAGTACTCATATCTGCCCTTTGCCCCATAGGAAGGTAGTTTATCTTCAAGGCTGTTTTATAAATAAACATTATTGAAAACATAGTCCAAATCAAAATGATAGTGTTCCACTCATTTGTACAGTTACCTAGGTCAGCACCTTCCCCCAACCCCAACCTTCAGTGAGTTGGTTTCATACATTTGTAATATAGTTAGATTGTTTTGTCACATTCCACATTTTATCCTGGGATCCCTCAATCTCCTAAATGATATATTTATTTGCATAAATTAAGATTCCCTTTTTGTGCTATGAAGTTTTATGTATAATGTCATATGTCCACCATTACAGTGTCATATAGAATAATTTCACTGTGCCCCAAATTGTTTCACATATTCAACCCTTCTTCCCATCTCCCTTAGCCTCTAAAACTACTGATATATTTAACTGTTAGTTTTGTCTTTTCCAGAATGTCATATAATTGGAATCTTACCATATGTAGTCTTTTCAGAAGAACTGCTTTCACACAGAAATAAGCACTTAACATTCAACCATGTGTTTTTGTGGATTGATAGCTCATTTGCTTTTATCACGAAATAATATTCCATTGTATAGATGTACCACAATTTCTGTATTCATGCACCTATTGAAGGACTGCATGGTTGCTTTTAGTTCTGGCAATTATGAATGAAGCTGCTATAAACATTCACATGCAGGTTTTTCTGTGGATATGGATTTTGAAATAAGTTGGATAAAAACCTGGGAGTGTGATTGGTGGTTTAAATGGTATGAATATGTTTAACTTTGTAAGAAACTACCAAAATGTCTTCTGAAGAAGTGACTTAACAATTTGCATTCTAACCAGCAATGAATGAGATTTTCTGTTGCTTTGCCTCTTCACCAGCAATTAATATTGTTATTTTATTTTTTTGGTTCTAGACATTCTAATATCATTTTGATTTGCATTTCCTAATGACAAATGTTGTTGAGCATATTTTCATTTGCTTACTTTTTCTTTCCATATATTTTCTGAGTTGTCTGTTCAGATCTTTTGTCAGTTTTTAAGTTGCATTGTTTGTTTTCTTCGTATTATTATTTTTAAAATTTATTTATTTTTGCCCGTATTGGGTCTTTTTTGCTGTGCACGGGCTTTCTCTAGTTGCGGCGAGCGGGGACTACTCTTCGTTGAGGTGCGCGGGCTTCTCATTGGGTGGCTTCTCTTGCTGCGGAGCGCGGGCTCTAGGTGTGCAGGCTTCATTCATTTTGGCTTGTGGGCTCTAGGGCACAGGCTCAGTAGTTGTGGCGCACGGGCTTAGTTAATCCACAGCATGTGGGATCTTCCTGGACCAGGGCTTGAACCTGTGTCCCCTGCATTGGCAGGCGTATTCTTAACCACTTCGCCACTAGGGAAGCCCTGTTTTCTTATTATTGAGTTTAAAATTCTATGATGGTTTCAGAAAACAGTGCATTATAATGTGTGTTTTGTGAATATCTTTTCCAAGTCTGTGGGTTAATTTTTAATTATCTTAATAGTATCTTTTTTTTAACATCTTTATTGGAGTATAATTGCTTTACAATGGTGTTAGTTTCTGCTTTATGACAGACTGAATCAGCTATACATATAAATATATCCCCATATCGCCTCCCTTTTATGTCTCCCTCCCACACTCCCTATCCCACCCCTCTAGGAGGTCACAAAGCACTGAGCTGATCTCCCTATACTATCCAGCTGCTTCCCACTAACTATCTATTTTACATTTGGTAGTGTATATATGTCCATGCCACTCTCTCACTTTGTTCCAGCTTGCCCTTCCCCCTCCCCGTGTCCTCAAGTCCATTCTCTATGTCTGTGTCTTTATTCCTGTCCTGCCGCTAGGTTCTTCAGAACCTTTTTTTTTTCTTAGTTTCCATATATATGTGTTAGCATACGGTATTTGTTTTTCTCTGACTTACTTCACTCTATATGACAGACTCTAGGTCCATCCACCTCTCTACAAATAACTCAATTTCATTTCTTTTTAGGGCTGAGTAATATTCCATTGTATATATGTGCCACATCTTCTTTATCCACTCATCTGTCGATGGACTCTTAGGTTGTTTCCATGTCCTGGCTATTGTAAATAGTGCTGCAATGAACACTGTGGTACATGACTCTTTTTGAATTATGGCTTTCTCAGGGTATATGCCCAGTAGTGGGATTGCTGGGTTGTATGGTAGTTCTATTTTTAGCTTTTTAAAGAACCTCCATACTATTCTCTATAGTGGCTGTATCAATTTACAGTCCCACCAACAGTGCAAGAGTGTTCCCTTTTCTCCACACCCTCTCCAGCGTAATTATCTTAATAGTATCTTTAACAAAGTAGTATTTAATTTTAATAACGTCCAACTTAACAATTTTTTCTTTTATGGATCAAGCTTTGGCATTATATTTAAACCTGAGATTGCATAAATTTTGCCCTATGTTTTCTTTCAGCATTGGTGGTATAGTAGTGAGCATAGCTGCCTTACCCTAGGTTTTCTTTCAGAAGGTTTATAGTTTTGCATTTTACACTTATACCTGTGATCCATTTTGAGTAAATTTTTGTGAAAGATGTAAGGTCTGTGTCTAGGTTTATTTTTTTGGCATATGGATGCTTATAGCCCAACTGTTCAGTGCCATTTGTTCAAAGACCATCCTTTCTTCATTGAATTTCATTGGCTCCTTTGTCAAAGATCAGTTGTCTATATTTAAAAGAATCTATTTTTGTGTTCTAAATTCTGTTCTATTAGAATGAAAGTCTGTTTTTTCACCAGGATCATGCTGTGTTGCATACTGTAGTTTAATAATAAATCTTAAAATCATGTATTCTGACTCCCCCAACTTTATTCTTCTTCAGCATTGTATCATCTGTCATAGGACTTGTGCCTTTCCATATAAACTTTAGAATTTGTTGATATCTACAAATTGCTTGCTAGGATTTTGAATATGATTGCAATGAATCTATGGATCAATACGGACATATAATGACAATGTTTAGTTTTCTAATCCATGCACATGGAATATCTCTATATTTGTTAGATCTACTTTGGTTTTTTAATCAGAGTTTTAAAGTTTTCCACATATAGATTCTGTAAATATTTTGTTGCATTTATACTTAAGAATTTCCTTTGTTAGTGCTATGTTAAATGGTTTTTTTTTTTTTTTTTTTTTTGCGATATGCGGGCCTCTCACTGTTGTGGCCTCTCCCTTTGCGGAGCACAGGCTCCGGATGCGCACGCTCAGCGGGCATGGCTCACGGGCCCAGCCGCTCCGCGGCATGTGGGATCTTCCCGGACCAGGGCACGAACCTGTGTTCCCTGCAAAGGCAGGCGGACTCTCAACCACTGTGCCACCAGGGAAGCCCTAAATGGTATTTTTAAAATACTAATTTCAGTTGTTCATTGCTTGTATATAGAAATGTGATTGATTTATGTGATTCATTCTAGTAGTTTATTGTGTAGACTTAAAGATATTTCCTGTATACAGTCATGTCGCGTGTGATATAGTTTCATCTATAAAATCTTGCATTCTTTTCTTGTCATACTGCATCAGCTAAAACTTCCAGTGTGACATTGACTAGAAGTAGTAAGAGAGGACATCCTTATGTTGTGCTGGAGCTTAGACGTAAAGTGTACTGTTAGCTGTAGGCTTTTTGTAGATGTTCATTATCACATTGAGAAACATGCCCTGTGTATGTATGTATTTTTCTGGTAGTTTTAATTCTGAATTAATTTTTTCAATTTTTTTTTGTATCAACTGATAAGATCATATGATTTATCTTCTTTATCCTATTGATGTAGTAGATTACATTGATTTTTTTTCAAATATTGAACCAGCCTTGCATACCTGGGATAAATCATACTTTTTCATGAAATGTAATTCTTTTTATACATTGTTGGATTTGATTTGGTAATATTAGGTACAGAATTTTTGCATCCATATTAATGAACAATATAGTGTCTGCTGCTTCTTTCTTTTGCAAGTAAGGTAGTGCTGGCCTCAAAAAAATGAGACAGAAAGAGTTCTTCTTGTTTCTGTTTTCTAAAAAACATTTTGGAGATTTGAAATCATCTCTTCCTTCTGTGTTTATAAAAATTCACCAGTGAGACCATCTGAGCCTGGAGCTCTCTCTTTTGGGACATTGTTAGTCATTGTCTTATTTTTTAAATATATGCTTATTCAGAATATATATTACTCATTGTATGTTTTCTTTCTACCAGTTATGAGATGTAATTGACATACAGCATTCTGTAAGCTTAAGGTGTATGGCATGATTTGACTTGTGTACATCATGAACTGATTATCACAATAAGTTTAGTGAACATCCATTGTTTTATATAGATACAAAAATAAATAGAAGAAAGTATTTTCCTTGTGATGAGTACTCAAAATTTGCTTTTAACAGTTTTCATATATAACATACATCAGTGTTAATTATATTTATCATGTCATACATTACATCCCTAGTACTTCGTTATCATATAACTAGAAGTTTGTACCTTCTATCTGCCTTCATCTAGTTCCTCTTTCTACCACGCCCTGCTTCCGATAACCACAAATGTGATCTCTTTTTCTGTGAGTTTTTTTGTTTTTGAAGTATAATTGACCTACAACACTGTTAGTTCCTGTTACACAACATAGTGTTTTAATATTTCTATATATTTCAAAATTATCACTGTGATAAGTCTGGTTATGAACTGTCACCATACAAAAATATTATGTAGTTATTGATATTCCTCACACTCTACATTTCATACCTGTGACACATTTATTTTGCAACTGGAAATTTTTCCATCTTAATCTCCCTCACTTATATTTTTCCTCACTCCACCTACCTCTCCTCTGGCAACCACCTGTTTTTTCTCTGTATCTATAATTCTTTGTTTGGTTATGTTTGTTTGTTTTGTTTTTTAGAGTCCACATATAAGTAAAATAATGCAGTATTTGATTTTCTGTCTGATTTATTTCTCTTAGCATAGTACCTTCTATGTCCATCCATGTTGTCACAAATGGCAAAATTTCATTTTTTATGGCTGAGTGATACTCCATTGTGTGTGTGTGTGTGTGTGTGTGTGTGTGTGTGTGTGTGTATATATATATATAAAACATTTTCTTTATCCATTCATCTGTTGATGGCAATGTGCTTCCATATCTTGACTGTTGTAAATAATGTTGTAATTAACATAGGAGTGTACATATCTTTCTGAATTAGCATCTTCAATTTCTTCCAAAAAAAAACTATTAGTGGAATTGCTGGATCACATGGTAGTTGTATTTTTCATTTTTTTGCCATACTGTTTTCATAGTGGTCATACCAATTTACATTACCACCAACAGTGCATGAGAGTACCCTTTTCTCCTAATCCTCTCCAATACTTATTATTTGTTTTCTTTTGATAAAACCCATTCTGACAGATATGAGGTGATATCTCATTGTAGTTTTGATTTGCATTCCCCTGATTGGTGATGTTGAGCTTCTTTTTATGTGCCTGTTGACCATCTGTATGTCTTCTTTGGAAGATGTCCAATCATATCCTCTGCTCATTTTTTAATCAGGTTGTTTGATTTTTTTGATTGAGTTATATGAGTTCTTTATATATTTAGGATATTAACCCCTTATTGGATTTATAGTTTGCAAATATCTTCTCCCATTAAATAGGCAGGTATTTTGTTTTACTGGTATTTCCCTTCACTGTGCAAAAGCTTTTTATATTGTTGCCATATTTGTTTATTTTTGGCTTTTGTTGCCATTGGCTGAGAAGACTTATCCAGAAAAAAATGATACTTAGACAGATGTCAAAGGGTCTACTGGCTATTTTTTCTTCTAGACGTTTTATGGTTTCAGGTTTTACATTGTCTTTAATCCACTTTGAATTTATTTTTGTGAATGGCATGAGACAGTAGTCCAGTTTGATTTTTTTTGCATATAGCTGTTCAGTTATCCCAACACTGTTAATTGAAGAGTCTGTCTTTCCCCATTATTCTTGCCTCCTTTGTCATATATTAATAAACTGTATAAGTATGGGTTTATTTCTGCAATCTATTCTGTTCCAATGATACATATCTGTTTTTCTGCCAGTACCATAGGATTTCAGTACTGTAGCTTTGTGGTATAGTTTTAAATCAGGGAGCATGATACATCCAGCTTTGTTTTTCTCTCTCAATATTGTCTTGGTTATTCAGTCTTTTGGGTTTCCATACACATTTTAGCATTATTTGTTCTAGTTCTATGAAAAATACCATTGGTATTTTCATAGGGATTGAATCTGTAGCTCACCTTGGTTAGTTTGGTCATTTTAACAATGTTAATACTTCCAATCTATGAGCATGGAATATCTTTCCATTTGTTTGTGTCACCTTCAATTTCTTTCATCAGTTTCTCATAGTTTTCCAAGTGCAGGTCTTTTACTTCCTTATTTAGATTTATTCCTACATATTTTATTCTTGTGATGCAGTTGTAAATGAGATTGTTTTCTTCATTTCTCTTTTTGGTAGTTTGTTGTTAGTGTATAGTAATGCAACAGATTTCTATGTATTTTGTGTCCAGCAACTTTACCAAATCCATTGGGTTCTAGTAGCTTTTTTGTGTGATCTTTTGGATTTTCTATGTATAGTATCATGTTATCTCCATCAGTGATGGTTTAACTACATTTTTCTAATTTGGATGTTTTATAGTTCTTTGTGTTGTCTGATTGCTAAGGGTAGGACTTTCAATACTATGTTGAATAAAAGTGAAAAGAGTGGGCATCCTTGTCTTATTCCTGATTTTAGAGGAAATGATTACAGATTTTCACATTGAGTATGATGTTAGCTGTGGGCTTATAACATATGGCTTTTATTATGTTGATGTATGTTCCCTCCATACATATTTGTTGAACATTTTTTCATAAATAGTTGTTGAGTTTTGACAAAAGGTTTTTATGTATTGAGATGATCATATGTTTTTTATTCTTTGTTAATGTGATGTATCACATTGATTTGCAGATATTGAACTATCCTTGCATATCTGAGATAAACCCCACTTGATCATGATGTATGAACCTTTTAATATATTGTTTAATTCAGTTTGCTAATATTTTGTTGAAGATGTTTGCATCTATGTTCATCATTGTTATTAGCCTGTAAGATTTGCATATATGTGTCTGATATATTTGTCTGGTTTTGATATGAGGGTGATGTTGGCCTCACAGAATGAGTTTGGAAGCATTCCTTCCTCTGAAGTTTTGTGGAATAGTTTGAGAAGAATAGATGTTAACTCTTTTCTAAATGTTTGGTAGAATTCAACTGTGAAGCCATCTGATCCTGGACTTTTATTTGTTTGGAGTTGTTTTACTACTGATTCAATTTTATTTCTGGTAATTGGTCTGTTCATATTTTCTATTTCTTCCTGTTTCAGTCTTGGGAGATTATACTTTTCTAAGAATTTGTCCATTTCTTCTAGGTTGTCCATTTTTGGCACATAGCTGTTCACAGTAATCTTTTTTGATGCTTGGTATTTCAGTGATGTCGGTGGTAATTTTACCTTTTTCATTTCTCATTTATTGATTGGATCCCTTTTTTTCTTGATGAATCTGGTTAAAGATTTATCAATTTTATCTTTTAAAAAAAACAGCTCTCAGTTTCATTGATCTTTTCTATTTTTTTTTAGTCTCTAGTTCATTAATTTCTCTTCTGATCTTTATGATTTCTTTCTTTCTACTAACTTTGGGTTTTTGTTCTTCTTTTCCTAGTTACTTTCTTTAGGTGTAAAGCTAAGTAGTTTATTTGAGACTTCTCTTGTTTCCTGAGGTAGGCTGTATCACTATACATTTCCCTCTTTGAACTGCTTTTGCTGTTTTCCATAGATTTTGGATCATTGTGTTTTTGTTTTCATTTACCTCAAGGTATTTTTTTAAATTTCTTCTTTGATTTCTTCAGTGATTCATTGGTTGTTTGACAGCATGTTATTAGCCTCCACATGTTTCTTTTTTTTCAGTTCTTTTCTTGTAGTTGACTTCTAGTGCCATAGCATTATGGTCAAAAAAAGATGCTTGATATGATTTCAGTTTTCTTAATTTTACTGAAATTTGTTTTGTGGTCTAGCATTTTATCTATACTGAAGAATGTTTCATGTTCACTTGAAAAGAATGTGTATTCTGCTACTTATTGATGGAATGTTTATATATATATATATATATATATATATATATATATATATATCCTTTTGGTCTAATGTGTCATTTAAGGCTGGTGTTTTTTTCTTGATTTTCTGTGTAGATGATCTGTCCATTGATATATGGGACATTAAAGTCCTCAACTATTATTGTGTTACTGTCAGTTTTCTCTTTGTCTATTAATATATGCTTTATGTATTTAGGTGCTTCTATGTTGGGTGTATGTATATTTGCAATTGCTTTATCTTCTTCTTAGATTTATCCCTTGATCATTATGTAATGTCTGTCTTTGTCTCTTAACAGTATTTTTTTTTTAAGTCTATTTTGTCTCTTGTAAGTATTGCTAATCTGGCTTTCTTTTCATTTCCATTTTCATGGAATACCTTTTTCCCTCTCCTCAATTGCAGTTTGTATGTGTGTTAAGATCTGAATTGAGTCTCTTATAGGCAGCATATATATGGGTCTTGTTTTGTATCAATTCAGCCACTGTGTTTTTTTGATTGGAACATTTAGTCCGTTGACATTTAAAGTAGTAGTTGATAGGTATGTACTTATTGCCACTTTTTAGTTGATTTTACGTTGTTTTTCTTTTTTTTTTTTCTTCTTGCCCTCTTCCCTTGTGATTTGATGACTATTTTTAATGCTATGTTTGGATTGTTTTTTTTTGTGTGTGTGTCTATCTATTATAGATTTTTAGTTTGTGGTAACCATGAGGTTTATATATATATAGCAGTCTTTGTATTACATGATCATTATAAGTTGCTGATCTCTTAAATTTAAACACATTTTAACAAATCTCCATTTTTACCCACCCATGTTTAATATTTTTGACGTCATGTTTTACTTCTTTTTGTGTATCCTTTAATTATTGTGGATATAGATGATTTTATTGCTTTTGGTTTTTAACCTTCCTACCAGCTTTATATGTTGCTGATTTACTAACTTTACTGTATATTTTTCTTTACCAATGAGATGATTCCTTTTGCAATTTTCATATTTTTAGTTGTAGCCTTTTCTTCTTCACTTAGAGAAGTCCCTTTAACATTTCCTGTATAGCTGGTTTGCTGGTGTGGAAATCTTTACTTTTGATTGTCTGTAAAATTTTGTTCTCTCTGTTATATCTGAATGAAAGCCTTTCTGGGCAAAATATTTCTCATTTTATATTTTCCCTTTTCATCACTTTAAATGTATATTGTGCCACTCCCTTCTGGCCTACAGTCAGCTGATAGCCTTATTGGAGTCCCCTTGTGTGTAACTTGTTGCTTATCCCTCATTGTTTTAATATTCTATCTTTGTCTTTAATTTTTGCCATTTTAATTACAGTGTGTCTTGGTATGGTCCTCTTTAGGTTGATCCTATTTAGGACTGTCTGTGCTCCCTGTACCTGTATGTTTGTTTCCTTTCCCAGGTAAGGGAAATTTTCAGTTATTATGTCTTCAAATATGTTTTTGCTCCTTTTTTCTCTCTTCTCCTTCTGGGACGTCCATAATGCAAATGTTAATATGTTTCATGTTGTCCTTAGAAGTCTTTTAAACTGTCTTCATCTCCTTTTATTATTTTTCTTTTTTCTGTTCAGCTTCAGTGATTTCTGCTACTATCTTCCAGCTCACTGATCTATTCTTCTCTATTTAATCTACTATTGATTCCTTCTAGTGTATTTTTAATTTCAGTTATTTTATTCTTCATTTGTGTTTTGTTGTTCTTTATATTTTCTAACTCTTTGTTAAAAACTTCTAACTTCTCAATCTATTCATCCAGTCTTCTCTTGAGTTCTTTGAACATCTTGTGATCATTACCTGGAACTGTTTATTGGGTAGATTACATATCTCCACTTCACTTAGTTCTTCTGGGGTTTTATCTTGTTCCTTCATTTTGAACATATTTCTCTGTCACCTCATTTTCCTAATTTGCTGTTTTTATTTCTATGCATTTGGAATTTGGTTACGTTTCCTGACCTTTGAGAAGTGGCCTTTTGTAGGAGACATCTTATGTGTGCCAGCAGTGCACTTCTTGCTGGTCACCTGAGAGACGTGCTCTAGGGGTGCCCCCTACATGGGTTGCATGGGCTGAATACTATGGGCAGCCTGGTAGGTGTGGCCTCACTCTGTAAGATTTGGCAGTGTATCACAAGAAATTAGTCCATTTCATTTAAGTTACAAATTTGTAGCCATAGAGTTTGCTCATCATATTCTTTTAATTTCTTTATAATGTCCAAATGATCAGTAGTGTTAACCCTTATTTCATTTCTAGTATTGGTAATCTGCATTCCCTCTTTTTTTTTTTTTCCTTGTTTGGCCTAACTAGCAGTTTATCAATTTCATCGCTCTTTCAAACACCCAGCTTTTGGGTTCATTGATTTATTTTTGTTTTCTCTATTTTCACTATCATTAATTTCTTCTCTAATTGTATTGTTTGTAATGCTTGCCTTAGAATTAAATAACTCTCATTTCTCTGGTTTCCTAAGATGGAAGCATAGGTTATAGACTTTATATTTCTTTGTTTCTAATATATAGTGCTGTAAATTTTCCTCTACATGCTATTTTTGCTGCATCCAATAAATTTTGTATTTTCATTATCATATAATTTAGTTAAAATATTTTAAAATTTCTATTGAGACTTCATTTGCTCTTCATCTTATATTGAAGTGTATTGTTTAATCTCCAAATATTGGGGGGATTTTCCAGCTGTCTTGATAATTTCTAGTTTAATTTCACTGTAGTCTGAGAACACACTTTGTATGGTTTTTATCCTTTACAATTTGTTAAGGTGTGATTTATGGCACAGAATGTGGTCCATCCTGGTGATTGTTCCCTGTGAGTTTAAAAATAATGTGTATTTGGCTGTTATTGGAAACACTATTCTATAAATGTCAATTAGATTGAGTTGATTTATAATCTTGTTCAGTCAACTATATCCTTACTGACTTTCTGCCTGTTTGATATAGCAATTACTGAAAGAGACGTGTTGAAGTCCCAAGCATAGTAATTTGTGTATCTCTTCTTAAGTTCTGTCAGTTTTGTTTCATCTATTTTGATGTTCTGCTCTTGGGTATATACAGACTTAGTATTGTCTTGTTGGATAATTGACCCTTTAATCATTATGGAATACACTTCTATTCTCTGATAATTTACTGTTTGGAAATATGCTTTGTTTGAAATTAGAATAGCTAATTCCACTTTCTTTGATTCATTTACAGTGTGTTTTTTTCCAGCCTGTTGTTTAGAACCTATGTGAATCTGAGTGTTTATATTTATAATGAGTTGCTTGTAGATGGTATACAGTTAGTTCCTTTATTGTTAATCAGTTCTTCCAGTCTATCTTTTAATTGCTGCATTTAGACCATTTACTTATAAAATGGTAATTGATATAGTAGGATTAATATCCACTATGTTTGTATCTGTTTATTTATTGCATTTGTTTATTTCTTCATTTTCTTTTCCAACCTTCCCTAGTTTAATCAAGCATTTTTTATGATTCTATTTTATATCCTCTCTTCAAGTATCAATTACAGTATTTCTTAGTGTTTGTCATAAAGTTTCCAATATATATATTTTTATCAAATCTAAGTCTACCCTCATCTAATACTATACCACTTCATGTGTACAGAAGGTACTAGATAATGGAGTATTCCCAATTCTTCCCTCCTTGCTTTTGTGACATTGCTGTCATTCATTTCACTTATCCCTATGCTATAGCACCCAATATATTGTTACTATTATTACTTTTAAAAGCTATCTTTTAGATCAATTAGAAATTAAGAAACTTGTTTTTAGGCTATTGTGCTAAGGAGTAAAGGAAAGAAATACAGTATAAATTTAAAGACCTAAGGGAAGCAGATAAAATGGTTTTGGAATTTTAAATAATAAAGTTTGTTATTTTTTAAAATTATTAGATACAAGAGCTTCCTTTGATATGTGAAGTAACAGAAGTGTTTACCAAAGGACAATAAATTTGCTTCAATTTTATTTTTGGGTAGATTCTATTTTATTAGTTGGCAAAAAATGTTTATGAGAAATTATCTGGGTAATGTATGATAAAGTGATAAAAGGAATTTAAATTTAAAATGTTACATTAAATATGTATATATAAATTAATGTAACATCTTAAATATGGTATGTATAGATATAGACATATAGATATAAATTTTAAAGGCTGGGACTTTTCCTTAGAGTCCCAACATAATATTAAGTGTCAACTTTCATAAATAATTGTTTTTTCTTATTTCAGTGTCTAGGTTTTAAGATTTTACATTAGTACCTTACTAGAGTATTTTTTATTTGAGAAACTTAAATGTAACAGCTATAAAGAATGTTGCAGGAAATTATCTACTACCACTGCTGTGTCTGTGGCAGTTGCTGTCATGTTAATTCTTAATAAGCATGTAATTAAGTGGTATAACCACTGTATCTATTAGAAATAAGACAAGATGATTCAGTGTTTGGAAAATGCATGCATACTCACATAATAAAGTTAACTTCCTGGTGGTGACTTGCTGCTAGATATTTCGTAAGAGTCATCTTGCAGAATTAAGATCTCAAGAGCACATTAAAGAGCTTTTCTACTCAGCACATTTGAAAGCATAATTATTACCAAGCATTTGCTATTAAAACATTATCAAATTATGTTTATAGAATATTATTCACTGAAAACTTCATAGCTATTTCCCAACAATGAGCTTGACCATATTAGTGCTTTGGGAATGCTAGTATTGACTTCTTCAAACTAATAAAAAGCCAATGTAATAAATTATGACTAGAGAGTAAAAAAAAAATAACCCTTACTGGCCATAAGATGTTAATGTAGTCATAAAAGATTTCCTCCCTACTCAGCAGTAGATGCTGAACCACATACCATGAGGGAAAGTACAGATAGGAATTCCTGTGTAGAATAAAACAGTACTAAAACGTAGAAATACATGAAAACCCTTCATTTTTTCCCCCAACTGTTTCTTGTTAGTAAGCATTTGCACAAATCTTTAATAAGTGAGTCTCTTTCCAACATATGATTATTAAATTAGTGACTAATTAATAATACATTTTATCTGTGTCAGTCATTGTGCATGCTATTGACTTATTTAATTATCACAGCAAACCTTCAAGGAATGTATAAATAATCCTCTCCAAGTTTTAAAAGATGAAAATACTGAGGCTTAGGGTAAATAAATCACTTGCTTAAAGTCATATTCCTGCAAGTGGAAAAAGCCAGGTTTGACTTATCTTTTTGGATTTTTAATTTATTTTTGGTACTCTTAATGGAGAATATCCTAGAACATTGTACTTATTTGACAATAATTTTCTCTTATCCATTTTAACTAAGTGACAGAGAAGTAAGTTTGTTGAAAATGGATACATTTAGACTACTAACTTCTTAACTGTATTATGTTCCAATTTCATTTACCGGAAGGTAGAGGGGGAACAAAGAAAGCCACTAATTTCAACTTAATCATGACCCTCAAAAGACATCTGGTTGGAAATATGGAGGAGACAGGAAACTTGGTGGTACATGAGCACATCATCTTAGGATTTATAAACTGATTCATCAAAGAGATATATTGGGATTTGCCAGACATATAACCTAGGTACTTACAACAGACTTCTTTTTTTGTATAACACTGTGATATGGAAAAAGACTTGGGCTCAGTGATAACAACTGATATTGACCTTACTGGACTGGTATTCGTTGTCTGTCTAGTCTAAAATAAAAGATGGGTGCTGTCTGATATGGTGGTTCCTAATTAAAGTTGGAGGACTTTGTTCCCATAATTCTCTTATATTATTCCCTATCTGGGATGTTCATTTTTTTAAAAAAATTATTAGGATGTAATTGACATAGCATTGTATAAGTTTAAGGTGTAGGCCTATTGATTTGATACATTTACTATATTGCAATATGTATGCCATTGTAGCTTTAGCTAACAACTCTGTCATGCCACGTGATTATTTCTTCTAGTGGTGGAAACAGTTAAGATAGACTCTTAGAAATTTTAATACTTAGAATACATTTGTCTATAATTATTGTATAATTACATACAGTTTGTTTATAATTATTGTATACTGTGTGTTAGATCTCCAAGCCTTATATACCTGTTAGTTGCAGTTAGGTACCCTTAAATCCAGGATGTTCAGTTTTTAACCTAGTTGGTGATTTTGAAGTTTCAAGCCATAAAGAAATAACCATTTCATTAATTGAAAAAAAATATGATGTATTTATATAAAGAAGTCCTTGTAACATAATAATTACAATAACTGATTGAAATATATACTATTGCTCATTATGAAGAATTAGTTATGAATTAAGAAAATGTTAGCTTAATACTGTTTGGTGTTTGTGTACTTTCTATACTATCTCAAAGTAGTAAGTAAAACATTATAAAACATACAGGAAAGATAATTTTAGAGATTTGGACCTTGATTAACAAAGTTTTTAATTATGTCATGAAAATATTGTATATATCAATAGAAAAGTAATATCTAATGTATACCATTTTAATAATTGATATTATTTCATCCAATGCAGTTTAAACACCCACTTAACCTCCAAACTTTTCCCTTGATTTTATGTTACTTAGCTCATGTTTATACATTGTATGAAGTCTGTAATTACTGTGTAAACAAAATTATGAAGAGAAAACAAGAATAGCAATAAAATTGTTTTGATGTATCATTTCATATACTTTCATGACTCAAAGAAGAAACAGAAAATGTTATTGGTTTCTCACTTTGAATACCTACAAGGGAGATTTTACCCCAATTTATTTAACTATATAAGAGTAATAATTTAAAGTACATTTTTTTAATCAAAAAATAAAAACTGTACATGAAATATGGGGAAAAATATCATTCCTTCAAGAGTGAATATGTGCCCTTTCTTTAGGATATCATCTGAAATTAAGACAAAGAAATGTAACAGAGAAATAAAAATTTCCCGGTTGGAACACCAAAACCTATTTTTCAGGATATTGACCTTTGTTTTAAAGTATTAAATCTTGAATAGCAACTATAGTTATTATTGAAATTTAGATTATGAATCTTACTTTGTTGCTTCTGGGTATTATTTACATTGACAGGCGGAAAAGAGAGTAACTTTGAAATATATGAAACATTTATAGAGCCTAGTTCCCAAACTATTCCAAATGAAATCCTAAAATTAGTAACCTGAAATATTATATATGTGTAAGTATTTTCCTTTACAAAATGATATTGGGGTCTCAATCCTATGGGTTCAGGCTCCCATTAAGTATTATAGTTGTGACATAATAATAGTATGTATAATCTAGGCTTACAGAATTATTATAATTTAGATTGATATTATAATTTTGTAGAAATATATTTTAAAATATATTTTGAAAAATATCTATAATAAATTTATGTGAGAATTCAAAAGCTGTTGAGATTTAGATGATTAGAGTTATAAAACGAAACAAAAATGAAATTCAATCTTGGGGATCCAGTTAGATAACTTGGAATGGTCTCAGTGAAATCATAGAAGATAAATCTTACTGGATGATCTACATTGTCAGGACTGAAATTCTGCTATACTAATACTATACTATAAAGTATCTTCTGTCTGAGAAGTGCAAGTTGAAATAAATGAAGAAATAAAAAATTATACTGCAGTAGACAGGATTGTAGAAATAATATACAAGTCACAAGAAGACATGTGATATTATTGAAACCACATTGTATTGGGGAGTCTAAAAACCTAGTATTTATTACTAGCTATGTCACCATCTTATAGTCTTGGGTGACATTTTCCCACTTAAAATGGATTCTAATCAATTTTTTAATATCAAAGATTAGAAGCACCATTAAGAATTTGCAGCAACATGGATGGACCTAGAAATTATCATAGTAAGTGATGTAAGTCAGAAAGAGAAAGACAAATACCATATGGTAGCATTTATGTGCAGAATCAAATATAAGACACAAATGAACTTATTTACAAAAGAGAAACAGACTCACAGACATAGAAAACAAACTTATGGTTACCAAAGGGGAAAGGGCTGGGGGAGCGACAAATTAGGAGTTTGGTATTAGCAGATAAAAACACTATATATAAAATAGATAAACATCAGGGTCCTACTGTATATCACAGGGAACTATATTCAATAGCCTGTGATAAACCATAATGGAAAAGAATACAAAAAAGAGTAACACACACACACACACACACACATATATATATATATATATATATATATATATATATATATATATATATATATATAACTGAATCACTTTGCTGTACACCAGAAACTAATACTTAGTGATCAACTATACTTCAATAAATAAATAAAAATGATGTAAAATTTTTAAAAAGAATTAAACTAGAACGGAAATATAAAATATCTACTTTGGGGATAGCATTTGAGTGTGCAAGTGTGTATGCGAGTGCACATGTATTTCAGTGTAATATTTCAAGGTTTAAATACAGATATACAGATATATAGCCATGGCTACACTTATTCAAACAGTTTCCTTTAGGTCTTTGAACATATTTAAAATAGATTATCTAAAGTCTCATAAGTCCAACATCTGGGTGTCTTTGGGGACAGTTCCTATTGGTTGCTTTTTTTCCTGCATATGGACCAGACATTCTTGTTTCATTGCATGCCTCATAATTATTTGTTGAGAAGCATAAATTTTGAATATATAATGTGACCACTCTGGAAATAAGATTCTTCCCCAGGATTTGTTTTTGTTGCAGTTGGTTGTTGTTCTTTCCTTGTTTAATGCCTTTTCTGAACTAATTTTATGAAGTCTGTATTCCTTGTCATGTGTAGTCTCTGACATCTCTGCTCTATTAGCTTCGTGGTAAGCTAATAATTGGAGAGAGATTTTCTTATGTGTTTGGAACCAAAATGTTTCCCAGTCTTTGCAGTCTGTGAATGTGCTGGGGGCACACCTTCAATGCTCAGGCAGGCAATTTACAACTCTGCCTTAGTCTTCAATTTTTGCATGCAGAGTGCCTCAGTTTTTGCTAGAAGTGAATGCTTAGCATCTTATCATGTCTTTCCTGAGCATGCACAGAACTGGGCATGCATGTAGCTCTCTAGATTCCCACTTTTTAAAGTCCTTATTCCCCCAAATCATTTCATTCTCCAGCCTTTTCTTCCAAGATTATTTTTTAAATTTTTCTATTTTCTATTGGACTGTAGTTGATTAACAATGTTGTGTTTGTTTCAGGTGTACAGCACAGTGATTCAGTTATACATATACATGTATCTATTCTTTTTCAAATTCTTTTCCCATTTAGGTTATTACATAATATTGAGCAGAGGTCCTTGTGCTATAGAGTAGGTCCTTATTGGTTATGTATTTTAAATATAGCAGTGTATACACATCTTCCAACATTCTTGATTAATGTTTGTTTGCCAAAATTTCTACCCATTATCTCAGTGACTAAAATATCTACCTACAAATGTTTTGACAAATGCCTCCCAGGTAATGGTTTTAGTGCAGGGTGAGTTCTGAATCAAGGAAGATAAAGACAAATATTTTGAGTGGGTTTTCCTGGGAGTCATTAGACAGATTAAATAAGGACAATTATTTGGGAATGAGGTCAATGCTGCTCTTTCCAGTATTGGTGCCAGAAATGTTTTCTGTTATTTTCAACTGTACCTCTGAGTTGGAAAGTGGGGAAAGGGACAAGTTCAAGTTAAAATGCTAACAAGTCTTATGTTCTTACAGAGATTCAGCCATTTTTCTTAAAGGAGCAATTCCCAAATTGCTGCAAGCTTTTGGTTAGTTTTCAGAGTTCCAAAATATTGACTATGGCAGTTTTTGCCATTTTTTTTTATTGCTTCTGTGGTGAGGCAGATATTTGCATTCCCTTACTCTGCCATTTTTACTTACATCCTTTACTTTTTTTGTTTGTTTGCTTTTGTTTTTGCTTTTCCTACAGTTGACCCTTGAACAGCACAGACTTGAACTGTGCAGGTCTACTTATATTCAATTTTTTTTCTTTTTTACTAAATACATACTACAATACTACACAATCCATGGTTCTCTGAATCTGCAGATGCAAAACCACAGATATAGAGGGCCGACTGTAAAGTTATACACAATTTTGACTGTGCAGAGGGTCACCGCCCCCTAGCCCCCAAATTCACGGGTCAACTCTATTTGCTTATTCTCAAATATGGCTCAGAGTTTGTCAACAGAGAAGATGTATGGTCTATTCTTTGTCCTCATTATAATTTTGATCACTTGATGAAAGCTTTTCTCAAATTAATAACTTGTCACATGCATCTTTCCTAACCCAGCTTCTAAGGCCTAGCATTTTTTCTGCCTGATGTAGAAGTGCTGAATCCATGTGTGATAATAACATTCTCTTAATTTCAAAGTAGAGTTTTTGGTATCCTTAAATAAAATCTGCATTTCTATAAGAATCCATTGTACTTCTTTCACATTCACCACTTAAGCTGTTGAACTTAATCTTTAGTTAATAAACCTTTTCCAAGTTTCAGTAGATTACTACCTACAATCCCTGACTCAGTCACCAATTAATGCCTTTTTATTTGCCAAAAGTTGAAGTCTCTGAATAAATTAAGAGGTGGGGGGTGCATTACTGACAGAGGAAAAATTCTGTGGTCACCAGAAAAGTAGTACCACATGAGAGTGTATTTCAGGAGCATTTTTGTCTATTTCTCTTGTTTTGTTTTCCTTTTTTTTTTTAATCTTTATTTTATTAAGAACATACATGAGTCCCCAGTTGTATTTTTCTTTCTAGTTACATCATTTTTATGCATTTTGCATAACTTTCATGAACATTTTGTTAATAGGCTGATTTCAGATGTTATATATTGTGTTTTCTATGAATGATAATACATTTTAGGAAAGAATTAAAGAGACTGTTAGCTAAATGAAATTTCCTAACAAGTTTTAAAAATGGAAGGTCACCTGGAAAATCTGTAACTAATGTAGAGGCTGGAATAGAAAGGAAAAAAGCAACAGGAAAATTATGGTAAGTTGTTTGAAAGACAGATTGTAAGGATGATGAATTTTAGCAAACAGGATCTTAGAAAGGAGACATATACGAGACAAAATTTAGGATGGTACTGACATGATTATTTACTGATAAATTACAAGTAGAAAGATGGACAGCCAAGGATAGTATCACAATTCATAATCTGAGTAACTGGATAAATGATGGTATTATTAGTCAAGGGAAGAAATAAGAAATGAGTAACATATTTGGATGGTAGAGAAGGAAATGTTTGGTTTTTATTCAGAATATCAGCAGCAGAGAGACAGTCTAGATCTGGAGATGGACATGTGGTAGGTGAGGTGATAGTGGACGAATAGTTCACTGAGCAAGGGAGTGAAGACAGAGAAGAAAGAGGAGGAAATAAGGAAAATGAAGTTGAACACAAAGAGATTCAACTAAATTAACATAAAAATTGAAACTACTGACTTTACAATGCTTTATAGACCTATTCAAAAATATTTTAAAACAAACAAACAAAAAATACCCACACAAATGATCAGAATACATTATACTGTTTTTTTCACTCTTTATGACATTTATTGTTTGGGATAAAAATAATACCAACTGTGCTATTGTAAAATACACCTTTGATATCTGTAGTTGATGTATCTTTGTGAATATCAGTTTTGTAAAATATTACCATTTCCCTCTTATTTATCTATATTCAGTTTGTTCCAGAAATGACTAGAGATGAGTTAATACCATCTATGCCTTATTATTTTCTTCATAAAATTTCTCCTTTAAGCTAAGAACCAGACCTCTTAAATTTTGCTTCAGCCATCTCAAAGCCTGAGAGCTGGATTTTTCTTCAGACAATTAAAAAAAAAAAAAAGATGACGTTTACATTATATAAATACAAAGCCACGTTGGGATGCAGAAGTTGGGAGGTCAATAGCTCAATAACTAGTTAAGTGACTCCTTTTTTCACATTAGCTTGAAATTGAATTTGCTTTCAATTCCTTCCTCAGCTGATGTGGTTGTTACTATATTTCACTAACCTTCTGGTAGATCAGCACAACATTGTAGAAGCTGCCAGTGTTAAACCCATGAATAACAAGATTCTACTGCATTTGGTTCAAAATGTGATCCTAATGTCCAGCTCAAAGGACAGATTTCTGGTTTTATAGATCACTCATCCTTAAACTGTCAAATCATAAGTTGGAGAATAAGCAAAAAATTATGAGTTCACCAATACTTAAATGACTTTGAATGAGAAAACTAGAGCAGATTAGGAAAGTTGTAATTAATTCAAAGTACCTACTTTAGGTACTCTTAGATACTAAGGACAGTTGAATAAAGTCTAGGTAAAGATTCAGTAATGTAAGCAGGGAATTAAAAGCAATGCAAGAAGTACTCTGATAAGGAAGTACAGTCTTATGAGAGCCCACCAAGGAAATATTAGGATTTAAGTTAGTGGGGAGAGGTGGTAGTCAAGAAAGAACTCCCCCAAAATTATATATAAATGAAGCTTGAAGAGTCCAGTCATGGAAATCTCTCAATCTCTCCCCCAGACAAAGAAAATATATGGAAAAATCTGGATGCTAGGAAAGCTTGTAAATTAAAGAAATGAAAATGTTTAGTGTGTAACAGCATGCTCACTTGTTGAGTCTGTGTGACAGGAAGCTGGAGAAGTGATCTGGTGCCCTGTGCTGCAGAGGTTGGACTATCTAAGGGCAAAAATGGACCCAGAAGTGAAGTGACTTGATTAGATTTAGGATTTAGTATGATTATTCTGGCTCTGGTGCCAGATTCATATTGTAATTGAAAATTTTTTAAGATATTTTTCCTCCAAAAATAAAGTAGATAAGATATAACATATGTCCCAGAATATTTTGATATATAGAGTAGAAGGAGCATTGGAGTGGGAATCTTAAGATATATATTAAGTCCTAATTCTGCCATTTACTAATGGTGCAGGTTTGGCCATGTTATTTAATATCACTTTAAATGTAAATCTATAAATTAAAAATGTAAAAATTTTAATAATGCCTATTCACAAAGTGGTTTTAAATAACAAGACCTTGAAAGTGCTTTGAAAATTAATAATAAAATATTGAATATTTTTAGAAATATGGCTACGAATATAATATTTTAAATGCCTATCAAGAAAGATGAGCAGTATATTAGGCTTCAAAAACTATAAATCTAAACTGCAAAAGGAAAATATAAAATATTTTCACATTTATGAGTGAAAACTCTTTGAAATAAATTAAAGCTGGGTCATATGGTAGCTCTATTTTTAGTTTTTTAAGGAACCACCATACTGTTCTCCATAGTGGCTGTACCAATTTACATTCCCACCAACGGTGTAGGAGGGTTCCCTTTTCTCCACACCCTCTCCAGCATTTACTGTTTGTACACTTTTTGATGATAGCCATTCTGACTGGTGTGAGGTGATACATCATTGTAGTTTTGATTTCATTTCCCTAAAAATTAGTGATGTTGAGCATCTTTTCTTGTGCCTCCTGGCCATCTATATTTCTTCTTTGGAGAAATATCTGTTTAGGTTTTCTGCCCATTTTTTGATTGGGTTGTTTGTTTTTTTGATATTGAGCTGCATGAGCTGTTTGTATATTTTGTAGATTAATCCCTTGTCAGTGGCTTGGTTTGCAAATATTTTCTCCCATTCTGAGGGTTTCTTTTCATTTTGTTGATGGTTTCCTTTGCTGTGCAAAGGCTTTTATGTTTAATTAGATCCCATTTGTTTATTTTTGTTTTTATTTTCATTACTCTAGATGGTGGACTGAAACAGATATTGCTGCAATTTATGTCAAAGCGTGTTCTGCCTATATTTTCCTCTAAGAGTCTTATAGTATCTGGCCTTACATTTAGGTCTTTAATCCATTTTGAATTTATTTTTATGTATGGTGATAGGGAGTGTTCTAATTTCATTCTTTTACATGTAGCTGTCCAGTTTTCCCTGCACCACTTATTGAAGAGACTGTCTTTTCTCCATTGTATATTCTTGCCTCTTTGTCATAGATTAGGTGGCCATAGGTACATGGGTTTATCTCTGGACTTTCTATCCTGTTCCATTGATCTATATTTCTGTTTTTGTGCCAGTACCATACTGTTTTGATGACTCAGCAATCCCATTTCTGGGCATATACCTGGAGAAAACCATAATTTGAAAGGATACATTGCACCCAGATATTCATTGAAGAACTATTTACAAGTGCCAGAACATAGAAGCAACTTAAATGTCCATCGACAGAGGAATGGATAAAGATGTGGTACATATATACAATGGAATATTACTTATCCATAAAAAGGAATGAAATAATGCCATTTGCAGTGACATGGATGAACCTAGAGATTGTCATACAGAGTGAAGTAAGTCAGAAAGAGAAAGACAAATATCGTATAATATTACTTATATGTGGAATCTAGAAAAATGGTACAGGTGAACTTATTTGCAAAGCAGAAATAGAGTCACAGATGTAGAAAACAAACTTACAGTTACCAAGGGGGAAGGGGTGGGTAGGATGAATTGGGAGTTTGGGATTGACATATATACACTACTATGTATAAAACAGATAACTAATGAGAATCTACTGTATAGCACAGGGAACTCTACTCATTGCTCTGTGGTGACCTAAATGGGAAGGAAATCTAAAAAAGAGTGGATATATGAATACGTATAACTGATTCACTTTGCTATACAGCAGAAACTAACACAACATTGTAAAGCAAATATACTCCAGTCAATCAATAAATCAAAGCTATATAAATAAAATGAATTCATAAATCATATATAGGTTAGAACCCACCTATTACATAAACTGCAACTATTGACATTTTTAGTTATTAATAATTTTGTATAGTTTATTAAAATTAGGAAGACATCAATTATAGTTTAAATGTATCTATTACATCAGACATTTGCTTATAAGGGCATTTATGTAACAAAATTAAAATTATAATGAGATTTGTACCATAGGCATATGATTGAAACCACTATGACAATTTAACTCATTTTTTAATTTTTAAAACTAGTTTTACTCTATCATAGGTGCTTTGTAGGTACCTTTTAAAATATTTTTAGAATAATCCAGAAGATGAATAAATAAAATTATTACAGTCATTATCACTTATTGAATAACCAAATGGAAGTAACTGTATATTTTAAGTCAGTTTAAACACTTACGGTTTTTAAGAACATACAAAATGCAGAACAGAATAAAATGCCATTAAATAAAATGCCATTAAATAAAATGCCATTAAATAATATTGAAATTAGGGAATAGGATAATATTTGAGGGAAAGGGTGGATTGAAAAATAAACTGAGTCCTGTTTGGGTAAATTGAGCTTGAAATACTTGAATGGCATCTATAAGATTTTTGAGAAAATGTTTAACAGGCTTTTAGAAATGTACGTCTGTGTTCAGGAATGGGCCAAGGGTTAGAGACATAGATTTTGGCATCAGCTACCTAAAATTAATATTTGAAGTCTTGGGATTAAAAGAGCTTGCAAAATAAGGGAAGCTTATGCTCAAAAGTTGGAAAGAGGAAAGTAGAGCAAGTACATAAAGTTGAAGAGGAATATCTGATAAATAAGAGGACCAAAGGAAACCAATGTCACAGAAACCCAAAGAAAAGAAGATTTCAGGAAGGATGAATTGCTTCTTAGTGTGGAAAGTAGATTAAAAATGAAAATTTAAAAATTACCATGAAATTTCAACAAATGAAAAATTTTTTTAAAGAGGGAGTTTTAGAGGTTAAGCCCAACATGAAACTAACAAATATACTGAAAGAAGAATAGGTAAATTATGTTACGTGCAGAGCAAAACTGACAAAGGACGAAATCACCTTTTGTATCAAAACCATAGAAAAATCCACAAGTTGAGTGATATTTTATAGAAATCATCGAGGGAAGGAAAATGATAGAAGCTTGCCTGAAAGAATGGTCCAAGAATAAGGAATAGCATGATATACGATGGTCAGCCTGTATTTTTGTATATCTACTGTGAATATGCTGATAAAATTATACTCTTTCCCAAGTAAAAATAATAGCTAATTTTCTGAAAGATTATTGTGTTTAGTAAGCATTCAGTAATGTAGTATCTCATTTAATCATCACAAAACTCTCAGGGAGACAGTATTAATGTCATCCCAATTTCATCGTTGAAGAAATTGAGGCTTGAAAAGCTTAGTATTGTCCAACAGTTACTAACAGAGGCATTCAAGAATCAGGGCTTGAACTATTAATAGTTAATTCTCTGCTGCCTTCCTGATATATTCTCTGAGAAGTTTACTAAGCTTTTATTTTTATTTTTAAAATTAAAAAAAAAAATTTTATATTGGAGTATAGTTGATTAACAATGTTGTGTTAGTTTCAGGTGCACAGCAGAGTGATTCAGTTATATATATACATGTATATATTATTTTTCAAATTCTTTTCCTGTTTAGGTTATTACAGTGTATTAAGCAGTTTCCTGTGCTGTACAGTAGGTCCTTGTTGGTTATCTATTTTAAGTATAGCACTGTGTGCATGTCAATCCCAAACTACCACTCTACCCCTTCCCCCCACCCTTCCCACCTGATAACCATAAGTTCACTCTCTATGTTTGTGATTCTATTTCTGTTTTGTAAAATAAGTTTGTGTCATTTTTTTAGATTGTGCATATAAGTGATATCATATCATATTTGTCTTTATGTGTCTGACTTACTTCACTTAGCATGATAATCTCCAGGTCCATACATGATTGCTGCAAATGTCATTATTTCATTCTCTTTAATGGCTGCATAATATTCCATTGTTTATATGTACCACATCTTCTTTATCCATTCCTCTGTCAGTGGACATTAAGGTTGCTTTCATGTCTTGGCTATTATAAACAGTGCTGCAGTGAACATTGGGGTACAGGTATCCTTTCAAACCACGGTTTTCTCCAGATGTATGCCCAGGAGTGGGAGCGCTGGATCACATGGTAGCTTTAGTTTTAGTTCTTTATGGAACCTCCATACTGTTCTCCATAGTGGCTGTACCAATTTACATTCCCACCAACAGTGTAGGAGGGTTCACTTTTCTCCACACCATCTCCAGCATTTATTGTTTGTAGACTTTTTGATGATGGCCATTCTGACTGGTGTGAGGTGATACCTAATTGTAGTTTTGATTTGCATTTCTCTGATAATTTGTGATGTTGAGCATCTTTTCATGTGTTTTATGGCCATCTGTATGCCTTCTTTGGAGAGATGTCTATTTAGGTTTTCTGCCCATTTTTTGATTTGGTTGTTTGTTTTATTGATATGAGCCTCATGAGCTGTTTGTAAATTTTGGAGATTAATCCCTTGTTGGTCCCATTGTTTGCAAATATTTTCTCCCATTCTGTGGGTTGTCATTTTGCTTATGGTTTCCTTTTCTGTGCAAAAGCTTTTGAGTTTAATTAGGTCCCATTTGCTTATATTTGGTTTTATTTTCATTACTCTTGACAGTGATTTTTGTCAAAGTTTGTTCTGCCTATGCTTTCCTCTAAGTTTTATAGTGTCCAGCCTTACATTTAGGTCTCTGATCCATTTTGAGTTTATTTTTGTGAATGGTGTTAGAGAATGTTCTAACTTTATTCTTTTACATGTAGCTGTCCAGTTTTCCCAGCACCACTTATTGAAGGGACTGTATTTTCTCCATTATTTATTCTTGCATCCTTTCCATAGATTAATTGACCATAGGTGTGTAGGTTTATCTCTGTTGATCTACATGTTTGTTTTTATTCCAGTACCATACTGTTTTGAAGATTGCAGCTTTGTAGTATAGTCTGAAGTCAGGGAGCCTGATTCCTCCAGCTATGTTTTTCTTTCTCAAGATTGCTTTGGCTATTTGGGGTCTTTTGTGTTTCCATGCAAATTTTTTAATTTTTTGTTCTAGTTCTGTGAAAAATGCCATTGGTAGTTTGGTAGGGATTGCATTGAATCTGTAGATTGCTTTGGGTAGTATAGTCAGTTTGACAGTATTGATACTTCCAATCCAAAAACATGGTATATCTTTCTGTCTGTGTCATGTTTGATTTTTTTCATCAGTATCTTATAGTTTTCAAAGTACAGGTGTTTTGTCTCCTTAGGTAGGTTTATTCCTAGGTATTTTTTTCTTTTTGATGCAATGGTAACTGGGATTGTTTCCTCGGGTTCTCTTTCTGATCTTTTGTTATTAGTCTATAGGAATGCAAGAAATTTCTGTGCATTAATTTTGTATCCTGCAGCTTTATCACATTCATTGATGAGCTCTAGTTGTTTTCTGGTAGCATCTTTAGGGTTTTCTTTGTGTAGTATCATGTCATCTGCAAGCAGTGACAGTTTTACTTCTTCATTTCCTATTTGGATTCCCTTAATTTCTTTTTCTTCTCTGCTTGCCACCGCCAGTGTCCTTGTCCCCACAGTGAGCCACAGCTGCCCCCCCCACCTCTGCAGGAGACCCTCCAGTAGTAGCAGGTACGTCTGGCCCACTCTTATGAGGTTACTGCTTTTTTCCCTGGGTCCTGGTGTGTACAAGACCCTGTGTGTGCCCTCCAAGAGTAGAATTTCTGTTTCTTCCAGTCCTGTGGAATTCCTGATGTCAAATCCCACTGGTCTTCAAAGCTACATTCTGTGCAGGCTCCTCCTCCCATTGCCAGACCGTCAAGCTGGGGAGCCTGTGTGGAGCTCACAACTTTCACTCCTGTGGGAGAACGTCTGTGGTACAGTTGTTTTCCAGTTTCTGAGTTGCCTATGCAGCGTATGTGGGATTTGATTTTATTGCAGTTGAGCCCCTCCTGCCATTTCATTGGATGTAGGATATCTTTTTCGGTAGGTTCCTGCATTTCTTTGTCAATGGCGTTCAGAAGTTAGTTGTGATTTTGGTGTTTCTGTAAGAAGGGAGAGCTCACATCCTTCTGCTTCTTCATCTTGTCTCCTCCTCGCTTTTTATTTTTATACCTTACATCTAAGTACATTTAATTCATCATAATAGAATAATTTTTTTTGATCCCCTACTAGTAGTAGTCACTGTTTTAGGTGCCGGAGATACATCATTAAGAAGGTAGGCAGGATCTCTGTGCCTTTGGAGTTTCCATTCACTTGAAGCAATAATCCAATGAGCATAGGAGTCAGGGAGAAAGATCAGAGCCAGGTCAGGGAAAATGCTACTGAGCTTTTTTAAAAAAATGTCACAAAACTTTGGAGTTAAGGAGAATTAATATTTCTTAGTGTAATCCTTATTTTGTAAATGAAAAAAAGTCTAGAGTGGCTTGAACTTACCCTGGGCAGTAAACACCTAGCCTGAGAGCACAGGTCTAGAGCTCTAAATTTGCTTTTCTTTAACTACTACTTGAACTTCTCATAAATGATTTCTGAACTTTGAATCTTACTTGAAGATTCCACTGTTTAACAGAAGGTGAAAAAACTTTATATGACTAATAATGCTGTAGTAATTATAGCTTGTAATTCTCCCTAATATTTCATTTTGCTGTTGGCAGTTACCCATTTTATTGCTTACTGTCTGCATCTGTTTTTCTCTAGTGTTTTTAGAGTTTGTGTATATGCTTTACCTAGATCAAGAATAGCATTGAGAACCTTAGATTTCAGTTTTCCAGAGGACAGGATTTAGACAGAGTAATGAATTTCGTGCTATTACTTTATTTAGATCCAAGTTTAAAGAGGCAACTAATATGCTTTGAATGTTTAAAACAAATGACCTGGATTCAACACTGTGTTCTAGTCCTGGTATTAACTGGGAAATTTTAAACAATTCACTTAACCATTCAATTGCCTTATCTCTATAAGAAGAATCATAAAATAATAATGGTAACTAATCAAAATAACATACTACTAATCTTTGCTATACATACTTTTGTAGATTTTGGTGTAAAAGAATAAGAAAATGCATAGTAAAAATTATATGGAATGGAAAACACATTTCAATTTAAATGTCAAAACAGAAGGATGAATGATAGTGACAAGGGGCAGAAAATGTGAAGCATCTAAATATGGTGTTTTCTGTTCAAAAGACATATGAGCTATAAGTTTACAATTTTGTTTTAATGTCAGAGATAAAGAAAATCACAGATTCTTAGAAATCAAAGGATTTCCGATTATTTTGTCAGCTTCCTTCTTTTATAATTCAAAGAACTGAGAAATAAGGCCACTAGCCAAAGTCTCACAGTAGAACTAAGACTCTGGTATTCTGATTGCCTGTGTGTGTGTGTGTGTGTGTGTGTGTGTACACACATACACATATATATATCTTTTTTTTCCCAATGTACCCTGTTGTCTCACAGAGACAAACAACTAGCACACTTAGTCTCAGTGTGTAGAAGGAAAACAGATAAATGATCATTGGTTGAATCCAATTCAGTCATCAATTCAAATGACTGACATGTTCAAAATCTACTCTAGGCAATATACTGACAATCTCAGAAAAAAGACACATCACCCAGTACTCACTGAAAATTGCTGAGGATTGTGGATTCCCTTAACACAATGTATAGTGATGTGAATCCTTGGTCAAAGTTCCAATAACCCAGAACACCACAATTCCATTCTGTGATTAATCAGTGTCTACCTTCCTAGTGCCTTCAGCAGCTTAAGAAGCATCAGTTGGCACTTTGCCAGAGTTGACAGCCTCCTCTCATCTGACACAAAACAAAGAAAAATGTGTTTCCCAGATGTATTAACATCAACATCTGGTCCTATCAATGCAGGAAAAAACATAATCCTCTAAAAAGCAAATGCATAATATGTACTTCAAGGCCGGTGCATATCTTGCATTTCAATATGACACAAGTTTCAGCTCTCTTCTGATTTGGCTTTAGTCTCTCATTTAAAGGTTGCCAGCTGCAACAAGAGTGTTTGGAGGAGTCAACCTAGGTCCACAGTTAAGTCATTCTAGGATGAACGTTTGCTCTTGCTGAACAGCAGGATCCTACAAGCCAATTCAAAATGAGTGAAAATATCATTATGCTTAAAAAAGTTCAATTATAGATTCAAATGCATCTGTTATCCATCACTTTTAATCATTGTCATTGTCTGATAAGAGAACCAAAGAAAGAAAGCTCAGTATAGTGCTGACGGGTCTGTCTACAAAAACATTCAATTTGCCAACTCTTTTTCAGAGGGGAAAAAATAGATCAAGTGGCAGCCTGTGTGTGTTTTAATGACTTAGGCTTGCTGGGAAACATATATTACACAATGCAAAATAAAAGAAATTCCCCCTTTTTAAAAATACTTATGTATTTACTTTTGCTTTGCTAAAGGAATTCACAGATCCTCAAAGTAATCACCTATGAATTTCATGTTATAGTTCAACATAAGCATTATAATGTACTTGTTATATAAAATAAGGTAGCAATCTGAGAAGTCTCTCAGAAGTGCAACACCCCATTAGTGATACATTCTTATATTAAAGGGACCGAAAATAATAAGGTAAATCAGATAGTTTTTATGAAAAAATTTCCCACAGATACTTTTCAGCAGCTTTATTAGATTTAAATTATTTCTTTTAAAATGCATTCTCCTGTGTAGGAGAAGATTTAATATCTTAATGTATCTTACTCTAATCATTTATACAGGTTGCTGTCTTCTTTATGTCTACCTGGGATCATACAACAGAAATGAGAATTTTAATTGGATCATACAACAGAAATGAGAATTTTAATTGGAGTAAAGAAAGTTTAGTATGTAGAATATTTGAAATTACAGCAGATCATTCTCCAAACAACTATAGGAACATATGTTAAAACAAAACAATCACTGAAACAAAAATGTTAAACATTTCACTTCTCATTTTTATTAGGTCATATGTCATTGATTAAGAACATGAAATTTGCACAAAACTTCATTGTTAAAACATGTTTAAATCAGCTTGATTTTGTTTTTTTTTTGGCTAAATCCCAACGAAAAGAAATAAATTCCCAGAAGAACATTTGCCACCTCAGCAAATCATCAGATTCAACAGTTATGTACCCCAGGTCATTCATACACCCACACTGAAAGCTTACAGAATAAAAAGAGGGTGATCATTGTGAAAGATACTTTAAAAAAAAAGCACAACTAATTTTTTCAATAGTTTTTTCAGATTTGCAAAACCTGATCTATAAACCTATCTGTAAAATAGAGTACCTCATAATCCTGACAAAACATTGACTTATAGTTAAGAGCATCATTTTGGAATAGAAATTACAAGTAAGATAAAATCACTAAATGACTTGCCTGAAGCAGTAGTGACCAGCATAATAATTTTGAATAGTTTGAGTCTATTTCAGTTATTAATGTGAAATCTAGGAAAAGATAAAGATCTTATAGTATAGTTCTATTGTAATACATTTCTACAATATTAATAGCTGCTGATTATTTGGTACCTGTTATATTTGAGGCACTGTTCTGGATCTTTTCCATTTATAGATAGGGAACTAGAATAAAATGTTTATTTTGTCAATGTTATATAGCTAATAATTACTATAACTAGGATTCAAATGACTATCAAAAATCTTAATCTCTCCTAAGCTTATTTGTCCTCCCTAAGGATCATGTTTGAGTATAATCCATAAAGCAGTTTTTCTAGATATTTCACAGAGCATTGTTTTGACCATCAAGGTAATGTTCACACCAAAACTATTTCATTCTTTTCATTCACAGTTTGTCCCTGGGCTGAGTATTCAATACAATGGTAAAACCAAAACACATGGAACTTGTCCACAGGGACCTTTTTCTGTTTCATTTGGCTTTTGTTTTCTAGTAAAAGAAATAGATTTAAACCAAATAGTTGAATAGATATGTAATTATAAATGGTGTAAGTGATATAAAGGAAAAGAGAAGTTTAATTTGAGGGGGGATAACAAGAGAAACTTGATTCAATATTGAGAACACAGGGAAAGTCACTCTAAGGAAGTGATATTTAACCAAATACCTACTGGAAGAGCAGGGAAAGCCAAGGGAAGAGTGGGTCAGAGAAGTCTACACAGAGGAAACAGTGGTTGTGAAAACCTTGAGTTTGAAAGGAGTGGGTAATGAAACACATTAAAACACAACAAAACAACAAAAAAATGATACTAGATCATCTTGATGGAGGAGAGTTTATCGTGTGGTTAGGTTGAAGGGATTGGGCAGGAGCACAGGGTTATTATGACTATAGGTGAGAGACTTAGAGCAACCATCCATGACACAGGTGTCAGAAGAGAGGGCAGGAAGTGCAGACTGAGAGGCTATACATGTGAATTTTTTACATTTAAACCATTTTGACAAAGCAAGACCATCAAGTTTTTAGTTAGCCGTCACACTGTTTCACAATATGCAGTTACAAAATTCAAAGGCCATTATCAAACTAAGTACTATCGATGTCAAGCATGTGCCACTGGTAAACAATTATAGTGGAAATTTTAAATATGTCAATGTATATTGATTTGAAATATTTTTAATGGAGAATATAATTATTTAATGTTTTGTCTAAATATGTTGACTTAAAGCACTTGCCTGTGGTCATATACACAGAATTAATAAAAAATGACTTAAAATATCATAGCTTCCACCCCAAACCAATCCTAATAAAACAAATGCAGTTTTGGCAAGATCTGTACAATGTCAGTGATACATAATTATTCATACATATAAAGGAAAATACAGAAATAAAAGATACATTATTTAAAGTCACTACAATGTATCCAAAATGTACTGGCAAAAAAAGAAAAGGCACTCTACTACTTTGTGTGTCTGAAACAACAAAACAAAACTGCACTCAGTAACAATGATATTCTATTTAGTAGAAATGCCACAAAAAAGCTATGTGATTAACAGTGTATGATTCTGGCAGAGGAAATAAAGTAAATGTAAAAGTTTAACAAAATCTAAGAGTTAGTATCTTAATCACTGGAAGTAGAGTTAAGAATTGAGACCTTTCTTTTGTGTCTGTATGAATTCAGAAAGCTATACCTTAAGGCAACTATCTTCTTTCTTAAAAAGGTATATTTTAGTATAGATCAATTACCTAGGAATGTCAGCTAAAGCCCACACATATTTCATTGTGAAGAACAAAAATACCTCAGCTATAAATCATCACAAACCTTTTGATATTTGGCAGTCAGTTTTGGGAGAAGATTTTTGAAATAATGTTTTTCTTTCAAATCCTAGAAAAGTCTAATTAAATGAATATAATTTTTGTATTTATTATAGTTTTTAACAACATAGCATATATTTTTCAAATTTGTATTTGTAATGGGAATCACAAACTGCCATAACATGACTTCTTTAGTTTTACAGCCTTTAGCAGTCTCACTTAGAACACATTCATAGCCTGATTCTCCTTGAGCCCTCATGAATCTTGATTTTACGGCATAAGCACAAATGCAATAGACACGGTTCTCATTTAAATTATGTGAAATTGATATTGTGCTGCATTCAAATGCCATAAGAAAGAATGTATCCGCTCATGGCAGGGATGTCAGAGTCAATGGAGACTAAGGCCCTTAAGAGAGAATGCCCTAGACTTTACCTTTTTACGAACTTCAGAAACCTTTCCAAAGAGAATTCTGATACTGTCAGAGTACTTCTAACACTGGATTTTGTTACAAGACATAATGCAGCCTTCCTAATGAAAGTTCACATAACCCACTGAAAGTACAGATGTTTTTAAGTAATCTATTGTTGCTAGAGATCAAGACTTTGTTTTATTGATACATAGAAGTGGCATTAAGCTACCTTCTTGTGGGTCTCCAAAAAACCTATTTGCTCCTACTTATTCCCCAATGACATGAATATATCTATCATTTCACAAGATAGACAATCGAACTGTGTAAATGTGAACAGCTTTCCAGAGATTAACAATGTATCTGGTTAATTCAGGGGGAAAAATTGTCTTCTGAAGTTGTTCAGAATGCTGAGAAGAGCTGAATTCTACACTGCTGTTTCTCTTCTGCTATCAGAAAGTGACAATTAATTAGAAATGCTGTTCACTTGTCCTTCTAAGTTTAAGGCCAAAAATGTACTCTGAAGTGTCTTCTAGTGATTTCTTCTTCAAGCCCCTACCCAATTCTATTATGTCTGGTTGCTAATATATTAATCACTTGTTTTACTGATGTTTAACCTTAGTTGGGTATGTTTTCAGTTCTGCTTATAAGCAGAGTAATCCATCCAAATTGCTTTTTCTATTGAAGTATAGTTGATGTGAAATATAGGTGTACATTATAGTAATTCATAATTTTAAAGGTTATACTCCATTTATAGTTATTATAAAATATTGGCTATATTCCCTGTGTTGTACAATATCCTTGTAGCTTATTTTATGTATAATAGTTTGTACCTCTTAATCCCCTAGCCTCATATTGCCCCTCCCCGCTTCCCTCTCCGCACTGGTAACCACTAGTTTGTTGTCTGTAACTGTGAGTTTACTTCTTATTTGTTATATTCACTAGTTTGTTGTACTTTTTAGATTCCACATATAGGTGATGTCATACAGCATTTGTCTTTCTCTGCCTGACTTATTTCACCTAGCATAATATTTCTTTGACCTTCCCAATCATTACTCTGAACTCTTTCTCAGGTAGATTGCCTATCTCCTCACTTAGTTCTTCTTCTGGGGTTTTATCTTGTTCCTTCATCTGGAACATGTCCCTCTGTTGCCTCATTTTGCCTTAGTTGCTGTTTGTATTTTTATGTATCTGGTTGGTTAGTTATGTTTCTCAACGTTGGCCTTCTGTAGGAGACATCCTGTACATCCCAGCAGTGCACTCTCCTTGTTACCAAGCTATAATGTCTAGAGGTTTTCCCTATGAAGGCCATGTGAGTCGTTGTAGCAGGCTGACTCTGTGAGTAGTCTGGTAGTATTGTTTAGCCCCTAGTCCAGTTGGTTGCCAGGCCCTGCCTTGTGCAGAAGCTGCCAACTGCCTGTTGGTGGGGCCTGGCCATGAGGTGGCTGACTGCAGAACCCCAGGGGGCCCTGGGGCTAGTGCTGGTTCACTGGTGGGTGGTGTCAGCGTCCAGAAGACTCTGAGTCTGTTGCCTGCTTACTGGTGGGTGAAGCCAGGTCCTTGGGTTAGTGCCAGACTATTGACAGGCAGAGCCAGGTCCTGGAGTCTGGCTGCAGGGCACAGGGTTCCCAGAGCTAGTGTCAGATTGCTGGTGGTGGGTGTCCAGTTTGTCACACAGTTGGGTATGGAGTCCAAGTTGTCCTGAAGCTTGTGTTGTTCTGCTGGTGGACAGGTTCAAGACCCAGCTGGTCCAATGGCAAGGTCTGGCCTGCTGTGAGCAGACTGGGTCTGCAGGCTACGGGGTTATGATTTTCTTGTGTCTGATGTCTGCCCCCTGGTGGGTGAGGCTGGCCCAGAGGCTAGTGCAGGCTTCCTGAAGGGCAGGGCTGGTGCCTTGCTCACTGGTGGGTGGAGCTGGGTCTTGGCCTTCTGGTGGGCAGGACCATGTATAGAGGCAGCTGTGGGCTCAGGAAGTCACTAGGCATCATCCTGTCTGCTGATGGGTGGGGCTGTGTCCCCACCCAGTTAGTTGCTTGGCCTGAGGTGTCCCGGCACTGACATCTACAGGCTGTTGGGTAGAGCCAGGCTTTGGAGCTCATGAACTAGAGAGAGTATAGCACAATGGTGCCTGCCAGCACCAGTGTCCATGTGGGTTAGAAGGAGTTCCCCAAATGGCTTCTTCCAGTGTCTGTGTCCCCAGTGTGAGTCACAATCAGCCCCCTGCCTCTCTGGGAGACTCTCTAAGAATAGCATGTAGGTCTGGCCCAGGCTTCTATCAAATTACTGCTTTTGCCCTGGGTCTCAGTGTGTGTGAGATTTTGTGTGTGCCCTTTAAGCATGAAGTCTCTACTTCTCCCAGTCCTTTGGGACTCCTGAAATTAAGCCCCCCCTGGCTTTCAAAGGCAAATGCTCTGGGGTCTCTTCTTCCCATTGCAGGACCACCAAGCTGGGGAGCCCAAGATGGGGCTCAGAACTCTCACTCCTGGAGGAGAACCTCTGCAATATAATTAACCTCCATTTTGTGGGTTGCCCATCTCGGGGTATGGGACTTGATTATATCATGAGTCCACCCCTCCTACCTGTCTCATTGTGGTTCCTTCTTTATGTCTTTAGTTGTAGAAGATCTTTTCTGGTAGATTCTGGTCTTCTTCATCAATGGTTGTTCTGCAAATAGTTTCAATTTTTGTGTGCTCATGAGAGGAGATGAGCTCAGGGTCTTTCTACTCCACCATCTTGGCCAGTCTCCCACCCAAAACTACTTTTAATGTGATGAAAATTTAGGAGTTCCTGGACTCCAACTAAGGTTTATTATCAGAATTAAAACATGACCAAAATGTCAATTATAGTGTGATATGAAAAAAAAAATCACGTGATGATGTCTACAGAAAATATGTAAATAAATATGGAGAGTATTTGTCAGGTGTCAAAAATAGTACTCAGTGAAATAACTTGCTTCATCGAACACTATTCCTAGTGAGGGCAAGTGGGTTGTAAGGATTTAAGTTTTAAGCAGACAAGTGTCTGAATCCTAGTTATGGTACTTATTATCAATGTGACAGTGACCAAGTTACTGAACATATTTTATTTCAAATCCATCATCTATAAAATGAAGTTAAGAAATAATCAATAAAAAGGAATGTTGTGCCATAAAAGTGAAATAAGTTTATCAGGTTTATCAAATGCTGATCAGGTAAGGTATGACCTGACTATCTGGCAGAGATTAGTATGACTATACTAGAATAACTACCCTATGTTGGAGAATATTTTAATCAGGTTTCCCCATGACCTGGAAGAAATATCTCTCAAAACCAGTAGTTCTCAAACTGCATATCAGAATCACCTAAAGAAGTTTTTCAAACTTCACATGCTGATTACAGTGTATGAGTTCCTTAAAAAATTGTGTTTTTTTTCCCCCCTGAATTTCTATGAAGTGTTAGGGTGAGAATGAAGTGAAGCAGATATATTATCTCCCCAGGTGTGTTGAAGATTGACTCACCGTCATATCAGCTCCATTTGAGACCTTCTGCTCACAACCATGTGTATCCCTTTTTTGGGCTACTATGTTCAAACACAACTGACAGATTCTGATTATGAATTTGTTGCCCTGTGATCTTGATAACATAAAGCATTGTTGGTTAGGAGAACATGAACTTTCTGGGAAAGATATAACTTCCACAGTTAAGTAATGAATTGGAATCTGCTTTATACATCATTACCTTGTTAATTAGCATGATTCAGCCTCTTCAGACCAGATCCAGTCTGGCTATACCCAAAAATAGAGTTTCAAATCTGGAAACATTGAGGACCACATCCTGGCTAATGATGATTCCACAGGGCCACCACACGTGTTGTTGCTTTGCCAAGTTGAGCTTTTTGCTTCTTTCCCTTATCTTTCTGCTTTTTCTGCATTTAATAAAGAATGAATATAGAGCTATAGGGAGGTTCAAAATCATTTTTATGGTAACGTTATTTTATAGTAAAAACTAGACAACTGAGTCTTTATATCACCCAACATAAGCATGTAGGGCAAATATGTTTTCTGAGGGGCACAGATCCCTATTTAGATGGGTTAGATGGATTTTCAGATCTCAGTCATGCTGACCAACAGCTTTAGAAGACTTTTTATTTATTTGAAGCTTATTACAGTTTTCCCTTCAGTATTGACAAATAGTTTTTGCCTGAGTATGTGGTTTCTTAGATCTGTATTTTAAATCTAATTTTAAAGTGATCTCTGCTTTTAAAATAAGGCCAGTTAACACCTCTTTAAGAGATGATCCATTGTCAAATTTAGTCAAGACTCCATTAATCCATTTAACCAGAGAATTAGAATTTTTTCTATATTTCACATTAAATTATATCACATTAAATTTATTTTCAATACTTAGAGTAATATAGAAAAAAATTTTAAGCTATAATAATACATGGTAAAATATTCCAAATCAAGAATTTGAACAAACATGTATATTCTGATGAAAAATGTTGTGCAGAATTGTTTTGGTATTGGACAGAGTGACATACATACAAAATGTCTCCTATCCTTGCAAATTTTTTTAGGACAGTGTGTTTGGAACCAGCATTAAAACTAAATACTCTCATTTTTTGTTTTTTATTCCATTTCTGTTAATCCCTTCTTATATTTATGAACCATTTAAACACTGAAGATTCTAGGCATCTCCCTTATATTTGACTTAGTATAAGGCGTAGGGAAAGTATCCAGTTCTCCTCTTTCTACAATTTCAAGCTGAGAGCCACAATTAGATCTACCATTTCTCTGTCATACTTCCCTGTCAGTAGAGAGTACTAAACATTAAAAGGGCAATATTTGAAAATGGCGTGCAGTGCACAAGACTGGGATTCAAGGTTCAACTTTACTGGTACTACCACTGAGTAAGTTTTGATATGTGATTTTTATCTCTCCGTACTTCCATTTCCTCATCTGGAAAAAAGGCAGGTCATAACAAAGGACATTTACTGAGTACTTACTCATGCTAGCAGTTCACATATGCACTTTTAATTCACTCTAATGAATACAGGAGATGAGTAATATCCTATTTTAAGGAGGGGGAAACAGGATCTGAGATACTAATAAACTTATCAGAGACTGTAGAACCAGAAAGTTTCAGTGCTGATTTCAACCAAGTCTGCTTCTATCCTAAATCCATATAGTTCTGCTACTATTAATATCTACCTCAGAGATACTATTAAATAGTGATTTTAAAAATTTTTGTATAAAATATAAAGTGACATAGAAATGGTAGCTATCATTGGAACTTATGGTACTCTGACATTGTCTAGTCTCTCAAGGCTTCTGTATATATATTGGACATTGATCAGCATCCAGGTTTAAAGATAAGATAAAAATTCATGCTCCAGAATGCACTGCCTTTGGAAGGTTTGAATTATTTATAGTAATAAGGAGAAATGTAAAATGTGGAAATCATTTAGACTAGGTAGGAAGATACTATGAGCATTAAAATTATGTTTAAACATACAAAATTAAAGGATCATGATATTTATTTGCTGTTGCTTATCAAAACATTGAAATAACAGTTGTATGAACTGTATTTTGAGTACATATGTGTACATGTGTATTTTGAAAAAGCTAATTATAAATAATATATGCTGAGTGGTAGGTCTTGTGATCTGTGTTTATGCACATTATATAAATATATATGTTTATGTATTACATAGTTTATACAATTTAACTATCTTTATATGTCATAAACATGGGCAAAATTTTAGAAGGGTTCACTCCAAAGAGATCATCCTCCTGGTATATTGGTATTTTAGGTCATTTTTTCTTAATTGAGCTTTTCTCAGTTTTCTTTGACTTCTGAATCAAGTAGAATTATTTTCTTAAATAGAAAAAATACAAATTATTAATAAAAAACTCTGTTAGCCAATTGCACAGAATTTTCTTACAATTAACATAAACAGGGAAACAGCTAGCAATTCATGAAAATAAGCCTTTTTGATCTAGCATCATAAAGTAATTTATAGCAACTTAAAAGACAAATAAGTACAGTTCTTATTTATATTCAATTACTGTTTTGTTTTTATACTGATCCTATGTTGACCTTTTGCAAATAGAGGATTTTAAGATTTACTTGTAAAGAGAAAGTGGTCGCATAGTTAGCTATTAACCACAGCATTAGTTAAGTTAAATACAAGGTGGCCTTTAGAAAACATTTTCTAAAATGGTGTATTTTGATAGTACTTGTATATCAGAATATTGAAATCACACTTAGAGTGCAGAGAAATAACTGCTTTGTTCATCTACAGTAAGAGTTCTTAAACTTGATACTGTGTATGTACTGGATGAGCAGACCCAGACAACACTTCAGAAGGTATTTTTATGCTATATACTAGGATAGAAGTTTGAGTACTATAGGGTATTTTTCTAACTGACTTCAAAAGAATTTTGGTAAACAGTCTTTTCTGTGCCTTTAACTTTATTTATATTTATGCTTTTGTTTGCATATGGTGAGATTATTGTTCTCGTACTCAACATTGAACTGAAATTAACTATAAACACCAGGAGGTAGGGCACAGCATTATATTATTTTCCATTAAAAGAGGGGAGGGAGGGCATTGTTTACATTTTCTTAGTCACCCAGTGCACTCAATTAATCATTTCAGATATTCCACTTAGAGCCTAACTAAATCCTTATGGCTTTGATAGTTTGAAACAAATGCCTTTAATAAAAAGCACATCATCCAGGATATGTGTTAATAATTATGTTTTGTATTCAAATAGGGAGAAAGAAACAAGATACTGGAGTTTAATTTACTGATGAAGGGAGGAAAGTTGACTTAAGGAATCCTAAATACGAGGTCATGTTACTTCAAGGAGAGAATTTAGTTAAAATGGTAGTGCTCCCAGATGCTTTTTAAAGCAAAGCAAATACATTTATATATCTATATATATATTTATTTATTTATTTATTTATTTATTTATTTATTTATTTATTTATTTATTTATTTTTGGCTGCATTGGGTCTTCCTTGCATGCAGGCTTTCTCTAGTTGTGGTGAGCATGGGCTACTCTTTGTTGCAGTGTGCAGTCTTCTCATTGTGGTGACTTCTCTTGTTGCAGAACATGGGCTCTAGGCACACAGGCTTCAGTAGTTGTGGCACGTGGGCTCAGTAGTTGTGGCTTGTAGGCTCTAGAGCACAGGCTCAGTAGTTGTGGCACACAGGCTTAGTTGCTCCACAACATGTGGGATCTTCCCAGACCAGAGCTCGAACCTGTGTCCCCTGCATTGGCAAGCGATTCTTAATCACTGCACCACCAGGGAAGTCCCGCAAATACAATTTTTTTTTAAGATTCTCACCTTCAATGGCTGCCTTCAGGAATTTCTAGTGATAATGCTCCAAGAATAACAAAATCACAGTGGCAAAAACAAAGAAACAAAAATAATAACAACAAACAAAACACAAGCCATCATGAATGACAGAAAAAAATGGCAAAGCAGAGATGCACAAAGATTTCAGATACTGAAATTATCAAGCATAATGTTAAAAATATAAGGCAATAAGAAGAAATTAAAAATATGAGTAAAGGGTAAGGGGTTAAAAATTCACAAGCATATATGAATACAATGTAAATGCATGTAAAAATCCTACAAATTAAACAGAGCAATTTTATATAAATAGTATTAACAGTGGACTACAAGAAGCTGCAGGGAATTTATATCCTGAAAAATTGATGTAAAGAAATTATCAAAATTATAACAGAAACAAAGAGGTTAAAAACATGAAAACATTGAGTAGAGACATAGAGAGCAGAGAGAATGTGTAATATACATGCATTTGGGGCTTCTGAAGGAAAAGAGAAAGAAAATGAAACATAGAATATTCAAGAAAAAGGATGAGAATTTTTCATAAATAATTAAGTATAATATGCCAGTGATTCGACAAGGCTGCTGAATCCCCTCAAAAATATAAAGAGAAATACACACCTAGATACAACAAAATAAAATATAGAACACCTAACACAAAAAGAAAATTCTAAAAGCAGCCAGAGAAAAAATGACGATTAACTTCTGTGGAATTGATATTAAAGTGACTCCTGAACTTTCCAATAGAAATAGTGGAAGCCAGAATACAATGGAGTAACATCTTCAACACACTATGAGAAAATGAATGTCAACATCAGATATTATATGAAGGCAAAATACCTTTCAAAAGTTAGAACCAAATAACATTTTAAACAAAACATTTTAAAACTAACAAATTTACTGAGAAAATAAAAATTAAAGGATATACATAAAGATATAAGGGCAATTATCCTAAACAAAATGTCTGAAATGCATTAAAGTATACTTTGTAACAAAAGTTATAGATGTGACATTTAATCCAAGCTCTTAAATGTCTTGCTTTTTAAAAAATAATGTTGCCATTAAGTACAACTCAAAACAATGAAAGAGAAAAAATAATGGGTGTGGAGAAGATCATGAATTTATTTTTTATTTTTGTTCAGCTTCAAGTGCCTTTGAGAGATCCATGCCAAAATGCCAAGTACAAAACTCATGAGAGATCTCTGGGCTGGAGATAAAATATGCGAATAATATGCTTACAAGTGGTCATTGGCAATAATGGGCATGGATGAGATCACTCTAGGAGAGGATGTAAAATGAAAAGGAAATAGACTAGGACTTGGCATTGAAGAACTGCAACATTTAATAAAGAATCTTGCTTGTGAATTGAACATTTGAATTTAGGTTTTTAAAGTGATTTTTACTTCTTAGAGATTTAGTTCATATTAATATATTTCTCTATCCAATGTTAATCCCAATTTCTTCCCCTCAATATGATATTGGGCCAAACAATGCTCTAGAGTCCATAAAGCTCCTAAAATTAGATGTAAATATAAAGTATTACATTATTGAAAATCATTAGTCAATTCAATGACTCTTAATTGTATTAATAAAACACATTAAATAACTGATCCATGATTCATTTATCACTTCTCCAAGGAAAATTGCCAAGCCTACATTTCATGCACCTATCAAAAGTCACTAATTAGCATTGCCACCCCTGTACTTCCCAAATTCCCATTCCGGGGGGGTGGGGAGAGTAGTTCTTTGGCATTGAGAGAACATTTGATAGCCTTGATCACCCAAGCTCAGTGGGTGTCAACTAGGAGATGATCTAACTGAAAACTCTACACAGGATATCAAATTTGTAAACTATATAGGTGTAAATTTTATTTTTTTCTTGATAAATGGCACATTCTTGCCGTTTTCAAACCCAAGATTTTTAGTGCCTCTTTTCAAACATAAGCTATGTTTCCTCTTAAGCTCCCTCATCTAATTATACTTAACCTTTCATTACTATCTGTGCAAAAGTTCCCTTCCAGACCAGCTAACATGGTTGTTTTCCTGTTGATACATTTTGAGTGTTTGTTCTTGAACTTTGTGTAAGTCTTTGCTCTAGACTGGAATCAACTCCACCCTTTCCCCAGCCATTTTCTCCTCCAAACTTTAAAATACCTATTTAAAAATCCCTGGTAGGTGCACTCATTTTGACAATTATTGGACTTCAGTCATCTCAGTGACTAAAGATAGTCATCTCAATGAGCTCAATGTCTCTTTCAGAACTTAAGTACATAATTTCTTCTATAGGCATTTGGCAGATTTTCTGTCCTACATTTTAACATGTATTTGCCCTGTATTTCCCCCTTCTGTATAAATTTTAGTTACTCTTAATATTTTTCATAGGACCTAATAAAATGCCATTCACAAATCAGGAAACAGCAAAACATTCGTTATTATCTATTCTGGTTGATCATTGAATAGTAGCTTGTTTTTCTAACCTATTCACTTTGAGAACCATCTGATTTCTAAAATTTGACAGCATTTTATGTATAGTCTTTTAGCTGTCCAGTGGGGAAAAGCTACATTTATACAATGTAAACTTTTATCTGTGATACTATAAAACAGGCACACTAAATATTTGCCGTAATAAAGAGTCTTAAAATATGTAGCAATCCAGAAGCTAATCTGATTGAAAACACTTCAGCATCTTACTTTAGAGTGATAGGCTTGACTATGTGCAAATTGTTTAGGAAAAGTCCCTAGGTAGTTAGTTGAGAACTCAATACTTGCCTTGGAAAGAGGCATCATAAATAAAGATATGCTTCCTTGATTTATCAATGAATATTTCTGCTCTTTCTTTTGAATAGTAAATCATGTTGAGAAAATACACACATATAAATGTGTCAAGGCATATTATGGCATGACAATAGATTGTCAGCATGTTTACAGATGCCATTATTATAGTAAATGGATGATTGATGAAAAGAGGCACTGACCTAGAATTAAAAGAAAAAAACTTTAAAAAGTTGTTCCAAATTCCAGGCAACTACATTCAGTAATATTCATAGGGCCACAGTGGTTAGATGTTGTATCTGTTTGCAAAAAATATAATGGCATTTGACAGATGTCATAAGATTTTCAACACAATAGCATAGCTAATAAGGGAACTTATAATAACTTTAAAAAAAATGTTTTAGTGGCTGAATTTAGATTGTCATTACTTCCAACTCTCTAATAGTATTGAGGGGATACATGGTCACCTGAAAAGTACTTTATGCTATTTTAAAGGAAGTTATTATACATTTCTAAAAATCTCACATCAAAGGCATTAAATATGTTGTATAAATATAAATATGCTGTATAACAAGCTGTACAGAGGTCAAATGAAATACAACTATAAAACAAATAAATTAACCATCTCCTCTTATAAATAAACCATGTCCACTTATGATTGGTTAAATGTAAAAGAATAACTTGGTACTAAATGGGACCTTATTTAATTCATGTTCAAGACTGTTCAGGAACATAATTTATAAGTATTCTTAACACAAATACAATGAAATCTACAAATATGTACTGCTAATGTACAGCAAAGAGAATTTGTGGTAGAGTAATATACTTTTGCAACTAATTAAGGGAAAATATGGAAATGTAATCCCACTAGGGCTAGTAGCTACTGATATTGCCTATTTTCATATTCAATTTTCTTTGCTCCTGAATGGCATTTTTGATATTGTACTAAAAATAGATTTTCCCCTTGACAGGAAAAATCTTCCAAAATAAATAAGATGTCATTAAAAATGAAAACAAAATTATTAAATGTTAGATTGTATTTGTGTGCAAATAAGGATTATTTCTAGGCCTATTCACATCTGTTTCATATTTTACTTTCTCTTTTAGTTATTATTTTATTAGTATGTTCTATGTCTTAGAGGGCACATATGCATGTGCATGCATTAGTAAGAGGAAGGATGGATTTTGAGTGGCAGAAAAGTATCTTTTCTATAACATTGTCGTAGTGGTGAAAAACCAGTTGTGTTTCCCATGTATCACCCAATTATTTTCCATAAAATATTTCTATAATTATTTTTATGCTCCATATAATTGAATATGTAAAAATTTCGTCATTGCTCAGTAAGATCATTGTAATAGTATTTTAAGGCTGCTGATATTAAATGCATATTTTAAAGCTCTCATCATAGTCATTTTGATCTATATCTTAATTCATTCCATGTTGCCTTAATGAGTTGATTGTGCTCATGAAATAATGTCTGGAAGTTTGTTTAGAGTGCTTGCAAATGGTTTACTTCCTTTTCTTTTATCTGTTAAGCGCATATTGCATTTTGAAGAATATCTAACAGCATGATTGACACAGTATTTCAACTTCAGGATAAATTCATTTTATGCAAGAAAAAATAAGTTACATAACAACATATTTAAAATCATATGAGATAAGTAGGAAAAAAAACCCAGGCTGAAAGAGGAGTTTAAATGCTTATGATTCTGTTGTACCTTTGGGGTTTTTATTAGCAAAGGGCAAAATATGAATTGAAAACCAAAATGTCTACATCCAAAGATTTAGCATAGTCTTATATACACATCAGTTATTTAATAAGTGTTTACTAAAACTGATGATGTCTAAATATTCTTCCAAATGTTTTTAATGTTGAAAGATGTTTTCTATGCCACCTACAAAATTATTTTATTTTCAGTATACTGTAGATAAAAAAATAATTATATAGTGTTAGTACCCTGAAATTTATCTTCTGAAATCCTTCCCATATAGAGGCAAATCTTTATTGATTTTGTGATTTAAGCATAGGCCAGAGTACTCAATACAATCTCCCACTGGCTTTGTTGAATTGCACAGCATATTATGTTTTTCACATTGTTACAATATATTACTTTTCCCAGAGGAATACATCAGCTTGTAGACTTTCACTTACTTCCTATTATCTATAAAATATCTGCATAAGATTTTTAAATTTTCTTTAAGAAAACTACCTAAAGTAGAGCTCAATAATTTTCCTCCAACTTTCTTAAAATTCTTTTTGCTGCCAACTTCCCTATCTTCATAGGTTGCCTACTTATGTTCCTGATCTCAAGAGTTCATAATTTTGTAATCCATTCTACACTTTTTCTTTTAGCCAAACAGCAACATCCACAGGTGTCAACAAAAGTTCTGTTTATAGGAGCAAATGCCACTGAAAGGAGAATATTATTCAGTATGTTTAAAAGTTCCATATGATAATTTATTTGAATTCCCTTTTCACTATTTTAAATAATTTTATTGAAAATCAGGACAGAAGCATATTTTATTGATATTGTTTTCCTAAATAAACTCAAGAATATTTTAAACATGCACATAATATCCATATCATTTTAATAATAAGTACATGGGTTTTAGAATGCTAAGACAAAAATTAGAAGAAAATAATAATAAAACTTGTAAAGACAGGAATAAAAAAGGTCATTAGTACTGTAGTAATCTTACTAATGTATTTAATACTCTATCAAAAAATCACAAAAGCAATAAAATAATATTTAGAATATTACTGTAACAATATGAAGATACTCAGGAAAAAAGCTTACAACTTTGAAATACATTTAAATATATAAAAATAGGTAAAGAAGATACAAAAGTGTGCATTTTCAAAATAACTAGTGTTGACTGAAATTCATGGGAGTACTAGGAACTAAAATTAGAAAGAGTTGCTTGTTTTATGGTCGTAGAATATTCTCAATTATACAATTGCCAATATCTTTAAAGAACTGAATGTGATAATAATATTACAAATAGTACTGTTTTCAACAAATATCATACTTACAAATCTAGCCTAAACATTTTTTATTAGTAAGAAACAAATTATATCTAAATTTTCTTAATATCAGAGTTTCAGGCTTGTGTTCCCTCCAAATTTCTATGTTGAAATCCTAATCCCCCAATGTGATGGTATTTGGAGATGAGGCCTTTCAAAGGTGATTAGGTCATGAGTGTGGAGCCCTTATGAATAGGATTAGCACCCCTATAAAACAGACTCCAGAGAACTCTCTAGCCCCTTCTGCCATTTGAGGACACAGCAAAAGGATGGCCTATGATGTCTGGTGAGGAAGCAGACTTCCAAGACACCATATCTGTCACAATCTTGATCTGGGACTTCCTTGCCTCCAGAATTGTGAGAAATAAATGTTTGTTTCAGCCATGCACTCGATGGTATTTTTGTTATAGCAGCCCAGACTAACTAAGACAAGGCCGGAGCCCCTTCTCTTTCATCTGAATTGATTCATTTTTATACTTAGCATTCTTTCATTCAGTAGGTATTTATTGAGACCCCATTATATGTTGAAGGGAGAAGATGCACTGATTTCATCATGCTTGTGACAAATAACCCCAGCCCCACCACAACCACCTATGTCATCTATCTTTGCCTTTTATTTCTATTTCCAGATCAATGTTTTCCCTTCTTTCCAATGAAATTTAGTTTCTCTAAAACACATGATACCAACTCTCTCTGCACATTGCAAATACACACCATTCTCCCTGTTATGCTCTCTTTCTTGAAGACATTTGAATTCTGTTTTCTAGATTTTTATTCATTATTACACAGGCCTTGTGATTTTATTATTCATTATGATTGTCCCAGCACCCTGGTCTTTTATTTTCTTGACTTCCTCACCTACAGTGATCTTATTCCTAACCTTTTCTCACCTCTCGATGCCTACATTCATATCTTAAACATTACCAATAATGTCACCACATTCAGGCCTCAACTGAAATCATCCTTCTCTGTGACTACCCCCTCTTTCTGGTTCATTTCTTTTAATACTATCCTTCTATAAAATTTGAACTCTACCAGGCACTATCATATTAACTTTTTTCATATCATCACTTACATTCATAACTAGCATCTTAAGTTATTATTGTGGTAAATGTTAACATGAGTCCTACTCTCTTAGCAAAGTGTTAAGTGTAAAATATGATTTTGTTAGCTATAGGCATAATGTTGTCCAGCATATCTCTAGAATTTATTCATCTTGAATAACTGAAGTTTAAATCCATTGAAGAGCAACTCCCCATTTCCATCTCCTCCAAACCTTTGGCAACAACCATTATATTCACTATTTCTATGAATTTGGCTATTTTAGGTACCTCATATAAATGGAATCATGCAGTATTTGTCCTCCTGTGACATATTAGAATTTACATCCAGAAGTGGAACTTCTGAATCATGTGGTACTTCTATTTTTAATTTTTTGAATAACTACCATACTGTTTTCTAAAGTGGCTGCACCGTTTTACATTCTGACCTGTAGTACAGAAGAGTTTGTTTTATAATGGCCATCCTAAAATGTGTGAGGTGATATCTTGTATGGTTTATTTGCATTTCCCTGATAATTAGTGATATTGAGCATATTTTCATATACCTATTGGCCATTTGTATGTCTTCTTTGGAGAAATATTGCTTGAAGTCCTTTGCCCATTTTAAAAATCAGGTTTTGTGGTTTTCTTCTATTTTGCTATTAAGTTGTAGGGGTCCCTTTATATAATTTGGATATTAACATTTTATCAAATACGGGGCTTGAAATATTCTCTCCATTCTGTAGATTGTCTTTTCACTTTGTTGTTTCCTTTGCTACTCAGAAGCTTTTGAATTTGATATAGTCGCACTTGTCTATTTGGCTTTTATTACTATATTTGTGTATTCTTTAATTTCTTTCATCAATGTTTGTAGTTTTCAGTGTACAAGTCTTTTACCTCTTTAGATAAGTTTATTTTTAATTATTTATTCTTTTTTATGCTATTGTAAATACAATTGTATTCATAATTTATTCTTTAGATAGTTCATTGTTAGTGTATAAAGATGCAACTGAGTTTTGTATGCTGATTTTGTATCCTGCAACTTTGCTGAATTTGGTTATTACTTCTAATTGTATGTGTGTGCAATCTTTAGTTTTGTACATACAAGATCATGTCATCTGCAAACAGAGATAACTTTTTTCTTTCCAATGTGGATGACCTTTTGCTTTTTCTCGTCTCATTGCTCTGGCTAGAACTTCCAGTACCATACTGAATAAAAGTGGCTAGAGTGAGTACCCTTGCCTTTTTCTTCATCTTAGAAACTTTTGTTTCATGTGCTGTCATGGTAAGTCACCATTTTGTATGCCACCTCACCATCCTTGGCTTCTTTCTTCCTCCACTGTACTTTTATTTTTGAGGTGATTTGTTATATGACAAGAGCTGTCTACTAAATCTCTCAGAGGCTGTCACTTAGTAGCCACAGTGATGCTTTTTAATGATAATTCAGATCATATCACTTTCTTCCTTAAAATATCCAATGAATTTAAATTATAAATACAACATACGGACAATGGAACCTACATAATCTAGTCTTTAGTTTCCTCTTGTCTATACCACCTATGGCTCTATCCCTACTGGCGTTCCTATTCATCTTTGAAAATATAATACTAATTCTTTCTTCAGCATTTTTGCCATGCCATTCTGTATTCTTGGATCACTCTATTCCAGATTTTTGCATGGCTCACTTTTTTGTGATTTAGGTTGCTGCTGAAATGTAACCTTCGTAAGAAGGCCTTTTCTAAACACTCTATTTAAAATTGTACCTATTTCCATTCTATTTTCTATCTTGCTGTGTGTTTTTTTTCCCATAGCTCTTATCACTTCTTGGCATTCTGTTCATACCAATGTATTCAATGTATTGTTTCTGGTGTACTAGAATATAAGCTCTAGGTAGGCCTGGACTTTATCTTTTGTATTCACTACTGGATTACTAGTGACTAGAAGAGTGTCTGGCATTTAGTAAGCATTCATAACTATTTTCTGCATGAATAGCATGGGAACAATATGGCTGAGAACTTATACCAGGAGAAAAATGGGAGTAAAAACATTCCAGGTAATGTGAATAATACATGCTTAAAGTAGCAAGCATACTGGAAGTTTGAGTAACTGAAAGAACACCAAGTTAACAGGATATGTGGTGAGCAAAAGGAAAGTACACATGGAAAGGAGTCCTTAGAGAGTCTATACTAGTTAAAATCTGGATTATGCTAATTGTCAAAGTCCATACTATGGGCTTTATCTATGAATTTTATCTGAAATGAATCAGGAAGCCATTGAAAGATTTTAAACAGTAGAATGACATGTACCCATTATGTTTTAAAAGTATTTCTGAAGAAATAGTTATTTGTATAGAAACACAAATCATTTTACAAATGAAACTCAAAAGAGAAATGGAAAATCTCTGCTGTGATATTTACCTGTTCTAAAAATCTGTATAAGAGACTATACATATATACCTGGGATTTCAGTTGAAAATTATAAAGCAGGGTGATAACACAGGTAAGACAATGAACAATAAAATTTGCTACATCATTAAAAAAAACATGGAATATTTACTGCAGTTTACTGTCCTCATGGGTCTGTATCCTAAAAATTTGTTCTCAGAGTAACATGCCCATATGGAATAATGATTGTTTATATGTGAGTTTATTTCAATCATTAAGATGGCATCTTTCATATCTCTTCTAAATGGAAAAGCGTATCTTGTAAAAGGAAAAGAAAAAATAATTTCCCATAAAAACATTGATATATCAGAAAATCCCTGCTACCTCAGTGTTTGTATGTGATTATCATCCATTATTATATATTAACATGCTTTTTTATAGTGCCTGAACACTATTTAAAGACAATTAAATATTGTTTGTCTCAAAAACAGCAGTTATTTCTTGAAATATGTGTCCTCAATAAATCACAAAAAATGATTTAACAGATGGCACTAATATCAACACAGAACTTTCAGCAGCAGTATCAGAGTTTGACTTCTGGTTTCTAAAGAAAATAGCAACATCATTATTGAAAAAATTAAATGCTTTCTCCTTCTCTTTCTCCTCCACACTTTGGGCCATATCAACATTTATAAACCATGAGTAGGTATGCAATTTAGAGTTAGAGATGTAGACATATATCTGTATGTCATAAACATAGACAATGATACATTCAGCTTATAAATCAACTCCTAACTGAAACAATTAATTCCTATGATAATTCCAGCATGCTAACCCTTTACCACAGCTATTAAAGAATTTGTCCCTAAAGCATGTTTATTTGACTAGGGTAGAAGAAACAGGCTTGAAAACAGTCAGGAATGTGGTAGCTCCAGAAGGTTACTGGAACAACTTGACATCAGGCTCTGAGTAACTATTTTTCCTTGCACCACTTTTTCTAGATTCTTAGTCCCTAGACTAGAGAGAGGAATTCTATTGCCTGAGCACTCCTTGGCATTGAGACTATGAGTCTAGTGGAGAAAATCTCGAAGTATTCTATAATATTTGTAGTGAGAAAGTAGAAAATTTTTTTCAACAATCCCATCAGGATTGGGCATAATTTGAAAATATTAATCCCTCAAAGAATACCAATTTGCTGTTAAGGAAATAAGTATTGGATGCCCACAGTAAAGGATTTGTAAAATATACCCTAAATTCTACTTTTATATTTATTTCATCTTTATTTCTATATTTCTGTATTATTTCATCTTTATATTAAGATAAAATTTTTCTATTTAACAATTAGAATATATGTTTATATTTTTATAGTCAGAATCTATTTGAATATTTAAATCAATTTTAGTGAAAAACCCTTGGACTCTGTACTTAGTAAATCTTGAAAAACAGCCCTAATTCTTAACAATGTTGATAAGAACATTTCTTCATAAGGTTCTTATAAAAATGAAAAGGAATTGTATTTAGGGGCAAATCATATTAGGGTTGGGATGATCATCCATACTGATTTCAGCTCTGTAATCTGGCTACTTGATTTCTAATACATATTTAACCATCCCTAATCAGTAACACATAGTACCTGAATTACTGATCATCATCAAACACTCCAACTCTCTGCAATTCGTATTTACAAATAAAAAACTAATTAAGAAAATCAATATTTATGAAGTATTTTTGAAGAACTTACTATTCATTCTTTTTTCAACATTAGGCATTCTCAAGCTTTCCCATCAATAATAATTACATGGGATAAGTCTAAATATTTAGAATCCCAGGCACTAATCCAAGAGATTCTGATTTAATAGGTCTGAGATTAGTTGTGGGAGTCATCCTTTTTATCAAAAGTCCTACTGATAGTGATGTAGGCTACCCACATTCCATCTTTGAGAAATGTTGCTTTGGTTTAGTACTACTTATTAAGCAATTTTTAAATGTTTTTGTTGTTGTTGAGAATAATTGACATACAACATTATATTAGTTTCAGGTATACAACATAATGATTTGGTATTTCTATATATATGAAATGATCACCACAATAAGTCTAGTTAACATCCATCACCACATATAGTAACACGTTTTTTTCTTGTCATGAGAACTTCTAAGATCTACTTCCATAGCAATTTTCAAATATACAATACAGTATACATAGTCACTGTGCTGTCATTACACCCCTGTGACAATTATAACTGGAAGTTTGTACCTTTTGAAAACTTTTACCTATTTCACCTATCTTTTCATAAGGATAGGCACCTCTGGCAACCACCAATCCATTCTCTATATCTCGGAGTTCAGAATTTTGCTTTGTTTTTAGATTACACATATAAGTCAGATTATAGGGTATTTGTCTATGTCTCTCTGATGTATTTGCCTTAGCATAATGCTCTCAAGGTCCATCCATATTGTGGCAAATGGCAAGATTTTCTTTTTTTTATGGCTGAATAATATCCTGTTATATATATATATAAAACATATATATGCCACATCTTCTTTATCCATTCATCTTTTGGTGGACACTTAGGTTGTTTCCATGTCTTGGCCATTTTAAGTAATGTTGCAATGAATACTGGGGTGCAGATATCTTTTTGACAGAGTGTTTTTTTTCCCTTCACATATATTCCAGAAGTGGAATTGCTGTATCATATGGTAGTTCAATTTTTAACTCTTTGAGCAAACTCCATACTGTTGCCCATAGTAGCTTCACCAATGTAATTTCCTATCAGCAGTGCACAAGGGTTTCCTTTTCTTAACATCCTTGCCAACATTCGTTATCTCTTGTCTTTTTGGTAATAGCCATTCTAACAGATGTGTGGTGATATCCCATTGTGGTTTTGATTTATATTTCCCTGGTGATTAGTGATACTATGCACATTTCATGTACCTGTTGGCCATTTGTATGTCTTCTTTGGAAAAATGTCTATTCAGATCCTCTGCCACTTTAATCAGGTTTTGTTTGTTTGCTATTGAGTTTTATGAAGTCTTTCCATATCTTGGTTATTAACTTGTTATCAGATGATTTCCAAATATTTTCTCCAGTTTGTTAAGTTACCTCTTCTTTTAGATGATGGTTTCCTTTGCTCTGCAGAAGGCTTTGAGTTGATGTGGTTCTACTTGTTTATTTTAACTTTTGTTGCCATTGCTTTTGGTATCAAATCCAAAACATCATTTTCAAGACCAATGTCAAGGAGCTTACTGCCTATATTTTCTTCTAGGAGTTTTATGGTTTCAGATCTTACTTTCAAGTTTTTAATGCATTTTGAGTTAACTTTAGTGTATGATGTAAGATAGTGGTCCAGTTTCATTATTTTGCATAATAACTGGGTTGTTCAGTTTTCCCAACACAATTTATTGAAGAGACTGCCTTTTCCCCGTTGCATATTCTTAGTTCCTTTGCCATAAATTAATTAACCATATATGGTTGAGTTTATATCTGGGCTCTCTAATGTTGTCCATTGATTGATCTGTTTTTGTCAGTGCCATACTGTTTTGATTTCTATCATTTTGTAATATAGTTTAAAATCAGGAAGCATGATCCCTCCAGCTTTGTTCTTCTTTCTGAAGGCTGCTTTGGTTATATTGGTCTTTTGCAGTTTCATACAAATTTTGAGATTGTTTGTTCTAGTTCTGTGAAAAATGCCATTGGAATTTTTATAGGGACTATGTTGAGTCTGTAGGTTGCCTTGGGTAATATGGACATTTTTACAATATTAATTCTTCTGACACATGAGCATGGAATATCTTTCCATTTATATGTCTGACAATTTCTTTAATCACTTTCTCGTACTTTTCAGTGTAAAGGTCTTGTACAGGTTTTCATTTCCCTGATTAAATTTATTCCTAGGTATTTTACTATTTTTTATGGAATTGTAATGGGTTTGTTTTTTTAATTTCTCTTTCTGATAATTATTAGTGTATAGAAACACAACAGATTTCTGTATATTGATTTTTATATTCAGCAGCTTTACTTAATTCATTTATTAGTACAAACAGTTATTTTGTTGGAGTCTTTAGGATTTTTTATACACAATAACACGTGTTTTGCAAGCAGTGACAGTTGTACTTCTTCCTTTCCATTTTGGATGCCTTCTTTTTCCTTTTTCTTGCCTAATTCCTCTGGCTAAGACTTCAGTACTATGTTGAATAAAAGTGGTAAGAGTAGGCATCCTTGTTGGTTCCTGATATTAGAGGAAGTTCTCTCAGCTTTTTACGGTTGAGTACAATGTTACACGTAGGCTCGTCATACATAGCCTTTATTATGATGCTATATGTTCTTTCTATACCCACTTTGTTGAGAGTTTTTATCATAACTGGATGTTGAATTTAGTCAAATTTTTTTTCTGTTTATTTTAAGATAATCATATATTTATCATTTCCTTAATGTGTTGTGTCACATTGATATGCAGATGCTGTATCATCCTTGCATTCCTGGCATAAATCCCCCTTGCTCATACTATATGATTCTTTTAATGTATTATTGAATATGATTTGCTAGTATTTTGTTGAGGATTTTACATCTATACTTCATCAGAGATATTGGCCTGAAATTTTCTTGTGGTATATTTTTCAGGTTTCTGTATCAGGGTAATGCTCTCCTCAGAAAATGCTTAGAAGTGTTCCCTCCTCTTCTATCTTTTGGAAGAATTTGTGAGGATTTGCATTAATTCCTTAAATATTTGGCAGAATTCACCAGTGAAGTCAACTCATTCTGGAATTTTTGGTTTCTGGGAGGTTTTTGATTATCAGTTCAATCTCCCTACTAGTAATCAATCCATTCAGACTTTCTCTTTCTTCATGATTCAATCTTGGAAGGTTCTTTGTTTCTAGAAATTTCTCCATTTCATCTAGGGTGTCCATTTTTTGTCATATAATTTTTTATAGTAGTGTTTTATGATACTTTGTATTTCTTTAGTGTCAGCAGTGACATCTCTTTCATTTCTGATTTCAATTGAATCCTCTGTAATTTTCCTCTTGGTGAGTCTACCTAAAGGTTTCTTAATTTTGTTTAACTTTTTTAAAAAGCAGCTCTTGTTTTCCTTGGTCATTGTATTTTTTTCCCTCTATTTTACTTATATCTACTCTAATCTCTATTTTCTTCCTCCTACTAACTTTGGGGTTTATTTCTTATTTTTATAGTTTGTTGAGGTGTAAAGTTATACTGTTCATTTGGTATTGCTCTTGCTTATTGATGTAAGCATTTATTGCTATGAAGCTCCCTTTTAGAACTGCTTATGCTGCATTCCAATTGTTTTGATAAGTTGTATTTCGATTTTCATTTGTTTCAAGGTATTGTTTTAACATGTTTATTGGAGTATAATTGCTTTACAATGGTGTGTTAGATTCTGCTTTATAACAAAGTGAATCAGTTACACATATACATGTATCCCCATAACTCTTCCCTCTTGTGTTTCCCTCCTTGCACCCTCCCTATCACACCCCTCTACGTGGTCATAAAACACCAAGCTGATCTCCCTGTGCTATGCAGTTGCTTTCCACTAGCTATCTATTTTACATTTGGTAGTGTATATATGTCCATGCCACTCTCTCACTTTATACCAGCTTACCCTTCCCCCACCCCATATCCTCAAGTCCATTCTCTAGTAAGTCTGCATCTTTATTCCCGTCTTGCCCCTAGGTTCTTAATGACCTTTTTTTTTTCTTGTTTTTTAGATTCCATATAAGTGTGTTAGCAAACGGTATTTGTTTTTCTCTTTCTGACTTACTTCACTCTGTATGACAGACACTGGGTCCATTCACCTCACTAAAAATAACACAATTTTGTTTCTTTTTATGGCTGAGTAGTATTCCATTGTGTATATGTACCACATCTTCTTTATCCATTCATCAGTTGATGGAGACTTAGGTTGCTTGCATGTCCTGGCTATTGCAAATAGAGCTGCAGTGGACATGTTGGTACATGACTCTTTGAATTATGGTTTTCTCAGGGTATATGCCTAGTAGTGGGATTGCTGGGTCGTATGGTAGCTCTATTTTTAGTTTTCTAAGGAACCTCCATACTGTTCTACATAGTGGCTGTATCAAATTACATTCTGACCACCAGTGCAAGAAGGTTCCCTTTTCTCCACACCATCTCCAGCATTCATTGTTTGTAGATTTTTTGATGATGGCCATTCTGACTGATGTGAGATGATATCTCGTTATAGTTTTGATTTGCATTTCTCTAATGATTAATGATGCTCAGCATGCTTTCATGTGTTTGTTAGCAATCTGTATATCTTCTTTGGAGAAATGTCTATTTAGGTCTTCTGCCTATTTTTGGATTGGGTTGTTTGGTTTTTTGATATTGAGCAGCTTCTAAATTTTGGAGGTTAATCCTTCGTCATTGCTTCATTTGCAAATATTTTCTCCCATTCTGAGGGTTGTTTTTTGGTCTTGTTTATGGTTTCCTTTCCTGTGCAAAGGCTTTTAAGTTTCATTAGGTCCCATTTGTTTATTTTTGTTTTTATTTCCATTTCTCTAGGCGGTGGGTCAAAAAGGATCTTGCTGTGATCTATGTCATAGAGTGTTCTGCCTGTGCTTTCCTCTAAGAGTTTGATAGTGTCTGGCCTTAGATTTAGGTCTTTAATCCATTTTGAGTTTATTTTTGTGTATAGTGTTAGGGACTGTTCTAATTTCATTCTTTTATGTGTAGCTGTCGTGTTTTCCCAGCACCACTTATTGAACAGGCTGTCTTTTCTCCATATATATTCTTCTCTCCTTTATGAAAGATAAGGTGACCATATGTATGTGAGTTTATCTCTGGGCTTTCTATCCTGTTCCATTGATCTGTATTTTTGTTTTTGACCAGTACCATACTGTCTTGATTACTGTAGCTTTGTTGTATAGTCTGAACTCAGGGAGCCTGATTCCTCCAGCTCCATTTTTCATTCTCAAGATTGCTTTGGCTATTCGGGGTCTTTTGTGTTTCCATACAAATTGTGAAATTTTTTGTTCTAGTTCTGTGAAAAATGCTTGTAGTAGTTTGATAGGGATTGCATTGAATCTGTAGATTGCTTGGGGTAGTATAGTCATTTTTCACAATGTTGTTTCTTCCAATCCAACAACATGGTATATCTCTCCATCTATTTGTATCATCTTTAATTTCTTTCATCAGTGTCTTATAATTCTCTGCATACAGATCTTTTGTGTCCTTAGGTAGGTTTATTCCTAGATATTTTATTCTTTTTGTTGCAATGGTAAATGGGAGTGTTTTCTTGATTTCACTTTCAGATGTTTCATCATGAGTGTATAGGAATACAAGTGATTTCATGCATTAATTTTGTATCCTGCTACTTTACCAAATACAAAGATTAGCTCTGGTAGTTTTCTGGTAGCATCTTTAGGATTCTCTATGTATAGTATCATGTCATCTGCAAACAGTGACAGCTTAAATTCTTCTTTTCTGATTTGGATTCCTTTTATTTCTTGTGCTTCTCTGATTGCTGTGGCTAAAACTTCCAAAACTATGTTGAATAATAGGGGTGAGAGTGGGCAACCTTGTCTTGTTCCTGATCTTAGTGGAAATGGTTTCAGTTTTTCACCATTGAGGATGATGTTGGCTGTGGGTTTGTCATATATGGCCCTTATTATGTTAAGGTATGTTCCCTCTATGCCTACTCTCTGTAGGGTTTTTTATCGTAAATCAGTGTTAAATTTTGTTGAAAGCTTTCTCTGCGTCTATTGAGTTGATCATACGGTTTTTCTCCTTCAATTTGTTAATGTGGTGTATCACATTGATTGATTTGCGTATATTGAAGAACCCTTGCATTCCTGGGTTAAAAGCCACTTGATTGTGGTGTGTGATCCTTTTAATGTGCTGTTGGATTCTGTTTGCTAGTACTTTTTTTTTTTTTTTTTTGCGGTACGAGGGCCTCTCACTGTTGTGGTCTCTCCCGCTGCAGAGCACAGGCTCCGGACGCGCAGGCACAGCAGCTATGGCCCATGGGCCCAGCCTCTCTGTGGCATGTGGGGTCTTCCCTGACCGGGGCACGAACCCGTATCCCCTGCATCGGCAGGCAGACTCTCAACCACTGCGCCACCAGGGAAGCCCCTGTTTGCTAGTATTTTGTTGAGGATTTTTGCACGTATGTTCATCAGTGATATTGGCCTGTAGTTTTCTTTCTTTTTGACATCTTTGTCTGGTTTGGGTATCATGTTGATGGTGGCTTCATACAATGAGTTTGGGGGTGTTCTTCCCTCTGCTACATTTTGGAAGAGTTTGTAAAGGATAGGTGTTATCTCTTCTCTAAATGTTTGACAGAATTTGCCTGTGAAGCCATCTGTTCCTGGGCTTTTGTTTGTTGGAAGATTTTAAATCACAGTTTCAATTTCAGTGCTTATGATTGGTCTGATCATATTTTTTATTTCTTCCTGGTTCAGTCTTGGCAGGTTGTGCATTTTTCAGAATTTGTCTATTTTTCTAGGAGGTCCATTTTATTGGCATACAGTTGCTTGTAGCAGTCTCTCATGATCCTTTGTATTTCTGCAGTGGCAGTTGTTACTTCTTTTTCATTTCTAATTCTGTTGATTTGAGTCTTCTCCCTTTTTTTCTTGGTGGGTCTGGCTAATGATTTATCAATTTTGTTTATCTTCTCAAAGAACCAGGTTTTAGTTTTATTGATCTTTGCTGTCATTTCCTTTATTTCTTTTTCATTTAATTCTGATCTGATCTTGATGATTTCTTTCCTTCTGCTAACTTTAGGGGTTTTTTTGTTCTTCTTTCTCTAATTGCTTTAAGTGTAAGGTTAGGTTGTTTATTTGACATGTTTCTTCTTTCTGAAGGTAGGATTGTATTGCTATAAACTTCCCTCTTAGAACTGCTTTTGCTGCATGCGATAGGTTTTGGGTCATGCTGTCTCCATTTTCATTTGTTTGTAAGTATTTTTTGATTTCCTCTTTGATTTCTTCAGTGATCTCTTCGTTATTAGGTAGTGTATTGTTCAGCCTTCATGTGTTCGATTTTTTTACAGATTTTTTCCCGTAATTGATATCTAGTCTCATAGTGGTGTGGTCAGAAAGCATACTTGATGCTATTTCAATTTTTTAAAATTTACCAAGGCTTTATTTGTGACCCAAGACATGATCTCTCCTAGAGAATGTACCATTAGCTCTTGAGAAGAAAGTGTATTCTGTTGTTTTTGGATGGAATGACCTATAAATATCAATTGTCTTTCTTGTTTAGTGTATCATTTAAACCTTGTTTTTCCTTATTTATTTCCATTTTGTATGATCTTTCCATTGGTGAAACTGGAGTGTTAAAATCGCCTACTATGATTGTGTTACTGTCGGTTTCCTCTTTTATGGCTGTTAGTATTTGCCTTATGTATTGAGGTGCTCCTGTGTTGTGTGTATAAATATTTACAATTGTTAAAAATTCTTCTAGGATTGATCCCTTGATCATTTTGTAGTGTCTTTGTCTCTTGTAATAGTCTTTATTTTAAAGTCTCTTTTGTCTGATAACGAGAATTGCTACTTCAGCTTTTTCTTGATTTCCATTTGTATGGAATATCTTTTTCCATCCTCTCACTTTCAGTGTGTATGTGTCCCTAGGTCTGAAGTGGGTCTCTTGTAGATGGCATGTATACGGGTCTTGTTTTTGTATCCATTCAGCCAGTCTGTGTCTTTTGGTTTGAGCATTTAATCCATTTACATTTAAGGTAATTATCGATATGTTTGTTCCTATTACCATTTTCTTAATTGTTTTGAGTTTGTTACTGTAGGTCTTTTTTTTCTCTTGTGTTTCCTCCCTAGAGAAGTTCCTTTAGCATTTGTTGTAAAGCTGGTTTTGTGGTGCTGAATTCTCTTATCTTTTGCTTGTCTGTAAAGGTTTTAATTTCTCTGACAAATCGGAATGAGATCCTTGCTGGATAGAGTAATCTTGGTTGTAGGTTTTTCTCCTTCATCACTTTAAATATGTCCTGCCACTCCCTTCTGGCTAGCAGATTTTCTGCTGAAAGATCAGTGGTTAACCTTATGGGGATTCCCTTGTGTGTTATTTCTTGTTTTTCCCTTGCTGCTTTTAATATTTTTTCTTTGTATTTAATTTTTGATAGTTTGAGTAATATGTGTCTTGGCGTGTTTCTCCTTGGATTTATACTGTATGGTACTGTCGGTGCTTCCTGGACTCGATTAACTATTTCCTTTCCCATATTAGGGAAGTTTTCAACTATACTCTCTTCAAATATTTTTTCAGTCCATTTGTTTTTCTCTTCTTTTTCATTGACCCGTAAAATTCGAATATTGGTGCGTTTAACATTGTCCCTGATGTCTCTGAAACAGTCCTCAATTCTTTTCATTCTTTTTTCTTTATTTTGCTCTGCAGTAGTTATTTCCACTCTTTTATCTTCCAGGTCACTTATCCGTTCTTCTGCCTCAGTTAATCTGCTATTGATTCCCTCAGGAGAATTTTTAATTTCACTTACTGTGTTGTTCATCATTTTTTCTTTGCTCTTTAGTTCTTCTTGGACCTTGTTAAACATTTCTTGTATTTTCTCCTTTCTATTTTTAAGTTTTTGGATCATCTTTCCTATCATTATTCTGAATTCTTTTTCAGGTAGACTGCCTATTTCCTCTTCATTGGTTAGGTCTGGTGGGTTTTTACCTTGCTGCTTCATCTGCTGTGTGTTTCTCTGTCTTCTCATTTGGCTTAATTTACTGTTTTTAGGGTCTCCTTTTCTCCGGCTGTGGCTGTGTAGTTCCCGTTGTTTTTGGTGTCTGCCCCCAGTGGGTAAAGTTGTTTCAGTGGGTTTTGTAGGCTTCCTGGTGGAGGGGAATAGCTCCTGTGTTCTGGTGGATGAGGCTGGATCTTATCTTTCTGGTGGGCAGATCCATGTCTGTTGGTGTGTTTTCGGGTGTCTGTGAACTTATTATTATTTTAGGCAGCCTCTCTGCTAATGGGTGAGGTTGTGTTTCTGTCTTGCTAGTTGTTTAGCATAGGGTATCCAGCACTGTAGCTTGCTGGTCGTTGAGTGGAGCTGGGTCATGGCATTGAGACGGAGGTCTCTGGGAGAACTTTGCCATTTAATATTACATGGAGCTGGGAGGTCTCTTGTGGACCAATGTCCTGAACTTGGCTCTTGAACCTCAGAAGCACAGCCCTGACGCCTGCCTGGAGCACCAAGAGCCTGTCATCCACACAGCTCAGAATAAAAGGGAGAAAAAAAAAGAAAGAAAGGGGAAGATAAAATTAAATTAAATTAAATAAAGAAAAAAGTTATTAAAATAAAAACTATTAAAAATTTTTTAAATAAAAATGAAAGAAGGAAGGAAGAGAGCAACGAAACCAAAAAACAAATCCAGCAACGATAACAAGTGCTAAAAACTGTACTAAAAGCAAAGCAAAACAAAACAAAAAATGAAACGGACAGACAAAACCCAGGACAAATGGTAAAAGCAAAGCAATACAGGCAAAATCACACAGAAGCATATGCATACACACTCACAAAAAGAGAAAAAGGGAAAAATATATATATATCGTTGCTTCTAAAGTCCAGCTCCTCTATTTGGGATGATTTGTTGTCTATTCTGGTATTCCACAGATGAAGGGTACATCAGGTTGATTGTACAGATTTAATCCACTGCTCCTGAGGCTGCTGGGAGAAATTTCCCTTTCTCTTCTTTGTTTGCACAGCTCCTGGGGTTCAGTTTTGGATTCGGCCCCGCCTCTGCATGTAGGTCGCCTGAGGGCATCTGTTCTTCGCTGAGACAAGACGGGGTTAAAGGAGCAGCCGATTCGGGGGGCTCTGGCTCACTCAGGCTGGGGGGAGGGAGTGGTACAGCATGTGGGGCAGCCTGTGGCGACAGAGCCCGGTGTGATGTTGCAACAGCCTGAGGCGCGCTGTGTGTTCTCCAGGGGAAGTTGTCCCTGGATCATGGGACCCTGGCAATGCCAGGCTGCACAGGCTCCCAGGAGGGGTGGTGTGGATAGTGACCTGTGCTCACACACAGGCTTCTTGGTGGCTGCAGCAAAAGCCTTAGCATCTCATGCCCATCTCTGGAGTTCGTGCTGTTTGCCGCAGCTCGCGCCCATCTCTGGAGCTCCTTTAAGCGGTGCTCTTTGTCCCCTCTCCTCGCACACCAGGAAATAGGTAAGAAAAAGTCTTTTGCCTTTTCGGCAGCTCGAGACTTTTTCCCGGACTCCCTCCCGGCTAGCCGTGGCACACTAGCCCCCTTCAGGCTGTGTTTACATAGCCAACCCCAGTCCTGTCCCTGGGATCCAACTGAAGCCCGAGCCTCAGCTCCCAGCCCCGCCCACCCCGGCGGGTGAGCAGACAAGCCTCTCGGGCTGGTGAGTGCTGGTCGGCACTGATCGTCTGTGCGGTAATCTCTCCACTTTGCCCTCAGCACCCCTGTTACTGCGCTCTCCTCCGTGGCTCCAAAGCTTCCCCCCTCCGCCACCCGCAGTCTCCACCTGCGAAGGGGCTTACTAGTGTGTGGAAACCTTTCCGCCTTCATAGCTCCCTCCCACTGGTGCAGGTCCCATCACTATTCCTTTGTCTCTGTTTTTTCTTTTGCCCTATGCAGGTACGTGGGGAGTTTCTTGCCTTTTGGGAAGTCTGAGGTCTTCTGCCAGTGTTCAGTAGGTGTTCTGTAAGAGTTGTTCCACATGTAGATATATTTCTGATATATTTGTGGGGAGTAAGGTGATCTCCATGTCTTACTCTTCCACCATCCTGAAGCTCATCCTTCAAGGTATTTTTTATTTCCTCTTTTGATTTCTTCTTTGACTCATTTGTTGTTCAGTAGCATGTTGTTAAGTAATGATAAACATATCAGAGGAACATATCAGAATCATTCGTGAAATGTCTTGAATGTGTAGATGACTTTAACCTCGAGAAATACCAGAATGAAGAAAGTTAGGAAGGGAAGACTGATTTGTTCATTTTGGGAAAACAACCCCAAAAATGTAGCTGATACTAATATACACCCATCACATTTTAAAGACTTCTGTTCCAAATATTCTCTATTTTTCTGAATATAGAACTGTATCTATATAGTTAATTGAATTGAATTTCTAATGGAAATTATGTCTATGGCTTCAACATTACTACAGTATTTCTGCCCACTTCTGTTTTTTGTCTCCTCTATTCCATGCATTAAATCCAGAGCAATAGTTTTGAAATACATATTTGCTAATGCCCCTGCCCCTAGTAAAAAGCATATTTTTCTTTCCGTTATGCTAGGATAATGACTAAATTTATTAACGTACACTGTTAATGAATTCACATGGGCTTCCATTCGTGGGCTCCCTACCACACACCTTTATACCCTTGTCTTTTGTGTTTTCGTTTTTTTTCTTTTGTCTACATTGGGTCTTCTTTGCTGTGTGCAGGCCTTCTCTAGTTGTGGCGAGCAGGGGCTACTCTTTGTTGCGGTGCGCAGGCTTCTCATTGCGGTGGTTTCACTTGTTGTGGAGCATGGGCTCTAGGCACCTGGGCTTCAGTAGTTGCAGCACACGGGCTCAGTAGTTGTGGTGTGCAGGCTCTAAGGCGCACGGGCTCTCTAGTTATGGTACACGGGCTTAGTTGCTCCGTAGCATGTGGGATCTTCCCGGACCAGGGATAGAACCCATGTCCTCTGCATTGGCAGGTGGATTCTTACCCACTGCGCCACCAGGGAAGTCCCCTATTGTGTTTTCTGCTACTCTCCTTCCATTCCTCAATTGTCCCATCCTCCTCAAATCTTTACAACTGTAATACTCTGAAATTTTATCAAGTAAAATTGCCTCTTTTATCAAGTAATACTTTACAACCGTAATACTCTGAAATTTTTTGTTCTAGCTCTGTGTAAAATGCCTGTGGTAGTTTGATAAGGATTGCATTGAATCTGTAGATTGCTTTGGGTAGTAGAGTCATTTTCACAATGTTGATTCTTAGAATCCAAGAACATGGTATATCTCTCCATCTATTTGTATCATCTTTAATTTCTTTCATCAGTGTCTTATAATTTTCTGCATACAGGTCTTTTGTCTCCTTAGGTAGGTTTATTCCTAGATATTTTATTCTTTTTGTTGCAGTGGTAAATGGGAGTGTTTTCTTGATTTCAATTTCACATTTTTCATCATTAGTATATAGGAATGCCAGAGATTTCTGTGCATTAATTTTGTATCCTGCTAACTTACCAAATTAATTGATTAGCTTTAGTAGTTTTCTGGTAGGATCTTTAGGATTCTCTCTATATAGTATCACGTCATCTGCAAACAGTGACAGCTTTACTTCTTCTTTTCCGATTTGGATTCCTTTTATTTCCTTTTCTTCTCTGATTGATATGGCTAAAACTACCAAAACTATGTTGAATAGGAGTGGTGAGAGTGGGCAACCTTGTCCTGTTCTTGATCTTAGTGGAAATGGTTTCAGTTTTTCACCATTGAGGACGATGTTGGATGTGGGTTTCTCATATATGGCCTTTATTATGTTGAGGAAAGTTCCCTCTATGCCTACTTTCTGCAGGGTTTTTAATCATAAATGGGTGTTGAATTTTGTCGAAAGCTTTCTCTGCATCTATTGAGATGATCATATGGTTTTTCTCCTTCAGTTTGTTAATATGGTGTATAATGTTGATTGATTTGCGTATATTGAAGAATCCTTGCATTCCTGGGATAAAAGCCACTTGATCATGGTGTATGATCCTTTTAATGTGCTGTTGGATTCTGTTTGCTAGTATTTTGTTGAGGATTTTTGCATCCATGTTCATCAGTGATGTTGGCCTGTAGTTTTCTTTCTTTGTGACATCCTTGTCTGGTTTTGGTATCAGGGTGATGATGGCCTTGTAGAATGACTTTGGGAGTGTTCCTCCCTCTACTGTATTTTGGAAGAGTTTGAGAAGGATAGGTGTTAGCTCTTCTCTAAATGCTTGATAGAATTCTCCTGTGAAGCCATCTGGTCCTGGGCTTTTGTTTGTTGGAAGATTTTTGATCACACTTTCAATTTTAGTCCTTATGATTGCTCTGTTCATATTTTCTATTTCTTGCTGATTCCATCTTGGCAGGCTGTGCATTTCTAAGAATTTGTCCATTTCTTCCAGGTTGTCCATTTTATTGGCATAGAGTTGCTTGTAGTAATCTCTCATGATTCTTTGTATTTCTGCAGTGTCAGTTGTTACTTCTCCTTTTTCATTTCTAATTCTGTTTATTTGAGTCTTCTCCCTTTTTTTCTTGATGAGTCTGGCTAATGGTTTATCAATTTTGTTTATCTTCTCAAAGAACCAGCTTTTAGTTTTATTGATCTTTGCTATCATTTCCTTCATTTGTTTTTCATTTATTTCTGATCTGATCTTTATGATTTCTTTCCTTCTGCTAACTTCGGGTGTTTTTGTTCTTCTTTCTCTAATTGCTTTAGGTGCAAGGTTAGGTTGTTTATTCGAGATGTTTCCTGTTTCTTAAGGTAGGACTTCATTGCTATAAACTTCCTTCTTAGAACTGCTTTTGCTGCATCCCATAGGTTTTGGGTTGTCGTGTCTCCATTGTCATTTGTTTCTAGGTATTTTTTGATTTCCTCTTTGATTTCTCTAGTGATCACTTCGTTATTAGGTACTGTATTGTTTAGCCTCAATGTGTTTATATTTTTTACAGATCTTTTCCTGTAATTGATATCTAGTCTCATAGCATTGTGGTCAGAAAAGATACTTGATATAATTTCAATTTTCTTAAATTTACCAAGTCTTTGTTTGTGACCCAAGATATGATCTATCCTGGAGAATGTTCCATGGGCACTTGAGAAATATGTGTATTCTTTTGTTTTTGCATGGAATGTCCTATAAATATCAATTAAGTCCATCTTGTTTAATGTATCATTTAAAGCTTGTGTTTTCTTATTTATTTTCATTTTGAATGGTCTGTCCATTGGTGAAAGTGGAGTTTTAAAGTCCCCTACTATGAGTGTGTTACTGTCTATTTCCCCTTTTATGGCTGTTAGTATTTGCCTTATGTATTGAGGTGCTCCTATGTTGGGTGCATAAATATTTACAATTGTTATATCTTCTTCCTGGATCAATCCCTTGATCATTATGTAGTGTCCTTTGTCTCTTCTAATAGTCCTTATTTTAAAGTCTATTTTGTTTGATATGAGAATTGCTACTCCAGCTTTCCTTTTATTTCTGTTTGCAGGGAATATCTTTTTCCATCCCCTCACTTTCAGTCTGTATGTGTCCCTAGGTCTGAGGTGGGTCTCTTGTAGACAGTATATATATGGGTCTTATTTTTGTATCCATTCAGCCAGTCTGTGTCTTTTGGTGGGAGCATTTAATCCATTTACATTTAAGGTAATTATCGATATGTATGTTCCTATTACCATTTTCTTAATTGTTTTGGGTTTGTTATTGTGGGTCTTTTCCTTCTCTTGTGTTTCTTGCCTAGAGAAGTTCCTGTAGCGTTTCTTGTAAAGCTGGTTTGGTGGTGCTGAACTCTCTCACCTTTTGCTTGTTTGTAAAGGTTTTTATTTCTCCATCAAATCTGAATGAGATCCTTGCTGGATAGAGTAATCTTGGTTGTAGGTTTTTCTCCTTCATCACTTTAAATATGTCCAGCCAGTCCCTTCTGGCTTGCAGAGTTTCTGCTGGAAATTCAGATGTTAACCTTATGGGGATTCCCTTGTGTGTTATTTGTTGTTTTTCTCTTGCGCTTTTAATATGTTTTCTTTGTATTTCATTTTTGACAGTTTGATTAATATGTGTTTTGGTGTGTTTCTCCTTGCATTTATTTTGTGTGGGAGTCGCTGTGCTTCCTGGACTTGATTAACTATTTCCTTTCCCATATTAGGGAAGTTTTGAACTATAATCTCTTGAAATATTTTCTCAGTCCCTTTCATTTTCTCTTCTTCTTCTGGGACCCTTATAATTCAAATGTTGGTGCATTTAATTTTGTCCCAGAGGCCTCTGAGTCTGTCCTCAGTTCTTCTCATTCTTTTTTCTTTTATTCTGCTCTGCAGTAGCTATTTCCACTATTTTATCTTACATGTCACTTATTCGTTCTTCTGCCTCAGTTATTCTGCTATTGATCTCTTCTAGAATATTTTGAATTTCATTTATTGTGTTGTTCATTGTTGCTTGTATTCTCTTTAGTTCTTCTAGGTCCTTGTTAAATGTTTCTTGAATTTTCTCTATTCTATTTCCAAGATTTTGGATCATCTTTACTATCATTATTCTGAATTCTGTTTCAGGTAGACTGCCTATTTCCTCTTCATTTATTAGGTCTGGTGGGTTTTTATCTTGCTCCTTCATCTGCTGTGTGTTTTTCTGTCTTCTCATTTTGCTTATCTTACTGTGTTTGGGGTCTCCTTTTTGCAGATGTAGGTTCGTAGTTCCCATTGTTTTTGGTGTCTGCCCCCAGTGGGTAAAGTTGTTTCAGTGGGTTGTGTAGGCTTTCTGGTGGAAGGGACTAGTGCCTGCGTTCTGGTGGATGAGGCTGGATCTTGTCTTTCTGCTGGGCAGGTCCATGTCTGGTGGTGTGTTTTGGGGTGTCTGTGGCCTTATTATGATTTTAGGCAGCCTCTCTGCTAATGGGTGGGTTTGTGTTCCTGTCTTGCTAGTTGTTTGGCATAGGGTGTCCAGCACTGTAGCTTGCTGGTCGTTGAGTGAAGCTGGGTGTTGGTGTTGTGATGGAGATCTCTGGGAGATTTTCGCCGTTTGATATTACGTGGAGCTGGGAGGTCTCTTGTGGACCAGTGTCCTGAAGTTGGCTCTCCCACCTCAGAGGCACAGCACTGACTCCTGGCTGCAGCACCAAGAGCCTTTCATCCACAGGCTCAGAATAAAAGGGAGAAAAAGTAGAAAAAAAGAAAAAAGGTAAAATAAAATAAAATAATATAAAATAAAATAAAGTTATTAAAATAAAAAGTAATTACTAAGAAAACAATTTTTGAAAAAGTAAAAAAAAACGGAGAGAACCCAGGACAAATGGTGAAAGTGAAGCTATACAGACAAAATCTCACACAGAAGCATATACATACACCCTCATAAAAATAGGAAAAGGGGAAAAAATAATACATCTTGCTCCGAAAGTCCACCTCCTCAATTTGGGATGATTCCTTGTCTATTTAGGTATTCCACAGATGCAGGGTGCATGAAGCTGTTTGTGGAGATTTAATCCACTGCTCCTGAGGCTGCTGGGAGAAATTTCCCTTTCTCTTCTTTGTTTGCACAGCCCCTGGGGTTCAGCTTTGTATTTGGCCCTCTCTCTGCGTGTAGGTCGCCTGAGGACGTTTGTTCTCTGCTCAGACAGGCTGGGGTTAAAGGAGCAGCTGATTCGGGGTCTCTGGCTCTCTCAGGCCGGGGGTGGCAGTGGTACGTATGTGGGGCCAGCCTGTGGCGGCAGAGGCTGGCGGGACATTGCAGCAGCCTCTGAGGCATGCCGTGCGTTCTCCCGGGGAAGTTGTCCCTGGATCACAGGACCCTGGCAGTGGCTGCCTGCACAGGCTCCCGGGAGAGGAGTTGTGGAGAGTGACCTGGGCTTGCACACAGGCTTCTTGGTGGTGGAAGCAGCAGCTTTAGCACCGTTTCTGGGGTCCACGCTTTTAGCCACGACTCACGCTCGTCTCTGGAGCTCCTTTCAGCAGTGCTCTTAATCCCCTCTCCTCGAGCACCAGGAAACAAAGAGGGAAGAAAAAGTCTCTTGCCTCTTCTGCAGGTCCAGACTTTTTCCCGGACTCCCTCCCGGCTAGCCGTGGTGCTCGTGCGCCTTCAGGCTGTGTTCACGCCGCCAACCCCCGTCCTCTCCCTGGGATCCGACCGAAGCCCGAGCCTCAGCTCTCAGCGCCCACCCCCCCCGCCCCCCCCCCCGCAGCAGTGAGCAGACAAGCCTCTCGGACTGGTGAGTGCTTGTCGCCACTGATCGTCTGTGCGGTAATCTCTCCGCTTTGCCCTCCGCACCCCTGTTGCCGTGCTCTCCTCCATGACCCCAAATCTAACACCCGGTGCCACCCGCAGTCTCCGCCCGTGAAGGGGCTTCCTAGTGTGTGGAAACCTTTACTCCTTCACAGCTCCCTCCCAGTGAGGCAGGTCCCGTCCCTATTCTTTTGTCTCTGTTTATTATTTTTTCTTTTGCCCTACCCAGGTATGTGGGGGCTTTCTTGCCTTTTGGGAAGTCTGAGATCTTCTGCCAGCGTTCATTGGGTGTTCTGTAGGAGTTGTTCCACGTGTATATGTATTTCTGATGTATCTCTGGGGAGGTAGGTGATCTCCACGTCTTACTCTTCCGCCATCTTCCTCAACTCCTCTCCAATTATTTTAAATTTTTATGTGTCATCATCTAGTAAGTTTATAGCTACACTAGCCTCAGTAATAAATCCTAATCCCTAGAACTATAATAAATATACACCATTCACAAAGTCAGGTTAGGTCCAAAGATGAAAATCCAGAGTATCTCAGACCTTTCAGAATTGTCCCTAAGTACCTCAGGTTTAATATTTCAACATTTTATTTTATTCTTTAGGCAAATAAGGTACTTGGTTGGCAAAAACAGTTTGTTCAGATTTTTCTGTAGGATGATATGAAAAAACTCTAACGGGCTTTTTGGCCAACCCAGTATTTCATATTTGTGTTACAAAATAAATTTTTAGTTAATGTAAAAATGATCATAATGGTTATAAGTATTTGGCTTTTATTACTCTATTTGTTTTATACTATTGTATATTGTCAATAACTCTCAACAAGTTCATGACTTCCAAAATCATCATTTATCTGCCAAATTCTCACATTTTAATGGTGATTCTTTTTTTCTGAAGCTTTAGAAATTACTCAGCTTCCTTAAATGCTATTTTCCTTTTTCATAAAATACCCTTGACTATCACCCATATTGGTCTTTTTTCCAGTTTCCTCTTTCCTACCCTTGACACATTAGGGTTTCCCCAGGGATTGGCCCTTTAGCCCTCACTTTAACTCTAGATATTTAACCGATAAAATTTTATACATTATCATGATTTGTAGCACCAACAGTGACCTATTTTTTATCTCCAGGTTATATATTTCTCCCGAATTTTAAATCAAGATGTTAAATTTATTAAATCAAATGTTTTGAGGACTTTCAATTTGCTAAGCTTTTTTGGAGAGGTTGGAGATATGGTCCCTACAAAATTATTCTTACATGCTTAGAAACTACTAATACATGAAACTCAATGTGCCCCAAAATGAAGTTAACTGAGTAACCTCTGTCCACTACGACCAAACCCCCAGAACATTCTCTTCCTCTTTTTTTCCAGTTGAGATAATTGACATATAGCACTGTATAAGTTTAAGGCATATAGCATAATGACTTGACACACACACACACATATATATATATATATATATATATATATAGTAAAATGATTTCCACGATAATTTTGGTTAACATCCACCATTTCATATATAGAGAAAAAAAGTTTTTTTTCTTGTCCTGAGAGCTCTCTGGATTTACTCTCTTAACAACTTTCCTATATATCATACAACAGTCTTAACTATAGGCATCATGTTGTACATTATATCCCTAGCACTCATTTATCTTATAACTGGAAGTTTGTACCTTTTGACAATCTCTATCCAATTGTCTCTCCGCTGCTCCCTGCCTGTGGTAACCATAAATCTGACCTCTTTTTCTATGAGCTTGTTTTTTGGGGTTTTGGTTATTTTTTTAGATTCTACATATAAGTGAGATCATACAGTACTTGTCTCTCTGTCTGACTTATTTTACTTAGCATAATGACCTCAAGATCCATCCATGTTGTTGCAAATGGGAGGATTTCCTTTTTCAAATAATATATTAATGGCTGAGTAATATTCTATTATATATGTATGTATATATATAATTTTCATTTTCTTTATTCATCTGTCAGTAGACACTTAGCTTGTTTCCATGTCTTGTCTATTATAAATAATGCTGCTCTGAACATGAGGGTGCAGATATATCTTTGACACAGTGGTTTTATTTCCTTCCAATATATTCCAGAAGTGGAATTGCTGGATCATATTTTAGTTCTATTTTTAATTTTTTGAGCAACTTCCATACTTTTTTTCATACTGGCTATACCAGTTTACAATCCCATCAATAACACACGAGGGTTCTTTTTTCTCTACATCCTTGCCAGCATTTGTTATCTCTTTTGATGATAGCCATTCTAACAGGCATGAGGTGATATCTCATTGCAGTTTTGATTTGCATTTTCCTTATGATTAGTGACATTGAGCATTTTTTCATGTTCCTGGCGTCCATTCATACACCTTCTTCAGAAAATGCTTTATTCAGGTCCTTTGCCCATTTTTCAATTGGATTATTATTATTATTCTGCTGTTGAGTTGTATGAGATCTTTATATATTTTGGATATTAACCCCTTATTAGATATATTGTTTGCAATTTTTTCGTTCTGTATGTTTTCATTTCATTGATCATTCTTTTGCTGTCTAGATAGTTTTAATTTGATGTACTCCCACTTGTTCATTTTTTATTTTGTTACTGTGGTTCTCTTGCTCTGATTACTGCTATACCAATTGTGATTTTGCCCCCAAAAGAAATATGTTTGTGTATTTTTTCTCTTACATATAAATTATTACAAAAATTCCATTACTTCTTCTGAAATCTTTCCAATTCCATCACCACTGTCACAGCTTTTCTTCAGTCCTTATGTGTTAACTAGACTATACCAACTGAGAAACTGAATATACAAATGAACACTGTCTAGACCATGTATAAAAATAGAAACCTGTCTCACAACGTGCAGCAACCTGCCCAGGAAACCAACAATTTTATGTGCAATAACCAGCCAAGGGAGCCAGCCTGTTATAAGTCAGACTTATAGGAAGTCAGAGCACTATCTGTAGTAACAATACAGGAAGCTAAATGATAACTTCTGTAACAGTTGGCCCAAAATGGCCAGGCCTTGGTTAGTAACGAATAGCTTCCCAACTTAGGACCAACCAGAGAAAGCTTCCAACTTAGGACCAACCAAAGAAAGCCAAATATGTACACTAACCAATCACACAGGATGCCCATTTCTAGTTAGCCCACCTCTAGCTTCCTCATGCCAATAGCCTCCAATCAGAGCCTACCTAGAACCTTCCCTTTTTTCATTGTAAAGCATTCCTACTCCTCTGTCTGCCTTTGAGACTCAGCCAAAACAAAAGTGATGGTGGCTGACTCCCTTGCTATAGCAAGCTGTGAATAAATAGCCTTTGCTTGTTCTCGTTTGGTTGCTCTTCATTTATTTCCACACAACAAAGTCCTGACTAGTCTCTGCCCATTGTCCGGATATTTCCAATTGGTTTCACTCTACAACTAGAGTGATATTTCAAAACTCAGAACCTGTATTGTCACTGATCTGCATATTTTTCAGTGGGTCCCCGTTGCCTTGGGGACTGAACTATAAAGTTCTTCAGCCGATCACAGAAGTCCACAGTCTCAATTCTTACCATTTCCCCAAGTAAAACATCTTGCTGATCTCATAATATACTGAACATTTTCATTCCTCCAATTGTTTGAACAATCTGGTTTCGTTTCCTTTAATGAGTTTGTCTGCTTTATCCACCTGTTTAACTCTTTTCTTTTCCTTTGAGACTGGATTAACTTTTTTCTTAAAGAATCTTGCTACCAAGACTTATTTGACTTTTTCTCTTCTATACTCCAATAATATCCTAAGGTTACTTCTACTTCACATTATTAAGATCAAACTATTTTATATACTTTTATCTGTATCCTGTTAAACTGAATCTCAAGTGTGAAGTTCTAGTTTTAATCAATTTTCTATTCATGGAAATTAGACCAATTCCTAGAGCATAGTAGGCTCTCAACAAATAATATTGGCTATTTTATTTCTGGCTTTGATTTGTTACCCATATAAATTATTTACTAACCTATTAGTAAATAATATATATAACTGTATCTTAATATTATTAAATAATTATTAGTAATTGATAGTTAATGAACATAAAATATTAATGTTATTTTTCAATATAAAAATACAGGTTTTGACCATCATCAGTAATTGTATACCTCTTATCCTGATGAGCAGCATCAAAAAAACCTAACAGAAGCAATGCAGTATATATGTCCTATAGAGTTTGCTGAATATTGGGCATATTTCAAGTGCCTCCTCCCATTCACTCAAGACCATCATTTCCCAGACCCTCAGCCACTGAGCATAATAGCTTAAGCCCATGTGGTTTTGCTGCCTGGGGTGGACTAGATGTTTGCGTTAGGGCTGGGCCTTATTTTTCTATCTCTATACAATTATGTCTGCCACATGACCTCAATTCATGGTTTCTCCCACCACTTCCAAATTGAATGAAGCACCCACCATAGGGCATGAGATCTGGCGTCCTGACCAACTAAAGAAAGATTAGCACATAAATATTAGAAGCGAAATGGAGTTTTTTCCCTATGGGGAAACATTAGTCATTGTGAAAGAAGTCTAGAGAGATTTGGGCAAATAAATTTGCTCTTTTTCCTACCCCCAGTTGGCTGTATCATGCTGGGGAGATACGTCCTATGTTGCAGAGTGCGTGTACCTCTTGAACAGATAGTTACATCTCCTTGCATTTACTGGTGAACTTAATAAAGTATCACCAGCATTGCTATTCATCCTTTCCTATTTTACCTTCCATTTCCCTCATTCTTGTTGCCCTGTGATTGTAACTCCTAAGTCAACGACTAACAATAATCTTTGCCTCAGGTTTTGTTTTATGGGGATCAAGGTCTAAAATAGGATGGATATAAATGTTAGCCTGCAAGAGCTTATAAATTAAATGAATGAAAAATGTTGTATAACCAACAGTAACAGAAATCTTGTCTTTGTCAACATGAAGTTTTTAGTCTCTTTATATTGTTACATATACATCTAGTAGGATGCTAAAGTCAAATCCCAAGAGTTTGTGCATGTATTAATACTTGTTATTCTATGCATAAGCACTGCTGAAACACTGAAAAATCTCAATAGGTATTTGCTAAGAAAAGTAAAGCTAGTAATGTGTTTACATTAAACAACCAATTTCAAAGGGCTATTTTATTCCAAATATATTTGGAATGGGTTCAAAGGATAGAAAACCTAGTGATCCCTGATTTTGTGAGCCATGCTAGTGATCTATATGCACATTTTGCTTCCCACTTACCCCTTTTCTGCATTAGTCCTTGAAAACCTCTGACTTAAAGGCTCTGAGGAAAAGCATGAACAAAAGGTATAATCAAATACAGAAAAGGAGATGTTTGCTGCAATTGATGCCTGACAAAGCCGTAAACACTTCGTGAACACTGGAGACATATGGTTGCCACAGTAGAAGTAAATAGGCCTGCTAGTGCAGAGCCCACGAAGCCAAGGATCCTGTGGAGTGTTTTGTAAGTTCTATATAGAAAGGAACGTATTTGTTGTGTCCAAATATGTACATGGATTGCTTCTTATTTTTTTAAAATATAAAATCCATCATTTCTACATGAGTGGCTGTTTATCCATATTGGCACTCTGGAGACACCTTAATCTACTTGAAAATGACATTGAATTTGATGTCATGATATGCTTCAAAAGAGTAGGTCTGTTCACAGAGAAAGATTGCAGTTCAGCAGTACTAACTTCATGGGACAAGAAGAAAGATTTTAACTGAAGTGTGGGCGTAGGGCTGTGCATGGCTGGCTGAGTTCTCCCTGTTATCAACATGAGTGTACAAGAGAAGAAAAGAAACAAAGGTTCATTGCTAGATGGTAATAAGGGCTTCAAAATGAGTAATAAACTTGTAATTTCTAAACGCATTGATCCATAGGATTCTAATCAATTTTTCAAAATGGAAAAATATTCTGAGAAAAGAGACCATTTTATACAAAAAGAATGGATATTCTATTTTTTTGATTTTGATTTATTTACTTTTTTGTTGTTGTTCAGGTATAGTTGTTTTACAATGTTGTGTTAATTTCTACTGTACAGCAAAGTGGAGTTCCCTGTGCTGTACAGAAGGTTCTTATTAGTTATCTATTTTATACATATTAGTATATACATGTCAATCCCTATCTCGTAGTTCATCCCACCATCATAGCCACTGCCCACTTTCTCCCCTTGGTGTCCGTACGTTTGTTCTCTACATCTGTGTCTCTATTTCTGCCTTGCAAACCAGTTCATCTGTACCATTTTTCTAGATTCCAAATATATGAGTTAATATATGATATTTGTTTTTCTCTTTCTGACTTACTTCACTTTGTATGACAGTTTCTAGGTCTATCCTCATCTCTACAAATGACCCAATTTCATTCCTTTTTATAGCTGAGTAATATTCCATGGTATCTATGTACCACATCTTCTTTATCCATTTGTCTGTTGATGGACATTTAGGTTGCTTCCATGACCTGAGTATTGTAAACAGTGCTGCAATGAGCATTGCGGTGCATGTTTCTTTTTGAATAATAGATTTCTCTGGTTATATGCCCAGTAGTGGCGTGGCTGGGTCGTATGGTAATTCTATTTTTATTTTTTAAGGAACCTCCATAATGTTCTCCATAGTGTCTGTATCAATTTACATTCCCACCAACAGTGTAGGAGACTTCCTTTTTCCCTACACCCTCTCCAGTGTTTGTTGTTTATAGATTTTCTGATGATGCCCATTCTGACTGGTGTGAGGTGATACCTCATTGTAGTTTTGATTTGCATTTCTCTAGTAATTAGTGATGTTGACCATCTTTTCATGTGCCTCTTGGACATCTGTATGTCTCCTTTGGAGAAATGTCTATTTAGGTCTTCTGCCCATTTTTTGATTGGGTTGTTTGTTTTTTTAATGTTGAGCTGCATGAACTATTTATGTATTTTGGAGATTAATCCTTTGTCTATAGATTCATTTGCAAATATTTTCTCCTATTCTGAGGGCTGTCTTTTTGTCTTGTTTATAGTTTCTTTTGCTGTGCAAAAGCTTTTAAGTTTCATTAGGTCCCATTTGTTTATTTTTGGTTTTATTTCCATTACTCTAGGAGGTGGGTCAAAAAGATCTTGCTGTGAGTTATGTCAAAGAGTGTTTTTCCTAGGTTTTCCTCTAAGAGTTTTTACAGTGTCTGGTCTTACATTTAGATCTTTAATTCATTTTAAGTTTATTTTTGTGTATGGTGTTAGGGAGTGTGCTAATTTCATTCTTTTACATATAGCTCTCCAGTTTTCCCAGCACCACTTATTGAAGAGACTGTCTTTTCTCCATTGCATAGCCTTGCCTCCTTTTTCATAGATTAGTTGACCATAGGTGTGTGGGTTTATCTCTGGGCTTTCTATCTTGTTCCATTGATCTATATTTCTTTTTTCTGCCAGTACCATATTGTCTTGATTACTGTAGCTTTGTAGTATAGTCTGAAGTCAGGGAGTCTGATTCCTCCAACTCCATTTTTTTCCCTCAAGATTGCTTTGGCTATTTGGGGTCTTCTGTGTCTTCATACAAATTTTAAGATTTTTTGTTCTAGTTTTGTAAAAAATGCCATTGGTAATTTGATAGGGATTGCATTGAATCTGTAGATTGCTTTAGGTACTATAATCATTTTCACAGTATTGATTCTTCCAGTCCAGGAATGGATATTCTAATGCAATATTTCTATGTATACTAGTCATGTGCTTTTAAAACATACTTTAAAGAGCAATGAGACTTTTTTTTTATCATTTATGCATTTTTTCAACTCTTGGTATCATTTGAAATCTGAAGCCCTATAGGTAGGTGAGAGAAAGTGAGCAGCTTACAACAGGTATTAAAACGACTATTGAATATCTGTATACTCATTTTGAAAAAGACTGTTTTCTTAGTCTATCCTAGGGCACAGAATATTGATATAAAGCTCGTGGTTAATTACTTCTCAAACACAGGTGTTCACAGTGAACTTAACTGAGGGATTTTTAAAACTTGCTCCTCGAAGTCAAGAAACATAATATATGTACTCTATCTAAACAAAAGAACTCCAGAAATTAACTAAAAGTCTATTGAAAAAAAAAGGAAAAACGTCACTTTCATGAAAGTAGAATGAAGCTTAAAGTTTTGAGGAGTGGAATGAACTCTGTTTGATAAAAGATACTCTCTAAAATTAATAATTAACTTCTGTATATTCTTCAAGTTTTGCTTTACACTAGATATTTTAAAATAAATACAGCATATAAGATCTACAGCATATAAGATCCCTCATAACCAGACTCCAGATTATAGTCGCACTTTCATCCCTCTCAACCATGTACCCGATTCTGTAGTCAAATCTCTGATCCCCAAATCCGCAGAGCATTTTATTTATCTTTGCCTTTGTTTATGCTACTTTCTTCACCTGGTAGTCCCTCTTCTATTCTTCTTCCCTCATCTACACTGTCTCCTTTTCCATCCAGCAAACTCCTACTCACTTTTAAAGGTGACATCTTCTCTATAACTTCCTGAGATCATCCCCCTTCCATTTCTCCTTCTAGGCAGAGTCAATTTTTCCCACAAATGTATCCCATTTAAATGTTAACAGTGCCTTTGTTTTAGCCCTTATCATCTTGTATTGTTATTTGCTTCTGTTATTGTTATTTGAAACTACCTTATGTTTCCTGAGCTCTTTATAGAGGAAAAAAATTAATCTTGATCATTTATGTAAACTCTGCTCCTACTTACAGGGATTAGCACATGGTTATAGTGCAATAAATATTGTTGGATTGATGAAGATAGACTTTTATTACATGTCTCTTTAGTGTATATTTTCTATATGTATAGTAAGCTCATGTTTTCAAAATGATTTCTTATAAATGGTTCTGTCTGTGTATGTCTGAGAAGATTTTTATTTCTCACATAAGTGATGGCTGAATTGAACATACAATTCTAGGGTTATATTTTTTTCTTTACAATTCTGGATATAACATCTTTCTCTGATAACCAGAAGAAATTATAGGCCAAACATTGCTCTTCCTGCTTTCAGCCAATATCCTTTCCTTTTGAAAATTTTTGTCACCTTTCAGCCCAAATGCTTTGTTCTTGTCATTCACTTGGCCACATTTTGTTCTGATGTGCCTCTCTGTCCAGTGATCCATTGATCACTTCTGTGATTTTCTCATCATTCTAGTCATGTTGTTCAACCATAGTCTTTTTTAAAAACTTTTGAAGTTTTCTTTAGCATGTATCTCTGCTAGTTAAAATGTAATAAACACCCTGTAGAAGTAATGATTTTTGAGGTCTCAGGATTATGTGTAACTTTTCTTTCTAAATAACAAAAACTCAATTCAGTGTTCTGCATATATTGTCCTTCAAAACAAAATTCTTCAATAAATCAAATAATTGAGCAGTACTCTGTAGGTCACTCACCTTTTCTATTATCAGTTTCATTAAAACTCAAAGTTAGTACTGGATGCAAAAGTTTTCTAATTTTTCACACCATGCATCCTTTTAATAAAGCACACTAGGCTATGCCGAATGATTGTGTATTGTTGAATTGTTGCGGAAACACATTAGGTCATCAACAAACTTTTTTTTAATTGAATGACTTGATGTATCAATCAAAATCCTTGTCTGATTTATAGGTTTGAAAAAATTTATTGGAGCTCTGTTAGCCTGAGAGGGTACTTTTTTCCATACTCATTACCCACCTTGCTGGCATCCTGAACAGGTAAAACAAATAAATCTTACAGTGGGAAAATGGCTTTCATAATGGTAATAAAAAAACAGGACTCTGGAATCAAGCACATTTTGATTTCATATTTACTACTTAGCTGTATGATGAAAAAGTTAATCTCATTTTTCTTATTGTAAAATGAAATCCTTCTTCATAGTGCTGTTGTCAGAATTTAACGTGAATATGTAAGTAAAAAATTTGGCACGGTAGTCAACCCTAAACATGACTTTATCTAGAAGAAAGCAAAATTTTTATAATTAACTTTTTTAGTAAACCACTCTTAACTGGAGAATTAAATAAGAACAGTCAGTGGAAAAATAGAAAGCCCTTGTCTTTGCTTTTTAAAAAATGGTACATTTTAAAGCACTTTTAAGAAGAGCTTTCACAGAAAACAAGTAGTTTTATCCCTACTTGTTGAGCCTTTTAGGGCAGAATTAAGATGTATTACTGGATGGAATCTTAGTTCTTTCAGGAGAGCTCAAAAAGAAGGCTAAATAACTGTAAACTTGGTGAAATCTAATTGTATTTCTCTGTTTTGCTAAATAAACTATTTGCTTCCTCCATCCTTTGCCATCCTCCTACACAGTTAGGGGCGTTTCCAGTCATTTGGCAATTTGTTCATAATAGGGAGAATAATGTATAATCAAAACTTGATTTCATGCCTGATTTGATTACAGGGTACTGATTAAACCAATGCTAGCAAATTTTGTTTAATTCAGTAATTAGGAGAGGGGTGATTTCCCATACATCTTTGAGAGACCAATCACTGTAGGTAAAACTCCCTGTCCTTTACGATGGGGAGGCCTGAATCAGGCTTTATATAATGTATTCATTCTGTTAAATGTAAATTTATTAACAGGTTTTTATGTTTTCCCAAGAAACTGGGACTTTTTAGGTCCTGAGTAAATGAAAGCAAAGCGATCTCCTTGTCTCTTGAGTTTAATGACATTTATTACTTCAGAGTCTTGACAAGTCCCATTATTACATTTCACTTTTTGAAAAGTGGCTGTATGCTAAGCCTGGTACCTGACATAGCATTAGATATCTTGCCCAGTAGGTTTACAAGTTAATTCATTAAACCAAATCATTTTCATTAGAACACTGGCCTGATACGTTACCGGTACCACTAAAATAATTTTATTCTGTCCATTATGGTAAGTGATACGTCTGATACAGTTATTAAGTTAAAGTGTTCTCTCAAATTCTCATGTTCAGTTATTCTTGCCACCACTCACAATATTGATGGCTCTCTCAGGAAGCATTACCTATAAGGATAAATTCCAACTTTGTTTCTTGGTATTGATATTCCTCCACAGTTTGGTCACAGCATACTTTTCCAACCTCTTCCCCTACTATTCTGTACCCAAATCTTCCACAGCAACCAGGCTGCCCTATTCATGTCTGAAGCTCTGCTAGGAACACTGTAGCTGCCCAATACTTCTCCTTTGAAAGAGAAGGCTTCGCCTCTCCTTTGTTTAGGCAAACTTCCTTTGTGATCAGATCCAACCCCACATTTTTCATGAAGAGTTTCCTTTCTTCTTCTCATCTGTACATCTCTTTTACACATAACATTACATTCTGATAAAAATAACCCTTTTTCTGCTGTCCTTACTGTGCTGCTAACAGGTATCATACTTACTTCTCAGGTGACTACTCCTGGAACTTCTAATTTGGTTTTTATCTTGTGTAAGGATATAACTACTCTGTTGTAGTTTTCTCTATCCACCCAAAATGTAGCACCAAATGCATAGAGAACAGCGCTCACGTTAAAAATGTCTCAGTACTTGCATATTGTATTTTGTCTGGAGTCAGAGGAGAGGTAATGCCTCTCTACCAAAGGCACTCTTAATAAAATCAGCTCTAAGTTCTCACTTCATAGATTGGTGGTCACTCTTCTCATTTCTTTGCTTCTATTGAGGTTATGACATGCCTTAGACCATAGTTGCTTCCAGCTATATTTTCTATAATTGTTGAGTAATGTTCCCAGGAAAAAGTGATATTTGCTAAATCCCTAACCTGTATGGAGACTTCTATAAATTTGTAATTTCAAATTCAACTTTAGCTCTATGTGTGCTATATTATATATTCCTTGAATCTTCTTGAACTTCACTTCTTGGACGTACTGAACAGTGCTATTATGCTATCACTTGTACATTTTTTTCAGGCATTATAGTACAAAAATATTAAACAAATTAGAAAATAATAAATTAATTAACATGAAGCCACAGTAGAATAAAGAGCAGAGATTTCACATCTTACTGAATTTAAGATAACTCAATCTATTGCTTATTGGCTGAGTATTGGTGAAATGGTGCAAAAAAACTTTTAACCAAGGATATTTACAATAGATTTATTCACTAGGTTTCATTGGCTGAGAGCATAAGACAGGAATAAAATGTATTCAGTATATTAATAGTATAATCTATTAGATTGGTACATATATAATGTATGTTTATGTATATGCACACATATATATTAAATATTTCAGAGAAAAATAACATTATAATAGTTCCCCCAGGATGCTGAAAGAATAGACTATGCTTATGTTAAAACTTAAAACCACAAAAAATGGGTAAGTATGTTTGGATAATTACTTCAGTAATGTAAAATAGATGATTTGCTACTTCAGTGATTTTCATGTACTGTATATTCAATAAATTCTGATAATATTAATATATTTGCAATATTTTTGGAACCAAGGATTTCAAAACTCAGTCCTGGATATTAGATGCTAATAATATTAATGAAAAGAGATGTGGCATTATATAACTATAAAATAATGTCGACTCCTCAACTCACATACTATACATGCTATTGTGATGAATTCTTAATGTGTAAATATTGCTAGGTTACAGTCCCTAGTTATTCAATCAAACACTAATCTAGGTATTGCTCTGAAGGTATTTCCATAGATGTGATTATCATCAGTTGATTTTAAGTAAAATAGAATTTTCCAGATAATCTGGATATGCCTGATTTAATCATTTGAAATGCCTTAAGATCAGAGCTGAAGTTTCCCTGATGAAGAAGAAATTCCACCTGTGGACAACAGTTTCAGCCATGGCTAGCAGGGTCCCACACTGCCTTTCCTGACAGATAGCCTTTCCTGACAGCCTGCCTCATACATTTTGGGCTTGCCCAGCCAGCCCCAAGATCCCGCAAGCCAGTGCCCTGCAATCGGTCTCAATTTATATCTACTGTTGGTCTGTTTCTATGGTTGAAGTTTGACTGATGGAACTGTGCACACTCAGTGTGTGTATGTGTGTATGCACTTATATACAAATATGCAAGTATGTAGGTTTATACACACACACTCAGATCTGTTAATAGAGTAAGCAGATAATCCACTTAGGGTAAATAATATGTTCACTCGATAGGGTGGCTTTTTTATGCTTAGAACAAAATGGTGGCCAACAATTAACCAGGTAAAAAAGGTGGGCGGTGGACTGAGTATTATGAGCACATGAATCAGTGTGTGCAAAGGCTTGGAGATCAGAATGAGTAGGGTGCTGTCTGGAAATATAAGATGGATATGGAACCAAGACTATAAGTTTGAGAGGGTCAAGAGACTAGACCGGTACTGGCCAAGTCCCAGGGAATTTAGCCTTGCTCAAAAATTTGTATTTTGTCCTAGTGTAATGTAGTTAAAACCTGGATCTATACCTTCTGGTGTCTGTGACCTTAGGCAAGTCCCTTTAGCTTTGGTAGTATCAGAACTTTTTTAGTTTTGCCTTGAATATTAGCTTTCCTGCCACTACTTTTAAAAATATATAACAAAGTGGTTTGTTTTCTAGAGTCCTAACATAGTAGGTATGCCCAGGCAAGTTGGTTGATAGATGAGCGTCCAGGGCTCTTGTAGAGAAGGAGGACAGCATCTCAAACTTATTACTTAGGAACACAAAAGGTGGCTCAAACCCATCACACCACCATATGTTGACAGCTGAGAACACTGAAAAGGGAGGAACCAGGATAGAAAAGTCTTCTTTTCAAGTTCCTGAAAACTGCAGCCCAAGGTGGCACTGGTGGCCTATTTATTCCCTGGAGCTCTGGAAGAGTTCTGTTTATGTAATTCTAGGCAGAAAATGTATGTTTTATCTTGATAAAGAGGATAGTTTATGATTAGAGGAATATTTCCTTAGTGTTTGTAATTGAAATAGAATTGACATATAAAGTTAGTTTCAAGTGTACAACATAATGATTCAGTATTTGTATATATGCATATGATCATCATCACAATAAGTCTAGTTAATATCCATCACCACACATAGTTACAAATTTTCTTTCCTTGATGTGAGAACATTTGAAACCTACTCTATGAGGAGCTTTCAAATATACAATACAATATTAACTATAGTCACCATGCTCTACATTACATCCCGTGACATTTATTTTATAAATGGAAGCTTGCATATTTTGAGCCCTTTAACCCATTTTGCCCAACCCACACTAAGCTTCTGCAACCACTAATCTGTTCTTTGTATATATGAGCTTGTTTTTCTTCCCAGATGCCACATGTAAGTGAGATCACACTGTATTTGTCTTTGTCTGTCTGACTCATTTCACTTAGTATAATGCCATCAAGGTGCATCTGTGTTGCTGCAAATTGCAAGATTTCCTTCTTTTCATGGCTGAGTAACAATCCTTTGTGTGTGTGTGTATATATATATTATATATTATATGTATATATATAATATATATATTATATATATATAGCAATTTTCTTTATTCATCTGTTGATGAACTTAGAATGTTTTCATGTCTTGGCTACTATAAATAATGCTGCACTGAACATGGCAGTGCAGATATCTTTTAGAGTTTGTGTTTTCATTTTCTCCAGATAGATACATAGAAATGGAATTGCTGGAAAATAGAGTAGTTCAATTTTTTACTTTTTGAGGAAACTCCATACTGTTTTCCACAGTGGCTACCCAAATTTAGAGTTCCACCAGCAGTTCACAAGGTTTCCTTATTCTCTGCATCCTTACCAACGTTTGTTATTTCTTATCTTTTTGATAATGGCCGTTCTAACAGGCATGAAGTGATATCTCACTGTGCTTTTGATTTGCATTTCTCTTATGCTTAATGGTGTTGAGTATGCAACTGTCAGTCATCTGTATGCCTTCTTTGGAAACAGTCTGTTCAGGTTCTCACCATTTTTTTGTTTTGTTTTTATTTTATTTTATTGAAGTATAGCTGATTTACAATGTAGTGTTAATTACTTCTGTATAGCTAAGTGATTCAGTTTTATATTTATATATATATATAAATATAAAACTGTGCCATATAATAGGGCCTTGCTGCTTATCCGTTCTACATATAAAAGCCTACATCTGCTAATCCCAACCTCCCACTCCATCCCTCCCCCAACCCGTTCCCCCTTGGCAACCACCAGTCTATTCTCTATGTCCATGATTCTGTTTCTGTTTCATAGATAGGTTCACTCATGTCACATTTTAGATTCCACATGTAAGTTATATTATATTGTATTTGTCTTTCTCTTTCTGACTTAACTTCAGTTAGTATGATAATCTCTAGTTGCATCCATGTTGCTGCAAATGCCATTGTTTTTTTCTTTTTTATGGCTGAGTAGTATTTGCTGTATATATGTAACACATCTTTATCCATTCATCTGTTCATGGACTTTTAGGTTGTTTCCATGTCTTGGCTATTGAGAATAGTGCTGCTATGAACATAGGGGTGCATGTATTTTTTCAAATTATAGTTTTGTCTGGATACATGCTCAGGAGTGAGATTGCTGGATCATATGGTAATTCTATTTTTAGTTTTCTGAGAAACCTCCACACTGTTTCCACAGTGGCTGCACCAATTTACATTCCCACCAACAGCATAGGAGGGTTTCCTTTTCTCCACATTCTCTCCAGCATTTATTATTTGTAGACTTTTTAATGATAGCCATTCTGACCTGGTGTGAGGTGGTACCTCATTATAGTTTTGATTTGCATTTCTCTAATAATTAACAATGTTGAGCATCTTTTCATGTGCCTCTTGGTCATCTGTATGTCATCAAATACAGTCCATATATCTGGGCTATAATTTGCAAATAACTTTTCCTGAAATAAAAACAAATGCTAGTCTTCTGCCCTTGATTTTTGGTTGCACATTTGATTCACACAATAATCCTGTGATTTAAGGAAGAAATGTAGTTCTACTAAGTAAAGACACAGAGTTGTATTTTTAAAATGCCTGTGTTTTATGTATTATGCCAAGTTGTTATACCAAGGTGTCTTCATTTTAAACCAATAACCTACCAGTTTTGGACTGCCTGGTGATTCTGCATTGCCCATGCTTCTGCAACTTTACCATTACTGTGGTATATCTGAAAAATAGAGAGATATCTTTGGTTTGTCTTCTCAAGTTTTTAAACAATTCTGAAAGGAGGTCCTTGAAACAGAGGATAATAACTATTAATGAATGTAACATAAAATTTAAAGAATATATGTAACCTAGAAGTATCAAACTTCCCAAGGCAGCAGCTGTCAACAGCAAGGGACTCTTCTGTGATTTATACTGGCAAGCCTAACACAGCATTCTTCATGATTTTTAAGGGAATTGAATTCAAACACAATGAAAATACATAAAACAATGTGAAACGTGCATAACAATTCCCAAGAAGACAATTTGGACTTAGAAATATTTTGAACTTCAAATCACACAATTCAGTTTTATATCTGTGATCTCACACTACAAAAATCAATTCATATTTTAGACCTATCATTTTTAAATTCCTTAAGGAAAGGAAGCATCCAAATCAATTTTGTGATTATCAGCTACATCTTTGTAAACGTGGATATATGTATTGTCAACATAATAATTTATTTATGTTGGTTATGCTGGGTCTTAGTTGCGGCTCCAGGGCTCCTTAGTTGCAGCATGTGAACTCTTAGTTGTGAGATGCACATGGGATCTAGTTCCCTGACCAGGGATTGAACCCGGACCCCTGCATAGGGAGCATGGAGTCTTATCCAGTGTGCCATCAGGGAAGTCCCTATAAATGTATTTTTAAATAGCTTTCTCTGAATGCATTAAGGCTAAAGATATATAATGTTTAATTTACAAATATGAAATAAGTGCTTACTTAAATTAAAAAAAAATGTAATAAAAAAGCCAAAAGCTACAATAAATGATTTTTTTACTGAAGATTTGATGGTGGAAATCAGCTACTATTTTTTCCTTTGTGTTTTACAGAGAAACTCCTAGTTTTCACAAGAACACTCTGCATGTTACTTATGATAAGTGGCCCTAAAATGTAATTTCCACAAGGAACAGAATTTTTGTTTGCCTTATTCACTGTTGTAATCTAAAAGGTCTAGAAATAATGCTTGACCCATAGTAGACACTCAAAAAGCTTTTGCTGAAAGTCTAAATAATCACTTCTTGATTATTGACTTCTTGACTATCAGGTCAGTAGTCATAAAAGTTTAGAATATCAACCCCATAATTCAATGTGTTCTCCTTTGCTTTTGATTAACCATATAGTCCTCCGAGGAGATAGAGATTACTTCATTTTAATTCAAGGGAAACAACAAATAAAAAGAGGGTTGACAAGGATTGCTTTTGTGGGAACAAAACAATGAAAATGAGAACGTTTTTACAAGATAAAGTAGGTTGATTCTGTTGTTTTTTGGGATTAATATTATTGTTTTTTGTCTCTATTTTTATTTTTTTCCTACACAAGAAGCAAAACACTGAAGTAGAAAAAAACTGGAGTAAATACTCAAGTTTTCTTCTGGAATGGCTCTGAGGGCAGAGGTTGGAAATCTAATCTTAAAAGCAAATCTTAAGGATCCCCTTTGTCCAATCACTCTTCTACTTATCTTCTTGGCTCTGCATTTTCTTCCAGTTATTCTGTCAGCCTGTGGTAACAATATAAGGCCACCGGGAAGAAGTATAAATCTTAAATCCTGACCTTCTATTGTTTAGGAGATACTTTTGCCAAGGTTATATCTTTGTAGATTTTTTTTTAACCAATAAATTGAACATAACATTTTTTCTAAGATCTGTGTAGATGAAATTTCATCACCCGTCCTTTCTTTTATCTTTCAAAACAGCATTCCTCTTGCAACAGTAAGTACAGAATCACCCAAGCTGCTTAGGAAAAGGGTCCCTGCTACCCCTATTTTGAGGGGGAAAAGATATCTGGAGTCAAGGTAATAGAGAAGATCAGTGGAAATAAATTATATCTATATGTTATCCTGGAGATGTATTTGCTATCACCAATAAAAAATGAACACCCTCATGCTTACCTGAATACCTCAATGCATTTTTTTTTCTCACCTTTGGCTTGATTGATTATTTTTTCAGTTAATGGTACAGACCATACTGCAGGATCAAACAGATTTCCATGGCAAGTATCATCATTTCCCATTGTTACTACCATAAATAGATTTGGCTTTTCTAGATTCAGCAACTTTGGTTTGTCCTCTGCTTACAGCTGCTCTTTTTTTTCTCTCCTCTTTTCTGCCATGCCTTTTTTCTCTTACCTGATTTTCTTCAAACTCATCTGTTAGCACTTTATCTCTTGTTCTCTCTTTTTTTTTACATTTTTTTTAACTTTTAATTTTATATTGAGATCTTAGTTCTCTCTTTCTGATGCTACTTCCCTCCCTGCCCACATTTTCCTTCCCCATATCCCTTTTTATTTCAAGAACTCGTAATGGGCTCAAGTTCTTTCAAATGCTGGAGGGAGGGGCTATTTACCCTTCAGGAAGCCTCCATCACAGAGCTTTGAGAAGAAAGAATGGCCGTTGCCACTAGGAGGGCAATTCTTGCTAAGAATCAAAACAATCTTCTATACTGTTTTCAGTTTCTTCAGTTTAAGGCAACTCCCAATAGAATAAAAGCCACATATCATACGTGGCATCTTTTTGGAACGGCAGAACTTGAATTCAGTGTATTAGAAGCATGGCGATTACTCTTTTATATTTTCCTCTTTATTCTTCCCTTCAGTTTTCTTTGGCACTCCCTTTGACAACAAACTTTAGGAATGCATTAACACTGGATCGCGCGCGCTATTTTACCTGTGGGAAGAGGTGAGAATGGAAAAGACAGTAGTGAGGAGAAAGGAAGTTCTGATATAATTAACCTCTGGACAGGGTTGGAAGTCTCCTCAGTGGTAGAAATGTGGTTGGTGTTTACTGAAATCTTCACATCTCAGGAACACTTTCCTAGCTGCATAGTAAACTCTTGGATAAGCTGAAGAGTGAGCATAATTTAGAATCCCCATTAGGAAGATTCCATATAGAGAACTGAGTGTTAATAAAGGCATAATCAGGGTAGGGAGAGAGAAAGGGGAAGCAGCAAAAGTAATGAAAGAGGTAGGAAAACAACTGGAATAGTTGGTCATTTTTAAGACTGGTCCTGATTACTAACACTATATCCTGTGAGAATCTCTCAGGGACTCAGGGAGAGGTAACTCTGCTTGTCTATTTGTAAATAAGATTCATTTTTGTGTCTCACAGAAAAAGTGTAGGTAAATATAATAGGTCAGGGCTTGAAAAAATGCTTATGTATTGTTGTAATGGAAAGAAAAAATGGGAAATGTTCTTAGCTTTTGTTCATCAACTTAGTAGTGTATGTGCTTAGAAAAGCCAGTTAGCTCCAGATATCTCAAGTCCTCATATATAAAATAAAAATCCTCTATGATCCTAAATTCTACAATTATAGAAGAACCTCATTGAGATTATTTAATAATAACAATAATTCATATTTATTAACATATTTTATGCCAGGCACTATGCTAACATTTGCATACATTATCTCAGTTAATATTCACAACAACCTAACAACGTTAGGGATGCAATAAATTATTTCCACTCTATACATAAAGAAATAAAGGAACCAAATAACTTGACCAATATGATATATCTTATAGGGGATAGTGCTGATATTTAAAATTTTAGTCCAAAGCCCAGAATACTAACCATTAGATTATATATCTTATACTATGCTTGTCTCTTCCTCCTCACATTTTTCTTCAAAAAGCAATACTCCTGGCAGTCAAATTATCCACCATATTATATGCATGCAATCTTTTTTTTTTAACTTTTTATTTTATATTGGAGTAGAGACAATTAACAATGTTGTGATAGTTGCAGGTACACAGCAATGGAACTCAGCCATACATATACATGTATCCATTCTCTCCCAAACTCCCCTCCCATCCAGACTGCCACATAACGTTGAGCAGAGTTCCCTATGCTATACAGTAGGTCCTTGTTGATTATCCATTTTAAAAATAGCAGTGTGTACATGTTGATCCCAAACTCCCTAATTATACCTTCCTCCCATGCTTCCCACCCGCCCCAGTAACCATAAGTTTATTCTCTAAGTTTATGAGTCTGTTTCTGTTTTGTAAGTTCATTTGTATCATTTCCTTTTTTTAAATAGGTCTTTATTGGAGTATAATTGCTTCACAGTACTGTGTTAGTTTCTCCTGTACACCAAAGTGAATTAGCCATATGCATACATGTGTCCCCATATCCCCTCCCTCTTGAGCCTCCCTTCCATCCTCCCTATCCCACCTCTCTAGGTCATCACAAAGAACCGAGCTTATCTCCCTGTGCTATGCTGCTGCTTCCCACTAGCTAACTATTTTATATTCGGTAGTTTATATATGTTGATGCTACACCCGCTTCCCCCTTCCACCCCATGTCCTCAAATCCATTCTCTATGTCTACATCTTCATTCCTGCCCTGCAGCTAGGTTCATCAGTACCATTTTTTTTTTTTTTTTTTTAGATTCCATATATACACATTAGCATACGGTATTTTTTTTCTCTTTCTGACATACTTCACTCTGTATGATAGACTCTAGGTCCATCCACCTCACTACAAATAACTCAATTTCATTTCTTTTTATGGCTGAATAATATTCCATTGTATATATGTGCCACATCTTCTTTATCCATTCATCTTTCGATGGACATTTAGGTTGGTTCCATGTTCTGGCTATTGTAAATAGTGCTGTAATGAACACTGTGGTACATGTCTCTTTTTGAATTATAATTTTCTCAGGGTATATGCCCAGTAGTGGGATTGCTGGGTCATATGGTAGTTCTATTTTTAGTTATTTAGGAACCTCCCCTCCATACTGTTTTCCATAGTGGTTGTATCAATTTACATTCCCAACAACAGTGTAGGTGCGTTGCTTTTTCACCACATCCTTTCCAGCATATATTGTTTCTAGATTTTTTGATAATGACCATTCTGACAGGCGTGAGGTGATACCTCATTGTAGTTTTGATTTGCATTTCTCTAAAAATTAGTGACATTGAGCATCTTTTCGTGTGCCTCTTGGCCATCTGTATGTCTTCCTTGGTAAAATGTCTATTTAGGTCTTCTGCCCATTTTTTAATTGGATTGTTTGTTTTTTTGATATTGAGCTCTATGAGCTGTTTGTATATTTTGGAGATTAATCCTTTGTCTGTTTTTTCATTTGCAAATATTTTCTCCCATTCTGAGGGTTGTCTTTTGTCTTGTTTATGGTTTCCTTTGCTGTGCAAAAGCTTTTAAGTTTAATTAAGTCCCATTTGTTTATTTTTATTTTTATTTCTGTTACTCTAGGAGGTGGGTCAAAAAAGATCTTGCTGTGGTTTATGTCAAAGAATGTTTTTCCCATGTTTTACTGTAAGAGTTTCATAGTGTCTGGTCTTACATTTAGGTCTTTAATCCATTTGGAGTTGATTTTTGTGTATGGTATTAGATAGTGTTCTGATTTCATTCTTTTACATGTAGTTCTCCAGTTTTCCCAGCACCACTTATTGAAGAGGCTGTCTTTTCTCCATTGTAGGTACAGGGTAGAATGCCCAGAGAACCCATGCACATATGGTCACCTCATTTATGACAAAGGAGGTATCATTTCCTTTTTAGATTATGCATATAAGGTCTATCATACGATCTTTCTCTTTCTCTGTCGGACTTACTTCACTCAGTATGACAATCTCTAGGTCCATCCATGTTGCTGCAAATGGAGTTATTTCATTCTTTTTAATGGCTGAGTAATATTCCATTGTATATATGTACCACATCTTCCTTATCCATTTTTCTGTCGATGGACATTTAGGTTGCTTACATGTCTTGGCTATTGTAAACAGTGCTGCAATGAACATTGGGGTGCATGTATCCTTTTGAACCCGTTTTCTCTGGACATATGCCCAGGAGTGGGAGTGCAGGATCATATGGTGCCTCTATTTTAGTATCTTAAGGAACCTCCATACTTTTCTCCATAGTGGCTGTACCAATTTACATTCCCACAAACAGTGTAAGAGTGTTCCCGTCTCTCCACACCCTCTCCAGCATTTATTGTTTGTGGATTTTTTTGATGATAGCCATTTTGACTAGTGTGAGGTGATATCTCATCGTAGTTTTCATTTTCATTTCTCTAATAATTAGCGATGTTGAACATCTTTTCATGTGCCTCCTGGCCATCTGTATGCCTTTTTTGGAGAAATGTCTATTTAGGTCTTCTGCCCATTTTTTGATTGGGTTTTTGTTTGGGTGATATTAAGCCCATGAGCTGTTTGTAAATTTTGGAGACTAATACCTTATCAGTCACATCATTTGCAAATACTTTCTCCCAATCTGTGGGTTTTCTTTTCATTTTGTGTTATGGTTTCCTTTGTTGTGTGAAAGCTTTTGAGTTTAATTAGGTCCCAATTTTTTTTTTAATTTATTTTTGGCTGTGTTGGGGCTTTGTTGCTGCACACAAGCTTCTCTAGTTCTGGTGAGTGGGGGCTACTCTGCATTGCAATGCACGGGCTTCTCATTGCGATGGCTTCTCTTGTTGTGGAACATGGGCTTTAGGCACATGAGCTTCAGTAGTTGCAGCACCCTAGAGCATGTGGACTTCAGTAGTTGCAGCACGTGGGCTCAGTAGTTGTGGCATGTGGGCTCAGTTGTTGTGGCGCACATGCCTAGTTTCTCTGCGGCATGTGGGATCTTCCCGGACCAGGGATCGAATCCATGTCCCCTGCATTGGCAGGTGGATTCTTAACCACTGCATCACCAGGGAAGTCCAGGTCCCATTTGTTTATTTTTGTTTTTATTTCCCTTATTTTGGGAGACGGATCAAAAAAAGTTATTGCTACAATTTATGTCAGAAAATGTTCTGCCTATGTTTTTCTCTAAGAGTTTCATAATGTCTGGTCTGACATTTAGGTGTTTAATCCTTTCTGAGCTGATTTTTGTGTATGGTGTTAAAGAATGATCTAATTTCATTTTTTTACATGTAACTGTCCAGTTTTCCCAGCACCATTTATTGAAGAGACTGTTTTTCCACCATTGTGTAGTCTTACCTCCTTTGTCTTAGATTAATTGACTATAGGTGTGTGGGTTTATTTCTGGGCTTTCTATCCTGTTCCATTGATTTATAGTTCTATTTTTGTGCGACTACCATACTGTTTTGATGACTATAGCTTTGTAGTATAGTCTGAAGTCAGGGAGCCTGATTCCTGCAGCTCCATTTTTCTTTCTCAGGATTGCTTTGTCTATTTGGGGTCTTTTATGTCTCCATACAAATTTTAAGATTTTTTTTTTGTTCTAGTTCTGTGAAAAATGCCATTGGTAATTTGATAGGGATTGCATTGAATCTGTAGATTGTTTTGGGTAGTATAGTCAATTTGACAATTCTGATTATTCCTATCCACGAACATGGTATATCTTTCCATCTGTTTGTGTCTTTTTTTATTTCTTTCATCATCATCTTATAGTTTTCTGAGTATAGGTCTTTGTCTCCTTAGGTAGGTTTACCCCTAGGTATTTTTTTCTTTTTGATTCGATGGTAAATAGGATTGTTTCTTGAATGTCTCATTTAGGTCTTTCATTCTTAGTGTATAAAAATACAACAGATTTCTGTGTATTAATTTTGTATCCTGCAACTTTACCAAATTCATTGATGAGCTCTGGTAGTTTTCTGGTAGCGTCTTTAGGATCTTCTATCTGTAGTATCATTTCATCTACAAACAGTGACAGTTTCCCTTCTTCTTTTCCAATTTGGATTCTTGGATTCATTTTATTTCCTTTTCTTCTCTATTTGCTGTAGCTAGGACTTCCAAAACTATGTTGAATAAAAGGGGCGAGAGTGGACATCCTTGTCTTGTTCCTGATCTTAGAGGAAATGCTTTCAGCTTTTCACCATTGAGTATGATGTTAGCTGTAGGCTTGTCATATATGACCTTTATTATGTTGAGGTATGTTCCCTCTGTGCCCACTTTCTGGAGAGTTTTTATCATAAATGGGTGCTGAATTTTGTCAAAAGCTGTTTCTGCATCTGTTGAGATAATCATATGGTTTTCATTCTTCAATTTGTTGATGTCGTGTATCGCACTGATTGATTTGCATATATTGAAAAATCCTTGCATCCCTGGGATAAATCCCACTTGGTCAAGGTGTATGATCCTTTTAATGTATTGTTGGATTCAGTTTGCTAGTATTTCCTAGAGGATTTTTAGGTCTATTTTCACCAGTGATATTGGCCTGTAATTTTTTTTTGTGCGTGTGGTGTCATTGTCTGGTTTTGGTATCAGGGTGATGGTGGCCTCATAGAATGAGTTTGGGAGTTTTCCTTCCCCTGCAATTTTTTGGAACAGTTTGAGAAGGATAGGTGTTAGCTCTTCTCTAAATGTTTGATAGAATATGCTTGTGAAGCCATCAGGTCCTGGACTTTTGTTTGTTAGGAGTTTTTTAATCACAGTTTCAATTTCAGTGCTTGTGATTTGTTTGTTCATATTTTCTGTTACTTCCTGGTTCAGTCTTGCTAGACTGTACCTTTCTAAGAATTTGTCCATTTCTTCCAGGTTGTCCATTTTATTGGCATACAGTTGTTTCTAGTAGTCTCTTATGATCCTTTGTATTTCTGTGGTGTCAGTTGTAACTTCTCCTTTTTCATTTCTAATTTTGTTGATTTGAGTCCTCTCCCTTTTTTTCTTGATGAGTCTGGCTAAAGGTTTATCAATTTTCTTTATCTTTTCAAAGAACAAGCTTCTATTTTCATTGATCTTTTCTCTTGTTTTCTTCATCTCTATTTCATTTATTTCTGCTCTGCTGTTTATGATTTCTTTCCTTCTACTGACTTTAGGTTTTGTTTGTTCTTCTTTCTCTAGTTGCTTTAGGTGTAAGGTTAGGTTATTTGAGATTCTTCTTGTTCCCTGAGGTAAAATTGTATTGCTATATACTTCCCTCTTAGAACTACTTTTGCTGCATCCAGTAGGTTTTGGATTGTTGTGCTTTCATTTTCATTTGTCTCTAGGTATTTTTTGATTTCCTCTTTGATTTCTTCAGTGATCCATTGGTTGTTTAGTAGCATATTTTCAAGCCTCCATGTGTTTGTGTTTTTTATAGTTTTTTTCCTTGTAGTTTATTTCTAGTCTCAGCCTGTGATCAGAAAAGATGCTTGATGTGATTTCAGTTTTTTAAAATTTACCAATATTCGCCCTGTATGTGATCAGTCCTAGACAGTGTTCCATGTGCACTTGAGAGGAATGTGTATTCTGCTGCTTTTGGATGGAATGCTCTATAAATATCATTTAAGTCCATCTGGACTAATGTGTCATTTAAGACCTGTGTTTCCATATTGATTTTCTGTCTGGCTGATCTATCCATTGAAGGAAGTAGGGTGTTAAATTCCCCCATTATTATTGTGTTACTGTTGATTTCTCCCTTTATGGGTGTTAATATTTGCCATACATATTGAGGTGCTCCTATGTTGGGTGCACATATATTTACAATTGTTATATCTTCTTCTTGGGTTGATCCCTTGATCATTATGTAGTGTCCTTCTTTGTCTCTTATAACAGTCTTTATTTTAAAGTCTATTTTGTCTGATATGAATACTGCTGCTCCTGCTTTCTTTTGATTTCCATTTGCATGGAATACCTTTCTCCATCCCCTCACTTTCAGTCTGTATGTATCCCTAGATCTGAAGTGGGTGTCTTTTAGACAGCATATATATGGGTCTTGTTTCTGTATTCACTCAGCCAGTCTGTGTCTTTTGGTTGGCACATTTAATCCATTTACATGTAAGGTAATTATCAATGTGTGTATTCCTATTGCCATTTTCTTAATTGTTTTGGGTTTGTTTTTATAGGTCTTTTTTCTTCCCTTCTTCTTTTGTTTTCTTGTGGTTTGATGACCATTTTTAGTGTTGTGTTTGGCTTGCTTTTTCCTTTGTGTGTATGTATCTATTGTAGTTTTGGGATTTGCTCTTCCCATGAGGTTTTGATATAACAGCCTATATATATACAATTTTTTTTTTTAAGTTGCTAGTCTCTTTCCCACCTAAAGTAGTTCCTTTAGTGTATGTTGCACAGCAAGTCTGGTGGTGCTGAATTCTCTTAGCTTTTGCTTGTCTGTAAAGCTTTTGGTTTCTCCATCAAATCTGAATGAGAGCCTTGCTGGGTAGAGTATTCTTGGTTGTAGGTTCTTCCCATTCATCACTTATAATATATCACGCCATTCCCTTTTGGCTTGCAGAGTTTCTGCTGAGAAATCAACTGATAACCTTATGGGAGTTCCCTTGTATGTTATTTTTCGTTTTTCTCTTGTTGCTTTTAATATTTTTTCTTTGTCTTTAATTTTTGTCAATTTAATTACTACGTGTCTTGGCATGTTCCTCCTTAGGTTTATCCTGCCTGAGACTCTCTGCTTACTGGACTTGATTGACTGTTTCCTTTCCCATTTTAGGGAATTTTTCAGCTATTATATCTTCAAATAGATTCTCAGGTCCTTTCTCTCTCTCTTCTCCTTCTGGGACCCCTATAACGTGAATGTTGGTGTGTTTAATGTTGTCCCAGAGGTCTCTTAGGCTGTCTTTATTTCTTTTCACTCTTTTTTCTGTTCCGTGGCAGTGATTTCCACCATTCTGTTTTCCAGGTCTTTTATCTGTTCTTCTGCCTTAGTTATTCTGCAGTTGATTCCTTCTAGTATATTTTTCATTTCAGTTATTATATTGTTGATCTCTGTTTGTTTGTTCTTTAGTTCTCCAGGTCTTTGTTAAACACTTCTTGCATCTTTTCAATCTCTGCCTCCATTCTTTTTCTGAGATCCTGGATCATCTTCACTATCATTATTCTGAGTTCTTTTTCTGGAAGTCTTCCTGTCTCTGCTTTATTTAGTTGTTTATCTGGGGTTTTATCTTGTTCCTTCATCTGAGGCATAATCCTCTGCCTTTTTATTTTGTGTCTAACTTTCTGTGAATGTGGTTTTTGTTCTGCAGGCTGCAGGATTATAGTTCTTCTTGCTTCTGCTGTCTTCTGATGGATGAGGCTACCTAAGAGGCTTGTTCAAGCTTCCTGATGGAAGGGACTGGTGGTGGGTAGACCTGGGTCTTGCTCTGGTGGGCAGGGCTGTGTTCGATAAAACTTTAATTCATTTATCTGCTGATGAGTAGGGCTGTGTTCCCTCCTGGGTTGTTTGGGCCGAGGTGACCCAGCACTGGAGCCTACAGGCTGTATGTTGGAGCCAATGGTGGCCTCCGGGAGGGCTCACACTAATGGGCACTTCCCAGAACCACCACCGCCAGTGCCCCTGTCCATGTGTTGAGCCACAGCTGCCCCCTGCCTCTGCAGGAGACCCTCCAACACTAGCAGGTAGGTTTGCTTCAGACTCCTGTGGGGTCACTGCTCCTTTCCCCTGGGCCCTGGTACACACAATACTCTGTGTGTGCCCTCCTGGAGTGGAGTATCTGTTTCCCCCAGTCCTGTGGACGTCCTGCAATCAAATCCCACTGACCTTCAAGCAGGTTTCCTGGGGATTCCTATTCCTGTTGCCACACCCCCGGGCTGGGAAGCCTGACGTGGGGCTCAGAACCTTCACTCCAGTGGGAGAACTTCTGTGGTAAATTGTTCTCCAGTGTGTGGGTCACCACCCAGCAGGTATGGGATTTGATTTTATCGTCATTGTGCTCCTCCTACCATCTCACTGCAGCTTCTCCTTTGTCTTTGGTTGTTGGTATCCTCCCTGGTGGGTTCCAGTGTCTTCCTGTCAATGGCCATTCAGCAGCTAGTTGTGATTTCAGTACTCTCACAAGAGAAGGTGACTATATGCATGCAATCTAGATGGTTTAGCTACATTTTGGAGATCGACTTGGCTTTTTTAAAAGCTATTAAACAATTATCTCTGGTGGAATTGTATTTGCATTATTTATATATTATCTGATGGAGTTATGTTTCTAAGGATGTGAGGATACTTGGAAGTGGCTGCAGCTTTTTCTGTTTCCATGTAGTTAGACCCTGAGTGAGAAAGGAAGAAAAGCTAAGATGGACAGAAAGAAATAAGATGTTAATGATACTGTTACTGTGTGAGCACCTACATCAAGTTGCATCTGAGGTCAAATCTTCCCCTAGATATTTCAGTCACGCAATCCAGGTCATTTGGTTGTCCTGCAACTTGCAGCAAAAGTGGTCATGGCTGACATTTTCTCTCCAGCTTATAGAGAGTGGATGTATAATAGTCTCAAACAGAAAACAATACAAGTGCTCATCAATAGATAAGTGGATAAACAAATTATAGTCTGTCCATATGATGGAACTGACATACACAATAACATATATGAACATTAAATACTGTGTTACATGAAAGAATCCAGACAGAAAAGAGAAAATTCTGTAAGAATCTGTTTATTTTAGAAAATCAGAAAGTGGTAACTCCCTAAAGTGGGAGGGGATTTGAAAAGGACATGAAGGAATGTTTTGGATTGATGGAAATTTTTATATATTGTCTAGGGTGGTAGTTTTATGGGAATATTCAATTCTCAAAACTCATCAAATTACTTAAGATTTATGCATTTTATTGTATATTAATCATACTTTAATTTCAAATGGTGATATTGTATTCTTCTGTTTATATCAGTAACATCTATATCTGCTATCCAGTACGGTAGCTATTAGCCATGTGACTATATAATTTGAAATTAAATTAAATTAACAATTCATTTCCTAGTTGCACTAACCATATTTTAAGTGATCAATAAGCACATACAGCTAGTGGCTACAGTACTGGTCAGTGCAGATGTGAAACATCCTTATCATTGCAGAGTGCTCTGTTGGGCAGTATTAATCTAGTAGAATGCCATACAGTCAGTGTTTGAGCAATAACCATTACCTACTGGTGATTGATTCAATTGATTCCACTGATTCTTCTGACTACTCTTTTATTTCTTTCCTCTTTTTTATTGATAAAATTTCCCATTATGTTTACAAGTTTATCTTCCTTCATTTCATTGTTAGCTTAATTCTACTTGACTTACTCTCTTCAGAAAATTTAATCACAAAAGTTACTAGTAGACAACTAATCATAAAATCCTGCCAGCCTTTCTTAGACTCATTCCATTGGCAACTTTAGCATCATTTAATACTCACTACTCACTTCCTTAGTTATCTGTAATTCACACTGCCTGCATTTTCTTCTCTCTGTTTCTCCTACTTTGTTAAGTCTTCTTCCCTCTCAGCCTTATCCAGACTTTGTTAGAATTCTCCAACACTCAATATTACTCCAAATAACTTTTCTAAACATGAAATACTTTTTTCAATGAAAATATTACCTAGAATCATAGTCCCTCCAGGACTACTCTGGTTGATACGATGATGAGGTACCAAGAGGACCATACTCTACATACCCACCCAATCGTGGCTATGACTTTAAACCAGGATAACTCTTCTACTCTCAATCACAATAAGTATAGGCTTGTAGTGACTGCTTACTCTCTTATCCAAATTGGTACTTGAGTTTTAGTTCTACCTCTTCAACTGGATATATTTTCCTACCTGTATTAACCAATACCCTCTGAAACAGGCCGTGTCCTAAAGCAACTTTATAATCTAATCTTTTGCTAAATGGGTCCCCATATGACTTCTCCATTTTTCTCTCCCCTTGATAATTTATTCCTATCTATCTATCTTTCTGTCTATCTATCTATCAGTAATAATCTTAGTTACCCTCTTCTTTGATGTCTTCCTTGAGCACTTTGATTAACATTATACTTTGCAGTCTCTCAACAATAACAGAACTAGTTTTGGAACCATACATGGCCATTGCATCATATCATGTCTTGATGTGCAATTAAATGTTATTGTGTGATTATCTAAAAAAAGAAACAATGTACCTAAATGAGCAACTACCTGAATTATAACACATACCAAAAATGTTAGCTGTCGTCATTATTACACATATATCCTGTCTTGAAACCTAGACAATAAGGCTCTTATTAATGGAAAAAAAATGTATCTAATAATTTTAGTGTACACCAACAGTGCCTAACAGTGTTTTATATACATATTATTTATCTGTACAGCACATATTGATTAAAGATGATACTTTGTTCTACACATAACGATAATCAGTAAACTTCAAAGATTTTAATTACAACATATGCAAATGATTTGAATGCAGCTAGGAACAATAGAGTATAATCCTCTGCTAGATGAAAGAGGAATGTAAAGGAAATCAGCCCTGAATTTCTTAACATCAGTGCCTGTTGTTTATTTGATGTTTAACTCCCATGTAAAGAATACTTAAAAGAAAACATAAGAGCTCATTGTCAAAGCAAACATACTTCCTTGAAACAAAGAGCTAGAACACAGTGATACAAGTTGCAGCTCATTCTACAAAGCCAACTGCTCCAAGCAGCCTTCTCTCCTCTTTGGCAGATGGTACTGGTTACGATTGCTCTTGAATGAGAGAGTGGTTTGAAGCAGGCTTGTATTTACAATTATGGCTCTCGCATAAGGAGGTTTACTAGGGTTCTGAAGCTAATTACCTCTGTCCACATCTCAATATTTATTGTCCCTCTAGTCCGTAACCATTTTGGCAATAATGAAGAGAGGACAGCCTAGGAAAAGGGCAGAGAACAACTGAGGATACAGATAAGGCTCTTAGACTGTGTTACTCTTTTTTAAAATATTGGGTTAAAAGAATAATCTTAAAAGCATTGCTATGGTTATAAAAACTCATGGGGCATAAGACAATTCAAGATTCAGGGAGACCTGAATATTTCTACATAAGAAATAGAGAAGTAAAATACTAATTTCTAACCTATGCTTGTCTATCTTATTCTGACACAGCCACAGTAGAATGGAGGTTTGAGGTGATGTATGTCCGTTGATGGCTCCTTAAGCACAGAACAATGGAGTTCAGTTGGGGAGGATTTGACTGATGGTGTATCTGACTGAGGAATCCTTTTTTTTTTCATTTTTAAGAAAAGAACATGAATATACCAAGATATATTGTTATTGTAAAATCCTGAGAGCGTGAGGACAGGGAAAATAAGTGGAGACTGACTTAAGTTTTACAAATGGGAGCAGCATTCCTGAGCAAAGTTAAGCTAGTAAGCCAATCACCATCCATCTCCATACAGAGCAAAATTCAATCGAAAACAAAAGTATATTAAAAAGTTAAGTTGCTACATGTCATTGATTTTTAATAGTTGCCGTATAAATAAAATCTCCATAATCAAGATGCAGTAGACATTCCTCTGGCAGGCTCACAAAAAGAAAACAGTCTCAAACAAGCCATTTATATCAATAAATGGAACTTGGCCTTTCTGAAACTCAGTATTCCTATCTATCTCTTCCTGCCTTTACTAGACTGGGTTATTAACCTGCATTGCTAACCCTCAAAAAAGAGTGTCTTTATACTTAATTATTAGTGCTTTGATTCTCATTTGCTAGTTAGAAGAGGAAGCTTTAAAACAAATTCATTTTAATGAACACATTCTGTTTTGCAACAGCTTTCCATTTTCTTTATCTTAGAATTTTTTAAACTAAAGTGCTCTTCAGTATATCCAACCAGTAATACCCTCTTTTCTGTTTCCCTCCTGTTCTATTTTGATATCACTGAGGAACATTTTGTTTCTGGATACATGGGTAATTCTTGATACTGTGCCTGAACACTTGGATACTATTCTGTTTCTTAATTTTGCAGTGCATGTCTTTTTACTAAGAACATAAGAATGTGAGAAAATGAAAGTGGGTATTTTTCAATCACTTGTTCACTGTTGCTCACTATATTATTTGAATATGAAGAATGCAGGTGACAACTTCCACTAGTCAAGCAAAATTTTGAAATGTGTAAATCAAAGCAACTTTCTTTACAGAAAGAAAATGACAGTAAGTAGGAGAAGGTACATTTTATCCTAACATTTATCAATATGCTAACTTTAAAGGATCTTAGCAATATAGAGAACTGAAAATCTTTTTTATAGAACAAAACTCTATCTCCTCAGTATCACATAACTCTTAGTAATTTTCTTAAGACTCTTAGCCACCAGTCTTTAGGTTAGTCTACAGATACTTTGGTATTGCTGTAGTATTTCTTAGTTGTAAAGAAGTGTTTCAAATAAGGACAGGGGAAATGTTTCTGAATTTAAGAAGTTACAAAAGAAGTACAAACATTCTGATGAGTTATATATTTGGAAAAACAAATTTCAAAAAAATATAATTTTGGTCAGGAGAGAATGCCATATTTGGAGCTTTGATAAAATTAGGCAGATTAAGCTTTGGGAATTAACAGAAAGTGTTGTCCACAAAATTATTTCTAAAACTTATAAAACAGTGAACTAAATGTCAGCATGAATTGAAAAGCTTTCACATAAATGATAGATAAAATCTAGACTACTGACATAGTCATCAAAAAAGTAATCTGTAAGACGTTCCAATCCAAGAAATTCCTGAAGCTATATTCTGTCTAACTTGGAATATTGTCATACACCACTAATTTTTTAACTTACTCTTCCTCATGTAGGGGATTGGTATTGTTTTAAACTTTAAAGATACCATGTATTAACATTTGGATTCAGCATTTCACTATTAATTTGGCCTCAGGTTTTTAGATGTAATATTTTTAATATTGTATAATTTTAAATGCTATGTGCAATAGTCAAAGACTCTATAATTATAGATTAGCCAAATACATCAAATCATAATTATATAGTTTAATCCAGTTCCAAAATATGACAATTTCATGGTAAGTACTTTAAAGCACTTAAGAAGCAAAGACAATGCTTCCTGCTTTCTAAAATGTTAACTTCTATGCATTTTTACATACAAATAAATGAAATAGGAAATTGACTATTGAATTGCAGGATTGATAATTTCATAAGTTATCAACTTGATATAAAATCGTACTATATCATTATTATGAGATTTATTGAAAAATAGTAAAGGTTTATGGTTAAATATTTTGGATATTTTAACAAATGTATGTAGGCCATAAAAATTTATTTAATTAAATAATCTATTTAACTAAGACATTAAAAAAGAATTCTCTGAAGTAGTTACAGTACTGAAACTTTTCTTTTCCTATGAGTCATAGACTAGAGGTTTCCTAAGGTTTTTTCCTATCTGGAAACCTTTGCTTCTATGACTCTACCTTACATACATCTACATGCCAGTTGGATATCAAGCTAGAGGAAGCATAGGTCAATTTTATGCATACAAAGTTTCAAGGTGGCCAGGTGGAGAAGTTTGGGTCTACCAATGGTTTACTGTCAGAGCCCAAGTATTTCGATCTCACTCTAATTTTTGTTTAAAAAACCTCTAAAACACTAGACTAGTTTTAGGGTAATTATGACACATTTAATTCAATTCAGAAATGAGGGAAAAAATAAAGCCATGTGTTCTGAGAAGATAGTTTATATAGGTTCAGAGAGCATAGGCTCAGGATCTTGCAGGAAAGAGAAATATCCCCCTAAGGAGTAAAGCTACATACTTTCCCATTTAAGAAAGAAGTACCAAACAAACAAACAAAAAAAGAGGCAAATTACCATTTTCTCTGAGCATACTTTACGTTCTGTATTTACTCCTAGGAATAAGGATGGGGAAACTACAAAGTCATCACCAATAGCACTTGCATATTTAGACATCCCACTTCTACCCCTACACCCCTTAGGACAGTTCTGCACTGTCTTCGTCTTGTGGAGCCTTCTGAAAAGTGGACTTTTGTTTTTTAATCCTTTTGGCTAAGATAGTTGGCAAAACAGAGTTCAAAGCAGACTAGTAGAATTCAGTCAAGACATATTTGAGGTTCAGTGTAAGAACTGCATTTCTTAGCTCTAAAATTTTCAGCAAGTTGCTGAACATCATAAAACCTCATTAAAATGACATAAAAAGTTTAATAAGGTACAAAATAACAAAGGAAGGGACCAAGAGTTGAAAACTTTTGCATGAAGCAGTCTCCAAAATCAAGTTTCGTAAACGTCCAGAAGAATGGAGTTTATTCTGATGAGATTGAACCCTGGAAACTCTGGACTAAAGAACATCAAGAAGAACTGAGGGCAGGAGTCCAGGATTCAGAGGAGAGAGATGAAGTGCAAGTCTGGTTAATCAACTGTGTTTAGTCACCCACTCCACAAAACCCTGAGAATGCTTGCAAACATGGGTTCAGATCCCATAGGCAAGAGACTGGAGAATTTGTCTCTGGGGAAAATAAGCCTAAAAGAAATAATGTACAATTATTAACAGTATTCCCAGCAAAAGAGCAGCCAATAGTGAAATCAACCAGTTGATGAGACTCGCCATAGACAAAAGTGTCCAATCACTTGTAAGGTGCCTTATTCCTAAATATGAATGGACAGCCGAAGGTCACCATTCACCTGAGCAAAAACTCTAAGATATAAGGTGAAAGAAGAAAAGAGAGAAAGTACAAAGAACAGATAACATTTTTTTAAACATAATATTTCATGGTATTTCAGGGATAAGGGAAATGATTAAATAAAACAAGTCCATAAAAATAGAACATACAGATAATACAAAGCATCTCTTAAAAAGTAGAAACATAATATGAGAATCAAATGAATATGAAAAAGTAAAGCTGGAGAACAATTACTAGAAATAAGAATAAAAATACAAAGAGAAGGAAATTGGAAAGGAAATATTAGAGAATGAGAAGGTCAGTTAAGAAGTCCAGCATCCATATAATAAAAATCTCAAAAAGAAAGAACAGATAAAATGGTTGGAGTGTAAACTATAAAAAATTAATTCAAGGAATTGTCTCAGAATTAAAGGGATTACCCCAAATGTTATGGGCTGAATTATGTCCCCTCAAATTTATATGTTGATATCTTAACCCACTGTACCTCAGAATGTAATTGTATTTAGAGATAGAGCGTTTCAAGAAGTGATTAAAATGAGGTCATTATCATGGACCCTAATCAAATCTGACTGGTTTCCTTACAAGAGAAATTTGGAGACACAGAAAGACACCAGGGGCCCACTTGCACAAAAGAAAGACCATGTAAGGATACAGCTAAAAGGCAGCCATCTGCAAGTCAAGGAGAGAGACCTCAGAAGAAATTAAACTTGCTGGCACCTTGATCTTGGACCTCTAGCTTCCAGAACCGTGGGAAAATAGATTTCTGTTGTTTCAGCTACTGAGTCTGTGGTATTTTGTTACAACTGCTCTAGCAAACAAATTTACCAGAGGATAAGGAAAAATCCTTACTGAGACACATCATAGTGAAGTTTCAAAACACAAAGTTCAATAAAGAATCAGAAAAGTTTCCAGACAAACAAGTCCTCAAAATAGCAGTCGTCCAAACTATGATATGATTCACAAAAGCAACCCTGGAAACCAGAAGGCAGCTGAGTAATGCCTTGACAATTCTAAGGGGAATTAATTTCCAAACTAGAACTTTATATTCAGCCATCCTATCAATCAAGAATGGAAGAAAGAATTTTGAGCAATGTAAGGCCTGAAAGTATTTACCTCCCATCCATTTCTTCTCCAGAACATATTGAAAGATACATTCACCAAAGTAGATGAGGTAATCAAGTAAGAAGGCATGGAACTGAGAACACCAGAGATTTAACCCAGGCGGGAGGTAAAGGGAATCCTGAAGGTGATGATGAAGTGCTCAGAGAAAATCTGGGGCTTATTGTAGTGGGGACAGAAGGCTCCAATAGTGATGCCCTGAAGAAGTGAAACTAAAATGAAAATGAAACCTTTTAAAAAGCATATTCTGAGTATGAGAGTGAATTCATGATAAAAGTACAGAAAACTAAAGAATGAAAATGTAGGCAATCTTTAACTTAAGCAAAAATATAAGAAAGGAACTTTAATATTTATATGATTTATATGCCAAAGGGCTCAGTTGTGAACAGTAGTTACATAGAGATAATAATGTGTGCATGGGATAATAACTTTATGTTCTCACTGACTGTATTGGGAGGGCAGGGGAAAGGCAAATGCATGTGACGTGAAGTACTGGTCTGTTATAAGAAGCTACATACTCATCTTTAGTAGGAAGGTAATAGATAATATCCAAAATTAAAATTACAAACTCACAGAATATTATATAAGCATTCTGTTTAGAAATATGAAGGTGATTACTAGGAGAAATATTTAAAACAGCTGTCTCCATGAAGCAAGAATCAGAAGTGAAGAGGGATAGGGCAGGCACTGCTTTTTGTTGCTCTTATAAACTTGTGAAACTTCGTGAATTTTATAACTTTGTGCATTGGATAATTTGACCAAAAAACTTTTTTTGAAGAAAACTCAGGTGACTCTGAGTCAAGACAAGTATACTGGTAATCCTGATTTGAGCGAATCCTGTTTTCAGAGCATTTCTGCTTCCTGCCAGGCCAAGCCCCACTCTGGCCCAGTCTTTCTTGACTTCGGCTTCACCAGCAGAATCATTATTAGGTTTCCAAAAGTCTTTTACCCTTGTATCCCCTTCTGACATCCTTGGATCCTTTTTCAGATAAAATGGTTCTTACAAATTCCCCTTGTATTAGAAATTGGACTGGATTCTTTGTTTCCTGTTTCCATGTAGGAACCCAAAACAAGACAGAAATTCACTTATTAGAACTGGTACCCTGAATTAGAACAGGGAACATGTCTCTTTATCACTCTTCTAAACAGGAGTCTTAAAATGCCCCTGGCTAACAGCAGATGGATAGTCTGAAGAACTAGGTCCCTATCTTATTGCTGCTTGTCTGCACTCCAGTTACATAAACTCTCAGCAGTGGTTTGTTGTTGGCATTTGGAATGAGGGCCTGCTCTTGAACTCTATTGCTGGTTGGAGTTCCCCTGCATTCTTCATTCCTTCCTTCCTTCCTTTCATCCAATCATTCATGATTCATGCAACACACAGTGGCAGTTTATCTGTTGTCAGGCCTCACTGATGACATCCTTCTTTAAAGAGGATTTGAAAAATCTCTGCCTCTTAAGCCCTGCCTGGACACAAAGTTGTTAGCTCTTTGCTGATTTGACTGCCTGGACTGAGTCTCCTCCTATCACCACTATTTAGAACTTCTCTCCCATAAACCACTGATTAAAGTCATGCTGGATTTAGGATAACCTCCTTAAAATGAGTGTGGTATAAATATGCATGCCTGAAGACAGGAAAGCTTGAAAAATATGTCTTGAAGTTTATTCCAGCTTCAAAAACCTTTGTTAAATGTTATTGGTCTTCTCAGACATAGCTTACTATAAAAATATACTATGCTAAAAAGTAACACGGAAGCAAAGAAATGTCTAAAACCTCTGACAATAACAATCAACAGGATAAATATTTTAGGAAACTGTTTCCAACTGTTATTCTTTGATCACTACTGAGTAACTAACATTCAGGAATAGACAGAAAAGGTTTTTGGCAATTGAGCTCTTGAACAAAGAAAGCTGATGGATTTCTCAGTGGGGAAATCAGAGACACATCGTTGGCTCCTTTTTAGATCTTGTAAGTACATTAATGAGTCTTGTTCTCTGGTTCTTATGAATATAAAACTCTCATTGACTTGCATGCCCTTCAGTTTTCCTAGACTGCTGTTGGAGCTTTGCCTGGGAAGGGACCCAGAACAGTACTCCTGTGCTGTAGGTCCTTAGGGGTAAGTGGCCCTGGAGTGTACACAGGATCATGTCTTTCTTTTTGTCCCTCAAACATGTTATATTTTCATAAATTATAAATATATGTAAAATTATGATATATGTGTTACTTTTCAGTATTTTTTCAACTTTTACTGGGGTATTTCTACTACAGGACAAATGCTTGCTTTCTAGAGGAGTCGTGCCTCTAAACTAGCAAAGAGAACAAAGGCATTTTGACTTGTGAAAGATAGATATTTCCCTACATGTACTATTAGAGGTTGTAAAAGCTAAAATCAATTTCACTAATTCCTTGATGGCCATGTATCCAAGTCCTGGCCAGTGAAAGAGTTCTGCTGCTTCTTCCTCTTCCTCTGTGCCTGAATATTCTGCACTATGCATGGAATGACAGCAGCCATATTGAATATGCTAGAACAGGAGGAAAGGATACTTGTTCCTTGATGGCATCATTGAGCAGGTAATGATAGCTTAAATTTTGTCTGGAAATTTGTCTTTTTAATAGGTGCTAGAGACTGAATTTTTGTGTCCCCCCCAAAAACTTTCATCTGTCGAAACCTAATTCCCAATGTGATGGTTCTTGGACGTGGAGACTTTTGGAAGGTGACTAGGTCTTAATGACACAGCCCTCATGAGTAGTATCCTTATTAAAAATAGAGACTCCAGAGAACTTTCTTGCCCTGTCATATGAGGACATAGTGTAAAGATGGCTGTGAACCAGGAAGCAGATCCTTACCAGACACCAAATCTGCCAGCATCTAGATCTTGGACTTCCCAGCCTCCATAACTGCGAGAAATAAATTTCAGTTTATAAGCCACACTATCTGTGGTATTCTGATATAGCAGCCTGAATGGACTAAAGCAATAGCTGCAGAACATCGTCCATACGTGGAAACATGGACTGGAAATAGAAATTAATGGAAAATCATGGTTTACAAAGGCCAAGCCCTTCATTTGAGTGCTGTATTCTGAAAGTACATGGCAGGCTTTTGGAAAAGTGATGTAATCTTTACAGACCTGTAAGATGAGTTTACCAAACTTTACAATGTACCCTTGACAGTATATATTTGAGGGAAAATTATTTCATACTGGACAAAAGGCTTGTCTTGCTCCCCTATTTACTCTGCTTTCTAACACAATATGCAAATTTAACATTTCAGAAAAATTTTAGGAAGAAGGAATATTTTTATAGAACTATTCCAGAAAAGATAAAGGGTATGTGTGTGTGTGTATTCTCAAAGTTAGCACAAAAATGAGATCATATTAAATACATTAGTGTATATACCTAGAGTATAACTGCTATATAGACAAATGTCTCTTTCTTTATAGAAATTTAGGTTATGGAGTCTGCTCATCACATAGGCCAGTCAGCAGAGATTCCCTAAGCTATTTAAGCAGATCAGTTGGAGAGGATCAGATTGATCAGGGTTTCCCTGCTCTGCCTGAATTATTTCCTGCTGGGGGATCACCTCTCATTACTAGCTGCTTAAAGAGCAGAGGTTTACAGTAAAAGAAATTGATAATTTAATGAGGGGGGAGTGAGGCACTGGGTGGAAAAATCTCAACTGCTAATACACCTCAAGCAAACTTTTTGCATCTAAAAATGTCATTGTATATATAAAATATTAAGTGACTACTTCTGGGTGTACACAGGCACACATGCACACACACATACAAAGATAACAAGTGAAATAAGAACGACTAGGGAGAGGATTCTGTTCGTCTGGCCTTTTGTAAGTCAAGGCAGGAGCCTGTGAATTAGTATTGACACAGAGAACAAGCACTTGTACTCTTGTGGGTTAAAGTTCCAATGGGCACTAATGAGCATACCTTCTAGCACGTCCTCATTAGACGCCAATTCTTTTCTTCCATTTCCTGAACAGTTTCCATTACAAACTCCATGTTCAATTAATATTAAAATATTCAAAAATCATTATTTTCAGGAAAAGTCAGCAAACTGCATCGTCTTCAGTATTTTCAATAATACATTGCACAGTGACCTTCCTTCACAAATAATTCATTTACCAACTAAAATGCCACATTCTGAAACGAGATATGTAATCTTAAGAAATCTGCCACAAAGACATTGCAAACAAGAGGAAGCTTTCCCAAAAACTGTCCCAGTTACTGTCCATGAGATATACTTTCTGAGCCAGTGCAAAAGGAAGCTTGAGTTAAATAAAGACTTTCTCATCCAGCCTCAAAAATAATAAGTCATGACAATTTCAATTATGGATCGTGAAAACAACTAACACATACAGAGCACCATAGAATTGAAAACAGGCTTGCACATACATTTCTCCCTATGAAATATCATTATTGTTAGTAATTGTTTTGCCAGCTAGCTACAAAACAGGGTTCCTCAGGGTGTTTTATTACTTTTCAAGCTAAAGAAATAATGATTTGTGACAATTAGTCAGATGTCAAGCTGCAGGAGATAACAGGAGATTTTGCGGAATTTTCAGTTTCATTGTTAAAAGGAAATGGAACCCCTTACTCGAGGTCCAGGCAGCTCTTTTAAACCTCTTCATCAGTGTCAGTGAAAGTCACCTTTAAAGGTATCTAAACATCAATAAAGCTACAGAACTTTTTTTTACACCCCAATTTAAGTCATCTTAACTAAATTAGGAGCTGGTTAAAATTTTCCCAAGGATTTTTAGACTTGTCAAAGTGGAGGAATTGCCAGCATTTTGACAGGTTTAAATCTTAACAATTTTACAGATAAAAAATTAAAAGGCAGTTTTCAAGCCCTCCAGGATTAAATGAATTCTAGATCCACTTTGGTGGGTATGAGGTTGGGGGTGGTAGGGGGTGGTTTACCAGGTGGAGAAAATGCAGAGCCAAGAAGATAAGTAGAAGAGTGATTGGCCAAAGGGGATCCTTAAGATTTGCTTTTAAGATTAGATTTCCAACCTCTGCCCTCAGAGCCATTCCAGAAGAGAACTTGAGTATTTACTCCAATTTTTTTCTACTTCAGTGTTTTGCTTCTTGTGTAGGAAAAAAATAAAAATAGAGACAAAAAACAATAATATTAATCCCAAAAAACAACAGAATCAACCTACTTTATCTTGTAAAAATGTTCTCATTTTCATTGTTTTGTTCCCACAAAAGCAATCCTTGTCAACTCTCTTTTTATTTGTTTCCCTTGAATTAAAATGAAGTAACCTCTATCTCCTCGGAGGACTATATGGTTAATCAAAAGCAAAGGAGAACACATTGAATTATGGGATTGATATTCTAAATTTTTATGACTACTGACCTGATAGTCAAGAAGTGATTATTTAGACTTTCAGCAAAAGTTTTTTGAGTGTCTACTATGGGTCAAGCATTATTTCTAGACCTTTTAGATTACAACAGTGAATAAGGCAAACAAAAATTCTGTTCCTTGTGGAAATTACATTTTAGGGCCACTTATCATAAGTAACATGCAGAGTGTTCTTGTGAAAACTAGGAGTTTCTCTGTAAAACACAAAGGAAAAAATAGTAGCTGATTTCCACCATCAAATCTTCAGTAAAAAAATCATTTATTGTAGCTTTTGGCTTTTTTATTATAATTTTTTTTAAATTTAAGTAAGCACTTATTTCATATTTGTAAATTAAACATTATATATCTTTAGCCTTAATGCATTCAGAGAAAGCTATTTAAAAATACATTTATAGGGCTTCCCTGGTGGCACAGTGGTTGGGAGTCTGCCTGCCGGTGAGGGGGACACAGGTTTCTGCCCCGGTCTGGGAGGATCCCGCGTGCCATGGAGCGGCTGGGCCCGTGAGCCGTGGCCGCTGAGCCTGCGCATCCGGAGCCTGTGCTCCGCAACGGGGTAGGCCACAGCAGTGAGAGGCCCGCGTACCACACACACAAAAAATACATTTATAGGGACTTCCCTGATGGCACAGTGGATAAGGCTCTGTGCTCCCTATGCAGGAGTCCGGGTTCAATCCCTGGTCAGGGAACTAGATCCCACGTGCATGCCACAACTAAGAGTTCACATGCTGCAACTAAGGAGCCCTAGAGCCGCAACTAAGACCCAGCATAACCAACATAAATAAATAAATTAAAAAAAAATACATTTATATTCAGTAATTTCAGTAGTAGCATCAATAGTTTCAAATCCTTGAAGACAAAATATATAAATGAATAGGTACCAATTCTTAGAGGCAATATTTTCTCACTAACCTGAGAAATTTTTTTCAAAAAAAAAAAGGTTGAGAAAGAAGTTTCCTTAATGTCTTCTAGATTATATGCATACACACACACCACACACACACATATATACTGTTATATTCTAACAATGACTATAAAAATGATCATTTGATGCTTATAGTTCAAGTACAGTATTTTGAAATACAAATTCTTATAGCTATTGTTAGAAGTTATCATAGCAGAAGCATGGTGGGTAGAAGCTTTCAAAATCTGCTAGTTGAGGACTATAATAGAAAGATCCAGAGAATTCTCTAGAGTGATCTTAATACCTGTCACATCTGAAAGAATATTTGTTAAAGTATTGTGTTTAGGTAGGCTAAGTTAAAAATATTCTAGATCAAGAACGTTGGAAATGCAATGAACTAAATGCAAACTTGAGTGTCAAGAGCCCATGTTTATATTTGCTCTAGTACTGCCAAGAAATAAATGTCTGTCCCAGGGCAGACTGCAGAAAGAACCACCTGGAAATAGCATCATGAATTTCTTAAAAAAATAATGTGCTGATAAATCTTTTAGTTTTGGCATCATGGGAATTTTTTTTAACAAAATATTCACTCTTAAGTCGAGGCAATTAAGATTGACAAGAGAGTCATGAAGAACCTAGGGGTAAGGCAGGAATAAAGACGCAGACCTCCTAGAGAACGGACTTGAGGTTATGGGGAGGGGGAAGGGTGAGCTGTGACGGGGCGAGAGAGAGTCATGGACATATACACACTAACAAACGTAGTAAGGTAGATAGCTAGAGGGAAACAGCCGCATGGCACAGGGATATTGGCTCGGTGCTCTGTGACAGCCTGGAGGGGTGGGATAGGGAGGGTGGGAGGGAGGGAGACGCAAGAGGGAAGAGATACGGGAACTTATGTATATGTATAACTGATTCACTTTGTTATAAAGCAGAAACTAACACACCATTGTAAAGTAATTATACCCCAATAAAGATGTTAATAAAAAAATAAAAAAAAAAAAAAAAAAAAAAAAAAAAAAAAAAAGATTGACAAGAGAAAACTAATGAAATTATTAGATCTGCATCCTTTTTTTGTTTTTCTGTAGTAATAATTGACTTCGAACCCAGAAGAAATACTCTAGTTTCCAACTCCTATCACACTTTAAATGACCTCATGATTTCCTACACATTAAATGAAATCTCTGCATTAGCTTCTATAAAGCCAGAAGCCCAGGAGCAATGTGAGGATGGGGGAGGGTGGAGCTGTCTGAAACCCAGTCTGTTACTGTGATATACATCCTAGCTTGGCTTAATGTCTGCTCTTTTCAGTTCATACCAAAACAGATGGAGAAAGAAAGGGGGAAAATTATTATATGTATGTCTAGAATTTTAATAGCTAAGAAAACTCAGAATTTTAGCGTAATCATTATTATCAAGTGAACATATATAGAGTAAAATAACAGCTTTGCTTAATGCCACATAAACAAAAAATATGTTAACACACTTACAAAAGCCCCAAGTCAAAAACATGGTTACTTGATTTATTTAATGATTTGTAAGTGTCTAGATTTTAAATGAAGATACATTATGATTAGATCCCTATCTTTAGTGAGCTCAAAATCTAGTAGGAGAGAGAAACATATAATCACTGTATTAAAAATGCTATAAATATGGGAACCTACTTTAAGGTACTCTACCTAAATAGCAGTTACAGGATTGGGGAAGAGAAAAAAGGATTAGAGTATGAATAGGTGTTCTATGTTGATAAGGGAGAAATGGGCATTCCAGATGATGGACATAAAATGTACAAGGGCAAAGGAAAAAGAAAATTTTTTTCAGAAAAATGTCAGTAGTTCAGTGCAGTTTAATCAGAGGTTATGAATTGGGGAATTGTTGGAAAACCATTCTAGGTCCATGCAGTAGAGCCTCTTGTATCCAGAAGAGAAACTCAAACACTTCTACAAGGGATAATATGCTCATTATGGGTCTTAAGCAAGGGTAAACCTGATGTACTTTTTTAAAAAAATCACACAGAGAAATAGGGAAATGGAAAAAAAACATAGTGTTTAACCCATGGGTTCAAAATTAGATTTTGCCATTTTGTTATAGAATCTCTTTAGAGATCCCAGTTTTACCTTCTGGGGATAAAAAATTACTTTATAGGATTAGTGTGAGGATTAAATGAGATGTTTACATAAAGTATCTGGCAGATGGATATATGGGGTAGATAAGGAAAGATATTTAAGATAAAGATATATTTATGGACATTAGTTGGATATAGGTGGTAGTTGAAGTCCACACAAAGAACGAAGAAACATGCCTGAGTGGGGCACATACTGTCTCCAATACCCAAGAATCCAACAAAGTAATGGCTTCCTTTTTGATCGAGGGGACCTGAAGGGACAGTAGTCTTTCTTTGACTGACACAGAGATTGAGTGTTGTGAGTCTACTCATAAAGCCCCAACAAACTTTACTTGGTGGGTAGGTCCCTGAACTTTATTCTGGGTATTTCTGTTTTTAAATTACTCAAATTAAGAACTCAGTCTTAAAATAACAGAATATTCCCAATAACATGCATAGTCATATAAACATTGGGATTTAGTTACAAAAATATCATCACAGTTCCAGAAAAAGTAACTATATTTATTTCTGGTTTAAAGTGTGCAATAAAAAGGTAATATAGTATTTTAAAAAAGGGCTGTTCTTCTAATTATCAATACACAAGTTAGCCAGGTTTCAACCTAGCTCTCTCTGGATCCCAGGCTCAGAATCTTTTCCTTATGTGACACAGCCTTACTGTTCAAAAGAAAAAAAAAAGTAAAACAGGACTGCAGGAAGAAAATGGGAAAGGTCAAACACCAGGGGGATTTCAGAAAGTAGTTGAGGAAAAGGCAGTGAAAAACAGGTTAGGAAGGCACAAACAAGAGGCAAGAAGGAAAACAGAAGAGGGAGCTTGAGCAAGGAAGGAGCCAGGTGTCATGTGCCTCCAAAGAAATGCATTTTCCAAAATTCTTAATGGTGAAAAGAAAGGTGTTAGGGCTTCCCTGGTGGCTCAGTGGTTGAGAGTCCGCCTGCCGATGCAGGGGACACGGGTTCGTGCCCCGGTCCGGGAAGATCCCACATGCCTCGGAGCGGCTGGGCCCGTGAGCCATGGCCGCTGAGCCTGTGCTCCGCAACGGGAGAGGCCACAACAGTGAGAGGCCCATGTACCGCAAAAAAAAAAAAAAAAAAAAGAAAGAAAGGTGTTAGGCAAAACATATAAAGAACAAATGGAGAGAAATACTTAAAGGGAAAAAGTTAAAGGGCTCATTAAAAATTGAAGCAAAACCTATTAGAGGAGAGACAGAGAGAGGGAGAAAGACAGGGAAAGCAATTAAGCAGGCAACTGAAAGATAAATCAGACTCAAAAGAAGTAAGTTAATGGAAACCAATTTTAAAAAATTAAAATGACTTCTGTATTTCAAACCAACTCAAAACCACATATAACCAACACACACACACATACACACACAGCAGCACATACCTACACTCTCATTCTACAATTTTAGAAGTTATTGTGAAATAATTTGAAATTTTATTGTGAATTCCAAGTAGTCAGGGGTCTTTGTATAATGTTTAAATGAGAGAAGAATCACATTTTCTAGCTAGAACTAACTCTTTCGATAGATGTAATAAATCCAGTAATTAAAGGGATATCTATTGTTTTATATTATTAAAGTGGTCATTTTAAGGTCCTAAAGTGATGATCCTACATACCTAAATATAAAGGACTATGTTTCTGCACATTTTAGAAAGGTAAGATATTGGCCAGCTGCATTCTTTTCCTTTGGATCTATGATTTGCTGATTCTTGTGACTTGTCACTGAGGGCCACACTGGCTTTTATTCTCTCCACAAGATACTTCCTGACTTCGTGAAGTTTGCCATATGTTTATGTGAAGAAAACACTTGCGTGGGCTGAAATGTTTCTTAAATGAATATAGGACTTATTAAGAGGTCTGTGGACATTGTTTTAAATTATACACAACATTTTTAAAATATTAATTCAGGTTCTTTGCTTTAATGTGCAATGTCATAAGGGCTATGACGTTCACATGCTGAGTATTACACTGTCTTTTCTTGTCCCATTAGACCTTGAATATTTACTATATTCCTGACATTACTATATTCCTATACCTTTCAAAGGCTAACAGTTTTTATCTGTCTGTGTTACTAGTTTACTCTCAAAATTTAGATTTGCCTGTTGAAAAAGTGGAGAATAATTTCTTAGAAATAAAATCCAGAATCTTCCCTTTCTTAAAAATGTGTCTTTCATGCAACATCCAATTGTAAATATTTGAGCAGCTTCTAAGTTTTATATTCTGTGTTAGGTATGGAGAATATGAGGTTGAGCAAGGGACACATGCTTCATTCACAAAGATTACAGAGTAGTTGGACATAGAATAATTAATAATGCCATATTTTATGAGTACATAAATTAGAGGAAGTATAAGGTTCAATGCAAGTTCATGTCAGGGACATCTATGCTAGACTTGGAAAGTTAAAATTTCCCCAAAAGTTGTGACCTCAAAGTTGAAACAGTCGAGTTGGATAGATCTTAGCTAGATAAAGAACATAATGTGAGGTTGGTTGGATAGGCATATCCCAGGGGTGCAAAGAAACTGATAATAATTCATTATGATTGCATCATAGATTGCAAGTGATGAGAGAAGAATCTGGAAAGGCAAGCAAATACCAGATTACAAAGGGTCTAGTAAAGCATGCTTAGGACTTTGAACCATAGAGCAATAGGTGTCTCTCAATTAAACAGGTCTGATTTGATGGGTTTTCAACTTACACATTCTCACAGGGATGTGGGCTTAAAGGGGACCCATGCTTGGTTTAAAGCTCTGATATTTCCACCTTGAAAGTCTTAATAATTTTTCAACAAGATGCCCTGCATTTTTATTTTGTACTCTTTCCCACAATTATATAGCTCATCCTACAGTTGGGATTATATTTGGCTTCATGTAACGAAAAACCAAGTATGTGAATAAATAAGATAAAGGTTTGTTTCTTTCACGTAAAAAAGATTGAAAGTAAGCAAGCCAGGACTGGCGTGACTATTCCATAGACATAAAGGATTCAGCTTGCATTTTTGTAGCCCATCCACAGTCCTTAGTACATTATATGGCTTCTATCCTCATAGCCTCATAGTCCAAAATGGCTGCTGAAGTTCCAATATCATAGCTATCTTCCAGGTACAAAAAGGAAGAATGGCAAAAGTGCACACCTCCTTTCTGAGCCTATACTCTTTAAGGAGCTACCCTGAATACAATTGTGGTTCTGTTTTTAAGGAAGAAGAAGGAAATGAATATTATGTAGTCAATTAAGAAACTGTCATACTGGAAGTCATAGAATGCTTTCAGAAGGGGAATGCCAAGATCTGATTTGCATTTTATAAAAATCATCCTGGCAGAAGTGTGGAGGAAGTTGAACTCAGAGACAGAACTGCTAGGCTGATAACATAATCTTGCCCTGAGTTGATGGTGGACTGAAAGAAATGTGGCAACACGGGTAGAAAGAAGTGGAAAGTTCACCAACCAGCTAGGACTAGAATACACAGGATTTGGTTTTTGAAAGTGCAGAGCAAAGAAGAAGAAGAAATTGAGCTGAAGCTCAGGTTCTCTTTGGGTAGTTCTTAGTGCCATTCAATGAAATAGAGAACAAAACAGGTCAGGGGATCAGGTCAATTTTTAAAGATCTGTGGTAAATTTAAGTGACAGTATTTAGGATTTGGCTGAATCTGTAGCCTGGAGCTCAGGGCAGGTTGGGAACTAGAGACAGGTTTAAGGCATCATCATAGAAGCAGTACTGAAATGGGAGCAGTTAGTTGAGTTCCCTCACGGAGGCCTAGCCTAAGAAGAGGAATTGAGAAAACACATAGGGGATATAGCCATAAATTCATTTAAAGTGCTTGATGCAGCTTATGAGAAAAAAAGTTTAAATTTTAATTGACCAGAAAGAGAAGACTGTATCATACCTAAAGTTGAAAAAGGAATCAGTCACAGTAAATAAAGATCTTTAGTCCAGTGCCATCATTGCACAGAGGAGAAATCAAGTGCCGTGCAGAGCCCACCTACATGTCATTTCCTCTGTCTGGAAGGCCACTGCTCCAACTCCTGAATAACTCCTATTCTTCTCATACTTCAAAAACTAATTTATATGTGACAGATGATGTCAGAGTCACTCGGGCTATTGTGGTGAGCCAGTAGACAAGGTCCTGCCTTTATGGACTTCACAGGAGAAAACCGTTTCTGACAGTCATTATCACTGTGTTGTGACTAAAGGGGAAGTGCATGGGTTTCTCTAATCTCTGTGAAGAGAAAGACATAACGTCCCTTCCCTTCAGTTACCTCTCTGCCGTGTCCCATTATAGCAGTTATAACATTGTGCTATATACATCTTTATTTGTGTGTCTTCTTGTATTTTGTGTGCGTGCACATCCAGATTGATGCTTCCAGAGCATGAATCATAGTACATTCCTCCTCTGCTCAAAATACCTCACTCATAGTAAAAGGCAAAGTCCTTAAAATAAGCTACAGCACCTGTCCCTTGTTACCACTCTGACCTCATCTCCTACTTCTCTCTCCTTTGTTTAAACTAATCCATTTACACTGGCCTTTTACATTAAACACATACCAAAAGCTTGGCCTGATCTACCTTAACCTTTTTTTCTAGCAGTTCCCTCTGCTTAGAACTCTCTTTCTCCAGACATCTGCTTGGTTAATGCCCTCATTTCCTTCAGATCTTTTCAAAGTCTTAACGTTCTCAGTGTGGATTTCCTGACTAGCCTGTTTAATACTGTGCACTTCCCTTTCTCCCCACATTTTAATACCTGTTAACCTACTGTAATTTTTCTAAAGCACTTTTTACCATGTAATAAACTGTGCACTTTACTTATTTATTATTGTTGTTGTTCCTTGCCTATCTACCCCTCTACCCACTAAAATATGAGTCCCATATGGACAGGAATAGTTACTTCTTTTGTCACCCTTGTATCCTAAGCACGTAGAACAGTGGCTGGCACCTAATCGTTAGTTGCTCAATAAATATGTATTGAATGATAGGGGGTCGTCCAAATGTACTGAGAGCTCCTTGAGAACAGACAGCATATTTACTTGTCTTTTTATCCAGAGCATCTGCTGCAGTTCCTGGTATCTATAAGCCTCTCAAAACAATACTTGCAGAATAAACGAATGAATGAATGATTATAGCTTTAGCTCACAGCAGTTTTACCATATGTATATAGGTACTTGGAATATATGAACATTTTATTTGACATTTTTTAAAATGTCAGGAGTCAGGATGAAAAAATATCAGGGTTCTAATTTGTATATCATCAAAAGATGGGAAAAAGTTTCTTTAAGGATATAATGCCATTTCTTCAATGAAGACAGTTTGAATATTGAAAAGGGATATCAACTAAATCTAGAATAGAGTAAAAAGTAAATAAAAGTTTATTGTAGTGCCCATGCTATACACTGCCCAGAATTTATTCATCTTATAACTAGAAGTTTGTACCCTTTGACCAACATCACCTCATTTCTGCCACCCCCTAGGCCCTGGCAACCACCATTTTACTATCTATATGTATGAGTTTGGCTTTCTTTCCACATATAAGTGAGATTATACACTATTAGTCTTTCTCCATCTGACTTATCTTACTTAACATAATGCCTTCAAGGTCCATCCATTTTGTTGCAAATGGCAGGATTTCCTTCTGTCTCATGGCTGAATAATATTCCATTGTGTATGTGTGTGTGAGAGTGTGTGTGTGTGTGTGTGTGTGTGTGTGTGTGTGTGTGTATATCTCCATTCATCTGTAGACAGGCACTTTAGTTTTTTCCCATTTCTTGGCTATTGTGAATAATGCTGCAATGAACATGGGAGTGCAGATGTCTCTTCAAGATCTTGGTTTCATTTCCTTTGGATATACCCAGAAGTGGGATTGCTGGATGATATAGTAGTTGTTTTTAATTTTTGAGGAACCTCCATAATGTTTTCCACTGTGGAAGCACCAATTACATTCCGAACAACAGTGCACAAGTGTTCCCTTTTCTCCACGTCCTCATCAACACTTGTTATCGTCTTTTTGATAATACTCATTCTAACAGGTGTAAGGTGATATCTCATTGTGGTTTTGATTTGCACTTCCCTGATGATTAGTGATTTTGAGCACCTTTTCATGTACCTATTGGCCATTTGTAGGTCTTCTTTGGAAAAATGTCTGTTCAGGTCCTTTTCCAACTTTTTAATCAGATTGTTTCTTTTTTTGCTGTTGACTATAGTTAACAATACTGTATTATACACAGCTGTCTCTCAGTATCTGTGGAGGACTGTTTCCAGGACATTTTGTGGATAACAAAACCCGTTGATGCTCAGGTCCCTTACAGTCAGCCCTCAGTATTCATGGGGTCCACATCTGTGGATTCAATCAACAGCGGATAGAAAATATTGTTTGATCTGCAGTTGGCTGAGTCCACTGATGGAGAACCCACAGATATGGAGGACCAACTGTACTTGAAACTTGCTTACATATATTATATGTTAATTATATCTCAATAAAGCTGGAAAAAGCACATGCAAAAAAAGTCTATTGTATCATACAGTAGAAATATTCTATAAGAATAAAGGATTGAATAAATGTCTCTGGATATACTTTTTTATTTTTTTTATTTTTTAAAATGTTTATTGGAATATAATTGATTTATAGTGTTGTATTACTTTCTTCTGTACAGAAGTGAATCAATTATACATATACATATATCCACTCTTTTTTAGATTCTTTTCCCACATAGGTCATTACAGAGTATTGAGTAGAGTTCCCTGTGCTATACAGTAGATCCTTATTAGTTTATTTTATTATAGTAATGTGTATATATTGATCTCAATCTCCATTTTATTCCTCCCCTTCCTCCCCCCTGGTAACCATAAGATTGTTTTCTAATCTGTAATTCTATTTCTGATTTGTAAATAAGTTCATTTGTACCGTTTTTTTAGATTCCACATATAAGCGATATCATTACAATGTGTATATGTACCACATCTTCTTTAGCCATTCTGTCTCTGGATATACAGTGCTGACTGAATACAACAAAAGATGTAAATGGATCAGCAGAATTGAAAAAAAGTTCTTTGAAAATCATACTGTTGGCAATTTTAAAATGTCTACTTTTCTCACTACAGAAATAAAACATGGAAAATTTGGAGCATTTTGAAGGAGAACAAATTCTGATTCATATGGAAAGCATTTCTTTTAATTGTTGGAGGAATAAGCAAGGGAAGGCCCTTAATTTTCTGTTCAAGAGTCTATAAGATAATGCACTACAGTCACTGTATAAAAGAAATTTTTTGAATAAAATTAGTAAGGGCAAGATTTCTAACAAACAATGACATTTTATTTGCTTTATTAAGTAGTAGAAGGTATAGATTTTTACATTGGGCAAAAATCAAAAACAACAACCATAACAAAAACAGAAGATGAATTAAAGATATTTTTAAAGACAAAGGTTAAGGGGACTTCCCTGGTGGCACAGTGGTTAAGAATCTGCCTGCCAATGCAGGGGACATGGGTTCAAGCCCTGGTCCAGGAAGATCCCGTTTGCCGCGGAGCAACTAAGCCCGTGAGCCACAACTGCTGAGCCTGTCTGCTACAGCTACTGAAGCCTGCATGCCTAGAGCCTATCCTCTGCAATATGAGAAGCCACTGCAGTGAGAAGCCTGCACACTGCAACGAAGAGTGGCCCCCGCTCACCGCAACTAGAGAAAGCCCACGAGCAGCAATGAAGACCCAACTAATTTAATTAATTCATTTTTTAAAAAATGACAAAAGTAAAAAATAATCAGGAAGACAGAAAGCCAAACATTTGTAGAAAGCCCACTAAAATATAGACCTTCCATAATTTATAAAGAATAGAGAGTGGTGGTCAATTTCCAAGGCAAAAAAAAAATGAGTAAACTTGAGAAACTATCAAGAATAAGTTATTTATAGAACAATTTCAGGAAAAAGAAAAATAAATGAGGAAGAAGGCCAGGACTTCACCTATTTCCAGTATACCATTCCGGAGAAGTCAAAGCATGTAGAGTGAGTAATATTTTCAAGGGACAATTGTTTCTGGATTCTATAAGATTCAAGTATTGTATAAATAAAGCTTTCTTCTTTTAGTTCTATTGAAAAGAGAAAAAACTAGGGAATTGCTTTGGCTATTCGGGGTCTTTTGTGTTTCCATACAAATTGTGAAATTTTTTGTTCTAGTTCTGTGAAAAATGCCAGTGGTAGTTTGATAGGGATTGCATTGAATCTGTAGATTGCTTTGGGTAGTAGAGTCATTTTCACAATGTTGATTTTTCCAATCCAACAACATGGCATATCTCTCCATCTATTTGTATCGTCTTTAATTTCTTTCATCAGTGTCTTATAATTTTCTGCATACAGGTCTTCTGTCTCCTTAGTTATGTTTATTCCTAGATATTTTATTCTTTTCATTGCAATGGTAAATGGGAGTGTTTTCTTGATTTAACTTTCAGATGTTTCATCATTAGTGTATAGGAATGACAGAGATTTCTGTGTATTAATTTTGTATCCTGCTACCTTACCAAATTCATTGATTAGCTCTAGTAGTTTTCTGGTAGCATCTTTAGGATCCTGTATGTAGAGTATCATGTCATCTGCAAACAATGACAGCTTTACTTCTTCTTTTCCGATTTGGATTCCTTTTATTTCTTTTTCTTCTCTGATTGCTGTGGCTAAAACTTCCAAAACTATGTTGAATAATAGTGGTGAGAGTGGGCAACCTTGTCTTGTTCCTGATCTTAGTGGAAATGGTTTCAGTTTTTCACCATTCAGGATGATGTTGGCTGTGGGTTTCTCATATATGGCCTTTCTTATGTTGAGGAAAGTTCCCTCTATGCCTACTTTCTGCAGGGTTTTTAATCATAAATGGGTGTTGAATTTTGTCAAAAGCTTTCTCTGCATCTATTGAGATGATCATATGGTTTTTCTCCTTCAGTTTGTTAATATGGTGTATAATGTTGATTGATTTGCGTATACTGAAGAATCCTTGCATTCCTGGGATAAACCCCACTTAATCATAGTTTGTGATCCTTTTAATGTGCTGCTGGATGCCGTTTGCTAGTATTTTGTTGAGAATTTTTGCATCCATGTACATCACTGATATTGGCCTGTAGTTTTCTTTCTTTGTGACATCTTTGTCTGGTTGTCGTATCAGGGTGATGGTGGCCTCGTAGAATGAGTTTGGGAGTGTTCCTCCCTCTGCTATATTTTGGAAGAGTTTGAGAAGGATAGGTGTTAGCTCTTCTCTAAATGTTTGATAGAATTTGCCTGTGAAGCCATCTGGTCCTGAGCTTTAGTTGGTTGGAAGATTTTTTTTTTTTTTTGGACAGAGGGATCTTTTATTTATTTATTTATTTTAACATCTTTATTGGGGTATAATTGCTTTACAATGGTGTGTTAGTTTCTGCTTTATAACAAAGTGAATCAGTTATACATATACATATGTTCCCATATCTCTTCCCTCTTGCGTCTCCCTCCCTCCCACCCTCCCTATCCCACCCCTCCAGGCGGTCACAAAGCACTGAGCCGATATCCCTGTGCCATGCGGCTGCTTCCCACTAGCTATCTACCTTACGTTTGTTAGTGTGTATATGTCCATGACTCTCTCTCGCCCTGTCACAGCTCACCCTTCCCCCTCCCCATATCCTCAATTCCGTTCTCCAGTAGGTCTGTGTCTTTATTCCTGTCTTACCCCTAGGTTCTTCATGACATTTTTTTTTCTTCTTAAATTCCATATATATGTGTTAGCATACGGTATTTGTCTTTTTCTTTCAGACTTACTTCACTCTGTATGACAGACTCTAGGTCTATCCACCTCATTACAAATAGCTCAATTTCGTTTCTTTTTATGGCTGAGTAATATTCCATTGTATATATGTGCCACATCTTCTTTATCCATTCATCCGATGATGGGCACTTAGGTTGTTTCCATCTCCAAGCTATTGTAAATAGAGCTGCAATGAACATTTTGGTACATGACTCTTTTTGAATTTTGGTTTTCTCAGGGTATATGCCCAGTAGTGGGATTGCTGGGTCATATGGTAGTTGTATTTGTAGTTTTTTAAGGAACCTCCATACTGTTCTCCATAGTGGCTGAACCAATTCACATTCCCACCAGCAGTGCAAGAGTGTTCCCTTTTGTCCACACCCTCTCCAGCGTTTATTGTTTCTAGATTTTTTGATGATGGCCATTCTGACTGGTGTGAGATGATATCTCATTGTAGTTTTGATTTGCATTTCTCTGATGATTAATGATGTTGAGCATTCTTTCATGTGTTTGTTGGCAGTCTGTATATCTTCTTTGGAGAAATGTCTATTTAGATCTTCTGCCCATTTTTGGATTGGGTTGTTTGTTTTTTCGTTATTGAGCTGCATGAGCTGCTTGAAAATTTTGGAGATTAATCCTTTGTCAGTTGCTCCATTTGAAAATATTTTCTCCCATTCTGAGGGTTGTCCTTTGGTCTTGTTTATGGTTTCCTTTGCTGTGCAAAAGCTTTGAAGTTTCATTAGGTCCCATTTGTTTATTTTCGTTTTTATTTCCATTACTCTAGGAGGTGGGTCAGAAAGGATCTTGCTGTGATTTATGACATAGAGTGTTCTGCCTATGTTTTCCTCTAAGAGTTTGATAGTTTCTGGCCTTACATTTAGGTCTTTAATCCATTTTGAGCTTATTTTTGTGTATGGTGTTAGGGAGTGATCTAATCTCATACTTTGACATGTATCTGTCCAGGTTTCCCAGCACCGCTTATTGAAGAGGCTGTCCTTTCTCCACTGTACATTCCTGCCACCTTTATCAAAGATAAGGTGTCCATATGTGTGTGCGTTTATCTCTGGGCTTTCTATCCTGTTCCATTGATCTGTCTTTCTTGTTTTTGTGCCAGTACCATACTGTCTTGATTACTGTAGCCTTGTAGTATAGTCTGAAGTCAGGGAGCCTGATTCCTCCAGCTCCTTTTTTCGTTCTCAAGATTGCTTTGGCTATTCAGGGTCTTTTGTGTTTCCATACAAATTGCGAAATTTTTTGTTCTAGTTCTGTGAAAAATGTCAGTGGTAGTTTGATAGGGATTGCATTGAATCTATAGATTGCTTTGGGTAGTAGAGTCATTTTCACAATGTTGATTCTTCCAATCCAAGAACATGGTATATCTCTCCATCTATTTGTATCATGTTTAATTTCTTTCATCAGTGTCTTATAATTTTCTGCATACAGGTCTTTTGTCTCCTTAGGTAGGTTTATTCCTAGATATTTTATTCTTTTTGTTGCAATGGTAAATGGAAGTGTTTTCTTTATTTAAATTTCACATTTTTCATCATTAGTATATAGGAATGCCAGAGATTTCTGTGCATTAATTTTGTATCCTGCTGCTTTACCAAATTCATTGATTAGCTCTAGCAGTTTTCTGGTAGCATCTTTAGGATTCTCTGTGAATGGTATCATGTCATCTGCAAACAGTGACAGCTTTACTTCTTTTCCATTTTGGATTCCTTTTATTTCCTTTTCTTCTCTGATTGCTGTGGCTAAAACTTCCAAAACTATGTTGAATAACAGTGGTGAGAATGGGCAACCTTGTCTTGTTCCTAATGTTAGTGGAAATGGTTTCAGTTTTTCACCATTCAGGATGATGTTGGCTGTGGGCTTGTCATATATGGCCTTTATTATGTTGGGGAAAGTTCCCTCTATGCCTACTTTCTGCAGGGTTTTTATCATAAATGGGTGTTGAATTTTGTCAAAAGCTTTCTCTGCATCTATTGAGATGATCATATGGTTTTTCTCCTTCAATTTGTTAATATGGTTTATCACATTGATAGATTTGCATATATTGAAGAATCCTTGCATTCCTGGAATACACCACACTTGATCATGCTGTATGATCCGTTTAATGTGCTGTTGGATTCTGTTTGCTAGTATTTTGTTGAGGATTTTTGCATCTATGTTCATCAGTGATATTGGCTGTAGTTTTCTTTCTTTGTGACATCCTTGTCTGGTTTTGGTATCAAGGTGATGGTGGCCTCGTAAAAGGAGTTTGGGAGTGTTCCTCCCTCTGCTATATTTTGGAAGAGTTTGAGAAGGATAGGTGTTATCTCTTCTCTAAATATTTGATAGAAGTCTCCTGTGAAGCCATCTGGTCCTGGGCTTTTGTTTGTTGGAAGATTTTTAATCATAGTTTCAATTTCAGTGCTTGTGATTGGTCGGTTCATTTTTTCTATTTCTTCCTGATTCATTCTTGGCAGGTTGTGCATTTCTAAGAATTTGTCCATTTCTTCCAGATTGTCCATTTTATTGGCATAGAGTTGCTTGTAGTAATCTCTCATGATCCTTTTTATTTCTGTAGTGTCAGTTGTTACTTCTTTTTCATTTCTAATTCTGTTGATTTGAGTCTTCTCCCTTTTTTTCTTGATGAGTCTGGCTAGTGGTTTATCTATTTTGTTTATCTTCTCAAAGAACCAGCTTTTAGTTTTATTGATCTTTGCTATCGTTTCCTTCATTTCTTTTTCATTTCAAGTCCATCTTGTTTAATGTATCATTTAAAACTTGTGTTTCCTTATTTATTTTCATTTTGGATGATCTGTCCTTTGGTGAAAGTGGGGTGTTAAAGTCCCCCACTATGATTGTGTTACTGTCAATTTCCCCTTTTATGGCTATAGCATTTACCTTATGTATTGAGGTGCCCCTATGTTGGGTGCATAAATATTTACAGTTGTTATATCTTCTTGGATTTATCCCTTGATCATTATGTAGTGTCCTTCTTTGTCTCTTTTAATAGTCTTTGTTTTAAAGTCTGTTTTGTCTGATATGAGAATTGCTACTCCAGCTTTCTTTTGATTTCCATTTGCAGGTAATATCTTTTTCCGTCCCCTCACTTTCAGACTGTATGTGTCCCTAGGTCTGAAGTGAGTCTCTTGTACACAGCATATATACGGGTCTTGTTTTTGTATCCATTCAACCAGTCTATGTCTTTTGGTTGGAGCATTTACTCTATTTACATTTAAGGTAATTATCGATATGTATGTTCCTATTACCATTTTCTTAATTGTTTAGGGTTTATTATTGTAGATCTTTTCCTTCTCTTGTGTTTCTTGCCTAGAGAAGTTCCTTTAGCATCTGTTGTAGAGTTGGTTTGGTGGTGCTGAATTCTCTTAGATTTGCTTGTCTGTAAAGGTTTTCTCTGTCAACCCTGAATGAGATCCTTGCTGGGTAGAGTAATCTTTGTTGTAGGTTTTTCCCTTTCATCACTTTAAATATGTCCTGCCATACCCTCTGGCTTGCAGAGTTTTTCTTTGTATTTAATGTTTGCTAGTTTGATTAGTATGTGTCTAGTGTGTTTCTTCGTGAATTTATCTTGTATGGGACTCTCTCCGCTTCCTGGACTTGCTTGACTATTTCCTTACGTATATTAGGGTCATTTCAACTGTAATCTCTTCAAATATTTTCTGTCATTTTTTTTTTTCTCTTCGTCTTTTGGCACTCCTATAATTCGGATGTTGGTGCATGTAATGTTGTCCCAGAGGTCTCAGAGATTGTCCTCAATGTCCTTTTCATTCTTTTTTCTTTATTCTGCTCTGTGGTATTTATTTCCACTATTTTATCTTCCATGTCACTTATCCATTCTTCTGCCTCAGTTATTCTGCTATTGATTCCTTCTAGAGAATTTTAAATTTCATTCATGGTGTTGTTCATCATTGTTTGTTTGCTCTTTAGTTCTTCTAGGTCCTTGTTAAACATTTCTTGTAGTTTCTCCATTCTATATCCAAGATTTTGAATCATCTTTACTATCATTACTCTGAATTCTTTTTCAGGTAGATTGCCTATTTCCTCTTCATTTGTTTGGTCTCGTGGGTTTTTACGTTGCTCCCTCATCTGCTGTGTGTTTCTCTATCTTCTCATTTTGCTTAACTTACTGTGTTTGGGGTTTCCTTTTCACAGGCTTTAGGTTCATAGTTCCCGTTGTTTTTGGTGTCTGATCCCAGTGGGTAAGGTTGGTTCTGTGGGTTGTGTAGGTCTTCTGGTAGAGGGGCCTGGTGCCTGTGTTCTGGTGGATGAGACTGGATCTTGTCTTTCTAGTGGGCAGGACTACATCCGGTGGTATGTTTTCTGGTGTCTGTGAACTATGATTTTAGGCAGCCTCTCTGCTAATGGGTGGGGCTTTGTTCCTGTCTTGCTAGTTGTTTGGCATAGGGTGTCCAGCACTCTACCTTACTGATCGTTGAGTGGAGCTGGGTCTTAGTGTTGAGATGGAGATCTCTGGGGGAGCTTTCACCATTTGATATTACATGGTGCCGGGAGGTCTCTGGTGGACCAATGTCCTGAACTCAGCTCTCCCACCTCAGAGGCTCAGGCCTGACACCAACCAGAGCACCAAGACACTGTCAGCCACACGATTTCTGATGACGGGAGAATGGGGCCTGAAATGAGCACAATTAGAAGAGAATCCTCCAGTGTAATCCAAATAAGTGTGGCCATGCAGAATATTTAATCTATCCGAGTCCAATCTCGCTCTGCTCGCCACACAACAGACCGATGAATAGGAGACAAGATGTTGAGACAAGGAAGATGACTTTATTTAGAAAGCCAGTAGACTGAGAAGATGGCAGACTATAGTCTCTGAAGAACTATCTTCTAGTTATCTATTTTAAATATAACAGAGTGTGTATGTCAATCCCCAAATCCCAGTCTATCCCTCCCCCCAACCCTTCCCCTCTGGTAAACGTAAACTAAGTCTGTGAGCCTGTTTACATTTTGTAAATAAGTTCATTTGTATCATTTTTTTAGATTCCACATATGTGATATCATATGATATTTGTCTTTCTCTTTCTGACTTATTTCACCTAGTATGACAATCTCCAGGTCCATCACAAATGGCATTATTTCATTCTTTTTAATGGCTGAGTAATATTCCATTGTATACATGTACCACATCTTCTTTATCCATTCATCTGTCGATGGACATTTAGGCTGCTTCCATATCTTGGCTATTGTAAAGAGCTCTGCAGTGAACATTGGGGTGCATGTATCCTTTCAAACCATGTTTATCTCTGGATATATGTCCAGGAGGGGGGTTGCTGGATCATAGGGGGCTCTACTTTTACTTTTTTAAGGAACCTCCGCACTGTTATCCATAGTGGACATACCAATTTACATTACCCCCAACAGTGTAGGAGGGTTCCCTTTTCTCCTCACCCACTCAAGCATTTTTTGTCTGTAGACTATTTTTGATGATGGTTGTTCTGACTTGCATGCAGTGATATCTCATTGTAGTTTTGATTTGCATTTCTCTAATAATTAACAGTGTTGAACATCTCTTCATGTACCTCTTGGCCATTTGTATGTCTTCTTTAGAGGAATGTCGATTTAGGTCTTCTGCCCATTTTTTTATTGGGCTTTTTTTTTTATTTGTTATTGAGCTACATGTGCTGCTTGTAAATTTTGGAGATTAATCTCTTGTCGATGGCTTCATTTGCAAGTATTTTTCCCATTCTGTGGATTGTCTTTTCATTTGGTTTATGGTTTGCTGTGCAAAAGCTTTTGAGTTTAATTAGGTCCCATTTATTTATTTTATAAATTTATTTTATTTATTTATTTTTGGTTGTGTTGGGCCTACATTGCTGTGCACGGACCTTTTCTAGTTGTGGCGAGCTGGGGCTACTCTTCATAGAGGTGCGCAGGCTTCTCATTGTGGTGGCTTCTCTCATTGTGGAGCATGGGCTCTAGGCATGTGGGCTTCAGTAGTTGTGGCTTGTGGTCTTTAGAGCGCAGGCTCAGTAGTTGTGGTGCATGGGCTTAGTTGCTCCACAGCATGTGGGATCTTCCTGGACCAGGGCTCAAACCTGTGTCTCCTGCATTGGCAGGTGGATTCTTTTTTTTTTTCTATCCTTTTTTTTTTTTTTTGCGGTACACAGGCCTCTCACTGTTGTGGCCTCTCCCGTTGTGGAGCACAGTCTCCGGACGCGCAGGCTCGGCGGCCATGGCTCACGGGCCCAGCTGCTCTGCGGCATGTGGGATCCTCCCAGACCGGGGCACAAACCCATGTCCCCTGCACCGGCAGGCAGGTTCTCAACCACTGCGCCACCAGGGAAGCCCATAGCAGGCAGATTCTTAACCACTGCACCATCAGGGAAGCCCTAGTCCCATTTATTTATTTTTGTTTTTATTTCCAGTTGCTTTAAGAGATGAATCGAAAAAGATATTGCTGTGATTTATGTCAAATAGTGTTCTGCCTATGTGTTCCTCTAAGAGTTTTAGAGTGTCTGACCTTACATTCAGGTCTTTAATCCATTTTGAGTTTATTTTTGTGTATGGTGTAAAAGAGTGTTCTAATTTTCATCGTTTTAATGTAGCTGTCCAGTCTTCTCAGCATCATTTATTAAAGAGAATGTCTTTTCTCCATTTTATAGTCTTGCCTCCTTTGTCATAGATTAGGTGACCGTAGTGTGTGGGTTTATCTCTGGGCTTTCTATCCTGTTGCATTGATCTATATTTCTGTTTTTGCTCCAGTACCATACTGCCTTGATTACTGTAGCTTTGTAGTATAGTCTGAAGTCAGGGAGCCTGATTTCTCCAGCTCTGTTTTTCTTTCTCAAGATTGCTTTGGCTATTCAGGGTCTTTTCTGTCTCCATACAAATTTTAAGATTTTTTGTTCTAATTCTGTGAAAAATACGATTGGTAATTTTATAGGGATTGCATTGAATCTGTAGAGTGCTTTGAGTAGTATAGTCATTTTGACAATATTGATTCTTCCAATCCAAGAACATGGTATATCATTCTATCTGTTTGTGTCATCTTCGATTTCTTTCATCAGCATCTTATAGTTTTCAGAGCACAGGTCTTTTGACTCCTTAGGTAGGTTTAGTCCTAGGTATTTTTTCTTTTTAATATGATGGTAAATGGGATTTTTTAATTTCTCTCTGATCATTTTGTATCCTGCAACTTTACTGAATTCATTAATGAGCTCTAGTAGTTTTCTGGTAGCATCTTTAGGATTTTTTATATATACTATCATGTCATCTGCAAACAGTGACAGTTTTACTTCATCGTTTCAAATTTGGATTCCCTTTACTTATTTTTCTTCATTGATTGCCATGGCTAGAACTTCCAAAACTATGTTGAGTAAAAGTGGTGAGAGTGGACATCCTTGTCTTGTTCCTGATGTTAAAGGAGATGCTTTCAGCTTTTCATCCTTGAGTATGATGTTAGCTGTAGGTTTGTCATATGTGGCCTTTATTATATTGAGATATGTTCCCTGTACCCCCACTTTCTGGAGAGGTTTTTTTTTTTTTGTCATAAATCAGTGTTGAATTTTGTCAAAAGCTTTTTCTGCATCTATTGAGATGGTCATATAGTTTTTATTCTTCAATTTGTTGATGTGATGTATCACACTGTTTGATTCGTGGATTGAAAAATCCTTGGATCACTGGGATAAATCCCACTTGATCATGATGTATGATCCTTTTAATGTGTTGTTGGATTCAGTTTGCTAATACTTTGTTGAGGATTTTTGTATCTATGTTCATCAGTAGTATTGGCCTCTAATTTTCTTATTTTGAGGTATCTTTGTCTGGTTTTGATATCAGACTGATGGTGGCCTCCTTGAATCAGTTTGGCAGTGTTCCTTCCTCTGCAGTTTTTTGGAATAGTTTCAGAAGGATATATATGTGTTAACTCTTCTCTAAATTTTTGATAGAATTCGCCTGTGAAGCCATCTGGTCCTAGACTGTTGTTTGCTGGGAGTTTTTTAAATCACAATATCAATTTCAGTACTTGTGACTGGTCTGCTCAAAGTTTGTATTTCTTCCTGGTTCATTCTTGGGGACCTTTCTAGGAATTTGTCCATTTCATCTAGGTTGTCCATTTTATTGGAATATAGTTGCTGGTAGTAGTCTTTTATGATCCTTTGTATTTCTTTGGTGGCAGTTGTAATTCATCCTTTTTTTTTTTCTTCTAATTTTATTGATTTGAGCTCTCCTTTTTTTTCTTGATGAGTCTGGCTAAAGGTTTATCTATTTTGTTTCTCTTTTCAAAGAACCAGCTTCTAGTTTCATTGATCATTTCTATTGTTCTTTTGTCTCTGTTTCATTTATTTCTGTTCTGATCTTTATGATTTCTTTCCTTGTACTTACTTTTGGTTTTGTTTATTCTTCTTTCTCTTTTTGCTTTAGGTGTAAGGTCTGGATTTTTGTTTGAGATTTTTCTTGTTTCCTGAGGTAGGATTGTATTCCTATAAACTTCTTTCTTAAAAATGTTTTTGCTGCATCCCATAGGTTTTAGATTTTCGTGCTTTCATTTTCATTTGTCTCTACGTGTTTTTTGATTTCCTCTTTGATTTCTAAAGTGATCCATTGATTGTTTATTAGCATGTTGCTTAGCCTCCATGTGTTTGTGTTTTTTACAGTAGTTGGTTTCTAATCTCATAGCATTATGGTCGGAAAAGATCTCTGATATGATTTCTGTTTTCTTAAACTTTACCAAGGCTCACTTTGTGGCCCAACATATGATCTATCCTGGAGAATATTCCATGTGCACTTGAAAAGATTGTGTATGCTGCTGTTTTTGGATGGAATGCTCTATAAATATCATTTAAATCCATCTGGTCTAATGTGTTATTTAAGGCCTGTGTTTCCTTATTGACCTTCTATCTGGATGATCTGTCCATGGATGAAAGTGGGGTGTTAAAGTCCCCCACTATTATTGTGTTACTGTCAGTTTTTCCTTTTATGACTGTTAGTATTTGCCTTACATATTGAGGTGCTCCTATGTTGGGTGCATATATATTTACAATTGTTACATGTTCTTCTTTGATTGAATTATGTAGTGTCCTTCTTTGTCTCTTGTAACAGTCTTTATTTTAAAGTCTATTTTGTCTAATATGAGTATTGCTACTCTAGCTTTCTTTTGATTTCCATTTGCATGGAATAACTTTTTCCATCCCCTCACTTTCAGTTTGTATGTGTCCCTAGATCTGAAGTGGGTTACTTGTTGGCAGCACATATATGGGTCTTCTTTTTGTATCCATTCAGCCAGTCTATGTCTTTTAGTTGGAGCATATAATCCATTTATGTTTAAGGTAATTATCCATATATATGTTCTTATTGCCATTTTGCTAATTGTTTGGATTTATTTTTGTTGGTCTTTTTTCCTTCCCTTCCTCTTTTTTTCTCTTCTCTTGTGATATGATGACTAACTTTAGTGTTGTGTTTGGGTTCCTTTTTCTTTTTGGTGGGTGTATCTAAAGTAGATTTTCAGTTTGCAGTTACCATGAGGTTTTGATATTGCAGTCTATATATAAACAAGACTGTTTTAAGTTGCTGGTCTTCTAATTTCAAATGCATTTCCGGTATTCTATATTTGTACTCTCCTTTTCTCATGATTGCTGATTTTGATATCATATTTGTGTGTGGATGATTTCCTACCTTTACTGTATGTTTTCCTTTACTGGTGAGCTTTTCCATTTGTAATTTTCTTGTTTCTAGTCATGGCCTTTTCTTTTCTGCCTCGTCAATACACTCTCCCAGAATTTTGGTCTCCTCCTCAGCTTTTTCCCTTCTCAACCTCTGCTCCTTTAGATTTCACTTGCCAAAACAGTTCTGACCCTCCCTTCCTTCCTTGTTTCACAAAGTATAACCTTAGGTATCATAGCAGAGACTGTGCTACGTGTTTTACCAGTTTCTATTTCATTTCCATCTTCCTGATCAAAAAGGAAGACTAGATTTTCTAGTTTGGTGCTTGTGATTGGGTCGAGGCTGTGTGATGAAGTTTTGGCAAATGACATAGCAGGTTACCCCTGCTATCTGAAAGTAGAGGTTTCCTGTGAAAACTCTTGTAAGTTGAAATGGCATAAAGCTAAGAAACAATTACCTTAGGACACATGTTAATAACGGATGCACAAAATAAATTGAGATTAAGTGCAGATGCTCACAGACAGTTTAAAGCCATGGCAGCTTGATGCTGAGATGCTGAGTGTAGCTTCTGAGGAGGGAGCTTGGCAGTGCCATTCTCTGCTCTGAGTATGCACTGCCTCTATAATGGCTCACTGCAAAACAAACACTGAATGCTACTTTCACTTTTCACCTTTTCCTTAAAAGTGAAAATCCTCTTTGGATTTCTTCCAGTTAGAAAAAAATGGGTACTAATATAGGTCTTTTGTAAAAGCAAAGTGGCATGAAGCAATCTTTGAAAAAGCAGGGGATACCTGTATTTTCAGGATACAGAGTATTTAGAAGCTTGGTTCTAAAACGTCCTATATACATCTTCTCCTCCTGTTCTGTGGTGACACCAGAAAGCAAGTATTTATGAAAGCAACACCATAGAATGGAAGGCACCTTGTGTTACCATATGAGGATAGATTCCAAGGAAATCCACTACAGCCACACTAGATACAAAATGAACAATAAATCTATGTGGTCCTCATCACTGAAATTTCAGTTCATTTGCTACTGCAATACAAACTATCCTAATTGTGACTAATAAAAATGTGAAAATAAATCAAGAGATAAAAAGTGGTTGCAATGGTAATACCCATAAAAAAGAAGAAGCAACCTTTGTTTAGTTGAATTTAAATTATTTTAAATTTTACAAAATTTAAACTTTATAAAATTGGTGATGTGTTAAAATAATCAGTGTAAAAAAGTACAAAATTAAACATGTCATTAGTTTCAGGGGAAATAATATTTGAACGAGGTGGAAAGTTACTAAAGTTATCTTCCCTTATATAACTCAGGAAATATCTAACATTCTAAAGAATTTCAGTTTATTTTGAGATACTTTATATGTATAGACTTCACCCTGTACTGCAGTGTTCTGAATGATCTCACTCCCTCATAACCCCACCATCTACAGTATTTTCCCTTTGGTTTTCCATGTGTATCTTCTACACCCTGGCACTGCTTATCACCTGAAGCTCATTACAATTACTCTTTAGTGTTTCCTCCATTTAAGAATATTCTTGTATCCAAGTAACTATAACATTTTTCACTTTAAAATGATTTGTTTCTTTTTTAGCTCTTTCAATTCTAAATTGTGCTTCCATCATTATGCTGAAAATCCTCATTCTAGCATCATGTATGACCTACTCCCAGAAAAATATAAAACTTTAAGCAGTAACATCACAGTTTAGGCATTGGTATATACCTAGAAGTCATTTAGACCAACCTATCACACAACGACATCCCACAATACAAAGTCCACCTTCTTCTTTGGAAACCTTAACACTTTTTAAAAAAACCTATTCTATGATCGACAAGGTGGAATGTTTCTACTCAGTACTTCTACCAGATTATCCAAATTCTGTCTTTGTAAACAAAAGAAAATAACTCTACTCCCTGTTTTACAAAATACATTAAAAATGTTTTCTAAGTAGCTTTTCTTGATATTATTCCCCAAATATTCTTGAAAATATTCTCCGGACATTTCCTCCTACAAAGTAAACAAGCATACATTCAGAAATGCATGGGTTGTTTGATTCCATTAGTCACTCTACATATGAATTAATGTGCTATCCGTTATCATTAAAGTTTTTTAATGTCACCTCTAAATGATAGTGAGAGCAATGATGATTGTGATATGATAATTATGTAATGATAGATAATTTTCTTGAGCATTTCTAGGTTTTAGTTATTACACTATGGATTTTATGTATATTATCTCACTTTTTCACCAGAATGTTGTGTTACAGACTAAGTTGTGTTCCCCCCAAATTCATAGGTTGAAGTCTTAGCCACCAATGTGACTGTATTTCGATATAGGGCCATTAAAAAGATAATTAAGGTTAAATGGCTTAAAAACTCCATCCATGTGGCAACATAGGAAGTACAGGGAGGTAAATATATCAACAAGGTTTGTTATGAAAGTAGGAGAGAAGTACTAAAGTATTACAAACTTGAGAAAACATTTTGAGTAACAAGCAATGTAGAATATGTAGGCAAGAGGGGAATATGTAGGCAAGAGGGGAATAAACAGTGGACAGGGAAGACACACAAAGACAGCTTATGACACACAAATTTCTAGTTCTTAATATATATAACACTCCAGTTCACTGGTACCCTGCAATACAAAGAAGTCTCTGGGTTGATCTGTGTTGGTGTAAAACTTTATTAAAGTCCTCTGGTAAACAAGAGCCATCTATCCCATGCCGTTACACTTTAACAACACAAAGAATTAACGGAAACATTGAAACTAAATTTTACCTTTAAATATGATAAGATTCCTAGGCAAGGTTCACATTTCCAATAATCTTTATAAGTAGAATTACTGTTTAGAAATTTGTTTTCCCTAAAGAAAATTTCCTCAGTTGTATAATTGTTTAATATTTGAATTTGTTTTTTCATAAGGTACTCCTATATCCATATTAATTTATAATATTTCTTATTTTCATTCATCACTTATGCAATTATTTTTAAAAGATTTTGTGGATAGTATTAAGTTATAGTTTCCATGGCTTCCAAACATTAGTTGTCACCATTCTCCCATAGCTAATGCAGAAGAAAAAATCAACTAATTTGTTTTCAAAATACCAAGAAAATTTAAGCTCAGATAGCCTATTCTGTGTTCTAAATGAAGAGGAAAAAATGTTAAACAAAATAGGTCTTTGTTCTTGGATGTCATTTTAAAAGAACTTCATGCAGTTTTACAAAGAACCCACTATGAATAAGCAGCTATTAATGAAGTTACACATGGGCTCGGCTGGAGACACCGAAGTGTTATATGTGCATGGATCCAGCCAACCCAGTTAGAAATTATGTTCGATTTCTTTCAGACATCACAGCTGGATACAAAGTACTAATAAGGAAATCTATTATTTCAAGATGTGCACCAACAATCATAATTTTATTGTTTTACATTCTATCTGTAGTATAGGCAACCACTACAATGTTTGGTGAAGAAACATGAACTATAACAGAAAATGAAGGCACATGGCTAGTACAGTTTAAGAGGAAACATGGCTGGTTCTCATTTTGGATTTAGTTTTTTTTTCTATACACACTCTTTCAAGCTGTGCCACTACCAATTCAGTTCAGATCTATTGACCTGTAAATATAATTACATATTTGATCACTAAATTAACAAAGTAAATTAACTTTTAATGAGTGGTATTATTCATTATACCTTGAAAAATATAAAAATCTTTACTAAAATCCATGTGTCCTTCCACACTGACTTCTTGTTAAGTGGGCATTTTGACCCAGATAATCATATGGTTGCCAAGGAATGCTGAAATTGCTGTATGCTATGAATCATTGTCTAAAATAAAATGAAAAACATATTATATAATTAACTCCATATGGCTTTTCCTTTGACTCATTTGATATAGGCCAAATTCTCACACTTTTCTCAATTAAACATCTTGAAATAAATTCTATTTAACAAATTTTAAAAGTAACCTTGCAAATTTCATATAAGAATGTATAGAAATGTGTAGTTAACATTCTGTGAATAATTAAAACTCATTTGTTAGTTGATGGTTTATCTAGAAAATCAAAAATAGAGTTAATAATATTTCAAGTTCCAGAAAAAAAAAATAAGTGTTTATAATTTTTAGCATGTTTAATGAAACACGATGCAAATTGCCACAGAGCTTTAATGTTATCTTGTATTTTAAAGGTATGTCAGTTAACTTATTTTAAATTATCTGAAAATTAGATAACACTATTATTTTAAATACACCTGAGACTAGAAATGATATGTGTTTGGTTTAATTCTAGTTCTGCCACCAGATAAATAAATCTGTCTATTTGTAAAATACTGATATTGCTGATTTGTCAGCTATTATCATTTTAGAATATAATACACTATCGATAAGAAATCTTTATTATAGTCTATTAATTACTCAAGTCATATTTAGACTTTCTAAACAATTTTAGTTAACATATTTTGAGATGGGTTGGGAGATACTGATTGTATGAAGTTCCTTCCAGATATATTATTCTGTTATTATTTGATAAAAATACTTTTAAGTTATTTCTGACCTGGAGGTTAAATAAGCATAAAGTTTTAAATATATAATTTATTCTAGTGACTTCAAAACTTCTTAATCACAGTCTACAAGAATTACATTTTATATCATGAACCAATATATAAACATGCACTCACATGCACACATATACACACAATCATATATGTAAACTACACAGAAAAAAATGTCATGCCTGAAGTGTCCTCATATTCCTTCTAATTCTTTTCCTTTTTTTCAGCTTATTTAGATTTAATTGTTGTACAGCAGGGTATAAGTTTTAAGATGTACAGTATAATGGCTTATGTTTTCTTCTAATAGTTTTATGATTCCAGGATTTATATTTAAGTTTTTGATTCATTTCAAATTAGTTTTTATGAGTGGTATAAGGGTCTAGTTTCATTCTTTGAGATGTGAATATGAAGTTTTCTCAGCACCATTAATTGAAGAGACTGTCTTTCCTATAATGAGTATTCTTGGCTCTCTTGTCAAATATTCATTGACCATATATGCATGGTTTTATTTCTGGGCTCTTGATTCAGTTCCATTGGTCTGTGTGTCTGATTTTTGCCAGAACCATACAGTTTTGATTACTATAGTGTTATACTATAGCTTGATATCAGGAAGTGTGATGCTTCCTGCTTTGTTCTTCTTTCTCAGGATGCTTTGGCAGGTCCTGATCTTTCGTGTGCCCATATAAATTTTAGGATTGTTTTTCCTACTTCTGTAAAAAATGCTATCAGAATCTTAATAGGGGTTGCTTTGAATACATAAATGGCTTTAGATAGTATTGAGATTTTAACAATATTCTTCCAATCCATGAATAGTTTTCCATTTATTTGTGTCTCTTTGATTTCTTTCATCACTGTTTCGTAGTTTTTACTGTAAAGATCTTCCACCTCCTTGGTTAAATTTATTCCTAAGTATTTTATAGTTTTTGATGCTCTTGTTAATGGGGATTATTTTCTTTATTTATTTTTCAGATAATTTATTGTTAGTGTACAGAAAAGCTACTTTTCTTTTTTTAGGTTTAAAACCATATCCAAATTTATTTATTTATTTATTTTTCACACACACACACACACACACACACACACACACACACACACTGTATTTTATTTTTACAAGAGATAAATAAACTGACATCAAACATTGTAAATGGATGACCACAAAAAAAAGCAACAATGATTGCAATTACCAAACACGAAACACACTCATACTATGTCATAATATTGACATTCAGTCCAGTAATCCTCCACTGTAACAGCTCCTTTACTTTGCAGTGAAAATTGATTTGTATATTTTTTGCCTCTGAGTCCTTGTGGAATTTTTTTGTGTGTGTGTGGTACGCGGGCCTCTCACTGTTGTGGCCTCTCCCATTGCGGAGCACAGGCTCCAGACGCGCAGGCTCAGCGGCCATGGCTCACGGGCGCAGCCGCTCCACGGCATGTGGGATCTTCCTGGACCGGGGCACAAACCCGTGTCCCCTGCATCGACAGGAGGACTCTCAACCCCTGCGCCACCAGGAAAGCCCCGAATTTTGTTTTTTTATTATTCAAACAGAAAGTCACAAAAATTATAATCATCCTCATCAGTTCACTCAGTCCCATGTAATTAATTTTCTGTTTCATCTTGATCTTTGTTAGCACTTTTATGAATTCATCAGTTACCCATTAGAGTTCTGAAAATGCTTATTCATTCAGTTCAGCAGTATAGTCAGTTACCAGAAACCTGTACTTGTCAGAGTCTTTTCAGTGAATTCCTTGAAGATGAAACCCTTTTACAGGATCATTTTTGCAAAAGCATCAGAGTACACCCAGAACTGTCTGTAAATGACAAAAGACTTAAAAATGACCACGGTTAAAGATTTGATGAAAGTTCATAATAATGCAATTGACAAGTAAATTTAGTTATTTCTGAGATATACATTTTAAAGTAATAACTAGAATTATGACTTATAATATTATACCAGAACATATAAAATTTTTAGAAATTTCATGTAATGTCTGAAACATTTATATTAACTTATTTCCATACAAATAACCCAAAGAGGTTTAGTATTAGTTGTTTGTTTTGTTTGTTTTTCTTTGTACTGCAGGTTCTTATCAGTCATCAGTTTTATACACATCAGTGTATACATGTCAATCCCAATCGCCCAATTCAGTACACCACCATCCCCACCCCACTGCAGTTTTCCCCCCTTGGTGTCCATATGTTTGTTCTCTACATCTGTGTCTCAACTTCTGCCCTGCAAACCGGTTCATCTGTACCATTTTTCTAGGTTCCACATACATGAGTTAATATACGATATTTGTTTTTCTCCTTCTGACTTACTTCACTCCGTATGACAGTCTCTAGATCCATCCACGTCTCAACAAATGACTCAATTTCATTCCTTTTTATGGATGAGTAATATTCCATTGTATATATGTACCACATCTTCTTTATCCATTCATCTGTCGATGGGCATTTAGGTTGCTTCCATGACCTGGCTATTGTAAATAGTGCTGCAATGAACATTGGGGTGCATGTGTCTTTTTGAATTATGGTTTTCTCAGGATATATGCCCAGTAGTCAGATTGCTGGGTCATATGGTAATTCTATATTTAGTTTTTTAAGGAACCTCCATACTGTTCTCCATAGTGGCTGTATAAATTTACATTCCTACCAACAGTGCAAGGGGGTTCCCTTTTCTCCACACCCTCTCCAGCATTTGCTCTTTGTAGATTTTCTGATGATGCCCGTTCTAACTACTGTGAGGTGATACCTCATTGTAGTTTTGATTTGCATTTCTCTAAAAATTAGTGATGTTCAGCACCTTTTCATTTGCTTCTTGGCCATCTGTATGTCTTCTTTGGAGAAATGTCTATTTAGGTCTTCTGCCCATTTTTGGATTGGGTTGTTTTTTTCTTTAATACTGAGCTGCATGAACTGTTTATATATTTTGGAGATTAATCCTTTGTCCATTGATTCGTTTGCAAATATTTTCTCCCATTCTGAGGGCTGTATTTTCATCATCTTTATGGTTTCCTTTGCTGTGCAAAAGTTTTGAAGTTTCATTAGGTCCCATTTGTTTATTTTTGTTTTTATTTCCATTACTCTAGGAGGTGGATCAAAAAAGATCTTGCTGTGATTTATGTCAAAGAGTGTTCTTCCTATGTTTTACTCTGATTTTATAGTGTCCAGTCTTACATTTAGGTCTCCAATCCATTTTGACTTTATTTTTGTGTATGGTGTTAGGGAGTGTTCTAATTTCATTCCTTTAAATGTAGCTGTCCAGTTGTCCCAGCACCACTTATTGAAGAGACTGTCTTTGCTCCATTGTATATCCTTGCCTCCTTTGTCATAGATTAGTTGTCCATAGGTGTGTGGGTTAATCTCTGGGCTTTCTCTCTTGTTCCATTGATCTGTGTTTCTGTTTTCCTGGAGTACCATATTGTCTTGATTACTGTAGCTTTGTAGTATAGTCTGAAGTCAGGGAGTCGGATTCCTCCAGCTCCATTTTTTTCCCTCAAGACTGCTTTGGCTCTTTGGGCTCTTTTGTGTCTCCACACAAATTTTAAGATGATTTGCTCTAATTCCATAAAAAATGCCATTGGTAATTTGATAGGGATTGCATTGAATCTGTAGATTGCTTTGGGTAGTGTAGTCATTTTCACAATATTGATTCTTCCAATCCAAGAACATGGTATATCTCTCCATCTGTTGGTATCATCTTTAATTTTTTTCATCAGTGTCTTACAGTTTTCTGCATACAGCTCTTTTGTCTCCCTAGGTAGGTTTATTCCTAGGTAGTTTATTCTTTTTGTTGCAATGGTAAATGGGAGTGTTTCCATAATTTCTCTTTCAGATTTTTCATCATTAGTGTATAGGAATGCAAGAGATTTCTGTGCATTAATTTTGTATCGTGCCACTTTACCAAATTCATTGATTAGCTCTAATAGTTTTCTGGTGGCATCTTTAGGATTCTTTATGTATAGTATCATGTCATCTGCAAACAGTGACAGTTTTACTTCTTCTTTTCCAATTTGTTTTCCTTTTATTTCTTTTTCTTCTCTGATTGCCATGGCTACAACTTCCAAAACTATGTTGAATACTAGTGGTGAGAGTGGACATCCTCGTCTTGTTCCTGATCTTAGAGGAAATATTTTCAGTTTTTCACCATTGAGAATGATGTTTGCTGTGGGTTTGACATATACGGCCTTTATTAGGTTGAGGTAGGTTCCCTCCGTGCCCACTTTCTGGAGACTTTTTATCATAAATGGGTGTTGAATTTTGTTAAAAGCTTTTTCTGCGTCTGTTGAGATGATCCTATGGGTTTTATTCTTCAGTTTGTTAATATGGTGCATCACATTGATTGATTTGCATTTATTGAAGAATCCTTACATCCCTGGGATAAATCCCACTTGAGTGTGGTGTGTGATCCTTTTAATGTGTTGTTGGATTCTGTTTGCTAGTATTTTGTTGAGGATTTTTGCATCTATATTCCTCAGTGATAGTGTTCTGTAATTTTCTTTTTCTGTAGTATGTTTGTCTGTTTTTGATATCAGGGTAATGGTCGCCTCCTAGAATGAGTTTGAGAGTGGTCCTTCCTCTGCAATTTTTTGGAAGGGTTTGAGAAGCATGGATGTTAGCTCTTCTCTAAATGTTTGATAGAATTCACCTGTGAAGCCACCTGGTCCTGGACCTTAGTTTTCTGGAAGATTTTTAATCACAGTTTCAATTTCAGTGCTTGTGACTGGTCTGTTCATATTGTCTGTTTCTTCCTGTTTCAATCTTGGAAGGTTGTATCTTTGTAAGAATTTGTCCATTTCTTCCAGGTTGTCCATTTTAATGGCATAGAGTTGCTTGTAGTAGTCTCTTTGGATGCTTTGTATTTCTCCGGTGTCTGTTGTAACGTCTCCGTTTTCATTTCTAATTTTATTGACTTGAGTCCTCTTCCTCTTTTTCTTGATGAGTCTGGCTAATGGTTTATCAAGTTTGTTTATCTTCTCAAAGAACCAGCTCTTAGTTTTATTGATCTTTGCTATTGTTTTCTTTGTTTCTATTTCATTTATTTCTGCTCTGATCTTTACTTCTTTCTTTCTTTCTGCTAACTTTGTGTTTTGTTTGTTCTTCTTTCTCTAGTTCCTTTAGGTGTAAGTTTAGATTATTTACTTGAGATTTTTCTTGTTTCTTGAGCTAGGCTTGTATAGCTATAAACTTCCCTGTTAGAACTGCTTTTGCTGCATCCCATAGGTTATGTATTGTCATGTTTTCATTGTCTTTTGTCTCTAGGTGTTTTTTGATTTCCTCATTGATTTCTTCAGTGATCTCTTGGTTATTTAGTAACGTATTGTTTAGCCTCCATGTGTTTGTGTTTCTTACGTTGTTTTTTCCCTGTAATTCATTTCTAGTCTCAGAGCATTTTCATCAGAAAGGATGGTTGATATGATTTCTATTTTCTTAAATTTACTGAGGCTTGATTTGTGACCCAAGATGTGATCCATCCTGGAGAATGTTCCGTGCGCACTTGAGAAGAAAGTGTAATCTGTTTTTGGATGGAATGTCCTACAAATATCAGTTAAATCTATCTGGTCTGTTATGTCATTTAAAGCTTCTGTTTCCTTATTTATTTTCATTTTGGATGATCTGTCCATTGGTGTAAGTGAGGTGTTAAATTCCCCCACTATTATTGTGTTACTGTTGATTTCCTCTTTTATTGCTGTTAGCATTTGCCTTATGTATTGAGGTGCTCCTATGTTGGGTGCATATATATTTATAATTGTTATATCTTCTTCTTGGATTGATCCCTTGATCATTATGTAGTGTCCTTCCTTGTCTCTTGTAACATTCTTTATTTTAAAGCCTATTTTCTCTGATATGAGTATTGCTACTCCAGCTTTCTTTTGATTTCCATTTGCATGGAATATCTTTTCCCATCCCCTCAGTATCAGTCTGTATGTGTCCCTAGGTCTGACATGGGTCTCTTGTAGACAGCATATATATGGGTCTTGTTTTAGTATCCATTCAGCAAGCCTGTGTCTTTTGTTTGGAGCATTTAATCCATTCACGTTTAAGGTAATCATCGATATGTATGTTCCTATGACCATTTTTTTAATTGCTTTGGGTTTGTTTTTGTAGGCCCTTTTCTTCTCTTCTGTTTCCCACTTAGAGAAGTTCCTTTAGCATTTGTTGTAGAGCTTGTTTGGTGGTGCTGAATTCTCTTAGCTTTTGCTTGTCTGTAAAGCTTTTGATTTCTCCATGGAATCTGAATGAGATCCTTGCTGGGTAGCGTAATCTTGGTTGTAGGTTCTTCACTTTCATCACTTTAAGTATATCATGCCACTCCCTTCAGACTTGTAGAGTTTCTGCTGAGAAATCAGCTGTTAACCTTATGTGAGTTCCCTTGTTTGTTATTTTTCCCTTGCTGCTTTCAATAATTTTTCTTTGTCTTTAATTTGTGACAGTTTGATTACTATGTGTCTTGGTGTGTTTCTCCTTGGGTTTATCCTGTATGAGACTCGCTCCGCTTCATGGACTTGGGTGGCTATTTCCTTGTCCATGTTAGGGAAGTTTTTGACTATAATCTCTTTAAATATTTTCTCTGGTCCTTTCTCTCTCTCTTCTCCTTCTGGGACCCCTATAATGTGAACGTTGTTGTGTTTAATGTTATCCCAGAGATCGCTTAGGCTGTCTTCATTTCTTTTCATTGTTTTTTCTTTCGTCTCTTCCAGAGCAGTGAGTTCCACCATTCTATCTTCCAAGTCACTTATCCTTTTTTCTGCCTCAGTTTTTCTGCTATTGATTCCTTCTAGTGTAGTTTTCATTTCAGTTATTGTATTGTTCATCTCTGTTTGTTTGGTCTTTAATTCTTCTAGGTGTTTGTTAAACATTTCTTGCATCTTCTTGATCTTTGCCTGCATTCTTTTTCCGAGGTCCTGGATCATCTTCACTATCATTATTCTGAATTCTTTTTCTTGAAGGTTGCCTATCTCCATTTAGTTGTTTTTCTGGGGTTTTATCTTGTTCCTTCATCTGGTATATAGCCCTCTGCCTTTTCATCTTGTCTATCTTTCTGTGAATGTGGTTTTTGTTCCACAGGCTGCAGAATTGTAGTTCTTCTTGCTTCTGCTGTCTGCCCTCTGGTGGATGAGGCTATCTAAGGTGTTTGTGCAAGTTTCCTGATGGGAGGGACTGGTGGTGGGTAGAGCTGGCTGTTGCTCTGGTGGGCCAAGCTCAGTAAAACTTTAATCTGCTTGACTGCTGATGGGTGGGGCTGGGTTCCCTCCCTGTTCGTTGTTTTGGCCTGAGGCAACCTTACACTGGAGCCTAACAGTGCTCTTTTGTGGGGCTAATGGTGGACTCTGGGAGGGCTCACGCCAAGGACTACTTCCCAGAACTTCTGTTACCAGTGTCCTTGTCCTCACGGTGAGCCACAGCTGCCCCCCGCCTCTGCAGGAGACCCTCCAACACTAGCAGTTCGATCTGGTTCAGTCTCCCCTGAGGCCACTGCTCCTTCCCCTGGGTCCTGATGCGCCCACTACTTTGTGTGTGCCCTCCAAGCGTGGAGTCTCTGTTTCCCCCATCCTGTCAGAGTCCTGCAATCAAATCCTGCTAGCTTTCAAAGTCTGGTTCTCTAGGAATTCCTCCTCCCCTTGCCATAACCCCAGGTTGGGAAGCCTGATGTAGGGCTCAGAACCATGACTCCAGTTGGTTGACTTCTGTGGTATAAGTGTTCTCCAGTTTGTGAATCACCCACCCAGCAGTTACGGGATTTAATTTTATTGTGATTGCACCCCTCCTACCATCTCATTGTGGCTTCTCCTTTGTCTTTGGATGTGGCGTATCTTTTTTGGTGAGTTCCAGCATCTTCCTGTCGATTATTGTCCAGCAGCTAGTTGTGATTTTGGTGTTCTTGCAAGAGGGAGTGAGAGCATGTCCTTCTACTCTGCCATCTTGATTCCTCCTCCCATATCCAAATTTTAAAAAAGCTACTGGTTTTTGTAAGTTATTTTGTATCCTGTAACTTTATTGAGTTTAATTATATTTAGCAGTTTTATGGAGTCTTTAGGATTTTCTATATATAAAATCACATCATCTGCAAATAGAGACCATTTTACTTCTTCTTTTCTAATTTTGATGCCTTTTATTTCTTTTTCTTAGTAATTGCTTTGGCTAGGGCTTCTGTACTATGTTGAATTGGAGTGGTAAAAGTGGGGACCCTTGTCTTGCTCCTGATCTTAGAGGAAAAGCTTTCAATCTTTCACTATTGAGTATGATGTTAGCTGTGCATTTGTCATATATGGCCTTTATTACATTGTGGTACATTCCTTCCATATCTAAATTGTTAAGAGTTTTTATCATTAACATAATTCTTTTACTTTAAACATTTTCTGGATCGTCATTGTCTTGTTTTCTATATCATAGGCCAGCAGATACCTTTCAGGTTTATGTTTTTCAATCTAACTAACTTTAATTTTTCCTTATTACTTTACCTCCATTCATATGCAATATCTCCAATTGAGTCATCATAACTGACCTATAAAGAAACTAAGAGACTTCTGTTTTCCTGTCCAGAACATAATGAGCTTAGAAATCATCACCCCATCTTAACAACAAGTAAAAATCTGAAAAAAGAAACCTTAAGAAGTCAATACTTCTTAGATCCATCTGAGAAGTTAGGTCACAGGGTAAACCACTGGCCCCCAAATTAGAAAGAAAGATAGGTGAATACAGAGAATGACAACCTACCAGCAAAGAAACCCATAAGCATAAGCATCTGGGATAACCAGTGCCAAGGTAGGAAAATCTAAACTGTAACTGACAAATTGCTGGAGGCTCAATGTGGACAATTCCAAAAATTAAAAACTTCAGTGGCAGGGGGACTTCCCTGGTTGCTCAGTGGTTAAGAATCTGCCTGCCAATGCAGGGGACACAGGTACGAGCCCTGGTCCAGGAAGATCTCACCTGCCACGGAGCAACTGAGCCCATGTGCCACAACTACTGAGCCTGAACTCTAGAGCCCAGAAGCTACAACTACTGAGCCTGCATGCCACAGCTACTGAAGCCCACGCACCTAGAGCCCATGCTCTGCAACAAGAGAAGTCACCGCAACAAGAAGCCCACACACCGCAATGAAGAGTAACCCCTGCTCGACACAGCTAGAGCAAGTCCGCGCTCATCAGCGAAGACCCAACACAGCCAATAAATGAATGAATGAATTAATTTATTTATTTATTTTAAAAAAAACTTCAGGGGGAATGAGTTCTTGGGGGGTCTCCAAACTTTTGTGAGATTTACCTCTAGGATTTCTACCAGGTTGTCTTGGTGAAGATTGGAGAAAAATTCCTTGTGATTCCAGCAGTAGGTGAGGAAAAGTAACCATTTTGAAATGCACCCAGGCATGCTGTTCTTCTAACAAGACCTGCCTTGAGGAGGAACTATTTTGCCAGAACCTCACATATTGCAGTTTAATCAAAGCCTAACTGAACATGGAGGAAAAAAAAAACCCAATTCCAGTCTCCTCTAGCAATCCTGTCCCACCTAATGATGAGGGTGGAGGAGGAAGGAGCAAGTGAGGGAGCAGAGAGCCCTTGTGAAGTTCACAGCCCAGTGGCAGAGTCTCACTAAAAGACTAAGACTTAACCATAGCAATACATAGTGCTTCCCTTCCCCCCATACCTGAACACCATATTACTAAAGGGCTATTCACTGAGCTCCTTTACTGAGTACATCATTTCTGGCTTTTAACAAAAAATTACAAAGCACACTAAAAGGCAAAAATCAAAGTTTAAGGAGACAGTGCAAACATTAGAACCAAATTCAGATATGGCAGGTATTGTAAAATTATCAGACTAAGAATTTGAAACAACTATCATTAATGGGCTGAGGGCTCTAATGGAAAAAGTAGCCAGCATGCAAGAACAAATGGGTAACATAAGCAGACAGATGGAAATTCTAAGAATCAAATAGGAATGCTAGAGATTAAAAAGAAAAGAATATCACAAGGTTTTATCTAATATGGTAGTCTTAGAAATCATTAAAACAATGCTTTTGTAAACTAAGATAAAACAGTATTTCAAGAACTTGATAAACTACATTTGAAAACAAAGAACCACAAATATTAATTATTAATTAAATATATTTCAATGTGTCAAATTATCAGATGCTGAGAAATATTACCGAAACATGCTTGAAAATGAAGGAAACAGCAAAAATTTATAAAATATAGTTGAAATAGCTAATGCAATAGCAAATATTGAATAGTTTCAATGTAATTGTAAAGTGTGTCATAATTATTCACCTATATATCCTTTCAAGATTATCGGTCATATTTCCAAAATTAATAGTAATGTGTCAGACTATATCAGTTTTTCATATTCCTAATTTACAACTTAAGGAAAGATATGCTTTTGTAGATAAAATAAGAGAAGGAACAGAAGCATGAGGAAAGTGTGATTCAGTGCAAAAGACATGAAAATATTTGATCACATTTGTTTCAGTAAAAGATTTTACTTCATAGAACAAAATGCAAAGCATGAAATAAACTCATCTTTAAAACAATAGTGATGAAGTTTTTGCCCAGTGTCATTATAAGGATTCCTGGTTTAATCTAATTTAATCTTCACCATCACTATATGAGTGTTGGTTAATGGAGTGCCTACTCCAATTCTTTTGATTTTACAAATGAGTAAACAGAGTTTAGAGAGTTGATATCCTCTCTAAGGTCATAGATTAAGTAAGTGGAAGAGCTGGATACAAACTGAAGTCATCTGACTCCAGAGCCTGTACTACTAATAGGCTGTATTTATTAGTGCCTGAAATTACTGCAGTATACCTACATGATGGCTGAACGCCCTCAGCTTGTTAGTCTTCTCTGAAACTGTACAATTTAAGGAGGTTTTAGACACTTCTCCGGCACCTAAGCTGTGGATTATCTGGCCATTGTTGGACTAGTGTTATTCCCTAACTGTTCTATTTACCCTGTCACTCCTCTGATCCATCATCTACAATACCACAGGAATAACTTAACTGATTGTGTTACCCTTGCCTATAAATCTTCAGTGATTCCAATTGATCTTTAGAATAAACAATACAGAATCAACTTGTTCTAATGAAAATAATCATATGCTTTGCAAGATTACACTGCTACAGCTATTGCAGCTATATCTGGTCTTTGTGGAAATAATTGATTATTTCATAAACTTAAATTGGAGGAAGTCCATTTGAGTGGAATACAGATTGATACATGATTCTTCACTACAGAAACTTCCACATCAATTTTCATTTGCAAGTCACATTTCTTCTTTGTGTTCCCAATATATAACTCATGGATGGATGATGACTAAAGTGGTGAATGAATGAAAATATGGCATATTTTAAATTAAAAAATTGTATTAGTCACTATTCATATTATATGTGATATACCCATATGCATATTTATATCTTAATACTATGAGATGAAAATATAATCATTAACCAGCCTCTTCAAAAAATATAACACTGTACAGAGTCTTCTTAAAATATTACCATGGAAGGAGAAACAATTTAATTACAAAATAGCAATTACTTTTTATTGAAAAAATATAGATTGAAATTTAAATATATATAGAAGTTTCCCTTTGGAGAGATTTTCTTATGGAAACGCAAATCTTTCTGAATATTGGTTTGTTTAATGTTTAAAAATTTAGAATATTAGTTAAAAAGATTAAATGTAAGGGGGGGGGACTTTAAAATCTTAGAGTAAAAGATGTTGAACTTGAATCTCAAAGGAACGGTAGATGAGAAACCTTCAGTCACACTCAAGTGAGTGTTGCTTTAGTTACCAAAGCAGAGAACTGAAGCCAAAGAAGTAAGAATGAGGAACAATGTTAAAAGAGCAGAGAGATCTTGGACAACAGAAGCCAAAACGCTCCAGTCGTATGTACTCTGTCTGGCAGAAAGTCAAACTCCAGTTGTGTCAGAGAGCCATAAGAAGAGGGTGAGAGAAAAGTTAAACAGACATTGGATTCATTCATTCATAAATACATTTGAAAATAATTCTTTTAAAACATACAGGCCCCAGCTGAAGACTGTGCCTATCAAAGGACAGTGGTACAGTGTGTGTGTGTACTGTAGGACAGAGAAAAACAAGAACAGTGGTCTCAGTAATGAACTATATACTCCATCATCTTCCTGAAATAACAGAATATGTTGATACTTATGGAGAAAAACAGTGTTGAAGTGAACATTTACTTGTCATCATTTTCAGCTGACATACTGATTTGTCATACGTTGAAATGATGACAAACTAGGAGTATATTAATGCAAAATAATATGCCATATAATAATCACCAAGACATTAGGTTTACTCATATTCTCCTGAAGCAATGTTTTCTACAGCATTTAAAAAAATTGTTCCTGCTCAAGTTAATAAAATTTTGTTTAATACAATCCCACCTACTCTTTCATCATTCCTTAAATATGAACGTCTCATCGTCTACATTCTGATTTAGACATCAGCTTGATTCCCCTACAGTAACTGTGGCCAAAAAAAAAAAAAATCAGTTGCCTATTCAACATCTATTTCCCCTTTTCCTTCCTTATAGATGCTGATTTAGTTGGGGTGGGAAAAAATATGCCCTGTCCCAGGCGCTTAATTAATTGGTTTAAGCCAACTGTATTAATTTCATTCCTCCTTGAAATTCTAGGAGTAATCAAGTGGAAAATATTTGGACAAGGAGCATAAAGGACTTAGGAAAATTTTTAAATCTCTAACATAAATGGAGAAAAGAAAGGCAAGCATTTTCCTCCATCCACTTTTGTCAGGATGCAATGCTTGGAGTGCTACCAAGAATGGTGAAAATGTAGAAGACTAGCCTCCTGTTGATATGTTGAGTTTCTGAACTAATCCTCTAAAATGCTTGTCTCACACATCACTGTTAAGTGAAGTCTACATCATATGAGTTACTTTCTGGGTAGTCTCTTACTTGAAGCTGGAAGCATGATAATTGATATTACTTCAATATTCTTTAAAAACCAGATAAATGGAAAGAGAAAACTTTTTATCAACATTAAAATTTTTATAGATACATTATTTGAGATTTATAATTGTTCATTCACTATATCATTACCATACAGGCTAAAAATATTACATTTCACTCTGTTGCCCTATTATGCTATATTTTTACCCCATGGAAACAAATTTTATTCTGTTGTGTTGTAAGCATCATGAGATCAGAGAGTGGATGCTGTACTGCACTGACCAGATAATCCCTTACAGATTGAGACATTCATTCGCTCAGCTGCTGGGAAAGCTGCAGGCTATCAGTTCACAGCTAAGAATTTCCTTGGCCAGGAGAGCTGCCTCTTCCAAGAATATGCCGTCTTGAGGGCAGAACATCACTGAAGAATGATCCCAACTTCAGTGCTCCCCGTGGGATTGGCTGAATTCTCTGTTGTCTTTGTATCAAAGTTCAAATTTTGTCTTATTTCAATCTTGCCTCCCTCTCTCCCTCACAGGTGTTTCTAAGAGCACACTGGAATAATCCACCTATTTGCAGATTCCGATTTCTGGGAAATCTGACCTACAACATTTGGTGCCAGGAGTCATAGGAAGCAGATTCTAAACCGGCTTTTGGAAGCTGGATTTCCAGGCATTCAGCTCACTGGTAAGAGGAATACTGATAGCCTTTAGCATGTAGGCTTGGTGAAATTGTTGAAGCTGTCACTGGTGATAAACTGGGATTGTTATACCAATGTAAAGGAATGCACTGGCAGATAGACTATCTCAGGTGTTTGTGAAGTTTGGGGAAGAAAAGGTACTTATAAGAACTATGGAAATTGATGATTATTTTGTAGGGGTGTGTGTGTGTGTGTGTATAGACAATAAAAGGTGATAACTCATCAACTTAAGGTAAAATGTGAGGGTGACATAGTTCCCTTGGGAGCTTATTAAAGAAACTACTGTCTCCTGCAACCAAACAACAGAAAATTTAAGATCTTACCTAAAATTTTCTTATAAGGGTAGTATTGCTAATAGATTGAAATCAGGGTCCTGGTTAAGAATTAGACTCGGAAATTTGGAATAGGAGCATTAGGATTATCATAATCAAAATTTTTGAAACCCTAGGTCCCTCTGAACCCTCTGGGCTTACAGAAGTGACCCACTTCTCTCAGTTAAGTTAATATCCCCTCCTTCCATGAAGATGATTCAGAGGCCCCTGCCTTAACTGACAATGTGCTGCTCACCTTCAGGCTCTGTCCTCATCTTTCATCCCGGCCACTTGACCAATAACTAGAACTAAGTGGCAATATAATTAGGTCAGGAAAATGTCAGGTCTCCTAAGAGAGAAGTGATTATAACCCAGAAGAGCTGTAGTACATGTACCAGCTGAGTAGAGAAAACATGCTTGAGAAAGGACCCTGAGGGTGCTGGATCAGGAGGGTGGTATATAAAGTTGGATAAGTGACAATTTATCAATATGGGGGCACTCTACCACAATATAGAATTTAACACACTGATAAGGCCCCAGGACACAGTGCTAATACGAAGCTAGGATGGCTTTTGGAAGCAGCAGTGATTGATGACCTATGTAAAGCAGAAATGCCAGGACTGCCATGGTAGAGAATAGAAGAAGAGATCATGGGCTCAGAGAAGCTGACATGCCAGTATAGATGTACAGCATAAAGCTAGAAGATCCACAAACTAACATCAATGAGAGAATCCAGAGGACACTCCATTTATTACAGTGATAAGGAATGCTCTAGGGAGAATACTAGCTGTACTGATAATCTCAATAGAGGCTGTCCTCTGTAGGCTAGGGATGAACGTAGATGATGCTATTACAGAACTGAGTCCCCTAATAACAGAGGCCAAGTAGAGGCACAATAACTCAGCATAATTATCAGATGAGTGGCCGTGTCGGATGCCATCCAGGGTAGTCTGAGATACACAGCATAATGAAAATGATTTCTAGAACAGAACAACCCTAGGAACAAAATAGAAGGGCAACAAAGATGTTAATGTATAAGAAATCAAGGTTGAATATCAGGAGCTTAGAGCAGTTGATCCTCAAAAATTTGAAGACTCTAGCCAATCAGGCTTTGACTCTCTTGACTGAGAGACAAGATTCCCCAAAAACAAGGACCCTGCAAGACTGCAACAAATGTACAAGGTAATAATCTTACATTCCTTCCCCATTGGGACCTATGGTCATTTATTCATACAAAGTGTGCATGGATAAAAAGGGAGCAGTGAATACCATGACATTTGAAGGGCTATTGGGTACAGGGTCTGAGTTGAAATTGATACTCTGTGACCAGAATCGTCAGGAGAAGATAGGTTGCTATTATATTACCGGGCCAAGAAAGAATATGTTTGCCATGTTACTGATCCATAGGAGCTTCTATGGGTATTCTCCTGCTCAGATTTTATCATAAATTGACAAATATAGCAGGTACAGCATGAGAAATGCATAAGTGAGGGTGCAGAACTTTTAGGGATGAGGGTCTGGGTCACCCCACCAAGTAAGACACCTAAGACCATCAGAGTTTCTAAACAAAGATGAGGAGACTCTAGAGCTTCCCTGGTGGCGCAGTGGTTGAGAGTCCGCCTGCCGATGCAGGGGACACGCGTTCGTGCCCTGGTCTGGGAAGATGCCACATGCCGCGGAGAGGCTGGGCCCATGAGCCATGGCCGCTGAGCCTGCGCATCCGGAGCCTGTGCTCCGCAACGGGAGAGGCCACAACAGTGAGAGGCCCACGTACCGCAAAAATAATAATAATAATAAATAAATTAAAAAGATGAGGAGACTCTAGAATGAGTAGTAAAGTAGAGAAAAGATGAGTATCAGTTGTTGTCCTAAGACAAACTATGGTGGGTGGTTTATATTTTGTCCCATTAACCTTTCTCCTGTAATTTTGCCCAGGAATTGGAACTAATCAGAATTTCAGAGGATCACTTCAAAGATGGAATCAGTTGATTATGTGAAGCAAATGGGTCTTTGTAGTGCAAAGGGTGAATTATGGTAGATGCTATGGTGTTCCTTCCAGATAACCCTTAGGACTGAAGCATTCATTTTCCAAAAACTGCCCTCAACCAAAGCGAACTGCCTCACCTGAGGTTTTCTCCTCTTCCCAGGGTCAGTCTTCACCTGTGTCCGATAAACACAAAGGAATGAAATCTCAATCACTTTCCCTAAAATAAGGGCATCTCAGATTCAGAGCTTCCTGTATAGCATTACCACCGCCGTCATCCCAAGTCTCTCGTGCTTCACTTTATAATAGGAGTTGATGCTGAGAATACGCCCTAATAAACAACAGGCATGCAAATCTCCATCTCAGAGTCTGTTCCCCAGGAAAAACTACCTAAGACAGGGGTTATTAATTTTTACTTTCAGAATTCTTAAAATAATTTTGGACATACTGTCATATAATTATGCTGAGGAAACTCTAAATACTAAAGTTGAAATGCACAATTCCTTTCAAAGTTACCCATTCAAACCATATTTAAGGAAGTCCAAATAGTATTTTCTTTTTTTGTTTTCGGTACACGGGCCTCTCACTGTTGTGGCCTCTCCCGTTGCGGAGCACAGGCTCCGGATGCGCAGGCTTAGCGGCCATGGCTCACTGGCCCAGCCGCTCCGCGGCATGTGGGATCTTCCTGGACCATGGCACGAACCTGTGTCCCCTGCATCGGCAGGCGGACTCTCAACCACTGTGCCACCAGGGAAGCCCACAAATAGTATTTTCTTTGACACGGAATATAGCCAGCATCTCTAATAATTATCAGAGAACAAGCATTGGAGTATACATTACAGTTAAAATTAGATGCCAGACATCTTTGGTTATACTTAAAGATTGACTCCTTTGTGAAAGGAAGTATGATGTATAGCCAGGGACAAGTATACCTACCCAGAATGACTTGCCTTATGAAAAATAAGGTAGAAAAGGGAAAGAGGATGAGATGTTGCTAGATACACTAGACTAAGAAGAACAAAGAAAGGATATACTCACAGCTTGGACTAAATTTAGCAGACAGAGGGAGTTGTAAGTCCTGAATTTTGCTTCCCTTGCCTCTGCCAAGGAGCAGACCCCTTCAGCCTAGAAAAAGGAGGGTAGATGTATGATATGAACAGAAACTAAAGATGATTGAGGAAATAGTAAAAGAAACTCACGTGTTCTTCAGTGAATTCCATCTCCAACCACAGAAACAATCCTACCAGGTCACCACAAAGATTTGTAGTGAGACTATAAAGGCATTGGTAGTAATTTTTGAGTAATCATGGCTAGCTGGAAAGTGTGAAAGAAAAGATATGGGAGAATGATATTTCAGTTTTTGAAAGGGCAAAAATAATAGAAGAATTTACAGACCAGTGAACCTGGAACCAGACCAAATCTTCAAATGGATTATTTAAAGAAGAGCCTGTAAATATTTGGAAAGGGAAGTAGACTTGGTTAGGTATTAGAATGCTAGACTGACATCAATTCCTATGTTGATTCAGACATTAGAATGACAGATCAAGTGGACCCCATACACAGAGTAGTTCAGAATTTCAGCAAGACATTAGCAAAGTCTCATGGGAATTATACACACAAGATAAAATCCATGAGCTAGATGATGGTGAAGTTCGAAATTTCATGTAAAAAGAACACACTCAGGTCAATTGGGAAGAAAGTCTAGAGCACTATGGCTCAAGCTTCATCCACTGCAAAAACTTAGGACACACTTTTTATGTATTTACCACAATGATATACATGGCCCACATATCACCTTTAAGCATAGTAACAAATCGAGAAAAAGACAAAAAATTCAAAATCCAAAAGACTTCTCTACATTATCAGGATAATATTAACCCAACAAATGAGATTATACATAATTAGCCATATATTTAAATAGCAACATTCCATGATGAGAACACTAGCTTACTGTTGCTATTCATGTGAAAGAGATTGATGACTAGAAATATTAACTAAATCACTATGAAGAAGCGTCCCAAAAGGATAAGTCACAGGTCGGTCACATTGACAGTAGGATTATTATACAAATCAACACAAAGATAGTCCCAGCCATGGACTTGTGAAAGTGAATCTTGAATTCTGTGTATGGTCCTAATTGTCATTAGTTAAGAGAAAAAGAAAGAGCCCCAGCATTTATTATATACCAAGCACTATGTTAAAGTCACCAGAGCAGCTGATGTTATTTCATTTAATTTTTATAATAATTAACTGAGGTAGATAAAATTATTTGAGTTTTACAGTACAGCTGAACAAACCAAATCTCAAGTTGTTTAATAAATTTGGCCAAGCAAACAAAGCTGTAAGTAAAGGGAGTAAGATTTAACCAAAGTCTGTCAAACTCTGAAACTTTCTAAGTTAGAGTTCCTGATATGAAACTCTATGTCCTTAATAAAGAAACACAAACCTATGGAAGGTATAGCTTCTATAACCTATAATAACTGACCTCTTAGCACTTCTCTTACTTTCATTGTGATATCGTAAGAGTCATAATTCTCCTGCTTCGAGTCAGGATATTTTTTCTTCCCCTACACAGCTTTCTTCTCTCTCCTACACAGCTTCTCTCTGTCTCTCTCTCTCTCTGTCTCTCCACCCTCCCCATGTGTGAATAAATGCTAAAATATTATTTATAGGAAATAAAATTATGAGACAAATGCATATGTCCTCAACTGTTTTCATTTCATTCAGATTCGTATCTACAAGTTAATGAGTATAGTCATCACGATTCCTTAAGTAAGCTTATTCTATATATTTTCAATATCAAACAAATTGAAACATATTGATAAACTGCTATAGATTCCTTCATATTATTTAATTGCAGATATTTTTATCAAGTGATGTCTTGGGGATTCTTTCTGTAGCTTGTATGTTTACACACATATATACAAGTTATTTTACAGTTGTTTTTAAATTGCAATTTCTTCAGTTTTATCTGGATCACTATAGTATAAAATCCAAGTGAAAGTGATGAGTGAGAATTCTGCAAGCCCAAATGCCTAATCTCCAGGACAGACCTTTAGGTTGATAAAGACAATTGAGAACCATTTAAGTAGCTAGCCAGTAATGACTGAGGTAAACAGGTTGATTTTGAGTCTACTGGCTTTAAAAAGTATATAATATCTGTAACAGAAGACATTTATTTTTGACACGAGGTCTCTTGACTCATAAGACTACAGGCTTCAAGAAGGTTACTACATTTATATTTGACCTCAGTTTACAATACACTCCTGCGATCCTTGGAGGTTGTTCATTTAGGCCTTGAAATACAAAGGCTGCCACTCCTTCAATTCTGGCCTACTACCTAGCTTCAGGGTGCCTGGCCTACACTATTTCACCATGCTATTTACTGTCATGCCCTTTGCATTTAACTAGATATTCCCTCACTGAAGACCCTGAGGCATTTTAATAGCAGCATATGTTGCCTGGCTGACTCAAAAGTAATACTTTTCAAAATTTGTACTTTCAATTCTACTGCTTGGTAAGAATAGCTTACAAAATGTTCATGTATTTACACAATGTTTAGAAAAGGTTCTTTTACTTTGATGTGGTAGAGAACTAGTACATATTAAGCTAGTACTAAAATATTTAAATCTTATATTAATAAGCTTATACCAACCAGTGGACTTATGATGTTTTATAGCTTGTAAGTTCTAACAGAGGCAATGGCTTCACAAACCAGAAAATAACTCAGCTGTCAAAATCCTAATCCTCAAGGGATGCATATTTGAAATAGAAAGTTTGTGTTATTCACTGTAGAAAAGAATTATTAAATGCCTAAGTATAGCATGAAAATGGAATAATTTTCCAGACTTTAATCATGTACTGTGTTTTTGTTGCTGTGGCCTATGATGTTTTATTTATTAATGATTTATATTTATGAACTAAAGTAAGATAACTATAATGTGTTAAATATGAATTTAAGTATTTTTTCTTCAATTTGTGAGAAAATGAAGCCCAAGAAGCATCTCATATTGGTTTACTTTCAAAGAAAAAGACAAAAAAATACTATGAAAAATTGTAGTGTTTTTCTGTTGAAAATAGATTGTGATCATTTTTCAATCCTTAAATATTTCTTGCATTCTCGTGTAAATTGCTTTACTCAATATAAATAGTAATGCTAACTTACTACAATTTGTGTTATACTTAAATTGTTCAGTAGTTAACTGTAGCCTCTATACATATTAATGTATTTAGAAGTGCTGTCATTGACAGCACATAGGAACCATATATGGTATTTGCTGCCATTATACTCCTGGAGTATGTTAACAGCTGTTGTCATAGAGCACAGGAGCAAATACAAATGAAAATCTAGCTTGAGCTGTTTGAAAAGTGAAAATTATTACAGTGATATTAATGATGTGTATACAAATTTAGAATTATGTATAACATTTTATATATATATATATATATATATATATATATATGGTTGCCACTTACTATTGATGAATGATACAAAAACCCAAAATTAATTCAAGTATCAATAATATGTCTCATCTATGTTGAGCTCTTAGTTCTAACAGAACCCCTATGAGGTAGATATTTTTATTATCCATTTTACAGATTAAAAGTCTGAAATGAAGAATTTAAGGAAAATTCCCTTGACCAGCCAGTAGATAAATGAAGTAGTCAAGATGAAAAACAAGGTTGTTGACTTTAGCAGTCCTGTTCTTGAATACCCCCTCATTTTATTCTAACCAGAGTCTTTCTTCTTTAAGGATTCCTATATTTAATGCAATATTTTTTAAGAACACAAAGAATGTGTGTGTGTGTGTGTGTCTAATGAATAACATAGCTACAGCAAGAAAAAAGCCTCACGAAGAATGATTTAAGTTCTGGGCAAAATAGGGTGATTTAGAGTAAGTCTATAAATAAAATAATATAGAATCAGATCTTCAAATAATGCTGTATCACAGTTTTCCCTCATACATTGATTCACAGAAAAGGTATTTATTTGGCACCTCATTAGATACTTTGGGAACAGATGAGGATTAGTCAGGTACCAGCCCTATCTTCAAAAATCTTACTATAATAAAAGAGATAATGTATTACACAAAGAATAAGAGTAGAATATAATAATGAAATGCAAGAGAAAAGTATAAATATCAATAAAACAAATGCAGTGGGAATTCTAACAGGAGAGACATCTAATTGGGGGATGAAGAACAATTTCATTAGGGAAAGAGGAAAAGTATCATTTCAGCTAGCTGTGAATATGGGTATATCAAACTGGAAGGAAAAGAATGACCAAAGAGAATGAGGCAGTATTTCCATTTAATAAGATGTATTAAGGGGCATAGGAGGAGGTAATTTTAAGGAGGTTTGGAGGCTGGGAGGCTGTTGTTTGAACTTTCTTCCCTTTTTAGTGGGAAATCCTATCAAGATCTTTTTGCAGGAAACTAACATGTTCAGAACTGTAACTTTATGACAAGGATGGATTTTCCTCCGGTTTCCAATAGCATGTTTCTCTTTTCCATCTGAGACCTCACCAAAAGAGCCATTAATGTTCATGTTTCTAGCAACATTCTCTTTATGATAATATTATCACATTAACAGCAAATTAATATCCTCTAAGGTGGTAGAAACTTTTGTATAGTTCTCTTTATTTCTTTGAGTCCTCACCAGAATTACCTTTAATGTCTCTGTTTCTACCAACAGTCCCTTCAAGGCGGTCTAGATTTTAATGTACTTCCTAACACTTCCATCCTCTATCTATTACCTTTAAGAGAACATATTTTCTTTGCGAATGAAAAATATCTCCACGCGTTTAATAAACACACTTCCACATTTGAGTATTTGGCACAGTAGCGCTCAACTTCCCAGCACTAAAGTCTAAATTTGTTTCCTAAGACAAATTTGGTGGGTTAGAAAAACAGAATCTTTGTCTCACAGTTGTGGAATGTAGAAGTTCAAATCAAGTTGTCAGCAAGACCATGTTCGCTCTGAGGCTTGGGGTGGTGAGGGAGGCGTGAATTCTAATTTTATTTCTCCCAGCTTCTGTTAATTATCAGCAATCATTGGCATTCCAATCTTTGTTTCCATTTTTTAAACTTTTTTTATTAAAGTATAGTTAATTTACAATATTCCAAGTGTGCAGCACAGTGATTCAGTTATACATATATATATATATATATATATATATATATATATATATATATATATTCTTTTTCAGGTTATTTTCCATTATAGGTTATTTCAAGATAGTAAATATAATTCCCTGTGGTATACAGTAGGTCCTTGTTGTTTATCTATTTTACTTAAAGTAGTGTGTATATGTTAATCCCAAACTCCCAATTTATTCCTTTCCCCCCTTTCCCCTTTGGTAAATTTGGTAAGTTTGTTTTCTATGTCTGTGAGTCTGTTTCAGTTTTGTAAATAAGTTCATTTGTATCACTTTTCTTAGATTCCACATATAAGTGATATCATATATTTGTCTTTCTCTGTCTGGCATACATCAGTATGATAATTTCTAGGTCCCCATCCATGTTACTATAAGTAGCATTCTTTCTTATGGCTGAGTAATATTCCTTTGCATATATACATATGTGTGTATATATATATAAATAGCATATCTTCTTTATCCATTCCTCTGTTTATGGACATTTAGGTTGCTTCCATTTCTTGGCTACTGTAAATAGTGCTGCTGTGAACATTGGGGTGCATGTATCTTTTCAAATTATGTTTTTCTCCAGATATATGCCCAGGAGTGTGATTGCTGGATCATATGGTAACCATATTTTTAGATTTTTAAGGAACCTCCATACTGTTTTCCATAGTGGCTGCACCAGTTTACATTCCCATGATCAGTGTAGGAGGGTTCCCTTTTCCGCACACCCTCCCCAGCGTTTATTATTTGTAGACTTTTTAATGATGGCCATTCTGCCTGGTATGAGGTCATACCTCATTGTGGTTTTGATTTTCATTTCTCTAATAATTATCAAAGTTGAGCATCTTTTCATGTGCCTGTTGGTCATCTGTATCTCTTTGGAGAAATGTTTACTTAGGTCTTCTGCCCATTTTTTGATTGGGTGGTTTGGTTTTTTTTGATGTTGAGCTGTATGAGTTATTTGTATATTTTGGAAATTAATCACTTGTTGGCAGCATTGTTTGCAAATATATTCTCCCAGTCCGTAGGTTGTCTTTTCATTTTGTTTATGATTTCCTTTGCTGTGCAAAAGACTGTAAGTTTAATTAGGTCCTATTTGTTTATTTTTGTTTTTGTTTCCAACACTCTAGGAGATGGAGCCAAAAAATATTGCTGTGATTTATGTTAAAGAGTGTCCTGCCTCTGTTTTCCTCTAGAAGTTGTATAGTATCTGGCCTTACATTTAAGTCCTTAATCCATTTTGAGTTTATTTTCGTATATGGTGTTAGAGAATGTTCTAATTTCATTCTTTACATATAGCTGTCTGGTTTTCTTAGCACCACTTATTGAAGAGCCTGCCCTTTCTCCATTGTATATTCTGGCCTCCTTTGTTGTAGATTAATTGACCATAGCTGTGTGGCTTTGTTTCTGGGCTTTCTATCCTGTTCCATTTGTCTGTGTGTCTGTTTTTGTGCCAGTACTATTCTGTTTACTGTAGCTTTGTAGTATAGTCTAAAGTCAGGGAGGGTGATTTGTTCATTCAGCTCAGTTCTTCTTCCTCAAGATCATTTTGGCTATTCAGGATCTTTTGTGTTTCCATACAAATTTTAAAAATTTTGTTCCAGTTCTGTGAAAAATGACATTTCATTGAATCTGTAGATTGCCTTAGGTAGTATGGTCATTTTAACAGTATTGATTCTTCCAGTCCAAGAACACAGTATATCTTTCCATCTGTTTGTATCATCTTCAATTTCTTTCATCAGCATCTTATAGTTTGTGGAGCACAGGTCATTTGCCTCCTTAGGTAGATTTATTCCTAGATATTTTATTCTTTTTTTTTTTTTTTTTTTTTTTTTGTGGTACGCGGGCCTCTCACTGCTGTGGCCTCTCCCGTTGTGGAGCACACGCTCCAGATGCGCAGGCTCAGTGGCGATGGCTCACGGGCCTAGCCACTCCGCAGCATGTGGGATCTTCCCAGACCGGGGCATGAACCTGTGCCCCCTGCATTGGCAGGCGGACTCTCAACCACTGCGCCACCAGGGAAGCCCGATATTTTATTCTTTTTGATGTGATGGTAAATGGGATTGTTTCCTAAACTTCTCTTTCTGATATTTCATTGTTTCTTTGTCTCAATTTTACATGACCTTTTTCCTTGTGTGTTTGTGTCTCTGTGCCCAAATTTCCCTCCTCTTATAGGGACATGACTTATACTGGATTTATGGGTTATCCTGATCTTAACTTGATTACATTTGGCAAGACCCCATTTCCAAATAAGGTCACACTCACAAGTTCCAAATGAACGTAGTTTGCAGGGACACTCTTCAATTCAGTATAGAAGTTAATAAAACTGTCTTGAGAAACTTATGGAAATTCCTTTTGGAATAGCCTAACTCTAAAATTTTAACTTTCCCAGCAAAAGGATTTAGACAACTCTTAACATTCATTAATCCCTTTCTAAAAAAAGACAATTCAGGCTTTATGTAAGTCTTAAGTCATGTTTGGGTCTTCTTTTTTACGGAGGAGAGCCAAACATGAGGGTTTAGAGGGCCAGGTCTGGACTCTCTTACTATGTAAAAGGAAAAAAAAACAAACAAACTATTTTAATGAATAAATTCTCAGAAAAAATGACATCAGCAACAAAAATCTAAATTCAGTCTGAGGTGGCAGGCCGTTCATGCCTCTGGGGGTATCAATTACCTTTGAAACACGAGCTTGATCAAAGGAAACAGAATACAAAGCATCCCAATCTCTCTTCCTCTCTTAAGCCATTTTATTGCAGAGGTTGCTTGGCTTCAAGGATCCGTGCCCTGTGCCAAGGGTCTTTGTGTAAACATCAGGTTTTGTTATGGGTCTATATGACAACAGATCTCCTTCCTTTCCAGGTGATTGTGTTGGCACCCACACATGAGCTGCCTTCATCAGTCACAAATCAAATTACAATACCAATGGACTGAACATTCACTAAAAAGAGACTTCCCGAAGGGAAAAGAATTGGCACATGATATGCCAGACAGGCTGCCAATACTCTTGTTTTATTTCTGTGCATCATTTTATGCTATTCCATTATAATGTGTGACTGGTCACCCAGAGATTACACTTCCCTTTCAGTACATTCTACCCAAAGCAAATCGAAGATGTCACACTATGTACATTATGAAACTTAGGTCTGCTAATGCAACAGCAAATTAACAAAAACAGAAAGAACCATTTATAGTTACTAGGATGCCATTCATCCATTTAGGTATTTATTAATTTTTTAATAATTGCATGCTTCCTGCATGCCAGGTATCGTCATGTATGAAGAGGTTACAAATCTGACTTCATTATTCTTAAAATTTAGTTTTAGTAAAATAACAAATTTTATTTTACAGGATTTTTAATTGTTTTAGTCTTGTACATAAAACACTAACATAATGCTTGATTTATCTACCTTAAATAAATAATTTGTGCAGACACATTCTGCATGCAAAGAGTTTCTAGAATGTTTGCACAGACAAACCTCTTGTGGTATACATTTTCAATGACAGCAATGCAGGAAACCCTCATACAATTAAAAATAATTCACCTTTGTCATAGTAACGTTAAGTATAATTTCAAACTTCAGGAGGGTCTACAGTATTGCCTATTTTACTTAAAATTTCCACCAAGAGTAGATAAATCATCATCATGCATCTTGAAAAATGAAATAGAATTGTCTTCCAAGTAACTTCAACCATTCATTCATTTTATTTTGCTTGTTATGCTATTATGGTGATTTTGTGTCATATGCCATGCTAATTTGTTCCTGTACTTAAAAAAAAATCAAAATAAATTAAACTGATGAACAAACACACAATTTGCTAATTAGCGTCATAACAATTATCATAATATGGCAAGGAAAATCAAAGAGAAGTAACATATAATCTTTATTTATTATCAATGTGAAGAAAGCATAACTGGCACTAATCCCCTGCAAGAAAATCCTCTATAGAGATGTCTGAATCTATCAGAAGATCTTTGTTCCTGCTTCATTAACACCCATTAAGATCTGTGCTTAAACAATACTGTTGTCTTTCAGTATAGTTAAGGAAAAAAAAAAACCTTACAAAGAAAAAAGAGAAAAGGAGAAATAAAAATTTAAAAGACATCAATTCAAAAATTTCACCTTCCTTAGTTTCATCAATTAGCTTTCTACATAATGAAATTATAAATCCAAAAATGCACTTTTTTGGTGACTTGAATTGTCACCTTTAAAATGTGGTCAATGTGTTACACATCTATGCACAAATCCTTAGAGCTAAATCATTTTTGTTCACACACTTCTGAACAAATAACAGTGTAAATCTCTTCCATTTCAGTTCACAAAATGCTGTCTCTTTTTTGTCTATGACAATTTATTATAGATTATATAGCAAGGACAAAATGAAAAGGAGAGGATACAAAATATGGACCCTAATTCAGAATAGGTGATTAACTTCTTCAATTGAATGGAATATGCAAATGTAATTCCGGATTTTCTTTTTTATTTTTGTAGTTGTTGTACAAAAAAAGGAATTTTGATTGCGATTGACTCCTAAGAGTAAAATGAATCTGTATTATTTTAATTTAGACTGTTCATTACTCAGTTGCCATGATTTCCTCCAGTTATGTCTGTAGTACAAGATTTCATCCTTCAAAAATTTCTAAACAACAGAGTTTTAAAAAAATATGTTTTGTGATTATTATATTTTAAATAGACATTCATTCAAAACAGTTCTTGTTTTTCATTAAAAGATCTCCAATTTATGTCTTCAAATGACTAGGTTTTTAAAATTTTTATTTACTTGAAAAATTTATTTTACTAAGCAAGACTGCTTAATATTAATGTTATGAAATAATAGATAAATGGAGATAGAAAGTTAAATGTTTTCATATTAAATGATGTAATTTTTCTTAACATTTGCGTTTTCTTATTGCTTTATTTTTTAATATAATAGTTGTCCATATATGCAGATAATTTTCTGTAATCCTCATCAGAGTTACAGTTTTTGCTATAGAGTTCATGTGTATTCTTTTAAAAATGAATTCCTATTTAGTTATGGTATTTGTTGTTCTATAGTTATTATCTTATTTTTTTATATATTTAACTGTTATTTCTGGTGTGGAAAATTCACTTTTTCTATTTGCCTAATTTTCAACAAACTTACTAAACTTTTAATTATAAAGTTTTTCTGTAGTTTCATGTATATATATAATCATATAATATGGAAATATTAGTTTTCCTTATTTTCCTATGTTTATATTTTTCAGTTAATTTTCTTGTCTCACTGGGTTGGCTAAGACCTCCAGGAAAATACTGAATAAATATTCAAAAATGTATGAATATAAATCAATGGTATTGGCTATTTTTGCCTATTCCTTGATTTTATAGGTAATGATTTTTATATTTCCTCATTGAACATAACATTTCCTATAAATGTCAGGCTGACATTGTTTATAAGGTTATGGAAGTTCTCTCCTTGTCCTAATTTGCTACTTTTCTCATGATTGGATGTTGAATTTTATCATAGGATTATTTTCTGCACCAGTTCATTAATCATTTTTCCTACCTTTTTATTGTCAATGTAATACATTACAGTGTAGTCAATATTTTTTTTTCTAATTTTAAACCACCTTTGTATTCCTGGGCAAGACCAATTTGGCTAGGATGTAATTTAATTTTAAACCACTGATACAGTCTAATCACTATTATTTTATTAAGGATTTTTGCATCTATGTTTATGAACTTGTCTGCAATCTTCTGAATTTCCTTACCTGGTATGGTAGACAGCCTTTAAAGTGGTCTCCTGTGAATCCCTGGCTCCTAGTAGTCGCACATTTGTGTAACCCTTCTCTTTGATTGTGGACAGAGTATTGCAGAAGGGATGGGATGCCACTTTCAATATCAGGTTCTAAAAATATTGTGACTTCTGTCTTGGTTACTGTCATGCATACTTCTCTCTCAGATACCTGTCTCTGGGAGAAGCAAACTGCTATGAGGTGAGTGGCCCTATGAAGAGAACCATGCAGCAGGCAATGATGTCCTTCTCCAGTGATCAGCGTGTACTCAACGCCTGCCAAGAGCCACAGGAGTGAACTTGGAAGTGGCTAGTTTTCCAGGTGAGTCCCGAGGTAACTGCAGCCCCCTGCTGACATCTTGATTGCAGCTTAGAGAGAGATCCTGAGTCAGAACCTTACAGGTAAGCATCTCTGAGATTCGTGACCCACAGAAATAGATAATAAATGTTTATTATTCTAATCACTAAGATTTGGGGAATTTTTACATCTGGTTTTAGAATTAAATTTATACTAGCATTAAAGAATTTGAATTCCCTCTTTTTCTACTTCCTCTACTCTTTTTACTCTCTTGATGAGTTTGTGAAATATTAGAACTGTTTCTTGATTGTCTGATAGAATATGATACACATTCTAAACTATCTCAGATTTGTGTGTTCTTTGTTGGAAAATTTAAAATTTTTCATGATTTAATTTTAAATGTAGTGAGTGAAGGAAATTCAAAACCTGAGTGAGGTCAAGCTAGTGACTTTTTAAAAATTCCACAAGAGTTTTGTTGTTGTTACTGTTGTTTCTGCCTTTTCAAATTTCACGTTTTATCTCCATCCAAAGGTAAGTACAAGATAGAAAAGTACCCAGCCTATCTGTGTATACTGGGTAAGTTTTATTCTGACTCACCTTTTTTTTTTTTCTTTTTCTCAGACTCTGGCATTTTCAGAATCATGACTTTATATGTGTGTGTTAAAGGTGCAGGGGGGTGGCAAGGGAACTTTTATTTAGCTTTTCATCCTAAGGGTGAGGATAGTTTAACCACAGCCACATCCAAAAAACTTAGTCTTTGGAAGCTAGTAAGCTACTTGATTCTAAAGATGCCGTCCAAAAGTACTGGGGTCCATCACCATGTTATCTCCTTGGATTGATGTGTATGATTAGTTCTAATCTTCTAAGTGATTCCCCTTTTTTTTGATTTCATCATTAATTACTTGATTAAAAATATGTGTGGTCTAATGTTTTTGTATATTTTATAACTAAACAGTCAGTGGATATCTAGAAATCATATTTCTGTAAAGTAAATTTTCTTCCCTTGTTTTCTCTCCTATAAAATCTTACTTAAAATTTGTGGCCCAGCTATGTCTTTTTAAACCCACCTTAACTCTCTTAACTCCTCTTTGTTCTCAAGACACTTAGCACATCCCCAAATTTTAGTTACTAATAACCAAGTATGGGAAATAGAGTATATCATCAGAGATAGGTTAAATAAGAGAGAAGCATTTTTAATCACTAAAAATGCCATATTACCCAGTTGAAGCTACAATTCATTTGTCCAGGTACTAATAACAAAATGAAAAAAAAAAATTGGGGTAGTCTTTGATGAAGACCAAACATTAGGCTTTTTTGCAGTTCATTATTAATCAACTGGATCCAAAAATAAGTTTATGAATTTGGCATAATTCAAAATTCAAAATTTTAGATATATTTCAAATTGTTTATAAAGTACAGATTTTGAGGGGCAATATTTTAACATTTGACTAGTGTTAGGATTTCAAAAAGAATTCAGCAATTTAGAAATACACTGGATAGCAAATTCCAAATCTTAGTCCCAAGAGGAGAAGGAATTTTTGCCTAATATTATGCTCAAAATTTTGCAGAGAATATTTTAGAAACTAAAATTAAGTGGTCTTATTTAAATGTGAAACAGTTGGAGAATACTAATTACCAAATCCAAATTATCAAAATCTTCCTTTTGGTCCATATATGTCAAAAACATCTGAGAATCTAAGAGAAGACATCTATTAAATAATCATCAAGGGAATGTTTAATCTCATTAGTCCAAAAGGAAACATAAATGCTGAGCTGAATATATATCAGCATAAATGCAAATCTGAAGGCATATTTGACAAATGTATAATGCAAATATTCTAAAGCCATAATAATGAAAAGATAATACTTTGTAAATAATTAATTGAAAATAAAACATAAAGGCTATTATTAGTTTGCTAAATATTTATATTAAAAGCATGTTACATATGTACTATTCTTTTCTAGCTACACAATCTTTCCTTTTTGCTAATCGCTCTGTATTCCACTGACAAACTATGCCTGGCTTTAACTTCAAAGTCAAACCCATGATATTAATATTTTCTATTTACCTGCTTATTTACTTTGCCAATTTTACATTGAGTGAGGACATGAACTTTAGTGTGTAGTTTAGTGCCATAAGTTTGTACCTGGCACAAAGCCTAACATATAAAAAAATTTGCACCAAAGACATTAAACTAAACTCATTTTATGTAGGGTAGGCAAGTGTGGAAATAAAAAACAACCAAATGAGTACAGGCGAAGGTTATTTATTCAGAGCTTGTTCTAGCAAGAGAGTCAACCATAATCACTTGCGTTTTGACAGAATCTCAAAGGCAGACAGAGGAATGGGAAAGCTTTATGGTGGAAAAGAGGGAAGCCTTCAATTATGCCCTAATTGGAGGCTGTTGGCATGGAGAAGCTGTAGGCAAGCTGTAGGTGCATCCTCTGTGTTTGGGTAGGAGTGCATATTTAGCTTTCTCTGGTTGGTACTAAAATGGAAATAGGACAAATATTAGGAAAGCAATCAATTGCCAGTCAAGTCCTGGCCACTTGGAGCCAATTGTTACAGGGGTTCTTGTTTGTCTATATAGATTATTTTTTAGAGATAGTGGTATGACTTCCTTTAAGTTTGACTTATAGATAATAAGATGGCTTCCTGGACTAGTTACTGTAGATAATGAACTGGTTTCCTGGGCAAGTAACTGAAGATTGTGGGTCAGAGTCCTATTTTTATATATGATCTGGCCATCATCTGTTTTTATACCTAGTCTCTCACAAGCATCTAATTAAGAACATAAAGATTTTAACAGTTATTGTCCTGATATATAATACTTTACCAAAAAAAAAACCCTTTTAAAAAATCTTATATCTATAGAAATGCAATAAAAATAAAGCATGAAGTCCCTCAGCGACAATATTTGATCTAACTTCAGCTGCTATACACAAGCAATTTCAAAATTCTATTTTGGACCTGTATAAGATCATGAATCTTCAAAAACTTCTAAAAGTAGACCAGAATAGATAGGTTTCAGACATAAAAATGGGAACAGTAACTATACCTGAAAGGAGAAAAAGATACTGGACTGGCATTCATCTGTGCTAAGCTAGATATTAAAACATATAGATAAGCCTTGATGTGGAATATATTGGTTTATTATGAATCACTGGTAAGTGGTTCACATGACTTTATCAGACTCTAGGACAGCAGGAAAAGCTGGTTTAGCACAGCTTTTTGTGATTACCAAATCATAGAGGTTAGCTTGAAAAATGCTGGTTCTGTTACTCTTGTTTGGAGACCAGTGAGCAAGAAAATCTTTTTCATAAAACTCTACATCTGGTTTGTGTGTCACAGATAGTTTAAAAAATTAATATGTAAAGTGTATTAAAATAAAAAACATCCAAGATAAGAAGAAGTGGATTTGGTAACAATGGCCACAGAAGTCTAAAAATCCCTTCCTCATCAATATTGTGGTATAAATACATCTTGGCAAAAGAGCAAAAAGTGAGTTAATTTCAACTCTATAGAAAAACAATTAGCAAATTACAAATGGTATTTCATTTCACCCAATTTTCAGAGAAAATTTTTTTAAAACTTTGCCTTGATTGTAGTTTATATTCATATAATATATATGCAGTTTAAATCACAAGAGGCAGTAATAACAATCCCTCCATCCTCTAATGAAAACCCCAAATGCATTTGGCTAACCAGAAATGAAACAGGAAAATTTTGTTTCAATGCACTCTACTTATCTTGATTTATTTTCTTTCCCCTTGAGATGTGCCTCTTCAATTCATGCTAATTCATGTCTTCCCAGAATGTCCCAGCATAGACTTATCCTTCAGCAAAACTTTTCTGTGTAGCCCTAAATCATACATACTTTTCCTAAGATTCCCCCCCATCAAATTATACAAACTGTCCCACTTTTTCATTCAGAGTATGGTTACTTTGTTAATATTATTCAAGTTCAGGAAGGGAACATTTTTAGGGGCAAACATAATTCAAGATGCTGGCGCCATAATAAGAACGAACATAATTCCTGCTGTCCTGGAATCTGAGAAAGTCATTTGAGCTACTTATCACTGATTCATAATAAGCCAATATATTCCATGTCAGAGTTTATCTGTATGTTTTTAAAATACACTTGTAATTAGTCTAATATTTATAAACTTTATACGGTGTGCCAGCTGCTTTATTAGGTGCCTTGAAAAATTATCTCATTTATTGTTTATATCTGGAGGAATAGTGATCTCCATTTAGCAGATGATAAAACTGAGTGTCTAAAGGTTAATTGCTTTGTAAAGTTTGCACAGGCAGTAAGCAGTAAAACTGTTACTCAGTCCAGTTCTTTTCTGATCATCTGATTCCAAAGTCAACATTCTTTATACCCTCCCTACTGGCTTGTGCTATAACACAAAAAAGTGAGATAACTTATGAAGCTCAAACATGGCCTGGAAGGAAAATATATTAAGAATAGAACTATACTTCCTACAATCTTCCCATAAATTTTATTGCCTTCCAGATATGGTTGAAACTCTAAACACTGTAGTACATCAACATCCTTTTTTACTGTTTTGGAAATTAAACCTATAAAGTTATAAGTGTTTCTCAAGTTCCAAAAGCTACTGTACACACAGATGCAAAACTAGGATTCTGTTCTCCTGACATACTTTGCTCTGAAAGCTACGAGGTCATACCTGTGGTAGGATGATTCTCATCTTAGGAAGAAGTGTGTCTGTGTCATTGTAAATGCTCATTTTTTAATATAATGCCCTCTAAATTAACATAAGTGTGACAGGCTGTTAGATCCAGGCACAATTCATGTGCCTTGAAATATATCTTCTTAAGTGGTTGCTTATATATTTAATAATAACCATTTACATGTTTAAGTATTCACAATTTGAAGAATTCCTGAGAAGCAGGAGAAGGCCTGAAAACTTGAATGCAGTGACTACAACACAAAGATTTTGCTTCACTCTTTATTAAATAAATGCTCCAATGTAAGCAACTTTACATAATGAAAAAGTAGAGCATTCTTATTCCAAGCAAAAGATGAGACAGCAAGGTTTTAGCTTAGAATTAATCAAAGGGTTCCTTAATTTCAATAAAATCTGTTCCTCTTTTGTTATATTTAGTATGTTAATAAGGAATTAATGATCAAAATTAAATTATTTTAAGGTTGGTTAAGCAGAGGGACTTAATAAGAGTAAATTTTGCTCTTGGTAGAAGGATAATAAATTCAAAGCTATATCTCTTGTCATAGTGCAGTTTCAAAGGATTATTGAATATTTCATGACTAGAGATCCCAATGTCCTCTCCATAGAGAATCATTAAAAAGTATATCATGCGCTTCCCTGGTGGCGCAGTGGTTGAGAGTCCGCCTGCAGGGGACACAGGTTCGTGCCCCGGTCCGGGAAGATCCCACATGCCGCAGAGCGGCTGGGCCCGTGAGCCATGGCCGCTGAGCCTGCGCGTCCGGAGCCTGTGCTCCACAACGGGAGAGGCCACAACAGTGAGAGACCCGCATACCGCAAAAAAAAAAAAAAAAAGTATATCATTATTATTTTCTGTAGTACCCTATATCTACTATGTCTACATGATGCCAAAGAGTTTTAACATGTGAAAAGTTTAGTTGACTTTTTATCTGTATATTCCAAACAATTGGTATGAATCACATTTGATTCTTTTGTTTGACCATAGTGACCAGTGACACCATCCTGGCTACCTTAAGCATAAAAATAAGATATTCAAACACTTGGAAAATAAAGTTCCATGCAACATATGTAAACAAAGGTATATCCTATAATTATCTATTTCCTAGATTTTCTTCTAGTATAACACTTCTGAGTATACTTACTAATGCCCACAGTATGTGACATGAAGTCACTGTAAAATAATATAATTTATTATAATTTTGTGACCACTGAGTATAAGTTGGTATTACTGAGTATAGTAATAGCATTTAATCAGAGCTATTTGTAGCAGTTAGGGATACATTTAGCTGCAAATAATAGACACACACACACACATACAACTTCATTTAAACAAATTAATAGGGTTTTTCCCCTATCATTTAATGACAAATTCAGAGGAAAACAGTGCCGAGCTGGCTTAGTGGTGTTATGACATATGCTCTGTCATGCATACCTTCTATTTTTTTTTCCTATTTTTATTCAGCATCTTCAGAGAATGCATTTCGGAAGGTGGTTCTCCACTGCCAGATTTACATCACCAATCTAGGAAAGGTAAAAAGGAAATAAGAGAATAGCAAATGCTCATGAGACAGTAGGCAGCCCAATTTTAAAGGGGTTTTCCTAAAGCTCCATCTAGTGAATTACATCTCATTGGCAAAAACTGCTAAAGGAGTGACATGGATTTTAGTGGGTACTTCCACTCAGATTGGGATTCTGACTTTAAAGAGAGAAGATATTGGGCAAGTAATTACTAATATTGCCACAGTATTTTATCATTCTGCTGTACCATGGTGAAATACTTAATATATCCAAAATAAGTAAATCTAACTGAATGAAAAATAAGTGTGCATTCTTTCCAGTTCTCCCCCAAAGAAATAACATATATTTATTAATTAACCAAACGTCACTTATTAAACAGTGAAATGCAAACTAAGCATACTATCTTATGAGTAGATGTTAAAGGTTGAGAGAATGTATAAACATGTATGAATAGAAAACTGGGAAGGTGTACATGACCAACAAAATATCTTGGATTCTATGTTATATTTAGAATAAAAAGGGAATAACACTTGAGCTCAATAAGTTTACATAATATAACTCACACTGAGCTTAAAAGATAAACTTTGTTATACTAGAATACTGCAATGATAAATCCCTAAACTTTCGTGGGAAAAAGAAGGCATGATGAGGCAATCTATGCTTATCAACAGGACCAAGCAGATGATGAGAAAATAAATCATTTAACCAGAAAACACAAAATATTAAACTAATTCCACTTGGCTAGAGAGGGTGCATCTCCTGTCTACAACAAGGTCAAGATGATGAAAATATTGAATTCCCACAGTTCTAAAAAAGAGAGATCATCTATACCAATGATTTTAAGTGAATATGAAAAGAAGTTGAAAACTTCTAATTAATTGCAGTTATTTAACCATGACAAGTAATACTATAACTGACTTCCATGTATAATTAATGATGGATCACTACAGTAAACATTTTTCTGAAACCAGATCAATTCATAGCTGTCTCATATTTTGAAAGTCATCGGATCTATAGTGGACTCAACTTCAGTCAACAAAATTCTGTAGGTAATTTTAATCCCTTCATGCCTTTAAACCAACACAAATATCCTTCTAAGGCAGAATCAACCCAATCTTTCCTCAGCAGGCAACACAATTCCACAACATCTATATGGTTCTGAAGCAGATGTTTTTCAAGGTATGTGGGGACTTCTTTCTTTCTTTTCTGTCTTAAGTTCTGTTCTTGGTCAAAGTTGTGGTAGAGAATATCAGGGATGGTCCAGATCTCACTAATGTTTTTGATTCTTCTTGAAGAAAGGTTTCATTTGCAGAAGTCTAGTTTTAAGTTTCAACCATCGTTCAGCATGACTTCACCATGTTTTTGTCTTTGAGTCATTTGTATGAATCCTTTGTATGAACAGTGACTGCAGAGAAGCATTCTAGTTTCTGAACAACAATGAACAACTCTTGAGAAAAACAACTGAAGATGATTGATAGATTTCAATCATAATGTATTTTTGTCTGAATGTTAACATAGATTCTATTTGCCAATGTTTTATTTAGGATTTTTGCACCAATATTCATAACAAGATTAGTGTATAGTTTTCTTTGGGGGACTCCATTCTTCAGGTTTAAGTATCAGTTTTATGTAAACTGGAACAATTTATGTGGCAATGCAATTTTCTGATCTTTTAAGTGTTGCTAATGACCCCCAATAAATGATCTGAACTTGATACACTTTTGGGGGGCATATTTGTAATAATTTTATTTATTTCTTCTATGGAATTTTTGTTTAATTTTTTTCCCTTAACTGTCATCAAATTTGATTCATGTATTTTCCTTAATAGTTATCCATTTCATCTAGAGTTTCAATTTTTTTTTTGACTGGTGCAAAATATCACATATTTCTTAATTTCCTTTTGTTATGTTTAGTTTTCCTTTGTAATTTTTATTTTGAATATTTGTTGTTTTCCCAATTTTCCTTTGTTTTTATTTGTCTATTTGATTAATTTTTAAATAAGCACTCAGGGACTTCTCTGGCAGCCCAGTGTTTAAGAATCCGTGCTTCCACTGCAGGGGGCATGGGTTCCATCCCTGGTCAGGGAACTAAGATCCCGCATGCCACATGGTACAGTGGAAAAAAATAATAATAAGCACTTAAATATATTAATTATTTATATTGTTTTTACTTTTTCTGCATCACTTGTTTTTTCTTTTATTTATAATACACCCTATCTTGTCCTTCCTTTTGATTTACTTTGTCCATTTTCTATTTTGAGTTCGTAATTAGTTCATACCTACATTCTATAATTTTCATTGGTAGAGTATTTAAAGCATTATTTTTTCTTTTGTCACTGCTTTAAATGTATCCTGTTGGTATGAAATGTTTGTTATTACAGTTTACAACTTCTGCAATTTTGGTTTGCATTTCACTTTCAACCAGAAGTTTTTTAATAGAAAGCTTTCAAATTTCCAGCTGAAAAGTCCTTTTTGAATTTTTATTTTATTAATATCCATTTTCTTATATTTTTACCAGAGTGTTTATATCTTTACTGTAACTTGGAACTCGATAATGTTGTTTCAAAATATAAGGTATAGGCAATTTAAAAATATTTTTAATTTTATGTTAGAGTATAGTTAATTTACAACGTTGTATTCATTTCAGGTGTACAGCAAAGTGATTTGGTTATACATATTCATATATCTATTCATTTTCAGATTCTTTTCCCAGATAGGTTATTACACGGTACTGAGTACAGTTCCCTGTGCTATACAGTATGTTATTTTTGATTATCTATTTTATATATAGTAGCATGTATATGTTAATCCCAACCTTCTAATTTATCTTCCCCCCTCACCTTTTCCCTTTGATAACCATAAATTTGTCTTCTATGTCTGTGAGTCTGTTTCTGTTTTGCAAATAAGTTCATTTGTATCATTTTTTTAGATTTCACATATAAGTGATATCAAATGATATTTGTCTTTCTCTGTCTGACTTACTTCACTTAGTATGATAATCTCTATGTCCATCTATGTTGCTGCAAATGGCATTATTTCATCCTTTTTTATGATTGAGTAATACTCCGTTGTATATATGTACCACATCTTCTTTATCCATTACTCCGTTGATGGATACTTAGGTTGCTTCCATGTCTTGCTATTGTAACTAGTGCTACAATGAACATTGGGATGCATGTATCTTTTCAAATTATGATTTTCTCCAGATATATGCCCAGGAGTGGAATTGTTGGATCATATGGTAGTTCTATTTTTAGTTTTCTAAGGAACCTCCATGCTGTTCTCCATAGTGGTTGTATCAATTTACTTTCCCACCAACAGTGTAGGAGGATTCCCTTTTCTCCACACCCTCTCCAGCATTTATTGCTTGTAGATTTTTTGATGATGGCCATTCTGAATGGTGTGAGGTGATACCTCACTATAGTTTGGATTCACATTTCTCTAATATCAGTGATGCTGAGCATTTTTTTCATGTGCTTTTTGACCATCTCTATGTCTTCTTTGGAGAAATCTCTATTTAGATCTTTTGCCCAGTTTTGATTGTGTTTTGTTTTTTTACTATTGAGCTGCATGATTGTTTGTATATCTTGGAGATGAATCACTTGTTCATCACTTCATTTGCAAATATTTTCTCCCATTCTGTGGGTTGTCTTTTCATTTTGTTTATGGTTTCCTTTGCTGTGAAAAAGCTTTTAAGTTTAATTGGGTCCCATTTGTTTATTTTTGTTTTTATTTCCATTTCTCTAGGAGGTGGGTCAAAAAGGATCTTGCTGTGATATGTCATAGTGTTCTGCCTATGTTTTCTTCTAAGAGTTTTATAATGTGTGGCCTTACAGTTAGGTCTTTAATCCATTCTGAGTTTATTTTTGTGTATGGGGTTAGGGAGTGTTCTAATTTCATTCTTTTACATGTAGCTGTCCAGTTTTCCCAGCACCACTTATTGAAGAAGCTATCTTTTCTCCATTTTATATTCTTGGGTATAGGTGATTTTTTTGTCCAAGTTCTATGTGTGATTGAGCAGAAGATATATTTTCTCTTAGAGGGTATAATATTGGAGACATTGCTTTAAAATTGGCCTTAAAGATTATGCTGTGGATGACTTTATATCCTTATTGTTTGGGTCTCATGACCTCTTTTTAACTGCAAGTGGCTTGGTCTCCAGTTAGTCTGATTCTGTATATTTCTTCTTGAATCTCCTGTAGTTTATGTTGATGAAGATTATTGCTATGTTATTTTGTGTATAGATATTCAATATTCTAATACTTAATTGTGAATTGGGGCTTTCAGAATTTCAAATTGTCTTATTTGATACATTTAATCATTTTTTATCTGGAATTACCTTAATACCTGGAATGCAATCTCCACTTTCTTGAGGTTTAAATATTTTTCTGTTATAAATTTGCCCTTGTATATTTAGACTCCATGAGTCCCTTTATTTTAGGTAGGTCTCCTGTATACAACACAAAGCTGGATTTTGTTTGTGTGTCAATTTGAAAATATTTTAAGTAAGTGAGTTAAATCCATTCACATTTAACCATATGATTTATTCTGTTCTAACTACCATTTTATTGTTACATCTATTTTCTGTATATATGTATTGTGTTACTTTTTAAAAATGGTTTAATTCCTTAGCTTTCTTTTTAATCCCTTTTGCTGTGAAGATTGATTTTATTATTATATGTTATTTATTTTACATTGTTTTGGGGATTTTTTTCTCCCAGGTACTCTAATTGCATGTATTATAGATTTTCTTTGTCCGAACTATGTATGAATGTCCTTTCATACCGATATTTATACTTTTCTCCACTTCGTCATCATGCTCTTTTTAGTCTTCAAGCATCTCCTCAATGCATTCATTAAATTTTAACTGAGTATAGCCTCCCTTTGGCAGCTTGTAATTTAGTAGTCATTTTTAAGAGGTTGTGGTATTTTTATTCAATATTTTTTCCTGAGTTTAGTTAATTGTTTCAGAATGGGAGAAAATATTTTCAAATGAAGCAACTGACAAAGGATTAATCTCCAAAATTTACAAGCAGCTCATGCAGCTCAATATCAAAAAAAAAAAAGACAACCCAATCCAAAAATGGGCAGAAGACCTAAATAGACATTTCTCCAAAGAAGATATACAGATTGCCAACAACCAAATGAAAGGATGCTCAACATCACTAATCATTAGAGAACTGCAAATCAAAACTACCATGAGGTATCACCTCAAACCAGTCAGAATGGTCATCATCAAAAAAATCTACAAACAATATATGCTGGAGAGGGTGTGGAGAAAAGGGAACCCTCTTGCACTGTTGGTGGGAATGTAAATTGATATAGCCACTATGGAGAACAGTATGGAGGTTCCTTAAAAAACTAAAAATAGGACTACCATATGACCCAGCAATCCCATTGCTGGGCATATACCCTGAGAAAACCATAATTCAGAAAGAGTCATGTACCACAATGTTCGTTGCAGCCCTATTTACAATAGTCAGGACATGGAAACAACCTAAATGCCCATTGACAGATGAATGGATAAAGATGTGGCACATATATACAATGGAATATTACTCAGCCATAAAAAGAAATAAAATTGAACTATTTGTTGTGAGGTAGATGGACCTAGAATCTGTCATACAGAGTGAAGTAAGTCAGAAAGAGAAGAACAAATACCATATTGCTAATGCATATATATGGAATTTTAAAAAGCGGTATTGAGCTTCCCTGGTGGCGCAGTGGTTGAGAGTCCGCCTGCCAATGCAGGGGACATGGGTTCGTGCCCCGGTCCAGGAAGATCCCACATGCCGCGGAGGACTGGGCCCGTGAGCCATGGCTGCTGAGCCTCCGCGTCCGGAGCCTGTGCTCTGCAACGGGAGAGGCCACGACAGTGAGAGGCCCGAGCACCACAAAAAAAAAAAAAAACGGTACTGATGAACCCAGTGGCAGGACAGGAATAAAGACGCAGACATAGAGAATGGACTTGAGGATTTGGGGAGGGGGAAGGGGAACCTGGGACGAAGTGAGAAAGTAGCATGGACACATATACACTACCAAACGTAAAATAGATAGCTAGTGGGAAGCAGCCACATAGCACAGGGAGATCAGCTCAGTGCTTTGTGTCCATCTAGATGGGTGGGATAGGGCGGGTGGGAGGGAGATACAAGAGGGAGGAGATATGGGGATATATGTATATGTATAGCTGATTCACTTTGTTATACAGCAGAAACTAACACACCACTATAAAGCAATTTTACTCCAATAAAGATGTTAAAAACAAAATAATAATTGTTTCATATCTTTGTTTTTAATACATATATGTTCTTGAATCAGGTTTTTGAATTCCTGACTCAAGGCATTCTTTATATTTGAAAATTAATGTGTAGTATATTTTATTCAGGTTAGAATGTTGTGATGTACTTTTCTTCAATCTTGTATTTGTGATTGGTGGAAGAAAGTTCTTAATTTGAAACATTTTTATTCTAGTTTTCTAGGGTTTTTTTTCTTTCTGAATCCTTGTATAAATGTCATTTTTCATTTCCTGTTCATTTCCTAATTTTATTTCCCACCGGGACCAGCTATTACTCTTGTGCACAGTCATAGAGAAAAGTATGGGGATCTAACTAGGTTCCTAAGTTCAAGACTGCTCTCTTGCATTGAAAGTATAGTTTCTTTTATTTATGGTGCTACTTCATTTGATGAGGGAGAATACATTGAACAATGGCCCACACGTGTCCATGTCATAATTCCTAGAATCTGCATTACATTACATCACAGAAGAGACTTAATGATTAAATTAAGGGCCTTGAGATGGATAGATTATCCTAGGTTATAAAAGTGGACCCAATGTAATTACAACAATTCTTATAAGAGGGACAGAGGAAGAATCAGAGAGAAAGAAATGTGATAATGGAAGCAATTTTTTTTTTTTTTTTTTTTTTTTTGCGGTACGTGGGCCTCTCACTGTTGTGGCCTCTCCTGTTGCAGAGCACAGGCTCCGGACGTGCAGGCTCAGCAGCCATGGCTCACGGGCCCAGCCTCTCCGCAGCATGTGGGATCTTCCTGGACCGGGGCACGAACCCGTGTCCCCTACATCGGCAGGCGAACTCTCAACCACTGCGCCACCAGGGAAGCCAAGAAGCAAATTTTTGAGTGATGAGCTTTGAAGATAGACAAAGGAACCCCAAGCCAAGGCCACAGGCAGCCACTAGAAGCTTAAAAAGGCAAGAAACAAAGGTTCCCTGAGCCTGCGCATCCGGAGCCTGTGCTTTGCAAAGGGAGAGGCCACAACAGTGAGAGGCCTGCGTACCACAAACAAAAAAAAAAGGGCAAGAAACAGATTCTTCCAAAAACCTTTCTGATTTCCAAAAAGAAATTAATCCTATGATATGTTGGAATAACAACTTGACTTCAGCCTAGTGAAACTAATTTCAGACTTCTGGCTTCCAGAACTGTAAAAGAAAAGATTTGTGTTGTTGTAAGCCACCAAGCTATGGTAATTTGTTACAGCACCAATACAGTGGGAAACTCATAAAGGGTGAGACTTACAAGTTTGTAATTTGCATGTGTACAGCAATATAATCAATTTTCCTGCTTGCTTCTTTTTCTTTACCTCCAAATCTTCAAGGGATGCTTCCTTCTTCTAAATTAGCCCTTTATGATACAGAAGTGGTGCCTTTCTAGTACTGTTTCCTTGGGCCCCACAACCTTTCCACCTTCTTCCTTTTGATTTCTCAATAGTTACTATTCTGATATATCAGACATCAGATATCTTCTCAGTATTTATCATTCAGTGTGTGATCTGTCTTTCTGAAAGTGATTGTACCTGTGATCCGTCACACCTACATGTGGGATCTGGAGTTTCTGGTAGATTGGGGTATTTATTTTTCTCAGGTACAGGTAGTTTGAAGTTCACAGTGTTCTCCATCTCATAGTTACGTTGAATACATGAGTTATTTTATTGGTAGGAGTGGGTAGAGAGATTTAAATTTAGGGTATTACCACTATTCTGTGATAAACCAGAAATCCAAGCAGTGCCTACTGACTCCTTGATATGAATGACGATGATTTTGCTGTCTTCAATACTTTGTATCATTAAATGAGGATTTCACATATATATATTACTGTTTTTCTATTGGCTATCCCTATAATTGTTAATGATATTCTTAAACCTCCGTCAGTATACGAAAAGTTCTTTTTGGATCTACACTTTGTCAGATAATGTTATCTGCCCATATTCTCTCAGCTATGCATCTGATTTCACTTTTACATTGTCATGGTGATAATCATTTACCTTTTGTTCTCCAATAACTTACTTTTTCTTAAGTTTGCTCTAAAATTTATCTCCCAGTAATTTATGTTCATATCATTATGATTTTATGACTCTTACTCAAATATCAAATTGTGAGTTAAAATTATATTTCTGTATCCGTTAGAAAAATATAAGCCTGTCCCTCTAAAAGAACCTTATGCCTAGGATCAAAGCCAATTGGAAATTTTGTTATTCTTGATGCCATATTTTAGAAAATTAGTGATTCTTGTACATAGTTTTTCTTAATCCTTTGTTTTTCTTATTACCATATTCTCATCTTTCCTTCAGCTCTTAAATAATGTTTTCCCAGTGTCATGCATTGTTCTCATTGTTTACAGTAATTTTGTTTTTTACAATAATTTTATTATCCCAGTTGCATAAAGAAATTGAGGCACAGAGCTGTTGATGAATGTAACATAGGCTACAGAGTTGATGATCTGAAGTGAACCCTGCTACTCTAACTCTAAATTACATAGTCACACATCTTTTCTTTTAAGCCCTCCTTCACATTTTACACTGACTCCCTCCCCAGAGAAACCTCTCTTAGTGCTCTTGCTGTCCCAATTTTTAATGTTCAAAATATGGGCTGGCTGACATTGCCCTCCAATAATCCCCTTGCCCTCCTTATAGTACTCTTCTGGATTAGATCCAGAGCTAATTATTGAACCACTGCTACAGCACACTTGCTGGTGGCCAAGCTGATTGGCCTGTGCCTGAGTTCTACAAAATACACCTAATTCGTTTCCTAGTTTTCCTGGGATATATTCCAAAATAGTTCCCTAAGAAAGGGTACATGTCAGGTGAAAGGACTAAGTCCATGATGTTTTGTGAATTGTAGGTGAGAATTTCTTTTTCCTTAGGATTTTAAAAAATATCGCTACAGTGCCGAAGAAATCAGTTTTGCGTCGTATTTAAATTTGAATCTGCTAAAACCACCATTTGTTTTTCTTTAATATCTCAATAGGATAAAAACTAGACACAAGAGACTGATATTCTCCACTAATAGAAAAGCCTAAACTCTTTTTATAGACCCAAGTAAGATTAACACAGTTCATTAACTTATTTTCCTGTAACAATCTATAGATTAAATGAACAATATGTTTTGCAATTTAAATAAGACCCTTTTTTGCACTTGCCTAATATATTAATAGCAACCTGTTTTTACCATGCTCCTGAGATTATAGACTTTAAGTATCTGTATCTTACCAGTGTAACAATATTTTATGTCCAAGGCCAAATACATTTAAGACAATTAATGTAAGATCAAAGAATTCGGCTAATAATTAGTATTTCCTTTGTCTTTAAACATCTAGTGGCCCTAATAGGAAGATATATACCACTCTGTTTTTTGTTGTTGTCCAGAAAATTTGTTTAATTTCATTTAGCTTAACATTATTTGGTTTGGTTTCTCTGGAAGCTTTCAGAATCTCTTCTTAATTTTTGGTGTTATGAAATTTCCTGTTGATGTAATTAAATGTAGGTATGTATTCTGTTACTATGCTCGCACTAATTTAGATTTTTAAAAATTGAATATGTGCATTCAACTTTGAGAAATCCCCTTCTTTAGTTACCTTCCCACTACTTGCAAAGAAAACTGGGTTGGTTTTTTTTCTGATAATGGCCCTCTTGGATTGACCCTCCATGTCCTTTATCTTCTCCCATTATCTATCTCTGTGTCTTGGTTTTTTTAATTCTATATTCTGGGATATTTCTCAAATATATTTTTCTTTATTTTGATTTTTCAACTTGGCTGTCTTCTTTTAAATGTGGAAAAGCTGTTATCTCCTTAAATTTATCTTTTTTTAATATAGCAGTTTGTTCTTATATTTATGAAAATAATTATTCTTGAATTTCTCTGAATATGTTAATTTAACCAAAAAAACCCATAATTTCTTTCAATTTTTTGAACAGTTTCTTCTGGAGTTCCTTTCGTTTTTCTATTTATTTCCATTGTGTTTTATATTAGTCTTTGTTTTTATATGCCTGGGGATCCTCAATTTTCCATTATGAAAGACTGGCCTATTGTTGGGTGTGTAGGAATCACTTTCTTTGTTATCGACCTGATTGGAGTGCTGTATATGTAGTGTGAGGCACACAAGCTATGCCAATCTCACAGGTCTTATTTTAGAATAGGCTTCCTATCAGGCAGCAATTCGCGTCCCTTCAGACTCACACCAAATTTGCTTTGCTATTTTGCTTTCTTTTTTTAATATCTCATTCCCCTAAAATATTTTTCTCCTCAGACGGTTTCCCTTCCTACTCATTTACTGTATTTTTTAAAATCTGGAACACCAACATATACATTAAAGGCTTTACCGTTCTCCAATTTGCTTTAATATTTTGACATATATCTCTCTTTTCTGCCTGCTTCTCTCTTCTAAACTCCACAGACCTAAGAGCATCTTGGGGGTTCCAATGCCACACTTTTTTGTTCCTCCTCCACCACCCACTTGCAGCCATTTCCTTTCTGCTTAACCTCAATCATTCCCTACGTTTTTCTTCCTGCAGAAATGTGCTGAAATGTCTCATCCACTATTCACTATTGAATAGCCTACCAACTTCCCGTTCTCTTTGCAGAAATTGAATCATTTTCATAATTTTTTATTTTAGTAGAATTAGAGGAAAAACTGAAGCTAAGTACATGTGCCTAGTTTGCCATTTTGACGTTAAACATGCCTTTTGAAACTGTGTGACTAGGGGTTACTGACTGATCTTATAGGACCCCCAAAAGATGCAAAATTTTAGAAATAAGTATTTGGAGAAACAGTTAACTTATATGCAATGAGGAGAAATACTCAAATTCCTTTCTCAATAAGATTTATATGGCTTCAGCTCTGATCATGATGCTGTCATTCCAGAGATCACATAGCAGGAGTCTGCCTTGAACCAATATCGCCCTGTACAGTCAATCCCCAGCACCTTTCTACATAGCTTGCAGTGTCAAGATTCAGATTCCTTATCTCTCCCAAGATTGCACTGAGTGATTCTAAGAAGTAGATGCTGACTTTAGCCACTATCACAGATCACCATCATTCTCCCCCAGGCTGCAAAACAAGCATCTATACGTTAAAAATGCAAACATTTGGGCTTCTCTGGTGGCGCAGTGGTTGAGAGTCTGCCTGCTGATGCAGGGGACGCGGGTTCGTGCCCCAGTCTGGGAAGATCCCACGTGCCGCAGAGCGGCTGGGCCCGTGAGCCATGGCCGCTGAGCCTGCGCATCCGGAGCCTGTGCTCCACAACGGGAGAGGCCACAGCAGTGAGAGGCCTGCGTACCGGAAAAAAAAAAAAAAAAAAAGCAAACAGCTTCAAAATGAATCTATTATTTCCAAATATCTCCTAGAAATTCTGAGACATTCCTTGAAAACTACATCTGCTACTTCTCTATCATTAACATTATTGTCCCTGTATCTTCTAATTCCCTGTCATCTTTCCCAAACAACCTTATACACAGGAGTAAAACATTTACATCACTAAATCTTAATTTGAAGTTTTCTATTTTTAAAATAGATATACAGAGTTATGCTTAGTGCAGTAGAATTTTGCAAAGGAGGAATTATCAGTCAGGGTGATATTAAATAGAAATGGTTAGCTGTTTCAAATTGTTTCAGAGGGGAATTCCTGTTAGAATGCACCACTAAAACTTCTTTACTGTAAGACAGAAATAATAGCCTGTTTCTTTTGTCTTCTCAAGACCTGAAAGCAATAAACCACCTAATTCTTAAATATGAAGGGTTGCTCCATGTACACTGAGTATAAAATTTTAATGATGTTATTGTTTAAGTGCTTGTCTATGATGGAAATGTTGTGAAGGAAAATTACTCTGGGTAAATTTTCTGAGAGTATTCATTAGTTTTCTTGTAGTTTATTTCTCCATCTATATGTATACTATATTTGAATATTGTTGATAAATTTGTGGAAAGGCAATATTCTTGTTTTAAGTATGATGGAATAAAATTCTTTCTTCATTATAAAAATATGTATACCAACAATTGCAATGTTTAAACTATTAGAACACTGAAATATGCATACATTAAAACCAAATGTTATGCATAGTATCTTCCCTGGAATATTGAACTTTTCCTAAATAGTACTTCATTATTAAAACTATCCATTTCAAAGTAAAAAAAAATGTTCAGACTATCACTGAAATATAAGTGCTCTATCAGAAATGTATTACATAAGAAAAGCACATTTTTATATCTTAAAACAAAAAACTAAACCCTGGAATCATTCACATATTTTAGCAGTAAGTAGTGTGTATATATTTACCAAAATATTTAACTACAACATCCGTTTTACGGCATTTTTTTCCACAAAGAGAAGGCTCTTTGAAAAGAATATTCTGACAGATGGACCACTTAAATTGTCAAAATATCATGCATATATATTATAAATTTCCAAACATAGCATTTCCTGAGTAAAAAAATACTGGCTTCGACTATGAAAATGTTGTCCCCCAATCTTCACAAATGGATGTTCCCCTGAGCAACTTTTTTTTCATATTATCAGATAAAATACCTTAATCTAGAAAATTAATCTAGTACTGTGCACTAAGATAAAAAGCACATGTTCTAGACTGAGTCATAACCTATTAAAGTCATAACTATTAAAGTATATTTAACAAAAGAATTTCAGATATGCTCTAAACATCCTGTTCTTTAAGTAGAAAACCTTTGTGCTTCATGTGTGAAGTAATCATTTGCCTTAGCAATGATTTTTTTATTGAGATATAATTGACATGTAAAATTGTATTAGTTTCAGTTGTACAACCTATGACTTGATATTTGTATATATTTCAAAAACGATCACCATGATATGACTAATTTACATCTATTACCACACAGTTACATTTTTTTTCTTGTGGTGAGAACTTTTAAGATATGCTCTCTTAGCAACTTTGAAATGTACAATACAGGATTGTTAACTATAGTCACCATGCTGTGCATTACAGCCCCATGAATAATTTACTTTATAAGCAGAAGCTTGTATATTTTGGCCCCCTTCACCCATTTAGTCCACCACCCACTGTATTCCTCTGGAAACCACCAATCTGTACTCTGTATCTATGAGTTTAAAGTTTGTTTTGTTTGCTGTTGTTTATTTTTTAAGATTTCACATATAAATGAGATCATACAGTATCTGTATTTCTCTGTTCAATTTATTTCACCTACCATAATGACCTCAAGGTCCACCCATGATGTCATAAGTGGCAAGATTTCTCTTTTTTATGGTTGAATAGTATTCCATTGTGGGGTTTGTGTGTGTGTGTATCCCATCTTGTTTATCCATTCATGCATTGATGGACACTTAGGCTGTTTCCATGTCTTGATTACTGTAAATAATGCTGCAGTAAACAAGGAGGTTCATATAACTATTGAAGTTAGTGTTGTTTTTTCCTTTGGATAAATACCCACACATAGAATTGCTAGATCACACAGTCGTTCTGTTTTAGTTTTTTGAGGAAATTCCATACTGTTTTCCATGGTGGCTGTGCCAATTTACAGTCCTGCCAACAGTGCATAAAGGTTTTCTTTTCTCCACACCATCTCCAAAATTTATCTGTTGTCCTTTTGACAGTAGCCATTCTAATAAGTGTGAGGTTATATCTCATTGCACTTCTGATTTGCATTTCCCTGATGACTAGTGATGTTGTGCATCTTCTCATGTACCTGTTAGCCATCTGTATTTCTTCTTTGGAAAAATGTCTATTCAGAACCTCTGCCCAATTTTAACCAGATCATTTGATTTTGCTATTGAGTTGTATGCATTCTTTATATTATATGTTTTGGATATTAACTTGTTATCAGATATATGATTTGCAAATATTTTCTTCCATTCGTTGACTGTATTTTTATTTTGTTGATGGTTTTCTTTGCTGTGCAGAAACTAGTTAGTTTAGTATAGTCCCACTTGCTTATTTTTGCTTTTTTTGCCATTGCTTTTGGTATCAAATCCAAAACTTGTCACCAAGTCAATGTCAAGGAGCTTAACATCCATGTTTTCTTCTAGTAGTTTTATGATTTCAGGTCTTACATTCAATTCTTCAATTCATTTTGATTTACTTTTTGTGTATGGTGTAAGATCATGGTCCAGTTTCATTCTTTTACATGTGACTGTCCTAACACCATTTATTGAAGGGACTGTCCTTTCACCATTGTGCATCCTTGGCTCTCTTGTCATAAATTAATTGACCATATATATGTGAGGTTTTTTCCTGAGCTCTCTGTTCTGTTCTATTGACCGATCTGTATATATTTATGCTAACACCATACTGTTTGATTACTGTAACTTTGTAATATAGTTTGAGATCAAGAAGCATGATGCCTTCAGCTTTCTGCTGTCTCTTTTTTCCCCTCATAAAGTTCATGCCTTTATGGGTGAAAGGTAAGTTAGACAGGTGGAGTTTTAGCCAAGATGTAGAATTTTCTAGAATGAGGCCATTATTTTCCAAATATAAGACATTGCTTCCTAATCATGTGGTTTTAATCTCTGGCAAGCTATTGAACTTCCCTTTACCTTAGATTCTTTTTTTTTTTACATCTTTATTGGGGTGTAATTGCTTTACAATGGTGTGTTAGTTTCTGCTTTATAGATTCTTTTTTATTTACTTATTTATCATTTATTTATTTATTTTTGGCTGCATTGGGTCTTGGTTGCTGCACAGGGAATGTTTTCTTAATTTTTCTTTTTGATAGTTCATTATTAGTGTATAGAAACATAAGTGATTTGTAGAAATTGATTTTGAATCCTGGAACTGTACTGAATTTGGTTATTAGTTCCAACAGATTCTTGGTCAAATCCTTAAGGATTTCTATATATAGTATGATGTCATCTGCAAATAGTGACAGTTTTACTTCTTAATTTCCAATTTGGTTGCCTTTATTTCTTTCTCTTGCTTAATTGCTCTGGCTAGGACTTCCAAAACTATGTTGAATAAAAGTGGCAAGAGTGGATATTTTTTCTTGTTCATTATCTTAGATGAAAAATTTTCAGATCTTCACCATTGAGTATGATGTTAGCTATAGGCTTGTTACATATGGCCTTTATTATGTTGAGGTATGTTCCCTCTAAAACTGCTTTCTTGAGAGTTTTTATCATAAATGGATATTAAGTTTTGTCAAATGTTTTTTTGTCTGCATCTATTTAGATGATCATATGATTTTTGTCCTTTAGTAATATGGTATATCACATTGATTTGTGGATATTGAGCCATCCTTTCATGCCTGGAATAAAGGTCATTTGGTCATGGTATATGTGATGTTAATGTATTGTTGAATTTGTTATACTAACATTTTTTGAGGATTTTTGCATCTATGTTCCTAAGGGATAATGACCTGTAATTTTCTTTTCCTGTAGTGTCCTTGTCTAGATTTAGTATCAGGGTAATGGTGTCTCATAAATTGTGTTTGGAAGTGTTCATTCCTATTCTCTTTTTTTGAAAGAATTTGAGAAGGATTGTTTTTAATTGTCTTTGAATGTTTGATAATTCATGAGTGAAGTCATCTGGTCCTGGACTTTTGTATGTTGGGAGGTTTTTGATTACTGATACAATCTCCTTACCAGTAATTAGTCTATTCAGATTTTCCACTTCTTAATGATTTGGTCTTCGTAGACATTATATGTCTAGGAATTTATCTGTTTCCTCTAAGTTGTCCAATTTGTTAGTGTATAACTGTTTATAGTATTCTGTGATTCTTTCTATTTCTGTGGTATTGGTTGTAAGTCTCTTTCATTTCTGATGTTGAGACTTCTCTCTCATTTCCTTGGTGATTCTAGCTAAGGGTTTGTCAGTTTGGTTTATCTTTTAAAAAAAACAGTTCTTGGTTTCTTTGATATTTTCTATTGGTCTCTATTTTATTTTTATTTCTGCTCTCACCTTTGTTATTTTCTTTCTTCTACTAACTTTGGTCTTTGTTTCTTCTTCTTTTTCTGTTTCCTTGAGGTATGAAATTAGGTTTTTTGAGATCTTTTTTTTTCTTGATGCAGGGATTTATTACTATGAACTTCCTTCTTAGAACTGTTTTTGCTGCATCCCGTAAGTTTGAGTATGATGTGTTTCCATTTTTTAGGTATTTTTTATTTCTCTTTTGTTGTTTTCTTTGAACCACTGGTTGGTCGGTAGCATGTTGCTTAATCTCCACATATTTGTCAATTTTCTAGTTTTCTTGTTGTATTAATTTCTAGTTTCATACCATTGTGGTTAGAAAAGATACTTAATATAATTTCAGTCTTCTTAAATTTATTAAGACTTGTTTTCTGGCTAGCGTGTGATCTATCCTGGAGAATGCTTCATGTGCACTTGAGAAGTATGTGTATTCGTTTGCTTTTGGATGGACTGTTTTGTATAAGTCTGTTAAGTCTATCTGGCCTAACATGTCATTTAAGGCCAATATTTCCTTAATGATTTTCTGTCTGGATGATATATCCATTGATCAAAGTGAGTTATTAATTTTCCCTTCTATTATTGTATTGCTGTCTCTTTCTCCCTTTAGGTCTATTACTATTTTCCCTATGTATTTAGGTGTTCCTATGTTGAGTGCAGAAATACTTACACATATTATATCCTCCAGTTGGATTGACTCCTTTATCATTATTTATCTCTTATTACAATCTTTATCTTAAAGTTTATTTTGTCTGATATAAATATCACTACACGAGCTCTCTTTTGGTTTCCATTTGTTTGGAATATCATTTTCCATTTCTTGGCTTTCAGCCTGTGTGTGTCTTTAGGTTTGAAGTGAGTGTCTTGTAGGCAGCAAATAGATGTCTTGTTGTATTTTTGTTGGTTGTTTTTTTCCGGTACGCGGGCCTCTCACTGTTGTGGCCTCTCCTGTTGCGGAGCACAGGCTCCGGACATGCAGGCTCAGCAGCCATGGCTCATGGACCCAGCCGCTCCATGGCATGTGGGATCTTCCCGGACCGGGGCACGAACCTGTGTCCCCTGCATCAGCAGGTGGACTCTCAACTACTGTGCCACCAGGGAAGCCCAGATGTCTTGTTTTATGTTGTTGTTTTTTAATCTATGAGCCATTTTGTGTCTCTTGATTGAACAATACAGTCCATTTACATTTAAAGTAATTACTGATGAATGTGAATTTACTGCCATTTTGTTAATTATTTCCTGGCTGTTTTGTAATTCTTCTGTTTCTTTTTTCTTCTATTGTTCTTTTCCTTTGTGATTTGATGATTTTCTGTAGTGATATGTTTAGATTCCTTCCTTTATTTTCTTTTATATATCTAATATAGGTTTTTGCTTTGTGATTACCAGGAAGCTTACATAAAACTACTGATAACAGTAATTTAAGTCAATAACAACTAAGTATGAACACATTCTAAAGCACTACATTTTTACTCCCCCAGCCCCTCAATTTTTATGTTTTTGATACCACAGTTTACACCTTTTTATCTTGTATATCCGTTAACAATTATTGTAGTTATAGTTATTGTTACTACTTTTGTTAACCTTCATAGTAGTTTATAAATAATTAACCCACCAAGTTTACATTATTCTGATATTTACTATATACTTACATCTTTCAGTGAGATTTATGCTTTTATGTGTTTTCCTGTTACTAATAAGTATCCTTTCATTTCAGCTTAAAAAAATTCCTTTAACATCTCTCCTTTTTAATTAATTAATTTTTTAATTGGACTAAAATTGCTTTAGAATGTTGTGTTAGTTTCTACTGTACAATGAAGTTAATCAGCTATATGTATACCTATGTCCCCTCCCTCTTGGACCTCCCTCCCAGCCCCACCCCCATCCCACCCATCTAGGTCATCACAGAGCACTGAGCTGAGTTCCCTATGCTATACAGCAGGTTCCCACTAGCTATCTATTTTACACATGGTAGTGTATTTATGTCAAACCTAATCTCCCAATTAGTCCCACCCTCCCCTCCCCCACAGTGTCCACATGTCTGTTCTCTATGTATACATCTCTATTCGTGCCCTACAAATAGGTTCATCTATACCAGTTTTCTAGATTCCATATATATGCATTAATGTATGATATTTGTTTTTCTCTTTTTGATTTACTTCACTCTGTATGACAGAATCTAGGTCCATCCACATCTCTACAAATGACCCAGTTTTGTTCCTTTTTACGGACGAGTAATATTCCATTGTATACATGTACCACAGCTTTTTTATCCATTCATCTATCATTGGATATTTAGTTGTTTCCATGTCCTGGCTATTGTAAATAGTGCTGCAATGAATATTGGGGTACATGTGTCCTTTTGAATTATGGTTTTCTCAGGGTTTATACTCAGTAGTGGGACTGCTGGGTCATATGGTAGTTCTATTTAGTTTCTTAAGGAACCTCCATACTGTTCTCCATAGTGGCTGTATCAATTTACATCCCACCAACAGTGCAGGAAGGTTCCATTTTCACCACATCCTTGCCAGCATTTATTGTTTCTAGATTTTTTGATAATGGCCATTCTAACCAGTGTGAGGTGATATACCTCATTGTAGTTTTGATTTGCATTTATCTAATAATTAGTGATTTTGAGCATCTTTTCATGTGCCTCTTGTCCATCTGTATGTCTTCTTTGGTGAAATCTATTTAGGTCTTCTGCCTGTTTTTGGATTGGGTTGTTTTTTTGATATTGACTCTTTGTATATTTTGGAGAGTAATATTTTGTCTGTTGCTTCATTTGCAAATATTTTCTCCCATTCTGAGGGCTGCCTTTTCATCTTGTTTATGGTTTCTTTTGCTGTGCAAAAGCTTTTAAGTTTCATTAGGTCTCATTTGTTTATTTTTGTTTTTATTTTCATTACTCTAGGAGGTGGGTCAAAAAAGATCTTTTTGTGGTTTTTGTCAAAGAATTTTTTTCCTATGTTTTCCTCTAAGAGTTTTATATTGTCTGGCCTTACATTTAGGTCTTTAATCCATCTGGAGTTTATTTTTGTGTACCATGTTAGGGAGTGTGCTAATTTCATTCTTTTACATGTACCTGTCCAGTTTTTTAGCACCACTTATTGAAGAGGCTCTCTTTTCTCCATTGTATTTTCTTGCCTCCTTTGTCATAAATTGGGTGACCATATGTGCATGGGTTTATCTCTGAGCATTATATCCTGTACCATTGATCTATATTTCTGTTTTTGAGCCAGTACCATAATGTCTTGATTACTGTGGCTTTGTAGTATAGTCTGAAGTCAGGGAGCCTGATTCCTCCATCTCTGTTTTTCTTTCTCCAGATTGCTTTGGCTATTTGGGGTCTTTTGTGTTTCCATACAAATTATAAAATTTTTGTTCTAATTCTGTGAAGAATGCCATTGGTAGTTTGATAGGGATTGATTCTGTAGATTGCTTTGTGTAGTATAGTCATTTTCACAATATTGATTCTTCCAATCAGGAACATGGTATATTTCTCCATCTGTTTATGTCATCTTTGACTTCTTTCATTAATGTTTCATAGTTTTCTGAGTAGAAGTCTTTTGCCTCCTTAGGTAAGTTTATTCCTAGGTATTTTATTCTTTTTGTTCCTATGGTAAATGGGATTGCTTCCTTAAATTCTCTTCCTGATTTTTTGTTGTTAGTGTATATGAATGCCAGAGATTTCTATGCATTAATTTTGTATCCTGCAACCTTACCAAATTCATTGATTAGTTCTAGTAGTTTTCTGGTCACATCTTTAGGATTTTCTATGTATAGTATCATGTCATCTGCAAACAGTGACAGTTTTACTTTTTCTTTTCCAATTTGGATTCCTTTTATTTCTTTTGTTTTTTCTCTGATTGACATGGGTAGGGCTTCCCAAACTTTATTGAACAAAAGTGGTGCGAGTGGACATCCTTGTCTTGTTCCTGATCTTAGAAGTAATGCTTCCAGCTTTTCACCATTGAGTATGATGCTAGATGTAGGTTTGTCATATATGGCCTTTATTATTTTGAGGTAGGTTCCCTCTATGCCCGTTTTCTGCAGTGTTTATCATAAATGGGTGTTGAATTTTTCTAAAGCTTTTTCTGCATCTATTGAGATGATCATATGGTTTTTATTGGTGTAGAGTTGTTTGTAGTAGTCTCATAATCCTTTGTATTTCTGTGGTGTCAGTTGTGATTTCTCTGGTGTCAGTTGTGATTTCTCCTTTTTCATTTCTAATTTTATTGATTTGTATCTTCTCCCTTTTTTTCTTGAGTCTGACTAAATGTTTATCAATTTTGTTTATGTTCTCAAAGAACTAACTTTTAGTTTTACTGATCTTTGGTATTGTTTTGTTTCTGTTTCATTTATTTCTGCTTTGATCTTTATGATTTCTTTCCTTTTACTGAGTTTGGGTTTTCTTTGTTCTGCTCTCTTTAGTTGCTTTAGGTGTAAGGTTAGATTGTTTATTTGAGATTTTTCTTTTTTCTTGAGGTGAGATTGAATTGCCATAAACTTCCCTCTGAGAACTGCTTTTGCTGCATCCCATAGGTTTTGGGTCGTTGTGTTTTTGTTGTCATTTCTTTCCATGAATTTTTTTATTTCTTCCTTGGTTTCTTCAGTGATCTCTTGGTTATTTAGTACTACACTGTTTGGCCTCCATGTATTTGGGTGTTGTCGTTTTTGTTTTTTTTTTCCTGTAATTAATATCTAGTCTCATAGCATTGTGGTCAGAAAAGGTGCTTGATACAATTTCAGTTTTCTTAAATTTTCTGAGGCTTGATTTGTGACCCAAGATGTGATCTATCCTGGAGAATGTTCCGTGTGCACTTGAGAAGAAAATATATTCTGCCACTTTCAGGTGGAATGTCCTGTAAATATAAATTAAATCTATCTGGTGTATTGTGTCGTTTAAAGCTTGTGTTTCCTTATTTATTTTCTGTTTGGATGGTCTGTCCATTGATGTAAATGTGGTGTTAAAGTCCCCTACTATTATTGTGTTACTGTTGATTTCCCCTTTTATGGTTGTTAGCATTTGCCTTATGTATTGAGGTGATCCTATGTTGGGTGCATAAATATTTATAAGTGTTATATCTTCTTCTTGGATTGATCCCTTGATCATTATGTAGTGTCCTTCCTTATCTGTAGTAACAGTTTTTATTTTAAAGTCTATTTCATCTGATATGAGTATTTCAGCCTTCCCAGGGCCCGATTGGGTAGGGGAAATGCTAGGAGCTCTCCCCTCTAATCCTCTGAGCCCCCAAGGGTCCCTCCAGGCGTGGGAACTCCTCCCCCGTCCCAGCCACCCCTCAGGGGTGCCAGTTCTGTCCAACCTCCACTTCTCCTCTCCCCACACTCCCTCCACATCCTACCCAGTTGCTCGGTGGTTCCTCCCATCTCCTTGGGCATTAAGGTCCCCCACCAGCATATGACAGGCACCCTAGTTGTGGGGAAATGCAAACTCTGTGTCCTCCCCCACCACCATCTTGACTCTGCCCCCAACATTTCTTAAAAGGCTGGTCTGTGGTGATAAATTCCTTTATTTAGCTTTTCCTTCTCTGGAAAACTCTCTCTTTCAATTCTGACCAATAACTATGCCAGGTAGAGCATTTTTGATTGGCAGGTTTTTTTTTCTTCCAACACTTTGAATACATTGTTCCACTTCCTTTTGGCCTACAATGTTTCTGCTGAAAAATCTACTGATGGTCCTTTGGAAGTTCCCTTTTATATAACAAGTTTTTTGTTTTTGTTTTGTTTTGTTTTCTTTTAGTGTCTTGCTTCTTTCAAGATTCTCTCCTTCTCATTAACATTTGACATTTTAATCATAATGTGTCTTGGTGTGAGTCTCTGTGGGTTCATCATCTTTGTAACTCTTTGTTCTTCCGGGACCTAGATGTCAGGTTCTTTCCCACGTTAGGGAAGTTTCCAGCCATTATTTCATCAGTTAAGTTTTCTGCCTCATTCTCTCATTCTTCTCCTTCTTGGACTCTTATAATGTGAATGTTGGTCTGATTGTTTTCCCACAAGTCCCTTAAGCTATATTCACGTTTTTCATTCTGTTTTTCTTTCTGTTGCTGTGATTGAGTGAGTTCCACTGCCCTGTCTCAAGTTCACTGATGCTTTCTTCTGCTTCATCTAGTCTGCTGTTGAATTTTTTTTAATAAATTTATCTTATTTTATTTATTTTTGGGTGCATTGGGTCTTTGTTGCTGTGCATGGGCTTTCTCTAGCTGCGGAGAGTAGGGGCCACTCTTCATTGCAGTGCACGGGCCTCTCATTGCAGTGACTTCTCTTGCTGTGGAGCACAGGCTCTAGAGCACAGGCTCAGCAGTTGTGGCCCATGGGCCCAGTTGCTCCACGGCATGTGGATCTTCCCAGACCAGGGCTCGAACCTGTGTCCCCTGCATTTGCAGGCAGGTTCTTAACCACTGCACCACCAGGGAAGCCCCTCTTGAAGTTTTAAATTGTATTTTTCATTTCAGTTATTGTATTCTTCAGCTCTGTGACTTCTCTTTGGTACTTTCTTGTATTTTCTCTCTTTGTTGAAATTCTCACTTAGTTTATCCATTCTTTTTCTGAGTTAAGTTAGCATTTTTATGACCATTATTTTGAATCCCTTTATCAGGTAAGACATTTATCTCTATTGCATTCAGGACTTTTTCCTGAGGTTTTATCTCGTTCTTCTTTTGGGAACATACTCCCATTGCCTCATTTTCCTTAACTCTCTGTGTTGGTTTCTGTGCATTATGCAAAACAGCCACCTCTCTCAGTCTTGAAGGAGTAACCTCATGTAGGGGATAAACCTTATTTTTCAACCCTACTCTAGCGCTTTGTTGTCTCTCAAACCTTGGTGATTTTCTAAGTAGCCTTTACTTTTAAAGACTCTCAGTAGTTCAGGATGTGTTAAAACCTTTTAGTGTCCCAAAGGGGACAATCTTGGTTATCACCTAGATTCAGGCTGATTGGAAGCCAGACCCTCAGGCAGCAAATATACCTTCTTCAAATGAAGACTTAGAGATGAACATTTCTGTCTGCTCCCTCTACACTGAGCTGAGGGTTGATAACCAGTTAATCACTGTTTGTTTCTTTGCTACAGCCCCATTTAACTAGTTAGCACAAACCTTGCTGGCCAACAGAGCCAGGCAATAAAGGGGTGTCACCTGGGTAGCAGCTGCAAAAGCCAGGGTACCATACATAACAACTAGGGTATTAGGCGTGTGCACATACTCCCCTCCAGGAGATTCTGGCACTCCAGAATGCAGCAGAGGGAGTGGGCAAAGATAGAACCGACCCTCCCAGGTCTCTGGAGAGGATTCCAGTGAGGCCTTAGCTGTGTGTTTAATTAGAAGCCTGTCCCTTAGCCCACAGCTATGAAGATAAGCTAGTAGGCCCCTTTCACAGAAAGACTGGGTTCCTCAGTCTGTTGTCTCTTGGCTGTGTCCTTAGAGTGGTAGCTATTTGAGAATTCTTTCTCCATTTGTTTTAGTCCTGTGGAACCTGTGAGCATAAGCCCTGTTAACCACAAGAACAAGGTGATCTAGAGGTGTCCCATGGGTGGCAGTCACAAAAATTGGGTTGCCATACAAAAATACAAGCTCCTTTCTGGGGAAGGAGAGAAAGAGGGAGAGGGAAAATAAGGTCCCCTCTGGCCTCCATCTTTAGGAGAATATTTCAGTAGCCTTCTCTATGTGTTTTAAATTAAACGCATACCCCTCGGGCAGATGCTTTCAGGTAACAAGACTTTTTCACCGAAAGTCTGTGCACCTCTCCATGGCCTGCCTCTGTGCTGGTCCCTAGGGTGGGTGAGTCTGTATGTGAGTCATTTAAGAACTGTTTCTCAGTTTCCTACACACTTGTGAGTCTCATGAACAGAAGCTCCATTGGCTTTCAAAGCTAGATGTATTGAGGGATCATCGCTCAAGTGCAGGTCTTAAAACATGGGATGCCCGATGTGGGGTTTAAACCTTTGCTTCTCAGGGAGATGCTCAGGCTTGTGAGTTCCCTAGAGACTTGATTTGCCATGCCAGGGGGTGGAGTTTATGGCAAAATTGTGTCTCAGCCTCTCCTATCTGCTTTGATGTGGGTTTCTTTTCATTCACCTGATATGTAGGAGTTGCTCAGCTATTTTGGGGGATGTTTTCCCAGAGGAAATTTTTTGTATGTAGCTGAAGTTTCCGTGTGTCTATGGGGGAGAATCCTCCTCCATCACCATCTTGAACCAAACCTCCTTGCAATGATTTATTAAATATTAGCAGTCATATATTAAATATCTACTAGAATAGTAATTCTTCATTTTTAGTATAGAATTTGATCACAAAATAAATTTATAAAATGTATGAGTTACATATAATATTTATTAAACCATATCTTTTTACCTAATTAAAGGCATTTTTAAAACATTTTGTGGGTGTCCAAATATGTTTTCTCTATCTAAATAGATATAAATTTAAGAGAAAGAAATTACTGTATAACCTTTATCTGCACCTTCACGTTTCTACCATGGTACTTCCAATAATTAATTTACAAAGATATTTTCCTATACCAGCCATATTAACTAGTTAGATGGACTATATTATTTTAATATACTAATAATACAATCTTATTGTGTTCTCTAGAAAAATGCTTGTGAACTGGTAGTAGTGAGAAAGTAGGGATATCATACATCCATCTTAAATTTTAATAATGCAACTATGCAAATGTATACAAAATTTTCACACATTTTCTGGGATTCATACATTCTGGTCTCTAAGGATGTGTTTGAAAAATGTTATCATGCAATGCACTGTTTACCTGAGAGTGAGAGGGAAGAAAGACCATAACAGCTGTATGAATGTCCCAGATGCTATGAATAGTAAACATTTCAGAAGTGAATGATAGAAGGCAATAGGCCTTGCCTTCCTCAGATGATTTAATAACATACTGCAGGCCTTCTAGGGGAGGGGTGCAAAATAGGAGTTATCTTCCCTGAATTACCTAGAATATATAGCCTCCATGGAATTTTACATTTTCTTCTTTAATCATTTATTAAATGATCTCAATTTGAAAAGATTTGTACAAGTTGATGTAAAATAACTTTAGTGTACTTCCATTCATCAAAGCTGAATAAAGTAGTCAATCTCATTGTAACTGGACTTTTGACAAGTGAAAAGACTCATGAAAATTGACTACAGTGAAGATCAGAATGTGAACTGTGAACAAGAACACAAAGACATGAAGACAGTTGAAAAATTAACAAAATATTTATCAATGTTGACAATACAAAGCTGTCCTTGCAGCTAACATTTCAATCTTGGGAAATTAAGTTATAATCTATTAATGTTTTATGAATAAGATGGATGGTGATCTTGATAGCAAATCTAATAGAAGCCTAGTTTGGCAAAAGAATTACTATCCAAGATAGTCAAGTTTAAAAGCAATGGCTTCTAGTACAGGAAATAGCTCAAAATCCATGAGAAATAGTCTATGAGAGTGCTAAGTTAGGAACCGTTTCCAAGAAGTAAAGGACTGATTAAGTGTGTGTACCACGTGACCCTAACATTTTCCTATTTCCATCAGATGTAATAATCTTTGCAGCTTTCTGCTGAAATGAATAAAGATTATTTACCACAAGAAGAAACTCACATAAAGAAAGGAATAAGAAAAATGTACAACCTTAGCTCTTTTTCTGTGCTTGATGTTTTACTGTAAGTTTATTCTGCACTATATTTTTAGGGAATGACAATACATTAGCTCACATACAATACTATAGCATTTTCTCTTGAATAGTAAAGTGTGGACAAATGTCTCCTTGAGTAGAACATCCTGGGTAATACCCACTTCCACTCATCAATTATTGTCTATATTGGGGCAATTATTTAAAAAGTATTCTGTTTGGCTGAACTTTTTGTACATCATAGATACATATGAAAAACAGGAAACAATTGTGTAAAAGTGTTTTGTAAACTTTAAAGTGCCATACAAATTTATTTCTTAGAAACAGTAACTGGGGATGACTTCTCTTACCCTCCCACATATTACTATGTTTTTTTGTTTTGTTTTTTTAATTTTTGGCTGTGTCAGGTCTTAGTTGCGGCACGTGGGCTCTTCATTGAGGCATGCGGGATCTTTTGTTGCAGCATATGGGCTCTTCGTTGCGGCACTTGGGCTTCTCCCTAGTTGTGGCGTGTGGGTTTTCTCTTCTCTAGTTGTGGTGTACAGGCTCCAGAGCATGTGGGCTCTGTAGTTTGTAGTATGCAGGCTCTAGTTGAGGCATGTGAGCTCAGTAGTTGTGACCCTTGGGTTTGTTGCCCCATGGAATGTGGGATCTTAGTTCCCTGACCGGGGTTGAATCCACTTCCCCATCATTGCAAGGCAGATTCTTTACCATTGGACCACCAGGGAAGTCCCCTGTTACCATCTGTTCTAAAAAATATTTTCATACACTCTTTCTTGCCTTAAATTGAGAAACAAATTTTGGCATTCTGTAATGTTTCCAGTAAGAATTTTTATAAGTGTTTAAAGTGTTTAATAATACATAACACTCTTCTAGCATATTATCCCACTACTGATAGACAAAATTATGACATAAATCATTTGATTCTTCTTAGTCACTGTTCAAAATATTCACAAGTTCTTCTTTTTATTGGCAGTTTAAATAAATATGGCAAAGTTGAGGAAAGTGGTATGTTTTAAAAACTCCATTCACTAAGAATGTTAATTAGAAAGGATAATGGAAAATGTGAATAATTCATAAGTGTCTAATGATTTTGTGGGTGTAGATAATATAATTACTAAAGGTGCTTTGTTTTGTAGAAAAAAGAGGACATTCATAATGAGGTGCCAATGCTACATTCTTAGATGTTCTATCATTAGCATTATTAATAACAGAGCCTTGTATTTATATAGCAGTAGCATTACCTTCATGTTCACTTTAAAGATTTTTTTTAAAGAAAGAAAGAAATCTGCCACTGTACTTTCTGTCTCTGGGCTTCAGGCTACTGCAACACTGCTTAAATGATGTAAAAGTAGTAAGGAGGAAATTTTGTTTACAGATGTTAGTGTATCCCAGAGTTTCTAAAAAAGCATTGAGCCCTTTATCAGTCAGGATTCTCTAAAGAAACAACAGCACTAGGATATAGATATACAAATACACATATGTACATAGAGAAATATATAGATTTATTTTAAGGAATTGCCTCACGCTTGTGGAAATGGGTAAATTCAAAATCTGTAGGTCAGGCTGGCAGGCTAGAAATTCCAGTAAGAGTTGACATTGAGGTCTTGAATCCAAAATCCACAGAACAGGTTAGGAGGCTAGAAAGTCAGCCAAACTTTCTATGTTACAGTATTGAGAAGGAATTCCCTCTTCTCCAGGAAGCCTCAATTTCTTTTCTTAAGGCCTTTAACTAATTGAAAGAAGCCCACTCACATTATCAAGGGTAATTTGATTTACTTAAAGAAAAGTGATTATAAATGTTAATCACATTGACAAAATACTTTTACAGAAGCATCTAGACTAGTGTTTGACCAAACAGCAGGGCACCATAGCCTAGCCAAGCTGACACACAAAACTAACCATCACAAGTTGTGATGTTAAGTATTTGACTTTTACTTTGTAATCTTAATTAAGAGATAATTGAAAGATATTATTTAGGGACCAACAAGGCAAGAAAGTAATATATAAAATACCTAAAAATGTAAATGATGTTGACTAGAACCAACTGAACTAGTTGTGACAGCTGTTAATCATCCTTGATGATTATTTTAAACATGATTTGAAGTCAACGAATTTGGACAAGATATGACAGGAATCTGCTGCTTAAAGGAAATTCTTAGCTTTTTATTCAGCTTTCCATGATAGCTTAAGATAGGTGTGCAAGTCATAACACTATGCAAAGAAAAGCAATTATACATACCTGTAGTGATGTGTTACCATTTTTCCTTTCAGTTTTTTTAGGATATAATTGACATATATTATAAAAGTTTAAGGTATGCAGCATAATGATTTGACATAAATACATCATGAAATGATCACCACAATCAGTTTAGTGAACAACCATCATCTCATACAGATAAGAAAAAAATAATTTTTGCTTGTGATGAGAACACAGGATTTTCTCTCAACAATTTTCATATATAATACACAGCAGCGTTAATTATATTTATCATGTTGTACATCACATCTCATGATGTACTTATTAATATTACAACTGGAAATTTGTACCTTTTGACTAGATCCACTTCATACTCCTCCCACCCCCTATTCTTTTTGTTTTAAATTTTTATTTCATATTGGAGTATAGCTGATTAACCATGTTGCATTCGTTTCAGGTGTATAGTAAACTGATACAGTTATCCATATGCATTTATCCATTCTTTTTCAAGTTTTTTCTCATTTAGGTTAATACAGAATATTGAGAAGAGTTCCTCTGCAATACAGTAATTCCTTGTTGGTTATCTATTTTATATATGGCAGTGTGTATATATCAAGATATCTATATATTGATATATACACACTGCCATATATAAAATAGATAACCAATCCCAAACTTCCAACCTATCCCTTTCCCCCTGGTAATCATAAGTTCACTCTGTAAGTCTGTGAGTCTGTTTCTATTTGTAAATATGTTCATTTGTATCCTTTTTTTTTTAGATTCCACGTATAAGCAATATCATATGATATTTGTCCTTCTCTGTCTGACTTACTTCACTTAGTCTATCCATGTTGCTGCAAGTGGCATTCTTTCATTCTTTTTAATGGCTGAGTAATATTCCATTGTATATGTGCAACATCTTCTTTATCCATTAATTTGTCAATGGACATTTAGGTTGCTTCCTTTTCTCGGCTATTGTAAACAGCACTGCAGTGAACATTGAGGTGCATGTATCCTTTTGAACCATGTTTTTCTCTGGATATATGCCCAGGAGTGGGATTGCTGGATCATATGGAAGCTCTATTTTTAGTTTTTTAAGGAACCTCCATACAGTTTTCCATAGTGGCTGCATCAATTTACATTCCCACCAACAGTGCATGAAGGTTCCCTTTTCTCCACATCCTCTCCAGCATTTATTTTTTGTAGACGTTTTGATGATGGCATTCTGACTGGTGTGAGGTGGTACGTCATTGTAGTTTTGATTTGCGTTTCTCTAATAATTAGACATGTTAAGCACCTTTTCATGTGGCCTCTTGACCATCTGTATGTCTTCTTTGGAGAAATGTCTATTTTCCCCATTTTTAATTGGGTTGTTTGTTTTTTTGATATTGAGCCTCATGAGCTGTTTGTAAGTTTTGGAGATTAATCCTTTGTTGGTAACATCGTTTGAAAACATTTTCTCCCATTCTGTGGGTTGTCTTTTCATTTGGTTTATGGTTTCCTTTGTTCTGCAGAAGTTTTTAGGTCCCATTTGTTTGTGTTTGGTTTCATTTCCAATTACTGTAGGAGACAGATCAAAAACGATATTGCTGCAATTTATGTCATAGAGTATTCAGCCTATGTTTTCCTCTAAGAGTTTTATAGTATCCAGTCTTACATTTAGGTCTTTAATCCATTTCGAGTTTACTTTTGTGTGTGGTGTTAAAAAGTGTTCTAATTTCATTTTTTTACATGTAGCTGTCCAGTTCTCCCAGCACCATTTATTGAAGAGACTGTCTTTCCTCCATTGTATAGTCTTGCCACCTTTGTCATAGATTAATTGACCACAGGTGCGTAGGTTTATTTCTGGGCTTTCTGTCCTCTTCTATTGACCTATATTTCTGTTTTTGTGCCAGTAACATACTGTCCTGATGACTGTAGCTTTGTAGTATAGTTTGAAGTCATGGAGCCTGATTCTTCCAGCTCCATTTTTCTTTCTCAAGATTGCTTTGACTATTTGGGGTCTTTTGTGTCTCCATACAAATTTTAAGATTTTTTATTCTAGTACTGTGAAAAATGTCTTTGATAACTTGATAGGCATTGCATTGAATCTATAGATCGCCTTGGGTAGAAGAGTCATTTTGGCAATATTGATTCTTCCAATCCAAGAACATTGTATATTTTTCCAACTGTTTGTGTCACCTTAAATTTCTTTTGAAAACATTGCCATTGGTATTTTAATAGTGTCTTATAGTTTTCAGAGAGAAGGTCTTTTGTCTCCTTAGATAGGCTTGTTCCTAGGTATTTTATTCTTTCTGATGCGATGATAAATGGGATTGTTTCTTTTCTCTTTCAGATTTCTGTGTATAATTTTGAATTCTGCAACATTACTGAATTCATTGATGAGCTCTAGTAGTTTCTGGTAGCAACTTTAGGATTTTCTATGTATACTGTCATGTCATCTGCAAACAGTGAGAGTTTAAATTTTTCTTTTCCAATTTGGATTCCTTTTATTTCTTTTTCTTTTTCTCTGATTGCCATGGCTAGGACTTCCAAAACTATGTTGAACAAAAGTGGTGAGAGTGGACATCCTTGTCTTGTTCCTGATCTTAGAGGAAATGCTTTCAGCTTTTCACCATTGAGTATGATGCTAGATGTAGGTTTGCCATATATAGCCTTTATTATGTTGAGGTATATTCCCTCTATGCCCACTTTCTGGAGAGTTTTTATCATAAATGGGTGCTGAATTTTGTCAAAAACTTTTTCTGCATCTATGGAGATGATCATATGGTTTTTATTCTTCAGTTTGTTGATGTGGTGTATTACATGATTGATTTGTGAATATTGAAAAATCCTTGCATCCCTGGGATAAACCCCACTTGATCATGGTGTATGATCCTTTTAATGTATTGTTGGATTCAGTATGCTAGTATTTTGTTGAGGAATTCTGTGTCTATGTTCATCAGTGACATTGGCCTGTAATTGTCTCTTTTTGTCATATCTTTGTCTGTTTTTAATATCAGGTTGACGGTGGCCTGATAGAATGAGTTTGGCAGTGTTCCTTTCTCTGCAATTTTTTGGAATAGTTTCAGAAGCATAGGTGTTAACTCTTCTCTAAATGTTTGATAGAATTCACCTGTGAAGCCATCTGATCCTGGAATTTTGCTTGTTGGGAGTTTTTTAAATCACATTTCTGATAACCACAAATCTGACCTCTTTTTCTGAGTTAGTGAATTTGTTTCTGAAATATAATTGACCTACAGCTCTATGTTAGTTCCTTGTGTACAACATAATGATTCAGTATTTCTATACATTTCAAAATTATCACCACAAAATGTCTAGTTACCATCTGTCACCATACAAAGATATTACATTATTGACTATATTCCCCACACAATACATTTCATACCTGTCATTAATTTATTTTGTAACTGGAATTTTGTACCTCTTAATCTCACTCACCTATTTCTCTCATCCCTCTACCTGATTCCTCTCTGGAAACCACCTGTTTGTTCTCTGTGTCTATGACTCTGTTTCTGTTTTGTTGTATTTATTTTTTTAAATTCCACATATAGATGGATTCATACAGTATTTCTCTTTCTCTTTCTGACTTATCTCACTTAGCATAATACCTCTAGGTCCATCCATGTTGTCATAAATGGCAAGATTTCATTCTTTTTCATCGCTCGGTAATATTCCTTTGTTTATATGCCATATCTTTATCCATTAATCTGTCCAGTGGTACTTAGGTTGCTTTTATATTTTGTGTATTTTAAGTAATGCTGCAAAGAACAAAGGGGTAGTATATATCTTTTTGAATTATGGTGTTCATTTTCTTCAGATAAATACACAGAATTGGAATTGCTGAATCATATTATAGTTCCATTTTTAATTTTTTAGGTACCTCCATACTATTTTCTATAGTGGCTGCACTAAATTATACTCCCACAAATAGTGCACAAGTGTTCCTTTTCCTCCATATCCTTGACAACACTTGTTTTTTATTGTCTTTTTTTTTTTTTTTTTTGCAGTATGCGGGCCTCTCACTGTTGGGGCCTCTCCCATTGCGGAGCACAGGCTCTGGACGCGCAGGCTCAGCGGCCATGGCTCACGGGCCTAGCCACTCCACGGCATGTGGGATATTCCTGGACCAGGGCACAAACCCGTGTCCCCTGCATCGGCAGGCGGACTCTCAACCACTGTGCCACCAGGGAAGCCCTATTGTCTTTTTAATAATAGCCTTTCTGAAGATGTGAGGTGATATCTCACTGTTTTTGACTTGTATTTCCATGATTATTTGTGATGTTAAGCATCTTTTCATGTGCCTGTTGGCCATCTGTATATCTTTGGAAAATGTCTATTCTGGCCCTCTGTTGAATTTTTAATTGGGTTGTTTGGTATTTTGATGTTGAGTTGTATGAGTTCTTCATATATTTTTTATATTAACCCCTTATTGCATATATTGTTTAAAAATCTTCACCCATTCAGTAGGCTGCCTTTTCATCTTGTTAATATTTTCTTTCACTGTGCAACAGCTTTTTAGTTTGATATAGTCCCATTTGTTTATTTTTGCATTTGTTACCTTGCCTGAGAAGACATATCCAACAAAATATTGCTAAGACCTATATCAAAGAGTAACAACTTGTTTTCTCCTAGAAGTTTTATGGTTTCAGTATTTATATTTAAGTCTCTAATCCATTTTGAGTTTATTTTTTTATATGGTGTGAGAAAGAAATGCAGTTTCTTTCTTCTGCATGTAGCTGACCAGTTTCCCAACACCATTTGTTGAAGAGGCTATCTTTTCTCCATTATATATTCTTGTCTCCTTTTTGTGCATTGACTATATAAGTGTGGGTTCAGTTCTGGTCTCTCTGTTCTGTTCCACTGATACATGTGTGTGTTTTTGTACTAGCACCATACTGTTTTGCTTGCTGTAGCTTTATAGTATAGAGTTTAAATGAGAGTGCATGATACCTCCAGCTGTGTTCTTCTTTCTCAAAATTGTTTTGACTATTTGTGGCCTTTTATGTTGCCATACAAATTTTATAGTTCTTCTATGGAAAAGGCCATTGGTATTTTAATAGGGATTGCATCAAATCTGTAGATTTCCTTGGGTAATATTGCCATTTGAATAACACTAATTTTTCCAACCCATGAACACAGTATAGCTTTCCATTTGTTACTGTTTTCTTCAATTGCTTTCATTAGTATCTCTTTGTTTTCTGAATACACATATCTTACCTCCTTAGGTAGACTTATTCCTAGGTATTTTTTTTTTCATTCTAATAGGATTATAAATGGGATTCTCTTCTTAATTTCTCTTTCTGATAGTTTGTTCCTAGTGTATACATATGCAATTAATTTCTGTATATTAATTTCGTATCCTGCAACTTTACAGGGTTCATTGTTGTTGCATTCTAATAGCTTTATGATGATGTCTTTAGGATTTTCTATTTATAATATCATGTCATCTGCAAACAGTAATAGTTTTACTTCTTTCTTTACAATTTGGATTCCTTTTATCTCTCTTTATTTGATTCCTGTGTCTAGTATTTCCATTACTGTGTTGAATAAAATTGGTGAGAGTGAGCATCCTGGCATTTTCCTGATCTTAGCAGAAATGCTTTCAGCTTTTCATTGACAAGAATGATATTAGCTGTGGGCTTGTCATATATAGCCTTTATTTTATGTTGCTGTCCCTTTATACCCATATTCTGGAGAGTTTTTATCATAAATGGATGTTGACTTTTGTTAAAAGTTTTTTCTGTATCTAGTGAGATGATCATATGATTCTTAGTCTTCAGTTTGTGAATGTAGTGTATCACATTGATTAATTTGCAGATATTGAACCATTCTTGTTTCCCTGGGGTAAAGCCAATTTGATCATGGTATATGACCCTTTTAATGTATTGTTGAATTTGGTTTGCTAATATATTATTCAGGTTTTTTCATATATGTTCATCAGTGATATTAGTGTACAATTTTATTTTTTTGTGGTATCTTTGGTTTTGGTATCAGGGTGATGCTGGCCTCATAGAACAAGTTTGGAAGCATTCCTTCCTCTGTAAATTTTTGCAATAGTTTGAGAAAGATAAGTGTTAACTCTTCTTTAAGTGATTGGTAGAATTCACTCCTGAAGCCATCTGGTCCTAGACTTTTGTTTATTGATAGTTTATTTTATTACTGATTCAAGTTCATTACTCGTAATTGGTCTGGTCATACTTTCTATTTCTTTCTGGTTTAGTCTAGGGAGATTGTACCTTTCTAAGAATTTGTCCATTTCTTATAGGTTGTCCATTTTATTGGCCTATAATTGTTTGTAATAATCTCTTAAGATCCTTTGTATTTCTGTGGTATGAGTTGTAACTTCTTTTTCATTTCTGATTTTATTTATTTGGTGCCTCTCTCTTTTTTCTTGATGAGTCTAGCTAAAGGTTTGTCAGTTTCATCTTTTCAAAAAATTAGGTCTTCATTTTATTGATATTTTCTACTGTTTTTAGTCTCTTATTTCATTTATTTCTACTCTGATCTTTATGGTTGATTTATTTCTATTAATTTTGTGTTTTGTGGTTTTTTCCTCTAGTTCCTTTACGTATAAGTTTAGGTTGTTTATTTTAGATTTTCCTTGTTTTCTAATGTAGGCTTCTATCTCTGTAAACTTCCCTCATAGAACTGCTTATCCTGCATCCTGTAGATTTTTGGATTGTTGTGTTTTTGGTTTCTTTTTTTCTCCAGGTATTTTATTTTTGCTTCCTCTTTGAGTTCTTCAGTAACCCATTGGTTGTTAGTATCATATTGTTTAGTCTCCATGTGTTCTGGGGTTTTTGCAGCTTTTTTCTTGTAGTTGATTTCTAATGGTATGCCATTGTGTTTGGAAAAGATCATTGATATGATTTTGGTCTTCTTAAATTTACTGAGACTATGTATTACCATTTTATATTCAGGCTATCTTAGTTTGAGCTGCTATAACAAATTACCATGGACTTGGTGGCTTAAACAACAACATTTATTACTCACAGTTCTAGAGCCTGAAATGTTCAAAATCAAAGTTCCACCTGATTCAGTATCTGGTATGGACCCTCCTTCTGGTTTGCAGACAGATGCATCTTGTGGTATCCTCATATGACTGAGAGTGAGAGAGCATGTCAACTTTTTGTTATAAGTACACTAATCACATCATAGGGGATCCACCCTCATGACTTCATCTAAACATAACTACCTCCCAAAAGCTCCACCTTCAAATATCATCACACTGGGGATTACGGCTTCAGTGCAAACGAAATAAATCTTGATTCCATTTGGCAGATGTCTTTCACAAGCTTGATGACTTCATTATTCATCTATTTCCCTTTCGATCTTGTTTTGTTATAAAATTGGTAGATGTGCATTCCAATCTTTCATGGAAGGTGGTTTGATGGAGAATTTTGCTTCTATCCTTTAGATTATTACAATATACTTTTCTCTTTAGGAACAATAAAATTGGTGAAAATCCAACCAAAGAGTTGAGCAATAAAAACAGAAACTGCTTCTCATGTAGCATGTGATACCGTATCACCTTATTTGCTCAAATTTCATTTATACTATCTTTTATTATCTTTTTAACTGTCTTTCACCTCCAAAGGGGATGATGGAGATAAGATGTAAAATACAAGAACACATTCAATCATCAGTTCAGTTAAAGTCACAGTGAAGATTCAGAAATCTTTTTTTTTAACATCTTTATTGGAGTATAATTGCTTTACAATGGTGTGTTAGTTTCTGCTTTACAACAAAATGAATCAGTTATATATATACATATGTTCCCATATCTCTTCCCTCTTACGTCTCCCTCCCTCCCACCCTCCCTATCCCACCCCTCCAGGCAGTCACAAAGCACTGAGCTGATCTCCCTGTGCTATGCGGCTGCTTCCCACTAGCTATATACCTTACGTTTGGTAGTGTATATATGTCCATGCCTCTCTCTCACTTTGTCACAGCTTACCTTTCCCCCTCCCCATATCCTCAAGTCCATTCTCTAGTAGGTGTGGCTCTTCATTCCTGTCTTGCCCCTAGGCTCTTCATGACATTTTTTTTCCCTTAAATTCCATATATATGTGTTAGCATACGGTATTTGTCTCTCTCTTTCTGACTTACTTCACTCTGTATGACAGACTCTAGGTCTATCCACCTCATTACAAATACTTCAATTTCATTTCTTTTTATGGCTGAGTAATACTCCATTGTATATATGTGCCACATCTTCTTTATCCATTCATCCGATGATGGACACGTAGGTTGTTTCCATCTCCTGGCTATTGTAAATAGAGCAGCAATGAACACTGTGGTACATGACTCTTCTTGAATTATGGTTTTCTCAGGGTATATGCCCAGAACTGGGATTGCTGGTTCATATGGTAGTTCTATTTGTAGTTTTTTAAGGAACCTCCATACTGTTCTCCACAGTGGCTGTATCAATTTACATTCCCACCAACAGTCCAAGAGTGTTCCCTTTTCTCCACGCCCTCTCCAGCATTTATTGTTTCTAGATTTTTGATGATGGCCATTCTGACTGGTGTGAGATAATATCTCATTGTAGTTTTGATTTGCATTTCTCTAATAATTAATGATGTTGAGCATTCTTTCATGTGGTTGTTGGCAGTCCATATATCTTCTTTAGAGAAATGTCTATTTAGCTCTTCTGCCCATTTTTGGACTGGGTTGTTTGTTTTTTTGTTATTAAGCTGCATGAGCTGCTTATAAGTTTTGGAGATTAATCCTTTGTCAGTTGCTTCATTTGCAAATATTTTCTCCCATTCTGAGGGTTGTCTTTTGGTCTTGTTTATGTTTTCCTTTGCTGTGCAAAAGCTTTGAAGTTTCATTAGGTCCCATTTGTTTATTTTTGTTTTTATTTCCATTTCTCTAGGAGGTGAGTCAAAAGGGATCTTGCTGTGATTTATATCATAGAGTATCCTGCCTATGTTTTCCTCTAAGAGTTTGATAGTTTCTGGCTGTACATTTACGTCTTTAATCCATTTTGAGCTTATTTTTGTGTATGGTGTTAGGGAGTGATCTAATTTCATACTTTTACATGTCCCTGTCCAGTTTTCCCAGCACCACTTATTGAAGAGGCTGTCCTTTCTCCACTGTACATTCCTGCCACCTTTATCAAAGATAAGGTGACCATATGTGCGTCGGTTAATCTCTGGGCTTTCTATCCTGTTCCATTGATCTATCTTTCTGTTTTTGTGCCAGTACCATACTGTCTTGATTACTGTAGCTTTGTAGTATAGTCTGCAGTCAGGAGCCTGATTCCTCAAGCTCCGTTTTTCGTTCTCAAGATTGCTTTGGCTATTCGGGGTCTTTTGTGTTTCCATACAAGTTGTGAAATTTTTTGTTCTAGTTCTGTGAAAAATGCCAGTGGTAGTTTGATAGGGATTGCATTGAATCTGTACATTGCTTTGGATAGTAGAGGCATTTTCACAATGTTGATTCTTCCAATCCAAGAACATGGTATATTTCTCCATCTATTTCTATCATCTTTAATTTCTTTCATCAGTGTCTTATAATTCTCTGCATACAGGTCTTTTGTCTCCTTAGGTAGGTTTATTCCTACATATTTTATTCTTTTTGTTGCAATGGTAAATGGAAGTGTTTTCTTGATTTCATTTTCAGATTTTTCACCATTAGTGTATAGGAATGCCAGAGATTTCTGTGCATTAGTTTTGTATCCTGCTACTTTACTAAATTCATTGATTAGCTCTAGCAGTTTTCTGGTAGCATCTTTAGGATTCTCTATGTATAGTATCATTTCATCTGCAAACAGTGACAGCTTTACTTCTTCTTTTCCAATTTGGATTCATTTTATTTCCTTTCCTTCTCTGATTGCTGTGGCTGAAACTTCCAAAACTATGTTGAATAAGAGTGGTGAGTGTGGGCAACCTTCTTGTTCCTGATCTTAGTGGAAATGCTTTCAGTTTTTCACCATTGAGGACGATGTTGGCTGTGGATTTCTCATATACGGCCTCTATTATGTTGAGGAAAGTTCCCTCTATGCCTACTTTCTGCAGGGTTTTTATCATAAATGGTGTTGAATTTTGTCGGAAGCTTTCCCTGCATCTATTGAGATGATCATGTGGTTTTTCTCCTTCAATTTGTTAATATGGTGTATCACATTGATTGATTTGTGTATATTGAAGAATCCTTGCATTCCTGGAATAAACCCCACTTGATCATGCTGTATGATCCGTTTAATGTGCTGTTGGATTCTGTTTGCTAGTACTTTGTTGAAGATTTTTGCATCTATGTTCATCAGTGATATTGGCCTGTAGTTTTCTTTCTTTGTGACATCCTTGTCTGGTTTTGGTATCAGGGTGATGGTGGCCTCATAGAATGAGTTTGGGAGTGTTCCTCCCTCTGCCTTATTTTGGAAGAGTTTGAGAAGGATAGGTGTTAGCTTTTCTCTAAATGTTTGATAGAATTCACCTGTGAAGCTATCTGGTCCTGGGCTTTTGTTTGTTGGAAGATTTTTAATTACAGTTTCAATTTCAGTGCTTGTGATTGGTCTGTTCATAGTTTCTGTTTATTCCTGATTCAGTCTCGGCAGATTGTGCATTTCTAAAAATTTGTCCATTTCTTCCAGGTTTTCCATTTTATTGGCATAGAGTTGCCTGTAGTAATCTCTCATGATCTTTTGTATTTTTGCAGTGTCAGTTGTTACTTCTCCTTTTTCATTTCTAATTCTATTGATTTCAGTCTTCTCCCTTTTTTTCTTGATGAGTCTGGCTAATGGTTTATCAATTTTGTTTATCTTCTCAAAGAACCAGCTTTTAGTTTTATTGATCTTTGCTATCATTTCCTTCATTTCTTTTTCATTTATTTCTGATCTGATTTTTACGATTTCTCTCCTTCTGCTAACTTTGGTTTTTTTTTGTTCTTCTTCCTCTAATTGCTCTAGGTGCAAGGTTAGGTTCTTTATTCGAGATGTTTCCTGCTTTTTAAGGTAGGCTTGTATTGCTATCAACTTCCGTCTTAGAACTGCTTTTACTGCATCCCATAGGTTTTGGGTGGTCGTGTCTCCATTATCATTTGTTTCTAAGGTATTTTTTAATTTCCACTTGCATTTCTTCAGTGATCACTTCGTTATTCAGTAGTGTATTCTTTAGCCTCCATGTGTTTGTATTTTTTACAGATCTTTTCCTGTAATTGATATCTAGTCTCATAGCGTTGTGGTCAGAAAATATACTTAATACAACTTCGATTTTCTAAAATTTACCAAGGCTTGATTTGTGATGCAAGATATGATCTATCCTGGAGAATGTTCCAGGAGCACTAGAGAAAAATGTGTATTCTGTTGTTCTTCGATGGAATGTCCTATAAATATCAATTAAGTCCATCTTGTTTAATGTATCATTTAAAGCTTGTGTTTCCTTATTTATTTTCATTTTGGATGATATGTCCGTTGGTGAAAGTGGGGTGCTAAAGTCCCCTACTATGAATGTGTTACTGTCGATTTCCCCTTTTATGGCTGTTAGTATTTGCCTTATGTATTGAGGTGCTCCTATATTGGGTGCATAAATATTTACAGTTGTTATATCTTCTTCTTGGATCGATCCCTTGATCATTATGTAGTGTCCTTCTTTGTCTCTTGTAATAGTCTTTATTTTAAAGTCTATTTTGTCTGATACGAGAATTGCTACTCCAGCTTTCTTTGGGTTTCCATTTGCATGAAACATCTTTTTTCCGTCCCCTTACTTTCAGTCTGTATGTGTCTCTAGGTCTGAAGTGGGTCTCGTGTAGACAACAAATATATGGGTCTTGTTTTTGTATCCATTCAGCCAATCTGTGTCCTTTGCTGGGAGCATTTAATCCATTTACATTTAAGGTAATTATCAATATGTATGTTCCTATTCCCATTTTCTTAATTGTTTTGGGTTCATTATTGCAGGTCTTTTCCTTCTGTTGTGTTTCTTGCCTAGAGAAGTTCCTGTAGCGTTTCTTGTAAAGCTGGTTTGGTGGTGCTGAACTCTCTCAGCTTTTGCTTGTCTGTAAAGGTTTTAATTTCTCCATCAAATCTGAATGAGATCCTAGCTGGGTAGAGTAATCTTGGTTGCAGGTTTTTCTCCTTCATCACTTTAAATATGTCCTGCCAGTCCCTTCTGGCTTGCAGAGTTTCTGCTAAAAAATCAGCTGTTAACCTTATGGAGATTCCCTTGTGTGTTATTTGTTGTTTTTCCCTTCCTGCTTTTAAGATGTTTTCTTTGTATTTAATTTTTGACAGTTTGATTAATATGTGTCTTGGCATATTTCTCCTTGGATTTATCCTCTATGGGACTCTCTGTGCTTCCTGGACTTGATTAACTATTTCCTTTCCCATATTAGGGAAGTTTTGAACTATAATCTCTTCAAATATTTTCTCAGTCCCTTTCTTTTTCTCTTCTTCTTCTGGAACCCCTATAATTCAAATGTTGGTGCGTTTAATGTTGTCCCAGAGGTCTCTGAGACTGTCCTCAATTCTTTTCATTCTTTTTTCTTTATTCTCTTCTGCAGTAATTATTGCCACTTTTTTATCTTCCAGGTCACTTGTCCATTCTTCTGCCTCAGTTATTCTGCTATTGATCCCATCTAGAGTATTGTTCATTTCATTTATTGTGTTTTTCATCATTGCTTGTTTCCTGTTTAGTTCTTCTAGGTCCTTGTTAAATGTTTCTTGCATTGTCTCTGTTTTATTTCCAAGGTTTTGGATCATCTTTACTATCATTATTCTCAATTCTTTTTCAGGTAGACTGCCTATTTCCTCTTCATTTGTTAGGTCTGATGGGTTTTTATCTTGCTCCTTTATTTGCTGTGTGTTTCTCTGTCTTCTCATTTTGATTAACTTACTGAGTTTGGTGTCTCCGTTTTGCAGGCTGCAGGTTCGTAGTTCTCGTTGTTTTTGCTGTCTGTCCCCAGTGGCTAAGGTTGGTTCAGTGGGTTGTGTAGTCTTCCTGGTGGAGGGGACTAGTGCCTGTGTTCTGGTGGATGAGGCTGGATCTTGTCTTTCTGCTGGGCAGGTCCACACCTTGTGGTGTGTTTTGGGGTGTCTGTGGACTTATTCTGATTTTAGGCAGCCTCTCTGCTAATGGGTGGGGTTGTGTTCCTGTCTTGCTAGTTGTTTGGCATAGGATGTTCAGCACTTTAGCTTGCTGGTCGTTGAGTGAAGCTGGGTGATTGTGTCGAGATGGAGATCTCTGGGAGATTTTCGCTGTTTGATATTATGTGGAGCTGGGAGATCTCTTGTGGGCCAGTGTCCTGAAGTTGGCTCTCCCACCTCAGAGGCACAGCACTGACTCCTGGTTGCAGCACCAAGAGCCTTTCATCCACATGGCTCAGAATAAAAGAGAGAAAGAAAGAATTAGTAGAAATAGAAAAAAAAAGAAAAAAAGGAGGGAAGGAGGGAGTGAGGAAGGAAGGAAGAAGGAGGGAAGGAAGGAAAAAAAGAAAGAAGATAGATAAAGTAAAATAAAATAAAGTAAGGTAAAATATAATGAAGTTATTAAAATAAAAAAATAATTAAGAGAAAAAAAATGGACAGATAGAGCCCTAGGACAAATAGTGGAAGCAAAACTATACAGACAAAATCTCACATAGAAGCATCCACGTACACACTAACAAAAAGAGGAAAAGGGGGAAAAAATAATAAATCTTGCTCTCAAAGTCCACCTCCTTAATTCGGGATGATCGTTGTCTATTCTTGTATTCCCCAGATGCAGGGTACATCAAATTGATTGTGGAGCTTTAATCTGCTGCTTCTGAGGCTGCTGGGAGAGTTCCCTTTCTCTTCTTTGTTCTCACTGCTCCCAGGGGCTCAGCTTTGGATTTGGCCCTGCCTCTGCATGTAGGGCGCCAGAGGGCGTCTGTTCTTCACTCAGGATGGAGTTAAAGGATCCGCTGATTCGGGGGCTCTGGCTCACTCAGGCCGGGGAGAGGGAGGGGCGTGGAGTGCAGGGCGAACCTGCAGCGGCAGAGGCCAGCGTGACATTGCACCAGCCTGAGGCTCTCCATGCATTCTTCCGGGGGAGTTGTCCCTGGTTCTCCGGACCCTGGCAGTGGCGGGTTACACAGGCTCTCCGGAAGGGGGGTGGGGATAGTGACCTGTGCTCACACACAGGCTTCTTGGTGGCGGCAGCAGCAGCCTTAGCATCTCATGCCTGTCGCTGGGGTACACGCTTTTAGCTGCAGCTCACGCCCATCTCTGGAGCTCCCTTATGCAGCGTTCTTAATTCCCTCTCCTTGCGCACCAGGAAATAAAGAGGGAAGAAAAAGTCTCTTGCTTCTTCGGCAGGTCCAGACTTTTCCCCGGACTCCCTCCCGGCCAGCCGTGGTGCACTAACCCCCTGCAGGCTGTGTTCATGCCACCAACCCCAGTCCTCTCCAGGCGCTCCGACCAAAGCCCGAGCCTCAGCTCCCAGCCCCGCCCATCCTGGCGGGGGAGCAGACAAGCCTCTCGGGCTGGTGAGTGCCGGTCGGCACCGATCCTTCATGCGGGAATCTCTCCACTTTGCCCCCCGCACCTGTTACTGTGCTCTCCTCCGCGGCTCCGAAGCTTTCCCCCTCTGCCACCCGCAGTCTCCGCCCACGAAGGGGCTTCCTAGTGTGTGGAAACCTTTCCTCCTTCACAGCTCCCTCCCACTGGTGCAAGTCCCGTCCCTATCCTTTTGTCTCTGTTTATTCTTTTTTCTTTTGCCCTACCCAGTTACGTGGGGGGGGGGGGGGGTTCTTGCCTTTTGGGAGGTCTGCAGTCTTCTGCCAGCGTTCAGTAGGTATTCTGTAGTTGTTCCATGTGTATATGTATTTCTGGTGTATCTGTGGGGAGGAAGGTGATTTCCGCGTCTTACTCTTCCACCATCTTCCTGGAAGCTCCTCCATTCAGAAATCTTTGTGAGATTTATATTTGTTGCTGTTTACAGCATGTCAAAATTTTACAAATTGAACTAATAGCTTAAAGCTTTTTATAGTATTTCTATTTCCACTAGTTGTTTTAGTTCCTGCTTATTTACTAACAAACACTTACAAATATCATTTGAATACTTAGCTTTTGCTTTTTCCAAACTGTTGCATATTTTAACCATGACAATGTAGCAACAAATCTCTGGTACCCCACTAGACTTCTCCTTCTAATTAGATTCACTTTGGCTTTTTCTAGATTTCAGGAGCTTTTCAATACTAAATTACTTCTCATATACTTTTTTTTTCAATACTAAATTACTTTTCATATACAGGCCAATACAGCCTCTGAAAAGCCTTGAGGACTTTTCAGAAATGGTAAATGCATAAAATAATCCTTTGAAAAATCATAGAAAATAAGGTCAACGGGTCCCACTGATCTGCATATAGCAAATATTTCTAATTACTACTCTTTTATCTACTTTTTCAACGGACAAGTTTTCAAGCTCTTTATTTCTCACTTGTCTGTCTACAGTTTAATGACAGAATTGACAAATAATATGACAGTACTGTTCCCTTTTAACATCATCATTAATGTTCTTTCTGGAGTATTTCTCTGTTAGAATATTTCCCCTGAGTATGTGCAAATGCTTTTTATTATAATCTTAAAAGCCATTTATGAACAATAAAGTAATTCTATATTTAGATTTTTACTTCACTGTGCTTTCTTACACTCTCTTTATATTGTTTCTTTTCATCTCTTTCCTCCATTTTCAGGATATCTATTCCCCTTTCCTTCTACAGCAGCTTTTTGATAAGTCACTTTTTTAAAAGTGAAATTATAATTTAATCTATTCATAATATAGTATATTTTATAATGTAATATCTTTCTAATTTTCTAGATTTTGGTACTTTACTTTGTTACATATTATAAATGCATTAATTCCCCAACTTTCTCTAATTGAAGTCAAATATTATTTCCTCTGATACTGAAAATTAATGTTCTACTGTGTTAAAACAAAGTAATTTCTGGTGCTAAGCCTATTTGCAATCAGGCTTCTATAATCGTAAATTTAGCAACCTATTTGGTATACTAGATTTAGTTGTGTTTGTTATCCAAAATACGTAATAATATAAACTATTATATACAGTTGAACAGCAGTCAGTACAAAATATTTTCCAAACTGTTCGTGTTTCTCATGCCTTTGTTACAATTAAACAAGAGATAATATCCACATATGTTTATTCATATGTCATTCTTTCATTAAGCAACCATTTATCAACTATATGCCTGACCCTGGTCTGTACTTGGGAGACAAATGAGACACAGGAAAAAGCTCCTAATCTCACAATGAAGTGGAGAAAGACAAAATAATTTACAAATATAATGTATATTCTTTAATGAAAGCAGGGTGAAATGATAGGGAGTGACTGGGGGGGCTTCTGAGATAAGATGTTTAGGGAGGGATTTTTTGGAAGAAGGAATATTTGAGCTAAGAGTTGCATAATAAATAGAAGACAGTCTTACAGGAAAGTTTCATAAATAGAAGACAGTCTTACAGGAGAGTGAGTTTCCCAGACTGAGGAAAAGCTAGAATTAAGACCCAGTATAGCAAATACTGTGTCATGCTTAACTATCAGAAACAAAGCTGTGAGTTTGAAGCTTAGAGATTGAAGGCAGATAAGGTACCACATACCCATCCTAGTTCTACTATCCGAAATAATACATGATCTCCTCTAGATAGCATGTCTTCAAATATTTAGATATAAGGGACAGACTCACAATTTCTCTCTCTAGGTACCAGTATGAAAAATGGTGTAGTATTGAGTGAAGTAATCGGTAAAATAATCTTGAGGGCAATTTAAAGAATCCCGCCATCCCTTGCTGAGAGTTTCTATGCTCTGTCCTTAAATAGTGGTGTGTGAGTGTCCGAAAGGACCAGTAGAATGGAAAAACTCTCAAGTTTGGAAAAGAAAGACATTTTCATGGGATGTACCTTATGCTGAGTGAACCTAAAATCAAGACAGAAGTTTGTAAAACAGCAGCAGATGCTCAGAGGAGAGACCAATGCCCAAGATCAAGTAAAAATAGTCTATAGCTGAGAAGTGGCTAGGAGAATGGATTAAGAATAATCAGTTCCAACATTACTGAATGCTGCTTTAAAAAGTAAACTTATATTTGACAACTAATATTCCCTTGAGAGAAAGAAGAAGGAAGAAAAAATCCTTGAACTGAAAGTGACTAAGGCTCTTACAAGTCATAGCAAATTTCAATCGACTGAAATCATACCAGATACCTTTCTGACCACAATGGTATAAAACTGTAAATCAACCAAAGAGGAAACTGGAAAATTTACAAACATGTGGAAACCAAACAACTCACCTGTGAAAAATCAATGGGTTGAAGAAGAAATCAAAAGGAAAATAAAATAATATATCAAAACAAGTAAAACTTGAAACATAACACACCAAAACATTTAGGAGGCCAAAAAGCAGTTCTGAGACAGAAGTTTAGAGTAATAAATGCACATATCAAGAAAATACTTTTCAAATAAACAAACAATTTAATTTTACACCTTAAGAAACTAAAAAAAGAAAAACAAACTAAGCCCAAGTTAGCAGAAGGAAGAAGAAAACAAAGATGAGAGTGGAAATAAATTAAGGAGAGATAAGGAAAAGAATAGAAAAAAATCAAAAGATCAACAGAACTAAGAGCTGGTTACATTGGCAAACCTTTAGCTAGACTAACTTAGAAAATGAAAGAGAGAAGACTCAAAATAAAAATTAAAAAAGGAGACGTAAGTGACACCATAAAAATATACAGAATCATAGGAAATTACTATGAACAATTATATGCCAACAAAAGGGATAACCAAAAGAAATGGATAAATTCCTAGATGCATGTAATTTACAAAGACTGAACCATGATAAAGTAGAAAATCTGAACAGATCAATAACTAGTAAGGAGATTAACTCAATAATCAAAACCCTCCCAACACAGAAAACCCCAAGACCAGAAGGCTTCACTGGTGAATTCTGTCACACATTTAAAGAAGAATTAATTTCAACCCTTATCAAAGTCTTCCCAAAAAATGGAAAAGGAGGGAATACTCATTTGACAAAGTCAGCACTATCTAGACAACAAAGTCAGATAAGGACACAACAAGAAATATATAGACCAATATCCCTGATTAATATAGAGGCAGAAGTTCTTAACAAAATATTAGCACAATTCAATGACACATTAAGCTGATCAAACATCATGGAATTACCCATCAGATGCAAGGATGGTTAAACATATACAAATCAATAAATGTGAAACATCACATTAAAGAATGAAAGAGAAGAAGCTCTCTGGGAAGTTGCAAGATGGCAGAGTCGAAGAATGTGAGCTCACTCCTTGCAAAAACACCAAAATAACAACTAACTGCTAAACAATCATTGAGGAAAAAACGCTGGAACCTACCAAAAAGGATACACTGCATCCAAAGACAAAGAAGAAGCCACAATAAGATGGAAGGAGGGGCACAATCATGATAAAATAAAATCCCATACCCACTGGGTGGGTGACCCACAAATTGAAAAACAAGTCACAGAAGTTCTCCCATATGAGTGAAAGTCCTGAGCCCCCATCAGGCCTCCCAGTCTGGGGGTCTGGCACCAGGTGAAGGAACCCCCAGAGAATCTGACTTTGAAGGCCAGTGGGGTGTGATTGCAGGAATTCCACATGACTGTGGGAAACAGAAACTCCACTCTTGGAGGGTGCACACAAGGTCTCGTGCACACCAGGACCCAGGGAAAAAAGCACTGACCTCATAAGAGACTGGGCCAGACCAACCTGCTAGTATTGGAGGGTCTCCTGTGACAGTGGGGGTGGCTGTGGCTCACTGTGAGAACAAAGACACTGGCAGCAGCAGTTCTGGGGAGTACTCATTGGTGAGCCATCATGGCCACCATTCCAGAGGGACAAGACCTAGCACCACATACCAGTGGGCAGGAACCAGTCCCTCCCACCAGGAAGCCTGCACAAGCCTCTTAGACAGCTTCATCCACAAGAGGGCAGACAGGAGAATAAGAAGAACTACAATCCTGCAGCCTGCAGAACGGAAACCGCAAGCAAGGAAAGTTAAACAAAATGAGACAGCAGAGTAATGTGTCCCAGATGAAGGAACAAGATAAAACCCCAGAAAAACAACTAAGTGAAGAAAAGATAGGCAATCTACTGGGAAGAAAATTCAGAGTAACGATAGGGAGGATGATCCAGGATCTCAGAAAAAGAATGGAGGCACAGATCAAGAAGACACAAGAAATGTTTAACAAAGACCTAGAAGAAGAACAAACTAAAAGAGATGAACAATACAATAAATGAAATGAAAAATACACTAGAAGGAATCAATAGCAGAATAACTGAGGATGAAGAATGGATAAGTGAGCTGAAAGAATGGTAGAAATCACTGCAACAGAATAAAATAAAGAAAAAAGAATGAAAAGAAATGAAGACAGTCTAAGAGACCTCTGGGACAAGATTAAACACACCAACATTCACATTATAGGGGTCCCAGAAGGAGAAGAGAGAAAGGACCTGACAAAATATTTGAAGAGGTAATAGCTTAAAACTTCCCTAACATTGGAAAGGAAACAGTCACCTAAGTCCAGGAAGTGCACAGAGTCCCAGGCAGGATAAACCCAAGGAGGAAGAGACCAAAACACATAGTAATCAAATTGACAGAAATCAAAGAAAAAATATTAAAAGCAACAAATAACATACAATGGAGCTCCAATAAGGTTATCAGCTGATTTTTCAGCAGAAACTCTGCAGGCAAGAAGGGAGTGGCATGATATATCTAAAGTGATGAAAAGGAAGAACCTACAACCAAGAATACCCAGAAAGGCTCTCATTCAGATTCAAAAGTGAAATCAAAAGCTTTACAGACAAACAAAAGCTAACAGAATTCAATATGACCAGATCAGCTTTGCAACAAATGCTAAAGGAGCCTCTCTAAGTGGGAAAGAAAAGGCCACAACTAGAAACGTAACATAAAGGTAGGAAATCATCTACACACAAATATAATATCAAAACCAGCAATTGTGAGAAGAGAGCACAAATGCAGGATATTGGAAATGCATTTGAGATTAAAAGACCAGCAGCTTAAAAAAATCTTGTTTATATATAACTGTTATATCAAAATCTCATGGTAACGTCAAACTGAAAATCTACAATAGATACAAAAACAAAGAAAAAAGCAATCCAAACACAACACTAAAGATAGTCATCAAATCACAAAAGAAGAAAACAAAAGAAGAAGGGAAGAACAAAGACCTACAAAAGAATCCAAAACAAGAAAATTGTAATAGAACATATATAGTGATAATTACCTTAAACATAAATGGAATAAATGCTCCAACCAAAAGGCATAGACTGGCTGAATGTATACAAAAACAAGACCCGTATATATGCTGTCTACAAGAGACCCACTTCAGATCTAGGGACACATACAGGCTGAGAGTAAGGAGATGGAAAAATGTATTCCATGCAAATGGAAATCAAAAGAAAGCTGGAGTAGCAATACAGTAAGTCTCCTACATATGAACCTTCAAGTTGTGAACTTTCAAAGATGCAAACTTGAAAAGCACAGGGAGATCAGCTCAGTGCTTTGTGTCCACCTAGAGGGGTGGGATAGGGAGGGTGGGAGGCAGACGCAAGAGGGAGGAGATATGGGGATATATGTATATGTATAGCTGATTCACTTTGTTATACAGAAGAAACTAACACACCACTGTAAAGCAATTATACTCCAATAAAGATGTTAAGAAAAAAAAGATCAATCCAAGAAGAAGATACAACAATTGTAAATATATATGCATCCAATATAGGAGCACCTCAATATATAAGGCAAATGCTAACAGCCATAAGAAGAGAATTCAACAGTAACACAATAATAGTGGGGAACTTTAACACAATAATAGTGGAGGGCTTTAACACCCCACTTTAATCAATGGACAGATCATCCAGATAGAAGATCAATAAGGAAACACAGGCCTTAAATGACACATTATACCAGATGGACTTAATTGATATTTATAGAGCATTCCATCCAAAAGCAGCAGAATACACATTCTTCTCAAGTGCACACGGAACATTCTCCGGGACTGAACACATGCTGGGTCATGAAGCAAGCTTCAGTAAATTCAAGAAAATTGAAATCATGTCAACATCTTTCCAGACCACAAGGCTATGAGGTTAGAAATCAAGTACAAGGAAAAAAAAACTGTAAAACACCCAAACACATGGAGGCTAAACAGTATGCTACTAAACAACCAATGGATCACTGAAAATATCAAAGCGGAAATTTAAAAATATCTAGAGACAAATGACATTGTAAACAAGATGATCCAAAGCCTATGGGACATACAAAAGCAGTTCTAAGAGGGAAGTTTATAGCAATAAAATCTTACCTCACAAAATAAGAAAAATCTCAACTTAAACTTACACCTAAAGCAACTAGAGAAAGAAGTAAAAACAAAACCCAAAATTAGTAGAAGGAAAGAAATCATAAAGATCAGAGGAGAAATAAATGAAATAGAGACAATGGAAACAATAGCAAAGATGAATGAAACTAAAATCTGGTTCTTTGAAAACATGAACAAATTTGATAAACCTTTAGCCAGACTCATCAAGAAAAAAAAGGAGAGAATGCAAATCAATAAAATTAGAAATGAAAAAGAATTTACAGCTGACACCACAGAAATACAAAAGATCATAAGAGACTACTACAAAAAACTATATGCCAATAAAATGGACAACCTAGAAGAAATGGACAAGTTCTTAGAAAGATAACAACCTTACAAGACTGAACTAGGAAGAAATAGAAAATATGAACATATTAATCTCAAGTACCAAAATTGAAACAGGGATTTAAAAACTTCCAGAAACAAAGTCCAGGAACAGAAGGCTTCAAAGGTGAATTCTAGCGAACATTTAGAGAAGAGTTAACACCTATCTTTTGGAAACTATTCCAAAAAATTGTAGAGGAAGGAACACCCCCAAGCACATTCTATGAGGCCACCATCACCTTGATACCAAAACCAGACAAAGATATTATGATCAAAGAAAATTACAGGCCAACACCATTGATAAACATAGATGCAAAATTCCTCACCAAAATACTAGCAAACCAAATTGAAAAATACATGATCAAGTGTAATTTATCCCAGTGATGCAAGGATTTTTCAATATCTGCAAATCAATCATTGTGATACACCACATTAACAAGCTGAAGAATAAAATCCATATGATCATTTTAATAGATGCAGAAAAAGATTTTGACAAACATCAATGCCCATTTATGACAAAAAATCTCCAGAAAGTGGGCACAGAGGGAATATACCTCAAGATAATAAAGGCCATATATGACAAACCTACATCTAGCATCATACTCAACAGTGAAAAGCTGAAAGCATTTCCTCTAAGATCAGGAACAAGACAAAGATGCCCATTCTCACCACTTTTGTTCAATGTAGTTTTGTAAGTCCTAGCCACAGCAATCAGAGAAAAAAAGAAATAAAAGGAATCCAAAATGGAAAGTAAGAAATAAAACTGTCACTGTTTGCAGATGGTATGATACTATACATAGAAAATCCTAAAGATGCTACCAGAAACTACTAGAGCTCATCAATGAATTCAGTAATGTTGCAGGATATAAAATTAATACAGAGATCTGTTGCATTTCTATACACTAATAACTAAAGATCACAAAGAGAAATTAAAGAAACAATTCCATTTATCATCACATCAGAAAGAAAAAAATACCTAGGAAAAAGCCTACCTAAGGAGGCAAAAGACCTGTACTCAGAAAACTATAAAACACTGATGAAAGAAATTAAAGATGACACAAACAGTTGGAAAGATATACAATCTTCTTGAATTAGAAGAATCAGTATTGTTAAAATGACTGTACTACCCATGGAAATCTACAGATTCAGTGTAATCCCTGTCAAATTACCAAAGACATTTTTCACAGAACTAGGACAAAAAAATCTTAAAATTTGCATGAAGACACAAAAGACCCCAAATAGCCAAAGCAATTTGAGAAAGAAAAACAGAGCTGGAAGAGTCACACTCCTTGACTTCAAAACTACAGTCATATACTGCAAAACTACAGTCATCAAAACAGTATGTTCCTGGCACTAAAACAGAAACATAGATCCATGGAACAGGATAGAAAGCCCATTAATTGACCTATGGTCAATTAATGTATGACAAACGAGGCAAGACTATATGATGGAGGAAAGACAGTCTCTTCAATAAATGGTGCTGGGAAAACTGGACAGCTACATGTAAAAAAATGAAATTAGAACATTCTTTAATATCATACACAAAAGTAAACTCAAAATGGATTAAAGACCTAAAGGTAAGACTGGATACTATAAAACTCTTAGAGGAAAACATAGGCTGAACACTCTTTGACATAAATTGCAGCTATATCTTTTTTGATGTGTCTCCTACAGTAATTAGAAATAAAAACAAATATAAAAAAATGGGACCTAATTGAACTCAAAAGCTTTTGCACAGCAAAGGAAACCATAAACCAAACAAAAAGACAACCCACAGAATGGGAGAAAATGCTTGCAAATATGATATGAACAAGGGATTAATCTCCAAAATTTTCAAACAGCTTGTGAGGCTCAATAAAAATAAATAAATAAACCCAATCAAAAAATAGGAAGAAGACCTAAATAGACATTTCTCCAAAAAAGACATACAGATGGTCAAGAGACACATGAAAAGATGCTCAACATGTCTAATTATTAGAGAAATGCAAGTCTAAACTACAATGATCATCTCATACCTGTCAGAATGGGCATCATCAAAAAGTCTACAAACAATAAACGCTGGAGAGAGTGTGGAGAAAAAGGAACCCTCCCACACTATTGGTGGGAATCGTAAATTTGTACAGCCACTATGGAGAACAGTATGCAGGTTCCTTACAAAACTAAAAATAGAGCTACCATATGATCCTGCAATCCTATTCCTGGGCATATATCCAGAGAAATACATGGTTCAAAAGGATACTTGCACCCCAATGTTTATTGCAGCACTGTTTACAATAGCCAAGACATGGAAGCAACCTAAATGACCATTGACAAATGAATGGATAAAGAAGATGTGGTACATATGTACAAAGGAATATTACTCAGCCATTAAAAAGAATGAAATGATGCCATTTGCAGCAACATGGATGGACGTGGAGATTATCACACTAAACGAAGTAAGTCAGACAGAGAAAAACAAATATCATATGATATTGCTTATATGTGGATTCTAAAAATATTGACACAAATGAACTTATTTACAAAACAGAAACAGACTCACAGACTTAGAGAATGAACTTATGGTTTCCACGGGGGAATGGCTGGGGGGAGGGATAGACTGGGACTTTGAAATTGACGTGTACTCACTGGTATATTTTAAATTGATAACCAACACAGACCTACTATAAAGCACAGGGAATTCTCCTTAATATCTTGCAATAACATAAATGGGAAAAAATTTTGAAAAAGAACAGATATATATATATGTATAACTGAATCACTTTGCTGTGCATCTGAAACTAACACAACATTGTTAATCAACTATACTCCAATAGAAAATAAAATTTTTTTAAAAGTATGAAAGGTAATAAAACACATGATCATCTCAATAGATGCAGAAAAATTATTTGCCGAAGTACAACATCTTTTCATAATAATAATTCTCAAGAATTTAAGTGTAAAAAACACACCTCAACATAATAAAGGTCATATAAAACAAACCCATGGTTAACATACCCAACAGTGAAAGAATTTCCTCAAATACAGGAACTAGACAAGGATGTCCACTCTTACTCAACATAGTATTGGGAGTCCTTGCTAGAGCTATCAGGCAAGATAAAGAAATAAAAGGAATCAAATCAGAAAGGGAGAAAGTAAAATTGTCGTTATTTGCAGATGATATGATCTTATATATAGGAAATCGTAAAGACTCAACCAAAAAACTGTTGGCACTAATCAATGAATTCAGTAAAGTCACAGGATATAAAATCGACATACACAAGTCAATTGTGAATCTAGACACAATTTTTGAAAAAGATTGTTCAAATATTCAACAATATTTGAAAAACAAATGAGGAAAGCCATCCCATTTACAGTAGTGTCAAAAACAATACACTCCTTAGGAATAAATTTAATCAAGGAAGTGAAAGAATTGTACAATGAAACTTATATTTTGATGAAGGAATTTGAAAAAGATACAAAGAGATAGAAAAATATCCCATTTTCCTGGATCATATTAGTACTGTTAAAATCCATATTACCCAAAGCCATCTATATATTTATTGCATCCATATCAAAATTCTAATGACATTTTTTACAAAAAAAAATTTTTAAATCTTAAAATTCATATGGAACCACAAAAGATTCAGAATAGCCAGAGCAATCATGGGAAAGTAGAACAAGCCTGAGGCATCACACGTCTTGATCTCTAACTATACTACAAAGCTATAGTAGATAAAACATTGTGTACTGGCATAGAAATAGAAACATAGACCAATGAAACAGAATAGGGAGCCTGGAAACAACCTCTTACATATACAGTCAACTAACGTTTAACAAGGGAATCAAGAACACTCAATGCAGAAAGGATAGTCTTTTAAACAAATCGTTCTGGGGAAACTGGATAAACACATGCATAAAAACTAAACTGGGCCCTTATATCACTCACAAAAATTAATTCAAATGAATTAAAGGCTTAAACATAACCTGATACTATAAAATTCCCAGAAGAAAACATAGAGAAAATCTTCTTGACAATGGTCTTGGCAATGATTTTTTTGGTTATGACACCTAAATCACAGGCAACAAAATCAAAAATCAACAAGTGTGACTATATCAAACTAAAAAATAATCTGCACAGCAAAAGAAACAATTGACAAAATGAGAAGGCAGCCTACAGAATGGGAGGAAATATTTGCAAACTATAGATAAGGGGTTAATATCCAAATTATATAAAGAACTCATACAACTCAATAACAGAAAATAAACTATCTGATTAAGAAATGGGTGGATAAACTGAATAGATATTTCTTCCAAAGAGGACATGCAGATGGACATCAGGTACATGAAAAGATGCTTAAAATCACTAATCATCAGGAAAATGCAAATATTTCACTCTGTCAAATGACTATCATCAAGAAGACAAGAGATAACAAGTGTTGTTGAATATGTGGAGAAAAGGGAACACTCTTACACCGTCAATGGGAATGGTTAGCCACTATGGAAAACAATATGGAGGTTCCTCAAAAAATTAAAATTACAGCACTATAATGATCTATATCATGGTATGATCCAGCAATCCCACTTCTAGGTATATAGCCAAAGGGAATGACAATATAATATCAAACAGATGGCTGCACTTCTATGTCTATTGCAGCATTATTGGATGTATGGATGGCAAAGGACGTTGTGGTATATATATACAATGGAATAATGTTCAGCCATGAGAAAGAAGGAAATCCGGCCTTTTGTGACAAGGTGGATGGAACCTGAGGGCATTATGCTAAGTGATATAAGTCAGATAGAGAAAGACAAACATGGAATAATATCACCTATATGTGGAATCTAAAAAACCTAACTCATAGAAACAGTAGCATGATGTTTACCAGGGGCTGGAGGAGTGGGGGAATTGAGTCGATGCTGTTAAAGGTTACAAATGTGCAACCAGAAGATGAATAAGTTCTGAAGATCTAATGCACAGCATAACGATTGTAGTTAACAATACTGTCATATACTTCAAAGTTGCCAAGAGATTAGATCTTAAATGTTCTCACCACAAAAAGAAATGATAATTATGTGATGTGATAGAGGTGTTAGCTTTGGTGGTAATCATATTGCAAGATATAAATTTATCAAATCAACAAGTTGTACACCTTAAACTTACACAGTAACTCAATTACATTCAATAAAAAAAATATTCCCAGGTGATTCCAAGTGATATCCCAGGTTGAGACTCACTGCCCTTGGGAATTAAGTAGTAGGTTCTCAGTATGTTTTCTGTGATTTTCCAGTTATGTCATGAATGTACAATATTATAGTTTGAAGCATAATCTCACATATTCTTGATGAAGTAAGTAAACATGTAGGAGAAGCCTATATAGTAAGGAACTACAGGTGGCTTTTAAGAACTGCAATAAGCTCTAGGATCTGAGGGTGGCCTCCAGCCAATAGCCAGTAAAAAGCCAGGGCCCTCAGTCATAAAACCACAAAGAAAGAAATTCTTCCAAAAAACAAACAAAGCTCAGTTCTGCCAGCAACTGAAGCTCAGCTGAATGAGCTTGGAAGTAGAATATTCCCAGCTGAGCCTCCAGATGAGAACAGTTCATCGATGCCTTGATTGCAGCCTTGGGAGACTCTGGACAGACTACCCAGCTAAGTTGTGACTGGACTACTGACTCACAGAAACTATAAGATAATACATGTGTCTTGTTTTAAGCCACTAAATTTGTGATACACTTTTACCCAGCAAAACATAACTAATACAGGGCTTATGTTGGCATTTTCAGCTCTGTGGCTTATTTGGACATGAATTGTTTGAATTTTTCAAACATAATTTATCTTGATGTTTCGCATTAACTCTGCTAATCAATCAGAACTGTTTTAAAAACTAATAATGATGCAGTATAGAATCTTGCCTAAGAGTAATATCACCGTAACCTTCACCATGATCCAACAACTATAAAGAAAATATAAACATAGTATCATAATTCAGTGCTGCTATGCTTAAAATCATGTATTCTGAAATCTACCTATATTTGAGTCTTGGTTCCACTTATTTCTTACCTTCTCTGTGGCTCAGTTTCCTCATTTGTAAATTGGGGAGAATAACAGTAATTATATTCAGGCTTTTCTTTAAGGATTAAATTAGATATCATGTATAAAATGTAAATCCTTAATGAATATTAAGTTTATTATTAATGTTGATAGTATCACTATTAGTAATAGTATATCTTATACTCATCTATATTCTTTTCTTAAATAGAATGGAAGAACAATATAAATGTTCTTTTTTACAATGGCTTTATCTTAAATTGTATAAATCACCTAATGTCAAACTTTGAAAATTGTAGAGCCAATAATTTAGTGTTTGGAGAATAATTATGTCCTTTTTCATTATTTGTAACTTTTATTCCACTAACATCACTACTCATTTGCTGCCAATAATAACTAAAAACAAACTAATAAAAACTAAAGAGCAGAAGTTTTAAGTAATAAAAGTAGGTATAAAACATAAATCTTTCTTACGTATGTTGCCAACCAATGGCTTTATAAATCATCTTTACTCTTCCTATTAAAATTTTGGCAGTTTGGATGAAAAGACAGACTCCACTATACTTTTGTTTATATCAGCATTTCTTAGGAATATTTTTCTAAAGTATAAGAAAGTGGTTTTTTATTGTTTAAATTCATTGAATGCAAAAGTAAGACTTCTATATTATTTCCAGAAAGATTGAATAAATATTCAAACATAAGCTGAGTCCTTATAATTTGCTATTAAATTTCAAGTTTCAATGGAAAGAATATGTTTGAGTCCAATTTTCTATCTGATCTTCTCAATAATGTTACTATGCAAATTTAATTGATTCAGATTGACGTTATTTCCTCCTCAGAAATATGATGCAATGGAAAAAAATTAATGTAGCTGAATTTCAGTGTTTTGGAGTCAATGAGATGCCTTCATAGCTATCTAGTGATTAGAGATGTATCACAACTTCTTGGAGGATGTTTCCTCCTTAAGTCAGGAATAAAATACTCTTTGTATTTTTTTGTTTTTATTTTGTTTTGTTTCTGTTTTTGGTAAATGCATATAAAGTCCCTGACGCATAGGTGATTCAAGAAAATAGAAGTAATTACTAAATATAACTACCAATAATTAGGAAAATGAGACATCAATCCATGACTTTAAGTTCTTATTAACACTATTTAAAATAGAACCTAATTAAGAGATTTGTAATTTAACATGGGAAGGAGTTGGGGAGTGCTCACAGATCATTTTTAACCATGATTAAAGAATAAACATAGAAAACATTAAAAACACCATAACAAAATAAGAGAAAACCAAGGGATAATATTTAATGATACTATTCCTCATTGTTTTGGTTTTTTTTTTTTTTACTTCTAGTACCTTGTTACTTACCCTTTCTTGTTCTGTAATTATATAATTCCAAAAAGTTAACTTTCTACATACTGGTACTGCATAGTAGCTTGCTGACAAAGAAGAAGCCGTATCTTGTCACCCAAAAGGGATCATATATAAAAGTTAACCACATCTTCATTAGCTGCATTGAGATGACAGACACCAGTGGTGTTGTAGGTGGTTCTTGACTAGGAGTAAAAATTTCAAAACTACAGTTGACCCTTGAACAATGAAGGGGTTAGAGGCACTGATCCTTTATGCAGTCAAGAATCTCTGCATAATATATAGTCATCTGTCTGCATCCACAGTTCCTCCATATCCATCGTTCTACATCAGTGGATTCAACCCACTCTGGATAAAAAATCGGCATATAAGTGGACCCTACAGTTCAAACCCCATGTTGTTCGAGAGAACTATATTCCTATTTCTGATATCAATGACCTAAATGGTTCTGAGGAAAGCCATCTCACTCATCTGGTAAAACTGTAAAAATGTATGTAAAAATAAGTGATAACAGTCATTCATATTCTTATTAACTTCAAATATTTTTCACATCAAGGAAAAAGACCTTAAATTACACCATGTAACAATTAGGTTGAATAAAGAATTTACTTCTTAAAATAGTAGTCAAACATTAGAATGACAAAATTTCTTGGCTGTCTTACAAAACAGATTAGAATCTAAATTGGTGGAAATTAAGCTTTATCAGACAATTATCCAAAATTCTACCTACCTATGACAAAATAGATGTTCAATATGTTTGTTAAAAATAAACAATGGGTGCTTATTTGTGATCGCTTTAGTTACTCAGACTAAAAATAGTAATAAAAATTAGCTTCAGGGAAAAATATTAATTTGCTATTTTCTTGTTTTTCCCATTATAAAGGATATAAAATACAATCTATTAGAATATTATTAGCTTAACAAGGACACATGTTAAGGGTTTTTGTTTGTTGAGCACTGACAGCTGTCACTTGTGAAAAGAAAAGGTCATAAGATGATATAAATAACACATGCTCAAAACAAAAAACTAGATATTGCCAAATCTAGATGTTCCCTTTCCTATGCAGTAAGAGTTGCAGCAGTAGCTTAAGTTTTTAGTGCATTTTGTACTTAACAATTCTTCAATATAGCTACAGGGCTCAACCACTTTTTTCCAAATAAGGTGTGCATGTCATGGGAAACTGTGATTCCTTGTATAAATTATACTTTGGTCCTTATTTGCTGAGGGCTATTCACGATCAACTATAATTAAATTTGAGCTCATCATAAAATTTACAACATTGTATTTTAGTATTCCAGCCCTAACTTAAATCTTTCTTCATAGAAGTATACTTTTACATACTCATTTGCTTTTGTAAAGCTTTGAAATTAAATATAGTCAATTGTTTAACTTTTATGATCTCCATACAGATCTTGAGATGCTTGTAATCAGTATGAGGTTTTCTAAAGATTATTTCCACAATCAGAAAGAGGTAAAAAAAGTAGAATTCATTGCTTTATCATGTTCAGCAAAAACTTACTTTTTTCTAATAAGAAAAACATTGTTTCTCTGTTGTGTGTCAAACACAAGTCAATTAAGCAATTGTATTGTTAATAATAATTAATTTACCAAATATATAGAACAACTACTATGGCATAAACATTGTGCTAGACACTCTTAGCAACATTAACTAGAATTTTATACTTAGTGACTGTATCTTTCCAAATTAAAGGTTATAAACCCATTTTTGAAAACAAATAGTGAGAATTACACACCAGCTGAACCACACTAATGGAAATATTAAAGGAGTTATTCTAGCATATAGAAAATTATTCCATATAAAACCACAAAGGACGGAGGGAGGGAGGGAGAGCAGCAAGAGTACATATGTGATTCAGTCTAATATGAGGGTAAATAGGTGGGTAAATCTATTTGCTAATTAAATAATAGCTTCTGGGGTTTAAAAGTATTTTAGAATTAAAGTACATAGCCATAATAACAGAAAAAGGTGGGAAGGAGAGTAACTAGAATTAAATGTGTTCCAAGGTAATACCCTCTTGAATTTACTGAGCATAAGTTACATTTGAGATTCTTATAAAACCACAGGCTCTAATTCAGTAGGTCTGGGATGGGGCCTGAGAATTCTGCATTTCTAGGCAAGGACCTGGAAGATGCCAATGTTGTTGGTCCATGGACTGCACTTTGCAGAGCAAGAGTCTAATGTTCTAGCACAATCTGGAATGTGTTAATATACTATTACATACAATGGTTAAAATTTGTTATCAATGCATATTGTAGTCTCCACGGTACTCAAAATAGTAGTTATAGAATATATAAGTAACAAGGTAATAAAGAGGAAAATATATTAACATAAATCCTAAGTAATCCCAAAAATGTCAAGGAAGGAGAGAAAGTATGGAACAAGTGGCACCAATAGATAATAAATAATAAGATTGTAGGTTTAAATCCAAACACATATAAAAGGGCTAAACATGCCAATTAAAAAACAAATTTTCACACTGGATTTAAAAACAGTACCTAGTTTTTGTTTTAAGAGACATCCCTAATTATCAGGATACAAATTGGCAAACAGTAAGCAGAGAAAAAAGGTATAAATAACTAATAGAAAGTTGACTTTGAAGCAACAGTCATCGCTAGAAATAAAATGAAATAGTTTTTTAATGATATAGGAGCCAATCTACCAGGAAGACACAACAATTCTAACTTTATAAGCACCTAATATCATAACTTCAAAATACACAAATTAAGAGAATACAAAGAAGATACATTTAAAAGTACAGCAGAAGTGAGGGTTAACATATCTTTTCCAAAAACTGACAAGAGACATAGATGTAAAAGGTTTGAAAAAGTATAACCAAATTAATCTGACATACGGAATGCTGCACTGAAGAATTTCAGAATGAAAATTGATTTTTAGGGTTCTTGGAACATTTATATTTATTGGCAATTTGTACGCTCAAATAGTGTTATTTAGCAAATTTCAGTATCGTGTATTGCACTCTGAAATTAAGCAATAAAACAATAAAAAGATAACTTTAAAAACTCCAAATATTATGAAAGTAAGCAATACTGTTCAAACCCATGCTCAAAGAACTCACAGTGAAAATTTTTTTAATTATTAGAATAATCAAAATTTGTGGGATTCAGCTGAATCTGTGATTTATAAGACATATGTACCTTTAAAAAACATGTTAGAAAGAAATGACTAGAAAATAATGAAGTAAGAAAGATCTAATAGAAAGCAATCATGCCAAAAGTTAATTTATTGAAACAATAGAATTTTAAAGTCACTAGTAAGAACCAAGGAAAAAAAAGGAAAGAGAATATAATATTTTGAATAGAGAGTGCCAGACAGTGAAATTAATGAGAGAGTATTATGAATAAATTTCTTTCAATAAATTTATAAATTTGAATAAAATGAAAAAATTTCTAGAAAAAATATACAAATTACCAAAACTAATAGGAAATTTTTAAAATCTGAATAGCCCTTTACCTATTAAAGGAATTGAATAATTTAATCTCTTCACAAAAGGTAAACTCCATGTCCAGACGGCTCCACAAGTAAATCCTTACATTTAATGAAATTTTATATAAAATTTGTACAAAATTTATGTAAGGATTATTTTATTATATAAAGCCAGCATAAGAGTGATCTCAAAGCAAAGTGATATTACAAAAAAAAAATTCCAGGCCAACTTTTCTCACAAACATACATGTAAAATCATAAATGAATTTTTAGCAAACTCAATCCAGCAATTTTTTAAAGTACAAAAATCCATTATAACAAATTTTTTTTTTTTTTTTTTTTTTTTTTTTTTTTTTTTTTGGTGGTACGCGGGCCTCTCACTGTTGTGGCCTCTCCCGTTGCGGAGCACAGGCTCTGGACGCGCAGGCTCAGTGGCCATAGCTCACGGGCCCAGCCGCTCCGCGGCATGTGGGATCCTCCCGGACCGCGGCACGAACCCGTGTCCCCTGCATCGGCAGGCGGACTCCCAACCACTGCGCCACCAGGGAAGCCCCAACAAAATTTTATTTATTCAAGGAATGCAAGATTGTTTAACCAGGCAAGAATGTCCACCTCCATCACCTCTGTTCAGCTTCACAGTCAAGAAAAAGAAATCTGTCATAAAAATTAGGAAGAAGTAACACTGTCTTTATTCATAGAGAGAGGATATGATTGTTTATATCAAAAATTCCAAGCCATCCTAAAAATGTTAAGTGAATCACAGCAAGGTCTTAGGATTCGAGGTAAATAAACAAAGAGTAAGAAAATGGTATTTGCTTATTCAAGTACATTTAATTAAAGTCCATTTTTAAAGTGCTGATATGGGGAATAGGAAAATGGTGATGATCAAGTGTTTTAGAAATGTTAATATTGATGTTGAATGATTAAAGCACTACTGAGATCATGTTGGTGACTCAAGTGTCTGGTAGATGCAAATGTATTTGGTATTTCATCATTTTTTCCAAAACTATTCTTTCTTGATCTAACTTCATATCCACTTCCTTTACTCTTTCTCCTTTAGATTAATTCTGCTTAAGGATACATTCAGGTTAACTATATATTCTCACAAAGGATTTAAAATATTGAATGTTGCCTCAAATGCTAAGCTAAAAAAAACCCATAAAATTGGAAATGTTGGCATATAGAGACAAACCCTAAAAAATATGAGGATAATGGAATTTTCTAATATTATACCATCTCTCACAATATCCAGCAATATATTACACAAAATACTATATGTATTTGATTAATATATACTTGGAAAATAACAAATATATTTTGAATGACTGCCTTTTTACCATAACCCAGGCTGATTCTCAGATCTAGGAAATTCAGTGCCTGTCTAGCTATTAGATGAATGCTTCATGAGATAACATTAATAAGGCCTGGTGATAAGTAGTTCATAAAGAGTGACATTATCAAATTTACAAATAATATTTTCAAGGCATAGGAACCTCTCTGCCAGTGCTGTTAATCTGTAAATGCCCAACCATTTGAGAATTTCAGTTTTATGTCATTTCATTTCTTTTCTAGGAGCTCCAAAGATATTTTCTAAAGCCACTCCCTATGGAAGGATTCTTAATATTCCTAACACAGTGGAAATGTGTGCTGTGTACTGCAAAATATGCCATAGCATTTTCCAAATGCCTTAGACTCACCCCAAGTTCTATTTTTCAAAAAAAGTTCTCTTAAGGGGATTTCCCTGGTGGTCCAGTGATAAAGAATCTGCCTTACAATGCAGGGGACGCAGGTTCAATCCCTGTTCAGGGAACTAAGGTCCCTCATACCACAGGACAACTAAGCCCACGTGCCACAACTACTGAACTTGTATGCCTCAACTAGAGCCCATGTGCCGCAAACTACAGAGCCCATGCGCTCTGGAGCCTGTGTGTCACAACTAGAGAAGAGAAAACCTGCACGCCATAACTAGAAAGAAGCCTGCGCACCACAATGAAGAGCCCGCGCCGCAACAAAAGATCCCGCATGCCCCAACGAAGATCCAGCATGTGGTAACTAAGACCCGATGCAGCCAAAGATAAATAAAATAAATAAATGAATAAATAAATCTTAAAAAAAAATGTTACCTTAAATAATTACATCAGAGAGAAAAGTATGGGAAAGAGCTTCCTCTTTGGTTCATAAAGATTATGTTCATCGTTTAAAACTCTTAATAAATATTCCCCTCCCCCAGCACTGATAAACAAGGGGATACCAGAAAAAAGAATCATGTTTTCACATTTTTTCTATGTCTCAAATTAGCGTTGCTAAGCTTGCTGAAATTCCTCTTTGCCTTCAAATTATACTCAAAGCAGTGACCCGAAGACGTGACTGCTTCAGTGCTTCCATCAAATGCCTGTACCTGTGTACTGTGTTGCTGAAAATCACTGTCATTGGTGTCTGACAATGTTCCCTCAATCTCAACCCCTAATTTATTCTACTCCCCTTTCACTATAGAGTTCAGATAGTCTTAGCTATTTCTTACGAAGAGCAAAGTGGGTCCTGGGGTTTTGTCTTCAGTAATATCCTTAACATTCCACACCTCTATTTTTGGATCTCATCATTGCCCTCCCACCAAAGGTTAAATACTGAAATTCTAAAACTCCTGCATTATGGATGATTGGGATAAACTCAATCAGAGTTATAATTAAGACACGCATTACAATTCTAGGGCCATGCCTCAGCTAGTAAGGTGAGTGGTTTATACATCATGCCAAGTAATCCTATCCTACCTGGAATCACAAGCGTTATTCTTAATATATCACCTGCTAAAATCCTTATTCTTTATTTACCAAATAATAGGGCATCTGGTTAAAATTGCACCATCACTTATTCTTGGAGTCGCGAGAATCATAATCTTGAGTACACAGCCTTGGCCACTCTGAGTCCCTCTCTTTTCTTTTAGGACTGTCACATTTAATCACACATTTAAGACTTTATAAAATAACATTCTGCATTTGAGAAAACTATGCTAATATTTCTTCAAATGTATATAACATTTTCACATTTATTTGATAGTGATGTGTTGGGATTCTCATAATATGGTGTAGATATTATCATGGTCACTTTATAGATTAGGAAAGTGACATCAATATAAAAAAGCTTGCAAACAGCAAACCAAGACTCAGAGCCATGTCTGATATCCCAAAAGCTTTCATTACTTATCTTTTTCTTGTCATGCCTTTTAAATATAAACTCCAGTAGAAGTTACTATTATGCAAATATGTTTGTTACCACATTTCCTATTTCATTAATTCCAAACTCTTCAACCTGACATACAATTCCACTCTTACTTGACACAGTCTTTCAGTTTTGGAAAATGCTTGAAACAAGGATCTAAAATATTTTAGTTTAAACATGAATCTTCTATTTACTAGCTCTATGACAAGTTACATACAAGAAAATAATTCAATAATAGAACCAGTAATATTAAATATGTACACTGCAAATATTGCTATTATTTTTGAACTTAGTATTCATTCCAAACAAAGATTTTTACTTAGCCAAGCTCATTCCCATGCCTTTCCTAAGTTCTACATTTTTGTCAATCTCCATATTTGTTTTCCCCCCATGTCTACCTCAATCTAAATTTTTTCCTATGTGTACTTACAAATCACATATGAATTTTGGTCAACTGATGGTGATTTTCCTCCTGAGTTTCTACAACAATTACTTATACAATATTTTATATTATCTGCTGATATTTCTAAGAGTTAACATCTAAGTTCACAAGCACTCAAATTTTGGCTTCTAAAATAAGAAGTTTCCCGAGTGCGAGGACTTTATTATTATATCATTTTAATGTCCATGATAGAACAGGGCAGTCATGAAATACTAATAGGCATTTAAAATAACTACTTTCATTGGATAAATTAATATTTGACAGAATTTTAAAGCATTATGTTAATATGAGTTTCACTTATGTATTTGTTAAATAAGTTCCATGTTCTTTATCTTTGGTTACCATAATTAACAAATTGTATGTTTTTCTATCTGTAGTGTATAAACGCTATTGAGGTTTTTATGAGATTCTATCAAGAAGACATTTATAAATTGCAACTGTGACCTTGAAGTAGGGTCACAATATATATATTTACTACATATCAGTTGTGCAGTTTCTTATTTAATCTGTAATCAACCTGGTCTTCCATCAAAGCATGTACCTATGGCTGAGGTGGGGAACATCTCCTGAGTATCTAATTCTGCTTAAAGTTAAATCAATGTGATAACTACATAAGGCTCTTCAACTAGTACTCAATCTTCTTAAATAAAAGAATATTCAGCCTGTCATATAATTTACCCTTAAGTCTGTTTCCTCCCCAAAATGGCCTCTGGGAGTAAGGGTGTGTAGTGTACTGGTGTGTAGCTATGCATCACTGTGAGTTAAGGGAAACTTTATCCTGGACTTTGGTCATATGCTGCCTGCATCAGCTGGTCTGCTAGACAATGCCACATGTCCTTTCTCCTGCCATTTTCTGATGCTAAAATCTGAAAATGATGAACTTAAAGTCTTTTTTGAACCAGGAAATGCTCCTGAGATATTCCCTTTCAGAAGTGAAACCTTTGGTTTCAGATACCTAAATCTATAACCACGTCTCCTAACCAGCCTAATAGCCTAGAGGTCACCAAGTCTGCCCACATAGCATCACAGCAGATCCAGTAGCTCTTAGCTCAGTTCTCAGTGTCACTGATAAACATTAACTTGGTTTGGTTCAGTGGGCAGACTCTGAAATCCTTTTGTCTGACTTCTGGGGCTACATCCCAGATTAACATAGAGAAGCTTGAAATTCGGATTCTTTCCAGAGTTCCAAAGAGGAGCCAGAGGTGAGTCCAACCACCTTTGCCCCTTACTCTCCTCTTAATTTCACTTTATACACTTTGTTTCTTTCAATCCAGAGTTAGAAGGGTGGAAACTGAACATTGGCCTGGTTGATCCAATCTCCTACTTCTCTTCTCCTTCACAGCACTCCCCAGAGGCATTAATAATTGAGTTTTCTTTAAATGCCTAAACCATCTTCTCTCTCCATACCCTAGCTAAGCTCTAAGAGCATACTGGAGTGTTCCCCTATACTACTGACCTCTGTGCACTTAATACTCCAAACTAGGTGATAATTGACTTACTGAATAAATGGGGGTAAAAGAAATTTGAGAACCTCCCTTGAAAGAATATCTAGCTTGAAATATTGTCCAATTGCATGATCCTTATTTTGAATGACAGAAGCTGAATATTACTATTACTAATATACCTATTTCTCTCTTGGAACATTCACTGTGTTCCAAGTTCTGATCTCCTCTTATGCCTTCCATCCATCCCCACAGATTGATGCCTGAGTAGCCTAATAAAAAATCCAGTACATTTTACAGAGAAAGGTAAGAAAAGTAGAGTACAATATATTTAATATCACTCCCAACTCTATTAATAATTTGCATTAAGTATTGTAACAGATCAGTTAATACTTAGGAAAATGACTGTAATTTCAATGCAGCCTGCTATCTTTTAGATTTAAGTTCCTTTGTGTATATACAGAACTTCCAAAGCTTATTTAAGTGTATAACTATAATATCAGCTATTGAAAGCACTTTCAAGATCTACTTATTAAGACTAGAAGTTTCTCAGAATACTATTCTTATACATGTCAAACCAGTTACTTTCAAATCTTAATATTTTGTGCTGTTCCTAATGTTCAGTCTCAAAATTCATTTGACCACTTATTTTTAATAGAATACTATTTTAAATTATTAATGAATTCCTTTTGTTTTCTGCTGCTTTGTGTCTAATTTTGAAATAGGACATCTAATTGCTATTGAGCTTTTAAAAATTGTCTATTTTACATTTTTAATTTAAATTGCAAATCATTGTATGCTGTGTTTAAGCCTCTATTTATATAAAATATTATTATCTTAATTAAAGTGCTATGAATCTATACTAATGAGTTCTTCTAATAAACTGGCAGACAAGGTCTTCATACACCATATAAATATGTAGGGTTTTTGCTATTCAAAATGATAATACAGCAGGTGTCACATCTTCATTTAAAAGCTAGCTTAAATTTTTTCAACATATTCTTTTGATAGACTCTAATATTTTAGTTATAAACTCAACCTTGATATTCCTTTTTCAAGTTTTCAGTCTAATTGATCATGACCTTCTAAATGCCATTATTCTGCCACTGTGTAGGCAATCATGATCACGTGGGTGGCCCTAAAGAATTAATTGTCAAGGCAGCATGGAGTTCATGATTTCCTTTCATAGGGAATATTTTTCTCAACTCGGGTTTAAGGTGCACTTTTTGTCTGAATGACATCTTCATAAAAGAACTGAAATACTCTCCTAAATAAGAGGTCAGCAAACTATGGCCTGTGGGCCATATCTTGCCCATCACTTGTATTTGTCAATAAAGTTTTTTTGGAATACAACCACACACATTCATTTAATTTTCAAAGACTGCTTTTATGCTTTAGTGGCAGATGTTGAGTAGTTGCAACAGAGATCCTATGGCTTGCAAAGCTGAAAATATTTACTACCTGGCCTTTTACAAGAGAAGTTTGCCAACCCATATCCCAAATTAAAGATATATTGTGAGTACTTAAAAGTATATCAATTCAGAAATGAAACGAGTGGCCTTGTGATGTAATAATAATACTTATGTAGTATTTACCATGTGGCACTCTATTCTAATTTTGGCATGCTATTTCATTAAATCATCACAATAATGAGATATAGTAAGTGGCAGAACTGGGATTCAGACAAAAGAAGCTGACTTCAGAGTCTTTGCTAACTCCTGTACATGATGTTTCTCAACATTAGAGATGTTCATCTTGCTGAATGAAAAGAGGAGACTCTTAAGGTCAGTTTCCACAGTAAAATTCTATGAATTTGTCATACCCAGATAAACAGAGAGTAATGCCAAAAAAATCAACTTCTTTAATTTCAATAAGATCCACTGTTTGATAGTTTTATGACACAATAAAGTTTAGTTATTTCCATAATTAGAAGACAAGCTAAATATCCAAAAAGTCAAGTATTTGAGCTTTTAACCTCATGAGAAAAAGAAGAATAAATGGTCCCAATGAAGTAGTGGAATATGCAAAGCACTTTTCATAATTCCCTTGGTCTCTCACTCATTAAAACCTATTAATATGTTATTTGAAATTTTCCAACTTAATAGAAAGTCATTTTCCCCATTAAATATTAATGTATAAAGTCATTAAAGAACAAAATCCAACTCACTGCCACCTGACACTCTTAGCTACACAGATATCTATTTTAGTAATATGTAAGATAATTTACGATTCAGACATTTTTAAGAAGTATCTGTGTCTAGGAAGAAAATTACCCTGCTCTGTTTTCCCAATCAGGTGAATAACAAAATCTCATGAAACCACCCACCCCTGTCACCATCTTCCTCAAGTACTGTTGGAGGTGATAGCTTAGAATCCTGTATCCCAAGAATATTAATCCTCTCTCAAAGGAGATCAAGATTGGCAAAACAGACTTATTCTCTCTTTCTTGGTCTCCCAGCATTCCCTTAATTTCTTTCTTCGCCCTCCTGTTCCATCCTTTGATCGTTAATGAAGATCTGACGCTCTCTCCCAGGTGCCACAGAAGGAAAATTAGACCTGAAACTACAGGGTCAGGCACCAGATTCTGAAAGATTCAGTGTGTATCCATTAGTGGCTCACTTCTCTTTACTTACTTTTCACCTTCCCCATTAAAAACATATAATAATATTAACCATATAGGATTTGGAGAAGATAAACGCAAAAGGATATATTAAAACTCCTAGAAAAAAAGCAATCAGTCTGAAACTAATCAATCTTTTCTTTCTAAAACTCAGTCACAGGTGCATTCTAAGTCATGGTTATATGCATTATTCTTTCTCAATGTATGGTTTAAAATTTCCATAATAGAAGTATCATTTACGACAAATTATTATGAGAATTAGAATGCTGAAAAAAGTTACACTTAAAATTGATTTATATCTAAGAAAAAATGATATTTAGGTTCTAATGGAGGAGATAAATTAAGTTCATAAGATTTAATTTTTTTCAGTAGATGTTGGGTAAGCCTAAACTTCTCACCTGTATGCATATTTGCCTCAAATTTATATGTACATGAAATTATTTTCCATTGCATTTAACAATACTGTATGATTTTCCCAAATATTTTGTATAATACCTACTGTGAGTCATGAAGCATAGCTGTGGAATGCTGGGGTAAAAAACAAGATCAGACAAACTCAACCCTGTAGCAAAAGCAATGGCTGACTCATTTTAAAAGAATGTGTACTTCAGCAGAGGCTGGAATTTTAAATCTAGCAAAATCTACAAACAATGTTAATCCAAAATCCTGTACAGCATTGGATTCCAGTCATAATTTGGTCTTTTTAGACATATCTATCTTCAAATAATATGGGAGGGGGTAAACTGTTACCATATGATTCTTTCAAATTTTCAAAAAATTATATCAAGTTCACTTCACCTTCCATCCATGGGCAAGACTCAGCTATTCCAAATTAGATAGTGTTTCAGCTTCACCATCTGCTTTTGATGCTACATAATTCACTGGGGATTAATGGGAATGGTAGGTATGCTTTATTTTTAACATTATCCTCCTTTCATTTGTCACAAAAAATAATATAATACTGGAATAATCCAAAGTACCTTTGGTTTGAAACAACTCAAAACTAATATATGATGTAGCCCCTTACTGAAATGTAGACTTTGCTGGCATAGTGGCTGTTATTAGCATTCTACTATTTTAAAAAGGGAGTCAAAGACTGGTAGGTGTTATAGATTTTATACACTTGCAGTACTTTATGATTACTTAATTTATTTTCAAAAATAAAAATGTGTAAATATCAACTATCACTGAAGTTTTGATTCTGAAAAAGTCACATAAAAAATTACTTCTTATAAATGTAAGCTTAGGCAATATAAATGAAATCTTTTTTGAGAAACTTGTATGAGGTGCTCTACTTTGAAATTAAGTGTTCATACTAAGCATAAGAAAATATCTCTGCCGGGTTAAATGGGATTTCATAGAAGCAAAAGATGGTTTTACATCGTTGTTAATTCAATCATATGCAGTATTTATTAATGGTTATCATTATTACTGACATTTCACACAGATTAATTCAGCTGTCACAACATTGTCAGAAATCTCTCAGTTCTCTCATTATGATGAATTTACATTCATTTCTATGATACATCCATTAAAGCATTAAACTGGCATATAAAGTATGAAATTATTTTATAAAAAAATAAACATGTTCAGACGTACCTCTTCAGCATTCCTTTAGAAATTATAAACATAACTATAGATTATACTTCTTAGCTCCCTTTTAGGTTATTCTGATCCCCAACTCTCACTTTTTAAGGGGTATTTTACCTGTAGTCCAAAACAAAGTATACAGAATGATACACAAATAGTATTCTGAAAGCAATAAAATTGGAACATAATTTATAGTTTGAAGACTTCTTGTCATTTTATAATAACAGAAGCTTCCTGGCTAATTAGAGGACCCTATGAGTAAGTGATATCATTATATCAAAGAATTTTATAAATGAGATCTTTTAGTAAGGCATGTCTAGTAACTAGCTCAATATATTTAAAGAAAACCTTACTCCTTTGGCTTCTCCTGGTTACTATTACTTGGATCTACAGAACTCTCCCACCACAGGCTCAGGCCAGTACTATTCCTATATGAAGAGGGAAATATATCAGCTACCGCCCTCTCAAAAATCTTGAAGGACCTACAATTTATTTACATTTCTAGCCCTGGTATTTCATGGGCAGTGACTATTAGGTTCTTTACAATTCCCATCACAGCAGCCTGATCACCCCAAGGACTTTTGTTCCAGCAATCCAGGTTATGATGTGCCCAGAAAGAGCAAGCTGTGCCTGAAATCTAAACACTCCCCACTCTGCTTCCTCAATAGTCTAACCCAATACTTCTTAATATGAGAGTTTCAAAACACATGCATCAGAATTATGTTTATGTAGTAAAAACACAGTCCCCTCGGGAGAACTCTCTGTACTCTCTTCACAAGTTTTCCATAAATCTAAGCTTTTTCTAAAATTAAAAGTGAATGTTTTAAATGAAGCTCCCTAAGTTCCAAACTACATCTGCTAAATCATAATTTCTTGAAGTGGCACAAGGGAAAGTACATTTTAATGAACACCTCAGCTGATTCTTCTGCACACTAGAGTTTCCATACTGTCTAGGGATAAGCTTAGACCCTTCAGACTCTCTTTGGTATTGCCCAGTTGGCTGACTAATACACCTTCGATGAGAATCTGGGGGCATAGATATTATTACTCTTTGTCCATGACTCATGTCATTGGATGTATCTATTGTGGGTAATAGCTTCCTCAGCATAGATGTTGTCTTCACCTGGAAGCAAATTTAGGCATGCCAGCCTCCAAACAATCTCCTGGCATTAGTAATTGGCATAAATACCAAGCTTCCCTCACCAGGTCCAATCTCAATTCCTGCACTGATAGACCCTCGCCTGCAAACCGTCTTTGCCTAGATCACGAAATGCCTCCCATAGCCACACTCCTGAGTTAGGATGGAGGCAAGAAAGAGAATGGGAAACCCCATTTTGAAAAAAAAAGCCTTGCCATCACATAATTCTAAAACGTAAACACAGGGATACAGTAAAATGGGAGTATTTAATATGTTTCTTTTGGCTTCCTAAAATCAGAAAGTTAATTATTATTTATCACTTATACTATTTACATTTTTTAATTTCCTTATTTAAAATGTTTCCCATTAAGAATGGAGAAGGTAAATTTATCATTGTATGCAGATGACATGATACTTTATATAGAAAACCCTAAAGACTCTACACAAAAACTATTAGAAGAAATAAACAAATTCAGCAAGGTAGCAAGACCCAAGATTAATATACAGAAGTGTGTTGCATTTCCTTACACTAACAATGAAACATCAGAGAAAGTAAAAAAAAATAAATCCCATTTAAAATAGCATCAAAAAAATATTACCTAGGAATAAGCCTAACCAAGGAGGTGAAAGATATGTACGCTGAGAACTATAAAGTAATGACAAAGGAAACTGAAGATGATTCAAAGAAATGGAAGGATATACCATACTCTTGGATTGGAAGAATTAATGTTGTTAAAATGGTTATACTACCCAAAGCAATCTACAGATTTAATGTGATCCCTATCAAATTACCCATGACATTTTTCACAGAACGAGAATAAATAATCCTAAAATTTATATGGAACCATAAAAGACCCAGAATTGCCAAAGCAATCCTGGGGAAAAAAGAACAAACCTGCAGTCATAACCCTCCCAGATTTCAGATAATACTGCAAAGCTACACTAATCAAAACAGCATGGTGTTAGCACAAAAACAGACATATAGATCAATGGAACAGAATAGAGAGCCCAGAAATAAACCCACACACCTATGGTTAATTAATCTTTGACAAAGGAGGCTAGTATACACAACGGAGAAAAGACAGTTTCTTCAGCAAGTGTTGCTGGGAAAGCTGACTGCTCCATATAAATCAGTTAAATTCGAACACTCCCTCACATTGTATATAAAAATAAACTCAAATGTCTTAAAGACCTAAATATAAGACATGACACCACAAAACTCCTAGTAAAGAATATAGGCAAAACATTCTCTGACATAAATTGTAGCAATACTTTCTTAGATAAAGCTCCCAAGGCAAAAGAAGTAAAAGCAAAAATAAACAAACCTAATCAAACTTAAAAACTTTTGCACAGCAAAGGAAGCCATCAACAAAAGGAAATGACAGCTTACATAATGGAAGAAAATATTTGCAAATGATGCAACCAACAAGGGCTTAATTTCCAAAATATACAAACAGCTCATACAAGTTAATATTTTTTTAAAAAATAGACATTTCTCTAAAGAAAACGTACAGATGGCCAACACACACATGAAAAGATGCTCAACATCATTAATTATTAGAGAAATGCAAGTCAGAATCATATTGAGATATCACCTCACACTGGTCAGAATAGCTATCATCAAAAAGTCTACAAATAATAAATGCTGGAGAGGTGTGGAGAAAAGGGAACTTTCTTACAGTGTATGGTGGGAACGTAAATTGGTAAAAACACTATGGAAAACAGATGAATGTTCCTTAAAAAACTAAAAATAGAACTACCATATGATCCAGCAGTCACACTCCTGGGCATATATCTGGAAAAGATGAAAACTCTAATTTGAAAGATACATGCACCCCAATGTTCACAGAAGCACTATTTACAACAGCCAAGATATGGAAGCAACCTAAGTGTCCACTGACAGATGAATGGGATAAAAAAGATGTGATAGGGCTTCCCTGGTGGCGCAATGGTTGAGTCCGCCTGCCGGTGCAGGGGACACGGGTTCATGCCCCGGTCCGGGAGGATCCTGCATGCCACGGAGTGGCTGTGCCCATGAGCCATGGCCGCTGGGCCTGTGCATCCGGAGCCTGTGCTCCACAACGGGAGAGGCCACAACAGTGAGAGGTCCGTGTACAGAAAAAAAAAAAAAAGATGTGATACACACACACACACACACACACACACACACACACACACACACAATGGAATGTTACTCAGCCATTAAAAAAGAATGAAATATTGCCATTTCCAGCAAAATGGATGGACCTAGAGATTATCATACTGAGTGAAGTAAGTTAGACAAAGACAAATATATATCACTTATACGTGGGATCTAAAAAATGATACATATGAACTTATTTACAAAAGAGAAACAGACAGAAACAGACTCACAGACATAGAAAACAAACATGGCTACCAAAGGGGAAAGGGCAGGGGAGGGAAAAATTAGGAGTTACAACACATACAATTTTACTGTACATAAAATGATAAGCAATAAGGATTTACTGTATAACACAGAGAACAATATTCAATATCTAATAACCTATAATGGAAAATCTGAAAAATTGTATATCTATATATGTATATCTGAATCACTTTGCTGTACACCTGAAACTAACAGAATATTTTAAATCAACTACTTTAAGTGAAAAATAAATAAAATATTTCTCATAAGTAGCCACAAACAAAATATAAGTTACTAGTTACTTAACTATAATTATTGAAATTAATATAATACAATTACACTAAAATTTCTGAAATCATCAGCATTTGTAGATCATCTAAAATTTCTCATATTTGCTTTGTATGAAAGATTCCTCCTAAGAAATCCTGAAAATTATTTTGAGAAAATAACCAAATCACTATGGAGTGTTTTTGTAAATGATCTTTACTACTCTTTTCACTCAAAGGAGCCCATAAATAAAATTAATATTATTTTAAGTCATGAATCGTGCCACATAACCCACTTTACTCCCTCATTTTCCCCTTAAGACCATTTTCCATACTGTTCAATTTAAATGCAATATTCAAGTCTCCTGGTCCCCAAATGATTGCAAGGAGTTATGTTTCCAAAAAACTTCTTAAATTACTTGATTTCAATCTCATCTTGTTTCCATAAGATTTAAATTAAATTAATGAAGAGAAAATGTCTATGTGTGCCTAACTAGAGAAAAAGCTGAAATATTAAAACAACCTGCTGAAAACTGATTTCACATCATCCGGCTCTGGGGAGCCCCATCAGGCATGCTGGCCCACTGTGCTGCTCTTGTTCAGTGGGGACCACCACACCAAAACAACTAGTCATTGTGGAGAATTGTTTAAAAATGAATGTGCTGAAGATTTTCTGATTCACATTCATTATCCACTGACCTGCTCTCAATGGATTTCACAAAGAGAAGCAAAACTAATTACTTCAGGCCAGGCTGTCTGGAAAACAATGGCACAGTGATTTAGAGAAAAGCATTCATGCTGTAGAGGCCTTTTGGAATAGTGTATATTTTTAAATTAAATATCACACTTTTTGATGATAAAACTTTTGCATTTGAACTAATGCACCATTGCTTCCTTTTTCAAAAATCTGTTCTAAACATTGGAGGCCTTTGTTGGCTGACTATTAATACATTAGTTTGTGTCATGTTAAGTCATCTTAACATGCTTGAAAGGAAACAAAATATAGGAGATTATATGTGGGGAGGGAGAGCTTTAGAAATGAGGAAACAAAATAATATGATAAACCATTTGGGAAGTCTAGAGTAACATTTATTACTGCTATTTATTATCTGTTTTAATTTACCACAAAAACTTTGTTGTTTCTTAATAAAATATGCATAATGGATAAGGAGAATGATTTCTAATGAAGCATGTCTTGTTACAGGGGGTTACTGATCTTATTGATATACAGAGAGATTCTGCAAATCTCTTTATATATTAGTGTAGAATAGGTAGTGGTGACAACCTAGAAATCTATTGTTTTGCTGGAGGGCAAGCTATCAGAGTTTGGTTATTAGAAATATAATGTGAGGAGTCAGTGCATTCTGGAAACACATAGAGTTCACAAGACCTTGAGAAAAATAGCCAAAATAAAAGGGGAGGGGAACTGTAAAACAATTACATTCTTGTGACCACAAAAGTGAAGCAAATCAAGAACACAGTGGGAGTTTAACCAAATACTGGATCGCTCACTCCCAGAAGCCCTAATTATGGGGTCCTGTCTCTCTCTCACTGCTAAAGAATAATCACATACAAATAAGTAAAGAAGAGTTAGAAATGGAGCTTACTTTAGTGTTCCAATTGACTCTACTTTGTATGAAGTCTGGAAGGGTTTGGAAAGAATTTTATTGTATTCAAAATCTCAGGTCAAGAGGAAAACAAATTGGGCTATATACAAAATATTAATGTAAATCCTCACAATGAAAGAACTGGGTTAGATCCATGCAAGTTATTTCTCCTTCTGAGCATTGTGAAGTGACTTTAAGTAGCAAAGGACATAATTGATCTTTACATGGTTTCACCAATGTCACTAGTGCCTGAAGAGGACCTTGGGCTAGCCAAGAGCAGAAGCTCACTTAGCTTTCTTGGGATGGCGTGATGGGGGAGCCTGCTACTTCCAGTCTTCTCCCTGTCTGTTTTCACACTAGAGATGGCTGTGGGATTAGAACTGAAAATTAACTGCTCAAAAACATATTTGTCTTTCTTTTTTTCCTCCCTTAATCTGTCCTCCTCCTTGTAAAGGACAGCAAATAGAAACTTCTCCTTTAACTTAATGAAGAGAAAATATAGTAGTACCATTTTATCTAGATTTTATTTGTATACCCTGACAATTCCCATAAATTCCAAGGATCACAGGAGAAACAAGCTTATTTATTTGAGCCTAAAAAGAATAAAAGATATTAGTATTTTCTGGAATATGCAAGTAAATGTACAATGTTTGGTTATTCACAACAGACACAAATGGAACCGTCCTGCTTCCTTTAATGGTAAGACCAAATATTCATGTAAATATTTGGATGCAATATATTACATATATTATACTACATATGTGAATTTTATTTTTATAATATATATTTGATTGGTTTTACAGACAACATAGAAGACATAGTGATAACTATCCAAAAGGAATACAGTTTCACCAGAGTTGTATTTACAATTATATTAGCTTTTTCTGTCAAGTTGGTTACCATCATGGGTTCTTTGTTTCTTTCTAAATACTATCATAAAACACTGTGTAGAGCTTATTTTGATGCTCTACCACAGAATCCACTACCTATTGTATCTACTACCTGAAAACTTTGCACTAAAGTCTCTATTGCTAAAATTATTACACCATGTTTTAATCAGAGATTTGCCCTCAATACACTCTTTGGTTGAAAGCCAAATAATTGAATGTTAAAATCAATATTAGGGGAAGCCATCTAATACCATAACAGAATAAACTTTGGGGACTTGAAGAAAAATATGAATATATTTCCAAAAAGGTAATTATGATTATATTTTCACTACTAAAATTGTTAAAAGCCAATTCTAATAGTTTGAACATTTAGTTAGAAAAAAACGATTTGTCCACTCACTTCCAAATGGGGTCAGTGGGTGTGCCTCTACTGGCAGTATAGGCTGCTGTTGATGGTAACATTGCCACTAAGTTTGAAAGTTTTCCATCATCTAAGTAAAGATTTATCAGCTCTTCAATTCCTGTAACTTCATCTAATCAATCGCTCAAATTAGAGTGGTTTGCACTGTTGCACTGCTTGAAGAAGATTCTCCATATTTTCAGAAGACTTAAAAATGTCTTCACATAATATTTTATCAGGAATATTTTTGCTTAGTTGCTGTTTTACACTTACTTGCCTGAGATAAAATCTCCCTTAATCTTGGATCTTGAAATATAGCCATGGAGAAATTTGGTTTCAATATGACAAATCTCCAAATTTCCACCTGCATCTCAACTTTTATCTCATGCACATTAATTGCAGCACTTTCTGTGAAGCAAAATGTTGGGAGACTCCTTATAGCAGGCACGATGTAAGAAGTACTTCTGCTCTCAAGTCACACCAGTTTGATTATTTTTTTACCCAATTCTAACAAATAAACCATGTTCTTTACAAGCAAGCTGTCTTGAAAGCTGGCATTCTTATTGGCAGAGTGCAGTGTTAAATCTTTCTTTAATTCAATGTTTTTTAAAAATGTAATAGCTTCTATTCCATCTTGTTTGAATATCTGATATCTGACAAAGCAGTTCCATCGTCTCTTTTATGTCATGTAGATGTTTTTGAATTAAGTACAGTGATAACATTAGGTCACTATTTTCCTGTCTAAGGGCAGTAATTCTATTACATTTTTCTGTGTTATAATTACTTTTCTAACATATAACTGAAAGATGTGGAAAAAAATCCATCATCTCCTTATTTACATGTCATTCTTAGCTTTCACCACATTTGTGTTTCATTGTCAGTCACAGTTATAAGACATTTGCTTTACTGATTTTCCATTCCATAAATAGTACATCAGTCAGATCCACTCAGTCATTAGCTATGTGAGACCAAGAAATTTCTCAAAAAGTAAAGCAGAAGAATGACTAAATTCTTCATTAACTCAACATAGTAAAAATTTTAAAAATACATATGGTTGTATCTTTATGTCTAAATGTGTGATTATAAAAAAAGAAAAACATTGATTCAGTAACACTGCTAACATTTTTGTTGGTATGCACAGCAGAATATAAGTCAAGAACTAGTGTTTCAGCTATATGTCTTATAGATAGAATTCTATTACTTAGAATTTACAGCTTGGGTTAAACTACAACTTCTTTGATATTCATCCACAGAAAATGCTTGCTATTCTATTGCAGTCATTTCAATAAGGCTTTGCTCAAAATTTTTGCCTCTATAGGCTTAAAATCATCAGAAGATCTATCATTAAATCATTTGTGATGAATCTGTTTTGAAGTTTGATAAATGAAAACAAAATATGATTTTAGGACACCATTTTTCTCTAATTTTAGAAATTCTCTTCTTACCCACTGTTTTAATGTCATAATTAAAGATTATTTATCATAGGTATTGTGGGGCTTTCTTTCTCATGAAATTTTGTAATGGCATTCTGCTCTTAAATCACTTTCTCTACTTGTACAGCGTTCCCAAAAAGAAATACCAAGGTCAAAGCCAAATTTACATGCTCCCCAAAATATTTATGTGAGTACTTTCTCCACCAGACTATAAGAATCATAAGAAAAGGGACTGCGTTTTATTTCTCTCGTGTCAAGAATAGAGCATGACAGATAATAGACACTCAATGAACACTTGCAGATTAAAAAATACTTGTGTTTAAAATAATACACCATGATGTAATGGAGAAGATTTGCATTTGCATTTAGAAAGATATGCTTTTCCATTTGCTAGCACTGTGGTATTGGGCAATTTAATTAACACCTCTGAACATAAATTTCCTCATCTGCAGAATATTCCTGAAACTCCCTGTGTTGCTGTAATATGTATTGGTGTATTTTAAAACACGAGCACAATGCTTGCCATCTAATAGGTGCTCAATATAGTGACTAATAGGAAGGAAGGAAAAAAGAAATGAAGTGAGTTAATGTTTGCATTGATTAAAGAACTATTTGCTTCCCAGTATATAAGCACATATTTAAGGATCTAATTTACTGAACTGAATTTATTGAAATGAAAAAAATAGTAATCCTGGGGCTTCCCTGGTGGCGCAGTGGTTGAGAGTCCGCCTGCCGATGCAGGGGACACAGGTTCGTGCCCCGGTCCAGGAAGATCCCACATGCCATGGAGCCGCTAGGCCCGTGAGCCATGGCCGCTGAGCCTGTGCATCCAGAGCCTGTGCTCCGCAATGGGAGAGGCCACAACAGTGAGAGGCCCGCATACAGCAAAAAAAAAAAAAAAAAAAAGTAATCCTCCATTAAAATAACAAACTTTTTAAAAATTACAGAATAGATCAGGGGTATGTTACAAACATCAGATATTTTCTGAGAAGTTTCTTGAAGTTTATCCAATTAACTCTTCAATAACAAAAAATGACCAAATCTCATTTGTCCAGTGCCTATGAATGTTTCTGCATTTGGGTCATGTTTCTACCACATTATAAAGAAAGCTCATAAATCATTATATTATCTCCTCACAGTCTCCCTTATTTCTAATAATTAGTGCTACTTCTCGCCTTATAACAGCAAACTCAAAGGAATCTCTCTAGTTATGTGAGTTCTGCAAACTTCCAGATTCATATAAGAAATGACTTCAATTACTCACGTTCTTCACTCTTTCCAGTTCCCTTAAGTATTGCAAAAGTATATTAACCAGAATGATGTTCCAAATATTAATACTCCCATCAGTCATTTCTATTTTCTCAGTCTTGGTCACTGGTACCAGTCACTGTTTGTAAAAATTCTACTCAGATTTAGCTACAAAAATGTGCAAATACCTTCAAGTTAATAAGAACCTGCTATATCAAGGGTCTAATAAATATTTCCCTATTGATATTTTGGTGGCTGATTTTCCCACAAAAAATATATATATATATATACATATATATATATATATGCATGCACATTATTTTTAGTGGAATTATAAAGTTATAACATAACACTTAGGAATTTATTGAAAATATTGATAATTTTAAATTAATAAGTAATACTATACATATATGTATATATCTTTACATCATTTTGACCTAAAGAGATTATAATAAAAAATAATTTCCCTGGACCCTAGCCCTACTCAGTTCAACAACCATTTTCAACTCTTAGCTGTTCCTAGTGCCTCAACTCCATAATTTAAACAATATGATGATGTTGCTTAATTTTAAAACTTCATTTGCTTCCTTTATGACAGATGATGATTTAGCTCTCTTAAAAACATCTTCCTCTCACTACTCCTCCCAACATTCCTCAAATGTCTATATATAAATATTCATATAAATATAGGATAAAATTGTTTTAAATTGTTAGTTAATATTTACATTTTTTGACTATGGAAATATTGATTGATATTTTGGTTATGTAATATTTTTCACAGAATTCTGAAAATGCTGCTCTCTATATTTCTAGTTTCTAGCTATAGCAGCTGACAATTTCCAGTAACAGGTTCATGATCATTTGCATGAACCATTTTTTTAAAAATTTCCTAAAATCATTAGATCTTCTCTTTAGGCCCAGTCTCCTGCAATGTGTAATGTATCACCAATTTTCTATAACTTCACTTCCTAGAACTCTTAAAATTTGAATATTTTTATCTAAATTTGAATCTTTAACATCTTGAATTTGTCATTTAATTTTTGTGTCTTTTCCTGCATTTATTTCTATTTTTCCTATTGCATTTTAATTCTCTTTTCTAGAACTTCCTTGAATCTTTGTTCAAAGCTACTAATAAATGCTTAATTTTCACTATTACTTTTTTTTTCAAATTGTTCTTACCTGTTGTAATTCTATTTTATATCAGCTTGCAATTATTTTATGGGTGAATATCTAACGCTTCATCTCTTCACATGGATTATTCAGATTTTGAAATTCTCTTCTCTTATTGTCTGTTTTTCCTCTTGGTTCCTTTATTTTTTATTTATTTATTTATTTTAAACTTACAATTCATTTTATTTTTTTAAATTAATTTATTTTATTTATTTTTGGCTGTGTTGGGTCTTTGTTGCTGTGCGCAGGCTTTCTCTAATTGTGACAAGTGGGGGCTACTTTTTGTTGCAGTGTGTGGGCTTCTCACTGCGGTGGCTTCTCGTTGCGGAGCACAGGCTCTAGGCACGTGGGTGTCAGTAGTTGTGGCCCGCAGGCTCCAGAGCACAGGCTCAGCAGCTGTGGCTCGCAAGTTTAGTTGCCCCGTGGCATGTGGGATATTCCTCGACCAGGGCTCAAACCCATGTCCCCTGCATTGGCAGGCAGACTCCTAACCACTGCACCACCAGGGAAGCCAGTTCCTTTAATTTGTATGTTTTTTTTCAAATAACTCATATCTGAGAATACATAAAGAACTCTTACAAATCAGCAAGATAAGAGAAACACCAAATTAAAAATGGATGAAATAATTGAACAAGAACTTTTAAAAAGTGTATCTAAATAGGTAATAATCATATAGTGTTCAGTGTCATCAATCATGAGGGAAATGCAAAAAAAAACTTCAATGTGCTACTCCTATAGATACTTCCAAATGACTAAAATTAAAAGTTGACAATAACAAGAGTTGACAAGAATGTGAAACAATGCAAAGTTGCAGTAGAATAACTCCCATGTCAGACAGCCAAGTCACACTTAAATAAAGCTTACTAGATATATTTTTAAACTATAATTTTTTATTTTTTGTCTATGCATTTTATGTTGCAGGGATGGTGGTGGTCAAGGTCTTACTGTTATTATATATCTGTCATTTCTCTTCTGTATTTTTAAGTGTTTTCACTTTATATATTTTGTTATGTTATCCAGTATACTGGATACTGTAATATCTTCAGTATGGACAATTCTACTTATTCCTGTAAAATAACCCTTTTCTTATTGCATATTTCTTTCCTTCTCAAATACTTTATCAGATACTAATGTTGACCCTGCTGCTTTGGGCATGAATATTTGTTTTCTTATTGACTTTGTTCCTTTCAACTTTCCATTTTCATTTATCTTATGTGTTTCTCATTTTAACCTGAATAGTCTTTTCTTTCAACTCCTTTACCTTTATTTTAAATACTCAATTCACTGTTGATTTAAACATCCATTTACTAGCCTACCCACAAACACAGAAACAAACACAACACTGCTTTTAAGTCAGACCTCAGAAAGATGTTTAGACATCATCTCTTAAGTAGAGATCACAATACCTATTTTTTTCTCTTTTTTTCTTTGTACTTAGAATTCTCTTCTTTCTAACGCAAACTATTCAGGATAGGCACTTGTAACTGAACAATATAAATATATAAATATTTATATATTTATAGGATAAAATTATTTTAACTTGTTAGTTAATATTTACAGTTTTTGACTATGGAAATATTGATTGATATTTTGGTTATGTAATAATTTTCACAGAATTCTGAAAGTGCTGTTCTCTATATTTCTAGTTTCTGGCTATAGCAGCTGAAAATTTCCAGTACCAGGTTCATGACCATTTGCATGAACCTTTTTTTTTTTTTTTTTTTTAATTTTCCTAAAAACATTAGATCTTCTCTTTAGGCTCTGTCTAAAGGGAAGTCTAAATTTTAATTTTATATTTTAAATTTAAAAATAAATTTAAAAGTAAATTTATATTTATATAAATATAGGCTTTCAGCCTCTGGTTTGGAATCCATGATTTTTCAAAATACTGCTTTCAGCCTTGCTTCATCAATACTGTTCACAGGCCAGAAGTGTGATGACAACATCACCAAAGTGAGACTGTTAATCATGACACCTCAGGAAGAGTGATGTCAGCATTGTGGAGCTTTAAGTCATTCTTATTGTCTCTCCCCCCATTTTTTTAAACAATTAGAGATATTCATAACTGAACAAAAGTGCCTCATACCTTAAAGCAAGGGATCAAGTAATAGTCTTGCCTATCTATGCATCCAAAAGTAAACAAACAAGGCTTCAGAAGGGGCTTTGGATCCAAAAAACTCAGTGAACCTACCCCATCTCCACTCACCATGATCAGAAAAATACCTGGAGAGAGCAAACTTGAACAGATACTCACAGATGAGAGACAAACTGTAGAAGTGCAACCTGCCTGAGGGGAGATTCCAGCATACCACTGGAACTGGATAGAGAGAGTTTGGATGCAGAGGAAGAAGAGGAACTTTCCAGAGTTGCCCCCATCCCTAGGGTGATACTTCAAAGGGCTTAGATGTTTGGCAGTGGCAGTAGCGACCTTTCCCACAGGGGAGGTGGAAAGCAGAGACCTTTCCCACATAGTAGGTGAAAAGTGAAAGTGATGAGTCACTCTGGCTACCCCAGTTGCATGGGCTGTGGCTGGAGAAAGCTGTTTCTCCCCAGAACCACCCTGATTTCTGAGGAACAACCTCCATGACTGGGGGAAAGGAGGAGAAAAGGAAGGAGACAGATAAGAATATCAAAGGGCATTAAAGAAACATGGTTCCTGCTGTCTACTTCAGGACTTCAACAGGAAGTCCACCCACAAACCTCTAGGAAGGCCCCATTAGAGCATCTCCCACTGGATTCCTGAGCACCCCCTAAGCCGTGAATGCTAAACCCACACCTCCCTCCACTCTGCTGCTGGCTTCTTGTGCATAATACCGAGTACGCCCATGATAGTAAGCTCTGATAGACAGGGACCTTGCTCAGGAAATAAGCCAAGCTTGGTGGACAAGGGAGAACAGCAAAATTAAACTATAGCACTGAATTCTTGAATACAAAAGAGAAAAGTTTAGTTAAGAAGATATGTGCTACTTCAAATGTAAAAGCAAAAGCACATAGGAACAAACAATATGAAAAACCAAGGGAAAATGGTATCACAAAAAGAAAATAATAATTCTCCAGCAACCAAACTGAAGTGCACAGAATATTGTGAACTAACTAGTAAAGAATTTAAAATAGCTGTTATGAAGAAATTCAACACACTATAAGAAAACTCAGAAAAACAATTCAATGATATCAGGAATAAAAGCAATGAACAGAAAGAGTTCTTTACCTAAGAGACTGAAATTATATATAAAAAACAAAACAAAAATACCAAATAGGAATTCTGGAGTTGAAGAATTCAACAAATGAGATGAAGAATGCTATAGAGAACATCTGTATCAGGGCAAATCACATGGAGGAAAGAACAAATGACTTGGAGATTAGAATATAGAAATAATAGAAGAGAGGGAACCAAGATTTTAAAAGAGTGAAGAAAACCTAGAGAGCTGTCAGATTATGATCAGAAAGGCAAATAATCAAATAATTGGGGTTCCAGAAAGAGAAGAGAGGGATAAGGTGAATATATGTATAAAGAAATAATAGCTGAGAACTACCCATACTTGGAGCTGGACTCGGACATACACATTCATGAAGCTAACAGAACACACTATTATCTAAATACATAAGGACCTTCTCCAAGACACATTATAATGAAACTGTCAAAAATCAATAATAAAGAAAGAATCTTAAAGGCAGCCATAAAAAATAGAAAGTAACCTACAAAGCAACCTCCACTAGGGTATCAGCAATTTCTCAGCAGAAATTCTACAGGCTAGGAAAAAGGTGTAATGATGTATTCAAAGTATTGAAAGAAAAAATTTACCAGCCAAGAATGCTTTATCCAGAAAAGTTATCTTTTAGATATAAAAAAGAAATAAAGGCTTTCCCAGAAAAACAAAAGCTGAGGGAGTTTACCAACGCTACACCTGTCTTGAGAGAAAAGCTGAAAGGAGCTCTTCAGGAGGAAATGAAATGATGCTAATCAGTGACATGAAAACATATGAAAGTGTTCAATACAGTTGTAAAGGTAAAAAATAGACTGTCAGATTTAGAAAACAGTAACTCTCTTTTAGAATGAGAGTTAACCACTCAACTACAGTAAAAACGTAAAGGAAAAGAGTAGTAAAAATAACTATAGATACTATAAATTGTTAACCAATACATGACATTAAAAATAGGTAAATTGTAATATCAGTAACATAAAAGGGAATAGTAGGGCTTCCCTGGTGGCGCAGTGGTTAAGAGTCCACCTGCTGATGCAGGGGACGCAGGTTCGTGCCCCGGTCCAGGAAGATCCCACATGCCGCAGAGCAGCTGGACCTGTGAGCCATGGCTGCTGAGCCTGCGTGTCCAGAGCCTGTGATCCGCAACGGGAGAGGCCACAACAGTGAGAGGCCTGTGTACCACAAAAAAAAAAAAAAAAAAAAAAAAAAGGAATAGTAAAGGGGGGAGCCTTTAGAGGTTTTGAAGATAAGTTGCTATCAGCCTAAAATGGACTGTTTTATCTGAAAGATGATTTATATAATCTTTAAGTTAACCACATAGCAAAAAAGGAGAGTAAATCTACAAAAGACAAAGAAAGTGGAAACAGAGCATATCACCATGGAAAATAACCAATTTACAAAAGTAGACAGAGACGGAGGGAAAAAGAAACAGTGGAAATACAAAACAACCAGAAAATGATTAATAAGATCATTTTAGTAAGTCCCTACATATCAATAATCACTCAATGTAAATGAATTGAATTCACCAATCAAAAGGCACAGAGTGCCTGGATGGATTAAAAAAATAAGACCCAACTATATGCTGTGTACAAGAGACTCATTTCAGCTTTAAAGACACAATAGGTTCAAAGTAAAGGAGTGGAAGATGATATTCCACACAAGTGGAAACCAAAAGAAAACAGGGATAGCCAAACATATACCAGACAAAATAGACTTTAAGCCAAAAATGGTAATAAGAGACCAAGAAGTCATTATATATTGAAAAATGCATCAAGAAGATATAAAAATCATTGTAAATATGTATGCATCCAAAATTGAAGCACCTAAATATATCAAGCAAATACTAACAAATCTGAAGGGAGAAATAGACATTACAATAATAGTAGGGGAGTTCAGTACCCCTACTTTCACCAATGGATATAGATCATCCAGTCAGAAAATCAACAAGGAAACATTGGAATTGAAACATACTTTAAACTAAATGGACTTAATAGACAACTACAGAACATTCCATGTGACAGCAGCAGAATATACACTCTTTTCAATGCACTCAGAACATTCTCCAGGATAGATCAAGTGATAGGACACAAAACAAGTCTTAGCAAATTTAAGACTGAAATTATACCAACTATCCTCTCTGACCACAAAGTTATGAAACTAGAAATGAACAAGAGAAAAGCTAGAAAATCTGAAATGTATGGAAACTAAACAACACTTCTGAACAACATATGGGTCAAAGAAGAAATCAAAAGAGAAATTCTTAAATGTTGCAAAACAAATGAAAATGGACACAACATATCAAAACCTATAGGATGCCGCAAACATAATTCTGAGAGGAAAGTCTATAGTGACAAATCCATATATTAAGAGGGTGGAAAGATATCAAATAAACAACTTAACTTTACACCCCACAAGCAACTAGAAAAAGAAGAACAAATTAAGCACAAATTTGGCAGAAGAAAGAAATAATAAATATCAGGCTGGAAACAAAGAAATAGAGACAAGAAAAAAAAAATCAGTGAAACTAAAAACTAGTTTTCTGAAAAGATGAAATCGACAAACCTTTAGCTAGACTAAGAAGAAAGGAGTGAAAATCTAAAATAAGAAATGAAAGGGGAGACATTCCAGCTGGTACTAAAGAAATACATAAGATCAAAAGAAACACAGAAAGAAAACTATAAATCAATACCCCTAGTGAATATAAATGTAAAATTTTTCAACAAAATATTGGCAAACCAAATTTAAGACCACATTAAAATGATTATGTACAGTAACCAAGTGGATTTTTCCCTGAGATGAAAGGAAGGTTCAACGTACACAAATCAATAATTGTAATACATTACATTAATAGAATGAAAGATAAAAATCATATGATCATCTCAATAGTTGTAGAGAAAGCATTTGACAAAATACAACATTCTTTCATGAAGAAAACCCTCAACAGTTTGGGTATAGAAAGAACAAACTTCAAAATAATAAAGGCCATGGACAACAAACCCACAGCTAACCTTATATTAAATATTGAAAAATTGAAATCTTTTCCTTTAAGATCAGGAAAAATATAAGGATGCCCATTATTATCACTCTTATACAATACACTATAGTACTGGAAGTTCTAGCTGGAATAGTTAGGCAAGACAAAGAAATAAAAGGCATCCAAATTAGAAAGGAAAAAGTAAAACTGTTTACTCTTTTACGGATGATATCATTTTTTTAATAGAAAATCCCAAACACTCCACCAAAAAACTGTTGGATCTAATCACCAAATTCAGTAAAGTTGCAGGATATAAGATCAACATGTAACAATTAGTTGCATTTCTACATATTAATAATAAAACATCTGAAAAAGAAATAAAGAAAATGTCCCATTTACAACAGCATAAAAATACCTAGGAATAAATACATCCAAGTAAATGAAAGGTCTATTATAACCAAAACTAAAACCTCACATTTGTTAGAATAGCTATCAAGAAGACAAGGTATAACAAGAGTTGGTGAGGATGTTAAGAGAACTTTTGTGCACTATTGATGGGAATGTAAATTTGTTTAACACTATAAAAAGCATTATGGAGTTTCCTCAAAACATTTAAAAAAAAGGACTATCATATGATCCAGCAATTCCACTTCTTGGTATTTATCCAAAGGAAACAAAAATACTAATGCAAAAAAGATATATGCACGCCTATGTTCACTGCATATAAACCAGGTAAATGCCCACACCCTACTCTTAGATTTTCTGATTTAGTTGTCTTGTAATCCTGTTTAACACTCAATAGTTTTTGTTTTAATTGCCTCAGATAATTCTAATGTACAGCCTGATCTGAGAATCATTGACTAGCTCCTGCTTTACCTTTATTTCTCTGGAGGAAACTGGTATCCCTGTTAAGAAAAGATGTTTTTCTACAGACCAAAAAACAAAAAGCTAAATTTAGAAAAGCTATTTGATACAAGGTAGTGAGCAAGTAATTTAAGATTTCTTGTTCTCACTTTTTATGTATAAAACCTGGAATATAATGAATGCCCACCTCACATTATTATTTGAAAGAATATATGTGGTAATGTATATGAGGTGGGGTTTTTTGTTATAATAGCACATCCTAGCTATATTCTATTCATTAATTCATCTGTTTTTCTATTAATTAAATAGGTACTTATTGAGCCTTTAGTGTATGCCAGATGCTGGTGATTAATTAGAAAACAAAAACAAGTTTAAATGCCTTCCTAGAGCCTAGATACTGGGGGTGGAAAAAACTGTAAGTAAATAAATAGATTGATAGATAACCTAATGTCAGGTTGCATTAAGTGACATTATGAAAACAAATAATGGAAATAAAATTAAAAATTAAGAGGGCATACTTTTTAGTTTGGATAATCAAAGAACTCTTGATGAGGTAATATTTATATAAAGACCCAATGAAATGATGAAATATACCACTGGAATATCTGAACAGAATGTTCCATTCAGAGGTAACAATGAAAAAAGACCTGAGGTTAGTGTTATTTCTGTTATTTTTTTGTTTGGCTGGTTTTTGGCTTTGGTTTTGTGTTTTTTGATTTTTGTTTTTTTTTTTTGAGAGATTAGCTAGTGAGCCAGGGGCCTAACAATGTAGTCTTACAAAGTACAACTAGACTACTTTTTATTTTAAGGTTGAAAAGGAAACATTTTAGATATTTTAAAAGTATAATGATGTAAACCAGCTTTATTTTAAAGGATCTTGGAGAGTGGTGTAGGGGGCAAGACTGAATACAAAGCATGTAGGTAGGAGTCATTTGCATTGGCTGTTCATTTGACAAAAGGAATGTTGGTACAGGTGTTGAGAAGTGGTAATTTCAAAGATATGTTTTGAAACCATAATCAATTTGCTTTGTTGATAGATAAGAGGTAGGGTTGGAAAAAATGTGACAAATCCAGGATAACTCCAAGCTTTATAATATAACAAGCAGTGGATTTTACTCACATACTTTCTCTTTTAATCTTAAAATAGCCCTTCAAGTTCAGTGACATTATGCTATTTTACAAATTAGGAGATTTCAGAGAAGTTTAGTTTCTGTGCATCACACAAAGCATAAATTTTATTTCATTATGTTTTAATTTTACTCTAAATTTTTGATATTGTGAGGAATTATACAATTGTTAATGTATTTTACATGTTTTTTTCATTTACTTTGCTGATACTATTTTCAATCCCAATTTATTCTCAGTGATGTAATGAGAAGGCAGTAAGAAACTCAAACACAGGTGAGATTATCAAGAGAAATTTAGATTCAAGAAGCATAAAATATGGGCATAAAATGATAGCACTTTGTTGTTTCTGGGGTATAAAGGGTGAGGGACGTATGGGCTGGGGCTTCTGGGAGAAATTTGTCCACCATATTGAGTAACATGGACTTGACTTTTGAATCAGTTATTCTCTCAAAACCAAATTATTTAATGGTGGATTTTTATGTCTAAAGCCTTGAAATTACTAATCTCTTGATAGACTATGGGAAATCACAACAAAATAGCTAACTCTTTAAAGGTAAGTATATACTTTCAACCAAAAAATCACTAGAATTGACAAAAATGAATCATAACTATTGTAAATATTGTCATTTCCTGCCCAATTTTGTAATTTTTATTCCTTGAATTGAAATAATAATTTATTGAAGAAAAATCACCTCTAGTTTCTTTATTTCAAAGGTCAATAATTAATTACTGTGCATTAATACATAAATGATAAAGTACTTAAAAGCCTACCAGTTTCATCTTTTTATGTTTAATTAGAACAATATGGTTTCACTTTCCAGGAATCTGTCAAAATTCTGGATGTGGTTTAACCACCATGGTAACTGGCCACCAAGTCTGTTAATATAAATCAAAAAGTTATAGCTAGTTGCCTGAAGAAAATATTCCTGACTCTCTTCTGTCTGCCTCTGTATCTCCATGACTTTAAATTGTTCTGACAAGCAGCACATGATTATTTTGCAGTGGATACCTCCTCAATAAGAAAATCATAGTGAAGAACGTAAAAAAACAGTTGACAACAATAACCAGATTTCCACACATTCCATTCTATTTTAAGATTGTTGCTAAGCTTCAGCACAGCTGGTTTTCCAGAGTATAAAGAAATACTTTACCTTTCTCATGGTATTAATACTTCATACCACTCTCTCTTTTATGTGAAAAAAAAAACCTTGCCTTCCATGTCACAGGTTGGTAAACAGTAACCTCGATTTCAACCTGTGTATTACACTTTATGAAAATACTTTAGTATCGTTTGCTTTGGTTTGGTTTATCATCCATACTTAGAAAAGGGAATTACAAAATAAATGGCATTATTCACCATTAAAAACTCTTGGCTTCAGGAATACTTATTAACATGAAAAGGTCAAATCTCTAAACCAGAGAGTGAGTTAAACAATTGGTCGTTTTTCTGTTGTACCTAAAAATGTTTTCCTCAGCTGACACCTATATACCTAGCATTTTACAACAGTACCACTGACATGTAGCCACTGTAATTCTAATAGAGTTTGAGTTCTTGGTCTATGTTCTAATGTAAAGTTATTTAGGTGCTATTTTCATTCTTGTTGCCATTGATAGGTGTAAACATTGTAATTCAATGTCTCTCTGTACTCCATTAACACCTCACTCCATGAAAGTTGTATTTGCTTTTCTGGACCCAACTGGTAATATAACATAGAATAGTGGAAACTTGTTATTACAAGATGATCTCAAGTAGATCTCATGAAATGCTCTAAACCTTCTCTCAAGCTTTCTGGAAATGACCCTAAGTGAAGGGGGCTAGCAAAAAGCTTTCATAGTATGTATATATACAAAAGAAGGACCTATGAAAACAGATGAACCCTCCCCAGGAACCGAAATTCAGTAAGGCGGAACCAGTATATAACAGAAATTATTAGAACATGAAACCAAAGATATAAGCTAATTCGAGCTTGCAAGGTCTAATAGGGCATATTAAAGATTTTGCTCTTATTCTCAGAATACCAGGAAGCCACCCAAGGATTTCAAACTGAGAAATATATGCTCTCACTTCAGTTTTGGAAATTTCATTTTGGCTGAAGTGGAATAGGATAAGAAAAATGTGAGACAACAGTTGTCAAAATGAATAAATGGTAAATGAAGCCAGAATTGAGCCATTTTACGGAGCAGGGTAAAGTTGTTCCATGCCCATCAAAATTGTCCTTCAGAGTGAATCCTGAATCTACAGTCAGGACAACATCCTTTCACCTTACAGCCTTTATCACATATTAATTTACAAATATCCTTAGAAATGATATGGTATGAGTTGTTGCTTAATGGGTATAGAGTTTTAGTTTTGCAAGATGAAAAGAATTCTGGAGATTGGTTGCAAAACAATGTGAATATACTTAACACTGTTGAACTGTACAGATAAAAATTGTTAAGATGATAAATCTTATGTGTACTTTACCACAATTAAAAATTTTTAAGTAAAAAAAAAAAAAGGAAGGGGGCATATTTGTGAGTCATTTAACTGTTTACAAAACACTTTTCATTGTTCTTTAAATGTGATCTATACCAAGAAAGCAATGTTAGTTTCATTAGCAGATTACAATACTGGAAACGTAGAGCAGTTAAATGAATTGCCACAGGTTAAATAGATTTGTAAATGGGAAAACTTTTAAATTCAGGACCTTTGATATGTAATCCCATATTTTTTATACTACCCCCAAAATGTTTTGAAAACATATTTTGGTACTACGAGAAGGAAAAGATTTTATCATTGAGTAAGTGTTAGAAAGTGTATGTCAAAAGTCCATAAGAACAAATAATTGTAAAAAGTCTCAAAGCCCTGACAGCAAATTCTTATGCTTTTTATGTTCTTTCTTTGAGTAAAGGTGTTGTACACAATTGTAATATTCAAACAATATGTATTTTATTTTTATATGGTATTTTTTGCCTTTTTTTCAGCTTTATTGAGGAATAACTTCCAAATAAAATTGTAAGATATTTAAAGGGGGAAAAAATCCACCTACCTCCAGTCACACTTTTACCTGTGTTCCTCCCTGCCTGGTATAATATCATTCCATTTTTCAAGAAATACCTAGTACTAAAGAAAGACAACATCATTCACCTTAGTATAAGTAAGAATTATGAAGACTAGTGAGAGAAAAACAAATTAGTCTCAGGAAAAGAAAAAGCATGTGGAAATAGTGAAGACCATTCAAAGACTATTTACTCAGAGCTTGCTGGCCAAGGGAGTCAACTACCATCATCTGCCTTGGCAAAGACTCTAAGTCAGGGAGGGGAGTGGGAAAGCTTTATAGTAAAAGGAAATAGAGAAGGCTTATGCTGTGCTCTGATTGGGGGCTGATGGCATAGAAGGCTAGTGGCAGGCTACCTAGAAATGGAACATCCTATCTTCCTATGTGATTGGTTTGGGGACTGTACTTGGCTCTCTCTCGTTGGTCCTGAGGAACAAAAATTAGGGAATCTGGCAGTCATTGACCAAGTCCTGACTGTTCTGTGCTGAATGCTTCAGAGATTGTGGGTTGTCTTCTTGGGCTGTTTGCTTTACAGGTCCAAGTTCAATTGTCATGTATTCTCCATTGTATATTCATTCTCTCAGGCACATGAGAAATGTTTAGAAATATCAGATTAGTAATAAATGAGAAAAAGCAAGTACACTGGAAGGTTTTCATGTAGTGGCAAAAGTTTCAATAGGAGTCAAAACCCAAGGTGACCTCAAAAGAAAATTGTGACACCTGTAAAACCTAGAATATATACAGTCATTAAATGGTGTTTATTCAAGCTAATGTAAATAATCTTGGTGCAACGAGAGAAGAAAAAGGAAAAAATAAAAACAGTAACAAAAAATATATATTTTTTAAATAATTTCTCCATATTTTATCAGAAACAAGAGTTCTAGCTTCTCTCTCAAACACCTGTCAAGTTCTCAATTCTTGACTACCAGAAATCTCCATTATTCATTTAAGGAAGAAATCATTCAAGCATACACAATTTACAAAAATAAATTATGCAAAATCCTAAATTGAAATCCATTCAGTATATTTCAATGTAATTTTATGAATTATGTAGTCATTCAGTTGTCTCAAATCTACTTAGCTACATTTTTCTTCACATAATTGAGTCAGTCCACACAGAAATAAAAGTAGTTAAAACAACTTTTAAAACAGTTATTACAATATCATTAAAATCATCCCAACTTAAGATTTAGTCCAATAATGAACCCAAAACAATTAAGAAAATGGGAATAGGAATATACATATTTGTAATTACCTTAAATGTAAATAGACTAAATGCTCCCACCAAAAGACACAGATTGGCTGAATGGATACAAAACAAGACCCATATATATGCTGTCTACAAGAGACCCACTTCAGACCTTGAGACACATACAGACTGAAAGTAAGAGGATGGAAAAAGATATTCCATGCAAATGGAAACCAAAAGAAAGCTGGAGTAGCAATTCTCATATAAGACAAAATAGACTTTAAAATAAAGACTATTACAAGAGACAAAGAAGGACACTACATAATGATCAAGGGATCGATCCAAGAAGAAGATATAACAATTGTAAATATTTATGCACCCAACATAGGAGCACCTCAATACATAAGGCAAATACTAACAGCCATAAAAGGGGAAATCGACAGTAACACATTCATAGTAGGGGACTTTAACACCCCACTTTCACCTATGGACAGATCATCCAAAATTAAAATAAATAAGGAAACACAAGCTTTAAATGATACATTAAACAAGATGGACTTAATTGAAATTTATAGGACATTCCATCCAAAAACAACAGAATACACATTTTTCTCAAGTGCTCATGGAACATTCTCCAGGATAGATAATTCTTGGGTCACAAATCAAGCCTTGGTAAATTGAAGAAAATTGAAATTGTATCAAGTATCTTTACCGATCACAACACTATGAGACTAGATATCAATTACAGGAAAAGATCTGTAAAAAATACAAACACATGGAGGCTAAACAATACACTACTTGATAACGAGGTGATCACTGAAGAAATCAAAGAGGAAATTAAAAAATACCTGGAAACAAAAGACAATGGAGGCACGACGACCCAAAACCTATGGGATGCAGCAAAAGCAGTTCTAAGAGGGAAGTTTATAGCAATACAATCCTACCTTAAGAAACAGGAAACATCGCAAATAAACAACCTAACCTTGCACCTTAAGCAATTAGAGAAAGAAGAACAAATAAACGCCAAAGTTAGCAGAAGTAAAGAAATCATAAAAAACGGATCAGAAATAAATGAAAAAGAAATGAAGGAAACAATAGCAAAGATCAATAAAACTAAAAGCTGGTTCTTTGAGAAGATAAACAAAATTGATAAACCATTAGCCAGACTCATCAAGAAAAAACGGGAGAAGACTCAAATCAATAGAATTAGAAATGAAAAAGGAGAAGTAACAATGGACACCGCAGAAATACAAAAGATCACTACAATCAGCTCTATGCCAATAAAATGGACAACCTGGAAGAAATGGACAAATTCCTAGAAATGCACAACCTGCCAAGACTGAACCAGGAAGAAATAGAAAATATGAACAGACCAATCACGAGCACTGAAATTGAAACTGTGATTAAAAATCTTCCAACAAACAAAAGCCCAGGACCAGATGGCTTCACAGGCGAATTCTATCAAACATTTAGAGAACAGCTAACACCTATCCTTCTCAAACTCTTCCAAAATATAGCAGAGGGAGGAACACTCCCAAACTCATTCTACAAAGCCACCATCACCTTGATACCAAAACCAGACAAGGATGCCAAAAAGAAAGAAAACTACAGGCCAATATCACTGATGAACACAGATGCAAAAATCCCCAACAAAATACTAGCAAACAGAATCCAACAGCACATTAAAAGGATCATACACCATGATCAAGTGGGGTTCATCCCAGGAATGCAAGGATTCTTCAATATACGTAAATCAATCAACATGATACACCATATTAACAAATTGAAGGAGAAAAACCATATGATCATCTCAATAGATGCAGAGAAATCTTTTGAAAAAGTTCAACACCCATTTATGATTAAAAACACTGCAGAAAGTAGGCATAGAGGGAACATTCCTTAACATAATAAAGGCCATATATGACAAACCCACAGCCAACATCATTCCCGATGGTGAAAAACTGAAAGCATTTCCACTAAGATCAGGAACAAGTCAAGGTTTCCCAACCTCACCACTCTTATTCAACATAGTTTTGGAAGTTTTAGCCACAGCAATCAGAGAAGAAAAGGAAATAAAATGAATCCAAATTGGAAAAGAAGAAGTAAAGCTGTCACTGTTTGCAGATGATATGATACTATACATAGAGAATCCTAAAGAGGCTACCAGAAAACTACTAGAGCTAATCAATGAATTTGGTAAAGTAGCAGGATACAAAACTAATGCATAGAAATCTCTGGCATTCCTATACACTAATGATGAAAAATCTGAAAGTGAAATCAAGAAAACACTCCCATTTACCACTGCAACAAAAAGAATAAAATATCTAGGAATAAACCTACCTAAGGAGACAAAAGACCTGCATGCAGAAAATTATAAGACACTGATGAAAGAAATTAAAGATGATACAAATAGATGGAGAGATATACCATGTTCTTGGATTGGAAGAATCAACATTGTGAAAATGACTCTACTACCCAAAGCAATCTACAAATTCAATGCAATCCCTATCAAACTATCACTGGCATTTTTCACAGAACTAGAACAAAAAATTTTGCAATTTGTATGGAAACACAAAAGACCCCGAATAGCCAAAGCAATCTTGAGAACGAAAAACGAAGCTGGAGGAATCAGGCTCCCTGACTTCAAACTATACTACAGAGGTACAGTAATCAAGACAGTATGGTACTGGCACAAAAACAGAAAGATAGACAAATGGAACAGGATAGAAAGCCCAGAGATAAACCCACGCACATATGGTCACCTTATCTTTGATAAAGGAGGCAGGAATGTACAGTGGAGAAAGGACAGCCTCTTCAATAAGTGGTGCTGGGAAAACTGGACAGGGAAACATAAAAGTATGAGATTATATGACTCCCTAACACCATACACAAAAATAAGCTCAAAATGGATTAAAGACCTAAGTGTAAGGCCAGAAACTATCAAACTCTTAGAGGAAAACATAGACAGAACACTCTATGACATAAATCACAGCAAGATCATTTTTGACCCACTTCCTAGAGGAATGGAAATAAAAACAAAAATAAACAAATGGGACCTAATGAAACTTCAAAGCTTTTGCACAGCAAAGGAAACCATAAACAAGACCAAAGGACAACCCTCAGAATGGGAGAAAATATTTGCAAATGAAGCAACTGACAAAGGATTAATTTCCAAAATTTACAAGCAGCTCATGCACCTCAATAACAAAAAAACAAACAACCCAATCCAAAAATGGGCAGAAGACCTAAATAGACATTTCTCCAAAGAAACTTTACAGACTGCCAACAAACACATGAAAGAATGCTCAACATCATTAATTATTAGAGAAATGCAAATCAAAACTACAATGAGATATCGTCTCACACCAGTCAGAATGGCCATCACCAAAAAATCTAGAAACAATAAATCCTGGAGAGGGTGTGGAGAAAAGGGAACACTCTTGCACTGCTGGTGGGAATGTGAATTGGTACAGCCACTATGGAGAACCAGTATGGAGGTTCCTTTAAAAACTACAAATACAACTACCATATGACCCAGCAATCCCACTACTGAGCATATACCCTGAGAAAACCATAATTCAAAAAGAGTCATGTACCACAATGTTCATTGCAGCTCTATTTCCAATAGCCAGGAGATGGAAACAACCTAAGTGTCCATCATCGGATGAATGGGTAAAGAAGATGTGGCACATATATACAATGGAATATTACTCAGCCATAAAAAGAAACGAAATTGTGCTATTTGTAATGAGGTGGATAGACCTAGAGTCTGTCATACAGAGTGAAGTAAGTCAGAAAGAGAAAGACAAATACCGTATGCTAACACATATATATGGAATTTAAGAAAAAAAAATGTCATGAGAACCTAGCGGTAAGACAGGAATAAAGACACAGACCTACTAGAGAATGGACTTGAGGATATGGGGAGCGGGAAGGGTAAGCTGTGACAAAGCGAGAGAGACGCATGCACATATATATACTACCAAACGTAAGGTAGATAGCTAGTGGGAAGCAGCCGCATAGCACAGGGAGATCAGCTCGGTGCTTTGTGACTGCCTGGAGGGGTGGGATAGGGAGGGTGGGAGGGAGGGAGATGCAAAAGGGAAGAGATATGGGAACATATCTATATTTATAACTGATTCACTTTGTTATGAAGCAGAAACTAACACACCATTGTATTGCAATTATACTCCAATAAAGATGTAAAAAAAAAAAATTAGTCCAAAGGAAACAGTTTTTCTTTGTTTTCTCCATTCTTTTCTCTTGATTTTTTTTTGTGTCCTTTTCTTTAGTTACCCCTTTCCTTTTCCTTTCTTCATTCACTCTCTTTGTTACTTTCCATTTCTTTCTCACTTTCCTCTTTCTTCTTTCATTCTATTCTAGAACCATTTGCTTTCTTTCATTGTGAATGCATTGATGATGCTTTTAATTTTCTGATGCTTTGACATGGAAGAGAGTGACATTCCTAGGGCTAGCCAATTTATAGCGATAGGAATGGACTAGCATGCAGGTGTGCCTTTCACATGCAAATCAGCCAATCCAAAGCCTATACTATCAACCCTCTCTTTTGTCCAGATCTCATGTCACTTTCTTTCTGTCCTAATCACCCCAGAGCCAGGAAATAAACATCTAGGGACAGCCCTTATACCCCAGAGCCTACTGAAATTATTCAAACTTGCCAGTCCCAAACCTGCTCACCCTGCCTTGTCTTTCCTGTGGAAACCACAATAAAGGCTCCTACCACTGCTTCTTCCTGCTCCTTCTGCCTCCTGCCTGACTCCAATGTTTCTCCATGTGGCCCTGCATGGCATGGCAAGTCCCTCCTCTTGGGAACTGTGAGAAGCAAACTATCTCTTCAATGGCAATTGCCACCAGATCTGTTGTCCTGACTGTACCCGAATAATAAAATCCACATTTTAAAATAGTAATATCTGATGTGAAAGGTGGCAAAGGACTGCTGAGTGAGAGAAAAAAGTCAGCTTACAATATTTTTTTTTGTAGACTTTCTTTGAGTTTAATTGGTTTTCTGATGAATTCTCAAGCCATGAATGTATATAGTCCTTAATGAGCACTCATGCCCTAACCTTGTGTAAGGAAAGCATTCTAAAGTCAATTTATAGTAGATGGAATATTACACTTAAAGCATCTGGAGCACTTTTAATTTTCTTATCCTCAGAAAATAATAGAGAATTATCAGACTTGCCCCTGTAACTAGTTATGCATTTCTTCAGAAGAAATTGAATAGTCTCATTCTTCAAAATAGCTAACCTAGAGGAGCACCCAAATAATTAAATCCCCTTCCTCAAAATGAAGAATTAAAAGCAAAGACATCTTGCTAGAGACACATATGCAAGAAAAACATTCCATAAGACTACCAAGAATAGACTGCATGAAAAAAAAGAAAACATAAAGTTGGCTGATGTCTAAAACCAGTGTCCTTCAAAAATTTTTGATGGCCTGTCTCCTCAGTACAAAATCTTGAGTGCATCCCTCAATATAAAAATTTATTTCAAAGTATAAATGTGTGTACTGACAAATTAGAGTAGTGAAGCACAATCTATTTCTCGATTTCTAGACTCATACAAAGAAATAGAATTTATTATTTTCTTTTTATACCTCAATGCATTATTTATGACAGTCTCTCCAATGCACATACCTCTTGGAGAACTTCAGGTAACATATAGCTTGCTATCTAGTCCAGATTACTGAAACAGCCTTCTGCCTTTGTCTCTTCTTTTCTGGCCTCCCCCAGCCCTACTAACATTCTTCATACAGCAGCCGCAGTGATATTTTTAAAACATTAGTCAGTTTTTGTCCTTCTCTTTAGATTCCTCCAAATCTTCCAACTGTCAGAGTTTGAGTTTCCCAGATGTAGACTGTGAGATGAGGTTTGGTATGCAAGTGATTTTATAAGGAAATGTTCCCAGGGAAACTGGTAAGGAACTGTTCCCAGGGGAAACTGGGAGAGCAGAACAGAGAAAGGGAGAAATCCAAGCAAGGTTCTATCACAGGCAAAGTCCCAGAGAGGGTCCTTTCAGCCTAATCCCAAAGAACTCTGAAGAGAAAATTAACCCTCAGTATTTTCTCAACCAGAGGCTGCACCCATGAATCATCTAATTACTGGTAGGGAGGTCACAGAAATAAATTTTCAGATGCTTTTCTGCAATGTGGATAAGGCAGGCCACTGCCACTGAAAAGCAATCATCTAAAAAAAGAGTCACAGGCACTAGTTCTTGGAAAAAAAGCACACTGAAGCTGAAATGTGCACAAAAATGGTCATAGAGATCTGAGAGAATTTGGGCACCAATATTATTCATTACATAATCTCACTGAGAAAAGAGTCTAAACTACTTACTATGGCTTTGTGAGATTTAGCCCTGACTCTTCTTCAGCCTCATCTTGTATCATCTCCCACCCCATCCCTCACCATACGCAAACTAATCAATGTACATTCTCTTGCTTTAGCCAACCAAGTTTGATCCATGTGGCTTTATTCCCTTTGCCTGAACTCACTGACCCCCTTGTCGTGTGTCTGATTCTAACTTAAGTTGAAATGGTTTCTTTTAACAGAGTCCTTCCATAGAAATTTCCACACCCCTCAGACTCTTGGCTATAAGAGTTTATTTTCTTTATAGTACTGATTGCAATCTGAAATCATCCTATTTATTATTTTATTGTCTCTATCCCCCCTCATTGTAATGTAAACTTCATGTCAGTCTTAATCATCCTTTTATCCCCACCACACAAAACAGTGTCTGACATGTGCTAGGTGATCAATAGTTGTTTATTTAATAAATAAATAAAGGGCCATACATGACCTCCTTATATCTTGCTGTCTGCTCCATCGTAACTTCCTTAGATACTTATCCTCTAATAACAGGACTGTTCTTAGGAAACGGTAAGCATCTCATCAAGAATAAATTAAAGCAAGAGTTTAAGAAGGAATTTCCTCAGCATAAAATGAAGCAGCTACATAAGCTATTAGAGTGCACTGCCATGTTGTTCAAACTGCCTGTTTGTGATTGTCAAAAAATGCATCTTTGATTGATCTCACTGAGGTCCCTTGCCTTGGACTTCACAGCTTGGACAAATATGAGAATCTATTTCTGTTTATATAAGCTGTATTCTAGAAGGCAGCAATATACCTGAACGCAGCAGGAACAGAATAGAGCCTGAGATTTCTGATGTATAAAATGGCATATGTGGGTGTCAAAATTTAACTCACAATACTTCATATATACTAAGAGAAATATGCCTAATTTAGTTTGCCTATAAACAATGACCATTACTCCCCATGTTTCCACTCATGGGTTAGAGAAAACACTCTCACTTTGGATACTTCTAGTTTAAAACTTAATACAATTCAATAATTTAAAGAGTCTACTGAATAATTTAAATAATTTAAATCCAAGTCCATGATTTAAAGACTCCATTTAGATAATGATCAGTCTTACTAGAAAAATTGCTCAGTCACTCAAGTATCTCAGGCATGTACCTCTTTCCCTGGATCCTCCCTAGGGTTGGGTACAAATATACAAAGGAAGAATGTGCCTTCTGTACACGTCTGGCCAGAGGAAAGTCTCAGCGACTTTCGTTGTCATGTCCTGTGGCTTCACCCCAGGACTATGTCCCCAGTCTGTCCCTTGGCTACTTCCAAATGAGTAAAGTATGAAGCTAATATGACTCAAAGTCTTGTTTTTCTCTCCTTTTATGTTTGGTCTAAGTTCTAAGATATTCTTTTATTATAGGTAGAAGATACAAAGGTATAAAAAATAATTTTATAGAATATGTATAGCTCATATTTATATAAGAAAATGGATAAGTAATCTTATTAAAACCATTATGTATGCTTGTCAATCTAATGTGCATGATGAGTCAAAATTATTTCATGGGCTTCCCTGGTGGTGCAGTGGTTGAGAGTCCGCCTGCCAATGCAGGGGACACGGGTTCGAGCCCTGGTCTGGGAAGATCCCACATGCTGCGGAGCAACTGGGCCCGTGAGCCACAATTACTGAGCCTGTGCGTGCGATGAAGAGTGGCCCCCGCTTGCCATAACTAGAGAAAGCCCTTGCACAGAAATGAAGACCCAACACAGCCATAAATAAATAAATTTAAAAAAATTATTTCATTTACATTACTATATATAATTTAATGTCTTGCATTTTGTCACAGAAGTCTAACATTTTACAACTAAAATGAGTCTTGGAAATCAAGAAATTAAATCCTTCATTTTTTAAATGGAAAAGCTAAGATATGTAGCAAAATATGGGACTTTTCCCAAGTCTCAAAAATCTGGGAGTTTCAAATGTGGAATTAAGGTATCAATTCCCAGCATAATGTATTTTCTTCTTTTCTATAAGGTTTAGCATCACATTCTATGCATTTCCAAAATTGATCTTAAAATACAGGTGACATTTCTTAAGCTCTCCTTCTCTTTGATTTCTCCTTGATATTTGACAGTCTTGACAGCATGTAATGTGCTACTGCACATTACTGTATATCCTCCAGGTTAGTAGGTCTTGTTTTTAAATGCTTCCTTTCCTTTATCTCATTCCGAAATTTAACTAGAAGAGCACCTACTTCTCTCCAAAGCTGTTACCTACTCTCTAGTATCTTTTCTTTCTCAGGACTCTCTCTGTGAGTCACTGACTCTGTCCTCTCAGTGGTTACTACTAAGTAGGTGATTCACAAATCATCTTTTAAGAAATCTCTTTCCACTTCCCCCTGTTATTTCCTACCCACACAAACTGAATTCCTTTCCAGGTAATCACATTCCTGTCAGTAGACAGCAATTTTTCCATAAATTTAGGTATTTGGTATAACCCAGTTGCAAACTTAAAAGTACAAAGTAAAAATTAATACCGATAATCTGTGCTTGAGCTCCTATAATTTTTTTACTTCTGATTCAAAAGAAGTGGGCACTTCTGGTGGAGATGGAGGTATGGAGTAGGACTTGCAACCTTGAGGTTCCGGTGGTTCTCACATGCTAACCATCTTGAAATGAACAGGAAAATTCTATTTCTACAGTATCTGTATATAAGGCTTCTCTCTATATAAATATACCTTACGTTATAAAATTCTACTCTCCTCTGCCACAGATATACTATCATGTGGAACTAAAAACTCCAAATTTTTCTAAGAAAATAATTAATTTTGATTAATGTGATTCATAATTAATGGGTAACTTCTATTTGGCCTATGTAGCATTTAGTCTGAGCCTAGTAATTGAGACTAAGATATTATACGGCCATTGAAATGTTTCCAGGGAATGTTATTTTTTTTAATATTGGAGAATATTTAATCAATAATATTATGAGGAAAACATAGAATAACATCTATAGGAAAGCCTGAATTAAAAATATAGCTAAAATTTAATAGTGTTTCCCATTGCAAGGATGTGGGAAGACTGGGGTGGTTATAGTTTTGTGTACTGATTCTCAATACTTCTATTGATTTTCAACTAAAAGAACTTAGTACTTTTATAACCAGGAGAAAACTAAGATAGATATAAATGGAAATGCATAGTTAAACTCTGTTTTATATATTTGGGACTTTGTCAAGGAAATTGCATTAAGTATACACCTTTGTCCACTATCCTCTATTGTGAGTTCAAGAATTGTCTTTTGGTTTATTTACTTATTTATTTACATCATTTTATTCTGGCATATAATACATCTTCTAAAGCATATTCTCTTATTTTATGTATAATTATTTCATGTATATTTATATTCATTTGTATGCCTAATGCTGTGCTATAGAAATAAGTTTTGCATTTTTCACTCAGCAACATGCTTTGAAAATCTAGACGTGTTGCTTTGTGTAAATGCTTTGCTCTATCAGGTGCACATGGGTTCCCATATCCCCACATTCTACCAACACATTTTTGGAGTTAATTCACTCCATTTTAGCCCTTTATTCTCCCATAAAACTTTAAAATAAGTTCTTTCAATATCTCAAATAAATACAACCAGAATTTTGGAGTGACATATTTACAAATTAATTTTTGTAATTTAGATTAATTTACGATAATGTTACTTCTTATTATTTAAATCTTTAGGTCTTTTGGTTGATTTTTAATATTTTCCCATATAAGTTAGATTTTATTAGTAAAGTCCAGTATTATTTTTATGAGTGCTTATGTTAGTGGTGTCTTTTTATTTATTATAATCTCTTGTCAGTTTTTGCTATAGTATGTACATGCAATCAATTTTTGTAAATATACCTTGTATATAGCAACCATGAACTGTATTATTTCTAATAGTTTGATGAAATTATTTTTTAGATTATTCACATTTTCTATAGTAAATCTATTGTTTTGTAATTTGAAATAATATAAAATATGAAAGAATGTGTTCTAATATATTTGTAAATGTTATCATATTCTACATATACTTTAATTCTGTTAGCATTCTTCCTTATCACTACAACTGAGAAAATTCTCAACTGTAGGACTGAAGAAAAATCTAATTTACCAACAGTTATATGCTATGATTTCTCCTGTCATTAATCTCTGGCAAAACAATGTTTCTAGATCACTTTCAGAATGACTTTGAGGCACTTAATATTATGGAGCTCTGCCCCCCACCTCTGTACTCCACATCCCATTCATTCAGAGGAGACACCATTAGACCTAGTACTAAGCACTAGAGAAGAACCTATGTGTTTCTCTCCTAAAGTGTCTTTCTACATAACAGCATTTTCCATTAGAAAAACTCTCGTACTCTCTCACCACCTATTCACTCACGTTTCCCCAGAAAATACTTGATGTATCTGATTATGGGGTTTAGCAGAATGAGATAGATCTATGATATCTAGCTTCTCCATATGGGGGATCTGCCAGGCAGCAGAAGTCCTACCCTCTTCTTGGTCTCAAGTTGATCACTAAATTTAATTCAATGTAACTCTTACCATGGCTTTAATTTTCTAGTAGTAAAATGTAGCTTCCTTCACAAGTGGTAGATTTTCCTAATAAACAAATACAGCAATAAAGAAGGAGACCTATGAAAATATCCTATCTACTTGTATTTAACCAGATAAACAACTCACTGAAATTATTGGAATTCCAAAGGCTGAAGAGTTTCTTACAAAACCTATGCTTGGTATGTATGCCTCTAAGAATAATACTTGCTCAGAGAATCAAGGAGAAACTGAGGTGATTGGAAAAACATGGTTCAAAAACATGGTTCAATTCTCTCATCAGATATAAGATAGCAAAATAATTAAAACAAAAGAAATGCTGATTATTCTGGGTATAAAGAAAAAAATGCTGCCTGCCATTCCAGTTGTACAAGATTAAGCCATTAGCCACTGCAGTTGTCCACAAACAGTGCATCCTGAGCCGTACTGAGGATGGAGAAAAACAGGAAGTATTCTGTGCTTTGGATATAATGGCCCCTAGATAGTCAAGATACATATCTGAGGATAATTTTTATGACCCCAGGTGCTTGCATTTTCCCATAAAGAAAAAACACTAAAATCATTACTTGAGATGTCTGTTTTTTGTGACTGTCAGTAATTATTTTATGCTTAGCTACATGTTTTTCCCAGTGAAAAAGTTCATACATATCCTGGCTCCTCCCTTACTTCTTCAGAGCAGTTCATCACAGCTCTCCCTGAGGCTGTCTCACAGGCTATAGTCCTCAGTAAGGCCCCAGAATAAAACTTAACTCACAACTTTTACATTGTGCATTTTTCCTTCGGTCAACATGGGAAAGAGAAATTTCCTCAGGGGAAAAGTTGAATCTTAGAAAGAAATTAGACAGATATAAACTGGAAAATGATCTGCAAGGCCAGGATAGAGAGATACAAAAGGGAAAATGAGGTAGACCTGAATGTAACAACTGCTCTTAAAGAGAGTACCAGGAAAGATTATGTTGTTCTAGTTGTTACCAATAAAATAATATGACTCTGGCCCAAAAATGTCAAGATAGACTAAAATGATTTCCAAAGCAAGATTTAGAGACGAGGGAAAAATTGAGAATTTCCCCCTTACACATGCAGATGCAGTGCCTAATATATGAGCAATTAAAAACATAAGGATTAATACAGCGCATCAAGTAGTTATTGAAAACTTGAGCAGATTTTAGAGAAGACTAGAAAGATCACTGTACAGTGCTGAAAGAAAAACTGAGTTGATACCAAAGTGGTTCCTTTACTAGTGGGTGGAGTACAGGGTTACCTGTGCCCTGGACATACATGATGAAAAGTGTATTAAATTAGGATTCCAATAAAATGTAGAGAAACTTTAAGCAGGGCTACGACTATCACATAAGGCAAAACGGTGCAAATTAAAATAAATTGTTCTGTGCTTTGGGTACACAGAGTGTCATGTAAGGGCACAGAGCTCTATGATGGGGATGCAGGTTGAATACCTCCTTTTGCAGTTCACCACCTAAAAACCAAACGCAATAGCTCTGAAATTAACCATACCAAAGGTAAGTCAGGAAGAACTGTAGTAAATACAGTTCAAGCTTGAAGTAGATGTTAGTGTGACAGGAAAATAGCTCCTAGGTGGGATTACTTGACTCAGGATGAGGCAGTGGGAAAAGACTTTTTGAACGGTGGATATATTTGACAGGCCTGTATTTCTCATGAAGACCCCAAGGAAATAAAACTAGAAAAGCATGTTAAAACAGAACAAACAACAACATATAAGACAAAAAGCACAGAAATTGTAAAACAAAAGTAGGCATTTAGTTTCAGCAAAGAATATGCCTGCATGTGCTAAGAAAAGGAAAAAAGGGTCAACCTAAGATGCAGGTTAAAATGTTAAGGAGGATCATTTGATACTTCCTAAAATAGTAGGAATGTGTTTCTTAACACTGTCTGCACATACTGATGCACCTGGGGTACTTTAAAAGAATAATTAAGGCTCCTGTCATAGCTCAGATCTATTGAATTAAGATCTCTGGGGTAGTGGGGGTGAGATTTTTTTTTAAAGAACTCCCGTAATGCTTTCCAAATACAGTCAGAGTTCAGAGGCACCACACTAGAGGCATTTTCTGCTACTGCATAAAGATATGAGTTGGAATGCTACTTACAAAGCTGAGAAAAGACAATGTCTTGAGACAGGCATGGTAAAGTTGTTGTGCACTGCTGAGCCGCTAGTGAGACACCTTTGGATGGATTAAGAGTTCCTTCAATTTAGAAATCTTCAGGAGATAATTCCACAGCAGAAACAATTATGGGGCCTAGGGGCCAAGTTTCCCTGGGAGGCAAGTTTCACAGCATAAGCAATTCCATAGCACGAGATGATAACTTTAGCCAATGAGCAGGACACGAAATGCCTGATCAGGAGACTATAAAAAAACCATCTCACCAGGCAGAGCTCACACCCAATACTATACTGGAAAGAGAGAGACATGGAGATTTAGGGGGAAATGAAAATTAGGCATCTTCAACTATCCTGCATTAAGACCTGGGGTTGCCAAAATTGCAAATTTCTATTATCAAAGGACAGAAATGATTCACATGTCACTCTCTGAGAGAGAACCAAATAGAAGTCATTTTATACATTTCAAAACTGACCACAGATTCCTGAAACTGGACAACAATACAAAACAAAACAAAATGACCATTAAAACCTCTTGTTTTTCCTAGTGATGATGCTAGAACTTCTCTAGTCTTTGTCTATTGCTTATGAAATAAACCAGTAGAATGGATTTCCTCTCACTCCAATGGCCTTTCTTACCCCTTTCCTGCTTCTCACTCCTTTGTGAATACCCATTCCAAAAACTTTTAAAACGCTAACAGCCAGGTTTCCATCCTTCCTTCTCCTGTGAACCCAATCTTCTTGCCTCCCTACCAATGAACCAATAAGCCACTTTATACATTGGGGAGTCAGTAATTTCAAATTATCTTACATTTGTCTTTCTTCTCCAAGCTTTAATTTTTTTCTCTTATTTGAAAATGCAGTAAAAGCGCTACCAAAATGTGAGATGCAGGGTCTAAAAATTTAATCAGATAAAATGCTGGGTCATGTTGTTGTGAGGTTAATGAAATGACTGGGGATAAACCTGTGCAGCTAATTGGTCAGAAAATCAAAGTCTGGGAAATCCAAATCCCTCCAAGTCCTGCCTGCAGTTTGGTGCCACCTGGTGGCAGTTGTCCAAAGCAGCTTAAATAATAAGTTGGGTCTTGTGACAGGATGGAACTTCTGGGATAGAAGCAGTGATTCCAGGAATCTGCTTAGGAATGGACTCATTTTGTTGACCCAGCCTGGAGGGATTGGGCCAGAATAATGAGGATATGAGGACATACTTTCTCAAGATACAGCTGTCTGCTGTTTTCCCCCTTGGCCTTGCCTTCCCTCTAGAAGGAAAAGACTTTAGACCACTCCCATTCGAGAATGTGGTTTGGGCACAGAATGAGAGCTAATCACTAATGTCATTACTTCCAAATTGGATTAACTTGGATTAACTCAGGGCAAACTATCACAGGGTTTTGCTATATTAATTTTCTGGCTTATGCTTAATTTTACCTTTTAGCATCTTTTTCAAGACTTTTGTCATACTTCTCTTGGACAACCACAGCAGCTTCTCTGCCTGTTTCCCTGAATATTGAAGATTTAGCTTAAATATAATCTTTTCTAAATGCTTCCCAGTCTCCTTTCCCTGGCTTGCATGCCCTTCCTCTGTGCCTCCTTAGCACACTGCATAAGCATTTATATGAGGCATATCAGCCTCTCATAACACGTTGCTTAGTCATCTGCCCTTTTGATTTGAGCTGCTTTAGGGCAATGTCCTATAATCGTTTAATTCCCATCATTGACCACAGTGCCTAGAAAATTGCAGATGATTATCTAAGTGTAACTTTATATATTCCTTGCATTTTACACATTCATAACACTACACATCATTTCTTCATTTGCACTCTGCTACTTTAAAGAATGGTTTACTCATAGCAGCAGAATCACAGCTTATTTGAGCTGAAAGAGTCTTTGTCTACAACTTAAACATTTACTTTGTTGATTTAATATAGAAACTATTGACTCTAGGATATTAATTTTAACATTACCACTGTTCATATAAAGTCATCTTACCTTTTATCTTTCCTTTTTTCTCCTCTTTCTTCATCAATGTCAGACAACTATTAATCAATAACAATTTTTTGTGTATCTACCATGGGCAAGACATACTGCTGGGCAACGTGGAGATTACAAAAACACTGCAAGAGCTTATCCTTATATTCTTGGACGTTAAATGTAGTTACAGAAATGATGTTGAGAATGATGATGATAAAAAAAAATAACAACACTATCATCTTGTAAAAAGTAGATTATGTACCAGTTATTATACTGTTTTATAATGACTTGAAAAGGCATATAAACATTTCCTACCCCATGGATGATCAAACGAGGCAGATCTGAGGATACCAAACACCTGCCCAGATGTATAGAGTGAATAAATATAGAGCCAGCACTTGAACTTCAACTCTTTAGATCAGTGGCCCATGTCCTGAACTATGGCATTACTTACATATTAAAAAAGACATAGGCAGGATAGAAAATTTTGATATGGAAGATGAAAAGGAAAAGATTACCTTCCAGTGGACTTTCAGGAGAAGTTTTGCAAAGGAAGTAGGATTTGAACTGGATCCTGGGATCTGTGGAGAGGAAATGAATGGCAGAGTGAATTAAGGAAATATGTTTGGAAAAGAGGTGACTAGATATCAAGTTTCATATTGGAGAATTCTATAGACAATCTTTCTTTGGTTTTTAATACATAAAACTCTCATGTCCTCCCTCTCAATATGGTATTCACATTAATTTATTATACCAGGAGAGATTTTGAGTTCATAGAGATTCCTCTTTTAACTAACTTTTTGCCTGGCACCTTTGAGAAAAAAAATGAGAAGATAGAAAATAATTATTCTAGAGTAGGTCTAGTCTGTGATCATAGGACAGGACAATGTAACTATAGGGTTCAAAAAAGTAAACATCGGGCTTCCCTGGTGGCGCAGTGGTTGAGAGTCCGCCTGCCGATGCAGGGCACACGGGTTCGTGCCCCGGTCAGGGAAGATCCCACATGCCGCAGAGCGGCTGGGCCCGTGAGCCATGGCCGCTGAGCCTGCGCATCCGGAGCCTGTGCTCCGCAACGGGAGAGGCCACAACAGTGAGATGCCCGCATACCACACACACACAAAAAAAGTAAACATCATTTGTACTAGGCATTTTTACTCTCATTGGTAAATAGTATACAAAAATGTCCATATTTCTGCACATCTTTTTGCTTTTAAGCTCATATCCTTTGAAAAGTAATATATTTTATATTTTCAGTTAGGAACATAATAGCAACTTTTTATGATCCTTAATATGATGGCTGGAAAAGTTTTCTTGCTGTTTCATTAATATGCTAAGAGGTCACAGAGAGCAAAAGAATGAGCAAAAGGACAGAAGCCTATATTAATTCTAAGATAACTGGAGAAGTAGTATAAGAATGAGTATTATGAATATTAGTCATCATATTTTGATATATAAGTGAAATGGTTGTTGATAAAATACGTTTTATTGGGGAGGGGTATTAAAGGGAATAGATATATTCCCTTAAAAAATCACTTTAAGGCACTGTAACGTCCAAGATTTCATTTTTTAAAATTTGTTGGAGTAGGGGAATATTTTCAAAATGTCATCTCCAGTTATTATCTGTGACAGAAAAACTATTCAGGAAGAAACTGTAGGTTTAGATTTTATATTCTGGTATGATCCATTTTGTCAGTGTTAATTGCTGTTTGCCAGCCTGAGTTTTACTCTTGCACAGGCAAGGTGTCTGTGATCTTTGAGCAAAAGGAGCAAACCTCTTTCTGCTTCCTTTGTAGTTTATCTGTCCAAAATCTTCTAGTAGTCTGCAACTATGTAGCTGGGTCAAATGTACTGTTTCTTTGTCCATGAATCATTTTTGAAATCAGGTAAGAGATATGAAAGTACTCTGAAACAAAATGGTGATTGAGAGCTCTATGTGGTATTGCCATTACTATTATTTTCTTATTATTATCTTCCTACTGTACATATAAATCTTCCCTCAAGACATCCAGTAATCAGCCTTCTCAAAAAAAGAAGTAGCTAAGAATTCTGTCGAAATCTCAGTTTTGTTTGTTTTACTGAGAAACTTTTGTGTCTAGAATAAGCACATCCTGCCATTTCCTTTTGTCCCCAAATGTGTCTCTCACACACAAAGGCCAAATTAAGTGTGAAAATAATGGCAGATCTAAGTTCCACCATATCAACAACAGTTTTAAACTACCATTTTCCTGGACTTTCCACTTCTCTAAATATATTTTATAAAATATATTCACTGGAACATAATTCCTTAGGATATTAACAGATATCATACAACAAGGGGTTCTGTGGTTTAAAAATGTATTAGATTCAAGTAGTCATATAAGCATAGTAATAATAATTTTTATAACTATAATTTATTCACAAGTTTCTGGAAAAAACAGCCTGTGGGGCTTCCCTGGTGGCGCAGTGGTTGAGAGTCCGCCTGCCGAGGCAAGGGACACGGGTTCGTGCCCCGGTCCGGGAAGATCCCACATGGCGTGGAGCGGCTGGGCCCGTGAACCATGGCCGCTGAGCCTGTGCGTCTGGAGCCTATGCTCCACAACGGGAGAGGCCACAACAGTGAGAGGCCCGCGCACCGCAAAACAAAAAACAAAAAAAAGAACAAACAAAACAGCCTGTGAAATATTTTCTCAATCTTTCCATTTTACAGGTGAGGAATCAGAAATTTATTTGGAGCCTTTAAATAAATGTTGAAAGTCACATAGTAGTAGAACCAAGACTTAAATCAAGGCTTTTCTATTTATTTTAAAATTTCTTTTACATTAAAAGATAAAGAGTTCTTATTTTTTACTCCAGACAGTCTTAGGGCCATTAATATATTAACATGTTAATGTGTAATATGCTGTATTAGGGTTTTACAGAGAAGCAGAACCAATACATATAACCTCTCTCTCTCCCATAGATATATATATAATATATATAATATACATATTATGTTATATATATGAATGATATTTATTGATAGATAGCATTCATATATGTAGATATAATTTATATATCATATATATATATACACACATCCCGGATGGATGGGCAGATTTATTATAAGGAATTAGTTCACAGAATTATGAAGGCTGGGACCCAAGATCTTCAGTTGGAGTTGACAAGTTGGAGACACAGGAGAGCTGATGGTATAATTCTAGTTGATTCTAAAGGCCTGAGAACCATGCAAGCCAATCGTGTAAGTTCTAGCCCAGAACCCAGCAGGCTTAAAACCCCACAGAGACAATTTTTCAGGTTGATCCTGAAGGCATGAAAAAGACCAGTGTCCCAGCTCATCAGCTCCTTTTGCTTAGGTTTTTTATTCTGTCAAGTTCTTCAACTGATTGAATGAGGCCCACTCACATCAGGGAGAAAAATCTGCTTTATTTAGTTTACTGATTCAAATGTTAATCCCATTCAGAAACACCCTCACAGAACACACCTAGAACAATGTTTGATCAAATGTCTGGGCATCCCATGGCCCAGTTACATTGATCAAAAAAATTAACCATCACACATGCTAATATGTAAACCTTGGGACCGAAGTGAGCCAGGGAAATGGGTATTTTCTATACATTTTTGATGACAAATTCCATCCCTTCGAAGAGTAAATCTCAGAACCAATGTTCTATAGAACATCTTGGAGATTTGGTACTCGAGACTTTAGAGAATTACTAAATTATATCACACTCTCTCCAGAACCTTTGGAAAGTATTGTTCTTTTTGAATCAATGAACCCTGAGAAAGCAATAACCCTAATAGAACCTACTGGAACAGAGGGGCTTTCTCTTTTAAGTAACTATGGTAGATTGCTGCAATAATAGTCTCAAATTTGTTCATACCTCTCTGTACTAATGCCCTTGATCCCTTCACACACTGACACTAGACTTGGCCATGTTACTTTCTTTGACCAATGAAGCAGCAGCAATGAAACACAAGCAAAGATTTGAAACACGATTGATCACTGAGGTTTTTCTTTTCTGCTGATTTTGGAACCTTGCTAGATGAGAAGAATATAGCTCAATCTTCCCCAACACCTCAGCTGACAGCCAGTAAACCTTCAGAGCTGACATCTAGCTAACTAACAGTTGACTGCAAATGCTTGAGTAAGCCTGGCCCGACCAGCAGAATAATCATCCAGGTGAATCCAGTCCAGACTGCTGAACTGCAGAATCATCCATGCTGTTTTAAGCCAGTAACGTCTTGGGGGAACTTTTTACTAAAAGTCTGGAATTAAAAGTCCTAGTTCTACCAAATTTGGGCTGTGTGACTCAGCCCCTGAAAAACTTAGTTCCTCCTCTTTAAACTTAGGACAGTAATAAAATATATTAAATAATTTTGCTTTAATAGTTAAATCAAATAATGGATAAGGAATTTGGGAATTATTTTGTAAGCTATAAACACTATACACATGAGTTACTATTACTTCTCTATGAGATCTTATCAGTTATTATTATTAATCATAATGCTAGGTATCAGTGGTATTATTTGTGTGATGTTATTTGCTGCCGGATCAATCTAGTGCTCAACAGGTATAGATTATTTGGTCTCTTGGCCAGACCTATGTAGACGTGGTCCCAAGGCCAAGGCATAAAAGGGTTCAGAATGGACACATAACCAGAATTCTGTGTGCCTTGTCCAGTGAGCCCCTTATGTTGTTCACATGGATCTTCGCTGGACATCTTCAGTAAGCCCAGTGCATGTAGAAATCCTTGCACAAAACTCCAAGGTCAGGCCCAGTTAGGCTTTCTACTGCATGGGAGAAAAGAGAGGCCAGTTTAAGCCATCTCAGGTCACCTGTTAGCAAGAGCTTCCTTCCATATGTTAACTTGATTTTTCTCTGTTTCAGTTTCTTCCTCTACTAAAGTGGGAAATTAACAGTAACTACTGCATAGTATCATTGAGAAAAATAAATTAGTTAATGCTTATTAGAAAAAGCATGTGATCAAAACCATACCTGGAATATTTCAAGTACTCATTAATACACATTGCAAATATTCAAGAAGTAAAGAGCTGTTATTACTCTTCCTATTACTGTAAAATATTAGTACTATTATACTGTTACTATTTTGTTACATTGTTGTTCTTTGGACTTTTCAGTCTACAACTCTGCTAGGTCTTTTATTTTTTTGAGCACACATAAGCAATCATAAATGTGCAAATACTCCAAATTGATCACCTAGACAACTTTTATCAGCAGGTACAACATATTCAAATGCTGAACACCTAATCCTAAAGTAGTAGTTTTAGGAGGTGGGAACTTTAGGGTGATTAGATCATGAGGGTAGAACCCTCATGAATGAGATTAGTAACCTTGTAAATGAGACCCCAGTGAGCAACCTTGACCCTTCCACAATGTGAGTACACAGTGAGAAGTGGAAGTCTGTAACCTGGAAGAGGGCATTCAGCAGAACCTGAACATGCTGACACCTTGAGTTTGAACTTCCAGCCCTCAAAAGTGTGAGAAATAAATTTCTGTTCTTTATAAGCCACTTGGTCTGTGGTATTGTGTTATAGCAGCCTGAATGAATGAAGACAATGCCTAAGCATGTTATCTTTAGATAAATTAAGTCAATATATTTTTTGTGTAAGTTATTGTAATTATAGGAATAAAAAAATGGGACTTTATTCTTTTAATTCTAAAATCTTGAGCATGTTCCCACTAGGGCTAACGTTAACAAAATATCAAAATATTTTTACATTGTGCTTTTTTTTACCTTTTGTATTTGCTTTCTATTGCTATGTACAAATTACCACAAACATAGAGGTACAAAACAACATATATTAATTATCCATGGTTCAAAAAGTTGGGTATGGTTTAATTAGGACCTCTGCTCAAGGTCTCACTGGGCTGAAATCAAGATGTTGGTAATCATTTTGTTTTTCTTCTGATCTTACTGATTGTTGACAGATTTTAGTTCCTGACAATGATCGTTCTGAAATCCCCCTTTTCTTCTGGATGTTGACCAGAGATCACCCTCAGTTTTGGAGAACGCTTCAATTTCATGCCATGTATCCCCCTCAATAGGCAGTTCAAATGTGGATTTTGCTTCTTCAAGGTCAGCAAGAGAAATTTCTCCTGCTTCAAATCTTTTTAGTCCCCTTTTTAATGGCTCACATGATTAAATTAGGTGAACCAGGATAATCTCTCTTTTGATTAGCTCAAAGTCACTGATTAGGAACCCTAATTATATCTTCAAAATCTCTCTGCCATATAATGTAACAATCACAGGCATGATAGATCACAAGTACCTTTCAAAAGGAGGAGATGTTATACAGGATATGTACACCAGGTTGGTGAGAATCCTGGGGGCAAATTTAAGATTCTACCTACTACAGCTGTAATCTTGATATTTTGAAATTTTAACTTGGATGTTTATGATAGCTGCTAAACCACAAACTCTCAAAGATTCAAGAACAAAAATTTACCTTTTAACATGAACTCAGAAGTTGCTACCTAGAGTGATCATATACAATTTAATTGACAACAGCAATCAATGATTGCTATTCGCTCGGAGTGCATATATAAAATTACTAGCATTGTGTTAAATTGTCTAAATAGCTACAGATGTTTACATTGAGAGTCTAGGTAAACATCTGGCCACTTAAATCTTTAAAAGAAAAATATGAGATTGCAGATTTTAGCTCTGGCATATAAATAGATTTTAAACTGTCACTTCCATTCATATACTAAGAAAAATCTGAATAAACAAAAAAATCAATAATTTTTAACTCATCAGAGAACTGTGGTATCAGGACAAATTATCACCCCAAAAGTTGGACAAGAAAATATAGAGTCACAGTGGAGATATGTTTTACTAGAACAGAAGCTGCTAGAGCCACAAATAGGTAGGAACACTTAAATGATGAACTGCTGGAGACTGAACATAGACTAGCATGAGAGTGAGAAACACCTGGAAGCTGCAGTCTTAAGGAGCTCTCCACAATTTCATAGGTTTTACACTCATGTTCTCTACTAGGATCCCATGGTGAAGAACTAAGCATGGTTCTGGCAGGAGGAGGAAAGCAGTTAATTGGGAAATCGCTCAGATTATTCTCTATAACAAAGACCTACTTTCCAGGGGAAAAACTTTACCAAAGTCTTACCCCAGTTGCAGGAGAGAATTCCTCCTCTCCATTCCCCATAAGCTTTCCTTTCTCACCTAATGTAGGGGAGATACTATATACTGGAAAAATATTTGTGAGGGTATCAGCATAGAGACATAGGCCAACTAAAGGCCTGTGGTTTAATCAGAAGATGACAGAACACTTCCCTCCCTAACTTCCATGCCACCACATCAACAGGGTTATATTATAATGAAAGAAAATTACCACTGACCAAACTGCAAGACATAGCCCCTCTCTGAAGAGGAAAACTTAAGAAAGCCTAAAGTTAAGAGTAGAAACAAAACAAGATAAATGAAGTTTGTGGCACCTATCCTTACAGTAAACATTAAACACAGCCCAATTACTAGCCGGATTAACATAAAACCACACACTATAGGCCTATTTACCTCAGTTTTAATCACCTGATACAACATGTCCAGTTTTCAACAAAAAGGTACACTCACCAAGACAGATTATACTCTAGACAATAAAAAAATCAACTAAACAAATTTTAAAAATAAAAATCATAGAAGATATGTTGTCAGATCATAATGGAATTAAATTAGAAATCAATAATCAAATGATACCCGAAAAATGCCCAAATATTTGGAGCTCAAAGAGAACCTGAATCAAAGAAGCAGTCTCAAGGAAAACTCAAAAAGTATTTTGAACTAAATGGCAATAAAAATACAACCTATCAAAATTTGTGGGATGCAGTGTAGGCAGTGCTTCGAGGAAAAAATATAGCATTAAATGCATGTATTAGAAAATAAGAAAGATCTAAAATCAGTAACCTAAGATTCCATCTTAGAAAACTAGAAAATGTAGAGCAATTTAGCTTAAAGCAAGTTAAAAAAAAAATGTCAGCAGAAATCAATGACAATGAAAACCAAAAAATTTAAAAATTAAAGCTAATTATTTGGCAAATAAATTGATAAACCTATTGCCTGGATGATCAGAGAGAGGAGGAGAGAAAAGAGAAAGATGGAAACAAATTCCAGTATCAGAAATGTAGATCATGTAACCATACAAAAGATTATTACTCACCAATAAAAAGAAATGAGCTATCAAGCTATTAATACACATGGATGACTTGTAAATACATATTGCTAAGCAGAAAAAGCCTGTCTGAAAAGCATAAACATTCAATTATTCAAATATATTAGTTCTAGAAACAGCAAAACTAAAGAGATGATAAATAGGTCGCTGGTTGGCACTGTTTGAATAGGTTAAAAACAGTTTAAAATTTTTTGAGAATAAATCTATCTGTATGGCACCATAATGATGAATATGTGACACTGCGTTTGTGACAACCCATAAATCATTATAGCATGAAGAATGAACCTAAATGTATATAAAATGTTTAAAAGTCATTCAGGGTATGTGGAGCAGTGTACAGTGAAGCGGAGGCAGAGCAGCTCCGTGAGCTCCTCTCCACTTTGCAATAGAGAACCCCTGACTGGCCTCTGAGGGTGAGCCACACACATGCCCTTGTGCCCGGCAAGCCCGAGAGGTCACTATCATATGACAAAGGCTTTGCTGCAGTTCATCTTCCTCACTGCGTACTTTCCATTTGTCTTCCTAGCCATGTGGCTGACAGGGTCTTGGTGCTCTGGCCGGGTGTCAGGCCTGTGCCTCTGAGGTGGGAAAGAGCCAAGTTCAGGACATTGGTCCACCAGAGACCTCTCAGCTACACATAATATCAAACGATGAAAGCTCTCCCAGAGATCTCCATCTCAATGCTAAGACCCAGCTCCTCTCAACGACCAGCAAGCTACAGTGCTGGACACCTTATGCCAAACAACTAGCAAGACAGGAACACAACCACACCCATTAGAAGAGAGGCCGCCTAAAGTCACAATAAGGTCACAGACAGCCCAAAACACACACAAAGATGCGATCCTACCCACCAGAAATACAAGATCCAGCCTCTTCCACCAGAATACAAACACCAGTCCCCTCTACCAGGAAGCCTACACAACCCACTGAACCAACCTTACCAACTGGGGGCAGACACCAAAAACAACAGGAACTACGAACTCACAGCCTGTGAAAAGGAAACCCCAAACACAGTAAGTTAAGCAAATTAGAAGACAGAAACACACAGCAAATGAAGGAGCAAGGTAAAAATCCACCAGACCAAACAAATGAAGAGGAAATAGGCACTCTACCTGAAAAAGAATTCAGAATAATGATAGTAAAGATGATCCAAAATCTTGGAAATAGAATGGAAAAAATAAAAGAAACATTTAACATGGACCTAGGAAAACTAAAGAGCAAACAAACAGTGATGAACAACACAATAAATGAAATTAAAAATTCTCTAGAAGGGATCAATAGCAGAATAACTGAGGCAGAAGAACGGATAAGTGACCTGGAAGATAAAATAGTGGAAGTAACTATGGTAGAGCAGAATAAAGAAAAAAGGAGGAAAAGAATTGAGGACAGTCTCAGAGACCTCTGGGACAACACCAACATTTGAATTATAGGGGTCCTAGAAGAAGACGAGAAAAGAAAGGGGCTGAGAAACTATTTGAAGAGATTATAATTGAAAACTTCCCTAATATGGGAAAGGAAATAGTCAAGCAACTACAGGAAGTGCAGAAAGTTGAATACAGGATAAATCCAAGGAGAAACACGTGAAGAAACATATTAATCAAACTATCAAAAATTAAATACGAAGAAAAAATATTAAAAGCAGCAAGGGAAAAAAAAATAAAAATAAAAAACAAGGGAATCCCTATAAGTTTAACAGCTGATCTTTCAGCAGAAACTCTGCAAGCCAGAAGGGAATGGCAGGACATATTTAAAGTTATGAACGGGAAAAAACTACAACCAAGATTACTCTACCCAGCAAGGATCTCATTCAGATTCAACAGAGAAATTAAAACCCTTACAGACAATCAAAAGAGAAGAGAATTCAGCACCACCAAACCAGCTTTACAACAAATGCTAAAGGGCCTTCTCTAGGCAGGAAGCACAAGAGAAGGAAAAGACCTACAATAGCAAACCCAAAACAAGTAAGAAAGTGGGAATAGGAACATACATATTGATAACTCCCTTAAATGTAAATGGATTAAATGCTCCAATCAAAAGACATAGATTGGCTAAATAGATACAAAAACAAGACCCGTATATATGCTGTCTACAAGAGACCCACTTCAGACCTCGGGACGCATACAGACTGAAAGTGAAGAGATGGAAAAAGATATTCCATGCAAATGTAAATCAAAAGAAAGCTGGAGTAGCAATTCTCATATCACATAAAATAGACCTTAAAATGAAGACTATTACAACAGACAAAAAGGACACTACATAATGATCAAGGGATTAATCCAAGAAGAACATATAACAATTGTAACTATTTATGCACCCAACATAGGAGCACCACAATACATAAGGCAAATGCTAACAGCTGTAAAAGGGGAAATCGACAGAAACACAATCATAGTAGGGGACTTTAACACCCCACTTTCACCAATGCACAGATCATCCAAAATGAAAATTAATAAGGAAACACAAGCTTTAAATGATACATTAAGCAAGATGGACTTAATTGATATTTATAGGACAATCCTTCCAAAGACAACAGAATACACTTTCTTCTCAAGTGCTAATGGAACATTCTCCAGGATAGATCATATCTTGCATCACAAATCAAGCCTTGGTAAAATTAAGAAAATTGAAATCATATCAAGTATTTTTTCCAACCACAATGCTATGAGACTAGATATCAATTACAGGAAAAAATCTGTAAAAAAAAAATACAAAGACATGGAGGCTAAACAATACACAACTAAATGACCAAGAGATCACTGAAGAAATCAAAAAGGAAATCAGAAAATACCTAGAAACAAATGACAATGAAAACATGATGACCCAAAACCTATGGATGCAGCAAAAGCAGTTCTAAGAGGGAAGTGTATAACAATACAATCCTACCTCAAGAAACAAGAAACGTCTCAAATAAACAACCAGAACTTACACCTAAAGCAATTAGAGAAACAGGAACAAAAAACAGCAAAGTTAGCAGAAGGAAAGAAATCATGAAGCTCAGATCAGAAATTAATGAAAAAGATATGAAGGAAACAATAGCAAAAATCAATAAAACTAAAAGTTGGTTCTTGGAGAAGATAAACAAAATTGATAAACCATTAGCCAGACTCATCAAGAAAAAACGGGAGAAGACTCAAATCAATAGAATTAGAAATGAAAAGGAGAACTAACAACTGACACTGCAGAAATACAGAGGACCATGAGAGTTTACTAAAAGCAACTATATGCCAATAAAATGGACAACCTGGAAGAAGTGGACAAATTCTTAGAAAAGTACAACCTTCCGAGACTGAACCAAGAAGAAATAGAAAATATGAACAGACCAATCACGAGCACTGAAATTGAGACTGGGATTAAAAATCTTCCAACAAACAAAAGCCCGGGACCAGATGGCATCACAGGCATATTCTATCAAACATTTAGAGAAGAGCTAAGACCTACCTTCTCAAACTCTTCCTAAATATACCAGAAGGAGAAGCACTCCCAAACTCAATCTACGAGGCCACCATCACCCTGATACCAAAACTAGACAAAGATGTCACAAAGAAAGAAAACTACAGGCCAGTATCACTGATGAACATAGATGCAAAACTCCTCCATAAAATATTAGCAAACAGAATCCAACAACACATTAAAAGGATCATACACAATGATCAAGTGGGGTTTATCCCAGGAATGCAAGGATTCTGCAATATACGCAACTCAATCAACGTGATACACCATATTAACAAACTGAAGGAGAAAAACCATATGATCATCTCAATAGATGCAGAGAAAGCTTTTGACAAAATTCAACACCTATTTATGATAAAAATACTCTGGAAAGTAGGCATAGAGGGAACTTACCTCAACATAATAAAGGCCATATATGACAAACCCACAGCCAACATCATTCTCAATGGTGAAAAACTGAAAACTTTTCCTCTAATATCAGGAACAAGACAAGGTTTCCACTCTCAGCACTGTTATTCAACATAGTTTTGGAAGTTTTAGCCACAGCAATCAGAGAGGAAAAAGAAATAAAAGTATTCCAAATCGGAAAAGAAGAAGTAAAACTGTCACTGTTTGCAGATGACATGACACTGTATATAGAGAATCCTAAAGATGCTACCAGAAAACTACTACAGCTAACCAACGAATTTGGTAAAGTAGCAGGATACAAACTTAATACACAGAAATCTCTTGCATTCCTATACAATAACAATGAAAGATCTGAAAGAGAAATTAAGGAAACAGTCCCATTTACCATTGCAACAAAAAGAATAAAATACCTAGGAGTAAACCTACCTAAGGAGACAAAAGACCTGTATGCAGAAAATTATAAGACACTGATGAAAGAAATTAAAGATGATACAAACAGATGGAGAGATATACCATGTTCTTGGACTGGAAGAATCAACACTGTGAAAATGACTATACTACCCAAAGCGATCTACAGTTTCAATGCAATTCCTATCAAATTACCAATGGTATTTTTCACAGAACTAGAACAAAAAATTTCACAATTTGTATGGAAACACAAACGACCCCGAATTGCCAAAGCAATCTTGAGAAAGAGAAATGGAGCTGGAGGAATCAGGCTCCTGGACTTCACACTATACTACAAAGCTACAGTAATCAAGACAGTATGGTACTGGTGCAAAAACAGAAATACAGATCAATAGAAACAGGATACAAAGCCCAGAGATAAACCCACACATATATCGTCACCTTATTTTTGATAAAGGAGGCAAGAATATACAATGGAGAAAGACAGCCTGTTCAATAAGTGGTGCTGGGAAACTGGGCAGCTACATGTAAAAGATTGAAATTAGAACACTCCCTAACTCCATATACAAAAATAAACTCAGAATGGATTAAAGACCTAAATGTAAGGCCAGACACAAAAAAAACTCTTAAAAGAAAACATAGACAGAACACTCTATGCCATAAATCACAGCATGATCCTTTTTGACCCACCTCCTAGAGAAATGGAAATAAAAACAAAAATAAACAAATAGGATCTAATGAAACTTAAAAGGTTTTTCACAGCAAAGGAAAACATAAATAAGATGAAAAGAGAACCCTCAGAATGGGAGAAAATATTTGCAAATGAAGCAACTGACAAAGGATTAATCTCCAAAATTTACAAGCAGCTCAAGCAGCTCAATATCAAAAAAACACACAACCCAATCCAAAAATGGGCAGAAGACCTAAAGAGACATTTCTCCAAAAAAGATATACAGGTTACCAACAAACACATGAAATAATGCTCAGCATCACTAATAATTAGAGAAATGCAAATCAAAACTATAATGAGGTATCACCTCACTCCTGTCAGAATGGCCATCATCAAAAAATCTACAAACAATAAATGCTGGAGAAGGTGTGGAGAAAAGGGAACACTCCTGCACTGTTGGTGGGAATATAAATAAACTGGTACAGCCACTATGGAGAACAGTATGGAGGTTACTAAAAAAATAAAAATAGAACTACCATATGACCCAGCAAATCCATTATTTGGCTATACCCTGAGAAAACCATAATTCAAAAAGAGTCATGTACCACAATGTTCACTGCAGCTCTATTTACAATATCCAGGACATGGAAGCAATCTAAGTGTCCATTGACAGATGAATGGATAAAGAAGATGTGGCACATATATACAATGGAATGTTACTCAGCCATAAAAAGAAACAAAATTGAGTTATTTGTAGTCAAATGGATGGACCTAGTGTGTGTCATACAGAGTGAAGTAAGCCAGAAAGAGAAAAGCAAATACTGTATGCTAACATATATATATGGAATCTAAAAAAAGAAAAAAGGTTCTGAAGAAGCTAGGGGCTGGACAGGAATAAAGATGCAGATGTAGAGAATGGACTTGAGGACATGGGGAGAGGGAAGTGTAAGTTGGGACGAAGTGAGAGAGTGGCATGGACATATATTCACTACCAAATGCAAAATAAATTGCTAGTGGGAAGCAGCCACATAGCACAGGGAGATCAGCTCTGTGCTTTGTGACCACCTAGAAGGATGGGATAAGGAGGGTAGGAGGGAGACGCAAGAGGGAGGAGATATGGGGATATATGTATGTGTATAGCTTATTCACTTTGTTATAAAGCAGACACTAACACACCATTGTAAAGCAATTATACTCTAATAAAGATGTTAAAAAAAAAGTCATTCAGGAGACTGGAGGACCCCAGGATATACTCTAGACCATGACAAGACAATTTGACTGTATTATAAAAATATAAAACGTCCCTCACATGGTGGGAAGAAAGGTTGATACCCTAAATAATTTTGAAAATCAGTAGAATCTTTAAAACAAAGCCAAAAGGAACTGTACATAAGCACTGTCCTGTTGATGATAAACTACAGAGGTATGATATTTTTATACATGTATACTGGCATGTAATAATTAAGTTAATGGATAGCAAATGATGGGAACAAGGTTTCTCACTGTTGTAGTGGGAAGTTACACATAGTGGGAAAGATCCCACTTTACCCAGTTACCCACTGGGTAACTGATTAAAATTGGAAGCATCAATATGAACTTTAATGTTTATTAATATACACCTATAGATATTTTTAGATGTGTATTATTATATACACAAATATGCCTCCTTACTCTGTCAGGTGACAGGACCTAGAAGCAACAACATTCCAGTAGTAATGAGCACACGTAACACCCAGATCTTGATTTCTAATATGATTTTCCAATAAAAGGAACCAAGTCTCCTCGGAAAAATGGCTGGTTTTAAGATGAGGGCAGGAAATATATAAGATGAGCCTAAAGCATCTTGTAGTGCCAGGGAATAAGAAATTGCTGAAACAATTAAATGTTTAAAAAAGAGCAGAATAATGGGAGTATGCCAAAAAGGTACAAGAGCCAAGTGAAAGAGCTCCCAATGGCCAACGCTATAAGAAAGTGTGAAAGAAAATAAGGTAGTATTAGGTTATAACCCAAAGTATGAAATAATTACCCATGAGTATATACTGGTATAAATGATTAAATAAATATTTGTCAAACAAATTTCCAGTACAGAAGAATTCTAAATAATTTATGTAGATATTCTTACCTGAAGGAGATGGAGCATTACTCCCACTCCTTAGGTGTGAGCAGTGAATAATTACTTCTTCCCAGAGAATACAGCATGAAAAAAATGGGGGCAAAAGGGTAATTTCACAGTGGAGAAACCTGACAAGCACTACCACAGCCAGGTCATCAAGGTTCACAACAACAGTGATGTCACCGTGACAGTATATACGCTTGATATGATGTGACGGAAACACTTTACCTCTGTGGTCTTCTTCTCAAAAATGCATAACCCAGACCAATTACAAGAAAAACATCTGACAAATTTCAATTGATTCTACAAAACACCTAATTAGTGCTTCTGAAAAGGCTAAAAATCCTCCAAAACAAGGAAAATCTGAGAAAGAGCCACAGCCAATAGGAGACTCATGAGAAATGACTACCAAAGGTAATGTGATGTCCTGAATGAGATAATGGACCAAAAAGAAGAAAGAATGGAAGGAAAAGAAGGAGAGAAAGAGAGACATAGACAGAGGAGGAAAAACAGTAGGTAATAACTAAAGAAATCTGAGTAAATTATGGGCTTTAGTTAATGATAATGTATGAACATTGATTCATTAATTGTAATGAATGTATCATACTAATGTAAGATGTTAATAATAGGGGAAACTGAGTGAGGGGCATATGGGAATACTCTGTAAGTATCTCCACAATTTTTCTATATACCTAAACTATTTTAAAATTAAAATTGTTTTAATATTATTTAAACAATCTATTATGGACTGAGTGTACCCTTCTTGCAGATTCATATGTTGAAGCCCCTAACCCCCAATGTGACTGTATTTGGAAATAGGGTCTTTATGCAGGTACTTAAGGTTAAAAAAATGTCATAAGAGTAGGGCCTCAATCTGATAGGACTAGTATCCTTATAAAGAAGGGACACCAGAGATCTTCCTTCCCTCCCTCCCTCCTCCCTCCCTCTTTCTCCCCCACCTTCATTCTCCCCCTCCCTCTGAGGATATTAACAGATATGCTATTAGATGTACAACTAAAATAAAAATAGAATGCATGTGCCAATTGTTGGGGAACTGATTTTGAACGATGAACAAGCTTAGTATTCAGAGAAAAAGAATTGTGCTTAGGCAGCAATTGGAACTATAACTCACTCACAATCTGTTATTTGCTGTGTGTTTTTGCATTTCATAGTACTAAAGGGTTGTATTTCATATATTACTTCATTCAAACATGGTATGTTATTTTTAAACATGTAGTGGTGACTGAAGTTAGTAAGAGTCATTAACCTTTGTAATCTACTTAATTTGACAGTCAAATAATTACCTCACTTGTGACTTAACTATTTATTCAAGGTAGGAAGTATTTTCATGTGCCTATACCTTTGGATAAGCCTCCTCTTCCTGCTTATATTTTGGGATAAATATAGTCTTAAAGTAGTATGTAAAGTTTATAGTCTCACTACCATTACACATTTATTCACATTTCTCCTTTATGAGAAGTTATACCCTAACTAGAACAATAACTAGAATTTTATATTATACTAAATTAACCTGTCATAGTTTTGCTGGGTACAAATTCAAATAACGATGCTTGGAGGTACGGTGTCTCTCCTTATTCTCATTTAACGTTAAATATATGCCCTCATTTTTGACTTAATTCAAAAGAATCATTGAAATAATTTTCCATTTTATTTTAAATGGAATTCACAAGGATTTCCACCCACTCCAGAATCAACATTATTTGGAGAGTATGAAAATTGGAATTTTAATTATAGTTCTTCTCAAAGAAAAATGAAATTACATTAAAAGTTTATTTGACTAGAAACAATATAAAGCTATTAACTCATTGGACTCTGCTCACTAAAGCATGATTCTTAATAACCTTCATTAAATATCAGAGCATTCTTTTATTAACTATAATAGCTAATAATTGATGCTTAGACCACTAAAATTAATCATAAAAAATGTATAGTTCTGAAAAAGTACATGACAATTCACCATTTTATGTCTTAGATGATGCTTTCCTTAAGTAGAATACAAGTTCTTTGGTGGCAGGGATCTTTATTTTACTCACTTCTGTATCCCCAGCACCAGAAAAGTGCTGACATAATAGACAATGATTAAATATTTGTTTAATGAATGAATGCAACCATTATGATTTTCACAAAAAGTATGAATTTGAATATTAACATTTTTTTCATCTGAACAGACATTTTACCAAGAAATACATATAAATGGTCAACAGGTATATGAAAAGATGCTCAACATCACTAATCATTAGGGAAATGCAAATCTAAACCACAATGAGATATCACTACAAACCTGTTAGAATTGCTATTATTGAAAAGCTAAGAAATAACAAGTGCTGGCATGGATGTGGAGAAAAGGAAACACTTGTGTACTGTTTGGGGGAATATAAATTGGTGCAGCTACTGTGGAAGACAATCTGGAGGTTTTCAAAGAATTAAAAATAGAACTACCATATAATCCAGCAATTCCATGCCTGGGTATTTATCTCAAGAAAACAAAAACACAAACTTGAAAAAAAATCCACATCCCCATGTTCACTGTAGTATTATTTACAACAGCCAAGACATGGAAACAACCTAAGTCTCCACTGATGGATGAATGGATAAAGAAAACATGGTATATATACAATGGACTATTACTTAACTGAAGAAAGGATGGACATTGAGAGCATTATGCTAGGTGAAGTGAGACAGAGAAAAGACAAATACTGTATGATCTCACATATATGTGGAATCTAAAAAAAAAAAAAAGATCTTAGAAACAGAGAGCAGATTGGTGGTTGTCAGAGGCAGGGGGTAGGAGGTAGGTGAAACGGGTGAAGGTGGTATAAAAATCTTTTTAATTTCTCTTTTTTTCTTAAATAATACTGTGGAACTTATAATCCTAGTAGAACCTATGTGAATTGTCTCTTAACAAGGTTTGAGAAAGAAATCCTATAATGCAGATAATATAGATCCATATTGCTATGTGGCTACTAAAAATATCAAAAGATTTATAGGCTGAACCAAAGACAAGACTAAGCTCAGATAAGAATATTTTTTAGAAGTCTTAGTATAGTCTTTAAAAAAATTTGTAATACATCTTTATTAGAGTATAATTGCTTCACAATGCTGTGTTAGTTTCTGTTGTACAACAAAGTGAATCAGCCATAGGCATACATATATCCTCATAGCCCCTCCCTCTTGCGTCTCCCTCCCACCCCTCTAGGTGGTCGCAAAGCACCGAGCTGTGCTATGCAGCTGCTTCCCACTAGCTATCTATTTTACAATTGGTAGTGTATATGTGTCCATGCCACTCTCTCACTTCGCCCCAGTTTCCCCCTCCCACCCCCCACCCCGTGTCCTCAAGTCCATTCTCTACGTCTACGTCTTTATTTCTGCCTGGGAACCACTGTTCTGATAAATACAAAATCAAAGGTAGGCAAACAGTACAGTGAGCAATCTAGAAATTCTTACCAATGAAGATTTAGCTGTATTTAAATTGTTGAAAGATTGTCATGTAGAAGTGAATATGATTTATTCTTTGTTGCTCCAGAGTGTATAATTTATTTTGGAGGCTGTTTTGAAATCAATATGAAGAATATTTAACAGCTGTAGTGGTGGATGTACAGAGGGAGTACCCACGGGTGGAAGGAGACTCCCTGGTACTGGATATATTCAAGAAAAGTTTGACAAGAATGCTTGACAGTCAGAGAATTGAATAAATATTCATGAAGACCGTTCGTAACCCTAAAAGTCCACAAGACTGTGTTTCTTTCCACATATTTACAACAACTATCCATTTCGCTACTCTAGAGTCAGAAAAGTATAAATTTGGTATGAGACGTCTTTAGTTGGAGTAGTGATTCTGCACACTAATTTTGAGAAATTGGATTATTATAGCTGGAAGTGTTAATACATTCTTCAGAGAACAGTCAGTTAGGATTCAAGAAGATATATAAATCTAAAATATGATATATATAATAAACCATTTGTGGAACACCTATATGCAATTTTCACTTATTTCCCAAATATTAATTTAGTAGGGCTACTGTTTACCAGGCAAAAAAAAAAAAAACTGCTCTCAAGACATGCAGAAGTGAATCAGTACAATACAGCCTTCATAGATCTAACAGATTGTCTGTTATGTGTTCCTCATGATATAGTCATTCTAATACATACCTTACAGGAAACAAAGGTTCAGATGGTTTAATAGCTTACTAAGAACTACACAACTATCTGGTGGCACAGCCAGATTAGAACTAGAACTGTGTATTTTCAAAGCCCCTCTAGGTTAGGCCTTTCTTCCAAAATATCCAAAGATATTCACATACTTTCCATTTTTATTTTCATATAAATAATTTCCTATATAATGTTAATTATCACTACCTCTGCTAAAAATATAGTGAACTTTAACTTCTTGGGATTTACAACATTTTTTCATTATTACTACTAGTCTTTTTAGGTGGTTAATGTTTAGATGAAAACATTTTAAGAGCTCAACAGTCCTGTCATTACGTTTAGAATCATGATTGTCAATATTCATAAAACAATGAGGATTTATAAGTCTGTCACAAGCTTACCCCAGATCTTGAATTATCTCCATTTTTAATGGGGAAAAAGAAATTGTAACCAGTTAATTGAATGGACTGAACTCAGTAGGATATAGTCAGGATATAGTCAGATTTTTTAATAGAAATATAATATACATATAGAAAAGTAAATATTTCATGTGAGTACAATTTTACAAACTGTGAAGGACTGTATAAAATCCATACGTGAAAAACCCTAACATCACTTGCACCCAAGCAGTACCCCTCATGTTCCCTTCCAGTCACAATACCCCTGCCTCTAAGGATAACTGCAGACTTACTTATAGCAACATAGAGGGGCTTTGCCTGACTTTATATATTATACAGCTGAAATTAGTTCATGATGGCTAACGAAGATGAATATGTTTTCACGTATTTATTGGCCATTTGTGACTTTATTGTGAAGTGAATATTCAAGTTTTTGTCCATTTTTCTATTATAATTTCAACATGTAGAGTCTCAGAATTTTTGATCTTGGCACTTGAAATCCACTAAAATATAAATTCTACAAGACCAGCAATATTGATTTTTTCCTGTTTTTCAATATCGTATTCTCAGCTCCTAGACCAGTAAGTACTTGTGTTAGTGAATTTTCAGTAAATATTTAATTAATATAAGAACCTTAATCATAGTAAACTACATATGGAAACAGAGGTATATATCAAGCTAGGATTTATATGTAGGAATCTATCTTAAAGCTTTAGTTCTTTGATTAGTTGTCTTTTGTTTAAATCAATTGATTATCCAGGAGCTAGAGCAGGTTTGTGCTAAGTGTATTATTTAATCGTTTTCTCTTCACATAGAAAACCTCTAGGGTTCCATCTATATTTCCCATCATGAAGGCTTACTCTACAATTTTTTTCCTCTTTAGAAAACCCCTTTGTCTTCAACTTGTATGTAATTGTCATATTCAATCACAGTATTAATCTCAACAGTATTCTCCCTCCAGCTCTAACTGTCTTTTCAATATGAGAGGTAGAAAAGAAAACACAGCTTCTTTCAGTTCGACACATCAGAGGAAGCTAGAAATTCAATTTACTGACTCCCAGTTGGTTTTCTCTGTAGTACAAACATAATACCACTGAGTGAACTTTAGCTACTATATCTACATAAAGTTCTGACATTCATAGTCACAAATCAACATGTGTACAGTCTTCTTCAAATTCAGAAGGTGCAAACAAAAGGGAATAAGGGAAAAACAAAACAATTGTGAGCAATGTATTTAGGTGGGGATTTGATTTATAAACTTTCAGCTCAGTTTACACTTGAACTCTACACACCCAGTTGTCATGGTATTGTCCCTTGAAGTTGCTAGGGTGTTTGACTCAGAAAAGACTAAAATAAACAGAACAGAGGACTGATGGTTAGGAATAAGAAAATAGGAATGGTAATAAATAAAGGCAATGCCTGGGTAAAGGATTATAATTGTGGATTCACACACATAACTATACATAAAAATATCCAGCTGTCATATATAATCAAGACAATACCTTCTGAAGCACATCATTAATAAGTTAAAAACCAAGCCTTCCACTGGTAAACTTTTCCATCTGACAGTAAAATTACAAACACTAAATCATCACACCTCATCAAATATTACTGTATTATAAGGATGCTGCACTGAACTATACTGAAATTCTACAGAACACTGAACAGTATCCGAATATTACTTGCATTACTCACATAAATATTACAAAATAAAATGACACACTAAGAAGACAGAGGCATTTTCATAAAAGGAAATTCTTTTAAGTTGATAGTTGGTGCCATCCTTGCTTTTTTTTTGTTTGTTGATCACAGTGTGAATTGAAAGCAGGGGTATAGCAGAGAACCAGGGAAATTACTGGTAATAGCAGGTTCTAAATTCACTCTCCATCACAACATCAACCACTATAAAGAATGGTCAATAATAAATATCAGGATAGAATGCGTCCTTGTAACACTCATTTTTAAAATGTGTATTCTTAAAATGTAGAAGTATGAAAATATAGGAGCAATGCTCTATCACAATATTTTTCCTAACTTTTATATTATATGTTAGCTTGAAAAATAAAAGCCTTCTCAAAAAAGATATGTTAACACTATTTCTTTTTTTAATTAACAAAATACAATTTTTAAAACATTTTAACACTTACTTGAGTAAATCATCTACAAGCCAATCATTTGCTGAAGCAGAATTTATGTAACCCGGTCACATTTAGAGTATTCATTGTATTGACAATAAAAGATAATTTGGTTTCTGGGATATCAAATCAATGTGTAGGAAAAACGTTATCAAATTCATTATTGATGTCTTTCAAGACTCACAGTAAACTAAACCAGATAAGAACACAGCAGATGAAAAAACAACAACAGCAACAAAGTCCCCTCGTATATTACACAGTCAAGAATACAAATAACCAGTTTTCAGGTCAAGAGGAAAAGAAAAATGAAAAAGAAGAGAATGAAATCTATCAAATAAGTACCAATCATGAATCCCATTTTGACTTCACTCTTACATTTTTGATGTTATAATTTGCCATGCTTTATTAACCTAAATTACATATTTATAGTCTAAATTATAAATTAACCTAAATTTAGTAGGTTTCATGTGCAAATACTCTTTCATAATTATAAATTATTTATATTGTTTTTTATAAATTGTGTTGCATAAAACCAACTTGAATTAAAATAGAGACAACAGGAGAAATATTCAAACAGATTTGCCATGAATCACAAGTAACTTGTCAAAGGCCTAATGGGAAAGATCATTATGGTTGATCTTACATATTGACTCACTCACAATTCTATAGGTACTCACGACGTAAAAACTACATTTCCTACACTACTTTGAAGCTAAGGTTTTGGAGGTAAAATTGATTTCACTGATTAACTGCATTCCAGTCAGATTTGGAAGACAGAAATCAAGCAGAAGCCCTCTTCCAGGCGTTCCTTCTGACGACAAGCAATATCATAGTGACAAGAGTACTGAGAGATAATTTTAGTGGTCGTACTCTGTGTCTCATGGCCAAACCTTCACAGGAAACAGAGGTAGTTATAGACAAAGGTAGCAGCAGTTTCCTGATCTCTGGGTTGCAGGCATGGGAGTGTTCTTGAAATCAGGTGGCCCCCTAATTCTCACTCCTCCAGCCCTTCCAGTCATGCTCTAAGCAATTAATTATATGTATAAAATTCCTAGTAATTGAAATATCTAAGGGGCAATATTTTCCTGTACTCTATTCTTACTGATAGGAAAGAAAAATATACTGGATATTAACAAAGAAACCTAAATACATACATCCATATAAAAATATATACATAAATATATCATAGAAGATATAAATAAATGGAGATACACATCATGTTTCAGGAAAGGTATGAAATGTTTTCTTCATGAACATGTAGTATTATATAAATCCCAATCAAAGTACTAAGGGAATTTTTATGAAACTTTTAAAACATGATTCTAAAGTGTTCCTGTAAACATAAATAGTTAAGAATAGATAGAAAGTATTCAAAAAAGAAAAGTGATATAGGTATTGTACTAGATATTAAGACATATCTAGAGATATTAATACAGTAGAGAAAAGTCTGTAGAAGTCTGTAAATAGATGCAAAAAGGCAGAATCAACGACAGAAAAATTTTTTGTTATATCTAAGTGATTATACAGTAAATGAATCATCAAAATCAATAAGGAAAATATGTTAAGCAATAAATGATTTGGTGGAAAATAAATAAAAAAACAAAAAGCACAAGTTTTGCCTTACACAATTCAAATTTAGTTCCAGATTGATTAACAAACTAAACCTAGAAATTGATATCACATATACTAAAGGATTAGTTGAGGGTCTATTTAAACACTATCTAAATGATTTAAAAATGGCATGGACTTTTTTGAACAAAAAGTCACTGCAACAAATCACAAAGAAAAGTAAATTTTGTCACTATGCAAATGTAAGCCCTTTTTTGTTCCCCTACAACCTCTTCTATAAGATTGGAGACAAAAAATTGAGAGAAATATTGGCAGTGAATATGAGAAACAAAGGTTAATTTAATTATGCACAGAATACAAAGTGAAAAAGAAAGCGTGTCACTGGAAAAATGAGGAGAGAACTTCAAAAGACAATTTATTTAGTAATAAACTAAGACATGAATTTAAGACCAAATACCCTTCACATTTTAAAAATAAGTTTCTGGAAATTTTCATTATTAAATAATTAGAGATGCAGAAAAACAGACGGTGTAAGAAAGACCGTAGTAGTAGTTTAAAATGATGAAAATTAAAAACGATCTAAATGTCCATGCTAGGGGAACTTTATGATAGAATGATGAGGGGGGCATTGAAATCTCATTTTCTTACAATAAAAAGAGAAAATGCTCAAAACGTAGGAGTACGTGATAAAAATAAGCATTTATACTTTACGTGAGAAGTCATTTAAAAATATTTAATAAGTATCTATTTATTTAAATATACTTCTTGGAAGTAAATACACCAGAGTATCAGTTGATTGCAGCATTAGAAGTGATTTTTATTTACTTTAAACTTTTCTGTACTTTCTGTGATAGCATATCTTAATTGCATAATCCAACAAAGTAAACAATATTTGAATACAAGTGACAGATTTAACTTATACTAACTTAAGAAGGAAATGTATTGCCTTGTGAAATAGAAGTTTCCTGCCAGTATGAACTTCTAAAGTAGGCTTGATCCTGGGACACAAAAAATGTCAAAAAATGCTAATCCCCTAATTTCTCAGCTCTACTTCATCTGTGTTACCTCCATTCCCAGGCTGACTCTTACCTAACTGATCAGGATTTTTGTCCATTTTGTTTATTTCTGTATCCTAAGTGCCTGTGCTAGACACATGGTAGGTGTTGCATAACGTTTTGTTGAGTGAGTAAATAAGTTAATGGGTGAATTAAAGAGACATGGCTGTAGTAATGCCAGCTTCCCATCTTCCCAGCTTCAATTCAGCAGAAAAGAGTTTGTCCATCTGTATCTGCACCCTTATTCCAAATCTCATGAATTCTCTTGGACCATCTCTGAACCAAACAATGTGATTCTCTGTCTAGACCCGGGTATAGGGCAACCTATAAGATAAAAACCTACCTCAATCAAGGATGGAAGAATGGGTAGTACCCTAGATGAAAACTGAAGTATCGTTATCAAAAGAATGTGGTATAGTTGTTAGGAACTCGAAAGGTGGCAGTCACTACTGTATATCTGTATAATAAAAATAGCCATACTAAACCCAATCTTAATATTTAAGTCATGCCTATGAAGCAATAAATACACTTCCCTCAATTAATAAAGGGAAAACTTAAGAAACATCAGGGTTAATGCTTTGCAAAATGCTTTGGATTTGGTTGATTGAGTCAGGAGTCTCCAAGTTTGCAGTTGGCTGCTGAAGTGAACTCAATAAATCCTTTTCTTGGTAGAGGGGATCACACAGAATAGAGTCTAAGACTGAAGCAAACTAAAAAAGTGATGACCTGTTAAGACATATTGGATACCTTTTATTAAAAAATAAAAACAGGGCTTCCCTGGTGGCGCAGTGGTTGAGAGTCCGCCTGCTGATGCAGGGGACACGGGTTCGTGCCCTGGTCCGGGAAGATCCCACGTGCCGCGGAGCGGCTGGGCCTGTGAGCCATGACCGCTGAGCCTGCGCGTCCGGAGCCTGTGCTCCGCAATGGAAGAGGCCACAGCACTGAGAGGCTCGCATACCGCAAAAAAAATAAATAAATAAAATAAAAATAAAAACAAACTATAAGAATGGATGACCCCACTCACTAAAGGCCTTTCCATTACACTTTTACCTTCAGTATTCTTCAATGAATTGGTAAAATGTTTTTTGAACTGGTTTCAAGGCACAAATTCATTGATTCACTCAGAGGCTTGGCTATCAATACAGCGTCTCCAGGATGTCTGGCGTACCAGTCACCTCCAGGCAGTGTTTTAAATGAAGGGTAGGTAAACTGCCTTTATATTTTTTGTAGCGTTTCATCTATTGATTAAGAATTATACTGAAAAATGAAATATGAAAAATGGCCTATTGCCTAAAATCTCCATGTAATATGCTGATGATGAAACTCAATCTGATACTATAAACCATTCCATAATGTCCTTTTAAAAGTGCTTTGTAAACATTTTACAAGGAGACCCCTAACATTTTTCTTGAGGTTTGCTCAAATAAACCATTTCTCCATTTTGCATGTATGGAAATTGAAATGTGAATGTTAGTGTTTCAACCCTGAGTCCTGGAGCTGATTAGTTACTTGAGATACCTACATTGTATTAATTCAGTGGACATCTATTGAGAGTTTAGTCACCTAAAGGCAGTATGGCATACAGACTCTGGGATCAAACCCTGCTTTACCACATACTAGCTATGTGAACTTCATACAGTTTTTTTAAACTTCCTCTTTTTCAATCTCTTCAACTATAAGAGATATGAGAGCACCTACATTTATAAGGTTTTGTAAATAAGTTAACACATGTAAGTAACTTAGGAAAAACTGACATAATAAATGCTCTATAAATATTGGCTAATATTATATGTAAGGTGTTATAACCACCCAACATGGCAGAGATTAGTAGGTGAATACCCAAATTATGTAGACTAGAAATGTATGACTCGTTTTCTGTTAAGTGTAGCCATATGACAAAGCTACAGCTAAGGGAATATAAGTGAGGTATGCCAGTTCTATAAAAACTTCTTCACATCCCATGCTCATTCTCCCTTTCGGCTGGCTGGAATGTCAATGCCAATGTTAGCTTTGGAAAGTACTTTGGTGAAAATTGCAGAATCTCTGACAGCCTGGGTTCCTAAATGTGTACAAGCTAACCTGTACACTTGCCCAGGACTTTTCCACAGGCATGAAATACGCTTCTATTGAGTAGAGGCATTACTTTGGGGGATTTTTTTTTTTTACTATATCCTATGCTCTTCTAATTAATATAGATAGCAAGAAATAAAAGATCAATAATACACATTGTTTCATTAAAGGAACTTTTAAGGTTATGAGAGGCAGAAACACACACAAATTAAAAGCTTAATGTTGTGAGAAATTTCCAAAAGAAAAATATCTTGAATTATCAGAACTCAAGGGGTTTCCAGGAAGACAAAAGATAATACCCAGTTGGGAAATCTTTGAATGTTTTTTGCAGTTGTGCCTTTTGACCTATGGCTTCAAGGAAGGATAGAATTATAACAAATACACATAGCTTGTCAGGCATAGGGAATAGCATGAATGAAGAGGAAAAGTGAGAGAGTGTTAAATATTTTAGGAGAACAGCCAATACTAATTTGCCTGGAGTAAAAGAATGAGTTACCAAGAATGAAAGGGTAGGCTAGTATCAGATTTCTACAAAAAATTTCATATGTAAATATTCAGGATTGATTTGATATGGAATGGAGAATACCAGAAGGTATGAGAGCAGAAGGTAGTGATTATGGTTATAATTAAGGAAGATTTTATACCTCTTCATGATGTGACTCTTGATCTACTTTCTGCTTTTCGTACTTCATCATTCAGCAATGTCAAACTACTTAAATATTCCCAAATTTTGCTCTCTCACATCTCTATATCTTTGCATATGTTGCTCCCTTATTTGCAGTACTACCTAGCTTAGATATCATCTTCTTCAAGAAAACTCACCTAACTTTCTCAAGGTTAAATATTTCATTATTCAGAGACAACACTATGTATATGAGTCTGGAGCATAGCAGGTGTCCAATAACTATGTGTTTAATGAATATACTTCTACAATAGAGTGCTTCATGCTATCTTTCTTATAACACAATGAACTCATGGAATACTTTTATTCTGTCTCACCCCGTTTGTGTCACCAGCATTTAACTCATTTTTGGATTCATAGCACACCTTGAACTAAATTGACATGTGGTACAGATTAACATACTGAGAAAATAGAAGTAGGAAAACTCTTTAAAAATGTACCAAACTTTTGTCCTTAAATAAGCACCATAAAATTTTTTTCAAACTCATTGTTCATGTTATCAGATCAACAAAAAAGCAGCACATTACTGAATTAGTAGCTAATGCAATATAAATGAGTCTGGGATGCCACAGGCCATTTTGAAAAGCACAGTGTTCTTTGGATTGATGCTTTTAAATAGTTGTGAGACTAAAGCTGATGTACTCTCAGCAAGCTTAGTGGTATCACAGAAAAATAGGCTGAGATACCAAAAGTTTAATTGTATAGATAATCATACACTAAATCTAAGTCAGATATAATTTTTAAATATAACATTAATATAACCTAAAATATGACAAAGTGTGGTGCTATTGTAATCCTTTTGAGATTTATGAACCAGACTTAGAAAAAAATTCTCTGAGGAATGCAACTTAGTTGATCAGCTATCTCTGGCCACTAGAATCTTAAATATTAATGTCAGTTTGGTCTGCTTGTTTCTTTTTAAAAATATTTAAAGTATTTTTAATATCAAAATTTAAAAAAGATTTAAAATATTTGTTAGTTTTTTAAATTGATGAGTTGAAATTAATAGCCATTATAACTCTATCTAAATAATAAATTGTAATGTTAGTATACTGGTATATATAAAGACCACAAAATATATGTGACATAAAATCCATTGTTCTTATGTGTTAGTAAAACTTACATGCATGAGCCATTAGGGAACTGTCAAGTTTTTCTCTTGCATTCTGCTTAACTTGAATTGACCATATCTTTATAATAGAACGACATGCTAATTTCAGAGACATCTCAATCTATTACAGAATACCTAGTCCTTAAGATACAGATTTCATCATGTGTGCTTATATGACCCTAACATTTTATCCATGTTGCTACCGATCCTGCAGGGATTCCCTTAAGTACCATGGTTGTACATGATTGCCTGGGAATGACTTCTATGCTGAGATGAAAGAGAATTTATAGATTTTTCTCAACTTTCAATGAGAGTAAAACACCTTCCACAGATAGCATCATAGAAGATGTTTCTTCCATTCTTACGGGTTATGCCATCTGAGATTATATCCTGTGTTGAACAATTAGTATTTCCTCTAGTTACAATCAATAAAACTGAAGAAATGTGCTCACTTATTGCCTCACTCTTCTTTTGGTTTATGTTTTCTTGTTTTATATCCTCTTAGCATAGTTTACATAATGATAAAATAAAATAAGTGACATTTGTGAATAGACTATAGAGAGTCTACACTGAGAGGCAGGCAAAGTGATTAAAAGCATCAGATCTGGAGCCAGTGGAACTGGTTGTAATTGGTTGTGTCACATGACATTGGACAAATTGCTAATCCTCTATGACTAGATTTTTTTTATGACTAAATTTTTTCATCTGCAAAATGAAAAATAATAATAGTACTTGCCTCTTAGGATTTCTATGAGGGTTAAATGAGTGTATAATATATAAAACCCTTATAAGGTAAGCACCATAAAAGTGTTTGCTAGAATATCATTCAGCTATAAAAAAAAGAAGGAAATCTTGCCATTTGCAGCAATGTGAATGACCTTGAGGGCTTTATGCTAGATGAAATAAGTCAGAGAGGGAAAGACAAATACTGTATGATCTCACTTAAATGTGAAATCTAAAAAACAGAGCAAAACAAAACAAAAAACTGAGCTCATGGATACAGAGAATAGACTGGTGGTTTCCAGGGAGGGGGTCCTGGGTGCAAAATGGGTGAAGGGGGTTAAAAAGTACAAACTTCAAGTTATAAAATAAATAAGACACGGGGATGTGATGTACAGCATAGTGACTATAGTTAGTAATTCTGTATTGTATATTTGAAAGTTGCTAAGAGAGTAGATCCTAAAAGTTCTTCTCACAAGAAAAAAATTTTGTAACTAAGTATGGTGATGGATGTTAACTAGATTTATTGTGCTGATCGTTACACAGTATATACAGACTCCAAGTCATTATGCGGTACACCTGAAACTAATATGTTGTATGTCAATTACAACTAAGTAAATTTTTTAAAAGAATATTTGTGGGCAAAAAAGTGTTTGTTTTTTCAACATATGGTGGTTTGTCCTTACTGTGAGATTATACGAGAGTGAGTGGAAAGTGTGAATTAGAGACTATTTTATAATATAATATAATGTAATATGATTACTAAAAAGGCATGTAGTTATTTAAAACATTGAGTAAAAAGCACTACAAATCTAAATTTCATTTGTGTCTCTAATATTTCCTAGGAAACTCTTTCAGGTGTCTCTCCTATTCATTATCCTTAGTAGATATTCCTAAAATTTCACCTGTCTTTTCACAGTGCTATATTATTTATTCCTTAGCCTCAGTCTACTTTACTCAGTAAATCAAGGATAGCAACCAAGCACTCTTTCAACTTCTTCCAGGCTAAGAACAAAGCTATTAGAATCCACACTTTCCCTTTCTTTCTTTCCTGCTCCTTCAATGAGACAATATTCAACAGTTGTGTTTTCTGTGTCATCATCACTCAACTTTTTAGAGACTCTGTTCTATCATCAACTCTGTAGTGGAACAAATCTCCTTGGAGGTTTATAAGTACCTCAAGCTCAGCATATCCCAAACTGGATTTGATTATTAATCCCAGAAAGCCAATTTTCTCCCTCTTTTTCCTATCTTAATGAAGGAGACCACCATCTATCCAGCTACCCAACCTTAAACCTGAAGTCATCCTTGAATACTGTTACTCCATAATTTGGCACTTTTAATCTATAATTTTATTTTTGCTTTAGATCCAAATATTCTCCCCACTTTCCCTAAAACTGCACTACCTCATTTACCATCATCCATATACTCTTGTTTGAATAACTGCAACAGCCTTCTACCTGAATGTCCTACCTCTAAACCTGAGGTATTAAAAAAAACAAAGAACAATAATAATTAAAATTCCGCTCTCTAGCCAGTGGTATATTGGAGACAGCTCTTACTGGTTCATGAAAACCAATTGTTAAATATTCAGGGATATTTTTTAGTGAATTGTCAAACCATTGGTAGCTTGAAATTGTCCATGGAGCAAGTATTTGCATCGTAGAAATTAATAAACACTCTAGTTGATTTACTAGCACACAACAGGTCTTCACTCTGAAGCAAGACATACTTTTAAAGCATGATGATATCATTCTCATGCTTAAAATCAGTTAGTGGCCTTGCCCTCTTCCTTCTCAACCCTGGTGGTTGCAGTGGAATAGTAAGACATCAACCTCCACACCTTTATTGTTTTTCTACTTAGCAAACCCTTCTGTCCCTGTGAGCAGACTTATCACCCTTGTGATAACTCAATAGAATCACCAACCCCCAAATCTTAGAATGGTCGCCTACATCTCATTGTTATATATATATCCCTCTTCTCCAGTGGCTTTTTGTCCCATAATTTGGGTAATGTTATCATATGACTCTGGTCCTAGACACCCTTTGTAATCTGAGCTATCCTCTCCTCCCATCCTATCTTCTTCTTCCTTCCAGCATGGCTGGGGCCCCAGCTACTCTAGGGTGACTTTAAAAAATCTGACATCATTTTTCTAGTTTAGTTCAGTCACTGGGGACAAAGGAGGCACAGGGTCATCACTTGTCATCAGGAACCAGAGAATAAAAATACACCTCACACTCTGGGCAAATTAGGTTTCACTGTACTCTTACATAACTATAAGCTAAACCTGTCTATCTGGAGTGTTTGGTTATAGGGGGGCAAAAAAATCACAAGATCAAATAGCTCCTGCAGCAGAATGTGGCTCATTCTCTCATCCTCACCATCACCACTAAAAATAAAAATGATCAAATTATGAAAAATTACTGAAGGAGACAAAGAAAAGCCTGAGAAGGATAACCTAAATGAAGAAGAAAGAAAACTTAAGATCTTCCTACAGTAACACTACTCGCAGTCATTGTGCTGAGTAGAGATCTAAGGATAGAAGTGAGAATCTTTGCCAATGGCCTACCATTCTGTCATCAATGACTGTGAGGCACTCATGTCAGCAGATTACCTGAGCATCACCTTCTAGCACTTGTCTATCAGTATTAGAACCTTTAGTTCAATGACAAATGCTCCCTGACTCTAACCCATTCTTGTCACACACCTGTTGACATCCAAAGAGAATGCCAAGAAAAAAGTCCTACCAGCTTACCAGCTCCTGTGCACAAGCTAAACTAAAACTCTCAAAAGAGTTGATACCCTGAGGTCAAATTACTTTTGACCACATATTTGATATCCAGATCATAAAGAGAAATGTGACAATTTGTGATGTCCCTGTTTTTTAAGCAATCACAGTTGAATAATAGACATATGTCCTCATAAAGCATTAAAGCATGGTCTATAAATGTTTATTTCTGAATAAAAGAAAGCTATAAACTCCACATGGGCAGAAACTTTGTCTTTTTTCGTCACTACTGTATCCCCTACACATAGAATAATTGTTGGCATATTCTAGGGGTTCAATAAATATTTGTTGATTTAACAAATACATGGGAGTATGAACACACTGTTAGAGGGATGCAGAGGAGAGAATGGATAATTACATTTCAGAAGCACCAGGCACTCCTCTAACCCCCCATGATACAGAGTAAATCAGTAGTGCTACCTTCAGGGCACTATCCTTTGGGACGAGGCTCTAAAACTTGGAACAAGATCTTGGTTTTGTCTTCCTCTCAACGTGCAACATAGAACTCAAGTGTCTATGTTCTGACCAATGTTTTAACTAAAGAAAAAGCACTAATTGTATCTAAAGGCCTTTGTTTGAATTAGAAAGAGATACCAATAGTTCAGATGTGCTGGAATATACTTATAATGAAAAGAAATGCATCCTGGCTATTTGAAGTGCCCAGGCATTGGGCCTCTGTGTATCTCTAAGCCATCAGCCAGGACTCTGGAGCTGGTGATGAAGCTCAGTGTACCTATCATTGCAGGAAGGCAGAAAGTGGCATCACTCTGGCTTTGATCCATGACTCAGGCATATTTGTTGCTAACACAGACATAATTGGGGAACTCCAGATTTAAAAGGTCATATTGCCTCTTACAACGTTCCAACAGAATAATTTAGGTCACGAGTGATGTAGAGATAAACCCCAGTTGGATAAAATCTTATAGAAAGAACCATTGTATAACCAAGCAAAAAGGCCAAACTCACTTTCCTGGTGATAACCCATTCTCTGGACCTGAGGCTGTGACCTTGATTTGGGGACAATGAGGCTTTTGAACACTGGCTCTCACCCTCTTTTTGTTCTCTGACCATGGGGTTTCATATTCAAGCCAACTGAATTTAAAAGATTGAACATCAACTCATAGCTCTCTTTTAAATGAGTCAAATGCTAAATGTTCCCTGATGTTGATTATACATTTAATGAAGACCAATGATATGTATCATTATTGAGCCTGCCATCGTATTTTTGAGGTCATCAGGTTTGTGACAACAGTGAAGGTCAAATACTAGAAGTTGATCAAATCATCTGCTGAAATCCACGTCTCAAATGGCTTATAAGACCTGCTAAGCTTTTCAGCTTCTCATCTCGGTCAGTATAATTGATCATTTAATTTTCTTGAAATAATTCTGTAAATATGTCAACATTTTACAATTGCAAATAATGTAAAGCAGGAAGATTGGCTGAAAAATGAGAAAAAGGTGATTTAAAAGAAGAAAAATAAGAAGTGATTAGTAAAAGAATGGGCAAAATGCATGATGATTCATGAAGAGATGCAAATGACATTTACATGTGCCAAAATCAGAGTTAAAAATCTGACTGAGTTGTTTCTGCAATGATGATGGAAACAGAAAGGGAAATGCAATACCAGGTGTTTTCACAGTAATGACTCAATGATTGTTATAGTGAAACATGGATTCTAAGCTGGTAGTGAGGGAAAATGAAGATGGATAGTTAAGGAGTTTGGGATTGACATGTACACAATGCTAGATTTAAAGTGGATAACCAAGAAGGACCTACTGTATAGCACTAGGAACTCTGCTCAATATTCTGTAACAACCTAATTGGGGAAAGAATTTGAAAAAGAATAGACATATTAAAAAAAAGAATAGATATATGTATATGTATAGCTGAATCACCATGTTGTACACCTGAAACTAACATAACTGTTAATCAAGTGTACTCCAATATAAAATTTTAAAAAAAAGATAAAATGGAGCTGGTGGATAATGAAAATATGAAGGCATTAAAGATTAGAGCATTAGACTTTGTTGAAGAACCATTGTAAGTGTACAATGCCTGTTAGCATTCATTAAATATTGAATGAAATTAAATAAAACATCAAGTTCAGAGTTCTTGTGTATTGCCAACCTCAGAACTTGGCACTGAATTGTAATCAGTGGGGACTACAAATTGGAGGTGTTGCAAATTGGAAACATGACCTAGGAAGCCATTTCCCAGGACTACGTAGAAACTTCATGCAGTACAATGAAAACTGAAATATTAGAATCATGAGCATACCTACTTATAAAATATTGGGTTCAGGTACTCACTGAGGAACTAACAGAAGAATAAACCAGTTTAACAAATATTTTGGTTCCCTCCATACTCCTTCTGCAGGAGGAAAGTACTTTAAATTTTAATGTTTCCTGAGTTTAAGGAAAAAAAAAAAGTGTCATCTAAAGCAGAAGTTAAACATTGTTAATCAGGCACTTCCCTGGCCTTCTAGGTCAAAAGATAAAATGCTCAAAATGCATATAAAGAAGAGAAACTTGACATTTGGGGAGAGTTGTGTTCTTAATTTTTAGTTGGAATTTCCTAATTTAATTGTTTTTCAGAAAGTTAATAACATTGTATTTTAAGTATAAATAGAAAAAAATAAAATCCTGTGACTAGAAGTATTGATTTTCAAATATTCATTTTAGACATACTGTCCAGTTGACCGATATGATTTTGGGCAAATTATTTTTAGCCAAATCACCCGGTGCTAGAAAACAGGCAATTACAATGTATTGGGAAATACACGAAGAGCTGGGTAAGGGTAAGATGCCATGGAAGCTCATAACCCAATCTGCCTGGGAGAAACCATGGGTCAAAGGAGAAATCCCAGAGGAAGAAACACATAAGGTGGAAACTGGAGGAACAAATAGGAGTAAACAAGGTAAAAGTGGAAAAGAAGGAATAAGAGGATACAACATGTGCAAAACTCTAGAATGACAGGAAGGAATCACGCTTCTCTTTGACTGGAGCAGAGAGGACAAGAAATGAATTGTCAGCACACACCATAACACCTCATACGTATTAGGCACACTGTAAATACTTGTTAATAAATTATTTTATTTTGCATATCTATATGTTGCATATGAGTATGTATTACTTTTGCACTAAAAAAACCCCAAACATTAAAAGGAAACAATAATACTCAGCTTTTTGATAAATCCTATGGTGCCCCAAATTAACAGTTTTTGCAAGACAGATGAATAAGGATGTTCATTTTTACCCAGTCAATTCAAGCATATTTTTCATGTGCAACAATTTCTAATTGTACCCCTAAACATTGTTCTCATTGCCCAGCAGACTGTAAGCAATTTGAGAAGAGGTGTCTAGTTCACCATTGTCTCATCAGCACCTAGTTCAGTACCTATGGCACACTGTACACATTTGATAATCTGGACTGAATACCTCCTCTTTCCAATAATTGTGCACTTAGTTTAGAATTCTCTGTTGATCTCAATCTGTACATTCAATACCCCTTGAACATTTTTCACTTAGATGTCTCACAGACACCTCAAAGTTTCAAAGCATGTGCTCCTTATATTAATAAATGGCACCACCACAACTGATGTCATTAACTTTTGATTACCCTAGATTTCCCCCTTCTTAATTATTGACTCTCTTTATTAATTACAAAGACCTATAGATTCTCCCTTTCTAAACACCTTGACATCATTTCACCTTTGCTATTTCTCCTGCTATTCTCCAGGCTCTCATTCCTTATTAAGTGGATTATAGTCATAACCTTCTAATTCCACTAACTTTCATCTCATTGTTACTACAGTGATCTCTCTAGGATGAAATTTGACTAGTTTTACCCTTTTTAGAATCCTTTAATATCATTAGGATAAATTTTAAACTCTAAGGTACCTTCTAATAATCTTTTAGATTAAGAATATCCAGTTTTATAAAGAATTTATAGCTCCCAAGAGAATTTATAAATACTCCCAAAATTTTGTTATAAAATATGAGCTATCTACTATATATATATCATGAGTTATCTACTAAAAATAAATTGTAGGATAATTTCTTCCATGATTCTAACATTATCATCAGATTAACTCCCTATTACAACTATTCATAAAACCCATAAACTTTTCATATTTTTTTTTTTGCTCACCCTTTTTTTTTTCTCAATGATGATTTTGACATTCCTAGACATACAGACATTTTGGCCTAGGTAACATGACACCTCAGCATTCTATGTAGTACAATAAATCATAGACACTGAGGAAGGATTAATAATAATCCCTTATATATTTTTTCCAAAATTCTTCTCTCTTTTCTTTCACTGATTTCCAAAATGTTTCCCTGCCTCATTAAGTATTCACTGCAGGGGACAGTCAGTATTCTTACCTTGTTTGTTCTACATTATACCTGCTCGTGTCTCTTAACTGCAAGCTCTCTGGGGCAGCAACCTGTTATTTGTCTAGGACTGGTCACCATGTATATTTCCTGCCTTAAACAGTAAATAATAATAACCATCTGGTAGCTGTAATGTAAAGGAACAACATGAACAGAGCTACAAAGCAAATTATGATTCACAATGTCACAATCATTGTGGGCACTCACATTTGCATCAAAGTGGTAGAAAGTCCAATTTCCTTGTCATCCTCATCTAAACTATGTATGTCTACGTGCTATGCTATATAGTTTTTTTTTCTTCCTCCTACATACTAAAATCCTTATAGTTAATTCACAGTTAGTTTAGGTATTTCATTTCCGCTGTGGTATTTTCTGACAATAATTTCTAGCTTGTTTCTATCAGTTCTCATTTATTGTTTTTAGGTGATGAGGCTTCAATTTGGACAGACAAGTAGTTAAGTTCATTCAACTTCTGTGCCATTTCTTCCTATGAATACATTATCGGTGTTTCTTTTTAATGCAATCAAAATTTACTACTGAGAATCTCATTTTCAATTGACTCAAACGCCTTAGCTTTTATCTCACTTTATTCATAACATTATTTTATTCTTATGCTTTCTCTTGAAAAATATAGATTAAAAGAGGGGGGAGTTCCATTAGAATGTCTACAACTACAAACCAATGCCCTATATAATAAAGCTATACTCAGATACCAGCTGATTACACATAGAAACAAAATATTATTGACTGTTACAAAGAATTGTATAAGTAATTCTATAGAAGGAGAGTGTTCTATTGTGTATAACCATATGTTGGTAGATTGCAAAAAAAAAGTGGCCACTAATTACTCTATGCAACCATCTTTGCATTGTGACTTTACTCTCAAGTGGTGAAGTCTATTTCTCTACCTGTTGCATCAGCATTTGGTCACTTACTTTAACTAACTGGATATTAGCTAGCAGGATGTAAGAAGAGTCTTTAAAACCACTTTTACACTGTGGCTTATTCCATCTTGCTCTTGGGAACCTTTCAATCACCCTGTGAAGAAGCCCAGGTTAGTTTAATGAATAAGGAACTACATGAAGCAGAAACAAGCCATAACAGTTTAGGCCCCCTAGACCTGTCAACTGCCAAAATGAAAGTCAAAATCATCCTAAACTCTTCAGCCACAGTCAAGTCACCATAGAGATCAACTATGCTAACCCAGACCAGTGGAATTACCTAGAAGCTGGCCCAGAGGATTGTGAACAAACGAAATGGTGGTTGTTTTACATTTTGGGCTAGTCTGACATGCAACAATAGATAACTGATAGAACAGATAACTGCTTGCTTTTTGTATTATGAACAGGTAGAAAACACAATGGTGCCATGTACAGCTTCAAATTAACAAGTTATATCTTGTTTCTTGCCACCAAGATGTAACTATCCTTTAACTTCCTTTATTCTTCCCTATGTGTTTTTTTATTTTTAATCTCAGCCATCAAAATAATGTCTATCCAAAATCTCAAACCACCCAAGAAAGCCCAATGAAATGAGGGGAAAATTCAGAAACCAGAAGAAAAGAGTTGTTAAGTACATATTTTAAGTGCTATCATTGTCATTGATCTACTACTTAATCTGATCATAATGCCTGTATATATTTCTAGAACCTCAGAAAGCAAATGTGCTTTATAGAATCATATGAATTTTTAACAATAACCATTATTAAAACTAGCTACTCAGAAAGTTGTAATAGAACTTAATACAAAAAGTACATTTACAGAGCTTTGTAATTGAAAACCATTTTAGCCTTTTGTAATAAGAAAATTATTGGAAAATGATGAGTCCATAATTTAACTACTTAAGAAAAATAACCAAATCACTGTTCATTTGATTATATCTTCTTCTGGCCAGGTAATGTTTCATAGACTTCTAAGTCTTAGCTCTGGTCAATAAATAATACCAATTATTATAAACCATGTTGTGAATTTCATAATATCTACTGGTATTTTTCATTATTATAATTGCTATAATCACAAGCACCAAGAGGATCTTAAAAAAATCAAGAAGTTGTCTAAAGTCTTACAGTAAATCTCTCAGAGAAAAGAGTCAAAATCACATCCTTATGTGGTTCATTTTTGCAAATCAAAGTATTCAATTTTAAACCTTTTAAATGTAGAATGAACTAAAAGAATCTTTAGTTGCAAGAAATATCTTTATCTAGTGTCTTTTTTCCCCTTGGAGAAAATTATTCACCTGTACCAATAGATTGCATTGCTCAAACAAGCTTTGTTTCTGTTCTGGGTAGAGAAACCCCAGAAAATAAATATCTATATAATAGTATATTTACAGCTCTATCCAATAGGGTTTGCTTTGTTTTCCATTTGTTTTCATTTTTATATTTATGGTAGGCTATGGACAAGCCTGCCTTAGGCCACATGATAGCATTAAGAAACAGAATACAAAACTAGATGATACTGGCAAAGCAAGAATGGTAGAATGACCTTACTGGTAACAGGGGAGACGTTTAATTACAATCTGGACCTGTCCTCAGGCTAATGTTTTTGTTTTTTTTTTTTAAAAAAGTCTGCTCTCATGATCTGCTTTAACATGATAGATTCCTTACTCTATAGGAGCTGCACTGCCCATTGAACTTGGAGTGTGCCCTCAGGAGGAATAGGGCAGGCAGCAGAACTGGCCCACACTTAAATGTTGATCTCTTTTACTGTTTGCTTGCTAAGTGATTAATAAAATGAAAGAGAGCATCGGGCTTCCCTGGTGGCGCAGTGGTTGAGAGTCTGCCTGCCAATGCAGGCGACGCGGTTTCCTGCCCCGGTCTGGGAGGATCCCACGTGCCGCGGAGCGGCTGGGCCCGTGAGCCTTGGACGCTGAGCCTGCACGTCCGGAGCCTGTGCTCCGCAGCGGGAGAGGCCACAACGGTGAGAGGCCCGCGTACCAAAAAAAAAAAAAGAGAGAGCATCAACCAAGTATAAATGGTCATTCTAAAGTGTCCTCTAACCTGGATCCACCATCCCCACCTAGCAAAAGGTATCCTCACATACTACCTTAGAGCTACTTTGCAACTTCTTCAATTAGTTGGGCTTTCTGCTTTCTAGCATCTCTTTCCATGGCATGACTATAATCACGGCGAGCATATTAATAGCATTGTCTAGCCCTAAAATACACCCAAAGGTAGCATTATACTTTTTTAACCCTCTCCTCTCAAAATAATAATAATTTACAAACTTTATATATACTCACTATTTTCTGTGTCTATGGAAATTAACTGGGACTCTACTATAATGTATTATTTATATTGCTCCTAGAATTTAAGACCTCTGGTGCTTTGAGTGTTGTTATTTACAAAATTATCTTTTCCCAATATCGTATGACAAATAGGTCACTAAGTAAGGTGAAAAATGAAACAAGATAGTAAGACTTAAGACCTGAGACCTGTGAGAACCAGACTAGGAGGGGAATAAAGCCTTTTGCTCTAAAGTTTACAGTCTGCTAGGGCTTGAGTTGAATATTTGTTTTGTGTGAACAACTTAAAGATTGTGAAAGTCATATGGAAATTAAGCACATATAAGAACAATAATTAACAATAATGATTTTTTGTTGTTTAACAGCAAATGACTAAGATACACTAGAAATTTTGTACGTGAACCAAACAGTACAAAACTAAATCAGGGACGTGGGATAAACTACTTATTGCAAGTAAGCTCTGGATTTAGCTCCTGTTTTTCCTGGCAACCAAGGCAATAAGGAAAATACAGTAAATACAGATTTCATTGTTGGACAAATGGGAACATCAAAGTGCATTTTGACAGCAAGTACATTCTTCACACTAAAGTCTAGGCAACACCCACACTATGCTTCTCAATATAAGGTTATCATAATGAACAGTGTTTTCAGATTTGATCTATAAGCATTCTTCAAAAGACCATGTCTTATAATAAGCCTTGGAAGATAAAGTCCAGGATGTGAAACTAAAGGATAATATAAAAAAGGCCTTTGTATAAGCAACTAAAATAATATCATCCAGGTATTTTAATTATCATGCTCTAAATTAATAGAAGGAATACATTTAGATAAACTACTCTTTAAAGAGGATGACACAGTTGACCTGCTGCTTAAGACTCTGTTTTAGACACCAGATGTTTGCACAGAGATTTTGGCAAGTGCTAGATTACATATGATTCAAAGTTCAATTTTCTATTTCTATTTCTATAGAATTTTATCCTGTAAAATAGTTACAAGAGCAATATCTTATATTTTTATAGATCTTTATATTTTATAAAACTTTCACATGATCTCATCTTATCTAAACAATTCTGGATTATAGACATTTTATTTTCCATTTTACAGACAAGAAAACTGAGGCCTATAGAGAAAAGTGGATTGTTCCAGATCATTTTTATTTACCAAATCGGCGTTAAGTATCTATTCACTACCTTCCCCCCGCCCCATTCTAGGCACTGTGTTTGCAATGGAGATATACTGATAAGTGATGGCAAGACAGATGTGGTCTCTAAGCCAGGCCCACCACATAAATCATTCCTTCCTCTATCAGGTTATCTGACTTCCACTGCAAGGCCCAGCATACCCTTCATCTCTAGGCCAAGACAAATTTCTACAGATACATCTGAGTTACAGCACCGAAGAACATATACTGAAAATTTGTCTCTAATATTGGTCAAGACTAATCCCATTTTTCACCTGATTTCTTTACATCATTGCGAATGTAAACAGCACAATCTCTAGAGGTAAATTCTTATATTCAAGTCTGTAGTCGGCCACTAACCAACTTTCCAAAATATGAGAATATTACTTTACATACCCAAGATTCAATGTCCTCGTCTGTAAAAAGTGGATATTAACAATATCTATCTCAAAGGATTTTCATGAATATCAGATCTAATATTTTACTTAAAACATTAGGCACACAACAAATGCTCATTAAAACAAAGTGCTTTTTATTACCTTAGTCCCTGCCAGTAGCACAGCAGCACACGTGAATCTCAGCTTACATTAGAAGTTAATTTTCTCCAACACAACTTAATTACCTACGCCAAATCTATTCTGCTCAGATGGCTAAGCATTTAACCTCAGTTCTCATCCCTACACCAGGGTTATGCTAGGGGCCTGGAGCCCTCTGTAGTGGCAAGCTCTTGGTTAGGGAGGAGGCTGGAGAAATAAGGTCCTCAGTCATCAGTGACTCTGTTAATTGCCCTTACCTTCTGTGCTGCACTTGTGGCTGGGAAATCGTGGTCGTGGCTGCCTTGGATTCTCTCTTCTGAGATGTCCGCTGACACCATCTCTCTCTTAGGCTTTGCTATCTCTCTATTCCAGGACCCACATATTTCCATGTGCTCTTCCTTCTATTTATCCACAGCCCAGACTAATTTCCTTTTAGACAAGAAAAATATCCTTTTCCCATCATCGTATTAGTTTTAAATCCTCTTCCTAATTTAGGGTTTAATTTTTTAGAGAAAAAAAAAAGCCACAAAAACTCTTTCCATCTTTCCCCATCCATCTTCTAAATAAATGAAAGGGGGAAAACATAAACTCTACCGTTTCAAAATGTTATTTGATATAATACTTCTGGTCCTTCAACGTTGAGACGCCGCATTGCTCTGTTCCTATAGCCCAGGCGCCTTCATTCAGAGGCCTCTTTATAGGGTGCCTTCAGCTGCGGCCTCTCCCAGGTGCTTCTGCTGAGACAGCCTTATGGGAAGGGAAAGCGTGAAGACACTTTTCCCCACTCTGACTCAGTGCTCAGTACTTTTCCACTGTTAGTCCCTCTGTCAGTCTGTCTGTTTCTCTCTCTCTCTCTTCCCAGCCCACAGTGATACAAAACGTCAGAAGCCTTTTGTTTAGAGTGCCATTAGGAGTGAGACATCCCCACCTGGTGACATTCCATGGGGAAAAATGAAACACTGGGAGAGCCAGCACTCTCTCCTGTTCAACCTCTTGCTTATACTTTCACAGTAAGTGATTAAAGGTGTGACTGTTGCTCTCATTTTGGTTTGTTTACCCCTGGCAGTTCTGGCTCAGGCCAGCTCTTGACAACCGCCTGTTCTTAGAGCAGGTCTGGACTTCTGTCTGTTGCTATATTCCCCAGAACCATATTCTCTCTACTTTATTCAACTTCTTTACACCTGCTACTGTTTCTGTGGCCTCTTTTCCACTCCCTTGTATAATTCTGAATTCAGGTCCCAGGATGGTCTGCCCTGGTCCTCTGCAGACAACAGAAACTTCAGCAGTGTGACCTTGAGGTCACGATATATCCTAGAATAAGGATGCTCTCCCAACTCCACCATTTCTCATCTACAAAAAAATACATGTCCTTTAGATACCATAAAATTTCCTTTGTGTTTTGGAAACAGATGAACCAAATTATATGAGCCTATTATCTGAAAGAGGTTTTTTTTAAATAATTAATTAATTAATTTTTGGCTGCGTTGAGTCTTCGTTGCTGCACATGGGCTTTCTCTAGTTGCAGCGGGCGGGGGCTACTCTTCATTGCAGCGCACAGGCTTCTCATTGCAGTGGCTTCTCTTGTTGCGGAGCATGGGATCTAAGCACATGGGCTTCAGTAGTTGTGGCATGAGGGCTCAGTAGTTGTGGCTCACGGGCTCTAGAGCACAGGCTCAGTAGTTGTGGCACACAGGCTTAGTTGCTCTGCGGCATGTGGGATCTCCCTGGACCAGGGATCAAACCCGTGTCCCCTGCATTGGCAGGCGGATTCTTAACCACTGAGCCACCAGGGAAGTCCTTGAGTTTTAATTTGTTTTCCCTCCCAGGAATTTCTCATGTAGCTTGTTGTGTTGAATTTTGTATTTGCTTTGAAATCAGAGAAATGTGGGTTCTGATCTCAGCTCCTCCACTTCCTAGCTCTAAAGTCCCTGAGTTTCCATTTTAATGTAAAAAGTTATTAATATCCCCACAGGATTGTTAGTAAGTAAAATCAGATAGCATATGTAATATACCTAGGAATGCACCTACCCCAACTGTATACACTCAACAAAGGTTAATAGCATTTTGTTTCCTAAGTTGAGAGTAAACAAATACGCATTAAAAAGATGACTAGAATTTTTATCTGAAGAGAAGAAAGGAGTGTTATTAATTTATTGTTATCTTATCAATAAAATAACCTGTTGATCTGTTGATTTTTGATGGCACTCTATCCTAAAGTGTCCAGCACAGTGAATTATAAATACACTCTCAAATAGCATTTTTAAAAAATTGAGATGTAATTGACATATAACATATGTTAGTTTCAGGTGTACAACACAGTGATCCAATATTTGTATATATTGTGAAATTATCACCACACTGAGTCTAGTTAACATCTGTCACCACACATAATTACAATTTTTTTCCTTGTGATGAGAAATTCTAAGATCTACTCTGTTAGGAAATTCCAAATATATAAACAGTGTTATTAACTATTAATACATGGTATTTTGAATTACATTTTAGATAGATTATTTTGCTTATTTAGGTGTTGAAGGATAATTCCCCCAAAAAACATTGTTAGTAGAGTTGACATGAAAATTTTTTCATGATACTAATAAGGTGACAGCTATAACTACATTTTAAGTCCACATTTATTTATTAATAATAAAGCATGTCATCAGCATACAGAAGAATCTAAGAATTTCTACATACTATGATATGGAGAAATCATTTTGGTTACTTTATGTCAATTATGTCAGTATCTGCAGATCTAAGTTGAAAGAAAGAGAGAATCAGAAATCACCCAGTTCTGTACCATGCTAAATTACAACACGAAGTCTAAAAGACCTCTTTCCCACTATGAATCTTGATAGTATTAAGGTAGTGGATTTGAAGAATAATTGCACCCTTAGCCAAAACTGTAAAGCTTGAACAAAAGACATATCCAATATATGGCATTGATGAAATGACAACAGATGTTTTAAATAGTTTTATCAGCTTTGTCATTGAGATGAGAAGCAGAGTATGGTGGTCGTCCTTAGTAGAATCCCATCTAAAAATTTAATTGCAACCAACAACAATATACTCAACTCGTTAATAAAAATAACTTGCTAAGAAAAATAATATTTTAATGGATATAAATTAAAATGGTTCTAGAATTTAATGTGATGTGTCAGATATATTTTGGTAGTCAACCTCAAACCAGGCTTTCAGCTCCAGGGAGTGAATGAGCTTTCTATAATTACTGATCTCTGGATCATGCTTCCTTCTCACTTTTATTCATCCAGCAATAGGCACAGTAGGGGCTTCCTATAATTACTGAAGTCTAAGTAACGCCACAGTCCCCCCATTTGCTTTTGAAACCCTTCCAATACTATTATAACCAATTTCTTGCAATAAATTCTTATCTTATCTGAATATGTACAATAGTTTCTGTTTTCCTGTCTGGACAATGACAGATGTACCGTGGGTGATATCTACCATTATGTGATCCATACCTACCTGAAGGGGATTACATCTAAGAGGTTAGGAATAATATTTGTTGATTTGAAATTAAATGAATTTAATCTTATTGGTTTACAAAGTAATTTCCCAAACATTATTTTATTTGATTTTTACAATGCTTGAAGGATAAGGTAATAAGTGATATTTTTAAAATATGTAAATTTTTATATATGAGAATCGAGAGTTTAATTGACCTCTTAATGATCATATAGCTAATTCATTTATGGTATCACTATGATAACTACGGTATCAGCAGCATCCTTAGCTGTAAGCAACTGAAACTGAATCTGGATATTTTAAGCATAAAGATAACATATTAAAAAATATTGGGTAACTCATAGAATTATTGGACGGCTCTGGTACCAGGCTTTGAAATGGGCAGGAGCAAAGGGATGCTGGACAGCAAATTGACTAAACACTCAGATACCAAAGCCGTGCTACCTGAGTTTGAATCTCAACTTTGCCACTTAATAGCTGCCTGATTTGAGGCACACTGCTTATTTTTTTTCTGTTCCTTGTTACTTCATCTGTGCAATGAGGGTAAAAATAGTGCCTATCTCAGATAATTTTTATAAAGCATAGATGAATTTAACCAGTGTAACGTGTTTAGAACAGTGATATCTCTATAAATATTAAAATGAACAAATGAAAATCCTGCCAGTCTGAGGATAACAACCACTCTATCTCCTCTCCATTGGTTTCATACTTTCTATTGCCAGACATTGGATGCAGCTCCTGGCACTGCAGGACAATTGCAGCTGGGAACACATGGCTTTCCCCTCCATGGCCAGGTTGAATACTTCAGTCTCCCTGCCCCCATTACCACACCCTGATTGTTAATGAAAAATCACAAATTCATGCCTTAACTGGCATAAAGCTCAAAAGATCTTGCTCAGGTTCTATAATTGCAGGTAAGTTCTATGCAACCAAGGCACACAGAGTAGAAAATTCCCCGAATATAAGAAGGGGGTTCATATGCTGGGCCGACCAAAGAAAAGGAAGGGGGAGAAAGAGAAAGAGAAAGAGAAAGAAGAAGAAGGAGAAGGAGAAGGAGAAGGAGGAGAAGGAGAAGGAGAAGGAGAAGGAGAAGGAGAAGGAGAAGGAGAAGGAGAAGGAGAAGGAAAAGGAGAAGGAGAAGGAAAAGAAGGAGAACAGGAGGAGGAGGAGAAGGAGGCGGGGAGGGGAAGGAAGAAAGAAAGAGACTAATGTCCTCTATAGCTATTTGGTACCAAAGCCTGAGTTTTTATCTGAGGATGAAAAGATGAATAAGATATCATTACTAGGGCTTCCCTGGTGGCGCAGTGATTGAGAGTCCTCCTGCCGATGCGGGGGACGCAGGTTCGTGCCCCGGTCCGGGAAGATCCCACATGCCGCGGAGCGGCTGGGCCCAAGATATCATTACTATATATTAACAGGAGGCATTTAGGAGTGGGAATGGTACCTTACTCATCTTTTACATGACCAAACAATCTAATAATCCTATGGACCAGCCCATAATTACAGATTTCCTTTAGAACTCGTATCCAAGTTCTGCATGTGGATAAACTTTGAACAGAGTAGATTGCATTTTTCTTTTCTCTTTTCTTTTAACATCTAACTTTACTCAGTTTCCCCATGTTTCTTGACTCTAATAAAAAAGATCTGATAGGCAGAGTGAGTCAACATAGAGAACTTCTATTGTCATGCAACAACCAGCAAACTCAATGCATCATGTATAATCGTTGGGTAATATCTTATTCTCCCCTGGAAGATTGTTTCCTCACATCAAAGTTTTCAGTCCAGATGAGCTTTATTGCACATAAATAGGACTTAACAACTCTCCTTTCATTCTCTTTTTTCAATCTCTTCTCCCGATAAATGAAACCAATAGGGAGTATCTTGTATTCATAGCACATACGCACAAAATGTGAATCTATGAGGACGAGTCTGATTTATTTACAAACATAATGGTACTTAAATATTCAAATAAGTGCTGTAACAGTTGTCTCCTTTGGGTCAATATGCTATTTTAATGATGCTATTTGTGTTCGATCACATATGGAACTTTCAGAAATTACCTTCTCAATCAGTTTAGAGCCTAAAAAGTTATTCTCTTCTCTCTAAGTGAAATTTCAATTTTTTACCAACCGTATAAAAATGTTACCCAAATAATATAGTTTAATTATAAAATTTATCAGACTTGGTTGTGTATAACTTTTGCATATTTAAAAAAATATGAAGCCATATTGTAAAAATGTATTTTCCCCTAAAAAGGATTTTTAAAAATATTACTGGCTTTGGAAATAATTCCTAAGTATAAATTTTACTGTGTGACTTTTTGAAACCAGTGTCATTTGATTGTACCAAAATTCGTGGTTGTATTATTCATAATATATAAAATGAATTGCTTTTCCTTAACACACATATAATCTGAAACTGATTTGTTTAAGGTCATGTTACATCCTATGTAACACTTTTTTTTTTTTTTTTTTTTTGGTACTCGGGCCTCTCACTGTTGTGGCCTCTCCCGTTGCGGAGCACAGGCTCCAGACGCGCAGCCTCAGCGGCCATGGCTCATGGGCCCAGCCACTCCGTGGCATGTGGGATCCTCCCGGACTAGGGCACGAACCCACGTCCCCTGAATCGGCAGGCGGACTCTGAACCACTGCGCCACCAGGGAAGCCCTGTAACACATTCTTTTAATTCTGGTTTCTAGTTATTTCACAATACGTACTTACCAACAAGGGAAATATAAAATACATGGCAAGAAAGAAATGGAAAGAAAATGGAGTAGAGAAAATAAATGATACAGTCCCACCATTACATAGGCAGCTATTTAACCCCAGAACCTTCACGCCTCCTGGCTAGATTTCTCTGAGACAACAACTTGAAAACTAATTCCATTTCCTTAGAACTCCCTAAAAGCTTCAATTAAATTGTGTACATACACTGAAGCTGAACCAAAGGTCACCTACCCAAGCAAACAGGGAAAACACATAATTGTAAAACATTCAATAAATGTGTCTTAAACAACTACAGAATGTGCCAGGTTAACCTCCAAATTATACAGTAGAGTAAGGAGCTAGCCTAGAAAGCTGGCACATATTTGTTTTCCCTACTTCGACCTCCCTCTTTCTAATAGAGCCTATGATGTTTCTTAATCATTAAGAAATTCCCATTATTATTTAATGTGCTTCTTTAAATTCCAATGAATCATGTCCATTAGCTTCATCTAGATAAACACCTTAATGAATATATTATAATTATAACTGGCTTTGGACTCTTAAAACCAAAAAAAAATGTCAAGCATTAAATGAATCTTTAAGTACCTGATGTCCTATATTGTGCTTAGGTCACTGAAATATGTACCATTCGATAATCAAACAAAAACCCATTTCAACAAATTTAAGGAGGAAGACATAAGTGGATAGGTAGAACAAAAAATGTCTTTTCATGGCAATTGTTCCTACAATATTTGGAAGAGCAGAAAGCTGTCACTTTCTCCAACTTTATTTGCAATATTTCTGTAGCCAAACCTATTTTGTCTACATTATTTGTTGGTGAAGTTATTTGTTTTTGCAAGGCCATGGCAGTAAAAACAAATAGAATATAACTATAGTGCATCACATTGCAGGCCTGCTGTTTTATTATCTCACAAGTGTGACAATAGAAATAGAGCTTATATTTTAGAAAGTTAATTCATATTTCAAGGTGCATAAGTATGGGTAGTTTTACAAGCAAATATTGAACACTTATTGCCCAATGACTAGAAAAAAAGAGGGAAAATGTTGAGGAGGGGTTTAAGCAACATTTTGAAAATAAATCAAAGACTAAATATGTGAAAATAAAAGGTCACATCATTATAAGTTGATATGTTCAATTTAGAATGTGTTCTCTAAAGAGTTTTGAAGGCCTGGGCATTCCTATATTTAAAGAGTAAGGCCTCATACAAGATAAAGAACTGGCATGAACTATTTGTTTCCTCTGATGAAAGTAATCTGGAGAAGCTATAGAAGCCAAAGAAAACTTGGACTTAAACCAGGAATTAAAATTAAAAACAACAAAAACACCCATAGCAACAACAGAAATGTCAAACCCCTGGGGAGATAGACCATTTTCTTGAACTGGTGTGTACTAGATGCAGGAAGAATGAGGATCAGTGTGACCACCTCGGCGCAAGGATAGTCATAGAGGTTTACATTCTGTTCTTGCCTCTCCACCAGCAGATTCTAGAAAATTATACTGGGCCCTTCACCAGAGAAATCCAGACTTAAGCATGGAAGCCCAAGGGAGAATTATCAGGTGAGCAAAAGCCCTATTCCCTACAACAGGAGTTGAAGGAAACAGAAGAGGACTGACCAGAAAACCATGAGAATTCATTCCTCCACAATGTCCCGTTCAAATACCGGTATGATTGAGTTACAGCCTGGAGACAATGGCTCTCACAAAGCTGCTTCTTTTTAAGGGTTTATAATGAAAACCTCACCCAAGACAATTCTTGGTATATTATGGCTATGGAGTTGTTCACTCCAGCACTCAGTGTTCCCTTATTCCTAAACTCCATGAGTCCACCACAGACTAATGCCTGTCTTTAGCCCTTTTCATACACAATCCAGATGGTGTAGCTGACACTCCTCCCTAGAGCAGCATGAAGTCACACCTGAGGTACATAACTACCTTAAATATAAAATGGCTCACTGGAAAACATATCATTCAAAGTAGAGTTACTGCAGTCGACACACAAATAATTTTAAATGATAATGACATATAATTTATTCTTAGGAGATAAGAAGCAATATAAGCAAAATTAAATCAGAAAGAAAATACAACAATCAAAAAGAAGAAAAATTAGGTGAAACAAATGAAACAGTGTATTAGATAAGCAAGTAGAAAGATGAAGCCTGATGAAGAACATGAGTTAGAAGATCCGATGCATGACAAACGTAGCAGAAATGAATAAAGAGATATAGAGACATACAAAAGGAGATAGATATGCTGATATCAGATAATATCATTCCCAGAAGATAAAAGGCATAAGAAAAGACAGGTAAAAGATGAAAAATGCCAGCTTTAAATGATCTATACATTAAAAAAGAGGATAGATACAGTGAAATGTAAAAACACCAAAGACAAAAGAAAATTCTATAAGCCTACCAGAAGAGATCACCTACAAAAGTACAAGGATCAAAGAATTTCTGAAGTCAATGGATACAGGAAGATAGTATAATATTTCTAAAATATTAAAAGAAAAGGGTATTGAGCCAACAGTTTGATACTATAATTTAAATGGACGATATAATAACAACAACAACAAAATCCCTGACATACAAGACAATGTGCCATACAGGGCCCTGAATTGGAAGCGCTTTTAGAATAAAGACTCAAATAATAAAGAAAGTTTGAAAACTAAATATTTTAGCTGGTATTTGAGCTGCAATCAATGTGTTTATAAAGTCTTTTCACTCCACCATATTGACTCTAAAATTAAGAGTAACGTTATCTATTTTTGATGTCTTTGTATTAAAAGTATGGTAAAGCAGCAAAAACTAGAACAGTGGTTTTAAGTTTTTAGTAGGATTTAGATAATTATTTAAAATTCAATTCACTTAAATTATATAATTTCTTTACATATTAATCACAGCACCTTTCATTATAAGATTATAACTTTATGATCATTGTATAAATCAATATGTGTCTGAGAATGAATGTGAGATACCCAAAATAACTAGGGGCAGCTAACTTTCCAACTGAATTGGCTTAAAGCATTTATGTAGCCCTTATCATGTGCAAGACATCGCAGTGGTACCTAACATGAGTGAGGGGAGATAACGGTTATACTACAATGGTGATAAAAAGGATAAAAGGATAAATAGTCATTTTAACTGTCTCCCAGTCCCCATAAGTAAATCTGATTTGTTCACCATCAAAATAAATCTAAATACAACTACTTCTCACAACTCCGCTGGCACCATCCTGTTCCCTTATCGCTGCTCCTATAGCAGTGGTCTTCTAACTATTTTCCCTATATCTAAACTTCTCTTCCTTCTATATAATTTCCCAGAGTGATCATTTTAACACTTTGGACAGATGGGAGCATTCTCCTACTCAGTCTACTCAGTGGCAGCTACTACTCAGTGGCTACTACTCAGTCCTACTCAGTGGCTTCCCATACATTGAAAAAAGCATGTTTCACGTGCACTGTTCTAACTGCTGACATGCGCTAACCTATTTGTTCCTGAAACATACCTATGTTCCTGATGAGTAAATTAAAGCATAAAGAAATGGAGCATCTTACCCAAAGTCACCTAACCAGTGGGTAGCAGTCAACTCTGGAGCAGAGGTGCTTCAGCTGGGTCTAAACTGCCTGATTGATGAATGTATGCTTCTCCTCTATCTTTTTTTCTTTTGCCCTCTTAATATTAGACTCCCACCCTTAGCAAGACACATGGATGCTTCAGATAAAGACCATACTGTCCAGCCTCTCTTGGGGCTAGTTGTGGTCATGTCCTTAAGTTATGGCCAAAAAGATGTAAGAAGAATTGTTCTAAGGAAGCTAAAAGAGAAACTTCCTCACCAGATATCTAGAGGGTGCCTTTGATCCTTCTTTTTTATCTCTTTATTCTTCCTGATTGTTGTGATGCAGACATGATGGCAGGTGCTTGAGCAGACCTCTTGGAGCCAGCAGAAAAGACCTACACTTTAAGGAGACAGGAGAGTTAGAATGGGATTGGGTCCCTGATCATAACCAGCTCTGGATATGCTACCTCCAGACTTTTCTTACTTGAGGAAGAAATGAACTCTATCTTATTTATGCACTGTTATTTGTGTGATTTTTGTCTCATGTAGCCAAACTAATCCTACCTAAAGAAACCTTCAAGTAAAAACGTTGAGTATTTTAATTAGATATAAGAGGAGTTGTGGTCATTTACATTAGATATGAGTTATATGTATAGCCTGTAGTTACAAATAGCACATAGATACTATTCAAAGGCATGGAATGGATGAATATTTAGAATGCATACAGTCATCATTATCACATTTCTTAAATCAATGAGATAAATGCATGGGTGAGATTATTATGTATTGGATATTATGGAAAAGCTAGATATTTGTAATATGTTTCCAATTTCTGAGATTATCAAACTACTACTAATAAAATATATATTAAGGACTTATTATGTGCTGGGCACTGCTACATATTGATTTATTTGGGATTGATTTATTTGATATTCGCAATAACTCTAAGAGTCAGGTACTAATTTTATCTCCATTTGAGAGATACGAAATTGAGGCTCAGAGAGGTGAATAACCAACCAAAGATCAAAGCATTTGTAAGCATTGGAAGCTGGAGTCGAACCCCAACCATCTGACAGTGTGTAATACATATTTGATGCCTGTGTCAGAGACTGAATAATTCTGTTTTATCATGATTACTTGTTGAGTGTTCATTTTCCCTTAGTTTGTGATACTCTCCAGGCCAACAAGCCATACGCAGTAGTAACTTTAGAGCCAGTGAAGTGCCTGTCACTGAGGAGTCACACTGATGGATTATTAATCGAACTGCGCATCTCAATTTTCACCTTCTTAAAAACAACCAAAGGAATAGATTCTAAAGCCATTTCTATTCCCAATATTAAACACTTAAATTTCCACCAATTACATTCTTTTCTTGGGCTGAAGTAAATCTATTCCTTACCATCAGTGAAATGAACTAATGAGTAATTCACATAGTACCCTGCCTGACACAATCAAAAAATTATCCTGGAATTTTCATTTAAGAATGTAAATCTGCATATATTAAGGTTGAAAGTCTGATTTCAATTAAAACATGTAACTTGATTGCAAGATAATGTAAAGGAAAAGTTTCCTTTGGATAAAACCCTGCCGATAACACTTCTATGATGCTCATTGCTTTTAAAATATTAGAGCAGTATGATAAAAAATCAGACATTCTGTTTGGGTTTTGTGGATTTGTATCACCTGAGCTTTCTTCCTCTTTTGAATCTATTTTTTGTTTTGTTTCATACAGAGGCCACTTTATTTATTTCAGCCAAGATCTGAAAATTCTGTGATTTTTGTTCATTGTTACCCATTTGCTTAGTTTTATACCCACTTTCATGCATATAACCACAGAGTCACACAGCTAGAATTTTGGAGATGCAAGTAAAATGCAGAGTCCCTTCCTGGTAAATAAGAGGCCACATACCACTCACTCCTCCTTTCTCTGGCTTTGTTTGCAGAGCCGCATATGTGGAACACAACTGTTCTGTGTTGTCAAAAGTCAAATGCTTTCAGCAGTTGCCCTGGCTCAATTTCTACCTCCCAGCAGATGTATGAATATTTCCCCAGCCGTCCATCACAAATCGGAACCTGCATTCTGCCAAACAGAGCCAATGCATTCCAGACACAAATTCCGGAAACTGAAGAATGAGAGACTCATAGAATTGGATACAACCAAAATAAGTTCCCAGTGAGATATCCTAACCGTTACCAAGGTTCACCTGACACATTCCAGGTATAAACATCACTAACAAGTGCCAGAAGCCGGGGGAAACACTGACAGAATGGAATAAAGAGGCTTCCCACAACCCATTTAGAAAACCCTAATACATCCTCATGACTCCCACTTGCCAAAACATGAGCATGATGAATAAATGTGATGGATTATACACATTTACATGAGCAAAATTTCCAAATGTGAGCATTAAAGAAAAAGTAGGAGAGATGGTTGGCATGGCATGATTTACATTTTTTTCTTTCCATAATGAGTTGTTTCAAGTTGGCACTACCCATGGATCCCCAGATGAAAGACACTTGATTTTATTCAGGCCTGGACTCTTTTCCTTTTTTTCGATTTGGACATTAGGTATACACTGCCAATCTCCACTAGTATCATTAGTTACACACATACTTCAGATTCCCCAGTTGGACCCCTTTCTAAAGTTTTTGGACGGACCCATACCTAATCTGTAGTAGCGGCAATGCTTTTAACAGCAGCTCTTTCCCATATTCCGTATTTTTCACCAACCTCTTAAAGATCAAAGCCATTAAGTACAGAGGAAGGGAGTCCAGGCCACCACTGGAGAAAGCAAAAACAAAGGAAGGGGCCTCTTATTAAGTACTTAAATGCATCAGCACCATCCTAAGCATTTTACATGTATCATAATTTAAACCTCTGAGCAACCTCCTAATATGGTTGTCATCATTATTGACATTTTTATCACAGATGAGGAAACTGAGTCCCAGAAAATTGACGCTAACTGTCTAAGATCACAACAAGTAAGCAGTTATGTCAGGATTCAACCCAGCCTGTCTCATTCCAGAGCCTCGTCTCTTAACTCCTATACTCTGGTTCCTCTCATTCATAATGATAGCCAACATTATTTAAGCACTTTCTAGGGTTTTTCTAAATATTCTGCAGACATGGGGCCATGAGTAGCTGTCTCTTTCCAATTTGCTCAGCAGACTGGGAAAGAACCTTACTTTCCCAGATATTCGAGTCATGTAAAAGTGGTGGAAGCCAGTATAGCTGTCAGTCTACTTTTCCATGATGGACTTTAGAAATGAAGAGGCAAACATATGGTGTAGCTGGATGAAAATAGCGTCCTTGGTTCACATCATTAAGGCTATCAGTTAACCTTGCACCTTACAAAGCTAGGAAAAATAGTACAAAATTGGTCTTTCAATTCACTATGATTCACTATTTTGTTAATATTTGTTTTATCCCGCTTGGCACTCTCTTCTTATACGCCCAATTTAATATTTAAATATGAAGGAGAAACTACTTTGAGCCATCTGAAGGAAAATTTAATCTGAATGCAACGTGGTTCATGTTCACTGTTTCTTTCTTTACTAAGATTATTCAAAAATGATTCAGATCATTGAGTTCAGAGCTCTGATTCAAATTATAACTGGAATGAGGAAATGGATAAGCAATCTCAATAGGTAGAGGAAAAAGGTAAAGATTTAACTAGAAATGTAGCAGAATCAAGTATTGCTTTTTTAAAAAAATGATTTTCATGGCTTTTAGTATGTTAAACACTTAATAGAAATCTGCTGAGTCCACAACGTTAGGAAAGTTGAGGGTCTCATGGTCTGTCTGAGCATGAGTGAGAGAAAGACAAGGAGATAAAATTGTTCTTCATGGGAAAGTAAGAACAATGTTGAGGTTTGGAGTTTCGTGGCCTAGTGCAAGTAGCAAGGGTATCAGGTAGAGAAAGAGGCCCAGGGAGTTGGTGATAAGCTGAGCTCTAATGAAGAATATAGCCATCAAGAAATTCCTTAGGGCATGGAAGAGATGATAAAATTTAGGACAGTGGCTTCTATTTGAATTTGAATTTTGTTCTTCCTTGGGCTCTAATTACTCTTTGCTACCTCTTTGGTAAGTGTCCATTCTACACAATAACCTCGTGTGAGTGGTGATTTAGGAAAATGAAGGGAAGGATCAAATTGGCTGGGTCTGACATGATGGCAGTTGTAGGAGCTTAGGGTGGTGATAAGAATGAGCTCAAATGGTGAAGCCAGATGCAGTGTCTTTTAGAAGAGGATTGCAAGCCTCCTGAAAATGATGTGACCCTAGAAAGTTAGACCAAGAAAGATATAGAAAAAAGGAAAGAAAGAGTGGGGGAAGGAGGAAGGGAAGGTAGAAGGAAAGGAGAGAGAGAAAAAGATAAAGAAAAAAAAGAGAGAGTGCTTCTTTTTAAAGGAATTTAAATTATTTTAGTAAAGGGGCTACAAAGGATGATGTCCGGCCTCCCACCTCCCCCTACTGCCACGAATAACTATAGAAAGAGTCAGAGCAGATGACCCCCAAACTATTCACTGCATCAAAACACAGACCCAGATCCCAAACTAGAAATATGATAATCACATTATCATCTTTTCTCTAATCAAAACAATGACCTCAATCCAATGGTTTTATTCAAAACAGAGTAGAAAAAAATATTGCATTAGGCCTGTAATTGTTTAGCTTTGTCTGCCAATAACAAATAGAAGTATCATGTACATTAAGGAAAGGAAACAAATTTTAAACAGAGTTGACACTTTTAAAATCTGGCTGTGCATCAGCTTTCATTTAGTGACCAGGATGCCCATGAGTGCATGCATAAATGAAGTAATGAGAATATACTTTTGAGTTGAGGATGAAACTTTTTAGGTACATTAGAAAAAAAATAGTCATACAGACCAGTTTTTATCTAGAAGACAAATGAAGGGAGAAGGACACAGTGTTATGTTTACAAGTTCATGAACACAAGAAGATATAGATGAAAACACAGCTTAAATAAAGTTAGTAAAAAAAAAAAGAAATTTTTTTTTAAAAAGAGGAGAGAAAGGAAAGAGTTTATTATATGCAAATGTCTATTTTTCAGGACTTCTAGGGAGATAAAATGTAGGACAAGATAATAAGTAGAACTATCAGGCCATAACAAATACACTGAACTCTATATATTTGTATTAGAAATGCATGTCTTAGACTTCATCCATACCCCACATGGATGGTGTCTTAGTCTTTTTGGGTTACTATAACAAAAATACCATTGACTGGGTGACTTAAACAACAGCATTTATTGCTCACAGTTTTGGAGACTGGAAAGTCCCAGGTCAAGGCACTAGCAGATACCGTGCTTGGTGACAGCCCACTTTCTGGTTCACAGACAGCTGTCTGCTGTTGTGTCCTATGTGGAAGAAGGGGTGAGAGAGCTCTCTGGAGTCTCTTTTTACAAGGGCACTAACCCCTCTCATGAGTGCTCCACCCTCATGACCTAATTAATCACCTCCAAAAGGCCCTGCCTCCTAATACCATCATGCTGGAGTTAGGATTTCAACATATGAATTTTGGGATGACACAAACGTTTAGTACCTAGCAAATGGTGTCACATAAATAGACATGAAGTTATTGGTCAGTTTCTAGTGAAGGACTGTACAGGTGAGTAAGAGGCTGTGATGGTTCATAGCCTGACTGTTCACAGAGTGGAGGTAAAACTGATTATTGTCATAATTTAACAAGGAACCAGGCTCTTCCTAAGTGAAAACACATGTCATACAGTGGACATAACTTTTCTTGGAGTTTCATGTTATTTAAAAATGAAGAATTGTTTTCAGTCCTGTGTCCTGGCCCTTCCTTTACTCTACTGACTGAGTGTTCCTGAAGACTCCATCTCTGAATCTGTGAGAGAGTATTGAGTACTCACTCAAACAGGAAGATACATACACACTTTCTTTTCTGAGCTTCAAATATCACATGCCAGCAGTTTAATATTCATCAACCCTGGACAGATTTAGTGTACCTTCTCAGTATATAAGACATATCTCTCACCTCTCTCTTCCCACTGTAATTTGGAAATGAAAAACTAAAAGTTCATAGTCATTTAAATTGTATTTTACTCTTGACCCATGGTTGAAATTTTAGAATTGAAGTCACTAACTCTGTCTGTATGCCTATTGGTCTGTAATTCAGAGAGGGGAACCATACTCAATATCTTGTAATAACCTGTAATGGAAAAAAATCTAAAAAAGGTTAGATATAAATATAAATATATGTATAACTGAATCACTTTGCTGTTCACCTGAAACTAATGCAATATTGTAAATCAACTATATTTCAATAAATTTTTTTTAAAAATTGTATTTTACAAATCTATAACCATAAATGATAATGCTATAGACCTTATTTCTGTCTCTACTACATTTAGGACTGTGTATGCACAGCTACTTTAAAGAAAAGTTTGGTAGTTTCTATAAAATTAAACATGTCCTATAACACAGCAATTCTACTTCTAGATATTTTCCCAAGAGAAATAAATATATGTATATCTCCCTTCACCAAAGACTTGTTAAGATAATCATAGCAGCTTTACTCAAAGTTATCAAAACTGTATACAACCCAATGTCCATGTGATACATTCATACAATGGAGTACAACTCAACAATAAAAAGAACCAGTACATACATACCCAACATAAATAAATCTCACAGACATTATGCAGAATCAAAGAAGCCATACCCAAATGAGTACATACTGTATGGTTCAATTTATGTGAATTTCTTGAACAGGAAAAATAATTTATGGTGAAACAATTCCGAATATTTGTCTTAGGGAATTGATTGCATTTGGAGAGGTAAGAGAATTTTCTGGATGATGCATTCTGTTGTTTGCCTACCTTTTCTTCTCCTTAATAAAATCTTTTAGTTTTAATTTAATTAATTTATTTTTTCATTCATTCATTCATTCATAGTTATCTATCTCATCCCTAGTTCCAGAGAGGGATCCTGATGACTGTAATTGTTGAAATGGCAACTCAAGTGAACCTAACATGCTTAAAAGATGGAATTACAATCTATGTTTAGGTTAGAGCCTTCTCTGTTGCTCTTCCACAGGACATGAACAAATAAAAATTACCTTAGGTATTCCTATCAGCTATTTTAAGAATACGATGGGAATCAGTATCAAAGTGAAGTCTACAATTAGAATGACAGAACAGAGATGTAAAAAGAACTTGGGTTTTGGTCAAAGTCTAGCCATTAACTAACTCTGTAGACTACCTTTCTCTGTACTTCTTCATATTGAACTTTATACATTTTATTAACTCTACAGCAGTCTCTGTGAGGTAGTCTGCTGCAGAAAGCCAAAGCATGCTAAATGGAATGGCTCCATTCTTCATTTGGGATTCCTGTAAAATTATTTAACTAAAAATATACTGGCACCTGGGTTTTGCTATTTTATCCTGCCACAAACAAGGTTTCCTTGATTTCAAGAAAATTTCCACACCCCAAACTTTTAGATTATGCCCTGTCCCAACTAACATCTAGATAAGAATGGTAGGAAATTAAATCTCTATGATCCCAAACCTGTTTCTCTTGCAGGTTTCGTCATCTATGTAAATGGTATCTCCATACTTCCTGTTGCTTCCACCAAAATCTTTGGAAACATCATTGACTCTTCTCTTACATCCCACAAATAATCCATCAGGAAATACTCTCAGTTCTGTCTTCAAAATATTTCCATACTATTGTCATGTAAGCTACTGTTCTTATTCTTAGTGCTGTACACTGAAGTTAAGAAATGACATGTCATGATTTTTCTATAAAATACCTTTAAATGAGTTGAGCTAAAAAAAAATTGAATGTGTATATACCCACATACTTACATATACACATAAATAGAGGGATGTAAAGCAAGTATAGCAAAATAATAATAGGTGAATCTAGGTGAAAGATATTTGGTTGTTCATTTTACTAGTATTTCAATTTTTTATAGGTTTAAAATGTTAGAATATAAAGTTTGGAGAAATGCTGATTCTAAAATACACAATTTTTTCCAGAATCTAACCACTTCTTACCATCTCCAGCCGACCCTTCCTGCTTGTTCTTAGCCACTCTCTTCTCTTGCCTAAGCTATCACAGTAGCCTCATAACTCTTCTCTTCTGTTTATATGTCTCCATAATCTCTTCTCAATAGCAGCAATAATAATTCTCCTCAAAACTGTATCACATCATCCAATGCTTAAAAGTTTTTTCAATGTCTTCTTATCTCTGTCATAGTCAAAATTTTGACCATAACTAAAAAGGATCTAGCATTTGCCCTGGTCATCTCTGACTTTTGCTTCTTTGACTCTCCCTTTGGCCACTGCACACCAACTACACTGACCTTCTTGCCATTACTCTGAAAGTACATTCCCTCTTGCCTGCTCAGGATCTTTACATTTGCTATTTCCTCTGCCTAAAATGTCTTCATTTAGAGAGCTATGTGGTTGACTTTACCATTTCCTTCATGTCTCTGCTCAAATGTTAACCATTTGGTCAAAAATGTCTTGATCGCCTGCAACAAAGAGAGCTAGCTCTCCACCAAAGATGGATTTCCTCTTTTGTGGTGTAGAGCTGTTGCTGGTAAGTGGCTACCCAGACATGGACCACATTTTCCAAGTACGCTTTCATCTAATGGGACCATGTGGTTGTATAATACTCAGTGAAATCAGTGAGGGAGGAAGTAAAGTCCATCACATTTATGCTGACCCTATAAACTCTCCTGTGAGATCGCTACACTTTCTCCTGTTACCAACCATCTAGATGTTGATGTTCCAGGTGATATCAGGAGCCACACTTTGAAGATAGTGGAGGGTAGAGAATGACTTCAAAGAGCAGAGCACCCCACTGTCACTACCACCATTTATACTTATATATGAACAAGAAACTTCTATTTGTATAAGTCACTGATGTTTATCTGCTACAAAAGCTACTATATACTTCAAGCGAGACATCATCCTATGTACAATAGAAAGCCCCTCATCTCCTTCTAATACACTCCATTTATCTGCTGTCTGTTTCCCTCAGTAGATCATAAATTGAATGACTCTAGATAACCTCTTGCTTTTGTGTGTTGTTCTTTCACCATTACTTGAGGCATGTACTTGCATCCACTTCACTGTCCACAGTCTGCTCCTGTCACAGTCTAACCATGGCACTTCCTTACTTCTGGTTACTTGAAGTCATCCTTTAGCTATCACATTTTTCTCAAATCCCGCTGCCTATCCATCAACAAATCTATTGGTTCTACCTTCAAAATATAACCAGAATATCACTATTTCTTACTATTTCCACTGTTATACCATCATCTGGTGGATTACTGAAGGAGCTTCCTGTGCTCTTTATGCTACTTCTATGCCCCACTTCATTCTATATATTTTTTAAAATTTTATTTTATTTTTGGCTGCATTGGTTCTTCATTGCTGCACACGGGCTTTCTCTAGTTGTGGCAAGCAGGGGCTACTCTTCATTGTGGTGCGTGGGCTTCTCATCACAGTGACTTCTCTTGTTGAGGAGCATGGGCTCTAGGCACGCGGGCTTCAGTAGTTGTGGTGCTTGGACTTCAGTAGTTTTGGTGCACGGGATTAGTTGCTAAGTGGCATGTGAGATCTCCCCGGACCAGGGATCAAACCCATGTCCCCTGCATTGGCAGGCAGATTCTTAACCACTGCACCACCAACTTAAGATATTTAGTTAAAACCCAAGTTCAATCATACTACTTCTCTGTTTAAAACCCACCATCTCAGAGTAACAAGTCATGCTTACTATGGTCTCCCAAGCCCAGGAGACCCTCTTTTTATTCTAACCCGCTTTTTTCTTACTTCATTTCTTAATATTGTCTTAATATCACTGCTCTAGCTATAGTGGCCTCTTCTGTGAACATGGATTAAATTTGCTTGGCCCTCAACTGAGGGCCTTTTTATGTGTCCTTTTCCTAAAAAGCTCATGTGTCAGATCACTGCAGGGCTTGCTCCCTCACATTTTTTGTCTTAACTCAAATGTCACCTGAAAATGAAGGCCTCCCTGGCTACCAAACATTTTCTAAGCCCCTTCTTCATTTATTTTTATAGAGTATTTATCACTAACAAAAATATTATATATTTTAGTTTAAACTTTTTATCTTATATATCTTTGGGCCAGAATTCTAGTTCCACAAGAACAGTGGGTTTTGTATGTTTGTATATGCCATATCCCTGTGTTTAGATAAGTATCTGCTATAAAGTAGATTCTCCATAAACATACACTGAATAAAATAACTATAAAACTTAGGAAGAAATATAAAGCAGTTAAATATAGAGTGACTGGAAATGATATCTTAGAAGGAGAGTCAGGGAAGGCCTCTCTAAATATGTGCAGAGACTTGAATCAAGTAATGGACAAAGCCGTTCAGATATCTAGGGGATGAGAGTTCCAGGGAGAGAGAATGGCAATACAAAAGGAATGAGACACGTGTGTGCTTGGTGTTTTCTAGGAATCTAGCAAAGAGCAAAGTATAACTATAGCTTCAGAGAGAGAAAGAAGTAGTAGGAGGCATAGTCAAAGTTTTTGCCAAGTGAGATTATATTAATGTTCTAGGATATGATAAGAAATTTGGATTTTAATTCTAAGAATTGACTACTTAGTTTCAGGAGCTGTGGCAGAAGATAGGAATACTATAGTGACCAAAATTTCTCAAGCCCTGATCTACTGACAATCTAGTGAGAAAAATACATGTTAATGAACCAAATCACATGCATACATGCAAATTACAACTATTTATGACTTCCTCATAGTATACCTTGTTTACCTCAAATAGATTTGCTCAGAGTGGTAGAGGTATAAAGTTCTACCCTAGGTCTTCCAATTAATTGACTTTGAAGAATTAATTAGTTTTTTGTTCTTGTTTCTTTCTAGAAATTTCAGGATAATATTTCCACAGTGAGAGAATGTGAAATAAAATATTGAAATTATATCTAGAAATTAAAAAGAAAACCACTAAATAAAGGGCTATTTTCATACCATGTCATAGATGTGAAAAAATGCTCTTCCTTTTTTTTACTTACATGAACTCCTCTTTCCTTCCACTCTTTTCCGATGACCTCATTTCTCCCTTTAATTCTCTTCTTTTCTCCTCTTTGCTCTTTGTAACCCAGAAATATCCTGAAACAATCCCTTCCAACTTTCAAAGGACAGTATGCTTTAAGCCATTATTCTCCAAAAAGGTTAGGAGAAAAATGATCCATTGATCGAAAGAAAACATTATAATTATATGTACATTTTATTTATATATAATAATAAGAATATGTTAGTTTACTAATACTAAAATGTTGAATGAAAACAGTACATTATATAAGTGGAAAACAAATACACATATATTAGGGATGGTTGCCTTAAAAAAAAAAAACAAATAAACAAATGAACAGAAACTGATGTCGTGTATGTATCCAAAGAATAAGAAGACTACTTTTACACCTATGGGCATAAACAAAATGCTCAGTTCTGTTATTTTCTTCCATTTAGAACACTCTTTCAACATTATGAATCTTAACTTTTGTTCCTGACTTCAATCTGATTACTCTTAATTATCACTGGGAATATCTTTACAAAATTATAATAATCCATCTGCTATCAGACTGAAACTTTCAAACAAGCCCAAAATCTAGGTACCATTATCCCTATCTTAAAAATGAAGAAATTAGAGCTCAGAGTGACTAAGTCAATCAACATTAGATAGCTATAATAAGGGAAGGTTGCATCTGTTTGTTCTATCCTCAGCCTTCGAAGTGCCAGGTACGCACTAGGTCACCAATAAATATTTGTTGACTACGTGGTCATGCTTAGATCTAAATCCAGTCTTCTAGAAATCAAAACTTCACTATCTCTTGCAGTACATGCTAAGATATTTAGGTTTTATTTTGTGAAAATAGGGGAATAACTCAGAGAAATTTGAAGTGGGGTGGGAGTAGTGTTTGGTCATTTTATGGCTAGATATGGCATCTGAGTAATGAATTTTGTCACAGATAGGTGGGCAGTCAGAAAACATTAATAATGATGCTTATAAAGATACTATATAGTAACTATTTTTTACAGGAAATATCTACACATTTATATTTGTATATATAATGTCATTTTATTCCTTCTCACATTCTTTAGAGATAAGTACTGTTTAGGAGATTCTTTAGGATCCAACATTAAATGGCTGTGCCAGGATTTATGACCTGGGCTGTCTGACTTTGAAGCCATTATGCTAAATACTTAAGGGAGTGCTTTCCTGGTCCAGGTGAGATACAATGAGGCTAATAATTAAAGTAACAGAAATGTGTATAGATAGCAGAGGATTGATTAAACAAGTAAATTGGTGACATCACTGGCAAATTTTGAAGAATAAATAAATATAGAAAGAAAAGATAATTAATGTCAAAGACAAACTTAATGTTTTTAACCAGAGTAATTGTAACATCATTGGCAGAGATCACAAGAACAGGATTAAGAGGATGGAGATGAGGTGGATAATGATTTAAAATATGTTTCTAGAACATTCATTCCCGATGAAGTGGAATGTAAATTACAATAGGGCAGTTGGAGAGAAAAGGTAAAACTGAAGAAACAGAAAAGAATAGCTTGAATATATTAATAGGTTATATAAAGATGAAAGAGATATAAAATTTCTACTGCTCAGATAATGTACTTATGCTTATGTGAAGAGGAAAATCATAAATCTTTTCTCTGAAAAATTGTTTATAAGATGTACTACCTTACAAGTAGCATGGATAGAATAAATGTTCAGTATGATTTTTGTAGTTGATGATGATACTTATTTGGAAGAAACATCTACATCCAATATTTCCTTCAAACAACATCTTGAGGGCAAAGCTTTACATTTTTCTCTCCTCCAACAAGCCCTGAATTCTAGCCTTAATTTCCTACACAATAGATCTGTATTGATTAAGCTTAAATGTTTGAGATTTACGAAGTTAATTCATTGCTCAGCTAGAGTGGTAGGTCATATCATCTCAACCATAGAGGGCAAGGTTGTACACCAAAGGCTGTTTCAGTACACACTCTTGTCAATGTGCCTTTCTTAGTCAAATACGACATACATTTTGGCCCTTGAACGTGCTTGCCCAGCTCCATCTGCCATTATGGCAGTGTGCCCATTCACAAGATGCTTTGCCAGGTTTAGCTGGACAAAGGTACAGACAAGGAGGGGTTAGAAAGGGAATTTGCTTCACATGCAAATGAACACGCTAAACTAAGAAAATGTGCCTGATCCTAGAAGATATCACATCTGAACTGTGAACACTGAAAACATTTCACACCATTTGATCAGCATAATCAATAGCCTTCAAAAGCTTGAAGATTCAGTTTGTTCCCCAATGTGTTAATAATAGGTCTCTTTCATTAAAACTGCAGGAACTAACTGCTGACTCTTCAGCACACTGCTTAGACTTTAAGATCAGTAAGACCTTATAAAAGGAAAATTTATATTATAAAAGAAATATTAATATGTAAAATTAATAGTGTTGTAGAAGAATAACAGTCTTCTTGATAGTGGCTAAATGATCATGTTCAAAGTGATCATTCTATACTCTACATTCTTTAGCTTGCTCATTTTGCTATCTATAATTATATTAGTCCCTCACCTTATGAGATTATAGGAATTCCACCACCATAATATGTCACACAATTTCTCATGAAAGTATGACATTCACTTGAGTCATATTTTTCAGAGAGTCTAGTCATCTAAGAGATCATCACCATCCTCTTTTCTTTAAGAAAAAAAAAAAGAGGTTCTTTATGGTATTTGGTTACAATCATTACATAGGTAGTCAGTCATCAGAAATAAATTATTATTGCTGGTTTTGCTATGGCATCAGAATTACATTTCTTTAATTGACTTATTATCCATCAATTTCTGACAAATTATAGGTTTTACTTATTTAACCACTTTTTTTTTTAACTATCTGTTATATTACTGATGAATGGAAAATTCACCAGAATTTCTGAGGGCACCAAACTCATTTTTCACCTTCAGACCTATAGATATGTACTGCCCACATTCTTGCTAGCTGGCTTCTTTTCATAAACCAGTTCTGATCTAAATAGGTGTCTTTATTATATCACTTCATCTCACTGATTTTCTTCTTAGCACTAATTATTATTTGAGCATATATTTATTTGTTTCTTTACTTGTTAATTATATCTCTCTCAATAAATTTTTAACTTCCACATCTAGGGTTACCTGTTTTAATTCACCAGTTTATGTGCAGCATCTAACCCAGTATCTTATGCTCAATAATTACCTTTAATGGATACATATATGAAAAAGATTATCTTATATTAATAAACTTTAATGAGGCACCCTTCTTTCAATGTTCAAAGTTACTATATTACTTTAGAATTCCTAGCTGCAGACAACAGAGTCCATTCTAGCTAGTTTAAGCAGAAGAGCCCTTATTAACACCTATTATTAACTCATAGAATTGGAGGAAGTCCAGGGAGCTAAACTTGATGCTAAACAGTCAAAAATGACCCAACCAGAAGATATATCCAATGTTACCATCCGAAATGGTGTTGATTTACCATCGGCTGTTCAACAGCATGAAAAGCAAAGGTTCATATATTCAAACATAAGAATGCTCTTAACATATGTTGTAGAAATAAAAGGACTCCCAGACTATGTTCATGAAAAGAAACAAGTAGGCTTCCCCACCAGTATTTATTTTTGCATTCCTAGTCTCATATATGTGTGTCTATTTGGTGGAAAAAAGTCTCATTGGAATTCTGATGCACTGATCTCTAAAAAATGCAGTTTAATTTAATTTTATTTTTAAACATCTTTATTGGAGTATAATTGCTTTACAATGGTGTGTTAGTTTCTGCTCTTTAACAAAGGGAATCAGTTATACATATACATATGTCCCCATAACTCTTCCCTCTTGCGACTCCCTCCCTCCCACCCTCCCTATCCCACCCCTCTAGGTGGTCACAAAGCACCAAGCTGATCTATCTGTGCTATGCGGCTGCTTCCCACTAGCTATCTATTTTACATTTGGTAGTGTATATATGTCCATGCCACTCTCTCACTTTGTCCCAGCTTACCCTTCCCCCTCCCCATATCCTTAAGACCATTCTCTAGTAGGTCTGCATCTTTATTCCCATCTTGGGCCTAGGTTCTTCTGACCATTTTCTTTTTTTTTAGATTCCATATATATGTGTTAGCATACGGTATTTGTTTTTCTCTTTCTGACTTACTTCACTCTGTATGACAGACTCTACGTCCATCCACCTCACTACAAATAACTCACTTTCGTTTCTTTCTATGGCTGAGTAATATTCCATTGTATATATGTGCCACATCTTCTTTATCTATTCATCTGTTGATGGACACTAAAGTGGCTTCCACGTCCTGGCTATTGTAAAAAGAGCTGCAATGAACATTTTGGTACATGACTCTTTTTTTTTTTTCCCTGTTACGCGGGCCTCTCACTGTTGTGGCCTCTTCCGTTGCGGAGCACAGGCTCCGGACATGCAGGCTCAGCGGCCATGGCTCACGGGCCCAGCCGCTCTGCGGCATGTGGGATCTTCCCGGACCGGGGCACGAACCCGTATCCCCTGCATCGGCAGGCAGACTCTCAACCACTGCACCACCAGGGAAGCCCCATGACTCTTTTTGAATTATGATTTTCTCAGCGCATATGCCCATTAGCGGAATTGCTGGGTCGTATGGTAGTTCTATTTTTAGATTTTTAAGGAACCTCAATACTGTTCTCCATAGTGGAGATAATTTACATTGCCACCAACAGTGCAACAGGGTTGCCTTTTCTCCACAGCCTCTCCAGCATTTATTGTTTGTAGATTTTTTCATGATGGGCATTCTGACTGGTGTGAGATGATATCTCATTGTAGTTTTGATTTGCATTTCTCTAATGATTAATGATGTTGAGCATTCATTCATGTGATTCGTTGTCTATTCTGGTATTCCACAGATGAACGGTACGTCAAATTGATTGTGGAGATTTAATCCGCTGCTCCTGAGGCTGCTGGGAGAGATTTCCCTTTCTCTTCTTTGTTCGCACAGCTCCTGGGGTTCAGCTTTAGATGTGGACCCGCCTCTGTGTGTAGGTCACCTGAGGGCATCTGTTCTTTGCTCAGACAGGACAGGGTTAAAGGAGCAGCTGATTCGGGGGCTCTGGCTCACTCAGGCCAGGGGGAGGGAGGGGTACGGATGCGGGGCAATGTTGCACCAGCCTGAGGCACGCCATGCGTTCTCCCGGGGAAGTTGTCCCTGGATCACGGGACCCTGGCAGTGGCGGGCTGCACAGGCTCCTGGGAGGGGAGCTGTGGAGAGCGACCTGTGCTTGCTCACAGGCTTCTTGGTGGCAGCAGCAGCAGCCTTAGCATCTCCTGCCCGTCTCTGGTGTCCGCACTGATAGCCGCGGCTCACGCCCGTCTCTGGAGCTCCTTTAAATGGCGCTCTTAATCCCCTCCCCTCGCACACCAGGAAACAAAGAGGCAAGAAGAAGTCTCTTGCCTCTTCAGCAGGTCCAGACTTTTTCCCAGGCTCCCTCCCGGCTAGCCGTGGTGCACTAGCCCCTTCAGGCTGTGTTCACGCAGCCAACCCCAGTCCTCTCCCTGCTATCCGACCTCCGAAGCCGGAGACTCAGCACCTAGCACCACCTGCCCCGGCAGGTGAGCAGACAACCGGTCCTCTGTGCGGGAATCTCTCCACTTTGCCCTCCTCACCCCTGTTGCTGCGCTCTCCTCCGTGGCTCCGAAGCTTCCCCCCTCCACTACCCACAGTCTCTGTCCGCGAAGGGGCTTCCCAGTGTGTGGAAACCTTTCCTCCTTCACAGCTCCCTCCCAGTAGGGCAGGTTCCGTCCCTAATCTTTTGTCTCTGTTTTTGTTTTTTTCTTTTGCCCTCCCAGGTACGTGGGGAGTTTCTTGCCTTTTGGGAGGTTTGAGGTCTTCTGCCAGCATTCAGTGAGTGTTCTGTAGGAGCAGTTCCACGTGTAGATGTATTTCTGATGTGTTTGTGGGGAGGAAGGTGATCTCCACATCTTACTCTTCCGCCATCTTGAAGCTCACTATGAAATGCAGTTTTAGCTTTTTAGCCTCTGGTTTACAGGAATGTAGGCTATAAGAGGGACATCTGGGGTTGAATGAGCCAATCTACAATATTGTCCACAATGTCTGTGGCTGGACAAAATGTAATGCGATCAAAAAATTGAAAAAAGCCAATGGAGCTGAAGCACAATGAGGGTGAGTATGCACTCTATACACATCTTCCCACTTGATTCTCACCACAATCTACTAACTCAGGCAATCAACTCTTTAACCCTATTTGACTCCAGAACTATGTACCTAAAATTTACCTGTATTTCTTTTACTATCATTACCAAATACTGAACAGCACAAACATTTAGCAATTGCTTCAATATTATATATAAAATATAGTAACAAATGGATGTCTCAGGATCTTAATAACTTAAAAAAAAAATCCCAAAATATTAGAACTAACTTTCCAGTACCTTAGTTGTCTTTTATTTTAGAATCTAAATTTTAAAATTCCCATTATTACCCATATGTAAAGCCCTGAGTTGCCCCACATGATTCTGGAAAATGAGCAGTCAATATTAGTCCGTCTTGTGGGAAACAGTCCAAAAGTATCCTGTTGGTCTACTTAAACTCAGTCACGCATAATTTACTGGATAATCACTAGTGTCCTAATCAATATCTCTATCTACCTACTCACTAATCCAGTTCAAGATGCACCAGACTCAACACTAGCCCTTGGCAAAATTGAAATCTGTGGTGACTTCACTTCTCTGTTTACCAACTCTTCTTTCTGAAACTCAGACTATTGTTCTCATAAAATTTAAAGCAAAAAAGGACTTTAAATATTTTTTTTCACTTCCTCTGTCTTCTTTCTGAAACTCAGACTATTGTTCTCATAAAATTTAAAGCAAAAAAGGACTTTAAATATTTTTTTTCACTTCCTCTGTCTCTATGTGAGGAAATTGAAGCTTTAAAGAGAAAATGACTGACCTAAGACCATTAAATTACACAATGATGAGGTCAAAGCTAACAACCTTTGTCTAAGGCATGCTGATTCCACAACCCATGAAACTGCCCATGGTCTCTTTCTAAAATATTCCTAGGACTGCCTGTGAGTCCTAGTCAGCTCTATCACAGAGGTCACTAATTTAAAAGAGAAAAGAAAAAAATCCCTGCCAGTATGTGATGGAATAAGTACGAGATGGAATAACTAAGGTTCTATCCATTCCACTTAATTCCAGCTCAAGAAATACACATTTACCTTAAAGCTGCCTTGAATACCTAAAAAATCACTGGGTTTCTAGTGTAGCTATAGTATGAACCATATTTTATCTTGGGCAAGTAATTTCATCTCTCTGGGTCTTAACAATAAATAAGAAATTTGGATTTTATGACCTCTAAATTCCCTTCCAACTTAAGAAATTCATGAAGTAGTAGCACTGCTGCTGTATCCACTAAAAGAACAACATCAGGCCAATGATGGCAAATTCACATTTTATATATGCCAACCATCTGTCACAGTTTGACCAAGACAGTGTTAGTTTACGCCTGTGGTCCCCAAGTTCTGTAATTAAACACTTTCACTCTCAAAATTATTGAAAGATAAACTGTAAAAATATACGTGTAGGAGAGGTCAGTGCTGGGCCAGGCTGAGATATTTATGTGTCATGTAAAGCATTGATAGTGATAATAACAATTTCTATATTTATGAGAGCAAATTTGATATGTTTAGACACTTTTTCTACATTATGGCATTTCAGGAATGCAGTGCTATTGCTAAGAGGATGATCTCTTTAGTCAGATTGCTGGATTTGAACTTAGTTGTGCCATTCACTTACTAACTATGTAAGTAAACAGAAATCTCAGTTGCTCATCGAGAGAGAGAGAGAGAGAAGGGTATCTTATTTATAAGATCTAAATGAGTAAATTCAGATCAAATACTTAAAAATAATACATGGTAAATAAGATTTCTCAATGTACATTAGGTATCATTATTCCCAAAGCAGTTTCTGGGTTGTTTGTTTTTTTGACATAGAGTTGCATGAGCTTTTTGTATATTTTGAAGATTAATCCCTTGTCAATCAAAAAATGGGCAGAAGATCTAAATAGACATTTCTTCAAAGAAGACATACAGATGACCAAAAAGCACATGAAAAGATATTCAACATTGCCAATTATTAGGGAAATGCAGATCAAAACTACAATGAGGTATCACCTCACACCAGTCAGAATGGCCAACATCAAAAAATCTACAAACAATAAATGCTGGAGAGGGTGTGGAGAAAAGGGAACCCTCTTGCACTGTTGGTGGGAATGTAAATTGATACAGCCACTATGGAGAACAGTATGGAAGTTCCTTCAAAAACTAAAAATAGAACTACCATATGACCCAGCAATCCCACTTCTGGGTATGTACCCTGAGAAAATCATAATTTAAAAAGAGTCATGTACCACAATGTTCATTGCAGCTCTATTTACAACAGCCAGGACATGGAAGCAACCTAAGTGTCCATCGACAGATGAATGGATAAAGAAGATGTGGCCCATATATACAATGGAATATTACTCAGCCATAACAAGAAATGAAATTGAGTTATTTGTAGTAAAGTGGATGAACCTAGAGTCTGTCATACAGAGTGAAGTAAGTCATAAATAGAAAAACAAATACTGTATGCTAACACATATATATAGAATCTAAAAAAAAAATGGTTCTGAAGAATCTAGGGGCAGGACAGGAATAAAGATACAGACGTAGGCAATGGACCTGAGGACACAGGGAAGGGGAAGGGGAAGGGGAAGCTGGGACAAAGTGAGAGAGTGACATGGACTTATATATACTACCAAATATAAAATAGATAGCTAGTGGGAAGCAGCCACATAGCACAGGGAGATCAACTTGGTGCTTTGTGACCACCTAGAGGGGTGGGATAGGGAAGGTGGGAGGGAGACACAAGAGGGAGGAGATATGGGGATCTATGTATACATATAGCTTATTCACTTTGTTATAAAGCAGAAATTAACACACCATTGTAAAGCAATTATACTCCAATAAAGATGTTAAAAAAATAACTTGTAATGGGGCTTCTAAGGAAAAAAAAAAAGAAATATATAGGGTAGATCACATTAGACCTATTTTTATACATTCTCAGTGAAGTTTGTGGGAGATTTAAAATCTTGCCTAAAAGGTGGTATCTTTCTTTTATTCAATTTTCTAACATGCTCAGCTGTTTCTTCTCATGGGGCTTACAGATTTCACTCCCATTGTCTCAGTCACTCTACCACTTTCCAAATGGCTGCCTCCATTATTTCTCAGAGCCTTAGTTTAATGACCCTTCTTCAGAGAAGCACAGTCTGATCCACCAATTCCAAATGAGCTAAAAACCCCAAGTACCATTACTTTCTTTTTTTTTATTAAAAACAATTTTTTTACATCTTTATTGGACTATAATTGCTTTACAATGGTGTGTTAGTTTCTACACTATAACAAAGTGAATCAGCTATATGTATACATATATCCTCATATCTCTCTCCTCCCTCTTGCATCTCCCTCCCACCCTCCCTATCCTACTCCTCTAGGTGGTCACAAAGCACCTAGCTGATCTCCCTGGGCTATGTGGCTCCTTCCCACTAGTTATCTATTTTACATTTGGTAGTGTATATATGTCCATGCCACTCTCTCCCTTTGTCCCAGCTTCCCCTTCCCCACTCCCCATGTCCTCAAGTCCATTCTCTACATCTGCATCTTTATTCCTGTCCTGCCCCTAGGTTCTTCAGAACCACTTTTTTTCTTTTTTTTTAGATTCCACATACATGTGTTAGCATATGGTATTTGTTTTTCTCTTTCTGACTTACTTCACTCTGTATGACAGACTCTGGGTCCATCCACCTCACTATAAATAACTCAATTTCATTTCTTTTTATGGCTGAGTAATATTCCATGTATATATGTGTCACATCTTCTTTATCTAGTCATCTGTCAGTGGCCACTTAGGTTGCTCCCATGATCAAGTAGGGTTTGTCCCAGGAATGCAAAGATTCTTCAATATATGCAAATCAATCAATGTGATACACCATATTAACAAACTGAAGGATAAAAACCATATGATCATCTCAATAGATGCAGAAAAAGCTTTCAACAAAATTCAACACCAATTTATGATAAAAACCCTGCAGAAAGTAGGCATAGAGGGAACTTACCTCAACATAATAAAGGCCATATATGACAAAACCACAGCCAACATCGCCCTCAGTGGTGAAAAACTGAAACCATTTCTGCTAAGATCAGGAAAAAGACAAGGTTGCCCACTCTCACCACTATTATTCAACATAGTTTTGGAAGTCCTAGCCATGGCAATCAGAGAAGAAACAGAAATAAAAGGAATCCAAATCAGAAAAGAAGTAAAGCTGTCACTGTTTGCAGATTACATGATACTATACATAGAGAATCCTAAAGATGCCACCAGAAAACTACTAGAGCTAATCAATGAATTTGGTAAAGTAACAGGATACAAAATTAATGCACAGAAATCTCTTGCATTCCCATTACTTTCTGTCACATCACTCTCCTTCATAGCATGGATCTCAATGTTTATTTATACTTATCTTATTGGTTGCCAGCTTGTGTCTGTTTTCTCTAGTAGACTAGATAGTGAGGTCAAGACTAATGTCAGTCTTTTTCATTATGGTATATCAAGGACTGAATCCAGTACCCAGCACATAATAAGCATTTTAATGAATTTTTTTAGGAGTTTTGTTATGCATTTGTTCAATGAATGGACAACTTGTAAGTGCCTAACTCAGGATTTACATCTATATCCACTCACTTCAAGTTCTCTGCACACTATGACACATGCTTTGTTGGTGCATTCATTGCACTGCACCTCTGTGTTAGTTGATTCATTCAAGAAATCACATGGAACCTGTAGAAAACCATTAAAAATAAACTTGAAGCTAAAAGTCTTAAAACACACTTTCTAATCATTCCTCCAGGCTGTAGTTTCTCAAACACAGGATAAGAAATATTTATATTAGGTATTAGCCACATGACGATGTCATTTTTGTAGGTTGATATCAGTTAAATAATTTCTAGCCCCAAAGAATCATCCATTTATAAAAATGTGTCTTCTTGGGTTATAATTTCCGACTGTGCATAGCTGATCTGGTAATAAAACTAAAACGATTTGGGAGGCAAAGAATTGACTAAAAAGCAAGAACAAAAGGAAATTGTCCAAAATTGAGTATTTACCACAAGTGTCAAAGAATAAATTAAAGAAACTAATTTTTAATAAATCTTGTTTGAGGATCTTACATCTATGAAAATAATGCTATTATGAATTATAATTTTTCTTTGTTTTACTTGATTTAGGCTAGACAAGGAATGCAAAGTCTGTATTAATATTTTGTTTATATAATTCAAGAATCGTTAAAGGAAAGACTAAAATGAACTAAGGCAATTATATATGAGAAAACAATATTTAATGACTAAAAGTAAGTAATATGTGAGATGGTCATGTTTCTACCCATTTTTTAGCAAAGGTTACTTTTCTTCTTTTATTTTTTAGTAGGCAGTCTGCAACCTAGTTTCATGGTCTCTCAGGGACTGGGGTTCTTTAAATAAAGATTAAATTAGATACCACAGCTGACTCCAGTATTTAAAAGAAATTATTTCTAGGTTTTCTCTAATTCTCCTCATCACATTCAGTTTAGATCTTAGCATCTTGAAAGCTTGTACATTTTATATTTTAAACAGGTAACTGAATAAAATTGCAAGCAAGAATTAATTAAATCTTTGAAATCATCTCTCTCCTTCCTGTTCTTGCTGAATCATACACTGGAAGAAACTTCATCTGTAGAACTGGGAAGATTAGCAGGAGAGACTGTTTAGACAGTTTTCGCATTAACAGGCCGACCAGTTGAAATCACTCCCAAGACTTGATTTGGCCTGCAGCCAGATGGTTGATACTGTTAATAGAGAAAACATCTGTTTACCCTAATGTGTTAGTTTAGTGTGCTTGGAGGCTATCGATATGAGCTGCTGTGCACAGGTATTATGAAAGGAATGAATAATCTTTTTTCATTTGGAAGTCAACAGTAGATAGAGGAATCTTGTTTTATAGTCCCCATATTAGTCCCGTGCTCAGACCCTAAAGATAAAGAATTACAGAAAAACCAGGGACCACACAGTGCTCTCATTAATTCTAAATACCTATTTCCCTTCCTTTAGTCCTGAGTGAAATCAGAAGACTTTATATTCTTGTCCATTTGGCTAAAATGAAGCAATTAATAAAGAAAACATATACACTGCATGTAGCTAATTAGCAAATTCAACAATATCACCTATTATTTAATTCTGTGACTTGTTCTGAAACTGCCTCAGAACATCATCCTAGAACTGTTTTTTGGGGGTTTTTTTGTTTTTGTTTTTGTTTTGCGGTACACGGGCCTCTCACTGTTGTGGCCTCTCCCATTGCGGAGCACGGGCTCCAGACGTGCAGACTCAGCGGCCATGGCTCACGGGCCCAGCCACTCCGCAGCATGTGGGATCTTCCCAGACCGGGGCACGAACCCGTTTCCCCTATATCGGCAGGCGGACTCTCAACCACTGCGCCACCAGGGAAGCCCCATCCTAGAACTGTTTTTCATCTAAAAGAGAAACACCTGATTTACATGTTTTATGGAGGCCATGTCAAAGTCACTGATGGCACTAAGAAGCCATCTCTGCAAATAGATGAAGCCTTGCAAACTGTACAAATGTGTGAGAAAGACATAGAAGTTGGGTATGTCTTCAGAAACTTGGAATAACATGTTCACAGAAGTTCTTATGAAGGTCATAATGTGACCAAGCTCCTGTACTATCTTGGGTAATTATGCAAACCTTCATAAATAATTATTGGTTATTGAAGTACAAGGAAAACAAGTTTGAGTTTATATGGAGAAGGTCATAACTTAAATGTAGACCATCTCATTGCTTTGTGGGATAGGCTAATGAAAAATGTACTTGCTCACCACAGCAAGAATCAGGGTATGAACTAAAGCCATAAAACTTTTATGGAGCTTCTCCACAGATACCACACTGCTTTCTTTGCCTCACTCTCTGCAGTGCACTTGATAGGAAAAAGCTAAGTGCAATACCTTCACTTCAAAAGAACTGCTCAAACTTCAATTGTTTTGCTTTGGAGCCAAAGCAAAGAGTCCTTCTGACCGTTTTACTGGCTGCAAGTCTGGTGGGAGGTAAAGTTGTGCTTCATTATAGTGCTGCAAGTATGAAGTATAAATCAGGTTTCACAAATATGTCCATTTGATGTACTCAATTGACTGTAAAATAATTATGCTCTGCTGTGTAATTGTTGTGCAGTGGAAGAAAGCAGGACTTCTAAACATGTAACAGAAAATGATTATGGGACCTGAATTAAGACTGTATTTTCTCCCACCATCTTCTGTAGTGCAACAAAAGCATTTTGTAGCAATTTCATCTTAAATCTATAGTGTGCAAGGCTGCCTAGGAATTAGTTGTTGTTGTTTGTGTGTGTGTTTTCATAATTTTTCCTGATGGTCTACTTCTCCCCCTGCCCCACCATTTGAAAACCAGGGCATAAATGTAGCACATTTCAGTGAAAGTATTAGGAAGTTCATTTTTTCTAGCTACGTTTTATTGACCAACTAAAGGGTGAGATACAAGGTTTGGGGAGAAAATATTCATTAGCTACAATATTTTGTTTCATCTTTTTGTTCTGTTTTAAGCTTTTACTGGAAATCTGGTAGTTTATGTTTCAAAGTCTACTCATCTGGGAAGCTTTGGACATATTAATAATATAAACATTTCAGGTACACCTTGAAAGGTATGTTCAGTCACATAGCAGCATCCACTTCCCTATCGTGGTACAACCTGACAGAAATGTCAAGTTCTGTGCCCTTTTTTATTTTTCCAGATATTTCTATTAAGCTAAGAAGAAAAAAAAATTACATTAGAAAATGAGTTTTGAGCTTTCAATTATAATATGTTCAGTCCTGTACTCTCCTCTGTTTATAAAATCAACTAAGTGCTCATTGTGTGAAACTTATGACAGGTTACCTACAATCCTATTGTTAACATTTCCATTTGTCAAGTGTACATTTTAATATGAAAATATCTTCCCACATCAAATCATCAGGGTTCTGGCCGTTTGTTAATCAGTATGTGGCCATGTCTCTTGGTACACTGAGTTATGGTCTGAATGTGAGCCACAGTGTGGTATGTACTACTTTATAAATGCTATTATATGCCTGTATTAAATATACAAATCACAGGGCTTTAACATTTAATTGCTCCTTACATGAAAACCTATCACATTATCTTTCCCTTATTCACCTTAAATTTTTCAGTAGCTGAAGAACTTTGTAAAGTCTAGGGTGAAGCCATTATTCTTATGTCTAGATTTCTTCAAAGACCATCACAATCCAGGGAATGGTACTTTGAAGTGTATCTTTTTTCTACTTGTCCTTTGAATCCCCAGGGGGTAAGCATTTAATATTGCTTTAATCCAGAGCCAAAATGACTTCCTGCTCCAGTGCTGGCCTCAATTATAGTGCTAGAAAATTATCCTCTCTTAATTAAGGAAATCAGTGCTGTCTTGGAGCACTGAACATTCCAGTTCAATTTACATCTTCAGATAAATATAAAATATTCTGTTTTTACATGTGTTCTGGCTGGATTTTTGGAATATAATTTATTTCTACCTACTTCATATATAAATAGCACATGTAAGTATCTAGAAACTGTCTAATTAGAAAGATGCAGACTACAGATTCAAAAGAGGATAGAGTCAATAAACAAGTCCTAATGGCAATACTCAATTTACTTAAATTTATTGAAAGTGATGTTTTTTCTGGAAAAAGAGGATAATGCTAGAGTAGCTTTCAAGAAAGTTATTAGGATAATTTGGTGATAATGCAAAATTGTTTCTCATTTAGATGTCGTTCATTAATCTAAAGCATTATCTAGATTTAAATGGTTGAATTCTCTTGCATTCCTATACACTAATGATGAAAAATCTGAAAGTGAAACTAAATAAACACTCCCATTTACCACTGCAACAAAAAGAATAAAATATGTAGGAATAAACCTACCTAAGGAGACAAAAGACCTGTATGCAGAAAATTATAAGACTTTGATGAAAGAAATTAAAGATGATACAAATAGATGGAGAGATATACCATGTTCCTGGATTGGAAGAATCAACATTGTGAAAATGACTCTACTACCCAAAGCAATCTATAGATTCAATGCAATCCCTATCAAACTACCACTGGCATTTTTCACAGAACTAGAACAAAAAATTTCACAATTTGTATGGAAACAAAAAAGAGCCCGAATAGCCAAAGCAATCTTGAGAAAGAAAAACGGAACTGGAGGAATCAGGCTCCCTGACTTCAGACTATACTACAAAGCTACAGTAATCAAGACAGTATGATACTGGCACAAAAACAGAAATATAGATCAATGGAACAGGATAGAAAGACGAGAGATAAACACACCCACATATGATCACGTTATTTTTGATAAAGGAGGCAAGAATATACAGTGGAGAAAAAACAGCCTCTTCAATAAGTGGTGCTGGGAAAACTGTACAGCTACACATAAAAGAATGAAATTATAACACTACCTAACACCATACACAAAAATAAACTCAAAGTGGATTAAAGACCTAAATGTAAGGCCAGACACCACCAAACTCTTAGAGGAAAACATAGGCAGAATACTCTATGACATAAATCACAGCAAGATCCTTTATGACCCACTTCCTGGAGAAATGGAAATAAAAACAAAAATAAACAAAAGGGACCTAATGAAATTTAAAAGCTTTTGCACAGCAAAGGAAACCATAAACAAGACAAAAAGACAACCCTCAGAATGGGAGAAAATATTTGCAAATGAAGCAACTGACAAGGGATTAATCTCCAAAATTTATAAGCAACTCATGCAGCTCAATATCAAAAAAACAAACAACCCAATCCAAAAATGGGCAGAAGATCTAAACAGACATTTCTCCAAAGAAGATATACAGATCACCAACAAACACATGAAAGAATGTTCAACATCATTAATCATTAGAGAAATGAAAATCAAAACTACAATGAGATATCACCTCACACTGGTCAGAATGGCCATCATCAAAAAATCTACAAACAATAAATGCTGGAGAGGGTGTGGAGAAAAGGGAACCCTCTTGCACTGTTGGTGGGAATGTAAATTGATACAGCCACTGTGGAGAACATTATGGAGGTTACTTAAAAAACTACAAATAGAACTACCATATGACCCAGCAATCCCACTACTGAGCATATACCCTGAGAAAACCATAATTCAAAAAGAGTCATGTACCAAAATGTTCATTGCAGCTCTATTTACAATAACCAGGACATGGAAGCAACCTAATCTTATCTGTCCATCAACAGATGAATGGATAAAGAAGATGTGACACATATATACAATGGAATATTACTCAGCTGTAAAAAGGAATGAAACTGAGTTATTTGTAGTGAGGTGGATAGAACTAGAGACTGTTATACAGAGTGAAATATGTCAGAAAGAGAAAAACAAATACTGTATGCTAACACATATATATGGAATCTTAAAAAAATGATCAGGAAAACCTAGGGGCAAGATGGGAATAAAGATGCAGACCTACTAGGGAATGGACTTGAAAATACGGTAAGGAGGAAGGGTAAGCTGGGACAAAGTGAGGGAGTGGCATGGACATATATACACTTCCAAACATAAAATAGATAGCTAGTGGGAAGCAGCCGCATAGCACAGGGAGATCAGCTCGGTGCTTTGTGACCACCTTGAGGGGTGGGATAGGGAGGGTGGGAGGGAGGCAGATGCAAGAGGGAAGAGATATGGGGACATATGTGTATGTATAACTGATTCACTTTGTTATAAAGCAGAAACTGACACACCATTGTAAAGCAATTATACTCTAATAAAGGTGTTTAAAAATAAATAAATAAATAAATAGTTGATTGACTAATTTTCCTCCGAATATTATTCCCGTAGGTGGATATTTGTCCTTAGATACATCTTAATTTTTATAAGTTCTCTGTCCCAATTCTCCATTAAAGTTCTATGAATTGTACTCATATTTAGTATTTGTTAGAGCAGCACTCTCCAATAGAACTTTCTGTGATGATGGAAATGTTATAGCAATATTGGTACAGTAACCACTAGCCAACATGTGACTATTGAGCACTTGAAATGTGGCTAGTGCAACTAAGAAACTAAATATTTAGCATTACTTTTCATTAATTTTGTTTTAAATTTAAATGGTCACATATGGCTAGTACTAAATTGGACAGTGCAGAGTTAAAAGACATCCATACAAGTTCTCAGCAACTCATTCAGGCATGAGTCTTAAGGCAAATAAAAATCTTTTGTGTGCTTAATCATATTTATGCAATTAGATATTCTGCAGCAGTTATTTATTTATTATTTCATATTGTATTACCCTAAACACAAGAATTAATGTCAGCTTAAAAATCACATCTATGCCTTATCATACTGATACCCCTTTAGGAACTGAGCAGTTCAGCAAAATTACCAGATCAGAATACTTGTGTATAACATTTTAAATTGGAAATCCAAATGTCTTATTAAGCTTGGGTGAATTTTAATAACATAAGGTTAGATATACGTGTGGTAAAATTTAAAGTAAACACGTTTAAGATCAACCATATCTAAGAGAGAGTTAAAACAAGTCTTATTGATATACAAAGTCAGTTCTTAATTCTCCTCCATCTTCCTTGAACACAAGATCCCACCACAGGACCTTTGCACTGGCTATTTGCTGCACCCTTCCTCCAAGGCCTCATTACCTTATCTCTTCCAAATGGACACTAATATCGCCTTCTTGGCGTGGTCAACTCTAACTACCCTATTCAAGAGCACATCTCACCTGCCCCTCAACACTCCCAAATTTCCATACCTTGCTCTGTTTTTCTCCACATCATTTATTACTTTCTGACATATTATATAATTTATTCAATTTATTCACTTACTTCTTTTATTTTTGTGTCTTCTAAACAGATGTGAGATTCATGAAAGCAAGTAATTTGGATCATTTTTGCTTACAAATGTGTAACCAACTCCGGGTCCTAACTAGGCAGTTGGTAGCCATCAATAAATTTTAGATACCATCCAAAAGACTTAATGAGTTGTCTAATTCACAGATTGGCAATGGTGAACTTTTTCTATAAAGTGCTAAATGTATATATTTTAAGCTTTATAGGCCACATATGGTTCCTGTTGCAAATTCTTTAAAAATATAAAAGTTTCTTGGCTGGCAGACAGTATGAAAGCAGACTGTAGGCCAGACTTGGTCCATGGGGCATAGTTTGCTTATCCTTGGTTCGATTGAATGGAGAGATGCAACAGAACAATACTCACAAGATGATTAGCCCTAGAATTATTTTTATTTGATATTATGAAAAGTTTTGTGATTTTGCGTGTGGTGTCCAACTTCCTTCAACTAAAAAGAAAACACTATTGAGGTGGATTTAGTCAGACTGGCCAGAAAGTGATCTATATTGACAACTACGGCCTTTGCATTCCCCAGTCTACCAAAATTGTTCATCTCGGTCCCTTATAAAATGTTAATACTAAAGTGATGTTTTTAAATAGATCATGAACCCCATTTAAGAAACCAATAAAGGTTATATACTCTTTTCTTGTTAAAAATGTGCATGTACAGATGATTTTGCACACATTTTCAGGGCTTATGAAATCACTGAGACCTGAGGGTTAGAATCCCTTCTCTTCTTTTTAGATTTGCTGTCTCTCTGGCTCTCACTTGTTTTGTGCAACTAATAGAATGCACAAATTGGCTTTAAATGGCTTTTGTGTCTAACTCACTGTTAAATGACATAGTAGAGGCTGTCAGAGAACTTTAGTCAAACACAGCACCTAGTAATTCAGCAAATACTTAAAAGCATTCTTTGCCTGAGATATCATTTCAGGCAGATAATTCCTTCAGTAATCAGGATTTCATCGTAATGAGGAAACTCAATTTTGTGTTGCCTTTGTTTGTTTTTAGTGATCAAGCCCATTCCACCCTTAGACCACTCCAGGTTGATAAGATCCTCATTCTTTTATTTTGAGTGTTGAAAGTCTTAGTATAAGAAAAAACAAAATCATAATAAGTGTTAATATTCTTTCATTTCTTTAGTGGGGTTATCAAGAAGTCTAGGAATTGGATGTTTACCCATCCTCCTAACATGAATCGTTACCAATGTCATATGAGCATATTCTATAAATGAGGTATGCAAAGATAGCCATTTACCAATCTCTGAGTTTTCAGTGTCAACTTCAGGCCTACAGTCTTAGAGATCATCTAGAACAGCAATCCTCAACCAAGATATTGATATGCCTTGCTGGTGAGAGAAAGGCATGTTAAAAGATTTGTTGCTGATCATATTTAAAATATTGCTTTTCCCAAATAATTTAATTTGCCAAAAAATGCTTAAAGTTGGTTGTAGTTATTCCTAGAATAGTAGCTAACTGCCATTTAGTTGAACATTTCTGAACAAGTGGAAAACAGTAAACTCATATGGGGGATTGAGAGCCCTCCAGCATAAATCCATGGGATCGTGCTGGTTACGAGAGCATCATCTTTCATGTGTGTTTCTGCAGAAAATAATAAATGGTGAGGACAACTGATCTAGAAAAATATCCCTCCTTATTGAAAATATACACTCAGCATCCTTATTAAGGAAAATTGCTGCATAGTGTCACTAATATTAGTGGGCATCCTGTTTAATAATTCTCAAGGACTTAAGAGGCACATCGACTGCTTAGGCTTAAATGAATATAAGCTGAAAATTATTCTGTTGCCTAGTTAAACACAATCTACTTACTGAGGCTGTTTGGAAGGAAATGAAGATAATGTTATAACAAAGCACATCCAGCATTAACAATGTCAATGTCAAATTCACACATATTGCTTGGAAATGATGGAAATTACAATAAGAAAAAAGCAATGACAGAACTATGATAATGACAATCTTTTAAATAGAAATGGATTGTTGCCAAAAAAAAACAATAAAAGAAAGAAGTGATTTACCTGTTTGATTATTCATAAATCCCATTGCCTTTCAATAAGACGTCTCTTAGTGTTGTTATGTCACATCTGTAGATAAAGAAAAACCAAAATGTATCCCGTTAGCCAAGTATTAGATAATATAAACAGATCAGCTTTTGAGATGCATAACAGTAGTAGGAGGCCCAATAAATTATGGATAGAGGGGATTCTCAACAAGCTCTTTCCTCTCTCTTCCAAAATAATAAATTTTTTAAGATCAGAGTTCATATCACATGAAGTTAATAAAGTAGAAAATGACACTATATACCTTCATCAAATAATATAGCAAAAAATTTATAGCTCAGCTCCTTGAAAATCTGTCTTATTTAGCCTGCTGTTCTGTGTAACAATAGCCAAAAGCAAATGCGGAATATAAAGCATGTTAGGCCAACTTTTTAAAGTTTTTAAAAACCCTTTTACTTTATTTGCAGATTCCTCATGACATATGTTTTATTTTTTTTCTGTGGGTGGCATCTATAATGCTACAAAAGTTAACATGTAGTATTAAGTAGTTGGAAGTGGCAGAGAGTTGCATGATGAGTAACTAGCTAAACCACCAAAGGAAGGATAATTGGCAAGACGACTTTATGAATAAGATTTGTGCTTATCCCAGGTCTGTCTACAGATTACTTCATAATGTTCATTACATAATGTTCAACAAATATAAGAAACTCCTATAGTTAACAAACATTTAAAATCAATCTTTATGAATGGATAAAGAAGATGTGGCACATATATAAAATGGAATATTACTCAGCCATAAAAAAGAAACAAAATCGAGTTATTTGTAGTGAGGTGGATGGACCTAGGATCTGTCATACAGAGTGAAGTAAGTCAGAAAGAGAAAAACAAATACAGTATGCTAACACATACATATGGAATCTAAAAAAAAAAAAAAACGTGGTTCTGAAGAACCTAGCGGCAGGACAGGAATAAAGACACAGACATAGAGAATGGACTTAAGGACACAGGGAGGGGGGAGGGTAAGCTGGGATGAAGGGAGAGAGTGGCATTGACATATATACAATATCACATGTAAAATAGATAGCTAGTGGGAAGCAGTCACATGACACAGGGAGATCAGCTCAGGTGCTTTGTGACTACTTAGAGGGGTGAGATAGGGAGGGTGGGAGGGAGACGCAAGAGAAGGGGATATGGGGATATATGTATATGTATAGCTGATTCACTTTGTTATACAGCAGAAACTAACACAACAATGTAAAGCAATTATACTCCAATAAAGATGTTAAAAAAAATTAACCCAACAAAAAGTAAATAAATAAAATAAAATAAAATCAATCTTTAGAATTCATGTGGCATTTTTAGACTCTAGTATTTTTGTTCTTTGTTGCTTAATCCTCATTACCTGTTCATGTGGTAAATGCTTTTCAATACCAGTTTTATAAATGAATACATTGCGATTGAAACAGACTCAGAATAATCTTTACATGTAAATAATACTCTGGGAGGTTTATTTGTGCTATATCATAAAGTTTCAAGATTCTATTAGTAATCATATGATGACTAAATGCCCACTAAGTGGCAATGTATGCTTTGTGCGGCTGAAAATTTCTTGAGGTGACCACTTACTGCTACCTGAGCATTCATTCACTCATTTGGCAAAGCTGAATTTTAAACGTTTTTTTTTTAATTTGAAACTGTATCTAACCCCTACTTTTAATGCCATCCCTTAGTGTCATACAGAAGTAAAAACTAGCTTCTAAACACTTTGCTTTTGTATATTTGAGCTGCCTACATTTGGTGAAATAATCAGGAATTTTCTGTAAAATTTATTTTAAGGTGTACCTTTTTAATATGATGAAACATTTCATCTGAAATATGAAATGATTGCAAGATATGGCTAGACAAATCATCTGTCTACCTACCATCCATCTAAAGAAATAGTGTCACATCATAATATAATTGAAAGCTCCTAAATACTTTTGCTTAATTTTCTCTTCTCCTCCCCAAAATATCTACTCTCCTGAATATAATGTTTATCCTTTACATGCTTTCTTTCAAAATTTTAACTTATGCATATTTATCTTTTAGCAATATATAGCATTTTGGCTATTTTTTAAAATGTATATAAATGGTATTACACACTGCAATCACTTTCGTTTATTGGCTTAATATTTCGTTTGTGACATTCACTTATATTGATATATGCAGCTCTAGTTCACTCTTTTCACTTCTGCATCATATTCAATTTTATCAACTTTTAAAATTTATCTTTAATATACACTGAAAAGGACACAAATCATGATTGTACATCTCAATGAATTTCCCAGAACTGAACATATCTATGTAACAAGCACCTGATTAATATCAGAACTTTACCACATCCAAGAAGCACTTGTGGCTTCTCTGGTCACATGCCCTCCACAATAGCAATCACTATCCTGACTTCTACCACTACAGTGTAGTGTTACATACTTGATTTTGAACATTATATAACTGGATTCACACTGAATGTATTACTTTGTGTCTGGCTTCTTTTATCTAATATTATGTTTGTGAGATTCATCAGCATTGTTTCTTGTTGAAGATTGTTCATTGTTCATTCTCTAGATATCTTCTTAGAAATGGCTAATCCTTCTATTCCACAAGTACAAACAATTCTTATTATTCACAGCATTTGCTTATAAAGTTGTGGCAAATACAGAACTAGCAAATACTGAATTATTACCTCAAAGGAAATACAGAATTAGATTCCTATGAGCCTCAGATCACATTTTTATTACTCAATAAATGCATAACCTTGTTTTATGTGTGTTTCAGTTTAAAGACACCTTATTTAATATATTTTTTTGATTTAATAACATTGAGTTTAACAGAAATAGTACTATAACTCACTCCTAAATAAAGCTTACCTAACATTCATTTTCTGTTAAAGCACACCACAGCCTTCTTTCACTTAGGAAAAATAGACAGCACGTCAATACTACACTTGGGAATTATTTTAGACAGCAAAATCATCAACAAAAAGCACAAAAATGTAGAAAACACGGCACTAAATAGACTGTGAAAATCATACTTGTTTGCAGTATTAGAGCTGAAACCTAAAGGCTGAAGCCTCCTTGTTCGACTTGAGATGAGAATGTTTGCATTGGGTGCCTCAAATTTTTTTTTTTTTTTTTTTTTTTTGCTTTTCTGTACATGTGCCTATCCCTGAATAATTATGAGAGAATCATGAATACTGATTTCAGTGTTACAAATAAATTCTAGTGATTAGGCAAACTCACAGATATAAACTCCACAAATGAGGATGAACTGTATATTCTTTTAAAATCAGCTTTACAAATGGAAGATAGATATTCTGGGTATAGAAATCAATAAACCCAAAAGTCAATAATTATTGCTCCACACCATCTAAACTTTTGTTACCATATCAGATACCTGAAGTCAGTCTGAATCTCAGGTTCTTTTATATTTGTTTCTTGTTTGTTTGTTTACTGAATGGGATTTTGTAGAAATTTTTTCTTAATTTATCTGAAAGAACTATTTATCTAAAAAATAAAGACATGACATTAGGAAATGTCTAGTATAGCTATTTTTATTGTTAATCTTGCCCAGCAAGTAAAGAGCAAGTCCTTTATTTATTCTTTTTTTTTGCTATTGTGTAATGTTTTCTTCTCTTATATCTTTGATTATGGTCTGTCTTCCACTTCATTCATTCTTCCTTTCTTCAAAGTACATAAATAACAAATCATCTGGTTCTAAATTCCATGTTTTTTCTTTTCTTTTAAAATTTCTTTTTCTTTTATCTTTCAAGTAGAATTCTACTATTTCTTCCTTGTTAAATTTCTTCACTCTTTAGGATTATTTATTTGACTATTCCCTATTAATGTCACTTTCCAATTCACAAAATATATTTTATATTTTTTAAAACAATTCACCATAGATGCTGAAATTATTTTTCTGATATCAGTTTATGAGTCAAATATTCCTGAGAATAAATACTATAATTATTTTTAATTTCTTTTCTCTTTTGTCTCAATGGAAGTCTTGTTTAGATTGCTCTTTTTTTTTCATTTGTTTTTCTTTGTTCTTATTCATAAATTAAGGTCTAGTTTGTTTACTATTGGTAGATATCAAGAGCTCCATCAGCAACTGTGTAACTCACATTTTAATACCTACTACCTATCTTAGGTCAGTGTTATTAGACTGTAAGTTTGTGTCCCACTCTAAATTCATATGTTGAAAATAACCACCACTGTGATGTTATTAGGACATGGGGTCTTTCAGAAGTGTTAGATCATGAGGGTGAAGCCCTTATGAATGGGTTTAGTGCCTTATTAGAGACACCAGCATGCTCCCTACCCTTTCCTTTACATGAGGTTTTAGTGAGAAAATGGCTGCCTCTGAACAGGGAAGTGAGCTCCCACCAGGCACTGAGTCAGCCGGCGTGTTGATCTTAGAGTTCCCTGACTGAAGAACTGTGAGAAATAAACTGCTGTTTAAGCTACCCAGTCCATAGCATTTGTGTTATAGCAGTCCAAATGGAAAAGGACAGTAGGCATTCAGATTACACACAGGCACCTCCAACTCAAAGTACCTCCTCCAAACTCATCTATCCCTTGGCTTCTAATACTACCCAAGACAGGAATTTGGGAGTTCCTGAACATCTCACTCTTCCTCAACAAATTAATTTTATCTGTAAACTACTACTATTGATATATATAGTGGGTATTTTTTCCTTTTTTATTTATTTTTATTGGAGTGTAGTTGCTTTACAATGTTGTGTTAGTTTCTGCTGTACAGCAAAGTGAATCAGTTATATGTATACATATACCTCCATTTTTTAAGATTTCCTTCACATTTAGGTCACCACAGAGCACTGAGTAGAGTTCCCTGTGCTATACATTAGGTTCTCATCAGCTATCTATTTTATACATAGTAGTGTATATATGTCAATCCCAATCTCCCAATTTATCCCACCTCCACTTCCCCCCATGGTATCAATAAGTTTGTTCTCTACATCTGTGTCTCTATTTCTGTTTTGCAAATAAATTCATCTGTGCAGTTTTTCTACATTCCATGACATTATACGATATTTCTTTTTTTTTTTTCTGACTCACGACACTCTGTATGGCAGTCTCTCAGTCTATCCATGTCTCTGCAAGTGGCACTATTTTGTTCCTTTTATGGCTGAGTAATATTCCATTGTATATATGTACCACATCTTCTTTATCCATTCCTCTGTTGATGGACACTTAGGTTGCTCCCATGTCCTGGCTATGGTAAATAGTGCTGCAATAAATACTGGGGTGCATGTATATTTTGAATCACGGTCCTCTCCAGGAATATGCACAGGAGTGGGATTGCTGGATCATATGGTAGTTCTATTTTTAGTTTTTTGGGGCACCTCCATACTGTTCTCCATCGTGTGTACAAATTTATATCCCACCAACAGTGCAGGAGGGTTCCCTTTTCCCCACATCCTCTCCAGTATTTATTGTTTGTAGATTTTTTTTGATGATGGCCATTCTGATTGCTGTGAGGTGATACTTCACAGTATCACCTAGTAGTTTTGATTTGCATCTCTTTAATGATTAGTGATGTTGCCCATTTTTTCATGTGTTTGTTGGCCATCTGTATGTCTTCTTGCAGAAATGTCTATTTAGTTCTTACGCCCATTTTTTCATTTGATTGTTTGCTTTTTTGATATTGAGTTGCATAAGCTGTTTGTATATTTTGGATATTAATCCCTTGTCAGTTGCTTCATTTGCAAATATTTTCTCCCATTCTGAGGGTTGTCTTTTTGTCTTGTTTATGGTTTCCTTTGCTGTGCAAATCTTTTAAGTTTAATTAGGTCACATTTGTTTATTTTTGTCTATATTTTCATTATTCTAGGAGGTGGTCAAAAAGGACTTTGCTGTGCTTTATGTCATAGAGTGTTCTGCCTATGTTTTCCTCTAAGAGTTTTATAGTGTCTGGCCTTACATTTAGATCTTTAATCCATTTTGAGTTTATTTCTGTGTATGGTGTTAGGAAGTGTTCTAACTTCATTCTTTTACATTCAGCTGTCCTGTTTTCCCAGCACCACTTATTAAAGAGGCTGTCTTTTCTGCATTGTATATTCTTGCCTCCTTTGTCAAAGATAAGGTGACCATATGTGTGTGGGTTTACTTCTGGGCTTTCTATCCTATTCCACTGATCTATTTTTCTGCTTTGTGCCAGTTCCATACTCTCTTGAATACTGTAGATCTGTAGTATAGTCTGAAGTCAGGGAGACTGATTCCTCGAGCTCTGTTTTTCTTTCTCAATATTTCTTTGGTTATTCAGGGTCTTTTGTGTTTCCATACAAATTGTAAAATTTCTTGTTCTGGTTCTGTGAAAAATGCAGTTGGCAATTTGATAGGGGTTGCATTGAATCTGTAGATTGCTTTGGGTAGTAGAGTCATTTTCACAATTTTGATTCTTTCAATCCAAGAACGTGGTATATCTCTTCATCTGTTTGTATCATCATTTATTTCCTTCATCAGTGTCTTAAAGTTTTCTGCATACAGGTCTTTTGCCTCCTTTGGTTGGTTTATACCTATGTATTTTATTCTTTTTTTTGCAATAGTAAATGGGATTGTTCCCTTAATTTCTCTTTCTGAGCTTTCATTGTTAGTGTACAGGAATGCAAGAGATTTCTGTGCATTAATTTTGTATCCTGCTACTTTACCAAATTCATTCATTAGCTCTAGTAGTTTTCTGGTAGCATCTTTAGGATTCTCTGCATATAGTATCATGTCATCTGCAAACAGTTTTAAAAGTGACAGTTTTATTTCTTCTTTTCTAATTTGCATTCCTTTTATTTATTTTTCTTCTCTGATTGCCATGGCTAAAACTTCCAAAACTATGTTGAATAAGAGTGGTGAGAGTGGGCACCCTTGTCTTATTCCTGATCTTAGAGGAAATGCTTTCAGTTTTTCACCATTGAGAATGATGTTTCCTCTAGGATTTTCATACATGGCTTTTATTATGTTGAGGTACTTTCCCTCTATGCCCACTTTCTGGAGAGTTTTTATCATAAATGGTTGTTGCATTTTGTCAAAAGTTTTTCTGCTTCTATTGAGATTATCATATGGTTTTTAATTCTTCAATTTGTTAATATGGTGTATCACATTGATTGATTTGCATATATTGAAGAATCCTTGTGTTCCTGGGATAAACCCCACTTGATTATGGTGTATGATCATTTTTATGTACTATTGGATTCTGTTTGCTAGTATTTTGTTGAGGATCTCTGCATCTAACTTCATCAGTGATATTGGCCTCTAATGTTCATTTATGTGACATCATTGTCTGGTTTTGGTATCAGGGTGATGGTGGCCTCATAGAATGAGTTTGGGATTTTTCCACCCTCTACTATATTTTGGAAGAGTTTGAGAAAGATAGGTGTTAGCTCTTCCATAAATGTTTAATAGAATTCGCCAGTGAAGCCATCTATCCCTGGGCTTTTGTTTGTTGGAAGATTTTAAGTCACAGTTTCAATTTCACTGCCTGTGATAGGTCAGTTCATATTTTCTATTTCTTCCTGGTTCAGTCTTGGAAGGTTGTACTTTTCTAAGAATTTGTCCATTTCTTCCAGGTTGTCCATTTTATTGGCATATAGTTGCTTGTAGTAATCTCTCATGATCCTTTGTATTTCTGCAGTGTCAGTTGTTACTTCTCCTTTTTCATTTATATTTTTTACAGATTTTTTCCTATAATTGATATGTAGTTTCATAGCATTGTGGTCAGCAAAGTTGCTTGATACGATTTCAATTTTCTTAAATTTACCAAGGCTTGATTTGTGACCCAGGATATGATCTATACTGGAGAATGTTCCATGAGCACTTGAGAAAACTGTGTATTCTGTTGTTTTGGGATGGAATGTCCTATAAATATCAATTAAGTCCATTTTGTTTAATGTGTCATGAAGTTCGTGTTTCCTAATTTATTTTCATTTTGGATGATCTGTCCATCAGTGAAAGTGGGGTGTTAAAGTCCCCTACTATTATTGTGTTACTGTCGATTTCCCCTTTTATGGCTGTTAGCATTTGCCTTATGTATTGAGGTGCTCCTATGTTGGGTACCTAAATATTTACAGTTGTTATGTCCTGTTCCTGGATTGATCCCTTGATCATTACGTAGTGTCCTTCTTTGTCTCTTGTAATAGTCTTTATTTTAAAGTCTATTTTGTCTGATATGAGTATTGCTACTCCAGCTTTCTTTTGATTTCCATTTGCATGGAATATCTTTTTCCATCCCCTCATTTTCAGTCTGTATGTTTCCCTAGGTCTGAAGTGGGTCTCTTTTAGACAGCATATATATGGCTCTTCTTTTTGTATCCATTCAGCCAGTGTTGACTTTTGTCCAGAGCATTTAATCCATTTATATTTAAGGTAATTATTGATATGTATGTTCCTATTACCATTTTCTTAATTGTTTTTGGTTTGTTATTGTAGGTCTTTTCCTTCTCTTGTGTTTCCTGCCTAGAGAAGTTCCTTTAGCATTTGTTGTAAAGCTGGTTTGGTGGTGATGAATTCTCTTTGTTTTTGCTTGCCTGTAAAGGTTTTAATTTCTCTGTCAAATCTGAATGAGATCCTTGTTGGGTAGAGTAATCTTGGTTGTAGGTTTTTCCCTTTCATCACTTTAAATATATCTTGACACTCCCTTCTCGCCTCTGGAGTTTCTGCTGAGAGATCAGCTGTTAACCTTATGGGGATTCCCTTGTATGTTATTTGTTGCTTTTCCCTTGCTGCTTTTAATATTTTTTCTTTGTGTTTAATTTTTGTTAGTTTGATTAATATGTGTCTTTGCGTGTTTCTCCTTGGGTTTATCGTGTATGGGACTCTGTGCTTCCTGGCCTTGATTGACCATTTCCTTTCCCATGTTGGGGAAGTTTTCAACTATAATCTCTTCAAATATTTTCAAAGACCCTTTCTTTTGTTCTTCTTCTGGGATGCCTATAATTCAAATGTTGGTGCACTTAATATTGTCCCAGAGGTCTCTGAGACTGTCCTCCCTTCTTTACATTCTTTTTTCTTTATTCTGCTCTGTGGCAGTTCTTTTTACCACCCTATCTTCTAGCTCACTTATCCGTTCTTCTGCCTTAGTTATTCTGCAATTGATTCCTTCTAGAGTATTTTTTTTTTTTGTGCTGGCATGTGGGGGAGAGAGGCTAGAATAGTGGCTCCTCCCCCTGCGTGTGACTCAGCAGTAGCGCCCTGCTCCCACGGCAGTCTGGTCTTCTTCTGTAGGCATTCCCTGCTGCAGATTTCCTCCCTCCTGTTCCCTCAGTCTGTCTCCCCACAGCCAACAGCAGTTCTTACTCTGGGCCTGTTCTCCAATCCCTACGCTCTGGCTCCCAGCCCCCTTGCACACCTGTGAACGCATGTCCCAGTCCAGGGCACATAGGGCCGTGGTACAGACCATCTATGTATGTCTCACTCTGTCCCGTCTGTCACAAATTGGCCACTTCATGCTATACTGAGAGCCTTAAATGCTTCCCTTCTGTCCGAATCAATTTCCCTGTTGGAGAAGGGCTTTCCCTGAATTCCGAAATCTCTCCTCTGATTTAGCTCCCCTGCCCTGGGGTGCAGGCCCCATCCCACTTCATCTCTACCTCCTTCTCCCTTCTTTTTTTTCATCCTACCCAGTTATTCAGGGATGTTTATAGTCCTTTCCAGTGTCCAAGGTCTTCTGCTAGTGTTCATCTAGTGTTCTGTGACAATTCTTGCATCCATAGATGTATTCCTTATGCATCTGTGGAGAGAGATGAACTCCACATCCTCTTACTCCTCTGCCATCTTAACACCACCCTGTAGATGTATTCTTGATGCATTTGTGGAGACAGATGAACTCTATGTCCTCCTACTCCTCTGACATCTTGCTTTCTCTGGTGTTTTTTTTGTTTGTTTTTCAAGTCTTCTTTTTCTTTAAACTTCCACCACTAGCCCTCACTTTCATGGTTTTTCACTTAAATCCTTGCTGAGTTCTCTTAATTGCTTAATAATTTCCCAGGAATTGCTGTTTACTCTCTCCTTACTGTTCCTAAATATTCAGATGTTTAGAAAAAGCTCAAGAGCTAGGAAAGGTACACAAATGTTGTACCTAAGAATTTTAGACTCTCTTGCTTGGAAAGAAAGTTGGCCAGCACCTCACTTGTGTTTGTGTCTCAGTGCTATCTCTCTCCCCAACTTTCTTTTAGATTCTAATATAATTATCTATGGAAGTTACTGTTTTCCTTTACAATTTGTCCATTGAGGCTACAACAGAATGTATTGGAGAAGAACTATTTATTCCAGAACTAATTTATCACTATCCTTTCCTTCATATGCCATGTGTCATGGTGTATATTAAATCTCTTCCTTTTTTTAACCTGTTTGTCATCACCATTACTGTATGGTTTTCATTTTTATTTCTGTGGCCTAACAGATCAATAAATATATAAAGTGTTGAATTAATGATAAAGAAAACAAAAGTGGCAATTTCCTGAGTACTATTTCCTTTTTCACACACTCTTACACACCAAAATATAAACCAAAAGCAAAAGTCAACTTCCAAGGATATCTTGTATATGATTTTTCTTCATATAAAACTCCTAGAGTTTTCATGTATACATAATTGTATTTGCTCAATCTAATCACATATTAAACCAGAGAGGTAAATTTCAGCAGTTTAAGGGAGAGAAGTTTTTACTGGTTTGGTTGTCAATATACTAATTATTTCTGATAATCTTTATACAAATTAATAAAGCTTTACTCTTTCAAGAATTTATTTTAATCCATTTAGCCTTAATTTCTATTTACCTCTTTTCCCATTGTTTCAAGTTGTTTTAAACCCCTGGTGTCTGTTTTTAAATTAAAACTGTATAATGGACCACTAGGTTTAAACTCTTTCCAGTTAGCATTCTCTTAGCTCTGGAAGTTGATTTAAATTAGTAGAAATTCACAATGTTCCCAGACGTGGTAAATTATTAGGGACAGTAGCCAACCATTCTCTCATATAAGATAAAACAATAAGAGTAAAACTGCAGAGGGAGAGATTTAAGTAAAATAACTGAAAGAATGATCCTTTAGAGCTATATGACAAAACAGATTTTATGAGCAATTGATACTATAGAGTCAAAATTCTGAAGATATGTAGGATGTTGGAAGATTGATAGTTTTCTGTAATTATGAAAATACATCTTAAAAATAGGCTCAAGTTGTGTTCATCTTGAAAATGCCTTCCCTGGAGACTTCCATCTCCCCAAAAGTCTTGAAAGACTTTTGTTGCCTTCATTTTCTCACCTCTCCCCAAAGGAATTTTCAGTTCTTTCCACTTCAATTCCCATATATTAAAATTAATCTGACCACCATCATCACTGATTTCTTTCTACTCTCATATTACTTGTAGTATCTGCTATATCTGGCATTTTTATCATCTTATCCTGTAAGAATTCTCCTTTCCTAAATGTTCATGACATCAAATTCTGCCCTTTTGATTCTCCTTTTAATTTTTTTGATTCCTGATGTGCTGATACTTATCACTCCCACTGATTTGTTTTCCTTGCCATGTCCATAAATATTTGTATTCACTTATACGTATCTTCAATCCCCTTCTTTCATCTTTATAAATTTTCTCACTGTGAAATTTCATTTACCTCTGCATATTCAACTCTCATAGTTATGCTTAAGGATCTTTCATGAAACACATGGCTGTATTTAAACTGCCTACAAGTTCTTAGCCAAATGATTCACAGACATCTCCAACACATTAAATCCAAAGTAAATTTTCCATCTTTTCTTTTGAGAAGCATTACAGTGTGGTGATTGATTAAGAACTTGGTCCTAGAACTACACTCTCCCAAGCTGTCCCACCATCTACTAGTTTATTATCACCTTGAACAAGCTTTGAACTTCTCTGGGCCTCAGTTACTATATCTGCAAAGGGCAGAAAGAATAGCATTAACTTCATAAAATAGGTGTGATGTTTTAATAGGTTAATACATATAAATTGCTTTGCACAGTACATGTTAAGTGCCTGATAAAAGAGAACTATCTTCATTTTTATTGTTCTTATTGTAAACTTCCCTTTCTCAGTGAAGACCATCAATATCTGCACATTTACCCAAGCTGAGACCTTGAAGTAATTCTACCAACTTTATCACTGCCCAGATACTCAATTCTTTACTAAATACTTCCTCTTCTACTTTTAAAGATTTCTTACTGATGTCTTCTTTTTATCCTTTTGTTAATGCCATAATTCCATCAGTTACTGCCAGAATATTTTTCTAAAACGTCCTAATCATGCTCTCTGTCTGTATTCTCCCTTCTTCCATGAGTGTGATATGTTACTTCTTTCAAAACTGGTGTCTACTGATTGACTTTAGATTAAATTCCAAACTTCATAGCATGGTACAAAGGTCATAGTCTGATCTTTTCCTAGTGTTATGTTGCTATGTCCCACTCCTGTTCACTTAGACCATGTGTTTATAACTCTGTGCCTGAAAATTTTGTCTAAAGTACCCTGTCTAGTTGGGAAGGACCTATCATTTTTTAGTCCCCATCCCAAATACATCTCCTCTCCATATAGCTCCCTGACTCTCTTGATGACCTACCCTCACTCTCTCAGAAAGTTGACTGCTTTTCTGCATTTTTCACCCTATTAAAAGGCTTTTCACATTTTATCCTCATTATTTGTACTTCTATTTAGTCTACTCTTAAACTTTGGTATTCTTAAATGACAGAACCAATGCCTTCTCCTGCACATTTTAGTACCAAGTAGATTGTTGGTACTATAATAATTAGATCTGGTTAATTATAACAAATTGTCCTAAATTTAAATAATGGTTTAAACACAGTAGATGTTTGTTTTTTGCTCACAAGGAATTTCTACCTCACCAGGGAGGCTCTGCTCTACACATTGATTTACGAACATGGATGGAAGAAGAAGCTGGAATCTTCAAATGGTAATAAAGGTTGGTCATGGAAAAAACATACAACTGACAGAAAGGGAAGGCCATGGAAAAGCCTTAATAGAAAGATCTTCTTTGTTGAAATCACAAATCACTTCTGTTCATACCATATTGGCCAGAATTCAGCCACATGGCTACACCTAACTATAAAGGAGACTGAGAAATGCAATCTGTCTGGAAGAAAAGAACAGTGATTCTGGTGTGTAGCTGCTAGAATTTATTCCCCCTCTCTTATACGCACATACACACACACACACACACACACACACACACACACACACACACAAAATGAGTGAACTGAATGGTTAACTAGCTCTTGGAATCAGAATTTTTTATGGAGTTTTCTTTTTTAATGTAAATACCTGAACCACTTTCCTAAACCTTCTTGATCTAAATATCCAGCTATAGAACCAAGGAATCTGTATTTTATAGTTACACAGATGATTCTGCTATATAGGCAGGGTAATTATTCTACAGTTACTGACTAACTAGACTACTGAACAGACCTAATAACATACAAAAATGGGAAATGGGGATCGTCCTTATAGCACAGACTAAATCAGAAGATTTTAAAAAATAGGTTAAATTCTAAACAGAACACATCTCATCTATCTCATTAAAAATTCAATAAAATGAATGTTAGACTCAGCAGTTCAGAAATGCTTGATTGTTTTGCATGTTTTCTTTAATTTTCTCCTATAATAAATACATACTACATATGATCAATCGAAGTATAAACTCTTAGAGGACTTTTATCTCCTCTAATAGAGGCTCCAACAATAATTAGTACTTACTTGGGATCAATAAATATCAAAGGACAAAGTTCCATCATTTGCCTTTTCCTTTTACAATAGGCTTGAGTAGAGGACTACACATAAATTAGTGAGTTTCCTGAGGAAAAGGGTAAGTGGTTTTACTTTACTGATAATAATAATCTCTTTGGTTACATTATCTATGTGCAAATCAGACTTCATATTTATTTCAACTTTAATCTTGTGTTCTTCAATCACTTCAGTGCCACAAAATTGGTTTATAACCTACAATCAATTTAGCCTTTCATTACCCAATGTGAAAATATTTATTCACAAGTGGCAATAATTAGCAAAGTCATACAGAATACTACACTACACTATACTCCTGTGTTCACTGAGTTCTCTAGCCTTCTCTCAGTTCACTGGAGTAAATATCAAATCTAGACAGGCATGAACACACAAAAATGCAATGGTTTTAAAATAATAACTAATTAAGCATAGGATAATTCTAGATGTGCAATTCAAATAATTTTGTTCACTATACTGAAAACCATGAATCAGTAACTGGTTTATTTCCAAGAGCAAAAGTGAGGTTTCAAATTTTCAAAATGACTATTTTATTTCTTATCATTATCAGCTTATTTCAAAGCCTTCAATAGCATTTCTTGACATGGGAACATTTTACTCAGATCTATACTGATTTTAGATTAGTCCCAAACTTACATAAAGATGGGGTAGGTCAGGTCCTTTGTGAAAAAACTGTTAAGATATACTTGTTTCATAGAGATGTGGTATTGATTTGTCTTTGAAGCTTGAAGGCTTACATGGCAGTGGATTTCTACTTTTTGTCTAGATGGTACTAAAACTGTAGCCATGGAGGCACTTTCTGTAAAAGGCTAGATGTTAACAATAATGAAAAGGCTAAAGGAAACTGTAAAAAGATTACTGTAATAGGAGGAAAGAGAATCACATTTATTGTACATCTAGGTACCAGGCTTTAGGATAGTATTTTGTTTTGTTTTATTTTTTAAAAAACTGTTGCAGTTATAATGAAATCAATCAAAAAATAATATCTAGGGAGACTAAATAACACTCTGTTAAAACAACAGAAAGTAGAGGGACTTTGGTTGGTTTCCTCATTTAAGAATCTAGCCTTCAACTTTGCAGCTCCAGAAATTCAATTGTTGAATCGAAGAATTGAATAAGTTCACAGAAATTACTCATGAAAAACAAGGGCAAATGGCAGATAAATGAGTAATAGACTACAACAGTATTTTTTCCAGTGGCTACCGGTGCAGGAATACTCTAACAAGGCAATTAGGGGATTAAAAACTTATTACCCAGAATATTATATGGTATGTATTTATGCAATATTCTTTCATACAGTATTGGTATAACTACTTATAAAAACTGTCAGTGTCTACTAAAATCTCATAGATGTAGATATATAGATATAGGTATAGATAAAGATTTGGTCATCCAGCAATTTCATCTTTAGCTATGTACCCAACAAAAATCTCTGTATATGATCACTAGCAACAACAAAATGTACAAGAATATCCAGAGCAATACTATGTGAAAAGTCAACAACTGAAAACAATCTAAATGTCCATAAATACCAGAATTGAAAAATAAATTGTGGTATGTTCATACAATGGAATACCAAACAGCAATCAGGTGAATCAAATTTGCCATATGAAACACCATGGAAAAATTCATAAACACAGAGTGAACCAAAGAATTAAAACATAAGGTAGGACACATTGTATGAATCCATTATAAATGGTTAACCACCAGCAAACTTCATGAATGGTATTGTAAGGATAGAGATTCCTTTGAGGACATTAGACATCTTCTGGGGAGCTGGTACTATTTAAATTTTTGACTGAGATTCTGAATATATCAACATACATACAATAAAAGATACAATGAAATGTTTTCACTTTGTGAAAATTTATTCAGGTAGACACTTATGATTTGTAGATTTCTGTGTGTACATCAATAATATGTGTTAAAAATATTAATAACTTGGGAGTATGTGGAAGTAGGAAGGAATACAGGTGAAACAAGATTGGCTATGAGTTGATAACTGTTGAAGAGGGGTGATGAATACATGGCAGTTCATTACCATTTTTTCTTTTGTGTATGTTTGAAATTTTCATAGTAAAAAAATCAAATTTCTAGAAAAGTCATAGTAGTCTTCAACTTGTATTAGGCATTTATCCAAGCTATTTATAGTATCAAAAGCACAATTCACAAAAAACTGATAAATTGGACTTCATAAAATTAAAAACTTCTGCTCTTTGAAATATTCTGTTAAGTGAATGAAAAGACAGACACTATTAGGAGAAAATATTTGCTTAACACACATTTGATAAAGGACTTTTATCCAGAATGTATAAATAATTCTAAAAGTTCAATATAACTATAAACAATCCAATTCAAGAAATGGGCAAAAGATTTGAACAGACATTTCAGCAAAGACAACATAGGGATGTCAAATCAAATAAGCTCATGAAAAGATGCTCTACACAATTAGACACTAAGGAAATGCAAATTAAAATGACAATGACATGTCACTACTCATCTATTTGAATAGATAAATTTAAAATATTGACCATAACCAAGTTTTGGTGAGGATATGGACAACTGGAACTCTCCTATGTTGTTGACGAGAATGTAAAATGTTACTAACCCTTTGAAAAACGTTTTGGAAGTATTTTTAAAAATTAAATACATACCCATCTCTTAATGCAATATTTTCCTAGGCATTAAACAAGAAAAATAAAAGCATATAAAGACTTGTACCTAAATCTTCACAATGGCTCTATTTATAAGAGTCAAAACTGAAAACAACACAAATATCCACCAATAGGAAAATGGATAAAAACATTTTGGTAAATCTGCACAATAGAATATTACTCTGCTATAAAAATAATGAAGTACCTATACATGCAACACGGATAATCTAAAACTAATTATGATAAATTTTTTAAAGCCAGGTTAAAATGAATTAAAATGTAAATTTCACATTTATGTAAAATTGTAGGAAATGCTAACTAATTTATAGTGAAAGAAAAGAGAGGAATGTTTGAGGATTGGGGGGGTAGAAAAGAAGGACAGAAGAGAGGGATTATAAGTGAGCATGGGGCAACTTTGGGGGGTGATAGATATGTTCACTTTATTGATTGTAATGATGGTTTTCTGGGTGTATATATATGTCAAAACATACCAAGGTGTATACTTTAAATATTGTAGTTTTTAGTATGTCAGTTAAAATTCAATATAGCTGTTAAGAAAAAGAAATAGCTGTACAATATGTTGTTTTTCTAGTATGAACTTACTCATTATACATCTCTTTAACTTGCAATAAAATAAAATAACCCTGAAAAACTTAGCTATTTTATTCAAGATATAGTGCAGCCTGGTTACCTATCCCCACTTCTCAAAAATATATACATACTCAATGCCTAGAATATTTAAATCCATTTTTATAGACTAACCTGAAAAAGTGTGAGACTAAATTTTTCTTATTTCAATGGTTGAATCATTCTGTGGATGCTTTCCCTCACATTTTTTTTCTTTTAAAGAATGTCTACAAACTGGAGAGTCTACAACTTGATTGGTATTAGAATAGTCCAGTATGCTCCAGCCACCATTAAATTATTCTTATATGCCCCCTTTCATTTCCTTTGATGAATCTTACTTCCATGTATATGGTTCATAATTTTATCTTCAGATGTAACCTTATCCTCAGACTTTGAGGAATAGCATATTATGTCCTTATGCACTGTCAAAGTATATGTAATTTAAACTTCACAAACTCTCAAGTAGTTATTATAACAAACTTTTGCTGATGAGGAACTCAGATTCAAAGAGTTAAAGTAATTTGCCCCAAATTACACACATGTTAAGTTGCTAAGCAAGGACACAAACCCAGATCTGACATTTTGTCCTATTACACCACTTTCCAACAGATGAATGTTATAATATTTCTAAGATGCCAGAATTTTAAAATTTTTTTCCTCCTTTATATCATTTTCTCTCAGAATAAAAATTATCTTTAAATGTTCCAAATCTAAGGGCATTTATGTACAGCTACATAATCTTTTGCAGTGGGAAATTCAGTCATTGATAATGATGGTATAAGAGAAAAAAATTCAGCGGCCAACAATGTACATGAGCTTAGGAAAGTTATTTCAACCCCCTAGATTTCTATTTCCTCAATCTGTAAAACTGTGAAATAATACTTAACCTAGCTGACCACTGTCAAGTTTCAAGGTCATGTGGACACAGTAGCAGTCAAAGTGCTCAATAAATGGCTGCTCCAAAAAACAAGATTGCTGAGTAAAGATACTACTTAAAAGGACAGTCATTAGATGTTGCTACCACTTTGAAACAATTATTTACATTTCTGAAAATATATTACAAAAACACTGAAAGAGGATAAAAAAAATCTAAGTTCTGTGTGTGTGTGTATAAAATACTCATTTTTTACAGTAAACCACAAGTATGTTTTTCAAAGATGTATTTGGAGATTTAGAAGACTCACAGATGTGAATCAACGTATTCCTTTTAAATGATGATCATGTTTCCATAACCTCTCTACCAGTTCTGACTGCTTCATGTGGCTTTGAGCAATTTACAGCCAAGTTTCTACCTATTATAATACAAGAAAATAGAACTAGATGTTCTCTAAGTTATATTAAAACCCAAAAGTTCTCTCCTTACTATATTACTCTTCCTAATTAAATAATATAAAATAAGCACAACTTTGACTATTAATTTTATCCCACAAAATTAGCACTCTGTAGGATAATAAATTAATCTATGCCAACCACATTCACCTTGCCTACTATTGTAGAAATGTAGTGAATCACACTGGCTTGCTTTTTCAGGTTAGTTGCTATGGGATTAATGCTGTGCTGGGCAACTCTGAGTTTTGTTCTTAATTTTACAGTGTACAAGCTTAAAATTATCAACTCAGCCAAAAGAAAGCAAGTATCTGGGATTAGATGTACTCTATAAAATTTAAACTCTGTAATGATTCTCTTTTCTGCATCAGCAATTTATCTCTATGGGAACATAGTCAATCCACATGCAAACAACCTTGAATAAAATAAACCCTCCCTAGACCCCGTGTCCTCTATAACCATTACCCCATTTCCCTCCCTGTTGCTCCTAGTATCACTTCTCTGTGTCTATATGATTTGGCCACTTGGCAATATTTGACACTGCTGGCCATCCTTTTTTTCTCTTGTAATCTTTTTTCTCTCTAGACATCCAGGATACCTTTTCCCTAGTTCTCTTCCTTCTTTATGGGCTACTCCTTCTCAATCTCCTGTGCCAGCTTTAATTCTACTAGACTTCTCAGTGTTCATGGATATGATCTAGAACCCATTCTTTTTTCCATATCTTCCTTGACAATCTCATCTATCTAATAGCTTTAAATACACTGATATGCCTTTGAGCTTCAAATGCACACATTTAGACTTGAGGTATTACCTGAACTGCAGACTCATATATCCAAATGTTTACTTGATATATCCATATGGGATTCTAACAGACATCTCAAAATTAACGTGTTTAAGGAAAAACAGTTTTTACCCTCTTCCAGCCCCACTCTCCAGCAATTCTGATGAACTTAACCTCTTATCACCTTTACAGGTTTTACTGAAACCATCATCTCTCATCTAGATTATTGCAAAAACCTCCTAATCTCTCTGCTTCTACTCTTGTGATCTTCCAATCCATTCTCAACAGAGCAACCAGAAGTATTTTTTTCAAAATATAAATCAAATTGTATTGTTCCTTTGATTAAAATCATCCAAAACTTTCCTTTTACACTTAGAATATGGTATATGTACATACAGTAGACCTCAGTATCTATCCCCTGTTGACTTCTGACAACATCTGCCACTTCTCTGTCCCTTGTTCAGGACACTTTAGCAATTCTGACCTTCTTCCTGTTCATTAAATATATCAACATAATTCGTATATTAGGGGCTTGTCCTAGTATATTTGAATGGCTGATTCCTCAAAATTCAGGAATCAGTTGAAATGTATCTCCTGTCCACTTAACCTCTAGCACATCATCTTGTTTTTATATTCAACATATACTACTAATCGTTTTATATTCAGCTATTTGTGTATTGTCTGCCTTTCTCTGTTAAATAAAATCTTTAGACAGAACCTTGTCTATCTTATCGAATTTTTTATACCTAAGGCCTAAAATAGTGTATGTCTCAGAGGAGACTCTCAATACATGTTGAAGGAAAAAAGTGCAAGTATATATAGATGTATCTACTCACAAAAGGCATGAAAATGGTATCAGATATTTGAACAAGGCTTGGATAGTCTCCAGGAAATTAATAAAATGGTAGCTTGGCTTGGGCTAAGAGCAGATTTCTGTAATCTGGTAATAATCAGAAATCAATAATTTTTAGTACCTGTGAGCAGCATAGATATAATGAATTTTTTGTCTTTGGAACCTGTATATATTTTCTGAACAATGTCTTTCCCACACCAAAGCAATTCTAACAGGTAAGCAGCCACTAAAATCGATAGGCATTAGGGAAAATCAGTGTCTAAAGGTCAATAACTTTTGGCTTGTTAGCAGTTGTGCCACTTGGCACATAAGTGTGACTTCTTAGTTAAGTCTCTGGCTCTAACTTAACCTGAACAGGAAGAACTGGATAAGACAAGTCAGTACACCCACTTCTACACAGATTGCACTGATAAGCTCACTTTTGGAGGGCTCCAGGCATAGGCCTGATAGTTCCATTCTTTCAGAGGTCATTATATACGGACACAACACAAATCTTGGGGTTTGGGTTTAGGCCACACTTCCTAGGCCAATAGTCAATTCTCCTATTGTTTTTGAAAAATCTAGGATTGCCTGTTATAATTTATACCATTGTGGGCATATGTTTAAGGATTATTAATGTTACAGGACACTATGTCCTTAGGAATATTCAAAAGAGTTACTATAGTTAGCCTTAGGTGTTGGAAACCATATGTGATCAACCTTGAGTGTCTTTAATAAGCACAGACAAACCCCTTCCCTTCTGTATAATTCAGAGTCACACTTGGTAAAGAAAAACACTATCATAAAAAGGTTAGTCTTTAGTGACCTGAATCTTCCAAATACTTGCTTGAGTGGCAGACATCAGACAGAGGCTGCACTGCTGAGGGTTCAGGGGCGTTTGCTTATTTGCAGATTCTCATCTCTGTAGATGTCTCACTGTTAGACCACCAAGTGTATTAGGGCATGAACACTCCTCTTTTAGTTTCACAGAAAAATTCTCTTTCCTTATTCTTTTCCTCACCAGCACAAAGAACCTGCTAATGACACAGTTCTTTAACAAGTCTAACCTCATTTATCACTATATGTGGTCTAATTTGGTTTCTTTAATTATTCTCCATTTTGCCAATTGTGATTATCCAGAGTACCACAATTTATCATATTTCCCTACCTCTTAAAAGACTCATTTACAGTTCTTGTTCTTTCATGAATTCTTATCGACATTTTTAATTGCAGCTCCTTTAAAGGACCTTCCATACTTCCCTCTTCTTCTCAAAGTGTAGCAGTATTTATCTTTAATGCCCCTAATTATTTTTTCTAATTTATGCTATTCCATGTTGCCTTTGTAAGTGTATTTTCTTAATGTAGGCTGTTCTACAAAGGAAATTTAACTCTGTCATTGACTTTCTGTTAAGACAGTAATGGCATGAATGTCACCTTATAGGAAAGTAAAGGTAGATAACTTAAATGTTTTATTTTGTAACTAATAAAATGTACTGAACTCAATTCAATGAGTTGAATTTCAAAATAGGCCACAAATAAACAAATAAATAAATAACAACTAAGTTCTGCAAAACAAACAAAGACTTTCAGAACTCAGCTTGCAAAGTTACTAACTTATCATTTCTTGGCTTTCACCCATGTCTGTATTCAGGAAACATATATTGTTTACCCAGAAGATTTAGAATGCTATTTTAAGTGATAATAAAAGCCAAAGATGTGTTCCTATATTAAATATATAGCATCTTATAGATATGTATGGTGATACAGGAAGATGCAATGTGCCTTAAGAAGTCAGCAGAAGTTTCTTCTAACTAGGAAAATCATGGAAGACTTTTAGGAAGAGATGACATTTGAGTTGTAATTTAAATTAGATTTGGAATATTTGATATAATGACTAAAGATTGTATCCCAATAAAGCACATAAGCAAAAAAAAGAATGGAATGTATTTAAGAATATTAATATAGTAAGGAAAGAAGAAAATATCCAAATGGAATGGTGTAAGATCAAGCTTAAGTGTAAGTTGGGCTTTGATCACAGAGAACCTGAAATGAAAATTTTGCCCTAATATGCAATAGGTAAGCATTCAACAATTTAACTTTGAGAGGAGTATGGCTGCCTGTATAATGGGAAAACTAATCTTACAATTAAAGGCACACCAGTTATAAGACTACTAAGATGGCAGGGAGGGAAATGGAAGCAAGCTTGATTTAATGCTAAATTTAGAGGTAAAATTAATATATCGGTAACTAATTAAATGAGAGTAAAGCTGAAGCCAAAGCAAGTCCAAGATTCTGTATCCAGGTAACTAACAACAATAAAAACTATAATACCAAACACTTTCTGAGAGGTTTCTAAGTGCCCCAGATGTATTCATTTATTTAACCCTGAGACCATTCCTACAAAGCTAAGGAACTAGCATGTCATTAACAGAAATTAGAAAATTTAATGGGGGAGTAGATCTGGAGTGAAGGATAATGAGTTCTGTCTTAATTTCGTGGTTTTAGATACAGTTTTAGTTAAAATAGGGTAAGCTAGGCTGTATATATTTTAGAAATCAAATCCAATGAAGGTTTATTTTTCACACTCATTAAATATCCCACACAGATTGTCTGGGTACTCTGTGTATACAGTCCCAGGATGCTTTCTTTACCTAACATCTGAAACAGGACCTCTGAAGAGTCCACAGAAGGAGAAAATAGGAATGGAGTAGCCATATGCTTTTTACTGCATCAGCCCAGGCAGGACAGGCATCGTTTCCTCTCAGTTTTTTGTACAAAACGAATCACATGGTTTTAACACACTAATTGCAAAGGAGGCTAGGATATGTAGGTGAGCACATGGACTACTTGATGAACATTATTCTCTCTGCTACAGGCACCATCTGTTCCTTTAAAAGACATAGTAGTATAACAGAAACGGGATCCAGAACTAAGTATAGAGCTCCGAACCAATTTTTCCACTTATGTGTTAAATTATTTATAGGTCCAAGATCCCACTATTTTCTTAATTGTGCTTTTGTCTTCCACCATGTGATTGCATTTGCGGAAAATCCCTTCCCTTTCTTGTCTACATAGTTAACCCCTATTCATTCTTCAACATATAGTTCAATATATTCAGGAAACAGTGCTGTGGTACTTGGTTGTCTATATCAAAGGGAAAAATCTCAAATACAAATAGATTCTGAGTAAAATAAAGAATAAACATTAACTTAAAATATGTTAAACACTAGAAGAAAACACAAGTTAATATTTTGAGTATAGGTATAGGAAGAGTCACAAAAAAAGATCAATTGCTCTAACTACATAACTATAAAATTTCTAGACATAAAATATATTGAAAAATAAAAATAAATAAGTAAAAACACTTGCAAGAAGTAAATCTTAAAAATATTTTACATCCCCAAAAGAAAAATTACAAAGAACTAGCCAATTCACAAAATAAATATGAACAACCACAAGAAACTTTAAAATAAAAAATTACTAATTATTAAAGAAGTTTTAAAATGTTCACAGCAATGAGGTTTACTTCTATACCTCTAATATTGGCACTCAGAATTCTAAGCATAAGTAATGAAAACTCTGACATTTTTGTCAGTATCACTACTAGAGAACATTTCTGGAAAGTATATTCTAAGTTTATTAATTCATTCCATAAATGTCTGCACATGTACTCTGCACCTGATGCTGTTGTAGGCATTTGAGATATGGCAATTAAAAATACTACTACTACTACTAATAATAATAAAAGAGAAAAATCCCTGTCTTCATGAAACTTACACTATAGTTCATGTCTTAGTTTGGGTTCCCTCAGAAGCAGATTGTGAATAAGATATTTGAGTGCAAATAATTTGTTTAGGAGTAGATGAACTGGAAGATATGGTAGTGGGTAACTGAATTAGCAATAGAAAAGCAACCAATTAATGATGAATTTTTATGTCAATTATTATGATGGGAGATTGTCACCTAGTCTTTTACAGAACGTCTGGGAAAGAGTGCAAAAGATAAGCTTGGGAATTATCCAAAATAGGACTGAGAACACTCACATATTCATGAACTAACTCATGTGAGTTGGTGGAGAGCTGCTTTGGGGGTGCTTGTTTCTCTACACATGTAGTTTGCCACACATTGAATAGCCTTCTACAGATCCAGAGCAAAGTCATAAATCCCAGAGAAGCAGAAACTGGCATCTGGGTATGAGTAGGAATACAGTAAAAGGTCTCCTAGGTATAGGTAGGATACTGGCAGATAGGCTATACTAAGAAAGGCACTAAAGAACAAACATTACAAAAAAGTAAGTTACAAGTATGTTAGAAGGTGACCAATGTTATTGGCAAAAAGAAAATAAATAGAATAAGGTAAGAGAGATTGGTATTTCCAGGCAGAGGAAATGCCAGTTTCCAGTATGTAAATAGGGAGATAAGGGAAGATCTCACTGAGAGGGTAAGACATATGCAAAGATTTGAAGGAGGAGGGAGAATCAACCAAACAGACATCTGTGTAGGATTATTATATGTAGAAGGAACGTTTGAGCAAAGGACCCATTGGATTTTGCCTGGAAAGTTTAAGGAACAACAGTAAGGCTAATGTAACTGAAACAATGGCAACAGTGGGAGAAAAAGTAATGAGTTGGCTAGAAAAAGATAGTATGTGAATTGTGCAGGACCTTAGAGGACTTGTAAGGCTTTTCACTGTAATTGAAATGGGGATCCACGCAAGGTTTTGAACAGAGGGAGATATCAAATGTTTTCTCTTACAAAAAGATGCTCTAGCAATTTCATTTCTGGTCATGAGAAAGTAACTGGTGTCAGACTTACCCTACTGGAATAAACAAAACACTAGACAAAATAGATGTGGTAACTTTTCATACATTAGAAAAGAGGCAGCTCAAGGTCCTGATCCTTGAGAGAAAGAAAAATTACAAGCTCACATAAAAACACTTAGGAATGGATTTGATGAATGACAAGCACAACATCTACAATGAAAACACTGTTAAGAGAAATTAAAGGGAATCTAAATAAATAGAGAAATATACCATGTTCATGGATTGTAAGACTCAATATTGTTGAGATATCAGTTTCCACAAATTGATCCAAACATTTTAATATAGTCCCGATCAAAAGCCCAACACAAATTTTGGTAGCAATTTAGAAGTGAATTCAAAGTTTACATAAAAATGCAAAGATATAGCATAAACAAAGCTACCTTTAAAACACTTTCTCCAGCTTTACTGAGATATAAATGACATATAACATTGTGCATTGTGTATGTTTAAAGTATACAATATGAGTTGATGTATATATACAATGCAAAATGATTACAACAATAACGTTAGTTTACACATCCATCATCTCATACAGTTACAATTTGTATGTGTGTGTGTTGAAAACTTTAAAATCCACTCTCTTAGAGACTTTCAAATATATAATACAGTATTACTAACTATAATCATCATGCTGCACATAACATCCCCAGAAAGTATTCCTCTAATGACCGGAAAAACTTTTTTTTTAATATATATTTGGAGAATTTTCATTGCCTGATTTCCAGAATTTTTGAAAAGGTACTGTAATTGCACAGTAAAGTATTGGCACAAGGAGAGAAAAATAATTCAGTAGACCCAAATAGAGAGTTCAGAAATAGAACTTGCAGAAACTTGATTTTCATCAGAGGTGCAATGAAATTTAGGGGGCAGGGAAATCAACAAATGATGTTGGAACGACCAGATAAATATATGAAACAAGATAAACTGTAAGAGCTACATCACACTATATACAAAAATTAATTTGAAATTGATCACAAACTTAACCATGAAAAGTAAAAATATAAACTTCTTGGGGAACCCATATGAGAATAACTTCCTGACAAAAATTTCCCTAGGAGGATACTGAAAGTTATAGCCACAAAAAAAAAAAGATAAATTGGGCTTTATCAAAATTAAGTACTCAAATTTCTGTTTAAGTATAAGATGGTACTACTTGGAAAACTAGGTATTTAATCACCTTTACTATGCCCTGATAATTCTACTCTTAATTATTTACTCAAGGGAAATGAAGACATATGTACACAGAAAGAGTTGTGCAAAAATGTTTATAGTTGCCCTATTTATAACAATCAGAAACTACCCAAATGTCCAACAAGTGAATGGACAATGCAGGTCATATATGTATATATTATAAGCAATTTATAAAATGAACTACTGATTCTGTCAACAGAAAAATATCTAAAATATTATGTTAAACACAAAAAGGAATGAGCTATCATTGTGGTTAAACAGTAAGTATGATAAGAAGGAATGAACTATTATGACTATTGAATAATATATGTGATAAGAAGTCAGAAATGTCCATGGTCTAAATTCCCCTTAATTACAGATCTGCACAAGAGAGGCAGAAGATAGCTATGGAGTATTTTTTAATGTTCGTTCAGATCAGATTATTCTGAGTACAGTGTTTCTCATCTCTGCAGTCCTGATGTCATAGAAAGTACTGAACTACCTAAGAGAAGGGTAGAGTTATATGTAGTTTAGTTGCTTTCTCTCAGTATGACAATCCTTGCCAGGCTTCTGTGGTGTATGATACCAACTGTGCTTCCTGAACGTCATTTAGGGGATGACCCAAGAGGTATCTGTGTTGTTCTGCACTTCTAGGTGCAAACACAGAGGGTAATTAATAGAGAGAAAGGCAGGGAAAAGCTGGATGGAGGAGCCCCAAGAAGAATCAAGAGTTCAGTGTTGAGTTTGGAAATGTGGGGCTTCCTTGCTGAGGTATATGGTACTATTTAATTCATTTCACCACAATTCATATTTGGGTTGACTTTTTTTTTTTGGTAGGAAAAAAGGGAGATGTAATCTTCTTGGCTCATGAGCTTGTGATTCTTTGGCATAGTTCTTATCACAAAACTTAATTCCAGATGGACAATGTGACATTTTTACAGAAGGAAATGACTGCTGAAGTTGGAAATAAAAATCTTAGTGAAGTCTTATTTACTGTGCTCAGCCCTTTCATAACCATGTAACCATGCTTAAACTTGAGGGACAAAAGTTAACAAACAGGGTCTTTGGACTTTTCCTAAGGGTCTAAACTGAGCATATTCCTCACTAAAATCAAGAATTCTCCTACTCTTCCCAGTTTTAGTAACTATAGATAGAAGTCGGAACGTAGATGGAGATCTTGTCATGTATGTCCTGTGGCTCTTCCCACTGAGCTCAGAAGTCTCTGAGGATCTCACTTAATTTTAATTACAGTAACTTTGGTCTTTCCACCATTCCTTGTATCTTTCAGTTAAAAACCTTTATTATGTAAAGCTTCCAGAGAGACCCACATAATCCTGAAAATTTAGGCAAATATGACTCAGCTCTCTAAAACTTTAAATTCTTAAAGGAGAACAAAAAAAAGCTCACATGGGAAGAAATAAGAATCCAATACTGCAGCTGCCTATAAAATCTGGGAGTGTGTTAAGTGGGTGTCCTTACAAGGAGCTAGGTGCAAACACAAACTGAACACAACAGGATTTGCTTTTGATTTCCATGTAGTTTTGGCTGTTGCTATTTTTAGGTCCACAGGTACACACACAGGTGCTGCATCTAGGAGCAGCTGAACCACAAGTGGGTCCAGGGTTTACTAGAGCGTATCAGTAAGGATTATAGCTCCATAAACAGAATGTGGAAATTCCGAGGGCTTATGACTGTCAGTAGTCCAGTAGTCTTGTTGTCATTGCTGAAGATTCCAGGGGCAAGCTGTTCATCTTCTTTCTTTTTTTTTTTTTACGATTTTATTATTTATTTATTTATTTATTTAATTTATTCATTTTTGGCTGCGTCGGCTCTTAGTTGTAGCATGCGAGATCTTCGTTGAGGCATGCGGGGCCTTTCCTTGCGGCACGCCAGCTCTTCATTGTGGTGCAAAGGACTTCTCTCTAGTTGTGGTGCATGGGTTTTCTCTTCTCTATTTGTGGTGCACAGGCTCCAGAGCACATGGGCTCTGTAGTTTGCGGCACATGGGCTCTCGATGAGGCGTGTGAGCTCAGTAGTTTTGGCACGAGCTTAGTTGCCCGGGGGCATGTGGGATCTTAGTTCCTGAGCAGGGATCGAACCCAAGTCCCCTGCATTACAAGGTGGATTCTTTACCACTGGACCACCAGGGAAGTCCCCTGTTCATCTTAGACTTCTGTCTCCCTTGTTCATTATGTTTGGGGAATGCAAGGTCATTGTCATTGGTGAACAACATTCAAGGTGATTTATTATTTTTCAGTTAATATTTAGACTTTGCCTGCTGTGTATTATTGCCAAAAACACAGGTTTCTATATGCTTATGTATTCTGATGTTCAAAATGACCAGAACCAGAAAGGCAGAAAAAGTAGGCAAAAAAGTCTAGTGGGTTCTAAAAGGCAATTTTAACTCTATGTTTAGGGGCTGCAAAAGTTCATCAATATCATCCTCTTTTCTTGAAACAGACCTTAACAGACCTTAATCTAAAAACTGCATTTCTCACCTAATAGAAGAGTCTAAGGACTTTTAATAATCAGTAATACTATGTACCACCTCTTGTCAATCTCAAAGCCTCTACCCCCAGCAAACTCTAATTAAATTTCTGCCTGTTCTTCTCCTCCTGCCTGTCCCTCCCCTGTTGAAAACGTGATTTAAGTGTTCACCATTCTCATTCTTTCTCTCTGTCTCTCTCACCCTCTTACACACACATACACGATTCTGTTCAAAAACCTTATAATATATTCAAGAGAAAATATTTTCTCTTGAATATTGGTAGTATAATATCAGTAGCTCCAATAGCATTGTTCTAAAAACAAGTACATCTAGGTATAGATATGTGACCGTATCTCAATAATCTCCTTTCACAGTAAAAACACAGAATTTCCCCCGTCTTTGCAAACTCCCAACAGCCTTGTTCTGGTTTTCCTCAAAAGGTGGCGGCAAACGCAGTGTTATCATCTCTCCTATTAACTGCTTGATATTGTGCTAGGCTAAGACATACTACATGAGGGTGGGGATGGGGAATGGTGACTGATCTTGGCCTGTGTGGATCCCATTACAGAGGATTAGGTTGACACTAATGGGGTTGATTCTGCAGCCTGTTCATTCTTTGTCTGCCAATAGTCAGAGGAGCAGCCAGAGAACAGAACAGCTGAGTGTTCATGCCAAGACAGCTGCAATAACTGAGGCTTGCTGCTATCAGGGCCTCTCCAGAATGGAAGCAGAAGAGGGCTCAGACAAGGGGATGGCAGCAGCAGTGTTTTCACAGTCCCTGGCAGGAAGGGGCCGAGAATGTCAGGTGTCATGCTCTGGTACCTCTTGTTCAGGAAGGGTTGATTCTCAACTGACTATGCCCCTCAGACTATAAAGGCTGATTTGGGAAAGGCATGGGATTATTACAAGTTCAATAAATAATGTTTTCTGTTATGCTTAGGACAATTTTCTCCTACATGTGGTGTGCCATAGATAAGATTGCATTCATATTTTTTTTCTTGGCACAAAATCTGGCAAAGAAGTAGAATTTGTGCTCCAAATGGAAAGTTTCTATATATTTCCACATATGAGCCTTCCTTGGTGCCAGTTGGTGCAGCCACAGCTGATATGCACAGCAGAGAGCAAGAGCCAATTACCAGAAGCAGGAAGGAGGTAAAATTATATCCAAAAGCAGTTCCTAAATGTTTACTCCCCTAAACTCTCAGAATGGCATATAAGCATTTGACAGCCTATAATCTTTGATTTATTTTTCTAAGAGAGAAAGAAGAGGCTTTTTTTTCAAAATCAGTAGTAAGGTCTTGATCGGACAACTGGCATTTTAGGTTTAGGTTCTTAGATGTCACTATATTGTTGTCCCACCTGCCCAACCTTGACCACAGCATTAAAACTGCTATACTGTCATGGGAGTATTTCTTCAAATGAGAACACAATATTAATAATATTAGAAACGAACATTTTAAGTGTTTTTTAAAGTGTTTAGTATGTGTCAATTACCTTAGGAAGTACTTCAAATTCATTAGTTTTGTATTTAATTTTGGATCTAAACATTATACATTGTTTCAGTCATTTCCTGGAAACTGCTATAGATTTCTCAGGCCCCCACTCAGTTCCTGGTTTCAGTCATCATGACCAGGACAAAACACTTTTTATCCTATGATGTAGAGAGTATTATTCACGGATAATTGAATAGGAATGTGAGGCAAAGTCCCTGACTTCCAAAGACTAGCATTTCAAAGAAGAATTCATGCTAGGGCTTCCCTGGTGGCACAGTGGTTGAGAGTCCACCTGCCGATGCAGGCGACACGGGTTCGTGCCCCGGTCCGGGAAGATCCCACATGCCACGGAGCAGCTGGGCCCGTGAGCCATGGCCACTGAGCCTGCGCGTCCAGAGCCTGTGCTCCACAACGGGAGAGGCCACAGCAGTGAGAGGCCTGCATACCGCGCCCCCCCAAAAAAAAGAATTCATGCTATACTCATGGTTCAAAATGGTATAAACGTCTATATGCATTTTAATAGGGAGATATGCTAAATACGACTGTATTTGTAATTCTTCCTTTTAAAGTAAGAAAAAATGAACGCCAACAAAAGGTTAATAATGCACCTAGACCCTTTCTTATACAATTTAAATTCTTTTTTTTATTGACATACATCTAACTAGTTTTTATTAACGTAGCAATTCCTATTTCTCAAAATATTTTAGATGGATTATTTCTGTCAAAACACACATTCATGTAAATACGGCAAAAATATCTAATTTACTCTTTTAGAAGAAGAAACAAATAGAAATTAAACATACTTATATAAGTTCAGAAATAGTGTACGCTACTGATTTCTTTTTTCATACTCTAATCTCTTCATCATGCTTTCTTCTGCACTGCACTCTTATTATAATATATGCTACTCATTACTCCACCTAGTCTGCAATGAAGAACCTCACCAGGCAATTCAAGAATATAGAAATATGTGGCTGGGATGAAATTACTATAAAGATACAGGTTCTTTTCAACAAAGAGTTGAAATTTGCACCTTTAGGATCAACATCAGAGGGCCACTTAACTTTTTTCTTCCATAACTCTGAAAGCTCTATTAGAAACTGAAATGTAGCCTTGTCTGTGCCTTAGACATTTTAACTAGCAGTGCCAATAATTCAGTCCTATAGTTTTAGTCAGAATCCAGCCATGAAATAAAAGCCACAAGTTATGTCAACAGAGAAAATTTAATAATAATAATTGTTAACCAGGTATTAGAGAACTGAAAAGGTAAAAAGGAACACTGGGGTATCATGAAGTAGTAACTGCAAGAAGCAGATGCTAACCCAGGGCTGTGAGAACAAAAGTTTGGAGTCTTTAAAGTTTAGAATCTTGGAGAAGAGGCCTCGGGGGAACTAGGACTAGGATCTCTACGCAGGGAGTGAGCACTGCTTGGATTTTCTGGAGCCTCAGGAACTCAGAGGAGGGACCCTAAGGAGCTGAGAATTCAAAACTCAGAAAAGGATGTCTCTAACGAGGCTGGCTCTAGGATTGCTAAGAAAACCAGAACCTGGAATGCACTGCTTCACCACCACCACCATTAGGTGAAAAACTGCTGCATAGAAGACACTGACAAAACAGAAAATCTCTTCTATCCCCCAACCCTCTAAGTCTCCTTGTGGTGCCCCCACTGGCAGAACCTAGCAGGAAACAGCTAGCTAATGGGAAAATATGATTTGCCCTGTCTGAGCCCCAGCATCACCAAGCAGAGTACAAAAGGGTAGGTTTGAAGCTAAGACACAGTAGTTTAATAACTGTGACATATAAAGAGATAGTAAAGAAATAATAAAAATCTTCAGATAGGTTGTTTCACCAGTATTTATTCTCCCAATTTCATAGAAGAAGTCTCAAATCTGAAGCTGCATGTATATGAACACAAAATATTTATTAATGTATTTCAGTGGTTCTCAACCCTGGGTAAAGATTATTAACACTTGAAGTACTTCTTTTAAGTACTTCAGGGTCCACTCTGAACAAATTAAATCAGAACTTTTAGAAGTGGGATTTAGATACTATTTTGTTTTAAATAACTTACAAGGTGATTTTCATGTTCAACAAAAGTTAAGAATCATTCATAAAACTAGATCAAAAAAAGAAATAAATTGGCAACAAAAATGAGACCTCAAAAATAAATATAAATAATTCAACCTCAATAATACAGAAAATTCAAAGTGTATAAGACATCATTTTTTTACCTAAGAAGGTGACTATATTCCTTTTTAATGTAATACCTCTTTATTTGACGAATGTTTGAAAACAGATACTCCCATCCATTGAACTAAAACTTAAGACAATCTTTATGAAAGAAATTTAGCTGTTTGTTACAGGAAATAAAATTTTTACGATTTGGTCCAGGGATTCCACTTCTAGGAATTGATTCCAAGAATATTCATCCATTTATTTACCAAATATTATTGAAATATAATTATGTGGTTGATAGTGTTAGTAGCAGTGGGATGATAAAAGCTCTCCAGAAAACAGGAATAGAGGGAACTTACCTCAACATAATAAAGGCCATATCTGACAAACCTACAGCTAATATCATTGTCAATGATGAAAAGCTGAAAGCATTTCCTTTAAGATCAGGAACAAGGTAAGGAAGTCTATTGTCATTACTTTTATTCAACGTAGTTTTAGAAGTCCTAGCCACAGCAATCACAGAGGAACAAGAAATTAAAGAAATCCAAATTGGAAAAGAAGAAATAAAACTGTCACTGTTTGCAGATGACATGATACTATATATAGAAAATCCTAAAGGTGCTACCAGAAAACCACTAGAGCTCATCAATGAATTTGGTAAAGTTGCAGGCTACAAAATTAATACACAGAAATCTCTTGCATTCCTATACACTAGCAATGAAAGATCAGAAAGAGAAATTAAAGAAACAATCCCATTTACCATAGCATAGAAAAGAATACCTAGGAATAAACCTATCTAAGGAGACTAAAGACCTGTACTCTGAAAACTTTAACACACTGATAAAAGAAATTAAAGATGAAACAAACAGATGGAAGGATATATCATGTTCTTGAATTGGAATAATCAATATTGTCAAAATGACTATACTACCCAAACCAATCTACAGATTCAATGCAATCACTATCAAATTACAATGGCATTTTTCACAGAAATTGAACAATTTTTTTTTAATTTATATGGAAACACAAAAGATCCTGAAGAGATGAAACATCCTGAGAAAGAAAAAAGAAGCTGAAGGAATCAGACTCCCTGACTTCAGACTATACTACAAAGCTACAGTCATCGAAACAGTACAGTACTGGCACAAAAACAGAAATATAGATCAATGGAACAGGAGAGAAAGCCCAGAAATAAGCCCAGTCACCAATGGTCAATTAATCTATGACAAAGGAGGCAAGAATATACAATGGAGGAAAAACAGTCTCTTCAATAAGTGTTGCTGGAAAAACTGGACATTCTCTAACACCATATACAAAAATAAACTCAAAATGGATCAAAGACCTAAATGAAAGTCCAGACACTATAAAACTCTTAGAGGAAAACAGGCAGAACACTCTTTGACATAAATCGCAGCAAGATCTTTTTTGATCAACCTCCTAGAGTAATGAAAAGAAAAAAGAAAATAAACAAATGGGACATAATTAAACTTAAAATCTTTTGAACAGCAAAGGAAACCTTAAAAAAAGAAAAGAAATGAAAAGACAAGCCACAGAATGGGAGAAGATATTTGCCAACAAAGTAATTGACAAGGTATTAATCTCCAAAATATACAAACAGCTCATGCAGCTCTATGTCAAAAAAACAAACATCCCAATCAAAAAATGGGCAGAAGATCTACATGGACATTTCTCCAAAGAAAACATACAGATGGCTAAACAGCACATGAAAAGATGCTCAACATCACTCATTATCAGGGAATTGTAAATCAAAACTACAATGAGGCACCACCTCACACTGGTCAGAATGGCCATCATCAAAAAATCTACAAACAGTGAATGTTGGAGAGGGTGTGGAGAAAGGGGAACCTTCCTACACTGTTGGGGGAAATGTAAATTGATACAACCACTATGGATAACAGTATGGAGGTTCCTTAGAAAACTAAAAATAGAACTACCATATGATCCAGCAATCCCACTCCTGAGCATATAACCAGAGAAAACCAAATCCAAAGAGATATATGCACCCCAGTGTTGATTGTAGCACTATTTACAATAGCCAAGACATGGAAGCAACCTAGATGTCCAACAACAGAGGAATGGATAAAGAAGATGTGGTATATATATATATATATATATACACACACACACACACACACACACATATACACAATGGAATATTACTCAGCCATAAAAAAGAATGAAATAATGCCATCTGCAGCAACATGGATGGACATAGAGATTGTCATACTGAGTGAAATAAGTCAGACAAAGACAAATATAATATGATATCACTCCTATGTGGAATCTAATTTTTAAAAAAAGATACAAATGAACTTATTTACAAAACAGAAACAGACTTACAGATATCAAAAACAAACTTACAGTTACCAAGGGGGAAACGTCAGTGGGGGGAGGGATAAATCAGGAGCTTGGGATGAACCAACACACACTACTATAAATAAGATAGATAACCAACAAGGACCTACTGTAAAGCACAGGGGACTTTACTCAATATTCTGTGATAACCTGTATGAGAAAAGAATCTAAAAAAGAATGAATATATGTATATATATATAACAGTATATATCACTTTGCTGTATACCTGAAACTAACATAACATTGTAAATCAACTATACTCCAATAAAATTATTAAAAAAGAAGAAAGTCACTTTCTCAAAAATCTGTATACATTGGAAGCTCACAATAATATGATTATTGACTTCACACTGATAAAATTAAAATGAATGGGGGATGGGGGTTAGCCATTAGTCCAGCTGATTCACTTCATTGTACAGTACAATTCACTTCATTGTACATTCACAACATTGTAAAGCAATTATACTCCAATAAAAAACAAAACAAAACACTGGGAACATGGCAGGAGAAAACAAAGATAATGAAATAGATAACTAATATGGAATTTGTGTTCAAGAGGGCAGAGGCAGAAAAATAATGCATAAATATACACAATCAGATAATATAGCACTTTAATGAAAATCAATTCAAAGTATGCATGCAGAACGAAGTTACTTTAGGTATGATAGTTAGGGATGATCTCTGAGGAGCTGATATTTATAGACTCAAACCATAACAAATTTGTTTTAGTAGTTGAACAGGAAGTTCAACATGGCCAAATTCAACAAAGGGCAAAAGAGAAAAGGGAAAGATTTATTCAGGAACCAGTTCAAGTAGAGCTTCAAAGGCCAACATAAGGAGGAGTGTGAACTTTGCTCTAAGTCCAGTGAGAAGTAATTTGGAGAATTTTAAGAAAAAAATGACTAATTTTGATTTTAAATGTCACTGTGAATGCTGTGGTGAAGAGGAAGCGGGTGGGAAGTGTGTAATTAGGGGGATTAGCAAGAACAGTATTAGGGTTATCAAGGTGAGAGATGAGAGTGGTTCAAACTAAAATAGTCCTGCAGAAGTGAAATAAGTGGATAAATATGGAACACATATTTGAAGTAAGGGATTGGATATTGAATGAGTAAAAAGGAAAAATACCTATGGTTTCACTAATTAAGTAGACAGTGTTACTGTTTACTGAGATGGGATACTGAGGCAAAAAGCTTTGGAAGAAAACTTAAGAAATATTTACTGTAGGTTTTATGTTTTAGAGCATATGCCAATATGATGGTTGGATAAAAGAGTCTGTCGATGGAGAGAGCAGAGTTAAAAGTATGTATTAGGGAGTCTTTAGCAGATAATGATAATCAGAGATGCTGACAAATGTCTTCACAAAGGCATTCATTGAGACATTTTTTTTAACAGAATATGTTGAAAATAAGATGATAAAGGCTAGTAAAGTAATATAGTGTCCATAGAAAGAGAATCAGGTTGACTTCTATCCTCCAGATATCATTACATTTTCTCTAATTAGACAAAATGAGAGTGCAATGATAACAACCATTGTTTGGCTCTGGAGCCACATTTATGATTGTGATTGCGAAAAAATATATATGTGGCTTATAATGGTTCATTTATGCTCATATAAAGATTATTTAAACACTAAAATTAGAGGCATCCACGATTCACAGGAAAAGTTTCCTATAAATAGAAAACTACTCCATGCACTAATGCGTCAAGATTAGGAAGATCTGGCACATCTTGGTTAAGTTTATGATTTAATAGCAGTTAATGTCAGACAATTTTAGACTTTAAGTACAAAACATGGGCCCCTCTACTCATTCATACTTAGACCTAATTATTCTATTTTATCTTCATCTATTATCTAGTGTGCATTACTTGGAATTACTCCTACACAATAGGTTTCAAATGCAGGGGATTAACTATTAAAGGTCAGTATATATTACCAGCACAGAGCATCAGACAATGGAGTTCTCAGAAAAGTTTTGTTTTTTGGTTTTTTTAGCAGCTTAAAATAATGCAAATTTATCATCTTACTTTAAGTCAGAAGTCTTGGTTGGCTTGGCTGGTTTCTCTGCTCCGAGTTTCACAAGACTGGAATCAAGATGTGGGCCAGCTGGGCTCATTGGAAGAGTCTGGGAAGAATCCTCTTCCAAACTTATTCAGGGTGTTGGTAGAATCCACTTCCTTGTGACTGTTTCTTTGCTGGCTGTCAGCTGGGAGTTGATCTTTGCTCCTACAGGCTGCCCACATTCCTTCTAATGTCTTCCTCGTGGTCCTCCTCTAGCAGTTGATTTTCTCTCATGCTTCACATCTCTTGAACTTCACTTTCTGACACATCTCTCTAACTCTTCTGCCTTTCCCGTCTGCTTTTAAGTGCTTATTTGATTACATTTGGCCTACTCAGATAATTTGAGTTAATCTCCCTATCTTAGTGTCAGCTGAGTTTTTTTAATAATAGTGATGGACTTCACCTTTTTTTTTTTTACTAATCTCAAAAGTAAATTACTTACCAATTTGAAACAAATTGGTTTCCAGTGGGGGGAAGGATGTGCAGAGGGATAGATTGGGAGTTTGGGATTGACATGTACACACTGCTATATTTAAAATAGATAACCAAAAAGGACCTACTGTAAAAAAAAAAAAATTCATTAATTAAAAAAAGTATTTTTTGAAAAAAAATGGGAAAAAATCAATAATGGACTAATAAAAACTAGCTAGTAATAGAAATAATTAGTAAAGAACTAAAATAAATGACATATTGGAAAAAATTCAGAGTTTAAAAGAGAAGGATTTTTTTTTTTCTGACAGCCTTTCATTCCCTATTCTCTCCAAGCTGCCCTAAATCAATCTTATCCTCAGACAAGATAAGAGGAAAACAAGAGAGAAGGAAAAAGTGGAAGAAAAAGTTTTTTTTTTTTAACTTGGTATATTTTAGATAGAACAGAAGCAAGTAAGACAGGGCCCAATTATCCTTTTATAAAATTACCCTCCCTGTTTCTAACATGTAAATTTAAAAACGCAACTAACAATGGTGTTGTTAATTAATATCAGGGCTCATACACTTTAGGTATCGTATTTCCTGTAACTTGAAAACTACCTAAACAATAAGCCACTTTCTACTACTGGTAGTTAAAGAAAAAAAGTACACACATTCATATTCAGTGACCTCACTATACATATAGAACTATCCAATTCCTTAAATTAGCCCTGCTTCTGTATCACATATCAGATATTTGATGGTTTTTCTAGAGATACTTTTTCACATATTGAAGTGAGAACAATGAAAATTCCGTATAAATTGATTCAGAGAGAGAATATGATATTCTCTTCATTATATCAAAAATATTGAGAGATTATTATTCATGGACATGCAGATATTAAACCAATAAATTCCCAAACAATAACACAGTCCCACAATTCTATAATAGTAATTCTCACCAATTATTATATAGATCCCTAAAAATTCTGGATTCACCCCAGGGTTGTAACAACACTGTTGCAGTTCTCTTAATGTAGTGTTAACAATATCTAAAACCATCATAGAATGCAGAAGAAACTGCTGATGGTATTTTAGAGCTAATTTTACCACCTTACAAATAGAATAAAGCAGAATTACTGGGAAAAGAAAGAACTGAAAAGCAATTTTCCATTAACTCAGCCTCAAACTTTTGAAATTTTCTTTTTAAAAAGGAATTTTTTAAGTAAAACTGTTAATGAAAGTGAAATATTAATTTTTTTTCACTTTTGAATGAATTCAGTAGAGACTGTTGAGGTTATTATCTGTGCACAGTGTTATGGAAAACACAAAGAAGTAGGAGAAGCATCTCCAAAAAAGTTTAAAGTCTGGCTGAAGAATCAAAACATTGGAATATGAATGGATCAATGAAAAGAAAACAAATTATGGACACCATAAAAATACACAAAAATGTGTATGAAATATCAGAGTAAGGGTGATTAGTGCAGGTTAAAATTCAAGATAAAAAAACTTTAGCAGAGGCAAATATAAGATTTATTCATTTGTATAACCTACCTCATCAAGTACCTTTTGATATATTGTAGGTTTTCTGCTAATCCTAGAAAATACCAAGATGAAAAAAAAGCAATCCCTACCTTTTACATGTAAACTAATTCTTAAACCAGTTTGTTGTGTGCTGTATTCGAGTGTAAACCAGAGGTTAGAGCAGTTCAGGGAAAAAAACCTAGTTAAGTCAGGAGATGGCAGAGAATGTCTCATACAAAAAGTGACATTGGAGTCACTGTAAATGAATAAGAGAACATCCTAAGTAGAACAAACCACAAATCAATGAGCAGGCATAAAATACTGGTCATTTCCTGTGGTTGTCTCCTAGAAGAAATGTTCATAAGTACCACAAATACTGCAAAGATAAGCAAGAATTGGATCATGAATCCCTTGTATTTGATATTAAGAATTTTTAAATTTATCATATGAGCTTTTTGAAATTACATAAGAACTTTAAGATTGGATTGGTAGGATTTGCAATTTAAAAGATCCAGCTGGTGGCATTGCTGAAAATAGACTAGATGAAGTAAAGGAGAAGGAGTTAGGAAATGTGTTAGACACCTCTGATGAAACACTTCAGATCCTCTCAGGTTCAGATGTCTCTGCATTTACAGCCTGACAGCACTTTCCCACATGGCCTTGTCTGATCATATGCTTTGTACCTCTAGTCCTGAGGCTTCCCTGTTGACCTTTGTGGTCCCATTTGATAACCACTTATGTGCAACCCACAAGTGTGAGGCTGTAAAAGCCCTGGGACAAATCCTTGACTAATAGGAGATGGGAACAAGTTAATAAATTCTTCCAACATTTTCTTAACCTCTCTCCTTCCCATAAATGTAAGTTATAGGACTTCTCAGGAATGGTTTTTCAAGGTCTAGCAGTCACATTTAGTGGCAGCCAGCTAGATATTGTGTCCACTGATTGGCTCTCTTTCCTTCCCTCACTCTCACTCCCTGTATTCCGTAAAAAAAAATTTACCAGGTAACTTATTTTAACCATAGCAGTGAAGGAAGGAAGAGAATGGGTTCAAGTGGTATTAAGAAGATAGACTAAACATGACCTTGTGACTGATTGGTCGTAAATGAGTAGTAGATAGTAGGCTAGAGCAGCTTCTAAGACTGTAGTCTGGGAGATATTTTGGAGAGTAATTCCATTGAACATATTAACAAATACAGGAAGAGAGGCAGGATTTGGAATGTAGAAATATATTCAATTTTAGATATGACATCATTTATCATTGAGAAGGAACAATCAAAAAGACTATTGGAAATATGTGTATAGAGCTCAGGAAAAAAAAATGTTTAGTTTAGGAGCTATAGTTTGGAACTCATCAGTTTTAAATTGGCCAGGTAAATTCATAGTTAGAGAAGAGGATAAAGGATGGTATTCTTAAGTATTCTGTAATTAAGGGACATGGAAGGAGAAAAGTCAGAAAGAGTCTTACAAAGAGTTGTGAATGTGGAGGGAAGAGAGGAGAAATAATAAAGGCTTGGAAGCCAAGGAAAGAAGGAGTTTCAAGAAGAGAGGGATCAACTGTGTTAAATGTGGTAAAGAGATTAAATAAGAGAGAGTGGAAAGTGTGAACTGGATTGAACAATTAAGTCATTGCTGACTTAAAAGTATTTCCAGTAGTAGAATAGGGTGGAAAAAAGAAGTCCATGGAATAAAATAAAATAACTAGAAAAATGAAAGGAGCCAGGAAAACTGTATGCTTCATTCATAATTACTGACACTTGGAAGCAACCAAAATTTCCTTCAGTAGGTAAATGGATATAAACTGTGGTACATTCCAGACAATGGACTATTATTTAGCACTAAAAATAAATGAATTATCAAGGCATGAAAAGACATGGAGGAAACTTCAATGTATATTTCTAAGTGAAAGAAGCCAATCTGAAAAAGTTGTGTGATACTGTATGATTCCAACGATACGACGTTCTGGAAAAGGCAAAACTGTGAAGACAGTAAAAAGATCAGTGGTTGCCAGAGATTGCAGGAAGGCACGGAGGGATGAATAGGTGGAGCACAGAGGATTTTTAGGGCAGTGAAAATACTTTGATACTATAATGATGGATTCATGTCATTATACATACGTCCAAACCCATAGAATGTACAACACCAAGAGAGAACCCTGATGTAAACTAGGGACATTGGGTGATAATGACATGGAAGTGTAGGTTCATTGATTGTAACATATGCACCACTCTGCTGGGGGATATTGATAATGGGGGAGGCTGTGCATGTGGGGGGGTAGGGGGTATATAGGAAATTTCTGTACTTTCCTCTCAATTTTGACATAAACATAAAACTGCTCAAAACAAAATCTTTTTAAAAATTCAAAAAAACCCACAAAACATGCAGGTCAATATGTATGTAACAGGCATTTTTCAACCTATCCCGATCTTTTTCTGTCAGGATTTCCTCCACCAGTAACTTGTAGGTACTTTAAATGAAAGAGGCCTGGTTGGCAAATCCCCACTAAAACATGTAACATGGACTTAAGCCTTTCATTGTTCTCCTGGAGATTCACTACTGCTATTATTGGCAATTCTTTCAACTTCTATTTTCCACTGACAAGATTCCTTGTTTTAATCCCTTTACTGAAATGGTGGAATCAGGAAGACTTATCCATTGTTTCACTTGAAGGAATATACCGTATTTCCATTGAAATATCTATTCATGGCATTTTTTATCCATTTATTCATGGGAAATATTTTCACAGAACACTGGGAAACATTTAGCCCATACAGCAGAGCTGCATTGAGACAGGCAAAGCCATTTCTCACAACTACACTGGGAACACATACCCACGATATGTATGATACTCTTGGAACAAACAAATCTCCACCACTTCCCTACTCCATCCTCCCCACCTACCCAACTAAAAAAAAAAAAAAAAAAAAGTCTCTCCTTTTCCAAGACATATTTTGCTTTTCACAGTTCTAAGTCAAGCATTCCTGTCTCATTTGGGTGTTCAGTAACTAAGTAAGAAGGAACAGTATAAAATAATGAGAATCATACATTAACATACTTGAACTAGGCTTACTGTTTACTAAGCAAGGACTACACTTCTTGTTGAATAATAGGGATTTCTAGTATTTTAACATGACTCAGAACAATTAGAAAGTATCTTTATGCAAAGTGGATATTTTGAAAAGGTGATTCTTTATGACTTCAAAGTTAGTTTCAATAACAATTATGCAGGGTTTGATTTTGTCACTGAACACATTACAGTTTGGGCCATCGTTATAAATGTAAAAAAGGCAGAAGAACATTAAAGAATTCCTGCACAGTTTCTTTTCCCAGTAAAAGCAAACCCTGAACATACCAGCACGTTAGAAACTACGTGTAGGCCATGCAGGATCAAGTTTAGTAATAATTTGAGTAAAATAATATTGCTAGGTTATTCCAGTAAACATAAAATAAGTTGGCCCTGATCTATATGGATATATTCAAACATGTTCTGAGATTCTGGCAGAAATGAGAAAGAAAACCCAAGTACAGACAAAATAACCGGAGAGGGATACAGGAGAAGTATGATAAAGAGGTTTGACCTGCTCGGGAATGGAGAAGAAAACTAAATTCTAATAGTTCTGAATCATACTAAAATACTAGAAATCTGTCTGGTTCAATAAGAAATGCACTTCTTGCTTTGTTAAGAATAAGTATAGTTCAAATTGGTGACATAACAGATATGGTCGACTTTGTTCACTAAACTAAGACTAAAAAAAATTGAGCAGCTCTTAAGAATTGTCAGTTTTGAGGAGCTACTTCTGGAAGAGTTAAGTAAGCGTCTCCTAAAATATCCTTTGTGAATATGGTTGCAAATAATATTCAACAAAATACTAGCAAGCCTAATTCCAGCAACATAAAAAAAAATCCTACACCATGATCACATAGGATTTATCCCAGGAATGTGAGAATTGTTCAACATACAAAATGAATCACTGTAATAAACCATATGACTAAACCAAAAAAATACATGATCATCTCAATAGATGCAGAAAAAAGTATTTGATAAAACCCAACATACTTTCCCAATAAAAACACTGAACAAACTAAGAATAAAGGGTAACTTCCTCAACCTGATTGATAAAGGAGCACTAAGGAAAATCTTGTAAGCTAACATTATATTTTATGGAGAAAGACTGAAAAATTTCTCTTTATAATCAGAAAACACAATTATGTCTGTTCTCACCATTTCTATTCAGCATTGAATTGGAGGTTCCATCAAGGCCAATTGTGCAAGAATAAGAAATAAAAGACCTCCATACAGAAAAGGAAGAAGTAACATTATCTCTATTCACAGATAACATAATCTTGTATGAAGAAAATTCTAAATCCACATTTAAAAACTGTTAGAACTAATCAAAAAGCACAGCAATCTTGCAGGATACTTGATCAATATAAAAAAATAAATTGTATTTTTATACACTAGCAGTGAACAATCTGAAAGTGAAATTAAGGAAGTAATGCTATTTATAATAACATCAAAAGAATTAAAAATTAGGAATAATTCAAGACAGGAAAGTAAGACTTGTACACTGTAAAACTATAAAATATCATTGAAAGATGATAAAGGAGACCTAAATAAATGGAAAAATGTTCCATGTACATGAATGAGAAGACCAAATATTGTTAAGCTGGTGTAATGGCTTGTCCCCTTAAAAATTCCATGTTGAAGTCCTAACCCTCAGTGGAATGTAATCTTATTTGGAAATAGGGTACTTGCAGATGTAATTACTTAAAATAAGATGAGGTTATATTTGAATAGCATGGGTTTCTAATCCAATAAAACCTGGTATCCTTATAAAAAGAATGCCATGTGAAGAGAAAGAGATGTGTATAGAAGTCATGTGAAGGCATAGAAAGAATGCCATCTACATGGAACCTCAGTGATTGCCAGCAAACCACCAAAAGCTAGGAGAGAGGCATGGAACAGATTTTAACTCATAGCCTTCAGAAGGAACCAATTCTGCTGACACCTTGTTTTCAGACTTCTGACTTCCAGAACTGTGAGAAAATAAATTTCTGTTGTTTACGCCAGTCAGTCTGTGGTACTTTGAACCGCAATCCCAAGAAACTAATACAGTTGGCAATACTCTTAAAATTTATCTGCTTATTCAGTATAATTCCAATAAGTATTCCAGCTGCCTTTTGTGCAGAAATGGACAAACTGATCCAAAAATTTCATAGAGTAATTCAGGGGACTCAGTATCTTCAAAACAATACTGAAAAAAGAGGAACAAATTTGTTCCTGATTTCAAAACATACTACAAAGTCACAATAATTAAGAACAATGTGGACTGGCATAAGAATAGACCAACATATAGACCAATGAACAGATTGAGCATCCAGAATAAACCCTTATATTTTTGGTCAACTGGTTTTAACAAGGGTGCCAATATAATTTAAAGGAGAAAAACAAGTCTTTGCAACAAATAGTGCAGTGACAACTGGATATCCATCTGTAAAAGAATGAAGTTTAATCCCTTCCTCACATCTTATACAAAAGTAACTCAAAACAGACCATGGAAGTAAATACAAGAGCTAAAAATATAAAATTATTAGATGAAAACATAAATGTAAATCTTCATGATCTTCTATTAGGTAATGGTTTCTAATCTATGACACCAGAAATAAAAGCAACAAAAGATAAAACAAATAGGACAATATATTTTAAGTTTTTACATTTTTGAGCTTCCTTCTTATATTCAGTCTTCTCATATGCATACATCTCTCCAATTATTTTTACTCATAAGCAAAAAATTATTATTCACAAAAAATGTTTAATTACTCATCATTCCACCACCATAATATAATTATTTTTATTATACTATCCTCTTCCGATTTTATGCCTATCCCTGTAAGTAAAATTATGGTGTGCATAAGTTTATATAATTTTATTATCATAACAACTGCAGTGAAGTGAACCAAGAAATTGAAATGAGAACCCAATAAATCGGAGAACATATGTGCAATCAGCTATCTGATAAAGGACTTATATCTACAATATATAAAGAACCATTGCAACTCAATATAGGCAGAACACTCTTTGACATAAATTGGAGCAAGATCTTTTTCAATCCACTTTCTAAAGTAATGAAAATAAAAACGAAAATAAACAAATGGGACTTAATTAAACTTAAAAGCTTTTGCACAGCAAACAAAACCATAAACAAAATGAAAAGACAACCCTTAGAATGGGAGGAAATACTTGCAAACAAAGCAACCGACAAGGGATTAATCTCCAAAATGTACAAACAGCTCATGCAACTCAATACCATAAAAACAAACAACCCAATCAAAAAATGGGCAGAAGACCTAAGTAGACATTTCTCCAAAGAAGACATACAGAAGGCTAAACAGCACATGAAAAGATGCTCAACATCGTTATTAGAGAAATGCAAATCAAAACTAAAATGAGGTATCCCCTCACACCAGTCAGAATGGCTATCATCAAAAAATCTACAAACAATAAATGCTGGAGAGGATGTGGAGAAAAGGGAACCCTCCTACACTGTTGGTTGGAATGTAAACTGGTATAACCACTATGGATAACAGAATAGAGGTTCCTTAAAAAACTAAAAGTAGAACTACCATATGATCCAGGAATCTCACTCCTGGGCATACCCCTGGAGAAAACCATAATTTGAAAAGATACATGCACCCCAATGTTAATTGCAGAACTATTTACAATAACCAGGACATGGAAACAACCTAAATGTCCATCAATAGAGGAATGGATAAAGAAGATATGGTACATATATACAATGGAATATTATTCAGCTATAAAAAAGAACAAAATAATACCGTTTACAGCAACATGGATGGACCTAGAGATTGTCATACTGAGTGAAGTAACTCAGACATAGAAAGACAAATATCATATGATATCATTTGTATGTGGAATCTAATAAAAGGGTACAAATGAACCTATCTACAAAACAGAAATAGAGTGACAGGTGTAGAAAACAAACTTACGGTTACCATAAGGTGGTAAGGGGAGGGGGAGGGATAAGTTGGGAGATTGGGATTGATATATACACACTACTATATATAAAATACATAACTAACAAGAACCTACTGTATAGCACAGAGAACTCTACTCAGTACTCTTTAATGGCCTATATGGGAAAAGAATCTAAAAAAGAGTGGATATATGTATACGTATAACTGATTCACTTTGCTGTATACCTGAAACTAACACAACATTGTAGATCAACTATACTCCAATAAAAATTAAAAAAAAAAAAAAAGATAAAGCAAATAGCCTATGGCAATGTCAAGGAGCCTGTTTACCCTCAGGAAAGAAGCCACTACTTATAAGCATTTTAGGCCATTTTAGTGTGATCAGATCCTGAGTGGCAGGATGGTACTTTAGTATGATAAAACATTTTTTTAATTTAATAAGCTGCAATTCTCATTTATTTTTTCTTAAAAGTTATACAACTGAATTTCTTTAAATAACATTTTAGACCTAAGAAAAATTAAATTCAAATATACAGACTAACCTTTTTAGCTAATCAAAACTAGAAATATTTTACAACTTTGAAAAATTGATCTGTATAATTAATATTTCTTTTGCTTCAAAGATTAGACAAATCATATTTGTCATCACAGTGGTCCATTCATTAATGTCTAAAATCTAATAACTGTGTCAAAGCTTTAACATTTCTAATTGTTGTAATTCTCCATCGACCCCTGGGTGTTCATTTCCTTCCCATGGATCAGAGTAAATTAAAATTTAGATAATTACATCTCTTCCATCAGGAAATATATTTTATTCTTTTCCTGTGAAACATAATGCTAGTGTATTTTTCTACATGCAGGCTGTGGACATGTATCTTCTAGTTAAAGTATATACTTTTTTCAAATCATGCACTAACTAATTTCAGGTAGGATTATACTAGATTTTGTGCATATTTTTGTTTTGTTTGGAGAACAATTTGCAATAGCATTTAAAACCTTTGCAATATTGTCTATTGAAATTTTGAGGATATACTTAAGTCTGACACTTGATCTTTGTTAAAAAATATTTGAAAATTTGTTAATGTTTTCTTAAAATATTATTTTCCTAAGTTCTTTTTGTAATCTGGTAAGACTTTCATCAAGCCCATTTTCAGTTCTAAAAATATCCAAGAAAATTTATTGAGTAAAATATGTATTTTTACATAAGAAAAGATGACTGTAATCATGTTTACATTTTGTCTTTTGAGATATCAATTGCCTTATGCTGCCCAGGACTTACCAGATTCCACATTTTAGATGTCTCACCTTATGTATGATTTATGTTCTGGCCCTAACCTTTACCTCTACCACATATTTTGTGCCACATTTTCCAAAGATTACATAATAAATCATTTTAATATGCTAATGACTGTAAAATATTAGGTCAAGTAAGCTTTGGACATTCACAAATAGTACTCTAATATAACATAGAAATCCAGTTTTATAGCTATGTTAACCTTGAAGGTTCATCCCGGGGCTGTTAGCTGCCAAACAATAAAATCCATCCTTTGTCTCTTTTGTCATAGACCTGGTAACCATTACCTTATTCTGCCTTATATTCTATGTTCCAAATTGTTTCTAAAATCCTCAGCCACTCCTATCATGAAGACTTTTAATATCTTGGATCTTACTTCATCTCTCAAACCTGGGTTTTAGTACTGTTTTCCTTCTCTTCATCTTCAGCTTTCCTCTTTCACTGCAATTTGTACTAGTTTTTTTGAAACAAAGTAGGTTTGTGTTAAGCAAGAAAGATGAGAAAATGGAAGCAAAAATGAAACAACCAACAATATTTTTAGAAAAATAATACACAAAGTGAAATCATAGGCTTCCAGTGTTGAAATACTGCTTCTGTACTTAAAATATAAACATGTATAACCAAAGTGAACTCAGCTACCTTTAATGTCAAAGATTTATATTGGTTTAATGCTTGCACAATAAATTAGTTTATTATTTCATGAAATGGTTTCAGAGACTTCTCCAGGGAAATGTAAGTAAAAATATTCCTAGAGGAATGTATGAAATGTTAGTCATCTCTCTTCTAATATTATCTGTCTTGAAAGTCTCTAAACAATGTTCCCATGACATTTGGTAAGATTTCATTTGAATGCTTAAACCATCTTCATTACTGTTTCCAGAACCATGGTATATTTTGCAAGGTATCTTGATTTTTTTTACAGGAAAAACTATTGATGTTCTCTATGTAGTGGAGTCAGGGTTTATATTTTCTCTAATCCCAATAAGTATTTGCTTAAACTAAGCTATACAGTTAAAGGTATAGTGGTATATTAAGCAGGTGTGCACTTCAAAGATACAGACAAAAGCAAAGCTTAGATGTTCCTTGCATTCTGTTCTCCCACAAATTACCTGGGGCAGATAGAGTGAGAGGATTTACCTAAACATTGCTGTTGTATTACCTCATTCTTTCCTCATTATTTTCTATTATTTCATAATCATCTTTATTGTTTAATACATTACATGTTATTTTCCTCCTGGTTTGTCCTCATATAAAAAGTCAGGGCATAAACCACAAAGACACTTTTCACTGATGAACATGTATTGCTCTTCAGTAACATGCAAGAACGAGTGTATTCTGCAAATGAATGAAAGAATAACTGGGTACATATTTATGTATGTATGTGACTGTGAGGTTATGGCAACATCTGTCAGGAAACTGAAACCTTCTAGATCATATACGCTTGGTGAATAAGAATTGCTCAAAGTCTATTTTACATACATATGTCTTATATTTAAGAAAGGATAAGAACTCAAAGATATTTCTGAGGTTTTGAAAGGACAGCTATTGCCCCTTCCCTTGCTCCAGTTATCCACAATCCTCTTTTATACACTGATGTATGCTTGTGATTCTGCTATCAGAATTCAACTTCTAATTTACAGCTTTTTGGCCTGTTAACAATAAATTATTATTGGGAGATTAATACCTTAAGTGGTTAGTCATTCATGTAAATGAAAAAAAATGGAGGACATATTTTAGTGGGAAGCTTGTGGAATGATTATGAGAGTCCTAGCAGTCACAAAGAAAAAATGGATGGTAAACATTTCTGTATATGCTTGCATGAAAATCAAGGAAAGAATTAAAGATACACACTAGACTGTTAATATTGATTATCATGGAGTTGGAATTTGACTGGCATGTTTTGTTTATCTTTTCATCAATTGATGGACATTTGTGTTGTTTTCACTTTTTAGATGTTATGAATAATGCTGCTATGAACATTCATATCTAAACTTTTTTTGGAGCAGGTATTTTCAATTCTTTTGAAAATATATATACTTTGAAGTGGAATTGCTAGGTCATATGGCAACTCTATGTTTGACTTTTTGAGACAGTGACAAACTGTTTTCCAAAACATCTATAGCATTTTACATTCCCATCAGCAATGTATGAGAATTCCAATTTCTCCACATCCTTGTCAATGCTTGCTATCATATGTCTTGTTGACTACAGTCTTTCTAATGCATGTGAAGTGGTATCTTGTGGTTTTGATATGAATTTTCCTATGACTAATGATGTTAAACGTTGTTTTATATGCTTATTGGCCATCTGTAGATCTTCTCTGGTGAAATGTCTAATTCAATGTCAAGTTTTAAATTTTTTAAAAAATTTTTATTAGGGTATAATTGATCTACAATGTTGCGTTAGTTTCAGGTGCACGGCAAAGTGAATCAGTTATACGTATACATATATCCACTCTTTTTTAGATCCTTTTCCCATACAGGCCATTACAGAGTACTGAGTAGAGGTCTCTGTGCTATACAGTAGGTCCTTATTAGTTATCTATTTTATACATAGTAGTATGTATATGTCAATCCTAATCTCCCAATTTATCCCCCCCCTTACCACCTTATGGTAACAGTAGTTTGCTGTCTACATCTGTCACTCTATTTCTGTTTTGTAGATAAGTTCATTTGTACCCTTTTTTTTAGATTCCACATATAAGCAATGTCCTATGATATTTGTCTTTCTGTGTCTGACTCACTTCACTCAGTATGACAATCTCTATGTCCATCCATGTTGCTGTAAATGGCATTATTTTGTTCTTTTTTATAGCTGAGTAATATTCCATTATATATATGTACCACATCTTCTTTATATATTCCTCTGTTGATGGACATTCAGGTTGCTTCCATGTCCTGGTTATTGTAAATAGTGCTGCAATGAACATTAGGGTGCATGTATCTTTTCAAATTATAGTTTTCTCCAGGTATAAGCCCAGGAGTGGGATTGCTGGGTCATATGGTAATTCTATTTTTAGTTTTTTAGGGAATCTCCATACTGTTATCCATAGTGGCTGTACCAGTTTACATTCCCACCAACAGTGTAGGAGGGTTCCCTTTCTCCACAACAGACTGGACAGCTACATGTAAAAGAATAAAATTAGAACACTCCCTAACACCATACGCAAAAATAAACTCAAAATGGATTAAAGACCTAAGTGTAGAGCCAGATACTATAGAACTCTTAGAGGAAAACCTAGGTAGAACACTCTTTGACATAAATCACAGCAAGATCTTTTTTGATAAACCTTCTAGAGTAATGAAAACAAAAATAAACAAATTAACTTAATTAAACTTAAAAGCTTTTGCACAGCAAAGGAAACCACAAGCAAAACGAAAAGACAACCCTTAGAATGGGAGAAAATATGTGTAAACAAAGTAATCAACAAGGAATTAATCTCCAAAATATACAAACAGCTCAGGCAGCTCAATATCAAAAAAACAAACAACCCAATCAAAAAATGGACGGAACATCTAAATAGACTTTCTCCAAAGAAGACATACAGATGGCTAAAAAGCACATAAAAATATGCTTAACATCACTAATTATTAGAGAAATGCAAATCAAAACTACAATGAGGTATCATCTCACACTGGTCAGAATGGCCATCATCAAAAAATCTACAAACAGGGCTTCCCTGTTGGCACAGTGCTTAAGAATCTGCCTGTCAATGCAGGAGACATGGGTTCATGCCCTGGTCCTGGAAGATCCCACATGCCACGGAGCAACTAAGCCCATGCACCACAACTACTGAGCCTGCGCTCTAGAGTCTGTGAGCCACAACTACTGAAGCCCGTGTGCCTAGAATCTGTGCTCTGCAACAAGAGAAGCCACCACAGTGAGAAGCCCACCCAATGCAATGAAGAGTAGCCCCTGCTCTCTGCAACTAGAGAAAGCCTGCGCACAGCAACGAAGACCCAATGCAGCCTAAAATAAATAAATTTATTTTTAAAACTCTACAAACAATATAGCTATTTGCTTTAAAAGCCATCTCTTCACTGTTGGCCCTAAGTAAACCATAATTTAACCCGTGTTCTCATTATTACAATCAGGAAAGCTTGATGTCACAGTTGGTGCTAAGTAAATTATAATCTGACCCTTGTTCCCATTATTACAATTAGAGATGCTTGATGTAGTGAGAAGGGCACTGAAAGGAAACATGAGGGAGACATCTGGGTGTAGGTCATTGCTTAGTACTACTTTGTTGTAATACTTTGGCCTCATCACTTAATATTTGACTCTAATTGTTCTCATCTCTACAGTGAGGGAATTAAATAAGAGACTTTATTAGGATTTTCCAGCTGACCTGACAAAGTACTAATTAATGAAAAATTACTGTACTAGACTACCAATTGATTTAATAATCTACGATACACAAATGCTTTAATAAATCAGTCAAGACAGTTGATAATAAACACAATGTAATGTAAGACTTAGGCTTAAACTTTGAGAGTTGTTTGGTATATTTTCAAGTACATATTTAATTGTCAGCTCTTGTTACTACTATGTAGCTGTAAGCCTTTTTTTGTTTGTTTGTTTGTTTTAACATCTTTATTGGAGTATAATTGCTTTACAATGGTGTGTTAGTTTCTGCTTTATAACAAAGTGAATCAACTACATATACACAAAGAAACGAAATTGAGTTATTTGTAGTGAGGTGGATGGACCTAGAGTCTGTCATACAGAGTGAAGTAAGTCAGAAAGAGAAAAACAAATACCATATGCTAACACATATATATGGAATCTAAAAAAAACAAAAAAGGTCATGAAGAACCTAGGGGCAGGACGGGAATGAAGACGATGCAGACCTATTAGAGAATGGACTTGAGGACACGGGGAGGGGGAAGGGTAAGCTGGGACAAAGTGAGAGCGTAGCTGTAAGCCTTTTAAAAATATCTAAGATAGAGGTTAAAAAACCAACAGTCTATGAGTTAAACCTCTTCAGCAGTTGATGTTTAGTACTCACTGTCTTTGTTTAAAAGAAAAAAAATAAACTTTTTAAATTAGGAAACTTATGATTAAAAAATATGGATTCTAACTTCTTTAGAAAAAAAGGAAAGGTTTTGAAACACTAGTCCAGTCATTAATACAGAGAAAGAATTGGCGGTTGGAGGTAGCTGGGGCCCTTTGAGAGAGGAGGAGTTCTCACCTCAGTCCCCACCCAGACTCACTTTCTCATTTACTTGGTAGGTTTTGGGTTTGTAAATCTTAATTTATTTCAGAGATTCATCAAGTGATTGATCTGAGTTGAGAGAATAAAATAACATGAGACTTGGTCCTAGAGCATTTCACTGGGGAGAGTGATGTCCTTCAGGAATTCTAGCAGAAGACATGAAATCAGCAACCTTGTCTATTACCTTTTCCTATCTGCCACTAAGAAACATATCATCCTAGTAATATGTCAAAGAAATTTCTTCCCCTAAATATGTACAGACAAAAGGGCATTATCCCATTTTTTAATTTGTTGGATAGAATATACAGTGCCTGAGCTGTATATAGTTTTGAATTGTAGCAGTAAAAAAATTAGCTGTGTGAACAGGAAGCAAAAGACAGACTGTGCGCTATATTTCCTGCTCATATGTTGTCTCAGCTGTTTTGCACTTTCCAGTTTCAGCTGAAGAATGTCCATTTATCACGTAATGCTAATCAGTTATCATTCTACTCTACATTTTGTACAAAACATTGCTGGGAAGTCTGTTCTGGATTTGATGGATAGCCAGAATGGGACAGCACATAGCCAAAAAAGGCATAAATACTCACAGATGTCTGGTCATACAGATGAGTTAAAATCAAAGAAAATTAGTGCTGGATAAGACAGACGTGATCATAGAGCACAACAGGGGAGAATAAACTTGCTTTTTCTTCACCTTTTTCATCCAAATGGGCTTTTTTTCTCATTAAAATAAATATTCAAACCAGAAGGTCTTTTATTTGTTTCCTTAAACTAGTAGGTTTTTTCTCCCCAAATGTAAACCCCACATCAAGAAGACAAAAAGCAGAAATCCTGTTTATTACCAAAGATATCCAAAAAGCTGTCCAAATCCAAATTAGAGCATATGGTGCAAATTGCCCCCTCTTCTATCCTCCAGCATTCCCCATCTCATCCCCTCATCTCACTATCGTTCTGGTTTGGGAAATCGGTATATTTTTTCATTCAAGAGCTACAGAACAAAAATCATTTTTGCTGCACCAAAATAATTGGCTAGCGGAAAATAAAGCAGTAATTTTACCATCTCCTTATTCCATCAATGATTTTGTATTTTTGTCAAGCGATATCTGATTATTGTAAATGTTTCTCACATGTTAATTTTTTGTTGAATATTATTCTTTTTTATATATTGTTATCTGTTCATCATCCTTTTGTTTCATACTGCTGATATCCTTTTAACACTGCCAACCAACTCTCATAGCCACCAATGAAAATTTTTCCATATAAGCTAGACTCTGTCTGAGCTTATTTCTATAACTTTACTATTTTTGCCTATAAAAATAATTAGTTATTGCTGTTTTCTCTTGTATCCTTTCAACCAATGAAAATTTAAAATTAAAGAATAGTAGTTGTTTTCTTCTTGGGAATTTTCCTTTCACATTGTGATAATTCAAAATGCAAAAGTAAATATATTTTATTTGGATATTCTATCATATGATTAATTTTCAAGTCACACATAAATATGAATTCAGCCCTCTCAAAGTTGTATTGTTTTCCAAATTTCTTGACACATTTATACCATAATAATGTTTAACAATATAAAAGATGCTTTTAAAATATTGGATATTTGCTTAACACATATCAAGATTTCAAATCAAGTGATGATGGCAATCCAGGAAAGAGGTTTGAAGATTAGAAAATCTTTGCAGATTTTTAACTCCTAACACTAGATTTTTAAAGTGCAATCTGGTCACTTCAGCAAACTTGTAAAGGCCAAGGTAAGGGTTATAAGAGGGAAGGCTCAAAGTAATCACCCACTTCAAACTGATGTCTTCTGAAGTCATTTGTCAGCATAGATTTTGGGATATACATTTCTTTATAGTTTATTTTGAGTTGGAACTGCTAGAAGGAAATTGACTTGACTTATACATGACTATGCTTTCTTTCCAAGAAAGAACAATGTCATCACATTATTAAGCAGAAAAAAAAGTGCCATTTCTCAAATCTAGCAGCTTCACATACAGGACCACTAATTCTATTTCACTCTTTAACAGAATTGTACAATTCTTGCCAACAGTTTTAAATGATTTAGCAAATAAAGACTATCCCCTCTTCTTCAAGTTGAAGTATTTAAAAAGACAAAGGAAAATTGTGAATTATAAAATGTTGATGGTATATTCTACCTGATGGGTAGCAAATGAGAAACAGCAAATAAAAAGAATCATATATAAATCAAAAATAAGCAAAAAATTACGAATTTGAGACATATCTTTTCAAACTTTAAAATAATCATCTGATGATTTATATATAAATTTAAGACAGAATCTACTTAGTTTATTCATTTATTCCATTTAAAAATTTTATTTATCCAATACACAATTACTGAGTAACTCCTGTGTCTAAGACACTCCACTAACATGTGAAAACATGTTATTAAAATCTCAGGATTCTAGAGTCAAGGCATATTAATTTCAGCTTGATTTGAGGTCACAGAGGATATGCCTTATTGCCTCCTATTTGAAAAAGTCTAGATTTGGGGCAACCGATAATAGAAATTCAGGATCAATATTAATTCACTAGTACTGGACATGTCACCAATAAAGGCTAACAACACAATTTCCTGTGCAAAGAGCAATGTAATTAACTTTATTTATCATAAAATTGAAGGAAACATGGATAACCCCAATGCTTCATAACAATGCTTTTTACTGTTTTGACAAAATCTTAAAATGTATTAATTCATCATTAATTTATTTCATAAATGGTTATCACACACCTACCATGTGACACATTTCTGAGCTAGCTGTGGTGGATGAGCATAAAGATCCAACAAACTAGAGAGGAAAACAGACAAGAAAACAGGCAATTTCAATATAAGGTGGTGAATCAAGGGAGGCATCTGAGGGGAGATGTAGAGGAGGAGCCATGCTTAGGGGTTTCAAATTCTATCCTGTAGACAATAGGAAGACACTGAGGGTATATAAGCTGGGAAGTAACTTAATACGTTTTGCATTTTAAAAAGATCATTCTCATTGAAACAATGGAAAATATTATAGAAAAATAGAAGACTAGAAGCAGAAAGACCAATTGGAAGATTCGTTCAGGAAATAAGACAAAGAATAATGTCTGGAACTAAAACCATGTTTATAAAAATGGAGAGAAGTAATTTGATGTGAGGTGAATCCAAAGAGTTAGAAAAGATGCACTAAAGTGATTTGATTTCAAGGTCGGTGAAAAGAATATTATAGTTGACACTGAGGAATCTGTATGATGATTCAAATTCACCATATGTAAAACTCATTCACCTACATGAACACTCATCACATATATTTATTATTTTTATACCTAAAATTGTTTACTAATTTGATATAGTTTATTTCCTCCAAAAAATTCGAATATTGATCCATTCTTCATTCATGCATTCATTTAGTTATTAATCTGTCAAGTATTTATTGAGAATCTTCTGAGTGTTTCACACTGAATTAGGGTAAATAGGACATAACTGGTTGAAAAGAGATAGAATAATAGAGGGAAAACCATGTGCAACTATGATAAGAGGGACCCAGCATGTACAGTGAACTAAAAAGGTAGAGAATTAGAACTGAAAATGCAAAGGAAATATCATGCAAGTAGGAGCTCCTGGAGAGACCATGCTGAGTCCTATATTCAATATATTAATTAGCATTAATCTAAGAAAAACTGGCAAGCTTCCAAGACTTTTAAGCAGAAGAGGAAAGGTAGTGCCATTACTACATTTGTGTTTTGAAAAGGTTATTCTGGTTACAGTGTGGGAAAATGGATTTAGAGTTGTTAAGGGAATAAATAGGAGAGTGCTTTAAGGGGATATATTTAATGGTATTAAGCATCAGGATAGTGAAGTGAAGAATATGGAGAAGAATAGATAAATATATTTAGAAGACATAAGTTACAAAGGCTTAGTGAAAAATGTAAAAGAGAAGGGAGAGAAAAGAGATTATCAAGATTTCTGTCTTGAACAATACTATATGGCTAGAACTACCATTCACTGAGACAGGCAACATTGGAAGGGGGCAGTTTCGTTTGGGGAAAGATCATATTTTTGAGGTTCCTTTAAGACCTACAAGAAGATCTCATAGGCAGTTGGATACACAGTGTGTTCCAAATACACTGTATTTCTGACCTGAAAGAGATGAGCACTTCTATTTTCTCTGTGAAGTGGAATATAACATTAGGGATGGAGCAGGAAATAAAGGAAGTTGGAGTTTGTGAAGAAAACAAAAGTTTTAAATAGTTGAATGAATGAATTGCCCAAAGAAATATAATAAGGTTGGCAAGCAATGTGGAGATAAATACCATGCATTTACAGTGGAAGTTTTTTCCACTGGACTTTCTCTTTCAGTGTTGGGATATAGACAAGATATAATTAGGTTCATCCATGGCTGGGGAGTTTTCACACAGACATGATTTTTTAAAAAATGAGAAACAAGGGTGTTTGGTGTATTTGTAAGAGTACAATTGAAATTATTAATCATTATTTTAATTTGGATAAAAAGAAAAATGAAGGAAGAAGAAACCTTAAATACTGGGAAATATTAGAGTTATAAATGTTTTCTTGTACTGAGGAAGAATTAAAATGGCAGCTGTAGAATAAGCAAGGTGGAAGAGAGCAAAGTAACATTTAAGTGAGAGATTTCGGAGATAGAGTAGTTATGGATAATGGGAGGGTCCAAAGTGTGACTGTGGAAGAGAGAAACTGAAGAAGTCAAATAACTGCATGAAACAGATTTTTGGAGAGTGATGCATTGATGTGGCTTTGAAATTATTCAAGATGAAGGCAAAGTTTATACATAAGATCTTTACATTTTTTCTAGATAAGAAAGAATGATCAGATCAGAGATTATTAGCAACACAGAGGGAATAGAAGCTTGATTTTCAAAGATGCAAGAATGAGTAGGAGAGTGCCATGGGCTGAACTGCTACCACGCTCCCCCAAATTTATATGTTGAAGTCCTAACCCCTAGTACCTTAGAATGTTAGTATATTTGGAGATAAGTTCCTTAAAAAGGCAATTAAGGTTGAATGAGATGATTAGGGTGGGCCCTAATCAAATATGCCTGGTGCCCTTATAAGAAGAGACAATTAGGTCACAGATGCCCATAGAGGGAAGACAATGTGAAGATATAGGGAGAAGATAGCCATCTATACATCAAGAAGAGGCCTCAGAAGAAACAGCTCTGCTGACCCGTTGGTCTTGGACTTCTAGCCTCCAGAACTGTGAGAACATAAATTTCAGTTGTTTAAACCATTCAGTGTGGTACTTTGTTATGGAAGCAAATTAATACAGGGGAATTAGGGGAAGAATGACCTGGAAGCAGCAACAGAGAGCTACCAACCCCTAATCTTGGCCCTGAGGTTCATGGAATATGATTAAAAAAAAAAAAAAAAAGACACTCACTTAAAGAACTACAGGGGAAATTAGTACTCAGAGTTTCATTTATGACAAGGAGGCAGAGTAGTACTAAGCAAAACATTTGAGGATATAGAGGGTAATATGGATACTTTTCTATTTCTAATAACTCAAACTCAATTCTAAGGAAGAAAGCAATCAAAGGAGATCAAACTCTCCTAGAAGCTGAGGTCAGGATGTAAACCAGTGGGCATTAACCCTTCTAATAGGCACTCCTAAGTACAAACTACATAGTTTATTTAAGTGCACCATTTAGATCAATCCAGATTTAGATAGCCAATTTAGATAGCAGCTGGTCTGGCCTAGAACAGAGGGAAAACAAACAATCTCTGTCTTTCACATTTCTTCTGTTTTCATACTGACTAAAATATACTTTAAAAAAAAGAGAGATTTGTTAAACATTCTCAATAAGAAAAATGGGAAAGGGAAAGGAAAATGAAGGCAGACACACTTATTGATCTGTGAAAAGTCAGAAATTTCCTAAGGAGAAAGTTTAAGATTTAGAGGCCTAGCTAGAGAGTTATGAAAAAGAAAAAGTGATATACCAATTACAAATCCTTTTAAAGATGAGTATAGAAAAGTGAAGATATCCAACTTGTGCCCAGGATTCAAGTTGATTTAAAAGAATAATAATGTTTTCCAAAGTAAGCTGAATTGACTTCCCAAGAGGGAGACAAGATGAAGACACTTTTGAGGCTCTCTCTGAAAGCATAGAAAAGAGTTAGTAATTGGAGCAATTGGGGAACTTATTTTTCATGAATGGATAAATTTCATTAGAGATGAACATATTTGAAAGAGGGAAAGCTAGAAAATCATGGATGAATACTTCTGAAGCCATTTAGTAGTTTCAAAGGGATAGCGTTATTGTACGTGGGGAATCAGTTCTGCCCTGTGTGAAGGTTCAGGGAAGGTGAAGACAGAGGAATGACCAAACCCATTAGAAGAAGCCAGATGAAACAATTTGTCAAAAACTATTATAAAAGTTTATCTCCTGTATGTAAATGCCACAGACAGGAAGAGGATAAAGAGAAGGTGTTTTGTTTACTTTGTCTGTTTAACGTAACAGATGCTTTGGAGAGACCTACGATTTGTTGGCTTTCAAAGAAACCAACAAGGCAGAATGTAGAAGAGTATGCTCAGAGAATAAGTGTCTAAACCTGAAACAAAGAAAACGGAAACTTTTTTTTAAATTCTACAAGTAATATGGTATCCTTTCTATCAAAAACAAAAGAAATATGTACAGTTAAAAAGTAGATTGGACTTCTTAAAACTTTTAAGCAGATTGGCGTAAACCAGGGAAAAGTGGAAGCCTTGGGAAATGGGACCCTTGTTTTAGAAGTAAAAGAAGTAAACTGTTTTTCTCGTGCCTCTGAAATAGCTAATAAAAGATATTACGGCTTGGCAAATTAAAACTCTGAAGGGAAGCCCAACTTTGTGGAGCAGCAAAAAAAGTATGTATCCTTTCGTTCCCTAAGTCACAGAACATATAAGTTTAGAAATGTCAATAACAGTACCTTAAATTCAGGGATCTGTCAAGAATGGCCCTCTAGTTAGTCCAGTGAGAATACCAGGAGAAAGCCTCCTTAGCTTAGCAGGTAGCAGCAGTAGGCCCTACAGCATAAGGCAAAAAATGGGGGATTCCATTTGTGCTGAAAAAAATACAGATAAGAGCATTCATCTGGGCTTGTGTGAAATCATGACAATATCACTTGAAGAGCTGCCTGCTACAAAGGTGAAGTACTCTACTCACAAGTGAAGATAGAAGATACCAGAAAGAGCTCACAATAAGCCCAGCTTTGAAGTGTGGAGCTGATGCAGAACTGTTTCGTTTCTTATTCAGTCATGGGAATTTTGGAACAGTGAAAAACAGGAAAAGTTTGGGGTTAGAATAATTCCCCTTAGGAGTGGAAGAAGGCTTGGGCTAAAGCTACTAATACTACCATATAATTAAGATTTGTATTGCTGAAAGGGTTAATATATATGGATGAATTCAGGGTTTAACATCTTTGAAACTGAATTTCTCCAATCAGGAAGGGAACTTCATTTGTATTATAATTTCTCTCTGAAAATGTTATAGTGAGGTGTGGTTCATGTTGTGAACAGCCCCTCTTACATAGTATAATTGGATTCATTTTCTGGGCTCTCAAATCTTCTGATGGGGCAAGATGGATAGCAAGTTCTCAGTTTTGTTTTGTTTTTAAGGTGAAATATTAAATCAAATGGGTTAAAATTTTAGCCTAATGTACAAAATTTCTTTGAATTTGCTTTAACTAATGTCCTATTAAGATCCATGTCAAAAACTTCTGAGAACAATAAAACTACCCATTTGGGTAGTTTGTGAGTGTGGGCTTCAACCAGAAGCCCAAGGTGGACCCAGGACTCGCTTTAAAGACTACCGGTTCCTCCCCACCAAAAGGAGGTGCCACATGCTGGATGACCATAGTCTCTCTGGATATCCTAATGAGTTAAGAGAGGACAGGCATCAGGGAGCATTGGGAAAAAATACATTCCCCTTCTCATAGCCTAGCAGAGCAATCTAGCATAATGAATGAAAACATAGCTATGATTCCTAATTTCACAAGTTATCAACTTTTTGACCTTGGACAAGTTACTTAGTCTCCTGCTTAGATTTTTCATCTTCAAAATAGGGTTAATAAGTATATACCTCAAACATTTGTTGTGAGGATTAAATGAAGGTACTGAGTATGTGATAAGGACCCAATCAATTTTGGATATGATTAAACTTATTATCTCATGTCAGATTAAATACCCTTCTGTCAGCCTATACCAAATTCTTCATCATCTGTCCCACCCTCACATTCTCCCTTGGACAAAAAAGTATAGTAAAATGGTGAAGAGCATTGGCTTTGGAATCAGACTGTCTATATTTAAATCCAAGCTTGTAATATGATTTGGGAGCAGATACCCTCATTGGACCTCAGTTTTCTTCTATGTACTTACCCAGCAGGGCTGTTATGAGGATTAAATGAGTTGCAATATGTGAGGAACTTAGAAAACTACCTCTATACGGCATGTGTATTTTAGAGTGCATGAGAAACACTGTGTAAGCATTACTTTCATCAGTATTATTGCTGAGAACCTGGGCACTCTGAGGCACTCATTTTACCACTGTGCCTTGAAGACCAGAGCCCTGCTCCACGTTTCCTCTTGAACTTTATGCTCACTATGGCCTGGCTGTAGGGGAAACATGCCTAGTTCCTAGGGCAGCTCTGACTCAGTCTCTCTCATAGATTTCTATAGATAGCAGTAGAGGTGGGGCAGAGTAGGAGATCCCATTTTGGCCCTCAGGCCTACGTCAAGGCTATGATTTAAAATTTTCCCCAATAACCTGCATTAGAGAATTAAGAAATTACACAGCTATGGAATAGTTGATTCCAAACAAGTAATTTAATTAATTAAGCAGCTTCTGTAGGAATCTCATGAAGTATAAGGAGAGATATTTGGCAGGATTCATGGTTCAGGCATTTCTGAGTTCTTAGGAATGACAGCAATACAACTGCATTAAAATTGCATCCTTAACTTTAACACAAAATCTCTGATATGAAGCATATTTTTCAATATTTGTAAAATTATGAAATGCCATAGAGAAAAAATAGTACAAAAGTAATAAATAAAGTTTGAAACCATTAATAAAACTTCCAGTCCTCATCACCTACAAAAAGAAATAGAAAAGGGCTTCCCTGCTGACGCAGTGGTTGAGAGTCTGCCTGCCGATGCAGGGGACACGGGTTCGTGCCTCGGTCCGGGAAGATCCCACATGCCGCGGAGCGGCTGGGCCCGTGAGCCATGGCCGCTGAGCCTGCGCGTCCGGAGCCTGTGCTCCGCAACGGGAGAGACCACAACAGTAAGAGGCCCGCGTACCGAAAAAAAAAAAAAAGAATATTATAAGTATCCTATGTAACAAGATTTTGTTAGTTTCCTTCCTTGAAGAAAATGATATAACTTTCTCATCTTAAAATGTTCTCTCCTTTTTTTCTTTTATTAATGAAATCACAATACTCAATGTTAATATATTTCTAAGTAATATAGTCCAGTCAGAAATACTATAATTCACCAGTTCATAACATTGAAACAATTTTGAACATTCTGGATTTCTTGGTATAGATATAATGTACTTTGATAATGAGATTCCCCAAGAGCTGCCATCTTTCATTTTACACAGTTTACACTTGAATGGGTAAAATTCATTCATAGTCAAAGAATACGTTTAACACTTGGTATACTGACAAGTCCTATGTTTGGCTTTCTCTGCTGAGTTTCACCCTCAAACCCAGGGACTTTTTAATGGTTAGCAGTGTGTAAAACTAAAGATCATTTAACCTTTCAAAGCTTAATTGCCAAAATAGACCTAGCACTGTTGCCTTGAAGTTTCTTGGCTGGAGGACACTGTCTTCAACATGACAAACCTCCCTGCACATGTACCAAATAGAAAAGAGAAGTTGAAAGAGCACAACCAAAAATATCTGCCTTACCTTTTTTGTTTACCCTTGTAAACTGCTTTTACTACTTAGTGTCAAATATCCAAAAGGGTTCTAAAAAGACCTTTGTCCAAAAGACCATAGAAAAAAATTTTTGCACATAGAAGTGTAAACAGGGGGAAAATTTTCTGGAGGAAAAATTGATCATAAGTAACAAAATAAGCACTTTTTGAGGTATAGTTGATTTACAATATTGTGTTCATTTCAGGTATACAGCAAAGTATACAAATATATATATGTGTATATATCTTTATTCTTTTTCTGATTCTTTTCCATTATGGTTTACAAAATAAGCATTTTATATTTCCTTGAATCAGTAATTCACATTGTAGGTGTTTTAACTAAAGAAATATTCAGAGAAGTGTGCAAAGAGATATATGGTCATTGTAGTAGTTTTGTTGCTTTTGCTGCTGCTTGTTGACAAAGTAAAAATAGTCTAAATATCTACTAATAGAAGATTGGGCAATTAAAGTAAATGCCTTTATATACATAGTAGTTAAAAGGAATTTAGAAGATTTATATATATTAAAATGGTTCAAAATAATTGAAAAGATTACAGAGAACATATATAGTGTGATTTCATTTCTATTATTTTCATGTAGAAAACTCAAAGTGTAGACATTAAATTGTTAACAGATGTTATCACTCAGAGCTGAAAAAATGTGAAGGCTTCCTCTCTATACATTTTTATATTTTAATATCCTACAATTAAGTGTATACATACACCTATATTTTTCCAACAGCCGGGGACAAAATGAGAAAAGAATGGTTCTCTGGAGATGATTTTCTCCAGTCTTCTGATATTCACTGCCATTCTAACATGGATTATGCAAAATTAACCAGTCAATACTTAAAGTACTTTTATAATCTCAGAAAGAAGAAGGAATGTATGCAGAACAAGTCCATTTATAAAAGGGCAGGAAAATAGAATACTGGATAGTGCTTAGTGAAGAAGAAAGAACTGAAGAAGAGATGTGTAGTGGGGTTAAGAGAAACTTGGACAATAATTTGCTTATGTCCCAATTTTTGCAGGTAGCTAGGCTTACTATTCAAAATTTTGGGTATCCTACAACATTTAAAGTAACCTCTGACAAGTCAGAATTAGGAGGATCACATCAAAAGAATAAGATGATATAGCTGTCCTGTATTTTTCTACACCAATGTTAAAATTAAGTAAGTTCATATATTGCTTTTGTACCTGTTAATAGAATAAAGTATCCAATTCCTGGCATTCTTTTCTGATATCCAGAGTTAGCACAAGCCATTTCTGCAAGCAGTTTCAACAATAAAACAACATCAAGCAATGTAATTGCTGCTTGAAAAAGCCAAAAGATACACCTAAGAAAAGAATCTCACACACAAAAGCAAATAGGGGGGAAAAACCTCTCCCATCCAGCCAAGAGCCTCTCTCATGATTCATTCATGTTCCCCTTCCCTGTTGTGATCCTACCAGCAAAAGTTTTATATCTGAAATTCAAAGCATCCCTAAATTAAACAATATACAGGCAACTAAACGCTAGTCTTTCACTTCCCATGATGTCTACATTTTATGCATTCTCCTTTTTAACAAATGGTTTTCATTTGTGCTAAATGACTAAAATTGAGTTCTCCTTGTTAATCACTTGAGGGGTGTGTGTGTGAGTGTGTGTGTCTGTGTGCTTAATTTATTGCATAGAGTAGAACTCAGTATGCAATAAAAAATATTCTGGTGATCATAAGGCCTTTAAAAGTCACTGGCTCTAAAGTAAATGGTTATGGTTAACATTTTTGCCTGTATGGTGAATAAACTTTGATTGGTATTAATAGAACTTATAAATATATACTCATGAACTGGTCTTTAAACCTGCTTTCCCTTTCCAAACTGTACAGATATGCAAAGGGTTTCTTACTTGGAAAAATGGAGTACATTACTAAGTATTGAGCTGCCAATGATGTAGCCAAAAAATACAAACAGTTTTACTTACTGAGGCCTCTCCTGAGGATATTAAAGACCACAATTTTCTGCCTTCTAATTCTGGATTTCTGAAATAAAAATAAGACATCTTTGGAATGAAGGAAGCTTATAATCTATCCATAAGGCTATTGCCAGAAAATAAAGCCTATTTAATTTCACTTAACATTCAGAGTGGCATTTCTTTATAAGAACTATAGTCATATTGAAATTATATGGCAATGTTTTGTTGAGTTTGAGTCCTGTAGGGAGAGCTCATTCCACTGTACATTCGTCTAATTGAATATTTTCCACTGACAGTCAAACTAAGATTGTATAATTTGGCCAACAGCCAGATGTAAACTTTGAAGTGTTGTAAGTATCCTGTTCAGGGTACTCCAAGACTGCAGTAAATTTGTGAAGCCAAGACTGACTGACATGGGCTCAGGAAATCCATTGTTGAACCTTAGTGATTTGTATTAACTTTTCCTCTATTCTCAAGACATGAGCGACGTGACTCTAGACAAAGCTGTTTTCTATATCAGGTGATTATCATTAGAGGTACATTCCAATAATTAAAGGAAAGTATATTCCTGAACTACAAAAACATACTTGTATATACACACATCACACATTCATACTCATGTACACATGAATGACGGAGCATTACATATGGTGATGCTCAAATATGTATATATTTATATATAGTATGTAATTCATCATATTTTTCTCAAATATACATTATACACTCACATACATATACAAGTCTGTAAATGCATAGATAATTCTGGAAAAATACATTAGAATTTATTATGTGGAAAATACTCTGGGAAGTATGAGTGGGCAGTTGGGGATTTATTAGAGAAATCTTTATTTTTCACAATGTGCTTCTTTGAATTTTATTTTAAGCAGTATTTACAATTTTATAATTTTTAAACTAATTATAAATATTTATGAACAGGATTAAAGAAAAGATGTTATTAATCTTGATTTTAGATAAATATACTATTAATTTTCTATAAAAATCAAGAAAAATTAATTCCTAAGAGAAATTTTTGTCATATTTACAGATATAAACCTACTGAAACAACATTTAGTCTGTTTTTCTTATGTTGTATATACATACTTAATGCAGATTTAACTTTTATATAAAACTTTTTTTTCACATTTATAGGATATTTAACCCAGAGAGCACAGACTAACAAATATTTAGACATACTGATGTATGTCCTACTCTCAGCAATTTAGTCATATTTTCTAACAGTGAATTGGTTACTCTTGATCAACACTGGAAACTTCATCTCCTTGCAGAGAAGTCACAAATGAATTAAAGAGAACTAGTAGTGTCTCCAAGATAAAACAAATTTAAGTAATCTGAAAACTGTTACCATAAGAAATTGACACAAGAGGGGGATATATATGGCAATAATTGGGTTACAAACGGCAAATTCAAGGTATCTCAAATACTTTAGTAAAATACCCTCATAGGTAGAGAGCAGATGGAAGTCAAAAGAGCGTGCCTCGATTTCATGGAATATGGTCTTGCTTTAAGAGATTAGTGAGGGACATAAAAATATTTTCCTTCAGATAATCTATGAAGAGAGTGTCCAAAGTGTAGTAGCAAAAAACAAAGAGAGTAATATCCCACGAAGACAAGAAACCAGGCTCCATGACAATTCTTCATAGCAAGATTATATCCCACCAAATCAAAACCTAGAAACACACTCCTTTGGTAATATTCAGAATCTGTCAGTCCAGTGGTCAACTCTGTGATTAGGACATTATTTCCAACTAACAAGACCTCAGATCGATGCACTTTTTTTCCCCAGAGAATTCCAATATACCATTCCTCCTCCCTCCCAGTTTCCATTATTATTAACATGCATTAGTTTGGCACATTTGCTACAATTGATTAGCAAACATTGATACATTATTATTAGCTAAAATCCATAGTCTACATTAGGATTCAGTCTTTGTGTCCTATTTAGGTTGCATTTTGACAAATGCATGATATCATTTATCCACCATTATAGTATCATACAAAATAGTTTCAAGTAAGTGGTTGACAGATGCATTATTCATCCTTCCTGCCTTTTGTGGAGAAACTGAGTTACAGGTTACAGATGATGTAGCATTAGTTTCTCCCATCCAACATTGCTGGTGTTTTCCTTACCCTTTCTGCTTTTCTGGAAGCTCTTGAATGAAATAACATCTGCTGGATATACGTGGACCTCTGCTTGCTCCACAGACCACCCCCCTGCATCCTGACACTACAATTATACTTGAAATGGGGGTAAATCTGCTCCTAGAAGTATTCATGGAAAGAAATGTGAAAACTTCTAATACTGCCTTTGGCTTTGTCAGCTTAGATGCATTCATCTATACTCACTGAAACCATAAACGTAAGTCTTAACTGTGGAGATCTTAAATCAACAGTGTAGAGTTTAGATCCAAAAACTGTTGGGAGGGGAAACAAAATAAAAAAATAGCACAAACTAAGTCTCTCACATCAATCTTAAATAAAAGGAGTTTGGGTTTACAGTCCTTGAGAAAAGTGAGCCTGATGATATTATTTATTTATCATTTAATAAAAATATATGTGATAATCACATATTTTAGCATAAGCCAAGTTCTTTAGTACATGAGATTTCTGTTGAAGTTACAGACCATTTTTAAAACTGTTTTGAATGATTACCATGTAAATTCAGTTATTAAATTATTCTGTAATAGTTTTCAATAGGTAGTATAATGTTATATATTAATGGTAATATCTTGATATCCTAAAATTAACACATTATTATAACTTAAGTTTTTGTATATTTCTAACCTCTACTTTGAAATTTATCACAGGTTGATGTCAGAGAATTCATTCAATAAATATTGATGACCTATTTATCCTTAGGTTCTACATTTAAAATCTTCTAAGCAAGTAATGATGGCCTATATTTGGAAATCAAAAGTTTCTAAATACCAGAAAATCAGAAAAATATTAATCTGTTCACACCTTATTTCTTACAATATAATGACTCAATAATAGGTAAACACGGGGGAAAAAAACCTATAAAATTGAGAAAAGAGGTATGGTAGGCAGAATATGCACTGTCCCCCCACCCCAAGGATATCACAAAGTTCTAATACCTTGAACCTATGAACATATTACCTTACATGTCAAGAAGGACTTTTCAGCAGTGATTGTTAAGGTCCTTGAAAAAAGGAGAGCATCCTGGATTACCCAAGTAGGCCCAATAATCACAAGAGTTCTTATAACAGGGAGGCAAGAGGGTCAGAGTTTTAGAAAAGGAGATATGAGGATGGAATCAGAGGTCAGAGTGATGCTGTCATGAGCCAATGAATGTAGATGGCTTCTAGAAGCTGGACAAGACAAGGAATATATTTTCCTCTAAAGCCTCCAGGAGAACTCACCTCTGCAGGCACCTTAATTTTAGCCCCATAAGACTCATTTCAGATTCTGACTACTGAACTGTAAGCTAATAGAGTTACAGGTATACCTCATTTTACAGTACTTCAATTTATTGCACTTTGCAGATATTCTGTTTTATACAAATTGAAGGTTTGTGGCAACCCAGCATTGAGCAAGTCTGTCAGCCCCATTTCTCCAACAGCATTTGCTCACTTTGTTCTCTGTGTCACATTTTGGTAATTCTTACTATATTTCAAACCCTCCACCAGCAGAAAGATTGTAACTCGCTGAAGGCTCAGAAGATGGTTAGCATTATTTAGTAACGAAGTATTTTTTAATTAAGGTAGCTATGGGTTTTTTTAGACTTAATGCTATTACATACTCAATAGACTACAGTATAGTGAGTATGTATACAGTATACATAACTTTCATATTCACTGGGAAATCAAAAAATTCCTGTAACTCACTTTATTTCGATATTCTGGAAGTGAACCCACAATATTTCTGAGGTATGCCTGTATGATATTTTAAGCCACTAAATTTATGGTAATTTGTTACAGCAGTAATAGAAAACGAATACAAAAAATAACATCGGCCAGTTACTTGCTTGTTTATTCTCAGAGCTATGGTATGCTCTACTCTATCTTCAGCTCTTTTTCCTCTGGCTTCTAGGAAATGTAGCCAACTGAAGGATGGTTGGGTGACTGGAGGATGGGAGGCAGGGAGGCCAAATTATGGCCTTCTTTGATTCAGAAGAGCTCCTTCTGAGCTGTGCCCCCTCTGTGATGCCAGCTCCTGCAGGATAGCTCTCCCCTGTTTATTTAAAACTAGAAGTAATCGTTCATTTATCCCAGAGATATCAATATCTTAAGAGCATATGTATTAAGATATTTATAGATTTCTTTTAGTACTAGTTTACTAGCTGTCTTATATGTTGAAAAAATGCAACTTGTTAAAACCTGCACACTTTGTTCAAAATATTCTCTTAAATATGTCCCAGGCTCCCGCAATCTGCTACCCACACCAGATCTTTCATTATCCCAAACTCAGATTTTTATGCTAATGTTGAATTTTTATAACTTGTTACTGTTTCTCACCTTATGTTTTTAACTTGAAATTCCCCAAAACTGCCTTTCCTAGTTGGATCTGAGCTTTCATAAGACAGCAATCCCATTTCCTTCTTCTTTAATGCCACCTTTTAACAGTCTTGACACTTTCAGGCTTCCAGTGCACTGAACATTATTTCCACCTTTCATTCTGGGTGCTCCATCAAGGCAATTGGTCTTAAAAGCTATGACACATGCAATTTTTAAAAAGTATAAAGATATTTTTATATTGTACATGCTGTTAATGAAAGTCTAGAGCAACACAACCTTCGATCTCAGATAATTAAGAAAACGTGATGAAAATGTGCCACTAAATATTTCTTGATGTTTTCATAGATAGCTATTAAATAGAAATTTAATAGACAGTTTAATAGAAAATAATTAAGAACAACAAAAATAAGAGGGCGATAAGTCTGCAGATGTCAATGAGTTGTCCAAGTCCTACATTTTTCAAGGCAGCTTGCTTGCCCTGTTTCTTTGTAATACTAAAAAAATTCCTTAGAGTTATCAATTTTTGAGTAAATTTTAATTCTAAATTTTTTCATAAATCCTTAAAAATGAAATATTCACCTACCATATGAAAAAATGTGTACCAAAAAAGTAATATTATTTTATTTTTCTACTCACAAATGACTATTAGACTTCCCAGGTATGACTTACAATTCTATAATATCTTCCTAATATGCATTACTCACAGACTACATACATCATCAATGCCCTCTCTACTTCCTCTCAAAGTGAACTGGGATTTCAAGGTAATAAACTTCCACAATTTTTTTCCTGAATAAGCCTATATGAATGTATCACTTGCAGGCAAAAAGAAAAGTAACATTAAGCTATGTTCAATTTGAGGACAATTAGAATAAAACATCCGAACAAAGAGTACTGCACAATTTGCATAGTGCTTTTGGAAAAGCAGCAAGATGTCCAAGTATGATTGAGATTGGCCCCTAAATCCAAAATTACATCAACTCCAGGAGTTATGGTTACTTTCATTAGAAAGGTGAAAGTTGCCTGCTCAGTCAGATTACTTTCAGCAATATGCCAGCACTTGTTGGCCATATGTTTCAAGTTGTAAGATGTCCTGTTAGAGTTATGGATACAGTTTTGCAGTCAGGAAAATGAAAGATTTCTCTTCCTTTAAGACATTAACTTTATTCCACTTTGTTCTAACACTGTGTGCAGACAATGTGAATGACGTAGTAGTCCCCTGTTTTCTCAATGAGTATAATTCAAGACAAACCTACTGCTACATCCTCAGATGGCTTCTGTCTGAACTTTTGAATTCCAGCTTACTCTCAGTCTTGTCTTCTACCAGTATTGTCTCACTTATGCTGTTCTTTGATTCATTTCTTACTCATTTAGTAATAATGAATTATTATTTATTCAATAATAAAACATTATTTATTATTACTGCATGCCAAAGAAAAATATTAATCTGTTCATCTAGTCACTTGAGAGTTACTGCATAAGCAAATATTAAGAATAAACTTAAATAGACAACCAAAAAACACAATTAATGACCATTTTCATATAGAATACTTCCCACTAATAATGAAATTTTTAAATATACAGATATTTTAATACCATAACTTGCATTTATATATTAATCCATAAGAGGACTCTTTCTTTCTACCCTAAATGCTGGAATTTTTTGTTTAATCCAAATGTACCTGATACTTTAGCTTAAATTTTTAGGTATTCCTAACAATTCATCCTCAGACACACACTTAAGGATTGCTTGACCCGAGGATCATGACAGTTCCCCAATCTTTCTATTCTACTTAAGCGTCTTCTCTTGTACTTTGCTGCAAATTTTGCTTCTTTAGTGCATATCAATTAACACATAAATTTTTGTTGATTTTTACTAGACCCTAATACAAAGTTGAATCTCCTTTTTCCCTCCATCTTTCATGAGGTATAATTAACAAATAAATTGTATATTTAAAGTGTACAACTTGATGCTTTGAGATATATATTTTTTATTTTCTATAAGGAATATTCTATCTCCTTTTCTTAAATCATTTCTTCATATCTGTAGGTATTTGTTTTATCCATTTAAAATCATGAACAGCTGGAGAGCACAACCATGCATTGCTTTTCTTCTCAGAATCCCATGTTTTAGAAAATATTTAATTAATGGAGTATAAATATGGTGAAAAACTGCCTTTGGCAGGAATATTGAGTCATTGTGGAGCTTCATTTATTCAGCAAGTACTGAGCACTTGATATGTGTCAGGCATGTTGGAGACATGGTACATGCGGCAGAGAAGAGGTCCTGCCCTCCCAGAGCTTACACTCACTCTTACGTTCTAGTTGTAGAAGACAGGCAATGAATAGTGAATCACACAGAATCATGATGCAAAGAACAGTTCAGATAATAATTTGAAGAATAAAAACAAGGTATTATGATAGAAACGGAATGAGGCTGGGGGACTATGTTAGTCTGAGGATGAAAGTAGGCCTCCCTGAGAAGATGACATCTAAGCTGAAACTTAAATAAAATGCCAGCTATGCAGAGTTTTTGCAGATTAGAATCCAGGTAGCAGGAAAGCTAACATAAAGAACCTAAGGCAGAATTAGCAGCGGTTTTAAAACGATAACCAGATGCAAAATCAATATAAAGAAATCTGTTTTCTTTCTAGACACTAATAACAAACTATCAGAAAGAGAAATTAAGAAAACAATCCCATTTACAATTATACCAAAAGAATAAGAACCTAGGAAAAACTTTAACCAAGGAGTTTAAAGACCTGTAAACTGAAAATTGTAAGATGTTGATGAAAGAAATTGAAGAAGACACAAATAACTGGAAAGCTATTCCATGCTTATGAGTTGGAAGACTTAATATTGTTAAAATGTACATACTATCCAAAGCAGTATATGTGTTCAATGAAATTTCTATCAAAATTTCAAGAGGATTTTCCACAGAAATAGAAAAAACAATTCTAAAATTGGTATGGAACCACAAAAGACTTCAAATAACCAAAGCAATCTTGAGAAAGAACAAAGCTAGAGTCATCATTCTCCTTTATTTAAAAATATATTGTATTACAAAGTTATAGTAATCAAAAGAGTAAGTTATATGCATAAAAACAGATACATAGATCAATGGAACAAAATAGAGAGCCCAATAAAAAACCCACACATATGTGGTCAATTAATTTATGACAAAGGAGCCAAGAATATGCAATGGGGAAAGGACAATTTCTTCAATAAATAGTGTTGGGAAAACTGGACAGCCACATGCAAAAGTATGAAACTGGACCACTGTCTTATATTATACACAAAAATTAACTCTAAATGGATTGAAGACTTGAATGTAAGACCTGAAATCATAAAACTCTTAGAATAAAACATAAGCCGTATGCTTCCTGATACCAGTGTTGGTGATATTTCGTGGATTGACAGCAAAAGCAAAAATAAATAAGTGGGACTACATCAAACTAAAAAGATTCTCCACAGCAAAGGAAACCATCCCTAAAATGCAAAGACAACCTACCGAATGGGAGAAAATATTTGCAAATCATATATCTGATAAGGGTTAATATCCAAAATATATAAATAACTTATTCTACTCAAAAGTAAAAAACAAAAAACAAGAACAAAACAATCGATTAAAAAATGGGCAGAGGATCGAATAGACATTTTTCTAAAGAAGACATACCGATGGCTAACATGCACATGAAAAGGTGCTCAACATCACTAGTCATCAGGAAAATGCAAATCAAAACCACAATGAGATATCACTTCCCACCTGTTAGAATAGCTATTATCAAAAAGACAAAAAATAAAAAGTGTTGGCAAAAATGTGAAGAAAAGGGAACCCTTGTGCACTGTTCATGGGAATGTAAATTTGTGCAGCCACTATGGAAAACAGTTCGGCAGTTCTCAAAAAATTAAAATAGAACTACCATATGATCTAGCAATTCCATTCTTGGTATTTATCTGAAGAAAATGAACACACTCCTTCAAAAAGATATATGAACATGGAATATTATTCAACCATAAAAAGAAGGAAATTTTGCCATTTTTCACAACATGAATGGATCTTGAGGGTATTATGCTAAGTAAAATAAGTCAGAAGGAGAAGGACAAATACTATATGATCTCACTTATATGTGGAATATTTTTTTATTGAGCTCATAGATATAGACAACAGATTGGTGGTTGCCAGAGGCAGGGTGTGGAGGGTGGGAGAAATGGATGAAGGGGGTCAAACCGTACACATTTCCAGTTATAAGACCATTAAGTTCTGGGGATGTAATTACAGCATGGTGACTATAGTTAATAATACTATATTGCATATTTGAAAGTTGCTAAGAGAATAGCTCTTTAGAAGTGCTCATTACAAGGAAAAAAAATTTGTTACTATATATGATGACAGGCGTTAACTAGACTTACTGTAGTGATCATTTTGCAATTTATACAAATATCAAATCATTATCTTGAAACTAATATATTATCTGAAACTAATATAAAGTTAGATATTAATTATATCTCAATTAATTAATTGATTGATTCGTTAATTAAAACAGTTACCAGGCAGCTATTTCTACAGCATAGGAGGCAAGGGAAGGGAGGCACAACAATAAGACTGGAGGGATAAGTAGGTACAGTTCCTTTTAGGGTTGCAGCCTATGGTAAAAGTGTTGGGTTTATTCTACATGCAATAAGAAGCCTTTAATAAAGCAAGGTGATCTTTTAAAAAGATCTGGAGAATGAAAGATAGCCTGGCAAGACTGAAACGATAAGGTCAATGAGGAGGTTATTATAACAGTAAAAAAGTTCAGTTACAATAGAGATTGAAAAAAAATGGAGGAGTGCAAATTTATTTCGCTGCAACACTTTTCCAAACTCTTTAAATCCTTAGCACTTGACTATATTACTCTCCACCTTGGAAGAGTTCATTGATTAACATACCACTAATCCTGCCAAATCCCAAATGAACACTTTTTGGTTGGTTTATATATCTATTGTTGTGTGTTTTTCAACAAAACAAAGACTAGAATATTTCTGTTATATTCCTTGCATGCGTTTTAAACCTGCAATACCCTACTTTCCTTTGATGAATGTATTTTTTCTTTCTATATAGCTACACTGAATCAGTTAAATGATAGCCAATCATAGGTGAATCGCAACTGGAAAGAGATATCCTACTTGGTCTCAGCCTTCAAAGGTGGAACTGTTACCATATCTATCCATATTTTAAAGCTATGTTCAAGACTATATTCTGCCTATTTTTATTTATACATTCGTGTATTTTATAAATAAACTGTCAGAATCCTGACTATGCCTGTTAAACTAATGTAGTTATTATTTTAAAGGGTCTTTTATATAGAAATTACTTTGTTAGAAATTTGTGTTCTTGTAGGAATTTCCTGGTGGTCCAGTGGTTAGGACTTTGAGCTTTCACTGCTGGGGAGTCCAGGTTCAATCCTTCATCTGGGAACTAAGATCCTGCAAGCTGCAGGGCAAAAAAATATTGTGTTCTTGGAAGGAAATGGGTCTCGATGCAAGATGGGAAAAAAAGGCTTTTTTAATCCAGTACTCAAGCTGAAGATTGGTTTAACATAGTGACATCATTCTGTCTTCAAAACACAGGAATAGTAATTTATGGTTTTGAGAAAAAGGAAAATGATTTGTTCATATACAAACATATATACGATGCCATGCATAAACCAGAAATTTTTTTAAGATGTTTTCTCAATTAACAGCTTAAATTTCTTGTGAGGCTAGTTTTTTCTTTTCATTTCTATTCTTTTTTTTTTTAATTGGAGTATAGTTGCTTTACAATGTTGTGTTCGTTTCTGCTGTACAATGAAGGGAATCAGCTATACGTATACATATATCCCCCCCTCTTGGACCTCCCTCCCACCACCCCCAATCCCACTCTAGGCCATCACAGAGCACCAAGCTGAGCTCCCTGTGCTATACAGCCGGTTCCCACTAGCTAGCTATTTTACACATGGTAGTGTATATATGTCAATCCTAATCTCACAATTCATCCCATCCCCCCCTTCTCCCAATGTCCACATGTCTGTTCTCTATGTCTACATCTCTATTCCTGCCCTGAAAATAGGTCCATCTGTACCATTTTTCTAGATTCCACATATATACATTAACATATATTTGTTTTTCTCTTTCTGACTTACTTCACTCTGTATGATAGACTCTAAGTCCATCCACTTCTCTGCAGATGACCCAATTTCATTCCTTTTTATGGCTGAGTAATATTCCATGGTATGTATGTACCACATCTTCTTTATCCATTCATCTGTCGATGGACATTTATTTTCTAAAGGCAGATTAGATAATCAAGTATTCAATCTTGAAACTAGTATGAAGTTTTCAACTTTCATTTAAATCTTCCAGTCTCATGTGATAAGATGGTGGAAGGAGGCAACCTTGGTATAATGCATTAAAGCCAAGACACAACCCCCCAACATTTATAGTGATGACTAAAGCAGAGTAAGTTTCACATTCTTGTTAGAGGAGTGAAACTGAGTAGAGTGGTATATTTGGGAACCAGGGCCAAACTAAGAGGAAGGGCCTTTGTAGTGAAGGAAAATGTGACTGGATTTAGTTACAAAGCTATAATGAGGGCCAGGAGTCTAGGTGGAAGTCAGTTCTAAGGAGCGGTAATAAGTTATATCGCAAGATTTCCGTGGCCTCTTCCCTACTACTGCAATAAAGAAGTCATTGCAGCTAAAATTTGAACAAGATTGAAGCATATTCAGCCCTCTCTGAGGCCAATCATCACCTTATTTTATCTGACAACTACTCAGAACCCAAATCCTCCCCTCCAGCCCACCTCAATGACAGATGGGGAGAAGAGATATTCCCCATTCTTAGGTTCAACAGTTACATGCAGATCTGGAGGAAAGGTGGACAGCAGTAACTACACAGAACTGCTTTCCAATGTGGCATGTACATCAAGTTCAGAGCTGACATCTGCCTTTGTCTCTGCCCTGAATTTTAATAAACAAACATAACTAAGGGGTTTGTTCATTCACCATGGTTAGTACTGTATGCTAACTCTTTTGAAAGAAAATTATGAGAGAGGAAAAGTTGCTGGAATAGAATAGTTTTACTGATATGCCTTATTTAGAAAGGATTTTGAAATATGGCTGTGACTTGATTCTGCTTTTAGAAAATTCATATTCCTAAAGTAAAGGAAGGAGAAACAAATGCTCCAACAATTTTTCTTTTTCTCTGCTTGCAGTTGGTAGGAAAGGACTCTTATAAACTACTGCAAATTAGTTGCTTCCATAATGGTGACTAAAGTTCGTCGTGTTTTATAGCAAAAACAAAAAAAAAAGTTCATAAAAATTATAAACTGAATACTTACTCATGGTACTGATAAAATACAGTATAAATGTGTATTTAATGTTAAGTAAACATTCTTTCTTTCCTATTCCCTTCGCGAGACTGTATTCACATAACCCAAATAGTAGTCATTAATAACACTTCCAAGTGTTTGTTAAAATTTGCTATGCATATACATCATATATAGGGGTATTCTTTTTATTTAAAGAATGAAATTTAAAACAATTTTTTTTTTTTTTTTTTTTTTTTTTTTTGCGGTACGCGGGCCTCTCACCTCTGTGGCCTCTCCCGTCGCGGAGCACAGGCTCCGGACGCGCAGGCTCAGCGGCCATGGCTCACGGGCCCAGCCGCTCCGCGGCACGTGGGATCCTCCCGGACCGGGGCACGAACCCGTGTCCCCTGCATCGGCAGGCGGACTCCCAACCACTGTGCCACCAGGGAAGCCCTAAAACAATATTTTAAACTTGCTTTTTTAAAATAACATTTAGAAACATAAATGCTTCTACACTTCTATTAAACTAAATTACCAAATAAAAGGCTGCATTTATTTAGGGCTGTATCAAAAAGCAATGTTAGAAACTCACAGATGTAACTGAAACACAGGTCTTTTCAATATTTCAGACTGCTTATGAAGTTTTTAAGTTAGTAAATAAGTTGAAGGGAAATGAAGAAATTTGAACTTTTAGCTCAGAAAATATCAAAGAAAATATAAAAATCTAACTCCTCACCCCAAATACGTTTATATATTGGTAAATGTGGAAATAAGTATCAATATGGATTTTTTAAGAGGCATACTATTTTTACTGGGGTTGAAAAATAGTTAAATAGAGATACTGGTTAAATGAAGTGAGGAAAAGCTAATGACTCCATTGGTTAGATTCTCTTAGTTCAAAAGTTACTCTAGAAATTTAAGTGTTTTGACAGGAGCATAAACTCAGCATCCTGCAGCTGGAACATAGTCCCAGGAGCAAAATTTACACGCAGAATTTCTGGCTCACCATCAAGAAAACTTTTATACAAATAAATCAAAAAAATTAGTGCTGGAAGGGACAACAGAATTCCCAAAAGAGATAGAGTCTACTCCCCTATATCGAGACATTCCATACCTTCCAAAAGAATTTACCTTCCTTGCTTTTAAAAATCACCAGTGTTGGTAATTCTCCAATATCTTTGTGTAACGCAGCCCTTAGCCTCACATGCTTATGTTTAAAATCATATGGTTTTCTGGAAGTCTAATTGCAAACTATTTCAGCTATAATTCAGTCAATTCATCTTCTGTTAATGAAAGAGAACTGAACACAACCTCACAGTTCATTTAGTCTAAGAAGATTATTAGCATGTGTCAGTCTGCAATATTCCCTGGAGAATTTTTTTCCAGTTTTCTGTAATGCACCTAAAATTTGAGCAATACTTTGTAAAAGCATCAGCATTATTTGCATATACTGTGCACAGCTGGATGAAAACACAGTTTTCATCGCTTCTCTAGTATTCCTTTACAAGGCAGGAAGCTGAAAAGAATATATAAAATGAGAGATCTCATCCTTGCCCGAGACTATTTACTTTGTGGTGAGGAACAGGTAAAAGCCATTTTGAAATGTTTGCTGCTGCCTCACAAGAAACAGGTTGAAATAAAATAAAAGATCAGAACAGCTTTCATTCTGAATGGTATCTGGATCTGTTGGTCCCAAAACAAAAATCCTACACAAGGTCCTTCAAGAGAGGCCAAACAAACCCCAGGAGGAAAAAGACACAGTGGGATAAATGTATGTTCTGCTAAAGGAAATACATTGAATAACGAAGTTGTAAGCGAGATAGAGCTGAGGAGAAAACATAAAGTATTCACGGGTTGATTTCAGGGAATTCAAAGAAATGAACTTTTATGTGAAGTTGTAAATGAACCATATGAAGGACCAGGGAGATGGTGAAAATGATCAAAGACCGAAAAAAAAAAATGTACATAGGATATTAACCTTGCAGAAACAGCCTGTTTGATTTAGGGAACACACGAAAACGATCCAGAAAGTAAAGACACAAAATAAAATGGGGAATACAAAGGGCATTGAGATAGATGATAAAAGGTTTTACAGATAAATAAAGCAGCAATAACCTTATGAGAGACACTGTTGCCTCTTGAGAAACGAAAGGGCAACTGGGTAATGGAACAAGGAGATAGGATGGGATGTGTTTATCCCCCTTTTCGCCATCAGAAAGCAGAAGAAAACATGTTGAAAACAGACTTATTTCTTCTAAAGGTAAAGAGACATTGAAAAAAATGAAAATTGAGAGTAGCTCAAATATATGTTAAACAATTCTTAAGCCAGTTAAACTAGAAATCTGAAGAGACTGCTAGTAATGAAAAAAGAAATAAAATTTGCATGTACTGACTAATACAGGAAAATAAAATGTACAGTTAAAGTTTGTGTTTATATAGCCTAATGATTCTTTTCTTGCTGGTAAACAGAGCAATATTTTAGGTACAGTATGAGATGGTTTGTCAGTCAAACGGAATAAAATTTCCTTTCTATTTACAAGAAATGGAAATGAAAAAAATTGATGAAAACATGTTGTATAGATACATCATTTTTTGAGTTTCTTCATGATATAATTTTACTCCAAGTTTAATATGGCTCTAACTTCTTGCACCCCTAGCAATGGTACAATCTTGTAACAATGTGGAAAAATTAAATTATCAATGTAAATCATTCAGAGACATCACAGAGAAATGCTTACCAAATATCTTTAGCTGCTTGCTAAACATTATTACTATTATACTAAATTATTCAGAAAATTTCTTTAAAATACCTGAATGCTTTCTGTTCTTTATTGTTCCTCTTTAAAGCCACTACAAATAAAAGTAAAGGTAGTCAATATTGTCAGTATGGCAAGTTATATAAAAACATATTCACTTTTATTCATTGTGCTTTGTTTCTGTCAAAGGCACGCAGATGACCAGAAAGCAGTTAGGCAGTTAAATCTGAATAGCAATTGCAAGTCAGAATATGTAGGTTATATGCATGCTGTCTAGTCCATATCTCCATATCCCATAGTTTTCTGTATGGCATCACATCTTCCTTCTCATTTTAGAGGAATTGTCTGTATTAAATCCAGTGCTCTGCACAACTCTTACTTGATCCAGGTCATTGAACCCAGACCTGTAAGGTTGTCTCTAGTACTCTTAATTCACCAGAAGCAAGAAAATAAAAAGAAGTGTAGAAGTTTTAAAGTTCTCACCACTTTTTCAGATCAAAAATAACTGATTACCTCATTATCACATAAGTCCAGGAAAGATTTATTACATGATATTCTGATATTTTAAATGTGTGACGTCAGTAGCCTTTTCTTTATGACAGCATGAGAGTACTGCAGATACATATCAGAGTTAACAGAAAACTTGGGAAAATAACTTCAATGTATTCAGAGAATCACCTCAAATATCTATAAAACATTATCTGAAGGAGTGGCTTTTCTTTAATGGTAAATTTTACAGGCTTAAGGGAAAATCTTCTCAATTGCAGCATCATTGTAATAGAAATGCAGATATCAGTACATCAGTTCTTTCATCTCTCGGCCACGAATAATTTCATTAATACTCAGAAGTGTTACATTCGAAGAGAAGACCTCTGTTGACCATTCAATCTTTATCTCCCATCAGTAAGCGCTCTATTAAACTAATACGATTTAAACAATCTGCACAGAAGCACAGTGTTGATTTTAAATTGATTCAACTGTATAATGCATACATTACCATCAAAGCAAATATTCCAGAATGGGTAGGCTGATATAATGCAATATTCTGTTGATATAATTAACAATATAAACAATTTACCCTATAATGTCTTGCCATGCAGCTAGTAGATTCTGAAGATATAAACTGCTCATCCTCTGTGGTGAACAATAAGCATCTGATTTCTGTCAAATATAGCATTAATTACTACGCCAAAATGACACATAGCACTGATTCTTTAGTAAGCTTTATTTGTCTATTAGCTTACTATCAGGAATATAAATGGTTGAGGAAGCTGCTTCTCTTGCAGTGAATGGTGTCATTCAGATTTCTCTGATTTTACTTTGTTTTTTAATCAACAAGTTTAACTCTAGCTTATATATCACATGTCAGAAATGAATTGGGTTGTAGGGTATCTTATTCTAATGTTTTTCTAGCCTCAATCAATTTAATAAGATGTAACGTAAGGCTGGCCTTGTCAAATTACTTAACACTTAGGGAAAGGAATAAAAAACCAGGGATTTCTGCTAAAACTAGATTTTTTTTGCAATAAGTAAAACATTTAATATCATAGTGAAGTGGAAAATACAATCATGTCTCTTATTATGTCATTGAAAATTAATCACATCAGAAATAATGCCATTAATCAGGGGAAAAAGGCAATAGAAATTATTTTATTTTCACATCAAATTTTGTCCTCTTTCACTAATATCTAGATTACCCATACTTTATAAAGATATATTTTAAACTAAATATACTGCCAATTTTACATCACTCCTACCTTTGGATTGATTCACCTTCAAGGAAGCAAGACAAAAATGTTACCCACAGTAATTTTTTAAAGCCCAGGCATCTTTGCCGTGTGAAGCAAATCTGTGGTTCAAAATATAGAATCTGCCCAACTGATGGGCTCCATGGGGTATGAGCCATGTTCACCAGCTATTCTGTGAAGAGTCCAAATAACTACGGATTGAACAGAAGCATGAATTTTAATTCTATAAGACAAATTCAAAACAATTCCTGTGTTACTTGTAAAATTAAAATTGTTCTTGAATGGGAACACCCTTCACTGCCTTTGACATTCTAAAGGCTAAGTTCGCCATTTTGCATACCACATTCATGTATAAAATTGATGCATAGAAAAGACCAGATCTGCTCTTAATACCAGGGAGGCAATTATCTGGGAAACTATGGTTAGATACACAGATAAAGATAAGATAAAGGTAGAGACACACCTAGGCAGTTCAGAAAATAAATACTGAATAAAAAAACAGCATACAAAATTTGTTTTAAGTTAAATCCATAGAAAGTGTATGGCGGCAGTAATTTTTTTTTTCCAAAGCTTTGTAGTTAAAAGTATTCATTTAACCTAAGTCCAACTTTCAAATGCCAAACACAGAGAGTGACATTGTTTCCAGATGTAGCTTTTAGCAGATCATGTCTTTAGCAATTAAGTGCAGTCAGATCTGAAAACACTAGTAATTGAAGTAGTATAGAACACAATTTATTGCCGAACAATTCCAGACACAAGGAAAAAATTGGAATTAAAGTGCTTCAAACATCAGACTCCATGTTCTTGGAAGTTGCTTTTATGCCTTTGAGTAACAACATTCATTTTGTTTTAATACACACACATACACACATGCACAGCATATACAATAAATAAATAATAAAATTAGTTGACTTGAAGAGATGGGGAAGTTCCTGGAAATATATCATCCCCTCCAGGGTATCCATTGTTTCAGTGTTACTTTGTTTTGTTCTGTTGTACATGTATATATTATATTATCTAGTGCAGTAATTGCACTTATAATGAAAACTCCTTAGATGTCCACTTTACCCCTACCTACTTAGTTCAAAGGACAGACAGTTTGACTCCAAACCTGAACATTAGCTCTTAGCTCTCAGCTCTGATGTGCTCAAAATAGTTTATGTGCATGTATAAACTGAACCATCAGAAATAGGACCTCAATCCATTAAAACGTCAGAAGATCAAGTTCACAGTGAGGCAATAGCTAAATTTCCAAGCCCACAGCCTGAATCATTATCAGAGTCTCAGGATTATTTAGGTGAGTTGATTTACTAACATGGCAGCCAACAAGATTTGTGTTCCTGGAGGTTGATTTATAGACTGAATTCATCGTGTCCCACAAAATGTAAATAATATCTACCTAGAAACAAAATTTCAAAAAGGCCGCTTTTAAATATCAAAAAACATACGAAGTTTTCAAATGTATTACTCTGTTACACAGTGGATGTTAGAGCCCTAGGCAAGATCTGCTTTAACACATGCTCACGAGAAGGACTAAAATAATGAAAATATATATTTCTATTCTTAATAACTGTCATTTCTCACTTTGATGCTTTTTTAAAACACAACAGACCACAATAGAAAAAAAATCATATTTTTTTACTTTATCAGCCTCTTAATCATTGCTACTTTTTAAAGAACCAAACACTAATATCTATGAACTTCTGGGAAATCTAGTTTATCAAAGGTCATCGTATCATTGCTACTAATAGATGTAATGATTCCACTCCAATCAGGCAGATGTCTACATTCAAAATTTTTCATCTTCAAAATCACATAAAAAGGTTAAATTTTAATTTTTGCTTGGTATCCTTGGATAGGAAGATATTCCAAGAGTATTACGGACCAATCATATGCATTGTTTTAAATGATAAATTTCTATGTGAACATTCTTATATTTGTCTCATATATAAAACACAAAGAAGGTTAATTCTTACTAGTCAACAGAGTAGCCATTGCCTATATGACTTAAACATTGTAGGCAAAATGTATATGAGGGGGATAACAAAAAGTTATCTATTAGAAGACATTCATGAAAGCCATTAAGGAATTAAAGTATTCATTTAGCAAAGCCTTAATTAAAAATGAAACTTAGCACTGGTTTTTGGCAAGAAGTGGGTAGAAGAAACATTATTTACTAATTTTCCTAGCACATTTTTATTTTTCATCCAATAGCATTCCTGCTTTTCTAGGGTCAATCAATTTTGTGTAGTTTGCCCTTGCAAATGAGAACATGACCTAAAACCCAGGGAACAGAAGTACCCCTTGGGAAGGTTATCTATTCGAAATGGGCATATAACTAGTGCAGGTTAATCAAAATTCTCTTTGGGCAAATCAACCTGAGATACTCAAGAAAGTATTTTATTTCTCATGGGATTACCAACCTGGCAGGTGTAAGTCCTGGGAAATCAGAGAATCTCTATCCCATTATTAAAATTAAGCATGTCCAATAGATGAAAAGGAAAATGGAACACTGATGGATGTTGTTTGAGTCCCTGGATCCAAGCATACCAGATTCAAATGAACCCTTGGCTTATTTCATTACATAAACAATTAACATCTTTTTTTTTTTTTGCTAATTAGAATTGGGTTGATTTTGTTTGTAACTAAAGCAATTTTTGACTTATACTATTATTAGTATGTCATCTAGACATTAGGGCTGTAATTTAATTGGGCTGTCCAAAATTCCTTTTTAATTATGGCTTGCTATTTATTAAATCTATGGGAGCTTCTCTGATGTGTTTTTGTTTAGAATACATCACAAGACAGAAGGAATTCACAAATTCATTCATTCAGTAATAATTATTGATAGTTAACTATGAGTCAAGTGAACTATATCAACATGGTCTCCATTCGTAACAAGTTTACATTATAGTGAGGAAGATAGATAAAAACAAAAGCAAGTAAACAAGAAAATTATTATTTTGGAATATTTATAATTTAATATTATAATATATATTTACATAATTTATTTTTATATATAAAATATCTAAGAAACTACTGAATATGACTAAGGATCATAATATGAATTTTTAAAATATAAAACTTTTTTCTTCCTTGATATTTCTATAATTAGAATTATAATTGCCAAAATCATCTTTAGAATAAACAAAGAGTAATTAATTTGGCCTAAATTAATTAATTAATTAATTTGCTTCACTATAGAATCATGCTGCAAAAGCTTGATAGTAACTTTTAAATTGAATCACACATATTATGATTAATTGGTTGATTCTTATTACAGATAAATTCATAAAACTGAAGCTGAAATAAATTATGTTTTCAGACACTGCAAAGTAAGCTTTTAGGTTTCCATGATGTTGGGTGAAGGCATCACCCAACATATAATGAGCTGGTTGGTCCCCAGTTTTTAAAGTGCAGCAAAAGATAACCAGAATGAATTTTCAAGATTTCTTGTTCATTTTCCCCTTAAAATGAAACTGATGTATGGTAGTCAGTGCTTGACTATTGTTAAGTTTACCCCCAAAAATGTTGATGAATGAATGAATGAATAATTTTTACTCTTAGAAAAGACTTATAGAGAACTATGTTTCACTTAGGAAGGTATTTGATGTCATTGCTAATTTACTTTTACTGCAGTCTAAATTCTCAGAAAGTCTCCTGAGATATTCCAGTCAAATATGTGGTATATTTCACACAAACGTGTTTATGTTATGCTTTCTGGTGAGTGAAATTTATTATTATTTAACTCCTATTATACATCCTCCAAAAACTTCACCATACTTGAGATCTGATAAAGCATGACTATTGAGGATACTAAGATAGGACATCTATTCCTGAGCCTGATTCCCGTAGACCTGAGAGAGAAAAGGCTTTCTGACATGCACCCTTAGTACAAGACAATGTCAGAATAAGTTTCTAAGGCAGATTAGATGTTGCCATAAACACCAACATAAAACCCACAGTGCTTTAAAACATTATAACAGCACACTGTATATTGTTTTTCATTTCATGCTCCTTAAACATTGGACTCATTTCCTGAGTCAATCTTCTTTACTCCTCAATATGCCTTTGGCAGATATTTTCCTCCATTGCTATTTACAAGCTTAATTTCCTTGCTTGTCTTTAGGATTCTTCATTTTTTCTTTAGTTTCCCTTGGTTTTTTTTAATTAAAAAAATGTAAAATCAATATATTTGAACTTGTGTAACGATACGTCTTAAATATCTTGGTTATAAATAGACACCTAAAATAATGTATGAATATATTTTAATCTAGAAATACATTAATAGGGTACATTTTTAGGCATCTATATAGTATAAATGCCTAAATACGTACCCTATTAATGTAATGTAAGTATATATCAATACATTTTGCCTAATTCATCTTTCTCATCACACTCACTGGCAAAGTTTACTTTAAATTTCTTATGCAAAATCCATTTTCTTACTTTCTTATTGTCAAAGTAAGCATTAATTATGTATGCTATGTAACTAATTCTAAATCCCACCTATGCCTGTTGTTCTATAGCAGTACCACCCCTGAGAACGTCGGCAAATAGTGTTGGGTCCACAGGAAAAGGCTGGATGCCGCAGTATGAAAGAGAAATGTGTGATGACTGTCACTTTAAAGCCAAGATGAGACCTAGAGACTTTCCCAGGGTAGGTGCTCAATAAGTTTATTATTATTCATTACTACACCTGTATTTTATGTTTTCAAATACTGTGACATTACGATGTGTGTTTCCCAAAAAATCCTTATTTGTTATTTCATATAGTTTTTGAAAATTTTCTGAAACTTCAAGGCAGATAATCTGTTTAGATTGTCTTGATTTCCTCTATTAATTTTCCTTGAGTGCAGAGACAATATCATAGCCAAAGACATATCTCCTAATCACTTGATCAGTTACCAATTACATGGTAATTGAAAAATCAAGTAAAGAAATTTAATTGAGAACACTAACACATAGAGAAATTAGTTTTGTCCCAAGTTGCACTGCTAAAAAAAAAACCACACACACACAAGAAAGGTGGTGAAGGTGATTCTAGAAGTGCCGACACCAAACCTTTCTCTCAGCTAGAATATATTTCCAAGATAAGTTATTTATCTGTGGGGTGGGGGAGGGGAGTGCTGGGGAAGGAGATGGAGAGCTGGAGCTCAGTGCCTACCATCTGAAAAAATACATATCTCTAATGTCAAAATTCAAGCAATGCTAAAGACTGTGTTATCAGCTTACAAAGTTCAAAGCAGAATGCTTTTTGTGCTGTTGTGTTATTTCCTGCTGAAATAAGAGTACCTCACCAAGTAAATAACTATTTGTTTAGGGATTTGCTTTTAATTGATCAGTCAGCCCCCAGACTTGTTGACCATGGATCTGTCTCTAATTGTAAGGCAGTCTTTGACTCTTCACTAGATTGAATCACTGCAGCTGTATTTACGTATCCACTGTTCTCCTTGCTGCCTCCTCTTTCTAATCAATTGTTAAATTGATTAGAAAGTTGAGACACTAAAGAGTTACTCTTTCCATCATTTTTTGAAAACACAGCCATCATAGGAGCAGTAGAGAATATACTATTCTATAACATGTCTATTCTATTCACATTGTGACTTCTCATTCACAGAAAATAAAGCTATTTACTCTTTTCTCTGGTCAAAGTATACCTTCAAATGTTATTGGCTGAAACGTGAAATTGACATTTTTAAGGATCAGAAATATAGTTCAATTTAATATATTTATATAATGCCTGCTGATTCAATACTGAGTCACTTCATATGTATCATACTGTAATGGCTAAGAGCATAGAATCTGAACCTAGACTGCCTGGCTTTAAAGTCCTGTTCCCTTACCTGGGGACTTTGAGCAAATTACTTAACAGATTTTCTATGTATCAGTTTCTTCAGTTTTAAAATGAGAATATTAATGGCCCTTACTTCATAGAATTATTTTAGATATAAAATGAGTTAACATTTATAAAGCAATTAGAGCAGGGTCTAATTTTTAAAAAAGGGTCGGGGAGAGAGGTACTAACCCCATTTTATTGATACTCATTCATTATCAAATCTGTATTGAAACTTTACATTCTGGATGGCTACTGAAAGGATTTTACAGAACAGTGGAGCAGTCAGGGTATGTGTTTTTAAAATAATTAATATTATGAAAAATGAGAAAGAAGCAAAGAAAAAGAAGTAGTCTGAATGGCAATTCAGAAAAGATGCATCTTTTTTTAAATGACAAGCACTGAATTTAGGACCTTTCTGTTATTACAATCACCAGAATATCTGACTATTTATATTTAGCACAATCTAAATGGTTATTAAAACAATGCAGACATTTGAGAAAAACTGAGCCTCCTGGGAAAGGCCATTTTAGTAAACCATTTCTTACCTGAGGGTAGGGTCAATGATTAGGAGAAATGGTCTGGTGACATCCAAATTGTGCTGCTACAGCGTTAGTTTTCTATCCATTCTGTTTTCTGAAAAGAAAGTAATGAATTTAAGATCTGCTGGAAAGAAAAAAGATAAGAATGCTAAACTACTAGCCACAGCAGCTGTATATGACATTGTTTAAAAGCAGGGATTCTAAAGTTTGATTCCCTGGGTTCAAGACTTAGTTTTGACATTCTCATGCTCTGTGACTTTGAGCAAGAAACTTTACTTCTTTGTGTAATATTTCTCCAACTGTTGAATGAGAAGAGGGGTCTTTGTGTTTGGTTGCAAACGGTACAGTACATGATCTAAAAGAGGTGTTTCATAAATGATAAATAAACAATATAGCTTTGTTACTAAGAGCCTCTGAAATAAGGTTGACTAGATTTGAATCCTGGCTCCAGGATATGAAAGTTTACAAATATTACTTAATCACCCTATAACTATCAATCAAAAGGATATTTACAAAATCTACATATTTTAACACACTGTTGTAAGGATAGAGCGAAAATTTTTATTTAATTTACCCTAAAGGGATCATTCTGCTCTAATTCATCAAACTATAAAAATGATCCCATATTTAGTAGCTTAAAACAACAATAGGGGCTTCCCTGGTGGCGCAGTGGTTGAGAGTCCGCCTGCCGATGCAGGGGACGCGGGTTCGTGCCCCGGTCCAGGAGGATCCCGCGTGCCGCAGAGCGGCTGGGCCTGTAAGCCATGGCCGCTGAGCCTGCGCGTCCAGAGCCTGTGCTCCGCAACGGGAGAGGCCACAGCAGTGAGAGGCCCGCATACCAAAAAAAAAAAAAAAAAAAAAAAAGCAACAATAGGCAAGCTTCTGAAAGTCCACGTAGGATTGGAAATACTGCTTAGATTATTTCTTGGAAACTATAATTTACCACCATCTGTTCTCTGGTCATAATAATTCATATCCCTCTCATGAGTCTAGTCTTATCCTATCATGGCCTTTGTTTCAGGACTGAGGCCCAGGATCTTCTAAATCAGTTCCAATTATAGATTAAGCTCCTCAGGAGCAATTTATCTAGTATAACTTTTAGAGAACAATCCTGTAGACCTGAAGAGCTGTAAACTAAAAGGACAAGCTCTCTGACCCACACAATCCCAACATACCATGGTTAGACAAGCAATAGATCCTTCATTTTAAAGGGAGAAAAATCTAAGGCATTAAGAAATCACAGGTCCATAGAAATTCTAAATCCCAGTTGGACACAGGTTGACAGGAATGATTCTCCCTATCTCTTGGCTTTGCTTTCTGGGCTTTTGATAGTTTCCTCTAAAGTATTCTTCATTTGCCATAAAAAAAAAAAATTGTTGGTGTTAGCAGATGAATGATTCTTTCAGCCTGTTTTCTACCTACAGAAGTTGGAGGATCCAAAGGTCTCTTTTTATTTGACACTACCCCTGTGTTTTTTAGTCCAAGCTGGCAGTGTTTCCACTGATATTATATCATAAATCTTGAAATAAGGTTTTGTGCGTTGTGGGTTTTAGATCAAGGTATTTTAGGGCAATATCCCTTATAGTCTTAGGAGGCTTATTTTTTAAGAGAGGATCTATGAGATACTAAAAGGAATTTTGTCTAATCAAAGTACTACCTTAAATCCTCCTGAACTCTTTTTTTTTTTTTTTTTTTTTTTTGCGGTACGCAGGCCTCTCACTGTTGTGGCCTCTCCCGTTGCGGAGCACAGGCTCCGGACGTGCAGGCTCAGCGGCCATGGCTCACGACTCATGGGCCCAGCCGCTCTGTGGCATGTGGGATCTTCTCAGACCGGAGCACGAACCCGTGTCCGCTGCATCAGCGGGCGGACTCTCAACCACAGCGCCACCAGGGAAGCCCCAATCCTCCTGAGCTCTTAACAAGGGGATATATAGTTACATCCTTGTCCTCTTCTACAACCATGTTTTTATGACAATACACTGATACAATCTTTGCCTAAAAGCCATTTCTTAAATTTAGTATTGTTCCCAACTGGAGAGGTTGGGAATGGGGAACAAATTTATTTTCAAACCCAACAAATACTTGCTCATTTGTATTAACTAGTTCCTTCTTAGCTAATAGTTTTCCTCTTGAATTTTATAATAGTCCGTAAGAAAAACCAAGAATGACCTTCATCACTCTGCCTGAATCTCCTTAACTAGGTCATCAGTTCATTAGTTATATTTTGTATTTTCCACATTACTACAGGCAATTGTGAAACTTTCTACCACTACACAAGTTTTCTCTAGTCTCCAGCTTCAAATAACATCTTCCTTTCCTTTAAGGTATTATCAACAGCCAACTCACATGCCAACAGTCTTTTGCCTTTTGTTCTTCCAGCTTGTGCCTACACCACAGTCCTAGATTCACATGACTAAGTTTGAGGCTTCCTTACATACTTCTGGTTAAAAATAGATAGATAGATAGACGATAGATAAAGATAGATATCTATAGATATATATTCTGCTACTCCATTAACCATGATTTATTTTCTGTATTTTTATGCTTTAACATATGGGGTCTTGCTGTCCCTGGAAGGACGGTCCCTCCCAGAGCTAGTCAATTCCTAGAGATAGTAAACAACTCATCCCTGAGTGTGCCTTTCAAATGAAAATACAACAATCTGGAGCTCACACAACTAAGAACAGCACTCTGCCCCACAGCCCATCACATTTATTCAAACTAGCCAATCTTAAGCCCACTTACTTCATCCATTCCCTCCTATGGAAGCACAATAGTCTCTTGTCCACACTTCCCCCTAACAGATCCTGGTGCTTCCCCATGTGGCCTTCTGTGGCATGGCATGCCACCTCCTCTTGGGAACTGTGCATATAACAATTTTTTCAATGGCAGTCCTCTTTTGATCTTTTGGACTTGCCATACCAAAATACTAGTAAAACATATTTAAAAAACAGTTACATAACAAATTATACCAAATAGTAGTAGCTTAAAATCACATATTAACTTGGCTCACCAAACTGAATTTGGCAGGTTTAGCTTATAAATTAGTAGAAGCAGTTTAGCTTATAAATTAGTAGAAGCAGCAGTTCTGGAAAAGCATGTGGGATCAGAAGAATGAGGAAGACATTTCTGAGAAATAAAATCACCCACATGGGTCACAATTTGAGTAAAAACCTGAACTAAAGTGCATTTTTTAAATCTTCCTATGCTGGTAATTCTACAAAATAAGCCAAGTAAAATGTTTGATATTCACTCTCAAAAGCAGTAAGATTTCTAAAAATCAGATATCTGGAATATTATCAAAATTTGAGTTAAAGCAAATTATTTTCGTTCATGAGACACTCCTCTTGCAACTACCTCAAATACTTAATATTTCAATTCTGGATGTTTTAATCCACAACTTTTCTCCTATACAAATATGTTAGATCATTTGTACAGACTGGGAAAACTGTCCCTTTGTCATCTATACCTATATGACAAGCTAGAAATTTTTAAAAAATTTTTTACTTAATCCTTCTAATTACCAAATTATTTTGGCACTTTATTTTTCTAATGACAAATTCACAAATACTAATTTATTATCCAACACTCTCAAAAATGGGATTCAATGTAATGGAATCTTCCTGATAATTAAAGTTTTCATCTCAAGCACCATCTATTAATTAATTCAATAGGTGAAAGTAAACAGTGTGCAAACAGTGTTTTTCCTTTCAATTTGGTACCTAGGCTCCTACAGATTATCTTTTTTTTTTCTTAATTCTGAATTTATCTTTCCAAGGTTTGAGATTTAAAGATGTCTGATTTCAAAAGTAGGGTTTGATGCTATATATTTTTAATTAAATTTAAATTAATTTTTCCTGGTGAAGTTGGGAATTTTATTCCATCGCTTGAAATAATCAAACATTCCCTGGGGGTGTTGCAACAGCAATCAATTAACCATTCATAGAATTACTGTTCTAATAAAATTCTAATTAGTTTCTGTCTCTTCCTGTCTTACGTGGTTGCTGGTGTTATCATCAGAATTGTCTAGTAGATTCTGAGATTTTTATTTTTTCATATCTTCAAGAAAAAATATCTGGGGAAAAGCAGTGCTCTGATTAGGCAAAAGATACATATTTTTTCTTTGAGAATTCTCCATTTATAAATTGCTTACTTTTGATAATGAATGTTACAAATATATATTTAGCCATAAATTTAGCTTATAAATTAGTAGAAAATGAAATAAAATTTAAAATAATGTTTTGTTGTTATATCTATACTTAAATCTGCAAAGATAGCAATGCAATGCATAATTGCTGAATTCTTGAGTTGAGTGAGTAAAAACACCTAAAAAGTCTTGAAATCATTATAAGAACTCTGACTTAATGCTATCTACATACAATTTATTTAATATGATAAAATTGGTCATTGTTAACTTGTTACTGGACTTTGCTGGTGGTTATATGGAGGGTTGAATTGATGTGTTTTGAAGTATATCCTGAAGAAAAATAAAAGTCTTTGTAAACAATAGAAATCATCTATTTAATTTGTAAAAGAATAATAATGTAGGAAGAACACTGAATACTGAACTTTCACCTGTGGAGAGTAAACTGAAGCAGAAGAAATGGTATACTATTGGGTTGGCCAAAAGTTCATTCAGGTTTGCCGTAAGTTGTTACGGAAAAACCCAAACGAACTTTTTGGCCAACCCAATACAAGTCACATTCAAGAACTTAGCACTATGTGAGCTCCATAGAAGATAATGAGTGCAAATCATGATAGCTGTGCAACAATGTTAGCTTATCATGTCAACAGGAGAGCATCTGTTCCTTTAATGCAGAATCAACTTTGTTTCAGGCAATTCAAGGCAGAGCAATTGATAAATCAGCATGTATTCAGGCACTGCTTTGAGTCAAGTATTTACATTTTTATTTCAGATGGGGTCAAATGTAGCTAATATATTTTAAAAGAAAAATCTCATCTCTGGGTACTCGGAAAATAATATTTTTCGATCATTTAGATTCTAGAATGACCATTACTCTACATATTGAAATACAAGATAAAGAAACGTAACTAATGATAATAATTTCAACTTTTTTCTCTGACTCTTCTTCTTGAAACCTTTCTTATTCTTGGCTTTTTTGAAACAGCACTTCCCTGTTATTGGATCTGTGGTAACAAGGGCCTGTCCTCACTCTGCTGCCTTTCTTTTTCTACATTGACTCTCTCTTAGGGCATGAATTTTCAAATCCTCAAATGGAGGATATCCTTCCTTTATGTTGACATCAATGAGAAGGAGAGCATTCAGGGAGGTACAAATAAACCATGTGCAATCAGATATTATTGCTTTGCAAGCAACCTACAGAGAAAATCCAAAGACAGTAAATTTAGTAAGATTCACAAAGTCCAACCAGCTTACTAAATCTCATAATTATGTCAAACCAAACACGCTTCAGACCCCAAGTTAACATCAATCTAGAACTTAAGTCGCTTTATATTATAGACTCATCGAACAAATAATGTTCAGAGTAAAGGAGAAATTATTTCCTAAATTATTTATAAGGAGTCTACAAAAACTAAAAGCATGGATACAAAACAGGATATTCAACTCAAATGTAATCATACTACTAGCCTACAGCTGCAAGAATTGGAAAGAAACCAAAATCTTACACAAGGACTGGATGGCTTTGAAAACAAGTACAATGGAAGATATTCTACTGGACTGAAACCAATTTACTCCAGCAGATAATCTGAGGAAATAACCGTTGAGGACTATGTCTCTACCAGAACTAGCAATAAGCACAAACTTATTTAAGCCAACTATTCCAGATGTCCACCCACAGGCACAAAGCCGCAAAATCAGATGGTATGACCTGACTGCCAAAGAAAAACCTTAAAAAGCACCACAAACAGAAATAAAGGGCAGTTGATCTTAATGCCATACAACAGATGGCAATAAATGTAGAAATAATTATATTTTACACATTGTGCCAAGGTTGGAGAGGAAAGGAGGCAATAAACACTCTCATTTGTGGTAAGAGTATATTGTTGTCATGTCAAATCTAGACTATTCTGCAGTCCTTTTCAAAACAGTAAAACACTGAGAAATGAATCTTTGTTTTAAACTGGATCATACATTTTAACTGAGCAAAATTATTTACAGTGGGTCACGTTTCTTTGCCTATGACCAACACATATATAGGGTTTGATGTTGCTCGTAAAACCATCTAAGTGTAACAAGCAACACAATGAGAGGAAGAATGTACGGAATTTACTCTACTCATAGGATAAATGATGGAGTTTTTGATTTAACATTTGACTTCTTTACTTCATAATTTTCATGATTTATTTAGCACCCACTGTATGCAGAGCTGAGTACCAAGATTTATGTTTATCTTATTGTTCACTGCAGATGAGCAATGGCATAACACAGGCGCAGATGGTGGTGTAAGACTACAGTGGACCAGTTTAACCCCATCTTGGTGTCATTTGGTAATATGAATTGACAAGAATATATAATTTATTCTTAATGATCCAGATACGAAGTGTCCATGGAATCATTTAATAATGTCCACTAGTACTTTGGCACTCAAGATACTACCTTCCAGTCATCTGTTGGCATGTATTAAGAGAAGGTAAACTAATGGTGATATTACTCAGAGGAAAATACGAATAAAAAATATATGTATAGAACTAGACAAACACATAACACATACCAGAAAAAAATACAGCAAAGCCTTTGATTAATTTGTTGCTTTGACTATGTGCCATTGTTTTCCAATATAATTATCCAATAATAAGAAACACAATCCATGAAATGATTCCTAAATGTCACACACGTTGCACATACTATCTATACTCATAACAATTTCTTTCTAGAAGAGTACACTGATGCTTATTGAGGTTACATAAATTGACAAAAGTCACACAACCAATAAGTCAATAGACAGAAATCTAAAATTATCCATATACCTTACTAATCTAAGGAAAACCTCTGTGTACCTAACTCTGGAATAATGAATAAGACCTGCTGTGTTCATTTTATCTGCAGCTGCATGCTGTTGGAAATCCATTAAGACATCCAGTGGGGATTATTAAAATTCTCCCCAAGTATTTTACCAGGTATCAATATCCATGATTTGTTAGGATATACATGGTTTTGAAATTGAGTTTTGTCCTTGAAAACTTAATTAGGCCACATGGTTGATTGAAATGGACTGAACATCTAAGCTGAAAAACAACAAATATTTTTATTTTCAAAAGTATCTCTCAGGCAAAATAAACTAATTGTGATGCCCCAGAAATTACAAACTATAGGAATACTATAGGTATAAACAAATGGGGAAGGAGGAATATGATGCTGTAGTATTTTGCTTTTTAAATATGTCTGTTTCTTTTCTTTTTTTTGCGGTGCACGGGCCTCTCACTGTTGTGGCCTCTCCCACTGCGGAGCACAGGCTCCGGACGCGCAGGCTCAGCGGCCATGGCTCACGGGCCCAGCCGCTCCGCGACATGTGGGATCCTCCCGGACCGGGGCACGAACCTGTGTCCCCTGCATCGGCAGGCGGACTCTCAACCACTGCGCCACCAGGGAAGCTCTATTTCATATTTTGACAACTCAGGTGCTTTGCAAGTTTGCAAATTAAAATGATTTATATTTCTAGGCAGATAATATAATATGTGAATGGGCTTATATCTTACAATTGGGAGTGGTAGATATATACATCCAGAGTAAATACTATTCAAGGTGTTGGGTTTTTTTTTTTTAACATCTTTATTGGAGTATAATTGCTTTACAATGGTGTGTTAGTTGCTGCTGTATAACAAAGTGAATCAGCTATACATATACATACATCCTCACATTTCCTCCCTCTTGCGTCTCGCTCCCACCCTCCCTACCCCACCCCTCTAGGTGGTCACGAAGCACCGAGCTGATCTCCCTGTGCTATGCGGCTGCTTCCCACTAGCTATCTATCTTACATTTGGTAGTATATATTAGTCCATGCCACTTCGTCCACAATTCCCTTCCTCTTCCCCGTGTCCTCAAGTCCATTCTCTACATCTGTGTCTTTATTCCTGTCCTGCCACTAGGTTATTGATAACCTTTTCTTTTTAAGATTCGTATATATGTGGTAGCATACTGTATTTGTTTTTCTCTTTCTGACTTACTTCACTCTGTATGAAAGACTCTAGGTCCATCCAGCTCACTACAAATAAATCAATTTCATTTCTTTTTATAGCTGAGTAACATTCCATTGTATATATGTGCCACATCTTCTTTAGCCATTCATCTGTTGATGGACACTTAGGTTGCTTCCAGGTCCTGGCTATTGTAAATAGAGCTGCAATGAACATTTTGGTAGATGACTCTTTTTGAATTATGGTTTTCTCAGGGTATATGCCCAGTAGTGGGATGGCTGGGTCATATGGTAGTTCTATTTTTAGTCTTTTAAGGAACCTCCATACTGTTCTCCATAGTAGCTGTATCAATTTACATTCCCACCAACAGTGCAAGAAGATTCCCTTTTCTCCACACCGTTTCCAGAATTTACTGTTTCTAGATTCTTGATGATGGCCATTCTGACCGGTGTGAGGTGATATCTCATTGTAGTTTTGATATACATTCTTTAATGATTAATGATGTTAAGCATCCTTTCATGTGTTTGTTGGCAATCTGTATATCTTCTTTGGAGAAATGTCTGTTTAGATCTTCTGCCCATTTCTGGATTGCGTTGTTTGGTTTTTTGATACTGAGCTGCATGTGATGCTTGCATATTTTGGAGATTAATTCTTTGTCAGTTGGTTCATTTGCAAATATTTCCTCCCATTCTGAGGGATGTCTTTTCATTTTGTTTATGGTTTCCTTTCATGTGCAAAAGCTTTTAAGCTTCATTAGGTCCCATTTGTTTATTTTTGGTTTTATTTCCATTTCTCTAGGAGGTGGGTCTAAAAGGATCTTGCTGTGATTTATGTCATAGAGTGTTCTGCCTATCTTTTCCTCTAAGAGTTTTATAGTGTCTGGCCTTAAATTTAGGTCCTTAATCCATTTTGAGTTTATTTTTGAGTACGGTGTTAGGGAGGGTTCTAATTTCATTCTTTTACATGTAGCTGTCCAGTTTTCCCAGCACCACTTATTGAAGAGGCTGTCTTTTCTCTATTGTATATTCTTGCCTCCTTTATCAAAAATAAGGTGACCACATGTGCATGGGTTTACCTCTGGGTTTTCTATCCTGTTCCATTGATCTATATTTCTGTTTTTGTGCCAGTACCATACTGTCTTGATTGCTGTACCTTTGTAGTATAGTCTGAAGTCTGGGAGCCTGATTCCTCCAGCTCCGCTTTTTTCCCTTCAAGACTGCTTTGGCTGTTCGGGGTCTTTTTTGTCTCCATACAAATTTTAAGATTTTTTGTTCTCGTTCTGTAAAAAATGCCATTGGGAATTTGATAGGGATTGCACTGAAACTGTAGATTGCTTTGGGTAGTATAGTCATTGTCACAATGTCAATTCTTCCAATCCAAGAACATGATATTCCTCTCCTTCTGTTTGTATCATCTTTAATTTCTTTCATCAGTGTCTTAAAGTTTTCTGCATACAGGTCTTTTGTCTCCATAGGTAAGTCTATTCTTTTTGTTACAGTGGTAAATGGGAGTGTTTCCACAATTTCTCTTTCAGATTTTTCATCATTAGTGTATAGGAATGCAAGGGATTTCTGTGCACGAATTTTGTATCCTGCTACTTTACCAAAATCATTGATTAGCTCTAGTAGTTTTCTGGTAGCATCTTTAGGATTCTCTATGTATAGTATCATGTCATCTGCAAACTGTGACAGCTTTACTTCTTCTTTTCCGATTTGTGTTCCTTTTATTTCTTTGTCTTCTCTGACTAATGTGGCTAAACCTTCCAAAACTATGCTGAATAACAGTGGTGAGAGTGGGCAACCTTGTCTTGTTCCTGATCTTAGTGGAAATGGTTTCAATTTTTCACCATTGAGAATGATGTTGGCTGTGGGTTTGTCATATATGACCTTTATTATGTTGAGGTAAGTTCCCTCTATGCCTACTTTCTGGAGAGTTCTATCATAAATGGGTTTGAATTTTGTCAGAAGCTTTTTCTGCATCTATTGAGATGATCATATGTTTTTTATCCTTGAATTTGTTAATATGGTGTATCACATGGATTAATTTGCGTATATTGAAGAATCCTTGCATTCCTGGGATAAACCCCACTTGATCATGGTGTATGATCCTTTTAATGTGCTGTTGGATTCTGTTTGCTAGTATTCTGTTGAGGATATTTGCATCTATGTTCATCAGTGATATTTGCCTGTAGTTTTCTTTTTTATATAACATCTTTGTATGGTTTTGGTATCAGGGTGATGGTGGCCTCATAGAATGAGTTTAGGAGTGTTCCTCCCTCTGCTACATTTTAATAATTTGAGAAGGATAGGTGTTAGCTCTTCTCTAAATGTTTGATAGAAGTCACCTGTGAAGCCATCTGGTCCTGGGCTTTTGTTTGTTGGAAGATTTTTAATCACAGTTTCAATTTCAGTGCTCGTGATTGGTCTGTTCATATTTTCTATTTCTTCCTGGTTCAGTCTTGGAAGGCTGTACTTTTCTAAGAATTTGTCCATTACTTCCAGGTTGTCCATTTTATTGGCATATAGTTGCTTGTAGTAATCTCTCATGATTCTTTGTATTTCTGCAGTTTCAGTTGTTACTTCTCCTTTTTCATTTCTAATTCTACTGATTTGAGTCTTCTCCCTTTTTTTCTTGAGGAGTCTGGCTAATGGTTTATCAATTTTGTTTATCTTCTCAAAGAACCAGCTTTTAGTTTTATTTATCTTTGCTACTGTTTCCTTTGCATCTTTTTGATTTATTTCTTATCTGATCTTTATGATTTCTTTCCTTCTGCTAACTTTGGGGGTATTTTTGTTCTTCTTTTACTACTTGCTTTAGGTGTAAGGTTAGGTTGTTTACTTTGGATGTTTCTGTTTCTTGAGATAGGATTGTATTGCTATAAACTTCCCTCTTAGAACTGCTTTTGCTGCATGTAATAGGTTTTGGGTCGTTGTGTATTCATTGTCATCTGTTTCTAGGTATTTCTTGATTTCCACTTTGTTTTATTCAGTGATCTCTTGATTATTAATATATTGTTTTGACTCCATGCATTTGTATTTTTTACAGACTCTTTCCTGTAATTGATGTCTAGTCTCATAGCATGTGGTCATAAAAGATACTTGATACGATTTCAATTTTCTTAAATTTACCAAGGCTTGATTTGTGACCAAACATATCATCTATCCTAGAGAACATTCCATGAGTACTTGAAAAGAAAGTGTATTCTGTTGTTTTTGAATGGAATGTCCTACAAATATCTATTAAGTCCATCTTCTTTAATGTGTCATTTAAAGCTTGTGTTTCCTTAATATTTTCAATTTGGATGATCTGTCCATTGGTGAAAGTGGGGTGCTAAAGTCCCCTACTATGATTGTGCTACTGTCAATTTCCCCATTTATGGCAGTTAGCATTTTCCTTATATATTGACGTGCTCCCATGTTGGGTGCATAAGTATTTACATTTGTTATATCTTCTTGGATTGATCTCTTGGTCATTATATAGTGTCCTTCTTTGTCTCTTGTATAGTCTTTATTTTAAAGTCTATTTTCTCTGATATGAGTATTGCTAATCCAGCTTCCTTTTGATTTCCAATTTGCATGGAATATCTTTTTCCATCTCCTCACTCTCAGTCTGTATGTGTCCCTAGGTCTGAAGTGGGTCTCTTGTAGATAGCATATATATGGATCTTGTTTTTGTAACCATTCAGCCAGTCTGTGACTTTTGGCTGGAGCATTTAATCCATTTATATTTAAGGTAATTATTGATATGTATGTTCCTATTACCATTTTCTTATATTTTTTGTGTTTGTTATTGTACATCTTTTCCTTCTCTTGTGTTTCCTGCCTAGAGAAGTTCCTTCAGCATTTGTTGTAAAGCTGGTTTGGTGGTGCTGAATTCTCTTAGCTTTTGCTTGTCTGCAAAGGTTTTAATTTCTCCATCGAATCTGAATGAGATCCTTGCTGGTAGAGTAATCTTGGTTGTAGGTTTTTCCCTTTCACCACTTTAAGTATGCCCTGCCAGTCCCTTCTGGCTTGCAGAGTTTCTGCTGAAAGATCAGCTGTTAACCTTATGGGGATTGCCTTGTATGTTATTTGTTTTTTTCTCTTGCTGCTTTTAATATTTTTCTTTGTATTTAATTTTTGATAGTTTGATTAATATGTATCTTGGCGTGTTTCTCCTTGGATTTATCCTGTATGGGAGTCTCTGAGCTTCCTGGACTTGATTAACTATTTCCTTTCCCATATTAAGGAAGTTTTCAAGTACAATCTCTTCAAATATTTTTTCAGTCCCTTTCTTTTTCTCTTGTTCTGGGACCCCTATAATTCGAATGTTGGTGCATTTAATATTGTCCCAGAGGTCTCTGAGACTGTCCTCAATGCTTTTCATTCTTTATTCTGCTCTGCTGTAGTTATTTCCATTATTTTTTCTTCCAGGTTACTTATCCGTTCTTCTGCCTCATGTATTCTGCTATTGATTCCCTCTAGAGAATTTTTAATTTCATTTATTGTGTTCTTCATCATTGTTTGTTTGCTCTTTATTTCTTCTTGGTCCTTGTTAAACATTTCTTATATTTTCTCCATTCTATTTCCAATATTTTGGATCAATTTTACTATCATTATGCTGAATTCTTTTTCAGGTAAACTGCCTATTTCTTCTTCATTTGTTTGGTCTGGTGTGTTTTTACCTTGCTCCTTCATCTGCTGTGTGTTTCTCTGTCTTCTCATTTTGCTTAAATTACTGTGTTTGGGGTCTCCATTTTGCAGGCTGCAGGTGTATAGTTCCCGTTGTTTTTGCTGTCTGCCCCCAGTGGGTGAAGTTGGTTCAGTGATTTGTGTAGGCTTCCTGGTGGAGGGGACTGGTGTCTGTGTTGTGTTCTGGAGGATGAGTCTGGATCTTGTCTTTTTTGTGGGCAGGACCACGTCTGGTGGTGTGTTTTGGGGTGTTTGTGACCTTGTAAGATTTTGGGCAGCCTCTCTGATAATGGGGCTGTGTTTCTGTGTTGCTAGTTGTTTGGCATAGGGTGTCCAGCACTGTAGCTTGCTGGTCATTGAGTGGAGTGGGGTCTTAGTATTGAGATGGAGATCTCTGGGAGAGCTTTCACCGTTTGATATTATGTGGGGCCGGGAGGTCTCTGGTGGACCAATGTCCTGAACTCGGCTCTCCCACCTCACAGGCACAAGCCTGACACCCAGCCAGAGCACAAAGACCCTGTCAGCCACATGGCTCAGCAGAAAAGGGAGAAAAAAAAAAAAAAAAGAAAGAAAGGAAAAAAGAAATAAAAGAAAGTTATTAAAATAAAAACTATTAAAAATTAAAAAGTAATAAAAAAAACAGAAAAAAAAAGGAAAGAAGAGAGCACCCAAACCAAAAAACAAATCCATCAATGATAACAAGCGCTAAAAACTATACTAAAAAAAAGAAAAGAAGAAAAAATGGACAGACAGAACCCCAGGACAAATGGTAAAAGCAAAGTTATACAGACAAAATCACATAAAGAAACATACATGTACACACTCACAAAAAGAGAAAGAGGGAAAAAAAATATATATATCTTTGTTCCCAAAGTCCACTGCCTCAATTTTGGGATGATTCTTTGTCTATTCAGGTATTCCATAGATGCAGGGTACATCAAGTTGATTGTGGAGCTTTAATCCACTGCTCTTGAGGCTGCTAGGAGAGATTTCCCTTTCTCTTCTTTGTTCACAGTTACTAGGGTTCAGCTTTGGATTCGGCCCTGTCTCTGCATGTAGGTCGCCTGAGGGTGTCTGTTCCCGCCCAGACAAGATGGGGTTAAAGTAGCAGCTGATTCAGGGGCTCTGGCTCACTCAGGCCATGGGGAGGGAGGGGTACAGAATGCGGGTCGAGCCTGCGGCAGCAGAGGCCAACATGACGGTGCCCCAGCCTGAGGCACGCCGTGCATTCTCCCGAGGAAGTTGTCTATGGGTCATGGGACCCTGGCAGTGGCGGGCTGCACAGGCTCCCAGGAGGGGAGGTGTGGACAGTGACCTGTGCTTGCACACAGGGTTCTTGGTGGCTGTAGCAGCACCCTTAGCGTTTCATACCTGTCTCTGGAGTCCGCGCTGATAGCTGCGGCTTGCGCCCATCTCTGGAGCTCATTTAGGTGGTGCTCTGAATCCCCTCTCCTCGCGCACCCTGAAACAGTGGTCTCTTGCCTCTTAGGTAGGTCCAGCCTTTTTCCCGGACTCCCTCCTGGCTAGCCGTGGTGCAGTAGCCCCCACAGGCTGTGTTCACGCCTTCAACCCCAGTCCTCTCCCTGGGATCCGACCTCTGAAGTCCGAGCCTCAGCTCCCAGCCCCGCCCACCCCGGCGGGTGAGCAGACAAGCCTCTCCGGCTGGTGAGTGCCGGTCGGCACCGATCCTCTGTGCGGGAATCTCTCCACTTTGCCCTCCGCACCCCTGTTGCTGCGCTCTCCTCCATGGCTCTGAAGCTTCCCGCTCCGCCTCCCGCAGTCTCCGCCCACGAAGGGGCTTCCTAGTGTGTGGAAACTTTTCCTCCTTCACGGCTCCCTCCCACTGGTGCAGGTCCTGCCCCTATTCTTTTGTCTCTGTTTATTCTTTTTTCTTTTGCCCTACCCAGGTACGTGGGCAGTTTCTTGCCTTTTAGGAAGTCTGAGGTCTTCTGCCAGCATTCAGTAGGTGTTCTGTAGGAGTTGTTCCGTGTAGATGTATTTCTGATGTATTTGTGGGGAGGAAGGCGATCTGCATGTCTCACTCTACCATTTTGAAGGTCTCTATTCAAGGTGTTTTTAACCATTATTCTTAACTTGGAGCACTGATAATATTATAATAAAACATAAATTTACATACAAACATATATTACACATTCTATAGGTACTGATCTCATTTTATAGATACAGTAATTGATAACTTGACCATGAATTAATCCACTCATCTATCAAATTTATATTGAAGTTTTACATTTTGAATACCATGGTTCCTGAAAACCCATTCAGAAAGACGATTATGCCTTACATGAAGCTTCCACAATTAAAGTATCTGAATATTTTATGAGAACTTCATTGATTATCATTTTGGATTTAAGATAATACACTTTCCCTATATACCCCATATTTGGTATAATGCTATGAACAGCTTAAGTTGCGCAGTATGTCTGATAGTTCATTTAAATATTTAATTCATCTTCTACTATGGTGCTATGCTGAGAATGAATATTAAGCTTCCACGGATCCCTATGATTTACTAAAATAGGGTGATGATGTTACCATATACTCTCTAAGATATAATTTGTTCAGTGATGTCAATGACTTCATTATAGCATTGAGCAGGATATATAAGAAAATGGTGAATAGAAAATGTTGAATGCTGAGGAAGAGGAGAATATGATAAATTGGTCTCATCCCACTAGGTGCTATTTTACTAAGTGCTGTACCTTGTAAAGAATTCAGTTCAGAATAGGCAATGTAAGGTTAGGAGGATGTGATCTCCCTATTGATAGCTCTAACCAGTAATTGAAGCCTTCTTCATTCTGTACCATCTGTAGACTCCATGTGGTCCTACAACACAGAAAGCGGAATGAGACCCTTAAGCATGGATTAATCAATCCTATTCCATGTTCTGTCATAATTTACTGCAGCTACAAATGTTATTGAGGAATGCCAGTGTTAAAATTACTCTTTCAAATAAAATACAAAGCCAACATTATAAACAGTGATACTTTTAGAAGTATTCATGCAATTTCTAGCATGTTAATGTCTAACCTCTAGGTTATTGGAGTATTTTTTCTGATGTGTTGATTTTATGTTTTCATAAAGTAATATTTCTTTATTGTTTCCTTCCCCTCTACTCCTCTGTTTTCCACCAGCATAGATGTTAGTCAATGCAATCAAGTTTGTTCATTTTACTATTTTTTTTTTCCAATTGCTGGTACCACAATCAGCTATTTAACAAAAGAAAATAGAAAAGGTGTCTGGGAAGTTTGCTTTTTAATCCCCTCTTTGGGAAAGCTCTCATCTATATCTCCGTTGTTTCTTATAAGAATAATTAATTCTCTGTTAAAACCCAGCACTTGTAACTCCTCATGTATACCCAGAATGGAACAGTTCACAACTACAGAATTTTACTTGGGAAATTGTGAGAAACAACTGCTCCCACTTGAGCTATTCAGAGATGACTACAATTATTAGTCAGCTTATTGGACTCCAGAAGTTGCAATAATAAAAGCACATTCCACCACTTGGGAAGTGAAAATATCACGGACATTGTTTTTCTCCCCCTCCTTTTGAGTCCCTTGGAGATTTTTGGTCAAACACCCATTCCTGCCTAAAACATTCCTCCCACAGACCAATCACCTGGGTAATTGCATTTTCCTTCTGAAACATGCAAGGGAGAAAACAACTAAAAATAACAAACTGTGACTCACAGTCATTAAAAGAAACATTTCTGATTTGGTTTTGTATTCAGCTCGCATACTTCTGAAGGCTTTGGTTCTTAAGTCAAACTACATTGAGCAAGCGTGTTGTTCCTTTATTGTCACTGGTAGTGTGTGTGTGCGTATGTGTGTGTGTGCTGTGTATATTTTTGTCAAGGCACTGAATATGATAAATTCCACTAGGTACAGTAAAAGGCAGAAAATGAAACTTCTTTACCCTTTACGTCTTGGCTTGATAACTGTGAAAGGAGAATTTCTCTCTCCTGCCCCAAAGAGGCATAAGTAACAACAGGTCTGATGAGGGGAAAAGTACATAAGCCACCCCCTCATAGGATGAATTCCTTTCCAGCAAGTTCTTCTTAGGGAATTTTTTTTTTGGTTCAGGTGCAAGCTATTACCCTGTCTGTGACAACAAAACCTGTGGTCTTCGCCTGAATGTTTACAAACGAGTACAGGTGGCATTACAAAATAGGCTTTGGAATAGATACTAGAAAGCAGAAAAACAGCAGGCTGTCAAAGAGATTTGCTTCAAAACTGATTTACTGACAATTTTTTGGCATCCAAAGACCACATTTTCTTCCTTAAACCATTATCTTTATTGTCAACATTATTATTTATCTTACCATTACAAAAGTGCTCACCAAAGCCACCAGTTGTTTTCACTACATTCACACAGTTAAAAAAAAGGGTTGCAACATAATCAAATCTGAAATTTAAGCAGACTTGAATGATTAGCCTTTTTTCAAGGTCATTAATTGTGAACAGAGCTTTGCTTCCACAGAAATGATTTGGGGATATCAACACAAAAGAAGAAACAAATATCAGAAATATGATTTTAAAATGGAGCTCAATCAGTGACCCAAATCCCTATGTATCTCTTTTTACCTCTTATTTTTCATTCATTGAAGCACATCATAAATGTCACATATAACAAAATACCTGGCACCGTCCCTGGTAAATATTCGTTGCACTACAGATATTAGTTTTTTGAATTCATGTCATTTTGCCCCAAGCGGTTATTTTTCACATATAACCAACTTCAGTTTTTTCTTAAAAATCCCATGAAATTTCCTTCTTTGAAAAAATTAAGAAAGGTGACTAAGAAAAAGAAGACAAAGGATATATCTTTCCTTGAAAGACAATTAACTAGAGTTAAATGTATATTGTCCAACTTTGACCTATAAATTTTCTTAAATCTCCACAGTGCATTTTATAAAATGGTTGTTGTTTTTTTTTGAAGTTATAGCTACTAACAAAAATAGTTTTGGAGTAAACATGTGTTAAAACATGTTATTCTTGAGTGTCTAAATCAGCAGATTATATTACTAAAGATCGTCATGTCTAATAGTTTATAAAGCTATTTATAAACTAAATGACAATGTAAGTTAGCCCTGGGGTTAAAAACTTTGTTTCAATTTATGTTTAACCTCTAGCTAAGAGAACTGTTTTTGAAGATTCCTCATTATTCCAAGACCACCATGCAACCTTTCTTTTCAAGATTCCTTACCTTAAAAAAAAAAGTTGCCTTTGAGAAACTTTTCAAAAAATTACATTTTTCTTCAAACAAAAAAAATCAATACCCCAGAACTGCTGTTTATAAAATATTAAATAAGAATAATGCTTAGTGCTTTGTAGTAAGACTCAAACATAAATTTCCAAACCTTGTTAAACCAAGTAACGACTTTGTTTGGGTTTTACATCCTAAATAAATAAATTTTTTTAAAGACTGACAGTATTGATTTTTTTAATTTTTATTTTATGTTGGAGTATAGTTGATTTACAATGTTGTGTTAGTTTCAGGGGTAGAGCAAAGTGATTTAGTTATACATATAAATATATCTATTCATTTTCAGATTCTTTTCCCATATAGGTTATTACAGAGTATTGAGCAGAGTCCCCTGTGCTATATATGGTAGGTCCTTGTTGATTATCTATTTTATATATAGTAATGTGTATATGTTAATCCCAACCTCCTAATTTATCCTTACCCCCCACCTTTCCCCTTTCTACATCTGTGGATCTGTTTCTGTTTGGTAAATAAGTTCATTTGTATCATTTTTTTAGATTCCACATGTAAGTGATATCATATGATATTTGTCTTTCTCTCTCTGACTTACTTCACTTAGTATGATAATCTCTAGAGACATCCATGTTGCTGCAAATGGCATTATTTCATTCTTTTTTATGGCTGAGTAATATTCCATTATATATGTACCACAGCTTCTTTATCCACTCATCTGTCAGTAGACATTTAGGTTGCTTCCATGCCTTGACTATTGTAAATAGTGCTGCAATGAACACTGGGGTGCATGTATCTTTTCAAAGTATGGTTTTCTCTGGATATATTGTTTAATTTTAAAATGTACTAGAAAGGGCTGTTCACTTTTTCACTATTTCTACAGTCTCCTTTTTTTCATGAAAATATCCTTTAAATTCTTGCTATTTCTCCAACTGGCAAGAGAAGAAAACTTTTTTCGGGCCTCTCACTGTTGTGGCCTCTCCCGTTGTGGAGCACAGGATCCGGATACTCAGGCTCAGTGGCCATGGCTCAAGGGCCCAGCCGCTTCGAGGCATGCGGGATCCTCCCGGACCAGGGCATGAACATGTGTCCCCTGCATCGGCAGGCAGACTCTCAACCACTGTGCCACCAGGGAAGCCCCGAGAAGAAAACTTAAAACTCAAAACCATTCAAAAGTTTGAAAATCTGCTGAATAACTCAAGATGGTAATATGTGTTTGCAAATCTTTCTGATGATTTTAAAATATAAATATGAAATATATGACTCACAACACCCATAAAAATTGAACCCAAATCAGAAGGTAAGATGTCTTCCTAAACTAGGCTAATTAAGAAACTTTTGTTTTCTGTGTTGCTACTTTTATTTAAATACATGTAACATATGTGACATTATAAATTATCCCAAATGAATCTGATGACTAAGACGTTACATAGAAAGCTAAAAGCTAAAATCTTAGACTATTTCAGATATTTTTTAAAGTTTGTTTAAAAACTATAGAAAACTATAATTTAGAAAACTATAATTAGTTTATCTATCAATAAATGAAATAAATCTCATCTATATCTTCTATAAAGAGAAGGGCCATGACTTCCACTTAGATTTGCTGTTTCTTCATTATATAAATACATGTGCATATCCACATTTGTACATGAAACTACCACCACCTTCACCATCCCCAATTCCCCTCCACAACCATCATTTTAAAGATATTTTTAAGAGAGCATAACCTTAATAGAATTTCAACAGAGAATACCAACAGTTGAAAATATCCACATTGAAGGAATTCATTAACAACAAAATAGGGTATAAATTACATTAACCCCAGCACATCTCACAAAGAAATTAACTTTACCAACTGAATATTTTTGGTAATATTATAAGTATCATTGAATAAGCATGTGCATCATAAGAAATACCATAATAAAAGGAAATAAGCTACACACAATTTTAGATTGCTAGTCCAGACTAAGTCTTTTTATGAAAACTATACCCTTCAGATATTTAGGAAGTTCACATACTTCACAGTTGTCAATTTTATATCTTCTTCTGTAAATGAATCTTGTAATAATACTGATGAATTTAATCCCCGTTAAAATTACTGGCTGATTGTGAGAATTTATTATGTGAATTTACTTTAACACATTACAGATCATCTATCTCTCAGTATTTTGCCTTGTTATTTAAAATTTCATTTTCTTAGAAACTAAAGATGTTTTCTAATATACAGAGTTTTAAAATTGAATTAAATAGTTTTTAAAATGAACTACAGTAGAGAATTTTCAATATCTCATTGAATAAGGTAAATAAGCCACAGTAGTAATTTGACATATGCTTGTATCGTTGAGAAAGAAATAGTTGGCATAGAATTTTTAACTCTGCTTTTTAATTAATGTAGAAAAGTAGGAGACTATGTAAAAATGATAAGTATTCCTTGATCTCACAAAATATAAAACAATGGCTGTGTTTATTCCAGAATTGTTGAATAGCACATGCTGTGCTCTCAGTTACAGTTTACAATAGTGCATTTTCTCCGTGCTATATAAGGAAAACTCCTTCCTGAGGTGAGAAAACAGTGACAAATTTTGGAAGGAAGCAATGCTCTGGCTGTATTAAACTTAATCCAAAGAAGAAACTGAGCTAAAATACCTATTTGCCAAATTCTAAATCCATACTCCTAGCTGCACAAAGTGAAAACACTTCAGTAAGGACAATGTATAAAACCTAGCCACATGGGCTTCCCTGGTGGCGCAGTGGTTGAGAGTCCGCCTGCCGTTGCAGGGGACGTGGGTTCGTGCCCCGGTCCGGGAGGATCCCACATGCCGTGGAGCTGCTGGGCCCGTGAGCCATGGCCGCTGGGCCTGCGCGTCCGGAGCCTGTGCTCCGCGACTGGAGAGGCCACAACAGTGAGAGGCCCGTGTACCGAAAAAAAAAAAAAAACCTAGCCACAAAAAAGTAAAATTATCTAATTATATATATATATATATATTATATATATATACACACATATACATAATCTAAATCAGTAGATTAACTCTATCAATTAGCTTTTGGTAACTCAGTGGCTTAAAACAACAATCTTTAGTTCACAGTTCTGTGGGTCAGCTAAGGCTGGGCTCAGCTAGGCAGTTCTTTTGATTTCATTTGGGCCCATTTCTGTAGCCTATGAGGTAGCTATGCTTGTGAGGGTTGGCTCGCTATAATGTGGGGAAACAGAATAGACTGGGCCATGGCAATATATCATGCAGCAGGTAGCTGGACAGGTTTCCCAGAGAGGCTCTTGTGCGTAAGGCCTCTTGAGGCCTGTGCTTGGAACTGGTACAATATTGCTTCTACCAATTCTCTTGTCCAAGGCAAGTTACAAAGCCAGCTCAGATTCAAGAAGTGGGGAAACAGACTCCAACACATAATGGGAAGAGTTACAAAGTCATATTGCAAGTGGTGTGGATAAAACTATGGAAAATTTTGTGACAATATTTTTTTGCAAACTACAAACTACAGTGATAGATTACATATATTAACCATCCCATAAAGACTTGTTGAATGGATGAGTGAATAAATGAATGACTAAGTGAATAACTGAATGATGAAGAGAAGTAATACAGTTCTCCTCAGTAAGGTAACATCTTCATTAACTGGACATGATCTAGGTCATACATGTTGATAATATTTTGTAGTCACTCTTTATTTATACACATAGGCTGTTTTGACTAAATTGAGTGCTTCCTTTTTCTAATCTTTTTGATTCAAATACCATTTTCAAAGTTTTTGCTTTCTGAATTGTTATAATAATTCAATTATTACTAAAGAATATTGTTGTCCAAATTTCTTTCTGAATAAAATTTTCACATTCTTTTGTTTTATGGTAATTGACCTAATTAAATTATTTCTGGCCTTTAAATAGTGTTTTTCCCCCTGTCTAATTGTATGAAACTAAACACTTAAAATTTACTAGGAAATTAAAACCATTTATATATATATAAATAAAGACTAATTGCTATCAAGTGTAAGAAGTCTTATATTAAAAAAACCTTCCTTTAAGTAAGCTTTCACTGTATTTTCAACATCTATTCTTCCCTCTACCTCAAAATAAGAATTATTTGAGTAAGCCTTTTTTATCCAAATTGCATCTTCATTTCTGCTGGTGTATTTTTATAAAATGAAGAGCACTCTGATAATGAGACTTAAAAAAACAACTGGAAATCATTCCAAATTAAACATCTTCCCACATGCAACACATCTCAAAGAAAAGGCACATATCTGTGAGGACAGAGACAATGCAAAGATAATTCAATATGAAAGTAATTTTAATATGAGCCTTGGCAATTTTTCTGTATATGACAGTATAGACCTCAAAAGTGTGATGGTAAATACTTGTTCAAATGCAAATGTGAAAGGCATTAGTTTAGAATGCATGGAGAATATGAACTTGATTTTGGCTGGCATTCTACTTTGGTAGGTCCACATGTTAAATTAGGTTCAGTCTCATAATTGCACCTGTAGTTAGCATAGCAGCACAGAAAGACCAATGCTAGGTTCCTGTTCAAGCACAGAAAGGTGCAGGGTTTTATGGTCCCTAGCTTGCTTCACTGTGTGACACTATTAAAATTTCCACAGAGAACAACACTATACAGAGTCCAATCAGAAAAAAAGTAATGCTCCCTTGAGGGAATTAGCTCATTTTCTTTTTATTGGTTGTAATGTGTGTAATTCCAAGCCACTGGTTTCATCTTCATTGTTTTAAAGAGAAAATCTCATGTAAGTCAAAAAAAATAAATTAAAATGCAACTACATCTACTAAATTCTTTGCTTTTTATATACAATAAAAATTTAGTTTTTGTGGTAAAATAATCTTCTATTTGTTTCATTTTATTGTAATGGTGCCTCACAGCTGCCTCCTATGCCTTAGAGATGGAAGGAAAACACAATTTGAAATTAGAAAGAATCTTAAAATTCTCCATGAATGAATCCCTTTGAATTTAAATCGAATTAGGAGTAACAAGACCATTTATAGTAACTTTCAAGAGATACTATGTGTGCAGTCTATTAAAAGCATTCAGAAGTCCTCTCTGGGTTCACATAGGCAATAACATGTATGCGTTGTACGAGCGTGCTCGTGCATGCTAGGGCAAGCACATACGGTACTACCTGCACATACAAATTAGTGTATATACAGTATACACTCATTACTTTGTTCTTCTGCTATGGTTACAGACTCAAGACTTCCTTAATAAAAATGGAACACTTCCTTCTAATTTAAGCTATATTTCATTTAAAATATAGATGCAAATTAATATCTTTTGACTTGATAACCCCATTGGGCAAGTTGGTGCATTTACATAAGTGAAGAAGAATAGTTTTATCATTGAATGAAACTATCTGACAATATCCACATAAGAAAGTCAACCACGCGCAACCGTATATATGATTGTTAATTTTTCAAAGAACTTGGAGGAGTAGACAGTCCATAATCTCTTTTACATATGAGGTTTTTTATACTCAGAAATGTGATTTCTCAAAGCACGCACAAACAGAGAATCGAAATTTCCTTTCTTTGTCAACTAAACTCTTCACTCAGCCTCACTGAAATTACAATCTGAAAGGTTGCTTTATCAATGCCATCTATGTTTTACTTTTGGTCAAGGCCCAGAATGACTTCACAGCAACGTTACTTAACATAAAAAAACTACCAGCTTAGTAACAAAGAAAAGTATATTTAAGGCACAATATGTACTATTTTAGTTTCTATAAGTTATGATAGTCTCTAGCTTATTTTATTTCTTTTTTCTCAGTCTCATTGAGGTATAATTCACCTATAATTTAAATATTTATTTTCTCAAGCAAAAAATATTTCTCTAAAACATTTTGGAAACACAAGATTTTCGACTTTGAAATGAACTATAGAGATTATCTCCTTGAATCTCCCATTCGTTCTAGTATTCCTTTCTATATGTCCCTAATGTCTGCTTCTAAGTTCAGCTGGGAATAGGAGTTCATTATTTCATTAGGAAGACCATGATGCTTTGTTTTCAAAGTCTTATACTGAGTTAATCTTCCTCACTTTAAGTTTAAGCCACCACTGAAAGTTCTGCCTTATGAAACCAGAGTTCTTGATTCCCCTTCCACATGAACTTCTCTCCAAATATTTAGTAGTAACTGTACTAACAATAATAATAACTAATATTTATTGAGTACTTATGTTCCAGGAACAGTTCTATATGATTTGCACATATCTTTTAATGCTAACAACAATCCTTCAGAGTAGACACAGTTACTAATGGTGTTTTACAGATGTGGGAAAAAGGGGGAAAGGATATGGAAGTAGTTTACCAAAGGTTAAGTAACTTGCCCAGTGGCACTGGATCAAATCCAAGGACCCTGGCTGTACAACTCTTAAAACTAACTATTGTGCTGTAATAATACAGCTCTCACATTATTTTCAAATTTTTATTTCTCAAACAAGTGCATTTAATTCAGCTACGTTTCATATATCAAGAATTGGAGTGTCTTCACTGTCTTTTTTAGTCTCCTTTGTGTAAACTGCATCGTTTCAGAATTGAATACAATGGGTTAGATGCGGTGTAAATGGGGCCCATCCTTGAGGATTGATTTTCCCACTTCATCTAAGGACCACACCAGTATTAATTTAATTGAAGGTGGAAAAAACTTGGGTAGACAATATTAGTAATATTTTTGCTCTAATAGAGCCAAAGAATGCAAAACCCCAAAATACATTCACACGAACTTCTGTCGATCAGCTCTCCCTAAATCTTTACTTTATAGTTATATTAGACCCATATAAAAGCTATACATTCACATTGTAAATTTTATCCCATTCAATTTAACCTATCTAAAGTCTTCTGAACTCTGTTCTTTCATCCTGCATATTAGCTATCCTTTTAGCACTGTATGGTTTATCTTATTATCATTATCATCAAACAATTTCTGTTCATTAATATTTCATTCTTGAACTAAAACAATGTTTTCAGTCTAATGGTCAGCCTAAGGTTACCAAAACGTCTTATATTTTATTCTCACAAAAGCAGTCAGGCAAAGCTTATTAAAACTTAAAACAGTTTTGAAAACTCATTTTCCTCTCAAACATTCACTTTCTATTAAAGTTGCAAAGGAATTGCTTACTTGGTAAGGACCCACTTCCTTTCTGACTTATTTACCTATTCTCTTCCAATTCATGAGATTCCTAGATAAGGAAAAAATCATTCCTAGAAGAGAATAAATGTAGTTTCAGCTAAAAACAGGGAACTTTATTCTGATATGTGCTCTAATAAGAACAACATAAATGAGAATAAAGTCACCATGATTGGAGAAATTTTGCTTGTTTTGTCGTTGCAAACTCTCTGCATAATTCTCATTGGCATAGTCATTTTTCTGTTTTTTTTTTTTAATTTTTTTTAATTTCTTTTTTGCGATACGCGGGCCTCTCACTGTGGGCCTCAACCACTGCACCACCAGGGAAGCCCATCATTTTTCTTTAAGTCATTTGAAACTTCAATTCTTTCTATGCCCCATTCTGGGATTATTTTTAAATGCAGATGAGAAACTTAAAAAGTAATGGAGGGCTTCCCCGGTGGCGCAGTGGTTGTGAGTCCGCCTGCCGATGCAGGGGATACGGGTTCGTGCCCCGGTCCGGGATGATCCCACATGCCGCGGAGCGGCTGGGCCCGTGAGCCATGGCCACTGAGCCTGCGCGTCCGGAGCCTGTGCTCCGCAACGGGAGAGGCCACAATAGTGAGAGGCCCCTGCATACAGCAAAAAAAAAAAAAAAAAAAAAAAAAAAAGTAATGGAAAAAAAGTTAAACTAATCAGTATCTTTATTCAGTTAACATTCCATTTCCAAAGTCTTCCCATAATACTTTCAGAAAACACATTCATCTTGCTCCAGTGATAATTCTTGGTATTCACCAATTAGACAAAGAAAGAAGTCAAATACGCTGCAGGAAAAAGTAAAATAGTGTAGGAGGACGAGGTTTTTATTTGATGTGAACCTGGCACATGGTAATTTCTCATCTGATTTAGAGGTCTGAAAAATAAGTGGAAATACAAGTTTTAAATTAATGTATACCAAGAGCAATCTATTCTTTAGTAGAAACTAGACTTGTGTAAACCCTTTAACAATATAATTAAGAATTCGACAGTGCCTCTGTATATAATTCACAGTTCCAAATGTCTGCAGCTCTGATTCTGACCTTTCAAAACCCCATTAAGCTATGTAAATACAGTCCAAAGAAATGTGTACTGTGCATAAACAGTACTCTAAAGTCAACCAGACAAGGACACTGTTGCTTCACTGTTGTCCCCAGTGCTTGTAAGAGCTCTGTTGAGGCACTAATACATCCTTGCTATTGATTTGTATATGACAGATCTACCACAGGACTCATTTTGTGGCCTTTCTGTTCAATATGTGGTTCAAGGGTGACCCCTACTATAAATATTATTCTGATATTAGACAGATCGTGATGGTTAAATTTATGTGTCTACTTAACTCTGTTAAGGGATGCCCAGATAGTTGGTAAAACATTTTTACTGGGTATGTTTTTGAGGGTGTTTCTGGAAGATATCAGCATTTGATTCAGTAGAATGCGTAGAGATCTGCCCTCACAAACACGTGTGGGCATCAACCAATTCACTGAGACCCTAAATACAACAAAAAAGTGAAGAAAGGGCAAATATTCTCTTTCTCTTCTTGAGCTGGGACATCCGTATTTTCCTGCCCTCAGACATCAGAGCTCCTCGTTCTCGAGCCTTCTAACTCCAGAAACCACATTAGCTACCCCTTGATTCTCAGACCTTTGGACTCAGACTGAACTCCACCACCAGGTTTCCTAGTTCTCCACCTTGTAGATAGCAGCTTATGAAACTCATGGCCTCCATAACTGTGTAAGACAATTCCTATAACAAATCTCTTATATATGCTGCTGGCTCTGTTTCTTTGGAGAACTCTAATACACATATATTACAAACACCTTTAGCAATTTAATGAAAATAATAACAGTGACATTTTTTTGAAAAGGGAAAGAAAAGTAAAAGTCCAGGACTCACATTAAATATCATAAAACTCTGATAAGACAGTATTTGATTAGTTTTCTATGGATATATTTTTAAATTATACAATTAATATTTACTATAGAAAAAAGAAAATATAAATCATCTCAATTCCACCAACCATTGTAAATTTCCATTAACATCCTGGTATTCACCTTGCAAAGTATCAACTGTGTTTGGAGCATGTGTATGCATATATGGTTACAATCATATAAACATATATGTAACATCAGAAGTAGACTGCTTGCCCAAGATCCTCGACCTGACTCGTATGATCCTTTATGTTTTCTTGACTTCTTGGACCTTTTCATGTGCACCAAACGTTTTTCCATCATAGGCATGATCCTATGCTTGTTTTAAAAATCAATCCAATTGTTGAGTTTGTGGCCAATTACCTGAATCTAGAACCTCTGGATTACCTGGGTGGATTTCTCTACTCCAAGGCTCTAATTGGTTGGCCTTTAGGAAATTTATTTTAAAGAAAAAATTACAGTCCTGTTCAGGCCACTATTGATATTACTAGATGGGATCCCTTCACCTGGTCAATTAATAACATCTGCTCTGACCCTGGCCATAAATATGAATTTTCCTCTATTACTCAAGCTCTATCAGAGCAACAAGCAAAATTTTCACTCAGGAATAAAACCTCCCACAATTATGGGATGGATTTATATAGTTAACACCAGGCTATGGTAATTTAACTTTAAAGGCTTCTCTACGTTGGGAACAATTAAATCATTCTAAGGATAATCAGTCTAGTAACACTAGGAAACTGGGCTGGATGCCTTATGGACAGTGCCAATATATAATTTCCCTGAAAGATAAGGATTGGTACAGAACAGACTAAGTCAAACAACCTGGGATATACTGTACCGCACCTAATGGAAGTTCTTGGCTTAATTCTTACTTCTGACTTTACTAATACTGCTAGCTATGTTATTTGTATTTTGCCTGTTTTACAAAATTGTTGTTTCTTACATTACCAAATGTGTGACTGAGTCTCTGATAAAATGATGATACACAGTTCCACATGAGATCAATGATTGTAATAATGTAACTCTAGATATGGGAAGAATCAACAAAAGGGAATATTTTCCTGGACCATAAGAGACTAGTAAGACAGTTGATCCAGAGACTTTTGACTAGTATTCTCACTAGGCCTTACCAGTATAAGGCCTAGTCCAGTAATACCACACTGAGTAGCCTATCAGGGAAATCTTCAGCAGACCTGGGAATGAGCATTCCTAACACCATGGGACAAAATGGTAATGAAATGGCCCCAAACCATGGTCGAATTTATGACCATGAAGGGGCCCTGCTAACTGGAAACTGGCACTTGCTATCTACCTCTACAAAGATTAAATCATGGCCACTGCAGCTGCTGACCTTCAACACCCCCTGAAAGGAGTTCAGGGTGGAGATCAGGAATGAGGAACTCTGTGCTCTGGGAAAAACTGGCAGAAAGTATCAGATAGATACTTTCAGGAGAAGATTTTATGAGCCCTAATTCTTGCATCTTCTCATACCTAGAGAAACACTGACATCATTAATGGTGACATCTGCTTTGGCTATTAAGGAGAAAATTACAATTAAAAGTGAAAGTGGAGTAGCTGTGGTTCAGACATCAAGGAAATAACTAGGTGACACTATGGATGTAATTTCAGACAAGTCCTTGTATTGCTGAGAACCTAAGTTTTCTGAGCTGTGTCAGACTTGGGATGCCACCAGCCCACTCTCAAAACGATGTCTGTTTGCAGCTGGTGACTACAGCCTTACTTTTCAAAGGTCTCCTCTTGTAACTATTATATTTTTAGACAATGAAATTGCTTTAGATCATACATTAACAAAAATAAGAGACATGTATGATGACCAATAGCTCCTGTTATCTATGTGTTAACACCACATCAAAAGTTAAAACCTACTTAGATAAAACTAGACAACTGGCTGCCTGGCTACAAGTCTCCCCAAAGTGCCAGGTCCAGATTGGGTTTCAGGCTTATTCTCCTGAAAAGAAATGAGAACTATTTTGTCTATTAACATTCAGGTTGTCACTCCTCCAAATACTTCTAACTGGGTCTGTTACACCTACATCAATCACACTGGGCTAATAGAAGAGGACACCAAAAATATATGACCACACCAAATGGCTCCATTCCTTTGAACAGGGTAACCCAAGCACTGACTCTATCTAAACCAGGATCAAAATTGCTAACAAACGTAACCCGGTCCTTACTTCTGCTTGGGCCCCTGATTACAATAATTCTTTTACTTATCTTTGTCCCTGACCTTCTTAATCTACTTGTTTAGTTTGTTCTTTCTAAGGACACAATGGTTTCCCAGACAAGATGACAGTGAAGCAGAGATTCCAGCCACTCCTTGGAACATATCCTGCTGGAATAACAACAGAAGTCACCCCTTAATGAGACAGGGTGAGAGCTCCCTGACCCCAACTAGGTAGGGTCTACAAGCCCCTAGGCAGCCTGAAGAAGCTACAGAAGGCAGACGTTTGCCCTTCATCCTCCCAGTAAAGATTTCTCAGGGTTTACTTCTCTCAGGGGGATTTGGGGCAGGATATAGATGGGCTCCAGGCTGAGCACCCAGAGTTCATCCCCTGTGGACAGATCCTCCAAAATAGCAGGAGGGAGGAGAAGCTAAGTTTTGCCCAGATAAGAGTTAAAAGACCACATATTCCTCATTCTTGAAGTCAAGGAGACCTTCCCGACTACACACACACACACACACACAGAAAGGCTCCTTGGAGGTCAAAAGAGAGGTGGTGTCACCTCATAGTAAGTGATGGCAACCTACCCATAGGCCTGTTTGCTAGAATCCATCTTGGCTAAGAGATGAGGGCACACACATGGGAGGACCCCAATATGTACCAGATATGGACTCAGAATCAGGAAAAGCAAGATGACTGGCCAAAGGAAACCCAGAAGAAATGCCCCATAAAAGTGATTCAAACTACATTGAGGGCATGACTCTCTCTGAGTCCATCTATGTGTCTATCCACATGTACCCTTTTTCCTCCTAAAAAACACTTTACTTTTTTCACACACACACACAAAAAATGTAAAAAGGAATTAAGGACTAAATATGTTTGGAACTTTTTTTTTATTAACAATATACTGAGAACATATTTTTATGTCAAAAATATATTTCTAAAATATTGTTCTGATGAATAATCAATATTTCATTTTGTGTGTAACCCAAATAAAATTCCTTCTTGCCACTGCCTTAGGGCTTACCATGGTGATGAATTCAAAAGAAGCAAAACAGAACTTGTTAAAGGCTTGGCAAGGCATGTAAAGATACTACTTATCCAGCTGTATTACTTTTCTATCTCTGTAACAACTTAAAACAACAGTAATATGTTATCTCATAGTTTCTGTGAGTCAGGACTGTGAGTTAGCTGGGTCCTTTGCTTAGAGTTTCAAAAGCTGAAATGAAAGTGTCAGCCCACATTAGACCAGTTAGTTTTAATAGGTATCTACAGGACATTCCATCCAAAAACAGCAGAGTACACATGTTTTCAAGTGCATATGGAATGTTCTCCAGGATAGATGACATGCTAGACCACAAAAAAAGTCTCAACAAATTTAAGAAGATAGAAATTATATCAAGCATTTTTTCTGTAGCACAACAGTATGAAACTAGAAATCAATTACAGAAAGAAAAATGTGAAAAGCAGAAATGCATGGAGACTGAACAACATGCTACTAAAAAACCAATGAGCTAATGAAGAAATCAAAGAGGAAATCAGAAAATACCTCAAGACAAATGATAATGGAAACACAACTTTCCAACATCTATGGGATGGATCAAAAGCACTTCTAAGAGTGCAGTTTATGGCAATTCAGGCTTACCTCAAGAAACAAGAAAAATCTCAAATAAACAACCTAACCTAACATCTAAAGGAATTAGAAAAAAAAAGAAAAAGCAAAGCTGAAAGTTAGCAGAAGGTAGGAACTAATAAAGATCAGAGAGAAAATAAATAAAATAGAGGCAAAAAAATAGAAAATTTCAATGAGCTGGTTTTTTGAAAAGATAAACAAAATTGATAAACCTTTAGCCAGGCTCATCAAGAAAAAAACGAGAGAAGACCCAAATAAACAAAATAAGAAATGGAAGAGGAGAAATAACAACAAATACCATAGAAATACAAAAAATAGAGAATACTATGAACAGTTATATGCCAACTAATTGGACAACCTAGAAGAAATGGACAAATATCTAGAAACATACAACCTTCCAAGACTGAATCAGGAAGAAGACAATCTGAACAGATCAGTCACTAGTAGTGATGTTGAATTTGTAATTTCAAAAACAAAAAATTCACAGCAAATGGCTTAACTGGGGAATTTTACCAAACACATAAAGAAGTGTTAATACCTATTCTTCTCAAACTATTCTAAAAAATTGAAGAGGAAGGAACACTCCCAAATTTATTCTATGAGGCCACCATTACCCTCATACTGAAACCAAAGACACTACAAAAAAAGAAAACTAAAGACCAATATCTCTAATGAGTATACATGCAAAAGTCCTCAACAGAATATTAGCAAACTGAATTCAACAATATATTAAAAAGTTCAAAGACCATGATCAAGTGGGATTTATTCCAGGGCCACAAGTTTGTTCAATATTAGTAAATCAATGTGATACACCACATTAACAAAAGGAAAAATAATAATCACATGATCATCTCCATAGATGCAAAAAAGCATTTGACAAAATTCAACATCCATTCATGATAAGAACTCTCATCAAAGTTGGTATAGAGTTAACATATCTCAACATAATAAAGGCCATTTATGACAGACCTACAGTTAATATACAACAGTGAATAGCTGAAAGCCTTTCCTTTACAATCAGAAGCAAGACAAGAATGCCCACTCTCACCACTTCTATTTAAGATAGTATTGGAAGTCCTAGCCACAGCAACCAAACAAGAAAAAGAAATAAAAGGCATCCAAATTAGACAGGAAGAAATAAACTGTCTCTATCTGCAGATGACATGATACTATATGTAGAAAACCCTAAAGTCTTTACCAAAAAACTATTAGAACTAATAAATGAATTCAATAAAGTTGAGGGATATAAGATTAATATACAGAAATCTGTTGCTTTTCTATACATTAATAATGAACTATCAGAAAGAGAAAGCAAGAAAACAATCCCATTTAAAATCTCATGAAAAAGAATAAAATACATAGCAATAAACTAAACCAAGGAGGTGAAAGACATATACTCTGAAAAGTATAAAATATTAATGAAGGAAATTGAAGATGATACAAAGAAATGAAAAGATATCCTGTGTTCCCAGATTGGCAGGAAAATATTGCTTAAATGTCCATACTACCCAAAGCAATCTACATATTTAATGCAATCCCTATCAAAATACAGTGACATTTTTCACAGAGCTAGAACAAATAATCCTAAAATTTATATGTAACCACGGAAGATCCCAGATTGCCAAAGCAATCTTGAGAAAAAAGAACAAACCTGGAGTATCACACTCCCTGACTTCAGTCTATACTACAAAGCTACAGTAATCAAAAAAGCACGGTACATAAAAACAGACACATAGATCAGTGGAACAGAACAGAGAGCCCAGAAATAAAACCACACACTTATGGTCAATTAATCTATAACAAAGGATACAAGAATATACAATGGAGAAAAGACAGTCTCTTCAATAAGTAGTGCTGGGAAAACTGGACAGCTACATGTAAAAAAATGAAATTAGAACATTCTTTAACAGTACACAGAAAAATAAACTCAAAATGGATAAAAGACCTAAATGTAAGACCTTAAGCCATAAAACTTCTAGAAGAGACAATAGGCAGAAACTGCTTTGACACACATCATAGCAATATATTTTTTAAATCTGTCTCCTAAAGCTAAAGAAATAAAAGCAAAAATAAACAAATGGGAACTAATTAAATTTAAAATCTTTTGCACAGCAAAGAAAGCATCGACAAAATGAAGACAGCCTACTGAATGGGGGAAAATATTTGCAAATGATGTGACCAACAAGGGGTTAATATCTAAAATATATAACTGGCTCATAAAACTCAATATCAAATAACCCAATTAAAAATGGGTGGAATAGGGCTTCCCTGGTGGTGCAGTGGTTGAGAGTCCACCTGCCGATGCAGGGGATACGGGTTCGTGCCCCGGTCCGGGAAGATCCCACATGCCACGGAGCGGCTAGGCCCATGAGCCATGGCTGCTAAGCCTGTGCGTTCAGAGCCTGTGCTCCGCAACAGGAGAGGCCACAACATTGAGAGGCCTGCGTACTGCAAAAAAAAAAAAAAAAAAAAAAAAAAAAAAAAGGGCAGAATAACTGAATAGGCCTTTTTCCAAAGAAGATATACAGATGGCGAACAGGCACATGAAAAAATGCTCAACATCATTAATCACCAGAGAAATACAAATCAAAACTACAATAAGATATCACCACACACCAGTCAGAATGGCTATCATATAACGTGTGGATGAGGATGTGGCAAAAAGAGAACCCTCTTACACTGTTGGTTGGAATGTAAATTGATGCAACACTATTGAAAACAGTATGGAGGTTCCTCAAAAAAATAAAAATAGAACTATCATATGATGCAGCAGTTCCACTCCTGGGTATATGCCCAAAGAAGATTAAAACACTAATTTGAAAAGATACAATGTGCACCCCAATGTTCATCACAGCATTATTTACAATAAACAAGATATGGAAGCAATCTAAGTGTCCATTAACAGATGAATGGAAAAAGAAGATGTGGTAAATATATACAATGCAATATTGCTCATCCATAAAAAAGAATGAAATTCTGCCATGTCCAACAACATGGATGGACTTAGAAGGTATTATGTTTAGGGAAATAAATCAGACAAAGAGAAATACTCTATGTTATCACTTACATGTGGAACCTAAAAAATAAAACAAACTAATGTATATAACAAAACAGAAACAGACTCACAGATACCCAAAACAAACTAGTGGCTAACAGTGGGTAGAGGGAAGGATAAGGGGCAAGATCAGGGTATGAGATTGAAAGATACAAACCACTATGTATAAAATAAATAAGAAACAAGTATATATTGTACAGCACAGGGAAATATAGCCATTATGTTATAATAACTTTAAATGGAGTATAATCTATAAAAATATTGAATCACTATATTGTACACCTGAAACTAATATAATATTGTAAGTCAATGAGATTAAAATTAAATTAATTAATAAAAATAAAATAAAATCTAAATCAGCCTTCAAAAAAAAAGTGTCAGCCAGGCTGCATTCTCATATGGAAGCTTGACTCAGAAAAAATCTGCTTCCAAACTCAGGGCGGATTTAGCAGAATTCATCTTCTTACAGCTATACAGCTGAGGTTCCTGCCTTCTGTGGCTCTGCTATGAGTTGCTCTGAGGTCCTAAAGACCGCACATCTTTCCTTGACACATGACCCTCATAGGCCATTCAAAACCTGACAGTTTGTGTCCTCAAGGCCAGGAAGAGTGTACCTCTCTGATTCCTTTGTCTGCTACCTGCCAGAGAAAACTCTCTACTTTTATAGAACTTACTTGATTACGTCAGGCTCAATCTGGAAAAGTTCCTTTTTCCTGTACAATATAACATGACCAGAAAAGTGATATCTTATTGTATTCATAGGTTCCACACACATTCCTGGAGAAGATGTTATACAATGGCAAGTGTTATTGGGGATAATCTTAGAACTTTGATGACTATATCAACAAAAATGGGACCAGTAGTTGTTCAGTTATTTGGAAATATGTTCAGATACAAATATAAGAAAGCAGTTCACATATTTATAATGTAATTTTACCTAAGATTTAAAAATCATATTTATTTACCCATGTTTTGATACAGGGTCATATTATCTTTCTTAATAAATTACGTACATATCTAGTTTTGAATGCTCTAAAATGGAGGAAAGTTTATCATAATTTGTATTTTCTTTTTACACCCAGTAAATTTTTAAATTTATTATTTATTTACCTTTTTTTTCCCCAAAATAAACTTAAAGATCTGTATAATGTAAAACATGACTGATACGATCTTAAAGTTTTATAATTTACTGGGACTGTCTTTGTGACTTGTGTAGAAATGAGCTTCGTAAGTATTGAATAGATGTTTGGAAAGGAAACGGAATTTAGATTTTTCAATAAAAAATTGTTAGTCTATAAAAAAGTGCTAATTATATAAGTCAGATCTGTTACATATAACATACTGTTATGACCACTGTGATAGATTAAAATAAATATCTCTTCCATCTGGCCAAATACCTTCAGGAGCCTTCATTTCATTTGCTGGTCTTTTGTTCTTTTGCCACTTGCTATTCTACTCAGTCCTCTGTACTCTGTGACAGTAGTTGAATGATTTTTAGGTGTGTGATTTCTGTTTTATCTTTTCAATGTTTGATCATTTGTAAAAAAAAAAAAAAAAAAAAAAAAACCCTCTTTTTCCTGTTTGGTTTCTCCCAGCAGTACACTTTCCTCCTAGGAAACCACCACTAACCTTGACCCACTACAAATATTTGAGCTTGGTCAATAACAGAAGACTAATTGCTTACGTTTATGCAAGAGTACCATTTCCCTAGCCACATGCTATGTAAAAAATTCTTTAAAGAAATAAAACAATATTTATTTTTTGCACTTTTCTCAGTGACATGCCTAGCTATACTCATACTAATAGGACTGTCAGTTTATTTCAACAGTCAAGAATTCTGAAAATGACCATGAAGTCTGAAAGAATTTAACATTCTCACATAGAATTCAATGCAAACAAGTCACTGCACACTCTGTAGTATACATCAGAGAATTCTTGGTAATTTCTGGTACTCTCAAGTCCAGTTTACTATATATCTATAGATACAATAGGGCCTTAAAACCTGTGGCTTTTTCAACATCAGCATGCTAAGAATTAATTGATAAATCATGAATGAAATGCAAAGCATAAAATGGTGTTACTATTTGTATTGCAAAAATGAAGCCTCAAAACAGACTATTAGGAGTCTAAAGAGTAAATTCAGGTACATTTTCCATCAAATTAAAGATAAGACAAGAGACACATTTGCCCTGTGATTTTTAAGGTTAAATATCTTTATTCTAAGTACCCCCAAGCAGATCTAGATTTGAGGATCTATGTGCAAGTGATTTATAAGGAAATGTTCTTGGAGAAACCATTAAAAGTGTAGGAGAAACAGGAGGAGAAAGAGTAGGCAGGCCATCTTAGCCCAAGTCCCAGATTGGTACCTTCAGCCTGACCTCACAGAGATATTCTGGAGTATTAGTTGTGGTTGACAGTTGTCCTGAGCCAAGGCAAGGGGGCTGGGGTTTGTGCATACCAACCCCCAGCAGTCATTTCTTAAGGAGCATCATACAGGTAGGCAAAGGGGCCTTCAAAATGCAAAGCAGTCCTTCTTACTTAAATGCCTCAAGCTATTGAAAATAAAAGCAAACGAAAGGGTGCCCTCCACACACAAACATGGGGAAAAGGAATGCTAAGAGATCTGGGTGAAGCACATAAAATAATTTTTATTTGCATTCCAAGATGTAAATTTAGCCAATTACAATATTTTATACAACTAAAATTAGGCAGATAGAATATAAAAAGTGTTGCTAAAGATAAATAATTTTCCAGTAGTTATTTGTTATAGTTGGAATATATACATATAGAGAGTTTTATTCTTTTTTTTTTGAACAACAAAGCTTGTATATCTAGCAGAGATTCCAAAAGGAAAGATATGATCAGAGTATGATTAAGCTGTCTGAGAAACACATATCAGTAATGCTCTCATGAAAAGAAAAATACTATTAAGTCATGGAATTGTTCATTGTAGTCTAGGGCTAAAACATTTCAAAACTAAATGATTTTTAGCTTGAAACTCAAGTTGCCAGCTGAAGCATAACAAGACAGCAGCAGAAGTATTAGACTCAATATTGGCCAGTGCATTATGAGTCTCATTTACTTATTTACATTTAAGTTTAAAAATTAGTATGGATCATGTTATTGGTAACAAAAGGGGACTCATATCGGGCTGCCCAGACACCTTCCTGGTAACTTATATTACATTCTCAGCCCTGGCTCATTTGACATGCAGAACATAGATAAACCCTGGCTCATTTGACATGCAGAACAAATTTGAAAAGGATGTGAATTTGCAAAGGCATGCTCATATTCAGAAGGAGCATAGGAATGGTCAATTTGCCTTAGTTGTAGGGAAAGAAAGTTCTACCTAACTTAGTAATTAAAAAAATATATTTTGGGGTTTAGTTTTCCTTTTACTTCCTCTTTCCCACAATTCCCCAGATTCTCCATCCAGTCACCCTGGCCATTCTGTATTCTTTGCTTTAGGGAATAGCTCTAATTGTGGAGAGCAGAGAGTAGTTAGTTGGTTTCCCTCTTTTAAGTTTCCAATGCTTAGGCTTTAAGAAATCAGAAAGGACACTTGACTGAGAAAAAGAAAATTGATCATGCAGAAAATATCATGAAAAAAAATTGAATAAATGAGTAAAGGACACATACTCAATTGTTTTTAAATATAAAATTTGATTAATAAAAGTGCAGTACATAATTGAGAAGAGGTCCAGGAATCAAATACCATTTTTGCTGGTTTGAGTTCTGAAGTTCCTAGCCACAATGAATTTTAAGCAAAAATGACTCAAGATTTTCTATTTGCTAAAATGACTACCCTGTTCAAAGTCATTTATTTACATACATACACACACACACACACACACACACACACACACACGCACAACGTGCATATTTAAACTTTGTACCCAACAATTAGAGAATACGTATTATTCTCACGCCTACATGAAACATGATCACAGTTTGGCCATAAATATACTCTTGACAAATTTCAAAGACTTGTCATAGAGATCACATTCATTATGAAATAAGGTTAGTGTGATGGTTAATTTCATGTGTCAATTTGACTGGGCCACAGGGTATCCAGACATTTGGTCAAACATCATTCTGGGTGTGTCCGAGAGGATGTTTCTGGAAGAGACTAACATTTGAATGGGTAGACTGAGTAAAGCAGATTGCCCTCCCTGATATGTATGGGTAGGCATCATCAAATAGAACGAAAGCCTAAATAGAACAAAGAGGCTGAGCCTCTCCTAGTAGAGACGGAGTCCTCCTGTCTGACTGCCTCCAAGGTGGGACATAGATTTTTTCCCGCCTTCTAACTCAACTAAAACATCAGCTTTCCTGAGTCTTCTGTTTGCTGATCTTGGGACTTGTCAGCAGCCTCCACAATCCCATGAGCTAGCTAGATATACATCCTATTGGTTCTATTTATATGGAGAACCCTGACTAATAAAATTAGATATTAATAACAATAAAATATATATATTTTAATCCTCATACATTTGCAAAATAAGAAATTCATGACTAAATACTTCTTGAGTAAAAGAAGACATCAAAGTGGAAACTAAAATACTTACAACTAAATGATTCAGACAATATCATATACCAAAACTTATGAAATAACTGTGAGGAATTCCCCTCTTTTCTGGCCATCAAGATTCATCATGATGCCAAAGCAGCAATTTTGGTTTCCATTTCTATGGCCGTATTTGAAACACTTCAAAGTATCTCCTCAATAATTGAATACTTGTTTCTAATTTCCATTGCTTGCTTTGCAAAAGACACTACATTTGTAACTGTGCTTCCACACTACTTTTATCTCCTGATTGCAGCACCTATAAATTGTGTCCTTTACGTGTCTGTTTCTTACTATAGAATATGAGCATGATGGACTTGGAGTTAAGATTATGAATTATTCAACTTCTTTATCATAGTACACAGCACCCAGTAGGAAATTTTTTTTAAAACTTCACTGAATTTGTTCAAACTATTTTGAAATTCTAAAAATAGAGTCATAGACATAGAAAACAAACTTATGGTTACCAAAGGGGAAAGGAGTGGGAGAGGGATAAATTAGGAGGATTGGGATTAACATATACACACTACTATATATAAAATAGATAACCAGCAAGGACCTACTGTATAGCACAGAGAACTATACTCAATATTCTGTAATAACCTATAAGGGAAAAGAATCTGAAATATATATATAAAGAATCAGAAATATATATATAACTGAATCACAGTGCTGTACACCTGAAACTAATACAACATTGTAAATCAAGTATACTCCAATAAAAATATATATATTTATAAAAATAATAAAAGTAAAAATAAAACATTTTTCAGTTTTTTGGGAGAGTTGGGGGAGGGGTGAATTTGTGGGATATGATTAAGTCAGTGCCACCTTATGGCCCTACTTGGTTATATTTCAAAAGAAAAAGGTAGAACATTAATGAAATAAATATCCAAGTTAAGATGTTAGAGAAAAAAGAGAGTAAATGTAAAGAAGTAGAAGGAGGAAGATAGTAAAGATAAGAACAGAAATAAAATTTCTAGAAGCAAAGATAAAGCCAAAACGTTTGGCACTGGAAGGAGTAATAGGATAGAAAAAATTCTGGAAAGTTTGATGAAGAAAATAGGAGAGAAGTAATTAATAAATAATATAAGGGAAACAAAAGAGGACATAGAGCAGCAAAGAATACAAAGATAATAATATTAACAATTTTCTGATAATTCATTTGAATAGTTATATGAAATAAGCAGATTGTTATAGAATTGAAACAGCAAGGTTAACTTAATACTGTGTAGTCTTCTAACAATTGTAGAAGCAACAGTTAAGTATATTCACACATACATACAAACATACCCTGCAGGATCGTATAGTTTGGGGAGAGAGTTCTACCAGACCCTAAAATAATACATCCTTCCATCATTGTCAAGTCTTCCAGAAAGTTAAAAAATGTGACCATTCTCCGCTCATTTCATGAAAGCAAAATTATACAAGGAGAGTAATGGAAGAAAAATTACAGGACAATTTTATTCAAAACATAGCTACAAATGAAATTCCTTAAACTGGTAAAGATTTCTTACCAAAACCTTACAGTAAATATTCTTAATGGAGAAACATTGAAATCTTTTACTTTGACATCACAAATAAGACAAAGATGTTCATTGATTCACTTACTGAAAACATGTTGACTGAACCTATACCAAGCACTCTTTTAGGCATTTGTGATATACAAGTGAAATAAAACAAAGATCCCTGATTTCAAGGAACTTACATTCTAGTAAGAGATGATAGAAAACAAATAATAAATACAATTAATAAATTATATAGAATTTTAGAACCTGAAATATCATAAATATTTATAAATGTTAAATAAATATGATACATCTTAGAATCTGAAATACAATAAAAAAGGAAAAAGTAGAGCATATTAAAGTAAATCAGGTGGTACGGGTTGTAGCATTAAATAGGCGGTCATGAGAAGCCTCTCTGAGAAGAAGTTATTTAACAATCATATGAGAGGTACGAAGGAGACCAAAGAAATATCTGGAAGAATTCCTGGCAGTGAAACTGTGTTAATGCAGTAACAAGCCTTTATGTTTGAGAAATGGCAAAGAGGCCAGCATGGCTCAAGTGGTACTCTAGATTGGGTTTCCCTGAAATTAATCCCAAGGAATTGATGAAATTAATCATCAAGGATTTGGATACTCACAGTTTATTTGAGAGGTGATCCTGGGGAGCATGCAAGAGAATGGGAGAAATGTAAGGCAGAGAAGGAAGAATGGCTGCTAAAAGTTAAGTCTTGATCCTGCTGGGGACTAACAGGATGCATGTACATGGCATCTTAGAATTCCCCAACAAGAGAGACGGAAGCAGAAGTATTTATCCACTGGTTCCCGTCCCTCAAAAGTTAAGGGATACCCTTGCAGCATCACCACCCCAGTACTTCTGGGCTGTCCTTCAGTAGGCTTGGCAAGCTTCTGTGCTGCCAAAGTCAGCCCTTGGGCAGAGAAGCAAGAGTCAAGAGATATTATTTAAAGTGGGATGGTGCTAGTGGACATTTGAAATACCCATCATCATAGCTACAAGTGAACTCAAAAGTAAGTTTAGATAATATGGGGTGGAGAATCAACAGTGTCTGCTGCAAGTGGCAAGAACATGGGGAATGAAGAAAAGATGGGGGGAAGGGGATGAATGGAAGGGAGATATTATAGAGCATTGCACATCTTGTAATGACTTGGTTTTTACTCTCTATTAAATGTAAAACCATTAGAGGGTTGTGAAATGATATGGCTGTGCTACTGAGGATAGACTGTGGGTAATGGAGTAGGGGCAAAAGTAGCAGCAATAAAATGCTAGGAAGCTATTAAAGTAATTCCCGCAAGAAATAAAGATGTCTTAGACTAAGTTGGTACTGGGCAATTAGTGAGATGAGGTCAGATTCTGGATATTTTGCCTATGGTGAAATCTTTTTCTATGCTAAGTATTATTCTATATATATTAGCAGCTGAAGAGGTACCTAGGAATATATCCAATAGAAGATATGTAAGACCTGTACAAAAAATTCATAACATGTATTGACAGACATTAAAGACATAAGTGGAGAGATAATTTGCAATCATGGACAAGATTATTCAAGCAGGATAAAGATATCAATTTACACCAAGTGAATCTACAAAGTCAATTAAATCAAATGTTAACAAGAATTTGAAATACAGATTGTAAAACTTTTGTGGAAGTATAAAGGAGCAAGAATAATTGGGACAAAGAATAATAAAGTGAGGTAATTTCTCCTTCTAGATATCAAAACCCATTACAAAGCTATGGTATTTGGACATTTGTGCCAAAAAATAAAAATTAAGCAATGCAACAGGTTAGAGAGCCTGGAACTGAGATGTATAGAGAACAGAGTATACCAGATTACGGGGAAGAGGTGAGGTGGGGAGAGAGACAAGAAGAGACGTCAATAAATGATGTCAGCACAATTGGTGAATCCATTTTGGAAAAAAATATCCCTACCTCATACTCACATAGAATCAATTTCAGATGGATTAAAAAATTAAGTGTGGAAAATGAAACGCAGATCTTTATGAATAAAACTATTAAACAATATCTTTCTTACTTGGGGTGAGGGAATCGTGTTTTAAATATGACCCCCCCGAAAGAAAAGCTATAAATTTGACTACTAAAATTAAATTCAGTTCATCAAAAATACATAAAGAAGTGAAAAAAATAAGCCACAAAGTGGGAGAAGATACTTGTAATACATGTAACTGACAAAGATTTAGCATCCAGAATAAAGAATGCTCACATACCACAAGAAAAAGACAAATAGGTCCCTTTTTATATTTATTTGCTTGGCAAAATTTTAGAGATCTACAGTTGAAAAAGATGTGGATCAATGGAAACACACATTACTCATGAAATCCAACGTGACATTTTCTGGAAAAAGGAAGAATTCATATACCCTACCACCCAACAATTTGATTCCAAGGTACATTCCAAGAAACTCATTCACATGTATACTAAGACACATGTAAAAGAAGGATTGCAGAGGTGTATAAAATATTGGATACAAAGTAAATGTCCAAAAACAAGAGAAAAAATTAAAAATTAGAGTATGTTCACATTCTCTAATATGAAGAGAATATGTACAACTACATTTGACAGCACAGATGAATCATTAAAGCATAATTTGGGGTTTGAAATAATTTTAGAAAACTAAAATTATATACAAGTATGATAAACTTCTATGAAGTTAAAAACTAAGTAAAACAAAATAGCACTTCACTCAAAGTCTACTGATTTAAATGTTCACTCTATCCAAAAATACTCTCACAGAAACATGTAGAATGAAATATCTGTGTACCATGGCCAATCAAGTTGACACAAAATTGATCACCACAATAAGTATTACCAATATTGTTTTGTACATATCACATTTTATACAATAAAAGCAAATCATAGGGAAAATGTGTTGGAGATTAAGGTGTGGCAGTGGGCTATGGTTGAAAAGAAAGTGGGAAGGGATGAAAGGGATGCTGCAGTTGGAAGCACTTTTAATGAGATGTGCCTCTCTCTGAGGTACAAAATCAGATGCTATAGAGAATATTAAGTTTAACTCATAAATTTTAAATGTCCAATATTTCCAACCAGCCACTTAAACTGAGTTACTGTGTGCAATTTACCTAAGCTCTTAGTGTCTCTGCTTCCTATGCATAAAAAGAGAATAATAATAGTACTTATCTATTAGACTGTTTTCACAATCAAATAAGGTAATACATATATGTAAAGCCCAAAGAACAGTGTATATACAGCAAATGTAAAATGTTAATAAACAGTAAAGGTAAAATGTTACCATTATCATTAGTAAGATCAGTATTTATATTTGTAGCCATATTCATACTATTATGGTTATTGTAGTTATTAAATAGAGGTTTGAAAATAATATACTTTCTTCATGAATGCTAGTTTAAATCTGAGAATAAAAGAGAAGAGACAAAACTACATGTGACTTCTTTCTTAATCTGGTAGAATCCTTCCCACGCATAAAGCATCTATGTGCCCAGCAGGAGCTAAAGTATAAGAGGAAAGCCATACTAACGTGTTTCATGCTTGTCTGCTGTTTGGTTAAATAAATCAAGAAGTTATAGCTGGTGTGTGGCTGGTCCCTTCCCACCATTCAGTACTCCAGCAGATGCATATTACATATGTAAAATATTTTTTAAATATTTGACGTATTTCCTAACTTTGTAAAAGAAAAGCAGTTTTTAAAGCTATGGCAGAATACCCTAAGGACATATCTCTGTATTACATAAAAATCCAGAATTCACTAGTTAGAGATAATTTTTAAGGTTTTATTTGCAAATATGTATTTATATAAAACTGTGCAGATAAAGAATTCACCTCGATGTTCTCAGTCCTTGAAAAGGATATTGATCATTTACTGTAAAATAATCCCAGAAAGTATAATATACTTTGCCAAATCATAATCTGGAGAAACCAAATTCTCTGGTTTCTCCAGAGGAACCACCAGACTCAGAAAAAGTAGCCCTCATTCATTATAAGAATAGTATGAAAACAGTTCCCTCTTTCCCTAAAACACTGGTATAAAATTAATAATTCTGCTACATTATGAGTAACTCAGTCAAGTTATCTATATTAATAATTCGTGCTGCCTGTGTGATCCTCTTTGGCTTTCAGAAATTGTTCTGAAACCCCCAAAAGTGTCCCTTCAATGGCTCACTTGATATTTTCCCCACTTGATGTAATGACACTGGGAATAATTAAGCTGTTAAGAAAAGATTCACAATGAAGCAAGAAAATACAAAACAATTAAGACAAATACCTTATGTTCACTTTATTTCCCTTCATTAGTATTTAAAGATCAGAAAAACATTTATAATTTGGAAAAAATAGAATAAAACATGAATGCTAATTTCCTCTTGGTTTCACTTACAAAAATATTAACATTGTTCTGGAATGTAAACCCAAAAACAATTAAAAAGAAGTAATATTTAGGACTAATGTATGATGTATTATTCATTTGCAGTTTTCAAAATCTCAAAACTGACAGAGTAGCCATACTGCTAAATTAAACCTACCATTCTGGTAGGTTTTAATCCTTAGTCTTAAGTCATCAACTTCCTTTAAGTATTATTTAGAATTGAAGTACCTGGACCTTTTACATGGCTGGTAGGATTTGTATTCTATATACTAACCCTTTATTAGCTTACTCAGATAAAGGCCACACAATCTAGGATTATCTAGCTAATCAGAGGACTAAAAAGCTCTAGTCAAGGTAGAAGTCCTTGGTTAGGTCAGGAAACCAATAATTCCATTACTGATTTTGAAGTTCATTCCCTGATACTGTTAGCTTATTATCCCTCATAAGAATCTAAATCTGCATTTCTTTTCACTTGGAGGAAATTTATTAAAGACCCATTTCAATTAATAGTATTAGATATAAATGCTATCAGTTTAAAATGACTTATTACCCATAGCAAGTACTCCTAATCCCACATTAAAACTTATTCCTATAAATAAGGTTAAAATTCTAGACAAATTTCCAAAAATCACATTTATATGCTGCTTTTTTCTAATTTTTCACTTATCAATAATATTTCTGCTACTATATATGATATAAAAATCTTTTGACCAAAAACAAACCACAGAATTATACTGGGGAAAAAATAATACATTCCAAAGATTAACACAAGCATGATAAATTTTATTAACTCACAATTCCTTGGAATTTTCAATAATTTAGAAGGGATTTAAGCTGATGTTTACCTAAGTTTATCTATCCAATCCTTTTCAGATTCTATAAATGTATGATACGGACAAAATAGCTAGGAATTTATTTTAAATAAGCAAGTCAAAGACCTATTTTCGAGAGCTTCTCAACAATTTACATTAAAAAATATATTAATTACAATGTTTCCCTAGTTATTTAAAAGAAAGTTCCCCAGTGGTTTGCACTTAAAAAAGCATTAAGGCAGTCAATTCCTTTTAGAACTCTTTATTTACTTATTTACTTATTTATATATTTATTTGGCTGTACCAGGTCTTAGCTGCAGCATGCGGGATCTAGTTACCTGACCAGGGATCGAACCCAGGCCCCCTGCATTGGGAGCTCACAGTTTTAACCACTGGACCACCAGGGAAGTCCTGGCAGTCAATTTTTTTATTTACTCCTGTGTGGGGAATTATATGCAACCAAGATTAAAACATTGTGTTTCCTTTAAATATTATCTAATTCAATTTTTAATCTATTAAAATGAGCTTTACTACAAATAGTCCTCATTGGAGAGATTTTTCATCAAAACAGTAAATAACACTTAATCTTCCTACTAGAACAATTAAGAGTAGAAAATAATTTTTGTCCTTTAAGGACACTTGTGAGTCCTATTTACTACTACTAGCTGTATATTAACAATAACTAATGCCTTCCACTTCGTAGACGTTTTTCATCTCATGTCATAATGTCTTCTAGAAAGGAATCTTAAGTCTACTCAATTCTGGAATACAAAGAACTCACATCAAACCTCAAATAGCCATATCTATCACCAATGGTTCTTCATAATGAGTCTGTGTGATGATTAATTTTATGTCAACTTGGTTAGGCCATGGTACCCAGATATTTTTTTTCTAGATGTTTCTGTGAAGTATTTTGGGGATGGGATTAACATTTAAATCAGTAAACCTTGGGTAAGCAAACTGTCCTCCATAATGTGTGTGAGCCTTGTCCAATCCATTGAAGGCCTTAAGGAAAAGACTGACCTACCCCCAGAGAGAGGGAATTCTGCCAGCAGGCTGCCTGTAGACTCAAACTGCAAATCTTCCTTGAGTTTGCAGAATGTGGGCCTACCCCACAGATTTTGGACTTGCCAGCTTCCACAATCACTTGACCCAATTCCTTAAAATCCCTCTCTTTATTTTCTCCCTCTCTCATTTATATATATTTTACATATACATATGGATATGTAAAAATATGTATGTATATATATAGATACATATATAGATACATATATCTTTATATGTATATAAAGATATACATGTTTTCCTCAACTCATGATAGGGTTATGTCCCAATAAGCCCATCAAAAGTTGAAAATATCATAAGTTGAAAATACATTTAATACACCTAACTTACTGAACATCATAGCTTAGCACAGCCTACCTTAAACATGCTCATAACACTTACATTAGCCTATTGTTGGGCAAAATCATCTAACACAAAGTTTATTTTATGATAAAGTGCTGAATATCTCATGTAATTTATTGAATACCGTACTGAAGGTGAAGAATACAATGGTTATGAGTGTATCAGTTGTTTACCCTCAAGGTCACATGGCTGGCTGGGAGCTGTGGCTCCCTGCTGCTGCCCAGCATCATGAGAGAGTATCATACCACACATTGTGAGCCCTGGAGAATGTCAAAATTCAAAATTCAAAGTATGGTTTCTACTGAATGCTTATCACTTTCACACCATCATAGTCAAAAAAAATTGCTAAGTTAAACCATTGTATGTTGGGGACCATCTGTATATACGCACATCCCACTGGTTCTTTTTCTCTGAAAGGCCCTAATACAATTTATAAATACAAAGTAGGAAAATAAATTTTTGAAGAAAGTCATTTTTCTATCCTTAGATATCATTGCTTCAGTTAAAAGAAGTTATTTGACTATTTTAAACTATATAAGTTTATAGTTATAAACTATAATAAACTATATAAATTTATTCATTTAAGTAATTAATTGTACCGATACTAACGATTAGTCTATAATTATTTGTAATTAGTTTCAACATACATAAAGCTGAGTTTTCCTTTCACCATGTCTTCTATATGGCCAATGATACACACAGTTTGCCCTAGAATAACTTGAATTTTTTCAAATTTCACATGATCACAATGTGAAAAAACAGTGGACTTCATGCTCCCTATAATTACAAAATATCAGAAAAAAAAACAAATATCCAACAATAGATGTAATGGTTAATTAAAATTTGGTCCATCCTCATGATGAAATATTACTAAATAATCAACAATAATATTTATAAAATTCTTAAGATACAGAAAAATGTTAGTGCATTATATATAAAAGAGCTGTACTAAACTGTATATGAAATGCAACCTTGACTGTGTAAAATACGGAGGAAATATATATGTAAAATAAGACATAAAGGAGTGTCAAAATGTAAATAAAGGTATTTCTAGAGGATGGGATTGTGTGTGATTATCATTCTATTCTCTTTTATATTTTCCATTTTTCTAAAATAGGCCTGTGTTGTTTTAATCATTAAGAGGGAAAGTTCTAGACTGAGCAAACAAGTAATATGATTTTCTCAAAGAATTCTCCACTGACATCACTGGATTCTGCCTTTCCATAGCGTAAGTTATATGGGCTATATATGATAATTTCTATCAATCGTGCTGTAATCATCTATCTATACATCTTTCTTCCCCTGCAGTCTGTGAGCTTTATAGGGGATGACACTGTGTCCAATTTGCTTGGGCATGCCCTCAGCACACAATAAAATCTGTAATATTCAATAAATATTTGTTCATGATAGGCAATATACAATATTTATGGATATTTAATAATAATGACTATTAATAATTAGTAACTGATCATGACTGTTATCAACAGCATTATTTTTTTAATTTTTTAATTTTGTTTTGCGGTATGCGGGTCTCTTACTGTTGTGGTCTCTCCCGTTGTGGAGCACAGGCTCCGGACGCGCAGGCTCAGCGGCCATGGCTCACGGGCCCAGCCGCTCCGCGGCATGTGGGATCTTCCCGGACCGGGGCACGAACCCGTGTCCCCTGCATCGGCAGGCGGACTCTCAACCACTGCGCCGCCAGGGAAGCCCTCAACAGCATTATTTATTTTCCTAACCAATATTACCTCTCTTACTACGGTCTGCTGTTATACAAAAATGTACACAAGATAATTTGGGTAGTGTTAGGAGGAATCCGTAACTGATTCTCCTCTCTCCACTCCCTACCCCCATGACTTCCCACCCTAATCCAGCAGGACTAGGACTGGAAATTTGACCAGATATTATGCCTGTGATTATGTTAAGTTACATGACAAAAGTGATTTTGCAGATTGAATTATGGTTACTAATTAGTTGACTTTTAGTTAATCCAAAGGGAGCTTATTCCAGTGAGTCAACCAAATCTAATCACATGAATCCTTTAAAAACAGGTAGTTTTTTTTTAACTGATAGCAGAAGAGGAAACTAGAAAGATTCAAAGCATGAGAAAGACATGACTTGCTATTGCTGGTTGGAAGATGGAGGGGACCACATGAGAAAGAATGCAAGTGGCTTCAAGGAGAAGAGAGTAGTCCCCACATGACAGCCAGGAAGAAAACTGGGACTTCAGACCTACAATCCACAAGGAACTGTATTCTGCCGACCATAAATGAGCTAGAACTGGATTCTCCCCAGAACCTCCAGATAAGAGCCCAGGTCTGCTGACACTTTGATTTCCACCTTGGGAGACTAAGCAAAAGACTCAGTTGCGCTTGCCCAAGCTTCTGACCTACAGAACTATGAGCTAATAAATTTCTGTTGTTTTAAGCTGCGAAGTTTGTGATAATTCATTCTAAAGCAATAGAATCCTAATACACTAATAAACTTTCGTTTTTTAATGCAGAGGTTTCCAGTTATTAAGATGTTTGTCCTACACTATGAGTAATTCTTTGCTATGGTTATGAGACCCAAATGAGTACAGAACATCATACATGGAGGATTCTTAAATTTTCTCAAACTGTTCTCAGAGGTATGTAGAAAATATAGCTCCTTTGTTCTCTAAACCTGGCCTAATCTTCTACCACAGCCCACCCCACATAAAAGAAAACTTACTCCTGCCACATAACAGTATTTCAGTCTCTTCTGGTTTTTATAGTTCTGGTTTTATACTTCAAAAACCAAATCCCTCACAGAACTGTTTTTAGGGAGTTTTTTCTTTTTTTTTTTCCCCCTGCTCAGACTTTCTAGAAAGATGCTCCAGTTACTCTTTTCTTCCTCAAAGTGGGGCATGGGTATATCAGGAGGCTCACAGTGTTCTCATGACATCAGAGGGAGGGAGTGTGGGCATGCCCCGCTTCCCTTGGCTCCGCTGGTCTCTGAGGAGGTTTCTTATCTGTCTAGCTCCTCCTCTCCCTGCCAGAATCCCCTGCTGTAATTCATAGTCAGAGCTGGCAAGGCTTCTTCAAGGCCTAGTGCTAAGCTCTTACTCACATGGCCTCATCCCAGCAATTGCTGGTTCTATGAATCTCCTTGAGTCTCTTCTAGATCTTCCACCCAGAGCCTGGAATAGTCAATTAGACTATAATAGTCAATAGACCCCTAATAGTCAATAGTCAATAGTCAATTAGACCCCTAATTTCTAACCACTGTAGTGGTGTCATATCACCTCAGAAGTCCCCACTGGGACATGCAAGAATACTGGGGATTCAATCCACACCTCACAGGTATTACAAGCAACTCAGGAAAGCTTAAAGCACATCTCTTCTTCAACCTAACCATGCTGAGTTCCAAAGTTTACTTTTTCAGGGACATCTGAGAAGCAGTCTCTTTCCAGAGTTCCAGAAATGAATCTAGTCAAGTACTCTAGCCTTGGCAATTCCTTCAACTTATAATATATCTCCTTCTGTTCAAGACAAAGTCTGAAAATGGGAGATTGGGGCCCAGATTCTTCACTCCATTATTCATCTGCTTTGCTCTACCTTTATCTCTCAAAATTCCTTGGGACTAAAAAAAAAAAAAAAAAAAAAAAAAAACAGGCTCTGAGCTATCTATCTACTGCTTTTACATCATATCTACTTACCATGGGTACCAAGCCATAAGGACTACCCATGAAGGTGGCAAGCGTGCCCTCTATATTTAGGGAAATTTTTCCATAGCCTGTGCCATTGATGTCTGGGCAATATATGCCAAAAAAATTTCAAAATATCCAATCCAAGTTCTTCTTTCAAACCTATTTTTTGGTGGAAAATTCATCTCTGGTTTTCCAGAAATTAAACATTAATTCTATCTTAATCCTTGCATACCTGATATAAAATTCCTAGTCCCACCTGTCCTACCTCTGAAACCAATAGAAGCTTGAGTTTAGCTAAACAGAAGTCCTTATAAACAGAAAGTAAAAAGAGAAAATCATAATAACATAATCAAAATTCACCCCAGATATAGAAAATCACCATAAGATTGAGGAAAGATGTCTCAACATAGACAAATTTTCTAATTTTCTCATCTTTGATTGACATTAACCAGTTTACAAATTTAGAGAAATAGAGTTAACCTGAATTTGTTGTGTCACTGGAGGAAAACAAATGCTATATTACTTAATTACTACACGAAATGCTATAATGAGACATTTAGTCTTTCTGTGGCATTGAGGACATTACCAATAGTAAAATTTAAAAGAACTTTCCATAGGATGACTTATGATTGATTCAGACTATATCACTGCAATGTGTACGTTATACACCTTGTAATGGCTTCCTTCCCTAATTTAAAGCAAAGATAATATTCCCATATATCTTGAAGCCTTTAAATCATTCAAGGCCACCACTGTGGACATAAACAGATACAGCATCACGTGGGGCACTCCTCTGCTCCTAGCTTTCGGTGAAATTTAAATGCTTATAAACTAAAACATATTGTTTTTGAAGACTTTTCTCATACATGTAGTGTTCATCCAGCTTTCTCGGCTGAAAACGTAATGTAAGAAACAAACTTTTCTCTACATTCCAAGGCTTTTAGTGTAAGAGGAAAATAGAAGTATAGCACTGTCCTAATTTATTTTTAATTCTTTCCTGTGATTTATTATGTAGGACACTGGACACTCCCTAGAGAGCTAGAATTCTGCACAACAGAGTATTCAACACTGCCATTTATTCAAGTCTATGTTTCTGAAGTTGCCATATCTAATATTACCAGGAAGTTCTCACAGTCTTAGAGAGTTTGCTAAATGGAAATTCCACTGTGTGAGCTTTCAGCTGCAGAGAATTCCACTTTCTATGGAGAAATGTCAGTAACAACTTAATTTCCTCCTGTCGCGCAAGTATCTTTTATCAACAAAATGTTCCCAATAATCACATCACATTTTAGAATGCCGCCTTTGGTTTATACAGACTGAGGTGTTATGTGACAGAAAGAACAAAGGGAATTGGAAAAAAATAATTGTGTGATAAGGAGAGTTCAGTGACTACTAGCTGTGTATGAAAATGAAAATCATGCAGGTTAACCGATCTGATGCCATTCCTTTTAGTCTCATTTATTAAAGCTATAGAAAACTGTTTACCCTGCTGGCTGGCTCTTGCAAGAGTGACTCTGATCTCATGAATGTCAGCACTTGCCCCCTCCAGGTTTACTCAGCTTTCAGCATAGATACTTTTCTTGTCCAGCTCTTCAAAGCAAAGAAAAGAAGAAAGAAGAAGGAAAAAAATGCATCCAGAGGGAGATTACAATATCCTCCACAGGGAATCCCTCCTGAGATCTGCTGACTATAAGAACATGTTAAGAAGGAGCTCAGTGTGTCATAATCCATTCCAAGTGTGACTGGAACCTTCTGTGCAAGGTGAGCCAAAGGTCACTCTGATGTCAACAGGGCAGAAAAAGAATCCATAGTTTGCATCTCTGTCAAATAGTTAATTGAGTATTACCTATAAATTCTTATTGTCCAAAGACAAATTTATTCTTTCCTAAGGATTTCCTCATTTTGCCAGGTGAATAACAGCAAGGTAAAATATTCACCTAAAAATACTTAGGAAATTATAATTTTGTTATTTCAGTCCATGTAAAAGAACCAGTGCCAGCCATAAGAACATGGGACTAGACTGTGGAGCAATGTTCCAGGTAAACTCAACTCTAGAAAAATCTCTACAAAACTCGAGAAGTTCAATAGCCACCTTAAGGAAGAATTGATGGAACCTAATTCTTATGCCATTCAGTGTGGTTATTCTATGTCTAATTCATCTAAACCCATTTTTGAGAGCACCTATTTTATTACTGAAGTATTTCAATAGCCTCATATTGTGTCTAATTTTTCTTCTCCTTTGTCCTATCTGTTCATCTCCCACACCTCCACTCTGACACCACCTTTTGCTCTCCAAAATATAATTGTGATCATGCACTTCCCTATTGAACCTTTTATGGATTTTCATTTCATACAAGACAAACTCCAAACAACTCACCATTCATATACACTTGCAATCTGTTTGAACTATCTTTTCAGGCTCATCTACTCCTTCACTATCACTCTCATTTACAAACACCACTCACACAATGCTCACTCCTTATACTGTTCCAAAGCCTCTAGCTTCTTTCAGTTACTTCACATAATCTTGTAAAAAAAGATACCTTCCACCTCTATGCCTTTGCACATATCCTATATACCTAAAATTTCAGCTACTTTCTCATACTCTAAGTTGTTACTGAAAGCACAAATGCTACCACATCCCTCCCTGACCACCCCAGATGGAAGTGTTTCTCCCACTACAATGTCCACTTAGAAGTTAATTATTTGCTTACAGACCCCATCCCCATAGACTCTTAGCTCCTTAAATCTAGGGACTTGTCTTATTCCAGTTTTTTTTAATAGCAATTATAGAAAAATTTTCAAATGTCCATTGAATAAAGGCATAAAAGAATCTAGTAAACTAATATCTGATATTCTTCCCTATGTCTCTCTCACAAGGTATCAAGGTATTAACTCATTAGTTCTAAACCAATGTTATCTTCCATTAACACCTGCGATATAATTGCTGAGTATATTGCTGTAATTCCACTTAAATAAGTAAATTACAATCATACCATCTGTGGTAAACAGACACTGGAGCTTTACTAAGATCTTATTATTTGATGGTAAATGAATCAGGCTGAGATCATACAATACAGTAGTCCCGTTAACAGCATTTTAGACTTATTTGTGGTATCATAATATGACTCTACGTGATTTTCACAAACCTTGAGGCATTATTAAGAACACCCACATGAAACAATGAGCATATATTTCATGGTTTCACATCCAATTCTTTACAAGTATAAACCTGATCCCCTTGATAATGAGCTTTTACAATCTCTGGTAAATTGAAGGAAAACACTTTTTTTCTCCTAGAATTGTATAGCAAACTCTTCAGATGACTTTCACTTGAAAACATGGAGTTTATTCTATTATTAGATAATATTCAACAAAGGCCAGACAGATAGCAATATTGTTTTATTAAATAACTGATATATTGTTAAAAAGAATTGAATTAACTTCTAAATTATTCAAATTATTTCAGATTTATAACTAAAGATAAGGTACATAACCTTTCTTTGTCACTTTCTCCTATCTAAGAAATGGGTATCATTCAATATTACTTTAAGAATATTTGAACATATAGAAGTGTTAAAGAGGGTTCTGTGAAGGTACTTTAGAAAGCAAAATTATTGATTTAAAAAAGGCAAGGGCTTCCCTGGTGGTGCAATGGTTGAGAGTCCACCTGCCGATGCAAGGGACATGGGTTCGTGCCCCGGTCCGGGAAGATCCCACATGCTGCGGAGCAGCTGGGTGAGCCATGTCCGCTGAGCCTGTGCGTCTGGAGCCTGTGCTCTGCAACGGGAGAGGCCACAGCAGTGAGAGGCCCGCGTACCGCAAAAAAAAAAAAAAAAAAAAAAAAAAGGCAAATCCTTGAAATGCTTACAGAATGATAAAGGATTTAAATTTTAGGAAAGACAATCAATATTAAAACAATTAAACATGGATCTTTAAAAGGTATTCTACAATTTCCCTGTTTCAAACAACAACTAAAATCAGTGACAGTAAAAAGTAGCAAATAAAATTATTGTTCTATTTGCTATTTGATTTCATTAGCATATTTCAACCAATTTTGCAAATCAAACTTCTTTGTGTCACTTCTTAAGTAGAACAGATTTAAATGATCATTCATCTCCAACCAACCCATGGCTTCTTGTAGGCTCACTGTATTTTAATTTTATCCACCCTTGAAAGTTTTTTTTGTAATTTAAGGGAAAAAATTTAAAGACGAAAGTTTTAAAAATCAACGTATATACTAGTTATTAAAATGAAAGAACTCTAAAATCATTACAAAGAGTTTAAGAAGGAATTTATTATCAGATCAACATCTTTTTAAATTATCTTCAAGAATTGTATAAATGTAAGTAAGAGAGTTTGAAATAAAAATCAAGATTCCCTTTCAAGCTGCTTTGAAATAACACTGCAGGTTGGACCAAATCTAGTTTGAAATGATACTATAGTTGGACCTAAACTACCAAAAAGTTATTATCACCATCAAGAAACATTTATTAAACACTTAGGAGTACATGAAGCTTCCCTATATTTCATTAAAACTCTCAAAAAAAGTAATCTACTTTTAGGGTCATGTAACAAAATACTCTATTAATATAGCAAATGCAAGTAAATTAAATAATAATACGTTGTTTTTTGCTTTTGTTTTTGTTTTTTGCGGTACGCGGGTCTGTCACTGTTGTGGCCTCTCCCGTCTCGGAGCCCAGGCTCCGGACGCGCAGGCTCAGCGACCATGGCTCATGGGCCCAGCCACTCCTCGGCATGTGGGATCCTCCCGGACCGGGGCACGAACTTGTGTCCCCTGCATCGGCAGGCGGACTCTCAACCACTGGGCCACCAGGGAAGCCCCACGTTACTTTTTTTTTAAGTAAGAAAGAGATAACCACATTAAAGCCAAGCAAGAAATGCCTTTAAGAATAGTTTCAAGCTTGAACAAAATAGGTATGAGACATTTCAAAACGTGATCTGTGCATTTGAGAGACTGGGTGTGTGGTGCACCTGTGTTTAAGCATGAAATACACTATTCTCTCATTCATAAAAAAGCAGACAAAATAAAATTACCTTATTATCTACAAGAACAAGAGTATTTCTCTCTCCTTATAATTTTTGTAGTTTGATCAGGTCCACAAGAACCTTTTGTCACAGCAAGTCAGGTGGCAGAATTGATTGACCTAGTTATCATATTTCAACACTTCTTACAGTACAGTTTATCCTTTAGCCAGTTTCATGTAAATTACATAATTCTACACTGTAAACCAGAACAATTCTGATGTCTCTGGTACATTACTGTTTCTTTATTATTTCCTTTACAGTTGATTTAAACAAAGACATTTTTACCAACAATTTTAAGTTTATTTGGTATTGTACTCAATAAGTAATCTATTTTATAGATGGGTAAAATGATTAACATGAGTTACTTAGCCAGATAAATTTAGTCAACTCATCCAAAATTTGAAATCAGATTCTAAGTTAGGAAAGAGAGAAACCATTAGCCCCAAGGTCAGTGTAACAAAATGGAAAAAATAGGCAGCCATATACATAATATGATATATTAGTCATTTGTATTTCTGAGGACAATTTAATACAACTAATAGCTAAGAAATACTTTGAGGAGAGAGGGAGGGAGAGTAGAGGAGAAGAATAAATGAGGGTACTGAGCTCCTTCACTATTTTTGAATAAAGGTATAGGACAAAAGTAAGAATCAGCTGGGACTACTTCAAAGTTGTTTCAGTCTTGCCTTTTAGAGCCACACTATAGCTAATAATCATCTCTAATGGTCTGTGATTATTTTCTCTATACTTATCTTTATTGATCATAAAAATATATTTTGATATTTCTCATTTTTTTCCACTTCATATATACTTCATCATTGGCAGCATCTATCTGGCCCTTTCCTTGATTACTTCAACTGTTCATATATTTGCTTTATTACATTTTCTTTCAGGGTGACCTTCCTTTACACTCTTCTTTCTTCCTGCAGCTGAGACCACTGTTAAGTTGACTCTGTACCAAGCTGGAAGCATCTTCAACTTTGATTACATGGGCTTTCATGGTCTCTGCTTCCACACTCATAGGATTCAGCCTCCCTTGTTTTTAAAAAGGTTCTTAGGCTCTAGTTCTGATTTATTTCTGAAACTTTTTAAAAAACGCCTGCAAATGACTACTCACATAGATCCCATGTCTAAATTTTCATATAATTATGTTTATATATTGTACCTGAGGATTACATAATGATATATTATGTGTTATGTTTTCATATAATAAAGTTATATATTTATAAATTATATTGTTTTAAAATAGGTATATATTGTGACCACTTAGCGGGGTGGGATAGGGAGGGTGGGAGGGAGACGCAAGAGGGAGGGGATATGGGGATATATGTACACGTATAGCTGATTCACTTTGTTATACAGCAGCAACTAACACAACGATGTAAAGCAATTATACTCCAATAAAGATGTTAAAAAAAATAAAATAGGTATATTTTGTTATAATATATCTCATATGTAATATAATAAAAACATTGTTCTGAGCCAAATGACTTGATAAAAATTCCTCTGAATGATTAGAAGGCTGCTATGAAATTTATCATGCCTCTATTTGAACACATTTATTATTTCTTTCCCATCATGAATGCTCATGATTTTTTTGAACAAACTATGGAGTTGACCTTTGTGTCTATAGAATTTAATCTCAAATCCTTTTCAATTTTAAAATACTAATAATGAGAACAGTTTTAGACACAACAGCAAAATCTCAAATTCAAATTATCCATAACTGAAAAATGAATTATATATAATTTGTTACCAAAATTTCTCTTTTATGTTAATTCCCCAATATAAGAGATATTATAACATTAATCTCAAACTGTAGAAATAGAAAATAATGAAAAATGGTCATATCTCATCATGTGAAATTCTGAGAAATATTTATTAAAGCATTAAAATGAAATTCAGTTTTCAAATACAGCTCTATGTAATCAAGACTTACATATTTCAACTAGGTCCTCCCAAGTCTAATATGTAAAAGCAAACCTCTACTGCATTTGAAAGAATATTAAAGAGGGATTAATGTTGCAGGCATATTACTAATAAATAAATGCATACATTCCAACTTGGTAAAAGTTTTTTTTTTTTAAAGGAAAGCTGGGAAATTATATTCAAACATTTTGAACTGCTAATACTCATTATAGCTGAAAGAGCTTGGAGCAAAAGTGGGTATTACATACATACTGATAGTATTCTTAATTTAACCTGCCCCTGGAGACTTCCATAAAAACCAGGTAACATACTTAGGCCAAATACTGGGAAAAAACGGGAAATTATCCTCTTTATGATTATTAAAATTAAAAATCCTTTTGACTGAATTATACCTTTTAAAATCAAAAGAATTATGTTACATAGAACATACAATTTTATGCTGATAGGATGTTTTTCATCCATAATTTTGGAAGAAATCTGCCAATATCTGCCCAATTTTATGATCAAAACTTTTTTTCATTGCCTATTGTCAGATTCTTAGATGGGAATATCCTAAAGTTTTAGAAGTAAACATAAGCCTGAAATAAAGGTCATTTTTAGTCCAAGTAAAGATAGACATATATCATTAAGAAATTGAGTTCTCACATCCTTACCACTTACTACAAGGCAGACATTGTTCAGTGTTTTACAAATACATCTAATTTAAATCTTATAATAAACATGTGAAGTGTTATATGTAGTATTTTTATTATCCCTAATTTACAGATGAGGAAACTGGGGTACAGCTTAAGTTGGCCAAGAACATACAACTAGTGAATAATGGATTATAGGTCTGACCTAGGCAGTGTGGCTCTAGAGACTATGAGCCTAGCCACTATACAATTCAATTTCTCATTAAGAAAAACTGCAGACATCTAGGGAAAATAAAAACTGCAGTTTGCATATGAGGATAAACCCAAGCCATATACGTTATTACATTTCATAAAATTCACATAGCACTTTCTCTCTCTCTCTTAAGGTACTTATTTCACTCTATCTACTAGTATAGATATTTTTTACATCTCTCTTCTCATATAAGTATGCATCGAGACCCTAAGTTCCCTGACACAAAAACTGGGCCTGATTTTTTGTATCCCTCAAAATCTCTAGTAAAGTCTTACATATTCTTTAAGCATTCATTTAGCATTTTTGGATGATAGAACATAAATGTCTCCTTCATTAAGAAACAGGATAAAACAAAAATATAGTTAACACAATGTACTATAAATCTGGATTAAATTTTGACTCTCCATATAACTCCCTCTCCTCTGCAAAGAAAAAAAAAAAAAAGGTAGAAAAAGATATCAACCCTCCCATTGACCCTGAATTTATTTCATGAAAACTGAGCAAAATTTAATATAAACTTTGAACCTACAGTGATCTTATTTTTAATTTTTATAATTCCAATACTTACAATCTATTTAAAATTCAGTATATTTTTACTTAGTCTCTAACTTCCAATTTTTAATTTAACTGGTAAAAAAAGTTTTAGAAACCATAGAATGTATGCAACAATTGCATTTTTAGCATTCTGGCATGCAAAGATAGGAAAATACCTAAGACCAAAAGCAGAGAATGACCCAGATAATAGAAGTTAGAATATCAACATCAGGCATATTGATGATCTGGTGGTAACTTTTTCCAATTGGAAAGGTACTTAGGGAAGTAATAGAAAGTAATAATGAAGAAGTAGTAGATATTAAAGACAGAGATAGAATAGGCATTTAATTTCATCTGAATGATAGTTGAAGCCATGGATAAGAATTCAATAATGAAAGAAAAATGGATAACAGAAGGAAAGAGAAAAAAGGATGGGGCAGACCTTGAATATTAACTCTGCTTCACGGGCAGGGGAGTAGATATGTAAGTGTAAGGAAGACACAGGAAAAGAACTCACGGGCATACTAGCATAGATCATTATAAAGTAAACAAGTGAAAAACAATTTTGAAAAATAGGAATGGTAAACAGTTTCAGATATTGTGGACAACATAATGAGAAAAAGAAGTGAAAACAAGTCATCAGTTTTGGTGACTAAACAGTTCTTAGTGACCATAGAATGTTTTTGTTTGAATTTAGCAAGCTAAATCATGGCTGGTAAAGAATGAAGATTGCACGAGTACTGAGAAGTTAAAAAAAAAATAAATGTGCAGTTTACTTTTATATATATATATTTTTTATTTTTGGTTGTGTTGGGTCTTCATTGCTGCACGCAGGCTATCTCTAGTTGCTGCAAGTGGTTGCTACTCTTCATCACGGTGCGTGGGCTTCTCATTGCGGTGGCTTCTCTTGTTGCAGAGCAAAGCCTCTAGGCGCGCGGGCTTCAGTAGTTGCAGCACGCAGGCTCAGTAGCTGTGGCTTGCAGGCTCTAGAGCGCAGGCTTAGTAGTTTTGGCGCACGGGCCTAGTTGCTCCACGGCAGGTGGGATCTTTCCGGACCAGGGATCAAACCCATGTCCCCTGCCTTGGCAGGCGGTTTCTCAACCACTGCGCCACCAGGGAAGTCCTATGTGTAGTTCACTTTTTAAAGAAAGGATAGTGATTGAGTGGTCAACCCAGAAGTTTACAAAAGTGTGGTCTGAGCATTGATAAACACTGTTAGAACTCCTAGCAGAAGGGATATGATTTAACTAAATAAAGAAAGAAAAAGAAAGAGAGAGAGAGAGAGAGAGAAAGAAAGAAAGAAAGAAAGAAAGAAAGAAAGAAAGAAAGAAAGAAAGGGAGAAAGGAAAGGAGGAAGGAAGGAAGGAAGGAAGGAAGGAAGCAGGAGGGAGGGAAGGAGGGAGGGAGGGAGGGAAGGAGGGAGGGAGGGAGGGAGGGAAGAAAGAACATTCTTGAAGAGAAAGTCATTGTAGATTTTTTAATATCCCCAGTCATTATCCTATGGTATATTTGATTCTGAAATATCTCTAGAAATAGCACCTTGCATTTATATAACACGTCAGATTTTTTTTTCTAGACACCTTTCCTGGCCTTCAAAGTATTGGGAGCCTCACAATAACCATATGAGTAAAAAGGTTGACTACCCTATCTTTTCAAATGAGGAAATATGTTTCCTGAGAAACATCCTTTGACCTTGCAAAATTAGTGGCATTGTTTGGGCTGGAACTCAGTACATTGAATCCTAGTGCTAATGATTTTTCCACTAAAATCAATCGGGTTCAGGAACAGTAGCCTTCAGAGTTTATAACCAATACTTGACTCTAAAGGCCCTGATAACCCAAATATGTGCAAATGCAAAATGTTAGGTAACATTTCACCTCCAGTCTCAAGACTCTGAATGAAGTGTTTCAATAGCAATCATTGTCCACTCACTTCTCATTCCTTTTTATTCATTATTCTCTCTCACAAAACCATTAGCTAGGTGATGTGGCAATCTCTATTTTAAAATAGAAAGAAATAAAAAGAAGGAGCTATTTGTGTAAGTTCACAAAACAGATCAGTGACAGAATTGGCTATGGAATTTTATGAACTCTAGAAATGATCCTTGAACATATAGTCTTGCAATAGAATTTTAAAATCTCAATTGCTTATTCACGTGCTTTTATTGAATAATCCTATTCTTCACAAAAATAATTCGTTATTAAAACTGGTTTATTATGTTACAGTGCATATATAAATATGTGTACATATATATACATACTTGCATATACTTGAATATGTAGTATAAGATTTTTCAAGCAATTGGGAGGATCAAAAATTCTTTTTTCCCTCCTAACCACACAAAACCAAAAACGGAATCAGATTTTCCTTCAGTCTGTTATTTAATTAAGTGCACCCTATTCTGAACTCGACTTTGATGTCCATGATGCTACATAAGCTGTTAGATGAGCTAGTGATAGACTTCAAAGTAAGTGCAAGAGAGAGGCATGTAAATATAATAGATCTAAGGAAATAAAAGATAATTATAGCTTAGAAGTCAAGCATGATTTCAAAATATAAACAACGTGGGTTCATGTTGTCTGGCTCCTTATCACTACCTGAGGGAAAAACAATGATTCCGTGTAAGTGTTCAGTACCCATGAAGCTGTAAAAAATATATTGTTCAGAGATATCTACTGATCATGAAATTAACATCATGGGGAAAAACTGAATGTATATTGTACCAAAAACAGAGGAAGCATAAAATATATAATATTGCATTTACAGGGTACATAAAATCTTACTGGATCGGTGATAAATATTTGTGCCTCAGCAATTTTACTATTTTACAGACTACCTTCCTTGAGAATGTTTACAAAATACATAGACAACTTATTAATCAGTGTTAAAACACAACAATTCTAAATCTAGTAGCATGAAATGTGTGCAAAGCAGCCACCCTGAAAAATATTTAATTAATGGAATAATTTTCCATTCAAAAATTATCTTCCCTGAATAAAGTTCTCTCCACACAGAGACATTTTTGAGGCACATGAATACTGGAAGGCTCTTGTTCAGAAAAGAGTGTTGTACAAATAAAAAGTGTTTTGCTTTTGATACTAGTCACATTTTAAAATACATTTATGTACACATGAAATATTGAATAACAAGTTTTATTATTTATGACAGATATCTGCATTTAATTCTGATTCTTGAAGATTTATATATATTTTTTATTATTCTTAATTCTCATCATTTTGGCCAATCAGATTCTACTCTGGGGCTACTGGTTCACAAGAATGTCAAGGAGCTATTTAACTTTCCATTTAATACTCATGTGGTTAATTTGGAATGATAAGGATATGCTTGTTATTTTACAAATGAATTATTCATTACTAAAGACAACACTATCCATGAATACAAGCAAGTAATATTAATCAAGGAAGACTTATGGCCATTAAGCCATCATATTTAAAATCTGAAGACAGAAGACAGGAAAATACAAATTCAAAAAATGCAATTAGCTGAAGAATAGGCCAAACCCCCCCCCCCAAAACCCCTATATATCTTGAATTCCTCCTCAAACATCATATACAAGTCATGACATCTCACAAATCTCATATTTCTAAGGATTTAAATTCTTATTATACCAATACAACATTGTGGTCATTCTATTAACTACCACCTCATCTCACCTCAACCTTCAAAACTGAATTTGGCTTTCTCATCTCTAGTCCAAATTTAATAGACCACAAAATTATGATCCATGTTCTCTCCAAAGCAGATTCTTTATGACTAAGAAGGCAGAACAATAGCTTGAAATATATCGGTCGCTGGTTATTTGAATCATCTTATTAAAATTGAATAATATTAAATCAATAAGTAGCTGAAGAATTGCAAACACTAATCTAAGCACTTTGAGCCATGTTGTTTTTATTTGGAGCCAGGATAATGATAATGATGATGGTTACAGTTCCAAAGAAGTAAGCCATGAAAGTACTGTATACATCTTTTCTTACATAAGACCCCTATGTATGAGGTAGGTTATTATTATGCATGTCTTCCCACCTAGAAAATCGTGGCTCCAAGAAAATATATAACCTGTTCATTATAACGCCATCAGTGTGAGGTTGACTCAGTACTTAAACCAAGATCTGCTTAACCCAAAGTTGTATTATTTTTCTTTGCTGACCTATTTTTGAGGGGTTGTACTTTAAGACCAAACATGGTAAATTGAATGATTACATTTGTCTTTGCTCTCTTCAAAATCCCACAAAAATTACAATAAAGAGAGGAAAAGTATAAACCCAGGAAGACAAAGGAGAAAGGAGTAAATATTTGGAAAATGAAAAACAGATGGAGGGTAGTTGCCATGGCAGCCAGGAAAAAGTAAGTTCCTGTTGGAAAGCCCAGAAAATATTAAGGCTGAATTATGGGTCAGGGTTTTTTAAAAGATAATTGAATAAAAATCTTTAGAAGCTTGAAAACTTTAAAATTTTCCCCCAAAATCTCTTTCCTTACATTTCCCATTTAGGCAATGACTTTGTCTCAACCTAGCAGAGGATTCCAGTTTTAGAAAAAAATCTAGTCTTGCCACCATGGGAACAGTTTAGGGTGGAAGAAAGATGCTATCCGGAAAAAGGAGATGGAAAATCCAGATCTAAAACGGTGAAGTTCCTCTCTGGGCCACCTACCACCAAGCTCTCAGAATGTGACCTAGGAAGCTGAGATCACACAAAGACCACCAAACCTATACCCACCGTGCCCTAGACAAGAGCTGGAATTTTTCTCTCTGGATAACTGACCAGCCCCAGAAAAAAGCCTTTCAATTACTGCAATTTGGTTCCTTAGGAAAATAGGAGTCTTTGCTCGATCACTCTATGGCCTTTTATATGTCAATTTATTTAAGTCTTTTTGTCTTATTTGTTTTGTCTATTTATTTTAAGTCTTTATCCCCTCATGGTTGCTGTTTGTGTGGTACATCTTTTTTGATCCTTTTGTTTTCAGCCTATTTACATCTTTAAATCTAAAATGTGTCTCCTGCAGACAGCATATTTTTGGGTCCTGTTTTTTTTTAATTCAGTTTGATATCTGACTTGATTATTTAATTCATTCATATTTAATGTTATGAATATAGTGAGATTTATGTCTGCCATTTTACATTTGTTTTCTATATGCTTCATATCATTTTGTTCCTCCTTTGTTGCCTTCTCTTATACTGAATGGATACTTTCTACTAACATTTTAATTCCTTTAATAATTTTTAATTATATTTAAAAATTATTTTTCAGCAATTGCTCTAGGGTTTACTATGTATTTATACTGTCTTGATTCCAGTGAAACATAAAAATTTTACTCATATATAGCTGCATCCTCCCCCATTTTTGTGCTGTTTTTATTATACATATTACATTTACATATGTTTCAAACCCTATAATCCATTCTCATAATTATTACATTTTATAATCTTATGGCTTTCAAAGATAAGAGGAGACAAATCATATATAATATTTATAGAGTCTATTATATTAATCTCATTTATCATACTTTAATTAGAGCATAGTTGCTTTACAATGTTGTGTTAGTTTCTGCTGTACAACAAAGTTAATCAGCTATATGTATACATACATCCCCCCCTTTTGGACCTCCCTTCCACTCCACCCATCTAGGTCACAACAGAGCACTGAACTGAGCTCCCTGCGTTATACAGCTTGTTCCCACTAGCTATCTGTTTTACATATGGTAGTGTATATATGTCAATCCCAGTCTCCCAGTTCATCTCACTCCCCCATCCTCCCCCCGTGTCCACATATCCGTTCTCTACATCTGAGTCTCTATTCCTGCCTTGCAAAAAGGTTTATCTGTGCCATTTTTCTAGATTCCACATATATGTGTTAATATATGATATTTGTTTTTCTCTTTCTGGCTTACTTCACTCTGTATGACAGACTCTAGGTCCATCCATGTCTCTACAAATGACCCAATTTTTGTTCCTTTTTATGGCTGAATAATATTCCATTGTATAGATATGTACCACATCTTCTTTATCCATTCTCTTCATTTTCTTCCTGTGGATTCAAGCTACTATCTGGTATCATTTCCTTACTCAAATAAAGCTTTGTTTCCGCCTACCTCCTTTGTGCTGTTTTTGCCAAATACATTATATTTGTATATGTTAAAAACTCAACAATGTAATTATGTACATATTGTTTTATGCAAGTACATTTTTAATTAGTTAAAAAAGAAAGAAGAATAAAGAATATATGCAACTATTCTGTCATATATAATTACCATTCCTGAATGGTTCCCTTAATTTTCAGAAACAATTTCCAAATCTTTGGTTAGCATTCCAAAACCTCTGAGATTTTACCTCTATGTACTTTTCAAGGCTCACTTTTCTCTCGACTCGCTGCCCCATACACTCCCATCTCCAGTCACACAGTGAGCCACAGGTGACATTTCATATCCCTGCACCTTTGCACATGCCATTCATTCTTCTGGGAAACATCATCACAAGCTCTGCTTCTCTGTCTACATAATGTCCACTCTTCCATCAAGTCTCTACACACAATTCACTCAGCATAGATACTTTCCTGACCACTCAGAGTCCCAAACAGTTCTTCCTGCTTCTTCTCCAATGTTTTCTAGCTCAATAAACAATATTAAAATCCAGTTTCCCAAATTCTAAGCCTGGATATTATTCAAAAGTATTTCTTCCTCTCCTCTATACCACACATGAAATCAAGGACTAAATTCCATCAATTCTACTGACAATATCTTTCCAAACAGATTCTCTCAACCGTCAGTCTGTATGGTCACGCCAGTCACTATGGCTGTACTCTTGCTCTCAGTACATACCCTGCCCGACCAAGGCCTGCTTCACCTACACCCTACTCACATGACTGACCTTCCTACATACTTGCCCCACGCCCCAGCTAATGATAGCTTATCAAAAGGGTGGTGAGGGGCATGCCTCTCTACTTGTTTCCCTGGTAACTAGTAAGCCCAGCTGATGCCAGTTCCCCTATAACTGGTAATCTCCCCTTCCCCTGCAGGGAGTGAAGACTGCCACCATGTCATGCCCACCATCTACCTCACACACACATTGGGGTGTCACTCCAGGACCTTGCTTCAGACATGTAAGCTCCCCCATCCGTTAAACCATTGATGTCTCTGTTGCCGACTCCGGGCTCTTTCTTTGGTCTTAAAGCTGGGCAGGCCTTGTAGGCCTGCGCGGTGCAGCCCAACACAGTCTTAATCTCAATTAAGAACACTATCATTTCTCCTCTAGAATATTACTGCATCTTGTGTCTTTACTTCCCATCTTGCCTCCTGTTCCAATCTATCACCTATACTGGACTTAGAGCATAGGCTCTAAAAGGCTTGTATATTTATCGTTATCCCAGTTCAGAGAGAAATTTCAAACTGACTACATCTAGTCCTACATTGAACAGGAGGCAAGGTTTTCCTTTCATTTTGTCACCATCATTGAATTGCCCAAATCTCTACTTTATATCCTAGTAGAGGGCTCAATTAAAGTTGTAAGGGCCATGTGTTTTAGGGTTCTTCACAAATAATGGGATGATGGAGTTGAGGGAAAGCAAAAGCTGTGAGGCAAATGTCACTTTGACTTGATGGCCAGTGAGCTGACCACTGCAGATTTTAATCCTCCCTGGACAGTTACAAGAAGGAGATTAGGCACTGAATCAACTTCTAAGTATCTCCCTAATACTTTATACCCTTGCTACTCAAAGTGGTGTTCATAGACCACTAGCAATTTTATCTCTTGGTATCTTGGAAGAAATGCATAGTCTCAGGCTTTACCCCAATCCTACCAAATTAAAATATGCACTTTAGCAGTATTTCAGATGATACAATATTTCAGATGGTACATTAAAATTTGAGAAGCTAATGTCTAAAAGAAAAGTTTTCTACTAATCCACCATGCCCTTCCGCAGCTCCCTTCCAGGATTAAATGCCATTTCTTCTTTCCCAATTGTCATAGCTTCTTCCTCCTTTCTCAATCTGCATCTTATCTAGCTTCATGAAGTGGAAAAACTTCTCTGCTAACATGCATCTAAATCTTTCTGTCTGGAATTTTGGCCAGAAGCTTCTTTTAAGTGCTAGTCTCTGTTTATGCTTCCAGAATCTGTGAGTCAGACTCCCCAGAGTGATCTGGCAAGAGAGAAGGCCCTCCAGGAGCAGGTGAAAGAATTTCATGACTGCTGAAGGGCAGAGAAACTCACAGAAAACAACAGTTTAAAATTTTGAAATTAATTCTGACACTTGAATTTTTTAAAACACAAATATAAGCATGCCAGTCCACACAATAAAAAATCTTCAGTGGCAACCTGATGCTCTCAAGACAGTACATTCTCTTCAAAATGGCTTGCAAGGTTATGTTGGACATATATTATTTTATGGCCCATTTACTCTTCTAATTTTTCTCAGAGCAGCTATACTTCTTCCACTCTCAGTCTGTGTGCTTCAGATAAAGCTGGTTTCATCTTTAGGTCCAGAGGTGGACATGAAGCCTACACCTGGACAATCTGAACTTGACCAGTGTGACTAGATAGTCACATGCCCATGCCCCAAGCCAACTCAGTCAGGCTCAGAGATAACTACAAGACTTTCACTTAAGGAAGGGAGTTGGCCAGGTGGTAAATATTTTAGGCTTTGAGAGTCCAGCCACTTACTGTCTCAATTACATATTTGTCTCTGTTTAGAACCTTCTAACAATACAAAAAAGCATTCTTAGCTTGCTGGCTATCTTAGTTCATGCTGCTATAATAGAATATAAGAGACTGAGTGGCTTATAAACAACAAGTATATTTCTCACAGTTCTGGAGGCTCCAAGTCCAAGATTAGAGTGCAAACATTGTCAGGCTCTGGTGAAAGCCCTCTTGCAGGTTGCAGATGGTTGTTTTCTTGCTGTATCCTCATGTGGGTGAGGGGACGAGAGCTTTCTGGGGTCTTCTTTATGAGCACTAATCCCATTCATGAGGGTTCCAATCTCATGACCTAATCACCTCTATAAGTCCCCATCTGCTAATACCATCGCATTGGGGGTTAAGATTTCAACATGTGAATTTTAGGGGGATACAAACCACCAGTCCACAACACTGGCCTTACGGTAACAGCCTCTGGAACTGACTTGGCCCTCAGGCCATACTTTGTCTACCCCTGGTAAGTGACCAAGACAAAGGAATCATCTTTTCTGCTGTATTAGAAAGGTAAGTCTTTTCACCCAGAGAGAAAAATGGTTGGAGAAAAAGAGCGGAAAGGCAAAGAAAGACAAGATCCTGAGGACGTTGTTTGAGCACCATCTACTCTACTCCTGGACGTTTCAGTTGTAAGAACTCAAAGATTTTCTTTTTACTTAATTTGTTCTGGACTAGCTTTTCTTTCCCTTGCAATTAACAAGAGTCCTAACATAAAGATCCTTCTTGATCATGTCCAATTAGATTACCAGCATCAGTTTTTATAATAACCCAACCTCACACTTTATGCTCCAGTCATACATTCTCTTGCCTCTGATGTTACAGAATCTTCTCCTTCATCCTCTAGTGACTTTCCCTCCCAACTTTATCAACTTGACCCCAACTCCTCCAGGAGTCAAGTTGGAAGTAGCTGACTCTGAGAAGCCTTTGCAGATCCCTGCCTTACATCTGACATCATGCAGTCTGTTGACACTATTCACATAGTGTTTTCCAGGCAGTTTGGATTGTGTGGTTTTTTAAATCCTTCTCCCATTCACACAGCAGCTGCTGTTGCTGCTGCTGCTTCTTTTTCTTCTTTTTCAAGTCAGTAATAATAGAGGCTAATATTATATTAAGCTTACTATATGCAGGATCTATTTTAATGCATTAAGTAATTTAATTTTCAGAACAATCCTACGAGGAATGTACGTTTTTCCATTTTATAGACAAGAAAACTAAGACACAAAGTTTAAATAACTTACCCTATTTGTGTTCACACAAATACTTGGTGGAGAAGTTGGACTTTATTGAAATGATGTAGATACTCTAGCCACGAAAGTGTCCTGTTGCTTATTTTACCATAATTACTTGCCCCAGGGCCTGGTACAGAGAAGAGAACTGAGTGTGTACCTCCTCATGATCGCAGAACATCCTGAATATATTGCTACTACAGCACTTTGTAAACCATGTTATAATAAATAAAATACATGTTTTCTCCCCTTCTAGACTTTTGGCTCTTTAAGGACAGGTAGCCAGTCATATGCGTCTTTGAATCCTTAGTTCTTAGCCTAGTTCTTAAAAATTAGCAGGTATTCAATAAATATACTGTCAAATGTTCTGTTGGGTGGTGACTGTGCATTCAGTAACTATTTAGCTGTACTTACACTGAAAAACTTAATCAATGATAAACTGATGATGATCAAGATAAAACACTGTTTTTCATAAGTGAGATACATTTGATAAATACAATACATATTTATTTTTACTACAATTCTAAAACATTTTCTTTGGTTTGAAATTTAGTTGGGAGCTTGGGGTTGACATATATACACTAATAGGTATAAAATACATAACTAATAAGAACCTGCTGTATAAAAAATTAAATAAAATTAAATGAAATAAAATTAAAAAAGAAATTTAGATACTAGAGGGAAAACACACATATTCCAACTGCTCATCAACCATAAACTTATGTGTGTCATTTCTTTTTTGTAAAAATCACTCTCAATGCTTATGGAGTACTGAGGTACCCAAATCAAGGAACAGGCAAACAAACTTCCACCCTCATACTCATCAAATTTGTTAAATCTCACTTGTGAATATGATGCATAATTTCAAAATGAAATATTGGCAAGCCAAATTTAGTAGTGTAGTAAAAGAATAAGTAATGATTATCTGTTACACTTTTTCCCATTGTAGTGTGAAAAAGACATGATAAGTCTAATTCAAAGGATAGGAATTCATTTAAAAAATAAAGCAGAATATGAGAATACAACAGGAACAGCTTCACAGCCAGGCTTCCAAAAGCCTGGGACACCTTTTAGGATATTACTGAAATTACAGCCAGGTGTTATTTGAAACTGGACTCACATAGCTGATCAAGGACACTCCTGAGTTCTCTCTGTGTTGTCATATTCTGGGAGCAAGAATCCACTACCCTTTTCTCCACTGCTCTTTCACTTATTTGACTCAGCTAGCCTCTAACCACGCTTTTACTCCTGCCATGACCTTGACTCTACCCTCCTCCTTACGGATGGTTTCCACTTATCATAGCATCTGTTGTCCATAACTTCTAATAAGCAAAATTTTGGCTTTTTTTTTTTTTGGTCACACTGTGAGGTATCAGGATCTTAGTTCCCCAACAACGGATCAAACCTATGCCCCCCGCTGTGGAAGTGCAGTCTTAACTGCTGGGCCACCCGGGAAGTCCCTGCAAAAGTTTTAAAAAGACTGGGATATATGACATATATAATTTTCCTGGATGATAAAATTAAATATTGTGAAGACATCAATTCCTATCAGATTTATTAATAAATGTAGTACACTTGCAATGAAAAAGTGCATGCGTGTGTGTGTATCCTAAAGTGTATCTGAAAGAATGAAGTGAGGATAACAAAAATTAGTTTGGAAAATATTAATAAAAATACGAGAACTCTGCCATGAGCTACTAAATATATATTTTAAAGTTACAATTACAAAAACAGAGTGATATTATGGCAAAAACATTAAAGAGCTGTATACTCTCTAGAAGCATCCTCTAATATTAATAGTGAAAAAATTAACGTATTATAAATAAGGTATCACAAGTCAATAAAGAGATGATGCTGAGAAACAAATAATGTTGGAAAAATGGCCTAGAAATTAGGGAAAAGTTCCAAATAGATCCTTACCTCACCTCATACAACAAAATAAATCCCAGCTAGATTAAGTTGGCAAATGTAAAAATCTACATAAATCCAAATATTCACCTTCAATAGAATTAAATAATTATAAATTAAAACAAAAAATTAATGGCATTTTTTTACTAATCAAACTAGATAAATCCTAGGAATAATACTTTTTATTGCTGGAATAGGTGTTGGAGACAGACACAATCATATACTCAGATGAAAGTGTAATTGTTTACAACATTTTTTAAAAAATAATTTTTCAGTATGAATAAAGAGGTTCAAAGAAGCTCATAACTTTTAACTAGAAATTCCCCTTGAAGGAAACCCGGAATATGTGTAAGTATACATGTACAAAAATGTCCACTGCTCTATAATTTAACATAGATTTTAAAAATTTTAAAGTTCAAAAATTCAAATATAAAAGATTATTTTCCTTGTAAAATACAATGCTTTTATTAGGACAAAAGTTATTAATAATAATAGATTTCCTTAAATATTGAACTACCTCCTAAAATTTTGATATGAGTCACTCACAATTAAAATACCACCTTGTCAGAGAATGATAATTCTAGATAGTTTTTTGTTACACATTGAGCTTTTAGCTATAGCATTTACTACTTTGAGGACATTATACATGGTGCTCCTGCTTTCTGGGCTGTATTTCCTAGTAAGTAAGAAACAGGGGGAAAGAAAAGGCCTAACACTATTTTCATTCTGAAGATTACATAAGCTGATAATAGATGTTCAATTAATGTTATTTCTCCCCACACCCTTCTCCTGATTTTTTCTCTATAGGTGTATCTAATAAAAATGTGTGTATGTACACGTGTGTTTTCCAGTTGAGTTATACTACATGTACATGCCATCATATAAATCTGGATACTCAGCTTTACTTAGGAGACAGTTGAGATAAAGAAATATGATGACTTATCCATGGTGACACAAACAGTAAGCAGAACATCTGCGATGAGGATCCAGGTCTCCTAGCTTTGTTTATTGCTGTAGAGCACACTGAAATAACAATGCTGAAATTGAGCTAGCCTCTAAATATCTGAATGCCTAAAGGACACCTTCCCACGTTTTAACAATTACCTTCTTGTTTCTGGTGAAGCACCCTGACTTGGATGCGCCCCAACTTATTGTCTCGGTTCTCTTTTGTTTTTAATAGTGATTCAAATGCTGGCAATAATAAGCCTTGCTGGCATTTGAAATGCAAGAGTAGACTTTTCTTGTCCATCTAGTTTGGATACCTTTATAAGGAGGAAACTGAAGGTAATGAAGAAGAATTTATGCCCAAAAGACCTAGATTTTTTTTTTAAACCACTGAATGAGCCCTATCAACTAAGAGTTAGTTTTAGAGATTCAATAATCTTAGGAATGTATTTGCTAAATATTTTCAAAGATCTTTTATGACCATAAAGATTATTACAGTATCATCATCTTTGTATCTGCCTACTCACCTTTGGAAAACAAGGATATGAAACCAGAATAGATCGTGCTTCATTCTGCATGATTGTTCCAAGCTGTGTGGGAGAGCTGGGTGTGTTCTTTCTTGCATATCTTTGTGAAAATATATTTTCACAAAGATATGCTGGCCTGAGGAGTGGTGGGTGCTGTGTGCCATGTGGAGTTAGTAATGTGTTTGTGGGAAGAAAAGCTGTAGGGGCTGGTGTGATGTGTCAGGAACATGCATCAGTTTATGAGTTAGGGATGAGTCAAGTGTGTACCTAACAGGCAGCAACATCTTTTGCTCAAGTGAGGCAAAATGTATTCTCAGTATACCTTGAATTAGATTTGAGCCTACCCACTGAAAAATCCAGGGAATCACTTCCAGTATTACTCTCACAGTTAAATATAAACCAAAGGTAGCCATGGTAGCACAGGAGGGACTGATTTTCAAAGATGTGGAAACACTATTTCCATCACTACCAAGGAATGAAAACAAACTTCCTAATTTACCTTCAATTTAGAGGTAGTGCTGGGTTTTAACATGCTGTGCAAAAAAGAACTTTGGTTTCAGAAAATAGAGTATATAGGATAAAATCAGAATTAGAATTATGTTCATTTTAAAAGTTTTAAATTTTATCTTAAAAACTTGATGTCATGTAACATTTAGATCAATAAAAAATATACTTTTAGGGCAATTCCCTCGTGGTCCAGTAGTTAGGACTCGGCGCTTTCACTGCCCTGGGCCCAGGCTCAATCCCTGGCTGCATGGGTGCGGCCAAAAAAAAAAAGAAAATATACTTTTAATTACTCATTACTACTAATAATGTTGTGCTTAGAATTTATTAATCAATGTATTGCACATTAATTGAGAGCCTATTAATTGTTGTTAGATGTACAACATTAATAACATATCCTTCTAGCCTTGTATCCCTCTCTAAATTAAATGCACTGTTAGATTTTTGTTTTGTTTTTACAGCAGCCAATAGGTATCTTTACACCTATATTTCACCCAAAATATTGAAATTCTAGTTTACCGTCTATTTCCACAACTAAACTGTAAATTTTTGAAATGAGGGATGATATTATAGTACTTTTGTTTGCATGCTAATACTAATAGATCTAATGTAACATGTAATCAAAGCAGACACTCAGTAAATATTGATAAATTGAGTTCATACACAATGTACATAGAATAACTGAAGTATGTACAAAATACCATGAACGTAGAATAAAGGGAAAAAGAGGAAAAAATTGTCTAAATCATACAAACTTGAGTCTTAATGAATGATTAACAGTTTGTAATATAAGTCTTGCAACTCATCTGCCTTCCGGAAGCACTACAGCATTAATTCCTGAACCAATCCCCAACACACCTTATTCCTACCATTAGAAAGAAGATATCTGGTAGTCAGACTTACTGGCTCCCCCACAGAGATGGTTTCCTGGAAAGCAGTGTGTAACATTGAGTCAACAGTAAAGAATAATATAAAAAGAAGCCAAACTCATTTTTCAGTCACCTATCACATCAATGAAATGCTTCATAATAAAATAAAATAAAACAAAATAAAAACTTTCTAAATATTGATACCCTCAATAATAATGTTTTACTTCATACATCTATTCATTCATTTGACAAAATATATTTTGTGAACCTACTGTGTACCAGGCACTATTCAAGATTAAGGGCATGGGGAGGGAGGTTTTTTCAAACTCTTTTCATCTCTTTCTGAGGGCAGAGACTGTGATCTAGGGATGGCATACTTCATTCAGGACACTAAAGAAGACACATTTCTCCAATTTTTAATGGAAGCATTCTAAAAATTAGCAAAAATTATTTCAAAACAAAGAGAACATTTTAAGAAAAAATGTGTAGATATTATAAATGTTTTTCCCTTGCTGTAGTTACTTAACCTAACTTAGGAGGTGGGGGGAGGGGGCATCTACAGATCCTGTTTAACTTATTAAGTTCAATAGTTTAAAAAGTCTACAAATAATAAATGCTGGAGAGGGTGTGGAGAAAAGGGAACCCTCCTACACTGTTAGTGAGAATGTAAATTGGTGCAGCCACTATGGAAAACCATATGAAGGTTCCACAAAAAACTAAAAACAGAGCTACCATATGATGAAGGAATCCCACTCCTGGGTGTATATCCAGAAAAGATGAAAACTCTAATCTGAAAAGATACATGTACCCCAATGTTCACAGCAGCACTATCCACAATAGCCAAGATATGGAAGCAACCCAAGTGCCCATAAACAGACAATTGGCTTAAGACAATACACACACACACACATACACACACACACACACACACACAATGGACTGTTATCAGCCATAAAAAAGAGTAAAATATTGCCATTTGCAGCAACAATGGATGGACCTAGAGAATATTATACTTAGTGAAGTCAGACAAAGACAAATATCATATGATATCACTTACATGTGAAATCTAAAGAAAGGAAACAAATGAACTTATTTACAAACAGAAACAAGTTCACAGACATAGAAAACAAATTTATGGTTACCAAAGGAGAGAGGAAGGGGAGAGAGACAAATTAGGAGTTTGGGAATAACAGATACAAACTACTATACATAAAATAGATAAGCAACAAGGATATACCAAATAGCACAGGGAATTATATTCAATATCTTGTAATAATGTATAACAGAATATAAGCACAAAAAAATAACCAAATCACTATGCTCTACATCTGAAACTAATACAATACTGTAAATCAACAATACTTCAATTAAAAAAAAAAAGATCAATAGTCCACTCTGCTTTTCCTACAGAGGAAAACTTGGAGATGTCAGAGAATCTCAGCACCCATAAGAAGTATTTCCCCAAGGTTTTCCCATAACTAGTTCTTGTTTACAAGGACTCCTCAAAGTGACAATTCAACGAGCAGACCCTATAAGAAAACTCCCAAAAGGACAAGCACAAGAATTGTCTGTATATACTGGTATCATCTAAAACTCTATGGTACAACACAGGAATAAGGGCATTTTGAAACTTGTATGCACTCGATCCCTGTATAAGTCTAGGATTTGGACCAGTCATACTGAATTCCACCTTATGCAGGCATTGATACAACATTTCCAGGTAATTTTTATAAAAGTTGTGCCTAGAAAGCTGTTTTGTATCACCTTTTGACAACTCAGCAAGTCTTCCCCTTCTATGCTCTCCCCTGTATCACAGGGTCTAAAAGCCTGGGAACTACATTTCCCAGAATCTTGGGGTTAATTCCCACCCATGAGAGGCATTCATAGGAGATTTGGAATGAATAATGAAAGCAGAATAGCCTTCACAGAAATGAGATTTTGCAGAAGCCTTCTGTGAATCACTCACCTCAGTTCTGAACCTATGATCATCAACAAATCGTTTACTGCAGTTTTTTAAACTTCTGAAATAATCCAAAAGCAATGATAGTTTTTTTTTTTAAATCCATTGATTGGGAAAGATTTATTGAATACCTTCTGTGAGCCAAGTACTGGCAAGGTGCTGTTGATACAAAATCAAATAAACATTTCCCTGCCCCAAAGGAGCTTATTATAACTTTTATAACTATCTTACTACAACAAAAGACTCAAACCTACAGAGACTGACTTTTCTCTCATTTACAGACAGGGAGAAGAGGCAGCACTGGTTTTGCTTTCACTGAATACTGAATGTAGCAATTTGATCTTGTAAAGTTGCCAAGGCAATGCCAACTGTCTGTGACAGCATATGGGGGTAGACAGACACTCACATACACAGACACAGTGATTTTGTAAGACTCCTTTATAATATACCAAACTAAAAATAAAAGTTTCCATCAAGACTATATTTTATCACATTAAAATAGCCTAATTTGCCAGGCTGTGGAGAATAGATGCTGAACCACTTCTGGCAGTTTGAAATGTGACCTAAATATATTAGGAAACACAATTTCATTTGCCTCATGCACTTGAGTCCCCTCACTGAATAGTATTACAAGTAGCAAAAAAACAGAGTAAGAATGTTTATCACACTCTTCATTCCTATATGCCTTAACAGACACCCACTTCCTTATATCAGATGGAAGACTATAATGAGGAAATGATGAATAAATCATTTAAGCCAAGTATCTTTCTATATGCAGTTTAAGCCATGATTTTAAAAATAAAGCGCTTATAATCCTAAAATACTTTGGGCTGCATGCAGGATGTCAGTTTTACATTAAATTCAAATAGGAGGAGACCTTCAAGATGGTGGAAGAGTAAGACGCGGAGATCACCTTCCTCCACACAAATACGTCAGAAATACATCTACACGTGGAACAACTCCTACAGAACACCTACTGAATGCTGGCAGAAGACCTCAGACTTCCCAAACGGCAAGAAACTCCCCACGTATCTGGGTAGGGCAAAAGAAAGAAGAAAAAACAGAGACAAAAGAATAGGGACAGGACCTGCACCTCTGGGAGGGAGCTGTGAAGGAGGAAGAATTTCCACACACTAGAAAGCCCATCCACTGGCAGAGACAGGGGTTGGCAGGTGGCGGGGAAACGTTGGAGCCACAAAGGAGTGCGCAGCAACAGAGGTGCAGAGGGAAAAGCGGAGAGATTCCTGTACAGAGGATCGGTGCCAGCCAGCACTCACCAGCCTGAGAGGCTTGTCTGCTCACCCGCCGGGGCGGGCGGGGGCTGGGAGCTGAGGCTCTGGTTTCAGAAGTCAAATCCCAGGGAGAGGACTGGGGCTGGCTGCGTGAACACAGCCTGAAGGGGGCTATTACGCCACATCTAGCTGGGAGAGAGTCCAGGAAAAAGGCTGTACCTGCCTAACAGGCAACAGACCATTGTTTCGGGGTGCAGGAGGAGAGGGGATTCAGAGCACCACCTAAATGAGCTCCAGAGACGGGCACAAGCCGTGGCTATCAGCGTGGACACAAGAGACGGGCATGAGACGCTAAGGCTGCTGCTGCCGCCACAAAGAAACCTGTGTGCAAGCATAGGTCACTCTCCACAGCTCCCCTCCTGGGAGCCCGTGCAGCCCACCACAGCCAGGGTCCCGTGATCCAGGGACAACTTCCCCGGGAGAACGCATGGCATGCCTCAGGCTTTTGCAAAATCATATTGGCCTCTGCCGCCGCAGGCTCGCCCCACATTCCACATTCCATACCCCTCCCCTCCGCCTGGCCTGAGTGAGCCAGAGCCCCCTAATCAGCTGCTCCTTTAACCCTGTCCTGTCTAAGCAAAGAACAGACGCCCTCAGGAGACCTACACTCAGAGGCGGGGCCCAATCCAAAGCTGAACCCCAGGAGCTGTGCGAACAAAGAAGAGAAAGGGAAATCTCTTCCAGCAGCCTCAGGAGCTGCGGATTAAATCTCCACAATCAACTTGATGTACCCTGCACCTGTGGAACACCTGAATAGACAACAAATCATCCCAAAATTGAGACAGTGGACTTAGGGAGCAACTGTAGACCTGAGGTTTGCTCTCTGCATCTAATTTATTTCTGGTTTTTTATATTTATCTTAGTTTAGTATTAACAGTTTATTATATTGGTAGATTTGTTTACTGATTTATTTGCTCTCTTCATTTTTTTTTTATATATATATTTTTCCTTTTTCTCTTTTTGTGAGTATGTATGTGTATGCTTCTTTGTGTGATTTTGTCTGTATAGCTTTGCTTTTACCATTCACCCTAAGGTTCTGTCTGTCTGCTTGTTTGTTTTTTTTGTTTTTTAGCACTTGTTATCATTGGTGGATTTGTTTGTTGGTTTAGTCTCTCTCTTCTTTCTTTCTTCCTTTCCTTTTTATTACCTTCCAAATTTTTTTATTTTTAATAATTAAAAAAAATTTATTTTGATTACTTTATTTTCTTCCTTCCTTCCTTCCTTCCCTCCTTCCTTTCTTTCTTTCTTTCCTTTCTTTTCCCTTTTCTTCTGGGTCTTGGTGCTCTGGCCAAGTGTCAGGCCTGTGCCTCTGAGGTGGGAGAGCCAAGTTCAGGACACTGGTCCACCAGAGACTTCACAGCTCCACATAATATCAAATGGCAAAAGCTCTACCAGAGATCTCCATCTCAACGCTAAGACCCAGCTCCACTAAACGACCAGCAAGCTATAGTGCTGGAGACCCTATGCCAAACAACTAGCAAGACAGGAACACAACCCCATCGATTAGCAGAGAAGCTGCTAAAATCATAATAAGGTCACAGACACCCCAAAACACACCACCAGATGTGGACCTGCCCACCACAAAGACAAGATCCAGCCTCATCCACCAAAACACAGGCACCAGTAGTCCCCTCCACCAGGAAGCCTACACAACTCACTGAACAAAACTTAGCCACTGGGGGCTGAGACCAAAAACAACGGGGACCATGAACCTGCAGCCTGTGAAAAGGAGACCCCAAACACAGTAAATTAAGCAAAATGAGAAGACAGAGAAACAGACAGCAGATGAAAGAGCAAGATAAAAACACACCAGACCAAACAAATGAAGAGGAAATAGGCAGTATAGCTGAAAAAATATTCAGGGTAATGATAGTAAAGATGATCCAACATCTTGGAAATAAAATGGAGAAAATACAAGAAACGTTTAACAAGGACCGAGAAAAACTAAAGAGAAACCAAACAATGATGAACAACACAATAAATGAAATTTAAAATTCTCTAGAAGGAATCAATAGCAAAATAACAGAGGCAGAAGAACAAATAAGTGACCTGGAAGATAAAATAGTGGAAATAACTAATGCAGAGCCGAATAAAGAAAAAAGAATGAAAAGAATTGAGGACAGTCTCAGAGACCTTTGGGACAACATTAAACACACAAACATTCAAATTATAGGGATATCAGAAGAAGAAGAGAAAAAGAAAAGAACTGAGAAAATATTTGAAGAGATTATACTTGAAAACTTACCTAATATGAGAAAGGAAATAGTTAATCAAGTCCAGGAAGCTCAGAGAGTCCCATACAGGATAAATCCAAGGAGAAACACACCAAGACACATATAAAACAAACTATAAAAAATTAAATACAAAGAAAAAATAGTAAAAGCAGCAAGGGAAAAGCAACAAATAACATACAAGGGAATCCCCATAGGGTTAACAGCTGATCTTTCAGCAGAAACTCTGCAAGCCAGAAGGGAGTGGCAGAACATATTTAAAGTGATGAAAGGGGAAAACCTAAAACCAAGATTACTCTACCCAGCAAGGATCTCATTCAGATTCAATGGAGAAATTAAAACCTTTACAGACAAGCAAAAGCTAAGAGAATTCAGCACCACCAAACCACCTTTATAACAAATGCTAAAGGAATTTCTCTAGGCAGGAAACACAAGAGAAGGAAAAGACCTACAAAAACAAACCCAAAACAATTAAGAACAGGTAACAGGAACATACATATAGATAACTATCTTAAATGTAAATAGACTGAAAGCTCCAACCAAAAGACATAGACTGGCTGAATGGATACAAAAACAAGAACTGTATATATGCTGTCTACAAGAGACCCACTTCAGACCTAGGGACACATACAAACTTTAAGTGAAGGGATGGAAAAAGATATTCCATGCAAATGGAAATCAAAAGAAAGCTGGAGTAGCAATTCCCATGTCAGACAAAACAGACTTTAAAATAAAGACTATTAAAAGAGACAAAGAAGGACACTACATAATGATCAAGGGATCGATCCAAGAAGAAGATATAACAATGGTAAATTGTAAATATTTATGCACCCAACATATGCGCACCTCAACACATAAAGCAAATGCTAAAAGCCATAAAAGGGGAAATCAACAGTAACACAATAATAGTAGGGGACTTTAACACCCCACTTTCACCAATGGACAGATCATCCAAAATGAAAATAAATAAGGAAACACAGGCTTTAAATAATACATTAAAGAAGGTGGATTTAAGTGATATTTATAGGACATTCTATCCAAAAACAGAAATAAATGAAAAAGAAATGAAGGAAACAATAGCAAAGATCAATAAAACTAAAAGCTTGTTCTTTGAGACCATAAACGAAATTGATAAATCATTAGCCAGCCTCATCAAGAAAAAAAGGGAGAAGACTCAAATCAATAGAATTAGAAATGAAAAAGGAGAAGTAACAACTAACACTGCAGAAATACAAAGGATCATGAGAGACTACTACAACCAACTATATGCCAATAAAAAGGACAACCTGGGAGAAATGGACAAATTCTTAGAAAAGCACAACCTGCGGAGACTGAACCAGGAAGAAACAACTTATAAACAGATCAATCACAAGCACTGAATTTGAGACTGTGGTTAAAATTCTTCCCACAAACAAAAGCCCAGGACCAGATGGCTTCACAGGTGAATTTTATCAAACCTTTACAGAAGAGCTAACACCTAGCCTTCTCAAACTCTTCCAAAATATAGCAGAGGGAAGAGCACTCCCAAATTCATTTTGTGAGACCACCATCACCCTGATACTGAAACCAGACAAAGATGTCACAAAGAAAGAAAACTAAAGGCCAATATCATTGATGAACATAGATGCAAAAATTCTCAACAAAATACTAGCAAACAGAATCCAACAGCACATGAAAAGGATCATACAACATGATCAAGTGGGGTTTATCCCAGGAATGCAAGGATTCTTCAATATGAGTAAATCAATCAATGTGATAAACCATATTAACACATTGAAGGAGAAAAACCATATGATCATCTCAATAGATGCAGAAAAAGCTTTTGACAAAATTCAACACCCATTTATGACAAAAACCCTCCAGAAAGTAGGCATAGAAGGAACTTGCCTTACATAATAAAGCCCATATATGACAATCCCACAGCCAACATCATTCCCAATGGTGAAAAACTAAAACCATTTCCACTAAGATCAGGAGCAAGACAAGGTTGTCCACTCTCACCACTATTATCCAACATAGTTTTGGAAGTTTTAGCCCCAGCAATCAGAGAAGAAAAAGAAATAAAAGGAATCCAAATCAGAAAAGAAGAAGTAAAGCTGTCACTCTTTGCAGATGACATGATACTATACATAGAGAATCCTAAAGATGCTACCAGAAAACTACTAGAACTAATCAATGAATTTGGTAAAGTAGCAGGATACAAAATTAATGCACAGAAATCTCTTGTATTCCTATACACTAATACTGAAAAATCTGAAAGGGAAATTAAGGAAACACTCCCATTTACCACTGCAACAAAAAGAATAAAATACCTAGGAATAAACCTACCTAAAGAGACAAAAGACCTGTATGCAGAAAACTTTAAGACACTGATGAAAGAAATTAAAGATGATACAAACAGATGGAGAGATATACCACATGGTATATTTATTTATATTTATATTGGATTGGAAGAATCAACATTGTGAAAATGACTCTACTACCCAAAGCAATCTACAGATTCAATGCAATCCCTATCAAACTACCAATGGCATTTTTCACAGAACTAGAACAAAAAATTTCACAGTTTGTATGGAAACACAAAAGGTCCCGAATAGCCAAGGCACTCTTGAGAGAGATAAATGGAGCTGGAGGAATCAGGCTCCCAGACTTAAGACCATACCACAAAGCTACAGTAATCAAGACAGTATGGTAGTGGCACAAAAACAGAAATATAGAACAATGAAACAGGATTGAAAGCCCAGAGGTAAATCCATGCACATATGGTCACCTTATTTTTGATAAAGGAGGCAAGAATATACAGTGGTGAAAAGAGAGCCTCTTCAATAAGTGGTGCTGGGAAAACTGGACAGCTACATGTAAAAGAATGAAATTAGAACCATCCCTAACACCAGGAACAAAAATAAACTCAAAATGGATTAAAGACCTAAAACTAAGGCCAGACACTATAAAACTCTTAGAGGAAAACATAGGCAGAACACTCTATGACATAAATCACAGCAAGATCCTTTCAGACCCACCTCCTAGAAAAATGGAAATAAAAACAAAAGTAAACAAATGGAACCTAATGAAACTTAAAATTTTGCACAGCAAAGGAAACCATAAATAAGACGAAAAGGCAACCCTCAGAATGGGAGAAAATATTTGCAAATTAAGCAACTGACAAAGGATTAATCTCCAAAATTTACAAGCATCTCAGTATCAAAAAAACAAACAACCCAATCCAAAAATGGGCAAAAGACCTAAATAGACATTTCTCCAAAGAAGATATACAGATTGCCAACAAACACATGAAAAGATACTCAACATCATTAATCATTAGAGAAATGCAAATCAAAACTACAATGAGGTAACACCTCACTCTAGTCAGAATGGCCATCATCAAAAAATCTAGAAACAATAAATGCTGGAGAGGGTGTGGAGAAAATGGAACACTCTTGCACTGTTGGTGGGAATGTAAATTGATACAGCCACTATAGAGAACAGTATGGAGTCCTTAAAAAACTAACAGTAGAAATACCATATGACCCAGCAATCCCACTGCTGGGCATATACCCTTATAGAACCATAATTCAAAAATAGTCATGTACCACAATGTTCATTGCAGCTCTATTTACAATAGCCAGGATATGGAAGCAACCTAAGTGTCCATCAACAGATGAATGGATAAAGAAAATGTGGCACATACATATAATGGAATATTTCTCAGCCATAAAAAGAAATGAAATTGAGTTATTTGTAGTGAGGTGGATGGACCTAGAGACTGTCATACAGAGTGAAGTCAGTCAGAAAGAGAAAAACAAATACTGTATGCTAACACATATATATGGAATCTAAAAAAAAAAAAAAAGGTTCTGAAGAACCTAGTGGTAGGACAGAAATAAAGACACAGAACTAGAGAATGGACTTGAGGACATTGGGATGGGGAATGGTAAGCTGGGACGAAGTGAGAGAGTGGCATGGACATATATACATTACCAAATGTAAAATAGATAGCTAGTGGGAAGCAGCCACATAGAACAGGGAGATCAGCTCGGTGCTTTGTGACCACCTAGAGGGTTGGGATAGGCAGGGTGGGAGGGAGGGAGACGCAAGAGGGAAGAGATATGGGAACCTATCCGTATGTATAACTGGTTCACTTTGTTATAAAGCAGAAACTAACAAAAAAAAATTCAAATAGTAGATACAAAGTTGTTTTTATAAGAGGTGACCTGAGACAGCACTAAACTTTTGATACTATCTTTTCACTGAAATCAAAGAAGCCAAAAGGAAACAGAATAATTTGCTTTTCATTTTAGGTTTTAGTCTGCACATTTCTGTTTACAAAAAAAAAACTTTTTCTTTTACCCTTATGACACTACTTAGTTAAGCATGAATATTATATATGGAATAATTCATTAGGTTAACTTAGAGATTAACAATAATGTATTCAGGAGCACTTGATGATAAAGAAAACCAGAGCTCAAAATAATCTCAGCCAATACATGTCATGACCTTTTCAGAACATAAGCTTTCTCTCTGTTAATGGCTCTGTGGATTCTCCACAGCCTTGTTCTGGCAAAAACCCCTGCATTTTCCTTCTTCACCTTTTTGAGAAGGAACAAAACCATCACCTTTTTAATTAAAAGGAAAAGTTAGATATACTAGAAAATTCAAATATGTCAATGTTAAAAAAAGTCATTAATGACCATTTGGAGACTATATCCAGAGCAAATAAGAAAGTTCAACTTTAAGTTATCATAAAAGAAAACCTAATGTTTTTATAAAACAATAGTATGAGTATATGATTAGAGTGGAAATGTAACAACCAAAAGCAGGAATAGAAGAACAAATAAGTCAATGTCATGGCTATGGGACAGTTCAGAGTAATGCCATCATAGCCAGTGTCACTAGGTTGGTGCTTGAGATGTTCAAAACAATGTTGCGTTGCTGCCAAAGAAGGCATCTGTCTTAAGCTTAATGCCCAAATGGAAAGTGACATTGCTTACTACTGTGCCTGAAATAGTGAATGAATGAGTGAATAAATGAATGAGTAAATAGAGTCCTACTGATCAACCCAAGAAATTGAGAAAATTACAACCAGTACAAATGCAGAACAGTATACTCCAATTAAAGACAGAAGCCAGTCTCAAGTTAAATATAATAATACAAACTTTGCAGGAAATATCTCAGGGAATTCATGTCCATAGAGAACTTGTGATAAAAACTCAGTGCTTGAAATAAAATATTATCAGAGATAAAAAATGTTCTGAAAACTGAAAATAAGCATCCTGAAATAATAGTATGGCCAATTCACAAAGAACCCTCAGCACTGCTCATTAATGCCCTGTTTCCCATCCTCTGGTGTTCCTCAAATGCCCAGAGATGATCTTTTTTAAAAAATACATATTTATTAACTTGGCAGGTATAATTTAAAAACTTGCAGATGATTTCTCAGTAACCTCATTACCAAAAAGTCCGTAGTTGGGAAGAACTGCAAGTTCATATCACAATCAACAAACTACCTTTATTGTTGTTGAATATGTGTATGCTTAAGCTAATGCATCATAAAATGAATAATGTTCTCATTCCAGAGAGAAGATTCAATCGTATTTTTCTAATTCCATGTCATTTTGTATCTGCTTAAGCTAAACAACTATTCCAAGTATTTTTAAACTAGTTCCTGGAGTGATAAAATCTGCCTGACAATTTCAGTTAAAATTCTCACATTTAAAGCGCTAAAAATAAGGTAAGCATCATCTCTTAGGGAATTGTCATAATTATCTTATTTCTATCTAGGTGTGATATATGTTACTACAGAAAAAATCTTTCCACTGGCCTTATAATGTAATTCTCCTCTTAGATAAAATACTATGTATTTATATTAAACAGTGTAGACAACATAATAATTATAATATAGTTTAGGTTGCTATAAGAGAGAGATAAAAAATAAAGTAAGAGACAAAAATAAGGGAGAAGCTTGTTTCTCTTTTAAGTAAAGCCTGAATACAAGCATTTTACGCTGGTACAGAGGCTCTGCAGTGTTTAATATCCAGGCTTCTGTTGTCTTTTCCCAAATTTACAAAAGTGGTGAGTCTTCTACTGTATAGTCAAGATGGCTCACCTCCAACTAGAGAAGAGAAAAGGGGAAATAGCATGATGTCCCCACCATTAAAAGCACAACCTAGAAGGTGCAACCAAAATTTCTACTCATGTTATATTTAACAGAAGCTGGTCACATGATCATATATAGCTACAAAGAGGGCAGAGAAATAGACTCTTTATTGTGAAAAGCAATGGACCAGCAGAAACTCAAGGTTTCTATTCTATAAGAAGTAGGAAAGAATAGATATTGAGAGATGGTTTTGTTCTGGTTCCCCCGAAACAAATGCTGACCCAAGGAAGTGATTTTAGATAGTGATCTCGGGAAGCACAAATAAGGAAATGAGAAAAGTGAGAAGAAAACCCAAAATAAGTAAGCCCCAGTAAGCAGGTTAATTTCATGGCCCATTAGTTTCTAGTCCTCCGGGTGCACTTGGACAGATGACATGAAACATGCATCAGAATCATCCCACCTGACAATGGGAGGCTAAGGCCGTTACTAAAAAACCCCATCCCCATTGGACGAGGGTTGCCTCTAAGTATATTCACTACGTCCTATTTCTTGGTTGCCAGTGTACTGCAGAGAAAGTTTGCACCAAGCCAGAGAAACCCTCAGGCAAGGAGGAAAAGACTCACAGCCACTTGAGGTAGGAAACCAGCAGCACACTGGAAATTTTACTGCTAAAGCAGTAAAAATGCAGTTTTGAAAATATAAAATGAGGATTGTTGTTTAAGAGTTAATATTCAATATCATGCTTCTATTAGAGTACTCCAGCACTCTGAACAACATACTAATACTACATTGTTCATATTATAAAACACCTGAGGACAAGTTATTTGTCTTACTACCTTTCTAATCCTCATAGAGACAAATCCATGCATTGTTCAAAATGGATATTCAATTAAGGCTTCCTGAACTGAAAACAATCTCCCATTTGAAACTTCACTCCAAAGAATAATGGATAAAAAGATAAATAAAATAATGGGTAACATGTAAATCCCACCTCTGCAAAGAGAAGTCACTGGCAGTGAATAATAAAAGTAATAACAGTAATACAAGAATGAAGAAAATATTATTAATTATACTAGTAATACAAGCATAGAGAAAAAGTAATATTAAAAAAACATGTCTCCTGCTGAGTCTTATCACTCAGATCCCACCTAAAATTAGGTCTTGGCTGGGATTTGGTTTACATATAGAAATGATATTCCTGGCCACTACTTGAGAACAGGATACAAGTCATTATCATCATGCATTATCATCAAAGACGTGGATTAATATTTAGCTCAGAATAAATTAGTTACTGCCAGAAACTTAAATATCCTCTGCAGAATGTAATAACACACCATATCAGGATCTTACCCACCCCCCCAAAAAAATATATTTTCTAGGAAGAATTCAATCAGAGGTAGGTCCACCTTGAGCTCTATTCAAATGTCATTAGCTAAAAGACAAAATGACCTTCTAGTCAGGGAAGTAACAGGACATCATGAACCTGGAAAAAATAACATACTCAAACTATTCTACCTGTAAATATCTAACTTTTTACATTTTTCCTATTCCTAAATTTAGCTATTTTTAACACTATATGTTTTCACTTACACTCACATCTGACTAAGAAATGTTCTGTACCTTATTCACAATATGACTCTGGGCTGGAAGTTAGTGAAATATACAGACTGGTCTCATAATAAGAAGGAAAATAATTCTGACAAAGAAATATAAAAATTTATATATGGAAATGGGTCTCAGCCCAGACTCTTAGATCTCACCTAAGAAACTTTTCAAAAGTAGCTAATGCATAGGCCCCATCCCCAAGCAAAAAACTCAGAATCCCTGAGATTGGGGCAAAGTACTTTTTCCAAAGACTTTCCAGATTATTTCAATTTTGCAGCCAAGGTCAAGAGCTATCAAACTAGACAGAAAAAAAATTTTGTTAAAGCAGCATCATATCTCATTACAATTACCTGGTAAAAGCATAAGGATCCTTTTCTGTGACACAAGAAAATATCAAAGATGAAATTTAGCATGTAAAATATCCTATGAAAAGGTAAAATACTGAACGAAATAGTGTAATCATAGTGGTTTAAAGAGTAGATCTTTTTGCTAAAGTTATCTGTTATCATCTAGATTGAATTATAAAAAACTAACCTGCCTGGAGAGCTCTCATCATATAAGAGGAACTGCACTATCAAACTAGATGAGGTAATAGTTCTTAATAAGCAGTTTTCAGAAGTAACGAAGTAAATTCAATTACAGCATACTCCTTCCTCTCCCCTTCTTTCAGGAATACTCAAGGTATTTACTTAAGCAATCTGAAAATGAAAAATTAAAGATATAGATGAAAATATTAATATATATTTTGTATATGTTTTCTTATTTCAAAATCAATAATTATATCGATTCAATAATTATACTGATTTTGAAATACTAAAATCTGCATATAGTCATTGTCTTTCATTTTCAAAATAGTTGTATTGTATATTCATATAACTCAACTAAAATACATGTCTTTTACATGTTTTGCAATTAGCCCTAACTCTTCATCCTATATATATATGGCAATAAATTGCCTGAGAACTGAAAGCCACCTTCTGGATCACTTCTTATTTTCAGGTGAAAAAAAAGTCAAGGATCAAAATAACTTCCTCAAGACCACATAGAATAGGAGTTCTCAGCAAAGAGTCTCAACACACTGTTGTCATTAGCAATTTTAAACCACATTGCAAGTAATGTGTTATTAATAATAGAAAAAATTTTTTAACTATTTTCAGTTTTCTAGAGCAGAATTTATGAGCTTATACTTACACTCTTATATTTCTCTCTTACCTGAATGTCAATATACTATTTTGATTCAGTACAAAAGTATTATCAATAGATTTATGATGATGAAACTGAAAATTTTGTGTGAGAATGTATCACATAAGTAATTTTCATTTACTGTGTGCATTTTGACAAAACAAACAAAATGTTGAAAATATCTAATATAAAGAATTTGTTACAGATTCAAACTCAGAAACTGAAGTTTCTGATTCTCTATTCAGTAATTTTTCTACTTTGACCAGTAACAGTTTACATGTTTTAGTGCAGCATCTTAAACTCACCCTGTAACACAGTGCTAAAATGGAAGTTTCTACTAATACGTTAAGGTGAGGTGTGTCAAATACCAAAAGTGAGATGTCATACCAAATACAAATCTCAAAGTAAGTGGTGAAGAACCAGTTGGATGACTCAACCTCCTCACTGACAGTGAGAAGATAAGAGGCTTTAAGAGTTATGTTGAAAGGAAAAGGATTTTTAAACAAGATTTTGAAAAGAGCTTTTGGTTTACTATGAGTCAAAAAAGGCCTGGGACTTGTCCTTCAGCATAGATTCTGTCCATCAATTCATTACCTGTTTACAATCTGCTGATCAAGCATACTGAACAATCTGCTACCAGAGTTCTTCCCACCTATCCCAAACAAAACTTTGAACTTGGATATTCCATGTTAGATTGAGGGTCTGAGAGAAGGCTCTTGCCCCTTCACCAAGGTAAACTAAATTGAATCAGTGGGGAATTTCCCTGTGAGCAAAGGCAGTGGTGTAACCAGAACTACAGTAAATCCCTATTAAATTCCACCTGTTTGTGCTCTTTATTAGATAATAAAGACTATTTCATTGACTATTCACTTCAGCTTCCTATCATACGTAATTTTGATATTCATATCATCTAGAATGTTAATGCTTATTTTGAACAGGGCAGGGCAGAGGACACAGTCTTGTGGCATAATATTAAATACATTAAAAGCTGGACTTAATATATTAATCATATCCTCCAGGGAAACTTTTCAACACCATATGTCACTGATTCTAAGACCTACATTTTTTCACATCTTAATATATCTAAAATCAGAATAGTGCCTCATAATTATTGTCAGCAGGGCAGTGGTCAATGGTGTAGCTTCATTGCCAGTCCTTGTGTTAAGAACAAAATAAACAACATGAAAGCTTACAGAATGGATGGCAGCTGCTTGGTAGAAAATGCGGAAGACAATAGTGGAGGACTATTTCATAACTACTGCATCACCCATTCTTTCGATGTCACAGAATACAATATTATATGGAAAAACACAGTCTCTGATGACATAGATTCAGAAGAGTCTGAATGTGAAGACATTTTAGAAATCACTACAGAATTCATTTCATTTACATGTTTCTTTTAATATATACATAAGAGTGATATATGAAAGATCTATGTCAAAAATTAGACTAAAACAGCTTTTTCAATAAATATAATGCAACATTTCTAAGGAATAAGAAAGTACTATGTCATATTGATTGAAAATGTTTTTGTTCTTTGTGTTATAGAAGGAGGAAAAATATAATGATATTTTAGATTCATTATAGATTTATAATATAAAATAGTATGTATTAATATTATATTATATATTAATATAACATATTATATGTCATATACAATTATATTCATATAATCATATAATACATATTAACCAATTTAATTACATTAATGTAATTAATCCTATTAATATAATTGATTTTCCATTATATTATTAATTACATTGTATATTTTATATATTAAATATAACAATATAAAACATTTATTTAAAAAGCTAACTTTACATCTCAACAGACTAGCAAAAAAGAGAACAAACTAAGTTCGAAATTATCAGAAGTCAAGAAATAATAAAGATTAGAGCACAAATAAACAAAACAGAGGACAGAAAAACAATAGAAAAAATCAATGAAACTGAGTTTTTATAAGATCAGCAAAATTAATAAACCTTTAAGTAGACAAGGAAAAAAAACACAAAAAAATCAAATAAATAAAGTCAGAAATTTAAGATCAGATATTATAACTGATGCTACAGAAATGAAAAGAATTATGAGAATACTATAAAAATTATATACCAACAATATGGACAACCTAAAAGAAATGGAAAATTACCAGAAACATACTGCCTACCAAGAATGAATCATGAAGAAATAGGAAATCTGAACAGGCCAATAACAGGTGAGAAGATCAAATCAGTAATCAAAACCTCCCAAAGAAAAGTCCAGGACCTGATTGCTTCACTGGAGAGTTCTACCAAACATTTAAAAAAGAATTAGCTGCAATTCTTTGAAATTCTTCCCAGAAAATTGAAGAAGAGGGAACACTTCCAAACTCATTTTTCAAAGCTAGCTTTACCCTAATACTAAATCCAGACAAGGACCCTGCATGAAAAGAAAATTATAGGCCAATATCCTTGATGAATATAGATGCAAAAGCCCTCAAAAAATATTAGAAATCTGAATTCAAAAGCACATTAAAAGGATCATACACGATGATCAAGTGGGATTTATGCCTAGGATGCAAGGCTATTTCAGCATATGAAAACCAATAAATGTGAGGTACTACATTAACACAAAGAAGAATAGCAATCATACAATCACCTCAATAGATGAAGAAAAAGTATGTGACAAAATTCAACACCACTTTCATGATAAAACTCTCAACAAACTAGGAAAAGAAGATTACTACAACATAGTAAATGCCATATATGACAAGGCACAGCTAACAGCATATACAACAGTAAAAAGCTAAAAACTTTTCCTCTAAGATTCAGAATATGATAAGGATGCCAACTCTCGCCACTTCTATTCAACATAGTACTGAAATTGCTAACTACAGCAATTAGTTAAGAAAAAGAAATGAACGGCATCTAAATTTGAAAAGAAGAAGTAAAATTATCTGTTTGCAGATGACAGGGTCTTGTATGGGGAAAACCCTAAAGTTCCACTAAAAATTACTAGAACTAATAATCATATTCAGCAAGGTGTAATGAAACAAAATCAACATACAAAACTCAGTTGCATGTCTGTACACTAACACTAACAATCTGAAAAGAAATTGAGAAAAAAATCCATTTACAATAGTATCAAAAATAATAAAACACTTAGTTATAAACTTAAACAAGGAGACAAAGGACATATACACAAAAACTACAAAACATTGCTGAAAGGAATTAAAGGAGGCACAAACAAAGACATTCTGTGTTTATGGACTGGAAGACTTAATATTGTTTAAATGTCCATACTACCCAAAATGATCTACAAATTCAATGCAATGTCTATCATTTTCCAATGGCATTTTTCATAGAAATAGAAGAATACAGTCCTAAAATTCATATGTAATCACAAATGACCCCAAACAGCCAAAGCAATCTTAGAAAGTAGAACAAAAGTTGAGGTGTCACATGTCCTGATTTCAAAATATACTGTGAAGCAAGAGTAATCAAAAAAGTATGATGCACGCAAAAAGACAGACATATACACCATTGGAACAGAAGAGAAAGTTCAACAATAAACCCACACAAATATGGTCAAATGATCTTTGACAAGAATGACAAAAATAATATAGTGGGGAAAGGATTATCTCTTCAGCAAATGGTGTTGGGAAACTGGATATCCATGTGCAAAAGAAGGAAATTGGTCACTAATACCACACACAAAGATCAATGCAAAATTGATTAAAAACTTAAACATAGACCTGAAACTATAAAACTCCTAGAGAAAAACAGAGGAAAAGGTTTATGACATTGGTTTTGGCAATGATTTCTTGGATAAAACACCAAGAGCACAGGTAACAACAGCAAAAATGGACAGGTAAGACTACATCAAGATAAAAGTCTTCTGCACAGTGAAGGAAACAAGCAACAGAATGAAAGGCAACCTACAGATTAGGAGAAAATATTTAAAAACTTATATCTGATAAATGGTTAATATCCAAAATATACAAGGAACTCTTAAAACTCAGTTAAAAAACAAAACAAAACAAAAAACATCCTGATTAAAAATGGGTAAAGGACTGGAATAGACATTTCTCCAAAGAAGACATACAAATGGCTAATGGGTATAGGAAAAGATGCCCAAATCACAAATCATAAGGGAAATGCAAATCAAAACTATAAACAGGTGTCAGCTCAGACTTGTTAGGATGGCTATAAAAAAAAGAGAGCGAGAGAGAGAGAGAAAGTAAAGAAGTGTTGCAAAGGATGTCAAGAATATGGAATACTTGTGCACTGTTGGAAATATAAAATGATGCCACCATTATGGAAAACAGTATAGAGGTTCCTCAAAAATTTAAAAGTAGAACTATCATATGATTCAGTAATCCCACTTCTGAGTATTTATCCAAAATACTCTACCCAGCAAAGCTCTCATTCAGATTCAATGGCGAAAACAAAAGCTTTACAGATAAGCAAAAGCTAAGAGAATTCAGTACCACTAAACCAGCTTTACAACAAATGCTAAAGGAGCTTCTCTAGGCAGGGGGGAAAAAAAGAAGCCACAACTAGAAACAAGAAAATTGTAAATGGGAAAGCTCACCAGTAAAGGCAAACACACAATAAAAGTAGAAAGTCATCCACACACAAATATAGTATCAAAACCAGCAACTATGAGAAGAGGAGAGTACAAATGCAGGAAATGGGAACTGCATTTGAAGTTAAGAGACCAGCAACTTAAAACAAATTTGTATATATAGAGATTGATATATCTAAACCTCATAGAAAATGCAAACCAAAAAACTACAACAGATATACACACACAAAAGAAAAAGCAACCCAAATACAACACTAAAGAGGGTCATCAAACCACAAGAGAATAGAACAGAAAAGGAAGGGAAGAAAAAAGACCTACAAAAATAAACCCAAAACAATTAAGAAAATGGCAATAGGAACATATATATCAATAATTACCCTAAATGTAAATGGATTAAATGTTCCAACCAAAACACATAGACTTGTATATTTTGAAGATTAATCCTTTGTCAGTTGCTTCATCTGCAAATATTTTCTCCCATTCTGAGGGTGTGACCACCAAGAGCGGTGGGATAGGGAGGGGTGGAGGGAGACACAAGAGAGAGGGGATATGGGGATATATGTATGCATATAGCTGATTCACTTTGTTATACAGCAGCAACTAACACAACATTGTACAGCAATTATACTCCAATAAAGATGTTAAAAAAAAAAAAACATAGACTGGCTGAATGGATACAAAAACAACATGCATATATATGCTGTCTACCAGATACCCACTTCACACCTAGGGACACATACAGACTGAAAGTGAAGGGGTGGAAAAAGATATTCCATGCAAATGGAAATCAAAAGAAAGCTGGAGTAGCAATACTCCCATCAGACAAAATGACTTTAAAATAAAGAATGTTACAAGAGACAAAGAAGGAGACTACATACTGATCAAGGGATCAATCCAAGTAGAAGATATAACAATTGTAAATATATATGAACTCAACATAGGAACACCTCAATATATAAGGCAAATGCTAACAGGCATGAAAGGGAAATTGTCAGTAACACAATAATAGTGGGGATTTTTAAAAACCCATTTACACCAATGGACAGCTCATCCAGACAGAAAAGTAATAAGGAAACACGAGCCTTAAATGACACATTAGACCAAATAGACTTAACTGATATTTATAGGACATTCCACCCGAAAGCAGCAGAATACACTTTCTTCTCAAGTACACATGGAACATTCTCCAGGATAGATTACATCTTGGGCCACAAATCAAGCCTTGGTATGTTTAAGAAAACTGAAATCATATCAAGCAACTTTTCCAACCACAACGCGATGAGATTAGAAATCAATTACAGGAAAAAAATTGTAAAAAACACAAACGCATTGAGGCTAAATAACATGCTACTAAAAAACCAATGGATCACTGAGGAAATCAAAAAACATCTAGAAACAAATAACAACAAAAACATGATGACCCAAAACCTATGGGAGGCAACAAAAGCAGTTCTAAGGGGGAAGTTTACAGCAATACAATCCTAGCTCAAAAAACAAGAAAAATCTCAAATAAACAACCTAACCTTACATCTAAAGCAACTAGAGAAAGAAGAACAAACAAAGCCAAAGTTAATAGAAGGAAAGAAATCATAAAGATTGGAGCAGAAATAAATCAAATAGAACTGAAGAAAACAAAAGCAAAGATCAATGAAACTAAAAGCTAGATCTTTGAGAAGATAAATAAAATTAATTAACCTTTAGGCAGACTCATCAAGAGAAAAGGGATCAATGAAATAGAAAATAGATCAATGGAATAGGATAGAAAGCCTATGAGATAAACCCAGGCACCTATGGTCACCTAATCTATGACAAAGGAGACAAGAACATATGGTGGAGAAAAGACAGTCTCTTCAATAAGTGGTACTGGGAAAACTGGACAGCTACATGTAAAAGAATGAAATTAGAACACTCCCTAACACCATACACAAAAATAAACTCAAAATTGATTAAAGACCTAAATTTAAGGCCAGACACTATAAAACTCTTAGAGGAAAACATAGGCAGAACACTCTTTGACATAAACCAGAGCAAAATTTTTTTTGACCCACCTCCTAGAGTAATGAAAATAAAACCAAAAATAAACAAATGGGGCCTAATGGAAACTTAAAACCTTTTGCACAGCAAAGGAAAACATAAACAAGACAAAAAGACAACCCTAGGAATGGGAGAAAATATTTGCCAATGAAGCAACTGACAAGAGACTAATCTCCAAAATGTATAAACAACACATACAGCTCAATATCAAAAAAACAAACAATCTAATCAAAAAATGGGCAGAAGATCTAAATAGACATTTCTCCAAAGAAGATATACAGATGGCCAACAAACATATGAAAAGGTGCTCAACATCACTAATTATCAGAGAAATGAAAATCAAAACTACAATGAGATATCACCTCACACTGGTCATCATCAAAAAATCTACAAACAATAAATGCTGGAGAGGGTGAGGAGAAAAGGGAACCCTCCTACACTGTTGGTGAACAGTATGGATGTTCCTTAAAAAACTAAAAATAGAACTACCATTTGACCCAGCAATTCCACCCCTTGGCATGTACCTGGAGAAAACCATAATTCAAAAAGATACATGCTCCCCAATGTTCATTGCAGCACTATATACAATATCTAGGACATGGAAGCAACCTAAATGTCCATCAACAGAGGAATGGATAAAGTTGTGGTACATATATACCATGGAATATTACTCAGCCGTAAAAAGGAGTGAAATTGTGCCATTTGCAGAGATGTGGATGGACATAGAGACTTTCATACAGAGTGAATTCAGAAAGAGAAAAACAAATACCGTATAATATTGCTTATATGTGGAATCTAGAAAAATGATACAGATAAACTTATTTGCAAAGCAAAAACAGAGACACATGTGTAGAGAAAAAATATATGGACATATCACAGTGGGAAGGGGGGGTGGGATGAACTGGGAGATTTGGATTGACATACATACACTACTATGTATAAAATAGATAACTAATGAGAACCTACTGTATAGCACAGAGAACTCTACTCAGTGCTCTGTGGTGACCTAAATGAGAAGGAAATCCAAAAAAGAGGGGCTACATGTATACATATAGCTGAGTCACTGTGATGTACAGCAGAAACTAACACAACATTGTAAAGCAACTATACTCCAATTAATTAAAAAAAATACCTAGAGACAAATAACAATGAAAACACAACAATCCAAATCCTATGGGATGCAGCAAAAGCAGTTCTAAGAGGGAAGTTTATAGCAATACAATTTCACCTCAGGAAACAAGAAAAATCTCAAATAAACAACATAACCTTACACCTAAAGCAAGTAGAGAAAGAAGAACAAAAGAATTGAAAGTAGAATCTCCATAAGATATTTGCATTTACTTTTCATTGCAGCATTATTCAAAATAACCCAAAGGTGGAAGCAACCTAAATACTCATAAATGAATGAATGGATAAAGAAAATGTGAGATACACACACACACACACACACACACACACACACACACAATAGTATTATTCAGCCTTAAAAAAAGGAAGAAATTCTGTCAAATGCCACAATATATATGAACTTTCAGGACAAAATAAGGCAGTAACAAATGAACAAATACTGTCTGATTCTACTTAAATGAAGTATCTACAGTAGGCAAATTCATAGAATCAGGAAGTAGAATGGTGCTTGCTAGGGGCTGGGTGTATGCAAATGGTGAGTTGCTATTCAATAAGTGTAGAATTTCAGTCAAGCAAGATAAAAAAGTTCTAGAAATCTGCTGTAAACAATGTGCATATAGTTAACAATACTGTCCTGCACAGCAAAAATTTGTTAAGAGTGTAAATGTCATGTTATGTTTTTCACCACAATAATAAATAAATAAATTCTCTTACCTAAATATCTCCATGTATAAAACAGGGTAAGTGTAAAACAGGCTAAGTTCTGTGAATTCTACATTTATTAACACATTAACCCTCATAGTAAAATGTCATAAATTTACTATGAGGGTTAATGTGTTAATAAATGTAGAATTCATAGAACAGTGCCTGGAATGTTGTCAGGTACTGTTGTTAATTTTTATATAAATTCATAAACAAATAAAATATATTGTTGATTTTTGATATATAAATAAATATACTATTGATGCATAATAAATATTATAACTGATTGAACATTAAGAAGTGTAAAAAGCTGTCAATAAAGCAAGTAATTGAGTCAAGCAACAACAATGCTATTAATTAAATCGACAGTAAAATTTCCCAGGGGGGCAGTTGTTTGAAAGTTGCAATGATGGTATCTAGGTAGCCCACTGTTCTTTTGTCATTATTAATCTTTGTTCAAAGAAACTGGTAAAAGATCTATTACTATTATTCATTATTTCTTTATATACTAATATTCAATTAAATTTGTTTTCTCATACTTAACATCAATTGCTTTAATGGCACCTAATAATAAATGAATATATTAATACTGTGCGACTGTGTAGCATTAGCTGAGATTATACATAGATGCTAAAACATGAGAAGAAAACTCGAATTCTAGTACTGAATTTCCCCTATTAGCTGTGTGATCTCAGGCAGATTATTTAACCTTCTCTGGGCTCATTTCTCTCTCTGGGAGGATGAAGATGGAAAATTGAGGTATCTGCCAAGACGTGTTTTTTCTTAAGTAAGCTGAATACAACTGGGTCTTCTTACTTCTGCCTTGTAGCACATTTCCATATACCATCACATTCAACAATGAACTGAAATATATTTTTACTCAAGTTTCTGAAAATGAGCAAAGGGAGATGCAGTGCGTGACATAGATCAAAATGCTTTAGAATTTCTCCTTGCTACTTTCTATTCCGAAATAGTCACAATGGCTTGCTCAGAAAATCTCTCCTGATCCTATATTTGATTTCCAAGTTTTCTCCCCAAACTATCTCAGTGCTTAAGCATTGGCTTGAATTGTTATATGCCCTCACTGTACCCCTCCACACTTAGCTGTATGTTATATAGATCAATTTAGCCTTTATAGATTTCAGTCAATTCTTTTTGCCCATTATTCCAATCAGCCCCACAGAGCAAAGTGGACACTTATAACTTAATTCTTTTCCTTTTATCTGTATTAAATTTTCAAATGTGGCTCCAAACTCTCTGTGTCCCAGTTCTGATCCAATCATGCATAACATTGAACATAATCCCAAGAAATATCCTTTAAAAGAGACTCACAGCTTTGGCAGTATCAACAGTAGCATTACTGCCAGACACAAGATGTGTAATTAAAATGGATGACACAATGCTCTTCCTCTTAGGCAAAAATGCCTGTTGTTGAGAGAGTGCACTGCAGAGCCCAGATCTTGGCTAAGAAGTAGAAAGTAAGTGAGTTGGAGTTATACTTTCTTCTATTTGCAAGAGACTCTTCAATTGTGTTTGGGGCTCAAAATAAGATACAATCTTCTTAACCAAATTGCTTTTAGAAATAAATTGAAAATTTTGTTACCTAATTCACAATTTTTAAAATTACCAATACTTTTAAAAGCAACTTTCCTATTATTCTGGTTTCTTTTCTATTTTATCTATGTATGTACTTATCAGAAAATAAACCATTTAGCTATTATTACATGTACATATAGTCTCTAAATGAGAAATCCCAATGACATGGAAAAACTTAACTGACTAGAATCTTTCAATCATGTTCAACAAGGTAAGAAAATGAAATGATACCGAGATCTACCTAAAGTATAGGTTGAGTGGATAACAGTTCACATTCCACCCTCACTGGCCAATCTGGTGAAAAAAAAACTATAGTAGGTGTAATACAAGTTTCAAAGATCTTCTCAAGACTTTTGACATTTCCAGACATTATTAATATTAGCTTTAGTTGAATCTGCAAATTTACCACAATTACTTCTCAATCACCATGAACCCAAAAAGCTGCAACATACTTTCAATCAACTCAGTTATTCAATAGTTTGTCCTTTAGCAAACTGAGGCATTTATAGACTTTTCTAAATTGAATACGTTATTTTCTGTCCTATGCCTACAATTTCAGACTTCCAAACAACAAGGCATGTCTTAGTCCTGCAATGCAGCCTACCAACCAGAAACACACTCTCTTTCTCTCTTTCTCTCCCTCTCTCTCCCTCCCTCCCCCCCACCCTCTCTCTCTCTCTCTCTCTCTCTCTCACACACACACACACACACACACACACACACACACACACACGATCCAAGTCCCTAACTATAAGTTTATTGCCCTTTATTTGTTAGTGGCATGTCTCTTCTACTCACAATTCTTCTTATTTATTGGAGTTCTTAGTTGAAGTATTTACTAATAAACCAAAAGAAAAATGCCACAGAGCTGTCCCAGTTCTGATGTTCAATATTCCCATGGCTCCATTTAAGTGAAATTACTCTACTCATAACTCCTGATGAGAGGGTAGTCCTAGATGGCCATGACTTGTATAACTTGTCTTAGCTCCCTCTTGACCAAGCCAGAAACAAATAATTAAAATTTAACAATAATCTATAGGCACTCCAGCAACACATGATGTTGCCTGCTATATCCAGGTAAGCTTAATGAAGCTGATTTTCTCTGGCATGCCAGCTTGGAAAGAACTGAGCAATTGACAGAGGGATCTAAAATTACATACAAATTAGCAAGAAGATATAATCAGGGTTTAGAGGCATGGAAGTTGAATCTGGGAATGAGTAACCACAGACAGCCACACTCATGAGGACATAGAAGCTATGAGGTAAACACTGCGTGAAGGAAAGGGAATAAAAATTGTGTCAAAGCAAAAGGAGAAAAGAAATAAGGAGAATAAATAATGAGTAGATGGAAGATAGAAACTAGCTAGCTAACAACTAGATAGAAGATATAAGCCCTTTTCTATTTAAGTCACTGTAATAATATCTTAACTGTACCCTGTGTTACGCTTGCCCACTGGGATCCAGCCATTCTCCATACAACAGCCAGGGTACAGTCTTTTAAATCATGCATCCTATCACTTGACACCCTTGCTTGAAATGCTCCAAAAACTTCCCAATGCATCAAGAATATATAATCTAAGGGCCCACATGAGCTACCCAGTTCCTACTGCTCCAACCCATCTCAGATCATTCTTCCCTCCTGCTCATACGGCACCTGTACCTGGAATGTTTTTTCTCCAAATCTTTTCTTCATTTAGAGCACTGATCAAATGTCAGCTGTTCTGAGAGGACCCTCCTGACCACCCACTCTAAGGCACCCTTACGTTTCACCAACCCTTCTGCTAGTCATTCCAACACCCGGTTTTATTTTCTTTTTAAGCACTTGTCACTACCTGTAATTCTCTTATTTGTTTACTGGTTAAGGTCTGTTATTTTTCTCCTCTAGGAGAATGTAGGCAGAGACCTTGTCTGCATCCCCAGTGGTAGGAACTTGATAAAGTATTTAAGAAAGGAATACTTAAAAGATGAATGGAGAGAAAGAAGAAAAGAAGGGAGAGAGGGTGAAAGGGAGGGAAGAAGAGTGAGGAAGGAGGAAAGAACCTCCTCCTGAAGAAATCCTCAGTGCTGCTCTGGAGGCTCTCTTATTTTAGATCCTGCTTTTCCTACAGGAGTTCTTAGATTTTCTAGAGTTCTACAGTTCCTGCTTCGTCTGTGACCTGAAAGTCCACATTTTCCTCTTTGTCTGATGAACATAAAGCTTTATACTAAACTCTCACTTATATAAATTAGCTTGCATAAATTTTATTTCCTTCCTAATAAAAGGAGAAAAACCCTTATAGGCATAGCAGTAATGGCAGAGAAGAACCTGAGCATTTAAAGATAAAATGGCTCTCCTTATTTCTCCACTAATTAAAAAGAAGAAAAAGCTCAAATAATTATATTTTACTTTCTATTGTCCTGTCATGCAATAATTTCATATAAAGTTTCTTCTTAATATAAAAATATGTTCATCTTGAAATTTTTAGAAAGTATAGAAAATCACAAATAAAAAGTAAAATCCTTCCATAATCTATCACTTAGTGAGGATTACTGATAATGATTTTTGCATGCATTCTAATAAAGGTGACATCATAACCTACATAATTACTTATAATCTGATCTTTCACTCAATATATCAATAATATTCCCATGTCTTTATTCTTCTACACCCTTCTTTTTATTTCTTCAGTTTACTTCATACAATATAAATAATTTTATATAGTTTACCATTATGTTTTACATTTAGATTAGTTGGAATTTTCACAAGTATAATGCTGAGATGAACTTTCATAAAATTAAATTTTTCTATAAGTACATAATTTTCCCCTAGAATAAATTCAAGGAGTTGCTATGTATTATTTTGTCTTCTGAGTCACAATCATACAACTGTAAAATGCTTAAAATTCAACAATCAAAACGAATTATTGGTTAAAGAAAACTGGAGTGAGAAAGAATATTTGTAGACATCATGAAATACATTTTTTCTACAATATTGTAGAACAATGCAGATAGATGGCCAGTTTAGATAGTAGGGCAGAAAAGTACTGCCTCAAAAAAATATATTGCACACAGGAAATGTTAGTAGGAAATTAATGAGCTTTTTAAGTACCTTGCGTCTTTTTTAAGACCTACAGTGAGGAAGGTAATATAAAGTTAAGTTGCCAGTCAGATGACCTCTTGGCAAAATTCTTGTTTACAATCATAAATGTCTTTAGGGCTCATCCATCAACACATATTAAAAGTTTCTTTAAAAATTCTGGGGTTTCCCTGGTGGGCAGTGATTGAGAATCTGCCTGCTAATGCAAGGGATACGGGTTCAAGCCCTGGTCTGGGAGGATCCCACATGCCACGGAGCAACTAGGCCCGTGAGCCACAACTACTGAGCCTGCGCATCTGGAGCCTGTGCTCCACAACAAGAGAGGCCATGATAGTGAGAGGCCCGCGCACCGTGATGAAGAGTGGCCCCCGCTTGCCACAACTAGAGAAAGCCCTCGCACAGAAACGAAGACCCAACACAGCCAAAAGTAAATAAATAAATTTTAAAAAAAAATTCTGAACATTCCCATTGACTTAGGATCAGTGCCTATATTTCTTTAATTTAATGGAGACAAGCCAGGGGAAAGGAAGAGGAAAACAGATGGGGAAAGAAGCTGTCTTTTCCATACATTTTTCAAAGAAGCCCTAGGTTTGAAATCCTCTGGAAGAAGACCTGCCTTGTGAGCTGAGGAGAGGAGGACAAGCCCTTGTTAATCAGAGATGACACAAAATCAAGATTTTTCAGAGCAATACCTGCAGTAAAGGATAAGTGTTCTGACAATGTCAGTGTCTGCAAACATCTTCTAATGCCACCAGGTAAACAATAATCACCATCAGCAGTATCCAATGCTTATTCAGCTAGTCATGGAGCTAAATGACCCTTACTCAGATTTCTGCTACAAGATTTCCAGAGGTAAAGAAACTCAAATTCAGCTAAAAAAGAAAATCACTACAAAAGAATCAAAATAGGGTATGTGATCACCAATCATCGATGGTGTCCAAACTGCCAAAGAGCAGGCAGTCAGTGATCTTCTGCTTATTGTTTTGGGTCTTACTATGTGTTATGAAAAGCATTCTTTCCATAGGTAGACATTCTATGTATATAGAGAAAGGTGGTGGTGTGATGAAGCCCACACCACAGCTGATACTGACTATCCCTTCTTAATTCTGCTTCTTTTGTGATGTCATTTAGTAGCTAGCAATTAGCCATGGTTGGAAGTGTTTTCAAGGAGATTTCTTTTTTCTCAAAATGCCAGGTTTAGTTTACCAGCATACTCCTGGAAACCTAATTTTATTTTGTGAATTATATATTCATATATATATAGACTCTCCTGATGGATAAAGTAAAATATAAAACAATAAAATCATCAGGCACAGGCTATGCGGGCAATGATATTAATATTAGGCCCGGAAAGCAAATTATCAATACAGACCCTTCAATGAGAGCCAAAAGGCAACTTGATTTTTGCTTAGTGACATTGCCTGCTGGAATGAATATTCATAAATGTACTTTTTATAATTATCTAATTTTACTGAGATACCTTTTACATAGAGTAAAATGCACAACTCCTAATATAGCTCCATGAGTTTTAACACATGTATAACCCATGCAGCTTAACAACAATATAAAGATATAAAACATTCCTTTCACCTCTGAATTCTCCCTTGTTTTCTTTCCAGTTGATAACAGAAACAGCCCTCTACTCCCTGCCCAGGTGACCATAGTTCTGATTTCCAACATTACAGGTTGGCTTTATCCATTCTAGAACATTATCTAAATGGACTCAAATAGTAAGTATACATTTGTGTTTGACTTTTTCACTCAAAATAATATTTTGAGATTCAGCCTTGTCTTTTTTCTGTAGTTCTTTTATGTTTTTCAAAAAATTAATCTTTTATCTGGGAATAATTTCAAATTTATAAAAAATGTGTAAGAATTAGAGTAATAAAACACACAAAATGTATACCTCTTAGCCAGATTTACCTGGTACCATTTAACTATTTGTTTTAACATTTGTGCGTGCTCTGTATATATTTATACACACACACATGCATACATACATGTATATACTTACATATGTATGCAACTATATAAACATCTCCAAATATAGAAAAATTTTCTTAAACATTTGAAAAGTTACCTGCATCATGGCAATTTGCCCATATATATTAGGTAGGTTACCTAAACATAGATATTCTTTTACAAAATCACATTATATATTATATTCAGTAAATTTAATATCAATAAGATTCTTTAATAAACTATCCCATATTATAATTTTGTCAATAGACTCAGTTAGATCCTCTATGTGACCTTTCTATCCTATACAGGGTCCAGTCTAATCAGACTTCTTTCTTTTTTATTGTAGAGAAGTATTCCTTTTTATGATAGATTTAAATTGTTTATTCATTCTTTTGTTGAAGGACATTTGGGTTACTTTAAGTCTAGGCTATAATGAATAAAGCTTCTATAAACATTGTTGTCTACATTCTTTTGAGGACATATGCTATCATTCTCCTGGGTTAAAAACAGTGAAACTGTTGAGTCATAGAGCAGGATATGTTTAACTTCATAAGAAATTGTCACACAGTTTTCTAAAGTGGTTGTACAATTTTACAGGTCCTCACAGTTATATGAGCATTCCAGGAACTTCATACCCTCATAAACATTTGTTGCTGTCAGTCTTTGAATTTTAACAATCTAGAAAAATGTGAAGTGTTACCTCATTGTGCTTTATTTAATATTTCCCTGATGACAAATCATATTAAGCATCTTTTCATGGCTTATTGACCATTGTTATGCTTTCTTTTGTAATGATCTGCTCAAACCTTCTTTCCCATTCTTTTATTGATGTTTTTCTATCAGTAGTTTGTAGAAGTTCTTTTCATTCGTTAAACTTCTTTGTCAGATATATGTATTGTGAATATTCTCCTATTATTTGGTTTGTTCTTTTTTAGTAAAGCTGTCTTTTGATTAGGAAAAGTTTTTAATTTTGATTTAGTGCACTTTTTTTTTGTCTAAGAAATATTTGCCTAGTCTAAGGCCTAGAACTTTTTAAAGTCTCAGCTTAACATGAGTAGTTCTATGATTTTTCTTGAATTAATTTTGGGAAATAGTATTTAAAAGAGTCAATGTTCTTTTTGTTGTTGTTGTTCCACAATTATACAGAGGCATTTGTGTCAAAGGTTTTCCTTTCCCTGTTGGATTATATAGGCACATTTGTTTAAAGTATTGGTCATATATTGTGATTCTATTTCTGTAGTTCTATTACATTGCTTTGAGTCTATACTAATGCCAATATTACACTGTCCTGATTATTGCAGCTTTACAATGTCTTAGAATTAGGTAATATAAGTATTCTCACTTTGCTCTTTATCAAGATTGTTTTGTTTCTTCTGAGGCTTTTGCAATTCTCTTTTATACATGTATATTACAGATATATATCTATATTAAGCTTTTCATTCTCTAAAGAAAAAAAATCATTTACTGGTAGTATGATAGGGTTATCATTGAATCCATAGCAAAATTTGAAGTGAATTTACATCTTATACACTGAATCTTCCAACAGCAAACATGGCATATCTCTCCATATATTTATTCTTTATTTTTCTCAGTAATGTACTGTAATATTGTATAGTACTAAATAATGTAGCAATGTACTGTTGCTAGTATACAGAATGCAATTGTTTTTTATAAATTGATTTAATATCATGGGAAGACACTATACCCAATCTTTATGCTCATTTCTTTCTTTGAATTGTTTTACTAGTAGGACTTTCATAACAATGCTGAATACAATGGTGAAAGCAAATATTCTTGCTTTTTTCCTGATCTTAGGGAAAATGCATTCAAAATGTCACCATTAAGAGTGATGTTAACTATAGATGGTAGATGCCTTTTATCAGACTGAGGACATCCTTTTCTAGTCCTAAAATGCTGAGAATTTTTATTATGATTGAATAGTGAACTTTATCAAATCTGTTATGTTTTGGTTTAGCTTCCCTTTTTTTATCTACTGCAGTATTCATACGATTTTTCTTCTTTATTCTGTAAATGTGGTGAATTACATTATATGAATATAGCTCTAATGAGATGAAACTTACCTTTTAAAAATTCACAGTATTTCCTGTAAAATTCAATTAGCTTGATCAAATATAAACAGTCATGTAACAGCCACCACAATCATGATATGAAACATTTCCATGATCCCGAAGTTTTCTTGTGCTGTTCTCCCTTCACTTCAGTCAAGCCTCTGCCCTCACTGACAATCACTGACTCATCTGCCCCTTGTCACTGTATTTTCAACTTTTCCAGAATTTTGTAAATCGTATCATATAGTATAGAATTTCTTGTGTCTGGAGTCTTCGATTAAAATAATGATTTCGAGAAAATACTATCCTTCTTTATTAAATTGAATTGACACATTTGCCAAAAATCAATTTACCCTACATGTGTGGGTCTGTCTCTTTCCATTGATCCTTACACCAATACCAAACAGCCTAGATGACAACCATTTTAGAATTAATCTTAAAATTAAATCCTCCATCTTCATTTTTCTTCAAAAATTATTTTGCAAAGTCTAGATCATTTGCATTTTCATATGAATTTTAGCATCTACCTGTCAATTTCTACAAGAAATTTTGCTTGAATTTTAATGGAATACTTTTAATCCATAGATCAATTTTCAGAAAATTGACATATTAAGAATATTGAGTCTTCCAATCCATGAACATGGGATATATTCTATCTGTTTAGTTAGGTTTCTTTAATTTCTCTCAACAATACTTTGTATTTTTAGTGTATAAGTACTTCTCAAAATTTATAAAATATTTCAAAGAAAAGATATTTCTATGCAACTCATTTAGGATTGTTTCTTAATGAATTGATTTCTTTATCATTCTGAAATTTCCCTCCTTATCCTTGGTATTATTCCTTGTCCTGATCTACTTTGTCCAATATTAGTATGAACACTCCAGATTCTTTATGTATATCCTTTTCTATCATTTGCTTTCATTCAATCTGTGCCTTTGTATGTAAAGTAAGTTTCTTGTAGGTAGCAACTGGATTTTGCTTTTTGTATCCAATCTGACAATTTCTTCCTCTTTATTGGATTTATAGATCTATACATATAATGTAATTATTGTTATGAATGGATTTCAATTTACCATCCTTATACTTATTTTCTATTCATTCCATTTGAATTTTGTTCTCTTTATTCTTTGTGTTCTGCCTTTCTTTGGGTTAATTGAGGACTTAGGTTTCATTTTATCTGTACAACTCTCTTACTAGTGAAATCTCTTGTCTTGTTTTGATTTGCTTAGTTTTTAGTCATGTTCTAGGGTTTGAAATATATATAAATGTGTGTATATATATGTATATTTGCAATTGCAATATATATTATATATATAACTCCAAATATATATTTTATATTTGTAATAATAATAATTAATAATAAATATTTGTATTTCTTTGCAATAAATAAAACCTATTATAATCTACCTTTAAATAATACCATACTTTTTGAGGTATATAGTATAAGAAACTTACATTATATGTCCATTTTCCTCTCCATCCTTTGGCTCATATTATCATACACCTTATTTCTACATATGTTATAACCTCACAAAACTTTGTGATTTTTGCCTTAAATAGGCAATTGTCTTTTAAAGCAGCAGTCCCCAACCTTTTTGGCACCAGAGACCAGTTTCTTGGAAGACAATTTTTCCATGTACCAGGGTTGGGGGGATGGTTTCAGGATGATTCAAGTGCATTACATTTATTGTGCACTTTATTTCTATTATCATTACATTGTAATATATAATGAAATAATTATACAATTCACCATAATGCAGAATCAGTGGGAGCCCTGAGCTTGTTTTCCTGCAACTAGATGGTCCCATCTGGGGGTGATGGGAGACAGTGACACCTGAAGTGTGTTGCTTATGTCCGGTCTACTCTGTAATTTCATTTTGGTTACTGTCACTGCAGAAAACCCTGCTTCACAAAGATAGGAGTTTGGAAATGGAAGCAGGCTTTTCAGTGCTTTGCTGGCAATCTCACGGTATTCTGCCTTGACTTTAATCCAGAATTTATGGAGATTTGAAGTTGTCTCAAACATACTTTTAAGACCACCATCATTTGCGATCTCAAGTAGTTGATCCTCTTCCAGGACAGACAAAGTCGGTTCACCTAGCTTATTCCCAAATGGGTCATGGATCCATTCCTTCCCAGTTTGCGGGTCTTTTGTGGTTGGGAAGTAATGCTCAAACTCTTCTGAAAGCTGAGATAGATGATCATGCACAAACTGGGAGAAAGAAGGCCCTGGCTCAGTCTCTTTCAAAATCTCTGCTAATGTTTGAAACATGTCAAAAATCCCAATGTTCACTTGTCGCCCCCATAATTCCAGTTTGGCTTTGAATGCAGCCACTTTATCTGCCAACTTGAACACAGTTGCCATTCTCCGCTGAAGTGATAGATTGAGTTCGTTGAGCAGGTTGAATATGTCACACCAGCAAGCAAGTTTTGCAACCAGCGGTGACTGAAATGTGTCACTGAAGTGTGCTGCCAGTGGTGACTGTTTTTCTAAAGAAATCTCTGGAGTGGCTCATGAAATTCAAAAACTCTGGCCAGTGATCTACCTTTAGAAAGCCATCTCACTCTGTGTATAAGAGAAGACGCGTGTGCTCTGCGTCCATCTCCTCACAGAGCTGCATGAACAGACATGAGTTAAGGGCATGTACTTTAATGTGGTTGATCATTTTAATCACATCCTGCAAAACTTGTAAAGTTCAGGTGACATTTTTCAGCTAGCCAGCATTTCTCTATAGATGACACAGTGCATAGACTCACATTCAGAAGTGACCTCTTTGACCTGAATAGTGAAACCAGAAAGCTGTCCAGTCATGACAGCTGCTCAGTCCATGCATATACCGACACAAAATGACCAATTCAGTTTTCCTGATATGTAATCATTCAAAGACTTGAATAATTCTGCAGCTGTGGTATTGGTTGGCAACAAAAGTGCACATAACATATCCTCATGCACATCCTCCTGAAAAATATATTGCACAAAAACGAGCATTGTTGCCTTGTTGTCAACATCAGTAGACTCATCAACCTGGATTGTGTACCATGGTGACTCATTAATCCTCTCTAACAACTGTGCCTCAATATCCTCTGCTATTTCATCAGTTCATCTAGTTATGATGCTAGCCAAAAGAGGAACAAGTGCCACCTTTTGAACTGCAGCCTCTCCTAAAAGTTCATGACAAACGTCCTTAGCAGCAGGCAGGATCAACTCTTCACAAATAGTAAAGGGCTTCTTAGCTTTAGCAATGCAGTTAGCCACTAAGAATGATGCTCTCAGTGCAGACACATTTGAAGTGGTGGCCTTCAATACTTGCTTCTGTTCTTCGTGTTCACATTTTTTTCTTTTGAAAAACTCCAAATGCTTGTCTTTTAATGCAGGGTGCTTAGTCTCCATGTGGCGAAGCAGTTTTGAAGGTTTCATGGCTTTGTTGGATAGCTGGTCACCACATATGATACAAAGCGGGCTTGGAGAATGTGAATCACCTGTTGCAATGAACCTGTAATTTAAGTAAGAGTCTTGGTGTTTCTTTTAAATGCACTTTCTTTTTGTTGGCAGTCTTAGAGTCTTCTACTGTCTCAACATTGGTTCTTTCCCCCTTTTCAAAGAAGCTCTCCAGCAACATTTGTTTTTTACTCATTTTGGCTAGGTTTAGCTTGTGGGCTTACCAAAACTGTGACTGAGATAAGTGTGCAGTGCAGGAAAGAGGCACGGATGGAAGTAGTAAATAAAATAATGGGCAGGCCATGTGCGGACTAATATAAGTGTCAGATTCTGACTTAAAGCCTGCCACCAGCTGCAGCTGTACAATTGAAGTACATCAACTCACTTGCCTCTTTAAATCCTACCACCAGATGCAGCTTAATTGTCACTTGCCACTAACTGATAGGGTTTTGATATGAGTCTGCAAGCAATTGATTTATTATGGTCTCTGTGCAGTCAAACCTCTCTGCTAATGACAATCTGCATTTGCAACCTCTCCCCAGCACTAGCATCACCACCTCAGCCCCACTTCAGATCATCAGGCATTAGATTCTCATAAGGAGTGTGCAACCTAGATCCCTCGCATGCATGGTTCACAGTAGGGTTCACGCTCCTATGAGAATCTAATGCCGCTGCTGATCTGACAGAAGGCAGAGCTCAGGCAGAAATGAGAGCAATGGGGAGTGGCTGTAAATACAGATGAAGCTTCACTCACTCACCTGCCACTCACCTCCTGCTGTGCAGCCCAGTTCCTAACAGGCCACGGACCTGTACTTGTCCAGAGGTTGGGAACCCCTGTTTTAAAGAGTCTAACATTATATGAAAAATGTTTTTACATTTATCTAAATATTTACCTTTCCAATTCTTTTCTCTAGATTTAATTTTCCTTTCTGACATTTTTCTTCTCAGATTGGTAAAAGTTCTATAACATTCTTTGGAATATGTTTCTAAGCCTCAGATTTCATTTATCTGAAATTCTTTAGTTTGCTTTCAGTTTTGAAAGATGATTTCACTGGATGTAATGTTCTAGTTACATCTAGTTATTTGTAGTTATATGTCATTAATTCCTCTGGCTACTTTCAAGTGTTTCTCTATATCTTTGGTCTTCAGCTGTCTGAATATGACATTCCTATATGTATCATTTTTTGTGTCTTTTATCATTTTTTGTGTCTTTTATCCTACTTGAGTTTGGCTAGCTGCTTGAATCTGTGTGTTGCTATTCTTCAAATCTGTAAAATGTTGAGCCAATTTAAAAAACTTTTCTGCCTCATTTCTTCTTCCCCTCTGGAATTCAGACTATAGATACATTTGACCACTTGTTCTTGTCCCACAGCCTACACAGGCACAGTTAGTTATCTTTCAGTATATTTTTTCTGTGTGTTTGAATTTACATAATTCAATTTACATATTTATATTATATATGTTTTAATAATACATGTATATCTAATTTATCTATATTATTATATATAATGTATTATATAACAATATAATTGTATTAGCTAGTGTTCAAGTTTATTGATTCTTTCTTTTATGATGTTCAATCTGCTCTAAATTCTATATAATAAACTTTTTATTTTGGATGTTGTAATTTTTTCAGTTCTAAAATTTCTACTTGCTTTTTTGTTATAGTTTGTACATCCCTGCTAATGCCCTGCATTTGCTTACCCACTTCTATCTCTTTGTATATTATTTGAAATATTTGTAAAAACTGTTTTAAAGTCCTTGTCAGTTAATTGCAACACCTGGGTCATCTTTGCGTCTACTTCTACTGACATTTTTCCTCTTGATTATGGTTAGATTTAACCACATTTTTGTATGCCTAGTGATTTTCAGTTGAGTATACTGTATATTGTGGCTGACCCACTGTAGAAATTTTGGATTTTGTTACCTTCTTCTAATCATATTGGCTTTTGCTCTGACAGGCAGTTAAATTACTGGCTTATTACCTTGATTTTATGGAAGCTTAGTTTTAATCTTTGTTAAGGTGGTTATATTTTGATTTTTCCCTTAATCCTAGAGCATAGCTCTCATCCTGGGCTTATTTCTACTCGAGGGTACATGTCACTGGGTCACCCACAGTAAGCTGCCTACTGGATGTAGCACTGTAAGAGCAAAAAGAAAAGCATAAGGATCCATAAAAGGAGATTTTCTTCCTACAGTGTACTACCAGAGCCCTTTGCTGACAGGGTCTAACCTTATGTCAGCTGATAAAGAAAAAAAATTTGTAAGGTTCAGTTCCAATATCATAATTCAAGGCAAAGAAAAATGGACTTTGATAACTGCCATAGATGGTGTAATACTTCCTTAATTGTTATAAAATAGAAAGGAAAGAAGTCACAGTCATTTCATTTCCAACCTCCAGTCATCTAACATATCCAAACTTCAACCTGTGTCTCTTCATCTTAGTAACATTGTTATTTTCTGTAATATTTTCTATTTACTCATGCATCATCCGAAATCGGGAAGTGCAGTGTCAGCTGTTGCAACATCTGGGCCATCTGTGGTTTTGTGAGAACCTACTTTGGATTCAATGGAACCCCTGAGGTTTCCACTGAGACACTCTAATTTGGCAGGTCTTGAACTTTAAACTTTTCTCACCAGCATCCCAGAAACATCTTCCTAGAAAGTTTCACCAGCACCCCAGTGCACACTATCCTAGTGAGTCTTGCTGACACCCCAGTGAAAAGCTTCCTAGGTAGTCCTATCACCAACATAGCAAGTTGCTTCCTAGCATATTTCACCAGAATCAAAATGAACAGCTACCTAGAGAATTTCCCTGGGACTCCAAGTGTTTTCTCCTCAGCAGCCATGGCCTGTGACCCCTCAGCAAACCTCCTTCATCCAGTTTTACACAGACACATACTTCCTATGAAGACTGAATCTCAGCCCTATTATGGGCAGTATCTCTTTCAAGTTTGTTCCTTCCTTAAGTATACTCCCTCAACCCTAGATATACGTTTCCAGCACTCTCTAGGGTTCTCTTTACCTCCTCTTAGTAGTTAGTCCCACTTTATAATTTATTAATGCTGCTCAAATTACTGGTTTGGTTTCTGTCTCCTTAATGGACCCTGACATCTTTAAACCACCTCAATGCAACATGAATTACAACTTTTGAAAGAAACTTCTCAAATGGCATACAGTTGAATTCAATTCAATTTAGGGTTCTACAAGCTATGTTTGATGCCTGAAATATCTACAAATGGGACAATAGCAAGAAATGTAAATTTAGTTAGAGTAAAGTTAAGGAAACACTGGAAAACTAATTCATCCTGAAGCCAACACACCACATCAAAAATAGTCTAGGAAATATAGTGCAGGTGTCAATGTGTCATGCTCCTTTGATGGCAAAACATTTCATCTGGTAAATATAATTGAAATAATATGACGCCACTTAACAAAGGATAATACAAAATTCTAAATCTGTACTCTATGAGTGGACTTTCTACTTGGTTACTGACATTTCTTTTTTAACCTGTGAACATGGGTTCAAATACTTCTTTCAAAGCCCATTACTCAAAGTACCTGTGTTTACCTCACATTCCTTCTCCCAAAACAATTCATTTTCCCCTCCCTCTCCAGTCTCACTGCTGCTCTTTCTTCACACTTGTTTGTAGTGCTATTTGTTTTTCATTGTCACAGGTGGAGACCAGGAGCCTGGAAAACTGGTAAGTACTGGATTTTGTTTTACCCCCTAGATACTTGTAGCAACTGATTCCTTTTCCACTGGGGGGAGGTGCTGAAACTTGAGAGACTGGCTGCTGTTTGCTCCTCCTGAAGCTTATTGACTGTCAGTGTCTCTGGGAACCACCTGCTGCAGCTGGGGAATGTCAAATGGCTTCAGCAGTTCCTACTGAGAAAGTGTTCATTTCCTTAGTGATAATGTGTTTCCCTCTAAGATATTATTGAAAGATCATTGCTACTGGCTATTGCTCTCCTTAAGAAAGGGAGCTTTCCTTTCAGCAAGATATTGACTGAAGTAGATAAATAAGCTTATTTTATCATTAAAGACTCCATAGGACTCCCAACTCTTCTTTATCCAGAGTGATGGAAATAGGTTAAAAAATATTCTGATTGATGAGCATATAAATTATTCCCTCCAACTCAACAGGTATTTAAGAAGTATCTAGTATATGTTTAGAATCAAGTTAAAGCAGAAGTATTCATAATTTTAAAAATATTAAGGCCCAGAGTCAAACTTGGGATATTTAAAGTTAACACTTCTACTTAATACAAATGTAGTATAGGCAGCCTTTAAAAGCCCCAAATTCCTCATCTATAAACAGAGATGATAATACTTCCTGTCTCTCGTGATGAGTACATAAGACATTTCACATAGAGTTATTAATAATTATTATAATTTAAAATACATTTTTAAATATTGGAGAATTGTATAAAAACTTTCCTGCCCTCAAGAAGCTTGCATGAAGCAAGAAATAAACAATAAAATACAGTATATAATAAATTGTCAGGCCGTAAAAAATAAATTTTATAAATTACAGCACTACTAATATGTGTAATGAATATTTAGGAAACAGAGTCATCTCCTAAAGTTTTCTGAAAAACTTTTAAGAAAAGATGAAAATGTAGATAGGCATAAATTAAGTGCATGGATAAAAGCAAGGTATGCAAAACTAATTATAACATTTGAATTTTTTACATCCAAAAAGTCCTGGTCCCCATCAGAACATATATTCACTTTAAAAAGTAATACCTTATTATCTCTGAATTCATGAGACCTAAAAATTATCATTTTTTGCAATATCATTAAAGAAAAAATTGACAAAGCAAGAAAGTCTTGGTCCCTGTTTCTTTAACGAAGTAGTGTCACTACCTGGTAACAAAGCAAAACTCCCTGTGTATGTGGGTAAATGTAAAAGTACACCAAATTGGGGCAGAGTCAACATGGCATACTAGGAGGATGTGGAATTCATGTCTCCTCACAACTAGGGCACCTACCAGGCACCAGAGGGGGACCATGGACACCTAAGGGTACGGGAGGAAAGCCCAGCAACCAGGTAGGATGTGGGCCATGGGGGGAGTGAAGGGGAAGGAGAAGTGAAGGCGGACGGGACTGGTGTCCCTGAGGGGCAGCTGTGGGAGGGGGAAAGGGGGACATTGGGGAACCATTGGGAGGGCAGAGGATCAAAAGGGAGCATGGCCAGGTTTCCCCTGCTCACATGGGCCACCGGGAACCTGCTGAGATCCCAGGCCTGATCCTCCGCCCACCTATGCTCCCTCCAGCAGTGTGGGTCCTGAGTGAGTGGGAGGGAGGGAAGGGAGAGCAAAAGTATAGGCCAGACCACTGTGACCAGCATCCCTGAGGGGTGGCTGGGGGAGGAGAGGAGTTCCTACACCCAGCAGGACCCACCCATGGTTAGGGGGTCCAGCAACAATGGGGGAGACCCTGGGGGGGACAGTGGGGGAGGGGTGCAAAAGAACAGAAGGGAACAGGACCAGTGCTTTCCCTGTGCACTGGGAAACCTGTTGGGTTCCCGGGCCTAATCCTCTACCTTTGGAGCCTCCCTCCTGCCATGTAGAACCCAAGCCCCACCGCTACACCTCCACCCAGGGCCCTACCACTACACTCAGAGATACCCTCCAACTAGCTGGCCCTAAACCCCACCTGCACACGTGCACTCAGGGACCTACCTCCAAACTCCAGAACTCCACACTCCAGAGGCCCTCTTTTCAACATGCTGCCTCTCCCCTTCTGCCCAGGTCCTAAGCAGAGGCCCTGCCCCACACTTGAACATCGCCCTGCCAAGGTCCTGCCCCCTGCTCAAATGTCACCCCAACACTGCCTAGGTCCCACCCAACCCTAAACCCCACCCCTGCCTAAGTTCTACCCCACCTAAACTCTGCACCCATAGACAAGGCTTTTTTGTTTGTTTGTTTCTTTTTTCCTCTTTTAGATTTGGGTTCTATTTTACCTTGTTGATTCATTAGTGTTGATTCTTTTATATTTTTATTTTTCCTAATAAATCTTTTATTTTTCTAATTTTCTTTTATTCTTTAGACTTTGTTAGTGATCTCCCCTTTTCGCTTGTTCTTCCCCCACCCTTTTCCTTCTTTTTCTTTTTTTCTTTTTTCTGCTGTGGTTTTATTTTACCTATAGTTTTATTTTTCCTAACATATTTTTTATCTTTCTAATTTTATTTTGTTTTTTATTCTTTGATATTGTATGGCTCCTTTTTTTCTTTCTTTCTTCTTGTTTTTTTTTTTTTTTTTTTTTTTTTTAACTGTGCCACAAAGCTTGCAGGATCTTAGTTCCCAGGCCAGAGGTCAGGCCCGAGCTCCTGTGGTGGGAATTCTGAGTCCAAACCACTGAACTAACAGAGAAACTCAGACCCAAGGGAAAATCTATCCGAGTGAGGCCTCCAGGAGGTCCTCATCTCAGCAACAAGACCCAGCTCTATCCAACTGCCTGCAAACCCCAGTACTGGACGTCTCAGGCCAAATAACCATTAGACAGGAATACAGCCCCACCCATCAAAAATAAATGAAACGACAAAAATCATGTTACACATGAAGGAGTAATGTAAAAACCTACAAGACCAAATAAATGAAGATGAAATAGGCAACCTACCTGCAAAAGAAATCAGAGTAGTGACAGTAAAGATGATCCAAAATCTCAGAAACAGAATGGAGAAAATAGAAGAAATATTTAACAAGGATCTAGAAGAACTAAAAAGCAAACGAACAATGATGAACAACAGAATAAATGAAATGAAAAATACTCTAGAAGGAATCAATAACAGAATAACCTGAGGCAGAAGAATGGATAAGTGAGCTGGAAGATAAAATGGTAGAAATAACTTCCAGGGAGCAGAATAAAGAAAAAAGAATGAAAAGAATTGAGGACAGTCTCACAGACAGTCTCTGGGACAATATTAAATGCAACAACATTCGAATTATAGGCATCCCAGAAGAAGAAGAGAAAAAGAAAGTGTCTGAGAAAATATTTGAGAAGATTATAGTCAAAAACTTCTCTAACATGGTAAAGGAAATAGTCAATCAAGTCTGGAAAGCACAGAGAGTCCCATACAGGGTAAATCCAAAGAGAAACATGCTGAGACACATATCAAACTGTCAAAAATTAAATACAAAGAAAAAATATTAAAAGCAACAAGGGAAAAACAACAAAAAACATACAAGTGAATCCCCATAAGGATAACAGCTGATTTTTCAGTAGAAACTCTGCAAGCCAGAAGGGAGTAGCAGGACATATTTAAAGTGATGAAAGGGAAAAAAATACAACCAAGATTACTCTACCCAGCAAAGGTCTCATTCAGATTCGATGGAGAAATTAAAACCTTTACAGACAAGCAAAAGCTAAGAGAATTCAGCACCAACAAACCAGTTTTACAACAAATGCTAAAGGAATTTCTCTGGCAGGAAACACAAGAGAAGGGAAAAACCTACAAAAAAACCCCCAAAACAATTAAGAAAATGGTAATAGGAACATACATATTAATAATTACCTTAAATGTAAATGGATTAAATGCTCCAACCAAAAGATACAGACTGGTTGAATGGACACAAACATAAGACCCATATATAGTCTGTCTACAAGAGACCCACTTCAGACCTAGGGACACATACCGACTGAAAGTGAGGGGATGGAAAAAGATATTCTATGCAAATGGAAATCAAAAGAAAGCTGGAGTAGCAATTCTCATATCAGACAAAATAGACTTTAAAATAAAGACTATTACAAGAGACAAAGAGGGACACTACATAATGATCAAGGGATCAATGCAAGAAGAAGATATAACAATTGTAAATATTTATGCACCCAACATAGGAGCACCTCAATACATAAAGCAAATGCTAACAGCCATAAAAGGGGAAATCGACAGTAACACAATAATAGTAGGGGACTTTAACACCCCACTTTCACCAATGGACAGATCATCCAAAATGAAAATAAATAAAGAAACACAAGCTTTAAATGACACATTAAACAAATTGGACTTGATTGATATTTATAAGACATTCCATCCAAAAACAACAGAATACACTTTCTTCTCAAGGGCTCATGGAACATTCTCCAGCATAGACCATATCTGGGTTACAGATCAAGCCTTGGTAAATTTAAGAAAACTGAAGTCGTATCAAGTATGTTTTCTGACCACCACACTATGAGACTAGATATCAATTACAGGGAAAAACTGTAAAAGATACAAACATATGAGGCTAAACCATATGCTACAAAATAACAAAGAGATCACTGAAGAAATCAAAGAGGAAATCAAAAAATACCTAGAAACAAATAACAATGAAAACACAATGACCCAAAACCTATGGGATGCAGCAAAAGCAGTTCTAAGAGGGAAGTTTATAGCAATACAATCCTACCACAAGAAAAAGAAACACCTCAAATAAACAACCTAAACTTACACCTAAATCAATTAGAGAGAAAAGAACAACAAAAAAAAAAACCAAACTTAGCAGAAGAACTCATAAAGATCAAATCAGAAATAAATGAAAAAGAAATGAATGAAACAATAGCAAAGATCAATAAAACTAAAAGCTGGTTCTTTGAGAACATAAACAAAACTGATAAACCATTAGCCAGACTGATCAAGAAAAAAAGAAAGAAGATTCAAATAAACAAAATTAGAAATGAAAAAGGAGAAGTAAAAACTTACACTGCAGAAATATAAAGGATCATGAGAGATTACTACAAGTAACTATACGCCAATAAAATGGACCACCTGGAAGAAATGGACTCATTCTTAGAAAACACAACCTACTGCGACTGAACCAGGAAGAAACAGAAAATATGAACGACCAATCACAATCACTGAAATTGAAACTGTGATTAAAAATCTTCCCACAAACAAAAGCCCAGGACCAGATGGCTTCACAGGTGAATTCTATCAAACATTTAGAGAAGAGCTAATATCTATCCTTCTCAAACTCTTCCAAAATATAGCAGAGAGAGGAACACTCCCAAACTCATTGTACGAGACCACCATCACCCTGACACCAAAACCAGACAAAGATGTCACAGAAAAAGAAAACTATAGGCCAATATATCTGATGAATATAGATGCAAAAATCCTCAACAAAATACTAGCAAACAGAATCCAATAGATTATACACCATGGTCTAGTGGGTTTATCCCAGGAATGCAAGGATTCTTCAATATATACAAATCAATCAATGTGATACACCACGTTTTAACAAATTGAAGGATTAAAACGATATGATAATGTCAATAGATGCAGAAAAAGCTTTTGACAAAATTCAACACCCACTTATGATAAAAACTCTCCAGAAAGTAGGCATAGAGGAAAACTACCTCAACATAATAAAGGCCATACATGACAAACCCACAGCCAACATTGTTCTCAATGGTGAAAAACTGAAACCATTTCCACCAAGATCAGGAACAAGGCAAGGTTGCCCACTCTCACCACTATTATTCAACATAGTTTTGGAAGTTTTAGCCACAGCAATCACAGGACAAAAAGAAATAAAAGGAATCCAAATCGGAAAAGAAATAAAACTGTCACTTTGCAGATGACATGATACTATACTTAGAGAATCCTAAAGATGCTACCAGAAAACTACTAGAGCTAATCAATGAATTTGGTAAAGTCACAGGATACAAAATTAATTCACAGTAATCTCTTGCATTCCTATACACTAGTGCTGAAAAATCTGAAAGAGAAATTAAGGAAACACTCCCATTTACCATTGCAACAAAAAGAAAAAAATACCTAGTAATAAAGCTACCTAAGGAGACAAAAGACCTGTATGCAGAAAACTATAAGACACTGATGAAAGAAATTAAAGATGATACAAACAGATGGAGAGATATACTGTGCTCTTGGATTGGAAGAATCAATGCTCTGAAAATGACTACACTACTCAAAGGAATCTATAGATCCAATGCAATCCCTATCAAACGACCAATGGCATTTTTCACAGAACCAGAACAAAAAATTTCACAGTTTGTATGGAATCACAAAGGAACATGAATAACCAAAGCAATCTTGAGAAAGAAAATCAGAGCTGGAGGAATCAGGCTCACAGACTTCAGACTATACTACAAAGTGACAGTAATCAAGACAGTATGGTACTGGCACAAAAACAGAAACATAGATCAATGAAACAGGATTGAAAGCCCAGAGATAAACTCACACACATATGGTCACCTTATCTTTCATAAAGGAAGCAAGAATATACAATGGAGAAAAGACAGTCTCTTCAGTAAATGGTGCTGGGAAAACTGGACAGCTAGCTACATGTAAAAGAATGAAATTAGAACACTCCCTAACACCATACACAAAAATAAATTCAAAATGGATTAAAGAACTAAATATAAGGCCAGAAACTATAAAACTCTTAGAGGAAAACATAGGCAGAACACTCTATGACATAAATCACAGCAAGACCTTTTTTGACCCACCTCCTAGAGAAATGGAAATAAAACCAAAAATAAACAAATGGGACCTAATGAAGCTTAAAAGCTTTTGCACAGCAAAGGAAACCATAAAATAGAAAAAAGACAGCCCTCAGAATGGGAGAAAATATTTGCAAAAGAGGCAACTGACAAAGGATTAATCTCCAAATATAGAAGAAGCTCATGCAGCCCAATATCAAAAGAATAAACAACCCTATCCAAAAATGGGGAGAAGACCTAAACAGACATTTCTCCAAAGAAGATATACAGATTGCCAACAAACACATGAAAAGATGCTCAACATCACTAATCATCAGAGAAATGCAAAACAAAAGTTCAATGAGGTATCACCTCACACCAGTCAGAATGTCCATCATCAAAAAATCTACAAAAAGTCCATTCTCCAGTAGGTCTGTGTCTTTATTCCTGTCTTACCCCTAGGTTCTTCATGACATTTTTTTCCCTTAAATTCCATATATATGTGTTAGCATACGGTATTTGTCTTTCACTTTCTGACTTACTTCACTCTGTATGACAGACTCTAGGTCTATCCACCTCATTACAAATAGCTCAATTTTGTTTCTTTTTATGGCTGAGTAATATTCCATTGTATATATGTGCCACATCTTCTTTATCCATTCATCCAATGATGGGCACTTAGGTTGTTCCCATCTCCGGGCTATTGTAAATAGAGCTGCAATGAACATTTTGGTACATGACTCTTTTTGAATTATGGTTTTCTCAGGGTATATGCCCAGTAGTGGGATTGCTGTGTCATATGGTGGTTCTATTTGTAGTTTTGGGGAGGGGGAAGGGTGAGCTGTGACAAAGCAAGAGAGAGACATGGACATATATACACTACCAAACGTAAGGTAGATAGCTAGTAGGAAGCAGCCGCATAGCACAGGGATATCAGCTCGGTGCTTTGTGACCGCCTGGAGAGGTGGGATAGGGAGGGTGGGAGGGAGGGAGACACAAGAGGGAAGAGATATGGGAACATATGTATATGTATAACTGATTCACTTTGTTATAAAGCAGAAACTAACACACCATTGTAAAGCAATTATACCCCAATAAAGATGTTAAAAAAAAATCTACAAAAAGTAAATGCTGGAGAGGGTGTGGAGGAAACGGTACCCTCTTGCATTGTTGGTGGGAATGTAAATTGATACAGCCATTATGGAGAACAGTACGGAAGTTCCTTAAAAAACTAAAAATAGAAATACCATATGACCCAGCAATCCCACTACTGGGGATATACCTGAGAAAACCGTAATTCAAAAAGAGTCATGTACCACAATGTTCATTGCAGCACTACTTACAATAGGCAGGACATGGAAGCAACCTAAGTGTCCATCAACAGATGAATGGATAAAGAAGATGTGGCACATATATACAATGGAATATTACTCAGCCATAAAAAGAAATGAAATTGAGTTATTTGTAGTGAGGTGGATGGACCTAGAGTCTGTCATACAGAGTGAAGTAAGTCAGAAAGAGAAAAACAAATACCATATGCTAACACATTTATATGGTATCTGAAAAAAAAAAAGATTCTGATGAACCTAAGGGAAGGATGGGAATAAAGACACAGACATAGAGAATAGAATTGAGGACACAGGGAGGGGAAAGGGTAAGCTGAGTCCAAGTGAGAGAGTAGCATTGACATATATACACTACCACATGTAAAATAGATAGCTAGTGGGAAGCAGCTGTATAGCACAAGGAGATCAGCTCGGTGCTTTGCAACCACCTAGAGGGGTGGGATAAGGAGGGTGGTAGGGAGACGCAAGACAGAGGGGATATGGGGATATACATATGCATATAGTTGATTCACTTTGTTATACAGCAGAAACCAACACAACACTGTAAAACAATTATACTCCAATAAAGATGTTTAAAAAATAAACAAAAGTACACCAAATTATATATGAGCTAAATTGTTGAAGACTACATTTGTTAAACAATTATTATTTTGCTCTAGTGCTCTATGCAATGTGATTTGTTTTATTTGATTTCTGTAAGCCATGGCAGGACTCTCTCCCACCTGAACCAGTTGCACTAAAACTGTCTGTTCCACCCTTCCTTAAATTTTAGAGAATGGTAAATTTCCTGAGAAATTGTGGACAGTTAGTAAACTAAAGTAAAATTAAAAGAAGATATGATTCATTTTCCCTGCTAGTGAAATTGCACCTTTTCTGATGACTTCTTATTAGTGGTTACTGCTGCTGTTTGGTGACCTTGGAAATGATAAAACTTGTACATGGAATGATTCCAATTCAAAGACAATTCTGTCACCTGACACTTTTCTGGGTTACAGCTCCCTGCATGTCTTTTGGGAAACTACCCCACCTCCCTTCACGCAGTTTAGGTGGGATAGTCAAACTCCCTTGGCCAAGGACTGGCATATGACCTAAACCAAACCAATCAAGTTCTTTTTCCTCAGTGTTTGTGTCTTGAGCAGAATGACATGAGTTAAAAAACAGTTGAAGTTGCCACTTTTTTCTTCCATCTAGGTGTGTGTGGTTGACACCATTCTTCACTATGTCTTCTCTCAATACTTTCAGGATAAAGAGATTACTGGACAAGAAACAAAAGCAGAATAATCCCATTCCTCAATGGATTCAGATGAAAACTAGCAATAAAATCACTACAGTGACAAAAGGAGATGCTGGAGAGGAACCAAGTTGTGTCTGTAAGGAATTGCACATAAGATGGCCCACGTATTTATGCTGTATCAAGGTTGCTAGCATCTTACCATAACAAGCTGAAAATGTCACCACTATCTGGGACAGCTGGACATGTTTTACTGGGAAAATAATTGTTTTTCTCTTTATTTCTATGTTTCTGTGCAAGTAGGTTGGCTCAGTATTATGTGAGACCTTTTGTTTGGGGGAAAAAAATAAAACAATTGAAGCTGCTACAAAGGAAGGGACCAGAGGAGATGTTTCTGATACTTTTCTCTCCTTTCCAAAGTTTGGTTGTTTAGATTTTTCTGTCAATTTTGTGAGCTTCTCTGTGTATTTTCAACAAATGACTCATTTACTTAAGTTAGATGAGTCAATTTCAACTATTAGCAACCAAAGAGCCTTAGTGATGCACATGTGTACAAAGAACATTTTTAGTGTCAGTAAAATTCAGATCTTTTTCCAAGTTTTTCAATTTGTGTCCAAAAAATTCAAACATGACAGAAAAAGTGATTAAATTCTTTTTACGGCTAAATAATATTCCATCATATATGTATACCACATTCTGTTTATCCATAAATTAGTTGATAAACATTTGGGTTGTTTCAAGTTTTTGACCGTTAAGAATAATGCTGGTATGATTATCTGTATTCAAGTTTTTGTGTGGATCTATTTTCAGTTCTCTTGAGTATATACCTAGGAGTAGAATGGTTGTGTCATATGGTAAGTCTATGTTTAATTTTTTGAGGAACCACCAAACTGTCTTCCAAAGTGGCTCTCGGGTCAATTTGAGTGGACAAATCAGTCTCTGAAAATGATGCTTGCAAAGGAGTTACTGGCATGCCAAGCTCTCCATGATTTATCTGACCCTAAAGGATTCGCAGATGACAGCTGTAGGGCTGCTAGAGTATCTGGGTAACTTTTCTGCATCTGTCAGGAGGTACCTTACTAATGAGAGAATGTTATATTCTGTGATTGATCAAGTTCTCAAAAACAATTTTCTCTTCTTCCTGTTATTGATAGTTCTGAACATTGATATCTTTTACTCCCCATGGAGTCAAAAAGCACCTAAGTGTATGTGATTGCAAGCAGAAAACTAGGGGACAGAAGTCAGGTATTGGCAGTTTATCTACTTTCATTTGTACGTGGACTGTTAATATAAATGTCAGATGTAAAGCATTAATGCAAGTCAAAATGTTTCCATGAAGAAATTTCAGCAGTTCAATTTTACAATTATAAATAAATCTACTAAATTTTAGACAATGCCAGCATTTGGATTTTTTTAAAACAAGTAAATTTTTTGTTGGTGGCAACTAAATGGTGTTTATAGCATTCTTATCATACAGTAGATTCCATCCATTCACTATAGTTTTCTGAGTTGTCTTACATGCAAGTACATGTTTTTAATGTTGTCCGTCTTCTGTATTGTTCCTATAAATTTGCTATTAAAATATATTAAACTATAAAAAAGATATGAGACAATATGATTATACCTCATAATTGTTTTATATGTTTTAATGCTATGCATTTAAGTAACCAGAAATTTGGATTACAAATAATTATATAGTTCATTTACATTTTTTAAAAGGACAATTTTACTGAATGACATTCAATATTCGCTCTAACTTTAAGAGACAACAACTCTGGTATAACTTCTAGCATAACTTCAAGTACAAGGAGAAAAGTCCTCTAAACATTTTATTGTTAGATATTTTTACATATATGTCACAGCTAAATAAACTATAAACTCCTTAGTTGTGGAGGCTACAAAGCCAAGAAGTAATATAATAAAGAAAGCACAGAGTTGGGAAGATGGCTCCAGAATCTGAATTCAGAGTGCGTTTCTTTCCAACTCAATAAATCTGGTCACAGCTCAAACTCTCTGACTCTCAGGTTACTCAATGATATAAGGTATGATACCTCCCTCATATAATTATTGGGGAATTAAATAATATAATATGTATAAAAGTCATCTTTCATAATACTCAGAAAATGTCTGTCCTTTCCTTTATACTTTTTGTGAACCTAAGACCTTTGGGCAGTTCCTTGCATGGTAAATACTCAACACAAAATATGTTGAGGATGATATGGTATACCTTTATACATTTTATAAACTAGTATATCGTCACTAGTTTTTTAGTAATTATTTTCTAATATGCCCCAAAAGTATGATAAATAGTTGCTCTATTATATATATATATGTATATATATATGTGTGTGTGTGTGTATATATATATATATATATATATATATATATATATATACACACACATACATATATATGATTAAAGTCAATGATTCGCTGCTGAAAATATACTACTTGGGGGGAAGGAAAAGATATTCATTTCCCCAACAATACAATAAATATCTGATGGTCATTAGTGTTGGCCCCCTAATATTTTTTTTATTCCCCTCATGAGAACATGTACTTCTTCCCTTCTGGAAGTTAAATATGGCCATGTTTCACACTCTGTAATCAAAAGTGGTGTGAATCACTCCCAGGCAGAAGCTTAAAGAGCCCCCGAGCAGTTCTGCATGCGTTCTTTCACTCTGTCCTGACTACAGTGTTTTGGAGAGCAGTGGTTCCTATGTTACTTATGCCACTTTAGGGGATGTTTGGCAAGGTCTGGAGACATTTTTTGGTTGGCACGACTGTGGAGGGTGTTACCTGCATCTAGTGAGTAGAAGCCAGGTCTGCATTAAATATTCTACAGTGCACTGGACAACCTCTACCCTTCCCACCCTGAGACAACAAAAACTTTGTCAGCCCAAACTGTCAATAGTACCACCACTAAGAAACTCTAGTTTGGAGTAAGGAAGATTTGATGGTGGTTCCTAACTGTCCAAAAATGGACAAGAAGTATGAGCAAGAAATAAACCTTAGCTATTTCAGACCACTAAAAGTTTCAGATTGTGTGTTATCACAGCACAGCCTAACTTTTCCTGACACATTTATTTTGCAACTTGAGTGAAATTAGAACACAATGGGCTTTCCCAAGTAATGTTTAAATAATTTGCTTCTGATATTTCTGAATTTAATATCCTTTGAATACATGACTGCTGGGATTAAAATTGAGGTTGAAATTTGTTTAAAATGGAAAACAAATTTATCAATTCAGATTTCAAGACAGTTTAGCTTCTTTTTAGAGGGAAATGATTGTTCATGAGAAGCATCTGGTTTTAATGCCTAATGTCCTTGCTCTAAGAAACCCAACAATCCAGTCAAATGCTTGAGGGAAAAAAGAGATTATGAAATTTGTTTTTAAAAATAAAACTGCAGGTTACAAGTTTATTGAAAAAAGTGAACTTCATATCACTTTTAGTTAAATAGTTTAATAATTCCTACTATTTTGTCATGAAATATTTTGATGCACATATTGAAGTAATCACAAAAAGGCTGTTTTGATTTATAGTTTTAGGGAAGAAAAAGATGGAGAAAATAAGAAAAAACAAAAGTTATAAAGATGAGTTTTTTCTATAAGAAATAGTTCTTTTGACAAAAAGTATTACTTGTGAGACAGATGTAAAACATGCAATTTTAATTTGTTTTCAGTCCCATATTTTCTCTCCTCAAGACATTTGATTTACTTTTTCATTTTATTACTTTCAAAAGTTAATATAGTCACATAGTACAAATAATTAAAATGTATAAAAAAATAAACAGTGAAAAGTTTCCTTCCCAGGTTGCCTACCACCTATGACCACATAGTTGTGTGGCATAGGACTATTCATGAATGATACCACCTGTGGATATGCTTTCATACTATATCCAATCTCATTATGCTAACCACATTCACAGTAACCCTGTTATTAATTTCATATGATTATGCATATATTCATTCTCTTATATTTTATATATGCATATTACATTAATATGCATATGTAATATGTGCCTGTTCATATGTAATATATGCATATAAATATAGAAAAAATGTAAATTAAAGTTTTTTCTTCCCTTTTTTCTATTTTTCTTACACTAAGCACATCTGTTGGCTAGAACATAATCTCCATGTCCATCCACAATAAAAAGCTCTCAAAAAACGATCAGATTGTCCTACATGCTTTAGGGAAATAAGCTGCTACCCAAAGGCTCCCATTTTCAAGTCTGCCATTCCTAGCAATATCCCTTAATTGAGTTTTGCTTCCACAACTTATCCTATTGACATTGTTACCACACATACTTCATATTCCCTCTGTTTTGCATCTGATGATCTAATGCCTAATAATGTGTCAATGATTGACAAATGCTTTGAGCGTTACCCCTCAGAGAGAAATGTATACTGTGATTTTTTTTTATTATTCTCACAAATACATTATATGAAGTTAAGTTTTAAAATGTTTAAAACATACGTTAAGCTTGGCAACTTTCATTTAAAAGAGATTTGAAAAATCCTGTGTTGGTTGATATTGGGATCATAGTATTTAAATCTCCCCTTCTAGATATCAATGAAAATGACCTTCAAAATATGGAAATAGTGGAAATATGCATTAACCTTGGAAATGAAAAATGTACCATCCATACACTAAGATGGTCAAGGTATTTCTGAATTATATAATGCAGATAGGCTCAGATTAGGAGCCACAGAGGACCAACTGATCATCCACACTTTTGTAAAAGCTGTACACACAGGAAATATATAAAGAATGCCTTCAGACTACAGCAAATAAGAAAGCTTCTGCATAACAAAAGAAACAATCAGCAAAATGAAAACGCAACCTACAGAACAGGAGAAAATATTTGCTAATCACATATCTGAGAGGGGTTAATATCCAACATATATAAGGAAATCATACAACTCAATAGCAAAAAAAACAATTAAATTAAAATATAGGCAAATGACTTGAACAGACATTTTTCCAAAGACGACACACAGATGGCCAACAAGTACGTGAAAAGGTGCTCAACATCACTAATCATCAGGGAAATACAAATCAAAACCCCAATGAGATACCACCTCACAATTGTTAGAATGGTTATTATCCAAAAGACAAGAGATAACAAGTGTTAGAATGTGGAGAAAAGGAAACCCTTGTGCACTGTTAATGGATATAAATTGGTGCAGCAACTGTGGAAGACAGTATGGAGATTCCTCAAAAAATTAAAAATAGAACTACTGTATCATCCAGGAATTCCATTTCTGTGTATATATCCGAAGGAAATAAAATCACTATCTTGAAGAGATACCTGCATTCCCGCATTCATTGCTATATAACTCACAATAGCCAAGACATGGAAACAATCTAATTGTCCATCAATGAATGGGTAAAGAAAATGTGATATATAGATCACATTTATACACACACACATACACACAGACACACACACACACACACACACACACAGAGGAATATTATTAAGGCATAAAAAAAAGAAAATCCTGCCATTTGCAGCAACATGGATGGACCTTGAGGGCATCACGCTAAGTGAAATAAGTCAGACAGAGCAATACAAGTGCTGTATGTTCTCACTTATATGTGGAATCTAATAAAGCCAAACTCAGAAATAAAGAGTAAAATGGTGGTTGCTGGGAGTTGAGGGTGGGGAAAATGGGGAAAAAGTTAATCAAAGGGAACAAACTACAGCTATAAGATGAATAAGTTCTGGGGATCTAATGTACAGCATGGTGACTATAATTAACAACACTGTATTATATACTTCAAAGTTGTTAAGAGAATAAATCTTAAATGTTAAGACCACAAAAAAAGGTAATTGTTTGAGGGTATGGAAATGTCAACTAACCTTATTATGGTAATCATTTCATAATACATACATATATCAAATCATCCCACTGCATACTTTAAATTTACACGTCATATGTCAATAGTATCTCAATAAAGCTGGGAAAAAAAGGCCCTGACAAAAATACAACAATAGGCTACCATTTTACTGAAAGCAATGAAATGATATACAAGGAAGAAGAAAAAGTCCAACCGAAAGAATAATTTTTTAAAGTCTTTCTCTATGTAGTAGATTTCCTACAAGAAATCATGTTGTCAGAAAAAAATATTTATTTTTCATCTTTGGAAGATAAAAATGTGCTATAGAAAGTTAGAAAATTATGAGTGAAAAAATATTTCACTTTCCTCCTTAATAATGATTTTTTTTTGTCTTTTCAACAGACATACACACTTTATCTCTAAAATCACACATCTCAAAACAAAGAAAATGTGACCTCATGAGATCAATGAGATTTTTTTCTCCAGGTAATTTGAATTTTGAGCAGAACCATGTGGAGAGCAAACATAGTTAGAGCTGAGACATTTGATGACAATTTCTGAATTGAATTTTTCAGTGCTTAATGGTTTAGCTTGCTCTTCCATTTCCTAAATTAGCCCATGAACCTTCCAATGAGTCCCTTTTTTGCTCATTGGATTTATGGTTTCAGTTCTTAAAACAACAAATAAACGTCACTGAATTTTTATATATCAAAATCAAAACTTATCCTTGATATTAGAGCAAGTAATCATGAGAAAATGAAAACAATATGAGATCTGTAAAATAATGCAGCAACATGAAAATCATGGGGTCAAAATTTCAAATATGATGTAGGCATTGAAAAACAACTTTATAACTGAAGAAAATCTATTTTGTAAAAAGGAAGACCATTAGAATTCTCCCAGAATTCTGAGGGTAACAAAGCAATAAAAAATAAATAATTTTTATGGACAAAATGCTTGTTTCCCCCTCCCTCAATTCATGTTAAAGTCCTAACACCCAGTATGGCTGTATTTGGAGATGAGGCTTCTAAGGAAGTAATTAATGTTAAATAGGGTCATAAGGGTGGTGTTCTGATCCCTTAGGATTAGTGTCCTTATAAGAAGAGAAATAAGAGAACATTTTTTATCTCTTTCCCTGCACCCATGCACCAAGGACAGGCCATGTGAAGACATAGTTAGGAGGCTGCCATTTGCAAGCCAAGAAGAGAGTCCTAACCAGCAACTAAATTTGCTAGCCTCCAGAACTGTGAGAATATAAATTTCTGTTGTTTAAGCCACCCAGCCTGTGGCATTTTGTTATGTAAGCCTAGGCAGACTCATAAACATATGAAATAAAAAGAAACTAGACCCAGGAAATTTAATCTACAGGGAAAAATGAATCTTAAAGAATTCATGATAGTATAAAGCAAACAGATCCAAAATAATAATTAAAGAAATAATAGAAATATTCTTAAGCTGAAAATGAACATTAGCTTCAATATTTAAAGGGTTCACCAAGTACCAGGAAAAAATCAGTGTACACATATACAAAAATAAATATTTTAATGAATAAAGAACATTTATGCAAATATCAAGAGAAAAAAACTTACCTACAAAAATATAAAAAATAAAACTGCATTCAAGTGTCTACTATACGGTAATAAATGACAATAAGAATGGATTCATGTCTGCAGTATTTTGAAAAAAAATTATTGGTACTTAAGAATGCTATCTCACAATTCCTAACATTTTTGTAGGGCAATGTACTAAACAAATTAGGCTATATATTACAACTAAACACCTCAACATATTAATGGATTTACACAATCAAGATTTATTTCTCACTCTTGTCACAATTCACCTTGGCTTGAGGAAGGAGCCCACCCTCTCTGTTCCATGTAATCATGCAGGGACATAAGTTCCTTCCACGCTTAGCCCAGAAGAGACATATCATTCCCCCACACTCCATGGACAAGAACTAGTGACATGGCCAGGCCTCAATGTAAGGGACTGGAAAATATATCTAGCTGCATGCTCAGGTAAAGGAAACACATTTGACAAACATCTAACCAGCACTATCCAAAAGAACTTTCTGTAATAATGGAAATGCTCTACTGCATTGTCTAATATGGTAGGTACTAGACATATGTGTTTTTTAGCCCTTGAAATGTGACTAGGATGACAGAGAAAATGAATATTTAATTTTATTTATTAGTTTTAATAAATTTAAATGTAAATAGCCACTTATGAGTGATGGCTTTCACACTGGAGAAAGCCAGTATGCACAGGACCACCTGCACAGGACAATAGGATATATGTTCAAAGATGTTCATTGGGCATTACTGGTAATAGTAAAAATTTGGAGACAAGACAAATATCAACTAATTTGGGAAGTTGTGATATAATCCCTTCAGCAAATGGTTAAAATATTATCTGTTGAATATGAGTGCTTAGGTTCTGGACCTGTGGAGGCTAGAAATTTAGGAGACTTGGTAGGAAATATCAGAGTATCAAAACAGGTTGGCTCTTCTAAAACTTAGTGAGGCACTGCAAAAAGTACCATGCTTTGGTCTAAGGCAGTAGTTCTCAAACTGTGTTCTTGAACCAGAAGCATTAGCATCAACTGGGAACTTGTTAGAAAAGGAAATTCTTCAGCCCCACCTGAGACCTCCTGAATCAGAAATTCTGGGGTTGGGGCACAGCAATCTCTGTTCAATCAGCCCTCCTGGTGATACTGCCACATGCTAAATTTTGAGAACCACTGATCTAAGGCAAAAGTTCTCAACACTAGCTGCTCATTACAATTATCAAGGGAACTTTTAAAAACAGGGTTGCCATGGTTCCATCCTCAGAGACTTTTATTTAATTGTTATGTGGTAGGGCCAAGTATTTTTAAAAGCTCTCTGGGTGATTCAAATATACAAACAGAATTGAGAACTAAAACTGAGGTGACCCAAACTGAAAGCAGTAAACAAAAGAGAACACAGTTTTAGCACAAACGTTTTCTGCCTGTGGTCCACAACACAAAACTGCTGAAGGTCTATCATGACTTTGTATTTTTTTGTTGGGTTTTTTGTTGTTGTTGTTTGTTGTTGTTTTGAGGTTTTTTCTTTTTATATTTAGGTTTTTTTAAATTGAAGTGTAGTTGATTTACAATGTTGTGTTAGTTTCTGCTGTATAGCAAAGTAAGTTAGTTATATACACATATATCCAGTCTTTTTTACATTCTATTCCCATATAGGTCATTACAGAGTATTGAATAGAGTTCCCAGTGCTATTCAGTAGGTTCTTATTAGTTATCTACTCTGTATGTAGTGGTGTGTATATGTTAATCCCAATCTCCCAATTTATCCCTCCCCCACCTTTCCCCCAGTAACCACAAGTTTGTTTTCCACATCTGTGACTCAACTCCTGTTTTGTAAACCAGTTCATTTGTACCATTTCTTTAGACTCCACAAAAAAGCAATATCATAGGATATTTGTCTTGCTCTGTCTGACTTACTTCACTCAGTATGACAATCTCTAGGTCCATCCATGTTGCTGCAAATGGCATTATTTTGTTCTTTTTACGGCTGAATAATATTCCATTATATATATGTACTACATCTTCTTTATCCATTCCTCCATCGATGGACATTTAGATTGCTTCCATGTCCTGCATGAATTTAGGTTGCTTCCATGTCCTTCCATGTCCTGCATGCAGCATGAATAGTGCTGCAATGAACATTGGGGTGTATGTATCCTTTTGAATTATGGTTTTCTCCAGATATATGTCCAAGAGTGGGATTACTGTATCGTATGGTAGCTCTATTTTTAGATTTTTAAGGAATCTCCATACGTTCTCCATAGTTTCTGTACCAATTTACACTCCCACCAACAGTGTAGGAGGGCTTCCTTTTCTCCACACCTTCTCCAGCATTTACTGTTTTTAGATTTTTTTGATGATGGCCATTCTTACCAGTGTGAGGTGATATCTCATTGTAGTTTTGATTTGCATTGCTCTAATGATTAGTGATGTTGAACATCTTTTCATGTGCCTCTTGGCCAACTGTATGCTTTCTTTGGAGAAATGTCTGTTTAGATCTTCTGCCCATTTTTTGATTGGGTCATTTGTTTTTTTGATATTGAGCTGCATGAGCTGTTTGTATATTTTGGAGATTAATCCCTTGTCAGTCACTTTGTTTGCAAATATTTTCTCCCATTCTGTGGGTTTTCTTTACATTTTATTAATGATTTCCTTTGCTGTGCAAAAGCTTTTAAGTTTAATTAGGTCCCATTTGTTTACTTTTGCTTTTATCTTCATTACTCTTGGAGGTGGAACAAAAAAGATCTTGCTGCAATTTATGTCAGAGAGTGTTCTGCCTATATTTTCCTCTAAGAGTTTATAGTATCCGGTCTTACATTTACATCTTTAATCCATTTTGAGTTTATTTTTGTGTGTGTGTTAGGGAGTGTTCTAATTTCATTCATTTACATGTAACTGTCCAGTTTTCCCAGCGCCACTTATTGAAGAGACTGTCTTTTCTCCATTGTATATTCTTGCCTCCTTTGTCATAGATTAGGTGACCATAGGTGTGTGGGTTTATCTCTGGACTTTCTATCCTGTTCTACTGATCTATATTTCTGTTTTTGTGCCAGTACCATACTGTTTTGATGACTGTAGCTTTGTAGTACAGTCTGAAGTCAGGGAGCCTGATTCCTCCAGCTCCCTTTTCCTTTCTCAAGGTTGCCTTGGCTATTTGGGGTCTTTTGTATTTCCATATAAATTATAAAATGCTTTGTTCTAATTCTGTGAAAAATGCTATTGGTAATTTGACAGGGATTACATTGACTATGTAGATTACTTTGGGTAGTATAGTCATTTTGACAATATTGATTCTTCCAATCCAAGAACATAGTATATCTGCCCATCCATTTGCGTTATCTTTGATTTGGATAATTATAATAGTATGATTCAACTCTCTGCACCATTTCATGTAAGCAAGGACGAGGGACTAGGAATCCAAATAGAAGTGAGGACTGGGCCCTTGTTAGTTCCAGGAAAGTGAGAAAGTCTGAAGAGCTCAGGCCCAGCCAGCTGCTCAAGCCTCCTGACAAAAGCTCCCAGAGGCATCCAAGGATGTTGCTCCCTTTGACTCCATTCGCAGTCCAGTGTTGCTCACTGCTCTGAGGAAGAAACTGGAGCTTGAGCAGGGTGAAGTGTCATGAGAGTGGTCCCATGCACAAAAAGAATTTGAGCCAAACTGCCTCAAATTCTGGCTCTGCCTCTTATTAACTGTGCAAGTTGGGAAAATGAGGGAATTCTTTTATGCCTCACTTTTTCTTCTCTAAATTGGGATAATACTATTTTACCTACCCCATTGGGCGGCTAAGAAGAAAGAATGAATGAATGAATGCATTGTTCAGACACTTAAAACAGTGCTTGACACCTATTGTTAGACTTAGAAATAAGATTAACAACAGAGCTCATGTCAGCTTGTTGCTAAGAAACAAAAAAATATTTCAGTATTAAATGATCATTAGTTAGGCATCGTTTACTAGCTATAAAAATAATTATACATACCTTATATATGATATATAATTATATATATTTTTAACATATTACATGTAATAATATATATAATTATATGTGTGCATATGTATGGATAATTTCTAGACACTATTGTAAAAAATAGCATTGAACAAAAGAGAAAATGCCTTATAGTGAGAGAAGACCACATTCTAGCATTTTAGTGGGGTGACAGAAAATGCACAAATAATACATAATATCATAAAAATATAAACACTATGAAGAAAAATAAAACAACATAAGAAATAGGAAATGACATTTGAGAAGCAATTTGAAAGAAATGAGGAAAGCCATGTTCATACCTGGGGTCAGAGAAATAGAACCTGAGGGAAGAGCAATACAAAAGCCCTGGGGAATTACAAGCTTGAAGTGTTCAGTGAACAGCAAAAAAACAGTGTGGTTAGAATGGACTGAGTGAGGTGGAACTCATTAGAGAATGAGGTTTCAGAGCTGGTCAGGGCCAAGACATATAAAGCCTTGCAGGGTACAGTCAAGATTTCAGATTTATTTTTAAACCATGAGAAGACAGAATTGTTTGAGCAAGGAAGTTTCCTTGATCTGACATACAACTTCAAAATCAAATCTACTCTAGCTGCCATGTAACATTCTTATAATACTAGGTCAGGAGTAGAGGTGGCATGCGAGTTATGAACCTATTGCACGTGAAGTTTGTCGCTCAGGAAAGAGATTATACTGGCTTGAACCAGGATAATGGCAGTGGAAGTGGTGACAATCAGTAAGATCCGAATAAATTTGGGTTTGTGGATATGATTTATGAGAGTGTTTGGTCTGAGAAAATGGGTGAATCATAGGACCAGATACTAAGACTGTGAGAAGACCCCCCAGTTTGACCTTGTTAAATTTGAAATTTCCCTTTGGAGGCTCCACGAAGAAGTTGGAAATGCAAGTCTGAGGCTCAAGGGAAACGTGGGGGCTAAAGATATTAACTGGGTTTCACAAGTGTCTTTAAATCCATGAGGTCACCTAGGAAGTGAGAGTAGGTGGAGGAAAAAAAAAATCAAATTGCCTGGCATCCAACAAATTATGTAAGTGAAGTATTTGCCACCCAGGCCTGGCTATAAGAAACCTATGACTACTTAATCCCTGAAGCAATTCAGGATCTCCTAAACTCATGTAAATAGGAAAAGAACTTCCAAGGTGGTATTGCCCACAGATGGAAATCCTCCCAATATCCCTTTGAAAAGTGATCATGGAGGACATTGGGCGAGGGAGGCTCCAACCATCCTCACTGATAGGAAATATGGGTGCTCTCTCATGGAACTCACTCTTCAGCTAACGGGAAAAATAAAGACCATTGGCTAGTAGAATAAAATCTGTATCCTAGAGCTCTGGTCGTTGCATGCTGTTTTCCATTTTCCCTGTTTCTTAAACAGAGTTCTTATCATGTTTGTCTTGTTTTTATGCATATGTGGAGGTGGTTTTATTTATATTTTAGCCCATAAATGGCCAGATCACAAAGTGGTACATCCAGACCTGACTGAGAGAACTGAACGTAATCCAGAGGTTTTAAACACAGCAACTGAACAAGATTTCAGGTGGTGCTCTGATAGAAGAGAATAAATGTGTTTTCAGTTACACATGAACTAATTGTCTTATCTTAGCATGGTCATTGAAGAAAGTTTAAGTATTGGTAAAATGGTGAAGATGTGTCTATCAAAGATGAAATGTAGTGAATATTTTTATTTTGCCTCTTTAGGAACTTCTCCTTCTTCCCCTCCCCCAACCTTTTCTTTTGGCAACCACTCCTTCAATTCAAAGAGATTCAGTAACACATCGTCCAAGTTTAAGAGGTAGGCATTTGATCCAGGTCTAGAGTCCTATTGTCAATTCACTTGTCCACAGTGATTGGTCCAAGGCTGTTATATGATCTAATATAGTCCAAACAGATTTCTGCCCTGAATTTTTTGTTTAAAGCAAGAGTAAATGATCCTTCCACTTCAGGTTGTAGAGTTTGAAGGACGTGAATTGGTAGCAACTGGGAGCCATTTTCTCTCATTTCATACGTGAATATGCTGTCTTATGTAAGAGCAAATGAAGCCAAGCAGAGGCAATCCCATATGAGAAGAAGTTGGAGAGAACCCCAACAGTGTCAGGCCTCCAGTTCTGGAGCCTGACACCCCCAGACCTGTCCTCAATCCTGAAGTTCTTTCTTTGGTTCTATGACCTTAGAATTTTAACACCTGATCGCAGGGACTGCAGGGGTGAGATACATTACAGAGACAGGATGTCACCTTGATTTGGAATATAAATACCTTGATTTTATACTAAACTGGTATTTTCCAACTAGTAGCCCCAATACTGGTGGGTTGCATGAGGTTAAACAATGTGCTACCAATATTATTTATTGGTCATTTAAGTTTGAAAAATAGTTAAACAAAGATTAAACAAAGAAACAAGATATTTTTTCCTGTAACATTTCTCAAAGCTTCTAATTGCATTGTAATTCTTTGCTGTGTGTTGTAGAGTAACCACAGCGCCACCTACTCAAAGAAAACCGTATCATTTATTAACATCTCCACTGAACACAGTTTGGGAAATACTGGACTAGTCTTATGTTGTAGACAGGGAAAATTGTCCTTAGGAATCTTATTCTTGTCTTATTTGTTCTGATTTAAAGTCTTAGAAAAAAAAGAAGAATGTGGCCAGAAGGAAAATACCATTTTTCCCCTGTGCAGAAAGTCCCAGATAAAGATGAAAGCCAATTCAGCTTCGATATCCAAAATCCAGGTGGTTAAATTGAATCACAGAGAAGCAAAGCCCTAAGCCAAACAAACAAATCTTTAGTGATGGAGCCATAGTGACTGACAGGCAAATCTGGGAGTATTTATGAATAAAAGAAATTTTCTAGTTTCAAAAATGACTGTTATGGCTCCATTCAGTCATCTATGTGCCCTAACTGATAGACATGAACTCTCTGATAAATAGAAGTCTATTCAAGCTGTTTTAGGTGTTAAGGATCTCCTGTTTGCTAGACAGTTATGAAATGATAATGATTTTTTTGGAGAATTGTGATATCTTTAGCTTCTAGATTAATCCTGAAATATAGAGGAAACATTTTCAGTTCAAAGATAGGCTAAAAAGAGATTAAATCCTCTGCTCTCAACTGTTAGGTTTAGTACTAGCCTGAAAGCATGAAGGTAGATGAACAGCCTTGAAAATCCTTGTAATCAGTCTTCTAAGATAAAATGCGCTGGGTATTTTGCTAGTGATTGATATTCAGGACATTTCTTTATTTTACTTCAGCTCTACCCAGTTTTTGAAAGTGATAAGTAGATTTTGAGAAGGGGAGAAAAAAAATGAGATGTACCCTTTAGAACTGATAATTGAAGGAACTGAATTTGCTCTAAGATTCCAACTAATAAAATCCATACAAAACAAACGTCAGTAGCTTTGGTGGAAATAAATCTAGAAATTATCTGTTTATATATGACTATAGGAACATAAACAAACTGAAGTCAGTTTCACCTTAGAATATCTAGGAAAGTTGGATTGCAATTCCCAAGTTCAAAAAGTGGAAGTCAAATAAAATATTTAGAAAAATATTTAATTGAGACAAAGATAATAGCAGAAGATAGGAAAATTATGCCAAATAAGGCTCAAGTTTACAGTGTTTAAAATTACTACGCAGGTAAATAACAAATTTGGGTAAATATCACTCATCAGGGTTCGCCATAGCCCAGAAAAATAAACCTCAAAATCGCGTACTCTATTAGACCTGAGAGATTAAATCCTCTGCTCTCAACTGTTAGGTTTAGCTCTAGCCTGAAAGCATGAAGATAGAACAGCCTTGAAAATCCTTGTAATCAGCCCATGCATAATAAGCCATCTTTGGACTACCACAATAACTTCCCACAGTAAACAAGAGATGGAGTAATTTGAATAGAAGATAAAAAGCAAGGAATGCCTGTTTTCTATGGTAACGTAGCCCATTTCCCAGTCTACTCTGGTCCAGGGTATGAAACGGAGACATATTAGCAGTAAATCTTACTTATTCTTGTTCTGACCTGCAGTTTCTCCTATTCTTGACAGAACCTTTTCCAGTTGTATTGAGAATGCCTCAACTGTCTTCATGTGCTCATGAACATATCACTCAGTACCATGTGAGAGGAACATTCATATGTTATTTGTTTGGGTTTGCCTCCAGTCATGACTAGGGTCAATAACTACCCCCTGCTGAAAGGCAGGAAGACACTTCACCACTCTCTTAGGTTGTGCTCCACAGAAGCAGAGCCTGAGTTGACGATTCTTCTTTGAGTGGTATTTTGGGAGAGTGCTTTTATAATATAAGAAACGAGATGAGTGAAGCAGGATAGAGCAGGAGGAAAAGCTAAGCAAGGATGTGTCTCAGCTAGGGACTAGCTTCTTTCTGATCCCACAGTGAAGTTCTGAAGTTTAAATTGCACCACAGATGTAGCCCAACCTTAAAGTAATAAGCCGTCCTTTTGAACACCCATGTCCCATAGTCACTGGCCAAGGTCTACTTACAAGTGGTAGGGGGGAGGTGTTTTTTGTTTGGCCAATAATAATTCTTGGGAGAAAGGGAGAGCTATGGGTTATTATTAGCCAACATTCAGAATAGCAGGAAGAAGAGTGTATGAGACGGCAAAGGAACGAGGGTGAGGCACAAATAACACCCATTCATTACATGGTATTGTTGCCATTTTGAGTGCATGCTCCTGCCTCTGCTATATCACCACTTCCACAAGGTACTGTCCCATCTGTGAAACCTCCACCTCTTCCTCAGGATCTGCCTCACCCAAACACTACTGGTTTCTCACTATATACCATCACTTTTTAAGGTATAACTGATTCTTCTGAACAAGTACTGCTGTTCCGCACTGCCAATAGTATTGATATATGGCAGACCTAGAGAAGCCAAAACTCTATCATCTTTGGCTACACAGGAGAGAATGTCTCTTCCCTTTTTGAGTCACACTTTCTTAGAGAAGAATTTAATATGGCCATGATCCCCACGTTTTGTATTATTTCCTCAGAGCTCTTTTGAATTAGGACTTAGACATGAGTTCATGTAAGGTAGGATGGAGATTAACATAGACATCATGTTCTTCTCAGAATCATTCCTCCTGTTTGAGAACTGAGGCTGAATTTCCTTATCTCTTAGGAGGTGTTCTTTCCTAGAAGTCTTCTCTGTCTCTTATACAAATAGATTTCTGGAAGCCCCACCTGCCCAGTCTATCTGTCTGAGATTTCCAGATGTATCTGAATCCAAAGAGGGAATATTCTTAGACTTAAGCTAAAACAGTAGAGACAAAAATTTGGTAGATAATTATATATACTTCAATATCTGTAAGTCTAATTGTTTTATCTTCCTCCCCAAGTCTGGTCAGAGACCCAGTGAAGGCTGAGTTTACACCCTGAACCTTCATGAATTCTCCAAGGTAAGTCCATCCCATGAGGTCTTCCTAGAGACTAGAATCAAGGTTTCTCCTCAGTGTACCCCAGCCCCAGTAATGTCTCATTTCCCTCCTAAAACAAATACATTTCTTACTCTCCTTGTTTTTTTTCTTTTCATTCTATTCATACGAACTATGTTTTTATCATTTTGTCTGACTTTATAACAGATGCAGATTATAAACAGCAGCAATGATTCAGAAGCTCCTGAAAACAAAATCTAAAGGTTGTAAAACACATGCTGCATATGCTTTGTAAACATTTTCATTTCATAATTGTGCCTATGAAGATCTTAAGTGTTTGAATCATCCTTAAGTTTGATAGGATTCAATAGGCTCGAAATTGGTTTTTCGTTCTGCTTTTCAAATGTTAGATCTGCCATTGCCTCATCTTTTATATATATATAATCTTTAATAAATATTAAAGCAATAAAGTAAATCAAGTAATGAATACAAATACTCCCTGGAAAAGAGACATAATTTACTTTTTTATGGCTCTAAGTATAAGACTTCCAGTAATTTGTATTCAAATGCACAAATAGTATACTTTGGTAAGCAACAAAGAAGTATATTTTTTCCTGTTAAATCTTTGGTTTTTAACTTCATGACACATAGTATCCTTGTGATTGAAAAATTATTAAATCTATAAAAAGGTAAGAAAATAAGCTTAAATAATTTGGACTCACATTTCATCTCTCAACAATTCATTTAAAAAGATGAGAATGTGTTTTTCTATAGAAGAATGTCATGAATATTGCTGTCTGCAAATAGATAAGAGGGCTCATGCTATTTTAGCATTTGTTTGAAGTCAGGAAACCTGAATTCTATTTACAACTCTGATTGACATTATCAGCTAAAACCAAACATTTCACTGATTCTTCCTGGAGTTTCTATATCTGTGCTATCAAATAATAATTACTGTGCTTAATTAAAAGGGTAACAGAATGTTCTTGAAGTAAGTTTGGTAATTTAGCAATGAAGTATGTATTTCTAGAGACCCTGTAGCATTGTGGTATCGAGCATACGTTCCATATCAGACTGCCTAAGTTCAAATGACAGCAATACCTGTACAACTTTGAGTGAATTATTCATCATTTTTTGGCCTCAATTTCTTCACTTATAAAATAGAGATGATAATAGTAGTTGTCATATAGGGTGATTATGAGGATGCAAGCTATCAATACCTATAAAACTCTTAGAAGAGTAGCTGACACATAGTAAATGGTATGTTTGTTAACAAATTACTATTCAGGTAACTATCACAAAATTTAATATTGTTTAATTTGTATACACGTTGGGAGAGGGAGTCTAAGATAATAAAGAAAGAAATCACCATCATTTAAAATAATACATAAAATGACATTCAGCAAAAGCAGAAACAAAACAAAAAATGTTTTTTGTCAGCTGCTAAGCCATCAAGTATAGTGTTCTTATCTTTGTAGTGGAAAGAATGGTGTACCCAAAGTTTGTGACTTGCCTTAGATTTTAAAAAGATGATTGAAATTATGAAAATCAAATCTATATACCTTGTTTCTCAGGTTAGCTTTGATTTAACTTTTAAAACACCATAGGATTCTCAAAACTTCTTAAATAATTTCAAAACAGATAACAGAAAAATTCAGAATTTTAGAGATGGAAGAGTCTGAAATTTCATTGGCAGCAGCATATAGAGTTTAAGGTTAATTTTCCTGTCTCCCTAGTATCTAGGTTTGTCAATGTGACTAAGTTCTGACAATTAATATCTAAGCATCAGTGCTACGTGAGACTTCTAAGATGCCTGCTTAAAGATCCTTTTTGCCATTTCCTACTTCTGTAATGGAGACGTGATGGTGGGAGCTCCAACAGCCAACTTTGTCTATGAGGCCACCTTGGGAATGGAGCAAACAGAACATTAGATGGAGACCGGGGCCCTCATGGCTGTAGAGCCACCAAATCAGCCTTGAAAATCACCTACCTTATGTCTTAAACTTTGAGAGAGAAATAAAATTGTACATTATTTAACTCTAGTGTTAAATGAAGCCTACTCCCACAGAAAGGACATAAACTGCTTTGCCTCTTTACTAAGATCTGAGACCCATGTTGCATGGAGAATATAGACAAAAGAAATATGAAATAAAGCAGGCATTATCCCACTACTTTGGTCTGAAAAAATATACCTTAGTAAAAGGAAGTTTTGTGGTGATTATTTCAAGTTACCCAAATTCTCAGCATTGGAATTCAGGGCAACATCAAATTAGAAAAAATTTGTTTTTATTCCCTTTCTTCCTGGGAATGGGCAGCAGGATTTGATATTTCTGGCTCCTAATCCATAAGGTCATTTAACAACCTTGATGCCTCTTTTTCTCTCAGTAACCCCAGAGTCTCACCAGGACTCCTCACCTGAGGCTGATTAGAGCTCTAGCACCTAATGGTCAGGGAGTATCTCTGAAGATGCTCACACACTAAAGACACTGCAACCCCTCTAATCATGATACTTGATCAAAAATATTCCCTGAAGGAACCCTCCTATATGGTTGGTGGGAATGTAAATTGGTACAACCAATATGGAGAACAGTATGGAGGTTCCTTTAAAAACTAAAAATAGAACTACCTTATGATCCAGCAATCCCACTCCTGGGTATATATCTAGAGAAAACCATGGTTCAAAAGGATACATGCGCCCCACTGCTCTTAGCAGCACTATTTACAATAGTTAAGACATGGAAGCAACCTAAATGTCCATCGACAGATGAATGGATAAAGAAGATGTGGTACACATATACAATGAATATTACTCAGCCATTAAAAACAATGAAATAATGCCATCTGCAACAACATGGATGGACCTAGAGATTATCATACTAAGTGAAGTAAGTCAGACAGAGAAAGACAAATATCATATGATATCACTTATATGTGGAATCTAAAAAAAATGATACAAAAGAACTTATTTACAAAACAGAAACAGACTCACAGACTTCAAAAACAAACTTATGGTTACCAAAGGGGAAAGGTGGGGAGCGGGATAAATTGGGAGTTTGGGATTAACATATACTCACTACTATATGTAAAGTAGATAATCAACAAGGACCTACTGTATAGCACAGGGAACTCTACTCAATATTCTGTAACAACCTATAGGGGAAAAGAACCTGAAAAAGAATGGATGTATGTATATGTATAACCGAATCATTTTGCTGAACACCTGAAACTAACACAATATTGTAAATCAATTCCAATACAAAATAAATACTCCAATATAAAATAAAAATTAATTAAAAATTTTAAATTACTTCTTGAAGATGACAATCTGTTATCAAAAAAGATGCTATTTTTTAAATATATATTTAGAGTGAAGCTTTAAATAGTTTGGAGTTGAGCAAAACGATTGAGGGTATTTGTCTAATTTTATTTTCTCTTTATATCATGCATAATAATTTGCCACCTAATTTACTAGCAATGAACAGATATCAAAGAGCCAGTGATTATAACAAGGAGTAGCTCTTTATTCAATAACCAGAACTTTGCTATTTTCTCCACTGAACAAGATTCACCTTGAGTATGTGTTCCAGATAATTAATTTCCAAAACTTGTATGGGAAATATAGGTCTAATCAAAATGAATAACAGTATTAGGTGAGAATATCTGGAACAGATATAGCTTTCGCATTCTCTAAACACATTGATTTTTCAAATGTTTCCAATATTGAAGATGCATTTGCAGTACAGTTGGTCAATTCTTTATCAGAAACAGTATTTCTTACAATTTTATTTAGCAGTAACTAATTATGGGATTCAGAAAATCTATCAATGTATGGATCTTCTGTCAAACAAAAGACTGTTTTGTTTTTGTTTTTTTCCTCGAGAAAGAAGTGGTGGAAGCTGGAGAAATAATGTGACTTCAAAGACATGAAAACAGTCATGCTTGATAAAGACTGCTTTATTCATAGACAGCATGAGACTGAATTAACCACCCCATGTTCATAACCCAGTTGGTTATATAAGTACTCAATAGACTTAAAAGGATATAGAAGTAACCCATCCTGAGAAATAATCTGTAAAAGGGTGTGTCAAATATTGGGAGAAACTCAAAGTCTAATACAAGTGAGCAGGAGATTGTTTCAAGGGAGGATAACTAAACTCATTTGCATGTCTAAAGCTGAGAGAAGAATGTGTTAACCCTAGGGAGATGGACTGCATAGCTTTTAGAAAGGCCAGCCCAAAGAAAGAAAAGTTGACATAATTATGCAGTGTTTCACAGGGAAAATGGAACCTAGATTTGATAAGAAAAAAGTTTATCCTAGTCATTAAAGTACATGCTCAAACAAAAAAAGTTTTCATCCTATTTTATTTAAAAATCAAAGCCCAAAGAACTAGCAAGCTAATATTACTAAAAGAAAAAAGTGGGTGGGAGAAATGCAGCCTTTAATTTAATTTTATCCAAAGAGCACACTACTACTTTGAACCACCATGGCTGAGAGAGCCATCAACATTAAAGGAAACTAAGGGCAAAAATAATGACTAGAAAAAAAAAAAAAAAAAAAAGATGTTTAGCAGTCAGAGAGTAAGAAGAACTGTCTAACCACGAAAAACAGTAACTGAAGGTAGAATGTAGTATATTTTCAAAACAATTTTATCAGCGTCTGTCTTTACCAAATCCCATTACTATATCTGGCCTGGATGGAGGGGAGAGATGTAATTCAAAGGATTATGAATGGAGTGTCTTATACATAAGAACATTTTCTCACCCTCAAGCATATTGGGTCCAAATTCATGTATTAGAGTATTAGAATCTGAGACAGCAAGAACACATTCCAAATAAACTCTGGGCAATGTATTGAGGATAAGGTCTCACCACAGCCAGGATGGAATTTCCCTCATGCCTCTCATGGAAATATTTCATTGTTACTTTAGCAGCTTCTCAAGTATTCTGATAGTGAGAAGGTGTATAAGTACTGTAATCTTCAGATCTCATCATAATTTTCTTAAATATCATATTAATTGATTGATTAATGTTTACTTATGAGTTTAGGTAGCATGGGATCCACACTAATTGGAAGTCACTGATGGGCAGAGACTGAGTCTCACTCAATCTTCGGTTGTTAGCTATGGTAGGCAGCATAGTAGCTGGAATATGTGAACATGTTATTTTACACAGCAAAAGGGACTTCACAGATACGAGTATCCTGAATTAAGGAGGTGGGTCCAATCTGATTGCACGAGTCCTTAAAAATGGAGAACCTTTCCTGGATCAGAAAGGTGAGATAGAAGAAGAAGGAGATATTTGAAGAGAGGGACTCAATCCACAATAGGTGGCTTTGAAGTTGGAGGAAGGAGGAGCTAAGAATGTGGGAGGGCTCTAGACACTGAGAATGGCCCTCAGCAGACAGCCAGCAAAATAAATGGGAATTTCAGACCTACAATTGCAAGGAACTGCATTCTGCCAACAACTGGAATGAGCAAGGGAACATTTTCCCCAAGAGTCTCCCAACACCTTGATTTTAGCCTAGTGAGACCCATGTCAGGCTTCTGGTCTACAGAACTGTATGAAAATAAACCCGTATTGCTTGAAACCTCTAAGTCTGCTGTAATTTGCTATGATAGCAATGGAAAACTAATACACCAGCGTTTAACTTTTTGTCTGACATACCAGAGGCATACAATACAAAACATAAATAAATATGAATCATTCTCTCATTCAAAATATAAGAAAATCTACTCAAGTCCCTTTATCTCCTAAACTTAACCAATATTCACTAAAGTGTGTTATTCAGAACACCAGAGCCAACAGATCTTTTGTGGTGTTGGGCAAGGTTACAAAATATACTGACAGAGAGAAAATTCCCATTTGATGATTTGTAGTTTACACTAGCATGGTAAAGACTCAAAACAATCCTATGAAAATCAACTATTCGATTTTGTGTTTCTCAAACTTATTTGACCTCAGAAGCTTTTCTTTTCCCCCCACGTTACATTTTAAAAAATATCCTCTAGAATAAAATAAGGAACTATCATCTTAAGCAAAATATTGTCATTTGCCTGGCTTGAGTCTCCTTTCTTTATAGTACAGGAAAAGCAATAAACATTCTTAGTAGAAAGAATAATAAAACAATCAACACATTTAGCAGCTAGGACCAAAAAGGACCATATGGTTACTAATAATGCCAAAAGGATAAGGTTCAACAAGAGTAGACTGTAACACGACCAGTCCATTTGTTCTTTTAAGAATATCAAACCACAAACTCATTTATCTTTAACCTTTTTGGGGTGAGAATTTTCTGTTTCTTTTTTATATGTGTGTAGAAATACTGTTACAAATCAATAAATTAAGCATTTACAAGAATCTATGTCTTTGATCTTATGATAATCTTTTGTCATTACAGTGTCTAATTTTAAAAGGTTGAGAATTTTATACCACCTCAAAAATGATAATACTTAAACAAAAGCAAAAGAAAATATTTTTATATTTTTCCTATTTCCATCTCTTCCAAGCTGTCTGAGGATTTCTATTAGAAGAGTTAAATGAAACAGACTTAAAATCTTAAACTATTCTTAACAATTGAAACTTCAGTTCACTTTTACTCTAACACTCATTCAATAATGGGGTTTAACTTAAACTAAATGAAATAGTAAATCAATCTGGTCTATCCATTATACTATTAAATGCTATTTTTAATTTACCAAATAATTTGAAGCATAATGACTCAAACTGGAAATCAAAAAAATAAAATTTAGTCTATCATAGGATGTGCTTTTTTATAGTAGCCTTGGCTTCCTCTAAAGGTTAATATAATGGAAAAACAAAACTCCCAACTATGATTTCTTTCTGCCATTGGACTCAAAGGGACTGATTCTGCACTTCCAGATTACAAAGCAAAAAAGACTTTCACTGTTCTTAAACTCAAAATTCACAACAGTATATTATAAATGTTCTATCAAATATTAAAGATAAAGTATTAGTGAGTCATTGTTACCAGAATTCCAGCATTGTAATGTTATAATAATAGCATTAAAAAGAGTACCAAAAACACAATTTCAAATCAAAGACAGTAAGTATATTTTATATTCCACCTGAGATGTGACTATATAAAAAGTTTTGACTTGTAAGTTGAAATTTTTCATCATGACTGCTTCAATTTTACCTTAGCCTAGAATTTCAGTCCGTCTTCTGATCACATCATTTAAAACCTTGTCCTTACATATGAAATATATGAACTGTGGCACAATCAATCCATCATTTCAACCAGCATAACAGCGGATACCCAACCACTGTTAGGCTGATGTAACCTACATCAGTCATGACAATGGTTAAAATGGATGGTTTTACCAGGGCCTGATGTCATGATCAGCAGCCACTGAAAGACGCGGCTGACTATGGAGACTTGAGTGATCTAAGTACTTACACCTCCAGCCGTGTGTTAGCAAAAATTAATTAAATTGTGGCTAGGAGTAGATTTGGGTGATCTTGAAGGGACAGTTACTTTAAACACTTCAAAATATATTCTCCAATGAGCTCATATGGAAATAATCTTTTTTACAGATAAGAGAATTATTAGTCTAACAATCACTTTTACTTCTTGTCTCTTAGAATCTTGATAAAGTTAAGCATATAGAAAGGTCATCAGGATGACCTTTTAAAAATGAATATTTTTCCCAATTCAGGAAGTTTATATTACAAACAAACAAATGTGTTGAGTCACGTATTTGACTGAATCATTAGAAAAACTAAAGCTTGAGGATGACCATTAGACTTGTCTTTTTTTCTTCAGACTTTCTGCTCTACCTAAACAAGGTACTTCAATGGACCTAGCTTAGTAACTTCAGACACTATTTTCTGTTTATCTTACTTGCATGAGAGGTAAAGGTTAAACTGCCTATTCATCTTCAAGCAGGGCTCCCAGAGCCCCATGGAAGTTGGCTGAGTGCTTAAGCCACTCAATCTTAGTAGAATGTGGCAATGGTCCACCAGGCCGCTGTTCCACTCACTAGTCCAGAAAAGCTGTAGTAAGAATCTTGGAACACATCCTCCCTGATCACATTAAGGGAGGGTCAAGTGCTCTCCCCATCATGTTAGTGGAATAGGGCTGGAAACAAGGGGTTGCCATTTGTTGATGTTGCTATTGTATCCCAGATACTGTTCATGCATGCCATGGAAAGAACTAATGATTTCCTAATCATGATATTTAACAGACCCACGCTCTCAAGTCAGTCTTCTGGCATTGATAGATTCATTTGCTGTCCTTGTCCATATGGCATTAGTCTCTACGAGTTTTCCCCCAATAAATGGTTTCCAAAGATCTACTCTGTGTATGCTGTCTCGTCATTCACCTTGCTTACCTGCCTTGCCCTAGCATACGAAGTACTTTTATTTCTTGCAAGCCAAAAGTGCAAAACTTAGATACTATTTTACATAGTTCAAAGAGAACAAAATTTCCCGACATTTCTGATGAAAACACAGCTCTTGCCAAGAAAACAAATATTGGCAACAGAGGAGAAAGAGCTTAATATTTTACTGGCAAAGTTTAATTTTAAGAACATGACATTTCTCTGGAGAAATGTTTAATATTTAGGATCTTTCACCGGAGAATAGTACATATCCTTTTACAAACGAAGAGGCCAAGTGATATAGTCAAAAGAGCCCTGGATTAGAAGTCAATAGACATAGATTGTAGACCTGGCTCTGAAAACAAATCAACTGTGTAACCTGGAGCAAGCCAGCTTAATCTTTCTGCAACTGCTGGAAAGAGACTTTGTAGAGCAAGAATTGATTCGGCAAATGAGGAATAGCTAAGTCAACTGCATTCTGTGGCTTGAAACTTTGAGCCAGTAGAGCGCATGTATTAAGACAGTTCTATATGGTCAAGAGGGGCACCCAAATATTTGCACTTTAAAAAGCCCACCAATTCATGAGCATAATGGAAAAAAATTATTTTGTCATCAATAGTTCAATGTCTGTATACCAGTGCTGGATGAGAAAGTGGATGAGAACTAAAGCCATCCCCTGACATTATCAAGTACACCCACCAACTTCGTACAGCACAGTTACTTTGGGATAAATATAACTTGTACATTTTGCAAAGCATAAAGGCAAAGACAACAAATAGTCACTGCCTCTTCAATTATTACCTAACTAGATTTCAGAAAACATTTAGATGCAAAGAACTTTTAAAATGTGTTCACTCAAAATGTTGTAACATATTAAGTCATTTTGTTTTTCTAAAGCACTCACAAGTGCTTTACAAGATTCCATTCATCCATGACAAAGCTTTTATTTTCAATAAAGGAAGGAAGATGTCCAGATATAAAGTAGCTGTGATCATAAAAGATACTAATAAGTACTGTCCAAAGTCAGGATTTTTAAGAAGAAAACTCCCTGGAATACCAGTCTTAGTTTGATAATTTTTGTTACTATTTTGTATGGTTTTTTTCACCTGTTCTTTGGTGGAATTTTTTTTTCTTTTGAGGAGATTTTGCATTTTATTTATTTCCCAAATCTATTACTTGGAGTTCTCATAAGTTAATGCTTTAAAGTTTCACAATTAATAATATAGCAAGTACTAAGTTGTTCTTGTTTTAAGTTAGGAGATTGTTTAGTTTTTTATTATTATGTGACGAACATTGTCACAGACCACTGTCTCCAAAGACATATATTAGGACATCTTGTTTTATTGACATTCTGGATTTCCTCACTAACTCTTTGTCCTCCGGATGCGCAGGCTCCGGACGCGCAGGCTCAGCGGCCATGGCTCATGGGCCCAGCCGCTCCGCGGCATGTGGGATCTTCCCGGACCGGGGCACGAACCCGTGGCCCCTGCATCGGCAGGCAGACTCTCAACCACTGCGGCACCAGGGAAGCCCTCTTTGTCTTTTTTTTAAACCAAGAAGGTAGAGGGTAGAATGCTGACAATAGAAGTAGTGATACCTCCATGGAGTGAGAAGGAATGATGCCAGATGCATGTGGTATATACATGTGAGCTTGCAAATCTTTGCAGCTGCTAGCTGTCATTCCGTTCTTCCTCAGTTTTCCTTTATCCAAATCCCATCTCCCTACCAGCCCTGGCAAGGTCACAGATGTTTCACAGATTGAAAAACATTGGGAAACAGTAGTATACAGAAACACTAGTATGGAGGGAAACAAAACACACCCTGAGGACGAGGACTGCTATCTTGTCTTGACAAGATGGTGACAGCATTAATTGGTTCTGTGTATCTTAAAAGAAAAATTCTATCAGTGTTCCAGAATAATGCTTTGTCTCTGCATGGTATTAGCATATTATTTTGTGACAATACCAATTGTGGTACTCCTGTGCTGTAATTAAATGTTAGAAGTTCTAGATCTTTTTACCAAATTACACAGTATTCCACAAATTCACAAATCAGTGTGAAATATATTTTCATATGGATTAAACTGAGTAGCACCTCTCCAGTGTCTTGTTTTAGTTAACATTTTGTCTCAATTCAAGAGTGATGCTTTTACATTGTTTTATCTTTAATAGGAAGAATATTTCATCTGTGAAGACAGCTGAGAGATGAATCACACAGTCTTTTATTTTCGAAGACATGAAAATCATACTAAATTCCTAATTCTGTACAAATAAATAGCAGAGTTCTCAGAAACATATTTATATCTTTAGAAGAATGAATAACTAGGTGATAGATAAACAAATACAATTTTTTAAAATCCAGAGTGTGTTCAGAACACAATAATTTATTTGAACTGAGAGCCTCTTCTCCCTATATCTTTTTCGGTCAATTCATAAGTTCATTACAAGAAACACTAAGCACACTTGTCTGTACAAAGAACTGTATTAGATGCCAAAAGTAAGAAATAGACTTTACCTTTCAAAAGCTTACCATCTCCTAGTCAGAAAGACAATAGTACAGAAAATTATTACATAAGATAGCATATGGAAGTAGATACTAAAAATATTTTCAAGTGATATAGAAATGATGAAATGATTCCACTTGGGTAGAATCATGAAAAACTAACTGAAATGGTCTGGAAATGTTGCATAATTATGGTATCTACAGATAAGTGGAAGAAGCCATTCCAAACGGAGAACTGAATGAGCAAAAGCTCTGAAGCAGTAAGGGTTCAATACACTTACTCTTCTGTAGGCCAGACACTGGCAATATAACTATGAATATTAAGGTGGTTTATATGATGGAGTTAACAGTCTGGTAACAATCTGGAAAGAACAAGAAGAGAAACTTTGCCATTAATAACAGTACCACCCAATGGAGTGACGAAGTAAGGGATATTGAAAGCCAGGGAAAGGAGGTTATTCAGTGAAATGCTGGGGGGAGTGTATGTGTGTGGAGGTGGGTGCGTGTGCACACGTGCACACACAAGCATGTATGTGTGTGTGCACCCACTTGAAGCATGTGAGAGACATAATCATAGTTGTGATTTAGGAAGATTAGTTTGGTAGAAATAAATAATGTGGAGTTGGTAGATTAGAAGTAATGAAGCCAGGGAAGAGTTTACTTTTGCATATCAAATTTACTCTTTTTTTTTTAAGTAAGGTTTTACATTTTATCTCTCTCTCTGTTCCCTTTAATCTTTTTTTTTTTTTTTTTTTTTTGGTTTTTGGTGTTTAATGGGAGATGAATGAAGGTGGGCAGGTCTCTTGCCCTTGCTACATTCACCACCTGTTGGGTTTCTCTTATCATATAGCTTACATGCTCTGTCTGCTGCTTCTCACTGTTTAGTCCTGCATGCATTGTTTTTTCTGTAATCTTCTTTGTCCCTGATGGCAATCCCAAGTACTCAAAAGCTGGTTGAAAATATTACTGCCTATTTTCAAACTCTGATCTTTAAGTTCTTATAAGGATGTATGTTTCATTCAGGTTGGCAGTTCAATTTATTATAAGCAGAGCTTATACTGACAGAATCATATATTCAGGTCTTTTCATTTTAAAAAATACAAAAGAAAAGAAATTCTGGAGCCCCAGATAAAAAGGCTGCCCAGTTACCTGGCAGAAGAGGACCAGATGTATGAGGAAGGAGGAAAAGAATCAGGAATCATAGTAGATACGATGACAATGGATCACCAGTGTGGGACTCTAGTTAAGAAAGGGAACATGATAGTGGGATACACGAGTAGGATCATAAAATGTACGAACCATAAGGTACTCGGCATTAATCAGTCTCTATTGATCTGGGCTTAGCACCAAAAGGAGTGTGATGACAGGGCCTGCCTAAGGCACAACTGCAAGGTAAGTGAATTGGGCTTCAGCAGCTGCTAACCAGTCTTTTCTACACCCTGCTTATCCCAATGATGCGCACCCCTCCAGGCAGTTAGTTAGCACTCAGTACTTCCACATGTGGCCCACCACCCTGGCACTGTCCCACATTCCAATACCATCTTGCTCTCTGGCTCTCTTTCTACCATCCTTAAATTTTGAGATCAGGATCCCAGAGCTCTGACAAACTATTTTGGAAACAGAAAGTAGTTGTGTTTCAAAGAAGAACCTGAAATAATGACTTAAACCCAGCGTAATGACTCTGCAATGTTGCAACTTCATACAGAATGGCATGTAGTAAAGAGATATATTAGGATGGGGAGATATAGTAAGAAAGGCTTTAGATACTGTTGTTCTATAAAAAATACCTAAACCAAAACCACATTATGCATGCAACTATCTACCATAATACATAAATCTGGCCCTTTTTTTGTTTGTTTGTTTGTTTGTTTTTAAGATGCTTCCAGCTGCTGTGTCAAGAGATAGAGGGCAGGGGGACAGGAGTGTAGAACCGGGGCCGGTGGGGAGGCTTGCAGTTCTCAAGGAGAATGTCCAAGTGGCTCAGACTAGGGTAATAGTAATTGGGATAGAGAAAAATGAAAAATTCAGACTATATTTTGATGGTAAAGCAAACAGAACTTGTTTCCTATTGGGACTTTGGTGAGGGAGGGACAGAGAGGAATCAAATCCCAGCCAAGCAGCTGAACTTACATATCTGTAAAACAGTTTTAAAAAATAAAAATAGGGCTTCCCTGGTGGCACAGTGGTTGAGAGCCCGCCTGCCGATGCAGGGGACACGGGTTCGTGCCCCGGTCCGGGAAGATCCCACATGCCGCAGAGCGGCTGGGTCCGTGAGCCATGGCCGCTGAGCCTGCGCGTCTGGAGCCTGTGCTCCACAATGGGAGGGGCCACAACAGTGAGAGGCCCGCGTACCGCAAAAAACTAAAAAATGAAAACTAGATGCACATTAAAGCCACTTGTTAAATTAACTCTATCGGAAACAAAAACTCCTTTAATTTTAATACAATAACATTCAGTTCAAAAATATTTGTTAAGAAACTACTATGCATAGAGCACTTTGATAAGTTTTACAGATAGCACAAAAGACACCATTCCTGCTCTCAGTAACTACTAAAAATAGAAGACATATAATTAACTAGAGAACCAATTTTTAGATAACGCTTTCAAATCAAGTAAAACATTTATTGAATGCCTACAATGAGCACAGCACTGCTAAGAATGAAAGGTGGTTATATGCTGATGAACAAAACGTGCCATTGGCAGCAAGTAATTTAAATCTAAATGAAAAACATAATAAATTAGTTACCAGAGATTATAAAATATACATCTACCCGTTCCGTCTTCAATAAGTTGGGAATCATCATTATATCACTTTTAAAATCCATCTCCACTCTTGCCCAATGACACCAAGCAGTCATACTCCTTTCCCCTTTTACAGCATGGCTCAGCAAAATGTGCCTAAGAGACTATAGCAATCAGCACATTGTGTTTTTCTTATAGACATACTTTGCTTGGCTCATGCTGTTTTAGGTAGAGAAGCTAAATTAAAAGGCTATGTACTCACAGCAAGTGAGTGCTGATGACCTCAATGATTGGAAGGAGAGAAATTTGCTATGCCATCTGAACTCTGAGTGTACAGAGCAGAGTCATGCATGGGGCATGGCTCTGTGCTTTTCTGTGCATTCATGCGCTAGGATTTACCATTCCACATAATTAGTCACTTTATATTAAAATAATTAATAAGAAAGGGTTTTAGTATCTCGCCTGTTGCTAATGGTATGCTGCCACTAGCATAAAAATACTTCAAATGTATCTTTGGAATGTGCAAGTGTTTCAAGCCAGCATCAGGCATTTTCCGGGCTGGGTGGGAGAATAGTGACAGAGGGTTTGTGTTTTTCAGAATGACTGAAATTACCTCATCTGCTACTTATAATTGTAGGTGTTAAATGCCAATGGTCTGTTTTCATTTTGAAGGGAAGTTTGGTATTATGTCAAAGCCAATGGTATGTTTATATTCATGATATTTGTGGCAAAGGTTGGTAGAAATGCTTAAGGAATGGAATTTTTACATATGGAAGCAATTGAAGGGCAAAACACAGAAACATATACATGAAATCTACTCTCAGGGACTCAGCATAGCTGACTTTTCTCTGAGTTCAGATGAGTACCTAGAGGCTGGATCTGGCCCTCATAGTGATAAAAATAACATGTTCTCACACTTATGATGATAGACACCTGTTATTTAGACAATTTCTACCAACAGCAAAAAAATAAAAAGCAAAAATCCTCATTGCTAGCACTTCCCTACTCACAGCTGCTTCCTTTCCATACTAATCACAGCAAAGCAGACACCCATCTCAAAATTGACCAGAGAATGCAAATGGAAATAAAAATCTTCACTAAAGCATCTGAATACGATAACTGTCTGGTGACAGTATTTAGGAGAAAAGGGAATATTTAAAGAAGAAACTGAACTGAAAGGGAACAAGGAAGAGATAAAGAAAAAGTTTAACATATTTCCAATTGTTAAGTCTGTCTTCAGGTTAAAGTGTCCTATATGTGTATGAATATAAAGATATCTGAGCAGATATGTATGTTTATCTTTTTCAAGATGATACTGCTTTATTCACTTAACATTTAGTAATGCCTATCAGGAGAAAGGAGAAATTATTTCTTCTTGTTAGATTGGATTGGGCTTCATGGAAATTATGACATTTTTCCTGAGTGTTAAAGAACCAAAATCTTTGCGAGGGAGAAAGATGGCAGATGATAACGTTGAACTAACAGCCGTTTCCATCCTGTGGACAATTAAAATTGATCCTATTTTGGTGAATGTCTAAACCATGCCTGGGGAAGCTGCCCTCTAGACTCAAGGTTGGCCCTTTCTGCCAACAGAGCTGATCCAAACTTGACATCCCTTGGCTAATTTTTCCAGCTGCACATGCTTCTGTGTTACCTAGAGCTGTGCCTTGTGGTTTAGGATTGTGCAACTCAGAATTCCATCAGCATTTTTTCCTGCCCTTCCTGAAATTGTCCCAATCGAACTTAAAACTAAGCAGGTACTCAGATATTCTGCCATATTCCACTTTTCATATACATCTCATCCAGCATTTGGGAATTTTAAACATTAAAAATTGGCTATGTTCTAGGACCAAGTTGTTGTTTTCATTGATCTTGTCCTGACACTTTGTTATTCACCAAAGTATAAAGAATCTGGTGTTACAGAAACACAGATAATGAGAGAAAATGACTACCTTGAGGACTTTTTGTGTACCAGGGGGTTTACCAAATACTTTTTAAGATAACTTGCAAACTAGAAAATTCTATACAAATATGAGAGAGTACTTGCAGTAACAGTACTAGGCTGTTGGCCTTCCAAGAACACACTGACTTTGAGTCAATTTTCTCTCTCATTTTTAGTGATGGCATCATTAGACAATACACATATCTCTACATGGTGTTCACATGAGTCACACCTAAACCCTGCCAGCCATGGGTAGAGTTTGGTTGCTGAAACCTGTAAGCACATCTGACTCACTGAGAACTAACTTACTAAGGTTGTAGTTGATAATATCAACATAGATGCTATCTTAACTGGACATCATTAACTGGACTCTAACATCAGTGAAAGGAGCTTTCTGTCGGCTCTAGTCACAAGCTCACAGAATGTCAAAGGGGCCATCTGGCTGGCAGGTCCCAACATGCAGCTGCACAAATTTTCTAAAAATTATGAGAGAAATTGGACATTTTCTATATAATAATACCACACATAGACCGAAAAATAACTTTCTTTGATTTAAATTAACATTATATAAATGCAACAAAGGAAAACAATACAAAATGAATTGTGAATTATAATCAATTATTAATTTGATACAAATCAAGTTATTAATTTTTAAAAATATCTCTGACTTATCTCCTGTCTTGCCCTTTTCCTAATCCTTTCTCCATGCTGCTAACATTATGCCATTTCTAAAAAATCAAACCTAATCAAGAGCTTCCTTATTTATCCCTTTAAAGATTCTCATTTGCCTAAGGGACACAGTCCAAACTCCTTATCAGAGCATAGAAGATATTCAGTGCCCAAGCCCCAGCCTACCTTTTCAGCTACATTTCTCATCTAACTTCTCATTTCCTTCTCATCCACCCACTCTTCTCAACCTCAAACCATACAAAACTGCATGACTTGCAGTTCCTCAAAATTGCCAGGATAAAGCTTCTCTGGTGGTGCAATGGTTAAGAATCTGCCTGCCAGTGCAGGGGACATGGGTTCGAGCCCTGGTCCGGGAAGATCCCACATGCAGCAGATCAACTAAGCCCGTGTGCCACAACTACTGAGCCTGCCTGCCACAACTAGTGAAGCCCGCATGCCTAGAGCCCATGCTCCACAACAAGAGAAGTCACTGCAATGAGAAGCCCATGCACCACAACAAAGAGAAGCCCCCGCTCGCCGCAACTAGAGAAAGTCCACACGCAGCAACAAAGACCCAATGCAGCCAAAAATAAATAAATAAATAAATTAAATAAATTTTTAAATAAAGCCGGGATATTTCACACAGCCTGGCCTCTGCATTCACTGCTTCTTCTGCCAGGAACACTCCTTCCATCTTTGTTTGCCTAGCAAACAAACACCTACTCATCTTTCAAAATTCAGCTCAAGCATTACCTTTTCTATAAAGAGTTTCTCCCTCCTGGACGTCTCCCCCAGTAAAATTATCACTCTCCTATTTATGGTGTACATATCATAGTATCTTTAGCATAAGGCACACAACCTCATGTACAGCTCTGTTCTATGCACTCTCACTCCCTTCCCCACCTCCCTTCCCTCCACTGCCTGGATTGTCCTGAGGTCAGGAAACTACCGTAATTACCTTAGGATCCTTAGTACTGGCACCCTGCCATTGAGCATTTGTGGAAGGAAAGAAGAAAGTAGAGAGACAAGGAGAGATGAAGCAAAGCCAGAAAATTCTATCAACTCTACTCAAAAATAGATTTCACGTCTAACAGTATCTGAGCATCTCAGCTCCTACCGCCCTCATCCAAGTCACTCTCCTCTGGACTTCTGCAACAGCCTGTTTCTTTGATAGTTTTGCTTTCAGTTTTGCCTTGTTTGGCCCATCCTCCATACAGCCGGCAGAGTAATCTTTCTGAAAATCATATCAGATCATATTACTTTTCTGATAAAATATTTCAAGGCTCCACATTAAGAGCAACAACAAGAAAAAGATCTTCACGTGCCATCTAACCTCTTCAATCTCATCTTGCATGGCGCTTCTCCTAATTCAATACCATCCAGCCACACTGTTCTTATACCTTTCTCACTAAGACATCAGTTTCCCTGTCTCAGGGTTTTTGCACTTAATGTGTCAAGAATATTCTTCACCAGATCTTCGCATAACTGCTTCCCTCACATCATTCAGAGACAAGTTCAAATATAAGAGAAGTCCTTCCTGACCACCATGGTGTAGCCTCAATATAGCCTCAATCTCATTCCAAATACTCTAATTGTCTAAGTGGAATTTATCACTATCTAAGATGATATTTTATTTGTTCACTTGTTCATTGCCTATGTCTCCCAACAGTAGAACAAAGAAGAGATTTGTCTTCTTCAACACTCTATTCCCAGGACTTAACAAGTCAAGGTGCATACTGCATGCATTAGGCACCTAATACATACTTGTTGAAAGGAGAAGAGAAAAATCCTATTTCATTTACTCTCTCATTTTTCTAGATGACTTTTCCACAACTCTCTCCTCAAACTTATACTTCCTCCCCAAAACTGCTCATGTCTCCATTTGATCCTACCTATGCTCTACCCTTTTCTGCTCCTCTGCCCTCTGGGAATTGACCCCTATAAATGCATCACCTAGGGCCCTGCTGTCTGGCTTCCCAGAGTTTAAAGTGGGAGTCTTTGGCAGGATGTCAAAGGGCGGAAGAAAGGGGCCCGTGCTTCCTGCCTGCTGTGGACTGTGGTCCTGCCAGTCTCTGCATCCCCCCAAATCTACGGCTTCCTCCTCTCACCACTGTTTCCTTCCCTTTCTCCTTTAGGCCTAGGAGTGAAACAGCTTTCTTCTGGTGCTAGTCTCCTTGTGATTAGCGCTTCCGACTCATTAGTAAGACTCTTGAAACAACTGAGTTTTGACTTTTTTCCTGCTATGATCTGATTAATACATTTATCCTAAGCTAGTGATATTGCTTTGCACTTTACTAAGAAAATTGGGACGTTCAAATGAGAATTCCCAGCACTTGCTCCACCACATCTACCTACCTTCCAGCGTCTGTTTCAATATCCTCTGCCATTCTTCCTGAGACTCCAGAGCTGCCTCATATTATAGCCACCAGCAACATGTGGCCACAGAGCACCTTCACGTGGCCTGTATCATTGAGAAACCAAACGCTGAATCTTATTTAACTTTACTTAATGTAAATTTAGATTTAAAGTTGAATGCTCAATTCAGTTGTTGGCAAATATTAAATATGTTTGGAATGCTTGTGTATACAAATCTACATTTGATCAGTTTTGTTTTGTGAAATCTAAATACCAATTAAGTATTTCTGATGAAAATTTAGCGACCAAATTAAGATGTTCTGTAGATATAAAACACACATAGGATTTTCAATATCTAGTACAAAATAATGTAAAATTGCTCACTAATAATTGTTATTACATGTTGAAGTGATAATATTTTGAGTGTATTGGATACATAAATATATTATAAAATTAATTCATCTTTTAATTTTACTTTTTAAATGTAGGTACTGGAAAAAAGTAAATCACATATATGGCTCATATTCTCTTTCCGTTGCACAGCATAGCTCCAGATCCACTCTCTGGGCCCCTAATTAAATCAACCTTTCACTTGTACACTAGCTCACATTCCTCTCACCTGCTCAAACAGACCACTTGAGCAATTCTTACCTCTCTCTCCAAAATTACCAATTTCTTCTTTTAATTGTGTTCTTTCTATCCACACACAAACATACTATTATTTTTCCCCTTCCAAAAAAACATTATCTTCACCCAATTTCAACCACAGTTTCACTATTCCCCTTGGCGTCAAAGTTCCCTGAAAGTGTTGTTGATATTCATGTTCTCTAATTCTGGCCCTCCCTTTCACTCTTAAACCACTGAAACTGCTCTTATCAAGGTTCACTGGTAAGACAAGGTTACATGGGCCATTACACTTCTACATTGCTCACCCACTGATCTAAATCCTGATATTAGGTGATCTAACAAATAAATTTGAAAAAACTCATTAGCTCCCTCTTTCTTGATATACTTTCTTTTTTTCTGGTTTCCAGGACATCATACTCTTTAGTGGTACTCTGGTACCACTGATTGTTCCTTCTTGGTCTTTTTTATTATTCTTTCCTCATTTTCCGAACCTCTTAACATTGGCATGCTCCAGAATTCAGTCCTTGGTCTTCTTTTTCTCTCTACCTTCATTCCTTTGGTGATTTACATCAACTCTTGTGGCTTTATGTATCCACTGTTTGCCAATGATTCCAAAATTTATGTCTCCAGACCAGAGATAAGTCTGAATTCCAACTCATATTTCTTATTACCTACTTGACATCTTAAACTTAACTTTTCCAAAACTGAACTCTAGTCTTTCGGATCTGTATCTTTGGGTTGCTGGGGACAAAAATTTCAGAGTTATCCTTGATTTCTTTCACTATTACACCATAGCATATCAATCAGGAAATCCTAGTGTCTCTATCTTCAAAATATCTCAAGAATCTGACCAGTTCTCACCACCTCCACTGTTACCATACTGGTCCAAGCCCCCATCATCTCCTACATGGATTATTGCAAAAGTTTCCTAATTGTTCTCTCTGCTTCTCCTTTGGCTCCAACAGTCTATTTTCAACACAGCAGCCAGAATAAGCATGGTAACAAGGAAATCAGATCTTGCCTTTCCTCTGCTCAGGAAAATTGAATGTTTCATCATTTCGTCTGGAGTAAATCCAAACTCTTAACAATGGCCAACACACCCCTACACAATATGGCCAAGACGATGCTATGACCACATCTCTTATTATTCTCCAGTTTTCTGACTCCACTTCAGACACATCAGCCTCCAATTTCTTTCTAGAGAACAGCAGTCATGTTCCCATCTTAGTTCTTTGCCGTGGCTATTCCCTCTGCCTAGAACAATTTCCCTATGGATATCCATGTGCTACTTCCTTCATGTCTCAGAATTCACCTTTCCTATGAAGGCTGATCTGACTTCTTATTTTAAATTGTGACATTCACCCCAAATCCTAACTCCCTTATCCTGTTATTTTTTTGTTGTCATCTCCTAGCACTCACTGTCTCCTTATGTACTATAAGTTTTACTTATTTTTATGTTTGTTTTTTTTATTTTCCACTCCACTAGTATATACACTCTACAAGGGCAGAGGTAGTTGTCTACTTACTGTCTACCTAATAAAATAGTGCCTGGCACACAGGAGATGTTTACAAAGTATTTGTAGAATGATATGATAGTTCAACTCCTTCATTCAGTCTTATTTATTCAATTTTTAATAGCCATGTTTTCCAACAGAATCAAGGGCTTAAGTTCCAGTTTAAGAAAAAATATGTTCCAGACTCATCCTACTTAGCCTTAGATGTGCTTGAAAGTCCTGATATCCAGAGATCATGGTATGGAGATGGTGGTGTTTTTAAGTGTAAGAGATAGAAGATAGGTGATTTGCTGAGGAGCTGCAGCCTAACAGCTATCGTGAAGGCTGACCAGTCTGCAATGGCAGCTCTTCATGAAGCCTCAGGCTTTCACCACAGAATTCTGATTTCTGCTACTAAAGAAATGACATAGAGGCACAGAATGCCCCAAATAGAAGATCCTGGGGATCATCTGGTCCAACTTCCTCCCACAGCTATTCAGTAGTAGAACTTGAACTCCAAACACTTATGTCCCAATCAAGGGCTCTTCCCATTATCCTACACTGCTTCCTCTTATGTGCATGTATATCTTTACATGCATAAACAGGGATTATAAATACAGGCTGTTGTTAACTGACAAGAGGCTTGTGCTTATTTATAATACAGTTGTAAAGAAACTGCACATTTTCTCCTGGAAAAATTAACATTATGCCTCTAGGCAAGCAAGCCCATATAAATGTATTTCACCTAGAACTTAGTCCAAGTGTACTATTAATAGTATTTCAGTACCTAGTCTCCATTCATAGAAGTACCACTATGGGATACAGTGCACAAGGTTTTAATTCATTGTACCAAATACACCTCAGTGCCAGCTCCATAAACAAGAAAAGCCCCCCAGAAAGTTTCTGCTGTTTCTCCACAGTAAAGGTGCATCACATTCAGCACAGTTGCAGGAGTGGAAGGTGCAGTATTTCCTGATGGTTGGGAAAACAATTTTAATGGGTTTGCTGTAAAGTTATTATTATTGACAGAATAATAGTTAATTGTTTTCATATTTATGGTTTTAAAATATTATTTAAATGCTAAAGTTCTGCTTAAACTAATCAATATTGAGTATATAATACATTCATTCGCTACAATTTCCGATTTCATATATGTAGATAGGCAAAATATTGCCTCCCCCACAATATGTCCCCATTCTCATCCCCAGAACATGTGAAATATTACCTTACTTGGCAAAAGAGACTTTACAGAGGTGAATAGGATTAATGACCTTGAGATAGGAGATCATTCAAGATATCCAGGTGGGCCCAATAAAATCACATGAGTCCTTAAATGCTGAGAACTCTTCCCAGCTCTAGTCAGAGAAGGAGATGAGACTAGGGAAAGAGGACAGAGAGTTGAGATGTAGACAGGACTCTACCCATTAATGCTGGCTTTAAAGATGGTGACAAGGAGCCACCAGTCAAGAAGTGTGGGTGGCCTCCAGAAGCTGCAAAAGGCAAAGAAACAATTCTCCTCTAGAGCCTCCAGAAAGGACCACAGCCCTGCCCACCCTCAGTACAGGGAAACCCATGTCAGACTTCTGAACTATAGGACTGTAGGATAATAAATTTGCACCGTTTTAAGCCATGAAATATGTGGTAAGTTGTTATGGAAAACCAATACTGTATTCATTTAAAAATATTTTTCTCACTAACCATAACCCAGATATCAACTAGGATCTCCCTGCCTCTCAAAATCAAGATCACAAATGCAAATTCCCCAGTCCACTGATTGTAAGAACAATTTTTCCCTCAAATTCGAATGGATTTGCAAGACTAGGGGTGGTTCTAACAGTCCCCTCCAGCTCTATGTTTGTCAAAATAATTCAGTATAAGAACCATTCCATCATTTCTCTTATATATCCCCTTTTTATACAGCATAGATAAACCCAAGTGGAATTCGTTGTCCTCTATTTCCACCAGATTATTTGTGTGCATAAGATTATACTGAAGACAGGAAATTTATGCAACAGAAAAACAAACCACACAGAGGCAAATGTTTTTCAAAATTTTTTCTTTATCTTTTCTTCAACTGAAATTTCAGAATCTAGTCCTGTTGCTCTTCTCTCAAATCCTATTGCAGAATAGTCAGAGCTCTTTTCTCCTACTGAATTTTATAAGCCTTGAGTTTTGGCTCTCTTCTCCCAACCCAGTGGCTTGTCAAGGGATTTCTCCAAAAAAATATTTCTTCCCCTAAGGGCTGCAACTAAGATAGTTCATTCGTCACACTTCCATATAAACTTTGACTACTTAATACACCCCCTTCTATGATCCATGTAAGGAAATATTCTCCCTTCCCCACTCTTCATATATATATATATATATATATATATATATATATATATATAAAAATATATATATATATATAAAGACAAAAATTTTATGGCCATAGATCAAATTAGATAACTATTAAAATCTAATGGCATCATGACCACATTTCTCATGAAATAGTGAAAAAGAAATGTTTAACTCAAAACATTTCATTAAATTGATTTCCTGTTGTTTTAATATCATGTATAAAACATAAATGTTATCTATATTAATCCCCAATTTAGAAGTATACAGCACGATTTATAAAGCAACTCATTACTGATTTATTGGAAAAAGAGGGAATTTTATTGACTATTAACTATGTACCAAGTACTTTTCAGGTATTACCAAACTTAATCAACACAATGAATAAAAATTATCTAATAGTATTTGATACTGCAAATCAGCACAACACATGTATTTTCTCATTTATTTTTCAATAAATCCATAAGGTAGGTACTAATGTCCCCATAATATGGATAAAGAATGCAAGGCATAGAAAGGCTAAGTAATTTTCCCAGTGGCAAAAAAAATTGATGAAGCCAAGTTTCATGTTCTGGGATGCTTGGCCCAGAGCTAATCCTTCTACCCTACAGGCTATAACACTGTACAATCAAATTACAGAAAAGCAAACTGAAGTTCCAAGAATTCAAACAACTTTCCTAGAGTCCCACAACTAATGGGCCAAGGCATAGCTTCCCAAACTCAGTCCATACAGCACACCAAAGTTCATGCACTTTCCACTATTCCTATAATCTACATGGGTTAAGCAACTTGCAACGCCAAGAAGACAAAAATTTGACTGAAAGATAATCACATTAACCCATTTTTCCTCCTCAGCTTTGATGCTACGATATCCAAAACAAATATTATATATAAAAAATATTTTGGAGAGGCATAATCTTATGGAAAGAGTAAAAACTTTTTAGTGAAAAAGACCCAATTTCATATTTAACACTTATATAGAATATTTCCAGAAGAGTGCATAAGAAAATAAAGTTTTGCCTCTAAAAAAACAAGAGTAACTGAGACATTGAGATAAAAGAAGACATTTTTCACTAAATACTCTTTATAGTTGAAGAATTTTCTGTAATAGATTAATGTATCAATTCCTGACAAAAATTAGATTTTAAAAATGTATTTAATATAAAGTACCTAGCATTGTAAATGACAGGGTAGGCACTTACTAAGTGGCCTTTTCCTTTTCCTTTTTTTTTTTTTTAAGAAACTGTTTATATTCTGTCAACCTTCTGTTTAAGAATCTGTGAAAGAGTAGCTTAAGACCACTCAGTGGTTGTTCCTACCTATTCAGTGGCCCGAGCAGCGGCCTGAGGCCCAGGCTTCCGCAGGGAATTGCTGGATGTGCCCTCAGACAGGTGTCCTCTACGCCTTCAGACCGGTCTCCGACCTCAGGTTGCGTAGCAATACTTTCGGGAGCTGGAACAGTCCATTTACCCTAAAATTCCTCCTTACTCACAGCCTTTTCAGCAGCGCCTTCTCTTCCTTTTCAGTCTCTTCAGGGTCTCTGCTGTAGAGATCAGGCGTGGCCTCCCAGGGGTGTTCCCGAGAGATTTTGCCAGCTTCAGAATATGATCTGGTTAGGTTTGAATGCTGGTTTCTGTTACTACTTCCTGTGTAAGTGTGGGTAAATTTCTTACCCTGGTTGAACCTACCTCCTTATTTGTAAAGTGGGAGTAAAAACTATCCACATGCCCTTTAAAAATTTCTTTTAGGCATACAGCCTTTCTTACTTGATCATTCTTAGCCCTTAGCAGTCTGGTTTCATCCCACTTCTGATCCCTGGAATCAGCAATGCAACAGGCACCCCTTAATTACCACTTTATGATTATTAAATCCACCTGAGATCTTTTGACCATTATGTTAATCTCTCTGCTGCCTTTGACTCCCTTGATTAATCACTCCTTGAAACTCCTTCCTCTCAGCCTTAACAATATACACTTGAAGCTACTTTCCTCTGTAGAAGTATTTTTCAAGCTGCAGGTCAAAACTTACTAGCGGACTCAATTAATGAATCACCACCACAAATCTGGTTTTCTTTTCATAAAATAAAATAGAATTGACTTGAAAACATCAGATGCAACACACTAATTACAATAAGTATTTTTTGGTAACGTATTTGTTTCAGGGGTGTGCGTGTGTGTCTGTGCATGTGCGTATGTATAGACGGGTTACTGTGCATTTATTTGTATAACTGGCTAAAATATAAAATGTATTTCTCACTGCAAGTCATGGTGAAAATTCTGCAAGCCATGGTTCTGGAGCCATTCCTTCTCAGTTTAATTTGTTAGTTCCTATTCTTATACCTATAACCCTTAATTATCTCTTTGCCAGCTCTCTCTCCTGAACTTCACAGCCAACTTTTCAATGTTACTACTTGTTTTTTTATAGATACCTAAGCTTATTATAAATTATTGGTCCTAGGGCTTCCCTGGTGGCGCAGGGGTTGAGAGTCTGCCTGCCGATGTAGGGGACACGGGTTCGCACCCCGGTCCGGGAAGATCCCACACGCCGCGGAGCAGCTGGGCCCGTGAGCCATGGCCGCTGAGCCTGCACGTCCGGAGCCTGTGCTCCGCGACGGGAGAGGCCACAACAGTGAGAGGCCCGCGTGACGCAAAAAAAAAAAAAAATTATTGATCCTTTTAATCAAGTGACATGAAGAAAGTGATATGTTAGCATGCTTAAGCTGACAACAGTATGACAGGTTTGAAGAAGAGAGACTGGAAGCAGGGAGATCAAAGTTATTGCTGTGATCCAGGTTAGAGTGATTAGAGAATAAATGCAAGTTAAAGGTCAATATGACAAAACAATAAGTTTAATAGCAATTTCAGAAATTAAGAAAGCAGTTTCTTAATATACTTTAATATTAAGGTGATACGTGACAAATTTGATACCAAGTCTAAAGAATAGGAAGATTTGATTATTTCTCCAAAGTATTCAATCTAAAGATGAAAGAAATTTCAGTACTTATAGTCACCAGTTATAATATCATGTTTATTTCATTTCTAACTTGGGCCACTAGCAGCATACTACACCTAAGCATTTAATAAAATCTGTCTAGAACTAAGCCCAACCCATAACTTAGTCCCACAGAAACTAAGTATAAACTAGGTATGCACCTATATTTAGGTTCAGATTCACACAGAAAGATTTTATTTAAACAAAAAATAAATATATATTCAGCAAAACTAACTCCTCTGAAATTCTAGTGCTGGCTGAACCTTTATACCTACACTTGTGTCATAATCAAATATATAAATAAATCGGTCATAATTTTTAAATCTCTCCAATAGTTTGTCAATATTTAAAAATTAGAGGGCTTCCCTGGTGGCGCAGTGGTTGAGAATCTGCCTGCCAATGCAGGGGACACGGGTTCGAGCCCTGGTCTGGGAAGATTCCCACATGCCACGGAACAAGTAGGCCCGTGAGTCACAACTACTGAGCCTGCGTGTCTGGAGCCTGTGCTCCGCAACAAGAGAGGCCACGATAGTGAGAGGCCCGCACACCGCGATGAAGAGTGGCCCCCGCTCGCTGCAACTAGAGAAAGCCCTCGCACAGAAACGAAGACCCACACAGCCAAAAATAAATAAATAATAAATAAATTAATTAATTTTTAAAAATTAGAGTAAAATAATTTTAATTTAAACTATTATTTGGATTTTTAAGTTCTAGATTTATGTGTAAAGATTTTATTTCCCCAGTGGGATCCCCTTTACTTCACACAAAAGTGTTTCTTGCTCTTTTCTAGGAATGGTTTAACTTTCAAATTATGGGTCAACAAAGAAATCTGTGATACTGTATGTCAGATAATTAATTCCTCACTTTCTCCTCCTCTTCAACTAAACGTCCTAAAATGCCCTCTAACTATAGTTTAACAGGGTGATGGCAGTATAATTAGATCAAGATCTCAGCAAAGAAGAACCATAATGGAATGAAGACAGTTATGGGTTATAGTTTGAGGTTTTGCTACCACCGTCCAATGAGTCCATCCATATAAAATGACTACCTAAAAAGTCAATGAGTGCGTATAAATTCATGTTTTTATCATTCTACCAATAAAAAAGCCAATGAGATAATACTGATTAATGCACAGTATCAAACAGAATTGGACTTGAAATCAGAAAGACACTTTTTTAGGGAATTCCCTGGCAGTCCAGTGGTTAGGACTTGGCACTTTCACTGCTAGGGTGTGGGTTCGATCCCTGCCTAGGGAACTAAGATCCCACAAGCCACACAGTGTAGCCAAAAAAATAGACACTTTTTTAGGTCTGATTTTATTATTTGCTAGTGATCTGGCCTTGAAGAAGTCACATAAACTCCCTGAGGCTCAAATTTTCTTTCATCTGTAAATAAAATTAATGTATTTTACAATATAGAAGACACTGACAGATAAAGCACCTAAATAATACCCCTCTAGTTTTTATGCTGAAATACTCCATGAAACAAGCCTAAATAAAAGGAGACGGACCAGAAGCTGAACCACCAGTTACACAAAATAAAATAAGGAAAAGAAGATCTAGGTTCAGAGAAGTTTATCTGAAAATGGCTCCTTGTAATAAAGGCAAGGGGAATACGGTCCGCACATAGCTCCAAGTATGCAAGGTCAACAAATAACACGGGTTAAAAAAAAAGGAAGGAAAAAAAAGGTAGGAAAAAGAAGAATGGAGTTCACATAAATTCTTACATTGTAATAATGGGAAGCTGTAGGCAAAAGTGAAGAGCAAACACATGAGGATATAGTTGGGTTCACAAATAAGGGGTCCTACCTGTGGCATTGTTTCAATATGAATATGTAAGACTATGTGAGCTTATTGGGAATTATTTAGTAAAAGCATGAGATTGTCAGTCAAAGAGTAGGTAGACAGAAAGTAGGAATGCTGTTGCTATGTTAGTATCCAAGAAAAAAGGCATTACAACAATGCTAATAGAATATTATTTTAAAAAGTCATGCAAATTGTATTCATGGCTTGCTTTCTTATACTCCAGGTATGTACTGAGAAATGCAGAGTGGAGAATGAGCTGGAGCATCTTATTCTCGGGAGGTCTTATATAGCACAAAACAGCAAAATCTGCTCAGGAAGAGGATAAATACAGGTTTGCATCAGTTTCTCAAAACTGGGAATAATCACTGGCACGATGTCCATCATTCCCCCAAACCACTGGCCCAGAGGGAAAGATATGTTCTGTTGACTAGGTTCCCCGAGGAAACCTTTTTTTTTTATTATTTTCTTGAATTTATATTATTAAACAATCTCATTCCACAAATGATGGGAAGTTGCTAAGTCCTGGGAAATTCTTAGAAGGAATAATTCTATCAGTCTGTCTATGATTCAAAAACATATACCCCTTCCTACGGAACCAGTTGCCTTTTATCAAGCACAGTAGCTCTGAAAATTAGCTCAAAATTTATTTTATCTACATGTTGAATGAGCTTGGCCTCAAAGCAAGCATGCTGAAGAAGAAGCGTGGCCAGTGGGCAAAAGGAGGAAACTAGAACCATGAAAGAAAGATAACATAAAGCAATGACATTTCAGTAGGGCTGGCTCTGAAGGAGGGCCCACTGTACAAAGGGTAGTGCCCAAAGAGACCATGGTTTGTTTCAAAAGCCACCAAAGGCTGAGAAACTCCAATCAGGCAAGTGCAGACACAGAGCAAAGGTTCTAAGAAGCAGACAAGACTTGAAATCAGGTCTATAATGTGGTCCAGGTATCAGGCTATGGAGTCATTCAGAAGATACCAAACATATGATGACGATACCAGGAACAAGATATAGCTTCTTATAATATAGCAATTCCAAAAGCTACTCAAATTGTTAGAGTTCTTTTTAGATCAGCAATTCAGTACCAGATTTAACGCCAGGAGAAAATTGGTACTTAGCAGCACATGAAGGCAAAATTGAGCTAACTAATGAGGCCTATATGAAAGGTATAGACTAGGTAGACATGTAGGTCCAAGAAACTCATTTTATCACATCAGAGTCTGATTGAATAACATCAAAACTATTTCTAGACCTTGTCACATTAGTGGGATTGAAATAACAAATGTGTTCCTGGTATTCATTAATATGAGTTCAGGAGCTAAGCAAGGATGCGTCTTCACATAAAGGGCAGGGAAGCTGATCAGCAAAGGAAGAGGTAGAAATTGGCACCAGCCCACAAATATAACAAAATCTTTCCTTGTTCAGGGTCAACAAGATCCTTCATATTACATAAACCTACATCTGGAGGAAAAGAGAAAGTGATAGGGTGAAAAATAGAAAATTCAAGATGTCCATCTTCTCTATATTTTTCCCATTAGAGATTTTTTTCCTAGATGAACTAAGTTTAACCACTTAGTTTCTGTCCCTGAATATAACAAGGTCATTCCAGACTTTTACTAGAGATGTTTCTAAGTTATATTGTTTTTATCTCTCTTGTTAACAGACTGGTTTTTATTCAGAAATATTTATAATAAACAATTTGGACTTTCAACAGTAAATTCAGTGCGTTCATACTAAACTGAGCAGTACAGGTTTTAAAATAAATATTAATTAAATATTATTTTGATTTTGTAGTTTAGAAAGTTACATAATGAAAAAAGTTAACAAACTTGGTACCATTTCTGACTCTTGAGCCCATAACACTGAAATTTAAGTTAGATGGACCCCCTTCTACTATCAAATTGTTGGCCTCTAAAGGGGAGTATCACTGTGACTGTGGTCATCTTTCTGGGTCCTTCTTACTTTAATCCTATTTCCCCCAATTCTTATCCCTGCTTTATTTTACTTCTATTATATTATTTCTACCCCATTAAACTTTGGCATTTGGTCTCTACATTTTGATCCTTGGCTTATCTTCAAGGATTTTGACAAAGATTCTTATTCCATTCCTCCCCACCTCTCAAGGCTCACTTAGATACATTAGATCATCCTCGTTATGGACTGAATATTAGTGTCTCCCCGTAATTCAGATATTGAAGCTCTAACATTCAGTATGGCTGTATTTGGAGTAAGGAAGTAATTACAGTTAAATGAGGTCATAAGGGTGGGGTCTTGATCCAATAGGTTTAGGGTCCTTTTAAGAAGAGTCAGGGGCTTCCCTGGTGGCGCAGTTGTTGAGGGTCCGCCTGCCGATGCAGGGGACACGGGTTCGTGCCCCTGGTCCGGGAAGATCCCACAGGCCACGGAGCGGCTGGGCCCGTGAGCCATGGCCGCTGAGCCTGCGTGTCCGGAGCCTGTGCTCCGCAACAGGAGAGGCCACAACAGTGAGAGGCCCGCGTAAGGCAAAAAGAAAAAAAAAAAAAAGAAGAGTCAGGAGAGAGCTCACATATGCCCTATCTCTCTACCCATGCTCAGAGGAAAAGACAAAGTGGCCAGCAGCAAGCCAGGAAGAGAGCCCTCACCAGAACTGACCCTACCAGTCCTTGATCTGGGACTTGTATCCTCCAGAACTATGAGAAAATAAATTCCTGTTGTTTAAACCACCCAGTCTGTGGTATTTTGTTATGCCAGCCTGAGCCAGCTAAGTCCTAGATTTGAAACTCCACAGACCCCTTACTGCTACCACACCACAATTTCCCCAACATGCCCCTCTTAAGCAAAAGATGCGGGGGGGATACACAGACAAAATGAAACTCATAATATCAGAAGTCATCAAATTGCACATATTTTCTCTATTACTGCAGGATGCCAAGGTTGGAAGGGGGGAGGCAGCGACGCAAAGATCTACCATTAAAAAGTAAGAGTTTGACCTCTTTCAACATTGCAGTAAGTGATGGTTACCTTTCTAGACATATTTTTAAAGTCAAGAATTAAGTCAAGTGGGTTTTAATAGCTTTCTAATTCTTGCATTTATAGAAATTATCCAAGGTGCTATTTTACAATATATATTGTTGTAACTCACCTTCAGAAATTATGATTCAGTACATCTGGGGTGTGATCTTGGAATCTACATTTCAAGCATCCAAGGTATTCTGATGCTGTAGTCTAAGACCATATTTGGTCAAGCATTAATTTGAATATTCTCTGCATTTTTATTAATATTACTATATATTTTAATGTTCAGTTACATGATTTTTTGCCACTTCTCAAAAATGTATTTATTTTATGACTCTTTCATAATATATTATATGTGTAAGTCTCTAAACATTTATGTTTCCCTTCAGAAAAACAGATAATGATTTTTTTTATAATTTATGTTAACCCTCTTATTATTTTTTTGGCTGCATTGGGTCTTCGTTGTTGCACATGGGCTTTCTCTAGCTGCAGCAAGCGAGGGCTGCTCTTTGTTGCGGTGCACGGGCTTCCCATTGTGATGGCTTCTCTTGTTGTGGAGCATGGGCTCTAGGCGCATGGGCTTCAGTAGTTATGGCATGCAGGCTCAGTAGTTGTGGCTTGCAAGCTCTAGAGCGTAGGCTCAGTGGTTGTGCCACACGGGCTTAGTTGCTCCGCGGCATGTGGGATCTTCCCAGACCAGGGCTTGAACCCGTGTCCCCTGCATCGGCAGGCTGATTCTAAACCACTGTGCCACCAGGGAAGCCCAGAAAATGATATTTTAATTGAGCTGTGAACTTTGATGAAGCCCTACTAGAACTCAAAGAAAAAAGTATTTCTCTGTGTTATTTTCCTTTTTATTAGTTTACAGGCACCGATTAGTCCTTTATTCCCACATTTTATGGTTGAACTAATTTGATCCCATAATCTCAAGACATTCATAAAGACAGAGAGATCAGGCAAAATAAAAGACAACCAAATGTGCTTTTTTTCTCCCCTGATGAAATTTAAACTAGAGCTACTGAAGTTCATTGTAAACTGCCAGTGATAAAGGAAAAACCCACTAGAAATTCATTTTATTGACGAGGAATAGACAAATAAGAAACATTCTGCTCCCTTGTAGTCACCATTAACACTTTTAAAGCAATTAAAAAGTAGTCCATTAAAGACTACAGGTGATTTGTAATGTGAGTTGGACATTGTTGTCATTGGGGTCAGTCAAGATAGATTTTCATTCAATTATCTACGCATCTTGCCTCCCCAAGGATACTTGAAGGAGTCATCTGTACCAAACTCCTCAGTGATTTTTAACTTGAAGTTCATTAGCTCAATGGCAGGTTGATGTATCGTACTTAAAATACACTCAAATGTCATCTTTTTAAAAATCTACTAACATAGCCTTACACTATAGAGTTAAATTCAATCATTCAATTTAGCTTTTGGTTCTTTGGAGAAATTACTTTCTTTTATCAAATTCAAGCTGCAAGGCTGCCAGAAAAGGTGTTAATCATGTCATTTGCTCCCATTAATGTAAGCTTTGTTTTTATCCAGTTCTCTGCTCAACTTCCTTCTGCAGAGCCCTCTGCTATATAATTACTTCCCAAGAGTAATGTATGTGCATTAGGAAGCATATTACACAAGCAATAAATATTTATTGAATATCTACCATGTACCTGAAAGAAGAACTGTGCCCTTTACTCAAAGAAGTTATCATCTTATTGGCAAAATATGATTTGCATACATGAAATGTTTAAAGGGCCATAAAATAAAATAAAGTGTTAAAGTATGCAGTTCAAAGAATTACATGCTACACAAGTTCAACAATAGGAAGGAGGTCAGAGGATTTAAACTGGGTTCAAAGGAATGAGCAAAGTTTTAGAAGAAGAAAAAAACGAAAACAACTGAAGAAAGGCTGAAAATGATATAAGCACAGAAAGGGGGCTCAGAAGCAAGGACTGTAGCTGGTGTCAAGTAAGGGAGCAGCCAGCCTGCGTCGGCTGGAAGCTTCACATTGGCAAACAGTAGGAGATAAGATAGACTGGCTGCAACAATAATAGCACTTTCCAGACTGTCCTGCCATAAAACAAACAGAAGATCAAACACTATCTCTGATCTCTAAAAGTTTACATTCTTAGGAAAAGATAATAGTCTAAGATGAATATTGCATCCTTTCTTCTTTCAGTTATTCACCTACAAATATATATATGTGTATATATATATATATATATTTGCATTTAAATCTGATTCATTTTCCATCACTTGATTTGGACACCACAGAAGAATTTTAACTCAACTTTGATTGTTTAAGCCTCTCTCCTCTTTTATCTATATAGTTTAGGAAGTGATAGATTTAACTCGATATAATTAATCAATGACTGGACATTATTATAATAGCCAGGCATTTGTTAGGGCCCGGATTCTGCATTGTTTTAAATATAGAATAATTCCCTGTGAGAATTATAAATTGCAAACTATAACAAAGAGGAACTTAATTGAGAATATCTTAATCATACCTTAAATGAATTTACCAGGCAAAGAGTATAATATTTAAGTTTGGATTTGACCATCGATTCCTCCTTACTTAGGACATTGGAAAATCTCTTCCCTCCAATTTTTTTCACTGTCATCGTTTTGCAAGTAAGGGTTGATTTATTGTTCTTTGCTTCTCTGCTCTTCTGTTTTCTTCCTTGGCGCCATGGAGGGGAATTGCAGAGATGCTTGACAGTGATGCATAGGTTAGTTAATCCAGAAATTGGGACTTTGTGACCTCCCTAAGAATCCCAGTAACCCACTCTCCTTTACACTCTCTCTTGTATTGTTCTCATTATGAGTATGTAAGTGTTTGGTAAAAGTTTTGGTTGCCAACTTAAACTATTTATTGTCTTCACTACTTCAGCTGCTGCTGGATTACTGAACTTAATCTGCCAATAACTTCCAGGTAACACGTGCTCACAGCAGTTTTCATTGCAGCTGACAGTTGCTGAAATCTTTGTGCACATTCGCAATTCACTTTGTTACCCCTCTAGTGCTGTTTCTGGCATATGCCCTAACTGCTGGATTTTCGGGCGTAGAGAGGTTCAGCAACTCTCTTTACAAATTCTCTACCCAGTGGAAGGTGCTATTATTTTACTTTATTTGGAGAAATTAGCAATTCCCCCAGGAAATCAAACAAAACGTCTCTCTTTTATACTTTCGTTTTCTTACTCTGACTAACTCAACAGGTATTCCACCCAGGAACATTTTTTGTTTATTTTATTTTAAACTCCAGACTTTCCACTCAATAAGGGCATAAAATCCATGTGACTGACAAGGGACTTGTCTCCAAAATTTACAAACAGCTCATGAGACTTAATATCATCAAGACAAACAGCCCAATAAAAAAATGGGCAGAAGACCTAAATAGACATTTCTCCAAAGAAGACATACAGATTGCCAAGACACACATGAAAAGATGTTCAACATCGTTAATTATTAGAGAAATGCAAATCCAAAGTACAATGAGATATCACCTCATACCAGTCAAAATGGCCATCATCAAAAAATTCACAAACAAAAAATTCTGGAGAGAGTGTGGAGAGAAGGGAACCCTCCTACACTGTTGGTGAGAATGTAAATTGGTGCAGCCACTATGGAGAACAGTATGGAGTTTCCTTAAAAAACTAAAAATAGAACTACCATATGACCCTACAATCCCACTCCTGGGCATATATCCAGAGAAAAACATGGTCCGAAAGGATACGTGCACCCCAATGTTCATTGCAGCAATGTTTACAATAGCCAAGACATGGAAGCAACCTAAATGTCCATCGACAGAGAAATGGATAAAGAAGATGTGGTACATATATACAATGGAATATTACTCAGCCATTAAAAAGAATGAAATAATGTCATTTGCAGCACCATGCATGGACCTAGAGATTGTCATACTGAGTGAAGTCAGACAGAGAAAGAGAAATATGTATGATATCCCTTACATACAGAATCTAAAAAGAAATGATGCAAATGAACTTATTTACAAAACAGAAACAGACTCACAGCCTCAGAGAATGAACTCATGGTTACTGGGGGGCGGGGGAGCTGGAGGGAAGGTATAATTAGGGAGTTTGGGATCGACATGTACATACTGCTATATTTCAAATGGATAACCAACAAGGACCTACTGTATAGTACAGGAAACTCTGCTCAGTGTTATGTGGCAGCCTGGATAGGAGGGGAATTTGGAAGAGAATGGAGATATGTATATGTATGGCTGAGTTGCTTTGCTGTGCGCTTGAAACTATCACGACATTGTTATTTGGCATTCCAATATAAAATAAAAAGTTAAAAAAATAAAAAGGCAAAGAGGTAATTATAATAGAAGCACAAATATAAAATGTTTTTTAATATTTCATATTGATATGATATATAATATATACAGTAAATATAAATAAACTTCGATTATAACTTTTTACTTATTCATACAATAGAATACCATACAGCAGTTTAAATGAATGTACCAAGTTCCATGTATCTTCGTATATAGGGAAAGCGATCAGGGAGGGGTCCATGGGGACTTTCAACTTTACTGGTAATGTCTTCTTCATCAAGAGGTAGAAAAATGGGGGGAGGTTTATAGCAAATGCAGCGTAATGCTAAAGTTTGATAAGGCTGGGTGGGGGAGCCCACAGGTATTTCTTATATTACTTTCTATTCTTATCTCATGTTTAGAATATTTTACAATTAAAAATAAATTTTAGGGCTTCCCTGGTGGCTCAGTGGTTGAGAGTCTGCCTGCCGATGTAGGGGACACGGGTTCATGCCCTGGTCCAGGAAGATCCCACATGCCACGGAACGGCTAGGCCCGTGAGCCATGGCCGCTGAGCCCGCACGTCCAGAGCCTGTGCTCCACAACAGGAGAGGCCACAACAGTGAGAGGCCCACGTACCGCAAAATAAATAAATAAATAAATAAATTTTAGGGTCTTCCTGGTGGCACAGTGGTTAAGAATCCACCTGTCAATGCAGGGGACATGGGTTCAATCCCTGGTCCAGGAAGATCCCACATGCTGTGGAGGAACTAAGCCCGTGCACCACAACTAGTGAGCCCACATGCCACAACTACTGAAGCCTGCACTCCTAGAGACCATACCCCGCAACAAGAGAAGCCACTGCGATGAGAAGCACATGCACCTCAATGAAGAGTAGCCCCTGCTCACCACAACTAGAGAAAGCCCATGCGCAGCAACGAAGACCCAACACAGCCATAAATAAATTTATAAAATAAATAAATAAATAAATTTTTAAAGGAAAAAAAAAAAAAGAGCCACCTAATAGCTAGTGTTGCCTGAGCACCCAAGTGCTAAATTGTATGATAATTATTCACATGATTTATTTCAATTAATTTCTACAACAAACTTATGAAATGGGTACTATTAAGTAAACTAAAGTTTTAAAAGTTAAAGAAATTCCCCAAGTTAACAAAATCTTAGGTTTAAATATAGGTAGGTATAGGTAGTAAAGAAACTAGCAGATGCCAATTTCTTTACTTCGATAGTATATTGCATCTCGGACCGTCAGCAACACTGAGAAAAGAACCAATTTACGGGGAGATTGTAACTTCTTTGTCCATGACCATTGTTTTTTAAAAGATAGACAGTGTTATGAGAGCCTAGGACAAGAAGAAATTAATGCACTTTCCATTATGCATATGCATTAATTAGAATGGATACAACTAGAACCAAGTTATCATTACAGATAGAACCCAGCCTAGCCCAAATAGAATAGTTCATTACTCATTCACATAACAGTCTAGGAGGAAGAGTAGGTCAGCAGGGTAGTTCTCCTTTATGCTACTATTCAGGCACCCAGACTGACAGGTCTGGGTCATTTATAACTTATGGTGTCCAATGTCCCTCAGTCACCTTTTATTATCACTATTCCAGCCCAAAGTGAGAAAGAACATGAGGGGGCATGTCAGGGAGTTTTTATAATCAACCTCGGAAGTGGCACGCTCATATAGGACAACAGTGGAACCACTGGAAGAACATAGTCTCATGACTCCACCTAAATGCAAGGGAAGTTGGGGAAAATGGCATAGCTGGCTAGACACATGTCCAGCCCTTCAATTACAGGAGAAAGGGGGAGAAACTTATGAGGGACAGATAGCCTTCTTCACAACAGTCTACCTTTCTAACCATTGAATATTTGTCAATAGATAAAATAGACTCATTCCCTCCCCAAGGAGACAATTCAAAGTTACCCAGTTGTTGCAGCCAGTCCGAAGTCCAGTATCTCTGGAATGTGAAATTTCTCCTCCATGGCTGCATGTTTCATTTTGACTTGGTTTGGGTAGTATAGAGGCCAATAACAAAGGTTATCTGCCCTAACCCCAGTCAATATACATTTATGGAGCAGGATAAACACAACAAAAAAACCTGTTAAAAAGGAGGAGACTAATGTCATTTGCAGCAACATGGATGGACCTACAGATTCTCATACTGAGTGAAGTAAGTCAGACAGAGAAAGACAAATATATGATATCGCTTGTATGTGGAATCTAAAAAAAGGCTACAAATGAACTTATCTACAAAACCGAAATAGAGTTACAGATGTGGAAAATGTACATATGGTTACCGGAAGGGTGGGGAGGGAGAAACTGGAAGATTAGGATTGACACATACACACTACTGTATATAAAATAGATAACTAATAAGGACTTATTGTATAGCACAGGGAACTCTACTCAGTACTCCGTAATGGCCTATATAGGAAAAGAATCTAAAAGAGAGAGAATATATGTATTTGTGTAACAGATTCACTTTGTACATCTGAAACTAACACAATAAAAATCAATTATACCCCCAATAAACAGTTTTTTAAAAAAAGGAGGAGAATGTGTAAAGAAGTAGAAATTCTCTTTCATTACTGGTAGGAATGTAAAATAGTTCAGTCATCTTTGGAAGACAGTTTGGCAGGTTCTTACAAAAGTAAACATATTCTTAACATATGATCCAGTAATCATGCTCCTTGGTATATACCCAAATGAGCCAAAAACTTATGAAAACCTGCACATGAATAGTTCATAATTGCCCAAACCTGGAAGCAACCAAGATGTCCTTCAACAGGTAAATGGCTAAACAAACTGTGGTACATCCGTACAATAGAATATTATCCAGTGATTTTAAAAAAGGAACTCTCAAGCCATGAAAAGACATGGAAAAACCTTAAATGCAGATTGCTAAGTGAAAGAAGCCGAACTGAAAAAGCTACATGCTGTATAACTACAACTACGTGACATTCTGGAAAAAGCACAACTATAATGACAGTAAAAAATTAGTGGCGGGGTAGTGGTGGTGGTGAAGTCTTGAGGAGGAAGGGAGAGGTAAATAGGTGGAACAGGGGGTATTTTTAGGGCAGTGAAACTATTTTGTATGATATTATAATGGTGGGTACATGTCATTACACATTTGTCAAAGCCCATAGAATGTACAAGGCAAAGAGCTAGCCCCAATGTAAACTATGGAATTTAGCTTAAAATGTATTAATTTTAATGACTCATCAATTGTAGCAAATGTACCACACTAATGGACAATGTTAACAGCAGGGGAAATGGCAGTGGGGGCGGTGAGGGAATACATAGGAACTCTCTGTATTTTCTACTCACTTTTTCCGTAAACCTAAAACTGCTCAAAAAGAAAAAAAGAGAAGTCTGGGGAAAAATCATGCAATCACAGTTCCTTGAAACAATGCACTCCCATTGGGGTAGCACTGGATAAGACCCTGCCCTGGTATGGAGAGGATTCTCATTTTGGGTGTGATTCTGCCCTCTGGGAGAAGCTCCTTTTTCCATGATCCACAGAGGCCCCTGAATTTCCCTTCTACAGGCTTTCTCCTCTTTGTCATCCTCCATGGCACATCTGTGATGAGCATTCAGTGTGAGCCCTCATTACAGGTCAGAGGGTCAAAATCTTTCTCAGGTGAAGTTTCTGGTTTCTTTGTTAGTAAAATCCTCTCAAAAACTAAATAAAGTCTTTGGTCTATTTATTTTCTGTCCCTTCCAAGTAGCAGTGGCAACACTCCCAAAATTTCTTAGACATAATTTTTCATCTGTTCTTTTATTTAACTTCCCTGCAAAGTGTGTGTTTGTGTGTGTGTGTGTGTGTGTGTGTGTGTGTGTGTTCAGGTGCGAACTTAATGACAGCTACCTTCAGGACATCTAAAATAGTTGGGTGTGGGGCTTCCCTGGTGGCGCAGTGGTTGAGAATCTGCCTGCTTATGCAGGGGACACGGGTTCGAGCCCTGGTCTGGGAGGATCCCACATGCCGCGGAGCAACTAGGCTCGTGAGCCACAACTACTGAGCCTGCGCGTCTGGAGCCTGTGCTCCGCAACAAGAGAGGCCGTGATAGTGAGAGGCCCACGCACCGCAATGAAGAGTGGCCCCCGCTTGCCACAACTAGAGAAAGCCCTCGCACAGAAACGAAGACGCAACACAGCAAAAATAAATAAATTAATAAACTCCTACCCCCAACATCTAAAAAAATAATAAATAAATAAATAAATAAAATAGTTGGGTGGGAAGATATCACTTTTCATTTGATTTTTGCTGCAAGCGTAAGTACCTTGATTCAACTTAGACATATTATTGGGCCTTTGCATTTGAAGTCTTTTTAAGTTTTATTTCTTGTTTGGGTTTCAGAAGCAGTTAACTTTTCCAACCCCATGAGACTCTTCATCTGTGAATTCTCTCCCCTTCAATCTCTGTGTACAAACCAGCCAATTCTTGCGATACCTTACTTGAAGCAATGAATAGCAGCCAACACATATAAATATTCCAGCTCTTTCCAACCACTACACCTAAAACTACACGAGCATGTGGTCTATGTTCTAAGTTATAGTTGGAGACAGTTTTTTAAATAAATGTCAATGTTTTGCCATGATATCATGTATTTCTCCAACTTTTCAGGCTGTAACACCTTGGCCCAAACCTGATTGGTTACAACAGGGAAATTGACTGAAACAAACATCAAAAATTCAGTCGTTTTATATATATATATATATATATATCTTTCTCACATAAAAGTGAAGGTAGGAGTTCCAGGGCAGCCCTGGCTTTTCTCCATGTAGCTGTACAGGGATTAGTCTGATGGAAACTCTGCCATTTTCAACACAAATGAATTCCAAGATCTCTCTGGTTATTGTCATGATAATTCGGCAGAAGGAGAAAAGAGCACAGCAAAAGGATCAGGAGGCTAACAGGCCAGGTCTGCGAGTGCAAAACATCACTTCTACTCACATTCCGCCAGAGACAACTCTGTCACAAACCAATATCTAACTGCAAAGAAAGCTGGGGATGCAGTAGAGCTTACCGATCATTTGCCCAACACTTCCATTCCAGTGGAAAAATGGAGAATACATTTTAACAGGCAGCAAGAATATGCAAATCGTAACTGGCCTTAGCCCCAGCCTAATTTCATGGAATAGTGAGTGATTTTTCCACCACACCACACAAGAGGATCCCCGATCATCTCCAAGTCAGATACCCAAAGAGTCATTTAGTCAGAGCAAAAAAATAATTCCTCTTCCACCTCGCTTAAAAGCTTATTTTTTAACTTTCTGTGCCAGAATTTTCCTCTATTCAAGATCATTGTGAGTGGGAAAGTTTATTCAAGAAAAACTCCATTCCAGGAACAGGCAAACATGTCAGAGCATAGCAGTGCATATTACTATCTCCAACTGGATTAATCATGTGCAGGATCAACAGCTGTTTCCATGCTGCAAGTGCAGCTCTCTGTACTTTGTATGTGGCCCTCCTGCAAGCGGCAAGGATCAGCCTTGGAGTTCATTCTGTGGTCTTGTGTCCAAAGTACCAACATCTCCAGAAAGAACAAAAATTTGTTTATTGGCCAAGTGCAGTCTCAATCCAGACAAAGAAATGAAGTATTTCTCTTAAAAAGTAGTGATATTCTCAGAAACATACTCACCACTAATATTAAGTCACTGACCAGATATGAGATCCCACTGAAAGAGGTTTACTTGTATTACTTTATCTTCCCAAATATTATTGTCCCCACTTTACTGAGGATAAAACTGAGGTTGGGAAAGTTTCACTCACTTGCATAAGCAGAGGCAAAATCATTCATCAGCAATCTGCGTACTTAGATTCACAACCCAAAATGTTTTCATTTGGGTGAACAATTACATCACATTTTTTTCCCAGAACAATGCATAATTCCTAAGTGATTCGTGCTTTACATTTGCGCTATTAGAGGCCCATTCAGGAGGTTTTCCCTGAGTGAAGGAACAATCAGCTCCAGGGGAGTATTCAAGCCTTTACCAGTTAAAGAAGCTACCTGTAGCTTTTATATGACAGTTTCTACAGCTTATACCTATCAAGATTTCAGAGCACATGGTTAGAAAACCTTGCAAGAGTAAGGAGTTGCTCAGAAGCAATCTTAGCCTCATCCCATTTAAGGTTTGAGTCATCTAAAGCTACCTGTTCTAATCCCACACTTAGCAAGCAAACTTCTGATTAGGAATTGGCTTCCTAACCACAACAGGGAAAGGATGTGCTGATCCAAAGGGTTTTAGAGTATTTACAGTTTCTGTGACAATACTTTCTTATGTCAAATTAATAAGTGGCTTAGATTATAATGTGACTTCCCATGTCAATTACCAAGAAAGAAACTGCAATGATCATGAAATCTCAGGTGTTCTCACTATGCAATAATTAAATTTGTCATTGAAAATGAATAAGTTGATATTCTGGGATCTAAGAAAAAGTCCAGAACACAGAAACCAGAAGCCCTCACTGGCCACTTTGGTTTAAAGACATCAGGCCAATAGTAAAAGACGAAAAGACAGGAAAAGAAGAGCAATGAAAAGACTGGAAATTAAATTGTGCAAAATTTAAATTTGATACAGATGTTGATAAGGAGGATTTTAAGAACGACAGCAATTTGCTTAAACCAAGAGAGTGTATTTTATAATTTTACACCACAAAAAAGGAAACCTTTAGAAAATAATCCATAAGAAATTCATTTGAATTTCCTACATGATATTATTCAGACTCAGGCACTAAGAAGGAGGAAGAAATTGAATTCAACTGAAATCACTGCAGGGAGAGAAACTGAAGAAGTAAAGGCTAATATAAGATTTCATATTTGAGATCTACGGGAAAGGGGTATGCTTCCAAAAGTGATGAAAAAGTCAAAATGGAAATAAGTTTTTGTTTTCTGAAAAGTCTTATCTCACTCTTTTCAGATTTTGATGGAACTGATTCTGACAGATGTCTTTGGAACATCTATATGAGTCCAGTGCTATACTAGGTGCTGCATAAAATGTAAGAGGAAAGTTAAAATGGTTCCCGTCTATATGAAGCTTTAAATGTTACTGAATACACAAGATAAACATACATATATAGTTTCAAAACAAGACTGTAAAAATGAGTGACAGAGATTGCAAGCTCATTAGATATTCAGAAGAGAGACAATAAGGCAAACCAGTGTTGGGATAAAAATTCTTTAAGGAGAGAACGTTGGATGTCATTACTTCATGCAAGCTTTTAGGCATCAGCATCACAAGACACAAAAATAGAGCTAAGTCATGTAGAAATCACAGGAGAAAGCTTTGGAACAATTATAGCCTGCTCCTCTCCCGTGCTCAAAAAATAACGTATATATAACTCTTCTCAAGATCATGAATTGAAGTTCTGTGACTAAGAAGTGACTGGAGACTTTGTTAGACATGCTCTGGTGACCCTTAGTGATCAAAAGTTTGAGGACGGTTATACTGGCTTCCAAATTGGCTAAAGCACACACACACGTGCACACATGCACACTTTCAGAAAGTCAGATAAAAACTCTAGCCACCTCTGGAGTTGCATCTATTTTGCTCACTACCTGCAGCTACAGTGGAGGTAACTTTCAGTTAGAAGAATGTGCCGTGAAAACGCCAACCAGATTCAGACACTACTCATACTAGAGTATTCCTTTTTAATTACCATCTTAGTTGTTATATTTGGGAGTACAGAAAAGCCTCAACTTATAACAGTTCCATGACCCAAGTTTGATGATCCTTCTGGAATTAATTAGGTTTAAAGCATTTGATTAAGACCGATTTATCTAACATAGTAGAAATATTCCACTTTTATCTAAGGATTAAGAAGCCTGAAAGTGATGGGTTCTCAGATCAAAATTTAAAAATCTTAGAATTTTACTCCTTCTGTTGATAAAAGTTTTAATATCTATAATAAATAAACTTCAACAACATATAAGGTAACAAACAATAGTAACAAGTCATAAAAGAGTAATTTATAACACATTAGAAGTCATATTTATATATTTCATCAGTAACAAAATTATATCAAGGTAGATAAAAAATTAGTCTAAATACCTAAAGTCATGTTCTAAAACGCTAATATTCTGACTAGAAATGAAACCAAGTTTAAAACACAAAGCAAAACACAACCTGAATGTTCTTAGAGAAAAATAAAATGCCTTTTGAAATTTGAATTTGTACATTAAGGCAGGCAATCATATACAATATTGGAAAAATCAAACCTATCAAGCAAGAAAAGGGCTTTCCATTTAGAAATAATACTTCAGAATGTAATAGACTTTAAAAGAACACTTTCAAGGTTGTTAGGCCATTTTTGTATCCTCTCTCAAGAGTGGTTATATTGAGAGACTCTTTTCCAAAGAAATATAGGGATTTTATTCCCAATTTATTCTTCCTCTAGTAGGAGAAGAACAGAAAGGGAAGAAAATTCAGATTGTTCTACAATTTTTTCCAGAAACACGCTATTACACCTGTTCTCTAATTCCTCTTTCCAATAGGAAGATCTAGCAAGTAAGTTGATATTCTTTTTAAATCTAAAGGCATTCTGCACGGTTGATTCTTGTAGCAAAACTGAATTCGATCATGGAAGGAATTATCAGTGCACTTGCAAAATTTAAGTAATATATTTGCTGATTTTTTTGTTTTTAATCTTTATTTATTTATTTTTGGGTGTGTTGGGTCTTCGTTTCTGTGCGAGGGCTTTATCTAGCTGTGGCGAGCAGGGGCCACTCTTCATCGCGGTGCGCGGGCCTCTCACTATCACAGCCTCTCTTGTTGCGGAGCACAGGCTCCAGATGCGCAGGCTCAGTAGTTGTGGCTCATGGGCCTAGTTGCTCCGTGGCATGCGGGATCTTCCCAGACCAGGGCTCGAACCCGTGTCTCCTGCATTGGCAGGCAGAGTCTCAGCCACTGTGCCACCAGGGAAGCCCTGGCATTTTTTTGTTCAATGTCAATAACAAGACCACACACTTCTATATGTTAATGATAACTTAGATGCAAGTCCAAGAAATAATGTCCTTACAAAATAAAGATACAATATCTTCAGGCTTGGTTAGCCTGAGCCTCTGTATATAAGCCAAATGTAAAACTTGTTTGCATGAGAGACACAAAGAAATAATATTCCTATTAGAGATGTAAAAACTCAATTCAGTGTCAGAAACGATTCTAGTGCTAGTCCAGGCTCAGCTGCTCACTATTTAAAACACTTACATCCTGAAACTCGGATGTCTAACCCCCAAAATGAAAGACTCTGATAAAATTATGAATTTATATAATAATATTTTAATTGATTTTGTTAAGACCATTTTTATAAGTGGCAAAGGTTCTAAATGTATTTAAAAACTAATTAGGAAAAATGGAAAATTGTATATATTTGTAACTAAAAAGGTAATCTATTATATTGGAAAACATCATAAAGTTATGTTTGTAGTTATGTTTTTTACTCATTTAGAATAAACATATGTATTTGAGAGTAAAAAAAGTTTATCTCTTGAATATAAATAAGTAAATATTTAAGCACAACACATAGTTTTATTCTGTTTTTGTTCGTGTTTATTTTACTATAAACTTACAGCATATGGTCAGCTATTCTGACAATGGACCAACTAGTTACATCTTTCTGTTACAGGTTTCACAAATACAGCTTTGTGACCCATACTACTCAGCTATTCTTTGTTACTTAAATTTCCTTTTTTATTCATAAATATAAATCAGAAAATAACATGGTTATTTTTTTCTTTCAGAAATGCTGAAGATATACCAAATGGTAGATGCTAGCTATGTCCTATAGTTCCAACCTTATAAAACTTTTTCCTCAATCATATGAATGTTTGGCAAAATTATGTGTTTTACACAGGGAGATAAATAGTCATTTTACAATGTGAGGAAATCAAAGCTATATGTCATTCATTTAGACAGTACAGCATGATTAGTTCTTTGTGAAACCTACACTGGTTTTGTACTGATTAGTCCTTTTCTTCTTTCAGCAAAACAATTTGGTCCAGTAGACCAGCATAGAGCATCTTAAAATGGATAATCCACTGATGTAAAAGGATCTCAAGCCCCTTTTAAAATATGCCCCTTGGGCTCCCCTGGTGGCGCAGTGGTTGAGAGTCCGCCTGTCGATGCAGGGGACACGGGTTTGTGCCCCGGTCCAGGAGGATCCCACGTGCCGCGGAGCGGCTGGGCCCGTGAGCCATGGCCGCTGAGCCTGCGCGTCCGGAGCCTGTGCTCCGCAACGGGAGAGGCCACAACAGTGAGAGGCCCGCGTACCGCAAAAAATAATAATAATTAAATACAATAAAATAAGCCCCTTTATATCTACTGTGACATTCAGCCTTCAAGATAGCCCCAAAGGATCCCACTTCCTAGTGTTCATGGCCTTGTATAGCTCTCACCACATTGGATAGAGCTGATATATGTCTCCAATGGAGTATTAAGGATATGACAAAGGGTGAATTCCAAGACTAGGTAATAAAGGACTGTGGATTCTGTCTTACACTCCCTCTTGGATTGCTTCCTCTGTGAGAAGTTAGCTGTCATATGTAGAAGATATACATTCACACCAATGAAGCAGTCCATAGAGAGAAAAGTGAAGCATCCTGAGAACAGCCAGTAAGGAACTAAGACCTTCTCCAGACAGCAGTAATGTTGAATGAGCCACCCTGGAAGTGGATCCCCTAGCCCTTGTCAAGCCTTCAGATGAATACCATCCCAGATGACCTCTTGATTGCAACCTTTTAAGAGATCCATTACCAGAACCACCCAACTAAAGTGTCCCTAGATTCCTGACCCCCAGAATTCTGAGATAATAAGTGTTTATAGTTTTAATTAGCTAATTTAGGGAGTAATTTGTTATACAGCAATAGATAACTAATACAATACTAAAAACCTTTGATTTTTTTTTAAGAAGCGTCTTGTCAACAGTACCTCATCACACACACACACATACACACATGCATTCACATGCACTTGTACATATACATATGGAAAGCATATTCTAAAAATTATTTTTTACCCCAAATGCACTCAGAAGATATTCACCTTCTCTAAATAATTACCTCACAGTTACTTTCATTACACATTAAAAATTGCTATAATTTTAAGATATTTTAAAATTGCTGCACCTAAAAGTCAGGAACTAATTTTACTTTTTTAATATTTGTATATTTAAAAATGAATTTAATAGTTAGCAGCCACTTACTAAGAATAAACCCAACTCTATTACATAAATATGCCATTAAAATATAAACCATTTTCACTGTCTCAGACATTTGGTGTTCCCATGACTAAGACAGTTTATGTTACCAACAAAGACTTTCTTATTTTGAAATACATAAAGGTAGTCTCAGGAACCACAGAAAACTTTGCACCTGACACTAAACAGGTAGGTAAGTTTGCCATCAACACACAATGCTTGGCTAAGGTCTTTACCATAATACATAAACAAATTCGTAAGGACTGGCTGTTTTGCTGCTTCAGCTAGTTTGCCCGCTTGCCACAAAGAACTCCAAAGTGCAACGTCTTGAAGATATTCCCATATTTAACACCACAGGAAAACACTTTTGCACTCCCAATTTGTTGTGATTTTTTTAAGTGGGGCACTACAGATTGGAAAAGCACGCAAGGGTTGTTTGTTTCCTACAAACTGGCCATCTTGCTGCGAAAAAAGGGAAGCTCCCATCGCAAGCTTCTGCAGAAATGGCTGATTGGCACTCTGCTGACTCGTTGATCTTAAGCACAGCCAGCAGAAGCCTGATTGTAATTATTCTTGTTCCTGCTCTCTGTGTATACATCAGGTGTAGCAGGGCTCTCAGGGATGTGTTGTTTAGTATCAAAACCCAACAGAGTTGGAGAGTTCCCCTTACTCATTCACTAGTAGACAAGGAAACACAGTTAACATGGCTAAGTTGTTTGCAAGCCAAGCCAAACATAGCAGGGCTCATGATTGGAGCCTAGCCAAGTGCTCATAGTGGGTGGTCAATGCACATTTGTCTAATTTAATTGAATGATCACAGAGAGCTTTAAACTAAACTAGAACTTTAGAAAGTTTCCATTATAAGTGCCAGTTTTTAACACTAAAATATGATAGCAGATTCATATTCTCAGAATATGATTACCAAGGTCTTTCTGAAAACTTCCTGTAGTGTAGGCTAGAATTAGTGTATGTGACCAGAGTCACTTCCACAGTGGAAGCTTCTGACATAATTCTCTAGCCATCCTAGAGTGGTAATGAACTATCCAGTATCCTTTTAATGAATCATTTTCTTTTTCAAATATCCAGAGCTATTTTCTATTTCTTACAATTGAGATTCTTGACTGATACAGGGGTCCTTTAAAGAATATATTCCAGAATTTGAAGCTTTTAGGCAACTAAAATAGAGAAAATAAAAACTTATAGTATCAACATAAAGCTTGCAAAAACATTATAACATTAAAATATGACATTTCAACATAATATTATTTTCAAATGATATAACACTAAAAAAGTAAGACAAAAATAATTTCTGAATTTAAAAGTCCTTTAGATTGATCACATTTAGCTTCATGGGAAAGATAACCATTTTTCACAGTAAAAACAGTGCTCCACAAGCAGTTGGAAATCACTGCTCTAGAGCATTCAGTTGAATGTATATTTCTAACCACGCTTCTCACCATGCCTCATAAACTACCATTGTATGTTATCTTTATTACGCCTCAATTTGTCTCCTTTCATTCCCATGTCTTGACATTGTAATGGATTTAAATAATTTATCAGTCTACTGGATGAACTAGATTGGAAAAAATGGCTTAACACCCAAAACTGATCTATAGAGGAAACACAATCTCTATCAAAACCACAAACGGCTTTTTTTTTTTTTGCTGAAATTGACAAGCTGAATCTAAAATTTATAAGGAAATGCAAGAGAACCAGAATAACTCACAAAAAATTGAAAAAAAAAAGAATGTTGGAGAATCTCCACTTTGTGATTTCAAAACTTACTAGAAAGCTATAGTAAACAATACTGTGTGGAGTTAACATACATATATACATATAGATAAATAAAATTGACAATTCAGAAATAAACCCATACATTTATGGTCAATTGATTTTTACAAGGCATTTCAATGAGGAAGAAATATTTTTTTCAATAAATCGTGCTGAGACAACTGCATAGCCACATTCAAAAGAATGAAGCTGGGCACGTATCTCACACCATATACAAAAACTAACTCAAAATGGATCAAAGACCTAACTGTAAGAGCTAAAATTATAAAACCTTAGAAGAAAATATAGGTGTAAATCTTTGAGACCTTGGATTAGGCAATGGTATTCTAAGACATGACACCAAACCACAGAAAAAATAAATTGGTTTTTATCAAAATTTAAAACTTTCATACTTCAAAATATACTACAAGAAGGTAAAAAGACAACACACAGGATGGGAGAAGACTTTTGCAAGTTATATATACTATAATGGTTTATTATCCAGAATATATAAAAACTATTATAATTCAATAATAACAAGTCCAATAACCAATTTAAAAATTGGGCAAAGTAACTGAATAAACATTTCTTCAAAGAAGATATACTAATGGCCAATATAAACATGAAAAAGAGACTCGTTAGTCATTTGGGAAATATAAATCAAAACTAAAATGAGATAACACTTCACACTCACAAGAATGACTATAATCAAAATGACAGAAAATAAAAATGTTAGTGAAGATGTGGAGAAGTTGGAATCCACATACACTGCTGGTGAGAACATGAAATGGTGTGGTCACTTTGAAAAATAGTTGGCCAGTTGCACAAAAGGTGAAATATAAAGTTACCATATGACCAATTTGTACAGGGAACAGTTGCCTTCAAAGGGTCTGCAGAAGGAAATTTTATGACGATGAAATTTTCCACATAGGACTGGGGTGTAGATACATGACTATTCATTTGTCAAGACACACAGAATTACACATAACAAAGACTGAACTTTCCTCTGTGCAAATTTTAAAAAATCAACCATCATATCAGGAGGTTTCAGGACGGATTGTAGACTGTGACCAAAAAATATCATTACATTACAAATAAATGACATAACTTCACTGAAGTGGGTAAGGAAAAAAAAAACTGACCTAAATAACTTTAAAACAGTGTTTTGACTGGATACTATAAGGTTAAAGACAAAATGAATTGTGTACAACCACTATTGCCTAGTTGATAAATTTGTCTCTCATAGAGATATGGATTAGCAATTCTGTAACTATTGATACTTTACATGTACCTAGGGTTGAATGTATAATTAATAAATTGTACATAATAGGACCTAGTTTCTCACTTCCAGAGAAAGTAGTTACAAATAAGCAAAGAAGAATGGCTACAATGAACCTTATGCAGTTAGTTTCAGAGATACAATGTGAACTTATTTTTATTTTAATGTATATATACACAGATAGGTAGGTTCAGTGATATAGATATGTGTGTATATATGGGTTGGTATACATACATGTATTTCCTAGCTTTATCAGCTAAGGACCTAAAAGCTGACATCAGTAGTAATAAGCACACCTCACACCCAGATCTTGATTTCTAAATACACGATTCCAAAACGAATTACGACCCCTTGAAGAAATGACTTATTTTAATTTTAGAACTGAGAAAGTACAAGATGAACCTGGTGCATCTTACACTGTGAGAAAATAAGAAAGGGAGAATAAGTAGTGGTCTCTGTCAAAGAGGAAGAGAAGTGAGACAGAAAGAGCTCCCAATGGCCAAAGCTGGAACAATATCTGCAATACAATAAATAAAGATCATATTGAATTATAAACCCAAAGAATAGAATAAATGTTCATTCATCCATGCTGTTATAAATAATTGATTAAAAAATAAATGGGGAAATAAATAAATGAGGAGTTGGAAAAATCTCTTTATAGAAGAACACAGTGAATAAATGTAGAAGGAATGAGGCAACTAGAATACAACGTTAGTAACCGCTGTGGGCAAAGTCCACTGATGAATGCTAAAACTAGTTAAGTAAAACCTTTAAGAGAAACAGAATGTTTGCATATCTTCAAAGTATCTCCCCAAAAGTAAATAATTATGGTGGTTTTCACCAAATGTCCACAAATTTGTTGCTTCTCCCCCTCCAGATCTTGAAGTTTAGCTCTCTTCCCCCTGAGTCTAAGTTGGATTTAGTGACTTGCATGTAACAAGGGAAATACAGTAACTACAGTGGAGAAATTTGACAGACATCACCCTAAGTCGTATATCAGTTTTCTAAGACTATCGTAACAAAGTATCACAAACTTTGGCTTAAAACAACAGAAATGTACTTTCTCACAGTGTGGGAAGCTAAAAATCTGAAATGAAGTTGTTGTCAAGGCCATGCTTCCTCTGAAGGCTCTAGCAAGAATCATTCCTTTCTTCTGCTTGCCTCTGATGGTTACTGCCAATGCTTGGCATTCCTTGGCTTCACTCCAATCTCTGCCTTAGTCTCCCTGTGGACTTCTTCCCTGCCTGTCTGTGTTTATTTCCAAATTTCTCTGTTAAGAGGACAACAGTCATTGGATTTAGGGTCCAACCTTATCTAGGTTGATGTCACCTAAACTTGATTACATCTGCACAAACCTTATTTACAGAAAAGGTCACATTTTCATGTTCTAGGTGGACATGAATTTTGTGAGTCAGTCTTCAGCCCAGTACAAGTGATCAAGGTCAACACCAACAGTGGTTTTACAAGAGCTGATTGAATGTCTTTGTAGACAATTCCACCGTCTTCGGGTTGGAGTCTGTTAATCATCTTTTCCACGTGAGTTGTGATTTTCCTGATCCTTCATATGCTGAGTAATTTTGGATTTTACTCTAGACATTTTGAATACTATGCTATGAGACTCTGGATCTTATTTAAATACTATGGATACTGTTGGTGTCTTTGTTTTAGCGGGTTATCAATCCCATTCGATACAGGTTTCAAGATCTGACCAACATTCCATAGGTTGTTCTATTTGTAAAGCCTTTACAATGCTGTTTAGATTCATCCTGTGTGTTTGTCATTCATTGATCAGCCTGGGTCTTGAGTGGGAGTTTATCCCTTGATTCATTACTCAGTGTTGCTGGTATGGGGAATTCCCTGGTGGTCCAGAGGTTAGGACTCCACACTTTCACTGCCATGGGCCAGGGTTCATTTCAATCCCTGGTCAGGGAACTAAGATCCCACAAGCCGCACAGGCAGCCAAAAACAAAAACAGTTGTTGGTATGCTATTTAGGACCACATCTATGCATATACCTCTCAGGGATGATCCCAAGAATTTATAACAAATTTATATGGGTTGCTTTTTCAAGCTCTTTCCTCTCCATAATTCCCCTGGTACTTTTCAGTTCACTAGGGCTCCCGTTTCAGTCTTCCATCAAGAAAGCTGGGGCTCTATTTACTTCACTGTACCACACACTTCCTGATATAGAATAGAGTCATAGTAGGATGGAGAAAGACAAAAGCAACAAAGGTTTATCCCACCCTCTTGGGAGAACTGATCAAAGAGGAAGTTTCCCCTCCCTCTCAGTTTTAGGCACCAGTGGGCCTGTGCTATCACCACTATTGCTACCAGATCTGTTTCCTACTCATTGACCATGAAATAGACTGCTTCTCCTGGAGCTTTCTCTGTCTTTGTTAATGTTCACTTCTGAGTTTCAGATTTCTTTGAGTCCAGGCTAGGAAATAGTGGGGAAAAATCGGAAACTCACTAGCAATCCAATGTCTCTAAAAGTTTTGCTCTTTTTTTGCTTCTATTGAATATTTAATTTTTAAAGTCCTTAGATCACTGCTTCATACATTTTGTCCAAGTTTTAAAGCTCATTCAGTAGAAGAAACAGAGTGAAATATGCTTAATCCCTTTACCTGGAACAAGAATCACCATAATGGAAATAAACTAGAATAACAGAAAGATATTAGGAAAATCTCCAAAAATTTAGAAGTTAACATATTCTAAATAAATAGGGTGTATCAAAGAATATTAGAATTTAGTTTAAACTAATGAAAATGAAAATATGACATATCAAAATTTGAGGAAAAAAGCTTTAGCAGTCCTTAGAGGGAAAATTATGCCACTAGAGACTCATGTAATAACAAGAGATATAAAAATCTGTAAACCAAGATTTGAAGCGTAGCAGAATATACTTCTCCACAATATGTCAACTTTGGCATACTGATTATTTTGAACTGTAGACACTTGAAATACAGCAAATGCAGGGAGGGGCCTTTTCTGAACTCCCCTTATTTACCTAAAGACAGATCCTCTAAAAGGAATTCAGTTGTCATAAATCTCCTCCCCAGAGTTTCATCACCAGGGAAAACTGACATTATCACAGGAGATGAGACTAGAAGTTGACACCACATCCGGCAAAACTTTGTCACAAAATATTGTACTTCCCATCTCTTCTTCCAAGGGCCCATTCGTCTTTCCTAAAAATCATCTACTCTCCCCTAGGAAGCCTACAAACCCCTAACTTTTCCCTATTAAGATGGTACTTAAGCCTACATTCTAAGCCATTTATTTGAGTTACTAATTTTTCCCTAGGTATCTCCCATGAGGTGCACGTTGGAGAAAAAAAAAAAAAAACTTCTGTTTTTTTTTTTCTCTTGTTAATATGTCTTTAGTTACAGGGATCTCAGCTAAGACTCAGAAGAGTAGAAAGAAAATTATTTTTCCTCCCCTACAGTTTCTGCCTTCAGAAACTGGATAAATAAGAACTACATAAACCCAAAGCAAGAGGAAGGAAGGAGATAATAAAGACAAAAGCAGAAATCAATAAAATTTAAAACAGAAGAGAAACAACAGAGAAAAGGAAAACCAATGTTGTTCTTTGAAAAGATATATAAGCCAACCTACTTATTGCTTGGATCAAGATGATGATAGAGCAGACATGGTGAGAAGTAGACAGATTCTGGATATACTCTGATGGTAAGGCCTACAGGAATTTTTACATATCAGCAGAAAGCTGTGAAAAAAAGAATCAGGGAGGTCTTCAAAGGTTTGGGCCTAAGCAACGAGATAAAAACATTTGCTGTGTAAAAGAAAGACTAAAGAATGAGCAGTTTTCAAAGGTATAGCAGTCAGGATTTATTTTTTCCTGCATATAACAGAGGAACCCACATATAATCAAATTTAAACCTATGTAAGATTATTCATATCTTATGTAAAATAATTCTGGAGATAAATAATCAAACATTATTGGGAGATTCAAGTTCGCATAGTTATGCTCTGCTAACCTGGCACGTGTTTTTCATCCTCAGTGTCACCTACTGATGTCCAGATGAGACCTAATCCAGCAAATACATGCAAATTCAAGCTAGAAAAAAAAAGTCAGGTTCTCATGAAAGGAGCCCTTCAACTGTCAGTTCTCTTTAAGTAGCTACACGGGAAGTCCCATGTAACAGATCCATATATATCACGTTAGTTAGAAATAGTTGCATGACAACCCCTATTGCAAGGAAAACTAGACAACATATTATCTTATACTGGGCATTGATGTATCCAACTAAAATCAGGGCTCCAGAGGTCACAGTGTAAGACTTTTGTATGATGAAGAGGAGACGGAGATTAAGAGATATACAGAGCTACATGGAAATGAAACATGGCAATGAGAAAATCGTGGAAATTTTGTGATTGATGTACACAGTGATACAGGACACAGTGACATGGAGAGCAGCATGAGAAATGCTAACCATTTGTAGTATGTAGAATAGATGAAGGTGATTTAAAGGCAGCATTCTAGAGATCTGGTCTATTCAAAAAGCCAGTTAGATGGACATAAACATTTCAAAAGAGAAAATTCAGGTGTTCCTGTACAGGATAGAAACAAGAAAAAACAGGTAAAAAAATGGTTCAAAGTGGAAGACTAAAGGCAGGACGCAGAAAAATTATCTGAAGAAGGACAGCAGCAAAGACTCTTCACAGAGGGCTTGTAAACTAAGGTGTGGGGAGGAAGGGAGAGGGTATAGTAATGTGTTCCAAAAAATATAGTCAATGTTACTGATAGATTGCTGCAAATCTAATTTCAATTATAGAACAGCTACTATACAAGTTTCCCAGTACAAATGGGACAGTGTCACATCATTATTGTTAATTATCAGTAATTATCAATTATTGGTAATATTGTTAATTATTAAAGATATTTTGCCAAGTAATTTAGCAAAAGAAAAATCCTTACATTTACTTTCTTTAGATGGCATTGGGTTTTGAAATTTATTTTTAGCCACCAATTCAGGAGGGAAAAAAATCATTTTTTGGTCACTGTTTAAATGGAAATAACATTTATATGTTAATTATTATAAAACAATGACAACAGTCTACAAAGGCTGTGCTTTTATTAATATATTATAACAAGTAATAGAAACAGACTCAGAGATGGAACTTATGGTTACCAGGGAGGAAGGATGGGAGGAAGGGATAGTCAGGGAGTTTGGGATCGATATGTACACACTGCTGTATGTAAAATGGATATTCAACATGGACCTATAGCACAGGGAACTCTGCTCAATGTTCTGTGGCAGCCTGGATGGGAGGGGAGTTTTGGGGAGAATGGATACGTGTATATGTATGGCTAAGTTGCTTTGCTGTGCACGTGAAACTATCACAACATTGTTAATCGGCTATACTCGAATATAAAATAAAAAGTTAAAAAAAAATAAAATTTGTGGCCATGTTGTTTTGGAAAAAAAAAAGGAATATGAACAGGATGTTATATGTGTAACTGGTATGTTATTGGTTGAATATATTTTTGTTTAGTATACTAGACAGAAAAGGATTAATATTTTATATTTGTATTGATATGGAATTACCTCTTTGAAGGCTAGCTCATTTCATCATCCATACCAGTGATGAGGGAACATCTAAGAGAAAATCCATATGGAAGTAGAAGAATATAGGAGATAACGGGGCAATCTTCTTCATGATTATTTCCTACGATTATTTAAATCCACCCATAAAACAGTTGTCAAAAAACATCCCTATTCCTTTTCTTTCTTTTTTTTTTTAAAGACTTTTAACCCATAAGAAAGAAATCTAAAATATTTCACTTGGGGCTATATAACTTGACCAAACATTATAGAAATACCTAAGTTTTCATTAACAGCTTCCTTTTCCTTCTATTAAAACTAAGCTGCTGAAGAAATTACTTCTTGTAGGTTTGAAAATGATTGCAAACATCAACAACTGATTCAGTAACTACTGGAATGGTTGTTTGATTTAAATCTATACTATTTTATTGGTTCTAAATGAATCTAGGATTATAACAGTTTTATAAGAACAGAGACTTTAAAAGATAATACTTCCACATTCTCATGGCCTAAAAACTGTCCTGAAGAACCCTCCAACAAAAGTGTTTCATCCCATGGTTACATGCCACTTTCTATAAATGAAGAACAGAGTCTCTGTAAGATAAACAAAAAGGACACATGTAATAAAACTTGAGCAATGTATTAAAAGGGAAACTGCCCTTTAGAGATAATGGATCTATTCTCTACTCCATGCATGAATGCAACTCTCATTAACACTAATGGAAGTTATGCATGAGCATCAAGAAAATATACCTGGTATAACGGATTTCAGAATGGGTAATGGCAACTAATCTATTCCTGGCATAGCTGTGTCTTTATGCAGCCAAACAAGAGTACTCCTAAAATTTGGGGATAGGGATAAGCATTTAAGAGAAGAATTTTAAAGTAGTAAGAAACTTTGAGAATACAATACCTTTGCATTTTTCTTCTCTCTTAAAAAACTCCTTTCAGTCACTGGTAACTTCTTTCCTGCCATTGCATGGATTTTAAGAGCCTGGTTTCAAAGCAATGATGTCACCTAACCAGTTAACTAAGATAACTTATAACCACAATGCCTGACACAAAGTTAGTGCTCAGAAAAGTTTAGTTGTTTTCCCAATCTCATTTGGATATTACATATAAAAAATAGTCATAATCGTAGCTATCAATAATCCAGAAATCTTTTTTCTCTGAACTCAAAGGTTCCTGATTATAGATTATCTATTGATGTTTTGGTAGGTTAAGTTAGCTGCCTAAAGCTTTTTTACTGTGGACTTTTTAAAAATCAGATTGTCACAACATTCAAGCAAATTTTTATTAAGCAAATTATAACTATAATTTACCTAATTTATTGAACACAGCCAAGTTAGATATTAGTATAATGTTCCAATAAACATCAAAATATATGTTGGAAACCAGGGCAGTTTTGTTAACCCTTCACCTAAATATCTTCCATGATTTCTGGCAGAGATGTCACGTCAGTTGAACACCTGTACTTATGTTCAGAAACTCTCCAGAGCAGCCTCTCTATACAACTGATCTATGTTCAACCACATGACAAAGAATAGCTAACTGTTTTGAAATAAACTACATCACAGTTCTTGGTCTTGGTTTCTGTTTAAGTAACTAATTACTCAGTTTATCTAAGGAGGAGTTCTTATCTATTTCATACTGATATATTAGGAGTATTTTCTAATCTTTCCTCTGCAATTTTTTCCTACTGAAATTCTCAGAAGCTTCCCAGTCACATTTCTTGCTTCTTGTTCAATAATGGGGATTGCTCATGGTCAGCAGGTAGATCTCTCTCTCCCTCCCTCTCCCCTCCTTTTCCTCTCTCCCCGCTTTTGCCTTTTGCTTTCCTTTCTGTCAACTCTACATAGGGTGTACATATTTCTCCTCCCTTTCTCCCATCTGAAAGGGTAGGACAAGTTAATTCTATTGAAGTTTTCAGGAACAGTGGGTAAGATAGAGACAAAACTGGCTTAATACTAACATAAACATCATATTTTCTGTGATAATATGATAAACATCATATTTTCTGTGATAATTACTACTGAAATGCTTTGAGAAAGATTGAAGCCATGCCTTTTGAGATCTACAATTTGAGAAAGAAGAAAAAATAGAAATTCTGGCCAAGAGTCTAGAAATAGCATAGATCAAAGAAGCAGTGAAGGAAGCTGACAAGAATAGAACTAGTGTGATTGGAAATTGCCTATATGCCTGACACTTTAAATGTTAAGTGTTATTGCCATATATTTAGTATCATCCAATGAGAATGAAGCTAGGAGAGATTTAGAAAATTTACCAAAGACAGACACATTGTAAATATATATATATAGATATGTGTGTGTGTGTATAATTTGACTCCAAATCTCCCAAACTTTTCACAGCTAGAAAAGGCTGCCTCATTAATAAAATGGAATTTTATTTAACCAACATTCTCTGTCCCCTGAGTAGGTCATCCAAGCCGTCAAATTAGAAAGTTTTTGGTCTCCTACCAAACTTCCAACTATACATACCCCAAAGCACATGACCCATACACTAGAAAACATCTTCCAATTTTCAAAAGTCTCCAGTAGCCAAATTATTTCATATTTCTTAATGAAGGTATATTGCTCTTAATCCCAAATATAATATCTTTTCAAGGGCATGTTCTTCCATTACAATTCAGAAGAACACATTTGTTTCCCGGTTGCCTCATGTAAAATGAAGATAACCTCCCCTGCATCCTCACACAGTTCTTAAAAGACAAAATTTATGTAAAATAATCATATTTGTTGGTGTGCGCTATTTTGCAACTTTTCTGTTGCATGACCAAAAATAATGCTTTGCATATAATTCTAAATAAATGTTGACTGGATGACCTTTGACATCTTAGTTCCAAATACAGCTCCAAAGAAGAAATACCATGTAAACCCCTACCTATTATTATATTAGAATTAAAAGAATCCATTTTTAGTGTTCTAAATACTTCAGGCAGGTAACTACTTTACCATTTTCTTCATTTACATCTGTTAATTTTGCATTTAAAGAGGCAATGTGGCATAATACAAAAAGCATGAGAAATCCTAAAAAATTTTGTTCAAATCCTCCAAAATACTTGCTATAAAGTTTACAGTCTTTACGAAATGTTAAATAATTTGTTTGTGCTTCAGTCTCCACAGCTGCAAAATTGGAACTGAATACCCCATTGATTTGTTAAGACGAAAAGGCACTGTACCTGGTAGCTGTTACATATTATGCAGAAAATAAATTATTGTTAGTTTATTATCATCACCATCAACAATATTCAAGTCAATACAATGAGGCTAGAAAGAATTACTTCATAATTGAGCATTTATATGCACATTTTACTAAAATATGTTTTTTAGGTTGTGAACTATACTCGCTAATTGATGGGCATTGAGTTAATTAGGGTACACAGAGCAGTAATTGCAGGGAACAAAAAAGATTCCCTAACACAACTGTCTCAAAATATAGAGTATGTTTGTGATATCTATTATAGTGTATGAGTTCTATCAGCACAACACTATACTTTTTTTCCCTGCAAAATCTAAATTTGTATACCCAAATAATAGATTTGTGGCCTTGGAAGCTTAAAATAACCAAAAACATTTCCCTTTCTTTCTTTCTCTTTCTTCATTTCAAAAAATCTAAAGTCTGTTCAACATTCCAAGCAAATAAAACAATTTGCTGACTTTCTCCACTTATTTGTTTTCTTCTTTCATCCCCTTCCCCAAACTCTATTTTCCAGTCCCTTCACTTGTCTCAAAAACTCATTCACTCTACAATTTAAAATACAAAGACCATATTAAAATTACAGTACTATTTGTAGAAAGAAAAAGGGTATTATTTTACATTTATTTTAAATCAAAATACCAAATCATCTAACAAGCACTTCCAAATATGAAAATTTGATCACCAAAAACCTGACCAAGTCATGGATGGCTTCTTTGCTGAATTTTCATAGCTGCATCTTTACAAATTCCCTAAATATTGTCTCAACACTTAGAGAAAAAATATAGCTGTCAGACTCAAAACAGAAGCACAAAATGCACAGAAAATCAGCTATATACCTTATAAAGCACACATAATGATTTTATCCCAAACTTCTTATCAAGGTAGAACATCAAATATTAATATTAGATAAAAAAGACCTGGAATACTAACTTATGGAAAGATCTACCACAGTTATATCCAAGTTACTTATGTCCCCTTTCCAACATTTTCTCTTTGTTCAAGGTATACATATGTCTCCTAAAAATAAGAACACTAGCTATATCTGCTTAGGAGTCAGAAAGGAAAATACTCATCTTTCCATTTTGGTCCATATTTACCAACATATTGCACCTTCATGTTTCCTGTATCAAACAATATTCCAGTCAAGACCTTAGCCATATGCTCTCCAAACTTTGATTAGTATAATGGAATTCTGAGTTTGCCTTACAAAATTGCCTTCTGGTCTGTTCTAAACCCACATTACACTATGCCATGTTTCTTTTCAGGTCTGAATATCAAAACCTTAAATTTTATGGATTAAAGCAATACTTTCTTATTAAAAACACATACTGAGAAAAATAAACTTAAGAAAGAATAAAGATTGACTCTGTAAATTGGAACATATAAAGCTCAAAGCACAAAAGAGAGTGGAGTTCCATTAAAGTAAGTATAATTTAAAAGTCAAATATAAATATATGCAGAAAGCATATGAAATTGTGTGTATTCTAGCCATTAAGAACAGACAATATTATTTGTCTCAAATTGTTTAAGTTCTTTAATGAAATAATATAATGTTTAAAATATGGGGAAAACCACTATAAAAACTAAGTAGTGTTACTATGACAACAGAAAACCATTCAACTAGTCTTAGGCTAAGAAAAGTGAAAATGGATTCTTGCTTCATGAGAAATAATTAAATAGGAATATGCAATATCCTAGTTACCCTTTTAACCTAATAAATATTCCAATAATATTTAAAAGCACGTTTCTTATAGAAGCATTATATTCTGAGTCTTCGAAAATAAAGTTTTAAAAAATTAAGAAAACATGACTCTAATTCTGAAGAAACATATGATGTCTCTTGGGATGAAGATGGTACAGCAAAAGAATTTATTTCATTTTTTGCTTCATTTAACATATATTTATTAGACTTCTACTATGGTCCAGCACTGTGATAGGTCCTGTGGAAAAAATAATCAACAAACAACACAATCCCTATTATCTTGGAGAGAAAATGAAGTAGGAAAAAAGACACTAATCATTTAGTCGTAACTATAAGATCTTTGCATATGCTGTTCCTGCTGGTGGAAAGGGGATAGGGAAAGAATTCCTGACCCAGAGAAAATGTATGATGAATTCTAAAAACTGTTAAAAAAAATCCAGTAGGGACCCAAACATACAGGATTTTGTAGACAAGTTAAGACTTTGATTTTTAGTCTAAAGTCAATAGAAAACTATTGAAGTGTTCATGAGATCAATGAAATGATCATATTTTCATCTCAGAGAAAATTAAATTTCAGACTACATTGCTCACTTCTGTTGTAGAAACAAACATCAAAACCTTATAAAACAGCAAAAGGTTTGTATGTGAATGGTCAGTTGTAGCTCAGTTCTGGGTGTCAGGCTACACTGTTGCTCCCCAAGATTTTTTTTATTTTCAGGTCAGGCTGAAAGATCAGCTCCTATCTGGCACACCTCTTCTCATGGCACATCAAAAAGATCTTCCAGCAGTGCATTATATTCTTAAAGCCTCTGCCTGAAAGTGAAAAGATCTTTTTTGCTCCAATTTCATTGCCTCCCACAAGTCACACGGCCAAGACTGACCAATGGTCAGAAAGGGCACTTAAACTAATGAGAGGGCTGGCACGCTATCTGGCAAGGAGATAGGAAAGGAAATATGTAATCCTTTACTAGAGAAGGGGGAGAAGAGTTAGGAACAATAAAACAATCTACAAGTGTTTAAATATAATTTTGTGACTCGAATGAATGTATAAGATCATATAGCAAGGTCATAGCATTCTTAAGAATCACCTTCCTTGTTACTTAGGTATGAGGAAACAAGCTGCTAGATTGATCACGAATGAAACATTTACAGAAGGTATTCAAGGATGACTACTCCAATAATAATGTGAAAGCATATTACAACTTCATAAAATATGTAACCTCCAATAAAAAAGAAAACAAAACTAAAAGTCATCTTGGTTAATAGATTTCAAAACCTGCATTTTATATTTATTATTTTATTTCATCTACATAAAACAATTTAATTTTAAAGATTTCATAACCAGAACATTGTGGCTTATCTCTAGCTATTTGTACAGATATACATCAAAAATATACACAGCACTATCTCATGTAAATAAGCATTAAAACTTAGCCAACCACTTCCTATAAAATAAATGTACCTAATTCATGAACATAGTGAGAGTAATGGTTTGGCACTTAAAATATGAATCATATTTTATTTGAGAATTGATAGTTTAACTTCATCAGAGATAGATAACCAAAATCTGTGTACTAAGGTAATAACTTGTTCATTTTGTACTTTTTAATGATGAGGGAATTTCTAAACCAACAATTATCCCTTGCCACTGAAAAATTTGCCTAGTGATTAGGCCTCCTGGGAGTTTCACAAGTCTGTCTACAAATTTGAATACCTCCTGTCTGATCAGAGTATCCCCAAGCACAGGATTTTTAATACTCCTTTAAAAGTACCTTATTCAGGGTTTCCCTGGTGGCGCAGTGGTTGAGAGTCCGCCTGCCGATGCGGAAGACGCGGGTTCGTGTGCCGGTCATGGAGGATCCCACTATGCTGCAGAGCGGCAGGGCCCGTGGGCCATGGACGCTGGGCCTCCGCGTCCAAAGCCTGTGCTCTGCAACGGGAGAGGCCGCAGCGGTGAGAGGCCCGCGTACCATAAAAAAAAAAGTATCTTATTCATACTAACAAATACTAATTTTCATAAGTATTATTCCATGAAAGTTTATTTTCATTAAATATTATGCCCTTTTAAAAATGACCCATCTGTAGTATATTAGTTTTCTATTGCTATGTAACAAATTACTACAAATTTAGCTATTTACAACCATACAAATTTATCATTTCACCATTTCCTTGGGTCAAGAATCTAAGTTCAGATTAGCTGGCTCCTCTTCTCAGAATCTCACCAGGCTGAAATTAAGGTGTTAGCCAGAACTGCAATCTCATTTTAGCCTCAGGGTCCTCTTCCAAACTTACTGGTTGTTGGAAGAATTCAGTCCCTGAGGCTGTAGAGAATGAAGTCTCCATTTTCTTGATAGCTGTAAAATGTAATACTCTCAACTCTTAGAGGCCCCTCAGGAGCTTGCCAAATGTCCCCACTCCCATAGGCAGTACAGCACGTGGTGATTTGCTTCTTCAATGACAGACAGCAGGAGAAGCTGTTGTTTGACTCTCTGACTTCTTTCAGGGTCTCAAATGATGACATCAGACTCACACAGTAAAATCTCCTTTTTGATTAAATTCAACTGATTAGGGACCTTATTTATATCTGCAGAATCTCATCTACCATATAAGGTCACATAATCACAGCAATGATATTCCATTGTATTCATAGGTCCTACCCACACCCAAAGGGAGGGAATGGAATCTTCAGGGCCATTTAGAATTCTACCTACTACATATGATTACATTTTTTTTTCAATTGGCCCTGCTGACTCAACAATCTAAAATGTAGAAATACAAATTCAACTCCACATAATTAATTATAAGTACAATTTGACAATCAACATGCCTGGGTCCTTCAGGGTAAAATACCATGTGGAGAAACCTTCTCTAACTAAAAACTCACTTCATATAAACATGTATTTAAACTTAAAATAATTTTACTATAAACAGTGAGTGAACCAGAGAGGTCCAAAAGGGAACTAAGACGGGTTCTTTAATCATTCCACTCCCACACATTCCTCCAATTCAACCTTTTCCTTTTTCTTATTCTCTTTCCTCCAGGGATGATAGGTTATGAACATCAACATGGAGGATCTCTACCAGCAACCTCAAAAGATAATGGAATTAGTAAAAAACATCATCCCAGTATACTCTGAGTTCCTGAAAACTGTGAGCTAGATTTTCAGTAAATGAGCAAACAAATCAATGAGAGAGAGAAACAGAGAGTGTATATGTGTGTATGAGAGAGAGAGAAGCAATATTGGCTGGCAACCCTAATCTTACCCCAACCAATGTAAATACTGAAATTTGTGTTTTAAATTGAATGTGCAGCAAATTCCAACAGTTCCATTTATCTTCCTTTATTTTTTATAATAGTCTAGTTTTATTTTATTTTATTTTTTAATATCTTTATTGGAGTATAATTGTTTTACAGTGTTGCGTTAGTTTCTGCTGTATAACAAAGTGAAGCAGCTATATGTATACATATATCCCCATATCCTCTCCCTCTTGCGTCTCCCTCCCACCCTCCCTGTCCCAGTCCTCTAGGTTGTCACAAAGCACCGAGCCGATCTCCCTGTGCTATGCGGCTGCTTCCCACTAGCTGTCTATTTTACGTTTGGTAGTGTATATATGTCCATGCCAGTCTCTCACTTCATCCCAGCTTACCCTTCCTCCTAACCCCCGTGTCCTTTGTTTTAAATTCTTAAGGCAGCCTTAAATATTTAAAAATATGCATATATCTAAAATGATTTTTTTCTTTCATTAAGAGTTTGTAACAAACTGAATATCTGAAGGTGAAAATTGATAAATGTTAAATGATGAAGGAAATCATTACCTTTTAACATAAGTAGAAAAGTTCTAACGCTAGTAACGGATAAAAACCTAGACACCATTGGAGTTGCCATTTATTACTGAAAAAGCATCTAATTTCAGCATGGTATAAATTACAGTATAAATATTTAATTGTTTATCAAAACTATTCAAGGGAGAGATGGGATTTTAGGTACATTCTGCGGGCAGGCATAAGGACTTGCTAAATTATCCAATTCAATTAGAACTTGAAAGCTGCCCACTTTGAGATTCACTGCCAGTTTGAGTGGATTGACACTTACATTATTATTTTTCTGTGATACTTTTTATTGTTTATAAGGTTCTTTCACTTTTAATATGTTTTATTTTTATCCTATTATGAAATATATGATTCATATTTGAAAATATGAAGATATAAACTATAAACCATAGTTTTACCAGGCTGAAGAGATGAACCTAAATATACAAGAATAGAGACATTAATTAAAACATAACTTTAAGATATAAGAACCTTCTATCCTTCACACATATAAATATATGAAAAACGGATGGCAAATACACTGAAATCTCACTATAACACTTTAATACTAAGAGAAATTCAGCAGAAAGAAGCTTGTCTTTCATTTTACCAGAGACATTTGGAAGGTAAAAATATAATAGAAAAAGGATCTCAGCTCTAAGGTGATCTCTTGCTCTGATCCCTCGAGGACTGTATTATAGAAAGATTTCACAGTATCCCTTCATTCATCAATAAAATGAAAAGATATTTAAATATTCAGAAATTTATTAATAATTTTTACCAGTTTTTCCTACAAACCATTTAAACATCATGCTAACATTTAAGACAAGAGCAAACAGTTAAGACAGTAGTAAAAATCATATCATCTTTTTAAGCTTTTTTTTACTTTGTAAATTTACTTCAGAAAAGCTGATCCTTTTTGGTGTCCTATTGAAGAAATTGTAACATATTCCTGTAACTGCCACAATAATCAGGGTCCATAATAATTTATCACCCCCAAAAAATCTCCTTAAGACTATCTTTTATAGTTACAGTATGCCCCAACCCCTGGCAAGTACTGATTTGTTCTCCTCACTATAGCTTTGTCTCTTCCAGAATGTCACATAAATGAAATATGCAGTTTGTGACCTTTAAATGTGGATATTTTATGTAGGTAGGTACAAACAAGAGTAACAAAACAAAAACAAACAAAAAACCTTAATATAATCATGTAGAGCTCATTAAAATAACAGTGGAAATATAGATTAGAAGTCTGCCCACAGACTTGGAACAGAAGATAAAATCAGTTCTATAATGTATGAGTTCAGAACGAAAGGATAGAAACGGTGCCTCCTTTCACCAGACTAAAATGTAAAGCTGTCCCCAAATTCACCTCTCAGAAGTATTTATCTTTTAGATATGTTCTACAACTTTACAATTCTTTTAAGCTGGCTAGTTCCATTTCCCCCTTTGGAACATGGAGCCACATGACATCCACCTGTTAAGGTCAATTAATTTGTGAAAGAGCTCCAACAGCTTTGAGCAAAAGCTCCTTTCCATTTATTAAGGAATCAGATAACTGCCATATGTTAATTGCTAATCCATTCCTCACTTTGAATAGTGAGACAACACAAAAGCATTATTTACACAGCATAGTAAATTATTGCTTTTTTAATATAAATGGATATTTCTATAACAATAAGAGTAAGCTTTCCTATAAGAATTTATCCCTTATTTGTGAATTTATTTTCTCTAATCCAGTTTTTGGAGGAAAAAAAAATATTGACGGAGGAAAAAAGGTCTTTCAAATGATTTTTGATTCATCTTTAAAAATGGATTGAAGATTATGGGTATAATAATTTATAAAAAGGACAGCTCCATAAACATTAGCTTATGATGGAAAATGCATAACTTTATATCAGTTAAGAGACTGTCTTGTTAGCTAGGCCTTTCAGATAGCAAAGCGATGGTGTAGACAACACTAAATAAAATTATTACAACTTGCTGAGACTGTCATATCTGGAAAGTGATAAATAAGGTCCCATTTCTCATTTGAATTTATGCTATTTTTTAGTTGTTGGATAGTTTGAACGGCCACTTTGAATGTCTAACTATAAGAAACATTAAGAAAACCTCCAGGGTGTTTGATGGAGCTAAAAATTCTTATCCATTATAGAGGTTATGTTAAGAAAATTCAGGGGTTGGAAAAAAGGAGTCAATATTTCAATTTTTGTGCTTCCTAAATTTTCTGTCGTTTTCTCTTTCCTAATATAATAATATAGAACTTCAAAATCCATCAGTCATCACAGTATTTATATATTGGTGAGAATATACTGATTCACTTATACTTTCACTACCATAGAAGTTTGCAGAACATTAACAATGAAATTTGCTCTCATAAATAATAAAATAGCAGGCCTTGTCTTGAAATACTGTGTTTTGATCACTGCAGATTAGAGAGCTATCACACAAGATTATAAAGGCTAAACTCTTTCCCACAATCTACAAGTCCTTGGGAAATGTCTATTTTCCAGATTAATCTCAAAATAATATTTTTATTTTGTCTTGTGCACTACAAACTCATGCTACAGCTGGTTCATTTCTCCACTGAGAACAATTAGTTCATGTATTTTCCTCTATTGGATATTCTCTTCCATAAGCTACTTAAGAAGTCATTGGCCTTGATTAACAACAACAAACATTTATTGAGCCTCAACTGTGGGTCATGTGCTTTATTAGTCACACTTTTACAAGAAGAGAGTCAGTCAAAAGCAAACATACCCAGTTAAGTTTCCCCACTTCCAATCCCTCTGAGGACTGCATATATCCAGCCTCTTGGAGCGTTCATTCACATGGAACAGAATCTGTACCTGATCAGCTGATGAATTTTGTGCTTCTACAAATATGATATAGAAGAGTCAGCCTTGCATTTGGGGAGAAGCTGAGGATTAGTAATCTGGATGGGCATTCAAGGAGAGGTCAGGAGTAAGGACTGTGGCTAGGGGTTTATATAGGTCAGAATGGTAACACTGCAGTGGAATGGGAATATAACAAAGGAGGACTTGACCTGCTGGAGAGGAAAGAAGGATCAATTCCATGCAAAAGCATGAAGTAGCATATATTTAGTGTCTGCCACTCAACTTCTCATTGTCTTTGGCACCATGGAAACAACAGTTCTTTTTCACTTACCTCAGGTAACTAGTGTTTCTTTGTCCACCCACTAAGAAAATTTGTTCTTGAAAAGGATATAGCTTCCTTCACTTTAAAGTGTAAAATACAAATCTTCAAATTCTACCCCATTTGTCAAGTACTGGAGAGGAGAGAGTCAGCTACAAGGTAAGAATCAATGTATTTCTTATGTAAACAGCACCTGCTGATCATGCCACCTTAAGGTCTGTCTGCCTTTCCCTTTAAAGAAAAAAAGTGTTTAACCTAACTCTGGGTAGGCTGTTCTCCTTTTGGGGATTTGGAATCATGGGAAGCAGAAATAAGCAAAAGCCAAGCAAAAAATAGGAAAGAGAAAAATTTTAGATGTTTAATTATTCTTCTCTGGTTATTTCAGTTTTATACCTGACTTATTTTTTAGTTTTGGCCCTATTAAGCTGACTTTGCATCTAGTCACTGTAAGCTCATAAAAGCAAATCACAGATGACAGCTGAGCAATGATTCAGAACTTGCATCGCTCTCTAAGACCACACTCTGGCCTGCCTAATCTCGCTCTATGCTCTTGGTTCCAAATTCGTGATTCCTTATGGTAACTTCATACTTCCCTTCAAACTTCACTTCCCTTGCTCTGGTTTGCTGATGATAGACTCTAGCATTTGGATGCCGCTGATTCTCTACTGGTTTTGGTGTTATCTACGGGCAGCAAAGTGTTAGCTCAGCAGGCCTAAATTTCTCAAACCCTGCACATTCCAGACCTATCTTCAGGACAGGCCCTTGGCTGGCTCCTGTAAAATAATCTCATAACTCCCCCAACACCCCACCGCCAAAAGAGGTGCTCTTGTTAAAAGAACTGTGATGGGCAGACCAAAAAATAAACATCCATATATTTAAGTGGCATTGAAGGCTTTTACAATCAAATCTATGCCTAGATGTGTTGTCTCCCACTACTCCTTGCTTCCCGCCCAACTTTGTATCTGTCTTTAGTTACAAAAGGTTACTCACTATTGTACTATTATATGCTTCCATGCCTCTATATGTCTCTGGTCATGCTACTGCCTGTGTTTGGAAGATCTTTCCTCCTCTTCTCTATGTTTAGAAATTGTATTTATCCTTTAAAACTCAGTTCGAATATAACATCTCTGGTGACACTTGGTATAATCCACCAGTTAGAATCAATCGTTCACTCTGTGCTAATTTAGGCACTCAGTTTACACTTTATTATGAATTCACAGTCTTAGAGTTAGTTGTGTGTATCTGTGGCCATCAGAAGATTAAAGAATGGGGAAAAAAGTGTCTTAATTATTTTTATATCCTCTAATTTGCAGTAGTGTCCCTAATCAGTTGGGTTTGTAGCCCCCTGCATAATTTTTTTCTCTGCTCCCCATTCCCACCTCTCAATTTATAATCTAAGTAAAAAGCATAAATGTTATGCAAAAAGTATCAAGACAAGCCTTCTAACCTCACCTTTTCACCAGACTGCAACCAATAAATGCAGCCCATATGAATATTCTGGAATCACTTCTAAGACTAGTGCTTTGAGCCTAATAAACAGTAAGTATTTGAATTGAATTTGATTGGAGTAAAAACTACTCAGTCTCAAAATATTCTCATTGGCCCACAACTAATCATTCTACTAGTCAGATGACAAGTTGTTGAAAACTAAGGTTTTTTGTTTAAGCAAGATTGTAGAATGAGAGTTCGTGTAAGTATAAAAGTGGATTTAATTTGGATACATTATATTAAATATAGAATTATTTTACATGCATGTCTAAATATCAGAAAGATTAATTACTCATGAATAAATGGATTATATATCATACACAAAGAAATTACGAAGGTCACTTTTTCAAAAATAGCACATTCATAATCAATATAATTAGTTCTGTGACCATACCTATTGCTGTCTTTTTACAGAACTATGGCTACTGGATCACAACCAAATTTGTCAGCTGAATTCCAGCTGCAGAATTCATGTTTCTCATAACTATATGAGAGGGAGAAGAGGACTGTCTCATTTTCAAGCCCTAAGTTGAGACCACAGTGTCAGTTGGAAAATGATAAACTTTTTAAATGAGTTCATTTTATGTGGAGATCACTTAGAAAGAATAAATATGAAACCAGTGGTAGTGTATTTTCTGCTACATTTCAGATTTTAGCCAAAGATAGAAAGGGTGGCTGTAGAGCTACAAAAAATTTTTCCTGCCTATGTCAGAAAATGCATATAGCTGTCAAAAATAATCTCACTAGACCAATATACATTATACATTTACAGATTCTCATAATATAAATATTCGGTATAATGGAAAAAATTATCACATCAGAATTTTAAAATTAATGATTTAAATCATCTTTTTTTTTGCCTTTACTTGCATATGTCTTTTCCAAAAGCTGTAATTTATCCTATGGTATAGTAAGAAACAACAGTTTCCAATAAATGTATGATTGGGATATTTTAGTTTTTTGTAACTTCTAGGTTGATTCTTAGAATTGAAGACATTTTTCTTAATGTTATATACTTATTCATTGTTTTTTATCTTCAGGTTTTAAAACAATTAAACAATAATATTGCTTGATGTTTAAGCATGTGGATGCAAAACGTGCCATTTAAGGTTTTCAGTGTATGTGCCCACCATATCTTCCTAGCTAAACTTTCTCTACTATTGTACAATAACTGGATGAGTTACTTAGGTTGACCTTCTCAGATTGCTGAATAGTCCAATAACAATGTCTTTCACTTACTGATATCTTGTATTAGTCACAGAACTAAAGATTGTATATACTCTAGTGAAAATCAGCATAGATTTTAGAATGGTTAAACCTGAAGGTATTTGGGTTCAAATACCAGTCCAATCCTGTAGCACTTACGTAACCATAGCAAGCTACTCAAACCTTTGTGTCTCATTTACTTCATGTATGATTTAATGATAATAATAGCACTTGGGGTTTCCCTGGTGGTGCAGTGGTTAAGAATCCTCCTGCTAATGCAGGGGACACAGGTTCGAGGCTTGGTGCGGTAAGATCCCACGTGCCGCGGAGCAGCTAAGCCCATGCGCCACAACTATTGAGACTGTGCTATAGAGCCCATGAGCCACAACTACTGAGCCAGTGTGCCACAACTACTGAAGGCCACGTGCCTAGAGCCCGTGCTCCACAAGAAGAGAAGCCACCATGATGAGAAGCTCACGCACCGCAACGAAGAGTAGCCACCGCTCGCCGCAACTAGAGAAAGTCCGTGCACAGCAACAAGGACCCAATGCAGCCAAAAATAAATAAATAAATTTATATTAAAAAATAAAAAAATAATAGTGCTTAACTCACAGAATTTTTATGAACATGAAATTGGTTAATATTTGAAAACCTCTAGACAAATTGTAAGTGCTCAATAATTGTTAATTGGGGTTTTAGTCCTACCTCTGTTACTAAATTACGTGGAACATCAGGCAAGTAACTTACTCTCTTTGGTTAAGTGAAGATAATACACCTTCTTTAATTAGTTATTAAGGTTGCTGTAAGTGCAAAGTTTAAAATTTTTAGTAATTTATGTATTAGCAAAATGAGTGATCCATCTTGAAGGAAATAGAATAGAGTTAAGGCTGTACCAAAAGTAGGTATAATGGTAAATGGAATATATGGGAAGAGGAGAGAGAGAGAGAGAGAAAGAGGGAGAGGGAGAGAATAAACTAAAATGTTGACTATTCTTGAGCTGGGAATTCCACAAACACTAAACAGAATGTGTGACATGTACAAACCAAAACTAATAATGTTTATAAAACACAGAAACCTAGAAAATATTATAAGCTTAAAATAGAGCAATTTTTTTTAAAATGCAATGTGGTAAGTACTCAAAAAATATTCATTATTATGAATACATATCTTCAGAATAATCTTACAATGTATGTTTATTTCCAGTTTACTAACTGGAGATTAAAAGTTAAGAAAATTTAAGTAAATTACCCCAAATCCACAGCACAACTAAAATAACACTAGAGTTGAGGTTCAAACTGTAAGTCCTCTGCAGATAAAGACTGCATTCCTTCTAAGATAATAAACTGCATCTCATTCCATGAAATCACATCATGTAAGTTTGTCTGAGGCAATGGTGGAAACCTAGGCTGAAACAGCCAACACATCTCACAAAACACTTTAGAAAGATTATGTTTCTTTTCCATTAAAAAGTAGAGAGCTTCCCTGGTGGCGCAGTGGTTGAGAGTCCGCCTGCCGATTCAGGGGACGGGGGTTCGTGCCCCGGTCCGGGAAGATCCCACATGCCGCGGAGCAGCTGGGCCCGTGAGCCATGGCCGCTGAGCCTGCGCGTCCGGAGCCTGAGCTCCGCAACGGGAGGGGCCACAACAGTGAGAGGCCCGCGTACCGCAAAAAAAAAAAAAAAAATTAGTAGAACATATGGTTCAGGTGGCCAGACAAATAAGTGGCAATGGTTTCATCAATATCCTAAAGGAAGAAGTTGAATAATTAATTGACACTAGAAAAACATTAACAGTGCAAGAGTGAGAAGAATTGACATTATCTTCTATAGGTTTGTATAAGGTCAACAATGTATACTATATACATATATATATATATTTTTTTTTTTTTTTTTTTTTTTTACGGTACGTGGGCCTCTCACTGTTGTGGCCCCTCCCGTTGCGGAGCTCAGGCTCCGGACGCGCAGGCTCAGCGGCCATGGCTCACGGGCCCAGCTGCTCCGCGGCATGTGGGATCTTCCCGGACCGGGGCACGAACCCCCATCCCCTGCATTGGCAGGCGGACTCTCAACCACTGTGCCACCAGGGAATCCCTATACTATATTTTATATTGTATATTATATATATCGAATTCTATAGGGAATTTCAAGGATAGTTTTGCCACTTGCAATTTTAACCTTTCACATTGGCTTTAGAACTTAACATTACACTTCCCATCCACTGGTGAGAAGCAAATTTAATCTATTCTCCTTATATGACACTCTTCTTATATTCCCTACATTAGTGAAGGTAGTCTAACTGCTGCAATTCGCAAATGCCAGAATTTCAGTAGCTTACCACAGTAAACATTTCTTTCTCATTCAGAACTCCCTCAAATGAGTTTTCCTAATCCATGGGTGGCTCCCCTTCAAGCTGTGATTCAGGGATCTAGGCTTCTTTCATATTGTGAATGTGACTTTTATCCTCCTCACTTGGCTTCTAAGATCTAGGAACCATCTTCAACAGGCAGAGAGCAAGGAAGAAAAAATATACATGGGAGGTCTTATAAAGCCTGACCTGGAAGTCTGCAGACTATAGCATTTCTACTGAACACACATGGTACATTATATACACTGTAATGTAGATACAATATATATACCTTTGGCTAGAACTCAGTCACATGGTTATGTAATCGAGGTTACTCATCAGTTAGATCCATTAAACTATATCTTGCTTAATAAGTAATAAACTGTAACCTACCTTCATTGATCAAGCTCACTTTGTTTTCATAAAAACTTGCGTGTCCTCCAAGTCTCACATAGCCTAAACAATAAGATGTTTGCCCAAGTTGTTTTTCAGGAACTTGCGGTCCGCTGTGTCCAGTTTGAGCTCCAGTCGGTTAAGACAGATTGGGAACGCCTCCACCCTCCAACTGGGCATGCTCGAGTGTCCGCTCAGTGACCTTTTGACGTCAGAGGGTCAAAAACTCCACCCTCAGAACATGTCAATGCCTCCATTTGCTGAGGATGCGTCCCGTGAAGAAGCCTGTAGCTTGGTTGCACCTGCGCAGGACAAAGATTACCTCACCTTTTTCTTATTGCCAATCACCTTTCCTCACACTTCTCACACCTCAGACCACCTGCTTCTTTATCTCATAAGTATCCAGCCCCTTATCTTCAGGGAGGTGGATTTGAGATTTGTTCTCCTGCCTCCTCGCTTGGCTGCCTGATCAATAAACCCTTTCTCAGCTGCAAACCTCGACATCTTGGCGTTTGGCTTGCTGCTCAGCGGGTAAACAAACCTGGTTCAGCAACAGTTACGCCTAATATCTACAAGGGAAGATGAGAAAGACGGTCTTGCTCCATGCAGAGGAAGAAGACTTGGTGACAAACTAGCTACTCTGAGACATACTCTCGCTACCTGAAGACATCTTATTTTAGAGTTCCATATATCCAAATACTTTGAGGACCGTTCTAGATGCAACCTTCCTAAGAAGTTTTCTGGGTTCTTCCAGCACAGATGTGATTTCTGCCATAGGTGAGCCATTAACCAAGTTTGCAGGGGTTTGGTTTTGTTTTGATTACAGTGCTCTTAAGGAGTTTACCCTAAAGGCAAAATAGATTAAGACTGTGATTCAAGAGCCAACATCAAAAGTTCAAATGCCGGGCTTCCCTGGTGGCGCAGTGGTTGAGAGTCCGCCTGCCGATGCAGGGGACACGGGTTCGTGCCCCGGTCCGAGAAGATCGCACATGCCGCCGAGCGGCTGGGCCCGTGAGCCATGGCCGCTGAGCCTGCGCGTCCGGAGCCTGTGCTCCGCAACGGGAGAGGCCACAACAGTGAGAGGCCCGCGTACCGCAAAAAAAAAAAAAAAAAAAAGTTCAAATGCCATCATGCTTACTTATTAATTTCATGACCTTGGAAAGTTGCTGTAACTCTCTGGGACTTTATTTCCTTATCTGTAAAACAATACTCTCCTCAAAATACGGTTAAAAGGTTCAATTGGTATAATATATAAAGCTCTTAGAAGAGTGCCTGGCACATGGTGAGTCCTCGATAAATGTTATCAATTATCTTAAATCTGCCACTTATTGTCCATTCACTTATCTCATTACTTTTACTAAACCAAAAACTCCTGAGGGCCATGATCATGCCTTATTCATTCTGGGATCCTATACTTTCTTTCTGTGGTAACTTAGGAATATTAGGCAATCAAATATTTGTTGGACAAAGCAAATAATTTCTTTCTTAGTTTTTATAAAGATTCTATATGTACTGTCATTATATATGTTGGAAAAGATAATATAGCAGAACAAAATACATAGTGATGCTTCATATTCAGTTGCAAAATATTAAAATATATTCATAATTTTCCCTATTACACAGTTTAGTACATAAATGTCTGCTTAAATGTATAGGATAATATTTATGATTGAATTTTACCCTATGTGTCCTTTATATTAATGTAAACTCTTGAACAGTGACCAAAAATCATTACAGCTTGATGTCTTTTTCAGTGGCCAGAATGAAATTAATTGGTCTCAGGCCAATTCCTAGTGGACAAGTGTCTAAATCAAAAAACACCACTACAATTAGCATTACTTTAGTTAATAGTTTTAACCACTGAGGTCAAGGATAAAATGAATAATAAAATTTGAACTAACCTTGCAATGCAAGTTGTAACTTCTTCCAAAATGGAGATTGGATAAGCTTAAAGTGACGTCTGCTAACGAGTTAATTTGCAGAATGAAAGAAAGAAATACCAATGAGACCGACTAGGAATTTATGTAATTTTATGAAACCAAATTTTCTATAATAGTCATTCCTTAATAAACATAATAGTCATTCCTTTTCACAAATAGCCTTAAAAAGTTTCCTTCATGAAAAATTAAATTTCTACCAAAACTAACAGTAATTTTCAACCTACTATTAATCTTGCAAGTAAAGCTGAGAATTTAAATACACATATATTTATTTCATCCCCAAGTCACCATGTAGAAGATTCACCAGTAAATTTCTAAAAACCAGGAGAAACACAAATATTCCCTGGGTCTTTACAGAAAGATAGAAGAAACTTAACCTCTGGATCCAAAGAACTTCATCAAAGGACTTCTAAGTACAAAGGCTAAAAAGTCTCTCTAGGAGCAAAAAGGTAAAACCTGAATATTTATCCCTTCACAGGATGATGGGACTCTCTATAAGAGTACAGACATTTTATTTTTACACATGAGATAATTTAGGTTCTGATAAATTGAGTTCATTTACCTAGAGTTACACAGTGATCTCTACTCTTCATGTCATGCTTATTGTTGACCCTAAAAGATTATACATTATTAAAAATTCTTCTGTATGCATACAGGTGTGTACATATGCATGTGTTTAACATTGTTCAAAGCACTGAGTAAAACACTAAAGAACAAAATAGGCAAAACTCCCTGCCTTCATGAAATTTACATTCTGGTGATGAGAAAAAGAAAATAAATAAGAAATATATTTAATAATGCAATAGTACAGGGTCAGGGAGATCAGTTTGCAAGATGATGTATTAGTTGCTAGGGCTGCCACAGCAACATACCACAAATTAGGTGGCCTAAACAACTGAAGTTTATTTTCTCACAGTTCCGGAGGTTGGAAGCCCAAGATGAAGGTGGTGGCAGGGTTGGTTTCTTCTGAGGGCCTTGAGGGAAGGATCTGTTCTAGGCCTCTCTCCTTGGCTTGTAGATGGCCACTGCTCCCTGCATCTTTACATCATCTTCCCTCTGTGCCTGCATCTGTGTCCCAATTTTGTCTTCTTATGACACCAGTCATACTAGATTAGAGCTCACCCTGATGACCTCATTTTAACTTATTTACCTCTTTAAAGATCTTATCTCTAAAAACAGTCACATTCTGAGATACTAGGACTTCGGACTTCAACATATAAATTTTAAGGGGCTAACAGTTCAGCCCATAACAAGAGGAGGAGTGATACTGGAATTTTAAATGGAGTGATCTAGTCTGGTTTCAATGAAAAGGTAATGTTTGGGCAAGAGCATGAAGGAGATAATGTACAAAACAAAACAAGTTGCAACCTTGTTTGTAATTAAAAGTTTGTAATAAAAGCCACATTTCTAATTAATAAAAACCAATTAAAGTTAACTAAGGGGGCTTTCCTGGTGGTGCAGTGGTTAAGAATCCACCTACCAATGCAGGGGACACTGGGTAGAGACCTGGTCTGGGAAGCTCCCACATGCCATGGAGCAACTAAGCCCATGCGCCACAACTACGGAGTCTGCACTCTAGAGCCCACGAACCACAACTACTAAGCCCTCGCACCACAACTGCTGAAGCCTGCGCGCCTAGAGCCTGTGCTCTGCAACAAGAGAAGCCACTGCAATGAGAAGCCCGTGCACTGCAACGATGAGTATCTCCCGTTCGCTGCAACTAGAGAAAGCCCGCGTGCAGCAACGAAGACCCAACGCAGCCAAAACTAAATTAAATAAATAAATTTTGAAAAAAATAAAGTTAACTAAGGTCAGAACAAAGGCGGTATCTCATAGGACACAAGGAAAGACCTTAGCTTGGCTTCAGGAAGGCCCTAAAATCAGAATCCAGAAAGTCTCCAAGAACCTAGGCAATGCTCTGTCTCTCCATGGCTTGTCCCTGCTTCTCTCTGCATGTCTACTTCATTCTCTTCCTGCAGACTTCCTCTCTCTCCTTGTCAGTCCAGTGATTGACAAAGCCTCTTCATGGTTTGCAGTTAATACCTGTTCCATTTGCAGTTAATACCTGTTCCATTTTCAGGTGGTTGGAGAGATTTACTAGTCATTCCTGAATGCTAGTTCCAAATTCTCAGGACAGAAAGACCAGCTGGCCCAGGTGACCGTGGACAAAGACCTAGGACCATGTAGAACAAAAATAGCTGTCTTTCTCTGTGGAGGGGCAAGATCCTTCTTTGTGCAAGAAAGATGAGACTTGTGGGTTAAGTAAATGACTCCAAAATAGTCTATGACAGACAGTAAAAGTTTCCTCTTCAGCTATTAGATATCACATTTTTTTTACCAACTATTTTAGTCCTTTCTCCTTTTTCCACTCTTACACTTCCCTCATCAAAATGCACAAATACTCTTCAAATTACTCTGAGCATTCCTTCTCTGACCTGGAAAGGTAGAAAGGACGCACAGGAAAGGGAGCCATAAAAATTAGGTTAAATCCTAAGTTTCACATTACATAGCCCTGTGATCTTAAACATGCTACTTTTTATACCTCTCAACTAGAAAAGGCATGTATTAAACCTTTTTCACACTATATGTAATTCCTTGTTTATGTAAATCCCCACCTACTTATTCAAAATTCATTTTTTTTTAAGTTTATTACTTTCTCACCTTGGGCCAGGCACTCTGATAAAACAGTGTATCCAAAGGAGGAGTGGGAGTAAGGAGGGGATCTGACACATTATCTGCACTTTGGAATTACTGTAGGTTGAGTGTTTGTACCTGCCCCCCCATTCATATGTTGAAATCCTAACTCCCAAGTGATGGTATTAGGAGGTGGGCTGTCTTTGAGAGGTGATAAGGTTATGGGGGCAGAGCCCTTATGAGTGGGATTAGTGCCTGTATAAAAGAAGCCATGAAAGCTCCCTCACCCCTTCCGTAATGTGTCATGTGAGATTAAAGTGAAAAGATGGCTATCCATGAGAAGTGGGCTCTTGTCAGACCCCAAATCTCTCAGCACCATGATCTTGGACTTCCCAGCTTCCAGAACTGTGAGAAATAACTGTTTCCTGTTTAAAAGCCACCCAGTTATGGTATTTTTGTTATAGCAGCAGACTAAGGCAGAAATTATTATTTGCAATTTAAAATTCCGGTCTGCTTTATGAAAACCTTTACTTATCTCAGCAAAGTTCAAAACAAGGTCCTCCTATGAAAGTGAAGCAGAGACTATGGAGATAGAAACTCTAAGTTTCTAGAGGACAGAAACTGAATCTTGCTGCCTTAAATACTCAGGATTTCACACATCTTAAAAAGAACTCAGTAGTGATCTTTTGTAGACCATGTGCCCCATTCTCATATCTTTCATCTCTAAGCAACTCTTAAGTAGGGAAATTTCAGGCTAGATGGATAACAGGGTGATTCCATGACAGACTAGTGAGGGATAAAGCAACATGAAGATAGGACTATGAGATAACTATGAAATAAAACCTTCCTTTTGTCACATACTATTTGTATCATAGAATCTTTTAAATCTCAAAAGATGTTCAATCCACTTTTACCTCTAAATGGGTCACCCAAAATTTTACATACGATGATGGTTTTGTTTTACTCTACTGCTGATTTCAGCCTCTAACCTCAATATTCATATCTCCCAAATGTAAGCAATCCATGAATAGCTGCACAATTTAGGGTTATTAATTAGAATAAAGTTGGCAGTTTGACTGCAGAGTTCAGCCTGTTTTCTTGTGATGCTTTAATGCGGTTGACTGCCTGCAAACATTGAAATGATTCCCCTGCCACTTTTCTATGTATTTAAGCAAATAGACTATTACAAGAACAAAGACCTACTTGGTTTTTCTAATTTGACAGACGATAAAAGAAGGCTTTTGCAGCTTTGTTTTTTTTTCTAAACTCATTTAGCACCAAGAGCATATCCACTTCGACTTTTCTTAGAACTGGTTCATTATGAAAATGGTCTAATAAGGAATAGTTGGACCTAGAGTTTTTATCTAGCCTTGAATGAGCCCAAGCTTGTTTCTCATTTCTTTGTTTCATAATTATGTTCTCTTTCAGCCCATTTTGTGGTCTCCCCCTAAACATGCTCTCTTTTGCACTATGTTTCCTTTGATCGCGAATACCTCATTATACATAGTAATTTCTAGTATAGGTACAATATAAATTCATCAACTGATTTCTAGGTGTCTACTTTTCTTAAATAACCCATTGATAATTTATAATATAGGTGCTTGCTCAAAATCTTATTAGTGTATATTAGAGAAATATAAGTAAATGAACCATTAAATAATAAGAATAGAAAGTATAAATGTTTCATAACCCTGAGGTTGAGCTCTGCCCAAGCCAAAGGCTTGCATGCAGATGGCTTTCTTCGAATGTGACTCCAGGAAGCAGATGGTGAGGGGAGGGCAAGGACAGGAAAACATGGAAGGAGGGAAAGTAACGTGAGATTGCAGAATCTTAAAAACTGATGGTTAGGACACTGTTTTTTACTTCTCTGTATGTGGGACATTTTTTGTGGTGTCCTGCAATTGTCTTGAATTGGCTCCCAAGTGTTAATTTTCAGAAATGTTGATAGTTGATTTTCAAACCATGGGTAGTTTGAAATTGGCCATGGTGGTGGTATTTATACCACAGAAATCAGCAAACACTCCCCATCAGAGCATTTATTTTTATCCCCAGGAACACCACTCAGGATACTTTTATTGGTTCTATCAAGGTCCAGAGATTACATTTTTGTCAATAAGTTTTATTGGAACACAACCACACCCATTAATTTATGTATTACCTATGACTGCTTTTGCACTAAAGTCAGATCTGAGTAGTTGAGACCCAGATCATATGGCCTACAAACCCTGAAATATTTACTATATGACTCATTACGGAAAATGTTTGTCAATTGCTGTGTTGAACTATGCTGAGTGAATTTTCTGCCTTGGTAAAACAGATACCTGCAGCAAGATTGTTCCATTTACCTCTTTGCCTTTGTTTATCAAGATGATAAGGAGTCTACTCTAACGCTTCCCTGAGTAAAGTTCATGCATATATGTCCCAATCCTTGTGCTTTGCTCCCCATATGTAGGTACATTTCTTGACTCCCTAAATATATCTGCAGCTATGGAGAGATTATTAAACAGCAGCAGATTTTAAGCTCCCAGACCCTTGCATAACCACACCCTAGAAAAACAGTGTAACAAATTTATCCTTTTTGTGGATTTTACCTCTTTTTTCTTTAGCACTGTATATATGAGTCCGTCTTTTGCGTAGCTGCTGGCTTAACCTACATCTCCATCTTGGCCTTCAGTTTTGAGGGACCTAAAGTTCCCATTATTCCATCCATTGACTTCATTATGTCGCTGATCCCAGAGAGCCATGGGGCAACTTTGATATTCATACAGTGATCTTAAGACTTTGCTTGTTTACTAGGCCTTTGTTGAACTCCATTTTCCCCTCTCCGGTTATGCCCATCATCCCACCTCTCAAATAAAATGTGCTTAGCTCATATATAACTAAGCAATATACAAAGCTTCTCCTTGATTCTTGGGCTTTTCCTACATTTGATTATTCTCACTGAATTTTTTAAAATGCTATTTAATTCAATATTTGCATAACTATATTTATTTTTAAAGCACAGGTGCTCTTTTCTATATTTACTGTTTCACTTATTAACTGTTAATCCCATTACTAATCGTAATAGCTGATCAGAATGTAATAAAATTTAAAAACATGGGAAAACCCTTAAAGAATCGGATGCCAAATATAACTCATGCTCTGATTAAAATCCGTTATATTTTTAAAGTATATTTTGAAATAATCTTGATCCAAAATACAACCATAAATATCAAAACTAAAAACAGACCATGTTTTAACTGCCTTTCCTAAGACTCTAAATTTCAGAAGAGTGCTAGATTTTTATAATCACCAGGAAAAGAAAAAGTTGAGTTAGTTCTCCTCCTTTCATCATCAAAGCACATTTTAGGTGTTGTATTTATCAAGAATCTTGCAATAAATTAAATCTAGCTTAAACTAAATTAAGCAAAATGCAAATAGACTCAGCGGGGAAGTTTGGATGTAGTTGACTAGATCTAGGAGTTCCCCTCTGTTTCTGTGTCTCTCTGTCTCTGTCTCTCTCTCTCTCTTTGTCTCTCTCCATCTCTTGTCTCTGCTTCTCCCTCTGTTGCCTTTATTCTCAGGCTGACTGTCTACATATAACAAAATGATGTCCTATAAGAGCTTTAGCTTACATATTAAGCTGATAGACATCAGAGAGGAAAAGAGCCTCTTTACCAATAGCTCAAGAAAATGTGTCCTGGGGACTTTGATAGTCCCAACCAATAGGAACACATCTGTCTTTTCCTGACTCAATCAATGTGGCTAGGGGGGAAATGATATACTGTGATTGGCCAGGGCTGGATCACATGCTGTCACTGTGGTATTTGAGGGAAAGCCACTTAAAAGCCTCAAATAATAATAAGTTCTCTTTTAAAAAAACATAAACAGCAGAGGGAGGGAAAAGAAGGTCATTGTACCTACCAATGTCTTCACTATGGACTATAAATAGCTGCTTGTTCCTAATGTGAAAATTCCCACTATGATGAAGGTATGTACTGACATGAAATATAACTAAAAATTGAATACTATTGCTCTTCTCTGGAAGGGTTTGCTCCATTTCAGATGAAAGAATAATGAGTAAGTGGGTGAATGAATGAATGAATGAATGAGTGAGTGATGAAACTTGGACTCATCTTCTGTTGAAGAACTTCAAGGTCAAACCGACCATTTGTCAATTCTTAAAAGAAGTATAATCAACCAGGGGTTGAAGTCACTACCTGTCCAGTGTGTATCCATACTCCTGAAACAGGCCCAGACCCAGTAAAGCTAACAGAGACAATTTAGGCCTGGGGAACTGATCAGGTTTCAACAGCAAAGCTCTCAAGAACATGGATGTTAAAATCTTTTAAAATATCCCGTTAAAGACAACGAAGTCATAATCTGATGGCTCTCTTGAAACTTGTGTATCCCTGGATTTTGTAAATGGTCTCACTTTTCAATGACCTAAAATTCCAATCACAACAGACATTTAACAATAAAATTCCTGATTATTTAACTTAATCAACACAGAACATTCAATCATTCATTTGTCCAATTTTTATAATGTTGCTTTGAGCAAGTCACAAGTCACTTATTTTTTTAAATATTCTCCATTCTTCCTCCCAATACCTAGCTCTTTACCTTCCCTTTCCTCTCCTCATCCTCTCCGAATTCCATACTAAACACTCCAAGTTGAATGAATCTATTTGCTTGGTAAACACAGCACTCAATTTTAGCATTTATTTTATTAATTTGTAATTATGGATATGTGTGTGGGCATATTCTCTATTAGATGATAAATATATTGAGAACATAGCCCCATTAATAATTATATCTCTAATTCCAAGTCTAGTGGAAGACTAGCAATTATTCAGTAAAATAATTGAGTTTATTTCCAAATTTTCAAATGGAAGTACTTATGTATACTTGGAACAAAATCAATTTTAATTTAGAAAGAATAGGAAGCCTTCATAAGGGTTCTGACTGAGATTTCTTGGTACTTTTAAGGGCCCTAGAAATTACTTGCTATGATTTCAAATTCAAAATGTAAGACTTTTTTTCCTTGATATGTGTAAGAAGCCATGTTTTTTTCTCTCTCTCTAAGAGAAAAAGAAAAATAGTATTTTTTGTGGATAAAGGCAAAAGTGAAGGAAGAGTAGAGAATGAGACAGAGATTCTTAAATGGCCACATGCAAAGATTTTACATTTGATGGATGTTTACGTATTTTCACTTTGGAGTCAGTTTGATCCTGTATGAAGTGAGAAGGAAAGATGCTGTTATCTTTACCTAACAAATCAGTAACTAGAAAATTAAGTAACTGGAAAGTTAAGGAACTAGGGCAAGTTCATGAATCAAGTTAATACATGAGTTCAGCACATAATATGGAGTAGGATTATAATTACAGTAACATATTTCAATCTTCTTCACTTATTATTACATTACCTTTGACCAGAAGCATCACTCCTTTAAGCATCATTTTTTTCATTTTGAAACAGGGATTAAATAGCACCCACCTGATAAAGTCCTGGTGAGGAAAAGGAATGAATGCATGGAAAGCACTGCTCGCTGGAAAGTTTTGTTTTGCAGCCACTTCAGCAGTTCTCTCTGACTTTACCCTGCCAACCTGCCTCGTTTAAGAAAATGTTTGCTTAGAAAAGTCAGAGCAAAAGTGGAAAATAACCATATGTTGAACTTGCTGAGATGTAAGGAGGAAGGCACTAGAAAAAAATTTGACAATTCATTCTGCAGACCAACAAGAAGTGTCACCGGTTGAAAATGGATTGATTGCCATAAGAGAAAGGGCTTGTGGCTCAAGGTGGTGAAGCAGCCTCAGGGCACGATGGACAGGAAGAGAATATATAAATACCAAACACCATTTCTCCATGAGATATTTGAAGAGAGGACAATTGAAAAATTAGCTAAGACCTATACTAGCCAATACAAGTAAATTTTGCAGCCTCATAAAAATTTTCTATATTGAAATGCTAGTTTTAAGGACTTAGACTCTAAAGTACATATTTTAAGGAAAAAATGCTGGTGATATTGGTGCATATTTTATATGCCAATTGCTTGATATTTACAGACTTCTAAAATTTGAAACCAAAAAGTTACTGAAGACACTTATATTAGGTGTGAGGAGAAACTGTGTAAGCTAAGTATTATAAGGTCTGGGTTAGCAATTTAGACAATTTGTCAGAGTCCTTTCAGGCCCATAAGTGTTACAACTTTCTATTTCATCTAATATTCAACAAATATTAACTTTAGATTCATTCTAGTTCTCATGAATCAACAATTCAACCATTTTAAAAAGATAATACAGATTTTTTTGGGGGGGGGCCCCACCACAAGACTTGCAGTTCCCTGACCAGGGATGGAACCCAAGCCCCCCGCAGTAGAAGTACAGAGTCTTAACCACTGGACCACCAGAGAAGTCCCAATACAGATATTTTAAATGTTTGTTAGAGTTTATTCATATGATGTTCTTGCTCTAACTGGAAAAAATTTAATATAATAAATAAAATGATCATCCTAATATTTGCATTTTCATAGTTATTTACCTGAACAAGAGTATATACCTCTGAAATGAGAGGCAAGAGGTAGTTCCTTAGCATGGTCCCTAAAATCAAAGAGTCCTTTAGGAAGAAAATATAATTGAAGAACAGAAACCAATATCTCTGATATCTTATTATAGTTATTACTATTTTTTTTTTAAAAAACTGTTGGTTCCCCCTTCCTATAATTATTAATAATGTAATGAATTCTAAAATTAATAATATGCAGAAGCTCCTAGTATCTTGCACACTTCCAAGTCCCATGATCACAAATAATGCTATCTTCGCTCCTTCAGCTTCTCACCACCAAACATCCTGCCTTGTGCAATTCAGTTCTTTTGAGCTGCAGAATCTGATACTGTGCAGAGAAAGAAAAGTTGTGAGAAATGAAGAAAAACTTGTCACAAGAGGCCAAGAAGATACATATAATAAACTTGAGAGGAAAAGTGGGTGGGGGGGAGAAAAGTCACATGGGGTAGAGTAGCATGAAGAGAGAGGGATATTTTCTGATGTTGGGTGGTGAAGGTAACTGACAGTGGAGTGAGAAAAGATTATGACTATATATTGAGTTTTTATTAGAGGAAGCTTTATCATTCAGACACTGGAATTCTCTGGACATATAGGTCCAGGAATCAAAAGAGTTACATTTGGGTAGCTCATCTAAAACTCTGAAATAATCCTGGGATAAAAATCAGAACTGCTAGGATTTAAAATAATAATACAGTCAATTTTCTCTGAATTAGAAAGTCAAAAAACCATTATGAAGATGACAGTACAATGAAGTCAAGGGTTCAAAGTTGAGAAATATATCTATTTAGAAGTGGATACACAAGCCATAGATCCAAACAAATGGGGCTCTACAAATAAGTCTGCTAAATTGAGGAAACAAAAAAATATTCCCTTAAGAAGTGTTGAAATGGGATATAGTCTTGGCCAACCCACTGCCATGTACATCCACACATCCCCATATTCAGTTTCTTAAGAAATTGGAGTCCTTATTAGAGGAGTTCTAAGTTCACCTTGAGTGGTGAAGTGAGTATCTCCTTCCCATCTCTCCATGGTCAATACCAAATTTTTGAAGGGCTTGATGCTAACAAGGGACTTGAAATTTTTAAAAAATTTTGAATTATCTATGTATATTATTTGCCAAAAGAATTTGGAAAATAGGCAAGAAATAATATTTTATGAAGTGAATAAAATTCTGAGCCATAATTGACATTGCATTGAAATGTAAAATACTACAGGCAGAGAAAGGCCACCATTTTTAATTAGTCTTCAAGCCAGTTTTGCATTGGGACTTAAAACTGTAAAGAATAGCATATATATAAAGGGACTAACTCACTGCCCTAGAACAGGGTAGGCAAACAATGCCCCAGAGGCCAAATCTGGCCCACTACATGTTTGGTGTGGGTTTTTTTGTTTTTTGTTTTTGTTTTTTGTTTTAACCACTAATGAGAATGGGTATTATTTTTTTTTTTTTTTTTTTTTTTTTTTTTTTTGCGGTACGTGGGCCTCTCACTGTTGTGGCCTCTCGTGTTGCGGAGCACAGGCTCCGGACGCGCAGGCTCAGCGGCCATGGCTCACGGGCCCAGCCGCTCCGCGGCATGTGGGATCTTCCCGGACCGGGGCACGAACCCGTGTCCCCTGCCTCGGCAGGCGGACTCTCAACCATTGCGCCACCAGGGAAGCCCAAGAATGGGTATTATTTTTAAGTGGTTGTAAAAAAATGTCAAAAAAAAGAATTATATTTGGTGACATGTGAAAATTATTTAAAAGTGAAGTTTTAAGATCCATTGTAAAGTTTTATTGTGACACAGTCACATTCATTTACGTATTGTCTATGGTTGGTTTCATACTGCAAGGCCATAGTGGAAAAGTTGGGGCAGAGACCATATAAGGGCTGTACCACCTAAAATTTTTATTAGCTGACCCTTTATAGAAAAAGTTTGCCAACCAGTATACTGGAACAAGAATAGAATAGAAGACACCTCTGCCTCTGTCAATTTCATAAATGTACACAAAGCCAGGGGAAATATATTCGGTCCCCTGGATAAGCTGTCCCAACTCTAGTGGACAGCTCCACAAGGAACAATAGAACAAGACATGGAGGCTCAGGAGTAAGTTAAAATGGAAGTGGTTTGGAGTAAAGAATTCATACCTTCTGTTGAAATCCATTGTTCTTTCAAAATCTCCTAGATTTTCATTGTTGATGAAGCAAAAGGAAAATGAGGACACATTAGAAGCTATCAGGGGATCCAGATCAACTAAAATTCAAACTGAAGTGCGGGGATGAATCTGATAAACCAGAAGTGATATAAATGTCTCTGCCTTTAAAAGATGAAAGATCCCAAAGGGCTGAAATAAAGTTTCCCTTCTTAATCAGTGGACTTCGCTAGTTACAGGTTAGGACTGGACCTAAGAAGAATTACTGTGCTTGCATTCAGAACTCAGTTGGGATAGAATCGGTCACACATTTGCTCTGGTTTTGGCAAATAAGAATATCTTTCAGTGGTAAATAACTATTAATATTATTATAAAGTAAGCAGAATTTATTTTTCAAACTACTGTTAAGTGACACCTAGAAAGTACAGGAAATAAATAGTAAATGCCCTTCCCCCAGCCTAAAGTAGAGGAGTGGGACTGTGATAAACCCAACAAGGCTCTGCTTGGCAGTGTTTCTGGAGTTCTTCCAGATAAATTACACAGCACTTGCCAAGCCCTCCTCCTCTGCCCCCAGTAAAAGAATGAAAAGAAAGGGAGTTAGTGTGTGATAGATTGTCAATACAAGGATCATCTGAAAGTCCCATTTACATATCAGATTTGCCTTTGAAGGCATCTCTGAAGATTGACCAGGGTAAATGTGTTAAAAGGGTAAAATTTTTAACTCATAAATTTCCCAGTTGTTTCTACCTTGTTAAATACAGAGAATGTACATTTTCTCCCTGATGAAATGTGTCTTTGTCAGAATATCATGATGGTGAATCAGATAGTAGTCAGAAAGAAGAAGTAGATGGAGTAAGAAAAGCCTTTTTGTGAGATGCTAAGATTACCTACATAATAAAAGTAATTAGAGACTGGAAAATAAATCAGGAAGAAAAATCTGCATCGATTGGGAGATACTGAAAAACGGGGTTTATTATCACTTATTTACACTCAAATATATTTTGAGGCATTGGTTTTAGAGAAAGACTCCAAAGCAAAATATAGTAGAAGAGAATTAGAGAGAAGAGAAAAGAGAAAATGAAAAGAGTCCCCAAATTTGGATATCAGAAGTATCACTATGTTTAGTTTTTCTGCATACCTATTTGAATATGACCATGAATAAGATGAGATCAGGAGTTCTAGGATTCATAAAGTTTGTAATATACTTTTATAATATAGAGCACATATTCAATAGGTGATTGCTGCATTTGACCTTTTATTTGGAATAGTATTTCATTCACAGGGGATGAATCAGATTGAAAACCTGGGTAACCAGCCATAGAATTTCACTGCACCCTAAAGATTGTTGGTTACCGGCTTTAGGCGTGCCATCTTGGACATCCCTTTGCTTTTATATTAGTGTTGACAAATCATTTTTCCATAACTTTCCCCCCGAATTTGTAAACATTTCACCATAAATCCTCATTTTTGAGATGATACAATACTATTCACTTTTCTAGAAGGCCAATAGACTCAATTTTTCTCTACTCTTGAGAATATCTTGACAGCATATTTCCCTCTTATGCTCTAAAAGGAAGATAAATAAATCAATGCACAGTGAAATATTTATGTGCTTAACATCCTTTCTAATGCATTATCAAAGTATCTGTTAGCACCACGTAAATAAAAGTTTAAAACATTGTGTTTCTCTAATCAGACAAAGGGTGTCACAAAATCTTTAAAACGTAAAGGACTTGCACATTTGGGGGGAAATTTTGATGCACTGGTGCAGAAATCGGACAAAATTGTCTCCAATCCGACCTCCCGCAAGTGAGGAAATAATTTATGCTCAAAGATTGAACACTTTTTTGTCAACGTGGAAAATACTGTTTTAAAAAGTGTCTTTCAGAGATATTCTGCTACTGAGTAGGAAGGTGAATTTTTGTGAAGAGCAAACATATTCAAGAGAATGACTTTTGATGAGTGGCAATTACTTACTCCTCCACTGAAGAGAATTACTATGTCAAAGAATCAGTAAAACGTATGTACTCATTCCATTCAACAATCATTTATTGAGTATCTTCCTCATAGAAGGCAATGTATTAGGTGTTGAGGTATAAAGATGAGAAAACCACAGGCTAATGTGAAATAAATATGCCAGTTTCTCCACTATAATGCCAAATGTGCTAGAGAGTCACAGTGTGTTATTGGGGAGGGAGAAAAATTATGCTGACTGAGGACCACTTCATGCCACATGTGGGTTTAAGCTGGGACTTCAAGGATTGTAACTAGTTGTGATAACATGGAGGGAATGTGGAAAAAAATTGAGCAAAAGTAGAAAAGTTCACTGGGAATGAGGTAGGAAGGAGAGGTGTGAGTGAATAGACTAGAGGAACTAATTTCAAAGACACTTCAGAGATAGAATTAATAGAGCATAGGGCATAGTGACATAAGATTTGGGTAAGAGAGTCAAAGTTGGAAAGTTTTCATTTGGAGCATCTTCCTGCTAAGTTAAGTTCCTAGGTGATACTGAAAATTCAGGATAGAGGGTAAGTTTTCAGGATAAGTAAATTGATTCTGTTTTGAGCGTATTATATTTAGGTTAACTATAGGACATTCAGCTAGAATAACCAGCAAGCAGTTTAAAATCTTAGTCTCGGGAACACAGGAGAAGCTTCAGTCAGTTATTCATTCAATGAATAGATATTGATTATAATGTATATATCAGGCACTGTAGTAGAAACAGAAAGTATAAAAATTAATTAATATGACCCCACTCTTTAGCAGCTTCAAATCTAATGGTAGAGTTAAACCTATAAACACAAAACTACAAATCAATGTGAAGTGTGGGTCTCCTAAAAAATAGGAGTTGCCTACAAAGACCATAGAAGGGAAACGGGGGAGAGGGGAGACACAACTTCACCTGAGAAGAAGGGAAAGCTGGTATTAGGATTAAGGCAGGGCTACCTTTAGGAAAGGTGGACCCTGTCATCTTACTCTCTTTAGCCAGAACTCCTCTTTATGGACCTGGTTACATCCTGCTAGGAACTTGCGTAGTGATACCACTGGACATAATGCTCCTGCATTTAATATATTTCTACACCCATCTTTATGTGAACTTCTGCACCTGCCACTTGCAATGAAAAGTTTTCTCATAAGACTAAGGTAGGTAACAGGACATTAAAAAGAGATATTATTTCAAATATAGAGCTTCTTTCCCCCTTGAACTCCAAATTTGTACATATAACTGTCTATTTGTTATCTTTACTTGACCGCAAACTTATGATATTCAAAACAAATTTACTAATAAACCTTCCTACCTCTCACCCTGCAAAACCATTTGCTTCTCTCTCAAAATTCCTCATCTCAGTAAATGGCAACTTTGGTTCTCAGGGCAGCATTTAGGGTGACTTTTAAAAAATCTAATCTAGTTATTCTTCAGTTTGGGCTTTCCAACCTTCTCAGAGTAAAAGGTAAAGTCCTCACAGTAATCTATAGGGTCCTAAAGACCCTTCTGATCTCCTCTCTGGAATCACTCCAAGCAGACACTCACACTTCCCTGGTATTTCTCAAATACAATCGGTATATTCCCATCTCAGGGCCTTTGTACTTGCTATTTCCTCTGCATCACATGTTCTTTCCTCGGACATCCCTATACTTTGCTCTCTTCCCTCAATCAACAATTTACTTAAGTTTCTTGTTTTCATCAGACAGAACCTACTGACATCACACTGTCTAAAAGTTTAATCTCATTCCTCACACATGCATACATGCAATATACTTCCTCTACTTTTCTTTATTTGTCTTACTTTTCAATACTTTCCACTAGAATTTAACTTCCATGAGGTCAGAGTTTTGTTCATTTTTTTCACTCTTATATCCTCTGTACCTAAAACAGTGGCAGAAACATAGGAGGTGACCAATAAATATGTCAAATTAATACTTTAAAGCTGAATGAATTATAACCCTTGAATAATTGCTAAATATATTCCTTTAATAGGAAGGAAGGAGGGAAGGAAGGAAGGAAGGAGGAAGAAAGGAAAGAAAGATGGAAGGAAGGGAGGAAATTAAGATAGAAGGGAGGGATGGGGGAGGAAGGGGAGAAGGGGAAGAGGAAGAGGAAAAAAAGGAAAAGAACAAAGAGAGGGAAAATAGACAATGCATTTTCCTAGACAATTTACAGGGTATCCATGCAAGATACTTGTTCACATTAGGAGAGTCTCACTCTCAGATCTTCCTGTCAGAGCTTAAACTGAATGTTGGACCAAATTATCAGAGATGTTTTGCTTAGGATTAGTTAGCTTCTCTGTAACAGTGGACTTTTCTCAATTACCAAAGTAGAAGTAATCACTCCATTTTTCATTTTTCTTAACATTATTTTGTGTATAAGCCTCTGATAGTACTGCCAGAAACCAGAATAAGTGATTTCATATTTTCAATTGCTTCTGCCTGACTGTGAAATAAAGAGGGCCATGGTAGTGTTTCATTTCTCTTTGATCCCCAGTCTAGCATACTACCTAATATGTAATAAGTCCTCAATAAAGTTGACTGAATTTAATTGTGTGGACAATAAGGAAATACAAAGAGCAACCTTAGAAGTACAAACTTACTCAAAATTAACTTTAATAGGCACCTCTATCCCTCCTTCCCCATCCTGCCCTTTCAGTATGGTCAGATTTGAATGAGTGATAAAATAAACACACACACACACACACACACACACACACACACACACACACACATTTATTTTTTCCTATGTAGCCATGCCCCCAAGTTCTCAGTCTTCCAGGTCACCCTTCAACCTACCCTTAAATTTAAACATTACTTACCTAGAGCCTATACCTTGCTGACTGTGAGAGATCCAGTCCCTTCCGCTAGTACTTTTGGTATTTTTGGTTCATTTCCTCTGACCAGTACATGCCTAATTACTCAAAAATTTGTGGGTCTCTTTGATTCACTTCCACTGCAAAATACACATACCTACCTCTCCCTCTATCTTTTAAATTACCACTCATCTGAGACCTTTGAATTGAACATTCTAAGTGTTTAGAAATAACATAATAAAAATTAAATTTAATCCTTAAGTCTGAAAGATATCCCCTTACTCCTTGGCCCTAGTGATTACCCTTCCCCTTCACCCAGATTTGTCACCATGGTCGTAGGGCTCACCTCTTAAACTAGAGCCCTCTTCATAAATTGTCTCTTCATTAAGTCCCCGGACTCCATATATGGTCTGAGTCCCCAGATAACATAATAATTATCTGTACAGCGATATCCCTACTTAAAACAATTCCATTATGAAACAGATTTATTTAGCATCCTAGCCTGAAACATTTGCTTTTGGATTATTCTCAATTTGGGTGTCTCTGTAGAAAAATGAAATTATATTTTTGGTATTTATCTAACATCTGCATGACTATAAATACTCTTAAAACTCTTAGCTTCTAGAAACAAGGGCAAGTCTGTCACCAAAAATATATGGCTTCTATCCTTAGAGCTATTTGAAGTTCAGAAATATTAGAGTTCCGCCTCAAAACAATATATTAAATAAATCAATGTAAACAAAGGAATTAAAATAATTATTGTGTAAAGTGAGCATTGAGGACTCTACAACTTAGTACCAAGGAAAGTGGGACCATTTATAAACATCCTCAGACATTCAGAAACTCATTCTGGGTCCTGGAATTATTTCAGTGAGATAACTAAAACAATTTTTGATAATAATTGTTTCTGAGTACTTATAAGGGTATAAACCTGATTGTCCAATGAATAAATGGTGACAATTTTAATTTTGAACTGAATTTGTTTTCCTAACATTTCTATTTACCAAAACTTTTCATTAAATAATAATTGCTTTGGGTTATATTTTGAGAATTGCATGCTCATACCTTGTGGCCAGTTGCTTTGCTTAAATGTGTTTAAATCTTCACAGCCCTTCAAGGTGGGTCTTTTCTATTTTTTTCAGGGGAACACAGATAAGAAAATAGATTTAATGGCTCTATAGCTCATGCTCTCAGTCCACTATACTACACTGTTCCAAAGAGAATGAATATAATAAACCATTTATTTCTCTGATTCTTGCAATATTGAAGAGTCCCATGAAGTTAAGAATAACACAAAGGATAGCCTGAAGGTAATTGTAGTGCAAACACGTATTAATTACAACTATGAGACATTTTTATTACTCAGGATTGCCACATTCTGTCATCTGAATGACCTCTTGCCTATTCTTTCAAAACATATTTACAAATATGTTTTTACATTTACAGAACACATCTATACTTTTTACTTAAATGTTTTCTTAGTGTACTATAATTGCAGAATTTTGCACATTTCCTAAAAGTATATTAATTATCCTATTGACTGAGTTTGTTCAGAGAATTCATTTATCCTAGTATGTAACCATCATTTTTTTTTTTTTTTGCGGTATGCGGGCCTCTCACTGTTGTGGCCTCTCCCGTTGCGGAGCACAGGCTCCGGACGCGCAGGCTCAGCGGCCATGGCTCACAGGCCCAGCCGCTCTGCGGCATGTGGGATCTTCCCAGACCGGGGCACAAACCCGTGTCCCCTGCATCGGCAGGCGGACTCTCAACCACTGCGCCACCAGGGAAGCCCTAACCATCATTTTTTAAATAGTTGCCTGCTTTCTAAATACAATTAGAAGTATTTTTATTATTAAAAGAGGCTTCAATTTAATGTGTCAAAACTGAAAAATTTCAAAATCTCAGTCTTAAAATGTCAACATCATTTTATGCATATGTATCTGTGACTATAAATATTCACTTTTAAAATATCATAAATTATATATAAACAAATGAATTAAAACCCAACACAACCATATCTAACAAAACCAGCATTTCTGATAAGTTATACAGCACAAATTACCAAGAGATGTCTTTGTGAAATCACTTTAGTGAACTGTGAGATTATATAAACAATTAAATCATTGCTCACTATTATCATTGCAATTAGGCATTTGTTACTTAAAGATTTTTACAAACATAATAGCGATGTCTGCTTTCAAGTGGAATGGAGCAGCTTGCAACTGATCAGTTCTTCACTTAGAGCAATCAGAAAAGCTGGATAAATGGAAAATTCAGAGAGCTACTTAGACAATGAGAATCAGAAGAGCTAAAATTCTGGAGAGGGAGAAGAACTTTGAAAAGTTAAGTTTACCTCTATAGCCATTTTTACCCTGGAGCATTTACCAATTATGAGTGTGGGAGGGACCTTGAATAGGGTAGATATCACTTCCGTGATTAGGTTACATTGACTTTAAGGAAGAGATTACTGCTGATGGGCTAGGCCATTCCTGGTGAGAGATTCCAGATGTGAGAGGTACTGAGGGAGATTCTCCTTTGCTGTGTTTGAAAATGGAGGGGGGCACATGGCAGGGCACAGCAGGCAGTGTTTAAGAGCTAAGAGTAACCCCTGGCCAACACACAACAAAAAGATGGGGACCTCAGTCCTATAGCCCCAAGGAACTGGATTTTCACAACAGCCTGAATAAGCTTGAAACCTGATCCTTCCTTAGTCAACTCTTCAGATGATCACACAACCTAGTTGATACAATGGCAGCCTGGTGAAACTGTGAGCAGAGAACTGTCGTGCCATGCCCAGACATCTGACCTACAGAAATATAACCTGGTAAGTAGGTGTTGTTTTAAGCTGCTAATTTTTTGGTAATTTGCCACGCAGAAATTCTAAGCAAAGTAGAAGGCTGAGAATCTGCTAATTATACTGATGAAGAACCATTGCACGGAGAAACCAAAAAAGCTTTTGGTGGAGATTTCCAGAAGCCTCAAATGTGTGACCAGTTTGTGCGAGACAGGAAACTGAAAACTTAAACGGAAAACCTCTGAAAAGCAGATCCGATTTTCAGCAGGTTTGTAAGATGGGTAATGTCCAATAAAACTCACTAGATGCTCAGTTGAAAATCCCAGAGGGACAGGGGTGGACCACAAACAGACTGAACCTAACCAGGGCTAAAACCAGCCTCTACTCAGTTAAATCACTGATGGATTAAGGGACTACTCTTTTCAACTAATAGAAAGGGTAAACTCTCTCCAGAGAAAGATAACATCATCTACAATATCCAGCATTCAATCAAACATAGCTCATCATGCCAAAAGTCAGGACCATGTAGTTGAAAACAACAGATAATAAAATCAGATCCACCAGTGAAACAGACGGTCGTTATTTAACAAAAAACTTTAGCGTAACTGTTATCGATATGCTCTAGAAAGTATGAAAACCATGATGAAAAAGTAAAGTGAAGAATTTCACCAGATAATTGAAGTACAAACAAATAAATCATATAGAAGTTCTGAACTGAAAAAAACACGCAATACCTAAAGTAAAGCATTAATAAAGCATCATAGGTAGTCTTCTATTATCTAAGAAAATTCATTACTCAGCTTAACTCATGGTATTTTTAATTTAAAAGTATAACTATGTAATTTTACAAAATAACCCTTATGAACCAATTTCCAAATTCCTAACAGCAGAAGGATCAACAGTGGTTGTTATTTAGATTCATGTCCAGCTCTACACTTGAGAAGGATTTAAATTTTTGTTCTTCAAATATGGAAAATAAAATAAAATACCAATTAACTGAGAGAATATCCCCTTTCAAGGGGAATTCTTATTTTCCTCAATGCTTTTTTAATGCATACTTTGAGGTATATGTGACTTTATTTCTCTCTTGGTCTTTATATCCCGTTGGAAATTCATTTTCCAGATTAAGAATCCATACAAAAGAACCACAGAATTTCTAGGGAATATCATAAATGCACTTATTGAAATTATGTAAGATATGTGTTATTGCTAAATCTGACTCACTGAGATTCAGTTAAAAAGTCAACTCCACCATTAAAGTTTCCCTCATCAGCTCTGCCCTCCTCACAACTCCAATTGTAATTTATAACACTTTCAGTTCACATCGTACTTGGACTTATAGTTTTGTATGTACATGGCTTCATTTTTTAAGCATGTGGGAACAGCATGAGGAAGAAGATCACGGACTTTGCATATTACACAAACTCAGGTTGAAATTCCAGCCTCACAATTACTGCCTGTGTGGCCTTAAAAGTTACCTTAATCTCGCTCAATCGCTTACTTACTGTTTGACGCTTAATCTCTCTGTGTCCCAGTTTTCTCACCTATAAAATGCAGGTAACAATAGTTTTTAGTTAAGATACAAGTATTATGATGACTAAATCAGATATTTCATGTTAAGTGTTTAGAACAGTTACTGGTACATGGTAAGTGCAATAAAATATTAAATTTTATAATAAAAATAATTATATCATAAAATTATCATTATTATCAAACTCTCTAAATTTTAATTTTCATAATATGTATAATCATACTTTCTTTTCAGGGATGTTGTATGAGTTAAATGTGATATTTTATGAAAAGAATACCTAGAATATTTTCTGACAACTAATGTGTATTTTGTAAATAGTGGTCTATCTTCTACCTCAAAGTCTAGTTTTCTTCAGAATACATAGAATGTTTTACTCACTTTTGAAATTCTTAAATCCTTTTATACATAATTGAATCCCAATAAATATTTGTTGAATTAATTAAATCAAATAGAGTCAAATAGAATTAAATTGAATAGCATTATACCAAATAAATTTTTGTTGGTAAGGCTAGATCTTATCAGCAGTCGTCAGTGCTTTATCATTTCTGATTCTGAGAATTTGCAGAAACTGACAAATGGTACTAACATTTGCTATTCACTTGTAAATAATTTGAAGATTCCCCCCTTTCTCCAGACATCTGGAGAAATCTTATTCTTAAATCTAAAGAAAATAATCTGTTGAAATTCTCAGAGAATTTAAATGAAAAATATACTATATATTCTACATCAAAATCCAGAAATGCCTAAAGGAAAAATGAAAAGTTTGTTTCACTATCAAGTGAAGAAACTTTAACACATTTAGCAAACAATTGTTGAATGCATATTATATTTACTTCAGGGATAGACATGGCCTGCAACAAAGACATTTAAGAAATGATCATTTTATATTTTTAATAAGTAACAGTATTTTAAGTGAAATAAGGCATGCAACTGAATGAATATAAGATGAAAAAATTGTTGATACCTATGGTACATACGGAACAAAGTACTTAATGAATTCTGAAAATAAGAGTATTTCTAGCTGAAAAATGAGAAAAGACTAAAACAAGGTAGTATCTGAGTTAAGTCTTAAAGGAGATAATAAATGTCTTGATAAGTCAAGATGGAGAGAAGAGTACAATTAGACTTTCCAGAGTGAAGATAGTCTTAGTGGGTTCAATTATGTCCTGAAAAACATAGGTTCCTCTGGTATCTATAAATGTGACCTTATTTGGAAATAGGATTTTTGCAGTTGTAATCAAGTTAAGTTGAAGTCATAATGGATTAGGGTGGGCCCTATATCCCATGGTTAGTCTCCTTATAATGAGACGAAGATTTGGAGACACCCAGACACACAGGGAATAAAGCCATGTGACTATGGAGGAAAAGATTGGAGTGATGCACCTACAAGCCAAGGAACACCAAGGATTGCCTGCATCCATCAGAAGCAAAGAAGAGGCAAGGAAAGTTTCTTCCCTAGAGCCTTCAGAGGGAGCCTGACCCTGCTGACAGCTTGATTTCAGACTTCAGAACTGTGAGACAAATTTCTATTGCTTTTTTTTTTTTGTGGTACGCAGGCCTCCCACTGTTGTGGCCTCTCCGGTTGCGGAGCACAGGCTCCGGACGTGCAAGCTCAGCGGCCATGGCTCACGGGCCCAGCCGCTCCGTGGCATGTGGGATCTTCCCAGACCGGGGCACGAACCCGTGTCCCCTGCATCGGCAGGCGGACTCTCAACCACTGCACCACCAGAGAAGCCTCAAATTTCTATTGTTTTAAGCCACCAAGCTGTGGTAATTCTTTATGGAAACTTTAAGAAACTAATACAATGGTCAAAAAGGATGTTTTCCACAGTTTACCCTTCTGTCGGAGTAGGCTTTAATGAAAACAATTTGAGATTTAATCCTAATTAAAATCTTGACTGTGTCATTTTTACTAGATGTGTAGCTTTGGGTAAATTAATTAACTTCCCCTAGCCTCAGCTTCACTACAAAAAGGATATGAAGATACCTACCATACAAGCTTTTCAGATTTTTTTGTGGCTCAATTAAGATAAAGTATATTTGTCATCTGATACATAGCAGACATTCAATCAACATTAACAGTAATAATGTTACTAGTGATGACTTTTATATAGGGGCCATTGCTGATTGCAATTACCAAGAGCACTGATGGAGTGATGATAATTAATAAAATAGATAACCTCAGACTTTAATTATACCTCATTTCAATTTACTTAAGATTTTGAAGATCTAAGATGTACCTGTGACTTTTAAAATCTTGAAAAGTCAACATTTTGTTTGAAAATAGATAAGCAAGTTACAGATACACGAGAAAATTTTTCTTTCTTTTTTGCATAATTACAATAGATATACCTGACTCTAAGCATCATGTTTGATTGACATTGGTAGTAGTCAGATGATATGATTAAATAAATAATTGTTATTTTGTAACTGGATCAACAATATGTTGGCATTATATTAAATAGTATTTGATATGGACACATTTCTTGGTACTATGTACAACTGTATAATGATGAATCACATAGTCCCAGCTGTGTTCATTTTTGATAAATAGAAGACAAACAGTACCATATGCTTTATCGACGCTTCTCAAAATGAGGTTTGGAACGTGTGTATAGCACAGTGCCAGGTGATACTTGACAGCTCCACAAGATAAACAGTGCACGTATTCCTGTAAGCTAAATTTTAGGGAGATTAAAAAAGGAATTAAATGTGTAATATCAAAGCAAGCACAGCAATGAACAAATAGTTAACAGTGCACATTCCAAAGCCAAAGAGCCTCAGTTCATTTTCTTGAGCCAATCATTAACTTTGTGAATTTGGGTGTGTCTTAATTTCTCTCATCTGTAAAGTGGGGATAATCGTTAGTAAGACATATAATATGATTTTTTTCTTTCTTTCTTTTTTTCGTTACGCGGGCCTCTCACTGTTGTGGCCTCTCCCGTTGCGGAGCACAGGCTCCGGATGCGCAGGCTCAGCGGCCATGGCTCACGGGCCTAGCTGCACTGCGGCAGGTGGGATCCTCCCGGACCGGGGCACGAACCCGCGTCCCCTGCATCGGCAGGCGGACTCCCAACCACTGCGCCACCAGGGAAGCCCTAATATGATTATTAATTGAGCTAATACATGTAAGTCACTTAAAAGTATAGTGACTGACACCAGAGTTGGATTTACCATGAAGCTATAAACCTTAGCATTAGGGGTTTTTTTTTTTCCCTTTGCATTGCTTATTTCAAGCCTTGGGTGGCACCCTTGCAATGTTTTCACAGGCTCACATCTTTTTTATAAATATGCAAAAATAAAACATAATCACTTAAGACAGCTGTCTCTTTCCATTCTGATTCCCTCTGCATCAGCTTTCTTTCATGTCAAATGAGTTGGAGTAGCACTGGGCATTCAGAACCAGCTAGAGGTAAGCTGAGTTGGAGAGTTGTTGAATTTAGGCTAAGTAGAATAATTTGCATGTATAGCCAAGGTACTAGCTATTTTGGTACTGACTGACATTTGGTGAACGAACGCATTCCAGGATTACTCCTAGCATGCCGTGCTGATGTGCCCAGTGTCATAATATGAAGGTATAGGATGAGAGGATAAACTCATCCTGTAGCAAGGTGAACTTATCCTGCAGCACCTGGCTGTGGAAGTATGTGGGTAGTTGAGAAGAAACAAGGTTTGAAATGTATGCAGCCAGAAACTAAGTTCTAGAAAATTCTTCCAAGTCTTGTAGCTTATACATGAAATAAAATTCATAAAGATTTCCCCAAATTCGAAAGCAAAAAATTTACATGACATTATAAATAATGAGTTGTGATGCTGAAAGAAGTTTTTCTAATGTCAGTATCATTAAAAAATAGTAATCAATCAGTTATGCTAGAAGGAAGACTAAATTATCTTTGTATTCTCTCTATAGAAAATGATATTTTATGATTCTTGCCACCAAAAGACAATCAAAGGGTATGAAGACAAAAGAAAAGGAAAAGAAATAGTATAGAGGTGTGTTATGCATTTAATTAATAAAGATGTTTTATTTTTTTCTGGACTTTATGATCCTTGTGATATTTGCTGTGATTTCCCATTCTAAATAAATGTTCACTTACATACTTAATTTTATATACATAATTTTATATTCATTTCCTTAATGAGCCAACAAAATTTTATAAGCTTCAGAATCTATAAAACCTGGATAGGGTTTATATTAAGTATTAACTAATAAAACCACAGAGCCATTAAAAATGTGTATGGGAATATATTTAAATATACATACATACATATATATGAATATTTTAAATGCTCAATTTTTAAATGTAACCCTGAGAGTCCAAGGAAATTTATAGCTCACAGAGAGAGATCAAACTACCATCACCATGTATAATTTTGAGACCTACTCTTTCACTGAAACCATTCAGCAAACATATTGAGCTTTCACTAAGTGTTCAGTAGAATACAAATTGAGCACTTCACTGTCTCCATCTTCAAGGAGCAGAATATCTAGAGAGACAGAGAGTTGCTGTAAGACAAATGAATGAGGATGATAGAAGGAAGAAAGGAAGGAAGGAAGGAAAGAAAGAAAGGAGGGAGGGAGGACAGAGAAAGAAAGGAAGTATGGCAACATTTCTACTTCATTTTGCTTACTTGAGACCTTGGATTTTGTGATACCTCTTGTTATTTTCTGGGTGTTAGTCATCCTTATGTCATCCCCAAGAGAAATTAATCAAGAATAGTAAGCAAGAGACATTATGCAGTCCCAAGTAATTAGAATGCAATATTTCCAGATATTTCTAAGTCAAAAGAGTGTTTCAGCAATGATGGCAAGCAAAAGAATAGTTCAGAAGAAAACAGTGAAATAAGAAAAATGGACATAGGTATTTTCCCTTTTATGTAACTGATGTTATCCTGGAAATTCAAAATTCGGTTTTTGTAAAATCACTGAGAACTGTTTCTCAATATAATATAGAAAATCTATATTTTCAAATGATATATATTTCAATATAATATTTGAAATATGATATATTGAAATATGATATTTCAATATAATATAGAAAATATAATATAGAAAAACTGTTTCTCAATATAATATAGAAAATCCCTTTTTTCAAATGAAGATTCATTTTAATTATTTTTTAAATAGGCTAAAAAATAGCCAAGTGGGGGCTTCCCTGGTGGCGCAGTGGTTGAGAGTCCACCTGCCGATGCAGGGGATACGGGTTCGTGCCCTGGTCTGGGAAGATCCCACATGCCGCGGAGTGGCTGGGCCCGTGAGCCATGGCTGCTGAGCCTGCGCGTCCGGAGCCTATGCTCCGCAATGGGAGAGGCCACAACAGTGAGAGGCCCGCGCACCGCAAAAAAAAAAAAAAAAAAAGCCAAGTGACAAAAATAGGAAATCAGCCTGAAAATATGGAAGCAAAGATAGTAAATTATACAAATCAACGGAAAAACTTTGGTGAAATAACATAAAGAAGTAAAAAGAACAGCATAGGAATCAAGTGTAACATCCTACTGGGTCCCTCATCAGCGAGTTAAATAAAATCTTTGACATACGTTTGTTTTATATTTCCACGAAAGTCTTAATTTTATACTCTTAAAACCTATCCGTCAAGATGCCCGATGGTTTCACATGACAGAGACTGGTAAAATGTGCTGCCAGGTGATTGCACGCAATAGATGGCTTAAGCCCAGGCATTTCATTTCTTGAACTCCCTGAGGTGAATCACAAACATCAATAGAACTTTACTTTTCTATTTCTCTAGCTCTTGTTCTCTGCTAATTTTGTGTTTTGTTTAGTTTTTGGTGTGCAGATAGCAGATAAATTATTACTCATTGGTGGCAGCAATGATTGATAATTTGGTTTTATGATTTGATCATTTAGTGATTTCTGAAACTAGATGAATAAATCATAGAGATTTATTCTCTGTTAAGTGAGAACTCACAGAGAATCTGGTTTGTTTGTTTTCTTTTATTTGTTTGTTTATTTTGAACTCAAATAATTTAAGAATGTCATGTCCACCAGCAAGGATAACAATTCTTTGTATATGGATTTCTCAGGCATTGTGTTTTTGTCTCTCCTGTGTCTCTTTACCTGTGATTAAAATTGAAGATTTTATGTTATAAGCTCATTGTATGTCCTGCATGTCTATGTGTCTGCAATTCATGAAGGCTTTTTTATTTTTTGTTACATTAGTGTGAAACATTTTCTACTTCCAGAGAGTATTAATGATTAGAAAATAAGTTACTTAAAGGAGCTCTGCTCTAAATGGTTTATAGAGATAAATAAGTGAATATATTAATTAAATATTCCTATAATTTCTAAAGAGTCAGAAAATTTAACTTCTAGTGTTTTAAATATGCTAGACTTAAAAAAAAAGTCTTCTCACAGAAAATAACTCAGAAATGTTTTAAGAATCCAGGTTCGTATACTTAAGGCATACTTACATTATATGAATTTCGTAAATTAAGGTCAATCTATGGCAAACAAGACCATTTTATAATTTTGGTTTAATGAAAACAATTATGCCTTTTCTCTTGACACAGTTTTCAAGTTTTCTCTATTTTAAGTATAATACAAGCATACATTTATTCTACTTGGTTTTGCTTTTCTTAATCAAATTTTACATTTTTTACTGATCAAATAAGATAATTTTTACTCCTACATAATGTTTTTGGTCATTAAAATGTAACTTTGTATTCAACTAAATTGAATAGTTGTTCTGAAACTTTTGATTTCAAAAGCAGTTATATTTTGTAGTATGTCAACTTGACGATAATTTCCAAAATATTTTAAGGTAACTTAAAACCACAGATTGATATTCAATTGAGTTAATTAATGGATAACCATTAGATACCTAACTAATTTTTAAGATAGAATACTGAAACATCAAATCATTGATTAATATGCATTATTTAAAGTTTATGTATTTTACTTATTTTTATAGATATGTTATAGATAAGCTATATCATGGGGTGATGCTAATGAGTGTTCATTTTTGCCACTTTAAGGAATGTAAAAGGGATGTGTGGCTATCAAAAACTTTATTATGTATTTATTTTCACAAGCGCTGCTAATCTGTTAAAATGTTTTCATAAGAGGACAGTTTTCTACTATTCACTCTGCAATCTACTGTTTTCTCTGTGAAATAGAAGTTAGTTACTTTTGTTAAAAATGTATAATTAATGAGTAGTTGAGACAATATAGTGAGAATTCACCTTTTTTTGTATTTTTTTTAAAGGAAACATAGTAATTTGTCCCAAAGCAGGAGTTCTCACACTTGTTGGTCTTTGGATGCCTTCATATTCTTAGGAATTACTGAGGACCCCCAAGAGCTTGCATTCATGTGAGTTATACTTATCTATATTTACATATTAGAAATTAAAATGGATGATTTTTTATTTCTTTTAAGAGAGTAATGATGAATACATTGTATGTTGACAATAATATCTTAGTGTAATTATGAAATTAATTTTTACCCAGTAGAGTCTCTAAAAGCTATCCTAAAGTACTGTATCAGTTTTAGAATATGAAAAAGCATAATAAAGAATGAAACTTGGAAGGCAAATTTTACTTTCTTTAATTATAATACCTTAATCTGAAAAGAAACTAAGAAATATGTTAACATTTTAGCAGTTTGTTTAATCCTGATTGGTTTGCTTCTTTGGTTTACTGATTAATACTTTCACCTACAATATGCAAGGTAATTCTTTACCTTTTGTGTAATCTGCCTGCATTGTAAAATTCTGCATTTTACCAGAATAATTTTCTGTGCTTTATGTTAACTTTATTAGATCCTTGATTATTTAAGAGGAAAAAGGAGCAAAACAAAAATTACTACTTATCAAAGAACAAAGGTTCTTTAAATCCTGTTATCATCTATTTTTTTAATGCTTTATTATCACTCTAATTAAATGGTTAACCAAGTACTGTTCCTCAGGTACCCATGATCCTTTTTAAACCGAGTGTCCAAACCTCTCTTAAAAACTTTTAAAAATGTATCTTTCAAAAATCAGGTCTTAAATGCAGAAAAATAAGATAAAACTTTCAGGATATTTTTATATCTAAATCTATCAGACTGGGACTTCCTTGGCGGTCCAGTAGTTGAGGCTCCACACTTCCACTGCAGGGGGCACATGTTTGATTCCTGGTGGGGGAACTAAAATCCCTCATGCTGCAGAGTGTGGACAAGAAAATAAAATAAAACTATCAGACTGTATCAGAGGGTCCCTGGAAAATCACAAAGATTTGTTCTTTCACTTCTTAAAAAGAGATGCCTTAAGTATCTAATTAGGTTTGTTTGATGAGTTGCATAGGCAGACTTGTCAAATCAGAAGAGACACTCAGCCTTCTTTAGGTTAAATTGATATTGGTAAAATGTTATTAATATAAATATTCATAGTTTATGGGAAGTCTTGGGGTATTTGTTAATGCCCTTGCTTTCAATAACATGTTTTAACCTCAGGGAAAACATTGATCAAAACTCTTATGGAATAGTTTTTCAAGTTTTCCTGCATTGTTCAGTCTTCTGGTAGTGCCTTATCTAATAATATTAGTCAATAACAATATAATGTTATCAGTCATAGTTTCAGTTATTACTTAAAATGTTTATAGACCACCACCTTACTTCTTTAATTTGAATCTACCACCTTCTAGACCAGTGATTCTCAAACGGTGATGCATATCAGACTAACCTAAGTGTAGGTCTTACTCCAGAGTTTACTTGATATTTTTGACATGGTCTTGATGTGTATTTTATGTTTCAGGATCATTATATGTTATATCTCAAGATTTTTTTCTTCTTATAAGAAAATTTCTATCTGTTTTTTAATAGTCAGATAAAACAGTCACTGACTTCTTTAAAAACAAAACAGTTCAGTCTCCTTCAAGAAAGGATACTCTCAAAGCCTTGTGGAAAAGGACTGTTCTAGGTACTTCACACTATTGACACTTCAACAAATAGCATGTTGGATACATGCTTCTGACCTGACATCATTTAGACCACATTTAGACTGTACCAGTGGACTAAGTCAGGATTTCTAGAACTCTTTTTAGCTGAGAAGCAGATGGCCTCATAAAAATGCTAACCCAATATCCAACAGAACAAGAATTAATTACATAGGACTGAATGAACTAATGAGGGAAATTTTAATATAGTTTAGTTTAGGGAGGGGAATATTATTAATATTGCTTTAATGTTCTATTTCATGAATGTATAAGAAAGTGTTTTCTCTTTGTTCAGCTATCTGAAACCCAGAACAATTGAGTAACCTCTGCTTTTGTAAATTGAGATGAAATATTTTAGATGATACCTAATTCTCACTGATTATCAAATTCAGAAACTCTTACTGCTTCTCTTTACTTTTATGCCAATATAGTTATTTGCATACATTTGATAAGAATGTCTTCCTTTTTACCAGGATATAATAGAACAAAATGATTGTACCACCACGGTCTTATCTCAAGAGTGTCATATTTGAGAACAATGCTCATTTAATCAGATATGACAAGCTGCTTTTGAGAAACAAAGCTGGCTTTATTACGGAGAAAATGGCTACAAAATTCTCCCAGGAAAACTGCCTGATACCTGGTTTGCAGGGCTCAGCCTTGCAGATAGTAAAGAAGGTTACTTCTAAGGTCAAGAACCTTAGAAAATTTGGGGCACTATGAGAAGAGAGAAAAATTACACAAGATTAGAGTTACTGCAGGTGAATGTAGTGGAGGGATTATCTTGGGGTTCGTTTCCTTACCTTGGGCTAGTAAATAATAAAAGCTTTTATAAATCAAATGTGAGATTACTTATGAAAATTTCTAAGCAGATATTAGCCTTATAGTGTTTGTAATTGTTAGCTATTATATGGCTCATGATTTGCAAAAAGTCTAAAAAGGTCTATATGGTAAATTAATACTCTTACTGCACCTGTGTAAATAATCAGGCCAAACTAGTGGGACCAGACTTATTTTGTAATCAAGAAAATCTTTCTTTGAGATTATCATGATTACAAGGTAAGGGAAAACTGTCAAGGAAAATTCTGAAAGACTTTGAAAGGTACCAGAAAGATTACTTGGTGTCTACAATGAAAATTATCTATTGTCTAGAGCACAGCTTTCCAGGTTTTCTGACTCTAAGAAGTTTGTACTTTTCATTGTCCTTGACCTATTTTATAATTGTATAAGTCGTAGAAAATCAATGTGAATATTCTTGACCATGGAAGTACAAATTAATTGTGTTCAGTGGAATGAAATTGATTATTACTCTGTGGATATTGACCAGTTTTGCATCTATTAAGCAAATTTATTTGAACATTCACCATGGGCCTACATAAGATGTCTGCTCTTTGGATTCTCCTACAAACTGGTTGTAACGTCTTACTGGTTCCCTCATTACTTAATGAATTATGTAGAATTTTTGGCATGTGTTCATTTAAAATATAAGAAGTTATGATAGGTAGAATACTTGAATAAGTAGCAAGAAGAAAAGTATACTACCACAGGTTCAATATTAAGCATCTTAAATATATTAAAAGGTAAAGTGTATAATTAAGCCTTCATTTTGATCTCACAAACTCTATGAAGAGAGAAAAAGCTTAGATTTTAAAGTTTTATGTATCGTTATTTTCTATAACACTGGTTGGCCTAACTCTCAAAAATGGTTGTCATGAGCACTGTTCAGTCACATCGTTTCATTGATTTAAATTGGTTAAAAGGCACAACATTTGCATTTCTGAAGCAGTGCAAAAGTTCTGTCACCTAAAAAAATGATATCTTTGAAATGAGAAAAACCAAACTCTATATACTGAGTGGTGCACTCTTGAAGATAGATTTCTAAAAACTGACAATTTTTATCAGCCCATAAAATTTCATATCCTGCTCTTGCTTATCAGTGTCAGGACAATAAGGTACCCAATGTAGAGACCATCAATGGTCTTAAGGAGAGTTATGCTAACACATCATTTATCAAAGTAATATAAAAAATATTAGTTTTAAAAAATGTTGATAAATATTTCATGCAAAAAGAATTCTGTGTCAATTAAAATTTGAAAAGAAGATTCTCTATGAAAATTAGCATATTAGAAGTTCTGTGCACTCTTACCATTAAAAATCATACCTGTGAAGCTTTAAGTTTTCCAAACCTATGTGAGCATTTTCCCCAACAGATACCTATTAACAGCATGTGGAATAATATTCTTCAGAAAAATGGTTTAGGGTATGCTTTACTGTCATGAATTATAGATTGTCGATAAACTCTTGCTAAATCCCATAAAAATAAGATATTTTTAATGATAGCAATTATAAATGCTTATAATAGAAAGAATTATAAATATAGACAAGAACAAATCAAAATATAAATCATATATAATCCCATCAAGCAGAGGTAAACACTTTTTAACATTTTGTGTCATTTTTGTATGCATTAGTAAGTTTATTTTTTTATAAAAAAGAAGGAATCATCCTACTTTCTTTTTTATAACTTCCAATTTTTCATTAAGCATATTACAAACATATTTCTAGGCTGTTAAATGTTTGAAAAAACTTTTAATGGCTTCAAGATATTCTATTTATGAATGTACCTTAATATTTAGATAAACCTTATCAATGGGCATTTAAATTGGTTTGTTTTTCATTATTATAAATTCCACCATGGACACCCTTATGGCTCTATCTTGAATGCATCTATAATTACTTCTTTAGGATAAATTTCTAATCCAAGCATAGTAGATCAAAGAGTATGCAAAATTTTAGCACTCTTAATCTGTATAAGTGTTTGGCCTCCAACCTCCATTGGGTCCTCCAAGCTGCAGACCTGTATTATGTTTGTATTGTACTATCAGCTCTCTTTCTAGTTTTTGAAGATGTTTAAAATCATCACCACTCTCTTCAAACCTTCAACTATATTCATTCTCAGCCAGCTGACTTTACATCCTTCTTTTGAGAGAAAATAGAACACATGCTTCCTCACCTAAAATAATTCTACATACTTATTTGCATCACTGTCTATCCTTTTCAGCTTCTCTCAAATTAAAATGTAAATCTTTGTCCTGCATCTTGGATTCCCTTCTTTTGTGTTTCTCAGAAGACCTTCATGTTCTCTATTCTGCATCGTCTCCCCACCTCTACTGATTACTTCACAACAAACAAAAAAACTCAGCACCATAGTCCACTCCAGCTACTACCTTATACTTCTCCCTCCACAATTAAATGTCTTCAAAATGTTTCTACTCATGGTTTTCATTTTCTTACCTCCACCTAAGTCTCAGTGTACAAGTCTGACCCACCTCCATCTCACACACTGCTCTTGCCAAGGGCATGTTTTTACCAATAATTCTAGTGAAACTTATCATTTGGTCCTTATTTTATTTGCCCTCCCTGCAAAGTTTAGCACTCTTGATTACTCTGTTTTTGAAACATTCACTATCCTAGGTTTCACGAAAGCATACTCTTCTATTGATGTTTTTCCTCCTACCTTTCTGACTCTCTGATCACTCTCATTTTACAGCTTCTTTTACTCTATACATGCTTCAAAGTAAATTATTTCTCAAGTACTGCACGAAGCTCTTTTTTCTTATCTTCTCTTTATTTATTTTTTTGTTTTGTTTTGTTTTGGTTTGGTTTTTCTCTCCCATACAACATACTGTCTCTAGGAAATAGCATCTATATTCATGAGTTTGATCATCATCAATCTCATGTTTATCCTGCTTTACAGTACTAAGTATCTAATAATTTCCATGTACCAGCTACATCTTCACTCAAGTTACTTAACCTATCTCAACCTTAGTTTTCTCATCTGTAAAATGAGAATAAGAATTGTATATCTGCCATGGGTCACACTGTAAAGCATCAGTGAGATAATTTAAGTATTTTAGTACCATACCTGGCAAAAAACAAGTGCTTAAAAAGTACCCTTCATTCCTAATCTATACTGTATTCAAAACAATTTTGGACAAAACATTATAATACTCAAGTAATTAGTGGGAAGAAAATCCTCAGTGAATAACAAAATTAAGGCCAAAATTGATTGATTATGTACATAAAAGTCTGTATTAGTTAAGGTTTGTACCTTTTAATCACTTTACCTATTTCTCTTATCCCTACCCCTTTTCCTTCTTCTAATCATCATTTAGTTCTCTGTATCTATGACTCTGCTTTTTTTTTTTTTTTTTTTTTGTGGTACGCGGGCCTCTCACTGTTGTGGCCTCTCCCGTTGCGGAGCACAGGCTCCAGATGCACAGGCTCAGCAGCCATGGTTCACGGGTCCAGCCGCTCCGCAGCATGTGGGATCTTCCTGGACTGGGGCACGATCCCATGTCCCCTACATTGGCAGGCGGACTCTCAACCACTGCGCCACCAGGGAAGCCCTATGACTCTGTTTTTGTTTTGTTTTGTTTTTTAGATCCCACACGAAAGTGAGATTACGTGGTATTTATCTTTCTCTGTCTGACTGATTTCACTTAGCATAATACATTCTAGGACCACCATGCTGTCACAATGGCAAGATTTCATTTTTTTAATTGCTGACTGGCTGACTTTTATTACATTGTGTACACATTTGACACTTGAACAATAGGAGGGCTAATCTTCGTATAACTTATAGCTGGCCCTCTGTATTCATGGTTTATTGATTTTGTTTATCTTTTCAAAGAACCAGCTCTTTGTTTCATTGATCTTTTCTATTGTTTTTTTAGTCTCTATTTCATTTATTTCTGCTCTGATCTTTATTATTTCTTTCCTTGTATTAATTTTTTTTTTTTTTTTTTTTGTGGTACGCGGGCCTCTCACTGTTGTGGCCTCTTCCATTGCAGAGCACAGGCTCTGGATGCGCAGGCTCAATGGCCATGGCTCATGGGCCTAGCCGCTCCGCGGCATGTGGGATCTTCCCGGACCAGGGCACGAACCCGTGTGCCCTGCGTCGGCCAGCGGACTCTCAACCATTGCGCCACCAGGGAAGCCCCCTTGTATTAATTTTGAGTTTTGTTTGTTCTTCTTTTTCTAGTTCCTTTAGGTGTTAGTTTAAATTGTTTATTTGAGATTTTCCTTGTTTCCTGAGGTAGGCTTTTATCACTATAAACTTCCCTCTTAGAACAGCTTTTGCTTCACCCCCCCAGATTTTGGATCATTGTGTATTCATTTTAGTTTGTCTCCAGGTAATTTTTGATTTCCTCTTTGATTTCTTCCATGGTATTTTAGTAGCATATAGTTTAGTTTTTAGCAGTCTTGTAGCTGATTTCTAGTCTCATACTGTTGTGGTCAAAGTAGATGTTTAATATGATTTCAATCTTAAATTTATTGAGATTGTTTTGTGGCCTAGTATGTGATCTACCCTGGAGAATGTTTCATGTGCACTTGAAAAGAATCAGTATTCTGCTGCTTTTGGATGGAATGTGCTATATATATTTACTAAGTTCCTTTGATCTAATGTGTCATTTAACGCCAGTGTTTCCTTACTGCTTTTCTGTCTGGATGATCTGTCCATTGATGCAAGTGGGGTGATAAAGTCCCCTACTATTATTGTATTACTCTAAATGTCTCCCTTTATGTTTGTTAATATTTGCTTTATATATTTAGGTGCTCCTATGTTGGGTGCATATATATTTACAGTTGTTGTATTTTTCTTGTTGGATTGATCCCTTTATCACCATGTAATGTCCTTCTTTGTCTCTTGTTACAGTCTTTGTTTTAAAGTCTATTTTGTCTAAGCATTGCTACTCCAGCTTTCTTGTTTCCACTTGCATGGAATACCTTTTTCTATTCCCTCACTTTCATTCTGTGAGTCTTTATATCTGAAGTGAATCTCTTATAGGCAGCCTATATATGGGTCTTTTTAAAAAATCTATTCAGCCATTGTATGTCTTTTACTTGAAGAATTTGGTCTATTTACATTTAAAGTAATTACTGATAGGTATGTTCTTATTGCCATTTTGTTAATTGTTTTCTGTGGGGTTTTCTTTGTAGTTCTTTTTTGTTCCTTTATTAAATTCAAATGCATTCTAACAACCCTGCATTTTTCATGCCCTCCTCCCATGTTTAATTTTTTTGACATAATGTTTTACATTTTTTGGCTAGTGTATCCCTTAACTACCTATTGTGGATATAGGTGATTTTACTTGTTTTGTCTTTTAACCTTCTTACTAGGTTTAGTGTATGTTTGCTTTTACCAATGAGATTTTTCCTTTCATAATTTTCATGTTTCCAGTTCTGGCCTTTCCTTTTTCACTTAGAAAAGTCCCTTTAATGTTTCTTGTTAGGCCAGTTTGGTGGTGCTGAACTCTTTTAGCTTTTGCTTGTCTGTAAAACACTTTATCACTCCTTCAATCTGAATGATAGCCTTACCAGATAGAGTATTCATGGTTATGGGTTTTTTATTCCTTTCATCACTTTGACTATATCATGCCACTCCTATCTGGCCTGCAAAGTTTCTCCTGAAAAATCAGCTATTTATCTTATGAGAGTTCCCTTGTACATAATTAGTGTCTTTTCTCTTGCTGCTTTTAAGATTCTCTATTTATATTTAATTTTTGCCATTTTAATTATAATGTGTCTCAGTGTGGACCTCTTTGGGTTCATCTTATTTGGAACTCTCTATGCTTCCTGAACCTGGGTGTCTGTTTCCTTTTCCAGGTTATGCACTTTTTCACCTTCTGTTTCTTCAGATAAGTTCTCTGCCCCTTTCTTTCTCTCTTCAACTTCTGGGACCTCTGTAATTCAATTGTTAGTGTGATTGATGTTGTCTCAGAAGTCTCTTAAACTATGCTCGTTTGAAAAAAATTTTTTTTTGTTCAGCTTGAGTGATTTCCACTACTCTCTCTTCCAGTTCACTGATCTGTTCCCTGCATCATTTAATCTACTCTTGACTTTGTCTGGCATGTTTTTATTTCAGTTATTGAATTCTTCAGCTCTGTTTGACCCTTCTTTATATTTTTCTCTTTGTTAAACTTTTCACTGTGTTCACCCATTCTTCTCCCAAATTTGCTGAGCATCCTTCATTTGGAACATATTCCTCTATCTCCTCACTTTGCCTAATTATCTGAATTTCTTTGTATGTATCAGGTAGGTTGGTTATGTTCCCCAATCTTGGAAAAGTGGCCTTGTGTAGGAGACATTCTATGGGACCCAGCAGCACATTCCCCTCTGGTCACCAGAGCTAGATGCTCTAGGATTGCCCCTTAGCTTGGCTGGGTGGGCTCTTCTGCTGTGGCAGGTTGACCACTATGGGCACGATGGTAGGCAGAAATGACCCCCAGCCCAGTTGGTTGCCAGGTCCTACGTCATGTGGTGGCTGCCAGCCCACTGGTGGGCAGGTAGGTCCTCAGCACTAATAGGCTAGAGGGAGGACTCCAAAATGGTGCTTTCAAGCACTGGTGTCCTCTTGCTAGAACAAGTTGCCCAAAATAGCTGCCACCAACATCTATGTCCCAGGGAGAGCCCCAGTTGCTTCTTCCCTTTCTAAGAGACTCTCCAAGATCAGCAAGTAGATCTGACCCAGGCTCCTTCCAAATTACTGCCTAATTGCTGAGACTTGGAGCATATGAGATTTTGTACCTGCCCTTTAAGAATAGAGTCTCTGTTTCCTACAGCCCTCTGGCTCTCCTGTATGCTAATTTCTCTGGCCTTCAGAGCCAGATGTTCTGGGGGCTTCTCTTCCTGTGCAGGGGGCTCAGACTCCCACTCCTTGGGGAGAGCCTCTGCAATTGTAATTATCCTTCCTTCTGTGGGTCACTTACCTGCGGGTGTAGGTCTTGTCTCTACCGCATCTCCACCCCTCCCTCCTATCCACCTTGCTGTGATTCCTTCTTTATATCTTTAGATGTGGAAAATCCTTTCTGCTAGTCTTCAGGTCATCCTCATAGTTGTTTTCTAAAGAGTTGTAATTTTGGTGTGCCTGTAAGAGGAAGTAAGTTCAGGTTCTTCCTACTCCATCATCTTGGCCACATCCAGTAAAATACATATTGATCATAGAAAATTTACAAAACACAGATAGTAAGAAAGGAAAAGAAAATTACTTGTAATCACATAACCCAGAGATCTATCATTAACATTTTGATGTATATGTATATATATATATATATATATCCTTCAAGCAGCTATTTTATAATTACTTAGGTACTTTGCATTTAAACAATTAAGGATAATAGCATATGTGTGTATATATATATTTTTTTCTCTCTCTATCTCTCTCTCTATATATAGAAAGCTTTCTAGCGCTTTCTATGTGTTAAATATTTTTCTAAGCACTTCACTTCATATATATTAACTTCTTTAATCTTCACAAGTACTTTCTGTTATTACCCTTGTATACGGGTAAGTGAGCTGAGGCCCAGTATATCTACATTCACATTGTTTTCTCACTGAGCAAAATGATTTTAAAAACTAGTCTGTAATAACAAGCATTGGTGAAGATGAGGAGAAAAAGGAATGTAAAAGGAGCAGCCACTCTGGAAGACAGTACAGAGGGTCCTCAAAAAATTAAAAATAGAACTATCATATGATCCAACAATTCCTTTTCTGAATATTTTCCCAAAGAAAACAAAAACACTAATTAGAAAAGGTTTATGCACCCTATGCTCTGCAGCATTATTTACAATAGCTATGTAAACAACCTAAGTGTCCATTGATATATGAATGGATAAAGAAGATGTGATTTATTATATATATAATATTTACTATATACTGTTTATATATATTAATATTTATTTTTAATATTTTAATATATGTATATATATACATATATATAAAATGGGGTATTACTCAGCCATAAAAAAGAATGAAAGTTTGCCATTTGTGACAACATGAATGGAACTAGAGGGTATTATGCTAAGTGAAATCAGGCAGACAGAGAAAGACAAATACTGCATAACTCCACTTATATGTGGAATCTAAAAATAGAAAACAAACAACAAAACAACACAGAAACAGATTCATAAATACAGAGAACAAACTGGCTATTGCCAGAGGGCAGGAGGATGAGAGGTTGAATGATATAGGTAAATGGGATTAAGAGGTACAAACTTCCAGTTATAAAATAAATAATTCACAGGGAAGTAATATACAGCATAAGGAATATGGTCAAAAATACTCTAATAACTTTGAATGGTGACAGATGGTTAATAGACTTATTGTGGTAAACATTTCATAATGTATTTAAATGTTGAATCAGTAGGTTGTACACCTGAAAAATAACATAATACTGTACATCAACTATACCTCAATTTAAAAAAAGTTTAGGAAAAGAAAATTTAAGTTACTGCTTTGAAACTTCTTAACACATCATTAAGAGTATCTTCGTTGTTTACATTTTTAAAAAAAGCTTTCTAGTGATTCACTTTGTCATACCCATAGGTTTGAGCAAATGATAAAAAAGTTGTAGAAATCCTGACAAATCTTTAATCACTGCTTTTAAAACACACACACATTTCTTTTATCTCTGCATAAAGCCAGTCCAGAGGTCAGCATTTCTCAGAAGTTACCCTGGGGTCCAGCTGCTGGAGAAGAGTATGATCTCTGTTAAAGTCCCATGCGGTATAATCAGGATGAAAGGAGCTATTCTGAGGTATCTATTAACTCCTTCCTCCAACACATTAAGTTACATCTCCTTACACTTTATGAGATCTGGAAAACACAGAGCATAATGTCCTTATTAAGTTCAGAGATAATAGAGGAGCCAGAAGGTGAATTAAAACCTAAGACACAGCATATTAGGAACTTTGGTATTCTTATCAACTGCCACACTCAAGAATCAGCAGAATGTCAAATCAAGCAACATTTTATATTAACTGTGACATCTCTGCATTGAGTGAAAGTTGCCAAATACACTTACTATATTGCATTCTTTACCTTGAGGTAAAACATTAAAAACATATATGTAACACTTGGTGATAACAATATCTTTGCCACTTTGATTTCTGGGTGATGCAAGAAAATTTCACTTTTTATTACCTGTATACATAAAGAAAATATATAGAATATATTGAATTAAATAATCTCTCCAATATGCTATCATAATGACATAAAATATTACTATAATATACTATGTATTGTGTATATAACTATATGTTACTATAGTTTGACCCGTATGGTTGTCCTTTCAAATTTAATCTTTATGAAACAGAAACTTGTCTGTCTTGTACATCACTGTATCCCCTAGAATGGCTTTATGTCAGGTACATACATTATATGTATTAATTCATTTAATAAATACATATGACTACATACTATTAGTAAGGAAATGAGTTACAGAGAAACTAACTTATTCAGTTTCACATATCAAGCATACATTGGTTTGAATTCAAGATTACTCCTAAAACAATCCACCACCACCAGCAAGTAGGAAGAAAAAGTTCACAGTGACAGCTAGAGCTCTGGAACTCACACAAATCCCTAGGTATAACCCAGGAGTGTGTCACTAGGAAACATTTTAAGTCACAGAATTTGAATCACTGTCAAGATCCATATCTCCACCTGCTTATATTACAGCTATTTTTGTCTCCGACATAGATTGTGACTCCATAAAGAATAAACTTTATGTCTTATTCATACGTATTACTATGGAGCTAGCCTAGTGCCCTGTACACAGTAGAGACCCAGTAAAGTTCTGATGAATTGAATTAGAGGTGAAAAATATGTAGTGGCACAATTAATATATAGAAATGAATATTCTTTTTATTGGACGAGGCAGAATATATATGTATATATATATATATATATATATATATATATATATATATACTTATGTATGTACATGCATGTAGTTGATCTAATCTACTATCAACCTAGAATCAAACTCCAAACCAAACTAAAGGGCTATAAAGTGATGTTTCTTTCTAAATTTTTATAGAGATAAAATAATTTAAAACAAAACTAGATTTTCCCACCAACAAAAGGAATATTTGCCATGGGTTGAGGCTGGCAGTGATGGCTAGACATAGATGCTGAGTTGTAAAAGGGACCTTGAAAGGCAAATAGTAGAGGAAAAGTCAACCAACTAAAACATGGGACAGGTAACAGGAACAGCCCAGAAAAGTGATTAGCATTGATATAAATACACATTAGCACCTCCTACTGGACTTTAATACCATTAATATGAATGTATGTGTGTGTATATACACCTGTGTACATGCAGGTATGCATGCATATATATATATATATATATATATATATATATATATATATATATATATATATATACATACATAGCAACAGACAGATGAACAGAGAGGTTCACATTCAGAATTGGGTCTATCTGGCCAAGGGTAACAAGACCACCTATGTAGATATGGCCTTTAGAAGGGCTCCAATCTGCGAAGAAGAGAGACTGTAAAAAAAGTTTATCAAAATAAAGAAATGCTTCATTCCCAGAGGAAATGAAATATGAAGACGTGTAGTCAAGCACAAAAAAGTAAAGCAGCTGTCCCAGCTACTCCAAGTTGGATACAGAGCAAGAGCTTGTTCAGTGAATCAAGACAGAAATCATTAACTTAAACTGAAGAAAACTAGGCAGAGCCGGAATTGAAGTAAAATTGTTAAAATGTTAAAATTTCTCACGTCTCCTTTTTTCTCTTTCAGTGTCTTTCTCATCTTTTTCTCTTTTTCTTCCTTATCTTCAATAGGAAAGGGAGGTATTATACAAATTAAGGTCACAAATAACAAAAACATAACATCATGTAAATAATGACAACAGACAAGTAATGATGGGAACAATAATCATCCCAGATGACAAAGTCTAGGGAAACTATTGCTATTGTGCACAAAACCAGATGCTTATCTTTCAGGCATTCAAAGCAAAATGGGAACATAATAGGATACACAGCTCTCAATAGCTAATAAGTAGAAAATCAAATGATCAGAAAAGAGGTATTTCCCTAGCTCTGAAATCTGAGAAGAAACATTGCATGAATCTACATAGAAACTTTTTAAAACCACACAGATAGTATTATAATAAGGTCTTTCAGGAGGAAAAAAAAAAGATATAAAAAACTTTGGATAAATAATGAATTCATAGAAATAAGACAGAAAAAAATCAGCAATGCAAGTGAAGATGGGACATATAAGACTAAAGGAAACAGGCAGGAATAAATAATTACATAAGGTGGGCTTCCTTGATGGCAAAGTGGTTAGGAGTCCGCCTGCCAATGCAGGGGACACGGGTTCGAGCTCTGGTCCGGGAAGATCCCACGTGCCGCGGAGCAATTAAGCCCGTGCGCTACAACTACTGAGGCGGCACTCTAGAGCCCGTGAGCCACGGCTGCTGAGCCCGCGGGCCACAGCTGCTGAAGCCCGCGTGCCTAGAGCCCACGCTCCGCAGTGAGGGAAGCCACTGCAATGGGAGGCCTGCGCACTGCAACGAAGAGTAGCCCCCATGCACAGCAAGGAAGACCCAACGCAGCAAAAAATAAATAAAATAAAATAAAGGATGGAGCTTGTATGTTTAAAAATAATAATAATAATAATTACATAAGGTAAAGAAGCACAAAGAAGATAAAAGTGGTAGAATCATTTTCACAATTGAACTGGACATGACAAAATACAGATTTTAAAATGATATAAAATCCTATGGACCAATATCTGTCACAGTAAATGTCTACATTTTCCCTAGGAATATATTCCTCATTTTCATATAGGTCTCTCTGGCAAAAATCATTGTTTCAGAATTATTATTTTTAATGTAGAGGCTACTAAGTTAAAATTTCAGCTATTTTATAAAAATTCATTATGTTATCTTTCAACGTCTTGCTTAAAAAGATTGCTCTGTTCTGAAATGACATTATTTTGTAGAGTTGATCTTTTGCTAATGTGAAGATGTAGGTGGAGGAACACAGGGTTTTTTTTTTTTTTAATTAATTTATTTTGGGCTGCGTTGCATCTTCGTTGTTGTGCACAGGCTCTCTCTAGTTGTGGAGAGCAGGGGCTACTCTTTGTTGTGGTGTGCAGGCTTCTCCTTGTGGTCACTTCTCTTGTTGTGGAGCACAGGCTCTAGACGCACGGGCTCAATAGTTGTGGCTCGCGGGCTCTAGAGCGCAGGCTCAGTAGTTGTGGCGCACGGGCTTAGTTGCTCCACGGCATGTGGAATCTTCCCGGACCAGGAATAGAACCCGTGTCCCCTGCACTGGCAGGCAGATTCTTATCCACTGCACCACCAGGGAAGTCCAGGAACATAGGTTTTGGAAATAGATAGGTTTGGGTTTGAATTCAGCCCTTTGACTTATTGGCTGACCTTGAGAAAGTTAGCTAGCCCTTGGCCTTTTAAATTTACAATATGATGTAAATAACTCCTATATCTCTGAGTTGTTTTTATTGTTAAATGAGATCATGTATATAATGTTCCCAGCAAGTTTCTAGGCAAGTATTAGATAAATAATACTGCTCTGCTCTGATGGGCTTTGGACTCCCTACCTTAAATAGGTAAATGAAATACATTTGTATTAGGTACTGATTATACTCCTGAACTGAACGAATAAGCATTTTCAGAACTCTAATGGAAAACTGATGAATTCATAAAAGTGCTAACAAAAGATCAAGATAAAAAAAAAATAATTACATGGGACTGACTGAACTGATGATGATGATTATAATTTTTGTGACTTTCTGTTTGAATAAAAAAAAAATCCCACAAGGACTCAGAGGCAAAAAAAAAAAAAAAAAGAAAGAAACTCTCAAAGGAAAGAATTTCCTAAATATTTATACAATGAAAACAACCTTAAGAAAATAACTCTGTCTATAGTTTTAAAATTATTTCACATTCAACAGTTCACTCAATGAATATCTATTCAATATGAAAGGCATCTTGCTGGGTAATATATGTACTAAAATAAATTGTAACTGCTTCCCCAACAGTCTAATGAAGGACAGACATATTTAACTGAATATTGAATATTAGCCAAGTTCCGAGGAAGACACATGAGGCTGTGGAAGGTAGGACAAATGGGAAATTTTATAGTAGTTCCAGAAAGGGTAAGGAAATAATCATGAAGGTTCCTGATCAGCTGTACCTTTAAATATTCTGAGTATTAATAAATGTATGCGGCACTGTAATGATTTTTGCCTCCCATGAGATAATATTTCTTCTCAAAAGCATTTCAGTGATTTTATCCTAAGAAATTCATAAGTACCAGGATTCTTCAGTACAAAATAAGCAATATTTATACCCCTGCAAGTTTAACTTCAGTTTTCCCAAATCAAATTGGAGGTCTGATCTCTGCTTTTCTAATAAATACAAATCAAATTTAGTCATTTTTTTATCCTTGCTCTACCACCTGAGAGCCACCAGTTTCATAGAGGTTTTTTTTTCTTTTTCATTAAAATAAATCTCTGTAATACGGCAACCACACTAGTTTAGTTCTATAAAATTATCTTAAGGTGTTTTATGATTTATTTTGTTATGTAGAAGTTATTTCAAGATTAGGGTTTATCTCAAGATACCAGCAAAATTTTTCTTATAATTGTTCAAGTGATTTTTTTTAATTTCAAAAAATGTCTCTCATAATATTTGTAATTACTTTCCAACAGAGTATATAACTTGCCAGTGAACCAAGGTGGGCTACAGAAAAGTAATTCCTCTAACTCACTTACTATCGCTTCCCATGGTTTGCATGAGCTGTGTAAGGCTAGGGTCCTGCAGTTAGTTCAAAGGCTGGTTGGTCTATTGCAGAATTATTCTTGAAGATTTAAGTGTTGAAGTGGAAGTAACAGTACATTCTAGGTTAGGCCACACAAAACCAATTTCACTAAAGGAATGGAAAACTAATTCTAATGGAAAACCAAAATGATTTTTTTTGCCATTCATATGTTCAGCAAGTATTTATTGAACATTGCTATATGCCAGGCCCTGTTTTACTTGCTGGGGAAATATCAATGAGCAAAATGGAAAAAGTTCTCATCCTCCAAGAGCTTACATTCTGCTGGGGAGATATTTATAAACCAGGGCCAACTTATCCATTATGTACAGAGCCTAAGGCCCATGGTACTTCTAAGGGCCCACAAAAATGTTTTAATTTTAATTTATTTTAAAACCAGAAGAAAAATATGAATGTTATAATAATGCATCCATCCTGGATTATATTTTTCTTTATACCAATGCATCCATAAAATATAATTTAAAATATTTTTTATGGAGGAAGGGGAGTATTAAAGCAAAAGTGCCTTGAGATCACAGAAGTTATATTGTAGACCTGTAATAAACACAAGTGAACAAGTAAATTATGTGGTATATTGGAGAGTGAGAAGTTCTGTGGAGAAAAAAAAAGGAAGTGTGGTAGAGTGTGGGATAAGACTGTTTGAAATTTTAAATAGAGGTTAGAGAAAGCATCACTGAGAAGCAACAGTTGTGCACAGACCAGAAGGAAGTTAGGCAAAAGGCAGTGCAGACCTCTAGGTGAAGAGCGTTCTAGGTGCAAAGATAAGCAGATGCAAAGCCCTGAGATAGGGGTGTGCCTGGAATGTGGACAAGCAACAGAGAGGCTATTATGGCTGCAGCAAAGTGATCTCTGGGAAGAGGAGCTGAAGATCAGGCTGTGGAAGTGTCGGGAGGCAGACTGTATAGTGCTTTGCCGGCCACTTCAGACTTCTCTGAGTGATAAGGGAACAACCGGAGGATTTAAGGCAAGGCCACTGTTAGGAGTTAAATTGAGTACCTAAAATGTTATATTGATGTCCTAACCCCAGGTACTTGTGTCTCTGATCTTATTTGGAAATAGGGTCTTTGTAGATACAATCAAGTTAAGATGAGGTTAATAGGGTGAGTCCTAATCCAATATGACCATTGTCCTCATAAGAAAAGGAAAACACCATGTGAAGACAGAGACGCCCAGGGAGAATGCCATGTGATGACAGAGGCTGAATTTGGAGTGATGTAGCTGCCAACTGTGGAAGGCCAAGGATTGACGGCCACCATCAGAAGCTAGGAAGAGGCAAGGAAATATTCTATCCAGAGTTTCAAAGGGATCACAGCTCTACTGACATCTTGATTTCCAGCTTCTAGTAGAACTGTGAGACAATAGACTTCTGTATCTTTAAGTTACCCAGTTTGCAGTACTTTGTTACAGTAGCTCTAGGAAACTAACACAGTCACTTTGTTCTAACAGCATGTCTCTGGCTGAGTGTCAAAAATAAACTATAGAAAGGGCAAGAGTAGGAACTAGGAAGCTATCTTAGGTCAAGTGTCCTGGGAAGCAGATTCTAAGATGGAGAATTGTAAACAGAAGGTTCATCCAGAAGTGCTCTCAGAAACAATACGGGGTGAGAATGGGGTTGTGGTGGGGGGAATGAGGGACTCAGAACTGGACAGAGGGAACACTGGAGCTCATAGGGCACTCGGGCAATTCAGTGGGGGTTCACTGAATGTGAGATGGTCCTTCAGAGTCAACTTGAAGTAGGAAATGGGCCTACCATAAGTATCCCTGTGAAAGGCAGGTATTGAACTAGGTTCCTGGGGAGGGAACATAATCTTGAGTAAGACATCTCCCTTCAGCAAAGGGAGGGAAATATTTGAGGAACTCATCTGTGAGTAGCTTACATTCTTCAGGCTGTGGAAATGAATACTTGGTCCTGGGAGAAGGAATATGCAAGGTGCATCAAAACACCTCCAGAAGGGGATACTACAATGATAGAAGAGAGATTCAAACAGCATGGGAAAACGTGGGAATCAGAGTACAGCGCATGGAATTCTGTGTATATAAATGGTGTAGTCTGTGGTGTGTGTGTGTGTGTGTGTGTGTGTATGTGTGTGTCCTAGCAAGGATCTTCCATTTGCATAGCCCTCTAAATTTATAATATATGTAATTTGGTGGCCACATTAACCTTATAATGTAGGTAGGACGGATATTTTAAAAATACTAATTTTTCCAATAGGGAAAATAAAGCCTAGAAATATCAACTGACTTGCCCAATACTCAGGGAGTTAATGGTAAGGACAAGACTGAAAATATGGTCTTCTGAATCCATGTCCCGTGTTCTTTGTACTGTGTCATATGGCCTAAATATTACTTCAGTTATGTGGCAGTGATGGTACTACACAATTCTGAATATTATTTTACACTTTGCTATATTTCAATACCACCAAGAGAGTGTGTGGCAAGAACTGCATAGTTGTTTATCAGACTCACAACAATTTCTTCCTGGATCCAAAGCTAGACCACATTTGCCAACCTACTTTATAGTTAGTGTAGCCATATGACTGAGTTCTCATGAATGGAATCTGAGCTGTGATAAGGATCATACAGGCCCATAAATAAAATGCTAAGAAATCATCCCCACGGTCTGCCCAGTGCAATGGCAAAAGCCATGTGTTAAAGATGGAGGAGTGTCCATTAGCCTAGATCTCTGAAAATTTGAAAGGAACAAAGATGCCTGTATACTAGCCCCTCCGCCCCCTTTCAGTTTAGATTCCTAATCCAGGGTTTTCTTAACCATTAGAGAATCAGAAACACAGTATGTATACTTTAGTGAAAGATGTACCGTATAGATTTGGAATTTTATTTCATGACGTTTCACATAAGTATAACTAATATATCTTATTAAAATATAAATTGAATAACTTATGGTAAGACTATACCAAGCTGTTGACATATATACATTTAATCTTTTCACCATTTTGTGAGAAAATTATTATTTTATTTTTCTAATTGTTAAATCTCTGAGAGACAGCTTGGAATAACATAACTAACTAATGAACTAATAAATAAATAAATACTTGAGATTTAAACCATTCCAACTTGAAAACACACCAGAGAAGGAGGTAAATTTTCTCTACTCCAGTGTTCATATTTTAAAAATTGCAGGGAAGGACTCTAAATAGCCCGGCTTAAGCCATATGGCCATCTATAACAAATCACTGGGTAGAGATGATTACAGTATGTGATTTGGCCTGGATCATCTGCTTTCCCTATGTGGGCTGGGTACCACAACGGGCAGATCATTACCAATATATAAAGTGCAGAGGAAAAGGACACCAAGGAGTAGGCAGGCTGTTTCCAAAAGTAGGAAGAGGGAAATGACCAGACAAAATCCATTGATGACTATGACAAAGTTATATGGGCTTCATCAAAAAGGGGAATGTACTATAACACCTCAAGGGCTGTTTTCCAGAAACTAGGTACAGAAATGTAGCTGGATCTTAGGAAAGAAATAGAACCTAGGTCCAGAAAGCCATCTAAAATCTCTCTGCATTTCATGTAGGCTCTTCTCTGTGCATGTGTTTTATGCTCCTTTCTGCAGATTATCATTGTCTTCACTTTTGTTGGGTGCCTAAAGGCAAGTTCAACTGATGATAGACTAGTCCAGGTTTTCCATTAAATGCAAACCACCTCTGATTCTCAAATTAAAATGGCAGGGAAAAAAGGGCCACACCACAGCTTGGAAGCTAACATGGCCTACTGAGGGAAAGAAACAATGACTCTCTCAACCCCAATTCTAATTTCCCTGGGAAAAAGACTTGATTATCCCGCTAATCAAGCAACTTACCTCCTTCCCTTCCTGATCCAAGGAACTGTAACCAAGGAGGAGGGTTCTCATTGTAAAAACTTGCATGTAGGATCTCTACCAATGTTGGCAGAGGTTTAGTAAGATAAACTTGTTTAAATGGTGTACTCTACTGAATGTTCAGCCTTGAGAAAGATATTATACTGTCTGAATCTTAGTATCATTATTAATAAAGTAGAAATAATACCTATGTTGCTGGTTTCTTGGGAGGATTAGGCCTTGCCCATAGAAGGTGAGGGTCATTACACTAAAGGAGTTGTAGTGTAAAATTAACCTACATAAAAAATTAGTCATACTTTATTTATTTTGAACAAAAAAACATATTTTCTCCTGGCTTGATAGCTAATTAGATGATTTCCAAGCTCTTTTCCAGTTCTTTAATGCAAGTGATTTTTTTCCAGTGGATGCTAAACCATTAGCCAAAGAAAGAGTGCTTTAAAAGCAAGAGATTTGCTAATATCTCAAGGCTGTTCCAAAGCATGCCATAGCATAAAATTATTTCAGAAGGGTTCAATTTGTTTTGAGCAATGGCAGCCTCCCCTAGTCAAGGTGACTAATTTAAATTTGGTAGCTCTCATTTAGATATATAAATTCTATTAATATATAATCTTAATAGAATGATAGATATATTAATATTAATCAGACATAATTTAACAGATACATCTTATGTATTTTATAACATATATCATATAACACTTGGCTTGAATTATTTCATTCACCAAACATTTACTGAATATCTTATTGACTATCTAATATGATCCTGAGCACTGTATTTTAAAGTAGGCAATAATTATTATTCTTCCTACCACTCTTCATTTTGCTTTTATAAGAAAATAGGTGAGGTGTATGGTTGAAGCAGATATCAGAAATGAGAAAATCATCTAACTGGGAGTACTACAAAAATAATATGACCAACATTCCAAGAAGAATAATTCAATATGCCTTCTATGAGCTCAGCTTTCAGGAAAATCCAGCAGGCAATCTTATAAGGAACCTACTTTCCTAGATATCACCACCATAACACAGACTGTATATTCACACTATAACAACATGTCTATGCAGAATTTTCCCTTTGTGTACATCTTACTTGTGAGTTTAGATACAGATGCAAAAGAAAAAGGCATTTCTGATTAAGGCTAGCAGTATTTTAAAAATCTGATTGCTTTCTCCAGGAAAATATTGTACTATGTCATGTTTAGACAGCACCATATAGCAGAAAATGTGGCCATGAATAGCATCCTCCACCATCAAGGATGTTGAGACCCTTTGCATAGTATAGTCTGAAAACGCCTAGGAAAGGATTCTGGTTAGCCAAGTTTGGGTCAGCTCCCCTTGCCTGGATCAAACATGGCCAAGGGACAGGGCCAAAAGTATGGACAAAGTCTCCTCATACTTACATGTACAGGAACCACGCTCAGAGAAGAGGGAGTAATTATGAGTCCGGTATCTCCTATTGGTGTCTACTATAGTCTTAAAAGAACAGGGTTGAGGAGCAGAGCCCAACAGGGTAGCAATATTTTACAAAGGAACAGAGTCTTTCCCTTCTGTTCCAGGCCCCAACAATCATTATTAAATATCTGGTTGACCATGATATTTTCATTTGTAACATATAAGCACATTTGCCTTTACAAGAGGGAGACCTTAAGAAAACAGTGTTGGGTTTTTGAATATTTTCATATTTCTAGAGTCTGGAATCTAGACATTGTGATGTGATATTTTTTAAGGCAACTATGTTTGTATGAGTGCTGAGTACTTCTCCAAGAACCAGTGTTCTATTGCTGACATTTACAGTAAGTGGCTTAAAGCATTTGGTGTTCAAGCTAATTTAAAGTTATGAAAGGTAATTTAATTGTGGGATCTAAGACAAAGTAGCTGGGATAGTTACAGAAAAAAAAAGAAGCTTGTTGTTCCTTTCATAGTCATCCAGAACTGGCAAGCATATATGCAAACATTACAGAAATTATGAAAAGGAGTCGAAAGAGACTCTTCCATTGAAAAGAAAAGAAGTCAGGATATTAAAAAAATGTTAAACACTTAGTTAGGAGAAGCTGTTTATAAAAAAATATCTAGATCTAGATTTGCTTTATCTAGATCTATAGATAAATTTCCAGGTCATTTAGAATGTAGAATACACAGATCCTCTTTTGGATTGAAAAAGAGTAAGGGTGAATTGTTTGAATCAAGGTGAGAACAGATGATACCAAATCAGCAGGGATATATAACCTGGGTAAGATTTTACAATCTTTTAAAATAGGCCCTTTGATGTACATCCCAAGGATTAGAGAGCATCACTTGGTACTTCTTCGAATTAAACTATCCCTTAGTCAGTCAAATATGTTCTGATCATATATATATATATAAAATCTACACTTGAGTCATTATTCTAATGAACCCAAGACCCCTTGGAATTCTAACCATACCATGGCATACTAGGAATCTGAGTATTAAGCTTTGCTGCCTGCTTTGCAGGTGTGATTTACCCCTGATTACCTTGATTTGTCAGTGTATCTAGGCCCAGTAGCATTTAAGATTGTAACTGCTGATAATTGATTATTAGGGAGTATTTTTCCCAACGACAAAAACTCAGTAATTTTGTGAAAGTTTACATCTGGTTGAAATAGAAGGTCATTACATTGAAGGTGGCATTGTCTACTGTCTGCAGTAGGGATTCATTTAGTTACTGAAAACCTAAAGTATGCAAAGCTCAGCCCAGGGTGGTGCACAATGTCAAGTCGCAGGCTGAGGAAGGATTAAATCATGAAAGAATCCTGATTTTCAGTTGGACTCATGACTGCCTGGAATAGTCAACATTTCTTGTTATCCTTGTAGCTAAGTGTTACCAGCTCACCATTTCTGAGGATTAAATGAATGGGCAAATGGTGCGTGAAACTTTAGGAAAATGTCTGGGTGTGAGTATGCCTTTCTTTTCCTCCTTTTCTTCTCTGCTCCTGCAATGTAGGCATGATTGCTAGAACTGGAATTGGGAATAATGGCCATGCGTGGCTGAGCAAGAAGTTAAGGAAGTTGTCTGTTTCAGGCTGGAATGCTTTGTTAGGGCCACAAGAGCCCAGGATCACTAACTGCTACACTTTAACCTGAGAAAGAAAGAACCTTTTATCTTGTTTACTGTTGCTTTGTGTTTCTGTTGCTCGCAGCCAAAATGAATTCTAACTAATATAGAATATACAGATCATTCAAAAAAATTTTGTTTGCTTTAACCAACTTTTCCCCCCACTAACTGAATAACTACCAATTCCAATCAGGTAAGGGCATTTACTGAGTATGCAAAAACAAGATATCTTACATACTTACTTCCCTTATATAACGATTACAACTGAGGTGTGTATCACTATACAAAGTCCTTGTCCATACCTCTGTTTATTTCTGTAGAAGTGATATCTGTAAATAGAAACTGTGGATTAATGACATATGTATTCTATAAGGCAGTTGACATAATTTCAGCTTTCTTTCCAGAAAAATTGTGTCAGTGTACATCACTAGCATAGAGGCAGGCCTGTCTCAGTACACTTTTGTTAGAGTTTATTAGTAGGGGACTGCTAGTTTTCAGCTAATTTCATGAGTGAAACATGAAACATGATGGATCTGGTAATTTTATATATTTTTTATTTAATTATAAAATTATAGTTAATTTTATATATTTTTATGTATTGGATTTATATTGGCAGAACATTTTTCCTTTCGTTTATTGGCCATTTGAATTTTTTTTGTGAACATGTTATCCATGTTCTTTTCCTAACTTACATGTATTGGAGATTTTAGTATATTAATTATTAATTTGAAAAAACCCTTTGGTCAGGAAATTTTTAAAATTATTAAAACATTTTAATTGTGGTTATCTTATTTGATTGGCTACTCAGCTTTTTTAAAAAATTGGGGGAGGGGTTCTTTTCCATTTTACAAATATTGATTTTTTTCACTTTTAATGGAGTTGAAGTTGACAGTGTGATCTTTTTTAAAAACCACTCTAGCACACAGAGCTACCACGTATAATAGCATCTTTGCTCAAACATCATCTGCTATACTATCTTGTCACTGAGTAGAAGGTGTTCAATATAGTTGGGTAGCAAAGAGGGCACAGTATTTTATTTGAGTGTATTTTTGTGGAAGGTTCACCTTAGAAAAATATTGGCAAGAGTCATGGATTTCCTGGCAATGGAGTATTGACACTTTGTATCTTAAATCAAATAGAGAAGACTATGCCCATCAGATTAAAAGTGATTTAGAAGCATGAAGTTTGAACCTAAAATACAGGTAGTTGCTGTAAAAATTGCTACCTTGACATTTGATTAAGTTGTATAAACCTATTCTTTTCTTTCCACTGCTTTTATTTAACCATCAGTTATTTTTATTCACTTTTTATTTTCCTTTTTGGTTCTTTCTCCCTCATTATTCTGCTTGTAATTTTGCTTATTTGTAGTCAACTCCTCTGTGGTGAATACTTTTAATTATTTATTTAACTCAATATGCTTACTTTTCAGTTAATATCTTTCATGTTTTGATAAATATATTAATTATATATTGAAATTTTATTCCTTTCACATATCCTACCAGACCTGCCATATTGTGATAAGTCTGATTCTAAAAATTGGTCTATAGGTGCTGTTTATTTATATTTCTGCTGCTACCACTAATAACATTTAATATCTATATAGCACCTTTCATTCTATATTCTATTATTTTATTACTTTTCTACATATATACATTTGGGAGATGAATTGAGTAGTTTCCATATTGCCTCCTTTACAAATAAGAGCCTCTTGTCACAATTGGCTGGAGTCTACTCTTTCCAAAATTATTTAAGTAACAAGTGACTCCAGATGTCAGTTCATATTTTGTTGAAGTACTCAGGGGAATTCATAGATGCCCCATAATAGGCAAATTCAAGTAGCCTAACTTGAGCCTGTGAACATTTAGTTGGTCAGAATTCAGCAATATCATTAACTCTCTTTCCCATTTTTTTTTAAAAATAAGAAGAATTATAACGTGCAAAATATTGTGGATACAGATTAATCTTATGTTATACAGATGATTAAAATTTGTAATTTAGATTCCAGGAAGATCCTATAATGCGAAGAGGCATAGAGACAAGCAACTAATAATTTTAAAAGAACAAGAAAAAAGCAGAATGAAATAGGTGTTCTGTAGAGATACAATCAAAGGGAATATAATGGAAGGGGTGATTATTTTGAATGGGGTTGGTGAGAAAAGGATCTTTGGAGCAGTTGGTACTGGAATTGAGCTTTGCAGACTGAATGAGATTTTGATAGTCACTGGTACTGGGTATGGTCTGTTAATTCGAATGAGGTTTTATGTTCTTCATATGTTGACTCTACCTCCCTAAGAACTGGGAGAGCATTAGATCATTCTGAATATATTATATACATTCAAATATAATTTGGATATAATGTGCTTGTTGGATGCATATAATAAATCTTAGTTTCTCCTGTAATGGTAACCCGAATGTATTGATATAGAAAATAACACCTCAGCCATTTCAGATTATGAAATTTTAGAGCAGGACAAGACCTTAGAAATTACCTACTTAACCCTCTCATTTACAAAGAAGGCAGAAAGGGGTTCAGTAATTGACCAAGGTCACTCAGTTAACTTGAACAGACTTTTCCTCTATCACAAGGCATTGCTTTGGAATCGGCACCTTTCTGTATCCATTATGGTAATTTTTATCGATGTGAAATAAAGTCACTGAATCCCCACATCCGATTATCAGAAGGCACTTTAACGGCTGCAATGAACTTGCACGCTGAGGTAAGTTTGAAGGAACATAAAATGGACCAAAAGCAGAAAACGCACTGGGACTCGGTACCTGCATAATGAAAATATGGAATAATCTGTACCTGTAAAAAGAGACACTGGCAGTACTTTCAATCTGACGTCGTTTACTCACCTGGTGTGGAATGAAGGAGGAAGAGAAGAGGGGAGAGAGGGAGGGGGGAAAGAAAGAGAGAGAGAGGGGAGAGGGAAGAGGGAAGGCTAAGGGGGGGGGGGCGGGGAGAGAGAGAGCCAGAGAGAGAGAGAGAAGCTTGTCTCAAAGCCGCGAGGAGAGGTACCCTTTGTTTGACAAACCCTGAAAGGAAAGCCTCTTGTAGCAGCTCTATCGTTCCCACCTCCAAGCGTTTGTCGAGCTGCTAGGTGGAGCCCGCGCGGCGGAGCCCGAGCGCACTCCAGATCCGGGTTTTGCCTCCCGCCACCCCTTTCTCCGGCGCAAGCCCCCTCCTCGGCTTTCGGCGCTCTCGGAGCTCGCCCGCCCGCGGCTCATTCTGGCCTCGGCTCGGGCCCCGGCTGCGTCCGCCGCGCGCAGGCTGCACGGCCCCGGCGCGCCCGCGCTCCGACCGGCTCTCGGCGCGTCGCCGGGTCGTCTGCTCGCCCAGCACTGCTCGCCCCAGTTCCCAGGAGCTGGGATGCAGATGCTGCCGCTGGTCCTGGTGGGCGCCGCCGCTGCCGCTACCGGCTTTTCCCGTACTGGTCGTTGCCTCCGCTCCCGCAGCTGCCGCTGCTGCCGCCTGTGACTCGCCCCCTCCCCTTTCTTTCTTCTCTTTTAGCCTCCGTCCTCTTTCTCCGGGTGTGCGCGCGCGCCGGTGGCACGGTTGGCTTTGGCCGGAGCTCGCTCGCGTGTGCGCGTGTGTGAGTGTGCGTGTCTGGAGAGCGCCAGAGCCCTGCTCGCTCTCGGGGAGTCGAAGAAGATACAGGACCGACGAGGCGGCGGCGGCGCGAAGCCCGGGGCCGCGCGATGAAGCTCCCACATGCTCGCAGCTGCCCGGCCCGGCCGGCGAGCTAATCAGCCACACTCCGGGCTCTGGGCTCCGCGGCCCCCGGGACGCAGCCCTCGGCTGCCCGGCGCCCGCTCCGCCCGCGCGTCCCCGCTGTGCACCCGGGAAGGAGTTTGTGTGGCCCTGGCTCCAGCTCTCTGCGCAGGTTGCGGACTCGAGAGGAGACCCTCGGCGGGGAGACAACCTCGGGAGGAGGAGGAGGAGGGTTTGGCGGAGAAGAAGCCACCCCTGGCCCTCGCGGCTCCCCCTACCTTTTCCCTCGCTCCCGCACTCAGCCGGAAAGGGGAGGACGAGGAAGAAAAAGAAAAAGAAAGGGGGTGGGGTGGGAGAACTGGATATAAAGATCGGCTGGGGGGATGGTGGAACATTTTTGGTCTCTCCAGAAGCGTCTTTTCTTAAGCGGCAGCGGCAGCGGGAGGAAAAGCAGCCCCAGCTATGACTGCCGCATGTTAATAGCTGCCGCTTGGGTCCCTCGGCTGCTGCTGGAGACAGAGCCTGACTCCGAAGTTGTGCAACTGTGGACTGGAAGAGACATTTGAACCCTCCACCCCCTTTGCTCCGTTTTTACCCCCTTGGTGTGTGTGAAGAGAGGAAACGTAAAGGAAGACAAACATTTGGATTTTGCTCCCCCCCCCCCTTCCCTTTTCTTCATGGCTGTGTAGCAGAAGAAAGGGGGAAGGAAAGACTTTTTGTTGTTTCCTTGGCTGGGGTCTCTACCCTCCTGCTGCCTTCTCTGCGCTTTGGCTATCATTCTTGGACGCGTGCGGTGGGGGTGTCTTCGCTGGGGCCGCTCGGTCTTTTGCCCCGAGCTCCATGGCTGGATTGTGGAAACTGCACCGGGCTGCAGGTTGTTGACCAACTGATGGGACGATCTCAGGGACCGGCGGTTACGAAAGGTAATTTATTCTTCTCACACTTCCTGATAGTGGTGGCCCTGGCCCGGCGCAGGCATCTGCGTCCGCGGGGCAGGCAACCGAGGGGGTGCAGGATTCACGCACACTCACCCTCCCACTCACACACTCGCCCGCACACACACTCATCCGATCGTGATGCGGGGCGGGAAGGGAACCTCATGGCTGGTGGGCGCTGGGGGTTTGTACGGGTTCGAGGTTTTTCCAGCTATTGGGCGATTTGGCGGTTGAGAGAAATGAAAGGGAGAGTTGACCGGGAGCATTCGCAGTTCAACACTCTGGGGGATAGGAACGGTTTCCACCCTGGGAATTTTCCCTCCCCTCTCACCCCAGTGTCATCCCCTGGTAGGAACTGAATGCCGACCAGGGGGCGCCTTCTCTCTACCGGCCCGGAGCCGGTGCCGCTGGAGGCGGGAGAGGGCTGGAGGACCGACAGGGACCGGGTGAGGCGCTGGGCTCAGGGGTGATGGGGACTGCGGGGCGGTGAGTCCGCCGCGATCTTCTCTAGACGCTTGCCTGGAGCATCCATGGTGGCCGCGTTTGCCCAGGTCGCGCCCCTGAGTCGCGGAGCCTCGCTACTTCCCCGCACCCCGCCCGTTGTGTCCCTTTCACGGCAGTTTGGTTTAGACCTGCTTGTTTGGCCTTTGTTAAGCGCTTTTGGCTGGAGAAAGCTGCCACTTTCGTGGGTGGCCCGGGGCGGCATGGTGTTGGGAGTGGGCACGGGGCGGGGGGCGGTGTTGCACGAATCGGGGTGGCCGGGGCGCCGGGGCGGGGTGGGCAGAGCATTGGTGGCGGCGGTCGGCTGGGTTACAGGTAGGAGGGCAGGTGCCCCGCATCTTCTCACCAGTGAAGGGAAGGCTCTGGGCTGCAGCGGAGCGTCGGTGCCGCCGCGCCCCCGCCGATGGTCCCACATCGGAGCTCAAGGGCTAAACGTGCCAGGCCCCTAGCAATATAGGTGGGTGGGTGTGTATGTGGGGTGGGGTGGGGGGAACCTCCGCTACCAGGGTTAATTGGCAGCAGGGTCGGCGTGTGCCTATCTGTGTGCGCGTTCGTGCGCTCCGGGGATGGCCTGGCGATATTTGCGGGGATGGCAGAGCTGATGCTACTTGAGCGGAGCTTGCTTATCGAAATCGCCTGGGATCCGCTTAACTGGAAAATCTGGTTTGAGGAGGCCGCGAGGGCCGATAGGGGTTGCGAAGAAGCCTCACTGTGTCCCTTCTCCCCTACTGAGCACCTCTGAGAGATGCGTGCAGCGCCTGAGAGTCTCTGGTGCAGCGCGCAGGGCACCCCCAGTTTGGCCCTGATGAGGACCAAGGAATAGAATAGTCGTCTTTCGGGCAGATTGAAATAACCAAGTCAAGCCAGCATAACCCCTGGTCCCCGGAATTCTCTGGCCACTTTCAGATACGAACGTGCGCTGTTTTATTTATGGCCAGAGGAATCACAGCAATTGGGCGAACTCGAGGTGTGCGAGCCACCTCTGGGTATCTCCTCCCTGTGCCTGTGTGTGATCTTGCCTGCGGTAGAGTACATTGTAAACAACGGTGTAAGCAGCCCTGCCACAGTCTCCTTTAGAGCCCAACCTGGTGGTGTCTTGTGTTTACTTTCCTGGGTAGATTACTCATTAGGAAGTATAAGCCTTCTTGCCCCTCTGATTTTACATCCTTCCAGCCAGCTGCTGGGGAAACGAGGAGACGCATAGACTCTGGCAGGCAGGAAAAATTGCCTTCTGTGTTTTGCTCTGAAGTAAATAGGCAATCTGCTAATTTAGGGTCATATAGGTTATCAACACTAGTTAAAGAATGTCATTGCAGAATCTACAAAGAAATAGTTCTTCAGTAATTTTTCATTTGGAGAATGTACTTTATTTCCCTGTGAGATTAAACAGAATTTAGCTAGATTTCCTTGGTATATTTTTCAATCTGTAATGGTACTAAATGACCTGGAGTTCTGGTGCCCAATTTGTCTGTATGTGGATTAGACAGAATTGTCAGTTCTTTTATAGTATCATCAAAAGAGGTTTCCAGACGTTTGTCTAGGAGTTAAAAGAATACTTGCATTGAAATATCTTCACCTTTGTTTCACCCAATCTTTTTTTTTGTGTGTGTGTGTCCAAGGGTTAAAAATGTACAAAGACAAACAGTTTTAAAAAGTTGGAAAGCTCAACACTTTTCAGTTATTAAAAAGACATTAAATTGCTTAGTTGTAGATTAGCTCTGACTGCTTTTGTGTTTGTTGCAAATGGCTATGTTCTATTTTGTTGAAAAAAGTATAGCACTGTAAATGTGAAAGGGTACTTTTTTTCTGGGTACCATGATTTCCACATTTCTTTCAATTTTAGAATCTTGACTTCTTGAAAAAGCTTAGGTTGCCCCCCTCCCCCCGCCAAAAAGGAATACTGAATCAGTGATGCCTGATCTTGATTAAGTTATATTTTTATGGGGTAGTGCTGGTGGCAGTTGTCTTAATGCAAACTTAGGGAATTGTGATTTCATCCATGAGATTCTAGCTTCATATATTTCTTTCCTTCCTAGAGGGTATGTGTTAAAGCCTTTGCACTTGCAAATATTTCTTAAGATTAAAGAATACTTGTCCTCTCATTTTAGAAGATCTAATCACAGTGTTTTTCGGAGCCCTTATGTTAGGAGATTTGATCAGATCTGTTCTTTGTTTCCTAGCAGCATGTGTTTCTTAGCAGTCATACATTCCACAGGTCCTGATGTCATTAGAACTGTGTCTGTCAGTGTATTGTGTGCTGTCTTTAGCTGAAGGTGAATGTGTCAGAAGTGCCTGAATGCCATTCCCTAGCACTTCCTCATAACTAAATATTCAATAACCTGCTTCATTGGTGTCTATGGTTGACTAGACTATTTCTATAAACTCAGGGTAGGAGGAATGATTAGTATAAAGGTTTATGCGAACTATTCACATTTTTTAGATAGATATGTTAGGTTGCTCTGGGCATCCCTGGCCTGAAGCATGTGATTTGCTTGATGGGTAAATGCTTTTGATGTCTCATTTTAAGTTGCTTGGTGTGATTATCCTTCAGATTGAGAGCCCTCCATGAAAATATGAATGGAAGGTATTTTAGAAATGATTTTCTTAATGATAATCTTCTTGCATTTTGGAGATTTAAACATTTCTTTCCATGGGGAATAATAGTGGGTATGAGACTTACTGGCTCCGGCTACTGTGCCTGACATTGTTTCTAGTAGTTAGGAAAGGCAAAATTTTTATGGACTTGTTGTCCTTTAGATTCCTTGGTGAGTTATAGCCAAGTTAATCCTAAATAGAAGATTAAAAAAAAAGTTTATCAAATCAAAAGAATTGAAGTCAGTCAAATAATATAATGCTAAACTGAATTGTTTTTCAGATTTCATTTAGGCTGCTTCAACTGCTGGATGAAACTCTCTTTGAAAAGAGCTGCCAAGTAGGAGTGACAGTTACTATTAGAAGCGGGGCAGTTTTGCCCAGACATCAGCAAGGAAAACTGATTGTGTATTTAAAAACAAAGTGATTTTGGGAAATGTTATACAGCCTTAATTTAGCATGGTCTGAACGGCTAGAGCAGTTGGAATTAGAGGGAGATGATCTTTCCTTAAGTTTTGCAAATGACTATTTTCCCTTTGATTTCTTAGATTTGCATTACATTCAAAATACGCAGTTGCTCACATAGGGAGGAACCCTAAAGACAGAGGCTGTATTGTAATTTAGCATTTGTTTGCCTTCAAGGACAGATTTATGCTTAGATTACTATTACATTTATGTCTTTTTCTTTTATGCAAATAAATTCCCTTATAGAATACCCAATTTTATAGTAAAATATAAACTAAAACATTCAAATATGAGTAAGGGCCTCCTGACATTTTTCCTTTCTTGACTGTGTGTGTGTGTGAGTATGTGTGTGTGTGTGTGTGTGTGTGTGTGTGTGTGAGTATGTGTGTGTGTCTGTGTGTGTTATTAGGGAGTTGTTGATCAGTGAGGAGAAAAATCCAGATTTTTCATTGGTTGTGATTTTGATATTGATGTTTATTGGTCACTTTGAGAGAGTAGTGTGAGCATGCCTGTAAATAGCATCTGTGAGCCCAAAGATGTATAGTTTTCCACAAATCTTTTAATGTCATTACCCTGGTCTAAGTGTCTATGTGGCCCAATAAAATTAACTCTTCTACTGCATAAAGTAACCAGGTGTAATATTTTTCTTAGAATTGTTAAGTGTGCTCATGCACTCACAAATACAAAATATATATAAAAAATTAGCTGTCCTACTCTGAATTCATTGAAATTCTCCATTTGTTTTAAGGAGTGAATGAAAGGGGAGAGTTCTTCCTGTATTTGATCATAACAGATTCTATAGATCTTAATAATTTATGTCTTACTAATGTCTTATTGACACTTAAGACAAGAATTTAGTTTAATGTTAATGAATTTCTTCATAAGAGTGATTACATATACATATTAGAAACTGTTAACATTTGATCCATATTATTCAAGAACTTAAATGGAATACTGTTGGTGGTAGTCCTAATTATTGTGAACATTATCTCTGGGATAGAAAATTAAATCAACCAACTGAATACTGCTATCTGGTAGACTTCTATGTCAGTTATTTTGTAGAGCAGACAATCCTCTCTTTTCAAGGTGTATTCTGGAGAAATCTGTGGTTCCTTGAGACCCTTTCAGAGGATCTATTAGAAGAAAACATTTTCATAATAATGCTAAGATGCATTTTACCTTTCAATCTCATACCTTAACAAATGTACAGTAGAGTTTTCTAGAAGGTTCATGATATGTAATGACATCATTGCTTTGCTGGCCTATGGCATGTGTGCTGGTGTATTCTTGTGTTTTAAAATTTAACCAGTTTAACTATTAATATATATATAAATATTGATAGTTAAACCAACATAATCAACAGTTACTTTAGGTCATCAATTTTTAAGCGTGTAAAAGGGTCCTGGAATCAGAGAATTTGAGAACCTCTGAAGTTAACTTTTCAAGATCTGCTTCCTTGTACTCAGAAGTTCACCCCATAGGACCATATAAAGAGCCATCTAGGATAAGAAAACAAGTAGATTGTTCAAGTTTTAAAAAACACAAGCCATATGGGTATTTTATTAATTATTTGACATTTTCATTTTTCTCTTCCAAATGTAGAAAAGCTTGTTTTTAGTCCCCAGTTAGTGAAACGGAAACTTTAAGGCTGCAGGTCTCTAGCCTGACCTGCTGGCAGTAGCAAAGGAGCTACTGGGAAAATTTTAAATCTAGGCCCCAGGTCTTGATATTCTGCTATCTGGAGAGGCAGAATGGTGTGGTGGTGACAAGAAGGGACTCTGTGGTGTGTTTGCCAAGGTTTGATAAATTATTTGATTTTTGACAAGATGCTGGATCCTCTCTCTGTGCCTCAATTTCCTGGTATGTTTTAATGGGTATGACAACTATACCGAATTCACAGTTCGTTGTGAAAATTTAATCAAAAAATGTATGCAAAGTGCTTACAACAGTTCCAGGCACATAACAGGATTGTAACTATTTGCTACTATCATTATTATTTACTAGGTCTCATGAGGGTCCCACGAAACTTTAGTCAATTCCCCATGTGATTATGTGATTCAGATATGCAGTTGTTTTAGCTCTTTGCTTTAGAGCATGTCTTAAAATGCTATTAAATTTGAAAATTTCATATGAAAGATAATCTTGGCTTTATTTTACCCTTCTATTTGAAAACTTATGAAGATTTACTGGGATTTTTGTGTTTTTTTTTGTATTGTAAGAATTAATAAAACACCTTCTTAGTTTGGGCCAAGTTTGAAATTTGGTAGAGTATGAATGTCCAATTAAAACGAGATTTCAAAGACCCTAATTGAATATTTATGTATCTTGGGAATTATTAGGGAGGAAATCACTTTTCTGAAGTGATATCAAGACGACTCACCACACTCTTAGTCTGTTAATCACTATCTAAGCATCACAACAGGCCATTTTCAGTGAAAAGCATCCTTGGGGTAATTATACACTGCAGTTCTGATTGTTTGTGAGTGGTGATATGCCTAATGAGTAACAGAAGCCCTACATAGAGATTAGTTTTAGTAGTTGCTGAAGTTTAAAGATGACCTGTAATATTATACTTCTGAATGGCACTTTGACATCTATTTGAAAACTTTATAGAGATTTTTATAAATTATGTGTATATATTTGGATATATTTCATGGCTAGTTTAATTTCTGACTTAAGCCGACCACTCTGAAATTAGTACTGTAGCACTAATCTTCTCCAGCTTGTTGGCTAATCCTGACTTAGTGCTGCAGAAACTATGCTATACTCCCTAGATGGGCATAGCTGGGCACTGTCCCTGATTATGAACTGCTCAGAAATGGCCTTTGGAATGAGAGACACTTGAATACAGTCCCAATGCCACAACTTTATAGCTGTTTCATCTCTCTTTGTGAGATAAAGGTAATAAAATCTGCATTGCTGGTTTGGTGTGAGGAATAGGAAGTGAATAGAAAAGTACCTGATAAGAGTGAACATTTAATAAATGGTAACTATTATTATTAGTCAGAGTATTATTAGAAATGTCCTTAACTACCGGTATTAAGAAAACTTAGCTAAATCAAATATCATTTTTTTAATTGAAGAATTCTTGATGAGCTAGGAAAATCAATAGCATTTTCTTAAGCAGTTGAGAAAGGTTTTACGTGTATTTTTGTCTTTTCCATATTCTTTTCCTCTCTCCTTTTTTAACCTTTTGTTAAGTACCTACTTCTCAGTTCTTCTTCATAATCTTAAAACATTATGCTCTGCTACTAATACTCCCCACAGAATCATAATCCTGACAGGAAAATATTTTTGACAGCCACCAAGTGCTGTGTCTGACGATTGACTTTAAATCAGGTATAAAATGAAAGTAGCAGTTTAACTTAAGACATTTTAAATTAAACTCCTGATCATCTTTTCATGTGGCGTCAGCAGCTCTTTAAGCTTTAACTGCATCAGAATATTCTACAATGTTGTAACTAAATGATCATAAACTTCCAAGATTTAAGGATTTCCCATACTTTTAAAGGATTTATAATCTCAAAGTTTAGTTCTCATAAGATTGCTATAAATGCAGATGAACCCTTAAAATTCAGAACGCCCAATTATTTTAAAGACTACAAGTATGGAAAGGGTCATAAATAAGTCCATGTTTTAGAATGAATGTCTGTATTTCAATGACAGGTGCCAATAAGAGAAGTTAGTAAATCTGTGACTCTTCCACTGAATCATTCATCGTTTATGTTAAAATGGAAAAAGTACAACATGGTTGGTGGTAAGAATGAATGAAAAAATAAGCTGCATGTTGGACGTCTGACTTGCTAAATTGTACCAGGCTTAAGTGTTTTAAAGTATGACTCAAGAAAATGAAAGCCAAGTAGAAAGATACCCCCTTCTGTTTGATCAGGTTGTGTTGGTGTTTATGCATCCTGCAGAGGCAAAGTGTGTTACTATTCAAGACAGCCCCAGTGGCTCCACAGTAGCCTGAGATTGTGAGAATAGGGGAGAGACTCAAGCCCAGTTTTTGATGTTCTGCATGGGTGGGTAACCTGAATACTAAAATGCATTCCATTGACAGCTGACCCTGTGAGAGGTTTTTCAACAGTCTCCTGTTTTGTTTTCATTTGGTTTGGGTTTTTTTCCCCTTTTCCTTTCCTCAGAGCTCTTCCAAATACTTTAGATAAGAGGGAATGGTCCTGGAGGATGGTCATCTTTTTGTATGAGATTTTATTTCTGGCCAGAACAGAAGGGCTCAACTGGTTTACGTTTCTGTCTTTTGTTTTTTTCATATTTTCAATGTTCTTGATTTGTCAGTGGCTGATGGTTGCCGTTTGAACCTTGATTCAGAATACTGATCATGACTTCAAGGAGTGGACAAAGAGTCTATTGAGAAATAGTTTTGTGTTAACATGAGGCGTGTCTATATCTGTAGACGTTCTTCTTTATATTGGCGTTAACTGTTCAGTCAAATTTGTCTGTTGAGTTTTAATCATATTATTAACTATAGTTGACTTCGAAAGAAAAACTTAGGCATACATTTTCTTTTAAAATAATATACCATCATTTAAAAAATTTTAGGCATGTTCAATTAAATTTTACTTTAATTTTCAATAATTTTTATGTATGACAGTTAAATATTATTTTGCAGCGTTCCAAAATGCAGCATACTTTGTGATAACATATCATTTGTCATATGGACTTAAATTCAACTTAAAAGATTTAGCAGAATGGGTGTATTCATTATTTTTCTTTTAATTGCAGACACCTCCAACTAGCTTTAGGCCATAATGATTAATTTATTGGGAGGTTATTGTGTTTCTCACCTACAGAATCTTGGGGAAGGATGGAGGTTTAGAAAAAATTAGAAAATAGTAGCACCTTGAATACAACCAGGATTCTGTTCCAGTTGCATGCTCCTATGCAGACTACCACTTTTCCTTCTCTCTGCCTACTGGATTCTTAACCTTTCACCACAGTCTGAATTAGGTACCCAGCTTTAGATCAATCTACTATCACCAGCTTACTAGAGTCAATAAGGATATTGCAGTTCCTAGGTGGATACACTAATAGCTTGAAGAAGGGAAGGCTCAATTAAGAGAGGGTTCATGTCTACAGAACAAAGTAGAGGGGCTGATAAAACCTGAATGTCCACTACAGTGATCCTTTGTTAACTCAGACAGATCAAGCATTAGGAGAATTGGTTAGGAAAGCCATTAAAAATGGGTGTACCCTTTTCCTTTAAGCAGCCAAAGTGATCGTGGAAAATGGTTTCCTGCTTACTTGACCCAGAAAACCCAACAAAAACATGCAAATCAAGGGATTCAGATTTTCAGATTCAAGAACATCTGTGAAACTGCCCAACTTGTCAAAGCTATGCATGTCTAAAAAGCCATCAAATATCCGAAAGATGTCATTTACATAAATAATGTATGCCATTCCATCTTTCGATGGTGGAGTTGCCATCGTACAATGCTGAACAGGGGACACTGGAGACAGTACTTAGAGTGCTGAACTTTTGCTACTCTTGCTTTAAAATGCTGATCTTACAGGTTTAAGTGTAGATTATTTAAGCATTGAGTACCTCCAGGTGAAAAATCCCCCAAGATGTGTCATTGGGCATGGAACTCATGCTTGAGTTAACTTATGTATGAGCTCCACTAGCCACATTAAGATGGTCCTTACTGAAAAGGAACAAATTGTTCCTTAACCAGAAGTGGAGGTTTCACAGAAGAAAAAGTTATCCCAGAAGAAACTGAAGAAACAAAAACTTATGGCATGGAAATGAATACAGCATAAAATAAATGCAAATAGAAGTAAAAGCAGAAAAAATGGATTTACAGATATGAATTCATCCATCTGTTTAAGACATCTAATTATTTTACACTTGCTGGTGTATTCATTATGTCATGCTACTGATAGGAATATATGTTTATTCAAGTAAACCTTATGTTTAGAGGCAGAATATTCAAAAGTACATCATGTAGGATATTTCAAATAATTGAGTATGGATAACTTTACTAACTAAAGAGTCCAATGAAAATATACTTCATCCTATCCACTAATAACGTTATTGAAATGACAGACATCTAATTTGGATCCATTATTACAAAAACTAGAGTCTGCGTAGTGTTTAATGCTGTCACTTGACCAGCTGAAGTTAAAAGGTGCTTTAGAGCTATCATTTGTATAAGTTGGGAAACCTCTTAAATTTATTGTTTTTTATTTTTTCTTTATTCACCACAGAAAGTTGTGTTGAGTTTTCATTTTAAATTACCAACTCAATGTGAATAGTAACGTCAGATAATTTGGCAGTATTTTTAAAGGTTAATAGAAACCTTCCTTACTGTTGCAATTCCTTGAAAAAGAAAGAGCCCTAAAAATTAGTAGGCTGTCAACATTTTATGATCTGACATTACTAAGTGAACTTTGGGAGTATTTCTTTTTTTGGTGCATTTGATTAAACGTGTGATCTTATCTTGGTGAAATAGCCTGTTGGGCTGCAGACAGTAGTGTTCAGAAATGAAATTTGCCTAGAGCCTTTGAGCAGACGTTTATTCAATGAGACCCGTACTGAATAATGGATGATGGTGAAATTGCAGTAGTGTGTATGTATGTTTTCTTGCTTGAATATAGGGGTTGAGATAGAGCAACAACAAAAAAGTAATGGTGTATGAAAGAAAGCACTAGATTTATAAGTGAGAAATTAACCTGCATTATTATAAATGAATGAACTATCTGTGTGAAGGACTCATAGTTACTGTCAGAGGATGGTGTACTAGGCCATCTGCTTTGTTTTAGTAATCTTGCTGAGTTACTTCCTTTTCTGCTGCTGTCTCTTAGCTTGGTAGATGTTATTCTGGGATTTGTGCCACAAGCCCAATGTATATCATTTATGTATGCTCTTTTGATTCTACTTGGGTGCCAGTAATAGCTGAATTTTGATTCCTATTCATTCTTCTCAATACAACTTATTCTACATTCTCAATGATCACATATTAAAAAGTTTTTTTTTTCTGATATGGTATAGTATGCTCGTGCTGAATACTTGTGAAATATGGAGATATGTAAACTCAAAACAGAAATCAACCAGTATATCATAATATAATGGTACATTGCCATGTTCACAGAGGTTATGTCACACATATTTTTAGCTTGATTATCCATGTATTACCATTTTACGTGTGTATGTGTGTTTGTTTTCGTAGAATTGAGGTTGAAATATATTAAATATATAGAGAGTTTGTATAATTCTCTCCAATTTCCCAATGGCATTAATTTTTTGAGAGCATCATTTTTAATGTTGTAAAATATTTCATAGTGTGGACACACTATGATGTATTCAAACAGTTTCTTATTCATGTGGGTTGTTATATTTTGCAAGGATAAATAACATAAAGCTTGGCCTATTCTCTGATGATTTTTGTAGCACAGATTTCTTGAAGTATAATTATTAGGACAAAGAGTAAATAATGACTGTTTTTTTTTTTGCGGTACGCGGGCCTCTCACTGCTGCAGCCTCTCCCGCTGCGGAGCACAGGCTCCGGATGCGCAGACTCAGCGGCCATGGCTCACGGGCCCAGCCGCTCCGCGACATGTGGGATCCTCCCGGACCGGGACACGAACCCATGTCCCCCGCATCGGCAGGCGGACTCCCAACCACTGCGCCACCAGGGAAGTCCGACTGTTTGACTTTTACCACCTGGTTTCAGTGATCCACATGCATCATTGTCCTCTGTGCATAACTGGTCTTCTTTTTGGGAAATTTTTAACTGTCAGTTGTGTAGTTAGTAGTTATTAACTCTTCATTATTTATAAAGTTAGTAATTTACCAATTGTTTGGTAATTCTTAGGAATTACTAACTCTCATTTATATCAATGTATCAAAGTTGAGGTCAGTAAAATACTGTAGTCAGTAATTAAAAAACTGAAATTTATTGGCTATTAACATTTAAATAGGACTGTGCCTAATATCTTTGAATTTAACATAATATTAAAACAAAACCATACAGTGAATCTAATTATGAAGAATTAAGAAGTCCACCATCCACTTTATGTCTCCATAAACTTTCTTAGTTTTGTTCTCTGCTTTGAATGGACCTATCTCTTAAGTTCATCTAAAAACATCACTTTAACAAGGCTCTTCTGTACCAAACCTCTCATGGAAAAAGAAAATTGGTGGGCTTGATTTGGGCTATTCTAAAATTTAAGGATGAAAAGGAGGAGTAAATTGTCAGTAAACACATTTATAGTAATTGAAGGTTGTCTATAAAAGGAGAATGAGATCAGTAAATAAAGTAACTAAAGAGAATAGCATGGCTCATAATTAGTAAACGTGAAGTCAATTTTTGCTAGGTTTAAGTTCAGTTAGAGATCTGTACATAGGAATAAGAGTGAGGTACAAAAAATGTGTTTGGTAGCACTTAAGTCAAATGGAAGAGGAAAGCAGTAGGTATGCAATGCAAATTTTTATCATTTGTACAATAATGCCAATATCTACTGAATTTACTTTCATTAGTTCATTCTTTGGTCAGAGGGACTAACTGTTCTAATTTAAACAGCGTCTTTGTGATTTCTGCTTCCAATCATAAAGACATATATTTAAGGTACACTTCTAACAGTCAAGTTGGAGACCAGTTCTTACTTCACTTTCTATATTTTCTTTAAATCTGCACCAGAACATATTTATGGGACCGAGTTTAATGCTAGGTTAATAATGAATGTATAACTGCTTGAATGGGCTTTGTGGACCTAGAAGAAACAATTGAACATGAAAGCCGTTTTTGAAGTTACTGGTGCAGGATAAATTCAAGTGCCATTGAAAATTGCCCTGCACCTGCATGTGGAATAATAAAGGCATAGAAGGAATCCTAAAAGGCACACTCTTGCACACTTTGTTTCCTCAAAAAAAAAAAAAAAAAAAAACTGTTGATTAGCAACTCCCCATTTGCTAATCAGTGGGTATAAAGTTTCAGTTATGCAAGATGAGTAAGTTTTAGAGCTCTGCTGAATACATTGTGCCTATAGTTAATAATAGATTGTCCACTTAAAAATCTGTTAAGAGGGTAGATCCCTCTGTTAAGAGGGTAGATCTGTTAAAGCTTCTTAACCACAGTAAAAAATTTTTTATAAAGTTACTTGTCAAGAATTGAACTGACTTGCCCGAAGTGACATGGCTGGTTTATAGCATATGCTGCGTTTTATCAAGGGATTTCTCAGCCTTGCACTTGAGAATTCTCATTTCTGATTTCAGACATCGTCTCTGCGTAGCTGTATCACATACTCATATAACTTTTCTAGGTCTGTTTCATCGTAAGTAGGGGATAGGGCTGGGTGTTCTTTCTCTCTAAAACAACCATGAGATAAAATAATATGAATAAAGTTTATTAGAACAGAATACCTTCATTTACAAGTTAATCTTTCACAAAACTTACCTGTTAAGGTAGTTGATTTTATAAGAATTTTCACATTACATTCTCCTTAAAGAGTTAAGCTATTGCATGTGGTATTAGCGTATTTAAACAAATAAAATAGGTTAGACATTCTTTTTTGTGAAGGTTTAAAAAGAAAGTGATATGATGAAGATATTTTACATTCTTTAAAAATGTTAAGGAATGTAATAAGTTGCTCTCAAATTTCTCTATATTTCCCTACAGTTAAGGATGCTAAAAAGTTTTCTTTAATAGTCAACTGTTTTAGGATATGATATAGGATTTGATAGAGTTTCTCATATTAGCTTTCTTTCCCTTATGTTTACAGATCAAATAAATTCTACATCCAGAACTTTGGGCTCACAGTACTATTATCTTGTATCAAGGCAATTTCAACATGTCTTCATTTATAAAGCAGAAGTGTATACATTGATATACTTAGTGTATACTTAGTGTTTCCCTTTCACTGCTTTTTTTATCACATGGCTGAATTTATTTACATAAAATTATTACAAATTATTTTAAGGTTTAAGCATTAACTTGCATTTAGTTCTATATTAATGATCTTTACTGAAAGTAATAAATATACATGTAGAGAAATACAAAATACAGGAACATAATGTTTAATGAGAAGCAAAGAGGTAAAGTAGAAAGACAGCAGAAGCTTAAGAGTCAGAAGTGCATGACTTCCAACCTACTCTCTGTTATGACTCTGAAAATGTTACTCAGCCTCTTCATGCCTTAGTGTAAAATGGGAATAAAAATAATACTTACCTTTCAGAGTTATTGTGAGGATTAAATGAGATGATGCACATAAAACATATAGCACACTGATAGCTTGCATACCTTGTGTTAATTTTTCATAGATCTTTGAAGCGATGCCTTCTTTTAAGTGGGACTCTAAATTGTTCTGCTTTTTCTGCAGTTCTCAAAAGACCAGCTTTATGAAGTCATTGATTTTTGTCATTCACTATGTATTTGTTAGCACCAGATGTCTGCAGAATGTGGAGCATAACATTGACAGAAAGAGCCTCTGACTTTAGCGCTTGCACAAATCATGGAAATAAAGAGGTATTAAGCAATGTATCTATCATGAATTATTTGTTAAAATTCTGCTAAATCCTACAAAGGACAAGTCCAGGATACTATGAGATAGCAGCTCAGACCTTGTCTGAGCTGGCGGGCGAGTGGGTCTGCGAAGACTTCCCAATGCAAGTGACATTTGAACTGAGATACGAAGTTTGAGTAGGTAGCTTTAGAGAATGTTCTGGTTCACTGCTCCCTTCACATTCTGTCATTGGGAGAGCTCATCACAGGCCCAAGCATGTTCAAGTGGAGGAGGCTAATAGAGGTGAGTAAAGGGAAGAAGATGGAGCATGGTTACCTTGATTTGACAGTAGGGACAACACACCTGAATTTTTCATTTTACAGAGAAGCTGAGTTAACACAGAGAATGGTTTAATATTAGTTGTCTGCCTATAATACTAAATTTCAGAATGTCAGAAAATAAAGTATCTGTTGACCAAGAATGGTCAGGCACTGTGGATTTGAAATGAGGAGAGTAGATAAGATCTATACAGATACTGAAACCAAGATTTCTTAGTTTAGCTTTAGACATTGTATATCTGTGTGTTGTGACTAGAAGGGAGTTTTACTCCAGAAGTTGGTTTCTATTCATTTTTATCCTAACTTCTTCCCATGCCCATTGGCTTAGTAAGTGTCTGGTGTCTTTTGGTTCTGAGAAACTCTGCAGAAATGGAGGAACTAGCTTTAGGAATACCAGTGCTCAAGTTTGGCAGTGCTATGGTTATGACTCTTTACTTGTCAAAGAACAGCAGTAAAATATCAATATGGAAAACAATTGTTAAGAGGGACATGGTATTATTATTTAGCAAAGGCAGCTGACTTCTTTTAGCATCTCTCCCCTGCTAGGATTAATCTTATTATTTAAATTTTTGAAGGCTTTCCACAGTATGTGATGATAAAACTGATTTTATTGTTATTTAGAACAAATCATTGAATGTGAATAAAATAATGGTAAAGTATGTTCTATAAAACAAATGATATTAGTTTAAGAGTCTGAGCAAAAGGATAAATGTGGTTTAAGAAAATTATCTTAGTGGAATAAAAATTTTAATATAGGAAAAATACTGTAGTAAGAAGTAGCAAATTTGGGATCATTAATCTTTTTCATCCATTTATCAACATTTATTGTGTGCTTCCTGTGTGATAAAATTAAAAACAATTGTGACAGAGATTAGAAAAAGGAAAATAATGAGTTTTATGAGAATATTTGCCCCAAGGATCTCAGGCACTTTCCAGATGAAAGTTTTTCTCATCCTGCTGAGCCCTGGAGGATATGTAGAAATAGGCCAAGCAGACAGTCTTCTGGAAGGAGGGAACCCCCAATATCAAGGCCTAGAGTAAGATGGAGCTCAGCTCCTGTGAGAAACTCAGGGAAGGTCCTAGTAGCTGGAACATAAGGATTGAGAGAGGAAGTGACATGAAATGTGGCTAGGGAAGTAAATGGGAGTCCAGAATTTGCAGTGTTTTTTGAAGTTTAAGTATTTTAGACTTTATCTTAGGAGCAGTGGGAAGTCATTAAAGGTTTGAAGCAGGGAAATAACAAGATCAGATTTTCATTTTACAGAAATCATGTTGGCTGTTCTGTGTAGGTGTCATTGGAGGGAGGCATCAAGAGGGGATACGGGGAGACCAGTTAGGTGAGCGTCTAAGCTTCTGCTGCACCCCTTCTCAGCTGGGAACTGTAGGCCAGAGCTTAATGTATAAGGAAGGGGTTTGTATTAAATAATATCCCTTTCAACTCTAATATGCTACTGTACTCTGGTTATAAAGACACGGGGGAGTGAAGTGATGGTAATCATTATTTAAATTACCCTATCGGTACTTATTAATTTTTACTCATCTACCTGTTGATATATTGTTGTAATACTGTATCCAGTTGTTTCAGATTTATTTTTCACCTAAAAGTTAGAATCCATTTTTGGAGACCTATAATATAACTAGAATTTTTTTATATATTTGTATTTTAAATACTCTGCAAAAAATCATAAAATCAGATGTTGGGGCCACATTTGATTTAGTTAAGAGGGTTTATACCACAAAATTCTTTCATCTTGGTCAAAGTGATTTATTTGTAAATCCTCACTTCTGAAGTCATTCAAAGGAATTCCTATCTTAATGATACCTGAAAAGACAGTAATACATTGTTTCTTGCAACACTACAGGGAACTGATAGTCTGAGTGACAAATGCAAAAAAGCTGACTGTATATTATTTAAGACTTTCTAAGACATTTTACCTCTTATATCTTTCATTAGTAATTTAAATATTATATTTCCCCCTTGTGTTCTGTTTTCTAATTCCCCATAATACTTTTTTTTTATATCTCTTTTATGGCATTTATGACATTCTGCCATTCCTTTTGATTATTTCTCTTCTTGTTTTATGCTTGTATGGAAATATAATTTCATTTAAGGCTGGGAGTGCTTTTAGTTTTTTCATAACCTGGAGTACCTGATTATATAAATGGAGTTTGTGTTTTATTTTGATAGGTTAATTTTTTTTAAAGATGGAGGTGTGTAGTATGTTAGATAAACATCATACTGGAAATATGTCTTGTATGATTTTAAAAATTAATAGCATAACCTCTAATAACTTGGCTGTGTCCATGACACTTAGTGATTCAGAACATGGACTTTAGGGTCAGATGAACTTAAGCCTGAACTTTGGAACTACATGCCAAGTAATAGCTGTGTGACTTTGGGTCATTTTCTGAGCCTCAGTTTACTCTGTCTATCAGTGGGCTAACTATATCTATTTTATAGTGAGATTATGAGAATTAAATTAGTTTCTGTCATATAATATAAGGTTTGGTTATTGTATATGAGAGTCAGATGGGAAAAATAGGTGCTATCACACTTGCACATAGCAAGAAGGAGTAGAACACAGTGATTCAAGCCATCTCTTTTTATCCTGTGCTGCCAAACTTTTTGCAAGATTGACATCGTCCCAATCTGTTGCCTTCAATCTTCATGGCTTTCCATTTGGAATCATTTTGTCATGTTACTTCATGAACACCATACTATCTTTTTTTAAATCTCTGACTTATTCTGAAAGGAATGATTGATTATGTAGCAATTTATGAGATCCAAATGGAAGCCTGAACACTTGCAGGCACTGTCAGGTAAGAATGTCAGAAATGCCTTTATTACTTATTTCTAATACATTCTGTAGGCATATATACCTAATACATACAGGCTATAAAATATAGTTTTCTATACTTAGTGTTTCAGGGCAGACAGTCTTCCCCTTTCCCCAAAGTACATTTCCCCCCTAAATCAACTATTTTTAGAATGTGAAGAAAATTGCTTATTTTAAAAGGGACAATTTAAACAAACAGTATTACTGTCACAAAGAATTAACTGATAAGGAGGACAGAGTATGAGCTCAGAGTCCTTTATCTTGAATAAACTTCTCTCGTGTTGAATGGAATACAGTTTTATAAAAACATGAAACAATGAAGAATTATGATTAGGTAAAATTCAGCAAAATTATTGGTGGTTTTGAGAAAAAAGTATACAGTTGGTATGCATAATAAAAACAGTCTAGTTTTCAAAAATATTTTGTAGCCAAGTATTCTGAAAGCAATTGCAGGTATGTAAGAACTAGGACTTGGTGCCCTTTATACTTGGCCTGTGAGAACTTACTCTTCAGAGGTAGGCTTGTAGTATGATGTCAGTATTTGTATCCTCTTGAAGAACTGCTATTTCAATATAAGATATTCTCTGTTCTCTAATTAAAGTATGTAGAAGAGTTACAGTTTTGTTGTTTTTTTTTGTGGTACGCGGGCCTCTCACTATTGTGGCCTCTCCCATTGCGGAGCACAGGCTCCGGACGCGCAGGCTCAGCAGCCATGGCTCACGGGTCCAGCCGCTGCACAGCCTGTGGGATCTTCCTGGACCGGGGCACGAACCCGTGTCCCCTGCATCGGCAGGCGGACTCTCAACCACTACGCCACTGGGGAAACCCAGAGTTACAGTTTTAAACCTCTCTTGACAGCTGAAAGGACTTTTTGAAAGAAAGTAAAAACCCTAAGTTCTGGGTAATTGAATATCTGATATTACTTATAATCCTGACTGCTCTAAAATTGAATTAGTAATTTTTCCATGAGTTTTTGAGTCTCTTATTGGAATTAATACTTTCTTCCATAATTAAGTTGTTTTATTATTTATTTTCTTCTGAATGTTGTATTTAAAAAAACTGTGAAACACAGAGTGACACAGTTAAGCATATAAAAAAAAACTTACTTTGAACAATTTTGGGTAATTGTAGCAAACCAGATGTTGCTAAGTTCTTATTTAATCAGAGATAAAAAATATTCGCAATATAGTTTTGTCTAGCTGTCAGCTTAGATAAATGAATCCATTTCAATCAGCATGCTCCTAGTGAAAAAAAAGGAGGGGATATAATAACATTTTTCTAGCTACATTTGTTGAAAATAAATATTAATCTTCTATGTGGTTAAAACCATGCTGTGCCAATTTCATCATAACCATAATTGCGGAGAAGCATTTTAGATTTTTTATCTTTATGAAATTTACTTCTTTTTATCCTCTGGAGGCATTGAGTTAGAGTCTACTTTTCATTTAGTTTATATGTCCATGTAGGTTTTTGTTAATTTTATATTGTCTTGAGGCTACTTGTTAAGACACTATTGGGTCTTTATTCTACAAACATAATGCTGTGACATGGCCAAGGTTTTTTTTTTTTCCTCACAAACCTAAATTCTATCTTTACCGTTATTTAAAATCTGTTGTAATTCTTGGGAGAAATAGATTCCCTGTTCTCTTTTGTTCTGTAGCATTAGTTAAGACAAACTGCTTCTAGAGCTGTGCTGACTTCTCAGAAAATGGTGCATAAAACACTAAAGGAAAACAAAAGCCATGCTAACAAAACAAAATCAAATAAGGCATCAGGCCTGGAAAAATAATGTTAATTTTAAGCTCCATTAGAAATGCCAGTGAGAAGAATGGCAGGAAAGGATGATAGGTATAGGGACTGAATTGGTAAGGAATGAGCTTATGTATTTTTGTCTTCTTATTGTGCAGTCAAGGACGGTGGAAAGAAAATCTCAGACCATAAAGTGAATAATTTCGTCTTATGATAATATCAGCAACATCATACTTTTCCATACTAATAGAAGTTTTGAATTTATATGCTGTCTTAGGTGCCTCCACTATTGTTGTATACAGGGGTTGTAGTGAGGGGTTTGATATTATGGTTGTAATTGTTGATTTTTGTCAAATATATGGAAAGCTTGTAGGAAAAGTTGTTAGCATAGTAGAAAACCTCTATGAGCTGTAATAATTACCAGAGTTAATTGATTGTTCCAGTTTATGTGGATGTTTGTCTAGGCTATTTATTGAGGAAATATAGAAAATGAAGATTGAAGTTGGAATTTTATTTCCTGCTCTAAGAATAATTCTTAAGGATGTTTCTCAGATTTTTTTTTTTTGAAAGTCAGACTCTCTTTTCTCAGTTTTATTCGTGTCCTCTTTAGAAAGCAAGTTTTGAAAGTGTTCTTCTTAATTGGTGGATAGAAAATTGGTTGGGAGCATTTCACAAAATTCTCTTTGGAGAGAGATTGGAATGCCAAGGAAGAAGGGGAAGTCGTAGTTATAGTTTTACCTCCTTTTGCTTTTATTATGGCATTTTGAGGGAAGAGTGAAAAGCACATTTAAGGGTCTCTCTGCAGTTATGAATACTACATACAATATGAGCAGTGAAAGAAGAGTGATGCACAATTGTCCTTTTATGGATTTCTCATTGGTCTTCGCTTCAGTGACTCAATGAGAGAGAAATGAAATAGTTCCCTCAGCTTCTCCTGGAACATAGTAGTTTTGAATGTAGGTCTAGAACCAGATTGATGAGTAGTGGTGTCAGTCAAATGCCTCTACTTGTGTTTAAGTTTTATATGTCAATATTGTGGGTATTTTGCCCACACACTCTGGGGTAACAAACTGTATCTGATTTTTATTTTTTTTCCTGCCGTGCTGAGGTGTGTGCCTGAGAGTTTGTGACTTAGCGATTGTTGGGCAGAAGAGTAGGTTGTTTTGAGGCCCCTGCCATTCTTACATTGCCTAGTTTCTGTCTGTCTCCCCTGCCTTTTGAAGCACAACAGAAATGACAATCTAGAAGCAAGCGATCAGCTTCCAAGGGCACAACACCAACAGATCCCAGACTTTAAGTGTGTCATTTGAGGAAACTCCAAATATTACAGTCAGAAATATGAGTTAACAAAGCACTAGGTAAGTGTCTTGACATCTGTTAACCTCTCATTTAGAATGCTTGCTGCATTGTTAAAGTGGTCAGTACCTTTTCTACTCATAAAATTTCTATGTTGGTAAATTATAACATATTTCTGGAATAATGTTGAAAAATCATACTTTAATTTTTTATTTCCAGAAAGAATCTTTGTGTATATCTGAGTGGGGTCTCAAAGACAGATCTGATGAACATTTCATATCTAATAAACTACCTTTGTCATTCCTCTTTCTTCCAGCTTTCAGAAAGCTTTCAATGTGTTTAGTTTTTGAGTTATGATTTTGGGGGTGGGCTTATACATATCAGAAGTGTGTTTATGTGCCTTTATGTTTGTATTGACATTAGAATGTATGCTACATGAATGTGGAAGCCACTCTTGTTCTTTTAAAACTGATTACAATTTGATATAGTAGTGGCCAGAAACTTGAAATGTGTGGGTGTTCCTTTGGTATCCTATTGTGACATGAGCCACTTCCTGGATGGTACTGTGGGCTGGTTAGTTTCCAATCAAACCCACCTTCCTGGAGTTGATCGCCCCACGGTTGAAGGGCTATGTGAGACTGAACCTTTTAGAAACATGCCTAGTTTTATGTAGTTACTGGGCCAGTGTCTGGCCTTCCCATTTCTCTCCTTCCTATCTCTATACCGATAGGGACATTATCCTTTCTGCCTCATCTTCTTTAACCTCAGTGTTGTCCTGGGGCATGAATATAGTATCATTTAACTATCATGTGGTAGGGCAAGATAGTCCTAATACTAGAGTCAATGTTCATCTGTGCAGATAATTACAAATACCACCTTGTTGTTCAGTTCAGCAATATATAGATTAATATATTTTAAGGGGCATCTGTTTAATGGGCATCTCTATTTTTACTTCCTCCTGCTCTTTTAGTGACAGCCAGTTTAATTCCAGAGCTGAGCTTACTTCATTCTTAGTGGAGCAAGGCCCTTTCTTCTGAGCCCCAGTCAACAGTCAAAACCGGTCTTTCAGTAACAACCCTACTAGCTCATCCAGTTCTTTGGGTTCAGTCCTATGTATCTGTTTTCTTTCCTGGCCCATGGTCAGAGTGAAAATCCAGTGACTGCTTCCCTTGTTTCATTTAACATCTTTTCCATCATTGCTTTCTACCTTCTGGTTCTCTGAATATTTTTCCTATGGCTCTCAAAGTCTCATTTTTCTCTAACAGCCTCTCAGAACGCTCCCCACCCCCACGCTTTGTCTCCCCGAGAATTACCATCTAGAATGTATGACGATTCATCGTGGGTTACAGGTGAGTCACTTTGCCAAGCTTAGATTTAGTTCTCTATTGTTCCTTTTCAGTTCAAATATTAGCATAAACATTAACATTTCTAAACCCAATTATAATTATCATGCTTCCCATCAGACATTAGCACAACTCCTTCCTCTTAGCTTGGTGAGGGGTGTCTCAGTATCTATAGTTATCCCAGTGGCTGAGCTTAACGACCCCTTCTTTAAAAGAGAACACTTCAAGCCTATTTTAGTTATAACTAGACAATCTTTAGCATTTGTTACCGTAAATAAATCATTTCATTTTGAAGTGTGGGAGACAAGAAAAATCTTTTTTTTTTTTTTGAGGTGTAACATTTTCTACATTGTCAGAAATCTCTCATTTTCTGTGCATGTGTGATTATTTTAACTTCAGGGTCATTAATAGAGCTGAGATTTTGGTGCGGAGTGGATAGCAGAAGTCCATTCATTTTATGGGACTTTAGATTCTTGACTTTAGGTGAAATGCTGATATCACTACTGAGGTGAATAATCTCTGAATTATAAAGTAGAATATGTTTGACCTTTATTTATTGGCCTCACGTTATGGGAAGATGGAGGAGGTGAAAACCCTGAGAGGTTTTCTGCTTTTACTTCAAATTGCCTAGCAAACAACTTGAAGGGCAACTCAAGTGGGAATGTGGCATGAAGATGTAATTTCACCCCACTCTGGAGATATGTAGGTGTTAGTTAAAAAAAAACCAAAAAACTAATGGAAAGTGGATATTCTACAAAATCCAACTCTTGTCTTCTATCCTCAGAATAATTAAAAGGTATCTGAAAGTAGAGCCTCATTATCTTTGTAAATTGAGATTAAACTCTCAGTGAAGAAGAAACAGAAATATACCCTACTGAGAAACCATATTTGACCCCTTTTAGATATTTAGAACTAGATTATTTTACTAATCTGTGCTTTGGGAGCAAGTTATATATCAAAATGATCTTAAAATCTTTTTATTTAAAATTTTGTTTTTTTGGAGCTCAACATGAATTGCAGTGCTGTCACATAATACACGCTTCAAATGCACAGTGGATGAACGAAGGAGTAAAGCTTTGTTTTGCCTTAGCAAAGATGTCTGCTAAAGATGGCGTAGGGAATTTTTACCTTTTCTTATGGCAACATATTTCCTGCAAAGTATTTCTTATCTTTTCAGAATTACATTACAGTCCTAATGGGAAAGTATGATCTGTTCTTTAATTCTATCCTTGGCTGAGCTGAGCCTTAGAATTTTATAACTAATGAAAATACAGTGTTTTGCCTCTCAGGTTCATAAGTAGCACTGAGATTTTCATTTTTCATTCCTGGCTCTATCTTTGTAAAACCATTCTTTTGTCAAAAATCAAAGGTTAATAAGCTCTAATTGTTAAACACAGACAGTAGAAGCTGTGATATGCTGATATTCTAAAGCTTTTTGAATATTTGAAATGGTCATCGTTTGATGTTCTGTGACATCTGGACAGCTCAACAAGCTACTCTAAAATTTTATGTTAAAAGAACTGGCGATTTTCTTACATGTTTTATTTTGGATCAAGTTCAACTAACAGGAAAATAGTACAAAGAGTTCCCATATACGCCTAATCAGTGTCTCCTAATGTTACCATTTATGTAACTGCTGTGGTTTCAATGTGTCCTCCCCAAATTCATGTGTTGAAATCCCAATGCCCAATGTGATGGTATGAGGAGGTGTGAGACCTTTCAGAGGTCTTATTAGGTCATTAAAGTGGAGCCTTCATGAATGGGATTAGTGCTCTTATGAGAGAGACCCCACAGAGCTCCCTAGCTACCTCCTTCTGCCTTGTGAGGACACAGTGAAAAGACTGCCATCTGTGAACCAGGAAGCCCTACCAAACACCGAATCTGCGGCACTATGATCTCGGACTTTCAGCCTCTAGAACTGTGAGAAATAAATTCCTACTGTTTATAAGCCACCCAAGTCTCTGGTATTTTGCTATAACAGCCTGAACAGACTAAGACAGTAAGTAGTTCAGTTATCAAAATCTGGCAATTAACATTGGTAAAATACCATTAACTAAATTCTGGATTGAAGATCTTGTTCATATTTCACCAGTATTTCTGCTAATGTACTGGGGATGCTTTTAAACGTGTTGTAAGTTATAGTTGCAACTGTGTAAGGTTGATAATTTTTGCCATTATTTACTTTGTTAAAACAGTAATGATATGCCATGCCTCTTTTAATACATGGTGCTATGATAATGGTGTTCCTTTTTTCTTAACCTGAAGTTCATATTTGGAGGCTAGCATAGGAGGAAAGGAATGCCATTACTATTTTAGGAAATCATTAAATGTTACTGACGTTCACATTTTATCTGTCACCATTTAAATGATCTTTTCCATAGCATGATAAATTCTGTACTTCCAAGTCATTGTGGCTGCAGAATCAAGTTAAATATTCTAGTTTGATGCTTAGATCTCTGTAATACTATCAAGATTATATTCTTCACCAATCTCATCAGTCATAAAACCCTCTATTCTTATAGTAGAAGACAGTAAGTGGAAAAAAGTAAACGTTCCAGACTAAATCAGGACTGAGAGGAACTGTAAGCATAGCAAATCCTGACAGAGGAAAGTTTTGATTATTTGCAAAAGACCTTCCTTAGTCCTTAACGTGTTTAACATTATGTGGAAAATTTTTTCTTTATGTCTAATCGTACGCTTCAGCATGGATTAAATCCCTCTCTGTCAACAACAGTTGATAACTGATCGTCAGCTCACTGAGGACAGGTTCATCTCTTACTTATCTTCATGTGCTTCAGCTGAGCGTGGTATCTGGCAAATGTACAGTTACAGTACGTGTCTGCTTCCCTGAGGGGGACTGTGAGACAGAGGCAAAGCAAGGGATTTAGGGGTCTGCTCTGCTACCTTCTAGCCTGTAGGCCTAGGCTCTGACCATTTTAAGGTGATCTTCTGGAACATTGCTCACTCTCACCTGGTCATATTAAACTATTAGCTCTTTGCCTACTATGCTCAACATTTCATATGTTGGTGTCTTTGCTTATGTGCTTATTACAGACTTATTTATCTGTTTATGAATAATGAGCAAATGTAAAATGGCCTATGCCAAGTGAGTGGTAATAGACAGTACAGTTTTGAAGTAAACAGTTCAAATAGGTAGTAGTAAGCCAATGAAAAGAATTACTCTGGTAGTCCTATCTAAACATTATTTGCTTCATAACATTGTTTTGAGAAAACTTGAATTTTGGGGTAAGATTTTTTACATTTGAATTATAATGTACATATTAGACATCTTGATCTTCAGATTGACACTGGATATATGGCTTTTTTTAACTTAATTTTTTTCTTTCAAACATACATGTGTTAATTTTAATTTGTAAATATGTCAAAAAAAAAGTCACAGACTTAGAGAACGAACTTACGGTTACCAGGGGGGAAGGATGGGGGGAAGGGACAGTCAGAGAGTTTGAGATCGACATGTACACACTGCTATATTTAAAATGGATAACCAACAAGGACCTACTGTATAGCATGGGGAACTCTGCTCAATGTTATGTGGCAGTCTGGATGGGAGGGGAGTTTGGGGGAGAATCGATACATGTATACGTATGGCCGAGTCCCTTTGCTGTGCACCTGAAACTATCACAACATTGTTCGGTTATACTCCAGTATAAAATAAAAATTAAAAAAAACAAGCCAGACTAACATTAAATGACTTTATGAATCAAAAATTTAGAATGTATTTTAAAAACTTATTTCAGCATCGGGTATTTAAGTGAGGGCTAAAGAATGTCTGGAAGTCAGAATGTCTAGAGTGAAGATTGGCAATGACTAGTTATGTGATATCGGCATGTTCTTGGGTCTGTTGCAAATTGGGGATACTAAATAGTACTTCATCAGTAGTGTTAAGAATCATGAGATAATATATCTAAAGCACAGAGCAGTTTGTTCCACAATAAAAACAATAAATATTAATTATTATAATGCTTTAAAGAAGGCATCATTTTAGGATTTTAAATCACCATATAACATATGATAATATTTTGAGACAGGATGGAGGATAAATTTGCAGAAGTATCATTGTTAGGTAATTAGAAGTTAAACACTGTTAACTTTTGGTATATATTTGTTATTTTCATTTTCACTAAAAAGAGATTTGTTAATTTACTTTGGAATGGATTTAGCTATTATCATAACATGTAAGTGCTTTATCCAAGAATGGGTAGGTAATCAGGCAGCCTTAGGAATAAAGAGAAGTAGAGAGGTGGGGATAAATTAGGAGTGGTATGACAACAAGAAAAGAAGAAAGCTATTAAATAATGGTGACTAACACATTTTTCCCTTACTATTACAGTAGTTAAAATACTGCCATAGAGGCACTTTAATTTTACTAGGCTCCTAGAATAAGAATATTGCTAAATTCACAAACTAAAAACCGAAATGAGGTAATGCGTGCAAATATGCCTAAAGAGATCTAACCAAATACAGCTGTGTTTTTTTCATGCAAAAATAATTCTAGAGGTGAGTAGTCCAATACTAGCGTAGCAGGTTTGTGATGACAGTAAGGCCTGAAGCTCCTATTGCTTTAGCCTGGTCATGTTGCTCTTATATCCTGCGTATTCTCGTGGTCACAACATGGATGCTGCCCTTTCAGCCCCTCACATTCCAGGCATTCATATCAGCCATGGGAAGGAGGAGAAAAAGTTGTGGGGAGGTATTGGAACTAGTACTAGGAGAGGAAAACTTTCCTAGAAAATACTCAGCTTACATGTCTTTCATCAGGGATGTGTCACAGGGCCACTCCTAGCTACAGGGGTGTCAGGGGAATCAAGTAATTTTTAAATAAGCACATTCTTATCCTGAACAATATGAAGTTTCTGTTACTTAGGAAAAGGGAGGTGAATGACAAGCAGCTAGTACTATCTGCAGAAGCCCTTAGCACAGTTCTCGGTACCTCGTGAGTGCTCCATGTCTGGTAGCCATTCTGCTGTTGTTATTACTGTTACTGTATTACATGTGAATTCTTTGTGATCATCAGCATTAGTCCCAGTTTGGTCAAATGAAAGAGTACTTAGTAGAACTCTCAAATATTGTGAATATTACAGATGTTGCAGCCTTTCCTTATCATTTATGAATTTGTAATGTGGGGTGAATTGCGTAAGTTGTCAAGAAACTGTCGTGAGATTTTTTTTCCAACTTTTTAAAACCCTTTCACCTGCATTGTGTTTTTTTTATTTGCATGTTTTGTTTATAAAAATACGTATTACTGTTTATCCCAACCAGCTATCCCATGAGTTTTATAGTAGTATAGCTTTAGTTACCTATTCAACAAAATATTTACTGTGTACTAATTAGAAGTTTGTATCCTGATATGCCTAATAATATCTTGAGGCTTAGCAAACTTGCAGATCAATCTCAAAGGTTTTAGTCTTAGATGAAGGCCAACAGTCTCCTGGTAAGAACTACGCAGGGTGGCTTGGGCCCAGGCAGGCTTCTGTCCCACGCAGGCCTCCAGCCCAAGCTGGTGTTGATTGTTCTAGACAAGGAAACTGAAGCAACAGCCCAGTTGGATAGAGTGTTCTAACATGGCGAGGATTGTTAGAAAGATCTCTAGGAGAAGATGGTCTCAGCCAGCGTGTGCAGGGCTGGACCCAGGCATGCCAGATAAGCAGTTTGCTGCAATAAAAGTGAATCCACATGACTCCAGTGGGTGGACCGAAGCTGCTGTTCTGCTTGCAGTCTTCTCTGGCAGCTGGGTGGGGCAGAAACTGAAGTTGGAAGACGTCCTATCATTCCGGGTGGGAGGGTTTGAAGAATGAAGAGGCCAATAGCTGACTAGTGATTCACACAGGGAAATCATTTATGGAGGTTGTCAGGAGGGGACAAAACACAAAAACAAACCCTCTCCCTGAACTGGGACTTCCTTGGTCCTTTCTTTTCTTCGGGAATACTACGTATGTGGTGATGTGTTTGGAGAAACCAGAGTCAGACTTGTTATAGAGTAAGTGATCAATTATTGTTATATGTATTGTATTACACTACCTTATATATTCTTATCTAGATTTAAAGAGATAGAATGTCTATTCTAATGTTTACTTAGGTGTGAATTCTAGTTCTGCCAGTTACTAGCAGTGTCACTTTGGAAAAGTAAGTTTATTCATCTTGAAAATGGGCTAACGATAGCAGCCGCTTCACAGGGCTGTTCTAAAGATTAAATGGCTTAAGATATGTGAAGTGTTTAGAACAGTGCCTGGCACTTGGAGAATGTGCTTCAAGATAGTTATTATTATAGGTGAAGTCACTGAAAATACCTTGTGAAGAGACGGGCCCTCAGCTTTCATCAGGGCACTCACCAAAGGAGGCCATGCCATGTGTGGAACTGCCACCAGCCCCACGACTCACCCAAAGTTGTCATCAGTCCAGATGATTTTGTTGCCTGTGTGTCAGCTTGAATGTGGATAGTGATGATGCCTCAGTAGTTCTATAATATAGCTCTATTGCAGAATTATGTGCTTCAGTATTTATTATGATGGACTTTTTAAACAAATTTATTTATTTTATAATTAGTACTAAAATTCATTATGAAAAAGCCATCTGGTTTATTTGAATATGTTAATTAAAATGTAAATATCCCCTAATAATAATGATAATAAAACCTTATATTAAACATATTCAACTTAGTTTTATTTAAGTGCTTCTGCACACATATTTTCACTTAGGACCAGGTCATCTATTTAGGTAATTGTGAGTGATTGAAGTCATGTGGGTTAAATTCCTACAGTTCTTTTAAAAATTAATCTCCTTATTCTTTATTTGAGTTTCTGGTACTTCTGCCTTCTTTCTTTTTAAGGCCATTGCTCACCCACGCTTGATGCCATATACTACTTTTTTTTTTTTTGCGGTATGCAGGCCTCTCACTGCTGCAGCCTCTCCTGCTGCGGAGCACAGGCTCTGGACGCGCAGGCCCAGCGGCCATGGCTCACGGGCCCCTCCGCTCCGCAGCATGTGGGATCTTGCCGGACCGGGGCACGAACCCGTGTCCCCTGCATCGGCAGGTGGACTCTCAACCACTGCGCCACCAGGGAAGCCCCATATACTACTTTTATATTTTTTCTTCCTTCATCCCTTTGGTTGCAAGAGCTGTTCTTCCCAGGCTATACTGCTAAAATAATTCAAGGTCTGTATTTACCATCCAGATCCTTAATTTTATAGACCAAAAAGTTGAAGTTGTTGAAACGCAAAAGTCATGGAACAGAATACTCAGAGGAACAAAGAACAATAATGAAGTTAGCCCGAGAGCCTACATGTCTCCTGCGCAGTTAGCAGCCCCCCGACAGTGCTGTCTCTGCCGGAGGTGGAGCCCTGGAGAAGGGTATTGAGGGGCGTTCTGGGGGGGTAGGCCAGAGGATATGTGCGAATTTGTTAATGAGCTTAACTCCTGCGGTGCTGACCTTGGGAGTGTTCCTGTGTTACAAATATCACCTTCACTGAGAAGGTGACGTTTGAATAAAGACTTGATGGATGTCAGAATGTATAAGGAAGTTTAATCCAAATTTCTATACAATTTAGATTGTATAGAAGTTAGAAAATGAATAAGGTAATAAAAGTGTTACACTCTCTGCTGTTCGGGCACAGTGACACATAATCCATAGCTATAGATACGAACCCTGCTTTAGCGGTAAATAGGAGATTTCAAGGATACTTGTTAGGGAAAACCTTAATTTACTAATAAGGAGGGAGGCATATTTTACTGATAGAATGAGGATGATAGATAAAATGACCTGCTTAGGTTAAGAATTTCAGCATCCTCCTTAGCCCCACCATGAAAAGGGCCTCTTTGGGAAGGAAAAACTTTTACTTTTGAAAAATTACATTTTCTTCATTCTTGTGGTAAGTTCATTATATCTTAAAATGTGTTCAGTATTAGGGTTACTGTATATATCTTTAATGATATTTGCATCAGTTTTGGTATCCAGTTATGTATGAAAGGCAGTGTTATGTTATCTGAGCGAATGCAAGGGCTTGCCCTCAAGGTTCAGTATCAAATTTAAGTTGTTTCTTGACACTGGAAGTTATAGAATGTCAGAAGTGCTTCCTAATAACTCTAAGCAGCATATGCATATATTCAGTATTCACAGTCTAAGTAACATCAGCATTATATTGTTAGTGTAGGGATTTATTATTATCGTGAGCTAAAACTGCTAAGTAATTCAGAAGTCCTGGTATAGTAAAGTGTGAGCCCTGTTATTACTGGTGGATGTAGATAGAAAAGCTTCTTAATTTGGGACAGTGAAGAACATGATAATACACTTAGTTTAAAATTCTTGCTATGGTGGAAGTTGTGGTTTGGCAGATGTAAACTGGCAAAGTGAGAATTATTTCTCTTGACACTTAACTGAGAAGAGAACTCTGTAATTTTAATAATCATACCCTGGTTTTAAAACATACTGTGGATCAGGTCAGTCAACAAAGAAGTTGAAATTGGTTTCCTGAGACTGCATTAGGTGTTGGATCAATGTGGCACTGACCTGAATATTGTGCTGAAAGGTGTGACAGAAGAGGATGAACTTTAGAATAAATTTGGTGTGTGGGCGCGTGTGTTGTATTGATGTGGTTTTCAGGAAGAGTCAGGAATTCTGATGATTAAAGCTGGGTATGAGCCAACTTCTGGGTCTGGGCACTGATAAGGAGTTTGGACTTTCTCGCAGTTAGTGGGTATAGGATATGGAGAATAAGTAGTTCTGCAAGGGAGGCCAGTCTTAGATGCCTCTTGAGATGTTAAGGACCTAACCAGGTATGGTGAGAAGTGTACTGATATATAGGAGGTTGTAAGGAAGTAAAATATTTAGGAGTTAATGACTAACTTGTGGATGGACAGTAAAGGAGAAGAAATCTAAATTGATTTACATGTTACTTACCTGGGTGATAGCGAGGACGGTGGTGTCATTTTATGGTCTTAGAAGAACATAAAAAAATTGGTGGGAAAAGTATTGCATTCTGTATAGGACATTTCTTCCCCTCCCACATGGGTTTGGACTGGAGTTAGATTTCTGGAGCTATAGGGCGGATTTGGACTAGAGATATAGATTTTGGCATCTTTGGGTGGAGGTTGAGGCCAAGGTTATGGATTAAATTACTAGGAGGAGTCATAAAGTGCAGGCATAAAATATAGCCAAGGATAAATTCATGAAGAACTCTTAACACTGAGGGATCAAAACTAGAAAAGGGAAACAAGAAGGAATGGTCACAGAGTGTGGAGGAAAAACACTTTAATTTAAAAATGGAAGCAAAGAAAGAGAGTGTTTCAGAAGTTCTTGTTCAAATGTAATTAGTGACCTTTTTCCAAAGCAGTTTTAGTGAAAGGTGGTGCTGGCTGAAAGATGATTGCAGTGGGTTGGTGATTGAATGAAGGGTGAATGAGAACAGACAGCAAGTATAAATTATTTCCTCATTTGTTGGGAAGAGGTAGAGAAATTTTTGGCAGAGTCCAAAGGAGAATTGTAGACAGTTGTGAGGGTTGGTTTTTTATTTGTGTGCTGCATTGCTCACTTGCACTTTCAAGACGAGAGAGGCTGGAACGTGATTATGAGTTGTAGAAAATGTGAGTGAAAGAAGAACTACATAGCTAACAGAGCAAGTCCCAGTAGACCTGGAAGAAGAGGTTTAGTTTGTTCTTCTGCATGTAGAGGTAACAATACCCACCCTATGTCTGTAAGGAATGAATGAGAGAATATGTTCTCATTTATCTAGTTACATGCCTAATGCTAAGAGGCACTCAGTAAATGTTAGGTCCATTCAGCCTCCAAATCTTCATTCCCCAAATGTGCCTTGCTGACCTAGAGTTTGCACTAGCAGATATGTATTAAGGGAAAGTATTCAACTGTACTATGTGTTTACTTATCCTACATTTATGATAATTTAAAAAGGGTGGAACTAGTTGACTTGTAATTCTTAATTTACAGTTCAAACCTATGATTTGGCTAATTTTTTTTATTACTACGTCTTTTCTGGCTATGTCATTGACTGTATAAAGCTTTACAAATATAATGCTTACAGTTCAGAATGATAGTGCAGTGTGTGAGAGCTTGTAGACCAAAGTGTTGCTTATGAAAGTAAGAAAGAAGGGAAATAAAAATTCCTCCAATGGTGAGATAAGTGCAGAATGGATAAAGCATAGGTGTGTAAAGCCACCTCAAAGTGACTGAATCGCTCTCTGGCCTGAAGCTCTTTGCTGGGTTGAAGTATGACTAGATCTGATGAAATAATGTGTCACTCAGGAGAAGAGCTGGTTGATAGTGGTTGTGTAGAAAAGAAATTCTTCACCCACTGGTGAGACCATCTGCCCTTAGGAAAATAATGGACTGATGGATGAGACCTCTAGTATCTGTGAAGGTTATTTCTCCTTGTAAATTAGTAAGTTGACCTTCTGTTTGTGTATATCTAACTCTGTGGACTTGAATATAGTGAACCTGCTCTTGAGAGGCCTTTTTTCCTCTACACGTTCAGCTTTCATCAGTGTTTCTAAGCATGTGAGAGTGAATCCTTCTGTCTGTAATGTGGTCAATGAGGAGACATGCTACAGCTTTTTATTTGGTGAATCCAGCAGCCATTTTTCTACGCAATGCATCATGGAGATAAAAAATTAATACCATTGAAACTCTTGTTTATTCTTTGGTATTATATGAAAACAGTCTTTACTGCATATGACTGTTATTTTAATAAAGCTTTTTAGGGATTATGCATATAAAATGAATTTTTATGAGCATGCATCAATATTAAGATAGCAAACTAATTATTTTTAGTGATTTTTAGTTGCTGTAAGTGAAGGTCAGTGTAAGATATATAGTTTCCAGTAGTCTGTCTTATTAACTTTAAGAAAAGCATGATAAATTCTAGTAATAATTCCTCTGAATTACAGTTGTCACATGAAGTTGTTTTGTAAAAAGTATTATTTATTTCATAATTCAATAAAGTGAATTAGAGCTGTTTCCTCAGTGTGGTATATATCAAAACTCTTATGTCTACCCAATGAAATCATTATTGTAAATCTGTCTAGACCTGCGTTCCTCCTATCTTTTTAGATAAACAAGGCTATGAATTTGACTTTCTCTTTCAGATATTACTACATTTATATCTTTTGCTCTACATGTGAATTTATGTATAATTCTTTACCCATTTATTTTTCAGAATGAAAAGAAATTTATTTATCATTTATAGTTGTATTCCGTCCGAGTTTATAGCTTTTTTTTGTTTTTTTTGTTGGGGTGGTACGCGGGCCTCTCACTGTTGTGGCCTCTCTCATTGCGGAGCACAGGCTCCGGACGCGCAGGCTCAGCGGCCATGGCCCGCGGGCCCAGCCGCTCCGCGGCATGTGGGATCCTCCCGGACCGGTGCATGAACCCGTGTCCCCTGCATCGGCAGGCGGACTCCCAACCACTGCGCCACCAGGGAAGCCCTGAGTTTATAGTTTTATATTTTACTTTATTGTTGTTGCTGACTAGTAAGAAATCACTTAAGCTTACTTCCCCTAATTTTTTTTTTAATGCACGAGCAATACATTCTGAAAATGTTAGGAATCTTAACATTTTCCAAGTATATATTCATTTGGGCTGCCGGGAATCTGAGGTACATTAAACTTCTAAAATTTAAGAAATTGAAAACTTTACACGGTATGTTTTGTGTATTTTTCTATCCCTTATGTATACATATGTCACAGTTTTTAGTTTTGTGGGATGGGTTCCTGTTGAACAAGTAAATAATCTTTTGGCTAACAGGTTAGCTGCATTGTCCTCCACCTGGAGAGAGAGAGGAAAGAGCGTAGGTTCCTGTTAGTCTCTATCCTTTGACACAGGGAAGAACACAAAATGAGGTGGAATAGATCACCAGTAACAAAATACTAGAGTCTTTTGTCTATGACAACTCTGTGAGTGAAGCTGAGAAATGCCATTTTTTTCCTCTGACCTGAAGGATAACCCCATCTGCATTTTAGATGTTCTGAATATTGATAAAGATCATAAAAGATAGACCTATCAGTTAGCTTTAAAAAAGCAAAAAACAGCTGTAAGATAATTAATGCAGCTGAGCTTTTCTGCAGTTATTAGTATTCTGGAAATATCTCACTAAGTTGCATTAGCTCTTTGAAAACTCTGCATCTATTTTTAAAATCTGGTCAGCAATCACATCTCTAGTGCATTAAATGTAAAGCAAGGTCTCCTTAAAAGCCAGATGATATTGTGATATTGAATATAGAAACAATATGTAAGTGACTGGTCAGGGTGAAATAGGGAAACACAATAAAAAACATTTCTGAACAACTTTTGCAACAATGTGAATCTGTGTAGCAGAGGCATATAAATTGACACTAGCTCTTTTGCACTTGTGAGGTTGCACTGGTATCAATTCATTGGGGGCTGACAACTTTCTCCCTTCAGCTGATTGATTTTGAATTTTTCAAACTGATTAATGTTTTCATTTGAATGATAATGCTTACTTTGCAGAAGATGTGATCTTTTAATTAGCAGATGCTGAGATTAGCATTAGGGCTGAACAGTAATTAGCATTTGTTCTTATAGTACAAGAGCACAAACTAAGTGCTGAAGCAAATAGAGCTATACTGTGTCTACTTTACATTGCCTCTTTAGATCTTCTTTATGAGAGAGGTTAATAATTACTGAAATAATCACTGTGGCACTAAAAACATTTTAACAAATTGAGGATTCACTTAAAAGAAAAAGTTTTTCAATTTTCAATTCCTTTCATTTTCTCTCTCTCTCTCTATATATATATGATTATGTTTTCAAGGTTTACGTAAAAATTTTATAATGGAACTTAAATGTTATTTTGTGAAAGTGTGAGTTCTTATTTATATGTGTGTGTATGTATACACATACACACATGTGTGTAGTTACTGAAATAGTCCAAAGTCTTGGTTTCAAGTTTTATGCTAATTTCAGTAACACTCACTCTATTTCCAAAGCTACTTTGGGAATCAGCTTAAAATTGATGAGCCCCAACTAGAGACAGTAGAGTGAAGGGGTTAAAAACTGAGATTTGGTTCCCACTAGCTGTCTATTTTACACATGGTAAAATATGTAAAATGTCAATCCTAATCTCCCAATTCATCCCACCCTCCCTTTCCCCTGCTGTGTCCACCCTTCTGTTCACTACGTCTGCATCTCTATTCCTGCCCTGCAAATAGGTTCATCTGTACCATTTTTCTAGATTCCACATACGTGCGTTAATATATGATATTTGTTTTTCTCTTTCTGACTTACAGGGATCTCAGGTCGGTGCTCTGTGGTAACCTAGATGGGTGGGAGGGAGGTCCAAGAGGGAGGGGATATATGTATACATATAGCTGATTCACTTTGTGATACAGCAGAAACTAACACAACATTGTAAAGCTATTATACTCCAATAAAAAAATAACTGTGGTTTGGGTTCAGGCAAACGTAGTTTCAAGTCTCTACTGTGCCACTTTCTAGGGCGTGTTACTTGACGGTTCAATTCTCACTGTCTTCAACTGTAACATGAAGGTTGTAATAGAATTCCTATGAAGATTAAAACTAGTACTTTGCATAAAGTGTGTAGTGTACATTGAATAACGATTAACTATTACTGCTTTTAAAAACCTACTGTGTATATTAAATAATACTCAACATGACCTACATTTAAAAAATATAGAAGAAAGATTATTTTAGCTTAGGTAAGCTTAGCAAAGAAAATAATTGCTGAACACCTAAAGGATAACTAGATCCCCTTTAAATAAATATATCTTTTAATTCCAGATGGGCAGGCTTTTTACACCGTCTTGTGAGCATCACGTATGCCTCTACCTCCTCTCCAGAAAGCCGTCCTGTTAGTCATGGTGTCCATTCTAGCTCTTCATGTGGGAATTCTTAGATAGGCTGAGGGGTCCGCTCTAGAACTGCTGCTGAGCAGTGGCAGTTTTTGTTTTTGTTTTTGGTTTGAATGGTTTGCACAACAAATGATAGGAGAAAAAAAAATCAAACCATGAATGATGAAATACTTATATAAATTCAAGGCAGTTTGTCCACATATACAACGTGGACTACATTTTTTGGCTGAAGGTAGAGAACAGGGTGATGTTTTATAGGGATGCTAAACATGTGGCTGACTGCTTAATGTATATCAAACTTCAACATCATGAGACTTTAGCCGATGGTATTTAAAGAGAAAATTGTTGCTAATTCCTATTGCCGTGAGAGGCATGTTCCTATATAGAATATTTTTTAAAACTAGTGATGGCATTTAAAACAGCCCTAAAGTAAGTGCTTTTACATCTCTTACTCTTTCCCAGGAGACATCAAACAGAACACTTAAACTTGGAGTAAGCAGAATAATTGACAGTCTAAATCTCTATCCTCACTGTTTGCTGCCTGCCCACTTAAATACAAACATAGGGATAGAGTAAAAAATGAGTCAAAGTAGATTTCTAGAAAAGAAAAAAAAAGAAGCTGCAAGATATAATGCTTTAGCTTTATTTCTTTCAGAGGACTTAAGTGGTACTTGAATGTAATGAAATTTTAACATGAAGAGAATAGGATCTTCTTTCAGGGCATCACATCCATTGAAAGTAGGTAAGACTAAATATGACATTGAAGAAGGAGAGTTGTTACTTTAGAATTAGAAAATAGTTAAGAAAGGCATTATTGAGAAAGAACTGGCTGTAGTCCATAAACTGAAATATTTGTTTACTTGAGTGTGGATTTAGTTGCGTATCAAAAGATAATATGGCGATTGATTATTTGGCAACCACTTCAGTTTTCAGACCTAACTAATTGGGGTGTTTTCAAAATAGATCTCAGAAGATTTCCTTTTCTGCCCAATCTCTACAAGACCTTCTGTTCCATAAGTTCAATATAATGAAAAGTCCATCTTCAACAGCAAGTAAATCAATGAAGTTAGAACACTCCCTCACATCACACACAAAAATAAACTCAAAATGGCTTAAACACTTAAATATAAGACATGACACCATAAAACTCCTGGAATAGAACATAGGCAAAACATTCTCTGACGTAAATCATACCAACGGCAAGGCAATCAAAATAAAATAAAAAATAAACAACTGGGACCTAATCAAAGCTTTTGCACAGCAAAGGAAACCATAAAAAAAACAAAAAAGACAATCTACGGAATGGGAGAAAATATTTGCAAACGATGGGACCAACAGGGGCTTAATTTCCAAAATATACAAACAGCTCATACATCTCAATAGCAACAACAACAACAACAACAACCACCAATCCAATAAAAAAATGGGCAGATAGGGCTTCCCTGGTGGCGCAGTGGTTGAGAGTCCGCCTGCCGATGCAGGGGGCGCGGGTTCGTGCCGCGGAGCGGCTGGGCCCTTGAGCCATGGCTGCTGGGCCTGCGCGTCCGGAGCCTATGCTCCGCAATGAGAGAGGCCACAACAGCGAGAGGCCCGTGTACCGCAAAAAAAAAAGAAAAGGCAGAAGACCTAAACAGGCATTTCTCCAAAGAAGACATACAGATGGCCAATAAGCACATGAAAAGATGCTCAGCATCTCTAATTATTAGAGAAATGCAAATCAAAACTGCGAGGTATTATCTCACACCAGTCAGAATGGCCATCATTAAAAAGTCTACAAATAACAAATGCTGGAGAGGATGTGGAGAAAAGGGAGCCCTCCCACGCTGTTGGTGGGAATGCAAATTGGTACAGCCACTATGGAAAACAGTATGCAGGTGCCTTAAAAAACTAAAAATAGAGTTGCCATATGATTCAGCAAGCCTACTCCTGGGCATATGTCTGGAGAAAACTCTAATTTGAAAAGATAAATGCACCCCAATGTTCATAGCAGCACTATTTACAATAGCCAAGACATGGAAGCAACCTAAATGTCCATTGAAAGATGAATGGATAAAGAAGATGTGGTGTATATATACAGTGGAATACTACTCAGCCATAAAAAAATGGAATATTACCATTTGCAGCAACATGGGTGGACCTAGAGATTATCATACTAAGTGAAGTAAGTCAGACAGAAAAAGACAAATACCATATGATAGCACTTATATATGGAATCTGAAATATAGTACAAATGAACTTGTTTACAAAACAGAAACAGACTCACAGACATAGAGAACAAACTTATGGTTACCAAAGGGGAAAGGGGGTGGGGAAAGGATAAATTGGGAGTTTGGGACTAGCAGATACAAACTACTATATATAAAACAGACAAACAACAAGGTCCTACTGCATAGCACAGCGAACTATATTCCGTATCTTGTAATAAACCATAATGGAAAAGAATATGAAAAAGAATACACACACACACACACACACACACACACACACACACACACATACATGTAACTGAATCACTGTGCTGTACACCAGAAACTAACACAACGTTGTAATCAACTAAACTTCAATTAAAAAAATCTTTGAGACAAAGGAGAGCTTACTTTTATATATATATATATATATATATGAAACAGATGTAAAGGTCTTTATCTGTAATTTTTCTTATTCTTTTAATGCTGGATTAAAATTTAGTTGAGTAGGTGGTAGTATTCTATGTTTACTAACTTCCTATTTGAATGGCAAATTTTAGGGAAATTCAATGGATATATAGAACTATATACAGGTATTTTGATGGGGGTATATTCATAAGCCACCAGCAGGTTCTTCATAAATGCTCATTTCTTTCTTAATAATTGCCAAAAGATGTAATTTTTTTGTTCATGCATTCACTTCTTTAGTGTACTTTCCATGAGCGATAAATTTATCTTGTTCCTTACAATTTTATGAAGCGTATATCTTTAACAAATATTTGTTGAATGAATTAATGAAAGGTTTCATTGAAACTAATGATGGTTATGATTTTAGTGCTATTATATCTATATATAATACATCATACTTATTGAGCATTTACCTTTTGGTCTTTCATCCATTATTTCATTTAAATCGTACAAATTATGTTCTGCTATTGTACTCATTTTTAGATGAAAAAACATATCTTTTTATACACACATATTCATACAAAACGTATATGGTGAGATTTATAGTGAAAGTATAAATCTTTGATAATTTCTAGGAATAATCTGATAGATTAATTAATGGAGCAAATATAGCTCATGTTGGACCTTAAAGGATAGAAATGAGCTGAATAAGTAGATAGGATGGTTCAATGAAGATGATTAAGACATTTATGATAGCTTTTATAATGTTTAGGGTAAAAGTTTTGGAGAGGCCATGTGGTTCAGGATAGGTTCCAGAAGATCTTAAATGACAGGCATAGGATATTTTCCCTCATCAAGAAATTGGATAACATGTAGATTCTTGAATTAGGCATCAATATATTGAAATTACTTTCATCAATATCCATTTTAGCCAGATTAATCTTAAAGTGGCTTGGAAATGCATTTGAAAGATGACTTTTTTTATTTTTATGACAGGTAGTATAAAGGAAAAATTTTTTTTAAATTACGCTTTCTATATTTGGTTTTTTTAAAATTTGTAAGTTACTTTAAGCAGAATCCGTAGTTTGAATTGGGAGTGACCTCTCTTCCATTGTTGTCCATTTTTAACCTGAATCTTTCTGAGATTTTAGTAAGCATCACCATATTTATCACTTGGTTACAGCATAATGTAACTTTTTTTACTTGTGAGCGCAAAAATACACTCAGATACACCATTTACTCTTAGTATAGTTTGAATTTTATATTCCCTTATTTTGCTGAACAATATACTACTTGAGAGAAATATGTTTTCTATTTCATAATATATGTAAATGTTAAAAATTACTAAATTTGCTATGGCATGTGACATGATTTGGATTATCAGAACTATATCTGATCATGTAACTCCTTGCTCACCTCTCTCACCTAATTTTTTTCCCTGGGCAACACTTAGTCATAATTTTATTTGCTTGATTATCTGTTTAATATCTAGTGCTTTGCACCAATTGTGACCTCTGTGAGGATGAGGTTTCTGTCTATTATGTTGCATGGCTGTACTTCCAATCCCTGCAGAGGATCAGACATGTAGTTGGTGTTCAGTAAATATTTGTTAAATGAAGTGAATGAATGTCTTGCAGACTGATGAAATTGTGCTTCAGTGTTTTTTAAACACGTGGCATTGTTAATTGCCACAAGGAAGCCTGTGTATAGCCATTAGAGTGCTTCTGCAATTTTCCTTTTTTCTATTATCTCATACAGTGATTTATATTTGAATCAAAGGGCATTTGCATTATTTTAAAAATTAAATCTCTTATCTATATGTAAACATAAAATTAAGATTAATGTCTGAAATTTCAAGAAAAACCAAGGCCTGGATTTATCAGTGAGGAGATTTCCAATGAAAGAGTTGTATACATTTTTCCTTAACATTAGAAGTAGCAGTGCAGAAAATACATAGAAATTTTATATTTGAATCAAAGGGCATTTGCATTATTTTAAAAATTAAATCTCTTATCTATATGTAAACATAAAATTAAGATTAATGTCTGAAATTTCAAGAAAAACCAAGGCCTGGATTTATCAGTGAGGAGATTTCCAATGAAAGAGTTGTATACATTTTTCCTTAACATTAGAACTAGCAGTGCAGAAAATACATAGAAATTCCCAGCGCACAAGTTATCATTGCCTGAAGCCTGTTGGCTAACAGTTTCCCCTGCACTATTTAGGAATGTGCTCTTCAGCTTTAGATTTTTTTTTTTTTTTGCCTATTTTTTTTCTCTTACCTCTGCTATGACTAGTGTTTCTATTTATTTTAATTAGAATTTGGTCCTTTATTGAACCTATTTTCTTTCTATGGAATTTTTTATAAGCTGTGTTCAGGAATGCACAGAGTTTCTAATAAGCTAAAAAGAATTCTTTTTTTTCAGTTGAGACAGTGTGTGCCATCCAGCCTTGGTTCTGGTGGGCTAGAATTCATTTCAGAGATCAGGCAAATGGGTCATGATAGCAAATGAAGCTAAATTTTATTCTTTGGAATCATTCCAGTTCTGTTCTAGTACCTAAACACTGAACATTTACTTAATTTTTTTATTATTATAATCTGGGCCTTCCTTTCTTTTTTGAGAAAAATAAATTTATTGGGCTTCGCTGGTGGCGCAGTGTTTGAGGGTCCGCCTGCCGATGCAGGGGACACGAGTTCGTGCCCCGGTCCGGGAGGGTCCCACATGCCGCGGAGCGACTGGGCCCGTGAGCCATGGCCGCTGAGCCTGCGCATCTGGAGCCTGTGCTCCGCAACGGGAGAGGCCACAACAGTGAGAGACCCGCGTACCGCAAAAAAAAAAAAAAAAAAAAAATTATTTATATATATAAAAAAAAAGAATGTGCTCTTACTTGTTGGGTAAATAGAATATATATGATGATTTCAGTTTTACAGACTGTCATTCTCCTCATACTTCATAAGCACATTCTTAATTTTAATATTTTAAAATTAACGAATATATGAATTTATAATTTAATTTTACAAAATTATTGAACAGTTCTGTGCAAGGCACTCATACCAGTAATTTATTGTCTCTGGCTTTATTTGTAAGCTAGTGAGGAAATAGGACAAGTGCTATAGGCAAACTACAAAGTGCCATGGGGACATTGAGGAGAAACAATTTCAACAAGGGAATCAAACGTTCACGGAAATAGATGATATTAAATATGAACATTTAAAGATGAGTGGCATTTCAGGAGGTGAATTGGTAAGAACACAGTGACCCCACTGTGTGTTTGGTGTAGGGAGTTCAGTTTCAAACCAGATGGGAAGTAAATACAGAATCAGGTGGAAATCAAACTATGTGCTTTATTATTGGTAGATCTCAATCAGTAACCATAGTCTGGACCTGCAGCCAACTGACTTTTCAAATACTTCTCCCATAGAGTTAAACTTATCCAGACCAAGTGAAAAAGGACAACCACGTGCTGGGCAAACTTTTTACACCTTGTTTTGCTAAATTGAATTATGCAAATGTCACTGACAGACTCTCAAGGTCCTACCCACCATGTAATCTCTGCTTCTCCCATGGGCAGTAGTGATTACAGAATGAAGAGATGGTCAAATATGTTTTCCTCTTGGGAGTGGAAGTTTATGCATGAGAGAGGGGATTACGGTTCCCCCTAACAGGATATATCTTAATAGAAACCAGCTTAAGTTTTAAATACTTACTTGTAATATTTAAATAAAGCCTTGTTAGTTCTAATATTGGCTTTCCTTCAAAGCTACCATTTTGTTTTGAAGGGAAACTATTTAATATCCATTCTAGTTCCTCTTTCGTCAAAGACGTTTAAAGGGAAGTCATGTTTGTATTAGTGAAAATCTTTGGCAAATAATTTTAAAAGGCTGTTATGTCTGATTTGTGAATGAAACCCAAGGTTGATTTTAATACCATCATCATAAAATAAGTTAAAGGACATTATTTCACTCTGCAATCTAATGAAGCTAACCTCACTATTGAGATTGATTTAAATTCAATTTTACTTCACTACTAAAATATTTTAATGAAATTCCATCCTTGGACTTATGATTTTTTTCTATACCGAAGGTAAATTTGTATTGGCAACTTGAAATACAATCATTGATAGAATACAGAAGTTAGGATCGTTTGTTGCTATCCAGATCTACCTAACTTTCCAGATCTACCTAACTTTCCAAACCTGTCATATTTTATATAGCAAATATTTGTGGGTTGTGGAGTTCAATGTGAGACCTTTGGCTGTGAAAGTTTATTAGCTGACTCCAGTTACACTGATTTATGTGGTAGTAAATATGATGAAGGGGGAGGGATTATGTTTGATCAGAAAACACATTGAGAGTTAAACTTGTATTTCAGGTCGTCTATTCTCTGGGGAATATTTTCCTTATAAAAATATTTTAATGACATAAACACCCATTTGATAGAATAGAAATAAAAGTCACTTTTAAATAGTAGTAGAGAAGAGTTGCTGACTTTGGTTTTCTTTCTCTGTGAGGCCTAAATAACTATACAAATAATAAGCATAAAACTGATGTTTCTTTCTCTCTTTAAATAGATATACGCATGTGTATGTATATATATGGCATGTTCTCTTATATCATGTGAGTTTAAATCTGTAATACTGAGAAAATAAAATTAGAATTTAATCTTTTAGGGTTGTTGTGCAATAACAAAATTAGTTCATAAAAATAGAGCCACATAAAACCCAGTCTTGGATTTCTTGCTATTGAGTGGATGTACCCTGAGTTGATAATTGGGAACACGGATGGAATCCTCCCCCATAAAACCCAGTCTCGAACTTGGTAGAACCTATTGACTCTGGCAGAGATGAAATGATATTGGAATATTGATCGGTGTGGCCAGAGAAGTAGGCAGCCTGATAATCTTCATCTAAATATTTGCACTTTACACTGTGATATGGTGTTACTGGGTGACTTCTGTGCTGTCTTTCTGATCTGCTTTTCTACTCTATTTTCCACCACTCATCTTTGCTTATTATACCTTATACTAGATTTTTTAATGAAAGAATTTGTTTGTTTAGAGAGAAGTGAAGGGTTTACCAAAAGGGGCCCTCTCCACATAATCCCTCCTTGCCCCTACTCTTCTGCAGATCCTGGTGTGAAGAACTAAGCTGTAAACTAGAGCGAGGGCTGGGGAGTGGTAATGGAGACACAGCATCCGGGCATTGTCTGTCTTTCTCATACTCTCTCCTCGCTGAAGCACATTCAATTTTGCTGTCCTTACTTCTGCTTTCTTTGCCAGACTGTCAAGGACAGCTGAAGAAAAATCAGATAGACTCGTGGATCCGTGTTATTACACACGTAAGGTTTTACGCGCAGGCTCAGCGGCCATGGCTCACGGGCCCAGCCGCTCCGCGGCATGTGGGATCTTCCCGGACCAGGGCACGAACCCGTGTCCCCTGCATCGGCAGGCGGACTCTCAACCACTGCGGCACCAGGGAAGCCCCACATGTAAGGTTTTTAGCCTCACCTGAACCTCAGCAAATCCTTTCACTGGTCTCCCAGTCAGCTTCCTTTTCCCATCTATCATGGTCTTTACATTTGCATGTATTTGTATGTATTCTTTTCCTGAAACACCTTTTTAAAAAGTTCCTCTTCAGATAAACCCTAGTCATCCTTCTAGACCGGCTGGAATGTTACCTCAATTTACAGAGCTTTGCAGCCTGTCCCTTCCTCCTGCCCGTCTTCCTCAGGTCGTTTCCCTAGTGCAGTTACTATCTTTCTTTTGCAAGCTTTTAGTGTATCACAAGCAGCATTGTTGTTAGTGTTGAAGTCTTTCTCTCCCACATGCAATTACTGGAGGCCATGTCCATGCGTCATTAATTGTCTAGCCCAGTGGGGGGCACATGGTTGACATCAGTCTAGGTTTGCTGAGTAAATCAATACCTGTCAAAATGCGGTCTGCTGGGGAAGCCAGAGTCGTCATCTTCTTGACATTTGTCTCAAATATCTTCCTGTTTATAATTATCATTCTTTATTTAAAATACATCACTACATAGTAATAGCATTAAGTGGTAAACAGATGGAAGGGTGAGGATACAGTTCAAATGATAATCTATTTTTCCTACTTTTAGATAGGGCAATAAAATATACCTTCGGGCAGATATCTGTTCTTTTTTTTTTTTTTTTTAACAAGGTTTCTCAGGTTATAGGCTGCCATAATTTCAATAAGTAGTTCCTGCCACAGTGTGTTAGCATCACTAGCCTGACTATTTCTCTGTTTCTTTTCCACCCTCATCTTCTCTTCTTCTATGCTACTCTGCTGCCTCCTAACTATGGCTCTCTTCTAAAAATCTACATAAAATCTACAACCCCTTTCGGAGCTCATTTTCATTGGCCGCCTGCCAGCTGTTGAGGCAACAGCTGATTTTCATTATACGGTGAAAGGGTGGGGCCATTGGTTCACAGCTGCCAAGTTGCTCTGGTTCTTTTCCCTCACCACCTTGAAAACCCAAGTCCCTTATTATGTAAAATAGCCCAGCTGCTATCTGTCTTGCAACAGGTGATCAGGGAAGAGTTTTCTGAAGAATGATTAATAGTGGGACTAGTTCTGGGGGAAGCTAGGTGGTGTCTAACAAAACTTAAATCAAGCATTAGCACTGGAGGTAAGTTTACTCATTGCTATCTTGCTGCAATTTGGGACTCTTAAAGGGTATTCTTTTATGAAAAAGTTCACAAACCCTTGGGACCTGATTATTTGCCTGTGTCCAAAGTTGTTTAGTTTCTCCATCTATTTAAACTTAAATATGTATTTAGGTTGGAATTCAGCAATGTTGGCTTTGAAGGTATCCCAATCTGATGCAAATTTCACTTGTTTTTTATTTGTCTTTTTTTGTCATATTATTATTTTAATTTTGTTTTGTCCAGAATAAATGAAGATTTACTTATGTCACAAGTAATAGATTTATGTTAATAATCTTTTCCAATATAGTATTTTAACCAAGTTGAGGTTTCAATTTTTCGGTGGGGGGGTAATGGATCAGAATTGGGGTGAGTGCTTTTTACTAGGATTACCTATTGTGGGGCATCAAATTTTATCATGTGCTTATAGGAAAGTTTATAATATATAAGGCAACACAATTGAGTACGTCTACTGATTATCTTTCAAGCAAACACTGTAATAATATAACAATCTGAGATTGAGATGTTTTTAAAGAAAGAAGAAATAAATACTTAATTTTTTTCTGTACGCTTTAGTTTCAAATATTTTTGTCATGATCATATTGGCTTTTTAAAGCATGATGGAAAGCAGTCATTTTTAGTTTTAGCTGAATTCACTTAGCCATTAATTTAACATATAATATTCCAGACACTGAGCTACATCCTGGGGATAGAGAAATGAGTACAACACACAAAGAACCTTCATTGTATTCTGTCGCAATTCAGGGGTCCTTTTATAAATAGAAATCTTGCCTGTATACTCCCTCCAATAGGCAGACCAAAATGTATATAGCAATTTGTGCATTGTAAATTCTATAACTTGTTTAGCTCTATTGTAAAAGTTCACAGGGCGTTCACTTTTTGATGGTACGGATTCTAAAACTCAGGCAGGTTTTTAAATACCTCATCTGCATAGTTTGTGATGGCACTTAAAAATACTTCAAAGGGCTTATTTTCCACCATACTTCCTACCTAATGTCATAATTCACAGTTGTCCATTTTCCTGCCCCAGGATTGTATTTAAGTAATGACACTTTTTGGTAAATTTCAGTCAGTTGCTGGGGTTGAACAACAGAAGAATAATTCTGCTATAATTCACATTCTGTAGATTTTTATGTTTTTTGTGCATTTTCACATAAAAAAATCTGACTGCATTCTCCCAACCTCCCTGAAATTTAGCTTTACCAGAAATTATTATTCCCTTTCTGAGATAATAAAATGATACTTAAAGATGTCAACAATAATAATAATAGCTATCATTTAAATTAAGAGCAAAGATTTGTCAGGACCAGTACCAGGAACTATACATCATAGTAGCCATGGGAGTTATGCATTATTAACTCGTTTTTACCGTTGAGAAAATTGAAGATCAGGCATGGTAAATGCCCTCCCTATTGCCTGGCTACATTAGGATTTGAACCCAGATTTGCCTCTAAAACTTCCTTGGAGTGTCTTTCTCCCTTACCATTGTGTCCCCCTTGTATGAATTAATCAAGTCATTCAGCCAGTTATTAGAGCTGGAATGTCCAGATCATGTGAAACAATCTGGTGCATTGTCATTCACTGACTCATTATTTATTCAAAAATTATTTCTTGCATGCTGACTCTATTTCTGTGATTATGTTCCCTTGCTCACAGAGTTAAGAGCAAAGAAACCGAATTGAATTTTCAGTTTATTAGTAATGCTTTAAGGAAACATGAAACCATTCAAAACAGAATTAGCGTGATTTATGTTTTAGAGCTTTTCTATTTACTCCAGGCATCCCCCACAAGGAGAGTAGTAACCTAGTTTGAATACCATTTAAAAGTTTCAGAGGGGAAAACTGCTACATGTGTGAAATGCAGTGTTGACTCACTGAATTGAAACATTCTCATTTACTTGTCTTTGCTTCTTTAGCAGTTAGATCAAGTGGTACTGCAGAGTAAATTTTTTGTCATTCTTATAGATTTTCAGATTATCTTCTAAAGCAGACCCATGGTAGGTTGTTGAAATGCTTCACTTTGGAAAGTTACATATGACTAGGCATGCTCTCAATTGAAAAGTTAAATTAAATTACTATTATGTAACATTTATTTCCAAGTATATTGAGTTTGATTTCCATTACTTACTAAGCAACTCATCAGTGATTTTATTTCCACTGCCTTAGTTCATTTATTGTTTGTTTAAAGTCCTTTAAAAAACAAATTTCACTGCTGATTTTATAATCAGTTGACTAAACAGCAAATACTGCGTTAATACTAATATATTGATTGTTTTACCTCTTGGTATAATTAGATCTGCAGTAAAACCTAATCTGACATGATTTGTTTGTGGGTTGATGACCCATGGGCAGAAATGTGTAATAGCTAAAGCATCTAAAATTAGCTGTCTTAATTTGTCTAATACACTCTTCTTTGAGATACCAACCAATTTTTCTTTTAACAGCACATCTAATCAATTTCAAAGAAAGAAAAAAATAAAGCCTGAGCCCGTTTTGAAAATTATTCCTTCTTGAAATGTTCTGAGTGCTGGAATTTATTTTACAGTTCCAGCTAAGCAGGCTTCTAGGCTGAAAAGAAGGGGATGAATAGTGTCGAAATCTGCTTTAGGAGAGAGCTTGTTTATCGAGCTACACCTCATTTTCCTTTATCTGTCACAGTGTAAATAATAGGTAGAATTTCTTGGTTGGTTGTATTGTACGTGCACAGCATAAAGCTTAGAGTCCACTAACTGTAGCATTTCTGATTCTTCCTTAAGCCATCTTTAACTTGCTAAGCTCCCTTCCCCATCTCACCTTCCTGCCTGAAATATGATCCAAGCAGAATTATGCAGTGTAGACAATTATAGTGTTCAGTGTCTATGTGTAAATTTGTACGTTCAGTCTTGAAGTATAGATCTTTTGCAGAAAGAAACAGGAATTACAGTGAAGTAGACTCTTAGGTATACATTGAGTTTTAAATTTTTTTAGGAGCTTTCAACATTTTGTTTGGCAATATTTTTCTGTAAAGGTAATGCATTAGTAAGGATTAGCTGTGTCTCATAGCATTTATCAGAAAACCCAGCCCATTAGGGGCTTAAATAGTATAGAAATTTCTCTCTCTTGGAAAAGAAGTCTTTCATGGGGCAGTGCATGGCTCTGCATTGTCTCCATGGTCTCAGAGACCAAGGCTCCTGCCTCCTTCTTCCATATTTTGACTCTGCCTTTTATTCTCAGGATCACCTCATGTCACAACATGGCTTCTGGAGCTGAAGCAATCTCATCTACATTCCGTATTGCAGGAAGGAAGGATGCAAAGCAGGGAGCACAAAAGGAATGCATTTTTCAGCTGAATCTACCACCTTCTAGGAAATTCCACACAACACATATATATCATTAGCCTGAATGTAATAACATGGCCACACCTAGTCTTTAACTGGGTACATTGCCCACTTAAATAAAATAAAGAAAAAAAGAGGAGAATGCAGTTTATATGCAGCTGTCATTGTTCATATATGTGATAGTTGGTTCTCCAATTTTCAGTTTTCTCATCCTTAAAATGGGCAAAAGAGTATCCTCCCCATGGTGTCTGTATGAGGGTTAAGGGAGATGCTGCATGAATGATACTTAGTCATGGAACAGAGTAAATACTATCATGGTTGCTTTTCAACTTCTCCTTTCCCTTGTCATTATTGCAACATTAGAGCAACAGGAAGTCTCAAGGCTTTATGGACACTTATGATATGAAGATCCACATTAACTTGTGAATTACTTCACTTTTGGGACTAATATGTGCTTTGTTTGCAATTGGTTTATCTCCTTGTATTGTCTCTCTTCTGTAATGCCTTATACAACATGGGGACGTTCTATCTTCATGCCCTAAATATAACCGAGAACTGGGGATTAGTCACTCTTTAAAGTGGAAAAGCATTAGCCACAGTGACGATTAATCTATTCTGAAGTTTTGGGGACTACAGAGTTCACTGAAATAATCAGTCTCCTTAAAGAAGCAGCCTGCTCCTTAGTCAAGGGTACTAAACGAGTGTCAGAAAAGAAGGGCAGTCTTTGGGCAAGTCACATGGCTATTCTCTTTGTCAAAGGACGGATTGGATTGGCTGATCTCTCAGGTCTTTCTTATTTTTAAATAATATAATTGTAGGAATCCCATTCTCTTCAGATCTTTTAAGACCATGTAAGTTCTTATGGTGTTTGCTACCTTTTATATGAAGATGGATAGTGAGGGTGGGCTCATCCGGTGTGCTTTAAGGAGCCCTCACAATTTTATACCATTGGATTTTGCTGCCTGAGATACCGACTTCTTTATTTTCCTGTCTTAAGCTCTAAGAAGTGCATATTATTCCAAGTAAATACTCTTGAGAATAAAAGTTTAGTGATACTTACATTAATACATCTCTTGTTGTAAAACAACCATAGCATTATACGTTATTTTCCTTTATATTAATACATTTTCAACATGTACTTTCATGAAAGGAACTGGACTTTTTTCCTCCCAAGTGAGCAGTGCATTACTAACAACCAAGTTCTTCCACACAACTCCAAGTAAATAACTTGTTCTGGTATTTGTTATTTCTGTTGCTTTGGAAGACTACTTACAATCTCATCTGTAAAAATGGGAATATTTATTATACTTATTTTATAGGTCAAGGAGGGAGAGTTAAAGAAAATCATGAATGTGAAGTGTTAGCCATTTATCTGAAGCAAAAGATTATGACAATTATTATTTTATTACTAGTACTACTAGTACTAGTATCATTATGGAAATGGACTTGAAAGCTAGCTAATTTAACTAGGGTGATGGTCCATTTATCTATTGCTACGTAATAAACTATCAATAACCATGTTATTATGCTCACAAATTATGTGGGCAGAATTCTGACAGGACATGGAGGGCTCCTCTCTACTCTGCACTTGTCCGGGGCCTCAGTGGGGAAGATTCCAAAGGCTGCGGGTGCCTCAGGTCTGGGGCCTGGATCATCTGGAGGCTCCTTCACTCAAATGTCTGGTTTCCGGGCTGTGGTGACTTGATGGCTGTGTCCATGTGGACGACTGACAAAAGAACCTGTACATGGCCTCTCTCTGTGGCTTGGACTTCTCCCAGCATGACAGCTGTGTTTGGAGGGGGGACATTCAGAGATCAAGTGTTCCAAGCGACCCAGGGGAAGCTGCATGGCACTTTATGACCTCGCTTCAGAAGGTACATAACATCACTCCTGCCACATTCTATTAGTTGATCGAGTTAACAAGCCCTCCCAGATTCAGGGGGAGGGGACATAGACCTTATGTGTCTTTGGAAGGAGTGTCAAAGGACCTGGGACCATCTCCAATGCCCTACTGTTCTTATAGAAGGTTGAAAGGTGAAAAGGAATAAACATGATTTCATTTGAAAGTAGTTTTTCTGTAAATTATTCTCAAAAGTAATGAACATTTAATATGAGCAAGCATTTAAAGTTTTTCATCAAAGGCCTAAAATCGCTGTAAACGTAATCCTAGCTTTTAATCCTGCTAATCTTGGACCTTTACATTCTCAACTCTAGGATAAGTCTTTCTTTTAAAAAGTTTAAAAGTCATTGTTGTTCTCAGGCAGGCACATTTTATTTCTCTCACATAGAAGTTCTCTCTTCCTAAGGTTTTTATGAAGATTAAATTGCCTATTTGAAAAGTGCTTAGAACAGTACCAAGTACATATACCATAAGTCCAAAATAAGTGTTCATTACACTTAAAAAAATGCCTGTAAATCCCTTTTAAAATGCCATAAGGAAAAATAGGAAGTGAACTATTCTTAAGTCAATATAATATTTACCGATATTGTACCATTAAGATTTATCACTACACTATTTCACCAGACTTGAAAAATAAACAAAAGTGACTTTGTTAATTTGTTTAAAGGTCAAAATTTATTGTCAACTAATTAGTGATTCAAATTTTTTAATTACAGTGACTGAATATTCTTCCTAAGGACGATAGTTACAATTATATTTCAGATATGAATGTCTCATTAATTTTCCAAACTGATCTCTCAGTTTTTGGAAGCAACAGTGTATCATCAAACTTGGCTAATAGCTCACTTATTCAGATTTATTTTAGATCATTTCTGACTTGTATTTTGTCTCAAATTTAAAGAACATTTTTTGAGGGGCCTCAGTAGCTTGTTTCAAAACCTGAGATTATAGCACCCGCTGTTTAACGATGCTCTTCTAAACTCACTAAAAGCAGAAAGCAAACTTATTTACATCTAAATGACCATATTTTGTTTTGCTCACTATCAAGCCTGCTATTTCATTTTTATTTATAGTGACCTCATACTAGGAGTACCTTGCATAAGTAGGAGTCTAAAAATTATTTGAACAGCCAGGATAAGTATGTCTTTTCTTGATGTTTGATTTCTGAGTGAAGTGAGGACACTAAGGTTAAAGTGTGTCATGCATATTTTTTTAGTTACCCATTCTCAGTCTAAGCCAGGCAAATGAGCAGCTCTGACAGTTAACTCTGTAAATCATTCAGGAATCTGACTGCTTTCTCAAAACATACCTGGGTCTGCAGGCAGGAGTCTACAGGTGATTGCCCCTACATGTTTGCCCAAAGATGATTTAGAAAATTGGTTGGAAGCTTTGCTCTTCCCCAGCTATCAAAAATTAACCTACCAGAAATTTGCAGACACAGCAACGTTATGTTAATGATTTTGTGACTCATGCACAGGACCTTTCTTTTTTTAAGCTGGCTCTTCCAAATTCCAAAGATTCAGCATTTATTATTTGGTAATTTACTTTTGTATTTGCACTATGAATAGGACATTCATTTTCAGGCTCCTTGACTGTCTCAGACCTATAGGGTGTTGACTCAGTATATTTACTGGGGGCAGGTAACCAGCATTCTCTTATTCCAGCGGTGAACATTGTTCTCATTTGCTGGGAAAAAAGAGAGGAAAACCTTTGAACCAAAGACTTAACTCTAAGAGGGACTGTTGTCTGATTTCCAAACAGGCCAGGGAATACATTGTGCTGCAGTATCCCCTTAGGTATTCATTAAAGCATCCTGACTAGGTCACAGGGGTGAGAGCCAAGAGAGCTGAAAGGGGCCTAGTCTGTGACATGTATACAGCTTTGTTTATATGTTCAGTTTTACTCATACATGTATGTATTTATGACTTAATATATAGCCAGAGCCTTTTATAAGTTATAAATTACAAAGTTCATTTCTAGAATTATTATGTACTTTATAATTAAAGTGAGCTTCAAATGCTTTGAGATTTTACATGTAAGTTAGTTCATTCTTACATCTGTGAGGATCGAACCAGGTGATCTCCAAAGGCAGTTCTAAATCCTTGTGATTCTGTGGTACTTCCTTTTTTTCTAAACTTGAGCCTCCAATTTTATTTTTTACCTTTGCTTAATTTTTAGTGTAAACATTATCCTGATCAAAGTGGCATACGAGCAATCAAGTAGCATTATCTGTATTATGGTGAGAACAGGAAAGCGTTTTACCTTTAGCTTTTCCTATATTAACCACTTCTCAACCTCATTGTGCATTTTTTCATTTCAGTTACAGAAGTTGATTTACATTCAGCATCTTCAGGTTTAGTCAAGGTGCATGTTTACTGTTCCACACCCCCATTCACTCCCCATCCTGTAGAAGTGTGTGTGGCTCAGTCCTTTGAAAGTTTGCACACTGGGATCATAAACTTAGAAGCTTCAAGGGCCAAGCAGATATTCTTAGTAAGTTAGACATATATTGTGTAAGTACTACAAGCTCCTCGATTATTTTTACTAGAAACTAGAAACCCAGATTTTTATTGTTAAGTGTTTCACCTTCTTAGTGCCGTTGGAAATTATTTTAGAACTCTGAAGAAAAAAAATGAAAGAAAATAAAAGTGATATGACTCCGCAAGACCAGATCTACTAGTCCTTTAACTTCTGCTTTAAAACCAGGCACACTCTTTTGCTTCGTGCTGATAGCTATTCTGTTGTGAATCATTCTCCCAAATAGACCCCTACCCTGGGAGATCTCCACTCCTCACTGCTATGTTGTACAAGTGTGGACGTGCCTGGAGACTATAATTACCCCTGGATTTTGACAAGAGTTCCTCAGTAGTAGTTGCCATGCTTATTAAGCTCCTGAACAAATTTCTATCGCCTGAACTAACATCAGTTTCACAGGCATCCAGGATTGATGCGGAACCTTGGGTCATCCTCACGCTCAAAACTCTTCCTTTTTACGAGTCACTTGTCTTTCTTTCTTCTGGATCAACCTACGGTGTTATACATGTTTTCTGATTTATTCTTCATCTTTCAGAGTTATCCCTGTTGCTCACTCAGTGCCCATCTCAGCACCAGTGCTTTCTTTCATTCTTGTTATCTTTTCGCTTCTGTCATCATGTGTGCCTTCTTATTACTTTGTACACTCTTGCACTTTTTACATTAATGGAAAGAATGGGATGGGTGATATAAACAAAGTAACTTAAATTGCAGCATAAATATAGTAACCACACGTTAGATTAAAGAAGGATGCTATGGGTTGGTATTAGAATGACATTACCTGAGTGATGAATCCACTTGTTGGCAATCAGAGTTGATATTCTATTGTTCTTCAACACAGACTTGCTCACTTTCGTGAAATTTTTAAGTGGCAAGTTTTCAAGAAAAGAGCTTCTGTTCTGAAGTAGCTCTTACGGCACAGAAGTTACAGTATATGCAGACTGGTGCCTAGAGGTCCTGAAATGATTCAGCTGACCCTCTTAGGAAATGTTTTTTGGGTTCTTCTTCCTAAACATTGGTTTGATTTTATTTCTGTATGTCCCACTGTATTGACAAGACTATTATGAGTGATCTTGCCAATTGCTTTGTAGGACTTGTAGTTAAACTCAGTCTTCTGCTTTTCCCTTCTTTACATGTCTGATATGTTCAGAAAGGATGATGTTGTAGTTAGAGATGCCATTTTTGATTATTTACTCTGGGGAAGATGTGCATTATTGTTCATGTCGTCATGAAGATCTATTAAATACATTTATTTTTAACAACGTTATAAAGAGGTTTAAAATATTACTATTTTAAAAAAGGGAAGCCACGCTGTAGGAAGTGGAAATTACTCGCCCAGATCACACAGGTTGTAAATGAGTCCTGGGAGCTCTCACTATTCACCATTGCTCTCTACTGTCTCTTGTTACTTCATTTCAGATGCCTCATGGTTAGTGTAGCCAGAGTAGCCCCTGGTAAACAATAAATCCTTTTCTAGCACCATACAAATCAATTCCTAATAAGTTGTTAAGGAAGCTTTTTAAAGAATAATGTAAAACTTTCTCTGTCGATATTTTGAAGAATTACTGTTCCCTTTTGTAAACTGAAAATGCACTCGTCTGAGTCTGCCTGAGTCTTCTGGCCCCTCTCCAATCTCTTAAGTTCCTTCAAAGATTGCTGCATTTGTTGGATCTATTTTGCAGGTCCTCTCAAAAAAAATCTGCTCTTTAGTCAAATGGTCTAGGAGATTGGAATACTTTTCCAGCAGCATAATAGTTCTCAAAACATATTTTCTTACCTTGAGGCTTTACCTGTGCTTCTGACTAGGTTTTCTTCTAACCTTTACAGTCAAGTGGTCATTCTCTGACAGAGAATTCTGAGACAACATGAACATTAGTTGTTTGGCTATCTTTTAATCATCCTTTTAATTATCCTTTATCTTTTATACTATTAATTTCAAAATGTATGCCTCTTTTCTCCTTGATTGTGTGTATTGGCTTATTGCTTTAAATTATTGCAGCACATACTTGGTATTTAGTTGGTAGAGAATTTAAAATAAATCAGAAGTTATCTTTCTGCAAAACTGAATAGAATGTATTAAAACTGCAAGAGTTTTCTCTGAGGTAGTATCAATAATTACTAACATTTCTTTTCTTTTTTTCCGTCTGTATGAGCCAGTAAATGTACTTGACATTTTTTAGGAACATCATTCATATGTTTCAAGATAAATCTCCAAAGTTTAGTTTCTTTATTTGTTTTGTGTGAAGAAGTGAGTAAATGAACACTAAATATAACACAGAAAGCACATTTTTACTCTGCTTTGCCAGTGACTTACTTTAGGTTAATTTTTACCTTTCATTAAGTGTAATCTAGAACAACCCAAGTTTATAAACTCTAAAGATGATTGAGGGCATCCAGGGTAGAATCACACTTTAAAAATGCAAAGCCAGTTAAGTTTGTCGTGCATTTGACTGTGTGTATCCTCATATCCTGTCATTTGTACTTATGGAAAATGAATCTATGTCTTTGAAAAACTAAATTTAATATTTTTCCTATTAAAAATGCTAACATTTTTGTGATTGCCTTTCTTATTTCTTATGCGTGAGGTCTTTTATACACACGTACAATCAAATTTTAGTGTGAATTGAACTATGAAAATTATAACGTAATATTCCCAGCTGAACACAATAATATACTGTAAAAGTCTTAATGTACATTCTGCAAAGCCAGTGACAAATCTTGCCCTTAGTTCTTAGAGTCAGTTTCATTGTAAAATATATTCAGTGCTTTTATTTCACCTTTCAATATCTTGAATTCCTTGGGATTGAAATGCAGTATTTCTATTAGATCCATATTCCCAAGTCTATCCCTGACATATTTGCCCTCCTATGAATCACATCATTGTAGTCTGTGATAGATCACAGTGTCAAGAAACTGATCTTGGTCCAATTTTTCGCTCTGTTGGAAGAAATTAAAAATTCAATTTGCTTCCAAATTTTGAAGAGAGGAAAAATGTTATTCAAAACAATAGTTTTAATATTTATTCATGATTTCTAATTAGTGCTATTTATTCTTATTATTTAAAAAACCGTAATAATCCTCTGGTAGCAAGTTTATATTGTGTGGGCCAGTGAATCTGTTTGTTTAAGTTCGTAGACCGGGTATGTATTTAAAAAAATCAGTGTTCTCTGCACTTGGTTTTAGACACACTAAATAGGATAGCTTAGGAACACTGTAAATGTACGCTATGAGTGCCATATTTAAATGATGGAGATAAGTATTAAAGTTCAATTTTAAAAACCCACTACTGATGATAGTTAACAGTCTTGAAGTAGAAATCAAATAAAACATCATAATGCTATTAAGTTGTCACTGGTGTTCTATAGTCAGTTTATTCGAAATTATTAAAGATTATTTCACTTCATACCATTTTTGGATCCATTTTGCTTGCGTGAGGTGGGGTGTGTGTGTGTGTGTGTGCATGTGCATTTGTGCACTTTTGGACAGAAGGCAGAGTGGTTTGTGGGGGAGATGTGTATGTGGTTTCAACTGCCTGTTTTTCCCCAGAGTAAGAAGAGATGTGGGAATAGGTACAGGTTAGGGTCCCTCAAGTTCTTCCTTTTAGCTACCAACCCTCTCGTTATCCTCAAGACTAATATTTTTTGTAAATCTTAGTCTGAGTGTTACAATTTCTACCCCACCACTACTAAAATATTGGTAATACCAAGGGATCTTGCTTGTTAGCACTGAATGGACTAATGAACCATAAAAATTAGTCTGGGTTCCAGTAAAAAAATAAAATTTAGTCTGGGTTCCAGTAAAAAAAGTCTCCTTCTCATAACATCAGAGAATCCCCAAATGAGGATACATTTAGCTCTACAAGCCACGGTGCTTTTGGTACTGATGATGATTTTTCCAACTGTAATAGAATCCTCTCTACATATTGTGCTTGCAGTATTTAGGACCCACCAGAACTCCTGGGATGGTGTAAACATGTGGCATATGTTCCGTCATCATAAAGTGGTTCATGGGGCCTTAGGGTCAAGTTTTTGATCTATTCTTCTGGGATGTGTGACCTTCGGGATGTTACTTTACCTCCTTGATCCCTTTTCTTCCATGTAGAAGGGGAATACAAATAGTTACTCCTCAATTGTTATGTTCAATAACAGAATGCATATAAAGTGCTTAGTTCTGGATCAGGCACATGGTAAGTGCTCAATCAATGTTACTGAAATCAATTGTCATTGACACTCCTGAGATGTTGTCTAACTGGTGAAAGAGTAAACTTAGAGTACTGTATTATTCATAACCATTCCTTGTAGCCCCTAAACCTATAAAATCAGTGTGTCTATAAACAGTAGCTAGGTTAACTACCTCAGCAATAATCACATATTGTTCTTATATATATATATAATAAAAATACAAAGTAACTCAGTTTTGAAAGTATAATTAGATAATATTGAGTATTGCAAGTACAAAAAAAATAGTCCTCATATACTCTGCTTCCTTAAATCCCATGTCCAAAGTAAGAAGATAGTAATTTGTCCTTTCTTCTCTGTCACACCAAGATTTTTAAGCATTCCCATACTTGCCTGATTAGCTCCTAATATCACTTCAGGCATAATTCTCCATCAATTGAGCTTATTTCAAAACTAATTCATGATATATTCCAGTAAAACCTTTCACCAGCATATTCCCATTCTCACCATATTTAATTATTTCAGAATCAAGACAAATGACATGATAATTTGATAGAAGACCATCACTGCTCAGAACTGATCAGGCTTCTTCCTAAATCTAAGCAACTAAGCAAAGCAGTTTTCCTCACAGCCTAGAGTCTTGCAGTTTTAACCTCACAGTGTTTGTATTGCATGAAGCCTGACTGAGCTGCAAGTTAATCCTTGTCTCTCACTGACATGGTGACAGAAAGGAGGAAAATGGTATCACTGGCTTTTGGATCTTTCTCTCGTGCCTTTTTTTTTTTCTTTGAACAGGTTTGTATTCTAAAACACTCACTTTCATTGGAAATCTATGAGATTCTATTATAAAGTGATGCAAATCAATGCAGACTCAAATAGGTTACCAGGATATATGCCATTGACATATTAGATTTTCTCTTTTCTATAATTTCAAAAATCATTACTTTATGATTCAATTTAGGAAACATTTGAATAAGTACTTAGTATCTAACACTGTGCTAGAGGCTTCAGGCATTCCCAAAGAAGTATAAAGATGGTTTTTACAATTAAGGAGCTTCAGATTTCATTGGTGTTCATGAGATGTGTGTATGATTAAATGTCAAAATGTATGTGGAACATAGTAGATGTTAATACCACACAAGGTCAGAGTTGGAAGAGATCGGAATGATTTAGATATTTGAAGATGGCTTCATTGAATATTAAACTTGTAAAGATGTGAAGCTTTTGAAGAGTATTGGGAACCTAATAATGGTTTGGTTGTTTTATACTTTATGGATGAGAGATAGACTAGATAAAGCCTCAGATGAACTGTATAAATTTTATATCTCCTACCAAAGCGTTTAGCCAACAGCTGTTTATAGAAAGAACCAAAAGGTGCATTTCTGTCTGTTCTTTTCCCTGGGCATTGCTTGATCTACTTGTTAATAAATAATGAAGACTAGAGACAGTCTAGTGTAGTACAGTTTATGTCAGAAGTATAGTGTAATGGTAAGAACAAAGGCTTTGATGTAAACAATGTGATTTTGGCTCTTATTTTTGATACTTACTGCCTTTATGATTTTGGAAAAGTTATTTAATATCACCATGTCTCATTTTTTTCATCCATAAATATGTATTTCATGGTAGTTGTGAGAATTAAATAAGGTAAATGAAAAGTGCTTAGCAGAGTGTCTGGCGTAGAATACGCCTCAACACATACAAATTTAACTATAAATTGAATTTAGAGACTGGTTTAAGACCTTTGTAACCTTTTGCAACCACATCTGGTTTATTTCTCTGTATGAAGAGAAATATATCAATTTACCGAGGTGTTTTTCAGGATTGACATGATTCGCATGTTGAGATTGGCCACGGTGTGTGCCTGTGTGTGTGGGGGTGGGGTGGGGGGGATGTTTTGCCTTGGAAATCGACACTCATACAAATCAGGGATCTTTATTTTTCCAAGAGCTTGTTTACAAGCACGGTGCTGAATAAAAGAGACAAATGATTAAAGAATCACAGTAAAGTATGACAGAAAGCATAATACAATGTTTCAATTTAGTATTTACAAGGACATTGAAACCAGCCAGGGGTGTCAAAAAGAGCATCTCCTTTGAATAGAAGTAACATCTAAATTGAGTTCTGAAAGATCTAGGATTTGCCATGCAAAGTTTGGGACAAAAGTATTTGAGGCAGAAGGAAACAACCTGTGTGAGGGTCCAAAGCTAAGAGGATTGTTCTTTCAAACAACTGAGTTCAGTGGGGCTTGGTCTTAGATTTCTACAGGAGATAGAGATGTTAGGGAAGGAGAGATTGAAGAGGTAAAACAGATCAGGGAAGGGCTTAGTCATGGTTAGAAGATTTGACTTTCAGCATTATTCCATGTTGAAGTAATCCAGACTTACCTATGAGGATCATCTTTAATACATAATAGTTATGAAACTTATTATTTGTATTTTTTCTATCTGCCATAGATTCTGGGAAATCTGTGGTTATTCATAGCCATCTATGTGGTGTGGTCACTCAGCCATCTCTAACTATGTAATTATGATATATTTTTCATTCTTTTGTATTGTAATGTGTTTTACTTTAAAATGAAGGCCTTTATGAAATTCAGTATACGAGTATCTGAATTCTGCCTTAGAAAAGTCACTCTCTCAAAATTGGAAAACAAAGTTAGTTTGGCGTGACTTTCCTAGGAATCACCGTATTCCTCTGTAAGTACTAATTCTATTTTATAACTGTTTCAGTTTTGCCAGGAAGAAATACTAAGCTCACCGTTGTGTTATTTCTAGGCTTCACTCTTCTGAAAAAATTCAGGCAATGCTTTCTTTCACATTCACTAAACAGTCTATTAGTGGTCACCACTATCAAATCTTTTAACTAACCTGGGCTGCTTCTTGCCTGGCCCAGAGCCCTGAATTAAAAGAAATATATCTCTTCCTTGGTTTCTTTCCATTATCTTCTCAATTTTGGACCCTAGTTTCCTCCTAATCATATTTGTTTTATAATAGTTTTAAGAGCGTTTACCTTGATAGAGAAAGAAAAAAATAAGAGTGTAGGACTTCTGTCTCCTTGCTCTGATTTTGCCCTACTTTATACAATGCCACCTATTCACCAGGAACTAGAGACTTCTTGTCTTTTTTGTTTTGAATAATGAGGAGCCAGATCATTATTTTTGTCCTGTGATGCACTACTACCACTCTTAAAAATGGCTATAACTCAACCATAAAAGGGTGTGTCTTTTAAAATATTGTTATTTCTGGACAAACTACTAGCACTTCAGCTTTCAAATGGCAGTGCAAGGGAAGGTTTATAAAATAGTGGCCAGGTGTATTAGGAACTGTGCATATTTATACGTGTTTAAAGTGTAAAGGTGAAAATTCCACATCTGAAGTTTTTGAAAATGGTTAAATATAATCTTGATATAAACAGTCATTGGGTAGATAATGAATAGCTGAACTAAAAAGTTAGGTAAATGTAAAGTTATTGAAGAAACAATTAATCCTCAATTTGCTTTCTGCTGTGTTATTTTCTAAGTAAAGTATGTAACATTTTGTTAGCATTATTAAATGAAAATAATTGGAATGAGGTTGACAGTGTGTAAAATATTATTTAATAGAAATTGAGCTTTGTAGTAAAGATATCCCTAATTTTCCCAGAAAGAGGGGATTTAAAATAGTTCATTAATTCACTTTGGCATTTAAAAAAAAAAAAATTAGGAAATTTTTAAGAGGAGGAACCTGGCGACTGGGGTTTAATCCTTTTAATCTTAACTGTAATTAAATATAAATTATAAAGCATTTGTCTTTATATCTAGTACCTTAAAAAAAAAAGACCCTGGAAAAGTTTAATCTCTTTGTACTTTTATGTATAATTCTAGCTCTTCATTTTGCAGGAAGAAAAAATACTTCTAAAACTTTCTTATTTGGATGGAGTGTCTGTCTACTGTGAAGTGCCAGAAAGAGCCTTAAATGATATGTGATGTGCTACAGGTCATGTAATGAGGCATTCAGTGCAACGTGATTATGACTATGTTACCTGGTCATTTCAAGTTCTAGCCATCAAAACTGCGGGCACTAGTTTCTCAAATGAATCAGAAAAAAAGTTTCCAGGGCCACGGAGACATAAGTACTCAAATAGTGAGGAAGAAACTTGCTATGAAGTAGAAGTGACTGGCCAACAGCATACATAATGTAGAGAGCATTGTGATTGTGGATAAAATGGACTGTGTTATAACATTTACTGTCATCCTCCTGGGCAACAGATGCCCTGCCAGGCCCTGTATTTTTTTGTGTGGGGGCGTGAGAAGATATAAATATGAACAAAAGATACTCCTTTGTTGTCAGAGAAAAAAAAAAAGGACTATATTTATCCATTTTGGGTAGATTTTTCTCATTTGTTCCAGGTTAATTTTGACTTTCTTTTAAATAAATGGAAATCATTTTTAGATAGACTTGTTGATATCTTTGATTATCTGTGTGGTGTCTGCATGAAAGAAGAAAAAAGTAGATTTCTGCAAGTTTCCATAACAGTTACAGATGCAATCAAACTGGCCAGTATTGGGAATTACCGCTCCATAAATAATTGTGGTTGGTTTCTAACTTTGATTTTATTCAGTCTAATAACAAGTATTGCTCTAAAGATAATTGTTGATGGTTGCAGACACTGATTTCATTCAATTAAGCTGGTAACCTTTTTAAGAAACTGCCTGGGAGAAAGCCAAGAATTCCAGTCAACTGATTTCTAGGGGAACTGAATTGAAATTGTCTTAGCCTAGAAAATGTTCCATGTAGACCACAGCTGTGTTAATTAACCTTTTCTTTAAACTACCCTCTCCACAACAGAACTCCAGATGAGTAACATAGCTGGGACCATGTTATCTGGATTCAGATTTTGCTCAGAGTGATTATAAAGTTGGAAAGACATTATAAAATATGTTTGAGACATATAGTGAGAGTATGAAGGATATTCTGTCTTTCTAAATCACATCAAAATTCAAATTCTCCCTCCTTCCCTTTCTTCCTTTCTAAAAATCACTGATGTGTGTATTCAACAAAAGCAAAACCAGTGTGTATAACACAAAGGTTTGCTTTCTTTATGCCAAATTATAAATCCATAGTGATAAATATTGTGCTTAGAAGACATGGGAAACTTGGTCAAACATACATTTTCCTAATGAAATATAGAATTATCAGAGTAGTATAATTGACCTATCACTAGTACTGCCAGTACCAAAAATTTGCTGTTTATCTTTTGTGATCTCCAGAATGGGAGAGGAAAAAAACCACATTGTGTTGAAAGTGTACATTATATCTGGGGGAAAAAAATGTTTCTTTAAATAAACAAAGTCTTTTGAGTAAGTACCAATACAAGCTAAGAAGACCAAGGTCATAGGTCCTAGTAACCATTTGTGTCAGTAAAAGGCACCTTATGTGTCATAGCTACAACCAGTTATCTATAAAATTGTATTGTTGATCATGCTAGTAAGAGGCAAGAAAGTATTAATGGAATTTCACAACCATCCATCTCTACCTGGGTAAGGTAGGAAGACAAAATGATAAACTCTTCAAAATATACTCATTTGAATGATTGGTAGTATATGTTATCTTTATATACAGAATATTTGAGCTAATTTTCATTAATTAACTTGATTAATATTTCTATATTTCTAAAAAATAGAACCTATCAAAGAACAACTTGGTAAAAAAACATTCTTGACATTGCTATAGATACTGGATTTTAATAAGTGAAGCTTCATCATCTGCTGACATCATGTTCACAATTAAAAAGATTATTTCCAACGTGGTTTTGCTTGATTGACTTTTCCCTGGCTCATGGCAGGGTTGCTATATACCTGAATTTCTATGCTGTACCTTCTAGGTTTTGTGTTCACCTCATGACAGCAGCAGTTATTTCCTATCTTTCTGGGCTAAATAAAAGGAGGAGAGTAGTTAATAAAGTGACTGAACAGTGGCAGAATAATGTAGCGTGTATACCTTGTGTTGTAAACAACTTCTAATCTCTGTGGGCAAAAGCTCTAAGTAATGTAAGATAAAAAATATAACCTCAGGAGTTTTGCTAGGGGAGGAAAAAGTGAGATACTTGGCTGAAATGGACAAGTTGGAAATTTACTAGCCTTGAACAATGTTGAAAAGTGCCCAATCAAACTGGCTTTTAAATAAAAGCAATATAACATACTCTAGAGGTCATTTAGTGCTAGGAAGTGAGAGCTACTGGCACGCGTAGTAAGATAATGTGAAAAATTAGCTTCAATCTAAGATTTTTGACCTTCAATGCAATTTCAGTCAAAGTTAAAAGAGATTAACTTAAAATAATGATCTTTAAAATTTGCATTTTGGAATTTATCTTTTCCTTAGTCCTTGCAAAAACACATCGATGCACATAGATATTTGGGGAAATTATCTGCAGTGGTGTAAATTCAATAAGGAATTATGCCATATTAACTTTTAAATTTTACATCTTTTAGTCTTGATATATTTCCAGAATTCTTCTTCAGGCAGTTAGAATTTGATAACAAACCCAACGGTAATTTGTTGGTTTAACAACAAATTTCAGGTTAGATTTTTATTTTTGGAATGGTTCCATTTTCAGAGATGTTCTCTGGGCTTCTTCCTTCATGCCTCCTCTAGCCACCCTGCACAACTATATCCTAAGGGTCTTTCTGCCCTGCACTTGATTCTCCACTTCACGGTCTTTTTTACCTTTTAAAAATGCATTTAGGGATACTTCAAGAAGATTAAATTGTACTCATACATATTCATAAGGCAGAATAAAGAGTTGTTTCTTATTTGGGGAGACCTTTTTAGAGAGTAGGGTTTCTAGACTCTTAAGGAGATGCCATTCAATTTTAACATTATTTCTACTGGAAAAAGAGATTTGTCATATATTGCTTTGATTCTCTAAATCCTTACTGGATGTTTTAGGACATCTTTGGACAAGAATTTGTGGGCAGGGAATGGTCTGCAGTGGATCCCATATTGAGATTTTTGGTACTTACATTTTTACAGACTGTTCTAAAAATATAGGGATAAGGATTTTCAGGAAGTAGTTTTTCTGCTGTAGTCATTGAATGAAATGGAATGAAAATGGTTTTATATGTAAGAAGAATCTAGTCATTCCAAAAATATTTTATGCCTAGCTCAAAAAATTGTTTTGACCCAAATTATAGTAGTCCAGTAATTAAAGTAAGCCACGGACTAGTGTCAGCACCTTTATTTTTTAACAATAAACTCACAGGAACATTATTGTTGTAAGGCAGTGGAGAGTTAGTGTTCAGAATTACATGTTCAGTGAGGAAAATGTGCTGGGCTACTGCTAATAAATGAATTTTAATTTAGTTTTGAATAGTACTTTTGCAAATATCCTTAATTTTGGTGTATTATATTTTGTCTAAGTATTATAATTCTGAGCTTAATGGCAATTCTGATGTGTTGAATGCCATGTTTTAAAATATATTTAAAATATTTAAACAGACTCAAGTTGCGTAAATGAAAGCAGTTACAGTTCTAGTTGGAAAATTAAGCTTTCAACTCTCTTGGAATATATTCATAATAACCTTCTCTAAAAACAAAATAAACGTCTTAAATAATAAATTACTGGCATGTGATATTTAAGAGGCATCAATCAGGATTTCTTTTTTTCAGTGAGGGTCACAGCTGCAACTTAGCATGAATAAAAGTCTCTGTCTCCTCCCCTCTGAAAGATTTATATGTTTTAAGTAAGAGTTACATAGAGAGAGTTCTTGTAACACCACTGTACCATCATTGATCTCAGAGACTGGCCAAACTGCAGACCTCTTCCTCCCTTCTGAAGAGTTGAGGCAGCCGACGTTTGATTCATTTGACCTAGCTTGTCAGTTTTCTTATCCTTCTTTTGATTGTAGCTCACCCAAAAACTACCCTCAACATTCCAGCACTGACTAGAAAGAACATTAAAAGTGAGTTGATGTAAGCTTGGTAAATAAATGTGCTATCCCTCTCCTAATATCATGGTTCAATAAAAAGAAAAGGTGTCTTCTCTGTCCCTCTCTTGTACTGGCTCACAAAAACTGAGAGCTACTCAATTAAAAGGCTGGCTGTATATAGACTAAATCTCTGAATCTGTTTCAGTAAAGGCATCATTTGTCTAAAATTGGAATAGGGCATGGAATATGTTATCTTCACTTTCTTATTTTGATACTTTGATTCAAGTATTGTAATTATATGATGAGTAGTATATCGGTATTTACAGGGAGGTGTTGAAATGCTTTTGAAAATACAAAATCTTAATCAAGTACGTTTTGTGGATGTATATATGCATGCTCTTAGTCCAAAATCTTGGCAAGAAAAATTCATAACTGATTTTAAAAGTTATGAATATGTATAATGATCAGATTGGCCAACATGCCATTTTTCATGATCCCGTGTAAATGTATGATTGATTTCCTAAAACACAGGGCTGCACTTTTTAGAGAGAGTTCATAAAAGTTATTTTGCTTTTGTTATGAATCCAATTTATTAACTGATCAAAATGAAAAAAAAGTGTAAGTAGCTTGTGGAAAAAAAAAGTGGGTCTCAGTAAGTTAATATTGCTTCAATTCTTTTGAAAGTTATTTATCTTTTGAGTGGACAGAGTCAACTTCTTAGTGTACAAGCCACAGACCTAATATTCCAGTTTGAAATAATTGCAGGTTTTCTCTCCTGAATTCATTCTTCCCTCTTTATAGGTGCAGAATAGAGAACTTCATCTGAAGAATAGTTATCTCTTTTACCTGCTGATTAACCAAATTTACATCTTCTTACTATCAGTTTTGTTTTAGTCTAGGGTCTAATAAAGTGTATAAGAATTTATTGGACTGACTGAGCTGTTGTTTGGGAGGTAAATTCTATGGTTTAAGGAAGATATTCATATATCATAATTTCCTGTGGAAATGCCCTGTGAAATATTTAACATCAAGTTGCTAGCATACCTTTTTAGAACAGTTAATAACCTACTCTAAAGAAAAAGAAATGGCCTTCCTTTTCATTTTATTCTAGTTGTGTGTGACATTAAAATATGACACATATTTGAAAAAAGACATTATGTGAAATTAAATGTTAGACCTGTAATACATCATTTATTAATTGGGCAAGATAATTTCTTGAGAAACACTGCTACTATACTACAGAAAATATGATCATGTTGTTGAGTTTCTCAGATGGCAAAAACTGTCTTAATTCTTTAAAGCTAAGGACATTTATTTGGAGAGTACTCCTGGGAAAATGAATTATTTTGTCAACTCATTCATTATTTGCCCTTTATTCTTAGAGCTTTAAGAAGTGAAAGGCAAGTGATAGTATATCCACCGTTTCCTGGGCATTCAGATAGGAACTTGTTCAATTAAAAATTCTTGTTAGGTCAGACATAATGGATTCTTGTTGTTACTTTAGTATTTATTCAATGAAAGGGATCAATATTTTTGGCCCCAAGGGAGCTACACTGATAAGAGACTGCAGTAAGTCTCTCTGTTCATTATAAACTTTTGCCGGCAGGTGCAGTGTCTGCTGTATGACTAATTTTTATTAGAAGATCAAGGTGGAATAAGAATTCACGTATTCTTTTTCTCCCTTTTTAACAGCACATATGCTTTGTTAGTGCATTTTACATTCTCCTCCCTGTTCTCTTGTGTTTGCTCTTTATAGAAGGGATTTTTGAAAGAGAATTAGAGAACAATAGATCTGATTTTGAGAAATTTAACTATCATGCACTTGAACTCTGTACAGAGCCCATTTGTTTTGAGTTTGAATAGATTAAATCTGATTGTGGTAATATACAGGCTGGTGGTACCAGATAGGTGGAGAAGTAATCATTCTTCATTAGCGTAGTCACCTTTGTCAAGTTTTAAATGTATCTTTGTTTAAATTTAATGAAACTGATTTGTGATTTTTCTGAAGCATGGCATTAAATAAAGCTATAATAAAATCTATTTTGCTTTGCTACTTGAAGTACTTTCCAAATATGGCCTAATGCTCTATTCAAGTAATAATGTCATTTGCAGAACAAGCTGTCAGATTTGACTAGCTCTAAATTTGGCGAGAGCCATTATTTAAAAAATTAAACCAAAATGCAAGTCCTTGCCATTCCCCAGCAAAACCTTACTCAGACCGTCACATTTAATCTAATAGATGATTTATTAACTTGCCATTTAATTCATCTGAGTAAAAGATTTAAATGAGATCATTGATTTGAGAGCTGGCAGGAACCTTTCCAAATCATTTAGTTCTGCTCCCTTGTTTTACAGATGGAGAAACTGAGACCAAGAGAAATTAAGTGGCATGCCCAAAGTTACATATCAAATTGTTGCCAGGAAAACCAGTTCCCCCAACCCAGTCTTCTTTTCAAACCATCATGTCAAAGACACTGGTTACTGTTTATAAGAAACAGTAATTGTTTATAATTTATTTATGTAAACCATTTTGTTCTCAGGCCCCAATTTACTTAGAATTATTAGAGTACAAATAATTTAGCTTGCAAAAGCAAGCATATTTAAAGGTCAGAATATGTAAAGGTTAAATGTTAGAGACCCAGAAATGATAAGTATAGCCTATAAGCCTAAACTTAAACTTACAGGCTCCTGAGTGCATGGACCCTGTTTACCTCTATGTTTTTATAAAAGAAATGTTTAGGGTTAAAGTACTTACAGAATGTTGTTGCATGACTGATTAAATTCCATAGAGGGTGGGAATTTGAGAGAATTTTACACATGACTGGCACCAATATTTCCCACACTGGAATCACATTATTTGTATTACTTTTCAGTTAATATTCTTAATAAGAAAAAATCTGTTTATCTGAGATTAGACATTTCTGGAAGCGTTTATCTGTCTAATCATGAAAGTCCTAAGCATCTTAGGAGAGTGGCAATTATAGTAGTTTAGATTTGCTTGTAAGATAACACTGCATCAGAGGAAAGAAGTATAAAATGCAAAGGCAATTGGAGAGGTTGTCAGGAAATTAATGTTATCTGAAGCATGTTTTTATTATTGCTGCCAGTAGGCAGATGAAATGTAAGAATGGCCAAGAAAAGCAAAATGTCCTAAACACCTGCCATTTATAGCAACTAATACAGTAAGAAAGCAAGCATTTCCTTAAATATGGAGTCCAGCCCTCACTATGCCAGAAATACCTGATTTTCTTTTTATGAATTTTCTGATCAGTTCCTTCATTGACCACAGTTATGTCGAGACTTAATTTTGGAAGACTTGATGCTGGTGGGTTCCAAACTCTTTTCATATCTTGTATATAGGGAATGATAATATTTGTATGGTACATACATTTCTAGAAAACTCTGTCTCATAATAGACTGAGGAAACCTCGTTGTTAAAGGAAACAGCAGAAAAGCAGTAACAATTATTGAGCATCTCTCGTATGAGAGGAACGTGGGACCTTCTCCTGGAAAGTGATAAAGATAGGTATTAGTATTCTTTTTCTATAAAATTAATGAATGATCAGGAAATACAGCTAAGAAGTAGTAGAACCAGAATTCAAATCTAGGTCTTCAGAATCCAAGTCAGGACTATAAACTCAAATGCCTTTAAGAGACAAGAATGTAAAATGAAACTGAAATTTATGTGTTGTAAATCTTTGCTCTTCACTATAGTATTGTATTGAATGTCCTTCAAAGATCTGACAGAATTGAACGTTACCCAGTTTTTGAAATATCTCATCTCATTTGAGGTTATGCTGTGGCATTAAGAAATATAATTACCCTAGAACTTTTGGTGGCTCAGAGTAAGTACTGTTAAGGTTTTGTTCGTATTTCAGATATTAAAATAACAGGGAAAAACTTGTGAAATGAAATCTATCTTATGTCTATAGCACTTTCACGTACACATCAGTGTGAAGTAGGTCTTTATAAGATCGATTTTTTGGCATTTAAGGAAAAAAAGTAACTTACTAAAGTCTGAAGTGGGTAAGGAAACAGAGAAGCCTACTGGTGTTCTAACTCTTTGCTGAAGGCAGCTGCGTCCCAGCGCTCACTAATTTACGGGAGAGTATTCACTGCTTTTGAGCTTCAAATTATTCAGAAGCAGCATTCAAGGCCAGCCCAGAATTAATGTGTAAGTGACCTTTCTCAGCACTGGGACAGAGGAAAACGTCACTTATCATTGGAAGGGGTAGATTTTCAGATGTCATGAACCTCTCTCACTTCTATTTGATCTAAATGGTAGAAGGGTTTCCTTTTCATAGATGTTCATTCTCATTAGAGAATGAATGGGTGATATATAGTTCCATCTAATTCTGGATTCTTGCTATTCATTTGTATGATGTTTAATGCAAAGCAAGAGGGAAGAAAACGATGCGTTCATTTAACAAAGGACCTTTCAGTGCATATTAAATTTACCATTAGAGGTAAAAATACATTGTTTTTTAAGTGTTTGATCTTCGTGAGATCTTCACTTAACAGAATGAATTCATAGTCAGTTCCATGTAATTTGGATATTTGGGAATTATTTAGAACATCTGATTTCTCTAAGTACTGGTGTCTCATAGGACACTAAAACATTTTACTTTCTCATATAATTTGTGCTTATGGTAAAGTAGAGGTTCTACAGAGTTTCAAAAAAGATATGGTTTTATGATACTAAGTTTAAAATTTTTGTGTTCATTTTTCTGATTTTAGTGACAGACTTTTAAAATTTTAATTAAAAAAATCTATGCTCAGAAACATAAGTGTGCTCAGAAGTCATGCTTTAAAAATAAGCAAAGAAAGTGAATCTAAAAGAAGGGGGAGGTAGGGTAATATCTTACATTTTTCAAATGAAATTAAAGGTAATTTATTGGTAAGGTTAATGTTGCATTCACATGTATAAATCAAATACCTATGTGAGCCCTGCATTCTATGTAATGAGGGCTATAGAATAGATTTTCCTTTTTGAACAGCCTGTATATATTAAAAAAAAAATGCAGTAATGATTAGAAAAACCCTATTCTAACATTTCCACAGACAGCTTGGGATACACTGCTAGTGAGAATAATGCTATGGCCTCTATGGACTCCATGATGAGTTGGTAACTAAAAACCAACACTGATGCTGCTGTTTTATTGACATATGTAATATTTAGAATGAAAACTAGGTTTTGAATGACCTTAACTATCAATAGTATTGAATTTATTTTGATATTTGTGAGACAAGACTCTTCATTTAAAGTAAATTAGGGAAATTCTGTGTAACCAAATGCCCATTGAAGAGCATTCAGACTGCTGTATAAAGTATATTCTACATAGATAGTAAGTTGAAGATAAGAAAAATTTGCATGGAACTATTATGTGGTATTCTGGAGTGATATATTATACTGTGGATTCTAGTGTCAGCTGTCTAGATTTGCTTCCCTCCTCTACATGCTAACTGTGTGACTTTCAGTAAGTTTCTTACTGTCTCAAGTCTCAGTACCCTTGTCAGTATACAGGGGATAATGAGGAAACCTACTTTTTAGGGGTAGGAGTGGAATGAGATGGTGAATGTAAATGCTTAGTACAATTTCTGGCATAAATGTTACCTCACTTATTATTTTTGTTGTTGATGTTGTTTTTAACAGAGAGTAAGGACACATGTTGACTCACACAGGACCAGATTTTAGTTTCCTGTGTTGAATTTATTTGATTTGGAAAGGAACATAAATATTTAAGTAAGACCACTCTCATTAATCCAACACTCCCTTTTCCTAACTATGATATTTGAAGGAAATTGTGCAATATATTGCCTCTCTGCAGTTGACAGAGGCAAGGCACTGCTAAGATGCCCTGCCCTGGGTATGGAGAAAGCTGGCCTCATTACTTTGAGCCCACATGAGTGGCACAGTTGCCACTCTTGCCCAACCGCCCAATCATTTCTGCAGAATTGTGCAGAGGTCCTGTACTTGCTGAAAAATATGCTTGTATGGAAAGGCCTTGTGGCATATTTTGTGGCATTGAATTACTACCAGCTGTTTCTTAGTCAATGTGAAAAGACAAAGAAAAAAAGAAGTGGTATTAGAAAATGGAAGTGTAGTTTTATAAAAGCTGTGGTAAAATTTTTGTTTATGACTCATTCCCCTCCCTCTACCATGTGGCACATGAGAGGAGAATGGCTTCCACACTCATTATTTCAAATTTACCAATTCACAGCTGCATATAATAAAAATATTTAGAGCTTCTAAAGAATGCTTTCTCTGTTAACTAATGTCTGTCCCCCCAAATGGAGTTTGTGGTACAAATCCTAATGGTTCTTTGTTATTTACCTATTTTAATAGGTATTTTTAAAATATTTCTTCCCACAAGGATGTCTGATCCTAGGCATAAAGAATGCCATTTTAAGAGAAATTGACATAATAAATATTAGTTGTTTGGGGCTTCCCTGGTGGCGTAGTGGTTGAGAGTCCACCTGCCGATGCAGGGGACAAAGGTTCGTGCCCCGGTCCGGGAAGATCCCACATGCTGCGGAGCGGCTAGGCCCGTGAGCCATGGCCGCTGAGCCTGTGCGTCCGGAGCCTGTGCTCCGCAACGGGAGGGGCCACAACAGTGAGAGGCCCGTGTACCACAAAAAAAAAAAAAACAAAAAAAAAAAACAAGTATTAGTTGTTTGAAAAATTGTGAAAACTCTGACTTTTTCAAAATAAGCTATTGTCTTCAGCAGTCTTGGTTATAATAAAGGTTGCTAAAATAATCTTCATCTTTTTAGGAAAAGGAGAATCTACATGCAACATAATAAATGAGCAAATAATTAAGAAACTTTATAGTGCACGTGTAGCAATATTAGAGGAATAAGTTGCTATAATTTGAAAAGCTTTGGCAGGAAAAAGTTCACTAAAGTGTGGAAGTCTAAGAAATATTTGATGACAGAGTTCTGGCAGGAGTGGGTTTTTCCTGTCTTCCAACATGAAGAGTCTCTAACAGTTTAATGAGCAAGTATAAAAATGATAAATGTTAACATTATTATATAAACCATGGGAGAGACTGCTGTCTCCAGTATGAAATTGAGGATTTCTAAATCGTATCCCATTAGTGGAAGAGAAGAAGGGAAGAATATGTTACGAGCTTTCAACTACATTGGCCCCATGTTGCAGACATCTAATTCCCCACGGCACTGCCTTTCCACGAGGGCGGGACTGTTTGCGTTGTGTTTAGTAACCCATGCACCCAGCGTCTGGCCTAGAACTCCCCAGCAAATGTGTTGAATGAGTGACTATATTTATCAGAATGACTGATTTAAAAACTAACGTGTTTAGGGTTCATAATCTGTCTTCTCTGTATGTTTCTTTGGTTATCAGAGGTAGAGTGCTGGTCAGGAAAGAACACAAGATGGACACTTAGAAATCTGTTCCTGGCTTTGCCCCTAACTAGTTTTGTGACCTTGATGAAGTCACTTTCTTTTTCTGGGCTTCACTCTCCTTTCTGGAAAACAGTGGTCTAGAATTGCAACTGAGGACACTTTTAGCCTTCAGAATTTATTCCTTTATTTATTTTTTTCTCTAGCTTTATTAAGATGTAATTGACATAAAACATTATGTAATTTTAAAGTGTACAACATGTTGATTTGATACATTTATATATTGCAAAATGATTACCACCACCCAAGGGAGGTTTTTAAGTGAGGGAGTAGTAGGATCCAATTTATGGTTTAGGACTACATGTTTGACTGTATTCAACCCCAACCTAGTCCTTAGCCTTCAGACTTTAAGAGAGGATAGAGTTGGAACTTCCCTTGTGGCGCAGTGGTTAAGAATCTGCCTGCCAGTGCAGGGGACATGGGTTCGAGCCCTGGTCCGGGATGATCCCACATGCCGAAGAGCAACTAAGCGCATGCGCCACAGCTACTGAGCCCGTGTGCCACAACTACCGACGTCCGTGCACCTAGAGCCCGTGCTCCACAACAAGAGAAGCCACTGCAATGAGAAGCCCGCGCACCACAACGAAGAGTAGCCCCTGTTAGCTGCAACTGGAGAAAGCCCATGTGCAGCAACAAAGACCTAATGCAGCCAAAAATAAATAAATAAATATATTAAAAAAAAAATAGAAGAGGATAGGGTTAACCTGCTGTATTGTCCCAGACACTACGTACTGTCCATACTGCTGGGACAAAATAATTATTCCTTGCTGTCGGTGTTGCCCCCTGTTCTACTTAAACCTGCACTTCACTCCCTTGCGTTATCAGGTAAGTATCTCCTCCATTACACTACAAGTTTATCTGAGGGTAGGAATCTTGCCTTTATCAACTTTGAATGGTGGGTGCCTGTGCTGTTTTATACCTGACAAAATGTTTTCTTCACTAACAACAAAAAAGTACCTTTTAGTAATAACTAAGTTTTTCCAGGAGCATCTGACCAGTGTAGCAGCTAAAGCGTATGTGTTTCTAATTTATCAGGATGTGTATACATGAGTTCATGTTGATAAGTGGTCTATTCTCCTCTCAATGTGTTATCAGAAAGGAAGCACTAGGCCTCTGGTTCTTCTTTTTGCTCCAGGCGTCACAGAATGTCCTACAGGGTCTACCCAGTCTACAAAGTTTGTCTCTCAGCGTTCTTTACAAATTTTAATCAGATCCCTGTAGAGGAGCATGCAGGCTTTAGTTTACCAGAGCTTCACTACTTCCCTTTGCTTCTACCCAGCCCACTTGACTGATTTACATAACCTGCCTGGTTCCTGCAGGCCCTTGTGTTTGAACCCTGTCTAGACAGATGGGGTGGGCATTCAGTTACTTACATATATAAAATAAAAGCAATGTCTGTTGGCCTCAGGGGAGACCCTGTTGAATCTATTTATTCTCTTAAAAACAGAAGTAGAAAACTAAATAAGGATTAAAGTAGTAGAGATTTGTGACTCTACTTTTTTTTTTTTTTTAATATTAGGTCTGAGACTATATCACAGGCCAAAGACAGATGTTAGGGGAAAGACAATAAGCTGCCATCAGAGTTCATAATATAAGAGTGTGTGCCCAAAACAGAAAGATGGGAGTTATTCTGCCGAATGAGAAGTAGGTACCTGGGGGCAAAACACTGTTAGACAAAAGAAGTTGATTATTTTATTGAGCAAACCAATCCATTTCAGTAAAGGTCATGTTGCTGGGCAGAAAGGAATATGTTATATTATTTTCAACATCTTCAAAATGTTGCTGTCCACAACAAAGAAGGCTCTTTCCTCATCTTAACTTTAAAGCTTCCCTGACTAACCCCATTAAAGGCATGTCATCCATAAATTTAGACATTTTAAGCCATTTATGGTTTCAGTCTGTACAACTTCTTGGGTTCACATGTAATGGTTGCAGTGTAGGGAATACGTATTTTTGTTTGTTATATATTTACCTCTTTCAAACTTAAAAGAACAGCACTCAGTTCTACTATATATGGCTTTAGTGAATGTCTAGGCCTACTAGTCATGATTTTACAGATTTTGATTGTACTTATTCTTTGTTTTTGGCTTTCTGGGCTATATAAAGTACTTCATCCTTTAGTGTAGTTGCCGCAGGTGTATTTAAAGAATTATTTTGTATTATAGATTTTGAAATTCTTGCTGTTTATTTCTAATTCCTTTTAGTCAACGTAGTTGGTAATGTATAACTGAGCTCTGAACTTCATTTAATGTTGGTTTGCCTGTTTTTCTTACTTAGACAGTCTTCCCTTTTTTTTTTTTCATGCTGGTACGTTACTAAGAAGGCAGTTCAAATTTAGAAAAACCTGCATTTTAATTCTTTTTTTCTGAAATTTTTTAACCATCAAATCTTCAGCTTATTACTTAACTTTTAAAAATTACAGTGTAGGGGCTTCCCTGGTGGCGCAGTGGTTGAGAGTCCGCCTGTCGATGCAGGGGACACGGGTTCGTGCCCCAGTCCGGGAAGATCCCACATGCCGCGGAGCGGCTGGGCCCGTGAGCCATGGCCGCTGAGCCTGCGCGTCGGGAGCCTGTGCTCTGCAATGGGAGAGGCCGCAACAGTGAGAGGCCCACGTACCGCAAAAAAAAAAAAAAAAATTAGAGTGTACTCATCTGTAAAATTGGGATAATATACATAATAGATACTGTTATTTACATAATAAATATACCCAATATGCCTGCTATACATAATAGATACTGTAGTGAGAATCAAATGATAACTGATTTGTGAAAGAAACTGGAAACTTTGAAGCACTAAATAAGTTAAAATTTTTATTTCTTTCTTATTGTAGCTATTAGAAAAGAAATTCCCCAGGTGTTATTTATTTATTTTGAAAAATAATGTCTGGACATTCAGCAACTATTTTTTGAGGGTTTCTGGCTCCCTGTGGGCAGGGTTTATAACACATGCGTTATATTTCCTCAAACTTTACGAGAGCCAGTGACCTGATTTCAGTTTCTGACTTTGCCATAGAATGGATGTGTAATTTTGGGAAAATAAGTCATTTAACTTCTTGAGTCTCAAGTTCTATATTTTGCGGATGATAATATAGGCCTGACCAAGTTATATGAGCTAGAGTGATGCATGTGAATCTTAGAATAGCACATGGATTAAAGTACTCCAGAAAGGGGTTGATATTGCTTTCTCTTGATGAATATAGGTAACGTATAAAGTACCTAGCATATGGCAGGATCCAGGTAGACACACATCAATATTAATTGTTTCCCCTTCTTGTTAAGTTATGGCATTTTTTTTTTTTTTACTATAAATACCATTTTTGGGGGTCAAAATTACAGTTACTTAGATAAGAGTCAACGTCTTAGCATAGACTTTGACTAGAATCCAGAATCTGAAATCACAGGGATAGAGTGGAAAGAATGTTTGAATAGAGGGTCTCAAGATCTTAATTCCAGTCCCAGAGCCACACCTTACCAGCTGTGTTGTTCAGAACAATTTACTTAACCTTCCTGAAATCCACCTCTCATTTATAAAAATAGGATAATAATATTTATCCTATGTACCAGCAAAGACTGTTGTGAGGATCAAATAAATGAATACATTTCAAAATATATCATAAGCTCCATTGCACTACAAAAGTAAATGAGGCTCTTGTTCCTATTAGGCAAAGAATGCAAGTATTAGGAGGGGACACTTCAGGAGAAGATAGATAGACCCTCAGACCTGAGGAAGAAGCAGTAATGGCCTAATCCCGTGAGGGAAGCCAGCTAAGAATTTATACCTGCTGAGTAAATTCTCAGTTGTAAGGTTTTGTGACTCTTACCTTAAATTGTTGAGCAGTCAACAATTTCCAAGGGGCTGGTCGGGAAATTAAAGGAACGGATTAAAGTAAAATTGGGTAATATTTCGCCTGAACCTTTATACTTGAAAGTTTTCAACTGCGACACAGCTGATCCTTTCATTTTTTAAACTGTTGTATCTGAGTTTGGCTGCCTGTAGTTATGGAATGAATCATGTTTACATTCTGAAATGATGGTCTCTTTCATCTGCCTTTTCTCTTGCCCCACAACATGCAGCTAACATCTAAAAGTACTTTTTTCTGAAGGGAATTTTCTCCTCAGATCAAAACTCTGGAGTTCTGAGCGACGATAATTAATGAGCTAGTAACAAATTGAATTTTAGCTTTTCTAGGACTATTGAAATATTTCTTATAGTATTTCTGGTAGTCTTCGGAAATCAAAATAAGAAATGTGACATCAAATTGCAAAAAATCTTAGGAAACATTGCAGTGGTGTTTCGAAGGGAAAAAAGAAACACTTCATGAGTAAGAAATGGTTTTGGAGTCCATATACAAAAGGAACAGATATGAGCATGTACAGTATCAAAGTCTGATTTATATCACGGGTTTTGGTATGTTTCGCATACAGACATGCCAACTCTTAATTCACATTGAACAAAACTCCTTTAATAATAAAGTCTTATGTGGCCACTATTTAGAGCATTAAGTGTGTTGCTGTTCCGTGTCTGTTCATGATGATAAAAGAAAAATATTTCAGACTCCAGCAGATTGTGTCTGTCTAGACTGGTTTCAAAAAAGATATTGCATTATTTGATAATAGATGTTGTAATATCTCAGCTTAGAGGCAGCTCCTTTTAAAATATAGATCTATTTGGACTGAGTCTTGAAGCCAAAAAGGTATCACTTCTGCTGCATCAAAAACTAGGTGTTTATTGACATTTCTGAGAGGTGTTTTGTTTTGTGTTTATCAGGTGAAAATATTTGTTTCCCTGAACTTGTTTCGTGTCAGCCAGCCGACTATCTTCCCCTTCACCTGTTCAGAGTACATTTACTGAACACCTTATACAAATGATGTAATAGGAGAGATTGTTGAGAGTGTGATCAAGGAAAGCATCTTTAAATAGATGACATTTAAGTTCAGGCCTAAAACGTTAGAGCTGGTCCTTCATCTCTATAAGGCTGGACTTAACGATATCAAAGGTCACATCTGTGATTGTGTGTGTGTGTAATAGAATAATCTCCTGTGACTGGCTTTACCATGTCTCTTCATGGCTTTATATTCCAGTTTGAGAACTTAACAGGTTTCTACTGCTGGGTTTTGTGTGTGTGTGTTTCCCTTTACATCTATTTATTTTAGCCCATCTCCCCTCCCCCACAGCTGTCCTTGCCTTGTGACAGAAACACTTGGCTTTAGGAGAGTAATGTCAAATGTGTTGTTCTTATATTGGTTCTGTTAATAAATGTGTGATTATGGCTAAGTCACTTAACCTCTTTGGGACAAAGTTTCCTCATCTGGAAAATGAGGATAATTATGTATTGTAACTACTTCAGAGTGTTAGAAGGTTATTAATATTTCAGTATTAAATGTGCATGTGAAGGGCTCTGACAAGTACAAAATAGGTGGGGAATATAATGTGTTTTGGTACCTTCGCCCCCGGAGAGGCTGACATTGTAAAAGAAGATTTAACCCGTTTGATTTATTGCTCTCTAAAATACATTTAAAGTACTTTTTAAGAAAAAGGATAAATTAATGGAAGTAAAGTAGGTTTCTGTATAAGGTGCTCTTTGTATGTTGCCCTTAAATATACCATGTCACTTTGGGAGACATTAATAGGGATTACATATTGGATGATGTTAAATTAAAATCCCCTCTCCAAAGTATAGCTTCTGATAATCAAATTATTTTTCCTGAGAAGATTATTTCACAGTAGATAGGCTTTCTGAATTACAGAGTTGTTTTTGTTTAATGATTAAAAAGTTATCATATACTTTTTGTAAAAGGAAATAGACAAACACAGAGGTCCATGAAAAGATATATATTTTGATAGCAAGATATCAGAATCAATTTATTTGTCTAACTAAAAGAGTTTCATTAAATATGTTGTGAGAGATCCACTTAGTGGAATCTTAGTGGAATGCTTTGCAACAATTCAAACTGTTGATGCAAAATTTACGCCTATTGACCCAGAAAATAGCTGTAATATTTTATTGAATAAGAAAGACGTAGAAGCAACCTAAGTGTCGAATGACAGGTGAGTGGATAAAGAAGATGTGGTACATATATACTATGGAATATTACTCAGCTATAAAAAAGAATGCAGTAATGCCATATGCAGCAACATGGATGGACTTAGAGATTGTTATACTAAGTGAAGTAAGCCAAAGACAAATATCACATGATATTGTTTATATGTGGACTCTAAAAAAATGATACAAATGAACTTATTTACAAAACAAAAATGGACTCACAGATTTAGAAAACAAATTTCTGATTACCAAAGGAAAAAGGTGGGGAGGAAGAAATTAGGAGTTTGGGATTAAAATATAAAAACTACTATATATAAAACAGATAACCGGGCTTCCCTGGTGGCGCAGTGGTTGAGAGTCTGCCTGACGGTTCAGGGGACACGGGTTCGTTCCCCGGTCTGGGAAGATCCCACATGCCGCGGAGTGGCTGGGCCTGTGAGCCATGGCTGCTGAGCCTGCGCGTCCGGAGCCTGTGCTTCGTAACGGGAGAGGCCACAGCAGTGAGAGGCCCGCGTACCGCAAAAACAAACAAACAAAGAAAACAGATAACCAACAGGGACCTACTGTATAGCATAGGGAACTATACTCAATATCTTCTATTAATCTAAAGTGGAAGAGAATGTAAAAAAAGAATACATATATTTATATATATATGTATAACTGAATCACTTTGCTGTACACCTGAAACTAACACAACATTGTAAATCAACTATATTTCAATAAAAGTTTTTTAAAAAAAATAAATAGAAAAAAAATTAAAAAAAGAAAGATGGGTCACATAATATGACCTACTTTTGAAATAAAGCATATTGATATATATGATAACATAGAAAGTTTTGGAATATTGTATATCAAATACTATTTTAATTAAGGCTTCTAGTAATTTCTGATATTTTTCATTTTTATATATGCCTTTATATATGTCTAGATTTTTGAAAGTTAGCAAGTACTATTTTATTATCAGACAAAACAATAAAGCTATTTTCAGTTTTTTGAAGAAAAGTTGGGACTGTTTGAATTACTTTTCCTAAATGGGAGTGTATTCCAAAGACCAGTAAAATTACGATATTCTAAACCATATTTTTGCTATATTTATTGCTGCAATTATTTTTAATCTTTTCACATATAAACCTCCTTTTGTTATGAATCTGGCAATACTTCTCTGACCTAACCTTTCGGCACCTCAAGAATAGTATCCCTTACACATAAAATTGTATTCTAATGAGGAGGTAAATATTTTAAGAGGACTTACATACTTGGAGGTAGTTATATTTTTTTTGCAATAAGAAATTGTTAATCCTTAAGAATACCTATAGGGACTTGATTCTTGGATGAAGCATTAAGTTACGAACAAAGTGTGGAAAAGAAGGCAGGATTTAGACTTTAGAATCTTCGGACTGAAGCACTCCTTCCCTTTGATTCCTTAGAAATGCCTTAAGGCCAAGGAAGCAAAGGCAGGAGAGAATAGGGTGAAGTAATTCTGTAGAATTTCATTTTTAGATCTGGGCATGTTGGCTGACCTTGACTGAGCATTGGTTGTTTGTCTGGTTACAGTCTTCTTGTACAGCATTCCATTTCTTTTTTTTTTTTTTTGGGCGGTACGCGGGCCTCTCGCTGTTGTGGCCTCTCCCGTTGAGGAGCACAGGCTCCGGACGCGCAGGCTCAGCGGCCATGGCTCACGGGCCCAGCCGCTCCGCGGCATGTGGGATCTTCCCGGACCGGAGCAGGAACCCGTGTCCCCTGCATTGGCAGGCGGACTCTCAACCACTGCGCCACCAGGGAAGCCCCTTCCATTTCTTTTAGTTGACAAAACCGTAGCATTGATTTGGGAAAAGCATTTTTAATAAGTGTTAGGTTAGAAAAGAAGGTATTTTTCAAGGTTTAGAAAATCTTTTCAGTTTGTTATTGTCAGTACCATCTTTCTAGAGTCACCAAGGTGAATGTGTCTTCCAAACTGCCCATTTTGTGTCTCTGTGCTAGTAAATTACTTGGTCCTTAGTGTCTGGGTCTTCTAACTCTGCGAACTACATCCAACCTATTTTTCATTTTACTATCTAGACTCTAGGTAGGGTGAGACAGCTGCTTTTGCTTGCCTTCCAAATATGGAGCATTACAATAGAATAAAATGTAATAAAATAAAAAATAACTTCAACCTCCTTTTATCATTCATTGAGATGAAGCTTGGGATAAATTTGCATATCTTGAAGTTCTAAGTAGCAGGCTTCAAGAGTAGTCTGTAAAGAATGCCATCTAGGGCTAGGGCTTCCCTGGTGGCGCAGTGGTTGGGAGTCCGCCTGCCGATGCAGGGGACGCGGGTTCGTGCCCCGGTCCGTGGAGGATCCCACATGCTGTGGAGCGGTTGGCCCGTGAGCCGTGGCCCGTGAGCCATGGCCGGTGAGCCTGCGTGTCCCAAAACGGGAGAGGCCACAACGGTGAGAGGCCCGCAAGAATGCCATTTATATGCCTTCATTCTTTCTTTGAAGTACTGGAAAATGATAATCAAAATTTTCAGTCAAAGAGGATTAAAATAGGTAAGTCTCATAATTTTAAAGACTGTTTAACAGCTACTTTCACAAGATTGAAGGCAGGACTGTATAATGAGGTTTTACATCACATTTAAAATCCACATTTGGTTATTAAATTGATTGGTAATCATTTTAATATTCATATAAGATAATTCTGTGTGAGGGTTTTTTGCACATGTTGTAGTGTAGCATAGTGGAAAGTTGGTTTTGGGAGTGAAGAAGTTAGATTCATAATGCTTTTAAATTCATAACATTTTATGAGTTTTTTTGAGTAATTTTCTGGATGATTTGTGGTTTCATTAAAGAGATCCCCACACCTTTTGTATTTAACATAATAGATCCTTTTTTAATTCCTATATTTATACATCTTTTTATCTTATCTCACACTGCCTAGAACTGTTTATTGAGGGTGAATATTGGTAATAGATTTTATATAAATAGCATTGATAAAAGTAAAATCTGAAATTCCACAGTAATTGATTGATCTTTAGACTCACAATTTAAATTTAATGAGTAGTTGGAACCTGTTGCCCTGAGTTTGACAACCAGTAGTTACTTCATTTATTCACAATTACCTGACAGACCCAAAGTTTTTGTTATCCATTGAAAGCCTTAAAATGTGAAGGACTTCCTCTTAATATGAAACATAAATTTTCATTATGGAGATCAAGTCTGTTTTGTTTAATCACGGTCCAGCTACTTTTCATAGTGGAGATCAAGACTTTCTGTTGTTGTTGTTTAATCATGGTCCAGCTACTTTAAAAAATGTACACTGTTCTTTCTTTGTAATATGTTCTCATGCCAAAGAGAATCATAATAGAAGGTTGCATTTAGCTATGTAACCAGTCACACTTTGTAAAGGTCTTCAATAAGCCCAACAATAATTCTATCACTTACTGCCTAATGTAAGTTGGAAAAATAAAAGTATTCCTCTGTTTCCTTTGTGTTTCTGTTTTCTTTGCAATTGACAGATGTATAACTTGGCTATATCGGAGTTGATCCACCTTCCTACTTTTAATAACTGTAGCTACCACTGGCTTGATGGCTAAAATTTAGCTTCCCCAGAAATTGCCCATTAACAACTGAGATTTTTTTCAGGAATCCCTTTTCAGTGGTGCTCATGAACAGGACCTTCAGGTTCTTCAATTCCAGCTTTTTCTTTTTTACTCTTTCTTTTTCTTTCTCTCTCTTTTTTTCCTTTTGCAGCAGCTGCCTCAGGTGCTGATGACCTCAGTGAGACCTGCCCTTGTCTATTCCTTCAGCTCTGCATATCATATATTGTTACCTCATGCCTGGGAAATCAGAGACACTACTCTCCCTATTTGCAACTAACTTTCAGAAATGGGACAGACTCTTCAATCAGTTCTCCAAAGTACATAGAGATCAGACTCCAATGGTTCAGACTTTACTGGTAAAGTTCAAGGATAACGAAAGAAAAATAACACATGGTAATTTACAAATGTTATTAAAGAAATCTCATATCTCAAAGGCTGAGGTTTATCCTCTGCATCTTCTAGCTTCTAACCTGCTTCAGAACCCTGGGCAGCTTACACTATCAAGTGGAGTACTTTGAGTACCTACCTCACTGCCTCTGCATTCTAGTGCAAATTTGAGAGGGCCATGCCCAGAGTCCTTAATCTCCCTTGATGTTAAAATGATTCATAGTGCTAAGGTCCATACCGCAGAGCATCCCCCTCCATTTACTCTTACAATTATGTAACTATACCTGCTGCATCCACAATTACAAGTTTGTGGTCCTGTTCCCAGTATGTAATTGAACCCAGTACATTCTGGATTGTTTATCCTTGATAACATATCCTGCCCATTTCAGTGTCTTTCCATGCCTCTTAATTGATGTGAAGTGACACTTAACGGTCTGTAACTCCAGATCTCCTGCAAACAACTACTCAAACAAGCAATAATTTTCAGTCATAGAGCTTTCTTCAGAAGTAACAAAACACCATGACACTGTTACACATTTATAGAGTATTAACTCATTTAAAAGGGATAACCAGTTTTCTTAACCAGAGTCCACTGACTCCCCTTCTAAAATATCTGTCTCAGGTGATTCTACTGCTTTTAGGTCTCCCATGAGAAAGAATGGGCAGTTGTTTGCTTTATATTAACCTAATAGGGCCATATTGTGCACCCATACATACAGAAAAAGTGTATGACAAATATAAATAAAAGCTCAGTGCCTACTCTTTATCAAGGCATCTCACCTCATGTCATTTATAAGCTGCATATGAATGATGAATCCAGAGATATACCTTTCCTCTTTCTAAGAGTATGCAGCATTTTTATTTATTAATCAGTATTTTTGGCTACCAAAGAAATTGGAGTTTCTTATTTATAAAAATATTTTTGTTGAATCAATATGGAAATTTTAGAAGTCCATAACTAATTGCTCTTAAATAACTTTGTCTAGCTGTGAAAATAATTGGAGGGGCATATCCAAAATGTTAGCACTGAGGTATTTTTTTATCATATTGTACAATGGAAGAATTCTCATTGAAAGAATGTGCGTTTTCCTTAAAATACCTAAACAAATACTGAAATTGCATCACATTGGGGTGAGTGGGAAATCAAACTGGAAAATATATCAGCATATGTGAGTTGACAAAGATACTGTTCGTGCTTCCTTTCCCTTCTTTCTTCCCTCCCTTCCCCTATCCCTTCCTCCTTTCTCCTTCAAGTTATCCTTCTTAGTCCTCTTTATTTTTTGGTGTTATTTTAACAACCACTTTGTTTAATCTTTCCATGATACCTTAATGATCTTAGGGTTCAAAAATATGTATTTATGAGATGGTTGGCTACAGGTAGATGGGCATGTTTTCTGGCAGTGAAAGAGAAACAACTTAATCTGTAGAGAAAGAAAGAAATATGACCCCGGCTTTATTTAGTATAATGCTTCAGCCAGCCAGAATACCGCACATTAAAAGACCACATCTCTAGATGCTAATTACTACAGAAGGGTTTACCACCTGCACTGATTAAATCAACCTTAAAAAAAATTATGCGTTTATCTTACTAAGTAACAATACAGAATATTATCAACAAATGGAAGAGAAGATATATATATAGTTTTAGTTCTCATCCCTGGGATACTGCTGAGTTTTAAGTTATATATAAAATGAGGGGTATATTTCTTATAATTTTTGTTGGTGGCTAGAAATAGTTAAGTAATTTTCCTGGTGTTAAACTTGACAAAATATATTTTCTAAAATGTAAAATATTTATCAGTACTTTTTTTCAGTTTCCCTGACCGTGCACGTAGGTTGCCGAAGAATCCACTGATTCGATCCTCATGTTGTCCCCTCATGGAGCAGATTGTCCCACGGTCACACTTTGCAAATCCCAGCGTCAGTGTCTTGCTCAGTGCTCTTCTGTGGCACTTTGTGAACTGTGCTCCAAGGCCGGTGAAGCAGGACAGTCACTCGTTGTTGTAAACAAACGAAAATGTGTTCTCTAACCTCACTTTTAACCTATTCTTGCTTCAGTTAGAGGTTTAAAGTGATCCAGTTTGGAGACTGGCATTATACTAGAAATTGTTATAGGTTTTGTGAAATGCTTCGTCCTTTTGGTGCTCTCCCTACATTCCAAAGAACTTGAATTCATTAATATAGTACCATTAAGAACAGAGAGGGGGCTATTCCCTGTTAGGAAATTAAAAACAATCATTTCCTTATACTTGACAGCTTTGACTTGGGCTTCTGCTTTACCTTTCCTTATCTTTTTTCTTTTTTTCTTCCAACTCATATGTAGGAGAACTAGAGAAAAGTGTTTAATTCCCTCAGAATCCTTTAAAAAATGAAACAAGATCTTAAATATATTAAAATACTTTGATTTATTCTGCTGTAAAATTAATCCTCTTTGTGGTCAACTATTTCACAGCATGTGAAATATATATATATATATATATATATATATATGGGGTTATATAGTGTGTTTTTAAAACTACAATTATTTTAAACTTGATTTATCTTTTTGGCTCGAATATGTGAACCCATAGAATATTTCACATGGATTGCAGTGCCAAATTCATGTCATCCCCTGGAACAAAACAATGAAGTTTGTTTTTTGATTGGAGTATGGAGTCACTTGTTTAGTTTTTTTTTTTCAACAATTAAGATTTTCACTTTGTCATGAAAGCCAGGTGGCCTTGGCAATGAAATTTTAGAAGAATGTTTGATGTTTGACAATCATCTTTTTTTTTGGAAGTAAAATTTAAAAGCAAACAAAACAATGAAGTTTGTTTTTTGATTGGAGTATGGAGTCACTTGTTTAGGTTTTTTTTCCAACAATTAAGATTTTCACTTTGTCATGAAAGCCAGGTGGCCTTGGCAATGAAATTTTAAAAGAATGTTTGATTTTTGACAGTCATCTTTTTTTGGAACTAAAATTTAAAAGTTTTTTCTAGAATATTTTAGAGCATTTGAGATGGTGACAGAGATCATTAAATGAGAGACGCTAAATTCAGTCTGACAGTTTAAGATGGTATCTGTATAACTAAGGCAAATTGGTGAGTTATATATAATTACCCAGTGAATTGGGAAACTATGCAAATAGTTAAATATAATAATTCAGC